>NW_028322267.1:0-2899013 GCF_059928025.1 Delphinapterus leucas
CGAAATGGACTAAACACCCCATATTCAACGCCTAGTATTACACATGACTAGTAAGAACCTTCAAACCCATGGATTTATATGTCTCCGTAAGAGACTCAAGTGTGTGTACAGTGGCATGAATGCAGCAGAGAAAATCCGATAAAACCCATTATCAAAATGAATTACAAAAACAAACACAATGACAGTGAAATAGAGAGCAATTCTTAAATAATTCATTCAGGGCTTGTGATGCGACCTGGATTTACCACATCTACACCCAGAGCTGAGTGAGACATAAGGCTGGACACTTCGGGCTGATAGCATTGGTGAGGTTCGATGAGCAAATGCAGACCCTTTGAAGTCATACTGCATGGTACCCATTCCATGGGTCCCAACTCTCCAGGTTTAAGGGATTCTTCCTTCAGCTAAAACATGCATGGGAAACCCACAGTACAGTGCACTGTGTGACCGGGAAACGTTTTCAAATGCATCTCAGTTTTCGTCCCCTTTTACTCGGGTTCACCATTCCAGACCGTTTACTAACACTCTCCCCACTTGGAGAGTCAGTGCCTTTAACCTCCTGTTTGGCACAGTTTGCAATTTCTGCGCAAGATGAACAGGAATAGGGAGAACCAATGAGAGACTAGCTGTAGGTGTCTGGACGGGCAAATGGAACGCTCATTTCCCACCAGGAAGAGGAATTAACCAAAGGCTCAGCATGCCGTGCCGGAACCAGATTAGGGCCTGAAGCATTCCTGCGGGTTTGCGGCCAGCTCACAAGAAAGCGAGTTGAAGAAAGGAGCTCAGGGGCACTGTAATTCACAAACCTGCAGAGTTATAAATGACAGCTATCGTCCAAAAATATATTGAAGGAAGGCTGCGAAGAGGACTGGAAAGCGGGGCAGAATTGCAGGAAAACGATTTCATGGGGTAGACTGGAATTGCATTTAAAACATAGGAAAAGAGGCAGAACGTCGACAATGATGCACTTGGCCAAAAAGGGCGTATGCGTTGTTTCCTGAATATATTCAGGAAAAAACGCATACGCCCTTTTTGGCCAACCAAGCAAGCATGTTAAAGAAATCTGCACTACAAAGAAGTCTCACTGTCCCCAGGTCAAAAGGGCCATCTGAAAAAAGTGTAAAATCCAGAAAGGAAGCACAGGCCATGGAGAACAGGGAGCCTTGTTATGCTGATGGGCGGGATGTAAATTGCCAACAGCCACTCTGGAGAAGTGTATGGTGTTTCCTGAAACACCTAAGAAACAAAGCAACGGAGACTACGGCACTTCCACTTATGGTCTTATAGATCACGGAAATTAAAATCAAAAACAGACAGCCACCCCAAAGTTTCAGACGGCTCTGTTTACAGGAATCTCGTCTACGGTACAAGTTAAATATCCCAGAATGTGAAAAATGGATAAAGAAGTTGTGGTACACACATTCAATGGAATATCACTCAGCAATGAAATCTATGTCATCAGGCCCATCGTGGCATAATGAGTGGATTCAGGTACGATGATTCTAAGTGAAATAAGTCACACAGAAAATGAAACATCATAAGATATCACTAATACACGGAATGTAAACTTGGCTACACATGAACTGAATTACAAAACAGAACAGGGTCTCAAATTTAGAAAACCACCTTATGCTTGCTTAAGGGGAAAAGTGAGTTGGGGTGCTGCATAAAACCAGAGATAGAAATTAGCACAGATACCTTTCCATAAGCCAAATATGTAATAGTCAAGACCTAGCCCTTGCTCAACGAAATGGACTAAACACCCCATATTCAACGCCTAGGAATACACCTGACTAGTAAGTATCTTCAAACCCATGGATTTATATGTCTCCATAAGAGACTCAAGTGTGTGTACAGCGGCATGAATGCAGCAGAGAAAATCCGATAAATCCCATTATCAAAATGAATTACAAAAACAAACACAATGACAGTGAAATAGAGAGCAATTCTTAAATAATTCATTCAGGGCTTGTGATGCAACCTGGATTTACCACATCTACAACCAGAGCTGAGTGAGACATAAGGCTGTACACTTCAGCCTGATAGCATTGGTGAGGTTCGTTGAGAAAATGCAGGCCCTTTGAAGTCATACTGCATGGTACCCATTCCATGGGTCCCAACTCTCCAGGTTTAAGGGATTCTTCCTTCAGCTAAAACATGCATGGGAAACCCACAGTATGGTGCACCGTGTGACCGGGAAACCTTTTCAAATGCATCTCAGTTTTCATCCCCTTTTACTCGGGTTCACGATTGAAGACCCTTTACTAATACTCTCCCCACTTAGAGAGTCAGTGCCTTTAACCTCCTGTTTGGCACAGTTTGCAATTTCTGCGCAAGATGAACAAGAATAGGGAGAACCAATGAGAGACTAGCTCTAGGTGTCTGCACGTTCAAATATAACACTCATTTCCCACCAGGAAGAGGAATTTACCAAAGGATCAGCATGCTGTGCCGGAACCAGATTAGGGCATGAAGCAATCCTGCGGGTTTGCGGCCAGCTCACAAGAAAGCGAGTAGAAGAAAGGAGCTCAGGCGCACTGTCATTCACAAACCTGCAGAGTTATAAATGTCAGCTATTGTCCAAAAATGTATTGAAGTAAGGCTGCGTAGAGGAATTGAAAGCGGGGCAGAATTGCAGGAAAACGAGTTCAGGGGCAGACTGGAATTGCATTTAAAGCATAAGGAAAGAGACAGAAAGTCGACAATGATGCACTTGGTCAAAAAGGGCGTATGCGTTTTTTCCTGAATATATTCAAGAAAAAACACATACGCCCTTTTTGGCCAAACAAGCAAGCCTGTAAAGAAATCTGCATTACAATGAAGTCTCACTGCCCCCCTGTCAAAAGGGACATCTGAAAAAAGTGAAAAATCCAGAAAGGCAGGACAGGCCATGGAGAACAGGGAGCCTTGTTATGCTGATGGGCGGGATGTAACTTGCCAACAGCCACTCTGGAGAAGTGTATGGTGTTTCCTCAAACACCTAAAAAACTAAGCAACGGAGCCTACGGCACTTCAACTTATGGTTCTATAGCTTAGGGAAATTAAAATCAAAAAGACACAGCCACCCATAAATTTTGGACGGCTCTGCTTACAAGAACCTCATTTACGGTACAAGTGAAATATCCCAGAAAGCAAAAAATGGATAAAGAAGTTGTTGTACGTACGTACAATGGAATATCACTCAGCAATGAAATCTATGTCATGAGGCCCGTCGCGGCATAATGAGTGGATTCAGGTACGATCATTCTAAGTTAACTAAGTCACACAGAAAAAGAAACACCATAAGATATCTCAAATACACGGAATGCAAACATGGCTGCACATGAACTCAATTACAAAACAGAAAAGGGTCTCAAATTTAGAAAACCAACTTATGCTTGCTTAAGGGGAAAGGTGAGTTGTGGTGCTGCATAAAACCAGAGATTGAAATTAGCACAGATACCTTTCCATAAGCAAATATGTAATAGTCAGGACCTACTCCTTGCTCCACGAAATGGACTCAACACCCCATATTCAATGCCTAGGAATATACCTGACTAGTAAGAATCTGAAAACCCATGGATTTATATGTCTCCATAAGAGAATCAAGCATGTGTACGGCGGCATAAACGCAGCAGTGAAAATCCGATAAATCCCATTATCAAAATAAATTACAAAAACAAAACACAATGACAGTGAAATAGAGAGCAATTCTTAAATAATTCATTCAGGGCTTGTGATGCAACGTGGATTTACCACATCTACACCCCGAGCTGAGTGAGACATAAGGCTGGACACTTCGGGCTGATAGCATTGGTGACGTTCGGTGAGCAAAGGCAACCCTTTGAAGTCATACTGCGTGGAACCCATTCCATGGGTCCCAACTCTCCAGGTTGAAGGGATTCTTCCTTCAGGTAAAACATGCATGGGCAACCCAGAATATGGTCCACCGTGTGACCGGGAAAACTTTTTAAATGCGTCTCAGTTTTCGGCCCCTCGTACTCGGTTTTACCATTCCAGACGCTTTACTAACACTCTCCCCACTTGGAGAGTCAGTGCCTTTAACCTCCTGTTTGGCACAGTTTGCAATTTCTGCGCAAGATGAACAGGAATAGGGAGAACCAATGAGAGATTAGCTGTAGGTGTCTGCACGAACAAATTTAACGCTCATTTCCCACCAGGAAGAGGAATTAGCCAAAGGCTCAGCATGCCGTGTCGGAACCAGATTAGGGCCTGAAGCAATCCTGCGGTTTTGCGGCCAGCTCACAAGAAAGCGAGTTGAAGAAAGGAGCTCAGGGGCACTGTAATTCACAAACCTGCAGAGTTATAAATGACAGCTATCGTCCAAAAATATATTGAAGTAAGGCTGCAAAGAGGACTTGAACGCGGGGCAGAATTCCAGGAATACGATTTCAGGAGGTAGACGGGAAGTCCTCTGAAAGTATAGGAGAAGAGGCAGAACCTCGACAATGATGCACTTGGTCAAAAAGGGCATATGCGTTTCTTCCAGGGCCCTTATTAAAGAGGGTAGGAAGCTCCCAGCATGCTTCAGTGGCCAACAGAGGGCCTACGTCGCCAAGGCGACATGAGCCATCCAGGCAGGAGTGACCTCACATCAGAGGGCCCACCTCACAGAAGGGTAAGGAACCCAGTCAAGATCAGACTCTCACCAGAGTGCCCACATAAGCAAGGGGCTGGGAACCAGGCAGGAGTGTCCTCACACCCGTGGGGCCACATCATCGAAAGTTGAGGTACCCAGCACATGTGGCCTCAAACCAGAGGACCCACATCACCATGGGTCTCGGAGCGAGGCAGGCAGGATTAACCTCAAAACACATGGCCCATTGTATAAAAAAGGTGAGGAATCCAGCAGTTGGAACATCCCAGCAGGCGGCCCAGAGCACCGAGGCTATGGGATCCAGGCAGTGATGAACTCACAACAGAGGGCCCTCATCGTGATACTGTAAGCAACCCAGCCGTTGTAACCTCAGAGCACAAGGCCCACATCCCCATGGGGAAGGGAACCAAGCAGGAGTGTCATCGCACCAGTGGGCACACATCAGAAAAGGTGGGGAGCCCAGCAGTTAGGGCCGGACGCCAGAGGGCCCTCATCACTGAGGAGAGGAGGCTCCCAGCAAGCTCCAACTGCTACCAGAAGGCCGACGTCGCCAATGCAGGGTGTGCCAGCCAGGCAGGAGTGACCTCAGAGCAGAGGGCCAACCACACAAAAGTGTGAGGAACCCAAAGAGGATCAGACTCTCACCGGAGGGCCCACATCACCAAGGGAATGGAAACCAGGCAGGAGTGTTCTCACACCAGTGTGGTCACATCACCGAAATGTGACGGACCCAGCACACGTGGCCTCAAACTACAGGACACACATCACCAAGGGGCTGGGAGTGAGGCAGGCAGGAGGAGCCTCCAAACAGAGGGCCCATAGCGTAAAAAAGGTGAGGGATCCCGCAGTTGGGACCTCCCAGCAGGTGGCCAGGAGCAGCGAGGCTATGGAATCCAGGCCTGACTGAACTCAAAACAGAGGGCCCTCATTATGAAACTGTGAGCAACCCAGCCGTTGGGACCTTAGAGCAGAAGGCCCACATCCCCATGGGGTTGGGATCCTGGCAGGAGTGTACTCGCACCACAGGGCGCACATCAGAAACTTTTGGGAGCCCAGGAGTTAGGGTCTGACGCCAGAGGGCCCTCATTACCGAGGGGAGGAGACTCCCAGCAGGCACCAACTCCCAACTGAGGGCCCACGTCACCACGTTGACGTGTGCCAGCCAGGCAGGAGTGACCTCACAGCAGAGGACCTACCTCACAGAAGGGTGAGGAACCCAGCCAGGATAAGGCTCTCACCAGAGGGCCCACATCACCAAGGGGATCGGAACAAGGCAGGAGTGTCCTCACACCAGTGTGGCCACATTATAGAAAGGTGAGGAACCCAGCACATGTGGCCTAAACCAGAGGACCCACATTTCCAAGGTGCTCCGAGTGAGGCAGGCAGGAGTAGCCTAACAACACAGGGCCCACAGAATAAAAAATGTGAGGAATCCATCAGTTTGAACCTCCCAGCAGGTGGTCCAGAGCATGGAGTCTATGGGATCCAGGCCACAGTGAACTCACAGCAGAGGGCCCACATCATGAAACTGTGAGCACCCCAGCCAGTGGGACCTCAGAGCAGAAGGCCCACATCCCCATGGGGATGGGAACCTCGCAGGAGTGTCCTCGCACAACTTAGCACGTATCAGAAAATGTGGGAACCCAGCAGTTATGGCCTGGCGCCAGAGGGCCCTCATCACGGAGGAGAGGAGGCTACCAGCAGGCTCCAAATGCCACCAGAGGGCCGACGTCACCAAGGCAATGGGAGCAAGCCAGGCAGGAGTTACCTCACAGCAGAGGGCCCACCTCACAGAAGTGTGAGGAATCCAGACAGGATCAGACTCTCACCAGAGGGCCCACATCACCAAGGGGATGGGAACCAGGCAGGAGTGTCCTCACACCAGTGGGGCCACATCAATAAAGGTGAGGAAACTGGTACATGTGGCCTTAAACAAGAGGACCTACATCACAAATGGGCTGGGAGTGAGTCAGGAAGTAGGAGCATGAAAACACAGGACACAAAGAATAAAAAAGGTAAGGAATCCAGCAGTAGGAACCTCCCAGCAGGCCGCTCAGAGCACAGAGGCTATGGGATCTAGGCCTGGGTGAACTAACACCAGAGAGCCAACATCATGAAACGGTGAACAACACAGGTGTTGGGACCTTAGAGCAGAAGGCCCACATGCCCATGGGGATAGGAACCTCGCAGGAGTGTCCTCGCACCACTTAGCACGTATCAGAAAATGTGGGTACCCAGCAGTTAGGGCCTGAGGCAAGAGGGCCCCCATCACCGAGGGGAGGTTCCCAGCAGGCTCCAACTGCCACAAGAGGGCCGATGTTGCCCAGGTGGGGTGTGCCAGCCAGGCAGGAGTGACCTCACAGCAGAGGGCCCCCCTCACAGAAGGGTGAGGAACCCAGCCAGGATCAGACTCTCACCAGAGGGCCCACATCATCAAGGGGATAGGAACCAGGCAGGAGTGTCCTCACACCAGTGGGGCCACATCATCGAAAGGCGAGGGACCCAGCATACGTGGCCTCAAACCAGAGGACACACATCACCAAGGGGCTGGGAGTGAGGCAGGCCGGAGGAGTCTCAAAACAGAGGGCCCATAGAAGAAAAAAGGTGAGGAATCCCGCAGTTGTAACCTCCCAGCAGGTGGCCAGGAGCAGCGAGGCTATGGGATCCAGGCCGGAGAGAACTCACAGCAGAGGGCCCTCATCATGAAACTGAGCAACCCACGGTTGGGACCTCAGAGCAGAAGGCCCACATTCCCATGGGGTTGGGAACCTGGCAGGAGTGTACTCGAACCACAGGGCGCATATCAGAAAATATTGGGAGCCCAGGAGTTAGGGTCTGACGCCAGAGGGCCCTCATTACCGAGGGGAGGAGACACCCAGCAGGCACCAAATCCCACCAGAGGGCCGACGTCGCCAAGGCGGGGTGTGCCAGCCAGGCAGGAGTGACCTCAGAGAAGAGGGCCCACCTCACAGAAGTGTGAGGAACCCAACCAGGATCAGACTCTCACCGGAGGGCCCACATCACCAAGGGGATGGGAACCAGGCAGGAGTGTCCTCACACCAGTGGGGCCACATCAGCCAAAGGTGAGGAACCCAGCACATGTGGCCTCAAACCACAGGACACACATCACCAAGGGGCTAGGAGTGAGGCAGGTGTCTGGAGGGGCACATTTAACTCTAATTTCCCACCAGGAAGTGGAATGAACCAAAGTCTCAGAGTGCCGTGCCGGACCCTGATTACGGCCTGAAGCAAACCTGCGGTTCTGTGGCCAGTTTTCAAGGAAACGAGTTAAGAAAGGAAATCACGGGCACTGTAATTCACAAACCTGCAGTGTTATAAATGACAGCTATTGGCAAAATTATATGGAAGTAAGTCTGCAAAGAGGACTTGAAAACGAGGCAGAATTGCAGGAATCATATTTCAGGAGGTAGATTGGAATTGCATTTAAAGCATGTGAAAAGCGGCAGATCTTTGACAGTGATGCACTTGGACAAAAGTGCGTAAACATTTTTTCCTGAATATATTCAGGAAAAAACACATATGCCCTTTTTGGCCAACCAAGCACTCGAGAAATGGAAATCCGCACTACAATGAAGTCTCATTTCCCATTCGTCAAAAGGGCCATCTGAAAAAAGTGTAAAAACCAGAAACACAGGACAGGCCATGGAGAACAGGGAGCCTTGTTATGCTGATGGGCGGGATGTAAATTGCCAACAGACACTCTGGAGATGTTTATGGTGTATCCTGAAACATCTGAAAAACAAAGCTACAGACCCTAGGGCACTTCCACTTTTGGCCCTATAGCTTAGGAAAATTAAAATCAACAAGACACAGCCAACACAAAATTTAGGGCTGCTGTGTTTACAAGAACCTTGAGTCCAGTACAAATTAAATATCCCAGAAAGAAAAAAATGGATAAAGGAGTTGTGCTACTTACGTACAACGGAATATCACTCAGCAATGAAATCAATGTCATCAGGCCTGTAGCAGCAAATTGAGTGGATTTAAGTATGATGATTCTAAGAGAAATAGGTCACACAGAGAAAGAGAATTATCATAAGATATCACTAATAGAGAGAGTGTAAACTTGGCTACACATAAACTGAATTCCAAAACCGAACAGTCTCACATTTAGATAAAAACTTATGCTTGCTTAAGGGGAAAGTTGAGTTGGGGTGCTCTATAAAACCAGAGATTGAAATTAGCACACATACCGTTCCATAAGCCAAATATGTAATAGACAAGACCTACTCTTTGCTCAACGAAATAGACTCATCCATGGTGTATCACCTCACACCTGTTAGAATGGGCATCATCAGAAAATCTACAAACAACAAATGCTGGAAAGGGTGTGGAGATAAGGAACCCTCTTCCACTATTGTTGGGAATGTAAATTGATACAGTCACTGTGGAGAACATTATGGAGTTTCTTATAAAACTAAGAATAGAATTACCATATGATACAGCAATCCCACTACTGGGCATATACCCAGACAAAACCATAAATCAAAAAGAGACATTCACCGCAATGTTCATTGCATCACTATTTACAATATCCAGGTAATGGAAGCAACTTAAATGCCCACAGACAGACGAATGCATAAAGATGTGGTACATATACAAAATGGAATATTACTAAGCCATAAAAAGGAATGAAATTGGGTCATTTGTAGAGACGTTGATGGATCTAGAGACTGTCATACAGAGTGAAATAAGTCAGAAAGAGAAAAACAAATCTTGTCTATTAATGCATATATGTGGAACCTAGAAATATTGTACAGATGAACCGTTTTGCCAGGCAGAAATAGAACAACAGATGTAGACAACAAACGTATGGACACCAAGGGGGGAAAGCTGTTGGGGGGTGGTGGTGGGAGGAGTTGAGAGATTGGGATTGGCATGTATACATTTATATGTATAAAATAGATAACCAAAAAGAACCTGCTGTATAAAAAAATAAAATAAAATTCAAATTACAAAAAGTAAAACAGAAAAAATATTCTTCCCTTCACATACATGTATTTATATGAATAAATTATTTCCATGCTTATATCTGTAAATACAAAAAAGAGGAATAAAATCTACCTTGAACCAAAAACGAAAAAAAGAAAAAAAAACAGAACCCACCAGTTACACAGAGGAAAACCGTATCAGGGCACTTGCTCCAGTTGTAAACAATTCTGAAGTTGGTCAGTGGTGGGGAATCATCTCCCATTCGGCCAGCAGGCCCCACGCAACAAGCGTCCTCATTGCAAAGCTGGGGGACTGTGCCGAGGCATCTGTGAGTAAACGTGGGCTGAGCCCCAGGCCAGCTGCTGCTGAAATGTTCCCACCCTTCCCAGGTAAAACACCTGAATATGTACAAGGACTTGAAAGCCTAGAGGAAGGGCCATGGAGCCACATGAGTGACAGCATGCCAGCCGACTTGGTGCCTGCAGGCCAGCCAGGATGGTCCTGGCCCTGGGTGCTCTTCTGGAAGCTTTCCATTTCCCTGCCTGAGATACCCCTGCTGTCCCGGCCCCCACTGCTTTCTTCCTCACTCACCTCTGCCCAGGGAGAAATTCCAGCGGCAGGTATGAGTGACACATCCTCTTCTTTAGCAGGTGGCATCTTGGCAACTGCTGCAGAAAGTCCAGCAGAGCCCCACTCACACTGGGCCACCCACAAAGCCGTGGCCTCTCACTCCCTCCCACCAGTCCAGCCCCAAGACTGCTGACAGGGCAGAGAAAATGGCGTCAGGCACAGCTGCAGGGGCTCTTGCTGCCTGGAGCGGTGTTTATATTGATCTGAACCCAGGCACACCTGGGGAGGGCTGGCCGGCACGGTCGGGCTTCCCAGGCCAGCCAATAATCACCCCTCAGGGGCTCACAGTTGCAGAAACTGGAACTTGCTGAATCGGCCAGGTCCAAGGAACAGGTGTGGGCTCCTGAGAGTCAGGATAGACAAGGGGCTGCAGCTCTGGCTTGTTTTCTAATTATATTATCTGGCCCATGAGTGGGAGACAACTTCAAGAAAACCCTCTCCTAATGAGAGGAACCCAGGAGTCAGGGAGAGGAGGGGTGGCTGGTGGGTGGAGACAGAGGCCTGGTGCCCCGGGTGCAGTGGAAGTCTCTGGAAGACCAGGTGGAGGGAGGCCACACAGAGTGATGCCCAGGGTCACAGACCTGTCGGAGCTGCTGTTTGTTAGTTCAAGTCCTGCTCTGAGGTGCTCTGTGTCAGATCTGAGTGACAGGTGAGCTGGGAGTGCTCTGCAATGAGGGCGATATGCACGGTTCCTGTGTTCCCAGCCCTGCCATGGTACCTGCAAGGGTAGCTCTGTATCCTGGGAGGGGCCTGACCACGAGAGCCCCATGGGCTGCAGGGGAACCTGCCCAGGGAACCCCATATCCTGGGAGGGGCCTGAACACGAGAGCCCCATGGGCTGGGGTGGGGGTGGGGTACCTGCCCAGGTGAGCTCCATATCCTGGGATTGGCCTGACCTCGAGAGCCCCATGGGCTGCTGGAGTCCTGGTAAAGGATGTCAGGACAGTCAGTGAAGCCACCGAGGATATACCTCCAGTAGTTCCTAAATCCTACACCCTGCTGGTCATTCTACCAACCACCAGGACATGGTATTCTGTATTAGTCTTCAATGATGCCTTCTTTTGTATTCTATTAGTCCCAGAGTCACAAGAAATTTTGGCTTGTGAGTGGCAGGACTCAACATACAACTAAAACAATACTTCCGGGCCGTGTTGCCCCAAGGGTTCAAAAATTCCCACACCATCTTTGGGGAAAGCTCAGCTAAAGAACTAAAAGTTCTACCTCTGGAAAAGGAAACACTCCTTCAATATGCAGACGACATTCTGATCGCCAGCCCTACTAAGGAGACCTCTGAACTACCAAGCCAATAAAGGATACAAGTTGTCCAAGACAAAGCTCAAATATCACAGACTACGGTGACCTGCCTGGGCTTCATTCTCACAGAAGGTCGGAGAAGCCCATCCCAGGAAAGGGAAGAAACAATTTACAGCCTTACCCATTTCTGAAACTAGAAGACAGCTTAGGGGCTCCTGGGGAGGCCAGGGTTTGCTGCTTCTGGATCCCTAACTACAGTCTACTAGCTGGGCCTCTATATGAAACACTGAAAGGAAAAGATGATGATCCTTTTGAATAGAATGCAGAAGTGGCCTTTCAAGAATGGAAAGAGCAGTCAATTCAGACCCTTGCCCTGGAACTCCCTAATTTAGCTAAACCCTTTGACCTTTACATTCCTGGTGAACGGTGAATCGCCATTGGAGTATTAGTGCAAAACCTGGGACCACTTGAAATGGAACAATGCAAGAATGCGATCCAGGTAGGATAAACTACGGTCACCAAGGGGCTTGGCCCACCGCCACATCTGGCCAAGATACTGGCAGTATCTGAAAACCTGGAAATCAGCAGCCCAAAAGGCCACCTCCCTCCGAAGGGAAAAGGACCCCACGTGGTGATCCTCACACCCAACCATGCCCTGAAGTTGCAGGGTTGGCTCCATGGGCACACTGACCTTGAGCGAGGAGGCCCTCCAACTCCAACCTCCATAGAGATAACCGGGGCAAAGTGGCACCATGAAGACTCGTGTGAAGGTGTCTGCACGGGCAAATTTAACGCTCATTTCCCACCAGGAAGAGGAATTAACCAAAGGCTCAGCATGCCGTGCCGGAACCAGATTAGGGCCTGAAGCAATCCTGCGGGTTTGCGGCCAGCTCACAAGAAAGCGAGTTGAAGAAAGGAGCTCAGGGACACTGTAATTCACAAACCTGCAGAGTTATAAATGACAGCTATCACCCAAAAATATATTGAAGGAAGGCTGCGAAGAGGACTTGAAAGCGGGGCAGAATTGCAAGAAAACGATTTCAGGGGGTAGACTGGAATTGCATTTAAAGCATAGGAAAAGAGGCAGAACGTCGACAATGATGCACTTGGCCAAAAAGGGCGTATGCGTTTTTTCCTGAATATATTCAGGAAAAAACGCATACGCCCTTTTTGGCCAACCAAGCAAGCATGTTAAAGAAATCTGCACTACAATGAAGTCTCACTGCCCCCCGTTCAAAAGGGCCATCTGAAAAAAGTGTAAAATCCAGAAAGGCAGCACAGGCCATGGAGAACAGGGAGCCTTGTTATGCTGATGGGCGGGATGTAAATTGCCAACAGCCACTCTGGAGATGTGTATGGTGTTTCCTCAAAAACCTAAAAAACAAAGCAACGGAGCCTACAGCATTACCACTTATTTTCCTATAGCTTAGGGAAATTAAAATCAAAAACACACAGCCACCGCAAAGTTTCTGTTTACGGCTCTGTTTACAAGAACCTCGTCTACGGTACAAGTTAAATATCCCAGAAAGCGAAAAATGGATAAAGAAGTGTGGTACGTACGTACAAAGGAATATCACTCACCAATGAAATCTATGTCATCAGGCCCGTCGCGGCATAATGAGTGGATTCAGGTACGATGATTCTAAGTGAAATAAGTCACACAGAAAATGAAACATCATAAGATATCACTAATACACGGAATGTAAACTTGGCTACACATGAACTGAATTACAAAACAGAACAGGGTCTCAAATTTAGAAAACCAACTTATGCTTGCTTAAGGGGAAAGGTGAGTTGTGGTGCTGCATAAAACCAGAGATAGAAATTAGCACAGATACCTTTCCATAAGCCAAATATGTAATAGTCAAGACCTAGCCCTTGCTCAACGAAATGGACTAAACACCCCATATTCAACGCCTAGTATTACACATGACTAGTAAGAACCTTCAAACCCATGGATTTATATGTCTCCGTAAGAGACTCAAGTGTGTGTACAGTGGCATGAATGCAGCAGAGAAAATCCGATAAAACCCATTATCAAAATGAATTACAAAAACAAACACAATGACAGTGAAATAGAGAGCAATTCTTAAATAATTCATTCAGGGCTTGTGATGCGACCTGGATTTACCACATCTACACCCAGAGCTGAGTGAGACATAAGGCTGGACACTTCGGGCTGATAGCATTGGTGAGGTTCGATGAGCAAATGCAGACCCTTTGAAGTCATACTGCATGGTACCCATTCCATGGGTCCCAACTCTCCAGGTTTAAGGGATTCTTCCTTCAGCTAAAACATGCATGGGAAACCCACAGTACAGTGCACTGTGTGACCGGGAAACGTTTTCAAATGCATCTCAGTTTTCGTCCCCTTTTACTCGGGTTCACCATTCCAGACCGTTTACTAACACTCTCCCCACTTGGAGAGTCAGTGCCTTTAACCTCCTGTTTGGCACAGTTTGCAATTTCTGCGCAAGATGAACAGGAATAGGGAGAACCAATGAGAGACTAGCTGTAGGTGTCTGGACGGGCAAATGGAACGCTCATTTCCCACCAGGAAGAGGAATTAACCAAAGGCTCAGCATGCCGTGCCGGAACCAGATTAGGGCCTGAAGCATTCCTGCGGGTTTGCGGCCAGCTCACAAGAAAGCGAGTTGAAGAAAGGAGCTCAGGGGCACTGTAATTCACAAACCTGCAGAGTTATAAATGACAGCTATCGTCCAAAAATATATTGAAGGAAGGCTGCGAAGAGGACTGGAAAGCGGGGCAGAATTGCAGGAAAACGATTTCATGGGGTAGACTGGAATTGCATTTAAAACATAGGAAAAGAGGCAGAACGTCGACAATGATGCACTTGGCCAAAAAGGGCGTATGCGTTGTTTCCTGAATATATTCAGGAAAAAACGCATACGCCCTTTTTGGCCAACCAAGCAAGCATGTTAAAGAAATCTGCACTACAAAGAAGTCTCACTGTCCCCAGGTCAAAAGGGCCATCTGAAAAAAGTGTAAAATCCAGAAAGGCAGCACAGGCCATGGAGAACAGGGAGCCTTGTTATGCTGATGGGCGGGATGTAAATTGCCAACAGCCACTCTGGAGAAGTGTATGGTGTTTCCTGAAACACCTAAGAAACAAAGCAACGGAGACTACGGCACTTCCACTTATGGTCTTATAGATCACGGAAATTAAAATCAAAAACAGACAGCCACCCCAAAGTTTCAGACGGCTCTGTTTACAGGAATCTCGTCTACGGTACAAGTTAAATATCCCAGAATGTGAAAAATGGATAAAGAAGTTGTGGTACACACATTCAATGGAATATCACTCAGCAATGAAATCTATGTCATCAGGCCCATCGTGGCATAATGAGTGGATTCAGGTACGATGATTCTAAGTGAAATAAGTCACACAGAAAATGAAACATCATAAGATATCACTAATACACGGAATGTAAACTTGGCTACACATGAACTGAATTACAAAACAGAACAGGGTCTCAAATTTAGAAAACCACCTTATGCTTGCTTAAGGGGAAAAGTGAGTTGGGGTGCTGCATAAAACCAGAGATAGAAATTAGCACAGATACCTTTCCATAAGCCAAATATGTAATAGTCAAGACCTAGCCCTTGCTCAACGAAATGGACTAAACACCCCATATTCAACGCCTAGGAATACACCTGACTAGTAAGTATCTTCAAACCCATGGATTTATATGTCTCCATAAGAGACTCAAGTGTGTGTACAGCGGCATGAATGCAGCAGAGAAAATCCGATAAATCCCATTATCAAAATGAATTACAAAAACAAACACAATGACAGTGAAATAGAGAGCAATTCTTAAATAATTCATTCAGGGCTTGTGATGCAACCTGGATTTACCACATCTACAACCAGAGCTGAGTGAGACATAAGGCTGTACACTTCAGCCTGATAGCATTGGTGAGGTTCGTTGAGAAAATGCAGGCCCTTTGAAGTCATACTGCATGGTACCCATTCCATGGGTCCCAACTCTCCAGGTTTAAGGGATTCTTCCTTCAGCTAAAACATGCATGGGAAACCCACAGTATGGTGCACCGTGTGACCGGGAAACCTTTTCAAATGCATCTCAGTTTTCGTCCCCTTTTACTTGGGTTCACGATTGAAGACCCTTTACTAATACTCTCCCCACTTAGAGAGTCAGTGCCTTTAACCTCCTGTTTGGCACAGTTTGCAATTTCTGCGCAAGATGAACAAGAATAGGGAGAACCAATGAGAGACTAGCTCTAGGTGTCTGCACGTTCAAATATAACACTCATTTCCCACCAGGAAGAGGAATTTACCAAAGGATCAGCATGCTGTGCCGGAACCAGATTAGGGCATGAAGCAATCCTGCGGGTTTGCGGCCAGCTCACAAGAAAGCGAGTAGAAGAAAGGAGCTCAGGCGCACTGTCATTCACAAACCTGCAGAGTTATAAATGTCAGCTATTGTCCAAAAATGTATTGAAGTAAGGCTGCGTAGAGGACTTGAAAGCGGGGCAGAATTGCAGGAAAACGAGTTCAGGGGCAGACTGGAATTGCATTTAAAGCATAAGGAAAGAGACAGAAAGTCGACAATGATGCACTTGGTCAAAAAGGGCGTATGCGTTTTTTCCTGAATATATTCAAGAAAAAACACATACGCCCTTTTTGGCCAAACAAGCAAGCCTGTAAAGAAATCTGCATTACAATGAAGTCTCACTGCCCCC
Organism: Delphinapterus leucas; assembly: GCF_059928025.1. NCBI lineage: Eukaryota > Metazoa > Chordata > Mammalia > Artiodactyla > Monodontidae > Delphinapterus > Delphinapterus leucas. The sequence continues at coordinate 16,157 of NW_028322267.1, forward strand.
CTGTCAAAAGGGACATCTGAAAAAAGTGAAAAATCCAGAAAGGCAGGACAGGCCATGGAGAACAGGGAGCCTTGTTATGCTGATGGGCGGGATGTAACTTGCCAACAGCCACTCTGGAGAAGTGTATGGTGTTTCCTCAAACACCTAAAAAACTAAGCAACGGAGCCTACGGCACTTCAACTTATGGTTCTATAGCTTAGGGAAATTAAAATCAAAAAGACACAGCCACCCATAAATTTTGGACGGCTCTGCTTACAAGAACCTCATTTACGGTACAAGTGAAATATCCCAGAAAGCAAAAAATGGATAAAGAAGTTGTTGTACGTACGTACAATGGAATATCACTCAGCAATGAAATCTATGTCATGAGGCCCGTCGCGGCATAATGAGTGGATTCAGGTACGATCATTCTAAGTTAACTAAGTCACACAGAAAAAGAAACACCATAAGATATCTCAAATACACGGAATGCAAACATGGCTGCACATGAACTCAATTACAAAACAGAAAAGGGTCTCAAATTTAGAAAACCAACTTATGCTTGCTTAAGGGGAAAGGTGAGTTGTGGTGCTGCATAAAACCAGAGATTGAAATTAGCACAGATACCTTTCCATAAGCAAATATGTAATAGTCAGGACCTACTCCTTGCTCCACGAAATGGACTCAACACCCCATATTCAATGCCTAGGAATATACCTGACTAGTAAGAATCTGAAAACCCATGGATTTATATGTCTCCATAAGAGAATCAAGCATGTGTACGGCGGCATAAACGCAGCAGTGAAAATCCGATAAATCCCATTATCAAAATAAATTACAAAAACAAAACACAATGACAGTGAAATAGAGAGCAATTCTTAAATAATTCATTCAGGGCTTGTGATGCAACGTGGATTTACCACATCTACACCCCGAGCTGAGTGAGACATAAGGCTGGACACTTCGGGCTGATAGCATTGGTGACGTTCGGTGAGCAAAGGCAACCCTTTGAAGTCATACTGCGTGGAACCCATTCCATGGGTCCCAACTCTCCAGGTTGAAGGGATTCTTCCTTCAGGTAAAACATGCATGGGCAACCCAGAATATGGTCCACCGTGTGACCGGGAAAACTTTTTAAATGCGTCTCAGTTTTCGGCCCCTCGTACTCGGTTTTACCATTCCAGACGCTTTACTAACACTCTCCCCACTTGGAGAGTCAGTGCCTTTAACCTCCTGTTTGGCACAGTTTGCAATTTCTGCGCAAGATGAACAGGAATAGGGAGAACCAATGAGAGATTAGCTGTAGGTGTCTGCACGAACAAATTTAACGCTCATTTCCCACCAGGAAGAGGAATTAGCCAAAGGCTCAGCATGCCATGTCGGAACCAGATTAGGGCCTGAAGCAATCCTGCGGTTTTGCGGCCAGCTCACAAGAAAGCGAGTTGAAGAAAGGAGCTCAGGGGCACTGTAATTCACAAACCTGCAGAGTTATAAATGACAGCTATCGTCCAAAAATATATTGAAGTAAGGCTGCAAAGAGGACTTGAACGCGGGGCAGAATTCCAGGAATACGATTTCAGGAGGTAGACGGGAAGTCCTCTGAAAGTATAGGAGAAGAGGCAGAACCTCGACAATGATGCACTTGGTCAAAAAGGGCATATGCGTTTCTTCCAGGGCCCTTATTAAAGAGGGTAGGAAGCTCCCAGCATGCTTCAGTGGCCAACAGAGGGCCTACGTCGCCAAGGCGACATGAGCCATCCAGGCAGGAGTGACCTCACATCAGAGGGCCCACCTCACAGAAGGGTAAGGAACCCAGTCAAGATCAGACTCTCACCAGAGTGCCCACATAAGCAAGGGGCTGGGAACCAGGCAGGAGTGTCCTCACACCCGTGGGGCCACATCATCGAAAGTTGAGGTACCCAGCACATGTGGCCTCAAACCAGAGGACCCACATCACCATGGGTCTCGGAGCGAGGCAGGCAGGATTAACCTCAAAACACATGGCCCATTGTATAAAAAAGGTGAGGAATCCAGCAGTTGGAACATCCCAGCAGGCGGCCCAGAGCACCGAGGCTATGGGATCCAGGCAGTGATGAACTCACAACAGAGGGCCCTCATCGTGATACTGTAAGCAACCCAGCCGTTGTAACCTCAGAGCACAAGGCCCACATCCCCATGGGGAAGGGAACCAAGCAGGAGTGTCATCGCACCAGTGGGCACACATCAGAAAAGGTGGGGAGCCCAGCAGTTAGGGCCGGACGCCAGAGGGCCCTCATCACTGAGGAGAGGAGGCTCCCAGCAAGCTCCAACTGCTACCAGAAGGCCGACGTCGCCAATGCAGGGTGTGCCAGCCAGGCAGGAGTGACCTCAGAGCAGAGGGCCAACCACACAAAAGTGTGAGGAACCCAAAGAGGATCAGACTCTCACCGGAGGGCCCACATCACCAAGGGAATGGAAACCAGGCAGGAGTGTTCTCACACCAGTGTGGTCACATCACCGAAATGTGACGGACCCAGCACACGTGGCCTCAAACTACAGGACACACATCACCAAGGGGCTGGGAGTGAGGCAGGCAGGAGGAGCCTCCAAACAGAGGGCCCATAGCGTAAAAAAGGTGAGGGATCCCGCAGTTGGGACCTCCCAGCAGGTGGCCAGGAGCAGCGAGGCTATGGAATCCAGGCCTGACTGAACTCAAAACAGAGGGCCCTCATTATGAAACTGTGAGCAACCCAGCCGTTGGGACCTTAGAGCAGAAGGCCCACATCCCCATGGGGTTGGGATCCTGGCAGGAGTGTACTCGCACCACAGGGCGCACATCAGAAACTTTTGGGAGCCCAGGAGTTAGGGTCTGACGCCAGAGGGCCCTCATTACCGAGGGGAGGAGACTCCCAGCAGGCACCAACTCCCAACTGAGGGCCCACGTCGCCACGTTGACGTGTGCCAGCCAGGCAGGAGTGACCTCACAGCAGAGGACCTACCTCACAGAAGGGTGAGGAACCCAGCCAGGATAAGGCTCTCACCAGAGGGCCCACATCACCAAGGGGATCGGAACAAGGCAGGAGTGTCCTCACACCAGTGTGGCCACATTATAGAAAGGTGAGGAACCCAGCACATGTGGCCTAAACCAGAGGACCCACATTTCCAAGGTGCTCCGAGTGAGGCAGGCAGGAGTAGCCTAACAACACAGGGCCCACAGAATAAAAAATGTGAGGAATCCATCAGTTTGAACCTCCCAGCAGGTGGTCCAGAGCATGGAGTCTATGGGATCCAGGCCACAGTGAACTCACAGCAGAGGGCCCACATCATGAAACTGTGAGCACCCCAGCCAGTGGGACCTCAGAGCAGAAGGCCCACATCCCCATGGGGATGGGAACCTCGCAGGAGTGTCCTCGCACAACTTAGCACGTATCAGAAAATGTGGGAACCCAGCAGTTATGGCCTGGCGCCAGAGGGCCCTCATCACGGAGGAGAGGAGGCTACCAGCAGGCTCCAAATGCCACCAGAGGGCCGACGTCACCAAGGCAATGGGAGCAAGCCAGGCAGGAGTTACCTCACAGCAGAGGGCCCACCTCACAGAAGTGTGAGGAATCCAGACAGGATCAGACTCTCACCAGAGGGCCCACATCACCAAGGGGATGGGAACCAGGCAGGAGTGTCCTCACACCAGTGGGGCCACATCAATAAAGGTGAGGAAACTGGTACATGTGGCCTTAAACAAGAGGACCTACATCACAAATGGGCTGGGAGTGAGTCAGGAAGTAGGAGCATGAAAACACAGGACACAAAGAATAAAAAAGGTAAGGAATCCAGCAGTAGGAACCTCCCAGCAGGCCGCTCAGAGCACAGAGGCTATGGGATCTAGGCCTGGGTGAACTAACACCAGAGAGCCAACATCATGAAACGGTGAACAACACAGGTGTTGGGACCTTAGAGCAGAAGGCCCACATGCCCATGGGGATAGGAACCTCGCAGGAGTGTCCTCGCACCACTTAGCACGTATCAGAAAATGTGGGTACCCAGCAGTTAGGGCCTGAGGCAAGAGGGCCCCCATCACCGAGGGGAGGTTCCCAGCAGGCTCCAACTGCCACAAGAGGGCCGATGTTGCCCAGGTGGGGTGTGCCAGCCAGGCAGGAGTGACCTCACAGCAGAGGGCCCCCCTCACAGAAGGGTGAGGAACCCAGCCAGGATCAGACTCTCACCAGAGGGCCCACATCATCAAGGGGATAGGAACCAGGCAGGAGTGTCCTCACACCAGTGGGGCCACATCATCGAAAGGCGAGGGACCCAGCATACGTGGCCTCAAACCAGAGGACACACATCACCAAGGGGCTGGGAGTGAGGCAGGCCGGAGGAGTCTCAAAACAGAGGGCCCATAGAAGAAAAAAGGTGAGGAATCCCGCAGTTGTAACCTCCCAGCAGGTGGCCAGGAGCAGCGAGGCTATGGGATCCAGGCCGGAGAGAACTCACAGCAGAGGGCCCTCATCATGAAACTGAGCAACCCACGGTTGGGACCTCAGAGCAGAAGGCCCACATTCCCATGGGGTTGGGAACCTGGCAGGAGTGTACTCGAACCACAGGGCGCATATCAGAAAATATTGGGAGCCCAGGAGTTAGGGTCTGACGCCAGAGGGCCCTCATTACCGAGGGGAGGAGACACCCAGCAGGCACCAAATCCCACCAGAGGGCCGACGTCGCCAAGGCGGGGTGTGCCAGCCAGGCAGGAGTGACCTCAGAGAAGAGGGCCCACCTCACAGAAGTGTGAGGAACCCAACCAGGATCAGACTCTCACCGGAGGGCCCACATCACCAAGGGGATGGGAACCAGGCAGGAGTGTCCTCACACCAGTGGGGCCACATCAGCCAAAGGTGAGGAACCCAGCACATGTGGCCTCAAACCACAGGACACACATCACCAAGGGGCTAGGAGTGAGGCAGGTGTCTGGAGGGGCACATTTAACTCTAATTTCCCACCAGGAAGTGGAATGAACCAAAGTCTCAGAGTGCCGTGCCGGACCCTGATTACGGCCTGAAGCAAACCTGCGGTTCTGTGGCCAGTTTTCAAGGAAACGAGTTAAGAAAGGAAATCACGGGCACTGTAATTCACAAACCTGCAGTGTTATAAATGACAGCTATTGGCAAAATTATATGGAAGTAAGTCTGCAAAGAGGACTTGAAAACGAGGCAGAATTGCAGGAATCATATTTCAGGAGGTAGATTGGAATTGCATTTAAAGCATGTGAAAAGCGGCAGATCTTTGACAGTGATGCACTTGGACAAAAGTGCGTAAACATTTTTTCCTGAATATATTCAGGAAAAAACACATATGCCCTTTTTGGCCAACCAAGCACTCGAGCAATGGAAATCCGCACTACAATGAAGTCTCATTTCCCATTCGTCAAAAGGGCCATCTGAAAAAAGTGTAAAAACCAGAAACACAGGACAGGCCATGGAGAACAGGGAGCCTTGTTATGCTGATGGGCGGGATGTAAATTGCCAACAGACACTCTGGAGATGTTTATGGTGTATCCTGAAACATCTGAAAAACAAAGCTACAGACCCTAGGGCACTTCCACTTTTGGCCCTATAGCTTAGGAAAATTAAAATCAACAAGACACAGCCAACACCAAATTTAGGGCTGCTGTGTTTACAAGAACCTTGAGTCCAGTACAAATTAAATATCCCAGAAAGAAAAAAATGGATAAAGGAGTTGTGCTACTTACGTACAACGGAATATCACTCAGCAATGAAATCAATGTCATCAGGCCTGTAGCAGCAAATTGAGTGGATTTAAGTATGATGATTCTAAGAGAAATAGGTCACACAGAGAAAGAGAATTATCATAAGATATCACTAATAGAGAGAGTGTAAACTTGGCTACACATAAACTGAATTCCAAAACCGAACAGTCTCACATTTAGATAAAAACTTATGCTTGCTTAAGGGGAAAGTTGAGTTGGGGTGCTCTATAAAACCAGAGATTGAAATTAGCACACATACCGTTCCATAAGCCAAATATGTAATAGACAAGACCTACTCTTTGCTCAACGAAATAGACTCATCCATGGTGTATCACCTCACACCTGTTAGAATGGGCATCATCAGAAAATCTACAAACAACAAATGCTGGAAAGGGTGTGGAGATAAGGAACCCTCTTCCACTATTGTTGGGAATGTAAATTGATACAGTCACTGTGGAGAACATTATGGAGTTTCTTATAAAACTAAGAATAGAATTACCATATGATACAGCAATCCCACTACTGGGCATATACCCAGACAAAACCATAAATCAAAAAGAGACATTCACCGCAATGTTCATTGCATCACTATTTACAATATCCAGGTAATGGAAGCAACTTAAATGCCCACAGACAGACGAATGCATAAAGATGTGGTACATATACAAAATGGAATATTACTAAGCCATAAAAAGGAATGAAATTGGGTCATTTGTAGAGACGTTGATGGATCTAGAGACTGTCATACAGAGTGAAATAAGTCAGAAAGAGAAAAACAAATCTTGTCTATTAATGCATATATGTGGAACCTAGAAATATTGTACAGATGAACCGTTTTGCCAGGCAGAAATAGAACAACAGATGTAGACAACAAACGTATGGACACCAAGGGGGGAAAGCTGTTGGGGGGTGGTGGTGGGAGGAGTTGAGAGATTGGGATTGGCATGTATACATTTATATGTATAAAATAGATAACCAAAAAGAACCTGCTGTATAAAAAAATAAAATAAAATTCAAATTACAAAAAGTAAAACAGAAAAAATATTCTTCCCTTCACATACATGTATTTATATGAATAAATTATTTCCATGCTTATATCTGTAAATACAAAAAAGAGGAATAAAATCTACCTTGAACCAAAAACGAAAAAAAGAAAAAAAAACAGAACCCACCAGTTACACAGAGGAAAACCGTATCAGGGCACTTGCTCCAGCTGTAAACAATTCTGAAGTTGGTCAGTGGTGGGGAATCATCTCCCATTCGGCCAGCAGGCCCCACGCAACAAGCGTCCTCATTGCAAAGCTGGGGGACTGTGCCGAGGCATCTGTGAGTAAACGTGGGCTGAGCCCCAGGCCAGCTGCTGCTGAAATGTTCCCACCCTTCCCAGGTAAAACACCTGAATATGTACAAGGACTTGAAAGCCTAGAGGAAGGGCCATGGAGCCACATGAGTGACAGCATGCCAGCCGACTTGGTGCCTGCAGGCCAGCCAGGATGGTCCTGGCCCTGGGTGCTCTTCTGGAAGCTTTCCATTTCCCTGCCTGAGATACCCCTGCTGTCCCGGCCCCCACTGCTTTCTTCCTCACTCACCTCTGCCCAGGGAGAAATTCCAGCGGCAGGTATGAGTGACACATCCTCTTCTTTAGCAGGTGGCATCTTGGCAACTGCTGCAGAAAGTCCAGCAGAGCCCCACTCACACTGGGCCACCCACAAAGCCGTGGCCTCTCACTCCCTCCCACCAGTCCAGCCCCAAGACTGCTGACAGGGCAGAGAAAATGGCGTCAGGCACAGCTGCAGGGGCTCTTGCTGCCTGGAGCGGTGTTTATATTGATCTGAACCCAGGCACACCTGGGGAGGTCTGGCCGGCACGGTCGGGCTTCCCAGGCCAGCCAATAATCACCCCTCAGGGGCTCACAGTTGCAGAAACTGGAACTTGCTGAATCGGCCAGGTCCAAGGAACAGGTGTGGGCTCCTGAGAGTCAGGATAGACAAGGGGCTGCAGCTCTGGCTTGTTTTCTAATTATATTATCTGGCCCATGAGTGGGAGACAACTTCAAGAAAACCCTCTCCTAATGAGAGGAACCCAGGAGTCAGGGAGAGGAGGGGTGGCTGGTGGGTGGAGACAGAGGCCTGGTGCCCCGGGTGCAGTGGAAGTCTCTGGAAGACCAGGTGGAGGGAGGCCACACAGAGTGATGCCCAGGGTCACAGACCTGTCGGAGCTGCTGTTTGTTAGTTCAAGTCCTGCTCTGAGGTGCTCTGTGTCAGATCTGAGTGACAGGTGAGCTGGGAGTGCTCTGCAATGAGGGCGATATGCACGGTTCCTGTGTTCCCAGCCCTGCCATGGTACCTGCAAGGGTAGCTCTGTATCCTGGGAGGGGCCTGACCACGAGAGCCCCATGGGCTGCAGGGGAACCTGCCCAGGGAACCCCATATCCTGGGAGGGGCCTGAACACGAGAGCCCCATGGGCTGGGGTGGGGGTGGGGTACCTGCCCAGGTGAGCTCCATATCCTGGGATTGGCCTGACCTCGAGAGCCCCATGGGCTGCTGGAGTCCTGGTAAAGGATGTCAGGACAGTCAGTGAAGCCACCGAGGATATACCTCCAGTAGTTCCTAAATCCTACACCCTGCTGGTCATTCTACCAACCACCAGGACATGGTATTCTGTATTAGTCTTCAATGATGCCTTCTTTTGTATTCTATTAGTCCCAGAGTCACAAGAAATTTTGGCTTGTGAGTGGCAGGACTCAACATACAACTAAAACAATACTTCCGGGCCGTGTTGCCCCAAGGGTTCAAAAATTCCCACACCATCTTTGGGGAAAGCTCAGCTAAAGAACTAAAAGTTCTACCTCTGGAAAAGGAAACACTCCTTCAATATGCAGACGACATTCTGATCGCCAGCCCTACTAAGGAGACCTCTGAACTACCAAGCCAATAAAGGATACAAGTTGTCCAAGACAAAGCTCAAATATCACAGACTACGGTGACCTGCCTGGGCTTCATTCTCACAGAAGGTCGGAGAAGCCCATCCCAGGAAAGGGAAGAAACAATTTACAGCCTTACCCATTTCTGAAACTAGAAGACAGCTTAGGGGCTCCTGGGGAGGCCAGGGTTTGCTGCTTCTGGATCCCTAACTACAGTCTACTAGCTGGGCCTCTATATGAAACACTGAAAGGAAAAGATGATGATCCTTTTGAATAGAATGCAGAAGTGGCCTTTCAAGAATGGAAAGAGCAGTCAATTCAGACCCTTGCCCTGGAACTCCCTAATTTAGCTAAACCCTTTGACCTTTACATTCCTGGTGAACGGTGAATCGCCATTGGAGTATTAGTGCAAAACCTGGGACCACTTGAAATGGAACAATGCAAGAATGCAATCCAGGTAGGATAAACTACGGTCACCAAGGGGCTTGGCCCACCGCCACATCTGGCCAAGATACTGGCAGTATCTGAAAACCTGGAAATCAGCAGCCCAAAAGGCCACCTCCCTCCGAAGGGAAAAGGACCCCACGTGGTGATCCTCACACCCAACCATGCCCTGAAGTTGCAGGGTTGGCTCCATGGGCACACTGACCTTGAGCGAGGAGGCCCTCCAACTCCAACCTCCATAGAGATAACCGGGGCAAAGTGGCACCATGAAGACTCGTGTGAAGGTGTCTGCACGGGCAAATTTAACGCTCATTTCCCACCAGGAAGCGGAATTAACCAAAGGCTCAGCATGCCGTGCCGGAACCAGATTAGGGCCTGAAGCAATCCTGCGGGTTTGCGGCCAGCTCACAAGAAAGCGAGTTGAAGAAAGGAGCTCAGGGACACTGTAATTCACAAACCTGCAGAGTTATAAATGACAGCTATCACCCAAAAATATATTGAAGGAAGGCTGCGAAGAGGACTTGAAAGCGGGGCAGAATTGCAAGAAAACGATTTCAGGGGGTAGACTGGAATTGCATTTAAAGCATAGGAAAAGAGGCAGAACGTCGACAATGATGCACTTGGCCAAAAAGGGCGTATGCGTTTTTTCCTGAATATATTCAGGAAAAAACGCATACGCCCTTTTTGGCCAACCAAGCAAGCATGTTAAAGAAATCTGCACTACAATGAAGTCTCACTGCCCCCCGTTCAAAAGGGCCATCTGAAAAAAGTGTAAAATCCAGAAAGGCAGCACAGGCCATGGAGAACAGGGAGCCTTGTTATGCTGATGGGCGGGATGTAAATTGCCAACAGCCACTCTGGAGATGTGTATGGTGTTTCCTCAAAAACCTAAAAAACAAAGCAACGGAGCCTACAGCATTACCACTTATTTTCCTATAGCTTAGGGAAATTAAAATCAAAAACACACAGCCACCGCAAAGTTTCTGTTTACGGCTCTGTTTACAAGAACCTCGTCTACGGTACAAGTTAAATATCCCAGAAAGCGAAAAATGGATAAAGAAGTGTGGTACGTACGTACAAAGGAATATCACTCACCAATGAAATCTATGTCATCAGGCCCGTCGCGGCATAATGAGTGGATTCAGGTACGATGATTCTAAGTGAAATAAGTCACACAGAAAATGAAACATCATAAGATATCACTAATACACGGAATGTAAACTTGGCTACACATGAACTGAATTACAAAACAGAACAGGGTCTCAAATTTAGAAAACCAACTTATGCTTGCTTAAGGGGAAAGGTGAGTTGTGGTGCTGCATAAAACCAGAGATAGAAATTAGCACAGATACCTTTCCATAAGCCAAATATGTAATAGTCAAGACCTAGCCCTTGCTCAACGAAATGGACTAAACACCCCATATTCAACGCCTAGTATTACACATGACTAGTAAGAACCTTCAAACCCATGGATTTATATGTCTCCGTAAGAGACTCAAGTGTGTGTACAGTGGCATGAATGCAGCAGAGAAAATCCGATAAAACCCATTATCAAAATGAATTACAAAAACAAACACAATGACAGTGAAATAGAGAGCAATTCTTAAATAATTCATTCAGGGCTTGTGATGCGACCTGGATTTACCACATCTACACCCAGAGCTGAGTGAGACATAAGGCTGGACACTTCGGGCTGATAGCATTGGTGAGGTTCGATGAGCAAATGCAGACCCTTTGAAGTCATACTGCATGGTACCCATTCCATGGGTCCCAACTCTCCAGGTTTAAGGGATTCTTCCTTCAGCTAAAACATGCATGGGAAACCCACAGTACAGTGCACTGTGTGACCGGGAAACGTTTTCAAATGCATCTCAGTTTTCGTCCCCTTTTACTCGGGTTCACCATTCCAGACCGTTTACTAACACTCTCCCCACTTGGAGAGTCAGTGCCTTTAACCTCCTGTTTGGCACAGTTTGCAATTTCTGCGCAAGATGAACAGGAATAGGGAGAACCAATGAGAGACTAGCTGTAGGTGTCTGGACGGGCAAATGGAACGCTCATTTCCCACCAGGAAGAGGAATTAACCAAAGGCTCAGCATGCCGTGCCGGAACCAGATTAGGGCCTGAAGCATTCCTGCGGGTTTGCGGCCAGCTCACAAGAAAGCGAGTTGAAGAAAGGAGCTCAGGGGCACTGTAATTCACAAACCTGCAGAGTTATAAATGACAGCTATCGTCCAAAAATATATTGAAGGAAGGCTGCGAAGAGGACTGGAAAGCGGGGCAGAATTGCAGGAAAACGATTTCATGGGGTAGACTGGAATTGCATTTAAAACATAGGAAAAGAGGCAGAACGTCGACAATGATGCACTTGGCCAAAAAGGGCGTATGCGTTGTTTCCTGAATATATTCAGGAAAAAACGCATACGCCCTTTTTGGCCAACCAAGCAAGCATGTTAAAGAAATCTGCACTACAAAGAAGTCTCACTGTCCCCAGGTCAAAAGGGCCATCTGAAAAAAGTGTAAAATCCAGAAAGGCAGCACAGGCCATGGAGAACAGGGAGCCTTGTTATGCTGATGGGCGGGATGTAAATTGCCAACAGCCACTCTGGAGAAGTGTATGGTGTTTCCTGAAACACCTAAGAAACAAAGCAACGGAGACTACGGCACTTCCACTTATGGTCTTATAGATCACGGAAATTAAAATCAAAAACAGACAGCCACCCCAAAGTTTCAGACGGCTCTGTTTACAGGAATCTCGTCTACGGTACAAGTTAAATATCCCAGAATGTGAAAAATGGATAAAGAAGTTGTGGTACACACATTCAATGGAATATCACTCAGCAATGAAATCTATGTCATCAGGCCCATCGTGGCATAATGAGTGGATTCAGGTACGATGATTCTAAGTGAAATAAGTCACACAGAAAATGAAACATCATAAGATATCACTAATACACGGAATGTAAACTTGGCTACACATGAACTGAATTACAAAACAGAACAGGGTCTCAAATTTAGAAAACCACCTTATGCTTGCTTAAGGGGAAAAGTGAGTTGGGGTGCTGCATAAAACCAGAGATAGAAATTAGCACAGATACCTTTCCATAAGCCAAATATGTAATAGTCAAGACCTAGCCCTTGCTCAACGAAATGGACTAAACACCCCATATTCAACGCCTAGGAATACACCTGACTAGTAAGTATCTTCAAACCCATGGATTTATATGTCTCCATAAGAGACTCAAGTGTGTGTACAGCGGCATGAATGCAGCAGAGAAAATCCGATAAATCCCATTATCAAAATGAATTACAAAAACAAACACAATGACAGTGAAATAGAGAGCAATTCTTAAATAATTCATTCAGGGCTTGTGATGCAACCTGGATTTACCACATCTACAACCAGAGCTGAGTGAGACATAAGGCTGTACACTTCAGCCTGATAGCATTGGTGAGGTTCGTTGAGAAAATGCAGGCCCTTTGAAGTCATACTGCATGGTACCCATTCCATGGGTCCCAACTCTCCAGGTTTAAGGGATTCTTCCTTCAGCTAAAACATGCATGGGAAACCCACAGTATGGTGCACCGTGTGACCGGGAAACCTTTTCAAATGCATCTCAGTTTTCGTCCCCTTTTACTTGGGTTCACGATTGAAGACCCTTTACTAATACTCTCCCCACTTAGAGAGTCAGTGCCTTTAACCTCCTGTTTGGCACAGTTTGCAATTTCTGCGCAAGATGAACAAGAATAGGGAGAACCAATGAGAGACTAGCTCTAGGTGTCTGCACGTTCAAATATAACACTCATTTCCCACCAGGAAGAGGAATTTACCAAAGGATCAGCATGCTGTGCCGGAACCAGATTAGGGCATGAAGCAATCCTGCGGGTTTGCGGCCAGCTCACAAGAAAGCGAGTAGAAGAAAGGAGCTCAGGCGCACTGTCATTCACAAACCTGCAGAGTTATAAATGTCAGCTATTGTCCAAAAATGTATTGAAGTAAGGCTGCGTAGAGGACTTGAAAGCGGGGCAGAATTGCAGGAAAACGAGTTCAGGGGCAGCCTGGAATTGCATTTAAAGCATAAGGAAAGAGACAGAAAGTCGACAATGATGCACTTGGTCAAAAAGGGCGTATGCGTTTTTTCCTGAATATATTCAAGAAAAAACACATACGCCCTTTTTGGCCAAACAAGCAAGCCTGTAAAGAAATCTGCATTACAATGAAGTCTCACTGCCCCCCTGTCAAAAGGGACATCTGAAAAAAGTGAAAAATCCAGAAAGGCAGGACAGGCCATGGAGAACAGGGAGCCTTGTTATGCTGATGGGCGGGATGTAACTTGCCAACAGCCACTCTGGAGAAGTGTATGGTGTTTCCTCAAACACCTAAAAAACTAAGCAACGGAGCCTACGGCACTTCAACTTATGGTTCTATAGCTTAGGGAAATTAAAATCAAAAAGACACAGCCACCCATAAATTTTGGACGGCTCTGCTTACAAGAACCTCATTTACGGTACAAGTGAAATATCCCAGAAAGCAAAAAATGGATAAAGAAGTTGTTGTACGTACGTACAATGGAATATCACTCAGCAATGAAATCTATGTCATGAGGCCCGTCGCGGCATAATGAGTGGATTCAGGTACGATCATTCTAAGTTAACTAAGTCACACAGAAAAAGAAACACCATAAGATATCTCAAATACACGGAATGCAAACATGGCTGCACATGAACTCAATTACAAAACAGAAAAGGGTCTCAAATTTAGAAAACCAACTTATGCTTGCTTAAGGGGAAAGGTGAGTTGTGGTGCTGCATAAAACCAGAGATTGAAATTAGCACAGATACCTTTCCATAAGCAAATATGTAATAGTCAGGACCTACTCCTTGCTCCACGAAATGGACTCAACACCCCATATTCAATGCCTAGGAATATACCTGACTAGTAAGAATCTGAAAACCCATGGATTTATATGTCTCCATAAGAGAATCAAGCATGTGTACGGCGGCATAAACGCAGCAGTGAAAATCCGATAAATCCCATTATCAAAATAAATTACAAAAACAAAACACAATGACAGTGAAATAGAGAGCAATTCTTAAATAATTCATTCAGGGCTTGTGATGCAACGTGGATTTACCACATCTACACCCCGAGCTGAGTGAGACATAAGGCTGGACACTTCGGGCTGATAGCATTGGTGACGTTCGGTGAGCAAAGGCAACCCTTTGAAGTCATACTGCGTGGAACCCATTCCATGGGTCCCAACTCTCCAGGTTGAAGGGATTCTTCCTTCAGGTAAAACATGCATGGGCAACCCAGAATATGGTCCACCGTGTGACCGGGAAAACTTTTTAAATGCGTCTCAGTTTTCGGCCCCTCGTACTCGGTTTTACCATTCCAGACGCTTTACTAACACTCTCCCCACTTGGAGAGTCAGTGCCTTTAACCTCCTGTTTGGCACAGTTTGCAATTTCTGCGCAAGATGAACAGGAATAGGGAGAACCAATGAGAGATTAGCTGTAGGTGTCTGCACGAACAAATTTAACGCTCATTTCCCACCAGGAAGAGGAATTAGCCAAAGGCTCAGCATGCCATGTCGGAACCAGATTAGGGCCTGAAGCAATCCTGCGGTTTTGCGGCCAGCTCACAAGAAAGCGAGTTGAAGAAAGGAGCTCAGGGGCACTGTAATTCACAAACCTGCAGAGTTATAAATGACAGCTATCGTCCAAAAATATATTGAAGTAAGGCTGCAAAGAGGACTTGAACGCGGGGCAGAATTCCAGGAATACGATTTCAGGAGGTAGACGGGAAGTCCTCTGAAAGTATAGGAGAAGAGGCAGAACCTCGACAATGATGCACTTGGTCAAAAAGGGCATATGCGTTTCTTCCAGGGCCCTTATTAAAGAGGGTAGGAAGCTCCCAGCATGCTTCAGTGGCCAACAGAGGGCCTACGTCGCCAAGGCGACATGAGCCATCCAGGCAGGAGTGACCTCACATCAGAGGGCCCACCTCACAGAAGGGTAAGGAACCCAGTCAAGATCAGACTCTCACCAGAGTGCCCACATAAGCAAGGGGCTGGGAACCAGGCAGGAGTGTCCTCACACCCGTGGGGCCACATCATCGAAAGTTGAGGTACCCAGCACATGTGGCCTCAAACCAGAGGACCCACATCACCATGGGTCTCGGAGCGAGGCAGGCAGGATTAACCTCAAAACACATGGCCCATTGTATAAAAAAGGTGAGGAATCCAGCAGTTGGAACATCCCAGCAGGCGGCCCAGAGCACCGAGGCTATGGGATCCAGGCAGTGATGAACTCACAACAGAGGGCCCTCATCGTGATACTGTAAGCAACCCAGCCGTTGTAACCTCAGAGCACAAGGCCCACATCCCCATGGGGAAGGGAACCAAGCAGGAGTGTCATCGCACCAGTGGGCACACATCAGAAAAGGTGGGGAGCCCAGCAGTTAGGGCCGGACGCCAGAGGGCCCTCATCACTGAGGAGAGGAGGCTCCCAGCAAGCTCCAACTGCTACCAGAAGGCCGACGTCGCCAATGCAGGGTGTGCCAGCCAGGCAGGAGTGACCTCAGAGCAGAGGGCCAACCACACAAAAGTGTGAGGAACCCAAAGAGGATCAGACTCTCACCGGAGGGCCCACATCACCAAGGGAATGGAAACCAGGCAGGAGTGTTCTCACACCAGTGTGGTCACATCACCGAAATGTGACGGACCCAGCACACGTGGCCTCAAACTACAGGACACACATCACCAAGGGGCTGGGAGTGAGGCAGGCAGGAGGAGCCTCCAAACAGAGGGCCCATAGCGTAAAAAAGGTGAGGGATCCCGCAGTTGGGACCTCCCAGCAGGTGGCCAGGAGCAGCGAGGCTATGGAATCCAGGCCTGACTGAACTCAAAACAGAGGGCCCTCATTATGAAACTGTGAGCAACCCAGCCGTTGGGACCTTAGAGCAGAAGGCCCACATCCCCATGGGGTTGGGATCCTGGCAGGAGTGTACTCGCACCACAGGGCGCACATCAGAAACTTTTGGGAGCCCAGGAGTTAGGGTCTGACGCCAGAGGGCCCTCATTACCGAGGGGAGGAGACTCCCAGCAGGCACCAACTCCCAACTGAGGGCCCACGTCGCCACGTTGACGTGTGCCAGCCAGGCAGGAGTGACCTCACAGCAGAGGACCTACCTCACAGAAGGGTGAGGAACCCAGCCAGGATAAGGCTCTCACCAGAGGGCCCACATCACCAAGGGGATCGGAACAAGGCAGGAGTGTCCTCACACCAGTGTGGCCACATTATAGAAAGGTGAGGAACCCAGCACATGTGGCCTAAACCAGAGGACCCACATTTCCAAGGTGCTCCGAGTGAGGCAGGCAGGAGTAGCCTAACAACACAGGGCCCACAGAATAAAAAATGTGAGGAATCCATCAGTTTGAACCTCCCAGCAGGTGGTCCAGAGCATGGAGTCTATGGGATCCAGGCCACAGTGAACTCACAGCAGAGGGCCCACATCATGAAACTGTGAGCACCCCAGCCAGTGGGACCTCAGAGCAGAAGGCCCACATCCCCATGGGGATGGGAACCTCGCAGGAGTGTCCTCGCACAACTTAGCACGTATCAGAAAATGTGGGAACCCAGCAGTTATGGCCTGGCGCCAGAGGGCCCTCATCACGGAGGAGAGGAGGCTACCAGCAGGCTCCAAATGCCACCAGAGGGCCGACGTCACCAAGGCAATGGGAGCAAGCCAGGCAGGAGTTACCTCACAGCAGAGGGCCCACCTCACAGAAGTGTGAGGAATCCAGACAGGATCAGACTCTCACCAGAGGGCCCACATCACCAAGGGGATGGGAACCAGGCAGGAGTGTCCTCACACCAGTGGGGCCACATCAATAAAGGTGAGGAAACTGGTACATGTGGCCTTAAACAAGAGGACCTACATCACAAATGGGCTGGGAGTGAGTCAGGAAGTAGGAGCATGAAAACACAGGACACAAAGAATAAAAAAGGTAAGGAATCCAGCAGTAGGAACCTCCCAGCAGGCCGCTCAGAGCACAGAGGCTATGGGATCTAGGCCTGGGTGAACTAACACCAGAGAGCCAACATCATGAAACGGTGAACAACACAGGTGTTGGGACCTTAGAGCAGAAGGCCCACATGCCCATGGGGATAGGAACCTCGCAGGAGTGTCCTCGCACCACTTAGCACGTATCAGAAAATGTGGGTACCCAGCAGTTAGGGCCTGAGGCAAGAGGGCCCCCATCACCGAGGGGAGTTTCCCAGCAGGCTCCAACTGCCACAAGAGGGCCGATGTTGCCCAGGTGGGGTGTGCCAGCCAGGCAGGAGTGACCTCACAGCAGAGGGCCCCCCTCACAGAAGGGTGAGGAACCCAGCCAGGATCAGACTCTCACCAGAGGGCCCACATCATCAAGGGGATAGGAACCAGGCAGGAGTGTCCTCACACCAGTGGGGCCACATCATCGAAAGGCGAGGGACCCAGCATACGTGGCCTCAAACCAGAGGACACACATCACCAAGGGGCTGGGAGTGAGGCAGGCCGGAGGAGTCTCAAAACAGAGGGCCCATAGAAGAAAAAAGGTGAGGAATCCCGCAGTTGTAACCTCCCAGCAGGTGGCCAGGAGCAGCGAGGCTATGGGATCCAGGCCGGAGAGAACTCACAGCAGAGGGCCCTCATCATGAAACTGAGCAACCCACGGTTGGGACCTCAGAGCAGAAGGCCCACATTCCCATGGGGTTGGGAACCTGGCAGGAGTGTACTCGAACCACAGGGCGCATATCAGAAAATATTGGGAGCCCAGGAGTTAGGGTCTGACGCCAGAGGGCCCTCATTACCGAGGGGAGGAGACACCCAGCAGGCACCAAATCCCACCAGAGGGCCGACGTCGCCAAGGCGGGGTGTGCCAGCCAGGCAGGAGTGACCTCAGAGAAGAGGGCCCACCTCACAGAAGTGTGAGGAACCCAACCAGGATCAGACTCTCACCGGAGGGCCCACATCACCAAGGGGATGGGAACCAGGCAGGAGTGTCCTCACACCAGTGGGGCCACATCAGCCAAAGGTGAGGAACCCAGCACATGTGGCCTCAAACCACAGGACACACATCACCAAGGGGCTAGGAGTGAGGCAGGTGTCTGGAGGGGCACATTTAACTCTAATTTCCCACCAGGAAGTGGAATGAACCAAAGTCTCAGAGTGCCGTGCCGGACCCTGATTACGGCCTGAAGCAAACCTGCGGTTCTGTGGCCAGTTTTCAAGGAAACGAGTTAAGAAAGGAAATCACGGGCACTGTAATTCACAAACCTGCAGTGTTATAAATGACAGCTATTGGCAAAATTATATGGAAGTAAGTCTGCAAAGAGGACTTGAAAACGAGGCAGAATTGCAGGAATCATATTTCAGGAGGTAGATTGGAATTGCATTTAAAGCATGTGAAAAGCGGCAGATCTTTGACAGTGATGCACTTGGACAAAAGTGCGTAAACATTTTTTCCTGAATATATTCAGGAAAAAACACATATGCCCTTTTTGGCCAACCAAGCACTCGAGAAATGGAAATCCGCACTACAATGAAGTCTCATTTCCCATTCGTCAAAAGGGCCATCTGAAAAAAGTGTAAAAACCAGAAACACAGGACAGGCCATGGAGAACAGGGAGCCTTGTTATGCTGATGGGCGGGATGTAAATTGCCAACAGACACTCTGGAGATGTTTATGGTGTATCCTGAAACATCTGAAAAACAAAGCTACAGACCCTAGGGCACTTCCACTTTTGGCCCTATAGCTTAGGAAAATTAAAATCAACAAGACACAGCCAACACAAAATTTAGGGCTGCTGTGTTTACAAGAACCTTGAGTCCAGTACAAATTAAATATCCCAGAAAGAAAAAAATGGATAAAGGAGTTGTGCTACTTACGTACAACGGAATATCACTCAGCAATGAAATCAATGTCATCAGGCCTGTAGCAGCAAATTGAGTGGATTTAAGTATGATGATTCTAAGAGAAATAGGTCACACAGAGAAAGAGAATTATCATAAGATATCACTAATAGAGAGAGTGTAAACTTGGCTACACATAAACTGAATTCCAAAACCGAACAGTCTCACATTTAGATAAAAACTTATGCTTGCTTAAGGGGAAAGTTGAGTTGGGGTGCTCTATAAAACCAGAGATTGAAATTAGCACACATACCGTTCCATAAGCCAAATATGTAATAGACAAGACCTACTCTTTGCTCAACGAAATAGACTCATCCATGGTGTATCACCTCACACCTGTTAGAATGGGCATCATCAGAAAATCTACAAACAACAAATGCTGGAAAGGGTGTGGAGATAAGGAACCCTCTTCCACTATTGTTGGGAATGTAAATTGATACAGTCACTGTGGAGAACATTATGGAGTTTCTTATAAAACTAAGAATAGAATTACCATATGATACAGCAATCCCACTACTGGGCATATACCCAGACAAAACCATAAATCAAAAAGAGACATTCACCGCAATGTTCATTGCATCACTATTTACAATATCCAGGTAATGGAAGCAACTTAAATGCCCACAGACAGACGAATGCATAAAGATGTGGTACATATACAAAATGGAATATTACTAAGCCATAAAAAGGAATGAAATTGGGTCATTTGTAGAGACGTTGATGGATCTAGAGACTGTCATACAGAGTGAAATAAGTCAGAAAGAGAAAAACAAATCTTGTCTATTAATGCATATATGTGGAACCTAGAAATATTGTACAGATGAACCGTTTTGCCAGGCAGAAATAGAACAACAGACGTAGACAACAAACGTATGGACACCAAGGGGGGAAAGCTGTTGGGGGGTGGTGGTGGGAGGAGTTGAGAGATTGGGATTGGCATGTATACATTTATATGTATAAAATAGATAACCAAAAAGAACCTGCTGTATAAAAAAATAAAATAAAATTCAAATTACAAAAAGTAAAACAGAAAAAATATTCTTCCCTTCACATACATGTATTTATATGAATAAATTATTTCCATGCTTATATCTGTAAATACAAAAAAGAGGAATAAAATCTACCTTGAACCAAAAACGAAAAAAAGAAAAAAAAACAGAACCCACCAGTTACACAGAGGAAAACCGTATCAGGGCACTTGCTCCAGTTGTAAACAATTCTGAAGTTGGTCAGTGGTGGGGAATCATCTCCCATTCGGCCAGCAGGCCCCACGCAACAAGCGTCCTCATTGCAAAGCTGGGGGACTGTGCCGAGGCATCTGTGAGTAAACGTGGGCTGAGCCCCAGGCCAGCTGCTGCTGAAATGTTCCCACCCTTCCCAGGTAAAACACCTGAATATGTACAAGGACTTGAAAGCCTAGAGGAAGGGCCATGGAGCCACATGAGTGACAGCATGCCAGCCGACTTGGTGCCTGCAGGCCAGCCAGGATGGTCCTGGCCCTGGGTGCTCTTCTGGAAGCTTTCCATTTCCCTGCCTGAGATACCCCTGCTGTCCCGGCCCCCACTGCTTTCTTCCTCACTCACCTCTGCCCAGGGAGAAATTCCAGCGGCAGGTATGAGTGACACATCCTCTTCTTTAGCAGGTGGCATCTTGGCAACTGCTGCAGAAAGTCCAGCAGAGCCCCACTCACACTGGGCCACCCACAAAGCCGTGGCCTCTCACTCCCTCCCACCAGTCCAGCCCCAAGACTGCTGACAGGGCAGAGAAAATGGCGTCAGGCACAGCTGCAGGGGCTCTTGCTGCCTGGAGCGGTGTTTATATTGATCTGAACCCAGGCACACCTGGGGAGGTCTGGCCGGCACGGTCGGGCTTCCCAGGCCAGCCAATAATCATCCCTCAGGGGCTCACAGTTGCAGAAACTGGAACTTGCTGAATCGGCCAGGTCCAAGGAACAGGTGTGGGCTCCTGAGAGTCAGGATAGACAAGGGGCTGCAGCTCTGGCTTGTTTTCTAATTATATTATCTGGCCCATGAGTGGGAGACAACTTCAAGAAAACCCTCTCCTAATGAGAGGAACCCAGGAGTCAGGGAGAGGAGGGGTGGCTGGTGGGTGGAGACAGAGGCCTGGTGCCCCGGGTGCAGTGGAAGTCTCTGGAAGACCAGGTGGAGGGAGGCCACACAGAGTGATGCCCAGGGTCACAGACCTGTCGGAGCTGCTGTTTGTTAGTTCAAGTCCTGCTCTGAGGTGCTCTGTGTCAGATCTGAGTGACAGGTGAGCTGGGAGTGCTCTGCAATGAGGGCGATATGCACGGTTCCTGTGTTCCCAGCCCTGCCATGGTACCTGCAAGGGTAGCTCTGTATCCTGGGAGGGGCCTGACCACGAGAGCCCCATGGGCTGCAGGGGAACCTGCCCAGGGAACCCCATATCCTGGGAGGGGCCTGAACACGAGAGCCCCATGGGCTGGGGTGGGGGTGGGGTACCTGCCCAGGTGAGCTCCATATCCTGGGATTGGCCTGACCTCGAGAGCCCCATGGGCTGCTGGAGTCCTGGTAAAGGATGTCAGGACAGTCAGTGAAGCCACCGAGGATATACCTCCAGTAGTTCCTAAATCCTACACCCTGCTGGTCATTCTACCAACCACCAGGACATGGTATTCTGTATTAGTCTTCAATGATGCCTTCTTTTGTATTCTATTAGTCCCAGAGTCACAAGAAATTTTGGCTTGTGAGTGGCAGGACTCAACATACAACTAAAACAATACTTCCGGGCCGTGTTGCCCCAAGGGTTCAAAAATTCCCACACCATCTTTGGGGAAAGCTCAGCTAAAGAACTAAAAGTTCTACCTCTGGAAAAGGAAACACTCCTTCAATATGCAGACGACATTCTGATCGCCAGCCCTACTAAGGAGACCTCTGAACTACCAAGCCAATAAAGGATACAAGTTGTCCAAGACAAAGCTCAAATATCACAGACTACGGTGACCTGCCTGGGCTTCATTCTCACAGAAGGTCGGAGAAGCCCATCCCAGGAAAGGGAAGAAACAATTTACAGCCTTACCCATTTCTGAAACTAGAAGACAGCTTAGGGGCTCCTGGGGAGGCCAGGGTTTGCTGCTTCTCGATCCCTAACTACAGTCTACTAGCTGGGCCTCTATATGAAACACTGAAAGGAAAAGATGATGATCCTTTTGAATAGAATGCAGAAGTGGCCTTTCAAGAATGGAAAGAGCAGTCAATTCAGACCCTTGCCCTGGAACTCCCTAATTTAGCTAAACCCTTTGACCTTTACATTCCTGGTGAACGGTGAATCGCCATTGGAGTATTAGTGC
This sequence comes from Delphinapterus leucas, assembly GCF_059928025.1. NCBI lineage: Eukaryota > Metazoa > Chordata > Mammalia > Artiodactyla > Monodontidae > Delphinapterus > Delphinapterus leucas. The sequence continues at coordinate 38,527 of NW_028322267.1, forward strand.
AAAACCTGGGACCACTTGAAATGGAACAATGCAAGAATGCGATCCAGGTAGGATAAACTACGGTCACCAAGGGGCTTGGCCCACCGCCACATCTGGCCAAGATACTGGCAGTATCTGAAAACCTGGAAATCAGCAGCCCAAAAGGCCACCTCCCTCCGAAGGGAAAAGGACCCCACGTGGTGATCCTCACACCCAACCATGCCCTGAAGTTGCAGGGTTGGCTCCATGGGCACACTGACCTTGAGTGAGGAGGCCCTCCAACTCCAACCTCCATAGAGATAACCGGGGCAAAGTGGCACCATGAAGACTCATGTGAAGGTGTCTGCACGGGCAAATTTAACGCTCATTTCCCACCAGGAAGAGGAATTAACCAAAGGCTCAGCATGCCGTGCCGGAACCAGATTAGGGCCTGAAGCAATCCTGCGGGTTTGCGGCCAGCTCACAAGAAAGCGAGTTGAAGAAAGGAGCTCAGGGACACTGTAATTCACAAACCTGCAGAGTTATAAATGACAGCTATCACCCAAAAATATATTGAAGGAAGGCTGCGAAGAGGACTTGAAAGCGGGGCAGAATTGCAAGAAAACGATTTCAGGGGGTAGACTGGAATTGCATTTAAAGCATAGGAAAAGAGGGAGAATGTCGACAATGAAGCACTTGGCCAAAAAGGGCGTATGCGTTTTTTCCTGAATATATTCAGGAAAAAACGCATACGCCCTTTTTGGCCAACCAAGCAAGCATGTTAAAGAAATCTGCACTACAATGAAGTCTCACTGCCCCCCGTTCAAAAGGGCCATCTGAAAAAAGTGTAAAATCCAGAAAGGCAGCACAGGCCATGGAGAACAGAGAGCCTTGTTATGCTGATGGACGGGATGTAAATTGCCAACAGCCACTCTGGAGATGTGTATGGTGTTTCCTCAAAAACCTAAAAAACAAAGCAACGGAGCCTATGGCATTACCACTTATTTTCCTATAGCTTAGGGAAATTAAAATCAAAAACACACAGCCACCGCAAAGTTTCTGTTTACGGCTCTGTTTACAAGAACCTCGTCTACGGTACAAGTTAAATATCCCAGAAAGCGAAAAATGGATAAAGAAGTGTGGTACGTACGTACAAAGGAATATCACTCACCAATGAAATCTATGTCATCAGGCCCGTCGCGGCATAATGAGTGGATTCAGGTACGATGATTCTAAGTGAAATAAGTCACACAGAAAATGAAACATCATAAGATATCACTAATACACGGAATGTAAACTTGGCTACACATGAACTGAATTACAAAACAGAACAGGGTCTCAAATTTAGAAAACCAACTTATGCTTGCTTAAGGGGAAAGGTGAGTTGTGGTGCTGCATAAAACCAGAGATAGAAATTAGCACAGATACCTTTCCATAAGCCAAATATGTAATAGTCAAGACCTAGCCCTTGCTCAACGAAATGGACTAAACACCCCATATTCAACGCCTAGGATTACACATGACTAGTAAGAACCTTCAAACCCATAGATTTATATGTCTCCGTAAGAGACACTAGTGTGTGTACAGCGGCATGAATGCAGCAGAGAAAATCCAATAAAACCCATTATCAAAATGAATTACAAAAACAAACACAATGACAGTGAAATAGAGAGCAATTCTTAAATAATTCATTCAGGGCTTGTGATGCAACCTGGATTTACCACATCTACACCCAGAGCTGAGTGAGACATAAGGCTGGACACTTCGGGCTGATAGCATTGGTGAGGTTCAATGAGCAAATGCAGACCCTTTGAAGTCATACTGCATGGTACCCATTCCATGGGTCCCAACTCTCCAGGTTTAAGGGATTCTTCCTTCAGCTTAAACATGCATGGGAAACCCACACTACAGTGCACTGTGTGACCGGGAAACGTTTTCAAATGCATCTCAGTTTTCGTCCCCTTTTACTCGGGTTCACCATTCCAGACCGTTTACTAACACTCTCCCCACTTGGAGAGTCAGTGCCTTTAGCCTCCTGTTTGGCACAGTTTGCAATTTCTGCGCAAGATGAACAGGAATAGGGAGAACCAATGAGAGACTAGCTGTAGGTGTCTGGACGGGCAAATGGAACGCTCATTTCCCACCAGGAAGAGGAATTAACCAAAGGCTCAGCATGCCGTGCCGGAACCAGATTAGGGCCTGAAGCATTCCTGCGGGTTTGCGGCCAGCTCACAAGAAAGCGAGTTGAAGAAAGGAGCTCAGGGGCACTGTAATTCACAAACCTGCAGAGTTATAAATGACAGCTATCGTCCAAAAATGTATTGAAGGAAGGCTGCGAAGAGGACTGGAAAGCGGGGCAGAATTGCAGGAAAACGATTTCAGGGGGTAGACTGGAATTGCATTTAAAGCATAGGAAAAGAGGCAGAACGTCGACAATGATGCACTTGGCCAAAAAGGGCGTATGCGTTTTTTCCTGAATATATTCAGGAAAAAACGCATACGCCCTTTTTGGCCAACCAAGCCAGCATGTTAAAGAAATCTGCACTACAAAGAAGTCTCACTGCCCCCAGGTCAAAAGGGCCATCTGAAAAAAGTGTAAAATCCAGAAAGACAGCACAGGCCATGGAGAACAGGGAGCCTTGTTATGCTGATGGGCGGGATGTAAATTGCCAACAGCCACTCTGGAGAAGTGTATGGTGTTTCCTGAAACACCTAAGAAACAAAGCAATGGAGACTACGGCACTTCCACTTATGGTCTTATAGATCACGGAAATTAAAATCAAAAACAGACAGCCACCCCAAAGTTTCAGACGGCTCTGTTTACAGGAATCTCGTCTACGGTACAAGTTAAATATCCCAGAATGTGAAAAATGGATAAAGAAGTTGTGGTACACACATTCAATGGAATATCACTCAGCAATGAAATCTATGTCATCAGGCCCATCGTGGCATAATGAGTGGATTCAGGTACGATGATTCTAAGTGAAATAAGTCACACAGAAAATGAAACATCATAAGATATCACTAATACACGGAATGTAAACTTGGCTACACATGAACTGAATTACAAAACAGAACAGGGTCTCAAATTTAGAAAACCACCTTATGCTTGCTTAAGGGGAAAAGTGAGTTGGGGTGCTGCATAAAACCAGAGATAGAAATTAGCACAGATACCTTTCCATAAGCCAAATATGTAATAGTCAAGACCTAGCCCTTGCTCAACGAAATGGACTAAACACCCCATATTCAACGCCTAGGAATACACCTGACTAGTAAGTATCTTCAAACCCATGGATTTATATGTCTCCATAAGAGACTCAAGTGTGTGTACAGCGGCATGAATGCAGCAGAGAAAATCCGATAAATCCCATTATCAAAATGAATTACAAAAACAAACACAATGACAGTGAAATAGAGAGCAATTCTTAAATAATTCATTCAGGGCTTGTGATGCAACCTGGATTTACCACATCTACAACCAGAGCTGAGTGAGACATAAGGCTGTACACTTCGGCCTGATAGCATTGGTGAGGTTCGTTGAGAAAATGCAGGCCCTTTGAAGTCATACTGCATGGTACCCATTCCATGGGTCCCAACTCTCCAGGTTTAAGGGATTCTTCCTTCAGCTAAAACATGCATGGGAAACCCTCAGTATGGTGCACCGTGTGACCGGGAAACCTTTTCAAATGCATCTCAGTTTTCGTCCCCTTTTACTCGGGTTCACGATTGAAGACCCTTTACTAATACTCTCCCCACTTAGAGAGTCAGTGCTTTTAACCTCCTGTTTGGCACAGTTTGCAATTTCTGCGCAAGATGAACAAGAATAGGGAGAACCAATGAGAGACTAGCTCTAGGTGTCTGCACGTTCAAATATAACACTCATTTCCCACCAGGAAGGGGAATTTACCAAAGGATCAGCATGCTGTGCCGGAACCAGATTAGGGCATGAAGCAATCCTGCGGGTTTGCGGCCAGCTCACAAGAAAGCGAGTAGAAGAAAGGAGCTCAGGCGCACTGTCATTCACAAACCTGCAGAGTTATAAATGTCAGCTATTGTCCAAAAATGTATTGAAGTAAGGCTGCGTAGAGGACTTGAAAGCGGGGCAGAATTGCAGGAAAACGAGTTCAGGGGCAGACTGGAATTGCATTTAAAGCATAAGGAAAGAGACAGAAAGTCGACAATGATGCACTTGGTCAAAAAGGGCGTATGCGTTTTTTCCTGAATATATTCAAGAAAAAACACATACGCCCTTTTTGGCCAAACAAGCAAGCCTGTAAAGAAATCTGCATTACAATGAAGTCTCACTGCCCCCCTGCCAAAAGGGACATCTGAAAAAAGTGAAAAATCCAGAAAGGCAGGACAGACCATGGAGAACAGGGAGCCTTGTTATGCTGATGGGCGGGATGTAACTTGCCAACAGCCACTCTGGAGAAGTGTATGGTGTTTCCTCAAACACCTAAAAAACTAAGCAACGGAGCCTACGGCACTTCAACTTATGGTTCTATAGCTTAGGGAAATTAAAATCAAAAAGACACAGCCACCCATAAATTTTGGACGGCTCTGCTTACAAGAACCTCATTTACGGTACAAGTGAAATATCCCAGAAAGCAAAAAATGGATAAAGAAGTTGTTGTACGTACGTACAATGGAATATCACTCAGCAATGAAATCTATGTCATGAGGCCCGTCGCGGCATAATGAGTGGATTCAGGTACGATCATTCTAAGTTAACTAAGTCACACAGAAAAAGAAACACCATAAGATATCTCAAATACACGGAATGCAAACATGGCTGCACATGAACTCAACTACAAAACAGAAAAGGGTCTCAAATTTAGAAAACCAACTTATGCTTGCTTAAGGGGAAAGGTGAGTTGTGGTGCTGCATAAAACCAGAGATTGAAATTAGCACAGATACCTTTCCATAAGCAAATATGTAATAGTCAGGACCTACTCCTTGCTCCACGAAATGGACTCAACACCCCATATTCAATGCCTAGGAATATACCTGACTAGTAAGAATCTGAAAACCCATGGATTTATATGTCTCCATAAGAGAATCAAGCATGTGTACGGCGGCATAAACGCAGCAGTGAAAATCCGGTAAATCCCATTATCAAAATAAATTACAAAAACAAAACACAATGACAGTGAAAGAGAGAGCAATTCTTAAATAATTCATTCAGGGCTTGTGATGCAACGTGGATTTACCACATCTACACCCCGAGCTGAGTGAGACATAAGGCTGGACACTTCGGGCTGATAGCATTGGTGACGTTCGGTGAGCAAAGGCAACCCTTTGAAGTCATACTGCGTGGTACCCATTCCATGGGTCCCAACTCTCCAGGTTGAAGGGATTCTTCCTTCAGGTAAAACATGCATGGGCAACCCAGAATATGGTCCACCGTGTGACCGGGAAAACTTTTTAAATGCGTCTCAGTTTTCGGCCCCTCGTACTCGGTTTTACCATTCCAGACGCTTTACTAACACTCTCCCCACTTGGAGAGTCAGTGCCTTTAACCTCCTGTTTGGCACAGTTTGCAATTTCTGCGCAAGATGAACAGGAATAGGGAGAACCAATGAGAGATTAGCTGTAGGTGTCTGCACGAACAAATTTAACGCTCATTTCCCACCAGGAAGAGGAATTAGCCAAAGGCTCAGCATGCCGTGTCGGAACCAGATTAGGGCCTGAAGCAATCCTGCGGTTTTGCGGCCAGCTCACAAGAAAGCGAGTTGAAGAAAGGAGCTCAGGGGCACTGTAATTCACAAACCTGCAGAGTTATAAATGACAGCTATCGTCCAAAAATATATTGAAGTAAGGCTGCAAAGAGGACTTGAACGCGGGGCAGAATTCCAGGAATACGATTTCAGGAGGTAGACGGGAAGTCCTCTGAAAGTATAGGAGAAGAGGCAGAACCTCGACAATGATGCACTTGGTCAAAAAGGGCATATGCGTTTCTTGCAGGGCCCTTATTAAAGAGGGTAGGAGGCTCCCAGCATGCTTCAGTGGCCAACAGAGGGCCTACGTCGCCAAGGCGACATGAGCCATCCAGGCAGGAGTGACCTCACATCAGAGGGCCCACCTCACAGAAGGGTAAGGAACCCAGTCAAGATCAGACTCTCACCAGAGTGCCCACATAAGCAAGGGGCTGGGAACCAGGCAGGAGTGTCCTCACACCCGTGGGGCCACATCATCGAAAGTTGAGGTACCCAGCACATGTGGCCTCAAACCAGAGGACCCACATCACCATGGGTCTCGGAGCGAGGCAGGCAGGATTAACCTCAAAACACATGGCCCATTGTATAAAAAAGGTGAGGAATCCAGCAGTTGGAACATCCCAGCAGGCGGCCCAGAGCACCGAGGCTATGGGATCCAGGCAGTGATGAACTCACAACAGAGGGCCCTCATCGTGATACTGTAAGCAACCCAGCCGTTGTAACCTCAGAGCACAAGGCCCACATCCCCATGGGGAAGGGAACCAAGCAGGAGTGTCATCGCACCAGTGGGCACACATCAGAAAAGGTGGGGAGCCCAGCAGTTAGGGCCGGACGCCAGAGGGCCCTCATCACTGAGGAGAGGAGGCTCCCAGCAAGCTCCAACTGCTACCAGAAGGCCGACGTCGCCAATGCAGGGTGTGCCAGCCAGGCAGGAGTGACCTCAGAGCAGAGGGCCAACCACACAAAAGTGTGAGGAACCCAAAGAGGATCAGACTCTCACCGGAGGGCCCACATCACCAAGGGAATGGAAACCAGGCAGGAGTGTTCTCACACCAGTGTGGTCACATCACCGAAATGTGACGGACCCAGCACACGTGGCCTCAAACTACAGGACACACATCACCAAGGGGCTGGGAGTGAGGCAGGCAGGAGGAGCCTCCAAACAGAGGGCCCATAGCGTAAAAAAGGTGAGGGATCCCGCAGTTGGAACCTCCCAGCAGGTGGCCAGGAGCAGCGAGGCTATGGGATCCAGGCCTGACTGAACTCAAAACAGAGGGCCCTCATTATGAAACTGTGAGCAACCCAGCCGTTGGGACCTTAGAGCAGAAGGCCCACATCCCCATGGGGTTGGGATCCTGGCAGGAGTGTACTCGCACCACAGGGCGCACATCAGAAACTTTTGGGAGCCCAGGAGTTAGGGTCTGACGCCAGAGGGCCCTCATTACCGAGGGGAGGAGACTCCCAGCAGGCACCAACTCCCAACTGAGGGCCCACGTCGCCACGTTGACGTGTGCCAGCCAGGCAGGAGTGACCTCACAGCAGAGGGCCTACCTCACAGAAGGGTGAGGAACCCAGCCAGGATAAGACTCTCACCAGAGGGCCCACATCACCAAGGGGATCGGAACAAGGCAGGAGTGTCCTCACACCAGTGTGGCCACATTATAGAAAGGTGAGGAACCCAGCACATGTGGCCTAAACCAGAGGACCCACATTTCCAAGGTGCTCTGAGTGAGGCAGGCAGGAGTAGCCTAACAACACAGGGCCCACAGAATAAAAAATGTGAGGAATCCAGCAGTTTGAACCTCCCAGCAGGTGGTCCAGAGCATGGAGTCTATGGGATCCAGGCCACAGTGAACTCACAGCAGAGGGCCCACATCATGAAACTGTGAGCACCCCAGCCAGTGGGACCTCAGAGCAGAAGGCCCACATCCCCATGGGGATGGGAACCTCGCAGGAGTGTCCTCGCACAACTTAGCACGTATCAGAAAATGTGGGAACCCAGCAGTTATGGCCTGGCGCCAGAGGGCCCTCATCACGGAGGAGAGGAGGCTACCAGCAGGCTCCAAATGCCACCAGAGGGCCGACGTCACCAAGGCAATGGGAGCAAGCCAGGCAGGAGTTACCTCACAGCAGAGGGCCCACCTCACAGAAGTGTGAGGAATCCAGACAGGATCAGACTCTCACCAGAGGGCCCACATCACCAAGGGGATGGGAACCAGGCAGGAGTGTCCTCACACCAGTGGGGCCACATCAATAAAGGTGAGGAAACTGGTACATGTGGCCATAAACAAGAGGACCTACATCACAAATGGGCTGGGAGTGAGTCAGGAAGTAGGAGCATGAAAACACAGGACCCAAAGAATAAAAAAGGTAAGGAATCCAGCAGTAGGAACCTCCCAGCAGGCCGCTCAGAGCACAGAGGCTATGGGATCTAGGCCTGGGTGAACTAACACCAGAGAGCCAACATCATGAAACGGTGAACAACACAGGTGTTGGGACCTTAGAGCAGAAGGCCCACATGCCCATGGGGATGGGAACCTCGCAGGAGTGTCCTCGCACCACTTAGCACGTATCAGAAAATGTGGGTACCCAGCAGTTAGGGCCTGAGGCAAGAGGGCCCCCATCACCGAGGGGAGGTTCCCAGCAGGCTCCAACTGCCACAAGAGGGCCGATGTTGCCCAGGTGGGGTGTGCCAGCCAGGCAGGAGTGACCTCACAGCAGAGGGCCCCCCTCACAGAAGGGTGAGGAACCCAGGCAGGATCAGACTCTCACCAGAGGGCCCACATCATCAAGGGGATAGGAACCAGGCAGGAGTGTCCTCACACCAGTGGGGCCACATCATCGAAAGGCGAGGGACCCAGCATACGTGACCTCAAACCAGAGGACACACATCACCAAGGGGCTGGGAGTGAGGCAGGCCGGAGGAGTCTCAAAACAGAGGGCCCATAGAAGAAAAAAGGTGAGGAATCCCGCAGTTGTAACCTCCCAGCAGGTGGCCAGGAGCAGCGAGGCTATGGGATCCAGGCCGGAGAGAACTCACAGCAGAGGGCCCTCATCATGAAACTGAGCAACCCACGGTTGGGACCTCAGAGCAGAAGGCCCACATTCCCATGGGGTTGGGAACCTGGCAGGAGTGTACTCGAACCACAGGGCGCATATCAGAAAATATTGGGAGCCCAGGAGTTAGGGTCTGACGCCAGAGGGCCCTCATTACCGAGGGGAGGAGACACCCAGCAGGCACCAAATCCCACCAGAGGGCCGACGTCGCCAAGGCGGGGTGTGCCAGCCAGGCAGGAGTGACCTCAGAGAAGAGGGCCCACCTCACAGAAGTGTGAGGAACCCAACCAGGATCAGACTCTCACCGGAGGGCCCACATCACCAAGGGGATGGGAACCAGGCAGGAGTGTCCTCACACCAGTGGGGCCACATCAGCCAAAGGTGAGGAACCCAGCACATGTGGCCTCAAACCACAGGACACCCATCACCAAGGGGCTAGGAGTGAGGCAGGTGTCTGGAGGGGCACATTTAACTCTAATTTCCCACCAGGAAGTGGAATGAACCAAAGTCTCAGAGTGCCGTGCCGGACCCTGATTACGGCCTGAAGCAAACCTGCGGTTCTGTGGCCAGTTTTCAAGGAAACGAGTTAAGAAAGGAAATCACGGGCACTGTAATTCACAAACCTGCAGTGTTATAAATGACAGCTATTGGCAAAATTATATGGAAGTAAGTCTGCAAAGAGGACTTGAAAACGAGGCAGAATTGCAGGAATCATATTTCAGGAGGTAGATTGGAATTGCATTTAAAGCATGTGAAAAGCGGCAGATCTTTGACAGTGATGCACTTGGACAAAAGTGCGTAAACATTTTTTCCTGAATATATTCAGGAAAAAACACATATGCCCTTTTTGGCCAACCAAGCACTCGAGAAATGGAAATCCGCACTACAATGAAGTCTCATTTCCCATTCGTCAAAAGGGCCATCTGAAAAAAGTGTAAAAACCAGAAACACAGGACAGGCCATGGAGAACAGGGAGCCTTGTTATGCTGATGGGCGGGATGTAAATTGCCAACAGACACTCTGGAGATGTGTATGGTGTATCCTGAAACATCTGAAAAACAAAGCTACAGACCCTAGGGCACTTCCACTTTTGGCCCTATAGCTTAGGAAAATTAAAATCAACAAGACACAGCCAACACAAAATTTAGGGCTGCTGTGTTTACAAGAACCTTGAGTCCAGTACAAATTAAATATCCCAGAAAGAAAAAAATGGATAAAGGAGTTGTGCTACTTACGTACAACGGAATATCACTCAGCAATGAAATCAATGTCATCAGGCCTGTAGCAGCAAATTGAGTGGATTTAAGTATGATGATTCTAAGAGAAATAGGTCACACAGAGAAAGAGAATTATCATAAGATATCACTAATAGAGAGAGTGTAAACTTGGCTACACATAAACTGAATTCCAAAACCGAACAGAGTCTCACATTTAGATAAAAACTTATGCTTGCTTAAGGGGAAAGTTGAGTTGGGGTGCTGTATAAAACCAGAGATTGAAATTAGCACACATACCGTTCCATAAGCCAAATATGTAATAGACAAGACCTACTCTTTGCTCAACGAAATAGACTCATCCATGGTGTATCACCTCACACCTGTTAGAATGGGCATCATCAGAAAATCTACAAACAACAAATGCTGGAAAGGGTGTGGAGATAAGGAACCCTCTTCCACTATTGTTGGGAATGTAAATTGATACAGTCACTGTGGAGAACATTATGGAGTTTCTTATAAAACTAAGAATAGAATTACCATATGATACAGCAATCCCACTACTGGGCATATACCCAGACAAAACCATAAATCAAAAAGAGACATTCACGGCAATGTTCATTGCATCACTATTTACAATATCCAGGTAATGGAAGCAACCTAAATGCCCACAGACAGACGAATGCATAAAGATGTGGTACATATATAAAATGGAATATTACTAAGCCATAAAAAGGAATGAAATTGGGTCATTTGTAGAGACGTTGATGGATCTAGAGACTGTCATACAGAGTGAAGTAAGTCAGAAAGAGAAAAACAAATCTTGTCTATTAATGCATATATGTGGAACCTAGAAAAATTGTACAGATGAACCGTTTTGCCAGGCAGAAATAGAGCAACAGATGTAGACAACAAACGTATGGACACCAAGGGGGGAAAGCTGTTGGGGGGTGGTGGTGGGAGGAGTTGAGAGATTGGGATTGGCATGTATACATTTATATGTATAAAATAGATAACCAAAAAGAACCTGCTGTATAAAAAAATAAAATAAAATTCAAATTACAAAAAGTAAAACAGAAAAAATATTCTTCCCTTCACATACATGTATTTATATGAATAAATTATTTCCATGCTTATATCTGTAAATACAAAAAAGAGGAATAAAATCTACCTTGAACCAAAAACGAAAAAAAGAAAAAAAAACAGAACCCACCAGTTACACAGAGGAAAACCGTATCAGGGCACTTGCTCCAGTTGTAAACAATTCTGAAGTTGGTCAGTGGTGGGGAATCATCTCCCATTCGGCCAGCAGGCCCCACGCAACAAGCGTCCTCATTGCAAAGCTGGGGGACTGTGCCGAGGCATCTGTGAGTAAACGTGGGCTGAGCCCCAGGCCAGCTGCTGCTGAAATGTTCCCACCCTTCCCAGGTAAAACACCTGAATATGTACAAGGACTTGAAAGCCTAGAGGAAGGGCCATGGAGCCACATGAGTGACAGCATGCCAGCCGACTTGGTGCCTGCAGGCCAGCCAGGATGGTCCTGGCCCTGGGTGCTCTTCTGGAAGCTTTCCATTTCCCTGCCTGAGATACCCCTGCTGTCCCGGCCCCCACTGCTTTCTTCCTCACTCACCTCTGCCCAGGGAGAAATTCCAGCGGCAGGTATGGGTGACACATCCTCTTCTTTAGCAGGTGGCATCTTGGCAACTGCTGCAGAAAGTCCAGCAGAGCCCCACTCACACTGGGCCACCCACAAAGCCGTGGCCTCTCACTCCCTCCCACCAGTCCAGCCCCAAGACTGCTGACAGGGCAGAGAAAATGGCGTCAGGCACAGCTGCAGGGGCTCTTGCTGCCTGGAGCGGTGTTTATATTGATCTGAACCCAGGCACACCTGGGGAGGTCTGGCCGGCACGGTCGGGCTTCCCAGGCCAGCCAATAATCACCCCTCAGGGGCTCACAGTTGCAGAAACTGGAACTTGCTGAATCGGCCAGGTCCAAGGAACAGGTGTGGGCTCCTGAGAGTCAGGATAGACAAGGGGCTGCAGCTCTGGCTTGTTTTCTAATTATATTATCTGGCCCATGAGTGGGAGACAACTTCAAGAAAACCCTCTCCTAATGAGAGGAACCCAGGAGTCAGGGAGAGGAGGGGTGGCTGGTGGGTGGAGACAGAGGCCTGGTGCCCCGGCTGCAGTGGAAGTCTCTGGAAGACCAGGTGGAGGGAGGCCACACAGAATGATGCCCAGGGTCACAGACCTGTCGGAGCTGCTGTTTGTTAGTTCAAGTCCTGCTCTGAGGTGCTTTGTGTCAGATCTGAGTGACAGGTGAGCTGGGAGTGCTCTGCAATGAGGGCGATATGCACGGTTCCTGTGTTCCCAGCCCTGCCATGGTACCTGCAAGGGTAGCTCTGTATCCTGGGAGGGGCCTGACCACGAGAGCCCCATGGGCTGCAGGGGAACCTGCCCAGGGAACCCCATATCCTGGGAGGGGCCTGAACACGAGAGCCCCATGGGCTGGGGTGGGGGTGGGGTACCTGCCCAGGTGAGCTCCATATCCTGGGATTGGCCTGACCTCGAGAGCCCCATGGGCTGCTGGAGTCCTGGTAAAGGATGTCAGGACAGTCAGTGAAGCCACCGAGGATATACCTCCAGTAGTTCCTAAATCCTACACCCTGCTGGTCATTCTACCAACCACCAGGACATGGTATTCTGTATTAGTCTTCAATGATGCCTTCTTTTGTATTCTATTAGTCCCAGAGTCACAAGAAATTTTGGCTTGTGAGTGGCAGGACTCAACATACAACTAAAACAATACTTCCGGGCCGTGTTGCCCCAAGGGTTCAAAAATTCCCACACCATCTTTGGGGAAAGCTCAGCTAAAGAACTAAAAGTTCTACCTCTGGAAAAGGAAACACTCCTTCAATATGCAGACGACATTCTGATCGCCAGCCCTACTAAGGAGACCTCTGAACTACCAAGCCAATAAAGGATACAAGTTGTCCAAGACAAAGCTCAAATATCACAGACTACGGTGACCTGCCTGGGCTTCATTCTCACAGAAGGTCGGAGAAGCCCATCCCAGGAAAGGGAAGAAACAATTTACAGCCTTACCCATTTCTGAAACTAGAAGACAGCTTAGGGGCTCCTGGGGAGGCCAGGGTTTGCTGCTTCTGGATCCCTAACTACAGTCTACTAGCTGGGCCTCTATATGAAACACTGAAAGAAAAGATGATGATCTTTTTGAATAGAATGCAGAAGTGGCCTTTCAAGAATGGAAAGAGCAGTCAATTCAGACCCTTGCCCTGGAACTCCCTAATTTAGCTAAACCCTTTGAGCTTTACATTCCTGGTGAATGGTGAATCGCCATTGGAGTATTAGTGCAAAACCTGGGACCACTTGAAATGGAACAATGCAAGAATGCGATCCAGGTAGGATAAACTACGGTCACCAAGGGGCTTGGCCCACCGCCACATCTGGCCAAGATACTGGCAGTATCTGAAAACCTGGAAATCAGCAGCCCAAAAGGCCACCTCCCTCCGAAGGGAAAAGGACCCCACGTGGTGATCCTAACACCCAACCATGCCCTGAAGTTGCAGGGTTGGCTCCATGGGCACACTGACCTTGAGCGAGGAGGCCCTCCAACTCCAACCTCCATAGAGATAACCGGGGCAAAGTGGCACCATGAAGACTCGTGTGAAGGTGTCTGCACGGGCAAATTTAACGCTCATTTCCCACCAGGAAGAGGAATTAACCAAAGGCTCAGCATGCCGTGCCAGAACCAGATTAGGGCCTGAAGCAATCCTGCGGGTTTGCGGCCAGCTCACAAGAAAGCGAGTTGAAGAAAGGAGCTCAGGGACACTGTAATTCACAAACCTGCAGAGTTATAAATGACAGCTATCACCCAAAAATATATTGAAGGAAGGCTGCGAAGAGGTCTTGAAAGCGGGGCAGAACTGCAAGAAAACGATTCCAGGGGGTAGACTGGAATTGCATTTAAAGCATAGGAAAAGAGGCAGAACGTCGACAATGATGCACTTGGCCAAAAAGGGCGTATGCGTTTTTTCCTGAATATATTCAGGAAAAAACGCATACGCCCTATTTGGCCAACCAAGCAAGCATGTTAAAGAAATCTGCACTACAATGAAGTCTCACTGCCCCCCGTTCAAAAGGGCCATCTGAAAAAAGTGTAAAATCCAGAAAGGCAGCACAGGCCATGGAGAACAGGGAGCCTTGTTATGCTGATGGCCGGGATGTAAATTGCCAACAGCCACTCTGGAGATGTGTATGGTGTTTCCTCAAAAACCTAAAAAACAAAGCAACGGAGCCTACGGCATTACCACTTTTTTTCCTATAGCTTAGGGAAATTAAAATCAAAAACACACAGCCACCGCAAAGTTTCTGTTTACGGCTCTGTTTACAAGAACCTCGTCTACGGTACAAGTTAAATATCCCAGAAAGCGAAAAATGGATAAAGAAGTGTGGTACGTACGTACAAAGGAATATCACTCACCAATGAAATCTATGTCATCAGGCCCGTCGCGGCATAATGAGTGGATTCAGGTACGATGATTCTAAGTGAAATAAGTCACACAGAAAATGAAACATCATAAGATATCACTAATACACGGAATGTAAACTTGGCTACACATGAACTGAATTACAAAACAGAACAGGGTCTCAAATTTAGAAAACCAACTTATGCTTGCTTAAGGGGAAAGGTGAGTTGTGGTGCTGCATAAAACCAGAGATAGAAATTAGCACAGATACCTTTCCATAAGCCAAATATGTAATAGTCAAGACCTAGCCCTTGCTCAACGAAATGGACTAAACACCCCATATTCAACGCCTAGGATTACACATGACTAGTAAGAACCTTCAAACCCATGGATTTATATGTCTCCGTAAGAGACTCAAGTGTGTGTACAGCGGCATGAATGCAGCAGAGAAAATCCGATAAAACCCATTATCAAAATGAATTACAAAAACAAACACAATGACAGTGAAATAGAGAGCAATTCTTAAATCATTCATTCAGGGCTTGTGATGCAACCTGGATTTACCACATCTACACCCAGAGCTGAGTGAGACATAAGGCTGGACACTTCGGGCTGATAGCATTGGTGAGGTTCGATGAGCAAATGCAGACCCTTTGAAGTCATACTGCATGGTACCCATTCCATGGGTCCCAACTCTCCAGGTTTAAGGGATTCTTCCTTCAGCTAAAACATGCATGGGAAACCCACAGTACAGTGCACTGTGTGACCGGGAAACGTTTTCAAATGCATCTCAGTTTTCGTCCCCTTTTACTCGGGTTCACCATTCCAGACCGTTTACTAACACTCTCCCCACTTGGAGAGTCAGTGCCTTTAACCTCCTGTTTGGCACAGTTTGCAATTTCTGCGCAAGATGAACAGGAATAGGGAGAACCAATGAGAGACTAGCTGTAGGTGTCTGGACGGGCAAATGGAACGCTCATTTCCCACCAGGAAGAGGAATTAACCAAAGGCTCAGCATGCCGTGCCGGAACCAGATTAGGGCCTGAAGCATTCCTGCGGGTTTGCGGCCAGCTCACAAGAAAGCGAGTTGAAGAAAGGAGCTCAGGGGCACTGTAATTCACAAACCTGCAGAGTTATAAATGACAGCTATCGTCCAAAAATATATTGAAGGAAGGCTGCGAAGAGGACTGGAAAGCGGGGCAGAATTGCAGGAAAACGATTTCAGGGGGTAGACTGGAATTGCATTTAAAGCATAGGAAAAGAGGCAGAACGTCGACAATGATGCACTTGGCCAAAAAGGGCGTATGCGTTTTTTCCTGAATATATTCAGGAAAAAAACGCATACGCCCTTTTTGGCCAACCAAGCCAGCATGTTAAAGAAATCTGCACTACAAAGAAGTCTCACTGCCCCCAGGTCAAAAGGGCCATCTGAAAAAAGTGTAAAATCCAGAAAGGCAGCACAGGCCATGGAGAACAGGGAGCCTTGTTATGCTGATGGGCGGGATGTAAATTGCCAACAGCCACTCTGGAGAAGTGTATGGTGTTTCCTGAAACACCTAAGAAACAAAGCAACGGAGACTACGGCACTTCCACTTATGGTCTTATAGATCACGGAAATTAAAATCAAAAACAGACAGCCACCCCAAATTTTCGGACGGCTCTGTTTACAAGAACCTCATCTACGGTACAAGTTAAATATCCCAGAATGTGAAAAATGGATAAAGAAGTTGTGGTTCGTACGTACAATGGAATATCACTCAGCAATGAAATCTATGTCATCAGGCCCATCACGGCATAATGAGTGGATTCAGCTACAGTGATTCTAAGTGAAATAAGTCACACAGAAAATGAAACATCATAAGATATCACTAATACACGGAATGTAAACTTGGCTACACATGAACTGAATTACAAAACAGAACAGGGACTCAAATTTAGAAAACCAACTTATGCTTGCTTAAGGGCAAAGGTGAGTTGGGGTGCTGCATAAAACCAGAGATTGAAAATAGCACAGATACCGTTCCATAAGCCAAATATGTAATAGTCAAGACCTACTCCTTGTTCAACGACATGGACTCAACACCACATATTCAACGCCTAGGAATATACCTGACTAGTAAGAATCTTAAAACCCGTGGATTTATATTTCTCTGTAGGAGAATCAAGCGTTTGTACAGCGGCATGAACGCAGCAGTGAAAATCCGATAAATCCCATTATCAAACTAAATTACAAAAACAAGACACAATGACAGTGAAAGAGACAGCAATTCTTAAATAATTGATTCAGGGCTTGTGATGAAACCTGGATTTACCACATCTACACCCAGAGCTGGGTGAGGCATAAGGCTGGACACTTCGAACTGATAGCATTGGTGAGGTTCGGTGAGCAAATTCAGACCCTTTTTAGTCATACTGCATGGTACCCATTCCATGGGTCAATAATCTCCAGGTTTAAGGAATTCTTCCTTCAGCTAAAACATGCATGGGAAACCCAGAGTATTGTCCACTGTGAGACTGGGAAACCATTTTAAATGGCTCTCAGGTTTCGTTCCCTGGTACTCGGGTTCACCATTCCAGATGCTTTACTAACCCTCTACCCACTTGGAGAGTCAGTGCCTTTAACCTCCTGTTTGGCACAGTTTGCAATTTCTGCACAAGATGAACAGGAATAGGGAGAACCAATGAGAGACTAGCTGTAGGTGTCTCCACGGGCAAATTGAATGCTCATTTCTCACCAGAAAGAGGAATTTACCAAAGGCTCAGCGTGCCGTGCCGAAACCAGATTACGGCCTGAAGCAATCCTGCGGTTTTGCGGCCAGCTCACAAGAAAGCATGTTGAAGAAAGGAGCTCAGGGACACTGTATTTAACAAACCTGCAGAGTTATTAATGACAGGTATCATACAAAAATATATTGAAGTAAGGCTGCGAGGAGGACTTGAAAGTGGGGCAGTATTCCTGGAATATGATTTCAGGACGTAGACGGGAAGTGCTCTGAAAGCATAGGAGAAGAGGCAGATCCTGGACAATGATGCACTTGGTCAAAATGTGCATATGCGTTTTTTCCAGGGCCCTCATTAAAGAGGGTAGGAGGCTCCCAGAATGCTTTAGTGGCCAACAGAGGGCCCACATCATCAAGGCGACGTGAGCCAGCCAGGCAGGAGTGACCTCACATCAGAGGGCCCACCTCACAGAAGGGTAAGGAACCCAGCCAGGATCAGACTCTCACCAGAGTGCCCACATCAGCAAGGGGCTGTGAACCAGGCAGGAGTGTCATCACACCCGTGGGGCCATATCATCAAAAGTTGAGGTAACAAGAAAATGTGGCCTCAAACCAGAGGACCCACATCACCATGGGTCTTGGAGCGAGGCAGGCAGGATTAACCTCACAACACATGGCCCATTGTATAAAAAAGGTGAGGAATCCAGCAGTTGGAACATCCCAGCAGGCGGCCCAGAGCACCGAGGCTATGGGATCCAGGCAGTGATGAACTCACAACAGAGGGCCCTCATCATGAAACTGTGAGCAAACCAGCCGTTGTGACCTCAGAGCACAAGGCCCACATCCCCATGGGGAAGGGAACCAAGTAGGAGTGTCATCGCACCAGTGGGCACACATCAGAAAATGTGGGGAGCCCAGCAGTTAGGGCCTGACACCAGAGGGCTCTCATCACCGAGGAGAGGAGGCTCCCAGCAGGCTCCAACTGCTACCAGTGGGCCGCCGTCGCCAATGCGGGGTGTGCCAGCCAGGCAAGAGTGACCTCAGAGCAGAGGGCCCACCTCACAAAAGTGTGAGGAACCCAAGGAGGATCAGACTCTCACCAGAGGGCCCACATCACCAAGAGAATGGGAACCAGGCTGGAGTGTCCTCACACCAGTGGGACCTCATCAACGAAATGTGAGTGACCCAGCACACGTGGCCTCAAACCAGAGGACACACATCACCAAGGGGCTGGGAGTGAGGCAGGCAGGAGGAGTCTCAAAACAGAGGGCCCATAGAAGAAAAAAGGTGAGGAATCCCGCAGTTGGAACCTCCCAGCAGGCGGCCAGGAGCAGCGAGGCTATGGGATCCAGACCTGACTGAACTCAAAACAGAGGGCCCTCATCATGAAACTGTGAGCAACCCAGGCTTTGGGACCTCAGAGCAGAAGGCCCACATTCCTATGTGGTTGGGAACATGGCATAAGTGTACTCGCACCTCAGGGCACACATCAGAGAATTTTGGGAGCCCAGAAGTTAGGGTCTGTCGCCAGAGGGCCCTCATTACCAAGGGGAGGAGACTCCAAGCAGGCACCAACTCCCAACTGAGGGCCCATGTCGACAAGGTGACGTGTGACAGCCAGGCAGGAGTGACCTCACAGCAGAGGGCCTACCTCACAGAAGGGTGAGGAACCCAGCCAGGATAAGACTCTCACCAGAGGGCCCACATCACCAAGGGGATCAGAACCAGGCAGGACTGTCTTCACACCAGGGTGACCACATCATAGAAAGGTGAGGAAACCAGCACATGAGGCCTAAACCAGAGGACCCACATCTCCAAGGGGCTCGGATTGAGGCAGGCATGAGTAGCCTCACAACACAGGGCCAATAGAATAAAAAAGGTGAGGAATCCTGCAGTGGGAACCTCCCAGCAGGCGGCCCAGAGCACCGAGTCTATGTGATCCAGGCTGCAGTGAACTCACAGCAGAGGGCCCACATCATGAAACTGTGAGCAACCCAGCCAGTGGGACCTCAGAGCAGAAGGCCCACATCCCCATGGGGATGGGAACCTCGCAGGAGTGTCCTCGCACCACTTAGCACGTATCAGAAAATGTGGGTACCCAGCAGTTAGGGCCTGACGCAAGAGGGCCCTCATCACCGAGGGGAGGAGGCTCCCAGCATGCTCCAACTGCCACAAGAGGGCCGATGTTGCCCAGGCGGGGTGTGCCAGCCAGGCAGGAGTGACCTCACAGCAGAGGGCCCACCTCACAGAAGGGTGAGGAACCCAGCCAGGATCAGACTCTCACCAGAGAGCCCACATCTTCAAGGGGATAGGAACCAGGCAAGAGTGTCTTCACACCAGTGGGGCCACATCATCGAAAGGTGAGGGACCCAGCACACGTGGCCTCAAACCAGAGGACACACATCACCAAGGGGCTGGGAGTGAGGCAGGCAGGAGGAGTCTCAAAACAGAGGGCCCATAGAAGAAAAAAGGTGAGGAATCCCGCAGTTGTAACCTCCCCGCAGGTGGCCAGGAGCAGCGAGGCTATGGGATCCAGGCCGGAGTGAACTCACACCAGAGGGCCCTCATCATGAAACTGAGCAACCCACCGTTGGGACCTCAGAGCAGAAGGCCCACATTCCCATGGTGTTGGGAACCTGGCAGGAGTGTACTCGCACCACAGGGCGCACATCAGAAAATTTTGGGAGGCCAGGAGTTAGGGCCTGACGCCAGAGGGCCCTCATTACCAAGGGGAGGAGACTCGCAGCAGGCACCAACTCCCACGAGAGAGCCGACGTCGTCAAGGCGGGGTGGGCCAGCCAGGCAGGAGTGACCTCAGAGAAGAGGGCCCACCTCTCAGAAGTGTGAGGAACCCAGCCAGGATCAGACTCTCACCGGAGGGTCCACATCACCAAGGGGATGGGAACCAGGCAGGAGTGTCCTCACACCAGTGGGGCCACATCAGCCAAAGGTGAGGAACCCAGCACATGTGGCCTCAAACTACAGGACACACATAACCAAGGGGCTGGGAGTGAGGCAGGTGTCCGGAGGGGCACATTTAACTCTAATTTCCCACCAGGAAGAGGAATGAACCAAAGGCTCAGAGTGCCGTGTCGGACCCTGATTATGGCCTAAAGCAAACCTGCGGTTCTGTGGCCAGCTTTCAAGGAAACGAGTTAAGAAAGGAAATCACGGGCACTGTAATTCACAAACCTGCAGAGATATAAATGACAGCTATTGGCAAAAATATATTGAAGTAAGTCTGCAAAGAGGACTTGAAAACGAGGCAGAATTGCAGGAATCATATTTCAGGAGGTAGATTGGAATTGCATTTAAAGCATGTGAAAAGCGGCAGATCTTTGACACTGATGCACTTGGACAAAAGTGCGTAAACATTTTTTCCTGAATATATTCAGGAAAAAACGCATATGCCCTTTTGGGCCAACCAAGCACTCCAGCAATGGAAATCCGCACTACAATGAAGTCTCATTTCCCATTCGTCCAAAGGGCCATCTGAAAAAAGTGTAAAAACCAGAAACACAGGACAGGCCATGGAGAACAGGGAGCCTTGTTATGCTGATGGGCGGGATGTAAATTGCCAACAGACACTCTGGAGATGTTTATGGTGTATCCTGAAACATCTGAAAAACAAAGCTACAGACCCTAGGGTACTTCCACTTTTAGCCCTATAGCTTAGGAAAATTAAAATCAACAAGACACAGCCAGCACAAAATTTAGGGCTGCTGTGTTTACAAGAAACTCGAGTCCAGTACAAATTAAATATCCCAGAAAGAAAAAAATGGATAAAGGAGTTGTGCTACTTACGTACAACGGAATATCACTCAGCAATGAAATCAATGTCATCAGGCCTGTAGCAGCAAATTGTGTGGATTTAAATATGATGATTCTAAGAGAAATACGTCACACAGAGAAAGATAAGTATCATAAGGTATCACTAATAGAGGGAGTGTAAACTTGGCTACACATAAACTGAAATACAAAACCGAACAGAGTCTCACATTTAGATAAAAACTTATGCTTGCTTAAGGGGAATGTTGAGTTGGGGTGCTGTATAAAACCAGAGATTGAAATTAGCACACATACCGTTCCATAAGCCAAATATGTACTAGACAAGACCTACTCTTTGCTCAACGAAATAGACTCATCCATGGTGTATCACCTCACACATGTTAGAATGGGCATCATCAGAAAATCTACAAACAACAAATGCTGGAAAGGGTGTGGAGATAAGGAACCCTCTTCCACTATTGTTGGGAATGTAAATTGATACAGTCACTGTGGAGAACATTATGGAGTTTCTTATAAAATTAAGAATAGAATTACCATATGATACAGCAATCCCACTACTGGGCATATACCCAGACAAAACCATAAATCAAAAAGAGACATTCACCGCAATGTTCATTGCATCACTATTTACAATATCCAGGTAATGGAAGCAACCTAAATGCCCACAGACAGACGAATGCATAAAGAAGTGGTACATATATAAAATGGAATATTACTAAGCCATAAAGAGGAATGAAATTGGGTCATTTGTAGAGACGTTGATGGATCTAGAGACTGTCATACAGAGTGAAGTAAGTCAGAAATAGAAAAACAAATCTTGTGTATTAATGCCTATATGTGGAACCTAGACAAATTTTACAGATGAACCGTTTTGCAAGGCAGAAATAGAGCAACAGATGTAGACAACAAACGTATGGACACCAAGGGGGGAAAGCTGTTGGGGGGTGGTGGTGGGAGGAGTTGAGAGATTGGGATTGGCATATATACATTTATATGTATAAAAGAGATAACCAAAAAGAACCTGCTGTATAAAAAAATAAAATAAAATTCAAATTACAAAAAGTAAAACAGAGAAAATATTCTTCCCTTCACATACATGTATTTATATGAATAAATTATTTCCATGCTTATATCTGTAAATACAAAAAAGAGGAATAAAATCTACCTTGAACCAAAAACAAAAAAAAGAAAAAAAAACAGAACCCACCAGTTACACAGAGGAAAACCGTATCAGGGCACTTGCTCCAGTTGTAAGCAATTCTGAAGTTGGTCAGTGGTGGGGAATCATCTCCCATTCAGCCAGCAGGCCCCACGCAACAAGCGTCCTCTTTGCAAAGCTGGGGGACCGTGCCGAGGCATCTGTGAGTAAACGTGGGCTGAGCCCCAGGCCAGCTGCTGCTGAAATGTTCCCACCCTTCCCAGGTAAAACACCTGAATATGTACAAGGACTTGAAAGCCTAGAGGAAGGGCCATGGAGCCACATGAGCGACAGCATGCCAGCCGGCTTGGTGCCTGCAGGCCAGCCAGGGTGGTCCTGGCCCTGGGTGCTCTTCTGGAAGCTTTCCATTTCCCTGCCTGAGATACCCCTGCTGTCCCGGCCCCCACTGCTTTCTTCCTCACTCACCTCTGCCCAGGGAGAAATTCCAGCGGCAGGTATGGGTGACACATCCTCTTCTTTAGCAGGTGGCATCTTGGCAACTGCTGCAGAAAGTCCAGCAGAGCCCCACTCACACTGGGCCACCCACAAAGCCGTGGCCTCTCACTCCCTCCCACCAGTCCAGCCCCAAGACTGCTGACAGGGCAGAGAAAATGGCGTCAGGCACAGCTGCAGGGGCTCTTGCTGCCTGGAGCGGTGTTTATATTGATCTGAACCCAGGCACACCTGGGGAGGGCTGGCCGGCACGGTCAGGCTTCCCAGGCCAGCCAATAATCACCCCTCAGGGGCTCACAGTTGCAGAAACTGGAACTTGCTGAATCGGCCAGGTCCAAGGAACAGGTGTGGGCTCCTGAGAGTCAGGATAGACAAGGGGCTGCAGCTCTGGCTTGTTTTCTAATTATATTATCTGGCCCATGAGTGGGAGACAACTTCAAGAAAACCCTCTCCTAATGAGAGGAACCCAGGAGTCAGGGAGAGGAGGGGTGGCTGGTGGGTGGAGACAGAGGCCTGGTGCCCCGGGTGCAGTGGAAGTCTCTGGAAGACCAGGTGGAGGGAGGCCACACAGAGTAGTTCCCAGGGTCACAGACCTGTTGGAGCTGCTGTTTGTTAGTTCAAGTCCTGCTCTGAGGTGCTCTGTGTCAGATCTGAGTGACAGGTGAGCTGGGAGTGCTCTGCAATGAGGGCGATATGCACGGTTCCTGTGTTCCCAGCCCTGCCATGGTACCTGCAAGGGTAGCTGTGTATCCTGGGAGGGGCCTGACCACGAGACCCCATGGGCTGCAGGGGGACCTGCCCAGGGAACACCATATCCTGGGAGGGTCCTGAACATGAGAGCCCCGTGGGCTGGGTTGGGGTACCTGCCCAGGTGAGCTCCATATCCTGGGATTGGCCTGACCTCGAGAGCCCCATGGGCTGCTGGAGTCCTGGTAAAGGATGTCAGGGCAGTCAGTTAAGCCACTGAGGATATACCTCCAGTAGTTCCTAAACCTACACCCTGCTGGTCATTCTACCTACCGCCAGGACATGGTATTCTGTATTAGTCTTCAATGATGCCTTCTTTTGTATTCTATTAGTCCCAGAGTCACAAGAAATTTTGGCTTGTGAGTGGCAGGACTCAACATACAACTAAAACAATACTTCCGGGCCGTGTTGTCCCAAGGGTTCAAAAATTCCCACACCATCTTTGGGGAAAGCTCAGCTAAAGACCTAAAAGTTCTACCTCTGGAAAAGGAAACACTCCTTCAATATGCAGATGACATTCTGATCGCCAGCCCTACTAAGGAGACCTCTGAACTACGAAGCCAATAAAGGATACAAGTTGTCCAAGAAAAAGCTCAAATATCACAGACTACGGTGACCTGCCTGGGCTTCATTCTCACAGAAGGTCGGAGAAGCCCATCCCAGGAAAGGGAAGAAACAATTTACAGCCTTACCCATTTCTAAAACTAGAAGACAGCTTAGGGGTTCCTGGGGAGGCCAGGGTTTGCTGCTTCTGGATCCCTAACTACAGTCTACTAGCTCGGCCTCTATATGAAACACTGAAAGGAAAAGGTGATGATCCTTTTGAATAGAATGCAGAAGTGGCCTTTCAAGAATGGAAAGAGCAGTCAATTCAGACCCTTGCACAGGAACTCCCTAATTTAGCTAAACCCTTTGACCTTTACATTCCTGGTGAACGGTGAATCGCCATTGGAGTATTAGTGCAAAACCTGGGACCACTTGAAATGGAACAATGCAAGAATGCGATCCAGGTAGGATAAACTACGGTCACCAAGGGGATTGGCCCACCGCCACATCTGGCCAAGATACTGGCAGTATCTGAAAACCTGGAAATCAGCATCCCAAAAGGCCACCTCCCTCCTAAGGTAAAAGGACCCCACGTGGTGATCCTAACTACCAAACATGCCCTGAAGTTGCAGGGTTGGCTCCGTGGGCACACTGACCTTGAGTGAGGAGGCCCTCCAACTCCAACCTCCATAGAGATAACCGGGGCAAAGGGGCACCATGACGACTCGTGTGAAGGTGTCTGCACGGGCAAATTTAACGCTCATTTCCCACCAGGAAGAGGAATTAACCAAAGGCTCAGCATGCCGTGCCGGAACCAGATTAGGGCCTGAAGCATTCCTGCGGGTTTGCGGCCAGCTCACAAGAAAGCGAGTTGAAGAAAGGAGCTCAGGGGCACTGTAATTCACAAACCTGCAGAGTTATAAATGACAGCTATGGTCTAAAAAGATATTGAAGGAAGGCTGCGAAGAGGACTTGAAAGTGGGGCAGAATTTCAGGAAAACGATTTCAGGGGGTAGACTGGAATTGCATTTAAAGCATAGGAAAAGAGGCAGAACGACGACAATGATGCACTTGGCCAAAAAGGGCGTATGCGTTTTTTCCTGAATATATTCAGGAAAAAATGCATACCCCCTTTTTGGACAACCAAGCAAGCGTGTAAAGGAAATCTGCACTACAATGAAGTCTCACTGCCCCCCGGTCAAAAGGGCCATCTGAAAAAAGTGTAAAATCCAGAAAGGCAGCACAGACCATGGAGAAGAGGGATCCTTGTCATGCTGATGGGCGGGATGTAAATTGCCAGCAGCCACCCTGGAGAAGTGTATGGTGTTTCCTGAAACACCTAAAAAACAAAGCAACGGAGCCTACGGCACTTCCAGTTATGGTCCTATAGCTTAGGGAAATTAAAATCAAAAACACACAGCCACCCCAAATTTTCGGACGGCTCTGTTTACAAGAACCTCATCTACGGTACAAGTTAAATATCCCAGAATGTGAAAAATGGATAAAGAAGTTGTGGTTCGTACGTACAATGGAATATCACTCAGCAATGAAATCTATGTCATCAGGCCCATCACGGCATAATGAGTGGATTCAGCTACAGTGATTCTAAGTGAAATAAGTCACACAGAAAATGAAACATCATAAGATATCACTAATACACGGAATGTAAACTTGGCTACACATGAACTGAATTACAAAACAGAACAGGGACTCAAATTTAGAAAACCAACTTATGCTTGCTTAAGGGCAAAGGTGAGTTGGGGTGCTGCATAAAACCAGAGATTGAAAATAGCACAGATACCGTTCCATAAGCCAAATATGTAATAGTCAAGACCTACTCCTTGTTCAACGACATGGACTCAACACCACATATTCAACGCCTAGGAATATACCTGACTAGTAAGAATCTTAAAACCCGTGGATTTATATTTCTCTGTAGGAGAATCAAGCGTTTGTACAGCGGCATGAACGCAGCAGTGAAAATCCGATAAATCCCATTATCAAACTAAATTACAAAAACAAGACACAATGACAGTGAAAGAGACAGCAATTCTTAAATAATTGATTCAGGGCTTGTGATGAAACCTGGATTTACCACATCTACACCCAGAGCTGGGTGAGGCATAAGGCTGGACACTTCGAACTGATAGCATTGGTGAGGTTCGGTGAGCAAATTCAGACCCTTTTTAGTCATACTGCATGGTACCCATTCCATGGGTCAATAATCTCCAGGTTTAAGGAATTCTTCCTTCAGCTAAAACATGCATGGGAAACCCAGAGTATTGTCCACTGTGAGACTGGGAAACCATTTTAAATGGCTCTCAGGTTTCGTTCCCTGGTACTCGGGTTCACCATTCCAGATGCTTTACTAACCCTCTACCCACTTGGAGAGTCAGTGCCTTTAACCTCCTGTTTGGCACAGTTTGCAATTTCTGCACAAGATGAACAGGAATAGGGAGAACCAATGAGAGACTAGCTGTAGGTGTCTCCACGGGCAAATTGAATGCTCATTTCTCACCAGAAAGAGGAATTTACCAAAGGCTCAGCGTGCCGTGCCGAAACCAGATTACGGCCTGAAGCAATCCTGCGGTTTTGCGGCCAGCTCACAAGAAAGCATGTTGAAGAAAGGAGCTCAGGGACACTGTATTTAACAAACCTGCAGAGTTATTAATGACAGGTATCATACAAAAATATATTGAAGTAAGGCTGCGAGGAGGACTTGAAAGCGGGGCAGTATTCCTGGAATATGATTTCAGGACGTAGACGGGAAGTGCTCTGAAAGCATAGGAGAAGAGGCAGATCCTGGACAATGATGCACTTGGTCAAAATGTGCATATGCGTTTTTTCCAGGGCCCTCATTAAAGAGGGTAGGAGGCTCCCAGAATGCTTTAGTGGCCAACAGAGGGCCCACATCATCAAGGCGACGTGAGCCAGCCAGGCAGGAGTGACCTCACATCAGAGGGCCCACCTCACAGAAGGGTAAGGAACCCAGCCAGGATCAGACTCTCACCAGAGTGCCCACATCAGCAAGGGGCTGTGAACCAGGCAGGAGTGTCATCACACCCGTGGGGCCATATCATCAAAAGTTGAGGTAACAAGAAAATGTGGCCTCAAACCAGAGGACCCACATCACCATGGGTCTTGGAGCGAGGCAGGCAGGATTAACCTCACAACACATGGCCCATTGTATAAAAAAGGTGAGGAATCCAGCAGTTGGAACATCCCAGCAGGCGGCCCAGAGCACCGAGGCTATGGGATCCAGGCAGTGATGAACTCACAACAGAGGGCCCTCATCATGAAACTGTGAGCAAACCAGCCGTTGTGACCTCAGAGCACAAGGCCCACATCCCCATGGGGAAGGGAACCAAGTAGGAGTGTCATCGCACCAGTGGGCACACATCAGAAAATGTGGGGAGCCCAGCAGTTAGGGCCTGACACCAGAGGGCTCTCATCACCGAGGAGAGGAGGCTCCCAGCAGGCTCCAACTGCTACCAGTGGGCCGCCGTCGCCAATGCGGGGTGTGCCAGCCAGGCAAGAGTGACCTCAGAGCAGAGGGCCCACCTCACAAAAGTGTGAGGAACCCAAGGAGGATCAGACTCTCACCAGAGGGCCCACATCACCAAGAGAATGGGAACCAGGCTGGAGTGTCCTCACACCAGTGGGACCTCATCAACGAAATGTGAGTGACCCAGCACACGTGGCCTCAAACCAGAGGACACACATCACCAAGGGGCTGGGAGTGAGGCAGGCAGGAGGAGTCTCAAAACAGAGGGCCCATAGAAGAAAAAAGGTGAGGAATCCCGCAGTTGGAACCTCCCAGCAGGCGGCCAGGAGCAGCGAGGCTATGGGATCCAGACCTGACTGAACTCAAAACAGAGGGCCCTCATCATGAAACTGTGAGCAACCCAGGCTTTGGGACCTCAGAGCAGAAGGCCCACATTCCTATGTGGTTGGGAACATGGCATAAGTGTACTCGCACCTCAGGGCACACATCAGAGAATTTTGGGAGCCCAGAAGTTAGGGTCTGTCGCCAGAGGGCCCTCATTACCAAGGGGAGGAGACTCCAAGCAGGCACCAACTCCCAACTGAGGGCCCATGTCGACAAGGTGACGTGTGACAGCCAGGCAGGAGTGACCTCACAGCAGAGGGCCTACCTCACAGAAGGGTGAGGAACCCAGCCAGGATAAGACTCTCACCAGAGGGCCCACATCACCAAGGGGATCAGAACCAGGCAGGACTGTCTTCACACCAGGGTGACCACATCATAGAAAGGTGAGGAAACCAGCACATGAGGCCTAAACCAGAGGACCCACATCTCCAAGGGGCTCGGATTGAGGCAGGCATGAGTAGCCTCACAACACAGGGCCAATAGAATAAAAAAGGTGAGGAATCCTGCAGTGGGAACCTCCCAGCAGGCGGCCCAGAGCACCGAGTCTATGTGATCCAGGCTGCAGTGAACTCACAGCAGAGGGCCCACATCATGAAACTGTGAGCAACCCAGCCAGTGGGACCTCAGAGCAGAAGGCCCACATCCCCATGGGGATGGGAACCTCGCAGGAGTGTCCTCGCACCACTTAGCACGTATCAGAAAATGTGGGTACCCAGCAGTTAGGGCCTGACGCAAGAGGGCCCTCATCACCGAGGGGAGGAGGCTCCCAGCATGCTCCAACTGCCACAAGAGGGCCGATGTTGCCCAGGCGGGGTGTGCCAGCCAGGCAGGAGTGACCTCACAGCAGAGGGCCCACCTCACAGAAGGGTGAGGAACCCAGCCAGGATCAGACTCTCACCAGAGAGCCCACATCTTCAAGGGGATAGGAACCAGGCAAGAGTGTCTTCACACCAGTGGGGCCACATCATCGAAAGGTGAGGGACCCAGCACACGTGGCCTCAAACCAGAGGACACACATCACCAAGGGGCTGGGAGTGAGGCAGGCAGGAGGAGTCTCAAAACAGAGGGCCCATAGAAGAAAAAAGGTGAGGAATCCCGCAGTTGTAACCTCCCCGCAGGTGGCCAGGAGCAGCGAGGCTATGGGATCCAGGCCGGAGTGAACTCACACCAGAGGGCCCTCATCATGAAACTGAGCAACCCACCGTTGGGACCTCAGAGCAGAAGGCCCACATTCCCATGGTGTTGGGAACCTGGCAGGAGTGTACTCGCACCACAGGGCGCACATCAGAAAATTTTGGGAGGCCAGGAGTTAGGGCCTGACGCCAGAGGGCCCTCATTACCAAGGGGAGGAGACTCGCAGCAGGCACCAACTCCCACGAGAGAGCCGACGTCGTCAAGGCGGGGTGGGCCAGCCAGGCAGGAGTGACCTCAGAGAAGAGGGCCCACCTCTCAGAAGTGTGAGGAACCCAGCCAGGATCAGACTCTCATCGGAGGGTCCACATCACCAAGGGGATGGGAACCAGGCAGGAGTGTCCTCACACCAGTGGGGCCACATCAGCCAAAGGTGAGGAACCCAGCACATGTGGCCTCAAACTACAGGACACACATAACCAAGGGGCTGGGAGTGAGGCAGGTGTCCGGAGGGGCACATTTAACTCTAATTTCCCACCAGGAAGAGGAATGAACCAAAGGCTCAGAGTGCCGTGTCGGACCCTGATTATGGCCTAAAGCAAACCTGCGGTTCTGTGGCCAGCTTTCAAGGAAACGAGTTAAGAAAGGAAATCACGGGCACTGTAATTCACAAACCTGCAGAGATATAAATGACAGCTATTGGCAAAAATATATTGAAGTAAGTCTGCAAAGAGGACTTGAAAACGAGGCAGAATTGCAGGAATCATATTTCAGGAGGTAGATTGGAATTGCATTTAAAGCATGTGAAAAGCGGCAGATCTTTGACACTGATGCACTTGGACAAAAGTGCGTAAACATTTTTTCCTGAATATATTCAGGAAAAAACGCATATGCCCTTTTGGGCCAACCAAGCACTCCAGCAATGGAAATCCGCACTACAATGAAGTCTCATTTCCCATTCGTCAAAAGGGCCATCTGAAAAAAGTGTAAAAACCAGAAACACAGGACAGGCCATGGAGAACAGGGAGCCTTGTTATGCTGATGGGCGGGATGTAAATTGCCAACAGACACTCTGGAGATGTTTATGGTGTATCCTGAAACATCTGAAAAACAAAGCTACAGACCCTAGGGTACTTCCACTTTTAGCCCTATAGCTTAGGAAAATTAAAATCAACAAGACACAGCCAGCACAAAATTTAGGGCTGCTGTGTTTACAAGAAACTCGAGTCCAGTACAAATTAAATATCCCAGAAAGAAAAAAATGGATAAAGGAGTTGTGCTACTTACGTACAACGGAATATCACTCAGCAATGAAATCAATGTCATCAGGCCTGTAGCAGCAAATTGAGTGGATTTAAATATGATGATTCTAAGAGAAATACGTCACACAGAGAAAGATAAGTATCATAAGGTATCACTAATAGAGGGAGTGTAAACTTGGCTACACATAAACTGAAATACAAAACCGAACAGAGTCTCACATTTAGATAAAAACTTATGCTTGCTTAAGGGGAATGTTGAGTTGGGGTGCTGTATAAAACCAGAGATTGAAATTAGCACACATACCGTTCCATAAGCCAAATATGTACTAGACAAGACCTACTCTTTGCTCAACGAAATAGACTCATCCATGGTGTATCACCTCACACATGTTAGAATGGGCATCATCAGAAAATCTACAAACAACAAATGCTGGAAAGGGTGTGGAGATAAGGAACCCTCTTCCACTATTGTTGGGAATGTAAATTGATACAGTCACTGTGGAGAACATTATGGAGTTTCTTATAAAATTAAGAATAGAATTACCATATGATACAGCAATCCCACTACTGGGCATATACCCAGACAAAACCATAAATCAAAAAGAGACATTCACCGCAATGTTCATTGCATCACTATTTACAATATCCAGGTAATGGAAGCAACCTAAATGCCCACAGACAGACGAATGCATAAAGAAGTGGTACATATATAAGATGGAATATTACTAAGCCATAAAGAGGAATGAAATTGGGTCATTTGTAGAGACGTTGATGGATCTAGAGACTGTCATACAGAGTGAAGTAAGTCAGAAATAGAAAAACAAATCTTGTGTATTAATGCCTATATGTGGAACCTAGACAAATTTTACAGATGAACCGTTTTGCAAGGCAGAAATAGAGCAACAGATGTAGACAACAAACGTATGGACACCAAGGGGGGAAAGCTGTTGGGGGGTGGTGGTGGGAGGAGTTGAGAGATTGGGATTGGCATATATACATTTATATGTATAAAAGAGATAACCAAAAAGAACCTGCTGTATAAAAAAATAAAATAAAATTCAAATTACAAAAAGTAAAACAGAGAAAATATTCTTCCCTTCACATACATGTATTTATATGAATAAATTATTTCCATGCTTATATCTGTAAATACAAAAAAGAGGAATAAAATCTACCTTGAACCAAAAACAAAAAAAAGAAAAAAAAACAGAACCCACCAGTTACACAGAGGAAAACCGTATCAGGGCACTTGCTCCAGTTGTAAGCAATTCTGAAGTTGGTCAGTGGTGGGGAATCATCTCCCATTCAGCCAGCAGGCCCCACGCAACAAGCGTCCTCTTTGCAAAGCTGGGGGACCGTGCCGAGGCATCTGTGAGTAAACGTGGGCTGAGCCCCAGGCCAGCTGCTGCTGAAATGTTCCCACCCTTCCCAGGTAAAACACCTGAATATGTACAAGGACTTGAAAGCCTAGAGGAAGGGCCATGGAGCCACATGAGCGACAGCATGCCAGCCGGCTTGGTGCCTGCAGGCCAGCCAGGGTGGTCCTGGCCCTGGGTGCTCTTCTGGAAGCTTTCCATTTCCCTGCCTGAGATACCCCTGCTGTCCCGGCCCCCACTGCTTTCTTCCTCACTCACCTCTGCCCAGGGAGAAATTCCAGCGGCAGGTATGGGTGACACATCCTCTTCTTTAGCAGGTGGCATCTTGGCAACTGCTGCAGAAAGTCCAGCAGAGCCCCACTCACACTGGGCCACCCACAAAGCCGTGGCCTCTCACTCCCTCCCACCAGTCCAGCCCCAAGACTGCTGACAGGGCAGAGAAAATGGCGTCAGGCACAGCTGCAGGGGCTCTTGCTGCCTGGAGCGGTGTTTATATTGATCTGAACCCAGGCACACCTGGGGAGGGCTGGCCGGCACGGTCAGGCTTCCCAGGCCAGCCAATAATCACCCCTCAGGGGCTCACAGTTGCAGAAACTGGAACTTGCTGAATCGGCCAGGTCCAAGGAACAGGTGTGGGCTCCTGAGAGTCAGGATAGACAAGGGGCTGCAGCTCTGGCTTGTTTTCTAATTATATTATCTGGCCCATGAGTGGGAGACAACTTCAAGAAAACCCTCTCCTAATGAGAGGAACCCAGGAGTCAGGGAGAGGAGGGGTGGCTGGTGGGTGGAGACAGAGGCCTGGTGCCCCGGGTGCAGTGGAAGTCTCTGGAAGACCAGGTGGAGGGAGGCCACACAGAGTAGTTCCCAGGGTCACAGACCTGTTGGAGCTGCTGTTTGTTAGTTCAAGTCCTGCTCTGAGGTGCTCTGTGTCAGATCTGAGTGACAGGTGAGCTGGGAGTGCTCTGCAATGAGGGCGATATGCACGGTTCCTGTGTTCCCAGCCCTGCCATGGTACCTGCAAGGGTAGCTGTGTATCCTGGGAGGGGCCTGACCACGAGACCCCATGGGCTGCAGGGGGACCTGCCCAGGGAACACCATATCCTGGGAGGGTCCTGAACATGAGAGCCCCGTGGGCTGGGTTGGGGTACCTGCCCAGGTGAGCTCCATATCCTGGGATTGGCCTGACCTCGAGAGCCCCATGGGCTGCTGGAGTCCTGGTAAAGGATGTCAGGGCAGTCAGTTAAGCCACTGAGGATATACCTCCAGTAGTTCCTAAACCTACACCCTGCTGGTCATTCTACCTACCGCCAGGACATGGTATTCTGTATTAGTCTTCAATGATGCCTTCTTTTGTATTCTATTAGTCCCAGAGTCACAAGAAATTTTGGCTTGTGAGTGGCAGGACTCAACATACAACTAAAACAATACTTCCGGGCCGTGTTGTCCCAAGGGTTCAAAAATTCCCACACCATCTTTGGGGAAAGCTCAGCTAAAGACCTAAAAGTTCTACCTCTGGAAAAGGAAACACTCCTTCAATATGCAGATGACATTCTGATCGCCAGCCCTACTAAGGAGACCTCTGAACTACGAAGCCAATAAAGGATACAAGTTGTCCAAGAAAAAGCTCAAATATCACAGACTACGGTGACCTGCCTGGGCTTCATTCTCACAGAAGGTCGGAGAAGCCCATCCCAGGAAAGGGAAGAAACAATTTACAGCCTTACCCATTTCTAAAACTAGAAGACAGCTTAGGGGTTCCTGGGGAGGCCAGGGTTTGCTGCTTCTGGATCCCTAACTACAGTCTACTAGCTCGGCCTCTATATGAAACACTGAAAGGAAAAGGTGATGATCCTTTTGAATAGAATGCAGAAGTGGCCTTTCAAGAATGGAAAGAGCAGTCAATTCAGACCCTTGCACAGGAACTCCCTAATTTAGCTAAACCCTTTGACCTTTACATTCCTGGTGAACGGTGAATCGCCATTGGAGTATTAGTGCAAAACCTGGGACCACTTGAAATGGAACAATGCAAGAATGCGATCCAGGTAGGATAAACTACGGTCACCAAGGGGATTGGCCCACCGCCACATCTGGCCAAGATACTGGCAGTATCTGAAAACCTGGAAATCAGCATCCCAAAAGGCCACCTCCCTCCTAAGGTAAAAGGACCCCACGTGGTGATCCTAACTACCAAACATGCCCTGAAGTTGCAGGGTTGGCTCCGTGGGCACACTGACCTTGAGTGAGGAGGCCCTCCAACTCCAACCTCCATAGAGATAACCGGGGCAAAGGGGCACCATGACGACTCGTGTGAAGGTGTCTGCACGGGCAAATTTAACGCTCATTTCCCACCAGGAAGAGGAATTAACCAAAGGCTCAGCATGCCGTGCCGGAACCAGATTAGGGCCTGAAGCATTCCTGCGGGTTTGCGGCCAGCTCACAAGAAAGCGAGTTGAAGAAAGGAGCTCAGGGGCACTGTAATTCACAAACCTGCAGAGTTATAAATGACAGCTATGGTCTAAAAATATATTGAAGGAAGGCTGCGAAGAGGACTTGAAAGTGGGGCAGAATTTCAGGAAAACGATTTCAGGGGGTAGACTGGAATTGCATTTAAAGCATAGGAAAAGAGGCAGAACGACGACAATGATGCACTTGGCCAAAAAGGGCGTATGCGTTTTTTCCTGAATATATTCAGGAAAAAATGCATACCCCCTTTTTGGACAACCAAGCAAGCGTGTAAAGGAAATCTGCACTACAATGAAGTCTCACTGCCCCCCGGTCAAAAGGGCCATCTGAAAAAAGTGTAAAATCCAGAAAGGCAGCACAGACCATGGAGAAGAGGGATCCTTGTCATGCTGATGGGCGGGATGTAAATTGCCAGCAGCCACCCTGGAGAAGTGTATGGTGTTTCCTGAAACACCTAAAAAACAAAGCAACGGAGCCTACGGCACTTCCAGTTATGGTCCTATAGCTTAGGGAAATTAAAATCAAAAACACACAGCCACCCCAAATTTTCGGACGGCTCTGTTTACAAGAACCTCATCTACGGTACAAGTTAAATATCCCAGAATGTGAAAAATGGATAAAGAAGTTGTGGTTCGTACGTACAATGGAATATCACTCAGCAATGAAATCTATGTCATCAGGCCCATCACGGCATAATGAGTGGATTCAGCTACAGTGATTCTAAGTGAAATAAGTCACACAGAAAATGAAACATCATAAGATATCACTAATACACGGAATGTAAACTTGGCTACACATGAACTGAATTACAAAACAGAACAGGGACTCAAATTTAGAAAACCAACTTATGCTTGCTTAAGGGCAAAGGTGAGTTGGGGTGCTGCATAAAACCAGAGATTGAAAATAGCACAGATACCGTTCCATAAGCCAAATATGTAATAGTCAAGACCTACTCCTTGTTCAACGACATGGACTCAACACCACATATTCAACGCCTAGGAATATACCTGACTAGTAAGAATCTTAAAACCCGTGGATTTATATTTCTCTGTAGGAGAATCAAGCGTTTGTACAGCGGCATGAACGCAGCAGTGAAAATCCGATAAATCCCATTATCAAACTAAATTACAAAAACAAGACACAATGACAGTGAAAGAGACAGCAATTCTTAAATAATTGATTCAGGGCTTGTGATGAAACCTGGATTTACCACATCTACACCCAGAGCTGGGTGAGGCATAAGGCTGGACACTTCGAACTGATAGCATTGGTGAGGTTCGGTGAGCAAATTCAGACCCTTTTTAGTCATACTGCATGGTACCCATTCCATGGGTCAATAATCTCCAGGTTTAAGGAATTCTTCCTTCAGCTAAAACATGCATGGGAAACCCAGAGTATTGTCCACTGTGAGACTGGGAAACCATTTTAAATGGCTCTCAGGTTTCGTTCCCTGGTACTCGGGTTCACCATTCCAGATGCTTTACTAACCCTCTACCCACTTGGAGAGTCAGTGCCTTTAACCTCCTGTTTGGCACAGTTTGCAATTTCTGCACAAGATGAACAGGAATAGGGAGAACCAATGAGAGACTAGCTGTAGGTGTCTCCACGGGCAAATTGAATGCTCATTTCTCACCAGAAAGAGGAATTTACCAAAGGCTCAGCGTGCCGTGCCGAAACCAGATTACGGCCTGAAGCAATCCTGCGGTTTTGCGGCCAGCTCACAAGAAAGCATGTTGAAGAAAGGAGCTCAGGGACACTGTATTTAACAAACCTGCAGAGTTATTAATGACAGGTATCATACAAAAATATATTGAAGTAAGGCTGCGAGGAGGACTTGAAAGCGGGGCAGTATTCCTGGAATATGATTTCAGGACGTAGACGGGAAGTGCTCTGAAAGCATAGGAGAAGAGGCAGATCCTGGACAATGATGCACTTGGTCAAAATGTGCATATGCGTTTTTTCCAGGGCCCTCATTAAAGAGGGTAGGAGGCTCCCAGAATGCTTTAGTGGCCAACAGAGGGCCCACATCATCAAGGCGACGTGAGCCAGCCAGGCAGGAGTGACCTCACATCAGAGGGCCCACCTCACAGAAGGGTAAGGAACCCAGCCAGGATCAGACTCTCACCAGAGTGCCCACATCAGCAAGGGGCTGTGAACCAGGCAGGAGTGTCATCACACCCGTGGGGCCATATCATCAAAAGTTGAGGTAACAAGAAAATGTGGCCTCAAACCAGAGGACCCACATCACCATGGGTCTTGGAGCGAGGCAGGCAGGATTAACCTCACAACACATGGCCCATTGTATAAAAAAGGTGAGGAATCCAGCAGTTGGAACATCCCAGCAGGCGGCCCAGAGCACCGAGGCTATGGGATCCAGGCAGTGATGAACTCACAACAGAGGGCCCTCATCATGAAACTGTGAGCAAACCAGCCGTTGTGACCTCAGAGCACAAGGCCCACATCCCCATGGGGAAGGGAACCAAGTAGGAGTGTCATCGCACCAGTGGGCACACATCAGAAAATGTGGGGAGCCCAGCAGTTAGGGCCTGACACCAGAGGGCTCTCATCACCGAGGAGAGGAGGCTCCCAGCAGGCTCCAACTGCTACCAGTGGGCCGCCGTCGCCAATGCGGGGTGTGCCAGCCAGGCAAGAGTGACCTCAGAGCAGAGGGCCCACCTCACAAAAGTGTGAGGAACCCAAGGAGGATCAGACTCTCACCAGAGGGCCCACATCACCAAGAGAATGGGAACCAGGCTGGAGTGTCCTCACACCAGTGGGACCTCATCAACGAAATGTGAGTGACCCAGCACACGTGGCCTCAAACCAGAGGACACACATCACCAAGGGGCTGGGAGTGAGGCAGGCAGGAGGAGTCTCAAAACAGAGGGCCCATAGAAGAAAAAAGGTGAGGAATCCCGCAGTTGGAA
Organism: Delphinapterus leucas; assembly: GCF_059928025.1. NCBI lineage: Eukaryota > Metazoa > Chordata > Mammalia > Artiodactyla > Monodontidae > Delphinapterus > Delphinapterus leucas. Next base: position 75,464 of record NW_028322267.1, read on the forward strand.
CCTCCCAGCAGGCGGCCAGGAGCAGCGAGGCTATGGGATCCAGACCTGACTGAACTCAAAACAGAGGGCCCTCATCATGAAACTGTGAGCAACCCAGGCTTTGGGACCTCAGAGCAGAAGGCCCACATTCCTATGTGGTTGGGAACATGGCATAAGTGTACTCGCACCTCAGGGCACACATCAGAGAATTTTGGGAGCCCAGAAGTTAGGGTCTGTCGCCAGAGGGCCCTCATTACCAAGGGGAGGAGACTCCAAGCAGGCACCAACTCCCAACTGAGGGCCCATGTCGACAAGGTGACGTGTGACAGCCAGGCAGGAGTGACCTCACAGCAGAGGGCCTACCTCACAGAAGGGTGAGGAACCCAGCCAGGATAAGACTCTCACCAGAGGGCCCACATCACCAAGGGGATCAGAACCAGGCAGGACTGTCTTCACACCAGGGTGACCACATCATAGAAAGGTGAGGAAACCAGCACATGAGGCCTAAACCAGAGGACCCACATCTCCAAGGGGCTCGGATTGAGGCAGGCATGAGTAGCCTCACAACACAGGGCCAATAGAATAAAAAAGGTGAGGAATCCTGCAGTGGGAACCTCCCAGCAGGCGGCCCAGAGCACCGAGTCTATGTGATCCAGGCTGCAGTGAACTCACAGCAGAGGGCCCACATCATGAAACTGTGAGCAACCCAGCCAGTGGGACCTCAGAGCAGAAGGCCCACATCCCCATGGGGATGGGAACCTCGCAGGAGTGTCCTCGCACCACTTAGCACGTATCAGAAAATGTGGGTACCCAGCAGTTAGGGCCTGACGCAAGAGGGCCCTCATCACCGAGGGGAGGAGGCTCCCAGCATGCTCCAACTGCCACAAGAGGGCCGATGTTGCCCAGGCGGGGTGTGCCAGCCAGGCAGGAGTGACCTCACAGCAGAGGGCCCACCTCACAGAAGGGTGAGGAACCCAGCCAGGATCAGACTCTCACCAGAGAGCCCACATCTTCAAGGGGATAGGAACCAGGCAAGAGTGTCTTCACACCAGTGGGGCCACATCATCGAAAGGTGAGGGACCCAGCACACGTGGCCTCAAACCAGAGGACACACATCACCAAGGGGCTGGGAGTGAGGCAGGCAGGAGGAGTCTCAAAACAGAGGGCCCATAGAAGAAAAAAGGTGAGGAATCCCGCAGTTGTAACCTCCCCGCAGGTGGCCAGGAGCAGCGAGGCTATGGGATCCAGGCCGGAGTGAACTCACACCAGAGGGCCCTCATCATGAAACTGAGCAACCCACCGTTGGGACCTCAGAGCAGAAGGCCCACATTCCCATGGTGTTGGGAACCTGGCAGGAGTGTACTCGCACCACAGGGCGCACATCAGAAAATTTTGGGAGGCCAGGAGTTAGGGCCTGACGCCAGAGGGCCCTCATTACCAAGGGGAGGAGACTCGCAGCAGGCACCAACTCCCACGAGAGAGCCGACGTCGTCAAGGCGGGGTGGGCCAGCCAGGCAGGAGTGACCTCAGAGAAGAGGGCCCACCTCTCAGAAGTGTGAGGAACCCAGCCAGGATCAGACTCTCATCGGAGGGTCCACATCACCAAGGGGATGGGAACCAGGCAGGAGTGTCCTCACACCAGTGGGGCCACATCAGCCAAAGGTGAGGAACCCAGCACATGTGGCCTCAAACTACAGGACACACATAACCAAGGGGCTGGGAGTGAGGCAGGTGTCCGGAGGGGCACATTTAACTCTAATTTCCCACCAGGAAGAGGAATGAACCAAAGGCTCAGAGTGCCGTGTCGGACCCTGATTATGGCCTAAAGCAAACCTGCGGTTCTGTGGCCAGCTTTCAAGGAAACGAGTTAAGAAAGGAAATCACGGGCACTGTAATTCACAAACCTGCAGAGATATAAATGACAGCTATTGGCAAAAATATATTGAAGTAAGTCTGCAAAGAGGACTTGAAAACGAGGCAGAATTGCAGGAATCATATTTCAGGAGGTAGATTGGAATTGCATTTAAAGCATGTGAAAAGCGGCAGATCTTTGACACTGATGCACTTGGACAAAAGTGCGTAAACATTTTTTCCTGAATATATTCAGGAAAAAACGCATATGCCCTTTTGGGCCAACCAAGCACTCCAGCAATGGAAATCCGCACTACAATGAAGTCTCATTTCCCATTCGTCAAAAGGGCCATCTGAAAAAAGTGTAAAAACCAGAAACACAGGACAGGCCATGGAGAACAGGGAGCCTTGTTATGCTGATGGGCGGGATGTAAATTGCCAACAGACACTCTGGAGATGTTTATGGTGTATCCTGAAACATCTGAAAAACAAAGCTACAGACCCTAGGGTACTTCCACTTTTAGCCCTATAGCTTAGGAAAATTAAAATCAACAAGACACAGCCAGCACAAAATTTAGGGCTGCTGTGTTTACAAGAAACTCGAGTCCAGTACAAATTAAATATCCCAGAAAGAAAAAAATGGATAAAGGAGTTGTGCTACTTACGTACAACGGAATATCACTCAGCAATGAAATCAATGTCATCAGGCCTGTAGCAGCAAATTGAGTGGATTTAAATATGATGATTCTAAGAGAAATACGTCACACAGAGAAAGATAAGTATCATAAGGTATCACTAATAGAGGGAGTGTAAACTTGGCTACACATAAACTGAAATACAAAACCGAACAGAGTCTCACATTTAGATAAAAACTTATGCTTGCTTAAGGGGAATGTTGAGTTGGGGTGCTGTATAAAACCAGAGATTGAAATTAGCACACATACCGTTCCATAAGCCAAATATGTACTAGACAAGACCTACTCTTTGCTCAACGAAATAGACTCATCCATGGTGTATCACCTCACACATGTTAGAATGGGCATCATCAGAAAATCTACAAACAACAAATGCTGGAAAGGGTGTGGAGATAAGGAACCCTCTTCCACTATTGTTGGGAATGTAAATTGATACAGTCACTGTGGAGAACATTATGGAGTTTCTTATAAAATTAAGAATAGAATTACCATATGATACAGCAATCCCACTACTGGGCATATACCCAGACAAAACCATAAATCAAAAAGAGACATTCACCGCAATGTTCATTGCATCACTATTTACAATATCCAGGTAATGGAAGCAACCTAAATGCCCACAGACAGACGAATGCATAAAGAAGTGGTACATATATAAGATGGAATATTACTAAGCCATAAAGAGGAATGAAATTGGGTCATTTGTAGAGACGTTGATGGATCTAGAGACTGTCATACAGAGTGAAGTAAGTCAGAAATAGAAAAACAAATCTTGTGTATTAATGCCTATATGTGGAACCTAGACAAATTTTACAGATGAACCGTTTTGCAAGGCAGAAATAGAGCAACAGATGTAGACAACAAACGTATGGACACCAAGGGGGGAAAGCTGTTGGGGGGTGGTGGTGGGAGGAGTTGAGAGATTGGGATTGGCATATATACATTTATATGTATAAAAGAGATAACCAAAAAGAACCTGCTGTATAAAAAAATAAAATAAAATTCAAATTACAAAAAGTAAAACAGAGAAAATATTCTTCCCTTCACATACATGTATTTATATGAATAAATTATTTCCATGCTTATATCTGTAAATACAAAAAAGAGGAATAAAATCTACCTTGAACCAAAAACAAAAAAAAGAAAAAAAAACAGAACCCACCAGTTACACAGAGGAAAACCGTATCAGGGCACTTGCTCCAGTTGTAAGCAATTCTGAAGTTGGTCAGTGGTGGGGAATCATCTCCCATTCAGCCAGCAGGCCCCACGCAACAAGCGTCCTCTTTGCAAAGCTGGGGGACCGTGCCGAGGCATCTGTGAGTAAACGTGGGCTGAGCCCCAGGCCAGCTGCTGCTGAAATGTTCCCACCCTTCCCAGGTAAAACACCTGAATATGTACAAGGACTTGAAAGCCTAGAGGAAGGGCCATGGAGCCACATGAGCGACAGCATGCCAGCCGGCTTGGTGCCTGCAGGCCAGCCAGGGTGGTCCTGGCCCTGGGTGCTCTTCTGGAAGCTTTCCATTTCCCTGCCTGAGATACCCCTGCTGTCCCGGCCCCCACTGCTTTCTTCCTCACTCACCTCTGCCCAGGGAGAAATTCCAGCGGCAGGTATGGGTGACACATCCTCTTCTTTAGCAGGTGGCATCTTGGCAACTGCTGCAGAAAGTCCAGCAGAGCCCCACTCACACTGGGCCACCCACAAAGCCGTGGCCTCTCACTCCCTCCCACCAGTCCAGCCCCAAGACTGCTGACAGGGCAGAGAAAATGGCGTCAGGCACAGCTGCAGGGGCTCTTGCTGCCTGGAGCGGTGTTTATATTGATCTGAACCCAGGCACACCTGGGGAGGGCTGGCCGGCACGGTCAGGCTTCCCAGGCCAGCCAATAATCACCCCTCAGGGGCTCACAGTTGCAGAAACTGGAACTTGCTGAATCGGCCAGGTCCAAGGAACAGGTGTGGGCTCCTGAGAGTCAGGATAGACAAGGGGCTGCAGCTCTGGCTTGTTTTCTAATTATATTATCTGGCCCATGAGTGGGAGACAACTTCAAGAAAACCCTCTCCTAATGAGAGGAACCCAGGAGTCAGGGAGAGGAGGGGTGGCTGGTGGGTGGAGACAGAGGCCTGGTGCCCCGGGTGCAGTGGAAGTCTCTGGAAGACCAGGTGGAGGGAGGCCACACAGAGTAGTTCCCAGGGTCACAGACCTGTTGGAGCTGCTGTTTGTTAGTTCAAGTCCTGCTCTGAGGTGCTCTGTGTCAGATCTGAGTGACAGGTGAGCTGGGAGTGCTCTGCAATGAGGGCGATATGCACGGTTCCTGTGTTCCCAGCCCTGCCATGGTACCTGCAAGGGTAGCTGTGTATCCTGGGAGGGGCCTGACCACGAGACCCCATGGGCTGCAGGGGGACCTGCCCAGGGAACACCATATCCTGGGAGGGTCCTGAACATGAGAGCCCCGTGGGCTGGGTTGGGGTACCTGCCCAGGTGAGCTCCATATCCTGGGATTGGCCTGACCTCGAGAGCCCCATGGGCTGCTGGAGTCCTGGTAAAGGATGTCAGGGCAGTCAGTTAAGCCACTGAGGATATACCTCCAGTAGTTCCTAAACCTACACCCTGCTGGTCATTCTACCTACCGCCAGGACATGGTATTCTGTATTAGTCTTCAATGATGCCTTCTTTTGTATTCTATTAGTCCCAGAGTCACAAGAAATTTTGGCTTGTGAGTGGCAGGACTCAACATACAACTAAAACAATACTTCCGGGCCGTGTTGTCCCAAGGGTTCAAAAATTCCCACACCATCTTTGGGGAAAGCTCAGCTAAAGACCTAAAAGTTCTACCTCTGGAAAAGGAAACACTCCTTCAATATGCAGATGACATTCTGATCGCCAGCCCTACTAAGGAGACCTCTGAACTACGAAGCCAATAAAGGATACAAGTTGTCCAAGAAAAAGCTCAAATATCACAGACTACGGTGACCTGCCTGGGCTTCATTCTCACAGAAGGTCGGAGAAGCCCATCCCAGGAAAGGGAAGAAACAATTTACAGCCTTACCCATTTCTAAAACTAGAAGACAGCTTAGGGGTTCCTGGGGAGGCCAGGGTTTGCTGCTTCTGGATCCCTAACTACAGTCTACTAGCTCGGCCTCTATATGAAACACTGAAAGGAAAAGGTGATGATCCTTTTGAATAGAATGCAGAAGTGGCCTTTCAAGAATGGAAAGAGCAGTCAATTCAGACCCTTGCACAGGAACTCCCTAATTTAGCTAAACCCTTTGACCTTTACATTCCTGGTGAACGGTGAATCGCCATTGGAGTATTAGTGCAAAACCTGGGACCACTTGAAATGGAACAATGCAAGAATGCGATCCAGGTAGGATAAACTACGGTCACCAAGGGGATTGGCCCACCGCCACATCTGGCCAAGATACTGGCAGTATCTGAAAACCTGGAAATCAGCATCCCAAAAGGCCACCTCCCTCCTAAGGTAAAAGGACCCCACGTGGTGATCCTAACTACCAAACATGCCCTGAAGTTGCAGGGTTGGCTCCGTGGGCACACTGACCTTGAGTGAGGAGGCCCTCCAACTCCAACCTCCATAGAGATAACCGGGGCAAAGGGGCACCATGACGACTCGTGTGAAGGTGTCTGCACGGGCAAATTTAACGCTCATTTCCCACCAGGAAGAGGAATTAACCAAAGGCTCAGCATGCCGTGCCGGAACCAGATTAGGGCCTGAAGCATTCCTGCGGGTTTGCGGCCAGCTCACAAGAAAGCGAGTTGAAGAAAGGAGCTCAGGGGCACTGTAATTCACAAACCTGCAGAGTTATAAATGACAGCTATGGTCTAAAAAGATATTGAAGGAAGGCTGCGAAGAGGACTTGAAAGTGGGGCAGAATTTCAGGAAAACGATTTCAGGGGGTAGACTGGAATTGCATTTAAAGCATAGGAAAAGAGGCAGAACGACGACAATGATGCACTTGGCCAAAAAGGGCGTATGCGTTTTTTCCTGAATATATTCAGGAAAAAATGCATACCCCCTTTTTGGACAACCAAGCAAGCGTGTAAAGGAAATCTGCACTACAATGAAGTCTCACTGCCCCCCGGTCAAAAGGGCCATCTGAAAAAAGTGTAAAATCCAGAAAGGCAGCACAGACCATGGAGAAGAGGGATCCTTGTCATGCTGATGGGCGGGATGTAAATTGCCAGCAGCCACCCTGGAGAAGTGTATGGTGTTTCCTGAAACACCTAAAAAACAAAGCAACGGAGCCTACGGCACTTCCAGTTATGGTCCTATAGCTTAGGGAAATTAAAATCAAAAACACACAGCCACCCCAAATTTTCGGACGGCTCTGTTTACAAGAACCTCATCTACGGTACAAGTTAAATATCCCAGAATGTGAAAAATGGATAAAGAAGTTGTGGTTCGTACGTACAATGGAATATCACTCAGCAATGAAATCTATGTCATCAGGCCCATCACGGCATAATGAGTGGATTCAGCTACAGTGATTCTAAGTGAAATAAGTCACACAGAAAATGAAACATCATAAGATATCACTAATACACGGAATGTAAACTTGGCTACACATGAACTGAATTACAAAACAGAACAGGGACTCAAATTTAGAAAACCAACTTATGCTTGCTTAAGGGCAAAGGTGAGTTGGGGTGCTGCATAAAACCAGAGATTGAAAATAGCACAGATACCGTTCCATAAGCCAAATATGTAATAGTCAAGACCTACTCCTTGTTCAACGACATGGACTCAACACCACATATTCAACGCCTAGGAATATACCTGACTAGTAAGAATCTTAAAACCCGTGGATTTATATTTCTCTGTAGGAGAATCAAGCGTTTGTACAGCGGCATGAACGCAGCAGTGAAAATCCGATAAATCCCATTATCAAACTAAATTACAAAAACAAGACACAATGACAGTGAAAGAGACAGCAATTCTTAAATAATTGATTCAGGGCTTGTGATGAAACCTGGATTTACCACATCTACACCCAGAGCTGGGTGAGGCATAAGGCTGGACACTTCGAACTGATAGCATTGGTGAGGTTCGGTGAGCAAATTCAGACCCTTTTTAGTCATACTGCATGGTACCCATTCCATGGGTCAATAATCTCCAGGTTTAAGGAATTCTTCCTTCAGCTAAAACATGCATGGGAAACCCAGAGTATTGTCCACTGTGAGACTGGGAAACCATTTTAAATGGCTCTCAGGTTTCGTTCCCTGGTACTCGGGTTCACCATTCCAGATGCTTTACTAACCCTCTACCCACTTGGAGAGTCAGTGCCTTTAACCTCCTGTTTGGCACAGTTTGCAATTTCTGCACAAGATGAACAGGAATAGGGAGAACCAATGAGAGACTAGCTGTAGGTGTCTCCACGGGCAAATTGAATGCTCATTTCTCACCAGAAAGAGGAATTTACCAAAGGCTCAGCGTGCCGTGCCGAAACCAGATTACGGCCTGAAGCAATCCTGCGGTTTTGCGGCCAGCTCACAAGAAAGCATGTTGAAGAAAGGAGCTCAGGGACACTGTATTTAACAAACCTGCAGAGTTATTAATGACAGGTATCATACAAAAATATATTGAAGTAAGGCTGCGAGGAGGACTTGAAAGCGGGGCAGTATTCCTGGAATATGATTTCAGGACGTAGACGGGAAGTGCTCTGAAAGCATAGGAGAAGAGGCAGATCCTGGACAATGATGCACTTGGTCAAAATGTGCATATGCGTTTTTTCCAGGGCCCTCATTAAAGAGGGTAGGAGGCTCCCAGAATGCTTTAGTGGCCAACAGAGGGCCCACATCATCAAGGCGACGTGAGCCAGCCAGGCAGGAGTGACCTCACATCAGAGGGCCCACCTCACAGAAGGGTAAGGAACCCAGCCAGGATCAGACTCTCACCAGAGTGCCCACATCAGCAAGGGGCTGTGAACCAGGCAGGAGTGTCATCACACCCGTGGGGCCATATCATCAAAAGTTGAGGTAACAAGAAAATGTGGCCTCAAACCAGAGGACCCACATCACCATGGGTCTTGGAGCGAGGCAGGCAGGATTAACCTCACAACACATGGCCCATTGTATAAAAAAGGTGAGGAATCCAGCAGTTGGAACATCCCAGCAGGCGGCCCAGAGCACCGAGGCTATGGGATCCAGGCAGTGATGAACTCACAACAGAGGGCCCTCATCATGAAACTGTGAGCAAACCAGCCGTTGTAACCTCAGAGCACAAGGCCCACATCCCCATGGGGAAGGGAACCAAGTAGGAGTGTCATCGCACCAGTGGGCACACATCAGAAAATGTGGGGAGCCCAGCAGTTAGGGCCTGACACCAGAGGGCTCTCATCACCGAGGAGAGGAGGCTCCCAGCAGGCTCCAACTGCTACCAGTGGGCCGCCGTCGCCAATGCGGGGTGTGCCAGCCAGGCAAGAGTGACCTCAGAGCAGAGGGCCCACCTCACAAAAGTGTGAGGAACCCAAGGAGGATCAGACTCTCACCAGAGGGCCCACATCACCAAGAGAATGGGAACCAGGCTGGAGTGTCCTCACACCAGTGGGACCTCATCAACGAAATGTGAGTGACCCAGCACACGTGGCCTCAAACCAGAGGACACACATCACCAAGGGGCTGGGAGTGAGGCAGGCAGGAGGAGTCTCAAAACAGAGGGCCCATAGAAGAAAAAAGGTGAGGAATCCCGCAGTTGGAACCTCCCAGCAGGCGGCCAGGAGCAGCGAGGCTATGGGATCCAGACCTGACTGAATTCAAAACAGAGGGCCCTCATCATGAAACTGTGAGCAACCCAGGCTTTGGGACCTCAGAGCAGAAGGCCCACATTCCTATGTGGTTGGGAACATGGCATAAGTGTACTCGCACCTCAGGGCACACATCAGAGAATTTTGGGAGCCCAGAAGTTAGGGTCTGACGCCAGAGGGCCCTCATTACCAAGGGGAGGAGACTCCAAGCAGGCACCAACTCCCAACTGAGGGCCCATGTCGACAAGGTGACGTGTGACAGCCAGGCAGGAGTGACCTCACAGCAGAGGGCCTACCTCACAGAAGGGTGAGGAACCCAGCCAGGATAAGACTCTCACCAGAGGGCCCACATCACCAAGGGGATCAGAACCAGGCAGGACTGTCTTCACACCAGGGTGACCACATCATAGAAAGGTGAGGAAACCAGCACATGAGGCCTAAACCAGAGGACCCACATCTCCAAGGGGCTCGGATTGAGGCAGGCATGAGTAGCCTCACAACACAGGGCCAATAGAATAAAAAAGGTGAGGAATCCTGCAGTGGGAACCTCCCAGCAGGCGGCCCAGAGCACCGAGTCTATGTGATCCAGGCTGCAGTGAACTCACAGCAAAGGGCCCACATCATGAAACTGTGAGCAACCCAGCCAGTGGGACCTCAGAGCAGAAGGCCCACATCCCCATGGGGATGGGAACCTCGCAGGAGTGTCCTCGCACCACTTAGCATGTATCAGAAAATGTGGGTACCCAGCAGTTAGGGCCTGACGCAAGAGGGCCCTCATCACCGAGGGGAGGAGGCTCCCAGCATGCTCCAACTGCCACAAGAGGGCCGACATTGCCAAGGCGGGGTGTGCCAGCCAGGCAGGAGTGACCTCACAGCAGAGGACCCACCTCACAGAAGTGAGAGGAACCCAGCCAGGATCAGACTCTCACCAGAGGGCCCACATCTTCAAGGGGATAGGAACCAGGCAAGAGTGTCCTCACACCAGTGGGGCCACATCATCGAAAGGTGAGGGACCCAGCACACGTGGCCTCAAACCAGAGGACACACATCACCAAGGGGCTGGGAGTGAGGCAGGCAGGAGGAGTCTCAAAACAGAGTGCCCATAGAAGGAAAAAGGTGAGGAATCCCGCAGTTGGAACCTCCCCGCAGGTGGCCAGGAGCAGCGAGGCTATGGGGTCCATGCTGGAGTGAACTCACACCAGAGGGCCCTCATCATGAAACTGAGCAACGTACCATTGGGACCTCAGAGCAGAAGACCCACATTCCCATGGGGTTGGGATCCTGGCAGGAGTGTACTCGCACCACAGGGCGCACATCAGAAAATTTTGGGAGCCCAGGAGTTAGGGTCTGACGCAAGAGGGCCCTCATTACCGAGGGGAGGAGACTCCCAGCAGGCACCAACTCCCAACTGAGGGCCCACGTCGCCAAGTTGACGTGTGCCAGCCAGGCAGGAGTGACCTCACAGCAGAGGGCCTACCTCACAGAAGGGTGAGGAACCCAGCCAGGATAAGACTCTCACCAGAGGGCCCACATCACCAAGGGGATCGGAACAAGGCAGGAGTGTCCTCACACCAGTGTGGCCACATTATAGAAAGGTGAGGAACCCAGCACATGTGGCCTAAACCAGAGGACCCACATTTCCAAGGTGCTCCGAGTGAGGCAGGCAGGAGTAGCCTAACAACACAGGGCCCACAGAATAAAAAATGTGAGGAATCCAGCAGTTTGAACCTCCCAGCAGTTGGCCCAGAGCATGGAGTCTATGGGATCCAGGCCACAGTGAACTCACAGCAGAGGACCCACATCATGAAACTGTGAGCAACCCAGCCAGTGGGACCTCAGAACAGAAGGCCCACATCCCCATGGGGATGGGAACCTCGCGGGAGTGTCCTCGCACAACTTAGCACGTATCAGAATATGTGGGAACCCAGCAGTTATGGCCCGACGCCAGAGGGAACTCATCACGGAGGAGAGGAGGCTACCAGCAGGCTCCAAATGCCACCAGAGGGCCGATGTCACCAAGGCAATGGGAGCAAGCCAGGCAGGAGTTACCTCACAGCAGAGGGCCCAACTCACAGAAGTGTGAGGAGCCCAAACAGGATCAGACTCTAACCAGAGTGCCCACATCACCAAGGGGATGGAAACCAGGCAGGAGTGTCCTCACACCAGTGGGGCCACATCAGCGAAAGGTGAGGAACACAGCACATGTGGCCTCAAACAAGGGGACACACATCACGAAAGGGCTGGGAGTGAGGCATGCAGGAGGAGAGTCACAACAGAGAGCCCATAGAATAAAAAATGTGAGGAACCCCGCAGTTGGAAGCTCCAAGCAGGTGACACAGAGCACCGAGGCTATGGGATCCATGCTGGAGTGAACTCACAGCAGAGGGCCCACATTCTGACACTGTGAGCAACCCAGCCGTTGGGACCTCAGGGCAGAAAGCCCACATCCCCATGGGGATGGGACCCTGGCTGGAGTGTACTCGCATGACAGGGCGCACATCAGAAAATTTTGGGAGCCCATGAGTTAGGGCCTGACGCCAGAGGGCCCTCATTACCGAGGGGAAGAGACTCCAAGCAGGCACCAACTCCCAACTGAGGGCCCACATCGCCAAGGTGACGTGTGCCAGCCAGGCAGGAGTGACCTCAAAGCAGAGGGCCCACCTCACAGAAGAGTGAGGAACCCAGCCAGGATCAGACTCTCACCAGAGGGCCCACATCACCAAGGGGATCTGATCCAGGCAGGAGTGGCCTCACACCAGTGTGGCCAAATCATAGAAAGGTGAGGAACCCAGAACATGTGGCCTAAACAAGAGGACCCACATCTCCAAGGGGCTCGGAGTGAGGCAGGCAGGAGGAGCCTCAAAACAGAGGACCCATAGAATAAAAAAGGTGAGGAATTCCGCAGTTGGAACCTCCTAGCATGCAGCAAGGAGCAGCGAGGCTATGGGGTCCCGGCCGTTGTGAACTCACAACAGAGGACCCTCATCATGAAACTGTGAACAACACAGCTGTTGGGACCACAGAACAGAAGGCCCACATTCCCATGGGGTTGGGAACCTGGCAGGAGTGTACTCGCACCACAGGGCACACATCAGAAAATTTTGGGAGCCCAGGAGTTAGGGCCTGACGCCAGACGGCCCTAATTACCGAGGGGAGCAGACTCCTAGAAGGCACCAACTCCCACCTGAGGGCCCACGTCTCCAAGGTGATGTGCGTTAGCCAGGCAGGAGTGACCTCACAGCAGAGGGCCTATGTCACAGAAGGGGGAGGAACCCAGCCAGGATAAGACTCTCACCAGAGGGCCCACATCACCAAGGGGATCAGAACCAGGCAGGAGTGGCCTCACACCAGTGTGGCCAAATCGTAGAAAAGTGAGGAACCCAGAACATATGGCCTAAACCAGAGGACCCACATCAACAAGGGGCTCAGAGTGAGGCAGGCAGGAGGTGTCTCAAACAGAGGGCCATAAAATAAAAAAGGTGAGGTAACCCGCAGTTGGAACCTCCCAGCAGGCGGCAAGGAGCAGCGAGGCTATGGGATCCCGGCCGGTGTGAACTCACAACAGAAGGCCCTCATCACGAAACTGTGAACAACCCAGCGGTTGGGACCACAGAGAAGAAGGCCCACATTCCCATGGGGTTGGGAACCTGGCAGGAGTGTACTCCCACCAGAGGGCACACATCAGAAAAGTATGGGAGCCCAGGAGTTAGGGCCTGACGTCAGAGGGCCCTCATTACCGAGGGGAGGAGACTCCCAGCAGGCACCAACTCCCAACTGAGGGCCCACGTCGCCAAGGTGACGTGCGCCAGCCAGGCAGGAGTGACCTCACAGCAGAGGGCATACGTCCCAGAAGGGTGAGGCACCCAGCCAGGATAAGAGTCTCACCAGAGGGCCCGCATCACCAAGGGGATCGGATCCAGGCAAGAGTGGCCTCACACCAGTGTGGCCAAATCATAGAAAGGTGAGGAACCCAGAACACGTGGCCTAAACCAGAGGATCCACATCTCCAAGGGGCTCAGAGTGAGGCAGGCAGGACTAGCCTCACAACGCAGGGCCCATAGAATAAAAAATGTGAGGAATCCAACAGTTCGAACCTCCCAGCAGGTGGCCCAGAGCACCCAGTCTATGGGATCCAGGCCGCAGTGCACTCACAGCAGAGGGCCCACATCATGAAACTTTGAGCAACCCAGCCGTTTGGACATCAGAGCAGAAGTCCCACATCCCCACGGGGATGGGAACCTGGCAGGAGTGTCCTCGCACCACTTAGTACGTATTAGAAAATGTGGGTACACAGCAGTTAGGGCCTGACGCCAAAGGGCCCTCATTACTGAGGGAAGGAGGCTCCCAGCACGCTCCAACTGCCACCAGAGGGCCGACGTCACCAAGGCGGGGGGTGTGCCAGCCAGGCAGGAGTGACCTCAGAGCAGAGGGCCAAGTTCACGGAAGTGTGAGGAACCCAACCAGGATCAGACTCTCACCAGAGGGCCCACATCACCAAGAGGATGGGAACCAGGCAGGAGTGTTCTCAGTCCAGTGGGGCCACATCATTGAAAGGCGAGGAAACCACCACATGTGGCCTCAAACCAGAGGACACACATCACCAAGGGGCTGGGAGGGAGGCAGGCAGGAGTAGTCTCAAAACAGAGGGCCCATAGAATAAAAAAGGTGAGGAATCCCGCAGTTGGAACATCCCAGCAGGCGGCAAGGAACAACGAGGCTATGGGATCCCGGCCGGTGTGAACTCACAAAAGAGGGCCCTCATCATGAAACTGTGAATAGCCCAGCCATTGGGTCCACAGAGCAGAAGGCCCACATTGCCATGGGGTTGGGAACCTGGCAGGAGTGTACTCGCACCACAGGGCACACATCAGAAAAGTTTGGGAGCCCAGGATTTAAGGCCTGACGCCAGAGGGCCCTCATTACCGAAGGGAGGAAACTCCCAGCAGACACCAAATCCCAACTGAGGGCCCACGTCGCCAAGGTGACGTGCGCCAGCCAGGCAGGAGTGACATCACAGCAGAGGGCATACGTCACAGAAGGGTGAGGAACCCAGCCAGGATAAGACTCTCACCAGAGGGCCCGCATCACCAAGGGGATCGGAACCAGGCAGAAGTATACTCACACCAGTGTGGCCAAATAATGGAAAGGTGAGGGACCCAGACCATGTGGCCTAAACCAGAGGAACCACATCTCCAAGGGGCTCGGAGTGAGGCAGGCAGGACTAGCCTAACAACACAGGGCCCATAGATTAAAAAATGTGAGGAATCCAGCAGTTGGAACCTCGCAGCAGGAGGCCCAGAGCACCGAGTCTATGGGATCCAGGCCAAAGTGAACTCACAGCAGAGGGCCCACATCATGAAACTGTGAGCAACCCAGCCGTTGGGACCTCAGAGCAGAACGCCCACATCCCCATGGGGATGGGAACGTGGCAGGCGTATCCTCGCACCACTTAGTACGTATTAGAAAATGTGGGTACCCAGCAGTTAGGGCCTGACGCCAAAGGGCTCTCATCACTGAGGGGAGGAGGCTCCCAGCAGGCTCCAACTGCCACCAGAGGGCCGACGTCGCCAAGGCGGGGTGTGCCAGCCAGGCAGGAGTGACCTCAGAGCTGAGGGCCAAGCTCACGGAAGTGTGAGGAACCCAACCCGGATCAGATTCTCACCAGAGGGCCCACATCACCAAGGGGATGCGAACCAGGCAGGAGTGTGCTCACACCAGTGGGGCCACATCATTGAAAGGCAAGGAACCCACCACATGTGGCCTCAAACCAGAAGACCCACATCAACAAGGGGCTCAGAGTGAGGCAGGCAGGAAGTGTCTCACAACACACGGCCCATAGAAGAAAAAAGGTAAGGAATCCTGCAGTTGGAAGCTCCAAGCAGGTGGCCCAGAGCACCGAGGCTATGGGATGCACGCCGGAGTGAACTCACAGCAGAGGGCCCACATCCTGACACTGTGAGCAAGCCAGCCGTTGGCACCTCAGAACAGAAGGCCCAAATCTGCATGGGGATGGGAACCTGGCAGGAGTGTCATCGCACAAGTGGGCGCACATCAGAAAATGTGGTGAGCCCAGCAGTTAGGGCCGGACGCCAGAGGGCCCTCATCACCGATGGGAGGAGGTTCCCAGCACGCTCCAACTGCAACCAGAGGGCCCATGTGGCCAAGGCGTCGTGTGCCAGCCAGGCAGGTGTGACCTCACAGCAGAGGGCCCGCCTCACAGAAGTGTGAGGAATCAAGCCAGGATCAGACTCTCACCAGAGGGCCCACATCAACAAGGGGATGGGAACCAGTCAGGAGTGTCCTCACACCAGTAGGGCCACATCCCTAAAAGGTGAGACAAACGGCACACGTGGTCTCAAACCAGAAGACCTACATCACCAAGGGGCTCGGTGTGAGGCAGGCAGGAGGAGCTTCACCACACAGGGCCCAAAGTATAAGAAAGGTGAGGAATCCAGCAGTTGGAACCTCCCAGCAGGCGGCCCAGAGCACAGAGGCTATGGGATCTAGGCCTGAGTGAACTAACACCGGAGTGCCAACATAACGAAACTGTGAGCAACCCAGGCGTTGCGACCACAGAGCAGAAGGCACACATCCCCATGAGTATTGGAACCTTACAGGAGTGTCCTGGCATCACTGGGCTCACATCAGAAATCGTGGGGAGCCCAGCAGTTAGAGCCTGACGCAAGAGGGCCCTCATCACCTTGGAGAGGAGGGTACAAGAAGGCTCCAACTGCCACCAGAAGTCCGACGTCACCAGGGCAACGGGAGCAAGCCAGGCAGGAGTTACCTCACAGCAGAGGGCCCACCTCACAGAAGAGTGAGGAACCCAGCCAGGATCAGACTCTCACCAGAGGGCCCACATCACCAAGGGGATCTGATCCAGGCAGGAGTGGCCTCACACCAGTGTGGCCAAATCATAGAAAGGTGAGGAACCCAGAACATGTGGCCTAAACAAGAGGACCCACATCTCCAAGGGGCTCGGAGTGAGGCAGGCAGGAGGAGCCTCAAAACAGAGGACCCATAGAATAAAAAAGGTGAGGAATCCCGCAGTTGGAACCTCCTAGCATGCAGCAAGGAGCAGCGAGGCTATGGGGTCCCGGCCGTTGTGAACTCACAACAGAGGACCCTCATCATGAAACTGTGAACAACACAGCTGTTGGGACCACAGAACAGAAGGCCCACATTCCCATGGGGTTGGGAACCTGGCAGGAGTGTACTCGCACCACAGGGCACACATCAGAAAATTTTGGGAGCCCAGGAGTTAGGGCCTGACGCCAGACGGCCCTAATTACCGAGGGGAGCAGACTCCTAGAAGGCACCAACTCCCACCTGAGGGCCCACGTCTCCAAGGTGATGTGCGTTAGCCAGGCAGGAGTGACCTCACAGCAGAGGGCCTATGTCACAGAAGGGGGAGGAACCCAGCCAGGATAAGGCTCTCACCAGAGGGCCCACATCACCAAGGGGATCAGAACCAGGCAGGAGTGGCCTCACACCAGTGTGGCCAAATCGTAGAAAAGTGAGGAACCCAGAACATATGGCCTAAACCAGAGGACCCACATCAACAAGGGGCTCAGAGTGAGGCAGGCAGGAGGTGTCTCAAACAGAGGGCCATAAAATAAAAAAGGTGAGGTAACCCGCAGTTGGAACCTCCCAGCAGGCGGCAAGGAGCAGCGAGGCTATGGGATCCCGGCCGGTGTGAACTCACAACAGAAGGCCCTCATCACGAAACTGTGAACAACCCAGCGGTTGGGACCACAGAGAAGAAGGCCCACATTCCCATGGGGTTGGGAACCTGGCAGGAGTGTACTCCCACCAGAGGGCACACATCAGAAAAGTATGGGAGCCCAGGAGTTAGGGCCTGACGTCAGAGGGCCCTCATTACCGAGGGGAGGAGACTCCCAGCAGGCACCAACTCCCAACTGAGGGCCCACGTCGCCAAGGTGACGTGCGCCAGCCAGGCAGGAGTGACCTCACAGCAGAGGGCATACGTCCCAGAAGGGTGAGGCACCCAGCCAGGATAAGAGTCTCACCAGAGGGCCCGCATCACCAAGGGGATCGGATCCAGGCAAGAGTGGCCTCACACCAGTGTGGCCAAATCATAGAAAGGTGAGGAACCCAGAACACGTGGCCTAAACCAGAGGATCCACATCTCCAAGGGGTTCAGAGTGAGGCAGGCAGGACTAGCCTCACAACGCAGGGCCCATAGAATAAAAAATGTGAGGAATCCAACAGTTCGAACCTCCCAGCAGGTGGCCCAGAGCACCCAGTCTATGGGATCCAGGCCGCAGTGCACTCACAGCAGAGGGCCCACATCATGAAACTTTGAGCAACCCAGCCGTTTGGACATCAGAGCAGAAGTCCCACATCCCCACGGGGATGGGAACCTGGCAGGAGTGTCCTCGCACCACTTAGTACGTATTAGAAAATGTGGGTACACAGCAGTTAGGGCCTGACGCCAAAGGGCCCTCATTACTGAGGGAAGGAGGCTCCCAGCACGCTCCAACTGCCACCAGAGGGCCGACGTCACCAAGGCGGGGGGTGTGCCAGCCAGGCAGGAGTGACCTCAGAGCAGAGGGCCAAGTTCACGGAAGTGTGAGGAACCCAACCAGGATCAGACTCTCACCAGAGGGCCCACATCACCAAGAGGATGGGAACCAGGCAGGAGTGTTCTCAGTCCAGTGGGGCCACATCATTGAAAGGCGAGGAAACCACCACATGTGGCCTCAAACCAGAGGACACACATCACCAAGGGGCTGGGAGGGAGGCAGGCAGGAGTAGTCTCAAAACAGAGGGCCCATAGAATAAAAAAGGTGAGGAATCCCGCAGTTGGAACATCCCAGCAGGCGGCAAGGAACAACGAGGCTATGGGATCCCGGCCGGTGTGAACTCACAAAAGAGGGCCCTCATCATGAAACTGTGAATAGCCCAGCCATTGGGTCCACAGAGCAGAAGGCCCACATTGCCATGGGGTTGGGAACCTGGCAGGAGTGTACTCGCACCACAGGGCACACATCAGAAAAGTTTGGGAGCCCAGGATTTAAGGCCTGACGCCAGAGGGCCCTCATTACCGAAGGGAGGAAACTCCCAGCAGACACCAAATCCCAACTGAGGGCCCACGTCGCCAAGGTGACGTGCGCCAGCCAGGCAGGAGTGACATCACAGCAGAGGGCATACGTCACAGAAGGGTGAGGAACCCAGCCAGGATAAGACTCTCACCAGAGGGCCCGCATCACCAAGGGGATCGGAACCAGGCAGAAGTATACCCACACCAGTGTGGCCAAATAATGGAAAGGTGAGGGACCCAGACCATGTGGCCTAAACCAGAGGAACCACATCTCCAAGGGGCTCGGAGTGAGGCAGGCAGGACTAGCCTAACAACACAGGGCCCATAGATTAAAAAATGTGAGGAATCCAGCAGTTGGAACCTCGCAGCAGGAGGCCCAGAGCACCGAGTCTATGGGATCCAGGCCAAAGTGAACTCACAGCAGAGGGCCCACATCATGAAACTGTGAGCAACCCAGCCGTTGGGACCTCAGAGCAGAACGCCCACATCCCCATGGGGATGGGAACGTGGCAGGCGTATCCTCGCACCACTTAGTACGTATTAGAAAATGTGGGTACCCAGCAGTTAGGGCCTGACGCCAAAGGGCTCTCATCACTGAGGGGAGGAGGCTCCCAGCAGGCTCCAACTGCCACCAGAGGGCCGACGTCGCCAAGGCGGGGTGTGCCAGCCAGGCAGGAGTGACCTCAGAGCTGAGGGCCAAGCTCACGGAAGTGTGAGGAACCCAACCCGGATCAGATTCTCACCAGAGGGCCCACATCACCAAGGGGATGCGAACCAGGCAGGAGTGTGCTCACACCAGTGGGGCCACATCATTGAAAGGCAAGGAACCCACCACATGTGGCCTCAAACCAGAAGACCCACATCAACAAGGGGCTCAGAGTGAGGCAGGCAGGAAGTGTCTCACAACACACGGCCCATAGAAGAAAAAAGGTAAGGAATCCTGCAGTTGGAAGCTCCAAGCAGGTGGCCCAGAGCACCGAGGCTATGGGATGCACGCCGGAGTGAACTCACAGCAGAGGGCCCACATCCTGACACTGTGAGCAAGCCAGCCGTTGGCACCTCAGAACAGAAGGCCCAAATCTGCATGGGGATGGGAACCTGGCAGGAGTGTCATCGCACAAGTGGGCGCACATCAGAAAATGTGGTGAGCCCAGCAGTTAGGGCCGGACGCCAGAGGGCCCTCATCACCGATGGGAGGAGGTTCCCAGCACGCTCCAACTGCAACCAGAGGGCCCATGTGGCCAAGGCGTCGTGTGCCAGCCAGGCAGGTGTGACCTCACAGCAGAGGGCCCGCCTCACAGAAGTGTGAGGAATCAAGCCAGGATCAGACTCTCACCAGAGGGCCCACATCAACAAGGGGATGGGAACCAGTCAGGAGTGTCCTCACACCAGTAGGGCCACATCCCTAAAAGGTGAGACAAACGGCACACGTGGTCTCAAACCAGAAGACCTACATCACCAAGGGGCTCGGTGTGAGGCAGGCAGGAGGAGCTTCACCACACAGGGCCCAAAGTATAAGAAAGGTGAGGAATCCAGCAGTTGGAACCTCCCAGCAGGCGGCCCAGAGCACAGAGGCTATGGGATCTAGGCCTGAGTGAACTAACACCGGAGTGCCAACATAACGAAACTGTGAGCAACCCAGGCGTTGCGACCACAGAGCAGAAGGCACACATCCCCATGAGTATTGGAACCTTACAGGAGTGTCCTGGCATCACTGGGCTCACATCAGAAATCGTGGGGAGCCCAGCAGTTAGAGCCTGACGCAAGAGGGCCCTCATCACCTTGGAGAGGAGGGTACAAGAAGGCTCCAACTGCCACCAGAAGTCCGACGTCACCAGGGCAACGGGAGCAAGCCAGGCAGGAGTTACCTCACAGCAGAGGGCCCACCTCACAGAAGAGTGAGGAACCCAGCCAGGATCAGACTCTCACCAGAGGGCCCACATCACCAAGGGGATCTGATCCAGGCAGGAGTGGCCTCACACCAGTGTGGCCAAATCATAGAAAGGTGAGGAACCCAGAACATGTGGCCTAAACAAGAGGACCCACATCTCCAAGGGGCTCGGAGTGAGGCAGGCAGGAGGAGCCTCAAAACAGAGGACCCATAGAATAAAAAAGGTGAGGAATCCCGCAGTTGGAACCTCCTAGCATGCAGCAAGGAGCAGCGAGGCTATGGGGTCCCGGCCGTTGTGAACTCACAACAGAGGACCCTCATCATGAAACTGTGAACAACACAGCTGTTGGGACCACAGAACAGAAGGCCCACATTCCCATGGGGTTGGGAACCTGGCAGGAGTGTACTCGCACCACAGGGCACACATCAGAAAATTTTGGGAGCCCAGGAGTTAGGGCCTGACGCCAGACGGCCCTAATTACCGAGGGGAGCAGACTCCTAGAAGGCACCAACTCCCACCTGAGGGCCCACGTCTCCAAGGTGATGTGCGTTAGCCAGGCAGGAGTGACCTCACAGCAGAGGGCCTATGTCACAGAAGGGGGAGGAACCCAGCCAGGATAAGACTCTCACCAGAGGGCCCACATCACCAAGGGGATCAGAACCAGGCAGGAGTGGCCTCACACCAGTGTGGCCAAATCGTAGAAAAGTGAGGAACCCAGAACATATGGCCTAAACCAGAGGACCCACATCAACAAGGGGCTCAGAGTGAGGCAGGCAGGAGGTGTCTCAAACAGAGGGCCATAAAATAAAAAAGGTGAGGTAACCCGCAGTTGGAACCTCCCAGCAGGCGGCAAGGAGCAGCGAGGCTATGGGATCCCGGCCGGTGTGAACTCACAACAGAAGGCCCTCATCACGAAACTGTGAACAACCCAGCGGTTGGGACCACAGAGAAGAAGGCCCACATTCCCATGGGGTTGGGAACCTGGCAGGAGTGTACTCCCACCAGAGGGCACACATCAGAAAAGTATGGGAGCCCAGGAGTTAGGGCCTGACGTCAGAGGGCCCTCATTACCGAGGGGAGGAGACTCCCAGCAGGCACCAACTCCCAACTGAGGGCCCACGTCGCCAAGGTGACGTGCGCCAGCCAGGCAGGAGTGACCTCACAGCAGAGGGCATACGTCCCAGAAGGGTGAGGCACCCAGCCAGGATAAGAGTCTCACCAGAGGGCCCGCATCACCAAGGGGATCGGATCCAGGCAAGAGTGGCCTCACACCAGTGTGGCCAAATCATAGAAAGGTGAGGAACCCAGAACACGTGGCCTAAACCAGAGGATCCACATCTCCAAGGGGTTCAGAGTGAGGCAGGCAGGACTAGCCTCACAACGCAGGGCCCATAGAATAAAAAATGTGAGGAATCCAACAGTTCGAACCTCCCAGCAGGTGGCCCAGAGCACCCAGTCTATGGGATCCAGGCCGCAGTGCACTCACAGCAGAGGGCCCACATCATGAAACTTTGAGCAACCCAGCCGTTTGGACATCAGAGCAGAAGTCCCACATCCCCACGGGGATGGGAACCTGGCAGGAGTGTCCTCGCACCACTTAGTACGTATTAGAAAATGTGGGTACACAGCAGTTAGGGCCTGACGCCAAAGGGCCCTCATTACTGAGGGAAGGAGGCTCCCAGCACGCTCCAACTGCCACCAGAGGGCCGACGTCACCAAGGCGGGGGGTGTGCCAGCCAGGCAGGAGTGACCTCAGAGCAGAGGGCCAAGTTCACGGAAGTGTGAGGAACCCAACCAGGATCAGACTCTCACCAGAGGGCCCACATCACCAAGAGGATGGGAACCAGGCAGGAGTGTTCTCAGTCCAGTGGGGCCACATCATTGAAAGGCGAGGAAACCACCACATGTGGCCTCAAACCAGAGGACACACATCACCAAGGGGCTGGGAGGGAGGCAGGCAGGAGTAGTCTCAAAACAGAGGGCCCATAGAATAAAAAAGGTGAGGAATCCCGCAGTTGGAACATCCCAGCAGGCGGCAAGGAACAACGAGGCTATGGGATCCCGGCCGGTGTGAACTCACAAAAGAGGGCCCTCATCATGAAACTGTGAATAGCCCAGCCATTGGGTCCACAGAGCAGAAGGCCCACATTGCCATGGGGTTGGGAACCTGGCAGGAGTGTACTCGCACCACAGGGCACACATCAGAAAAGTTTGGGAGCCCAGGATTTAAGGCCTGACGCCAGAGGGCCCTCATTACCGAAGGGAGGAAACTCCCAGCAGACACCAAATCCCAACTGAGGGCCCACGTCGCCAAGGTGACGTGCGCCAGCCAGGCAGGAGTGACATCACAGCAGAGGGCATACGTCACAGAAGGGTGAGGAACCCAGCCAGGATA
This sequence comes from Delphinapterus leucas, assembly GCF_059928025.1. Taxonomy (NCBI): domain Eukaryota; kingdom Metazoa; phylum Chordata; class Mammalia; order Artiodactyla; family Monodontidae; genus Delphinapterus; species Delphinapterus leucas. The sequence goes on from NW_028322267.1 coordinate 98,097, forward strand.
AGACTCTCACCAGAGGGCCCGCATCACCAAGGGGATCGGAACCAGGCAGAAGTATACTCACACCAGTGTGGCCAAATAATGGAAAGGTGAGGGACCCAGACCATGTGGCCTAAACCAGAGGAACCACATCTCCAAGGGGCTCGGAGTGAGGCAGGCAGGACTAGCCTAACAACACAGGGCCCATAGATTAAAAAATGTGAGGAATCCAGCAGTTGGAACCTCGCAGCAGGAGGCCCAGAGCACCGAGTCTATGGGATCCAGGCCAAAGTGAACTCACAGCAGAGGGCCCACATCATGAAACTGTGAGCAACCCAGCCGTTGGGACCTCAGAGCAGAACGCCCACATCCCCATGGGGATGGGAACGTGGCAGGCGTATCCTCGCACCACTTAGTACGTATTAGAAAATGTGGGTACCCAGCAGTTAGGGCCTGACGCCAAAGGGCTCTCATCACTGAGGGGAGGAGGCTCCCAGCAGGCTCCAACTGCCACCAGAGGGCCGACGTCGCCAAGGCGGGGTGTGCCAGCCAGGCAGGAGTGACCTCAGAGCTGAGGGCCAAGCTCACGGAAGTGTGAGGAACCCAACCCGGATCAGATTCTCACCAGAGGGCCCACATCACCAAGGGGATGCGAACCAGGCAGGAGTGTGCTCACACCAGTGGGGCCACATCATTGAAAGGCAAGGAACCCACCACATGTGGCCTCAAACCAGAAGACCCACATCAACAAGGGGCTCAGAGTGAGGCAGGCAGGAAGTGTCTCACAACACACGGCCCATAGAAGAAAAAAGGTAAGGAATCCTGCAGTTGGAAGCTCCAAGCAGGTGGCCCAGAGCACCGAGGCTATGGGATGCACGCCGGAGTGAACTCACAGCAGAGGGCCCACATCCTGACACTGTGAGCAAGCCAGCCGTTGGCACCTCAGAACAGAAGGCCCAAATCTGCATGGGGATGGGAACCTGGCAGGAGTGTCATCGCACAAGTGGGCGCACATCAGAAAATGTGGTGAGCCCAGCAGTTAGGGCCGGACGCCAGAGGGCCCTCATCACCGATGGGAGGAGGTTCCCAGCACGCTCCAACTGCAACCAGAGGGCCCATGTGGCCAAGGCGTCGTGTGCCAGCCAGGCAGGTGTGACCTCACAGCAGAGGGCCCGCCTCACAGAAGTGTGAGGAATCAAGCCAGGATCAGACTCTCACCAGAGGGCCCACATCAACAAGGGGATGGGAACCAGTCAGGAGTGTCCTCACACCAGTAGGGCCACATCCCTAAAAGGTGAGACAAACGGCACACGTGGTCTCAAACCAGAAGACCTACATCACCAAGGGGCTCGGTGTGAGGCAGGCAGGAGGAGCTTCACCACACAGGGCCCAAAGTATAAGAAAGGTGAGGAATCCAGCAGTTGGAACCTCCCAGCAGGCGGCCCAGAGCACAGAGGCTATGGGATCTAGGCCTGAGTGAACTAACACCGGAGTGCCAACATAACGAAACTGTGAGCAACCCAGGCGTTGCGACCACAGAGCAGAAGGCACACATCCCCATGAGTATTGGAACCTTACAGGAGTGTCCTGGCATCACTGGGCTCACATCAGAAATCGTGGGGAGCCCAGCAGTTAGAGCCTGACGCAAGAGGGCCCTCATCACCTTGGAGAGGAGGGTACAAGAAGGCTCCAACTGCCACCAGAAGTCCGACGTCACCAGGGCAACGGGAGCAAGCCAGGCAGGAGTTACCTCACAGCAGAGGGCCCACCTCACAGAAGAGTGAGGAACCCAGCCAGGATCAGACTCTCACCAGAGGGCCCACATCACCAAGGGGATCTGATCCAGGCAGGAGTGGCCTCACACCAGTGTGGCCAAATCATAGAAAGGTGAGGAACCCAGAACATGTGGCCTAAACAAGAGGACCCACATCTCCAAGGGGCTCGGAGTGAGGCAGGCAGGAGGAGCCTCAAAACAGAGGACCCATAGAATAAAAAAGGTGAGGAATCCCGCAGTTGGAACCTCCTAGCATGCAGCAAGGAGCAGCGAGGCTATGGGGTCCCGGCCGTTGTGAACTCACAACAGAGGACCCTCATCATGAAACTGTGAACAACACAGCTGTTGGGACCACAGAACAGAAGGCCCACATTCCCATGGGGTTGGGAACCTGGCAGGAGTGTACTCGCACCACAGGGCACACATCAGAAAATTTTGGGAGCCCAGGAGTTAGGGCCTGACGCCAGACGGCCCTAATTACCGAGGGGAGCAGACTCCTAGAAGGCACCAACTCCCACCTGAGGGCCCACGTCTCCAAGGTGATGTGCGTTAGCCAGGCAGGAGTGACCTCACAGCAGAGGGCCTATGTCACAGAAGGGGGAGGAACCCAGCCAGGATAAGACTCTCACCAGAGGGCCCACATCACCAAGGGGATCAGAACCAGGCAGGAGTGGCCTCACACCAGTGTGGCCAAATCGTAGAAAAGTGAGGAACCCAGAACATATGGCCTAAACCAGAGGACCCACATCAACAAGGGGCTCAGAGTGAGGCAGGCAGGAGGTGTCTCAAACAGAGGGCCATAAAATAAAAAAGGTGAGGTAACCCGCAGTTGGAACCTCCCAGCAGGCGGCAAGGAGCAGCGAGGCTATGGGATCCCGGCCGGTGTGAACTCACAACAGAAGGCCCTCATCACGAAACTGTGAACAACCCAGCGGTTGGGACCACAGAGAAGAAGGCCCACATTCCCATGGGGTTGGGAACCTGGCAGGAGTGTACTCCCACCAGAGGGCACACATCAGAAAAGTATGGGAGCCCAGGAGTTAGGGCCTGACGTCAGAGGGCCCTCATTACCGAGGGGAGGAGACTCCCAGCAGGCACCAACTCCCAACTGAGGGCCCACGTCGCCAAGGTGACGTGCGCCAGCCAGGCAGGAGTGACCTCACAGCAGAGGGCATACGTCCCAGAAGGGTGAGGCACCCAGCCAGGATAAGAGTCTCACCAGAGGGCCCGCATCACCAAGGGGATCGGATCCAGGCAAGAGTGGCCTCACACCAGTGTGGCCAAATCATAGAAAGGTGAGGAACCCAGAACACGTGGCCTAAACCAGAGGATCCACATCTCCAAGGGGTTCAGAGTGAGGCAGGCAGGACTAGCCTCACAACGCAGGGCCCATAGAATAAAAAATGTGAGGAATCCAACAGTTCGAACCTCCCAGCAGGTGGCCCAGAGCACCCAGTCTATGGGATCCAGGCCGCAGTGCACTCACAGCAGAGGGCCCACATCATGAAACTTTGAGCAACCCAGCCGTTTGGACATCAGAGCAGAAGTCCCACATCCCCACGGGGATGGGAACCTGGCAGGAGTGTCCTCGCACCACTTAGTACGTATTAGAAAATGTGGGTACACAGCAGTTAGGGCCTGACGCCAAAGGGCCCTCATTACTGAGGGAAGGAGGCTCCCAGCACGCTCCAACTGCCACCAGAGGGCCGACGTCACCAAGGCGGGGGGTGTGCCAGCCAGGCAGGAGTGACCTCAGAGCAGAGGGCCAAGTTCACGGAAGTGTGAGGAACCCAACCAGGATCAGACTCTCACCAGAGGGCCCACATCACCAAGAGGATGGGAACCAGGCAGGAGTGTTCTCAGTCCAGTGGGGCCACATCATTGAAAGGCGAGGAAACCACCACATGTGGCCTCAAACCAGAGGACACACATCACCAAGGGGCTGGGAGGGAGGCAGGCAGGAGTAGTCTCAAAACAGAGGGCCCATAGAATAAAAAAGGTGAGGAATCCCGCAGTTGGAACATCCCAGCAGGCGGCAAGGAACAACGAGGCTATGGGATCCCGGCCGGTGTGAACTCACAAAAGAGGGCCCTCATCATGAAACTGTGAATAGCCCAGCCATTGGGTCCACAGAGCAGAAGGCCCACATTGCCATGGGGTTGGGAACCTGGCAGGAGTGTACTCGCACCACAGGGCACACATCAGAAAAGTTTGGGAGCCCAGGATTTAAGGCCTGACGCCAGAGGGCCCTCATTACCGAAGGGAGGAAACTCCCAGCAGACACCAAATCCCAACTGAGGGCCCACGTCGCCAAGGTGACGTGCGCCAGCCAGGCAGGAGTGACATCACAGCAGAGGGCATACGTCACAGAAGGGTGAGGAACCCAGCCAGGATAAGACTCTCACCAGAGGGCCCGCATCACCAAGGGGATCGGAACCAGGCAGAAGTATACTCACACCAGTGTGGCCAAATAATGGAAAGGTGAGGGACCCAGACCATGTGGCCTAAACCAGAGGAACCACATCTCCAAGGGGCTCGGAGTGAGGCAGGCAGGACTAGCCTAACAACACAGGGCCCATAGATTAAAAAATGTGAGGAATCCAGCAGTTGGAACCTCGCAGCAGGAGGCCCAGAGCACCGAGTCTATGGGATCCAGGCCAAAGTGAACTCACAGCAGAGGGCCCACATCATGAAACTGTGAGCAACCCAGCCGTTGGGACCTCAGAGCAGAACGCCCACATCCCCATGGGGATGGGAACGTGGCAGGCGTATCCTCGCACCACTTAGTACGTATTAGAAAATGTGGGTACCCAGCAGTTAGGGCCTGACGCCAAAGGGCTCTCATCACTGAGGGGAGGAGGCTCCCAGCAGGCTCCAACTGCCACCAGAGGGCCGACGTCGCCAAGGCGGGGTGTGCCAGCCAGGCAGGAGTGACCTCAGAGCTGAGGGCCAAGCTCACGGAAGTGTGAGGAACCCAACCCGGATCAGATTCTCACCAGAGGGCCCACATCACCAAGGGGATGCGAACCAGGCAGGAGTGTGCTCACACCAGTGGGGCCACATCATTGAAAGGCAAGGAACCCACCACATGTGGCCTCAAACCAGAAGACCCACATCAACAAGGGGCTCAGAGTGAGGCAGGCAGGAAGTGTCTCACAACACACGGCCCATAGAAGAAAAAAGGTAAGGAATCCTGCAGTTGGAAGCTCCAAGCAGGTGGCCCAGAGCACCGAGGCTATGGGATGCACGCCGGAGTGAACTCACAGCAGAGGGCCCACATCCTGACACTGTGAGCAAGCCAGCCGTTGGCACCTCAGAACAGAAGGCCCAAATCTGCATGGGGATGGGAACCTGGCAGGAGTGTCATCGCACAAGTGGGCGCACATCAGAAAATGTGGTGAGCCCAGCAGTTAGGGCCGGACGCCAGAGGGCCCTCATCACCGATGGGAGGAGGTTCCCAGCACGCTCCAACTGCAACCAGAGGGCCCATGTGGCCAAGGCGTCGTGTGCCAGCCAGGCAGGTGTGACCTCACAGCAGAGGGCCCGCCTCACAGAAGTGTGAGGAATCAAGCCAGGATCAGACTCTCACCAGAGGGCCCACATCAACAAGGGGATGGGAACCAGTCAGGAGTGTCCTCACACCAGTAGGGCCACATCCCTAAAAGGTGAGACAAACGGCACACGTGGTCTCAAACCAGAAGACCTACATCACCAAGGGGCTCGGTGTGAGGCAGGCAGGAGGAGCTTCACCACACAGGGCCCAAAGTATAAGAAAGGTGAGGAATCCAGCAGTTGGAACCTCCCAGCAGGCGGCCCAGAGCACAGAGGCTATGGGATCTAGGCCTGAGTGAACTAACACCGGAGTGCCAACATAACGAAACTGTGAGCAACCCAGGCGTTGCGACCACAGAGCAGAAGGCACACATCCCCATGAGTATTGGAACCTTACAGGAGTGTCCTGGCATCACTGGGCTCACATCAGAAATCGTGGGGAGCCCAGCAGTTAGAGCCTGACGCAAGAGGGCCCTCATCACCTTGGAGAGGAGGGTACAAGAAGGCTCCAACTGCCACCAGAAGTCCGACGTCACCAGGGCAACGGGAGCAAGCCAGGCAGGAGTTACCTCACAGCAGAGGGCCCACCTCACAGAAGAGTGAGGAACCCAGCCAGGATCAGACTCTCACCAGAGGGCCCACATCACCAAGGGGATCTGATCCAGGCAGGAGTGGCCTCACACCAGTGTGGCCAAATCATAGAAAGGTGAGGAACCCAGAACATGTGGCCTAAACAAGAGGACCCACATCTCCAAGGGGCTCGGAGTGAGGCAGGCAGGAGGAGCCTCAAAACAGAGGACCCATAGAATAAAAAAGGTGAGGAATCCCGCAGTTGGAACCTCCTAGCATGCAGCAAGGAGCAGCGAGGCTATGGGGTCCCGGCCGTTGTGAACTCACAACAGAGGACCCTCATCATGAAACTGTGAACAACACAGCTGTTGGGACCACAGAACAGAAGGCCCACATTCCCATGGGGTTGGGAACCTGGCAGGAGTGTACTCGCACCACAGGGCACACATCAGAAAATTTTGGGAGCCCAGGAGTTAGGGCCTGACGCCAGACGGCCCTAATTACCGAGGGGAGCAGACTCCTAGAAGGCACCAACTCCCACCTGAGGGCCCACGTCTCCAAGGTGATGTGCGTTAGCCAGGCAGGAGTGACCTCACAGCAGAGGGCCTATGTCACAGAAGGGGGAGGAACCCAGCCAGGATAAGACTCTCACCAGAGGGCCCACATCACCAAGGGGATCAGAACCAGGCAGGAGTGGCCTCACACCAGTGTGGCCAAATCGTAGAAAAGTGAGGAACCCAGAACATATGGCCTAAACCAGAGGACCCACATCAACAAGGGGCTCAGAGTGAGGCAGGCAGGAGGTGTCTCAAACAGAGGGCCATAAAATAAAAAAGGTGAGGTAACCCGCAGTTGGAACCTCCCAGCAGGCGGCAAGGAGCAGCGAGGCTATGGGATCCCGGCCGGTGTGAACTCACAACAGAAGGCCCTCATCACGAAACTGTGAACAACCCAGCGGTTGGGACCACAGAGAAGAAGGCCCACATTCCCATGGGGTTGGGAACCTGGCAGGAGTGTACTCCCACCAGAGGGCACACATCAGAAAAGTATGGGAGCCCAGGAGTTAGGGCCTGACGTCAGAGGGCCCTCATTACCGAGGGGAGGAGACTCCCAGCAGGCACCAACTCCCAACTGAGGGCCCACGTCGCCAAGGTGACGTGCGCCAGCCAGGCAGGAGTGACCTCACAGCAGAGGGCATACGTCCCAGAAGGGTGAGGCACCCAGCCAGGATAAGAGTCTCACCAGAGGGCCCGCATCACCAAGGGGATCGGATCCAGGCAAGAGTGGCCTCACACCAGTGTGGCCAAATCATAGAAAGGTGAGGAACCCAGAACACGTGGCCTAAACCAGAGGATCCACATCTCCAAGGGGTTCAGAGTGAGGCAGGCAGGACTAGCCTCACAACGCAGGGCCCATAGAATAAAAAATGTGAGGAATCCAACAGTTCGAACCTCCCAGCAGGTGGCCCAGAGCACCCAGTCTATGGGATCCAGGCCGCAGTGCACTCACAGCAGAGGGCCCACATCATGAAACTTTGAGCAACCCAGCCGTTTGGACATCAGAGCAGAAGTCCCACATCCCCACGGGGATGGGAACCTGGCAGGAGTGTCCTCGCACCACTTAGTACGTATTAGAAAATGTGGGTACACAGCAGTTAGGGCCTGACGCCAAAGGGCCCTCATTACTGAGGGAAGGAGGCTCCCAGCACGCTCCAACTGCCACCAGAGGGCCGACGTCACCAAGGCGGGGGGTGTGCCAGCCAGGCAGGAGTGACCTCAGAGCAGAGGGCCAAGTTCACGGAAGTGTGAGGAACCCAACCAGGATCAGACTCTCACCAGAGGGCCCACATCACCAAGAGGATGGGAACCAGGCAGGAGTGTTCTCAGTCCAGTGGGGCCACATCATTGAAAGGCGAGGAAACCACCACATGTGGCCTCAAACCAGAGGACACACATCACCAAGGGGCTGGGAGGGAGGCAGGCAGGAGTAGTCTCAAAACAGAGGGCCCATAGAATAAAAAAGGTGAGGAATCCCGCAGTTGGAACATCCCAGCAGGCGGCAAGGAACAACGAGGCTATGGGATCCCGGCCGGTGTGAACTCACAAAAGAGGGCCCTCATCATGAAACTGTGAATAGCCCAGCCATTGGGTCCACAGAGCAGAAGGCCCACATTGCCATGGGGTTGGGAACCTGGCAGGAGTGTACTCGCACCACAGGGCACACATCAGAAAAGTTTGGGAGCCCAGGATTTAAGGCCTGACGCCAGAGGGCCCTCATTACCGAAGGGAGGAAACTCCCAGCAGACACCAAATCCCAACTGAGGGCCCACGTCGCCAAGGTGACGTGCGCCAGCCAGGCAGGAGTGACATCACAGCAGAGGGCATACGTCACAGAAGGGTGAGGAACCCAGCCAGGATAAGACTCTCACCAGAGGGCCCGCATCACCAAGGGGATCGGAACCAGGCAGAAGTATACTCACACCAGTGTGGCCAAATAATGGAAAGGTGAGGGACCCAGACCATGTGGCCTAAACCAGAGGAACCACATCTCCAAGGGGCTCGGAGTGAGGCAGGCAGGACTAGCCTAACAACACAGGGCCCATAGATTAAAAAATGTGAGGAATCCAGCAGTTGGAACCTCGCAGCAGGAGGCCCAGAGCACCGAGTCTATGGGATCCAGGCCAAAGTGAACTCACAGCAGAGGGCCCACATCATGAAACTGTGAGCAACCCAGCCGTTGGGACCTCAGAGCAGAACGCCCACATCCCCATGGGGATGGGAACGTGGCAGGCGTATCCTCGCACCACTTAGTACGTATTAGAAAATGTGGGTACCCAGCAGTTAGGGCCTGACGCCAAAGGGCTCTCATCACTGAGGGGAGGAGGCTCCCAGCAGGCTCCAACTGCCACCAGAGGGCCGACGTCGCCAAGGCGGGGTGTGCCAGCCAGGCAGGAGTGACCTCAGAGCTGAGGGCCAAGCTCACGGAAGTGTGAGGAACCCAACCCGGATCAGATTCTCACCAGAGGGCCCACATCACCAAGGGGATGCGAACCAGGCAGGAGTGTGCTCACACCAGTGGGGCCACATCATTGAAAGGCAAGGAACCCACCACATGTGGCCTCAAACCAGAAGACCCACATCAACAAGGGGCTCAGAGTGAGGCAGGCAGGAAGTGTCTCACAACACACGGCCCATAGAAGAAAAAAGGTAAGGAATCCTGCAGTTGGAAGCTCCAAGCAGGTGGCCCAGAGCACCGAGGCTATGGGATGCACGCCGGAGTGAACTCACAGCAGAGGGCCCACATCCTGACACTGTGAGCAAGCCAGCCGTTGGCACCTCAGAACAGAAGGCCCAAATCTGCATGGGGATGGGAACCTGGCAGGAGTGTCATCGCACAAGTGGGCGCACATCAGAAAATGTGGTGAGCCCAGCAGTTAGGGCCGGACGCCAGAGGGCCCTCATCACCGATGGGAGGAGGTTCCCAGCACGCTCCAACTGCAACCAGAGGGCCCATGTGGCCAAGGCGTCGTGTGCCAGCCAGGCAGGTGTGACCTCACAGCAGAGGGCCCGCCTCACAGAAGTGTGAGGAATCAAGCCAGGATCAGACTCTCACCAGAGGGCCCACATCAACAAGGGGATGGGAACCAGTCAGGAGTGTCCTCACACCAGTAGGGCCACATCCCTAAAAGGTGAGACAAACGGCACACGTGGTCTCAAACCAGAAGACCTACATCACCAAGGGGCTCGGTGTGAGGCAGGCAGGAGGAGCTTCACCACACAGGGCCCAAAGTATAAGAAAGGTGAGGAATCCAGCAGTTGGAACCTCCCAGCAGGCGGCCCAGAGCACAGAGGCTATGGGATCTAGGCCTGAGTGAACTAACACCGGAGTGCCAACATAACGAAACTGTGAGCAACCCAGGCGTTGCGACCACAGAGCAGAAGGCACACATCCCCATGAGTATTGGAACCTTACAGGAGTGTCCTGGCATCACTGGGCTCACATCAGAAATCGTGGGGAGCCCAGCAGTTAGAGCCTGACGCAAGAGGGCCCTCATCACCTTGGAGAGGAGGGTACAAGAAGGCTCCAACTGCCACCAGAAGTCCGACGTCACCAGGGCAACGGGAGCAAGCCAGGCAGGAGTTACCTCACAGCAGAGGGCCCACCTCACAGAAGAGTGAGGAACCCAGCCAGGATCAGACTCTCACCAGAGGGCCCACATCACCAAGGGGATCTGATCCAGGCAGGAGTGGCCTCACACCAGTGTGGCCAAATCATAGAAAGGTGAGGAACCCAGAACATGTGGCCTAAACAAGAGGACCCACATCTCCAAGGGGCTCGGAGTGAGGCAGGCAGGAGGAGCCTCAAAACAGAGGACCCATAGAATAAAAAAGGTGAGGAATCCCGCAGTTGGAACCTCCTAGCATGCAGCAAGGAGCAGCGAGGCTATGGGGTCCCGGCCGTTGTGAACTCACAACAGAGGACCCTCATCATGAAACTGTGAACAACACAGCTGTTGGGACCACAGAACAGAAGGCCCACATTCCCATGGGGTTGGGAACCTGGCAGGAGTGTACTCGCACCACAGGGCACACATCAGAAAATTTTGGGAGCCCAGGAGTTAGGGCCTGACGCCAGACGGCCCTAATTACCGAGGGGAGCAGACTCCTAGAAGGCACCAACTCCCACCTGAGGGCCCACGTCTCCAAGGTGATGTGCGTTAGCCAGGCAGGAGTGACCTCACAGCAGAGGGCCTATGTCACAGAAGGGGGAGGAACCCAGCCAGGATAAGACTCTCACCAGAGGGCCCACATCACCAAGGGGATCAGAACCAGGCAGGAGTGGCCTCACACCAGTGTGGCCAAATCGTAGAAAAGTGAGGAACCCAGAACATATGGCCTAAACCAGAGGACCCACATCAACAAGGGGCTCAGAGTGAGGCAGGCAGGAGGTGTCTCAAACAGAGGGCCATAAAATAAAAAAGGTGAGGTAACCCGCAGTTGGAACCTCCCAGCAGGCGGCAAGGAGCAGCGAGGCTATGGGATCCCGGCCGGTGTGAACTCACAACAGAAGGCCCTCATCACGAAACTGTGAACAACCCAGCGGTTGGGACCACAGAGAAGAAGGCCCACATTCCCATGGGGTTGGGAACCTGGCAGGAGTGTACTCCCACCAGAGGGCACACATCAGAAAAGTATGGGAGCCCAGGAGTTAGGGCCTGACGTCAGAGGGCCCTCATTACCGAGGGGAGGAGACTCCCAGCAGGCACCAACTCCCAACTGAGGGCCCACGTCGCCAAGGTGACGTGCGCCAGCCAGGCAGGAGTGACCTCACAGCAGAGGGCATACGTCCCAGAAGGGTGAGGCACCCAGCCAGGATAAGAGTCTCACCAGAGGGCCCGCATCACCAAGGGGATCGGATCCAGGCAAGAGTGGCCTCACACCAGTGTGGCCAAATCATAGAAAGGTGAGGAACCCAGAACACGTGGCCTAAACCAGAGGATCCACATCTCCAAGGGGTTCAGAGTGAGGCAGGCAGGACTAGCCTCACAACGCAGGGCCCATAGAATAAAAAATGTGAGGAATCCAACAGTTCGAACCTCCCAGCAGGTGGCCCAGAGCACCCAGTCTATGGGATCCAGGCCGCAGTGCACTCACAGCAGAGGGCCCACATCATGAAACTTTGAGCAACCCAGCCGTTTGGACATCAGAGCAGAAGTCCCACATCCCCACGGGGATGGGAACCTGGCAGGAGTGTCCTCGCACCACTTAGTACGTATTAGAAAATGTGGGTACACAGCAGTTAGGGCCTGACGCCAAAGGGCCCTCATTACTGAGGGAAGGAGGCTCCCAGCACGCTCCAACTGCCACCAGAGGGCCGACGTCACCAAGGCGGGGGGTGTGCCAGCCAGGCAGGAGTGACCTCAGAGCAGAGGGCCAAGTTCACGGAAGTGTGAGGAACCCAACCAGGATCAGACTCTCACCAGAGGGCCCACATCACCAAGAGGATGGGAACCAGGCAGGAGTGTTCTCAGTCCAGTGGGGCCACATCATTGAAAGGCGAGGAAACCACCACATGTGGCCTCAAACCAGAGGACACACATCACCAAGGGGCTGGGAGGGAGGCAGGCAGGAGTAGTCTCAAAACAGAGGGCCCATAGAATAAAAAAGGTGAGGAATCCCGCAGTTGGAACATCCCAGCAGGCGGCAAGGAACAACGAGGCTATGGGATCCCGGCCGGTGTGAACTCACAAAAGAGGGCCCTCATCATGAAACTGTGAATAGCCCAGCCATTGGGTCCACAGAGCAGAAGGCCCACATTGCCATGGGGTTGGGAACCTGGCAGGAGTGTACTCGCACCACAGGGCACACATCAGAAAAGTTTGGGAGCCCAGGATTTAAGGCCTGACGCCAGAGGGCCCTCATTACCGAAGGGAGGAAACTCCCAGCAGACACCAAATCCCAACTGAGGGCCCACGTCGCCAAGGTGACGTGCGCCAGCCAGGCAGGAGTGACATCACAGCAGAGGGCATACGTCACAGAAGGGTGAGGAACCCAGCCAGGATAAGACTCTCACCAGAGGGCCCGCATCACCAAGGGGATCGGAACCAGGCAGAAGTATACTCACACCAGTGTGGCCAAATAATGGAAAGGTGAGGGACCCAGAACATGTGGCCTAAACCAGAGGAACCACATCTCCAAGGGGCTCGGAGTGAGGCAGGCAGGACTAGCCTAACAACACAGGGCCCATAGATTAAAAAATGTGAGGAATCCAGCAGTTGGAACCTCGCAGCAGGAGGCCCAGAGCACCGAGTCTATGGGATCCAGGCCAAAGTGAACTCACAGCAGAGGGCCCACATCATGAAACTGTGAGCAACCCAGCCGTTGGGACCTCAGAGCAGAACGCCCACATCCCCATGGGGATGGGAACGTGGCAGGCGTATCCTCGCACCACTTAGTACGTATTAGAAAATGTGGGTACCCAGCAGTTAGGGCCTGACGCCAAAGGGCTCTCATCACTGAGGGGAGGAGGCTCCCAGCAGGCTCCAACTGCCACCAGAGGGCCGACGTCGCCAAGGCGGGGTGTGCCAGCCAGGCAGGAGTGACCTCAGAGCTGAGGGCCAAGCTCACGGAAGTGTGAGGAACCCAACCCGGATCAGATTCTCACCAGAGGGCCCACATCACCAAGGGGATGCGAACCAGGCAGGAGTGTGCTCACACCAGTGGGGCCACATCATTGAAAGGCAAGGAACCCACCACATGTGGCCTCAAACCAGAAGACCCACATCAACAAGGGGCTCAGAGTGAGGCAGGCAGGAAGTGTCTCACAACACACGGCCCATAGAAGAAAAAAGGTAAGGAATCCTGCAGTTGGAAGCTCCAAGCAGGTGGCCCAGAGCACCGAGGCTATGGGATGCACGCCGGAGTGAACTCACAGCAGAGGGCCCACATCCTGACACTGTGAGCAAGCCAGCCGTTGGCACCTCAGAACAGAAGGCCCAAATCTGCATGGGGATGGGAACCTGGCAGGAGTGTCATCGCACAAGTGGGCGCACATCAGAAAATGTGGTGAGCCCAGCAGTTAGGGCCGGACGCCAGAGGGCCCTCATCACCGATGGGAGGAGGTTCCCAGCACGCTCCAACTGCAACCAGAGGGCCCATGTGGCCAAGGCGTCGTGTGCCAGCCAGGCAGGTGTGACCTCACAGCAGAGGGCCCGCCTCACAGAAGTGTGAGGAATCAAGCCAGGATCAGACTCTCACCAGAGGGCCCACATCAACAAGGGGATGGGAACCAGTCAGGAGTGTCCTCACACCAGTAGGGCCACATCCCTAAAAGGTGAGACAAACGGCACACGTGGTCTCAAACCAGAAGACCTACATCACCAAGGGGCTCGGTGTGAGGCAGGCAGGAGGAGCTTCACCACACAGGGCCCAAAGTATAAGAAAGGTGAGGAATCCAGCAGTTGGAACCTCCCAGCAGGCGGCCCAGAGCACAGAGGCTATGGGATCTAGGCCTGAGTGAACTAACACCGGAGTGCCAACATAACGAAACTGTGAGCAACCCAGGCGTTGCGACCACAGAGCAGAAGGCACACATCCCCATGAGTATTGGAACCTTACAGGAGTGTCCTGGCATCACTGGGCTCACATCAGAAATCGTGGGGAGCCCAGCAGTTAGAGCCTGACGCAAGAGGGCCCTCATCACCTTGGAGAGGAGGGTACAAGAAGGCTCCAACTGCCACCAGAAGTCCGACGTCACCAGGGCAAACGGGAGCAAGCCAGGCAGGAGTTACCTCACAGCAGAGGGCCCACCTCACAGAAGAGTGAGGAACCCAGCCAGGATCAGACTCTCACCAGAGGGCCCACATCACCAAGGGGATCTGATCCAGGCAGGAGTGGCCTCACACCAGTGTGGCCAAATCATAGAAAGGTGAGGAACCCAGAACATGTGGCCTAAACAAGAGGACCCACATCTCCAAGGGGCTCGGAGTGAGGCAGGCAGGAGGAGCCTCAAAACAGAGGACCCATAGAATAAAAAAGGTGAGGAATCCCGCAGTTGGAACCTCCTAGCATGCAGCAAGGAGCAGCGAGGCTATGGGGTCCCGGCCGTTGTGAACTCACAACAGAGGACCCTCATCATGAAACTGTGAACAACACAGCTGTTGGGACCACAGAACAGAAGGCCCACATTCCCATGGGGTTGGGAACCTGGCAGGAGTGTACTCGCACCACAGGGCACACATCAGAAAATTTTGGGAGCCCAGGAGTTAGGGCCTGACGCCAGACGGCCCTAATTACCGAGGGGAGCAGACTCCTAGAAGGCACCAACTCCCACCTGAGGGCCCACGTCTCCAAGGTGATGTGCGTTAGCCAGGCAGGAGTGACCTCACAGCAGAGGGCCTATGTCACAGAAGGGGGAGGAACCCAGCCAGGATAAGACTCTCACCAGAGGGCCCACATCACCAAGGGGATCAGAACCAGGCAGGAGTGGCCTCACACCAGTGTGGCCAAATCGTAGAAAAGTGAGGAACCCAGAACATATGGCCTAAACCAGAGGACCCACATCAACAAGGGGCTCAGAGTGAGGCAGGCAGGAGGTGTCTCAAACAGAGGGCCATAAAATAAAAAAGGTGAGGTAACCCGCAGTTGGAACCTCCCAGCAGGCGGCAAGGAGCAGCGAGGCTATGGGATCCCGGCCGGTGTGAACTCACAACAGAAGGCCCTCATCACGAAACTGTGAACAACCCAGCGGTTGGGACCACAGAGAAGAAGGCCCACATTCCCATGGGGTTGGGAACCTGGCAGGAGTGTACTCCCACCAGAGGGCACACATCAGAAAAGTATGGGAGCCCAGGAGTTAGGGCCTGACGTCAGAGGGCCCTCATTACCGAGGGGAGGAGACTCCCAGCAGGCACCAACTCCCAACTGAGGGCCCACGTCGCCAAGGTGACGTGCGCCAGCCAGGCAGGAGTGACCTCACAGCAGAGGGCATACGTCCCAGAAGGGTGAGGCACCCAGCCAGGATAAGAGTCTCACCAGAGGGCCCGCATCACCAAGGGGATCGGATCCAGGCAAGAGTGGCCTCACACCAGTGTGGCCAAATCATAGAAAGGTGAGGAACCCAGAACACGTGGCCTAAACCAGAGGATCCACATCTCCAAGGGGTTCAGAGTGAGGCAGGCAGGACTAGCCTCACAACGCAGGGCCCATAGAATAAAAAATGTGAGGAATCCAACAGTTCGAACCTCCCAGCAGGTGGCCCAGAGCACCCAGTCTATGGGATCCAGGCCGCAGTGCACTCACAGCAGAGGGCCCACATCATGAAACTTTGAGCAACCCAGCCGTTTGGACATCAGAGCAGAAGTCCCACATCCCCACGGGGATGGGAACCTGGCAGGAGTGTCCTCGCACCACTTAGTACGTATTAGAAAATGTGGGTACACAGCAGTTAGGGCCTGACGCCAAAGGGCCCTCATTACTGAGGGAAGGAGGCTCCCAGCACGCTCCAACTGCCACCAGAGGGCCGACGTCACCAAGGCGGGGGGTGTGCCAGCCAGGCAGGAGTGACCTCAGAGCAGAGGGCCAAGTTCACGGAAGTGTGAGGAACCCAACCAGGATCAGACTCTCACCAGAGGGCCCACATCACCAAGAGGATGGGAACCAGGCAGGAGTGTTCTCAGTCCAGTGGGGCCACATCATTGAAAGGCGAGGAAACCACCACATGTGGCCTCAAACCAGAGGACACACATCACCAAGGGGCTGGGAGGGAGGCAGGCAGGAGTAGTCTCAAAACAGAGGGCCCATAGAATAAAAAAGGTGAGGAATCCCGCAGTTGGAACATCCCAGCAGGCGGCAAGGAACAACGAGGCTATGGGATCCCGGCCGGTGTGAACTCACAAAAGAGGGCCCTCATCATGAAACTGTGAATAGCCCAGCCATTGGGTCCACAGAGCAGAAGGCCCACATTGCCATGGGGTTGGGAACCTGGCAGGAGTGTACTCGCACCACAGGGCACACATCAGAAAAGTTTGGGAGCCCAGGATTTAAGGCCTGACGCCAGAGGGCCCTCATTACCGAAGGGAGGAAACTCCCAGCAGACACCAAATCCCAACTGAGGGCCCACGTCGCCAAGGTGACGTGCGCCAGCCAGGCAGGAGTGACATCACAGCAGAGGGCATACGTCACAGAAGGGTGAGGAACCCAGCCAGGATAAGACTCTCACCAGAGGGCCCGCATCACCAAGGGGATCGGAACCAGGCAGAAGTATACTCACACCAGTGTGGCCAAATAATGGAAAGGTGAGGGACCCAGACCATGTGGCCTAAACCAGAGGAACCACATCTCCAAGGGGCTCGGAGTGAGGCAGGCAGGACTAGCCTAACAACACAGGGCCCATAGATTAAAAAATGTGAGGAATCCAGCAGTTGGAACCTCACAGCAGGAGGCCCAGAGCACCGAGTCTATGGGATCCAGGCCAAAGTGAACTCACAGCAGAGGGCCCACATCATGAAACTGTGAGCAACCCAGCCGTTGGGACCTCAGAGCAGAACGCCCACATCCCCATGGGGATGGGAACGTGGCAGGCGTATCCTCGCACCACTTAGTACGTATTAGAAAATGTGGGTACCCAGCAGTTAGGGCCTGACGCCAAAGGGCTCTCATCACTGAGGGGAGGAGGCTCCCAGCAGGCTCCAACTGCCACCAGAGGGCCGACGTCGCCAAGGCGGGGTGTGCCAGCCAGGCAGGAGTGACCTCAGAGCTGAGGGCCAAGCTCACGGAAGTGTGAGGAACCCAACCCGGATCAGATTCTCACCAGAGGGCCCACATCACCAAGGGGATGCGAACCAGGCAGGAGTGTGCTCACACCAGTGGGGCCACATCATTGAAAGGCAAGGAACCCACCACATGTGGCCTCAAACCAGAAGACCCACATCAACAAGGGGCTCAGAGTGAGGCAGGCAGGAAGTGTCTCACAACACACGGCCCATAGAAGAAAAAAGGTAAGGAATCCTGCAGTTGGAAGCTCCAAGCAGGTGGCCCAGAGCACCGAGGCTATGGGATGCATGCCGGAGTGAACTCACAGCAGAGGGCCCACATCCTGACACTGTGAGCAAGCCAGCCGTTGGCACCTCAGAACAGAAGGCCCAAATCTGCATGGGGATGGGAACCTGGCAGGAGTGTCATCGCACAAGTGGGCGCACATCAGAAAATGTGGTGAGCCCAGCAGTTAGGGCCGGACGCCAGAGGGCCCTCATCACCGATGGGAGGAGGTTCCCAGCACGCTCCAACTGCAACCAGAGGGCCCATGTGGCCAAGGCGTCGTGTGCCAGCCAGGCAGGTGTGACCTCACAGCAGAGGGCCCGCCTCACAGAAGTGTGAGGAATCAAGCCAGGATCAGACTCTCACCAGAGGGCCCACATCAACAAGGGGATGGGAACCAGTCAGGAGTGTCCTCACACCAGTAGGGCCACATCCCTAAAAGGTGAGACAAACGGCACACGTGGTCTCAAACCAGAAGACCTACATCACCAAGGGGCTCGGTGTGAGGCAGGCAGGAGGAGCTTCACCACACAGGGCCCAAAGTATAAGAAAGGTGAGGAATCCAGCAGTTGGAACCTCCCAGCAGGCGGCCCAGAGCACAGAGGCTATGGGATCTAGGCCTGAGTGAACTAACACCGGAGTGCCAACATAACGAAACTGTGAGCAACCCAGGCGTTGCGACCACAGAGCAGAAGGCACACATCCCCATGAGTATTGGAACCTTACAGGAGTGTCCTGGCATCACTGGGCTCACATCAGAAATCGTGGGGAGCCCAGCAGTTAGAGCCTGACGCAAGAGGGCCCTCATCACCTTGGAGAGGAGGGTACAAGAAGGCTCCAACTGCCACCAGAAGTCCGACGTCACCAGGGCAATGGGAGCAAGCCAGGCAGGAGTTACCTCACAGCAGAGGGCCCACCTCACAGAAGAGTGAGGAACCCAGCCAGGATCAGACTCTCACCAGAGGGCCCACATCACCAAGGGGATCTGATCCAGGCAGGAGTGGCCTCACACCAGTGTGGCCAAATCATAGAAAGGTGAGGAACCCAGAACATGTGGCCTAAAAAAGAGGACCCACATCTCCAAGGGGCTCGGAGTGAGGCAGGCAGGAGGAGCCTCAAAACAGAGGACCCATAGAATAAAAAAGGTGAGGAATCCCGCAGTTGGAACCTCCTAGCATGCAGCAAGGAGCAGCGAGGCTATGGGGTCCCGGCCGTTGTGAACTCACAACAGAGGACCCTCATCATGAAACTGTGAACAACACAGCTGTTGGGACCACAGAACAGAAGGCCCACATTCCCATGGGGTTGGGAACCTGGCAGGAGTGTACTCGCACCACAGGGCACACATCAGAAAATTTTGGGAGCCCAGGAGTTAGGGCCTGACGCCAGACGGCCCTAATTACCGAGGGGAGCAGACTCCTAGAAGGCACCAACTCCCACCTGAGGGCCCACGTCTCCAAGGTGATGTGCGTTAGCCAGGCAGGAGTGACCTCACAGCAGAGGGCCTATGTCACAGAAGGGGGAGGAACCCAGCCAGGATAAGACTCTCACCAGAGGGCCCACATCACCAAGGGGATCAGAACCAGGCAGGAGTGGCCTCACACCAGTGTGGCCAAATCGTAGAAAAGTGAGGAACCCAGAACATATGGCCTAAACCAGAGGACCCACATCAACAAGGGGCTCAGAGTGAGGCAGGCAGGAGGTGTCTCAAACAGAGGGCCATAAAATAAAAAAGGTGAGGTAACCCGCAGTTGGAACCTCCCAGCAGGCGGCAAGGAGCAGCGAGGCTATGGGATCCCGGCCGGTGTGAACTCACAACAGAAGGCCCTCATCACGAAACTGTGAACAACCCAGCGGTTGGGACCACAGAGAAGAAGGCCCACATTCCCATGGGGTTGGGAACCTGGCAGGAGTGTACTCCCACCAGAGGGCACACATCAGAAAAGTATGGGAGCCCAGGAGTTAGGGCCTGACGTCAGAGGGCCCTCATTACCGAGGGGAGGAGACTCCCAGCAGGCACCAACTCCCAACTGAGGGCCCACGTCGCCAAGGTGACGTGCGCCAGCCAGGCAGGAGTGACCTCACAGCAGAGGGCATACGTCCCAGAAGGGTGAGGCACCCAGCCAGGATAAGAGTCTCACCAGAGGGCCCGCATCACCAAGGGGATCGGATCCAGGCAAGAGTGGCCTCACACCAGTGTGGCCAAATCATAGAAAGGTGAGGAACCCAGAACACGTGGCCTAAACCAGAGGATCCACATCTCCAAGGGGTTCAGAGTGAGGCAGGCAGGACTAGCCTCACAACGCAGGGCCCATAGAATAAAAAATGTGAGGAATCCAACAGTTCGAACCTCCCAGCAGGTGGCCCAGAGCACCCAGTCTATGGGATCCAGGCCGCAGTGCACTCACAGCAGAGGGCCCACATCATGAAACTTTGAGCAACCCAGCCGTTTGGACATCAGAGCAGAAGTCCCACATCCCCACGGGGATGGGAACCTGGCAGGAGTGTCCTCGCACCACTTAGTACGTATTAGAAAATGTGGGTACACAGCAGTTAGGGCCTGACGCCAAAGGGCCCTCATTACTGAGGGAAGGAGGCTCCCAGCACGCTCCAACTGCCACCAGAGGGCCGACGTCACCAAGGCGGGGGGTGTGCCAGCCAGGCAGGAGTGACCTCAGAGCAGAGGGCCAAGTTCACGGAAGTGTGAGGAACCCAACCAGGATCAGACTCTCACCAGAGGGCCCACATCACCAAGAGGATGGGAACCAGGCAGGAGTGTTCTCAGTCCAGTGGGGCCACATCATTGAAAGGCGAGGAAACCACCACATGTGGCCTCAAACCAGAGGACACACATCACCAAGGGGCTGGGAGGGAGGCAGGCAGGAGTAGTCTCAAAACAGAGGGCCCATAGAATAAAAAAGGTGAGGAATCCCGCAGTTGGAACATCCCAGCAGGCGGCAAGGAACAACGAGGCTATGGGATCCCGGCCGGTGTGAACTCACAAAAGAGGGCCCTCATCATGAAACTGTGAATAGCCCAGCCATTGGGTCCACAGAGCAGAAGGCCCACATTGCCATGGGGCTGGGAACCTGGCAGGAGTGTACTCGCACCACAGGGCACACATCAGAAAAGTTTGGGAGCCCAGGATTTAAGGCCTGACGCCAGAGGGCCCTCATTACCGAAGGGAGGAAACTCCCAGCAGACACCAAATCCCAACTGAGGGCCCACGTCGCCAAGGTGACGTGCGCCAGCCAGGCAGGAGTGACATCACAGCAGAGGGCATACGTCACAGAAGGGTGAGGAACCCAGCCAGGATAAGACTCTCACCAGAGGGCCCGCATCACCAAGGGGATCGGAACCAGGCAGAAGTATACTCACACCAGTGTGGCCAAATAATGGAAAGGTGAGGGACCCAGACCATGTGGCCTAAACCAGAGGAACCACATCTCCAAGGGGCTCGGAGTGAGGCAGGCAGGACTAGCCTAACAACACAGGGCCCATAGATTAAAAAATGTGAGGAATCCAGCAGTTGGAACCTCGCAGCAGGAGGCCCAGAGCACCGAGTCTATGGGATCCAGGCCAAAGTGAACTCACAGCAGAGGGCCCACATCATGAAACTGTGAGCAACCCAGCCGTTGGGACCTCAGAGCAGAACGCCCACATCCCCATGGGGATGGGAACGTGGCAGGCGTATCCTCGCACCACTTAGTACGTATTAGAAAATGTGGGTACCCAGCAGTTAGGGCCTGACGCCAAAGGGCTCTCATCACTGAGGGGAGGAGGCTCCCAGCAGGCTCCAACTGCCACCAGAGGGCCGACGTCGCCAAGGCGGGGTGTGCCAGCCAGGCAGGAGTGACCTCAGAGCTGAGGGCCAAGCTCACGGAAGTGTGAGGAACCCAACCCGGATCAGATTCTCACCAGAGGGCCCACATCACCAAGGGGATGCGAACCAGGCAGGAGTGTGCTCACACCAGTGGGGCCACATCATTGAAAGGCAAGGAACCCACCACATGTGGCCTCAAACCAGAAGACCCACATCAACAAGGGGCTCAGAGTGAGGCAGGCAGGAAGTGTCTCACAACACACGGCCCATAGAAGAAAAAAGGTAAGGAATCCTGCAGTTGGAAGCTCCAAGCAGGTGGCCCAGAGCACCGAGGCTATGGGATGCACGCCGGAGTGAACTCACAGCAGAGGGCCCACATCCTGACACTGTGAGCAAGCCAGCCGTTGGCACCTCAGAACAGAAGGCCCAAATCTGCATGGGGATGGGAACCTGGCAGGAGTGTCATCGCACAAGTGGGCGCACATCAGAAAATGTGGTGAGCCCAGCAGTTAGGGCCGGACGCCAGAGGGCCCTCATCACCGATGGGAGGAGGTTCCCAGCACGCTCCAACTGCAACCAGAGGGCCCATGTGGCCAAGGCGTCGTGTGCCAGCCAGGCAGGTGTGACCTCACAGCAGAGGGCCCGCCTCACAGAAGTGTGAGGAATCAAGCCAGGATCAGACTCTCACCAGAGGGCCCACATCAACAAGGGGATGGGAACCAGTCAGGAGTGTCCTCACACCAGTAGGGCCACATCCCTAAAAGGTGAGACAAACGGCACACGTGGTCTCAAACAGAAGACCTACATCACCAAGGGGCTCGGTGTGAGGCAGGCAGGAGGAGCTTCACCACACAGGGCCCAAAGTATAAGAAAGGTGAGGAATCCAGCAGTTGGAACCTCCCAGCAGGCGGCCCAGAGCACAGAGGCTATGGGATCTAGGCCTGAGTGAACTAACACCGGAGTGCCAACATAACGAAACTGTGAGCAACCCAGGCGTTGCGACCACAGAGCAGAAGGCACACATCCCCATGAGTATTGGAACCTTACAGGAGTGTCCTGGCATCACTGGGCTCACATCAGAAATCGTGGGGAGCCCAGCAGTTAGAGCCTGACGCAAGAGGGCCCTCATCACCTTGGAGAGGAGGGTACAAGAAGGCTCCAACTGCCACCAGAAGTCCGACGTCACCAGGGCAACGGGAGCAAGCCAGGCAGGAGTTACCTCACAGCAGAGGGCCCACCTCACAGAAGAGTGAGGAACCCAGCCAGGATCAGACTCTCACCAGAGGGCCCACATCACCAAGGGGATCTGATCCAGGCAGGAGTGGCCTCACACCAGTGTGGCCAAATCATAGAAAGGTGAGGAACCCAGAACATGTGGCCTAAACAAGAGGACCCACATCTCCAAGGGGCTCGGAGTGAGGCAGGCAGGAGGAGCCTCAAAACAGAGGACCCATAGAATAAAAAAGGTGAGGAATCCCGCAGTTGGAACCTCCTAGCATGCAGCAAGGAGCAGCGAGGCTATGGGGTCCCGGCCGTTGTGAACTCACAACAGAGGACCCTCATCATGAAACTGTGAACAACACAGCTGTTGGGACCACAGAACAGAAGGCCCACATTCCCATGGGGTTGGGAACCTGGCAGGAGTGTACTCGCACCACAGGGCACACATCAGAAAATTTTGGGAGCCCAGGAGTTAGGGCCTGACGCCAGACGGCCCTAATTACCGAGGGGAGCAGACTCCTAGAAGGCACCAACTCCCACCTGAGGGCCCACGTCTCCAAGGTGATGTGCGTTAGCCAGGCAGGAGTGACCTCACAGCAGAGGGCCTATGTCACAGAAGGGGGAGGAACCCAGCCAGGATAAGACTCTCACCAGAGGGCCCACATCACCAAGGGGATCAGAACCAGGCAGGAGTGGCCTCACACCAGTGTGGCCAAATCGTAGAAAAGTGAGGAACCCAGAACATATGGCCTAAACCAGAGGACCCACATCAACAAGGGGCTCAGAGTGAGGCAGGCAGGAGGTGTCTCAAACAGAGGGCCATAAAATAAAAAAGGTGAGGTAACCCGCAGTTGGAACCTCCCAGCAGGCGGCAAGGAGCAGCGAGGCTATGGGATCCCGGCCGGTGTGAACTCACAACAGAAGGCCCTCATCACGAAACTGTGAACAACCCAGCGGTTGGGACCACAGAGAAGAAGGCCCACATTCCCATGGGGTTGGGAACCTGGCAGGAGTGTACTCCCACCAGAGGGCACACATCAGAAAAGTATGGGAGCCCAGGAGTTAGGGCCTGACGTCAGAGGGCCCTCATTACCGAGGGGAGGAGACTCCCAGCAGGCACCAACTCCCAACTGAGGGCCCACGTCGCCAAGGTGACGTGCGCCAGCCAGGCAGGAGTGACCTCACAGCAGAGGGCATACGTCCCAGAAGGGTGAGGCACCCAGCCAGGATAAGAGTCTCACCAGAGGGCCCGCATCACCAAGGGGATCGGATCCAGGCAAGAGTGGCCTCACACCAGTGTGGCCAAATCATAGAAAGGTGAGGAACCCAGAACACGTGGCCTAAACCAGAGGATCCACATCTCCAAGGGGTTCAGAGTGAGGCAGGCAGGACTAGCCTCACAACACAGGGCCCATAGAATAAAAAATGTGAGGAATCCAACAGTTCGAACCTCCCAGCAGGTGGCCCAGAGCACCCAGTCTATGGGATCCAGGCCGCAGTGCACTCGCAGCAGAGGGCCCACATCATGAAACTTTGAGCAACCCAGCCGTTTGGACATCAGAGCAGAAGTCCCACATCCCCACGGGGATGGGAACCTGGCAGGAGTGTCCTCGCACCACTTAGTACGTATTAGAAAATGTGGGTACACAGCAGTTAGGGCCTGACGCCAAAGGGCCCTCATTACTGAGGGAAGGAGGCTCCCAGCACGCTCCAACTGCCACCAGAGGGCCGACGTCACCAAGGCGGGGGGTGTGCCAGCCAGGCAGGAGTGACCTCAGAGCAGAGGGCCAAGTTCACGGAAGTGTGAGGAACCCAACCAGGATCAGACTCTCACCAGAGGGCCCACATCACCAAGAGGATGGGAACCAGGCAGGAGTGTTCTCAGTCCAGTGGGGCCACATCATTGAAAGGCGAGGAAACCACCACATGTGGCCTCAAACCAGAGGACACACATCACCAAGGGGCTGGGAGGGAGGCAGGCAGGAGTAGTCTCAAAACAGAGGGCCCATAGAATAAAAAAGGTGAGGAATCCCGCAGTTGGAACATCCCAGCAGGCGGCAAGGAACAACGAGGCTATGGGATCCCGGCCGGTGTGAACTCACAAAAGAGGGCCCTCATCATGAAACTGTGAATAGCCCAGCCATTGGGTCCACAGAGCAGAAGGCCCACATTGCCATGGGGTTGGGAACCTGGCAGGAGTGTACTCGCACCACAGGGCACACATCAGAAAAGTTTGGGAGCCCAGGATTTAAGGCCTGACGCCAGAGGGCCCTCATTACCGAAGGGAGGAAACTCCCAGCAGACACCAAATCCCAACTGAGGGCCCACGTCGCCAAGGTGACGTGCGCCAGCCAGGCAGGAGTGACATCACAGCAGAGGGCATACGTCACAGAAGGGTGAGGAACCCAGCCAGGATAAGACTCTCACCAGAGGGCCCGCATCACCAAGGGGATCGGAACCAGGCAGAAGTATACTCACACCAGTGTGGCCAAATAATGGAAAGGTGAGGGACCCAGACCATGTGGCCTAAACCAGAGGAACCACATCTCCAAGGGGCTCGGAGTGAGGCAGGCAGGACTAGCCTAACAACACAGGGCCCATAGATTAAAAAATGTGAGGAATCCAGCAGTTGGAACCTCGCAGCAGGAGGCCCAGAGCACCGAGTCTATGGGATCCAGGCCAAAGTGAACTCACAGCAGAGGGCCCACATCATGAAACTGTGAGCAACCCAGCCGTTGGGACCTCAGAGCAGAACGCCCACATCCCCATGGGGATGGGAACGTGGCAGGCGTATCCTCGCACCACTTAGTACGTATTAGAAAATGTGGGTACCCAGCAGTTAGGGCCTGACGCCAAAGGGCTCTCATCACTGAGGGGAGGAGGCTCCCAGCAGGCTCCAACTGCCACCAGAGGGCCGACGTCGCCAAGGCGGGGTGTGCCAGCCAGGCAGGAGTGACCTCAGAGCTGAGGGCCAAGCTCACGGAAGTGTGAGGAACCCAACCCGGATCAGATTCTCACCAGAGGGCCCACATCACCAAGGGGATGCGAACCAGGCAGGAGTGTGCTCACACCAGTGGGGCCACATCATTGAAAGGCAAGGAACCCACCACATGTGGCCTCAAACCAGAAGACCCACATCAACAAGGGGCTCAGAGTGAGGCAGGCAGGAAGTGTCTCACAACACACGGCCCATAGAAGAAAAATGGTAAGGAATCCTGCAGTTGGAAGCTCCAAGCAGGTGGCCCAGAGCACCGAGGCTATGGGATGCACGCCGGAGTGAACTCACAGCAGAGGGCCCACATCCTGACACTGTGAGCAAGCCAGCCGTTGGCACCTCAGAACAGAAGGCCCAAATCTGCATGGGGATGGGAACCTGGCAGGAGTGTCATCGCACAAGTGGGCGCACATCAGAAAATGTGGTGAGCCCAGCAGTTAGGGCCGGACGCCAGAGGGCCCTCATCACCGATGGGAGGAGGTTCCCAGCACGCTCCAACTGCAACCAGAGGGCCCATGTGGCCAAGGCGTCGTGTGCCAGCCAGGCAGGTGTGACCTCACAGCAGAGGGCCCGCCTCACAGAAGTGTGAGGAATCAAGCCAGGATCAGACTCTCACCAGAGGGCCCACATCAACAAGGGGATGGGAACCAGTCAGGAGTGTCCTCACACCAGTAGGGCCACATCCCTAAAAGGTGAGACAAACGGCACACGTGGTCTCAAACCAGAAGACCTACATCACCAAGGGGCTCGGTGTGAGGCAGGCAGGAGGAGCTTCACCACACAGGGCCCAAAGTATAAGAAAGGTGAGGAATCCAGCAGTTGGAACCTCCCAGCAGGCGGCCCAGAGCACAGAGGCTATGGGATCTAGGCCTGAGTGAACTAACACCGGAGTGCCAACATAACGAAACTGTGAGCAACCCAGGCGTTGCGACCACAGAGCAGAAGGCACACATCCCCATGAGTATTGGAACCTTACAGGAGTGTCCTGGCATCACTGGGCTCACATCAGAAATCGTGGGGAGCCCAGCAGTTAGAGCCTGACGCAAGAGGGCCCTCATCACCTTGGAGAGGAGGGTACAAGAAGGCTCCAACTGCCACCAGAAGTCCGACGTCACCAGGGCAACGGGAGCAAGCCAGGCAGGAGTTACCTCACAGCAGAGGGCCCACCTCACAGAAGAGTGAGGAACCCAGCCAGGATCAGACTCTCACCAGAGGGCCCACATCACCAAGGGGATCTGATCCAGGCAGGAGTGGCCTCACACCAGTGTGGCCAAATCATAGAAAGGTGAGGAACCCAGAACATGTGGCCTAAACAAGAGGACCCACATCTCCAAGGGGCTCGGAGTGAGGCAGGCAGGAGGAGCCTCAAAACAGAGGACCCATAGAATAAAAAAGGTGAGGAATCCCGCAGTTGGAACCTCCTAGCATGCAGCAAGGAGCAGCGAGGCTATGGGGTCCCGGCCGTTGTGAACTCACAACAGAGGACCCTCATCATGAAACTGTGAACAACACAGCTGTTGGGACCACAGAACAGAAGGCCCACATTCCCATGGGGTTGGGAACCTGGCAGGAGTGTACTCGCACCACAGGGCACACATCAGAAAATTTTGGGAGCCCAGGAGTTAGGGCCTGACGCCAGACGGCCCTAATTACCGAGGGGAGCAGACTCCTAGAAGGCACCAACTCCCACCTGAGGGCCCACGTCTCCAAGGTGATGTGCGTTAGCCAGGCAGGAGTGACCTCACAGCAGAGGGCCTATGTCACAGAAGGGGGAGGAACCCAGCCAGGATAAGACTCTCACCAGAGGGCCCACATCACCAAGGGGATCAGAACCAGGCAGGAGTGGCCTCACACCAGTGTGGCCAAATCGTAGAAAAGTGAGGAACCCAGAACATATGGCCTAAACCAGAGGACCCACATCAACAAGGGGCTCAGAGTGAGGCAGGCAGGAGGTGTCTCAAACAGAGGGCCATAAAATAAAAAAGGTGAGGTAACCCGCAGTTGGAACCTCCCAGCAGGCGGCAAGGAGCAGCGAGGCTATGGGATCCCGGCCGGTGTGAACTCACAACAGAAGGCCCTCATCACGAAACTGTGAACAACCCAGCGGTTGGGACCACAGAGAAGAAGGCCCACATTCCCATGGGGTTGGGAACCTGGCAGGAGTGTACTCCCACCAGAGGGCACACATCAGAAAAGTATGGGAGCCCAGGAGTTAGGGCCTGACGTCAGAGGGCCCTCATTACCGAGGGGAGGAGACTCCCAGCAGGCACCAACTCCCAACTGAGGGCCCACGTCGCCAAGGTGACGTGCGCCAGCCAGGCAGGAGTGACCTCACAGCAGAGGGCATACGTCCCAGAAGGGTGAGGCACCCAGCCAGGATAAGAGTCTCACCAGAGGGCCCGCATCACCAAGGGGATCGGATCCAGGCAAGAGTGGCCTCACACCAGTGTGGCCAAATCATAGAAAGGTGAGGAACCCAGAACACGTGGCCTAAACCAGAGGATCCACATCTCCAAGGGGTTCAGAGTGAGGCAGGCAGGACTAGCCTCACAACGCAGGGCCCATAGAATAAAAAATGTGAGGAATCCAACAGTTCGAACCTCCCAGCAGGTGGCCCAGAGCACCCAGTCTATGGGATCCAGGCCGCAGTGCACTCGCAGCAGAGGGCCCACATCATGAAACTTTGAGCAACCCAGCCGTTTGGACATCAGAGCAGAAGTCCCACATCCCCACGGGGATGGGAACCTGGCAGGAGTGTCCTCGCACCACTTAGTACGTATTAGAAAATGTGGGTACACAGCAGTTAGGGCCTGACGCCAAAGGGCCCTCATTACTGAGGGAAGGAGGCTCCCAGCACGCTCCAACTGCCACCAGAGGGCCGACGTCACCAAGGCGGGGGGTGTGCCAGCCAGGCAGGAGTGACCTCAGAGCAGAGGGCCAAGTTCACGGAAGTGTGAGGAACCCAACCAGGATCAGACTCTCACCAGAGGGCCCACATCACCAAGAGGATGGGAACCAGGCAGGAGTGTTCTCAGTCCAGTGGGGCCACATCATTGAAAGGCGAGGAAACCACCACATGTGGCCTCAAACCAGAGGACACACATCACCAAGGGGCTGGGAGGGAGGCAGGCAGGAGTAGTCTCAAAACAGAGGGCCCATAGAATAAAAAAGGTGAGGAATCCCGCAGTTGGAACATCCCAGCAGGCGGCAAGGAACAACGAGGCTATGGGATCCCGGCCGGTGTGAACTCACAAAAGAGGGCCCTCATCATGAAACTGTGAATAGCCCAGCCATTGGGTCCACAGAGCAGAAGGCCCACATTGCCATGGGGTTGGGAACCTGGCAGGAGTGTACTCGCACCACAGGGCACACATCAGAAAAGTTTGGGAGCCCAGGATTTAAGGCCTGACGCCAGAGGGCCCTCATTACCGAAGGGAGGAAACTCCCAGCAGACACCAAATCCCAACTGAGGGCCCACGTCGCCAAGGTGACGTGCGCCAGCCAGGCAGGAGTGACATCACAGCAGAGGGCATACGTCACAGAAGGGTGAGGAACCCAGCCAGGATAAGACTCTCACCAGAGGGCCCGCATCACCAAGGGGATCGGAACCAGGCAGAAGTATACTCACACCAGTGTGGCCAAATAATGGAAAGGTGAGGGACCCAGACCATGTGGCCTAAACCAGAGGAACCACATCTCCAAGGGGCTCGGAGTGAGGCAGGCAGGACTAGCCTAACAACACAGGGCCCATAGATTAAAAAATGTGAGGAATCCAGCAGTTGGAACCTCGCAGCAGGAGGCCCAGAGCACCGAGTCTATGGGATCCAGGCCAAAGTGAACTCACAGCAGAGGGCCCACATCATGAAACTGTGAGCAACCCAGCCGTTGGGACCTCAGAGCAGAACGCCCACATCCCCATGGGGATGGGAACGTGGCAGGCGTATCCTCGCACCACTTAGTACGTATTAGAAAATGTGGGTACCCAGCAGTTAGGGCCTGACGCCAAAGGGCTCTCATCACTGAGGGGAGGAGGCTCCCAGCAGGCTCCAACTGCCACCAGAGGGCCGACGTCGCCAAGGCGGGGTGTGCCAGCCAGGCAGGAGTGACCTCAGAGCTGAGGGCCAAGCTCACGGAAGTGTGAGGAACCCAACCCGGATCAGATTCTCACCAGAGGGCCCACATCACCAAGGGGATGCGAACCAGGCAGGAGTGTGCTCACACCAGTGGGGCCACATCATTGAAAGGCAAGGAACCCACCACATGTGGCCTCAAACCAGAAGACCCACATCAACAAGGGGCTCAGAGTGAGGCAGGCAGGAAGTGTCTCACAACACACGGCCCATAGAAGAAAAAAGGTAAGGAATCCTGCAGTTGGAAGCTCCAAGCAGGTGGCCCAGAGCACCGAGGCTATGGGATGCACGCCGGAGTGAACTCACAGCAGAGGGCCCACATCCTGACACTGTGAGCAAGCCAGCCGTTGGCACCTCAGAACAGAAGGCCCAAATCTGCATGGGGATGGGAACCTGGCAGGAGTGTCATCGCACAAGTGGGCGCACATCAGAAAATGTGGTGAGCCCAGCAGTTAGGGCCGGACGCCAGAGGGCCCTCATCACCGATGGGAGGAGGTTCCCAGCACGCTCCAACTGCAACCAGAGGGCCCATGTGGCCAAGGCGTCGTGTGCCAGCCAGGCAGGTGTGACCTCACAGCAGAGGGCCCGCCTCACAGAAGTGTGAGGAATCAAGCCAGGATCAGACTCTCACCAGAGGGCCCACATCAACAAGGGGATGGGAACCAGTCAGGAGTGTCCTCACACCAGTAGGGCCACATCCCTAAAAGGTGAGACAAACGGCACACGTGGTCTCAAACCAGAAGACCTACATCACCAAGGGGCTCGGTGTGAGGCAGGCAGGAGGAGCTTCACCACACAGGGCCCAAAGTATAAGAAAGGTGAGGAATCCAGCAGTTGGAACCTCCCAGCAGGCGGCCCAGAGCACAGAGGCTATGGGATCTAGGCCTGAGTGAACTAACACCGGAGTGCCAACATAACGAAACTGTGAGCAACCCAGGCGTTGCGACCACAGAGCAGAAGGCACACATCCCCATGAGTATTGGAACCTTACAGGAGTGTCCTGGCATCACTGGGCTCACATCAGAAATCGTGGGGAGCCCAGCAGTTAGAGCCTGACGCAAGAGGGCCCTCATCACCTTGGAGAGGAGGGTACAAGAAGGCTCCAACTGCCACCAGAAGTCCGACGTCACCAGGGCAACGGGAGCAAGCCAGGCAGGAGTTACCTCACAGCAGAGGGCCCACCTCACAGAAGAGTGAGGAACCCAGCCAGGATCAGACTCTCACCAGAGGGCCCACATCACCAAGGGGATCTGATCCAGGCAGGAGTGGCCTCACACCAGTGTGGCCAAATCATAGAAAGGTGAGGAACCCAGAACATGTGGCCTAAACAAGAGGACCCACATCTCCAAGGGGCTCGGAGTGAGGCAGGCAGGAGGAGCCTCAAAACAGAGGACCCATAGAATAAAAAAGGTGAGGAATCCCGCAGTTGGAACCTCCTAGCATGCAGCAAGGAGCAGCGAGGCTATGGGGTCCCGGCCGTTGTGAACTCACAACAGAGGACCCTCATCATGAAACTGTGAACAACACAGCTGTTGGGACCACAGAACAGAAGGCCCACATTCCCATGGGGTTGGGAACCTGGCAGGAGTGTACTCGCACCACAGGGCACACATCAGAAAATTTTGGGAGCCCAGGAGTTAGGGCCTGACGCCAGACGGCCCTAATTACCGAGGGGAGCAGACTCCTAGAAGGCACCAACTCCCACCTGAGGGCCCACGTCTCCAAGGTGATGTGCGTTAGCCAGGCAGGAGTGACCTCACAGCAGAGGGCCTATGTCACAGAAGGGGGAGGAACCCAGCCAGGATAAGACTCTCACCAGAGGGCCCACATCACCAAGGGGATCAGAACCAGGCAGGAGTGGCCTCACACCAGTGTGGCCAAATCGTAGAAAAGTGAGGAACCCAGAACATATGGCCTAAACCAGAGGACCCACATCAACAAGGGGCTCAGAGTGAGGCAGGCAGGAGGTGTCTCAAACAGAGGGCCATAAAATAAAAAAGGTGAGGTAACCCGCAGTTGGAACCTCCCAGCAGGCGGCAAGGAGCAGCGAGGCTATGGGATCCCGGCCG
This sequence comes from Delphinapterus leucas, assembly GCF_059928025.1. NCBI lineage: Eukaryota > Metazoa > Chordata > Mammalia > Artiodactyla > Monodontidae > Delphinapterus > Delphinapterus leucas. Next base: position 129,744 of record NW_028322267.1, read on the forward strand.
GTGTGAACTCACAACAGAAGGCCCTCATCACGAAACTGTGAACAACCCAGCGGTTGGGACCACAGAGAAGAAGGCCCACATTCCCATGGGGTTGGGAACCTGGCAGGAGTGTACTCCCACCAGAGGGCACACATCAGAAAAGTATGGGAGCCCAGGAGTTAGGGCCTGACGTCAGAGGGCCCTCATTACCGAGGGGAGGAGACTCCCAGCAGGCACCAACTCCCAACTGAGGGCCCACGTCGCCAAGGTGACGTGCGCCAGCCAGGCAGGAGTGACCTCACAGCAGAGGGCATACGTCCCAGAAGGGTGAGGCACCCAGCCAGGATAAGAGTCTCACCAGAGGGCCCGCATCACCAAGGGGATCGGATCCAGGCAAGAGTGGCCTCACACCAGTGTGGCCAAATCATAGAAAGGTGAGGAACCCAGAACACGTGGCCTAAACCAGAGGATCCACATCTCCAAGGGGTTCCGAGTGAGGCAGGCAGGACTAGCCTCACAACGCAGGGCCCATAGAATAAAAAATGTGAGGAATCCAACAGTTCGAACCTCCCAGCAGGTGGCCCAGAGCACCCAGTCTATGGGATCCAGGCCGCAGTGCACTCACAGCAGAGGGCCCACATCATGAAACTTTGAGCAACCCAGCCGTTTGGACATCAGAGCAGAAGTCCCACATCCCCACGGGGATGGGAACCTGGCAGGAGTGTCCTCGCACCACTTAGTACGTATTAGAAAATGTGGGTACACAGCAGTTAGGGCCTGACGCCAAAGGGCCCTCATTACTGAGGGAAGGAGGCTCCCAGCACGCTCCAACTGCCACCAGAGGGCCGACGTCACCAAGGCGGGGGGTGTGCCAGCCAGGCAGGAGTGACCTCAGAGCAGAGGGCCAAGTTCACGGAAGTGTGAGGAACCCAACCAGGATCAGACTCTCACCAGAGGGCCCACATCACCAAGAGGATGGGAACCAGGCAGGAGTGTTCTCAGTCCAGTGGGGCCACATCATTGAAAGGCGAGGAAACCACCACATGTGGCCTCAAACCAGAGGACACACATCACCAAGGGGCTGGGAGGGAGGCAGGCAGGAGTAGTCTCAAAACAGAGGGCCCATAGAATAAAAAAGGTGAGGAATCCCGCAGTTGGAACATCCCAGCAGGCGGCAAGGAACAACGAGGCTATGGGATCCCGGCCGGTGTGAACTCACAAAAGAGGGCCCTCATCATGAAACTGTGAATAGCCCAGCCATTGGGTCCACAGAGCAGAAGGCCCACATTGCCATGGGGTTGGGAACCTGGCAGGAGTGTACTCGCACCACAGGGCACACATCAGAAAAGTTTGGGAGCCCAGGATTTAAGGCCTGACGCCAGAGGGCCCTCATTACCGAAGGGAGGAAACTCCCAGCAGACACCAAATCCCAACTGAGGGCCCACGTCGCCAAGGTGACGTGAGCCAGCCAGGCAGGAGTGACATCACAGCAGAGGGCATACGTCACAGAAGGGTGAGGAACCCAGCCAGGATAAGACTCTCACCAGAGGGCCCGCATCACCAAGGGGATCGGAACCAGGCAGAAGTATACTCACACCAGTGTGGCCAAATAATGGAAAGGTGAGGGACCCAGACCATGTGGCCTAAACCAGAGGAACCACATCTCCAAGGGGCTCGGAGTGAGGCAGGCAGGACTAGCCTAACAACACAGGGCCCATAGATTAAAAAATGTGAGGAATCCAGCAGTTGGAACCTCGCAGCAGGAGGCCCAGAGCACCGAGTCTATGGGATCCAGGCCAAAGTGAACTCACAGCAGAGGGCCCACATCATGAAACTGTGAGCAACCCAGCCGTTGGGACCTCAGAGCAGAACGCCCACATCCCCATGGGGATGGGAACGTGGCAGGCGTATCCTCGCACCACTTAGTACGTATTAGAAAATGTGGGTACCCAGCAGTTAGGGCCTGACGCCAAAGGGCTCTCATCACTGAGGGGAGGAGGCTCCCAGCAGGCTCCAACTGCCACCAGAGGGCCGACGTCGCCAAGGCGGGGTGTGCCAGCCAGGCAGGAGTGACCTCAGAGCTGAGGGCCAAGCTCACGGAAGTGTGAGGAACCCAACCCGGATCAGATTCTCACCAGAGGGCCCACATCACCAAGGGGATGCGAACCAGGCAGGAGTGTGCTCACACCAGTGGGGCCACATCATTGAAAGGCAAGGAACCCACCACATGTGGCCTCAAACCAGAAGACCCACATCAACAAGGGGCTCAGAGTGAGGCAGGCAGGAAGTGTCTCACAACACACGGCCCATAGAAGAAAAAAGGTAAGGAATCCTGCAGTTGGAAGCTCCAAGCAGGTGGCCCAGAGCACCGAGGCTATGGGATGCATGCCGGAGTGAACTCACAGCAGAGGGCCCACATCCTGACACTGTGAGCAAGCCAGCCGTTGGCACCTCAGAACAGAAGGCCCAAATCTGCATGGGGATGGGAACCTGGCAGGAGTGTCATCGCACAAGTGGGCGCACATCAGAAAATGTGGTGAGCCCAGCAGTTAGGGCCGGACGCCAGAGGGCCCTCATCACCGATGGGAGGAGGTTCCCAGCACGCTCCAACTGCAACCAGAGGGCCCATGTGGCCAAGGCGTCGTGTGCCAGCCAGGCAGGTGTGACCTCACAGCAGAGGGCCCGCCTCACAGAAGTGTGAGGAATCAAGCCAGGATCAGACTCTCACCAGAGGGCCCACATCAACAAGGGGATGGGAACCAGTCAGGAGTGTCCTCACACCAGTAGGGCCACATCCCTAAAAGGTGAGACAAACGGCACACGTGGTCTCAAACCAGAAGACCTACATCACCAAGGGGCTCGGTGTGAGGCAGGCAGGAGGAGCTTCACCACACAGGGCCCAAAGTATAAGAAAGGTGAGGAATCCAGCAGTTGGAACCTCCCAGCAGGCGGCCCAGAGCACAGAGGCTATGGGATCTAGGCCTGAGTGAACTAACACCGGAGTGCCAACATAACGAAACTGTGAGCAACCCAGGCGTTGCGACCACAGAGCAGAAGGCACACATCCCCATGAGTATTGGAACCTTACAGGAGTGTCCTGGCATCACTGGGCTCACATCAGAAATCGTGGGGAGCCCAGCAGTTAGAGCCTGACGCAAGAGGGCCCTCATCACCTTGGAGAGGAGGGTACAAGAAGGCTCCAACTGCCACCAGAAGTCCGACGTCACCAGGGCAACGGGAGCAAGCCAGGCAGGAGTTACCTCACAGCAGAGGGCCCACCTCACAGAAGAGTGAGGAACCCAGCCAGGATCAGACTCTCACCAGAGGGCCCACATCACCAAGGGGATCTGATCCAGGCAGGAGTGGCCTCACACCAGTGTGGCCAAATCATAGAAAGGTGAGGAACCCAGAACATGTGGCCTAAACAAGAGGACCCACATCTCCAAGGGGCTCGGAGTGAGGCAGGCAGGAGGAGCCTCAAAACAGAGGACCCATAGAATAAAAAAGGTGAGGAATCCCGCAGTTGGAACCTCCTAGCATGCAGCAAGGAGCAGCGAGGCTATGGGGTCCCGGCCGTTGTGAACTCACAACAGAGGACCCTCATCATGAAACTGTGAACAACACAGCTGTTGGGACCACAGAACAGAAGGCCCACATTCCCATGGGGTTGGGAACCTGGCAGGAGTGTACTCGCACCACAGGGCACACATCAGAAAATTTTGGGAGCCCAGGAGTTAGGGCCTGACGCCAGACGGCCCTAATTACCGAGGGGAGCAGACTCCTAGAAGGCACCAACTCCCACCTGAGGGCCCACGTCTCCAAGGTGATGTGCGTTAGCCAGGCAGGAGTGACCTCACAGCAGAGGGCCTATGTCACAGAAGGGGGAGGAACCCAGCCAGGATAAGACTCTCACCAGAGGGCCCACATCACCAAGGGGATCAGAACCAGGCAGGAGTGGCCTCACACCAGTGTGGCCAAATCGTAGAAAAGTGAGGAACCCAGAACATATGGCCTAAACCAGAGGACCCACATCAACAAGGGGCTCAGAGTGAGGCAGGCAGGAGGTGTCTCAAACAGAGGGCCATAAAATAAAAAAGGTGAGGTAACCCGCAGTTGGAACCTCCCAGCAGGCGGCAAGGAGCAGCGAGGCTATGGGATCCCGGCCGGTGTGAACTCACAACAGAAGGCCCTCATCACGAAACTGTGAACAACCCAGCGGTTGGGACCACAGAGAAGAAGGCCCACATTCCCATGGGGTTGGGAACCTGGCAGGAGTGTACTCCCACCAGAGGGCACACATCAGAAAAGTATGGGAGCCCAGGAGTTAGGGCCTGACGTCAGAGGGCCCTCATTACCGAGGGGAGGAGACTCCCAGCAGGCACCAACTCCCAACTGAGGGCCCACGTCGCCAAGGTGACGTGCGCCAGCCAGGCAGGAGTGACCTCACAGCAGAGGGCATACGTCCCAGAAGGGTGAGGCACCCAGCCAGGATAAGAGTCTCACCAGAGGGCCCGCATCACCAAGGGGATCGGATCCAGGCAAGAGTGGCCTCACACCAGTGTGGCCAAATCATAGAAAGGTGAGGAACCCAGAACACGTGGCCTAAACCAGAGGATCCACATCTCCAAGGGGTTCAGAGTGAGGCAGGCAGGACTAGCCTCACAACGCAGGGCCCATAGAATAAAAAATGTGAGGAATCCAACAGTTCGAACCTCCCAGCAGGTGGCCCAGAGCACCCAGTCTATGGGATCCAGGCCGCAGTGCACTCACAGCAGAGGGCCCACATCATGAAACTTTGAGCAACCCAGCCGTTTGGACATCAGAGCAGAAGTCCCACATCCCCACGGGGATGGGAACCTGGCAGGAGTGTCCTCGCACCACTTAGTACGTATTAGAAAATGTGGGTACACAGCAGTTAGGGCCTGACGCCAAAGGGCCCTCATTACTGAGGGAAGGAGGCTCCCAGCACGCTCCAACTGCCACCAGAGGGCCGACGTCACCAAGGCGGGGGGTGTGCCAGCCAGGCAGGAGTGACCTCAGAGCAGAGGGCCAAGTTCACGGAAGTGTGAGGAACCCAACCAGGATCAGACTCTCACCAGAGGGCCCACATCACCAAGAGGATGGGAACCAGGCAGGAGTGTTCTCAGTCCAGTGGGGCCACATCATTGAAAGGCGAGGAAACCACCACATGTGGCCTCAAACCAGAGGACACACATCACCAAGGGGCTGGGAGGGAGGCAGGCAGGAGTAGTCTCAAAACAGAGGGCCCATAGAATAAAAAAGGTGAGGAATCCCGCAGTTGGAACATCCCAGCAGGCGGCAAGGAACAACGAGGCTATGGGATCCCGGCCGGTGTGAACTCACAAAAGAGGGCCCTCATCATGAAACTGTGAATAGCCCAGCCATTGGGTCCACAGAGCAGAAGGCCCACATTGCCATGGGGTTGGGAACCTGGCAGGAGTGTACTCGCACCACAGGGCACACATCAGAAAAGTTTGGGAGCCCAGGATTTAAGGCCTGACGCCAGAGGGCCCTCATTACCGAAGGGAGGAAACTCCCAGCAGACACCAAATCCCAACTGAGGGCCCACGTCGCCAAGGTGACGTGCGCCAGCCAGGCAGGAGTGACATCACAGCAGAGGGCATACGTCACAGAAGGGTGAGGAACCCAGCCAGGATAAGACTCTCACCAGAGGGCCCGCATCACCAAGGGGATCGGAACCAGGCAGAAGTATACTCACACCAGTGTGGCCAAATAATGGAAAGGTGAGGGACCCAGACCATGTGGCCTAAACCAGAGGAACCACATCTCCAAGGGGCTCGGAGTGAGGCAGGCAGGACTAGCCTAACAACACAGGGCCCATAGATTAAAAAATGTGAGGAATCCAGCAGTTGGAACCTCGCAGCAGGAGGCCCAGAGCACCGAGTCTATGGGATCCAGGCCAAAGTGAACTCACAGCAGAGGGCCCACATCATGAAACTGTGAGCAACCCAGCCGTTGGGACCTCAGAGCAGAACGCCCACATCCCCATGGGGATGGGAACGTGGCAGGCGTATCCTCGCACCACTTAGTACGTATTAGAAAATGTGGGTACCCAGCAGTTAGGGCCTGACGCCAAAGGGCTCTCATCACTGAGGGGAGGAGGCTCCCAGCAGGCTCCAACTGCCACCAGAGGGCCGACGTCGCCAAGGCGGGGTGTGCCAGCCAGGCAGGAGTGACCTCAGAGCTGAGGGCCAAGCTCACGGAAGTGTGAGGAACCCAACCCGGATCAGATTCTCACCAGAGGGCCCACATCACCAAGGGGATGCGAACCAGGCAGGAGTGTGCTCACACCAGTGGGGCCACATCATTGAAAGGCAAGGAACCCACCACATGTGGCCTCAAACCAGAAGACCCACATCAACAAGGGGCTCAGAGTGAGGCAGGCAGGAAGTGTCTCACAACACACGGCCCATAGAAGAAAAAAGGTAAGGAATCCTGCAGTTGGAAGCTCCAAGCAGGTGGCCCAGAGCACCGAGGCTATGGGATGCACGCCGGAGTGAACTCACAGCAGAGGGCCCACATCCTGACACTGTGAGCAAGCCAGCCGTTGGCACCTCAGAACAGAAGGCCCAAATCTGCATGGGGATGGGAACCTGGCAGGAGTGTCATCGCACAAGTGGGCGCACATCAGAAAATGTGGTGAGCCCAGCAGTTAGGGCCGGACGCCAGAGGGCCCTCATCACCGATGGGAGGAGGTTCCCAGCACGCTCCAACTGCAACCAGAGGGCCCATGTGGCCAAGGCGTCGTGTGCCAGCCAGGCAGGTGTGACCTCACAGCAGAGGGCCCGCCTCACAGAAGTGTGAGGAATCAAGCCAGGATCAGACTCTCACCAGAGGGCCCACATCAACAAGGGGATGGGAACCAGTCAGGAGTGTCCTCACACCAGTAGGGCCACATCCCTAAAAGGTGAGACAAACGGCACACGTGGTCTCAAACCAGAAGACCTACATCACCAAGGGGCTCGGTGTGAGGCAGGCAGGAGGAGCTTCACCACACAGGGCCCAAAGTATAAGAAAGGTGAGGAATCCAGCAGTTGGAACCTCCCAGCAGGCGGCCCAGAGCACAGAGGCTATGGGATCTAGGCCTGAGTGAACTAACACCGGAGTGCCAACATAACGAAACTGTGAGCAACCCAGGCGTTGCGACCACAGAGCAGAAGGCACACATCCCCATGAGTATTGGAACCTTACAGGAGTGTCCTGGCATCACTGGGCTCACATCAGAAATCGTGGGGAGCCCAGCAGTTAGAGCCTGACGCAAGAGGGCCCTCATCACCTTGGAGAGGAGGGTACAAGAAGGCTCCAACTGCCACCAGAAGTCCGACGTCACCAGGGCAACGGGAGCAAGCCAGGCAGGAGTTACCTCACAGCAGAGGGCCCACCTCACAGAAGAGTGAGGAACCCAGCCAGGATCAGACTCTCACCAGAGGGCCCACATCACCAAGGGGATCTGATCCAGGCAGGAGTGGCCTCACACCAGTGTGGCCAAATCATAGAAAGGTGAGGAACCCAGAACATGTGGCCTAAACAAGAGGACCCACATCTCCAAGGGGCTCGGAGTGAGGCAGGCAGGAGGAGCCTCAAAACAGAGGACCCATAGAATAAAAAAGGTGAGGAATCCCGCAGTTGGAACCTCCTAGCATGCAGCAAGGAGCAGCGAGGCTATGGGGTCCCGGCCGTTGTGAACTCACAACAGAGGACCCTCATCATGAAACTGTGAACAACACAGCTGTTGGGACCACAGAACAGAAGGCCCACATTCCCATGGGGTTGGGAACCTGGCAGGAGTGTACTCGCACCACAGGGCACACATCAGAAAATTTTGGGAGCCCAGGAGTTAGGGCCTGACGCCAGACGGCCCTAATTACCGAGGGGAGCAGACTCCTAGAAGGCACCAACTCCCACCTGAGGGCCCACGTCTCCAAGGTGATGTGCGTTAGCCAGGCAGGAGTGACCTCACAGCAGAGGGCCTATGTCACAGAAGGGGGAGGAACCCAGCCAGGATAAGACTCTCACCAGAGGGCCCACATCACCAAGGGGATCAGAACCAGGCAGGAGTGGCCTCACACCAGTGTGGCCAAATCGTAGAAAAGTGAGGAACCCAGAACATATGGCCTAAACCAGAGGACCCACATCAACAAGGGGCTCAGAGTGAGGCAGGCAGGAGGTGTCTCAAACAGAGGGCCATAAAATAAAAAAGGTGAGGTAACCCGCAGTTGGAACCTCCCAGCAGGCGGCAAGGAGCAGCGAGGCTATGGGATCCCGGCCGGTGTGAACTCACAACAGAAGGCCCTCATCACGAAACTGTGAACAACCCAGCGGTTGGGACCACAGAGAAGAAGGCCCACATTCCCATGGGGTTGGGAACCTGGCAGGAGTGTACTCCCACCAGAGGGCACACATCAGAAAAGTATGGGAGCCCAGGAGTTAGGGCCTGACGTCAGAGGGCCCTCATTACCGAGGGGAGGAGACTCCCAGCAGGCACCAACTCCCAACTGAGGGCCCACGTCGCCAAGGTGACGTGCGCCAGCCAGGCAGGAGTGACCTCACAGCAGAGGGCATACGTCCCAGAAGGGTGAGGCACCCAGCCAGGATAAGAGTCTCACCAGAGGGCCCGCATCACCAAGGGGATCGGATCCAGGCAAGAGTGGCCTCACACCAGTGTGGCCAAATCATAGAAAGGTGAGGAACCCAGAACACGTGGCCTAAACCAGAGGATCCACATCTCCAAGGGGTTCAGAGTGAGGCAGGCAGGACTAGCCTCACAACGCAGGGCCCATAGAATAAAAAATGTGAGGAATCCAACAGTTCGAACCTCCCAGCAGGTGGCCCAGAGCACCCAGTCTATGGGATCCAGGCCGCAGTGCACTCACAGCAGAGGGCCCACATCATGAAACTTTGAGCAACCCAGCCGTTTGGACATCAGAGCAGAAGTCCCACATCCCCACGGGGATGGGAACCTGGCAGGAGTGTCCTCGCACCACTTAGTACGTATTAGAAAATGTGGGTACACAGCAGTTAGGGCCTGACGCCAAAGGGCCCTCATTACTGAGGGAAGGAGGCTCCCAGCACGCTCCAACTGCCACCAGAGGGCCGACGTCACCAAGGCGGGGGGTGTGCCAGCCAGGCAGGAGTGACCTCAGAGCAGAGGGCCAAGTTCACGGAAGTGTGAGGAACCCAACCAGGATCAGACTCTCACCAGAGGGCCCACATCACCAAGAGGATGGGAACCAGGCAGGAGTGTTCTCAGTCCAGTGGGGCCACATCATTGAAAGGCGAGGAAACCACCACATGTGGCCTCAAACCAGAGGACACACATCACCAAGGGGCTGGGAGGGAGGCAGGCAGGAGTAGTCTCAAAACAGAGGGCCCATAGAATAAAAAAGGTGAGGAATCCCGCAGTTGGAACATCCCAGCAGGCGGCAAGGAACAACGAGGCTATGGGATCCCGGCCGGTGTGAACTCACAAAAGAGGGCCCTCATCATGAAACTGTGAATAGCCCAGCCATTGGGTCCACAGAGCAGAAGGCCCACATTGCCATGGGGTTGGGAACCTGGCAGGAGTGTACTCGCACCACAGGGCACACATCAGAAAAGTTTGGGAGCCCAGGATTTAAGGCCTGACGCCAGAGGGCCCTCATTACCGAAGGGAGGAAACTCCCAGCAGACACCAAATCCCAACTGAGGGCCCACGTCGCCAAGGTGACGTGCGCCAGCCAGGCAGGAGTGACATCACAGCAGAGGGCATACGTCACAGAAGGGTGAGGAACCCAGCCAGGATAAGACTCTCACCAGAGGGCCCGCATCACCAAGGGGATCGGAACCAGGCAGAAGTATACTCACACCAGTGTGGCCAAATAATGGAAAGGTGAGGGACCCAGACCATGTGGCCTAAACCAGAGGAACCACATCTCCAAGGGGCTCGGAGTGAGGCAGGCAGGACTAGCCTAACAACACAGGGCCCATAGATTAAAAAATGTGAGGAATCCAGCAGTTGGAACCTCACAGCAGGAGGCCCAGAGCACCGAGTCTATGGGATCCAGGCCAAAGTGAACTCACAGCAGAGGGCCCACATCATGAAACTGTGAGCAACCCAGCCGTTGGGACCTCAGAGCAGAACGCCCACATCCCCATGGGGATGGGAACGTGGCAGGCGTATCCTCGCACCACTTAGTACGTATTAGAAAATGTGGGTACCCAGCAGTTAGGGCCTGACGCCAAAGGGCTCTCATCACTGAGGGGAGGAGGCTCCCAGCAGGCTCCAACTGCCACCAGAGGGCCGACGTCGCCAAGGCGGGGTGTGCCAGCCAGGCAGGAGTGACCTCAGAGCTGAGGGCCAAGCTCACGGAAGTGTGAGGAACCCAACCCGGATCAGATTCTCACCAGAGGGCCCACATCACCAAGGGGATGCGAACCAGGCAGGAGTGTGCTCACACCAGTGGGGCCACATCATTGAAAGGCAAGGAACCCACCACATGTGGCCTCAAACCAGAAGACCCACATCAACAAGGGGCTCAGAGTGAGGCAGGCAGGAAGTGTCTCACAACACACGGCCCATAGAAGAAAAAAGGTAAGGAATCCTGCAGTTGGAAGCTCCAAGCAGGTGGCCCAGAGCACCGAGGCTATGGGATGCATGCCGGAGTGAACTCACAGCAGAGGGCCCACATCCTGACACTGTGAGCAAGCCAGCCGTTGGCACCTCAGAACAGAAGGCCCAAATCTGCATGGGGATGGGAACCTGGCAGGAGTGTCATCGCACAAGTGGGCGCACATCAGAAAATGTGGTGAGCCCAGCAGTTAGGGCCGGACGCCAGAGGGCCCTCATCACCGATGGGAGGAGGTTCCCAGCACGCTCCAACTGCAACCAGAGGGCCCATGTGGCCAAGGCGTCGTGTGCCAGCCAGGCAGGTGTGACCTCACAGCAGAGGGCCCGCCTCACAGAAGTGTGAGGAATCAAGCCAGGATCAGACTCTCACCAGAGGGCCCACATCAACAAGGGGATGGGAACCAGTCAGGAGTGTCCTCACACCAGTAGGGCCACATCCCTAAAAGGTGAGACAAACGGCACACGTGGTCTCAAACCAGAAGACCTACATCACCAAGGGGCTCGGTGTGAGGCAGGCAGGAGGAGCTTCACCACACAGGGCCCAAAGTATAAGAAAGGTGAGGAATCCAGCAGTTGGAACCTCCCAGCAGGCGGCCCAGAGCACAGAGGCTATGGGATCTAGGCCTGAGTGAACTAACACCGGAGTGCCAACATAACGAAACTGTGAGCAACCCAGGCGTTGCGACCACAGAGCAGAAGGCACACATCCCCATGAGTATTGGAACCTTACAGGAGTGTCCTGGCATCACTGGGCTCACATCAGAAATCGTGGGGAGCCCAGCAGTTAGAGCCTGACGCAAGAGGGCCCTCATCACCTTGGAGAGGAGGGTACAAGAAGGCTCCAACTGCCACCAGAAGTCCGACGTCACCAGGGCAATGGGAGCAAGCCAGGCAGGAGTTACCTCACAGCAGAGGGCCCACCTCACAGAAGAGTGAGGAACCCAGCCAGGATCAGACTCTCACCAGAGGGCCCACATCACCAAGGGGATCTGATCCAGGCAGGAGTGGCCTCACACCAGTGTGGCCAAATCATAGAAAGGTGAGGAACCCAGAACATGTGGCCTAAACAAGAGGACCCACATCTCCAAGGGGCTCGGAGTGAGGCAGGCAGGAGGAGCCTCAAAACAGAGGACCCATAGAATAAAAAAGGTGAGGAATCCCGCAGTTGGAACCTCCTAGCATGCAGCAAGGAGCAGCGAGGCTATGGGGTCCCGGCCGTTGTGAACTCACAACAGAGGACCCTCATCATGAAACTGTGAACAACACAGCTGTTGGGACCACAGAACAGAAGGCCCACATTCCCATGGGGTTGGGAACCTGGCAGGAGTGTACTCGCACCACAGGGCACACATCAGAAAATTTTGGGAGCCCAGGAGTTAGGGCCTGACGCCAGACGGCCCTAATTACCGAGGGGAGCAGACTCCTAGAAGGCACCAACTCCCACCTGAGGGCCCACGTCTCCAAGGTGATGTGCGTTAGCCAGGCAGGAGTGACCTCACAGCAGAGGGCCTATGTCACAGAAGGGGGAGGAACCCAGCCAGGATAAGACTCTCACCAGAGGGCCCACATCACCAAGGGGATCAGAACCAGGCAGGAGTGGCCTCACACCAGTGTGGCCAAATCGTAGAAAAGTGAGGAACCCAGAACATATGGCCTAAACCAGAGGACCCACATCAACAAGGGGCTCAGAGTGAGGCAGGCAGGAGGTGTCTCAAACAGAGGGCCATAAAATAAAAAAGGTGAGGTAACCCGCAGTTGGAACCTCCCAGCAGGCGGCAAGGAGCAGCGAGGCTATGGGATCCCGGCCGGTGTGAACTCACAACAGAAGGCCCTCATCACGAAACTGTGAACAACCCAGCGGTTGGGACCACAGAGAAGAAGGCCCACATTCCCATGGGGTTGGGAACCTGGCAGGAGTGTACTCCCACCAGAGGGCACACATCAGAAAAGTATGGGAGCCCAGGAGTTAGGGCCTGACGTCAGAGGGCCCTCATTACCGAGGGGAGGAGACTCCCAGCAGGCACCAACTCCCAACTGAGGGCCCACGTCGCCAAGGTGACGTGCGCCAGCCAGGCAGGAGTGACCTCACAGCAGAGGGCATACGTCCCAGAAGGGTGAGGCACCCAGCCAGGATAAGAGTCTCACCAGAGGGCCCGCATCACCAAGGGGATCGGATCCAGGCAAGAGTGGCCTCACACCAGTGTGGCCAAATCATAGAAAGGTGAGGAACCCAGAACACGTGGCCTAAACCAGAGGATCCACATCTCCAAGGGGTTCAGAGTGAGGCAGGCAGGACTAGCCTCACAACGCAGGGCCCATAGAATAAAAAATGTGAGGAATCCAACAGTTCGAACCTCCCAGCAGGTGGCCCAGAGCACCCAGTCTATGGGATCCAGGCCGCAGTGCACTCACAGCAGAGGGCCCACATCATGAAACTTTGAGCAACCCAGCCGTTTGGACATCAGAGCAGAAGTCCCACATCCCCACGGGGATGGGAACCTGGCAGGAGTGTCCTCGCACCACTTAGTACGTATTAGAAAATGTGGGTACACAGCAGTTAGGGCCTGACGCCAAAGGGCCCTCATTACTGAGGGAAGGAGGCTCCCAGCACGCTCCAACTGCCACCAGAGGGCCGACGTCACCAAGGCGCGGTGTGCCAGCCAGGCAGGAGTGACCTCAGAGCAGAGGGCCAAGTTCACGGAAGTGTGAGGAACCCAACCAGGATCAGACTCTCACCAGAGGGCCCACATCACCAAGAGGATGGGAACCAGGCAGGAGTGTTCTCAGTCCAGTGGGGCCACATCATTGAAAGGCGAGGAAACCACCACATGTGGCCTCAAACCAGAGGACACACATCACCAAGGGGCTGGGAGGGAGGCAGGCAGGAGTAGTCTCAAAACAGAGGGCCCATAGAATAAAAAAGGTGAGGAATCCCGCAGTTGGAACATCCCAGCAGGCGGCAAGGAACAACGAGGCTATGGGATCCCGGCCGGTGTGAACTCACAAAAGAGGGCCCTCATCATGAAACTGTGAATAGCCCAGCCATTGGGTCCACAGAGCAGAAGGCCCACATTGCCATGGGGTTGGGAACCTGGCAGGAGTGTACTCGCACCACAGGGCACACATCAGAAAAGTTTGGGAGCCCAGGATTTAAGGCCTGACGCCAGAGGGCCCTCATTACCGAAGGGAGGAAACTCCCAGCAGACACCAAATCCCAACTGAGGGCCCACGTCGCCAAGGTGACGTGCGCCAGCCAGGCAGGAGTGACATCACAGCAGAGGGCATACGTCACAGAAGGGTGAGGAACCCAGCCAGGATAAGACTCTCACCAGAGGGCCCGCATCACCAAGGGGATCGGAACCAGGCAGAAGTATACTCACACCAGTGTGGCCAAATAATGGAAAGGTGAGGGACCCAGACCATGTGGCCTAAACCAGAGGAACCACATCTCCAAGGGGCTCGGAGTGAGGCAGGCAGGACTAGCCTAACAACACAGGGCCCATAGATTAAAAAATGTGAGGAATCCAGCAGTTGGAACCTCGCAGCAGGAGGCCCAGAGCACCGAGTCTATGGGATCCAGGCCAAAGTGAACTCACAGCAGAGGGCCCACATCATGAAACTGTGAGCAACCCAGCCGTTGGGACCTCAGAGCAGAACGCCCACATCCCCATGGGGATGGGAACGTGGCAGGCGTATCCTCGCACCACTTAGTACGTATTAGAAAATGTGGGTACCCAGCAGTTAGGGCCTGACGCCAAAGGGCTCTCATCACTGAGGGGAGGAGGCTCCCAGCAGGCTCCAACTGCCACCAGAGGGCCGACGTCGCCAAGGCGGGGTGTGCCAGCCAGGCAGGAGTGACCTCAGAGCTGAGGGCCAAGCTCACGGAAGTGTGAGGAACCCAACCCGGATCAGATTCTCACCAGAGGGCCCACATCACCAAGGGGATGCGAACCAGGCAGGAGTGTGCTCACACCAGTGGGGCCACATCATTGAAAGGCAAGGAACCCACCACATGTGGCCTCAAACCAGAAGACCCACATCAACAAGGGGCTCAGAGTGAGGCAGGCAGGAAGTGTCTCACAACACACGGCCCATAGAAGAAAAAAGGTAAGGAATCCTGCAGTTGGAAGCTCCAAGCAGGTGGCCCAGAGCACCGAGGCTATGGGATGCACGCCGGAGTGAACTCACAGCAGAGGGCCCACATCCTGACACTGTGAGCAAGCCAGCCGTTGGCACCTCAGAACAGAAGGCCCAAATCTGCATGGGGATGGGAACCTGGCAGGAGTGTCATCGCACAAGTGGGCGCACATCAGAAAATGTGGTGAGCCCAGCAGTTAGGGCCGGACGCCAGAGGGCCCTCATCACCGATGGGAGGAGGTTCCCAGCACGCTCCAACTGCAACCAGAGGGCCCATGTGGCCAAGGCGTCGTGTGCCAGCCAGGCAGGTGTGACCTCACAGCAGAGGGCCCGCCTCACAGAAGTGTGAGGAATCAAGCCAGGATCAGACTCTCACCAGAGGGCCCACATCAACAAGGGGATGGGAACCAGTCAGGAGTGTCCTCACACCAGTAGGGCCACATCCCTAAAAGGTGAGACAAACGGCACACGTGGTCTCAAACCAGAAGACCTACATCACCAAGGGGCTCGGTGTGAGGCAGGCAGGAGGAGCTTCACCACACAGGGCCCAAAGTATAAGAAAGGTGAGGAATCCAGCAGTTGGAACCTCCCAGCAGGCGGCCCAGAGCACAGAGGCTATGGGATCTAGGCCTGAGTGAACTAACACCGGAGTGCCAACATAACGAAACTGTGAGCAACCCAGGCGTTGCGACCACAGAGCAGAAGGCACACATCCCCATGAGTATTGGAACCTTACAGGAGTGTCCTGGCATCACTGGGCTCACATCAGAAATCGTGGGGAGCCCAGCAGTTAGAGCCTGACGCAAGAGGGCCCTCATCACCTTGGAGAGGAGGGTACAAGAAGGCTCCAACTGCCACCAGAAGTCCGACGTCACCAGGGCAACGGGAGCAAGCCAGGCAGGAGTTACCTCACAGCAGAGGGCCCACCTCACAGAAGAGTGAGGAACCCAGCCAGGATCAGACTCTCACCAGAGGGCCCACATCACCAAGGGGATCTGATCCAGGCAGGAGTGGCCTCACACCAGTGTGGCCAAATCATAGAAAGGTGAGGAACCCAGAACATGTGGCCTAAACAAGAGGACCCACATCTCCAAGGGGCTCGGAGTGAGGCAGGCAGGAGGAGCCTCAAAACAGAGGACCCATAGAATAAAAAAGGTGAGGAATCCCGCAGTTGGAACCTCCTAGCATGCAGCAAGGAGCAGCGAGGCTATGGGGTCCCGGCCGTTGTGAACTCACAACAGAGGACCCTCATCATGAAACTGTGAACAACACAGCTGTTGGGACCACAGAACAGAAGGCCCACATTCCCATGGGGTTGGGAACCTGGCAGGAGTGTACTCGCACCACAGGGCACACATCAGAAAATTTTGGGAGCCCAGGAGTTAGGGCCTGACGCCAGACGGCCCTAATTACCGAGGGGAGCAGACTCCTAGAAGGCACCAACTCCCACCTGAGGGCCCACGTCTCCAAGGTGATGTGCGTTAGCCAGGCAGGAGTGACCTCACAGCAGAGGGCCTATGTCACAGAAGGGGGAGGAACCCAGCCAGGATAAGACTCTCACCAGAGGGCCCACATCACCAAGGGGATCAGAACCAGGCAGGAGTGGCCTCACACCAGTGTGGCCAAATCGTAGAAAAGTGAGGAACCCAGAACATATGGCCTAAACCAGAGGACCCACATCAACAAGGGGCTCAGAGTGAGGCAGGCAGGAGGTGTCTCAAACAGAGGGCCATAAAATAAAAAAGGTGAGGTAACCCGCAGTTGGAACCTCCCAGCAGGCGGCAAGGAGCAGCGAGGCTATGGGATCCCGGCCGGTGTGAACTCACAACAGAAGGCCCTCATCACGAAACTGTGAACAACCCAGCGGTTGGGACCACAGAGAAGAAGGCCCACATTCCCATGGGGTTGGGAACCTGGCAGGAGTGTACTCCCACCAGAGGGCACACATCAGAAAAGTATGGGAGCCCAGGAGTTAGGGCCTGACGTCAGAGGGCCCTCATTACCGAGGGGAGGAGACTCCCAGCAGGCACCAACTCCCAACTGAGGGCCCACGTCGCCAAGGTGACGTGCGCCAGCCAGGCAGGAGTGACCTCACAGCAGAGGGCATACGTCCCAGAAGGGTGAGGCACCCAGCCAGGATAAGAGTCTCACCAGAGGGCCCGCATCACCAAGGGGATCGGATCCAGGCAAGAGTGGCCTCACACCAGTGTGGCCAAATCATAGAAAGGTGAGGAACCCAGAACACGTGGCCTAAACCAGAGGATCCACATCTCCAAGGGGTTCAGAGTGAGGCAGGCAGGACTAGCCTCACAACGCAGGGCCCATAGAATAAAAAATGTGAGGAATCCAACAGTTCGAACCTCCCAGCAGGTGGCCCAGAGCACCCAGTCTATGGGATCCAGGCCGCAGTGCACTCACAGCAGAGGGCCCACATCATGAAACTTTGAGCAACCCAGCCGTTTGGACATCAGAGCAGAAGTCCCACATCCCCACGGGGATGGGAACCTGGCAGGAGTGTCCTCGCACCACTTAGTACGTATTAGAAAATGTGGGTACACAGCAGTTAGGGCCTGACGCCAAAGGGCCCTCATTACTGAGGGAAGGAGGCTCCCAGCACGCTCCAACTGCCACCAGAGGGCCGACGTCACCAAGGCGGGGGGTGTGCCAGCCAGGCAGGAGTGACCTCAGAGCAGAGGGCCAAGTTCACGGAAGTGTGAGGAACCCAACCAGGATCAGACTCTCACCAGAGGGCCCACATCACCAAGAGGATGGGAACCAGGCAGGAGTGTTCTCAGTCCAGTGGGGCCACATCATTGAAAGGCGAGGAAACCACCACATGTGGCCTCAAACCAGAGGACACACATCACCAAGGGGCTGGGAGGGAGGCAGGCAGGAGTAGTCTCAAAACAGAGGGCCCATAGAATAAAAAAGGTGAGGAATCCCGCAGTTGGAACATCCCAGCAGGCGGCAAGGAACAACGAGGCTATGGGATCCCGGCCGGTGTGAACTCACAA
Source organism: Delphinapterus leucas (assembly GCF_059928025.1). Taxonomy (NCBI): domain Eukaryota; kingdom Metazoa; phylum Chordata; class Mammalia; order Artiodactyla; family Monodontidae; genus Delphinapterus; species Delphinapterus leucas. Next base: position 147,522 of record NW_028322267.1, read on the forward strand.
AAGAGGGCCCTCATCATGAAACTGTGAATAGCCCAGCCATTGGGTCCACAGAGCAGAAGGCCCACATTGCCATGGGGTTGGGAACCTGGCAGGAGTGTACTCGCACCACAGGGCACACATCAGAAAAGTTTGGGAGCCCAGGATTTAAGGCCTGACGCCAGAGGGCCCTCATTACCGAAGGGAGGAAACTCCCAGCAGACACCAAATCCCAACTGAGGGCCCACGTCGCCAAGGTGACGTGCGCCAGCCAGGCAGGAGTGACATCACAGCAGAGGGCATACGTCACAGAAGGGTGAGGAACCCAGCCAGGATAAGACTCTCACCAGAGGGCCCGCATCACCAAGGGGATCGGAACCAGGCAGAAGTATACTCACACCAGTGTGGCCAAATAATGGAAAGGTGAGGGACCCAGACCATGTGGCCTAAACCAGAGGAACCACATCTCCAAGGGGCTCGGAGTGAGGCAGGCAGGACTAGCCTAACAACACAGGGCCCATAGATTAAAAAATGTGAGGAATCCAGCAGTTGGAACCTCACAGCAGGAGGCCCAGAGCACCGAGTCTATGGGATCCAGGCCAAAGTGAACTCACAGCAGAGGGCCCACATCATGAAACTGTGAGCAACCCAGCCGTTGGGACCTCAGAGCAGAACGCCCACATCCCCATGGGGATGGGAACGTGGCAGGCGTATCCTCGCACCACTTAGTACGTATTAGAAAATGTGGGTACCCAGCAGTTAGGGCCTGACGCCAAAGGGCTCTCATCACTGAGGGGAGGAGGCTCCCAGCAGGCTCCAACTGCCACCAGAGGGCCGACGTCGCCAAGGCGGGGTGTGCCAGCCAGGCAGGAGTGACCTCAGAGCTGAGGGCCAAGCTCACGGAAGTGTGAGGAACCCAACCCGGATCAGATTCTCACCAGAGGGCCCACATCACCAAGGGGATGCGAACCAGGCAGGAGTGTGCTCACACCAGTGGGGCCACATCATTGAAAGGCAAGGAACCCACCACATGTGGCCTCAAACCAGAAGACCCACATCAACAAGGGGCTCAGAGTGAGGCAGGCAGGAAGTGTCTCACAACACACGGCCCATAGAAGAAAAAAGGTAAGGAATCCTGCAGTTGGAAGCTCCAAGCAGGTGGCCCAGAGCACCGAGGCTATGGGATGCATGCCGGAGTGAACTCACAGCAGAGGGCCCACATCCTGACACTGTGAGCAAGCCAGCCGTTGGCACCTCAGAACAGAAGGCCCAAATCTGCATGGGGATGGGAACCTGGCAGGAGTGTCATCGCACAAGTGGGCGCACATCAGAAAATGTGGTGAGCCCAGCAGTTAGGGCCGGACGCCAGAGGGCCCTCATCACCGATGGGAGGAGGTTCCCAGCACGCTCCAACTGCAACCAGAGGGCCCATGTGGCCAAGGCGTCGTGTGCCAGCCAGGCAGGTGTGACCTCACAGCAGAGGGCCCGCCTCACAGAAGTGTGAGGAATCAAGCCAGGATCAGACTCTCACCAGAGGGCCCACATCAACAAGGGGATGGGAACCAGTCAGGAGTGTCCTCACACCAGTAGGGCCACATCCCTAAAAGGTGAGACAAACGGCACACGTGGTCTCAAACCAGAAGACCTACATCACCAAGGGGCTCGGTGTGAGGCAGGCAGGAGGAGCTTCACCACACAGGGCCCAAAGTATAAGAAAGGTGAGGAATCCAGCAGTTGGAACCTCCCAGCAGGCGGCCCAGAGCACAGAGGCTATGGGATCTAGGCCTGAGTGAACTAACACCGGAGTGCCAACATAACGAAACTGTGAGCAACCCAGGCGTTGCGACCACAGAGCAGAAGGCACACATCCCCATGAGTATTGGAACCTTACAGGAGTGTCCTGGCATCACTGGGCTCACATCAGAAATCGTGGGGAGCCCAGCAGTTAGAGCCTGACGCAAGAGGGCCCTCATCACCTTGGAGAGGAGGGTACAAGAAGGCTCCAACTGCCACCAGAAGTCCGACGTCACCAGGGCAATGGGAGCAAGCCAGGCAGGAGTTACCTCACAGCAGAGGGCCCACCTCACAGAAGAGTGAGGAACCCAGCCAGGATCAGACTCTCACCAGAGGGCCCACATCACCAAGGGGATCTGATCCAGGCAGGAGTGGCCTCACACCAGTGTGGCCAAATCATAGAAAGGTGAGGAACCCAGAACATGTGGCCTAAACAAGAGGACCCACATCTCCAAGGGGCTCGGAGTGAGGCAGGCAGGAGGAGCCTCAAAACAGAGGACCCATAGAATAAAAAAGGTGAGGAATCCCGCAGTTGGAACCTCCTAGCATGCAGCAAGGAGCAGCGAGGCTATGGGGTCCCGGCCGTTGTGAACTCACAACAGAGGACCCTCATCATGAAACTGTGAACAACACAGCTGTTGGGACCACAGAACAGAAGGCCCACATTCCCATGGGGTTGGGAACCTGGCAGGAGTGTACTCGCACCACAGGGCACACATCAGAAAATTTTGGGAGCCCAGGAGTTAGGGCCTGACGCCAGACGGCCCTAATTACCGAGGGGAGCAGACTCCTAGAAGGCACCAACTCCCACCTGAGGGCCCACGTCTCCAAGGTGATGTGCGTTAGCCAGGCAGGAGTGACCTCACAGCAGAGGGCCTATGTCACAGAAGGGGGAGGAACCCAGCCAGGATAAGACTCTCACCAGAGGGCCCACATCACCAAGGGGATCAGAACCAGGCAGGAGTGGCCTCACACCAGTGTGGCCAAATCGTAGAAAAGTGAGGAACCCAGAACATATGGCCTAAACCAGAGGACCCACATCAACAAGGGGCTCAGAGTGAGGCAGGCAGGAGGTGTCTCAAACAGAGGGCCATAAAATAAAAAAGGTGAGGTAACCCGCAGTTGGAACCTCCCAGCAGGCGGCAAGGAGCAGCGAGGCTATGGGATCCCGGCCGGTGTGAACTCACAACAGAAGGCCCTCATCACGAAACTGTGAACAACCCAGCGGTTGGGACCACAGAGAAGAAGGCCCACATTCCCATGGGGTTGGGAACCTGGCAGGAGTGTACTCCCACCAGAGGGCACACATCAGAAAAGTATGGGAGCCCAGGAGTTAGGGCCTGACGTCAGAGGGCCCTCATTACCGAGGGGAGGAGACTCCCAGCAGGCACCAACTCCCAACTGAGGGCCCACGTCGCCAAGGTGACGTGCGCCAGCCAGGCAGGAGTGACCTCACAGCAGAGGGCATACGTCCCAGAAGGGTGAGGCACCCAGCCAGGATAAGAGTCTCACCAGAGGGCCCGCATCACCAAGGGGATCGGATCCAGGCAAGAGTGGCCTCACACCAGTGTGGCCAAATCATAGAAAGGTGAGGAACCCAGAACACGTGGCCTAAACCAGAGGATCCACATCTCCAAGGGGTTCCGAGTGAGGCAGGCAGGACTAGCCTCACAACGCAGGGCCCATAGAATAAAAAATGTGAGGAATCCAACAGTTCGAACCTCCCAGCAGGTGGCCCAGAGCACCCAGTCTATGGGATCCAGGCCGCAGTGCACTCACAGCAGAGGGCCCACATCATGAAACTTTGAGCAACCCAGCCGTTTGGACATCAGAGCAGAAGTCCCACATCCCCACGGGGATGGGAACCTGGCAGGAGTGTCCTCGCACCACTTAGTACGTATTAGAAAATGTGGGTACACAGCAGTTAGGGCCTGACGCCAAAGGGCCCTCATTACTGAGGGAAGGAGGCTCCCAGCACGCTCCAACTGCCACCAGAGGGCCGACGTCACCAAGGCGGGGGGTGTGCCAGCCAGGCAGGAGTGACCTCAGAGCAGAGGGCCAAGTTCACGGAAGTGTGAGGAACCCAACCAGGATCAGACTCTCACCAGAGGGCCCACATCACCAAGAGGATGGGAACCAGGCAGGAGTGTTCTCAGTCCAGTGGGGCCACATCATTGAAAGGCGAGGAAACCACCACATGTGGCCTCAAACCAGAGGACACACATCACCAAGGGGCTGGGAGGGAGGCAGGCAGGAGTAGTCTCAAAACAGAGGGCCCATAGAATAAAAAAGGTGAGGAATCCCGCAGTTGGAACATCCCAGCAGGCGGCAAGGAACAACGAGGCTATGGGATCCCGGCCGGTGTGAACTCACAAAAGAGGGCCCTCATCATGAAACTGTGAATAGCCCAGCCATTGGGTCCACAGAGCAGAAGGCCCACATTGCCATGGGGTTGGGAACCTGGCAGGAGTGTACTCGCACCACAGGGCACACATCAGAAAAGTTTGGGAGCCCAGGATTTAAGGCCTGACGCCAGAGGGCCCTCATTACCGAAGGGAGGAAACTCCCAGCAGACACCAAATCCCAACTGAGGGCCCACGTCGCCAAGGTGACGTGCACCAGCCAGGCAGGAGTGACATCACAGCAGAGGGCATACGTCACAGAAGGGTGAGGAACCCAGCCAGGATAAGACTCTCACCAGAGGGCCCGCATCACCAAGGGGATCGGAACCAGGCAGAAGTATACTCACACCAGTGTGGCCAAATAATGGAAAGGTGAGGGACCCAGACCATGTGGCCTAAACCAGAGGAACCACATCTCCAAGGGGCTCGGAGTGAGGCAGGCAGGACTAGCCTAACAACACAGGGCCCATAGATTAAAAAATGTGAGGAATCCAGCAGTTGGAACCTCGCAGCAGGAGGCCCAGAGCACCGAGTCTATGGGATCCAGGCCAAAGTGAACTCACAGCAGAGGGCCCACATCATGAAACTGTGAGCAACCCAGCCGTTGGGACCTCAGAGCAGAACGCCCACATCCCCATGGGGATGGGAACGTGGCAGGCGTATCCTCGCACCACTTAGTACGTATTAGAAAATGTGGGTACCCAGCAGTTAGGGCCTGACGCCAAAGGGCTCTCATCACTGAGGGGAGGAGGCTCCCAGCAGGCTCCAACTGCCACCAGAGGGCCGACGTCGCCAAGGCGGGGTGTGCCAGCCAGGCAGGAGTGACCTCAGAGCTGAGGGCCAAGCTCACGGAAGTGTGAGGAACCCAACCCGGATCAGATTCTCACCAGAGGGCCCACATCACCAAGGGGATGCGAACCAGGCAGGAGTGTGCTCACACCAGTGGGGCCACATCATTGAAAGGCAAGGAACCCACCACATGTGGCCTCAAACCAGAAGACCCACATCAACAAGGGGCTCAGAGTGAGGCAGGCAGGAAGTGTCTCACAACACACGGCCCATAGAAGAAAAAAGGTAAGGAATCCTGCAGTTGGAAGCTCCAAGCAGGTGGCCCAGAGCACCGAGGCTATGGGATGCATGCCGGAGTGAACTCACAGCAGAGGGCCCACATCCTGACACTGTGAGCAAGCCAGCCGTTGGCACCTCAGAACAGAAGGCCCAAATCTGCATGGGGATGGGAACCTGGCAGGAGTGTCATCGCACAAGTGAGCGCACATCAGAAAATGTGGTGAGCCCAGCAGTTAGGGCCGGACGCCAGAGGGCCCTCATCACCGATGGGAGGAGGTTCCCAGCACGCTCCAACTGCAACCAGAGGGCCCATGTGGCCAAGGCGTCGTGTGCCAGCCAGGCAGGTGTGACCTCACAGCAGAGGGCCCGCCTCACAGAAGTGTGAGGAATCAAGCCAGGATCAGACTCTCACCAGAGGGCCCACATCAACAAGGGGATGGGAACCAGTCAGGAGTGTCCTCACACCAGTAGGGCCACATCCCTAAAAGGTGAGACAAACGGCACACGTGGTCTCAAACCAGAAGACCTACATCACCAAGGGGCTCGGTGTGAGGCAGGCAGGAGGAGCTTCACCACACAGGGCCCAAAGTATAAGAAAGGTGAGGAATCCAGCAGTTGGAACCTCCCAGCAGGCGGCCCAGAGCACAGAGGCTATGGGATCTAGGCCTGAGTGAACTAACACCGGAGTGCCAACATAACGAAACTGTGAGCAACCCAGGCGTTGCGACCACAGAGCAGAAGGCACACATCCCCATGAGTATTGGAACCTTACAGGAGTGTCCTGGCATCACTGGGCTCACATCAGAAATCGTGGGGAGCCCAGCAGTTAGAGCCTGACGCAAGAGGGCCCTCATCACCTTGGAGAGGAGGGTACAAGAAGGCTCCAACTGCCACCAGAAGTCCGACGTCACCAGGGCAACGGGAGCAAGCCAGGCAGGAGTTACCTCACAGCAGAGGGCCCACCTCACAGAAGAGTGAGGAACCCAGCCAGGATCAGACTCTCACCAGAGGGCCCACATCACCAAGGGGATCTGATCCAGGCAGGAGTGGCCTCACACCAGTGTGGCCAAATCATAGAAAGGTGAGGAACCCAGAACATGTGGCCTAAACAAGAGGACCCACATCTCCAAGGGGCTCGGAGTGAGGCAGGCAGGAGGAGCCTCAAAACAGAGGACCCATAGAATAAAAAAGGTGAGGAATCCCGCAGTTGGAACCTCCTAGCATGCAGCAAGGAGCAGCGAGGCTATGGGGTCCCGGCCGTTGTGAACTCACAACAGAGGACCCTCATCATGAAACTGTGAACAACACAGCTGTTGGGACCACAGAACAGAAGGCCCACATTCCCATGGGGTTGGGAACCTGGCAGGAGTGTACTCGCACCACAGGGCACACATCAGAAAATTTTGGGAGCCCAGGAGTTAGGGCCTGACGCCAGACGGCCCTAATTACCGAGGGGAGCAGACTCCTAGAAGGCACCAACTCCCACCTGAGGGCCCACGTCTCCAAGGTGATGTGCGTTAGCCAGGCAGGAGTGACCTCACAGCAGAGGGCCTATGTCACAGAAGGGGGAGGAACCCAGCCAGGATAAGACTCTCACCAGAGGGCCCACATCACCAAGGGGATCAGAACCAGGCAGGAGTGGCCTCACACCAGTGTGGCCAAATCGTAGAAAAGTGAGGAACCCAGAACATATGGCCTAAACCAGAGGACCCACATCAACAAGGGGCTCAGAGTGAGGCAGGCAGGAGGTGTCTCAAACAGAGGGCCATAAAATAAAAAAGGTGAGGTAACCCGCAGTTGGAACCTCCCAGCAGGCGGCAAGGAGCAGCGAGGCTATGGGATCCCGGCCGGTGTGAACTCACAACAGAAGGCCCTCATCACGAAACTGTGAACAACCCAGCGGTTGGGACCACAGAGAAGAAGGCCCACATTCCCATGGGGTTGGGAACCTGGCAGGAGTGTACTCCCACCAGAGGGCACACATCAGAAAAGTATGGGAGCCCAGGAGTTAGGGCCTGACGTCAGAGGGCCCTCATTACCGAGGGGAGGAGACTCCCAGCAGGCACCAACTCCCAACTGAGGGCCCACGTCGCCAAGGTGACGTGCGCCAGCCAGGCAGGAGTGACCTCACAGCAGAGGGCATACGTCCCAGAAGGGTGAGGCACCCAGCCAGGATAAGAGTCTCACCAGAGGGCCCGCATCACCAAGGGGATCGGATCCAGGCAAGAGTGGCCTCACACCAGTGTGGCCAAATCATAGAAAGGTGAGGAACCCAGAACACGTGGCCTAAACCAGAGGATCCACATCTCCAAGGGGTTCAGAGTGAGGCAGGCAGGACTAGCCTCACAACGCAGGGCCCATAGAATAAAAAATGTGAGGAATCCAACAGTTCGAACCTCCCAGCAGGTGGCCCAGAGCACCCAGTCTATGGGATCCAGGCCGCAGTGCACTCGCAGCAGAGGGCCCACATCATGAAACTTTGAGCAACCCAGCCGTTTGGACATCAGAGCAGAAGTCCCACATCCCCACGGGGATGGGAACCTGGCAGGAGTGTCCTCGCACCACTTAGTACGTATTAGAAAATGTGGGTACACAGCAGTTAGGGCCTGACGCCAAAGGGCCCTCATTACTGAGGGAAGGAGGCTCCCAGCACGCTCCAACTGCCACCAGAGGGCCGACGTCACCAAGGCGGGGGGTGTGCCAGCCAGGCAGGAGTGACCTCAGAGCAGAGGGCCAAGTTCACGGAAGTGTGAGGAACCCAACCAGGATCAGACTCTCACCAGAGGGCCCACATCACCAAGAGGATGGGAACCAGGCAGGAGTGTTCTCAGTCCAGTGGGGCCACATCATTGAAAGGCGAGGAAACCACCACATGTGGCCTCAAACCAGAGGACACACATCACCAAGGGGCTGGGAGGGAGGCAGGCAGGAGTAGTCTCAAAACAGAGGGCCCATAGAATAAAAAAGGTGAGGAATCCCGCAGTTGGAACATCCCAGCAGGCGGCAAGGAACAACGAGGCTATGGGATCCCGGCCGGTGTGAACTCACAAAAGAGGGCCCTCATCATGAAACTGTGAATAGCCCAGCCATTGGGTCCACAGAGCAGAAGGCCCACATTGCCATGGGGTTGGGAACCTGGCAGGAGTGTACTCGCACCACAGGGCACACATCAGAAAAGTTTGGGAGCCCAGGATTTAAGGCCTGACGCCAGAGGGCCCTCATTACCGAAGGGAGGAAACTCCCAGCAGACACCAAATCCCAACTGAGGGCCCACGTCGCCAAGGTGACGTGCGCCAGCCAGGCAGGAGTGACATCACAGCAGAGGGCATACGTCACAGAAGGGTGAGGAACCCAGCCAGGATAAGACTCTCACCAGAGGGCCCGCATCACCAAGGGGATCGGAACCAGGCAGAAGTATACTCACACCAGTGTGGCCAAATAATGGAAAGGTGAGGGACCCAGACCATGTGGCCTAAACCAGAGGAACCACATCTCCAAGGGGCTCGGAGTGAGGCAGGCAGGACTAGCCTAACAACACAGGGCCCATAGATTAAAAAATGTGAGGAATCCAGCAGTTGGAACCTCGCAGCAGGAGGCCCAGAGCACCGAGTCTATGGGATCCAGGCCAAAGTGAACTCACAGCAGAGGGCCCACATCATGAAACTGTGAGCAACCCAGCCGTTGGGACCTCAGAGCAGAACGCCCACATCCCCATGGGGATGGGAACGTGGCAGGCGTATCCTCGCACCACTTAGTACGTATTAGAAAATGTGGGTACCCAGCAGTTAGGGCCTGACGCCAAAGGGCTCTCATCACTGAGGGGAGGAGGCTCCCAGCAGGCTCCAACTGCCACCAGAGGGCCGACGTCGCCAAGGCGGGGTGTGCCAGCCAGGCAGGAGTGACCTCAGAGCTGAGGGCCAAGCTCACGGAAGTGTGAGGAACCCAACCCGGATCAGATTCTCACCAGAGGGCCCACATCACCAAGGGGATGCGAACCAGGCAGGAGTGTGCTCACACCAGTGGGGCCACATCATTGAAAGGCAAGGAACCCACCACATGTGGCCTCAAACCAGAAGACCCACATCAACAAGGGGCTCAGAGTGAGGCAGGCAGGAAGTGTCTCACAACACACGGCCCATAGAAGAAAAAAGGTAAGGAATCCTGCAGTTGGAAGCTCCAAGCAGGTTCCCCAGAGCACCGAGGCTATGGGATGCATGCCGGAGTGAACTCACAGCAGAGGGCCCACATCCTGACACTGTGAGCAAGCCAGCCGTTGGCACCTCAGAACAGAAGGCCCAAATCTGCATGGGGATGGGAACCTGGCAGGAGTGTCATCGCACAAGTGAGCGCACATCAGAAAATGTGGTGAGCCCAGCAGTTAGGGCCGGACGCCAGAGGGCCCTCATCACCGATGGGAGGAGGTTCCCAGCACGCTCCAACTGCAACCAGAGGGCCCATGTGGCCAAGGCGTCGTGTGCCAGCCAGGCAGGTGTGACCTCACAGCAGAGGGCCCGCCTCACAGAAGTGTGAGGAATCAAGCCAGGATCAGACTCTCACCAGAGGGCCCACATCAACAAGGGGATGGGAACCAGTCAGGAGTGTCCTCACACCAGTAGGGCCACATCCCTAAAAGGTGAGACAAACGGCACACGTGGTCTCAAACCAGAAGACCTACATCACCAAGGGGCTCGGTGTGAGGCAGGCAGGAGGAGCTTCACCACACAGGGCCCAAAGTATAAGAAAGGTGAGGAATCCAGCAGTTGGAACCTCCCAGCAGGCGGCCCAGAGCACAGAGGCTATGGGATCTAGGCCTGAGTGAACTAACACCGGAGTGCCAACATAACGAAACTGTGAGCAACCCAGGCGTTGCGACCACAGAGCAGAAGGCACACATCCCCATGAGTATTGGAACCTTACAGGAGTGTCCTGGCATCACTGGGCTCACATCAGAAATCGTGGGGAGCCCAGCAGTTAGAGCCTGACGCAAGAGGGCCCTCATCACCTTGGAGAGGAGGGTACAAGAAGGCTCCAACTGCCACCAGAAGTCCGACGTCACCAGGGCAACGGGAGCAAGCCAGGCAGGAGTTACCTCACAGCAGAGGGCCCACCTCACAGAAGAGTGAGGAACCCAGCCAGGATCAGACTCTCACCAGAGGGCCCACATCACCAAGGGGATCTGATCCAGGCAGGAGTGGCCTCACACCAGTGTGGCCAAATCATAGAAAGGTGAGGAACCCAGAACATGTGGCCTAAACAAGAGGACCCACATCTCCAAGGGGCTCGGAGTGAGGCAGGCAGGAGGAGCCTCAAAACAGAGGACCCATAGAATAAAAAAGGTGAGGAATCCCGCAGTTGGAACCTCCTAGCATGCAGCAAGGAGCAGCGAGGCTATGGGGTCCCGGCCGTTGTGAACTCACAACAGAGGACCCTCATCATGAAACTGTGAACAACACAGCTGTTGGGACCACAGAACAGAAGGCCCACATTCCCATGGGGTTGGGAACCTGGCAGGAGTGTACTCGCACCACAGGGCACACATCAGAAAATTTTGGGAGCCCAGGAGTTAGGGCCTGACGCCAGACGGCCCTAATTACCGAGGGGAGCAGACTCCTAGAAGGCACCAACTCCCACCTGAGGGCCCACGTCTCCAAGGTGATGTGCGTTAGCCAGGCAGGAGTGACCTCACAGCAGAGGGCCTATGTCACAGAAGGGGGAGGAACCCAGCCAGGATAAGACTCTCACCAGAGGGCCCACATCACCAAGGGGATCAGAACCAGGCAGGAGTGGCCTCACACCAGTGTGGCCAAATCGTAGAAAAGTGAGGAACCCAGAACATATGGCCTAAACCAGAGGACCCACATCAACAAGGGGCTCAGAGTGAGGCAGGCAGGAGGTGTCTCAAACAGAGGGCCATAAAATAAAAAAGGTGAGGTAACCCGCAGTTGGAACCTCCCAGCAGGCGGCAAGGAGCAGCGAGGCTATGGGATCCCGGCCGGTGTGAACTCACAACAGAAGGCCCTCATCACGAAACTGTGAACAACCCAGCGGTTGGGACCACAGAGAAGAAGGCCCACATTCCCATGGGGTTGGGAACCTGGCAGGAGTGTACTCCCACCAGAGGGCACACATCAGAAAAGTATGGGAGCCCAGGAGTTAGGGCCTGACGTCAGAGGGCCCTCATTACCGAGGGGAGGAGACTCCCAGCAGGCACCAACTCCCAACTGAGGGCCCACGTCGCCAAGGTGACGTGCGCCAGCCAGGCAGGAGTGACCTCACAGCAGAGGGCATACGTCCCAGAAGGGTGAGGCACCCAGCCAGGATAAGAGTCTCACCAGAGGGCCCGCATCACCAAGGGGATCGGATCCAGGCAAGAGTGGCCTCACACCAGTGTGGCCAAATCATAGAAAGGTGAGGAACCCAGAACACGTGGCCTAAACCAGAGGATCCACATCTCCAAGGGGTTCAGAGTGAGGCAGGCAGGACTAGCCTCACAACACAGGGCCCATAGAATAAAAAATGTGAGGAATCCAACAGTTCGAACCTCCCAGCAGGTGGCCCAGAGCACCCAGTCTATGGGATCCAGGCCGCAGTGCACTCGCAGCAGAGGGCCCACATCATGAAACTTTGAGCAACCCAGCCGTTTGGACATCAGAGCAGAAGTCCCACATCCCCACGGGGATGGGAACCTGGCAGGAGTGTCCTCGCACCACTTAGTACGTATTAGAAAATGTGGGTACACAGCAGTTAGGGCCTGACGCCAAAGGGCCCTCATTACTGAGGGAAGGAGGCTCCCAGCACGCTCCAACTGCCACCAGAGGGCCGACGTCACCAAGGCGGGGGGTGTGCCAGCCAGGCAGGAGTGACCTCAGAGCAGAGGGCCAAGTTCACGGAAGTGTGAGGAACCCAACCAGGATCAGACTCTCACCAGAGGGCCCACATCACCAAGAGGATGGGAACCAGGCAGGAGTGTTCTCAGTCCAGTGGGGCCACATCATTGAAAGGCGAGGAAACCACCACATGTGGCCTCAAACCAGAGGACACACATCACCAAGGGGCTGGGAGGGAGGCAGGCAGGAGTAGTCTCAAAACAGAGGGCCCATAGAATAAAAAAGGTGAGGAATCCCGCAGTTGGAACATCCCAGCAGGCGGCAAGGAACAACGAGGCTATGGGATCCCGGCCGGTGTGAACTCACAAAAGAGGGCCCTCATCATGAAACTGTGAATAGCCCAGCCATTGGGTCCACAGAGCAGAAGGCCCACATTGCCATGGGGTTGGGAACCTGGCAGGAGTGTACTCGCACCACAGGGCACACATCAGAAAAGTTTGGGAGCCCAGGATTTAAGGCCTGACGCCAGAGGGCCCTCATTACCGAAGGGAGGAAACTCCCAGCAGACACCAAATCCCAACTGAGGGCCCACGTCGCCAAGGTGACGTGCGCCAGCCAGGCAGGAGTGACATCACAGCAGAGGGCATACGTCACAGAAGGGTGAGGAACCCAGCCAGGATAAGACTCTCACCAGAGGGCCCGCATCACCAAGGGGATCGGAACCAGGCAGAAGTATACTCACACCAGTGTGGCCAAATAATGGAAAGGTGAGGGACCCAGACCATGTGGCCTAAACCAGAGGAACCACATCTCCAAGGGGCTCGGAGTGAGGCAGGCAGGACTAGCCTAACAACACAGGGCCCATAGATTAAAAAATGTGAGGAATCCAGCAGTTGGAACCTCGCAGCAGGAGGCCCAGAGCACCGAGTCTATGGGATCCAGGCCAAAGTGAACTCACAGCAGAGGGCCCACATCATGAAACTGTGAGCAACCCAGCCGTTGGGACCTCAGAGCAGAACGCCCACATCCCCATGGGGATGGGAACGTGGCAGGCGTATCCTCGCACCACTTAGTACGTATTAGAAAATGTGGGTACCCAGCAGTTAGGGCCTGACGCCAAAGGGCTCTCATCACTGAGGGGAGGAGGCTCCCAGCAGGCTCCAACTGCCACCAGAGGGCCGACGTCGCCAAGGCGGGGTGTGCCAGCCAGGCAGGAGTGACCTCAGAGCTGAGGGCCAAGCTCACGGAAGTGTGAGGAACCCAACCCGGATCAGATTCTCACCAGAGGGCCCACATCACCAAGGGGATGCGAACCAGGCAGGAGTGTGCTCACACCAGTGGGGCCACATCATTGAAAGGCAAGGAACCCACCACATGTGGCCTCAAACCAGAAGACCCACATCAACAAGGGGCTCAGAGTGAGGCAGGCAGGAAGTGTCTCACAACACACGGCCCATAGAAGAAAAAAGGTAAGGAATCCTGCAGTTGGAAGCTCCAAGCAGGTGGCCCAGAGCACCGAGGCTATGGGATGCATGCCGGAGTGAACTCACAGCAGAGGGCCCACATCCTGACACTGTGAGCAAGCCAGCCGTTGGCACCTCAGAACAGAAGGCCCAAATCTGCATGGGGATGGGAACCTGGCAGGAGTGTCATCGCACAAGTGGGCGCACATCAGAAAATGTGGTGAGCCCAGCAGTTAGGGCCGGACGCCAGAGGGCCCTCATCACCGATGGGAGGAGGTTCCCAGCACGCTCCAACTGCAACCAGAGGGCCCATGTGGCCAAGGCGTCGTGTGCCAGCCAGGCAGGTGTGACCTCACAGCAGAGGGCCCGCCTCACAGAAGTGTGAGGAATCAAGCCAGGATCAGACTCTCACCAGAGGGCCCACATCAACAAGGGGATGGGAACCAGTCAGGAGTGTCCTCACACCAGTAGGGCCACATCCCTAAAAGGTGAGACAAACGGCACACGTGGTCTCAAACCAGAAGACCTACATCACCAAGGGGCTCGGTGTGAGGCAGGCAGGAGGAGCTTCACCACACAGGGCCCAAAGTATAAGAAAGGTGAGGAATCCAGCAGTTGGAACCTCCCAGCAGGCGGCCCAGAGCACAGAGGCTATGGGATCTAGGCCTGAGTGAACTAACACCGGAGTGCCAACATAACGAAACTGTGAGCAACCCAGGCGTTGCGACCACAGAGCAGAAGGCACACATCCCCATGAGTATTGGAACCTTACAGGAGTGTCCTGGCATCACTGGGCTCACATCAGAAATCGTGGGGAGCCCAGCAGTTAGAGCCTGACGCAAGAGGGCCCTCATCACCTTGGAGAGGAGGGTACAAGAAGGCTCCAACTGCCACCAGAAGTCCGACGTCACCAGGGCAACGGGAGCAAGCCAGGCAGGAGTTACCTCACAGCAGAGGGCCCACCTCACAGAAGAGTGAGGAACCCAGCCAGGATCAGACTCTCACCAGAGGGCCCACATCACCAAGGGGATCTGATCCAGGCAGGAGTGGCCTCACACCAGTGTGGCCAAATCATAGAAAGGTGAGGAACCCAGAACATGTGGCCTAAACAAGAGGACCCACATCTCCAAGGGGCTCGGAGTGAGGCAGGCAGGAGGAGCCTCAAAACAGAGGACCCATAGAATAAAAAAGGTGAGGAATCCCGCAGTTGGAACCTCCTAGCATGCAGCAAGGAGCAGCGAGGCTATGGGGTCCCGGCCGTTGTGAACTCACAACAGAGGACCCTCATCATGAAACTGTGAACAACACAGCTGTTGGGACCACAGAACAGAAGGCCCACATTCCCATGGGGTTGGGAACCTGGCAGGAGTGTACTCGCACCACAGGGCACACATCAGAAAATTTTGGGAGCCCAGGAGTTAGGGCCTGACGCCAGACGGCCCTAATTACCGAGGGGAGCAGACTCCTAGAAGGCACCAACTCCCACCTGAGGGCCCACGTCTCCAAGGTGATGTGCGTTAGCCAGGCAGGAGTGACCTCACAGCAGAGGGCCTATGTCACAGAAGGGGGAGGAACCCAGCCAGGATAAGACTCTCACCAGAGGGCCCACATCACCAAGGGGATCAGAACCAGGCAGGAGTGGCCTCACACCAGTGTGGCCAAATCGTAGAAAAGTGAGGAACCCAGAACATATGGCCTAAACCAGAGGACCCACATCAACAAGGGGCTCAGAGTGAGGCAGGCAGGAGGTGTCTCAAACAGAGGGCCATAAAATAAAAAAGGTGAGGTAACCCGCAGTTGGAACCTCCCAGCAGGCGGCAAGGAGCAGCGAGGCTATGGGATCCCGGCCGGTGTGAACTCACAACAGAAGGCCCTCATCACGAAACTGTGAACAACCCAGCGGTTGGGACCACAGAGAAGAAGGCCCACATTCCCATGGGGTTGGGAACCTGGCAGGAGTGTACTCCCACCAGAGGGCACACATCAGAAAAGTATGGGAGCCCAGGAGTTAGGGCCTGACGTCAGAGGGCCCTCATTACCGAGGGGAGGAGACTCCCAGCAGGCACCAACTCCCAACTGAGGGCCCACGTCGCCAAGGTGACGTGCGCCAGCCAGGCAGGAGTGACCTCACAGCAGAGGGCATACGTCCCAGAAGGGTGAGGCACCCAGCCAGGATAAGAGTCTCACCAGAGGGCCCGCATCACCAAGGGGATCGGATCCAGGCAAGAGTGGCCTCACACCAGTGTGGCCAAATCATAGAAAGGTGAGGAACCCAGAACACGTGGCCTAAACCAGAGGATCCACATCTCCAAGGGGTTCCGAGTGAGGCAGGCAGGACTAGCCTCACAACGCAGGGCCCATAGAATAAAAAATGTGAGGAATCCAACAGTTCGAACCTCCCAGCAGGTGGCCCAGAGCACCCAGTCTATGGGATCCAGGCCGCAGTGCACTCGCAGCAGAGGGCCCACATCATGAAACTTTGAGCAACCCAGCCGTTTGGACATCAGAGCAGAAGTCCCACATCCCCACGGGGATGGGAACCTGGCAGGAGTGTCCTCGCACCACTTAGTACGTATTAGAAAATGTGGGTACACAGCAGTTAGGGCCTGACGCCAAAGGGCCCTCATTACTGAGGGAAGGAGGCTCCCAGCACGCTCCAACTGCCACCAGAGGGCCGACGTCACCAAGGCGGGGGGTGTGCCAGCCAGGCAGGAGTGACCTCAGAGCAGAGGGCCAAGTTCACGGAAGTGTGAGGAACCCAACCAGGATCAGACTCTCACCAGAGGGCCCACATCACCAAGAGGATGGGAACCAGGCAGGAGTGTTCTCAGTCCAGTGGGGCCACATCATTGAAAGGCGAGGAAACCACCACATGTGGCCTCAAACCAGAGGACACACATCACCAAGGGGCTGGGAGGGAGGCAGGCAGGAGTAGTCTCAAAACAGAGGGCCCATAGAATAAAAAAGGTGAGGAATCCCGCAGTTGGAACATCCCAGCAGGCGGCAAGGAACAACGAGGCTATGGGATCCCGGCCGGTGTGAACTCACAAAAGAGGGCCCTCATCATGAAACTGTGAATAGCCCAGCCATTGGGTCCACAGAGCAGAAGGCCCACATTGCCATGGGGTTGGGAACCTGGCAGGAGTGTACTCGCACCACAGGGCACACATCAGAAAAGTTTGGGAGCCCAGGATTTAAGGCCTGACGCCAGAGGGCCCTCATTACCGAAGGGAGGAAACTCCCAGCAGACACCAAATCCCAACTGAGGGCCCACGTCGCCAAGGTGACGTGCGCCAGCCAGGCAGGAGTGACATCACAGCAGAGGGCATACGTCACAGAAGGGTGAGGAACCCAGCCAGGATAAGACTCTCACCAGAGGGCCCGCATCACCAAGGGGATCGGAACCAGGCAGAAGTATACTCACACCAGTGTGGCCAAATAATGGAAAGGTGAGGGACCCAGACCATGTGGCCTAAACCAGAGGAACCACATCTCCAAGGGGCTCGGAGTGAGGCAGGCAGGACTAGCCTAACAACACAGGGCCCATAGATTAAAAAATGTGAGGAATCCAGCAGTTGGAACCTCGCAGCAGGAGGCCCAGAGCACCGAGTCTATGGGATCCAGGCCAAAGTGAACTCACAGCAGAGGGCCCACATCATGAAACTGTGAGCAACCCAGCCGTTGGGACCTCAGAGCAGAACGCCCACATCCCCATGGGGATGGGAACGTGGCAGGCGTATCCTCGCACCACTTAGTACGTATTAGAAAATGTGGGTACCCAGCAGTTAGGGCCTGACGCCAAAGGGCTCTCATCACTGAGGGGAGGAGGCTCCCAGCAGGCTCCAACTGCCACCAGAGGGCCGACGTCGCCAAGGCGGGGTGTGCCAGCCAGGCAGGAGTGACCTCAGAGCTGAGGGCCAAGCTCACGGAAGTGTGAGGAACCCAACCCGGATCAGATTCTCACCAGAGGGCCCACATCACCAAGGGGATGCGAACCAGGCAGGAGTGTGCTCACACCAGTGGGGCCACATCATTGAAAGGCAAGGAACCCACCACATGTGGCCTCAAACCAGAAGACCCACATCAACAAGGGGCTCAGAGTGAGGCAGGCAGGAAGTGTCTCACAACACACGGCCCATAGAAGAAAAATGGTAAGGAATCCTGCAGTTGGAAGCTCCAAGCAGGTGGCCCAGAGCACCGAGGCTATGGGATGCATGCCGGAGTGAACTCACAGCAGAGGGCCCACATCCTGACACTGTGAGCAAGCCAGCCGTTGGCACCTCAGAACAGAAGGCCCAAATCTGCATGGGGATGGGAACCTGGCAGGAGTGTCATCGCACAAGTGGGCGCACATCAGAAAATGTGGTGAGCCCAGCAGTTAGGGCCGGACGCCAGAGGGCCCTCATCACCGATGGGAGGAGGTTCCCAGCACGCTCCAACTGCAACCAGAGGGCCCATGTGGCCAAGGCGTCGTGTGCCAGCCAGGCAGGTGTGACCTCACAGCAGAGGGCCCGCCTCACAGAAGTGTGAGGAATCAAGCCAGGATCAGACTCTCACCAGAGGGCCCACATCAACAAGGGGATGGGAACCAGTCAGGAGTGTCCTCACACCAGTAGGGCCACATCCCTAAAAGGTGAGACAAACGGCACACGTGGTCTCAAACCAGAAGACCTACATCACCAAGGGGCTCGGTGTGAGGCAGGCAGGAGGAGCTTCACCACACAGGGCCCAAAGTATAAGAAAGGTGAGGAATCCAGCAGTTGGAACCTCCCAGCAGGCGGCCCAGAGCACAGAGGCTATGGGATCTAGGCCTGAGTGAACTAACACCGGAGTGCCAACATAACGAAACTGTGAGCAACCCAGGCGTTGCGACCACAGAGCAGAAGGCACACATCCCCATGAGTATTGGAACCTTACAGGAGTGTCCTGGCATCACTGGGCTCACATCAGAAATCGTGGGGAGCCCAGCAGTTAGAGCCTGACGCAAGAGGGCCCTCATCACCTTGGAGAGGAGGGTACAAGAAGGCTCCAACTGCCACCAGAAGTCCGACGTCACCAGGGCAACGGGAGCAAGCCAGGCAGGAGTTACCTCACAGCAGAGGGCCCACCTCACAGAAGAGTGAGGAACCCAGCCAGGATCAGACTCTCACCAGAGGGCCCACATCACCAAGGGGATCTGATCCAGGCAGGAGTGGCCTCACACCAGTGTGGCCAAATCATAGAAAGGTGAGGAACCCAGAACATGTGGCCTAAACAAGAGGACCCACATCTCCAAGGGGCTCGGAGTGAGGCAGGCAGGAGGAGCCTCAAAACAGAGGACCCATAGAATAAAAAAGGTGAGGAATCCCGCAGTTGGAACCTCCTAGCATGCAGCAAGGAGCAGCGAGGCTATGGGGTCCCGGCCGTTGTGAACTCACAACAGAGGACCCTCATCATGAAACTGTGAACAACACAGCTGTTGGGACCACAGAACAGAAGGCCCACATTCCCATGGGGTTGGGAACCTGGCAGGAGTGTACTCGCACCACAGGGCACACATCAGAAAATTTTGGGAGCCCAGGAGTTAGGGCCTGACGCCAGACGGCCCTAATTACCGAGGGGAGCAGACTCCTAGAAGGCACCAACTCCCACCTGAGGGCCCACGTCTCCAAGGTGATGTGCGTTAGCCAGGCAGGAGTGACCTCACAGCAGAGGGCCTATGTCACAGAAGGGGGAGGAACCCAGCCAGGATAAGACTCTCACCAGAGGGCCCACATCACCAAGGGGATCAGAACCAGGCAGGAGTGGCCTCACACCAGTGTGGCCAAATCGTAGAAAAGTGAGGAACCCAGAACATATGGCCTAAACCAGAGGACCCACATCAACAAGGGGCTCAGAGTGAGGCAGGCAGGAGGTGTCTCAAACAGAGGGCCATAAAATAAAAAAGGTGAGGTAACCCGCAGTTGGAACCTCCCAGCAGGCGGCAAGGAGCAGCGAGGCTATGGGATCCCGGCCGGTGTGAACTCACAACAGAAGGCCCTCATCACGAAACTGTGAACAACCCAGCGGTTGGGACCACAGAGAAGAAGGCCCACATTCCCATGGGGTTGGGAACCTGGCAGGAGTGTACTCCCACCAGAGGGCACACATCAGAAAAGTATGGGAGCCCAGGAGTTAGGGCCTGACGTCAGAGGGCCCTCATTACCGAGGGGAGGAGACTCCCAGCAGGCACCAACTCCCAACTGAGGGCCCACGTCGCCAAGGTGACGTGCGCCAGCCAGGCAGGAGTGACCTCACAGCAGAGGGCATACGTCCCAGAAGGGTGAGGCACCCAGCCAGGATAAGAGTCTCACCAGAGGGCCCGCATCACCAAGGGGATCGGATCCAGGCAAGAGTGGCCTCACACCAGTGTGGCCAAATCATAGAAAGGTGAGGAACCCAGAACACGTGGCCTAAACCAGAGGATCCACATCTCCAAGGGGTTCCGAGTGAGGCAGGCAGGACTAGCCTCACAACGCAGGGCCCATAGAATAAAAAATGTGAGGAATCCAACAGTTCGAACCTCCCAGCAGGTGGCCCAGAGCACCCAGTCTATGGGATCCAGGCCGCAGTGCACTCACAGCAGAGGGCCCACATCATGAAACTTTGAGCAACCCAGCCGTTTGGACATCAGAGCAGAAGTCCCACATCCCCACGGGGATGGGAACCTGGCAGGAGTGTCCTCGCACCACTTAGTACGTATTAGAAAATGTGGGTACACAGCAGTTAGGGCCTGACGCCAAAGGGCCCTCATTACTGAGGGAAGGAGGCTCCCAGCACGCTCCAACTGCCACCAGAGGGCCGACGTCACCAAGGCGGGGGGTGTGCCAGCCAGGCAGGAGTGACCTCAGAGCAGAGGGCCAAGTTCACGGAAGTGTGAGGAACCCAACCAGGATCAGACTCTCACCAGAGGGCCCACATCACCAAGAGGATGGGAACCAGGCAGGAGTGTTCTCAGTCCAGTGGGGCCACATCATTGAAAGGCGAGGAAACCACCACATGTGGCCTCAAACCAGAGGACACACATCACCAAGGGGCTGGGAGGGAGGCAGGCAGGAGTAGTCTCAAAACAGAGGGCCCATAGAATAAAAAAGGTGAGGAATCCCGCAGTTGGAACATCCCAGCAGGCGGCAAGGAACAACGAGGCTATGGGATCCCGGCCGGTGTGAACTCACAAAAGAGGGCCCTCATCATGAAACTGTGAATAGCCCAGCCATTGGGTCCACAGAGCAGAAGGCCCACATTGCCATGGGGTTGGGAACCTGGCAGGAGTGTACTCGCACCACAGGGCACACATCAGAAAAGTTTGGGAGCCCAGGATTTAAGGCCTGACGCCAGAGGGCCCTCATTACCGAAGGGAGGAAACTCCCAGCAGACACCAAATCCCAACTGAGGGCCCACGTCGCCAAGGTGACGTGCGCCAGCCAGGCAGGAGTGACATCACAGCAGAGGGCATACGTCACAGAAGGGTGAGGAACCCAGCCAGGATAAGACTCTCACCAGAGGGCCCGCATCACCAAGGGGATCGGAACCAGGCAGAAATATACTCACACCAGTGTGGCCAAATAATGGAAAGGTGAGGGACCCAGACCATGTGGCCTAAACCAGAGGAACCACATCTCCAAGGGGCTCGGAGTGAGGCAGGCAGGACTAGCCTAACAACACAGGGCCCATAGATTAAAAAATGTGAGGAATCCAGCAGTTGGAACCTCGCAGCAGGAGGCCCAGAGCACCGAGTCTATGGGATCCAGGCCAAAGTGAACTCACAG
The DNA here is from genome assembly GCF_059928025.1 of Delphinapterus leucas. Taxonomy (NCBI): domain Eukaryota; kingdom Metazoa; phylum Chordata; class Mammalia; order Artiodactyla; family Monodontidae; genus Delphinapterus; species Delphinapterus leucas. The sequence continues at coordinate 168,839 of NW_028322267.1, forward strand.
CAGAGGGCCCACATCATGAAACTGTGAGCAACCCAGCCGTTGGGACCTCAGAGCAGAACGCCCACATCCCCATGGGGATGGGAACGTGGCAGGCGTATCCTCGCACCACTTAGTACGTATTAGAAAATGTGGGTACCCAGCAGTTAGGGCCTGACGCCAAAGGGCTCTCATCACTGAGGGGAGGAGGCTCCCAGCAGGCTCCAACTGCCACCAGAGGGCCGACGTCGCCAAGGCGGGGTGTGCCAGCCAGGCAGGAGTGACCTCAGAGCTGAGGGCCAAGCTCACGGAAGTGTGAGGAACCCAACCCGGATCAGATTCTCACCAGAGGGCCCACATCACCAAGGGGATGCGAACCAGGCAGGAGTGTGCTCACACCAGTGGGGCCACATCATTGAAAGGCAAGGAACCCACCACATGTGGCCTCAAACCAGAAGACCCACATCAACAAGGGGCTCAGAGTGAGGCAGGCAGGAAGTGTCTCACAACACACGGCCCATAGAAGAAAAATGGTAAGGAATCCTGCAGTTGGAAGCTCCAAGCAGGTGGCCCAGAGCACCGAGGCTATGGGATGCATGCCGGAGTGAACTCACAGCAGAGGGCCCACATCCTGACACTGTGAGCAAGCCAGCCGTTGGCACCTCAGAACAGAAGGCCCAAATCTGCATGGGGATGGGAACCTGGCAGGAGTGTCATCGCACAAGTGGGCGCACATCAGAAAATGTGGTGAGCCCAGCAGTTAGGGCCGGACGCCAGAGGGCCCTCATCACCGATGGGAGGAGGTTCCCAGCACGCTCCAACTGCAACCAGAGGGCCCATGTGGCCAAGGCGTCGTGTGCCAGCCAGGCAGGTGTGACCTCACAGCAGAGGGCCCGCCTCACAGAAGTGTGAGGAATCAAGCCAGGATCAGACTCTCACCAGAGGGCCCACATCAACAAGGGGATGGGAACCAGTCAGGAGTGTCCTCACACCAGTAGGGCCACATCCCTAAAAGGTGAGACAAACGGCACACGTGGTCTCAAACCAGAAGACCTACATCACCAAGGGGCTCGGTGTGAGGCAGGCAGGAGGAGCTTCACCACACAGGGCCCAAAGTATAAGAAAGGTGAGGAATCCAGCAGTTGGAACCTCCCAGCAGGCGGCCCAGAGCACAGAGGCTATGGGATCTAGGCCTGAGTGAACTAACACCGGAGTGCCAACATAACGAAACTGTGAGCAACCCAGGCGTTGCGACCACAGAGCAGAAGGCACACATCCCCATGAGTATTGGAACCTTACAGGAGTGTCCTGGCATCACTGGGCTCACATCAGAAATCGTGGGGAGCCCAGCAGTTAGAGCCTGACGCAAGAGGGCCCTCATCACCTTGGAGAGGAGGGTACAAGAAGGCTCCAACTGCCACCAGAAGTCCGACGTCACCAGGGCAACGGGAGCAAGCCAGGCAGGAGTTACCTCACAGCAGAGGGCCCACCTCACAGAAGAGTGAGGAACCCAGCCAGGATCAGACTCTCACCAGAGGGCCCACATCACCAAGGGGATCTGATCCAGGCAGGAGTGGCCTCACACCAGTGTGGCCAAATCATAGAAAGGTGAGGAACCCAGAACATGTGGCCTAAACAAGAGGACCCACATCTCCAAGGGGCTCGGAGTGAGGCAGGCAGGAGGAGCCTCAAAACAGAGGACCCATAGAATAAAAAAGGTGAGGAATCCCGCAGTTGGAACCTCCTAGCATGCAGCAAGGAGCAGCGAGGCTATGGGGTCCCGGCCGTTGTGAACTCACAACAGAGGACCCTCATCATGAAACTGTGAACAACACAGCTGTTGGGACCACAGAACAGAAGGCCCACATTCCCATGGGGTTGGGAACCTGGCAGGAGTGTACTCGCACCACAGGGCACACATCAGAAAATTTTGGGAGCCCAGGAGTTAGGGCCTGACGCCAGACGGCCCTAATTACCGAGGGGAGCAGACTCCTAGAAGGCACCAACTCCCACCTGAGGGCCCACGTCTCCAAGGTGATGTGCGTTAGCCAGGCAGGAGTGACCTCACAGCAGAGGGCCTATGTCACAGAAGGGGGAGGAACCCAGCCAGGATAAGACTCTCACCAGAGGGCCCACATCACCAAGGGGATCAGAACCAGGCAGGAGTGGCCTCACACCAGTGTGGCCAAATCGTAGAAAAGTGAGGAACCCAGAACATATGGCCTAAACCAGAGGACCCACATCAACAAGGGGCTCAGAGTGAGGCAGGCAGGAGGTGTCTCAAACAGAGGGCCATAAAATAAAAAAGGTGAGGTAACCCGCAGTTGGAACCTCCCAGCAGGCGGCAAGGAGCAGCGAGGCTATGGGATCCCGGCCGGTGTGAACTCACAACAGAAGGCCCTCATCACGAAACTGTGAACAACCCAGCGGTTGGGACCACAGAGAAGAAGGCCCACATTCCCATGGGGTTGGGAACCTGGCAGGAGTGTACTCCCACCAGAGGGCACACATCAGAAAAGTATGGGAGCCCAGGAGTTAGGGCCTGACGTCAGAGGGCCCTCATTACCGAGGGGAGGAGACTCCCAGCAGGCACCAACTCCCAACTGAGGGCCCACGTCGCCAAGGTGACGTGCGCCAGCCAGGCAGGAGTGACCTCACAGCAGAGGGCATACGTCCCAGAAGGGTGAGGCACCCAGCCAGGATAAGAGTCTCACCAGAGGGCCCGCATCACCAAGGGGATCGGATCCAGGCAAGAGTGGCCTCACACCAGTGTGGCCAAATCATAGAAAGGTGAGGAACCCAGAACACGTGGCCTAAACCAGAGGATCCACATCTCCAAGGGGTTCAGAGTGAGGCAGGCAGGACTAGCCTCACAACGCAGGGCCCATAGAATAAAAAATGTGAGGAATCCAACAGTTCGAACCTCCCAGCAGGTGGCCCAGAGCACCCAGTCTATGGGATCCAGGCCGCAGTGCACTCACAGCAGAGGGCCCACATCATGAAACTTTGAGCAACCCAGCCGTTTGGACATCAGAGCAGAAGTCCCACATCCCCACGGGGATGGGAACCTGGCAGGAGTGTCCTCGCACCACTTAGTACGTATTAGAAAATGTGGGTACACAGCAGTTAGGGCCTGACGCCAAAGGGCCCTCATTACTGAGGGAAGGAGGCTCCCAGCACGCTCCAACTGCCACCAGAGGGCCGACGTCACCAAGGCGGGGGGTGTGCCAGCCAGGCAGGAGTGACCTCAGAGCAGAGGGCCAAGTTCACGGAAGTGTGAGGAACCCAACCAGGATCAGACTCTCACCAGAGGGCCCACATCACCAAGAGGATGGGAACCAGGCAGGAGTGTTCTCAGTCCAGTGGGGCCACATCATTGAAAGGCGAGGAAACCACCACATGTGGCCTCAAACCAGAGGACACACATCACCAAGGGGCTGGGAGGGAGGCAGGCAGGAGTAGTCTCAAAACAGAGGGCCCATAGAATAAAAAAGGTGAGGAATCCCGCAGTTGGAACATCCCAGCAGGCGGCAAGGAACAACGAGGCTATGGGATCCCGGCCGGTGTGAACTCACAAAAGAGGGCCCTCATCATGAAACTGTGAATAGCCCAGCCATTGGGTCCACAGAGCAGAAGGCCCACATTGCCATGGGGTTGGGAACCTGGCAGGAGTGTACTCGCACCACAGGGCACACATCAGAAAAGTTTGGGAGCCCAGGATTTAAGGCCTGACGCCAGAGGGCCCTCATTACCGAAGGGAGGAAACTCCCAGCAGACACCAAATCCCAACTGAGGGCCCACGTCGCCAAGGTGACGTGCGCCAGCCAGGCAGGAGTGACATCACAGCAGAGGGCATACGTCACAGAAGGGTGAGGAACCCAGCCAGGATAAGACTCTCACCAGAGGGCCCGCATCACCAAGGGGATCGGAACCAGGCAGAAGTATACTCACACCAGTGTGGCCAAATAATGGAAAGGTGAGGGACCCAGACCATGTGGCCTAAACCAGAGGAACCACATCTCCAAGGGGCTCGGAGTGAGGCAGGCAGGACTAGCCTAACAACACAGGGCCCATAGATTAAAAAATGTGAGGAATCCAGCAGTTGGAACCTCGCAGCAGGAGGCCCAGAGCACCGAGTCTATGGGATCCAGGCCAAAGTGAACTCACAGCAGAGGGCCCACATCATGAAACTGTGAGCAACCCAGCCGTTGGGACCTCAGAGCAGAACGCCCACATCCCCATGGGGATGGGAACGTGGCAGGCGTATCCTCGCACCACTTAGTACGTATTAGAAAATGTGGGTACCCAGCAGTTAGGGCCTGACGCCAAAGGGCTCTCATCACTGAGGGGAGGAGGCTCCCAGCAGGCTCCAACTGCCACCAGAGGGCCGACGTCGCCAAGGCGGGGTGTGCCAGCCAGGCAGGAGTGACCTCAGAGCTGAGGGCCAAGCTCACGGAAGTGTGAGGAACCCAACCCGGATCAGATTCTCACCAGAGGGCCCACATCACCAAGGGGATGCGAACCAGGCAGGAGTGTGCTCACACCAGTGGGGCCACATCATTGAAAGGCAAGGAACCCACCACATGTGGCCTCAAACCAGAAGACCCACATCAACAAGGGGCTCAGAGTGAGGCAGGCAGGAAGTGTCTCACAACACACGGCCCATAGAAGAAAAAAGGTAAGGAATCCTGCAGTTGGAAGCTCCAAGCAGGTGGCCCAGAGCACCGAGGCTATGGGATGCACGCCGGAGTGAACTCACAGCAGAGGGCCCACATCCTGACACTGTGAGCAAGCCAGCCGTTGGCACCTCAGAACAGAAGGCCCAAATCTGCATGGGGATGGGAACCTGGCAGGAGTGTCATCGCACAAGTGGGCGCACATCAGAAAATGTGGTGAGCCCAGCAGTTAGGGCCGGACGCCAGAGGGCCCTCATCACCGATGGGAGGAGGTTCCCAGCACGCTCCAACTGCAACCAGAGGGCCCATGTGGCCAAGGCGTCGTGTGCCAGCCAGGCAGGTGTGACCTCACAGCAGAGGGCCCGCCTCACAGAAGTGTGAGGAATCAAGCCAGGATCAGACTCTCACCAGAGGGCCCACATCAACAAGGGGATGGGAACCAGTCAGGAGTGTCCTCACACCAGTAGGGCCACATCCCTAAAAGGTGAGACAAACGGCACACGTGGTCTCAAACCAGAAGACCTACATCACCAAGGGGCTCGGTGTGAGGCAGGCAGGAGGAGCTTCACCACACAGGGCCCAAAGTATAAGAAAGGTGAGGAATCCAGCAGTTGGAACCTCCCAGCAGGCGGCCCAGAGCACAGAGGCTATGGGATCTAGGTCTGAGTGAACTAACACCGGAGTGCCAACATAACGAAACTGTGAGCAACCCAGGCGTTGCGACCACAGAGCAGAAGGCACACATCCCCATGAGTATTGGAACCTTACAGGAGTGTCCTGGCATCACTGGGCTCACATCAGAAATCGTGGGGAGCCCAGCAGTTAGAGCCTGACGCAAGAGGGCCCTCATCACCTTGGAGAGGAGGGTACAAGAAGGCTCCAACTGCCACCAGAAGTCCGACGTCACCAGGGCAACGGGAGCAAGCCAGGCAGGAGTTACCTCACAGCAGAGGGCCCACCTCACAGAAGAGTGAGGAACCCAGCCAGGATCAGACTCTCACCAGAGGGCCCACATCACCAAGGGGATCTGATCCAGGCAGGAGTGGCCTCACACCAGTGTGGCCAAATCATAGAAAGGTGAGGAACCCAGAACATGTGGCCTAAACAAGAGGACCCACATCTCCAAGGGGCTCGGAGTGAGGCAGGCAGGAGGAGCCTCAAAACAGAGGACCCATAGAATAAAAAAGGTGAGGAATCCCGCAGTTGGAACCTCCTAGCATGCAGCAAGGAGCAGCGAGGCTATGGGGTCCCGGCCGTTGTGAACTCACAACAGAGGACCCTCATCATGAAACTGTGAACAACACAGCTGTTGGGACCACAGAACAGAAGGCCCACATTCCCATGGGGTTGGGAACCTGGCAGGAGTGTACTCGCACCACAGGGCACACATCAGAAAATTTTGGGAGCCCAGGAGTTAGGGCCTGACGCCAGACGGCCCTAATTACCGAGGGGAGCAGACTCCTAGAAGGCACCAACTCCCACCTGAGGGCCCACGTCTCCAAGGTGATGTGCGTTAGCCAGGCAGGAGTGACCTCACAGCAGAGGGCCTATGTCACAGAAGGGGGAGGAACCCAGCCAGGATAAGACTCTCACCAGAGGGCCCACATCACCAAGGGGATCAGAACCAGGCAGGAGTGGCCTCACACCAGTGTGGCCAAATCGTAGAAAAGTGAGGAACCCAGAACATATGGCCTAAACCAGAGGACCCACATCAACAAGGGGCTCAGAGTGAGGCAGGCAGGAGGTGTCTCAAACAGAGGGCCATAAAATAAAAAAGGTGAGGTAACCCGCAGTTGGAACCTCCCAGCAGGCGGCAAGGAGCAGCGAGGCTATGGGATCCCGGCCGGTGTGAACTCACAACAGAAGGCCCTCATCACGAAACTGTGAACAACCCAGTGGTTGGGACCACAGAGAAGAAGGCCCACATTCCCATGGGGTTGGGAACCTGGCAGGAGTGTACTCCCACCAGAGGGCACACATCAGAAAAGTATGGGAGCCCAGGAGTTAGGGCCTGACGTCAGAGGGCCCTCATTACAGAGGGGAGGAGACTCCCAGCAGGCACCAACTCCCAACTGAGGGCCCACGTCGCCAAGGTGACGTGCGCCAGCCAGGCAGGAGTGACCTCACAGCAGAGGGCATACGTCCCAGAAGGGTGAGGCACCCAGCCAGGATAAGAGTCTCACCAGAGGGCCCGCATCACCAAGGGGATCGGATCCAGGCAAGAGTGGCCTCACACCAGTGTGGCCAAATCATAGAAAGGTGAGGAACCCAGAACACGTGGCCTAAACCAGAGGATCCACATCTCCAAGGGGTTCAGAGTGAGACAGGCAGGACTAGCCTCACAACGCAGGGCCCATAGAATAAAAAATGTGAGGAATCCAACAGTTCGAACCTCCCAGCAGGTGGCCCAGAGCACCCAGTCTATGGGATCCAGGCCGCAGTGCACTCACAGCAGAGGGCCCACATCATGAAACTTTGAGCAACCCAGCCATTTGGACATCAGAGCAGAAGTCCCACATCCCCACGGGGATGGGAACCTGGCAGGAGTGTCCTCGCACCACTTAGTACGTATTAGAAAATGTGGGTACACAGCAGTTAGGGCCTGACGCCAAAGGGCCCTCATTACTGAGGGAAGGAGGCTCCCAGCACGCTCCAACTGCCACCAGAGGGCCGACGTCACCAAGGCGGGGTGTGCCAGCCAGGCAGGAGTGACCTCAGAGCAGAGGGCCAAGTTCACGGAAGTGTGAGGAACCCAACCAGGATCAGACTCTCACCAGAGGGCCCACATCACCAAGAGGATGGGAACCAGGCAGGAGTGTTCTCAGTCCAGTGGGGCCACATCATTGAAAGGCGAGGAAACCACCACATGTGGCCTCAAACCAGAGGACACACATCACCAAGGGGCTGGGAGGGAGGCAGGCAGGAGTAGTCTCAAAACAGAGGGCCCATAGAATAAAAAAGGTGAGGAATCCCGCAGTTGGAACATCCCAGCAGGCGGCAAGGAACAACGAGGCTATGGGATCCCGGCCGGTGTGAACTCACAAAAGAGGGCCCTCATCATGAAACTGTGAATAGCCCAGCCATTGGGTCCACAGAGCAGAAGGCCCACATTGCCATGGGGTTGGGAACCTGGCAGGAGTGTACTCGCACCACAGGGCACACATCAGAAAAGTTTGGGAGCCCAGGATTTAAGGCCTGACGCCAGAGGGCCCTCATTACCGAAGGGAGGAAACTCCCAGCAGACACCAAATCCCAACTGAGGGCCCACGTCGCCAAGGTGACGTGCGCCAGCCAGGCAGGAGTGACATCACAGCAGAGGGCATACGTCACAGAAGGGTGAGGAACCCAGCCAGGATAAGACTCTCACCAGAGGGCCCGCATCACCAAGGGGATCGGAACCAGGCAGAAGTATACTCACACCAGTGTGGCCAAATAATGGAAAGGTGAGGGACCCAGAACATGTGGCCTAAACCAGAGGAACCACATCTCCAAGGGGCTCGGAGTGAGGCAGGCAGGACTAGCCTAACAACACAGGGCCCATAGATTAAAAAATGTGAGGAATCCAGCAGTTGGAACCTCGCAGCAGGAGGCCCAGAGCACCGAGTCTATGGGATCCAGGCCAAAGTGAACTCACAGCAGAGGGCCCACATCATGAAACTGTGAGCAACCCAGCCGTTGGGACCTCAGAGCAGAACGCCCACATCCCCATGGGGATGGGAACGTGGCAGGCGTATCCTCGCACCACTTAGTACGTATTAGAAAATGTGGGTACCCAGCAGTTAGGGCCTGACGCCAAAGGGCTCTCATCACTGAGGGGAGGAGGCTCCCAGCAGGCTCCAACTGCCACCAGAGGGCCGACGTCGCCAAGGCGGGGTGTGCCAGCCAGGCAGGAGTGACCTCAGAGCTGAGGGCCAAGCTCACGGAAGTGTGAGGAACCCAACCCGGATCAGATTCTCACCAGAGGGCCCACATCACCAAGGGGATGCGAACCAGGCAGGAGTGTGCTCACACCAGTGGGGCCACATCATTGAAAGGCAAGGAACCCACCACATGTGGCCTCAAACCAGAAGACCCACATCAACAAGGGGCTCAGAGTGAGGCAGGCAGGAAGTGTCTCACAACACACGGCCCATAGAAGAAAAAAGGTAAGGAATCCTGCAGTTGGAAGCTCCAAGCAGGTGGCCCAGAGCACCGAGGCTATGGGATGCACGCCGGAGTGAACTCACAGCAGAGGGCCCACATCCTGACACTGTGAGCAAGCCAGCCGTTGGCACCTCAGAACAGAAGGCCCAAATCTGCATGGGGATGGGAACCTGGCAGGAGTGTCATCGCACAAGTGGGCGCACATCAGAAAATGTGGTGAGCCCAGCAGTTAGGGCCGGACGCCAGAGGGCCCTCATCACCGATGGGAGGAGGTTCCCAGCACGCTCCAACTGCAACCAGAGGGCCCATGTGGCCAAGGCGTCGTGTGCCAGCCAGGCAGGTGTGACCTCACAGCAGAGGGCCCGCCTCACAGAAGTGTGAGGAATCAAGCCAGGATCAGACTCTCACCAGAGGGCCCACATCAACAAGGGGATGGGAACCAGTCAGGAGTGTCCTCACACCAGTAGGGCCACATCCCTAAAAGGTGAGACAAACGGCACACGTGGTCTCAAACCAGAAGACCTACATCACCAAGGGGCTCGGTGTGAGGCAGGCAGGAGGAGCTTCACCACACAGGGCCCAAAGTATAAGAAAGGTGAGGAATCCAGCAGTTGGAACCTCCCAGCAGGCGGCCCAGAGCACAGAGGCTATGGGATCTAGGCCTGAGTGAACTAACACCGGAGTGCCAACATAACGAAACTGTGAGCAACCCAGGCGTTGCGACCACAGAGCAGAAGGCACACATCCCCATGAGTATTGGAACCTTACAGGAGTGTCCTGGCATCACTGGGCTCACATCAGAAATCGTGGGGAGCCCAGCAGTTAGAGCCTGACGCAAGAGGGCCCTCATCACCTTGGAGAGGAGGGTACAAGAAGGCTCCAACTGCCACCAGAAGTCCGACGTCACCAGGGCAACGGGAGCAAGCCAGGCAGGAGTTACCTCACAGCAGAGGGCCCACCTCACAGAAGAGTGAGGAACCCAGCCAGGATCAGACTCTCACCAGAGGGCCCACATCACCAAGGGGATCTGATCCAGGCAGGAGTAGCCTCACACCAGTGTGGCCAAATCATAGAAAGGTGAGGAACCCAGAACATGTGGCCTAAACAAGAGGACCCACATCTCCAAGGGGCTCGGAGTGAGGCAGGCAGGAGGAGCCTCAAAACAGAGGACCCATAGAATAAAAAAGGTGAGGAATCCCGCAGTTGGAACCTCCTAGCATGCAGCAAGGAGCAGCGAGGCTATGGGGTCCCGGCCGTTGTGAACTCACAACAGAGGACCCTCATCATGAAACTGTGAACAACACAGCTGTTGGGACCACAGAACAGAAGGCCCACATTCCCATGGGGTTGGGAACCTGGCAGGAGTGTACTCGCACCACAGGGCACACATCAGAAAATTTTGGGAGCCCAGGAGTTAGGGCCTGACGCCAGACGGCCCTAATTACCGAGGGGAGCAGACTCCTAGAAGGCACCAACTCCCACCTGAGGGCCCACGTCTCCAAGGTGATGTGCGTTAGCCAGGCAGGAGTGACCTCACAGCAGAGGGCCTATGTCACAGAAGGGGGAGGAACCCAGCCAGGATAAGACTCTCACCAGAGGGCCCACATCACCAAGGGGATCAGAACCAGGCAGGAGTGGCCTCACACCAGTGTGGCCAAATCGTAGAAAAGTGAGGAACCCAGAACATATGGCCTAAACCAGAGGACCCACATCAACAAGGGGCTCAGAGTGAGGCAGGCAGGAGGTGTCTCAAACAGAGGGCCATAAAATAAAAAAGGTGAGGTAACCCGCAGTTGGAACCTCCCAGCAGGCGGCAAGGAGCAGCGAGGCTATGGGATCCCGGCCGGTGTGAACTCACAACAGAAGGCCCTCATCACGAAACTGTGAACAACCCAGCGGTTGGGACCACAGAGAAGAAGGCCCACATTCCCATGGGGTTGGGAACCTGGCAGGAGTGTACTCCCACCAGAGGGCACACATCAGAAAAGTATGGGAGCCCAGGAGTTAGGGCCTGACGTCAGAGGGCCCTCATTACCGAGGGGAGGAGACTCCCAGCAGGCACCAACTCCCAACTGAGGGCCCACGTCGCCAAGGTGACGTGCGCCAGCCAGGCAGGAGTGACCTCACAGCAGAGGGCATACGTCCCAGAAGGGTGAGGCACCCAGCCAGGATAAGAGTCTCACCAGAGGGCCCGCATCACCAAGGGGATCGGATCCAGGCAAGAGTGGCCTCACACCAGTGTGGCCAAATCATAGAAAGGTGAGGAACCCAGAACACGTGGCCTAAACCAGAGGATCCACATCTCCAAGGGGTTCAGAGTGAGGCAGGCAGGACTAGCCTCACAACGCAGGGCCCATAGAATAAAAAATGTGAGGAATCCAACAGTTCGAACCTCCCAGCAGGTGGCCCAGAGCACCCAGTCTATGGGATCCAGGCCGCAGTGCACTCACAGCAGAGGGCCCACATCATGAAACTTTGAGCAACCCAGCCGTTTGGACATCAGAGCAGAAGTCCCACATCCCCACGGGGATGGGAACCTGGCAGGAGTGTCCTCGCACCACTTAGTACGTATTAGAAAATGTGGGTACACAGCAGTTAGGGCCTGACGCCAAAGGGCCCTCATTACTGAGGGAAGGAGGCTCCCAGCACGCTCCAACTGCCACCAGAGGGCCGACGTCACCAAGGCGGGGGGTGTGCCAGCCAGGCAGGAGTGACCTCAGAGCAGAGGGCCAAGTTCACGGAAGTGTGAGGAACCCAACCAGGATCAGACTCTCACCAGAGGGCCCACATCACCAAGAGGATGGGAACCAGGCAGGAGTGTTCTCAGTCCAGTGGGGCCACATCATTGAAAGGCGAGGAAACCACCACATGTGGCCTCAAACCAGAGGACACACATCACCAAGGGGCTGGGAGGGAGGCAGGCAGGAGTAGTCTCAAAACAGAGGGCCCATAGAATAAAAAAGGTGAGGAATCCCGCAGTTGGAACATCCCAGCAGGCGGCAAGGAACAACGAGGCTATGGGATCCCGGCCGGTGTGAACTCACAAAAGAGGGCCCTCATCATGAAACTGTGAATAGCCCAGCCATTGGGTCCACAGAGCAGAAGGCCCACATTGCCATGGGGTTGGGAACCTGGCAGGAGTGTACTCGCACCACAGGGCACACATCAGAAAAGTTTGGGAGCCCAGGATTTAAGGCCTGACGCCAGAGGGCCCTCATTACCGAAGGGAGGAAACTCCCAGCAGACACCAAATCCCAACTGAGGGCCCACGTCGCCAAGGTGACGTGCGCCAGCCAGGCAGGAGTGACATCACAGCAGAGGGCATACGTCACAGAAGGGTGAGGAACCCAGCCAGGATAAGACTCTCACCAGAGGGCCCGCATCACCAAGGGGATCGGAACCAGGCAGAAGTATACTCACACCAGTGTGGCCAAATAATGGAAAGGTGAGGGACCCAGACCATGTGGCCTAAACCAGAGGAACCACATCTCCAAGGGGCTCGGAGTGAGGCAGGCAGGACTAGCCTAACAACACAGGGCCCATAGATTAAAAAATGTGAGGAATCCAGCAGTTGGAACCTCGCAGCAGGAGGCCCAGAGCACCGAGTCTATGGGATCCAGGCCAAAGTGAACTCACAGCAGAGGGCCCACATCATGAAACTGTGAGCAACCCAGCCGTTGGGACCTCAGAGCAGAACGCCCACATCCCCATGGGGATGGGAACGTGGCAGGCGTATCCTCGCACCACTTAGTACGTATTAGAAAATGTGGGTACCCAGCAGTTAGGGCCTGACGCCAAAGGGCTCTCATCACTGAGGGGAGGAGGCTCCCAGCAGGCTCCAACTGCCACCAGAGGGCCGACGTCGCCAAGGCGGGGTGTGCCAGCCAGGCAGGAGTGACCTCAGAGCTGAGGGCCAAGCTCACGGAAGTGTGAGGAACCCAACCCGGATCAGATTCTCACCAGAGGGCCCACATCACCAAGGGGATGCGAACCAGGCAGGAGTGTGCTCACACCAGTGGGGCCACATCATTGAAAGGCAAGGAACCCACCACATGTGGCCTCAAACCAGAAGACCCACATCAACAAGGGGCTCAGAGTGAGGCAGGCAGGAAGTGTCTCACAACACACGGCCCATAGAAGAAAAAAGGTAAGGAATCCTGCAGTTGGAAGCTCCAAGCAGGTGGCCCAGAGCACCGAGGCTATGGGATGCATGCCGGAGTGAACTCACAGCAGAGGGCCCACATCCTGACACTGTGAGCAAGCCAGCCGTTGGCACCTCAGAACAGAAGGCCCAAATCTGCATGGGGATGGGAACCTGGCAGGAGTGTCATCGCACAAGTGGGCGCACATCAGAAAATGTGGTGAGCCCAGCAGTTAGGGCCGGACGCCAGAGGGCCCTCATCACCGATGGGAGGAGGTTCCCAGCACGCTCCAACTGCAACCAGAGGGCCCATGTGGCCAAGGCGTCGTGTGCCAGCCAGGCAGGTGTGACCTCACAGCAGAGGGCCCGCCTCACAGAAGTGTGAGGAATCAAGCCAGGATCAGACTCTCACCAGAGGGCCCACATCAACAAGGGGATGGGAACCAGTCAGGAGTGTCCTCACACCAGTAGGGCCACATCCCTAAAAGGTGAGACAAACGGCACACGTGGTCTCAAACCAGAAGACCTACATCACCAAGGGGCTCGGTGTGAGGCAGGCAGGAGGAGCTTCACCACACAGGGCCCAAAGTATAAGAAAGGTGAGGAATCCAGCAGTTGGAACCTCCCAGCAGGCGGCCCAGAGCACAGAGGCTATGGGATCTAGGCCTGAGTGAACTAACACCGGAGTGCCAACATAACGAAACTGTGAGCAACCCAGGCGTTGCGACCACAGAGCAGAAGGCACACATCCCCATGAGTATTGGAACCTTACAGGAGTGTCCTGGCATCACTGGGCTCACATCAGAAATCGTGGGGAGCCCAGCAGTTAGAGCCTGACGCAAGAGGGCCCTCATCACCTTGGAGAGGAGGGTACAAGAAGGCTCCAACTGCCACCAGAAGTCCGACGTCACCAGGGCAACGGGAGCAAGCCAGGCAGGAGTTACCTCACAGCAGAGGGCCCACCTCACAGAAGAGTGAGGAACCCAGCCAGGATCAGACTCTCACCAGAGGGCCCACATCACCAAGGGGATCTGATCCAGGCAGGAGTGGCCTCACACCAGTGTGGCCAAATCATAGAAAGGTGAGGAACCCAGAACATGTGGCCTAAACAAGAGGACCCACATCTCCAAGGGGCTCGGAGTGAGGCAGGCAGGAGGAGCCTCAAAACAGAGGACCCATAGAATAAAAAAGGTGAGGAATCCCGCAGTTGGAACCTCCTAGCATGCAGCAAGGAGCAGCGAGGCTATGGGGTCCCGGCCGTTGTGAACTCACAACAGAGGACCCTCATCATGAAACTGTGAACAACACAGCTGTTGGGACCACAGAACAGAAGGCCCACATTCCCATGGGGTTGGGAACCTGGCAGGAGTGTACTCGCACCACAGGGCACACATCAGAAAATTTTGGGAGCCCAGGAGTTAGGGCCTGACGCCAGACGGCCCTAATTACCGAGGGGAGCAGACTCCTAGAAGGCACCAACTCCCACCTGAGGGCCCACGTCTCCAAGGTGATGTGCGTTAGCCAGGCAGGAGTGACCTCACAGCAGAGGGCCTATGTCACAGAAGGGGGAGGAACCCAGCCAGGATAAGACTCTCACCAGAGGGCCCACATCACCAAGGGGATCAGAACCAGGCAGGAGTGGCCTCACACCAGTGTGGCCAAATCGTAGAAAAGTGAGGAACCCAGAACATATGGCCTAAACCAGAGGACCCACATCAACAAGGGGCTCAGAGTGAGGCAGGCAGGAGGTGTCTCAAACAGAGGGCCATAAAATAAAAAAGGTGAGGTAACCCGCAGTTGGAACCTCCCAGCAGGCGGCAAGGAGCAGCGAGGCTATGGGATCCCGGCCGGTGTGAACTCACAACAGAAGGCCCTCATCACGAAACTGTGAACAACCCAGCGGTTGGGACCACAGAGAAGAAGGCCCACATTCCCATGGGGTTGGGAACCTGGCAGGAGTGTACTCCCACCAGAGGGCACACATCAGAAAAGTATGGGAGCCCAGGAGTTAGGGCCTGACGTCAGAGGGCCCTCATTACCGAGGGGAGGAGACTCCCAGCAGGCACCAACTCCCAACTGAGGGCCCACGTCGCCAAGGTGACGTGCGCCAGCCAGGCAGGAGTGACCTCACAGCAGAGGGCATACGTCCCAGAAGGGTGAGGCACCCAGCCAGGATAAGAGTCTCACCAGAGGGCCCGCATCACCAAGGGGATCGGATCCAGGCAAGAGTGGCCTCACACCAGTGTGGCCAAATCATAGAAAGGTGAGGAACCCAGAACACGTGGCCTAAACCAGAGGATCCACATCTCCAAGGGGTTCAGAGTGAGGCAGGCAGGACTAGCCTCACAACGCAGGGCCCATAGAATAAAAAATGTGAGGAATCCAACAGTTCGAACCTCCCAGCAGGTGGCCCAGAGCACCCAGTCTATGGGATCCAGGCCGCAGTGCACTCACAGCAGAGGGCCCACATCATGAAACTTTGAGCAACCCAGCCGTTTGGACATCAGAGCAGAAGTCCCACATCCCCACGGGGATGGGAACCTGGCAGGAGTGTCCTCGCACCACTTAGTACGTATTAGAAAATGTGGGTACACAGCAGTTAGGGCCTGACGCCAAAGGGCCCTCATTACTGAGGGAAGGAGGCTCCCAGCACGCTCCAACTGCCACCAGAGGGCCGACGTCACCAAGGCGCGGTGTGCCAGCCAGGCAGGAGTGACCTCAGAGCAGAGGGCCAAGTTCACGGAAGTGTGAGGAACCCAACCAGGATCAGACTCTCACCAGAGGGCCCACATCACCAAGAGGATGGGAACCAGGCAGGAGTGTTCTCAGTCCAGTGGGGCCACATCATTGAAAGGCGAGGAAACCACCACATGTGGCCTCAAACCAGAGGACACACATCACCAAGGGGCTGGGAGGGAGGCAGGCAGGAGTAGTCTCAAAACAGAGGGCCCATAGAATAAAAAAGGTGAGGAATCCCGCAGTTGGAACATCCCAGCAGGCGGCAAGGAACAACGAGGCTATGGGATCCCGACCGGTGTGAACTCACAAAAGAGGACCCTCATCATGAAACTGTGAATAGCCCAGCCATTGGGTCCACAGAGCAGAAGGCCCACATTGCCATGGGGTTGGGAACCTGGCAGGAGTGTACTCGCACCACAGGGCACACATCAGAAAAGTTTGGGAGCCCAGGATTTAAGGCCTGACGCCAGAGGGCCCTCATTACCGAAGGGAGGAAACTCCCAGCAGACACCAAATCCCAACTGAGGGCCCACGTCGCCAAGGTGACGTGCGCCAGCCAGGCAGGAGTGACATCACAGCAGAGGGCATACGTCACAGAAGGGTGAGGAACCCAGCCAGGATAAGACTCTCACCAGAGGGCCCGCATCACCAAGGGGATCGGAACCAGGCAGAAGTATACTCACACCAGTGTGGCCAAATAATGGAAAGGTGAGGGACCCAGAACATGTGGCCTAAACCAGAGGAACCACATCTCCAAGGGGCTCGGAGTGAGGCAGGCAGGACTAGCCTAACAACACAGGGCCCATAGATTAAAAAATGTGAGGAATCCAGCAGTTGGAACCTCGCAGCAGGAGGCCCAGAGCACCGAGTCTATGGGATCCAGGCCAAAGTGAACTCACAGCAGAGGGCCCACATCATGAAACTGTGAGCAACCCAGCCGTTGGGACCTCAGAGCAGAACGCCCACATCCCCATGGGGATGGGAACGTGGCAGGCGTATCCTCGCACCACTTAGTACGTATTAGAAAATGTGGGTACACAGCAGTTAGGGCCTGACGCCAAAGGGCTCTCATCACTGAGGGGAGGAGGCTCCCAGCAGGCTCCAACTGCCACCAGAGGGCCGACGTCGCCAAGGCGGGGTGTGCCAGCCAGGCAGGAGTGACCTCAGAGCTGAGGGCCAAGCTCACGGAAGTGTGAGGAACCCAACCCGGATCAGATTCTCACCAGAGGGCCCACATCACCAAGGGGATGCGAACCAGGCAGGAGTGTGCTCACACCAGTGGGGCCACATCATTGAAAGGCAAGGAACCCACCACATGTGGCCTCAAACCAGAAGACCCACATCAACAAG
Source organism: Delphinapterus leucas (assembly GCF_059928025.1). Lineage (NCBI taxonomy): Eukaryota > Metazoa > Chordata > Mammalia > Artiodactyla > Monodontidae > Delphinapterus > Delphinapterus leucas. The sequence goes on from NW_028322267.1 coordinate 185,864, forward strand.
GGGCTCAGAGTGAGGCAGGCAGGAAGTGTCTCACAACACACGGCCCATAGAAGAAAAAAGGTAAGGAATCCTGCAGTTGGAAGCTCCAAGCAGGTGGCCCAGAGCACCGAGGCTATGGGATGCACGCCGGAGTGAACTCACAGCAGAGGGCCCACATCCTGACACTGTGAGCAAGCCAGCCGTTGGCACCTCAGAACAGAAGGCCCAAATCTGCATGGGGATGGGAACCTGGCAGGAGTGTCATCGCACAAGTGGGCGCACATCAGAAAATGTGGTGAGCCCAGCAGTTAGGGCCGGACGCCAGAGGGCCCTCATCACCGATGGGAGGAGGTTCCCAGCACGCTCCAACTGCAACCAGAGGGCCCATGTGGCCAAGGCGTCGTGTGCCAGCCAGGCAGGTGTGACCTCACAGCAGAGGGCCCGCCTCACAGAAGTGTGAGGAATCAAGCCAGGATCAGACTCTCACCAGAGGGCCCACATCAACAAGGGGATGGGAACCAGTCAGGAGTGTCCTCACACCAGTAGGGCCACATCCCTAAAAGGTGAGACAAACGGCACACGTGGTCTCAAACCAGAAGACCTACATCACCAAGGGGCTCGGTGTGAGGCAGGCAGGAGGAGCTTCACCACACAGGGCCCAAAGTATAAGAAAGGTGAGGAATCCAGCAGTTGGAACCTCCCAGCAGGCGGCCCAGAGCACAGAGGCTATGGGATCTAGGCCTGAGTGAACTAACACCGGAGTGCCAACATAACGAAACTGTGAGCAACCCAGGCGTTGCGACCACAGAGCAGAAGGCACACATCCCCATGAGTATTGGAACCTTACAGGAGTGTCCTGGCATCACTGGGCTCACATCAGAAATCGTGGGGAGCCCAGCAGTTAGAGCCTGACGCAAGAGGGCCCTCATCACCTTGGAGAGGAGGGTACAAGAAGGCTCCAACTGCCACCAGAAGTCCGACGTCACCAGGGCAACGGGAGCAAGCCAGGCAGGAGTTACCTCACAGCAGAGGGCCCACCTCACAGAAGAGTGAGGAACCCAGCCAGGATCAGACTCTCACCAGAGGGCCCACATCACCAAGGGGATCTGATCCAGGCAGGAGTGGCCTCACACCAGTGTGGCCAAATCATAGAAAGGTGAGGAACCCAGAACATGTGGCCTAAACAAGAGGACCCACATCTCCAAGGGGCTCGGAGTGAGGCAGGCAGGAGGAGCCTCAAAACAGAGGACCCATAGAATAAAAAAGGTGAGGAATCCCGCAGTTGGAACCTCCTAGCATGCAGCAAGGAGCAGCGAGGCTATGGGGTCCCGGACGTTGTGAACTCACAACAGAGGACCCTCATCATGAAACTGTGAACAACACAGCTGTTGGGACCACAGAACAGAAGGCCCACATTCCCATGGGGTTGGGAACCTGGCAGGAGTGTACTCGCACCACAGGGCACACATCAGAAAATTTTGGGAGCCCAGGAGTTAGGGCCTGACGCCAGACGGCCCTAATTACCGAGGGGAGCAGACTCCTAGAAGGCACCAACTCCCACCTGAGGGCCCACGTCTCCAAGGTGATGTGCGTTAGCCAGGCAGGAGTGACCTCACAGCAGAGGGCCTATGTCACAGAAGGGGGAGGAACCCAGCCAGGATAAGACTCTCACCAGAGGGCCCACATCACCAAGGGGATCAGAACCAGGCAGGAGTGGCCTCACACCAGTGTGGCCAAATCGTAGAAAAGTGAGGAACCCAGAACATATGGCCTAAACCAGAGGACCCACATCAACAAGGGGCTCAGAGTGAGGCAGGCAGGAGGTGTCTCAAACAGAGGGCCATAAAATAAAAAAGGTGAGGTAACCCGCAGTTGGAACCTCCCAGCAGGCGGCAAGGAGCAGCGAGGCTATGGGATCCCGGCCGGTGTGAACTCACAACAGAAGGCCCTCATCACGAAACTGTGAACAACCCAGCGGTTGGGACCACAGAGAAGAAGGCCCACATTCCCATGGGGTTGGGAACCTGGCAGGAGTGTACTCCCACCAGAGGGCACACATCAGAAAAGTATGGGAGCCCAGGAGTTAGGGCCTGACGTCAGAGGGCCCTCATTACCGAGGGGAGGAGACTCCCAGCAGGCACCAACTCCCAACTGAGGGCCCACGTCGCCAAGGTGACGTGCGCCAGCCAGGCAGGAGTGACCTCACAGCAGAGGGCATACGTCCCAGAAGGGTGAGGCACCCAGCCAGGATAAGAGTCTCACCAGAGGGCCCGCATCACCAAGGGGATCGGATCCAGGCAAGAGTGGCCTCACACCAGTGTGGCCAAATCATAGAAAGGTGAGGAACCCAGAACACGTGGCCTAAACCAGAGGATCCACATCTCCAAGGGGTTCCGAGTGAGGCAGGCAGGACTAGCCTCACAACGCAGGGCCCATAGAATAAAAAATGTGAGGAATCCAACAGTTCGAACCTCCCAGCAGGTGGCCCAGAGCACCCAGTCTATGGGATCCAGGCCGCAGTGCACTCACAGCAGAGGGCCCACATCATGAAACTTTGAGCAACCCAGCCGTTTGGACATCAGAGCAGAAGTCCCACATCCCCACGGGGATGGGAACCTGGCAGGAGTGTCCTCGCACCACTTAGTACATATTAGAAAATGTGGGTACACAGCAGTTAGGGCCTGACGCCAAAGGGCCCTCATTACTGAGGGAAGGAGGCTCCCAGCACGCTCCAACTGCCACCAGAGGGCCGACGTCACCAAGGCGGGGGGTGTGCCAGCCAGGCAGGAGTGACCTCAGAGCAGAGGGCCAAGTTCACGGAAGTGTGAGGAACCCAACCAGGATCAGACTCTCACCAGAGGGCCCACATCACCAAGAGGATGGGAACCAGGCAGGAGTGTTCTCAGTCCAGTGGGGCCACATCATTGAAAGGCGAGGAAACCACCACATGTGGCCTCAAACCAGAGGACACACATCACCAAGGGGCTGGGAGGGAGGCAGGCAGGAGTAGTCTCAAAACAGAGGGCCCATAGAATAAAAAAGGTGAGGAATCCCGCAGTTGGAACATCCCAGCAGGCGGCAAGGAACAACGAGGCTATGGGATCCCGGCCGGTGTGAACTCACAAAAGAGGGCCCTCATCATGAAACTGTGAATAGCCCAGCCATTGGGTCCACAGAGCAGAAGGCCCACATTGCCATGGGGTTGGGAACCTGGCAGGAGTGTACTCGCACCACAGGGCACACATCAGAAAAGTTTGGGAGCCCAGGATTTAAGGCCTGACGCCAGAGGGCCCTCATTACCGAAGGGAGGAAACTCCCAGCAGACACCAAATCCCAACTGAGGGCCCACGTCGCCAAGGTGACGTGCGCCAGCCAGGCAGGAGTGACATCACAGCAGAGGGCATACATCACAGAAGGGTGAGGAACCCAGCCAGGATAAGACTCTCACCAGAGGGCCCGCATCACCAAGGGGATCGGAACCAGGCAGAAGTATACTCACACCAGTGTGGCCAAATAATGGAAAGGTGAGGGACCCAGACCATGTGGCCTAAACCAGAGGAACCACATCTCCAAGGGGCTCGGAGTGAGGCAGGCAGGACTAGCCTAACAACACAGGGCCCATAGATTAAAAAATGTGAGGAATCCAGCAGTTGGAACCTCGCAGCAGGAGGCCCAGAGCACCGAGTCTATGGGATCCAGGCCAAAGTGAACTCACAGCAGAGGGCCCACATCATGAAACTGTGAGCAACCCAGCCGTTGGGACCTCAGAGCAGAACGCCCACATCCCCATGGGGATGGGAACGTGGCAGGCGTATCCTCGCACCACTTAGTACGTATTAGAAAATGTGGGTACCCAGCAGTTAGGGCCTGACGCCAAAGGGCTCTCATCACTGAGGGGAGGAGGCTCCCAGCAGGCTCCAACTGCCACCAGAGGGCCGACGTCACCAAGGCGGGGTGTGCCAGCCAGGCAGGAGTGACCTCAGAGCTGAGGGCCAAGCTCACGGAAGTGTGAGGAACCCAACCCGGATCAGATTCTCACCAGAGGGCCCACATCACCAAGGGGATGCGAACCAGGCAGGAGTGTGCTCACACCAGTGGGGCCACATCATTGAAAGGCAAGGAACCCACCACATGTGGCCTCAAACCAGAAGACCCACATCAACAAGGGGCTCAGAGTGAGGCAGGCAGGAAGTGTCTCACAACACACGGCCCATAGAAGAAAAATGGTAAGGAATCCTGCAGTTGGAAGCTCCAAGCAGGTGGCCCAGAGCACCGAAGCTATGGGATGCATGCCGGAGTGAACTCACAGCAGAGGGCCCACATCCTGACACTGTGAGCAAGCCAGCCGTTGGCACCTCAGAACAGAAGGCCCAAATCTGCATGGGGATGGGAACCTGGCAGGAGTGTCATCGCACAAGTGGGCGCACATCAGAAAATGTGGTGAGCCCAGCAGTTAGGGCCGGACGCCAGAGGGCCCTCATCACCGATGGGAGGAGGTTCCCAGCACGCTCCAACTGCAACCAGAGGGCCCATGTGGCCAAGGCGTCGTGTGCCAGCCAGGCAGGTGTGACCTCACAGCAGAGGGCCCGCCTCACAGAAGTGTGAGGAATCAAGCCAGGATCAGACTCTCACCAGAGGGCCCACATCAACAAGGGGATGGGAACCAGTCAGGAGTGTCCTCACACCAGTAGGGCCACATCCCTAAAAGGTGAGACAAACGGCACACGTGGTCTCAAACCAGAAGACCTACATCACCAAGGGGCTCGGTGTGAGGCAGGCAGGAGGAGCTTCACCACACAGGGCCCAAAGTATAAGAAAGGTGAGGAATCCAGCAGTTGGAACCTCCCAGCAGGCGGCCCAGAGCACAGAGGCTATGGGATCTAGGCCTGAGTGAACTAACACCGGAGTGCCAACATAACGAAACTGTGAGCAACCCAGGCGTTGCGACCACAGAGCAGAAGGCACACATCCCCATGAGTATTGGAACCTTACAGGAGTGTCCTGGCATCACTGGGCTCACATCAGAAATCGTGGGGAGCCCAGCAGTTAGAGCCTGACGCAAGAGGGCCCTCATCACCTTGGAGAGGAGGGTACAAGAAGGCTCCAACTGCCACCAGAAGTCCGACGTCACCAGGGCAACGGGAGCAAGCCAGGCAGGAGTTACCTCACAGCAGAGGGCCCACCTCACAGAAGAGTGAGGAACCCAGCCAGGATCAGACTCTCACCAGAGGGCCCACATCACCAAGGGGATCTGATCCAGGCAGGAGTGGCCTCACACCAGTGTGGCCAAATCATAGAAAGGTGAGGAACCCAGAACATGTGGCCTAAACAAGAGGACCCACATCTCCAAGGGGCTCGGAGTGAGGCAGGCAGGAGGAGCCTCAAAACAGAGGACCCATAGAATAAAAAAGGTGAGGAATCCCGCAGTTGGAACCTCCTAGCATGCAGCAAGGAGCAGCGAGGCTATGGGGTCCCGGCCGTTGTGAACTCACAACAGAGGACCCTCATCATGAAACTGTGAACAACACAGCTGTTGGGACCACAGAACAGAAGGGCCACATTCCCATGGGGTTGGGAACCTGGCAGGAGTGTACTCGCACCACAGGGCACACATCAGAAAATTTTGGGAGCCCAGGAGTTAGGGCCTGACGCCAGACGGCCCTAATTACCGAGGGGAGCAGACTCCTAGAAGGCACCAACTCCCACCTGAGGGCCCACGTCTCCAAGGTGATGTGCGTTAGCCAGGCAGGAGTGACCTCACAGCAGAGGGCCTATGTCACAGAAGGGGGAGGAACCCAGCCAGGATAAGACTCTCACCAGAGGGCCCACATCACCAAGGGGATCAGAACCAGGCAGGAGTGGCCTCACACCAGTGTGGCCAAATCGTAGAAAAGTGAGGAACCCAGAACATATGGCCTAAACCAGAGGACCCACATCAACAAGGGGCTCAGAGTGAGGCAGGCAGGAGGTGTCTGAAACAGAGGGCCATAAAATAAAAAAGGTGAGGTAACCCGCAGTTGGAACCTCCCAGCAGGCGGCAAGGAGCAGCGAGGCTATGGGATCCCGGCCGGTGTGAACTCACAACAGAAGGCCCTCATCACGAAACTGTGAACAACCCAGCGGTTGGGACCACAGAGAAGAAGGCCCACATTCCCATGGGGTTGGGAACCTGGCAGGAGTGTACTCCCACCAGAGGGCACACATCAGAAAAGTATGGGAGCCCAGGAGTTAGGGCCTGACGTCAGAGGGCCCTCATTACCGAGGGGAGGAGACTCCCAGCAGGCACCAACTCCCAACTGAGGGCCCACGTCGCCAAGGTGACGTGCGCCAGCCAGGCAGGAGTGACCTCACAGCAGAGGGCATACGTCCCAGAAGGGTGAGGCACCCAGCCAGGATAAGAGTCTCACCAGAGGGCCCGCATCACCAAGGGGATCGGATCCAGGCAAGAGTGGCCTCACACCAGTGTGGCCAAATCATAGAAAGGTGAGGAACCCAGAACACGTGGCCTAAACCAGAGGATCCACATCTCCAAGGGGTTCAGAGTGAGGCAGGCAGGACTAGCCTCACAACGCAGGGCCCATAGAATAAAAAATGTGAGGAATCCAACAGTTCGAACCTCCCAGCAGGTGGCCCAGAGCACCCAGTCTATGGGATCCAGGCCGCAGTGCACTCACAGCAGAGGGCCCACATCATGAAACTTTGAGCAACCCAGCCGTTTGGACATCAGAGCAGAAGTCCCACATCCCCACGGGGATGGGAACCTGGCAGGAGTGTCCTCGCACCACTTAGTACGTATTAGAAAATGTGGGTACACAGCAGTTAGGGCCTGACGCCAAAGGGCCCTCATTACTGAGGGAAGGAGGCTCCCAGCACGCTCCAACTGCCACCAGAGGGCCGACGTCACCAAGGCGGGGGGTGTGCCAGCCAGGCAGGAGTGACCTCAGAGCAGAGGGCCAAGTTCACGGAAGTGTGAGGAACCCAACCAGGATCAGACTCTCACCAGAGGGCCCACATCACCAAGAGGATGGGAACCAGGCAGGAGTGTTCTCAGTCCAGTGGGGCCACATCATTGAAAGGCGAGGAAACCACCACATGTGGCCTCAAACCAGAGGACACACATCACCAAGGGGCTGGGAGGGAGGCAGGCAGGAGTAGTCTCAAAACAGAGGGCCCATAGAATAAAAAAGGTGAGGAATCCCGCAGTTGGAACATCCCAGCAGGCGGCAAGGAACAACGAGGCTATGGGATCCCGGCCGGTGTGAACTCACAAAAGAGGGCCCTCATCATGAAACTGTGAATAGCCCAGCCATTGGGTCCACAGAGCAGAAGGCCCACATTGCCATGGGGTTGGGAACCTGGCAGGAGTGTACTCGCACCACAGGGCACACATCAGAAAAGTTTGGGAGCCCAGGATTTAAGGCCTGACGCCAGAGGGCCCTCATTACCGAAGGGAGGAAACTCCCAGCAGACACCAAATCCCAACTGAGGGCCCACGTCGCCAAGGTGACGTGCGCCAGCCAGGCAGGAGTGACATCACAGCAGAGGGCATACGTCACAGAAGGGTGAGGAACCCAGCCAGGATAAGACTCTCACCAGAGGGCCCGCATCACCAAGGGGATCGGAACCAGGCAGAAGTATACTCACACCAGTGTGGCCAAATAATGGAAAGGTGAGGGACCCAGAACATGTGGCCTAAACCAGAGGAACCACATCTCCAAGGGGCTCGGAGTGAGGCAGGCAGGACTAGCCTAACAACACAGGGCCCATAGATTAAAAAATGTGAGGAATCCAGCAGTTGGAACCTCGCAGCAGGAGGCCCAGAGCACCGAGTCTATGGGATCCAGGCCAAAGTGAACTCACAGCAGAGGGCCCACATCATGAAACTGTGAGCAACCCAGCCGTTGGGACCTCAGAGCAGAACGCCCACATCCCCATGGGGATGGGAACGTGGCAGGCGTATCCTCGCACCACTTAGTACGTATTAGAAAATGTGGGTACCCAGCAGTTAGGGCCTGACGCCAAAGGGCTCTCATCACTGAGGGGAGGAGGCTCCCAGCAGGCTCCAACTGCCACCAGAGGGCCGACGTCGCCAAGGCGGGGTGTGCCAGCCAGGCAGGAGTGACCTCAGAGCTGAGGGCCAAGCTCACGGAAGTGTGAGGAACCCAACCCGGATCAGATTCTCACCAGAGGGCCCACATCACCAAGGGGATGCGAACCAGGCAGGAGTGTGCTCACACCAGTGGGGCCACATCATTGAAAGGCAAGGAACCCACCACATGTGGCCTCAAACCAGAAGACCCACATCAACAAGGGGCTCAGAGTGAGGCAGGCAGGAAGTGTCTCACAACACACGGCCCATAGAAGAAAAAAGGTAAGGAATCCTGCAGTTGGAAGCTCCAAGCAGGTGGCCCAGAGCACCGAGGCTATGGGATGCACGCCGGAGTGAACTCACAGCAGAGGGCCCACATCCTGACACTGTGAGCAAGCCAGCCGTTGGCACCTCAGAACAGAAGGCCCAAATCTGCATGGGGATGGGAACCTGGCAGGAGTGTCATCGCACAAGTGGGCGCACATCAGAAAATGTGGTGAGCCCAGCAGTTAGGGCCGGACGCCAGAGGGCCCTCATCACCGATGGGAGGAGGTTCCCAGCACGCTCCAACTGCAACCAGAGGGCCCATGTGGCCAAGGCGTCGTGTGCCAGCCAGGCAGGTGTGACCTCACAGCAGAGGGCCCGCCTCACAGAAGTGTGAGGAATCAAGCCAGGATCAGACTCTCACCAGAGGGCCCACATCAACAAGGGGATGGGAACCAGTCAGGAGTGTCCTCACACCAGTAGGGCCACATCCCTAAAAGGTGAGACAAACGGCACACGTGGTCTCAAACCAGAAGACCTACATCACCAAGGGGCTCGGTGTGAGGCAGGCAGGAGGAGCTTCACCACACAGGGCCCAAAGTATAAGAAAGGTGAGGAATCCAGCAGTTGGAACCTCCCAGCAGGCGGCCCAGAGCACAGAGGCTATGGGATCTAGGCCTGAGTGAACTAACACCGGAGTGCCAACATAACGAAACTGTGAGCAACCCAGGCGTTGCGACCACAGAGCAGAAGGCACACATCCCCATGAGTATTGGAACCTTACAGGAGTGTCCTGGCATCACTGGGCTCACATCAGAAATCGTGGGGAGCCCAGCAGTTAGAGCCTGACGCAAGAGGGCCCTCATCACCTTGGAGAGGAGGGTACAAGAAGGCTCCAACTGCCACCAGAAGTCCGACGTCACCAGGGCAACGGGAGCAAGCCAGGCAGGAGTTACCTCACAGCAGAGGGCCCACCTCACAGAAGAGTGAGGAACCCAGCCAGGATCAGACTCTCACCAGAGGGCCCACATCACCAAGGGGATCTGATCCAGGCAGGAGTGGCCTCACACCAGTGTGGCCAAATCATAGAAAGGTGAGGAACCCAGAACATGTGGCCTAAACAAGAGGACCCACATCTCCAAGGGGCTCGGAGTGAGGCAGGCAGGAGGAGCCTCAAAACAGAGGACCCATAGAATAAAAAAGGTGAGGAATCCCGCAGTTGGAACCTCCTAGCATGCAGCAAGGAGCAGCGAGGCTATGGGGTCCCGGCCGTTGTGAACTCACAACAGAGGACCCTCATCATGAAACTGTGAACAACACAGCTGTTGGGACCACAGAACAGAAGGGCCACATTCCCATGGGGTTGGGAACCTGGCAGGAGTGTACTCGCACCACAGGGCACACATCAGAAAATTTTGGGAGCCCAGGAGTTAGGGCCTGACGCCAGACGGCCCTAATTACCGAGGGGAGCAGACTCCTAGAAGGCACCAACTCCCACCTGAGGGCCCACGTCTCCAAGGTGATGTGCGTTAGCCAGGCAGGAGTGACCTCACAGCAGAGGGCCTATGTCACAGAAGGGGGAGGAACCCAGCCAGGATAAGACTCTCACCAGAGGGCCCACATCACCAAGGGGATCAGAACCAGGCAGGAGTGGCCTCACACCAGTGTGGCCAAATCGTAGAAAAGTGAGGAACCCAGAACATATGGCCTAAACCAGAGGACCCACATCAACAAGGGGCTCAGAGTGAGGCAGGCAGGAGGTGTCTCAAACAGAGGGCCATAAAATAAAAAAGGTGAGGTAACCCGCAGTTGGAACCTCCCAGCAGGCGGCAAGGAGCAGCGAGGCTATGGGATCCCGGCCGGTGTGAACTCACAACAGAAGGCCCTCATCACGAAACTGTGAACAACCCAGCGGTTGGGACCACAGAGAAGAAGGCCCACATTCCCATGGGGTTGGGAACCTGGCAGGAGTGTACTCCCACCAGAGGGCACACATCAGAAAAGTATGGGAGCCCAGGAGTTAGGGCCTGACGTCAGAGGGCCCTCATTACCGAGGGGAGGAGACTCCCAGCAGGCACCAACTCCCAACTGAGGGCCCACGTCGCCAAGGTGACGTGCGCCAGCCAGGCAGGAGTGACCTCACAGCAGAGGGCATACGTCCCAGAAGGGTGAGGCACCCAGCCAGGATAAGAGTCTCACCAGAGGGCCCGCATCACCAAGGGGATCGGATCCAGGCAAGAGTGGCCTCACACCAGTGTGGCCAAATCATAGAAAGGTGAGGAACCCAGAACACGTGGCCTAAACCAGAGGATCCACATCTCCAAGGGGTTCAGAGTGAGGCAGGCAGGACTAGCCTCACAACGCAGGGCCCATAGAATAAAAAATGTGAGGAATCCAACAGTTCGAACCTCCCAGCAGGTGGCCCAGAGCACCCAGTCTATGGGATCCAGGCCGCAGTGCACTCACAGCAGAGGGCCCACATCATGAAACTTTGAGCAACCCAGCCGTTTGGACATCAGAGCAGAAGTCCCACATCCCCACGGGGATGGGAACCTGGCAGGAGTGTCCTCGCACCACTTAGTACGTATTAGAAAATGTGGGTACACAGCAGTTAGGGCCTGACGCCAAAGGGCCCTCATTACTGAGGGAAGGAGGCTCCCAGCACGCTCCAACTGCCACCAGAGGGCCGACGTCACCAAGGCGGGGGGTGTGCCAGCCAGGCAGGAGTGACCTCAGAGCAGAGGGCCAAGTTCACAGAAGTGTGAGGAACCCAACCAGGATCAGACTCTCACCAGAGGGCCCACATCACCAAGAGGATGGGAACCAGGCAGGAGTGTTCTCAGTCCAGTGGGGCCACATCATTGAAAGGCGAGGAAACCACCACATGTGGCCTCAAACCAGAGGACACACATCACCAAGGGGCTGGGAGGGAGGCAGGCAGGAGTAGTCTCAAAACAGAGGGCCCATAGAATAAAAAAGGTGAGGAATCCCGCAGTTGGAACATCCCAGCAGGCGGCAAGGAACAACGAGGCTATGGGATCCCGGCCGGTGTGAACTCACAAAAGAGGGCCCTCATCATGAAACTGTGAATAGCCCAGCCATTGGGTCCACAGAGCAGAAGGCCCACATTGCCATGGGGTTGGGAACCTGGCAGGAGTGTACTCGCACCACAGGGCACACATCAGAAAAGTTTGGGAGCCCAGGATTTAAGGCCTGACGCCAGAGGGCCCTCATTACCGAAGGGAGGAAACTCCCAGCAGACACCAAATCCCAACTGAGGGCCCACGTCGCCAAGGTGACGTGCGCCAGCCAGGCAGGAGTGACATCACAGCAGAGGGCATACGTCACAGAAGGGTGAGGAACCCAGCCAGGATAAGACTCTCACCAGAGGGCCCGCATCACCAAGGGGATCGGAACCAGGCAGAAGTATACTCACACCAGTGTGGCCAAATAATGGAAAGGTGAGGGACCCAGAACATGTGGCCTAAACCAGAGGAACCACATCTCCAAGGGGCTCGGAGTGAGGCAGGCAGGACTAGCCTAACAACACAGGGCCCATAGATTAAAAAATGTGAGGAATCCAGCAGTTGGAACCTCGCAGCAGGAGGCCCAGAGCACCGAGTCTATGGGATCCAGGCCAAAGTGAACTCACAGCAGAGGGCCCACATCATGAAACTGTGAGCAACCCAGCCGTTGGGACCTCAGAGCAGAACGCCCACATCCCCATGGGGATGGGAACGTGGCAGGCGTATCCTCGCACCACTTAGTACGTATTAGAAAATGTGGGTACCCAGCAGTTAGGGCCTGACGCCAAAGGGCTCTCATCACTGAGGGGAGGAGGCTCCCAGCAGGCTCCAACTGCCACCAGAGGGCCGACGTCGCCAAGGCGGGGTGTGCCAGCCAGGCAGGAGTGACCTCAGAGCTGAGGGCCAAGCTCACGGAAGTGTGAGGAACCCAACCCGGATCAGATTCTCACCAGAGGGCCCACATCACCAAGGGGATGCGAACCAGGCAGGAGTGTGCTCACACCAGTGGGGCCACATCATTGAAAGGCAAGGAACCCACCACATGTGGCCTCAAACCAGAAGACCCACATCAACAAGGGGCTCAGAGTGAGGCAGGCAGGAAGTGTCTCACAACACACGGCCCATAGAAGAAAAAAGGTAAGGAATCCTGCAGTTGGAAGCTCCAAGCAGGTGGCCCAGAGCACCGAGGCTATGGGATGCACGCCGGAGTGAACTCACAGCAGAGGGCCCACATCCTGACACTGTGAGCAAGCCAGCCGTTGGCACCTCAGAACAGAAGGCCCAAATCTGCATGGGGATGGGAACCTGGCAGGAGTGTCATCGCACAAGTGGGCGCACATCAGAAAATGTGGTGAGCCCAGCAGTTAGGGCCGGACGCCAGAGGGCCCTCATCACCGATGGGAGGAGGTTCCCAGCACGCTCCAACTGCAACCAGAGGGCCCATGTGGCCAAGGCGTCGTGTGCCAGCCAGGCAGGTGTGACCTCACAGCAGAGGGCCCGCCTCACAGAAGTGTGAGGAATCAAGCCAGGATCAGACTCTCACCAGAGGGCCCACATCAACAAGGGGATGGGAACCAGTCAGGAGTGTCCTCACACCAGTAGGGCCACATCCCTAAAAGGTGAGACAAACGGCACACGTGGTCTCAAACCAGAAGACCTACATCACCAAGGGGCTCGGTGTGAGGCAGGCAGGAGGAGCTTCACCACACAGGGCCCAAAGTATAAGAAAGGTGAGGAATCCAGCAGTTGGAACCTCCCAGCAGGCGGCCCAGAGCACAGAGGCTATGGGATCTAGGCCTGAGTGAACTAACACCGGAGTGCCAACATAACGAAACTGTGAGCAACCCAGGCGTTGCGACCACAGAGCAGAAGGCACACATCCCCATGAGTATTGGAACCTTACAGGAGTGTCCTGGCATCACTGGGCTCACATCAGAAATCGTGGGGAGCCCAGCAGTTAGAGCCTGACGCAAGAGGGCCCTCATCACCTTGGAGAGGAGGGTACAAGAAGGCTCCAACTGCCACCAGAAGTCCGACGTCACCAGGGCAACGGGAGCAAGCCAGGCAGGAGTTACCTCACAGCAGAGGGCCCACCTCACAGAAGAGTGAGGAACCCAGCCAGGATCAGACTCTCACCAGAGGGCCCACATCACCAAGGGGATCTGATCCAGGCAGGAGTGGCCTCACACCAGTGTGGCCAAATCATAGAAAGGTGAGGAACCCAGAACATGTGGCCTAAACAAGAGGACCCACATCTCCAAGGGGCTCGGAGTGAGGCAGGCAGGAGGAGCCTCAAAACAGAGGACCCATAGAATAAAAAAGGTGAGGAATCCCGCAGTTGGAACCTCCTAGCATGCAGCAAGGAGCAGCGAGGCTATGGGGTCCCGGCCGTTGTGAACTCACAACAGAGGACCCTCATCATGAAACTGTGAACAACACAGCTGTTGGGACCACAGAACAGAAGGGCCACATTCCCATGGGGTTGGGAACCTGGCAGGAGTGTACTCGCACCACAGGGCACACATCAGAAAATTTTGGGAGCCCAGGAGTTAGGGCCTGACGCCAGACGGCCCTAATTACCGAGGGGAGCAGACTCCTAGAAGGCACCAACTCCCACCTGAGGGCCCACGTCTCCAAGGTGATGTGCGTTAGCCAGGCAGGAGTGACCTCACAGCAGAGGGCCTATGTCACAGAAGGGGGAGGAACCCAGCCAGGATAAGACTCTCACCAGAGGGCCCACATCACCAAGGGGATCAGAACCAGGCAGGAGTGGCCTCACACCAGTGTGGCCAAATCGTAGAAAAGTGAGGAACCCAGAACATATGGCCTAAACCAGAGGACCCACATCAACAAGGGGCTCAGAGTGAGGCAGGCAGGAGGTGTCTCAAACAGAGGGCCATAAAATAAAAAAGGTGAGGTAACCCGCAGTTGGAACCTCCCAGCAGGCGGCAAGGAGCAGCGAGGCTATGGGATCCCGGCCGGTGTGAACTCACAACAGAAGGCCCTCATCACGAAACTGTGAACAACCCAGCGGTTGGGACCACAGAGAAGAAGGCCCACATTCCCATGGGGTTGGGAACCTGGCAGGAGTGTACTCCCACCAGAGGGCACACATCAGAAAAGTATGGGAGCCCAGGAGTTAGGGCCTGACGTCAGAGGGCCCTCATTACCGAGGGGAGGAGACTCCCAGCAGGCACCAACTCCCAACTGAGGGCCCACGTCGCCAAGGTGACGTGCGCCAGCCAGGCAGGAGTGACCTCACAGCAGAGGGCATACGTCCCAGAAGGGTGAGGCACCCAGCCAGGATAAGAGTCTCACCAGAGGGCCCGCATCACCAAGGGGATCGGATCCAGGCAAGAGTGGCCTCACACCAGTGTGGCCAAATCATAGAAAGGTGAGGAACCCAGAACACGTGGCCTAAACCAGAGGATCCACATCTCCAAGGGGTTCCGAGTGAGGCAGGCAGGACTAGCCTCACAACGCAGGGCCCATAGAATAAAAAATGTGAGGAATCCAACAGTTCGAACCTCCCAGCAGGTGGCCCAGAGCACCCAGTCTATGGGATCCAGGCCGCAGTGCACTCACAGCAGAGGGCCCACATCATGAAACTTTGAGCAACCCAGCCGTTTGGACATCAGAGCAGAAGTCCCACATCCCCACGGGGATGGGAACCTGGCAGGAGTGTCCTCGCACCACTTAGTACGTATTAGAAAATGTGGGTACACAGCAGTTAGGGCCTGACGCCAAAGGGCCCTCATTACTGAGGGAAGGAGGCTCCCAGCACGCTCCAACTGCCACCAGAGGGCCGACGTCACCAAGGCGGGGGGTGTGCCAGCCAGGCAGGAGTGACCTCAGAGCAGAGGGCCAAGTTCACGGAAGTGTGAGGAACCCAACCAGGATCAGACTCTCACCAGAGGGCCCACATCACCAAGAGGATGGGAACCAGGCAGGAGTGTTCTCAGTCCAGTGGGGCCACATCATTGAAAGGCGAGGAAACCACCACATGTGGCCTCAAACCAGAGGACACACATCACCAAGGGGCTGGGAGGGAGGCAGGCAGGAGTAGTCTCAAAACAGAGGGCCCATAGAATAAAAAAGGTGAGGAATCCCGCAGTTGGAACATCCCAGCAGGCGGCAAGGAACAACGAGGCTATGGGATCCCGGCCGGTGTGAACTCACAAAAGAGGGCCCTCATCATGAAACTGTGAATAGCCCAGCCATTGGGTCCACAGAGCAGAAGGCCCACATTGCCATGGGGTTGGGAACCTGGCAGGAGTGTACTCGCACCACAGGGCACACATCAGAAAAGTTTGGGAGCCCAGGATTTAAGGCCTGACGCCAGAGGGCCCTCATTACCGAAGGGAGGAAACTCCCAGCAGACACCAAATCCCAACTGAGGGCCCACGTCGCCAAGGTGACGTGCGCCAGCCAGGCAGGAGTGACATCACAGCAGAGGGCATACGTCACAGAAGGGTGAGGAACCCAGCCAGGATAAGACTCTCACCAGAGGGCCCGCATCACCAAGGGGATCGGAACCAGGCAGAAGTATACTCACACCAGTGTGGCCAAATAATGGAAAGGTGAGGGACCCAGACCATGTGGCCTAAACCAGAGGAACCACATCTCCAAGGGGCTCGGAGTGAGGCAGGCAGGACTAGCCTAACAACACAGGGCCCATAGATTAAAAAATGTGAGGAATCCAGCAGTTGGAACCTCGCAGCAGGAGGCCCAGAGCACCGAGTCTATGGGATCCAGGCCAAAGTGAACTCACAGCAGAGGGCCCACATCATGAAACTGTGAGCAACCCAGCCGTTGGGACCTCAGAGCAGAACGCCCACATCCCCATGGGGATGGGAACGTGGCAGGCGTATCCTCGCACCACTTAGTACGTATTAGAAAATGTGGGTACCCAGCAGTTAGGGCCTGACGCCAAAGGGCTCTCATCACTGAGGGGAGGAGGCTCCCAGCAGGCTCCAACTGCCACCAGAGGGCCGACGTCGCCAAGGCGGGGTGTGCCAGCCAGGCAGGAGTGACCTCAGAGCTGAGGGCCAAGCTCACGGAAGTGTGAGGAACCCAACCCGGATCAGATTCTCACCAGAGGGCCCACATCACCAAGGGGATGCGAACCAGGCAGGAGTGTGCTCACACCAGTGGGGCCACATCATTGAAAGGCAAGGAACCCACCACATGTGGCCTCAAACCAGAAGACCCACATCAACAAGGGGCTCAGAGTGAGGCAGGCAGGAAGTGTCTCACAACACACGGCCCATAGAAGAAAAAAGGTAAGGAATCCTGCAGTTGGAAGCTCCAAGCAGGTGGCCCAGAGCACCGAGGCTATGGGATGCACGCCGGAGTGAACTCACAGCAGAGGGCCCACATCCTGACACTGTGAGCAAGCCAGCCGTTGGCACCTCAGAACAGAAGGCCCAAATCTGCATGGGGATGGGAACCTGGCAGGAGTGTCATCGCACAAGTGGGCGCACATCAGAAAATGTGGTGAGCCCAGCAGTTAGGGCCGGACGCCAGAGGGCCCTCATCACCGATGGGAGGAGGTTCCCAGCACGCTCCAACTGCAACCAGAGGGCCCATGTGGCCAAGGCGTCGTGTGCCAGCCAGGCAGGTGTGACCTCACAGCAGAGGGCCCGCCTCACAGAAGTGTGAGGAATCAAGCCAGGATCAGACTCTCACCAGAGGGCCCACATCAACAAGGGGATGGGAACCAGTCAGGAGTGTCCTCACACCAGTAGGGCCACATCCCTAAAAGGTGAGACAAACGGCACACGTGGTCTCAAACCAGAAGACCTACATCACCAAGGGGCTCGGTGTGAGGCAGGCAGGAGGAGCTTCACCACACAGGGCCCAAAGTATAAGAAAGGTGAGGAATCCAGCAGTTGGAACCTCCCAGCAGGCGGCCCAGAGCACAGAGGCTATGGGATCTAGGCCTGAGTGAACTAACACCGGAGTGCCAACATAACGAAACTGTGAGCAACCCAGGCGTTGCGACCACAGAGCAGAAGGCACACATCCCCATGAGTATTGGAACCTTACAGGAGTGTCCTGGCATCACTGGGCTCACATCAGAAATCGTGGGGAGCCCAGCAGTTAGAGCCTGACGCAAGAGGGCCCTCATCACCTTGGAGAGGAGGGTACAAGAAGGCTCCAACTGCCACCAGAAGTCCGACGTCACCAGGGCAACGGGAGCAAGCCAGGCAGGAGTTACCTCACAGCAGAGGGCCCACCTCACAGAAGAGTGAGGAACCCAGCCAGGATCAGACTCTCACCAGAGGGCCCACATCACCAAGGGGATCTGATCCAGGCAGGAGTGGCCTCACACCAGTGTGGCCAAATCATAGAAAGGTGAGGAACCCAGAACATGTGGCCTAAACAAGAGGACCCACATCTCCAAGGGGCTCGGAGTGAGGCAGGCAGGAGGAGCCTCAAAACAGAGGACCCATAGAATAAAAAAGGTGAGGAATCCCGCAGTTGGAACCTCCTAGCATGCAGCAAGGAGCAGCGAGGCTATGGGGTCCCGGCCGTTGTGAACTCACAACAGAGGACCCTCATCATGAAACTGTGAACAACACAGCTGTTGGGACCACAGAACAGAAGGCCCACATTCCCATGGGGTTGGGAACCTGGCAGGAGTGTACTCGCACCACAGGGCACACATCAGAAAATTTTGGGAGCCCAGGAGTTAGGGCCTGACGCCAGACGGCCCTAATTACCGAGGGGAGCAGACTCCTAGAAGGCACCAACTCCCACCTGAGGGCCCACGTCTCCAAGGTGATGTGCGTTAGCCAGGCAGGAGTGACCTCACAGCAGAGGGCCTATGTCACAGAAGGGGGAGGAACCCAGCCAGGATAAGACTCTCACCAGAGGGCCCACATCACCAAGGGGATCAGAACCAGGCAGGAGTGGCCTCACACCAGTGTGGCCAAATCGTAGAAAAGTGAGGAACCCAGAACATATGGCCTAAACCAGAGGACCCACATCAACAAGGGGCTCAGAGTGAGGCAGGCAGGAGGTGTCTCAAACAGAGGGCCATAAAATAAAAAAGGTGAGGTAACCCGCAGTTGGAACCTCCCAGCAGGCGGCAAGGAGCAGCGAGGCTATGGGATCCCGGCCGGTGTGAACTCACAACAGAAGGCCCTCATCACGAAACTGTGAACAACCCAGCGGTTGGGACCACAGAGAAGAAGGCCCACATTCCCATGGGGTTGGGAACCTGGCAGGAGTGTACTCCCACCAGAGGGCACACATCAGAAAAGTATGGGAGCCCAGGAGTTAGGGCCTGACGTCAGAGGGCCCTCATTACCGAGGGGAGGAGACTCCCAGCAGGCACCAACTCCCAACTGAGGGCCCACGTCGCCAAGGTGACGTGCGCCAGCCAGGCAGGAGTGACCTCACAGCAGAGGGCATACGTCCCAGAAGGGTGAGGCACCCAGCCAGGATAAGAGTCTCACCAGAGGGCCCGCATCACCAAGGGGATCGGATCCAGGCAAGAGTGGCCTCACACCAGTGTGGCCAAATCATAGAAAGGTGAGGAACCCAGAACACGTGGCCTAAACCAGAGGATCCACATCTCCAAGGGGTTCCGAGTGAGGCAGGCAGGACTAGCCTCACAACGCAGGGCCCATAGAATAAAAAATGTGAGGAATCCAACAGTTCGAACCTCCCAGCAGGTGGCCCAGAGCACCCAGTCTATGGGATCCAGGCCGCAGTGCACTCACAGCAGAGGGCCCACATCATGAAACTTTGAGCAACCCAGCCGTTTGGACATCAGAGCAGAAGTCCCACATCCCCACGGGGATGGGAACCTGGCAGGAGTGTCCTCGCACCACTTAGTACGTATTAGAAAATGTGGGTACACAGCAGTTAGGGCCTGACGCCAAAGGGCCCTCATTACTGAGGGAAGGAGGCTCCCAGCACGCTCCAACTGCCACCAGAGGGCCGACGTCACCAAGGCGGGGGGTGTGCCAGCCAGGCAGGAGTGACCTCAGAGCAGAGGGCCAAGTTCACGGAAGTGTGAGGAACCCAACCAGGATCAGACTCTCACCAGAGGGCCCACATCACCAAGAGGATGGGAACCAGGCAGGAGTGTTCTCAGTCCAGTGGGGCCACATCATTGAAAGGCGAGGAAACCACCACATGTGGCCTCAAACCAGAGGACACACATCACCAAGGGGCTGGGAGGGAGGCAGGCAGGAGTAGTCTCAAAACAGAGGGCCCATAGAATAAAAAAGGTGAGGAATCCCGCAGTTGGAACATCCCAGCAGGCGGCAAGGAACAACGAGGCTATGGGATCCCGGCCGGTGTGAACTCACAAAAGAGGGCCCTCATCATGAAACTGTGAATAGCCCAGCCATTGGGTCCACAGAGCAGAAGGCCCACATTGCCATGGGGTTGGGAACCTGGCAGGAGTGTACTCGCACCACAGGGCACACATCAGAAAAGTTTGGGAGCCCAGGATTTAAGGCCTGACGCCAGAGGGCCCTCATTACCGAAGGGAGGAAACTCCCAGCAGACACCAAATCCCAACTGAGGGCCCACGTCGCCAAGGTGACGTGCGCCAGCCAGGCAGGAGTGACATCACAGCAGAGGGCATACGTCACAGAAGGGTGAGGAACCCAGCCAGGATAAGACTCTCACCAGAGGGCCCGCATCACCAAGGGGATCGGAACCAGGCAGAAGTATACTCACACCAGTGTGGCCAAATAATGGAAAGGTGAGGGACCCAGACCATGTGGCCTAAACCAGAGGAACCACATCTCCAAGGGGCTCGGAGTGAGGCAGGCAGGACTAGCCTAACAACACAGGGCCCATAGATTAAAAAATGTGAGGAATCCAGCAGTTGGAACCTCGCAGCAGGAGGCCCAGAGCACCGAGTCTATGGGATCCAGGCCAAAGTGAACTCACAGCAGAGGGCCCACATCATGAAACTGTGAGCAACCCAGCCGTTGGGACCTCAGAGCAGAACACCCACATCCCCATGGGGATGGGAACGTGGCAGGCGTATCCTCGCACCACTTAGTACGTATTAGAAAATGTGGGTACCCAGCAGTTAGGGCCTGACGCCAAAGGGCTCTGATCACTGAGGGGAGGAGGCTCCCAGCAGGCTCCAACTGCCACCAGAGGGCCGACGTCGCCAAGGCGGGGTGTGCCAGCCAGGCAGGAGTGACCTCAGAGCTGAGGGCCAAGCTCACGGAAGTGTGAGGAACCCAACCCGGATCAGATTCTCACCAGAGGGCCCACATCACCAAGGGGATGCGAACCAGGCAGGAGTGTGCTCACACCAGTGGGGCCACATCATTGAAAGGCAAGGAACCCACCACATGTGGCCTCAAACCAGAAGACCCACATCAACAAGGGGCTCAGAGTGAGGCAGGCAGGAAGTGTCTCACAACACACGGCCCATAGAAGAAAAAAGGTAAGGAATCCTGCAGTTGGAAGCTCCAAGCAGGTGGCCCAGAGCACCGAGGCTATGGGATGCATGCCGGAGTGAACTCACAGCAGAGGGCCCACATCCTGACACTGTGAGCAAGCCAGCCGTTGGCACCTCAGAACAGAAGGCCCAAATCTGCATGGGGATGGGAACCTGGCAGGAGTGTCATCGCACAAGTGGGCGCACATCAGAAAATGTGGTGAGCCCAGCAGTTAGGGCCGGACGCCAGAGGGCCCTCATCACCGATGGGAGGAGGTTCCCAGCACGCTCCAACTGCAACCAGAGGGCCCATGTGGCCAAGGCGTCGTGTGCCAGCCAGGCAGGTGTGACCTCACAGCAGAGGGCCCGCCTCACAGAAGTGTGAGGAATCAAGCCAGGATCAGACTCTCACCAGAGGGCCCACATCAACAAGGGGATGGGAACCAGTCAGGAGTGTCCTCACACCAGTAGGGCCACATCCCTAAAAGGTGAGACAAACGGCACACGTGGTCTCAAACCAGAAGACCTACATCACCAAGGGGCTCGGTGTGAGGCAGGCAGGAGGAGCTTCACCACACAGGGCCCAAAGTATAAGAAAGGTGAGGAATCCAGCAGTTGGAACCTCCCAGCAGGCGGCCCAGAGCACAGAGGCTATGGGATCTAGGCCTGAGTGAACTAACACCGGAGTGCCAACATAACGAAACTGTGAGCAACCCAGGCGTTGCGACCACAGAGCAGAAGGCACACATCCCCATGAGTATTGGAACCTTACAGGAGTGTCCTGGCATCACTGGGCTCACATCAGAAATCGTGGGGAGCCCAGCAGTTAGAGCCTGACGCAAGAGGGCCCTCATCACCTTGGAGAGGAGGGTACAAGAAGGCTCCAACTGCCACCAGAAGTCCGACGTCACCAGGGCAACGGGAGCAAGCCAGGCAGGAGTTACCTCACAGCAGAGGGCCCACCTCACAGAAGAGTGAGGAACCCAGCCAGGATCAGACTCTCACCAGAGGGCCCACATCACCAAGGGGATCTGATCCAGGCAGGAGTGGCCTCACACCAGTGTGGCCAAATCATAGAAAGGTGAGGAACCCAGAACATGTGGCCTAAACAAGAGGACCCACATCTCCAAGGGGCTCGGAGTGAGGCAGGCAGGAGGAGCCTCAAAACAGAGGACCCATAGAATAAAAAAGGTGAGGAATCCCGCAGTTGGAACCTCCTAGCATGCAGCAAGGAGCAGCGAGGCTATGGGGTCCCGGCCGTTGTGAACTCACAACAGAGGACCCTCATCATGAAACTGTGAACAACACAGCTGTTGGGACCACAGAACAGAAGGCCCACATTCCCATGGGGTTGGGAACCTGGCAGGAGTGTACTCGCACCACAGGGCACACATCAGAAAATTTTGGGAGCCCAGGAGTTAGGGCCTGACGCCAGACGGCCCTAATTACCGAGGGGAGCAGACTCCTAGAAGGCACCAACTCCCACCTGAGGGCCCACGTCTCCAAGGTGATGTGCGTTAGCCAGGCAGGAGTGACCTCACAGCAGAGGGCCTATGTCACAGAAGGGGGAGGAACCCAGCCAGGATAAGACTCTCACCAGAGGGCCCACATCACCAAGGGGATCAGAACCAGGCAGGAGTGGCCTCACACCAGTGTGGCCAAATCGTAGAAAAGTGAGGAACCCAGAACATATGGCCTAAACCAGAGGACCCACATCAACAAGGGGCTCAGAGTGAGGCAGGCAGGAGGTGTCTCAAACAGAGGGCCATAAAATAAAAAAGGTGAGGTAACCCGCAGTTGGAACCTCCCAGCAGGCGGCAAGGAGCAGCGAGGCTATGGGATCCCGGCCGGTGTGAACTCACAACAGAAGGCCCTCATCACGAAACTGTGAACAACCCAGCGGTTGGGACCACAGAGAAGAAGGCCCACATTCCCATGGGGTTGGGAACCTGGCAGGAGTGTACTCCCACCAGAGGGCACACATCAGAAAAGTATGGGAGCCCAGGAGTTAGGGCCTGACGTCAGAGGGCCCTCATTACCGAGGGGAGGAGACTCCCAGCAGGCACCAACTCCCAACTGAGGGCCCACGTCGCCAAGGTGACGTGCGCCAGCCAGGCAGGAGTGACCTCACAGCAGAGGGCATACGTCCCAGAAGGGTGAGGCACCCAGCCAGGATAAGAGTCTCACCAGAGGGCCCGCATCACCAAGGGGATCGGATCCAGGCAAGAGTGGCCTCACACCAGTGTGGCCAAATCATAGAAAGGTGAGGAACCCAGAACACGTGGCCTAAACCAGAGGATCCACATCTCCAAGGGGTTCAGAGTGAGGCAGGCAGGACTAGCCTCACAACGCAGGGCCCATAGAATAAAAAATGTGAGGAATCCAACAGTTCGAACCTCCCAGCAGGTGGCCCAGAGCACCCAGTCTATGGGATCCAGGCCGCAGTGCACTCACAGCAGAGGGCCCACATCATGAAACTTTGAGCAACCCAGCCGTTTGGACATCAGAGCAGAAGTCCCACATCCCCACGGGGATGGGAACCTGGCAGGAGTGTCCTCGCACCACTTAGTACGTATTAGAAAATGTGGGTACACAGCAGTTAGGGCCTGACGCCAAAGGGCCCTCATTACTGAGGGAAGGAGGCTCCCAGCACGCTCCAACTGCCACCAGAGGGCCGACGTCACCAAGGCGGGGGGTGTGCCAGCCAGGCAGGAGTGACCTCAGAGCAGAGGGCCAAGTTCACGGAAGTGTGAGGAACCCAACCAGGATCAGACTCTCACCAGAGGGCCCACATCACCAAGAGGATGGGAACCAGGCAGGAGTGTTCTCAGTCCAGTGGGGCCACATCATTGAAAGGCGAGGAAACCACCACATGTGGCCTCAAACCAGAGGACACACATCACCAAGGGGCTGGGAGGGAGGCAGGCAGGAGTAGTCTCAAAACAGAGGGCCCATAGAATAAAAAAGGTGAGGAATCCCGCAGTTGGAACATCCCAGCAGGCGGCAAGGAACAACGAGGCTATGGGATCCCGGCCGGTGTGAACTCACAAAAGAGGGCCCTCATCATGAAACTGTGAATAGCCCAGCCATTGGGTCCACAAAGCAGAAGGCCCACATTGCCATGGGGTTGGGAACCTGGCAGGAGTGTACTCGCACCACAGGGCACACATCAGAAAAGTTTGGGAGCCCAGGATTTAAGGCCTGACGCCAGAGGGCCCTCATTACCGAAGGGAGGAAACTCCCAGCAGACACCAAATCCCAACTGAGGGCCCACGTCGCCAAGGTGACGTGCGCCAGCCAGGCAGGAGTGACATCACAGCAGAGGGCATACATCACAGAAGGGTGAGGAACCCAGCCAGGATAAGACTCTCACCAGAGGGCCCGCATCACCAAGGGGATCGGAACCAGGCAGAAGTATACTCACACCAGTGTGGCCAAATAATGGAAAGGTGAGGGACCCAGACCATGTGGCCTAAACCAGAGGAACCACATCTCCAAGGGGCTCGGAGTGAGGCAGGCAGGACTAGCCTAACAACACAGGGCCCATAGATTAAAAAATGTGAGGAATCCAGCAGTTGGAACCTCGCAGCAGGAGGCCCAGAGCACCGAGTCTATGGGATCCAGGCCAAAGTGAACTCACAGCAGAGGGCCCACATCATGAAACTGTGAGCAACCCAGCCGTTGGGACCTCAGAGCAGAACGCCCACATCCCCATGGGGATGGGAACGTGGCAGGCGTATCCTCGCACCACTTAGTACGTATTAGAAAATGTGGGTACACAGCAGTTAGGGCCTGACGCCAAAGGGCTCTCATCACTGAGGGGAGGAGGCTCCCAGCAGGCTCCAACTGCCACCAGAGGGCCGACGTCGCCAAGGCGGGGTGTGCCAGCCAGGCAGGAGTGACCTCAGAGCTGAGGGCCAAGCTCACGGAAGTGTGAGGAACCCAACCCGGATCAGATTCTCACCAGAGGGCCCACATCACCAAGGGGATGCGAACCAGGCAGGAGTGTGCTCACACCAGTGGGGCCACATCATTGAAAGGCAAGGAACCCACCACATGTGGCCTCAAACCAGAAGACCCACATCAACAAGGGGCTCAGAGTGAGGCAGGCAGGAAGTGTCTCACAACACACGGCCCATAGAAGAAAAATGGTAAGGAATCCTGCAGTTGGAAGCTCCAAGCAGGTGGCCCAGAGCACCGAGGCTATGGGATGCATGCCGGAGTGAACTCACAGCAGAGGGCCCACATCCTGACACTGTGAGCAAGCCAGCCGTTGGCACCTCAGAACAGAAGGCCCAAATCTGCATGGGGATGGGAACCTGGCAGGAGTGTCATCGCACAAGTGGGCGCACATCAGAAAATGTGGTGAGCCCAGCAGTTAGGGCCGGACGCCAGAGGGCCCTCATCACCGATGGGAGGAGGTTCCCAGCACGCTCCAACTGCAACCAGAGGGCCCATGTGGCCAAGGCGTCGTGTGCCAGCCAGGCAGGTGTGACCTCACAGCAGAGGGCCCGCCTCACAGAAGTGTGAGGAATCAAGCCAGGATCAGACTCTCACCAGAGGGCCCACATCAACAAGGGGATGGGAACCAGTCAGGAGTGTCCTCACACCAGTAGGGCCACATCCCTAAAAGGTGAGACAAACGGCACACGTGGTCTCAAACCAGAAGACCTACATCACCAAGGGGCTCGGTGTGAGGCAGGCAGGAGGAGCTTCACCACACAGGGCCCAAAGTATAAGAAAGGTGAGGAATCCAGCAGTTGGAACCTCCCAGCAGGCGGCCCAGAGCACAGAGGCTATGGGATCTAGGTCTGAGTGAACTAACACCGGAGTGCCAACATAACGAAACTGTGAGCAACCCAGGCGTTGCGACCACAGAGCAGAAGGCACACATCCCCATGAGTATTGGAACCTTACAGGAGTGTCCTGGCATCACTGGGCTCACATCAGAAATCGTGGGGAGCCCAGCAGTTAGAGCCTGACGCAAGAGGGCCCTCATCACCTTGGAGAGGAGGGTACAAGAAGGCTCCAACTGCCACCAGAAGTCCGACGTCACCAGGGCAACGGGAGCAAGCCAGGCAGGAGTTACCTCACAGCAGAGGGCCCACCTCACAGAAGAGTGAGGAACCCAGCCAGGATCAGACTCTCACCAGAGGGCCCACATCACCAAGGGGATCTGATCCAGGCAGGAGTGGCCTCACACCAGTGTGGCCAAATCATAGAAAGGTGAGGAACCCAGAACATGTGGCCTAAACAAGAGGACCCACATCTCCAAGGGGCTCGGAGTGAGGCAGGCAGGAGGAGCCTCAAAACAGAGGACCCATAGAATAAAAAAGGTGAGGAATCCCGCAGTTGGAACCTCCTAGCATGCAGCAAGGAGCAGCGAGGCTATGGGGTCCCGGCCGTTGTGAACTCACAACAGAGGACCCTCATCATGAAACTGTGAACAACACAGCTGTTGGGACCACAGAACAGAAGGCCCACATTCCCATGGGGTTGGGAACCTGGCAGGAGTGTACTCGCACCACAGGGCACACATCAGAAAATTTTGGGAGCCCAGGAGTTAGGGCCTGACGCCAGACGGCCCTAATTACCGAGGGGAGCAGACTCCTAGAAGGCACCAACTCCCACCTGAGGGCCCACGTCTCCAAGGTGATGTGCGTTAGCCAGGCAGGAGTGACCTCACAGCAGAGGGCCTATGTCACAGAAGGGGGAGGAACCCAGCCAGGATAAGACTCTCACCAGAGGGCCCACATCACCAAGGGGATCAGAACCAGGCAGGAGTGGCCTCACACCAGTGTGGCCAAATCGTAGAAAAGTGAGGAACCCAGAACATATGGCCTAAACCAGAGGACCCACATCAACAAGGGGCTCAGAGTGAGGCAGGCAGGAGGTGTCTCAAACAGAGGGCCATAAAATAAAAAAGGTGAGGTAACCCGCAGTTGGAACCTCCCAGCAGGCGGCAAGGAGCAGCGAGGCTATGGGATCCCGGCCGGTGT
This sequence comes from Delphinapterus leucas, assembly GCF_059928025.1. Classification (NCBI taxonomy): domain Eukaryota; kingdom Metazoa; phylum Chordata; class Mammalia; order Artiodactyla; family Monodontidae; genus Delphinapterus; species Delphinapterus leucas. The sequence goes on from NW_028322267.1 coordinate 212,642, forward strand.
GAACTCACAACAGAAGGCCCTCATCACGAAACTGTGAACAACCCAGCGGTTGGGACCACAGAGAAGAAGGCCCACATTCCCATGGGGTTGGGAACCTGGCAGGAGTGTACTCCCACCAGAGGGCACACATCAGAAAAGTATGGGAGCCCAGGAGTTAGGGCCTGACGTCAGAGGGCCCTCATTACCGAGGGGAGGAGACTCCCAGCAGGCACCAACTCCCAACTGAGGGCCCACGTCGCCAAGGTGACGTGCGCCAGCCAGGCAGGAGTGACCTCACAGCAGAGGGCATACGTCCCAGAAGGGTGAGGCACCCAGCCAGGATAAGAGTCTCACCAGAGGGCCCGCATCACCAAGGGGATCGGATCCAGGCAAGAGTGGCCTCACACCAGTGTGGCCAAATCATAGAAAGGTGAGGAACCCAGAACACGTGGCCTAAACCAGAGGATCCACATCTCCAAGGGGTTCAGAGTGAGGCAGGCAGGACTAGCCTCACAACGCAGGGCCCATAGAATAAAAAATGTGAGGAATCCAACAGTTCGAACCTCCCAGCAGGTGGCCCAGAGCACCCAGTCTATGGGATCCAGGCCGCAGTGCACTCACAGCAGAGGGCCCACATCATGAAACTTTGAGCAACCCAGCCGTTTGGACATCAGAGCAGAAGTCCCACATCCCCACGGGGATGGGAACCTGGCAGGAGTGTCCTCGCACCACTTAGTACGTATTAGAAAATGTGGGTACACAGCAGTTAGGGCCTGACGCCAAAGGGCCCTCATTACTGAGGGAAGGAGGCTCCCAGCACGCTCCAACTGCCACCAGAGGGCCGACGTCACCAAGGCGGGGGGTGTGCCAGCCAGGCAGGAGTGACCTCAGAGCAGAGGGCCAAGTTCACGGAAGTGTGAGGAACCCAACCAGGATCAGACTCTCACCAGAGGGCCCACATCACCAAGAGGATGGGAACCAGGCAGGAGTGTTCTCAGTCCAGTGGGGCCACATCATTGAAAGGCGAGGAAACCACCACATGTGGCCTCAAACCAGAGGACACACATCACCAAGGGGCTGGGAGGGAGGCAGGCAGGAGTAGTCTCAAAACAGAGGGCCCATAGAATAAAAAAGGTGAGGAATCCCGCAGTTGGAACATCCCAGCAGGCGGCAAGGAACAACGAGGCTATGGGATCCCGGCCGGTGTGAACTCACAAAAGAGGGCCCTCATCATGAAACTGTGAATAGCCCAGCCATTGGGTCCACAGAGCAGAAGGCCCACATTGCCATGGGGTTGGGAACCTGGCAGGAGTGTACTCGCACCACAGGGCACACATCAGAAAAGTTTGGGAGCCCAGGATTTAAGGCCTGACGCCAGAGGGCCCTCATTACCGAAGGGAGGAAACTCCCAGCAGACACCAAATCCCAACTGAGGGCCCACGTCGCCAAGGTGACGTGCGCCAGCCAGGCAGGAGTGACATCACAGCAGAGGGCATACGTCACAGAAGGGTGAGGAACCCAGCCAGGATAAGACTCTCACCAGAGGGCCCGCATCACCAAGGGGATCGGAACCAGGCAGAAGTATACTCACACCAGTGTGGCCAAATAATGGAAAGGTGAGGGACCCAGACCATGTGGCCTAAACCAGAGGAACCACATCTCCAAGGGGCTCGGAGTGAGGCAGGCAGGACTAGCCTAACAACACAGGGCCCATAGATTAAAAAATGTGAGGAATCCAGCAGTTGGAACCTCGCAGCAGGAGGCCCAGAGCACCGAGTCTATGGGATCCAGGCCAAAGTGAACTCACAGCAGAGGGCCCACATCATGAAACTGTGAGCAACCCAGCCGTTGGGACCTCAGAGCAGAACGCCCACATCCCCATGGGGATGGGAACGTGGCAGGCGTATCCTCGCACCACTTAGTACGTATTAGAAAATGTGGGTACACAGCAGTTAGGGCCTGACGCCAAAGGGCTCTCATCACTGAGGGGAGGAGGCTCCCAGCAGGCTCCAACTGCCACCAGAGGGCCGACGTCGCCAAGGCGGGGTGTGCCAGCCAGGCAGGAGTGACCTCAGAGCTGAGGGCCAAGCTCACGGAAGTGTGAGGAACCCAACCCGGATCAGATTCTCACCAGAGGGCCCACATCACCAAGGGGATGCGAACCAGGCAGGAGTGTGCTCACACCAGTGGGGCCACATCATTGAAAGGCAAGGAACCCACCACATGTGGCCTCAAACCAGAAGACCCACATCAACAAGGGGCTCAGAGTGAGGCAGGCAGGAAGTGTCTCACAACACACGGCCCATAGAAGAAAAATGGTAAGGAATCCTGCAGTTGGAAGCTCCAAGCAGGTGGCCCAGAGCACCGAGGCTATGGGATGCACGCCGGAGTGAACTCACAGCAGAGGGCCCACATCCTGACACTGTGAGCAAGCCAGCCGTTGGCACCTCAGAACAGAAGGCCCAAATCTGCATGGGGATGGGAACCTGGCAGGAGTGTCATCGCACAAGTGGGCGCACATCAGAAAATGTGGTGAGCCCAGCAGTTAGGGCCGGACGCCAGAGGGCCCTCATCACCGATGGGAGGAGGTTCCCAGCACGCTCCAACTGCAACCAGAGGGCCCATGTGGCCAAGGCGTCGTGTGCCAGCCAGGCAGGTGTGACCTCACAGCAGAGGGCCCGCCTCACAGAAGTGTGAGGAATCAAGCCAGGATCAGACTCTCACCAGAGGGCCCACATCAACAAGGGGATGGGAACCAGTCAGGAGTGTCCTCACACCAGTAGGGCCACATCCCTAAAAGGTGAGACAAACGGCACACGTGGTCTCAAACCAGAAGACCTACATCACCAAGGGGCTCGGTGTGAGGCAGGCAGGAGGAGCTTCACCACACAGGGCCCAAAGTATAAGAAAGGTGAGGAATCCAGCAGTTGGAACCTCCCAGCAGGCGGCCCAGAGCACAGAGGCTATGGGATCTAGGTCTGAGTGAACTAACACCGGAGTGCCAACATAACGAAACTGTGAGCAACCCAGGCGTTGCGACCACAGAGCAGAAGGCACACATCCCCATGAGTATTGGAACCTTACAGGAGTGTCCTGGCATCACTGGGCTCACATCAGAAATCGTGGGGAGCCCAGCAGTTAGAGCCTGACGCAAGAGGGCCCTCATCACCTTGGAGAGGAGGGTACAAGAAGGCTCCAACTGCCACCAGAAGTCCGACGTCACCAGGGCAACGGGAGCAAGCCAGGCAGGAGTTACCTCACAGCAGAGGGCCCACCTCACAGAAGAGTGAGGAACCCAGCCAGGATCAGACTCTCACCAGAGGGCCCACATCACCAAGGGGATCTGATCCAGGCAGGAGTGGCCTCACACCAGTGTGGCCAAATCATAGAAAGGTGAGGAACCCAGAACATGTGGCCTAAACAAGAGGACCCACATCTCCAAGGGGCTCGGAGTGAGGCAGGCAGGAGGAGCCTCAAAACAGAGGACCCATAGAATAAAAAAGGTGAGGAATCCCGCAGTTGGAACCTCCTAGCATGCAGCAAGGAGCAGCGAGGCTATGGGGTCCCGGCCGTTGTGAACTCACAACAGAGGACCCTCATCATGAAACTGTGAACAACACAGCTGTTGGGACCACAGAACAGAAGGGCCACATTCCCATGGGGTTGGGAACCTGGCAGGAGTGTACTCGCACCACAGGGCACACATCAGAAAATTTTGGGAGCCCAGGAGTTAGGGCCTGACGCCAGACGGCCCTAATTACCGAGGGGAGCAGACTCCTAGAAGGCACCAACTCCCACCTGAGGGCCCACGTCTCCAAGGTGATGTGCGTTAGCCAGGCAGGAGTGACCTCACAGCAGAGGGCCTATGTCACAGAAGGGGGAGGAACCCAGCCAGGATAAGACTCTCACCAGAGGGCCCACATCACCAAGGGGATCAGAACCAGGCAGGAGTGGCCTCACACCAGTGTGGCCAAATCGTAGAAAAGTGAGGAACCCAGAACATATGGCCTAAACCAGAGGACCCACATCAACAAGGGGCTCAGAGTGAGGCAGGCAGGAGGTGTCTCAAACAGAGGGCCATAAAATAAAAAAGGTGAGGTAACCCGCAGTTGGAACCTCCCAGCAGGCGGCAAGGAGCAGCGAGGCTATGGGATCCCGGCCGGTGTGAACTCACAACAGAAGGCCCTCATCACGAAACTGTGAACAACCCAGCGGTTGGGACCACAGAGAAGAAGGCCCACATTCCCATGGGGTTGGGAACCTGGCAGGAGTGTACTCCCACCAGAGGGCACACATCAGAAAAGTATGGGAGCCCAGGAGTTAGGGCCTGACGTCAGAGGGCCCTCATTACCGAGGGGAGGAGACTCCCAGCAGGCACCAACTCCCAACTGAGGGCCCACGTCGCCAAGGTGACGTGCGCCAGCCAGGCAGGAGTGACCTCACAGCAGAGGGCATACGTCCCAGAAGGGTGAGGCACCCAGCCAGGATAAGAGTCTCACCAGAGGGCCCGCATCACCAAGGGGATCGGATCCAGGCAAGAGTGGCCTCACACCAGTGTGGCCAAATCATAGAAAGGTGAGGAACCCAGAACACGTGGCCTAAACCAGAGGATCCACATCTCCAAGGGGTTCAGAGTGAGACAGGCAGGACTAGCCTCACAACGCAGGGCCCATAGAATAAAAAATGTGAGGAATCCAACAGTTCGAACCTCCCAGCAGGTGGCCCAGAGCACCCAGTCTATGGGATCCAGGCCGCAGTGCACTCACAGCAGAGGGCCCACATCATGAAACTTTGAGCAACCCAGCCGTTTGGACATCAGAGCAGAAGTCCCACATCCCCACGGGGATGGGAACCTGGCAGGAGTGTCCTCGCACCACTTAGTACGTATTAGAAAATGTGGGTACACAGCAGTTAGGGCCTGACGCCAAAGGGCCCTCATTACTGAGGGAAGGAGGCTCCCAGCACGCTCCAACTGCCACCAGAGGGCCGACGTCACCAAGGCGGGGGGTGTGCCAGCCAGGCAGGAGTGACCTCAGAGCAGAGGGCCAAGTTCACGGAAGTGTGAGGAACCCAACCAGGATCAGACTCTCACCAGAGGGCCCACATCACCAAGAGGATGGGAACCAGGCAGGAGTGTTCTCAGTCCAGTGGGGCCACATCATTGAAAGGCGAGGAAACCACCACATGTGGCCTCAAACCAGAGGACACACATCACCAAGGGGCTGGGAGGGAGGCAGGCAGGAGTAGTCTCAAAACAGAGGGCCCATAGAATAAAAAAGGTGAGGAATCCCGCAGTTGGAACATCCCAGCAGGCGGCAAGGAACAACGAGGCTATGGGATCCCGGCCGGTGTGAACTCACAAAAGAGGGCCCTCATCATGAAACTGTGAATAGCCCAGCCATTGGGTCCACAGAGCAGAAGGCCCACATTGCCATGGGGTTGGGAACCTGGCAGGAGTGTACTCGCACCACAGGGCACACATCAGAAAAGTTTGGGAGCCCAGGATTTAAGGCCTGACGCCAGAGGGCCCTCATTACCGAAGGGAGGAAACTCCCAGCAGACACCAAATCCCAACTGAGGGCCCACGTCGCCAAGGTGACGTGCGCCAGCCAGGCAGGAGTGACATCACAGCAGAGGGCATACGTCACAGAAGGGTGAGGAACCCAGCCAGGATAAGACTCTCACCAGAGGGCCCGCATCACCAAGGGGATCGGAACCAGGCAGAAGTATACTCACACCAGTGTGGCCAAATAATGGAAAGGTGAGGGACCCAGACCATGTGGCCTAAACCAGAGGAACCACATCTCCAAGGGGCTCGGAGTGAGGCAGGCAGGACTAGCCTAACAACACAGGGCCCATAGATTAAAAAATGTGAGGAATCCAGCAGTTGGAACCTCGCAGCAGGAGGCCCAGAGCACCGAGTCTATGGGATCCAGGCCAAAGTGAACTCACAGCAGAGGGCCCACATCATGAAACTGTGAGCAACCCAGCCGTTGGGACCTCAGAGCAGAACGCCCACATCCCCATGGGGATGGGAACGTGGCAGGCGTATCCTCGCACCACTTAGTACGTATTAGAAAATGTGGGTACCCAGCAGTTAGGGCCTGACGCCAAAGGGCTCTCATCACTGAGGGGAGGAGGCTCCCAGCAGGCTCCAACTGCCACCAGAGGGCCGACGTCGCCAAGGCGGGGTGTGCCAGCCAGGCAGGAGTGACCTCAGAGCTGAGGGCCAAGCTCACGGAAGTGTGAGGAACCCAACCCGGATCAGATTCTCACCAGAGGGCCCACATCACCAAGGGGATGCGAACCAGGCAGGAGTGTGCTCACACCAGTGGGGCCACATCATTGAAAGGCAAGGAACCCACCACATGTGGCCTCAAACCAGAAGACCCACATCAACAAGGGGCTCAGAGTGAGGCAGGCAGGAAGTGTCTCACAACACACGGCCCATAGAAGAAAAAAGGTAAGGAATCCTGCAGTTGGAAGCTCCAAGCAGGTGGCCCAGAGCACCGAGGCTATGGGATGCACGCCGGAGTGAACTCACAGCAGAGGGCCCACATCCTGACACTGTGAGCAAGCCAGCCGTTGGCACCTCAGAACAGAAGGCCCAAATCTGCATGGGGATGGGAACCTGGCAGGAGTGTCATCGCACAAGTGGGCGCACATCAGAAAATGTGGTGAGCCCAGCAGTTAGGGCCGGACGCCAGAGGGCCCTCATCACCGATGGGAGGAGGTTCCCAGCACGCTCCAACTGCAACCAGAGGGCCCATGTGGCCAAGGCGTCGTGTGCCAGCCAGGCAGGTGTGACCTCACAGCAGAGGGCCCGCCTCACAGAAGTGTGAGGAATCAAGCCAGGATCAGACTCTCACCAGAGGGCCCACATCAACAAGGGGATGGGAACCAGTCAGGAGTGTCCTCACACCAGTAGGGCCACATCCCTAAAAGGTGAGACAAACGGCACACGTGGTCTCAAACCAGAAGACCTACATCACCAAGGGGCTCGGTGTGAGGCAGGCAGGAGGAGCTTCACCACACAGGGCCCAAAGTATAAGAAAGGTGAGGAATCCAGCAGTTGGAACCTCCCAGCAGGCGGCCCAGAGCACAGAGGCTATGGGATCTAGGCCTGAGTGAACTAACACCGGAGTGCCAACATAACGAAACTGTGAGCAACCCAGGCGTTGCGACCACAGAGCAGAAGGCACACATCCCCATGAGTATTGGAACCTTACAGGAGTGTCCTGGCATCACTGGGCTCACATCAGAAATCGTGGGGAGCCCAGCAGTTAGAGCCTGACGCAAGAGGGCCCTCATCACCTTGGAGAGGAGGGTACAAGAAGGCTCCAACTGCCACCAGAAGTCCGACGTCACCAGGGCAACGGGAGCAAGCCAGGCAGGAGTTACCTCACAGCAGAGGGCCCACCTCACAGAAGAGTGAGGAACCCAGCCAGGATCAGACTCTCACCAGAGGGCCCACATCACCAAGGGGATCTGATCCAGGCAGGAGTGGCCTCACACCAGTGTGGCCAAATCATAGAAAGGTGAGGAACCCAGAACATGTGGCCTAAACAAGAGGACCCACATCTCCAAGGGGCTCGGAGTGAGGCAGGCAGGAGGAGCCTCAAAACAGAGGACCCATAGAATAAAAAAGGTGAGGAATCCCGCAGTTGGAACCTCCTAGCATGCAGCAAGGAGCAGCGAGGCTATGGGGTCCCGGCCGTTGTGAACTCACAACAGAGGACCCTCATCATGAAACTGTGAACAACACAGCTGTTGGGACCACAGAACAGAAGGGCCACATTCCCATGGGGTTGGGAACCTGGCAGGAGTGTACTCGCACCACAGGGCACACATCAGAAAATTTTGGGAGCCCAGGAGTTAGGGCCTGACGCCAGACGGCCCTAATTACCGAGGGGAGCAGACTCCTAGAAGGCACCAACTCCCACCTGAGGGCCCACGTCTCCAAGGTGATGTGCGTTAGCCAGGCAGGAGTGACCTCACAGCAGAGGGCCTATGTCACAGAAGGGGGAGGAACCCAGCCAGGATAAGACTCTCACCAGAGGGCCCACATCACCAAGGGGATCAGAACCAGGCAGGAGTGGCCTCACACCAGTGTGGCCAAATCGTAGAAAAGTGAGGAACCCAGAACATATGGCCTAAACCAGAGGACCCACATCAACAAGGGGCTCAGAGTGAGGCAGGCAGGAGGTGTCTCAAACAGAGGGCCATAAAATAAAAAAGGTGAGGTAACCCGCAGTTGGAACCTCCCAGCAGGCGGCAAGGAGCAGCGAGGCTATGGGATCCCGGCCGGTGTGAACTCACAACAGAAGGCCCTCATCACGAAACTGTGAACAACCCAGCGGTTGGGACCACAGAGAAGAAGGCCCACATTCCCATGGGGTTGGGAACCTGGCAGGAGTGTACTCCCACCAGAGGGCACACATCAGAAAAGTATGGGAGCCCAGGAGTTAGGGCCTGACGTCAGAGGGCCCTCATTACCGAGGGGAGGAGACTCCCAGCAGGCACCAACTCCCAACTGAGGGCCCACGTCGCCAAGGTGACGTGCGCCAGCCAGGCAGGAGTGACCTCACAGCAGAGGGCATACGTCCCAGAAGGGTGAGGCACCCAGCCAGGATAAGAGTCTCACCAGAGGGCCCGCATCACCAAGGGGATCGGATCCAGGCAAGAGTGGCCTCACACCAGTGTGGCCAAATCATAGAAAGGTGAGGAACCCAGAACACGTGGCCTAAACCAGAGGATCCACATCTCCAAGGGGTTCCGAGTGAGGCAGGCAGGACTAGCCTCACAACGCAGGGCCCATAGAATAAAAAATGTGAGGAATCCAACAGTTCGAACCTCCCAGCAGGTGGCCCAGAGCACCCAGTCTATGGGATCCAGGCCGCAGTGCACTCACAGCAGAGGGCCCACATCATGAAACTTTGAGCAACCCAGCCGTTTGGACATCAGAGCAGAAGTCCCACATCCCCACGGGGATGGGAACCTGGCAGGAGTGTCCTCGCACCACTTAGTACGTATTAGAAAATGTGGGTACACAGCAGTTAGGGCCTGACGCCAAAGGGCCCTCATTACTGAGGGAAGGAGGCTCCCAGCACGCTCCAACTGCCACCAGAGGGCCGACGTCACCAAGGCGGGGGGTGTGCCAGCCAGGCAGGAGTGACCTCAGAGCAGAGGGCCAAGTTCACGGAAGTGTGAGGAACCCAACCAGGATCAGACTCTCACCAGAGGGCCCACATCACCAAGAGGATGGGAACCAGGCAGGAGTGTTCTCAGTCCAGTGGGGCCACATCATTGAAAGGCGAGGAAACCACCACATGTGGCCTCAAACCAGAGGACACACATCACCAAGGGGCTGGGAGGGAGGCAGGCAGGAGTAGTCTCAAAACAGAGGGCCCATAGAATAAAAAAGGTGAGGAATCCCGCAGTTGGAACATCCCAGCAGGCGGCAAGGAACAACGAGGCTATGGGATCCCGGCCGGTGTGAACTCACAAAAGAGGGCCCTCATCATGAAACTGTGAATAGCCCAGCCATTGGGTCCACAGAGCAGAAGGCCCACATTGCCATGGGGTTGGGAACCTGGCAGGAGTGTACTCGCACCACAGGGCACACATCAGAAAAGTTTGGGAGCCCAGGATTTAAGGCCTGACGCCAGAGGGCCCTCATTACCGAAGGGAGGAAACTCCCAGCAGACACCAAATCCCAACTGAGGGCCCACGTCGCCAAGGTGACGTGCGCCAGCCAGGCAGGAGTGACATCACAGCAGAGGGCATACGTCACAGAAGGGTGAGGAACCCAGCCAGGATAAGACTCTCACCAGAGGGCCCGCATCACCAAGGGGATCGGAACCAGGCAGAAGTATACTCACACCAGTGTGGCCAAATAATGGAAAGGTGAGGGACCCAGACCATGTGGCCTAAACCAGAGGAACCACATCTCCAAGGGGCTCGGAGTGAGGCAGGCAGGACTAGCCTAACAACACAGGGCCCATAGATTAAAAAATGTGAGGAATCCAGCAGTTGGAACCTCGCAGCAGGAGGCCCAGAGCACCGAGTCTATGGGATCCAGGCCAAAGTGAACTCACAGCAGAGGGCCCACATCATGAAACTGTGAGCAACCCAGCCGTTGGGACCTCAGAGCAGAACGCCCACATCCCCATGGGGATGGGAACGTGGCAGGCGTATCCTCGCACCACTTAGTACGTATTAGAAAATGTGGGTACCCAGCAGTTAGGGCCTGACGCCAAAGGGCTCTCATCACTGAGGGGAGGAGGCTCCCAGCAGGCTCCAACTGCCACCAGAGGGCCGACGTCGCCAAGGCGGGGTGTGCCAGCCAGGCAGGAGTGACCTCAGAGCTGAGGGCCAAGCTCACGGAAGTGTGAGGAACCCAACCCGGATCAGATTCTCACCAGAGGGCCCACATCACCAAGGGGATGCGAACCAGGCAGGAGTGTGCTCACACCAGTGGGGCCACATCATTGAAAGGCAAGGAACCCACCACATGTGGCCTCAAACCAGAAGACCCACATCAACAAGGGGCTCAGAGTGAGGCAGGCAGGAAGTGTCTCACAACACACGGCCCATAGAAGAAAAAAGGTAAGGAATCCTGCAGTTGGAAGCTCCAAGCAGGTGGCCCAGAGCACCGAGGCTATGGGATGCACGCCGGAGTGAACTCACAGCAGAGGGCCCACATCCTGACACTGTGAGCAAGCCAGCCGTTGGCACCTCAGAACAGAAGGCCCAAATCTGCATGGGGATGGGAACCTGGCAGGAGTGTCATCGCACAAGTGGGCGCACATCAGAAAATGTGGTGAGCCCAGCAGTTAGGGCCGGACGCCAGAGGGCCCTCATCACCGATGGGAGGAGGTTCCCAGCACGCTCCAACTGCAACCAGAGGGCCCATGTGGCCAAGGCGTCGTGTGCCAGCCAGGCAGGTGTGACCTCACAGCAGAGGGCCCGCCTCACAGAAGTGTGAGGAATCAAGCCAGGATCAGACTCTCACCAGAGGGCCCACATCAACAAGGGGATGGGAACCAGTCAGGAGTGTCCTCACACCAGTAGGGCCACATCCCTAAAAGGTGAGACAAACGGCACACGTGGTCTCAAACCAGAAGACCTACATCACCAAGGGGCTCGGTGTGAGGCAGGCAGGAGGAGCTTCACCACACAGGGCCCAAAGTATAAGAAAGGTGAGGAATCCAGCAGTTGGAACCTCCCAGCAGGCGGCCCAGAGCACAGAGGCTATGGGATCTAGGCCTGAGTGAACTAACACCGGAGTGCCAACATAACGAAACTGTGAGCAACCCAGGCGTTGCGACCACAGAGCAGAAGGCACACATCCCCATGAGTATTGGAACCTTACAGGAGTGTCCTGGCATCACTGGGCTCACATCAGAAATCGTGGGGAGCCCAGCAGTTAGAGCCTGACGCAAGAGGGCCCTCATCACCTTGGAGAGGAGGGTACAAGAAGGCTCCAACTGCCACCAGAAGTCCGACGTCACCAGGGCAACGGGAGCAAGCCAGGCAGGAGTTACCTCACAGCAGAGGGCCCACCTCACAGAAGAGTGAGGAACCCAGCCAGGATCAGACTCTCACCAGAGGGCCCACATCACCAAGGGGATCTGATCCAGGCAGGAGTGGCCTCACACCAGTGTGGCCAAATCATAGAAAGGTGAGGAACCCAGAACATGTGGCCTAAACAAGAGGACCCACATCTCCAAGGGGCTCGGAGTGAGGCAGGCAGGAGGAGCCTCAAAACAGAGGACCCATAGAATAAAAAAGGTGAGGAATCCCGCAGTTGGAACCTCCTAGCATGCAGCAAGGAGCAGCGAGGCTATGGGGTCCCGGCCGTTGTGAACTCACAACAGAGGACCCTCATCATGAAACTGTGAACAACACAGCTGTTGGGACCACAGAACAGAAGGGCCACATTCCCATGGGGTTGGGAACCTGGCAGGAGTGTACTCGCACCACAGGGCACACATCAGAAAATTTTGGGAGCCCAGGAGTTAGGGCCTGACGCCAGACGGCCCTAATTACCGAGGGGAGCAGACTCCTAGAAGGCACCAACTCCCACCTGAGGGCCCACGTCTCCAAGGTGATGTGCGTTAGCCAGGCAGGAGTGACCTCACAGCAGAGGGCCTATGTCACAGAAGGGGGAGGAACCCAGCCAGGATAAGACTCTCACCAGAGGGCCCACATCACCAAGGGGATCAGAACCAGGCAGGAGTGGCCTCACACCAGTGTGGCCAAATCGTAGAAAAGTGAGGAACCCAGAACATATGGCCTAAACCAGAGGACCCACATCAACAAGGGGCTCAGAGTGAGGCAGGCAGGAGGTGTCTCAAACAGAGGGCCATAAAATAAAAAAGGTGAGGTAACCCGCAGTTGGAACCTCCCAGCAGGCGGCAAGGAGCAGCGAGGCTATGGGATCCCGGCCGGTGTGAACTCACAACAGAAGGCCCTCATCACGAAACTGTGAACAACCCAGCGGTTGGGACCACAGAGAAGAAGGCCCACATTCCCATGGGGTTGGGAACCTGGCAGGAGTGTACTCCCACCAGAGGGCACACATCAGAAAAGTATGGGAGCCCAGGAGTTAGGGCCTGACGTCAGAGGGCCCTCATTACCGAGGGGAGGAGACTCCCAGCAGGCACCAACTCCCAACTGAGGGCCCACGTCGCCAAGGTGACGTGCGCCAGCCAGGCAGGAGTGACCTCACAGCAGAGGGCATACGTCCCAGAAGGGTGAGGCACCCAGCCAGGATAAGAGTCTCACCAGAGGGCCCGCATCACCAAGGGGATCGGATCCAGGCAAGAGTGGCCTCACACCAGTGTGGCCAAATCATAGAAAGGTGAGGAACCCAGAACACGTGGCCTAAACCAGAGGATCCACATCTCCAAGGGGTTCCGAGTGAGGCAGGCAGGACTAGCCTCACAACGCAGGGCCCATAGAATAAAAAATGTGAGGAATCCAACAGTTCGAACCTCCCAGCAGGTGGCCCAGAGCACCCAGTCTATGGGATCCAGGCCGCAGTGCACTCACAGCAGAGGGCCCACATCATGAAACTTTGAGCAACCCAGCCGTTTGGACATCAGAGCAGAAGTCCCACATCCCCACGGGGATGGGAACCTGGCAGGAGTGTCCTCGCACCACTTAGTACGTATTAGAAAATGTGGGTACACAGCAGTTAGGGCCTGACGCCAAAGGGCCCTCATTACTGAGGGAAGGAGGCTCCCAGCACGCTCCAACTGCCACCAGAGGGCCGACGTCACCAAGGCGGGGGGTGTGCCAGCCAGGCAGGAGTGACCTCAGAGCAGAGGGCCAAGTTCACGGAAGTGTGAGGAACCCAACCAGGATCAGACTCTCACCAGAGGGCCCACATCACCAAGAGGATGGGAACCAGGCAGGAGTGTTCTCAGTCCAGTGGGGCCACATCATTGAAAGGCGAGGAAACCACCACATGTGGCCTCAAACCAGAGGACACACATCACCAAGGGGCTGGGAGGGAGGCAGGCAGGAGTAGTCTCAAAACAGAGGGCCCATAGAATAAAAAAGGTGAGGAATCCCGCAGTTGGAACATCCCAGCAGGCGGCAAGGAACAACGAGGCTATGGGATCCCGGCCGGTGTGAACTCACAAAAGAGGGCCCTCATCATGAAACTGTGAATAGCCCAGCCATTGGGTCCACAGAGCAGAAGGCCCACATTGCCATGGGGTTGGGAACCTGGCAGGAGTGTACTCGCACCACAGGGCACACATCAGAAAAGTTTGGGAGCCCAGGATTTAAGGCCTGACGCCAGAGGGCCCTCATTACCGAAGGGAGGAAACTCCCAGCAGACACCAAATCCCAACTGAGGGCCCACGTCGCCAAGGTGACGTGCGCCAGCCAGGCAGGAGTGACATCACAGCAGAGGGCATACGTCACAGAAGGGTGAGGAACCCAGCCAGGATAAGACTCTCACCAGAGGGCCCGCATCACCAAGGGGATCGGAACCAGGCAGAAGTATACTCACACCAGTGTGGCCAAATAATGGAAAGGTGAGGGACCCAGACCATGTGGCCTAAACCAGAGGAACCACATCTCCAAGGGGCTCGGAGTGAGGCAGGCAGGACTAGCCTAACAACACAGGGCCCATAGATTAAAAAATGTGAGGAATCCAGCAGTTGGAACCTCGCAGCAGGAGGCCCAGAGCACCGAGTCTATGGGATCCAGGCCAAAGTGAACTCACAGCAGAGGGCCCACATCATGAAACTGTGAGCAACCCAGCCGTTGGGACCTCAGAGCAGAACGCCCACATCCCCATGGGGATGGGAACGTGGCAGGCGTATCCTCGCACCACTTAGTACGTATTAGAAAATGTGGGTACCCAGCAGTTAGGGCCTGACGCCAAAGGGCTCTCATCACTGAGGGGAGGAGGCTCCCAGCAGGCTCCAACTGCCACCAGAGGGCCGACGTCGCCAAGGCGGGGTGTGCCAGCCAGGCAGGAGTGACCTCAGAGCTGAGGGCCAAGCTCACGGAAGTGTGAGGAACCCAACCCGGATCAGATTCTCACCAGAGGGCCCACATCACCAAGGGGATGCGAACCAGGCAGGAGTGTGCTCACACCAGTGGGGCCACATCATTGAAAGGCAAGGAACCCACCACATGTGGCCTCAAACCAGAAGACCCACATCAACAAGGGGCTCAGAGTGAGGCAGGCAGGAAGTGTCTCACAACACACGGCCCATAGAAGAAAAAAGGTAAGGAATCCTGCAGTTGGAAGCTCCAAGCAGGTGGCCCAGAGCACCGAGGCTATGGGATGCACGCCGGAGTGAACTCACAGCAGAGGGCCCACATCCTGACACTGTGAGCAAGCCAGCCGTTGGCACCTCAGAACAGAAGGCCCAAATCTGCATGGGGATGGGAACCTGGCAGGAGTGTCATCGCACAAGTGGGCGCACATCAGAAAATGTGGTGAGCCCAGCAGTTAGGGCCGGACGCCAGAGGGCCCTCATCACCGATGGGAGGAGGTTCCCAGCACGCTCCAACTGCAACCAGAGGGCCCATGTGGCCAAGGCGTCGTGTGCCAGCCAGGCAGGTGTGACCTCACAGCAGAGGGCCCGCCTCACAGAAGTGTGAGGAATCAAGCCAGGATCAGACTCTCACCAGAGGGCCCACATCAACAAGGGGATGGGAACCAGTCAGGAGTGTCCTCACACCAGTAGGGCCACATCCCTAAAAGGTGAGACAAACGGCACATGTGGTCTCAAACCAGAAGACCTACATCACCAAGGGGCTCGGTGTGAGGCAGGCAGGAGGAGCTTCACCACACAGGGCCCAAAGTATAAGAAAGGTGAGGAATCCAGCAGTTGGAACCTCCCAGCAGGCGGCCCAGAGCACAGAGGCTATGGGATCTAGGCCTGAGTGAACTAACACCGGAGTGCCAACATAACGAAACTGTGAGCAACCCAGGCGTTGCGACCACAGAGCAGAAGGCACACATCCCCATGAGTATTGGAACCTTACAGGAGTGTCCTGGCATCACTGGGCTCACATCAGAAATCGTGGGGAGCCCAGCAGTTAGAGCCTGACGCAAGAGGGCCCTCATCACCTTGGAGAGGAGGGTACAAGAAGGCTCCAACTGCCACCAGAAGTCCGACGTCACCAGGGCAACGGGAGCAAGCCAGGCAGGAGTTACCTCACAGCAGAGGGCCCACCTCACAGAAGAGTGAGGAACCCAGCCAGGATCAGACTCTCACCAGAGGGCCCACATCACCAAGGGGATCTGATCCAGGCAGGAGTGGCCTCACACCAGTGTGGCCAAATCATAGAAAGGTGAGGAACCCAGAACATGTGGCCTAAACAAGAGGACCCACATCTCCAAGGGGCTCGGAGTGAGGCAGGCAGGAGGAGCCTCAAAACAGAGGACCCATAGAATAAAAAAGGTGAGGAATCCCGCAGTTGGAACCTCCTAGCATGCAGCAAGGAGCAGCGAGGCTATGGGGTCCCGGCCGTTGTGAACTCACAACAGAGGACCCTCATCATGAAACTGTGAACAACACAGCTGTTGGGACCACAGAACAGAAGGCCCACATTCCCATGGGGTTGGGAACCTGGCAGGAGTGTACTCGCACCACAGGGCACACATCAGAAAATTTTGGGAGCCCAGGAGTTAGGGCCTGACGCCAGACGGCCCTAATTACCGAGGGGAGCAGACTCCTAGAAGGCACCAACTCCCACCTGAGGGCCCACGTCTCCAAGGTGATGTGCGTTAGCCAGGCAGGAGTGACCTCACAGCAGAGGGCCTATGTCACAGAAGGGGGAGGAACCCAGCCAGGATAAGACTCTCACCAGAGGGCCCACATCACCAAGGGGATCAGAACCAGGCAGGAGTGGCCTCACACCAGTGTGGCCAAATCGTAGAAAAGTGAGGAACCCAGAACATATGGCCTAAACCAGAGGACCCACATCAACAAGGGGCTCAGAGTGAGGCAGGCAGGAGGTGTCTCAAACAGAGGGCCATAAAATAAAAAAGGTGAGGTAACCCGCAGTTGGAACCTCCCAGCAGGCGGCAAGGAGCAGCGAGGCTATGGGATCCCGGCCGGTGTGAACTCACAACAGAAGGCCCTCATCACGAAACTGTGAACAACCCAGCGGTTGGGACCACAGAGAAGAAGGCCCACATTCCCATGGGGTTGGGAACCTGGCAGGAGTGTACTCCCACCAGAGGGCACACATCAGAAAAGTATGGGAGCCCAGGAGTTAGGGCCTGACGTCAGAGGGCCCTCATTACCGAGGGGAGGAGACTCCCAGCAGGCACCAACTCCCAACTGAGGGCCCACGTCGCCAAGGTGACGTGCGCCAGCCAGGCAGGAGTGACCTCACAGCAGAGGGCATACGTCCCAGAAGGGTGAGGCACCCAGCCAGGATAAGAGTCTCACCAGAGGGCCCGCATCACCAAGGGGATCGGATCCAGGCAAGAGTGGCCTCACACCAGTGTGGCCAAATCATAGAAAGGTGAGGAACCCAGAACACGTGGCCTAAACCAGAGGATCCACATCTCCAAGGGGTTCCGAGTGAGGCAGGCAGGACTAGCCTCACAACGCAGGGCCCATAGAATAAAAAATGTGAGGAATCCAACAGTTCGAACCTCCCAGCAGGTGGCCCAGAGCACCCAGTCTATGGGATCCAGGCCGCAGTGCACTCACAGCAGAGGGCCCACATCATGAAACTTTGAGCAACCCAGCCGTTTGGACATCAGAGCAGAAGTCCCACATCCCCACGGGGATGGGAACCTGGCAGGAGTGTCCTCGCACCACTTAGTACGTATTAGAAAATGTGGGTACACAGCAGTTAGGGCCTGACGCCAAAGGGCCCTCATTACTGAGGGAAGGAGGCTCCCAGCACGCTCCAACTGCCACCAGAGGGCCGACGTCACCAAGGCGGGGGGTGTGCCAGCCAGGCAGGAGTGACCTCAGAGCAGAGGGCCAAGTTCACGGAAGTGTGAGGAACCCAACCAGGATCAGACTCTCACCAGAGGGCCCACATCACCAAGAGGATGGGAACCAGGCAGGAGTGTTCTCAGTCCAGTGGGGCCACATCATTGAAAGGCGAGGAAACCACCACATGTGGCCTCAAACCAGAGGACACACATCACCAAGGGGCTGGGAGGGAGGCAGGCAGGAGTAGTCTCAAAACAGAGGGCCCATAGAATAAAAAAGGTGAGGAATCCCGCAGTTGGAACATCCCAGCAGGCGGCAAGGAACAACGAGGCTATGGGATCCCGGCCGGTGTGAACTCACAAAAGAGGGCCCTCATCATGAAACTGTGAATAGCCCAGCCATTGGGTCCACAGAGCAGAAGGCCCACATTGCCATGGGGTTGGGAACCTGGCAGGAGTGTACTCGCACCACAGGGCACACATCAGAAAAGTTTGGGAGCCCAGGATTTAAGGCCTGACGCCAGAGGGCCCTCATTACCGAAGGGAGGAAACTCCCAGCAGACACCAAATCCCAACTGAGGGCCCACGTCGCCAAGGTGACGTGCGCCAGCCAGGCAGGAGTGACATCACAGCAGAGGGCATACGTCACAGAAGGGTGAGGAACCCAGCCAGGATAAGACTCTCACCAGAGGGCCCGCATCACCAAGGGGATCGGAACCAGGCAGAAGTATACTCACACCAGTGTGGCCAAATAATGGAAAGGTGAGGGACCCAGACCATGTGGCCTAAACCAGAGGAACCACATCTCCAAGGGGCTCGGAGTGAGGCAGGCAGGACTAGCCTAACAACACAGGGCCCATAGATTAAAAAATGTGAGGAATCCAGCAGTTGGAACCTCGCAGCAGGAGGCCCAGAGCACCGAGTCTATGGGATCCAGGCCAAAGTGAACTCACAGCAGAGGGCCCACATCATGAAACTGTGAGCAACCCAGCCGTTGGGACCTCAGAGCAGAACGCCCACATCCCCATGGGGATGGGAACGTGGCAGGCGTATCCTCGCACCACTTAGTACGTATTAGAAAATGTGGGTACCCAGCAGTTAGGGCCTGACGCCAAAGGGCTCTCATCACTGAGGGGAGGAGGCTCCCAGCAGGCTCCAACTGCCACCAGAGGGCCGACGTCGCCAAGGCGGGGTGTGCCAGCCAGGCAGGAGTGACCTCAGAGCTGAGGGCCAAGCTCACAGAAGTGTGAGGAACCCAACCCGGATCAGATTCTCACCAGAGGGCCCACATCACCAAGGGGATGCGAACCAGGCAGGAGTGTGCTCACACCAGTGGGGCCACATCATTGAAAGGCAAGGAACCCACCACATGTGGCCTCAAACCAGAAGACCCACATCAACAAGGGGCTCAGAGTGAGGCAGGCAGGAAGTGTCTCACAACACACGGCCCATAGAAGAAAAAAGGTAAGGAATCCTGCAGTTGGAAGCTCCAAGCAGGTGGCCCAGAGCACCGAGGCTATGGGATGCACGCCGGAGTGAACTCACAGCAGAGGGCCCACATCCTGACACTGTGAGCAAGCCAGCCGTTGGCACCTCAGAACAGAAGGCCCAAATCTGCATGGGGATGGGAACCTGGCAGGAGTGTCATCGCACAAGTGGGCGCACATCAGAAAATGTGGTGAGCCCAGCAGTTAGGGCCGGACGCCAGAGGGCCCTCATCACCGATGGGAGGAGGTTCCCAGCACGCTCCAACTGCAACCAGAGGGCCCATGTGGCCAAGGCGTCGTGTGCCAGCCAGGCAGGTGTGACCTCACAGCAGAGGGCCCGCCTCACAGAAGTGTGAGGAATCAAGCCAGGATCAGACTCTCACCAGAGGGCCCACATCAACAAGGGGATGGGAACCAGTCAGGAGTGTCCTCACACCAGTAGGGCCACATCCCTAAAAGGTGAGACAAACGGCACACGTGGTCTCAAACCAGAAGACCTACATCACCAAGGGGCTCGGTGTGAGGCAGGCAGGAGGAGCTTCACCACACAGGGCCCAAAGTATAAGAAAGGTGAGGAATCCAGCAGTTGGAACCTCCCAGCAGGCGGCCCAGAGCACAGAGGCTATGGGATCTAGGCCTGAGTGAACTAACACCGGAGTGCCAACATAACGAAACTGTGAGCAACCCAGGCGTTGCGACCACAGAGCAGAAGGCACACATCCCCATGAGTATTGGAACCTTACAGGAGTGTCCTGGCATCACTGGGCTCACATCAGAAATCGTGGGGAGCCCAGCAGTTAGAGCCTGACGCAAGAGGGCCCTCATCACCTTGGAGAGGAGGGTACAAGAAGGCTCCAACTGCCACCAGAAGTCCGACGTCACCAGGGCAACGGGAGCAAGCCAGGCAGGAGTTACCTCACAGCAGAGGGCCCACCTCACAGAAGAGTGAGGAACCCAGCCAGGATCAGACTCTCACCAGAGGGCCCACATCACCAAGGGGATCTGATCCAAGCAGGAGTGGCCTCACACCAGTGTGGCCAAATCATAGAAAGGTGAGGAACCCAGAACATGTGGCCTAAACAAGAGGACCCACATCTCCAAGGGGCTCGGAGTGAGGCAGGCAGGAGGAGCCTCAAAACAGAGGACCCATAGAATAAAAAAGGTGAGGAATCCCGCAGTTGGAACCTCCTAGCATGCAGCAAGGAGCAGCGAGGCTATGGGGTCCCGGCCGTTGTGAACTCACAACAGAGGACCCTCATCATGAAACTGTGAACAACACAGCTGTTGGGACCACAGAACAGAAGGCCCACATTCCCATGGGGTTGGGAACCTGGCAGGAGTGTACTCGCACCACAGGGCACACATCAGAAAATTTTGGGAGCCCAGGAGTTAGGGCCTGACGCCAGACGGCCCTAATTACCGAGGGGAGCAGACTCCTAGAAGGCACCAACTCCCACCTGAGGGCCCACGTCTCCAAGGTGATGTGCGTTAGCCAGGCAGGAGTGACCTCACAGCAGAGGGCCTATGTCACAGAAGGGGGAGGAACCCAGCCAGGATAAGACTCTCACCAGAGGGCCCACATCACCAAGGGGATCAGAACCAGGCAGGAGTGGCCTCACACCAGTGTGGCCAAATCGTAGAAAAGTGAGGAACCCAGAACATATGGCCTAAACCAGAGGACCCACATCAACAAGGGGCTCAGAGTGAGGCAGGCAGGAGGTGTCTCAAACAGAGGGCCATAAAATAAAAAAGGTGAGGTAACCCGCAGTTGGAACCTCCCAGCAGGCGGCAAGGAGCAGCGAGGCTATGGGATCCCGGCCGGTGTGAACTCACAACAGAAGGCCCTCATCACGAAACTGTGAACAACCCAGCGGTTGGGACCACAGAGAAGAAGGCCCACATTCCCATGGGGTTGGGAACCTGGCAGGAGTGTACTCCCACCAGAGGGCACACATCAGAAAAGTATGGGAGCCCAGGAGTTAGGGCCTGACGTCAGAGGGCCCTCATTACCGAGGGGAGGAGACTCCCAGCAGGCACCAACTCCCAACTGAGGGCCCACGTCGCCAAGGTGACGTGCGCCAGCCAGGCAGGAGTGACCTCACAGCAGAGGGCATACGTCCCAGAAGGGTGAGGCACCCAGCCAGGATAAGAGTCTCACCAGAGGGCCCGCATCACCAAGGGGATCGGATCCAGGCAAGAGTGGCCTCACACCAGTGTGGCCAAATCATAGAAAGGTGAGGAACCCAGAACACGTGGCCTAAACCAGAGGATCCACATCTCCAAGGGGTTCCGAGTGAGGCAGGCAGGACTAGCCTCACAACGCAGGGCCCATAGAATAAAAAATGTGAGGAATCCAACAGTTCGAACCTCCCAGCAGGTGGCCCAGAGCACCCAGTCTATGGGATCCAGGCCGCAGTGCACTCACAGCAGAGGGCCCACATCATGAAACTTTGAGCAACCCAGCCGTTTGGACATCAGAGCAGAAGTCCCACATCCCCACGGGGATGGGAACCTGGCAGGAGTGTCCTCGCACCACTTAGTACGTATTAGAAAATGTGGGTACACAGCAGTTAGGGCCTGACGCCAAAGGGCCCTCATTACTGAGGGAAGGAGGCTCCCAGCACGCTCCAACTGCCACCAGAGGGCCGACGTCACCAAGGCGGGGGGTGTGCCAGCCAGGCAGGAGTGACCTCAGAGCAGAGGGCCAAGTTCACGGAAGTGTGAGGAACCCAACCAGGATCAGACTCTCACCAGAGGGCCCACATCACCAAGAGGATGGGAACCAGGCAGGAGTGTTCTCAGTCCAGTGGGGCCACATCATTGAAAGGCGAGGAAACCACCACATGTGGCCTCAAACCAGAGGACACACATCACCAAGGGGCTGGGAGGGAGGCAGGCAGGAGTAGTCTCAAAACAGAGGGCCCATAGAATAAAAAAGGTGAGGAATCCCGCAGTTGGAACATCCCAGCAGGCGGCAAGGAACAACGAGGCTATGGGATCCCGGCCGGTGTGAACTCACAAAAGAGGGCCCTCATCATGAAACTGTGAATAGCCCAGCCATTGGGTCCACAGAGCAGAAGGCCCACATTGCCATGGGGTTGGGAACCTGGCAGGAGTGTACTCGCACCACAGGGCACACATCAGAAAAGTTTGGGAGCCCAGGATTTAAGGCCTGACGCCAGAGGGCCCTCATTACCGAAGGGAGGAAACTCCCAGCAGACACCAAATCCCAACTGAGGGCCCACGTCGCCAAGGTGACGTGCGCCAGCCAGGCAGGAGTGACATCACAGCAGAGGGCATACGTCACAGAAGGGTGAGGAACCCAGCCAGGATAAGACTCTCACCAGAGGGCCCGCATCACCAAGGGGATCGGAACCAGGCAGAAGTATACTCACACCAGTGTGGCCAAATAATGGAAAGGTGAGGGACCCAGACCATGTGGCCTAAACCAGAGGAACCACATCTCCAAGGGGCTCGGAGTGAGGCAGGCAGGACTAGCCTAACAACACAGGGCCCATAGATTAAAAAATGTGAGGAATCCAGCAGTTGGAACCTCGCAGCAGGAGGCCCAGAGCACCGAGTCTATGGGATCCAGGCCAAAGTGAACTCACAGCAGAGGGCCCACATCATGAAACTGTGAGCAACCCAGCCGTTGGGACCTCAGAGCAGAACGCCCACATCCCCATGGGGATGGGAACGTGGCAGGCGTATCCTCGCACCACTTAGTACGTATTAGAAAATGTGGGTACCCAGCAGTTAGGGCCTGACGCCAAAGGGCTCTCATCACTGAGGGGAGGAGGCTCCCAGCAGGCTCCAACTGCCACCAGAGGGCCGACGTCGCCAAGGCGGGGTGTGCCAGCCAGGCAGGAGTGACCTCAGAGCTGAGGGCCAAGCTCACGGAAGTGTGAGGAACCCAACCCGGATCAGATTCTCACCAGAGGGCCCACATCACCAAGGGGATGCGAACCAGGCAGGAGTGTGCTCACACCAGTGGGGCCACATCATTGAAAGGCAAGGAACCCACCACATGTGGCCTCAAACCAGAAGACCCACATCAACAAGGGGCTCAGAGTGAGGCAGGCAGGAAGTGTCTCACAACACACGGCCCATAGAAGAAAAAAGGTAAGGAATCCTGCAGTTGGAAGCTCCAAGCAGGTGGCCCAGAGCACCGAGGCTATGGGATGCATGCCGGAGTGAACTCACAGCAGAGGGCCCACATCCTGACACTGTGAGCAAGCCAGCCGTTGGCACCTCAGAACAGAAGGCCCAAATCTGCATGGGGATGGGAACCTGGCAGGAGTGTCATCGCACAAGTGGGCGCACGTCAGAAAATGTGGTGAGCCCAGCAGTTAGGGCCGGACGCCAGAGGGCCCTCATCACCGATGGGAGGAGGTTCCCAGCACGCTCCAACTGCAACCAGAGGGCCCATGTGGCCAAGGCGTCGTGTGCCAGCCAGGCAGGTGTGACCTCACAGCAGAGGGCCCGCCTCACAGAAGTGTGAGGAATCAAGCCAGGATCAGACTCTCACCAGAGGGCCCACATCAACAAGGGGATGGGAACCAGTCAGGAGTGTCCTCACACCAGTAGGGCCACATCCCTAAAATGTGAGACAAACGGCACACGTGGTCTCAAACCAGAAGACCTACATCACCAAGGGGCTCGGTGTGAGGCAGGCAGGAGGAGCTTCACCACACAGGGCCCAAAGTATAAGAAAGGTGAGGAATCCAGCAGTTGGAACCTCCCAGCAGGCGGCCCAGAGCACAGAGGCTATGGGATCTAGGTCTGAGTGAACTAACACCGGAGTGCCAACATAACGAAACTGTGAGCAACCCAGGCGTTGCGACCACAGAGCAGAAGGCACACATCCCCATGAGTATTGGAACCTTACAGGAGTGTCCTGGCATCACTGGGCTCACATCAGAAATCGTGGGGAGCCCAGCAGTTAGAGCCTGACGCAAGAGGGCCCTCATCACCTTGGAGAGGAGGGTACAAGAAGGCTCCAACTGCCACCAGAAGTCCGACGTCACCAGGGCAACGGGAGCAAGCCAGGCAGGAGTTACCTCACAGCAGAGGGCCCACCTCACAGAAGAGTGAGGAACCCAGCCAGGATCAGACTCTCACCAGAGGGCCCACATCACCAAGGGGATCTGATCCAGGCAGGAGTGGCCTCACACCAGTGTGGCCAAATCATAGAAAGGTGAGGAACCCAGAACATGTGGCCTAAACAAGAGGACCCACATCTCCAAGGGGCTCGGAGTGAGGCAGGCAGGAGGAGCCTCAAAACAGAGGACCCATAGAATAAAAAAGGTGAGGAATCCCGCAGTTGGAACCTCCTAGCATGCAGCAAGGAGCAGCGAGGCTATGGGGTCCCGGCCGTTGTGAACTCACAACAGAGGACCCTCATCATGAAACTGTGAACAACACAGCTGTTGGGACCACAGAACAGAAGGCCCACATTCCCATGGGGTTGGGAACCTGGCAGGAGTGTACTCGCACCACAGGGCACACATCAGAAAATTTTGGGAGCCCAGGAGTTAGGGCCTGACGCCAGACGGCCCTAATTACCGAGGGGAGCAGACTCCTAGAAGGCACCAACTCCCACCTGAGGGCCCACGTCTCCAAGGTGATGTGCGTTAGCCAGGCAGGAGTGACCTCACAGCAGAGGGCCTATGTCACAGAAGGGGGAGGAACCCAGCCAGGATAAGACTCTCACCAGAGGGCCCACATCACCAAGGGGATCAGAACCAGGCAGGAGTGGCCTCACACCAGTGTGGCCAAATCGTAGAAAAGTGAGGAACCCAGAACATATGGCCTAAACCAGAGGACCCACATCAACAAGGGGCTCAGAGTGAGGCAGGCAGGAGGTGTCTCAAACAGAGGGCCATAAAATAAAAAAGGTGAGGTAACCCGCAGTTGGAACCTCCCAGCAGGCGGCAAGGAGCAGCGAGGCTATGGGATCCCGGCTGGTGTGAACTCACAACAGAAGGCCCTCATCACGAAACTGTGAACAACCCAGTGGTTGGGACCACAGAGAAGAAGGCCCACATTCCCATGGGGTTGGGAACCTGGCAGGAGTGTACTCCCACCAGAGGGCACACATCAGAAAAGTATGGGAGCCCAGGAGTTAGGGCCTGACGTCAGAGGGCCCTCATTACCGAGGGGAGGAGACTCCCAGCAGGCACCAACTCCCAACTGAGGGCCCACGTCGCCAAGGTGACGTGCGCCAGCCAGGCAGGAGTGACCTCACAGCAGAGGGCATACGTCCCAGAAGGGTGAGGCACCCAGCCAGGATAAGAGTCTCACCAGAGGGCCCGCATCACCAAGGGGATCGGATCCAGGCAAGAGGGGCCTCACACCAGTGTGGCCAAATCATAGAAAGGTGAGGAACCCAGAACACGTGGCCTAAACCAGAGGATCCACATCTCCAAGGGGTTCCGAGTGAGGCAGGCAGGACTAGCCTCACAGCGCAGGGCCCATAGAATAAAAAATGTGAGGAATCCAACAGTTCGAACCTCCCAGCAGGTGGCCCAGAGCACCCAGTCTATGGGATCCAGGCCGCAGTGCACTCACAGCAGAGGGCCCACATCATGAAACTTTGAGCAACCCAGCCGTTTGGACATCAGAGCAGAAGTCCCACATCCCCACGGGGATGGGAACCTGGCAGGAGTGTCCTCGCACCACTTAGTACGTATTAGAAAATGTGGGTACACAGCAGTTAGGGCCTGACGCCAAAGGGCCCTCATTACTGAGGGAAGGAGGCTCCCAGCACGCTCCAACTGCCACCAGAGGGCCGACGTCACCAAGGCGCGGTGTGCCAGCCAGGCAGGAGTGACCTCAGAGCAGAGGGCCAAGTTCACGGAAGTGTGAGGAACCCAACCAGGATCAGACTCTCACCAGAGGGCCCACATCACCAAGAGGATGGGAACCAGGCAGGAGTGTTCTCAGTCCAGTGGGGCCACATCATTGAAAGGCGAGGAAACCACCACATGTGGCCTCAAACCAGAGGACACACATCACCAAGGGGCTGGGAGGGAGGCAGGCAGGAGTAGTCTCAAAACAGAGGGCCCATAGAATAAAAAAGGTGAGGAATCCCGCAGTTGGAACATCCCAGCAGGCGGCAAGGAACAACGAGGCTATGGGATCCCGGCCGGTGTGAACTCACAAAAGAGGGCCCTCATCATGAAACTGTGAATAGCCCAGCCATTGGGTCCACAGAGCAGAAGGCCCACATTGCCATGGGGTTGGGAACCTGGCAGGAGTGTACTCGCACCACAGGGCACACATCAGAAAAGTTTGGGAGCCCAGGATTTAAGGCCTGACGCCAGAGGGCCCTCATTACCGAAGGGAGGAAACTCCCAGCAGACACCAAATCCCAACTGAGGGCCCACGTCGCCAAGGTGACGTGCGCCAGCCAGGCAGGAGTGACATCACAGCAGAGGGCATACGTCACAGAAGGGTGAGGAACCCAGCCAGGATAAGACTCTCACCAGAGGGCCCGCATCACCAAGGGGATCGGAACCAGGCAGAAGTATACTCACACCAGTGTGGCCAAATAATGGAAAGGTGAGGGACCCAGACCATGTGGCCTAAACCAGAGGAACCACATCTCCAAGGGGCTCGGAGTGAGGCAGGCAGGACTAGCCTAACAACACAGGGCCCATAGATTAAAAAATGTGAGGAATCCAGCAGTTGGAACCTCGCAGCAGGAGGCCCAGAGCACCGAGTCTATGGGATCCAGGCCAAAGTGAACTCACAGCAGAGGGCCCACATCATGAAACTGTGAGCAACCCAGCCGTTGGGACCTCAGAGCAGAACGCCCACATCCCCATGGGGATGGGAACGTGGCAGGCGTATCCTCGCACCACTTAGTACGTATTAGAAAATGTGGGTACCCAGCAGTTAGGGCCTGACGCCAAAGGGCTCTCATCACTGAGGGGAGGAGGCTCCCAGCAGGCTCCAACTGCCACCAGAGGGCCGACGTCGCCAAGGCGGGGTGTGCCAGCCAGGCAGGAGTGACCTCAGAGCTGAGGGCCAAGCTCACGGAAGTGTGAGGAACCCAACCCGGATCAGATTCTCACCAGAGGGCCCACATCACCAAGGGGATGCGAACCAGGCAGGAGTGTGCTCACACCAGTGGGGCCACATCATTGAAAGGCAAGGAACCCACCACATGTGGCCTCAAACCAGAAGACCCACATCAACAAGGGGCTCAGAGTGAGGCAGGCAGGAAGTGTCTCACAACACACGGCCCATAGAAGAAAAAAGGTAAGGAATCCTGCAGTTGGAAGCTCCAAGCAGGTGGCCCAGAGCACCGAGGCTATGGGATGCACGCCGGAGTGAACTCACAGCAGAGGGCCCACATCCTGACACTGTGAGCAAGCCAGCCGTTGGCACCTCAGAACAGAAGGCCCAAATCTGCATGGGGATGGGAACCTGGCAGGAGTGTCATCGCACAAGTGGGCGCACATCAGAAAATGTGGTGAGCCCAGCAGTTAGGGCCGGACGCCAGAGGGCCCTCATCACCGATGGGAGGAGGTTCCCAGCACGCTCCAACTGCAACCAGAGGGCCCATGTGGCCAAGGCGTCGTGTGCCAGCCAGGCAGGTGTGACCTCACAGCAGAGGGCCCGCCTCACAGAAGTGTGAGGAATCAAGCCAGGATCAGACTCTCACCAGAGGGCCCACATCAACAAGGGGATGGGAACCAGTCAGGAGTGTCCTCACACCAGTAGGGCCACATCCCTAAAAGGTGAGACAAACGGCACACGTGGTCTCAAACCAGAAGACCTACATCACCAAGGGGCTCGGTGTGAGGCAGGCAGGAGGAGCTTCACCACACAGGGCCCAAAGTATAAGAAAGGTGAGGAATCCAGCAGTTGGAACCTCCCAGCAGGCGGCCCAGAGCACAGAGGCTATGGGATCTAGGCCTGAGTGAACTAACACCGGAGTGCCAACATAACGAAACTGTGAGCAACCCAGGCGTTGCGACCACAGAGCAGAAGGCACACATCCCCATGAGTATTGGAACCTTACAGGAGTGTCCTGGCATCACTGGGCTCACATCAGAAATCGTGGGGAGCCCAGCAGTTAGAGCCTGACGCAAGAGGGCCCTCATCACCTTGGAGAGGAGGGTACAAGAAGGCTCCAACTGCCACCAGAAGTCCGACGTCACCAGGGCAACGGGAGCAAGCCAGGCAGGAGTTACCTCACAGCAGAGGGCCCACCTCACAGAAGAGTGAGGAACCCAGCCAGGATCAGACTCTCACCAGAGGGCCCACATCACCAAGGGGATCTGATCCAGGCAGGAGTGGCCTCACACCAGTGTGGCCAAATCATAGAAAGGTGAGGAACCCAGAACAT
This sequence comes from Delphinapterus leucas, assembly GCF_059928025.1. Taxonomy (NCBI): domain Eukaryota; kingdom Metazoa; phylum Chordata; class Mammalia; order Artiodactyla; family Monodontidae; genus Delphinapterus; species Delphinapterus leucas. The sequence continues at coordinate 240,900 of NW_028322267.1, forward strand.
GTGGCCTAAACAAGAGGACCCACATCTCCAAGGGGCTCGGAGTGAGACAGGCAGGAGGAGCCTCAAAACAGAGGACCCATAGAATAAAAAAGGTGAGGAATCCCGCAGTTGGAACCTCCTAGCATGCAGCAAGGAGCAGCGAGGCTATGGGGTCCCGGCCGTTGTGAACTCACAACAGAGGACCCTCATCATGAAACTGTGAACAACACAGCTGTTGGGACCACAGAACAGAAGGCCCACATTCCCATGGGGTTGGGAACCTGGCAGGAGTGTACTCGCACCACAGGGCACACATCAGAAAATTTTGGGAGCCCAGGAGTTAGGGCCTGACGCCAGACGGCCCTAATTACCGAGGGGAGCAGACTCCTAGAAGGCACCAACTCCCACCTGAGGGCCCACGTCTCCAAGGTGATGTGCGTTAGCCAGGCAGGAGTGACCTCACAGCAGAGGGCCTATGTCACAGAAGGGGGAGGAACCCAGCCAGGATAAGACTCTCACCAGAGGGCCCACATCACCAAGGGGATCAGAACCAGGCAGGAGTGGCCTCACACCAGTGTGGCCAAATCGTAGAAAAGTGAGGAACCCAGAACATATGGCCTAAACCAGAGGACCCACATCAACAAGGGGCTCAGAGTGAGGCAGGCAGGAGGTGTCTCAAACAGAGGGCCATAAAATAAAAAAGGTGAGGTAACCCGCAGTTGGAACCTCCCAGCAGGCGGCAAGGAGCAGCGAGGCTATGGGATCCCGGCCGGTGTGAACTCACAACAGAAGGCCCTCATCACGAAACTGTGAACAACCCAGCGGTTGGGACCACAGAGAAGAAGGCCCACATTCCCATGGGGTTGGGAACCTGGCAGGAGTGTACTCCCACCAGAGGGCACACATCAGAAAAGTATGGGAGCCCAGGAGTTAGGGCCTGACGTCAGAGGGCCCTCATTACCGAGGGGAGGAGACTCCCAGCAGGCACCAACTCCCAACTGAGGGCCCACGTCGCCAAGGTGACGTGCGCCAGCCAGGCAGGAGTGACCTCACAGCAGAGGGCATACGTCCCAGAAGGGTGAGGCACCCAGCCAGGATAAGAGTCTCACCAGAGGGCCCGCATCACCAAGGGGATCGGATCCAGGCAAGAGTGGCCTCACACCAGTGTGGCCAAATCATAGAAAGGTGAGGAACCCAGAACACGTGGCCTAAACCAGAGGATCCACATCTCCAAGGGGTTCCGAGTGAGGCAGGCAGGACTAGCCTCACAACGCAGGGCCCATAGAATAAAAAATGTGAGGAATCCAACAGTTCGAACCTCCCAGCAGGTGGCCCAGAGCACCCAGTCTATGGGATCCAGGCCGCAGTGCACTCGCAGCAGAGGGCCCACATCATGAAACTTTGAGCAACCCAGCCGTTTGGACATCAGAGCAGAAGTCCCACATCCCCACGGGGATGGGAACCTGGCAGGAGTGTCCTCGCACCACTTAGTACGTATTAGAAAATGTGGGTACACAGCAGTTAGGGCCTGACGCCAAAGGGCCCTCATTACTGAGGGAAGGAGGCTCCCAGCACGCTCCAACTGCCACCAGAGGGCCGACGTCACCAAGGCGGGGGGTGTGCCAGCCAGGCAGGAGTGACCTCAGAGCAGAGGGCCAAGTTCACGGAAGTGTGAGGAACCCAACCAGGATCAGACTCTCACCAGAGGGCCCACATCACCAAGAGGATGGGAACCAGGCAGGAGTGTTCTCAGTCCAGTGGGGCCACATCATTGAAAGGCGAGGAAACCACCACATGTGGCCTCAAACCAGAGGACACACATCACCAAGGGGCTGGGAGGGAGGCAGGCAGGAGTAGTCTCAAAACAGAGGGCCCATAGAATAAAAAAGGTGAGGAATCCCGCAGTTGGAACATCCCAGCAGGCGGCAAGGAACAACGAGGCTATGGGATCCCGGCCGGTGTGAACTCACAAAAGAGGGCCCTCATCATGAAACTGTGAATAGCCCAGCCATTGGGTCCACAGAGCAGAAGGCCCACATTGCCATGGGGTTGGGAACCTGGCAGGAGTGTACTCGCACCACAGGGCACACATCAGAAAAGTTTGGGAGCCCAGGATTTAAGGCCTGACGCCAGAGGGCCCTCATTACCGAAGGGAGGAAACTCCCAGCAGACACCAAATCCCAACTGAGGGCCCACGTCGCCAAGGTGACGTGCGCCAGCCAGGCAGGAGTGACATCACAGCAGAGGGCATACGTCACAGAAGGGTGAGGAACCCAGCCAGGATAAGACTCTCACCAGAGGGCCCGCATCACCAAGGGGATCGGAACCAGGCAGAAGTATACTCACACCAGTGTGGCCAAATAATGGAAAGGTGAGGGACCCAGACCATGTGGCCTAAACCAGAGGAACCACATCTCCAAGGGGCTCGGAGTGAGGCAGGCAGGACTAGCCTAACAACACAGGGCCCATAGATTAAAAAATGTGAGGAATCCAGCAGTTGGAACCTCACAGCAGGAGGCCCAGAGCACCGAGTCTATGGGATCCAGGCCAAAGTGAACTCACAGCAGAGGGCCCACATCATGAAACTGTGAGCAACCCAGCCGTTGGGACCTCAGAGCAGAACGCCCACATCCCCATGGGGATGGGAACGTGGCAGGCGTATCCTCGCACCACTTAGTACGTATTAGAAAATGTGGGTACCCAGCAGTTAGGGCCTGACGCCAAAGGGCTCTCATCACTGAGGGGAGGAGGCTCCCAGCAGGCTCCAACTGCCACCAGAGGGCCGACGTCGCCAAGGCGGGGTGTGCCAGCCAGGCAGGAGTGACCTCAGAGCTGAGGGCCAAGCTCACGGAAGTGTGAGGAACCCAACCCGGATCAGATTCTCACCAGAGGGCCCACATCACCAAGGGGATGCGAACCAGGCAGGAGTGTGCTCACACCAGTGGGGCCACATCATTGAAAGGCAAGGAACCCACCACATGTGGCCTCAAACCAGAAGACCCACATCAACAAGGGGCTCAGAGTGAGGCAGGCAGGAAGTGTCTCACAACACACGGCCCATAGAAGAAAAAAGGTAAGGAATCCTGCAGTTGGAAGCTCCAAGCAGGTGGCCCAGAGCACCGAGGCTATGGGATGCATGCCGGAGTGAACTCACAGCAGAGGGCCCACATCCTGACACTGTGAGCAAGCCAGCCGTTGGCACCTCAGAACAGAAGGCCCAAATCTGCATGGGGATGGGAACCTGGCAGGAGTGTCATCGCACAAGTGGGCGCACATCAGAAAATGTGGTGAGCCCAGCAGTTAGGGCCGGACGCCAGAGGGCCCTCATCACCGATGGGAGGAGGTTCCCAGCACGCTCCAACTGCAACCAGAGGGCCCATGTGGCCAAGGCGTCGTGTGCCAGCCAGGCAGGTGTGACCTCACAGCAGAGGGCCCGCCTCACAGAAGTGTGAGGAATCAAGCCAGGATCAGACTCTCACCAGAGGGCCCACATCAACAAGGGGATGGGAACCAGTCAGGAGTGTCCTCACACCAGTAGGGCCACATCCCTAAAAGGTGAGACAAACGGCACACGTGGTCTCAAACCAGAAGACCTACATCACCAAGGGGCTCGGTGTGAGGCAGGCAGGAGGAGCTTCACCACACAGGGCCCAAAGTATAAGAAAGGTGAGGAATCCAGCAGTTGGAACCTCCCAGCAGGCGGCCCAGAGCACAGAGGCTATGGGATCTAGGCCTGAGTGAACTAACACCGGAGTGCCAACATAACGAAACTGTGAGCAACCCAGGCGTTGCGACCACAGAGCAGAAGGCACACATCCCCATGAGTATTGGAACCTTACAGGAGTGTCCTGGCATCACTGGGCTCACATCAGAAATCGTGGGGAGCCCAGCAGTTAGAGCCTGACGCAAGAGGGCCCTCATCACCTTGGAGAGGAGGGTACAAGAAGGCTCCAACTGCCACCAGAAGTCCGACGTCACCAGGGCAACGGGAGCAAGCCAGGCAGGAGTTACCTCACAGCAGAGGGCCCACCTCACAGAAGAGTGAGGAACCCAGCCAGGATCAGACTCTCACCAGAGGGCCCACATCACCAAGGGGATCTGATCCAGGCAGGAGTGGCCTCACACCAGTGTGGCCAAATCATAGAAAGGTGAGGAACCCAGAACATGTGGCCTAAACAAGAGGACCCACATCTCCAAGGGGCTCGGAGTGAGGCAGGCAGGAGGAGCCTCAAAACAGAGGACCCATAGAATAAAAAAGGTGAGGAATCCCGCAGTTGGAACCTCCTAGCATGCAGCAAGGAGCAGCGAGGCTATGGGGTCCCGGCCGTTGTGAACTCACAACAGAGGACCCTCATCATGAAACTGTGAACAACACAGCTGTTGGGACCACAGAACAGAAGGCCCACATTCCCATGGGGTTGGGAACCTGGCAGGAGTGTACTCGCACCACAGGGCACACATCAGAAAATTTTGGGAGCCCAGGAGTTAGGGCCTGACGCCAGACGGCCCTAATTACCGAGGGGAGCAGACTCCTAGAAGGCACCAACTCCCACCTGAGGGCCCACGTCTCCAAGGTGATGTGCGTTAGCCAGGCAGGAGTGACCTCACAGCAGAGGGCCTATGTCACAGAAGGGGGAGGAACCCAGCCAGGATAAGACTCTCACCAGAGGGCCCACATCACCAAGGGGATCAGAACCAGGCAGGAGTGGCCTCACACCAGTGTGGCCAAATCGTAGAAAAGTGAGGAACCCAGAACATATGGCCTAAACCAGAGGACCCACATCAACAAGGGGCTCAGAGTGAGGCAGGCAGGAGGTGTCTCAAACAGAGGGCCATAAAATAAAAAAGGTGAGGTAACCCGCAGTTGGAACCTCCCAGCAGGCGGCAAGGAGCAGCGAGGCTATGGGATCCCGGCCGGTGTGAACTCACAACAGAAGGCCCTCATCACGAAACTGTGAACAACCCAGCGGTTGGGACCACAGAGAAGAAGGCCCACATTCCCATGGGGTTGGGAACCTGGCAGGAGTGTACTCCCACCAGAGGGCACACATCAGAAAAGTATGGGAGCCCAGGAGTTAGGGCCTGACGTCAGAGGGCCCTCATTACCGAGGGGAGGAGACTCCCAGCAGGCACCAACTCCCAACTGAGGGCCCACGTCGCCAAGGTGACGTGCGCCAGCCAGGCAGGAGTGACCTCACAGCAGAGGGCATACGTCCCAGAAGGGTGAGGCACCCAGCCAGGATAAGAGTCTCACCAGAGGGCCCGCATCACCAAGGGGATCGGATCCAGGCAAGAGTGGCCTCACACCAGTGTGGCCAAATCATAGAAAGGTGAGGAACCCAGAACACGTGGCCTAAACCAGAGGATCCACATCTCCAAGGGGTTCCGAGTGAGGCAGGCAGGACTAGCCTCACAACGCAGGGCCCATAGAATAAAAAATGTGAGGAATCCAACAGTTCGAACCTCCCAGCAGGTGGCCCAGAGCACCCAGTCTATGGGATCCAGGCCGCAGTGCACTCACAGCAGAGGGCCCACATCATGAAACTTTGAGCAACCCAGCCGTTTGGACATCAGAGCAGAAGTCCCACATCCCCACGGGGATGGGAACCTGGCAGGAGTGTCCTCGCACCACTTAGTACGTATTAGAAAATGTGGGTACACAGCAGTTAGGGCCTGACGCCAAAGGGCCCTCATTACTGAGGGAAGGAGGCTCCCAGCACGCTCCAACTGCCACCAGAGGGCCGACGTCACCAAGGCGCGGTGTGCCAGCCAGGCAGGAGTGACCTCAGAGCAGAGGGCCAAGTTCACGGAAGTGTGAGGAACCCAACCAGGATCAGACTCTCACCAGAGGGCCCACATCACCAAGAGGATGGGAACCAGGCAGGAGTGTTCTCAGTCCAGTGGGGCCACATCATTGAAAGGCGAGGAAACCACCACATGTGGCCTCAAACCAGAGGACACACATCACCAAGGGGCTGGGAGGGAGGCAGGCAGGAGTAGTCTCAAAACAGAGGGCCCATAGAATAAAAAAGGTGAGGAATCCCGCAGTTGGAACATCCCAGCAGGCGGCAAGGAACAACGAGGCTATGGGATCCCGGCCGGTGTGAACTCACAAAAGAGGGCCCTCATCATGAAACTGTGAATAGCCCAGCCATTGGGTCCACAGAGCAGAAGGCCCACATTGCCATGGGGTTGGGAACCTGGCAGGAGTGTACTCGCACCACAGGGCACACATCAGAAAAGTTTGGGAGCCCAGGATTTAAGGCCTGACGCCAGAGGGCCCTCATTACCGAAGGGAGGAAACTCCCAGCAGACACCAAATCCCAACTGAGGGCCCACGTCGCCAAGGTGACGTGCGCCAGCCAGGCAGGAGTGACATCACAGCAGAGGGCATACGTCACAGAAGGGTGAGGAACCCAGCCAGGATAAGACTCTCACCAGAGGGCCCGCATCACCAAGGGGATCGGAACCAGGCAGAAGTATACTCACACCAGTGTGGCCAAATAATGGAAAGGTGAGGGACCCAGACCATGTGGCCTAAACCAGAGGAACCACATCTCCAAGGGGCTCGGAGTGAGGCAGGCAGGACTAGCCTAACAACACAGGGCCCATAGATTAAAAAATGTGAGGAATCCAGCAGTTGGAACCTCGCAGCAGGAGGCCCAGAGCACCGAGTCTATGGGATCCAGGCCAAAGTGAACTCACAGCAGAGGGCCCACATCATGAAACTGTGAGCAACCCAGCCGTTGGGACCTCAGAGCAGAACGCCCACATCCCCATGGGGATGGGAACGTGGCAGGCGTATCCTCGCACCACTTAGTACGTATTAGAAAATGTGGGTACCCAGCAGTTAGGGCCTGACGCCAAAGGGCTCTCATCACTGAGGGGAGGAGGCTCCCAGCAGGCTCCAACTGCCACCAGAGGGCCGACGTCGCCAAGGCGGGGTGTGCCAGCCAGGCAGGAGTGACCTCAGAGCTGAGGGCCAAGCTCACGGAAGTGTGAGGAACCCAACCCGGATCAGATTCTCACCAGAGGGCCCACATCACCAAGGGGATGCGAACCAGGCAGGAGTGTGCTCACACCAGTGGGGCCACATCATTGAAAGGCAAGGAACCCACCACATGTGGCCTCAAACCAGAAGACCCACATCAACAAGGGGCTCAGAGTGAGGCAGGCAGGAAGTGTCTCACAACACACGGCCCATAGAAGAAAAAAGGTAAGGAATCCTGCAGTTGGAAGCTCCAAGCAGGTGGCCCAGAGCACCGAGGCTATGGGATGCACGCCGGAGTGAACTCACAGCAGAGGGCCCACATCCTGACACTGTGAGCAAGCCAGCCGTTGGCACCTCAGAACAGAAGGCCCAAATCTGCATGGGGATGGGAACCTGGCAGGAGTGTCATCGCACAAGTGGGCGCACATCAGAAAATGTGGTGAGCCCAGCAGTTAGGGCCGGACGCCAGAGGGCCCTCATCACCGATGGGAGGAGGTTCCCAGCACGCTCCAACTGCAACCAGAGGGCCCATGTGGCCAAGGCGTCGTGTGCCAGCCAGGCAGGTGTGACCTCACAGCAGAGGGCCCGCCTCACAGAAGTGTGAGGAATCAAGCCAGGATCAGACTCTCACCAGAGGGCCCACATCAACAAGGGGATGGGAACCAGTCAGGAGTGTCCTCACACCAGTAGGGCCACATCCCTAAAAGGTGAGACAAACGGCACACGTGGTCTCAAACCAGAAGACCTACATCACCAAGGGGCTCGGTGTGAGGCAGGCAGGAGGAGCTTCACCACACAGGGCCCAAAGTATAAGAAAGGTGAGGAATCCAGCAGTTGGAACCTCCCAGCAGGCGGCCCAGAGCACAGAGGCTATGGGATCTAGGCCTGAGTGAACTAACACCGGAGTGCCAACATAACGAAACTGTGAGCAACCCAGGCGTTGCGACCACAGAGCAGAAGGCACACATCCCCATGAGTATTGGAACCTTACAGGAGTGTCCTGGCATCACTGGGCTCACATCAGAAATCGTGGGGAGCCCAGCAGTTAGAGCCTGACGCAAGAGGGCCCTCATCACCTTGGAGAGGAGGGTACAAGAAGGCTCCAACTGCCACCAGAAGTCCGACGTCACCAGGGCAACGGGAGCAAGCCAGGCAGGAGTTACCTCACAGCAGAGGGCCCACCTCACAGAAGAGTGAGGAACCCAGCCAGGATCAGACTCTCACCAGAGGGCCCACATCACCAAGGGGATCTGATCCAGGCAGGAGTGGCCTCACACCAGTGTGGCCAAATCATAGAAAGGTGAGGAACCCAGAACATGTGGCCTAAACAAGAGGACCCACATCTCCAAGGGGCTCGGAGTGAGGCAGGCAGGAGGAGCCTCAAAACAGAGGACCCATAGAATAAAAAAGGTGAGGAATCCCGCAGTTGGAACCTCCTAGCATGCAGCAAGGAGCAGCGAGGCTATGGGGTCCCGGCCGTTGTGAACTCACAACAGAGGACCCTCATCATGAAACTGTGAACAACACAGCTGTTGGGACCACAGAACAGAAGGGCCACATTCCCATGGGGTTGGGAACCTGGCAGGAGTGTACTCGCACCACAGGGCACACATCAGAAAATTTTGGGAGCCCAGGAGTTAGGGCCTGACGCCAGACGGCCCTAATTACCGAGGGGAGCAGACTCCTAGAAGGCACCAACTCCCACCTGAGGGCCCACGTCTCCAAGGTGATGTGCGTTAGCCAGGCAGGAGTGACCTCACAGCAGAGGGCCTATGTCACAGAAGGGGGAGGAACCCAGCCAGGATAAGACTCTCACCAGAGGGCCCACATCACCAAGGGGATCAGAACCAGGCAGGAGTGGCCTCACACCAGTGTGGCCAAATCGTAGAAAAGTGAGGAACCCAGAACATATGGCCTAAACCAGAGGACCCACATCAACAAGGGGCTCAGAGTGAGGCAGGCAGGAGGTGTCTCAAACAGAGGGCCATAAAATAAAAAAGGTGAGGTAACCCGCAGTTGGAACCTCCCAGCAGGCGGCAAGGAGCAGCGAGGCTATGGGATCCCGGCCGGTGTGAACTCACAACAGAAGGCCCTCATCACGAAACTGTGAACAACCCAGCGGTTGGGACCACAGAGAAGAAGGCCCACATTCCCATGGGGTTGGGAACCTGGCAGGAGTGTACTCCCACCAGAGGGCACACATCAGAAAAGTATGGGAGCCCAGGAGTTAGGGCCTGACGTCAGAGGGCCCTCATTACCGAGGGGAGGAGACTCCCAGCAGGCACCAACTCCCAACTGAGGGCCCACGTCGCCAAGGTGACGTGCGCCAGCCAGGCAGGAGTGACCTCACAGCAGAGGGCATACGTCCCAGAAGGGTGAGGCACCCAGCCAGGATAAGAGTCTCACCAGAGGGCCCGCATCACCAAGGGGATCGGATCCAGGCAAGAGTGGCCTCACACCAGTGTGGCCAAATCATAGAAAGGTGAGGAACCCAGAACACGTGGCCTAAACCAGAGGATCCACATCTCCAAGGGGTTCCGAGTGAGGCAGGCAGGACTAGCCTCACAACGCAGGGCCCATAGAATAAAAAATGTGAGGAATCCAACAGTTCGAACCTCCCAGCAGGTGGCCCAGAGCACCCAGTCTATGGGATCCAGGCCGCAGTGCACTCACAGCAGAGGGCCCACATCATGAAACTTTGAGCAACCCAGCCGTTTGGACATCAGAGCAGAAGTCCCACATCCCCACGGGGATGGGAACCTGGCAGGAGTGTCCTCGCACCACTTAGTACGTATTAGAAAATGTGGGTACACAGCAGTTAGGGCCTGACGCCAAAGGGCCCTCATTACTGAGGGAAGGAGGCTCCCAGCACGCTCCAACTGCCACCAGAGGGCCGACGTCACCAAGGCGGGGGGTGTGCCAGCCAGGCAGGAGTGACCTCAGAGCAGAGGGCCAAGTTCACGGAAGTGTGAGGAACCCAACCAGGATCAGACTCTCACCAGAGGGCCCACATCACCAAGAGGATGGGAACCAGGCAGGAGTGTTCTCAGTCCAGTGGGGCCACATCATTGAAAGGCGAGGAAACCACCACATGTGGCCTCAAACCAGAGGACACACATCACCAAGGGGCTGGGAGGGAGGCAGGCAGGAGTAGTCTCAAAACAGAGGGCCCATAGAATAAAAAAGGTGAGGAATCCCGCAGTTGGAACATCCCAGCAGGCGGCAAGGAACAACGAGGCTATGGGATCCCGGCCGGTGTGAACTCACAAAAGAGGGCCCTCATCATGAAACTGTGAATAGCCCAGCCATTGGGTCCACAGAGCAGAAGGCCCACATTGCCATGGGGTTGGGAACCTGGCAGGAGTGTACTCGCACCACAGGGCACACATCAGAAAAGTTTGGGAGCCCAGGATTTAAGGCCTGACGCCAGAGGGCCCTCATTACCGAAGGGAGGAAACTCCCAGCAGACACCAAATCCCAACTGAGGGCCCACGTCGCCAAGGTGACGTGCGCCAGCCAGGCAGGAGTGACATCACAGCAGAGGGCATACGTCACAGAAGGGTGAGGAACCCAGCCAGGATAAGACTCTCACCAGAGGGCCCGCATCACCAAGGGGATCGGAACCAGGCAGAAGTATACTCACACCAGTGTGGCCAAATAATGGAAAGGTGAGGGACCCAGACCATGTGGCCTAAACTAGAGGAACCACATCTCCAAGGGGCTCGGAGTGAGGCAGGCAGGACTAGCCTAACAACACAGGGCCCATAGATTAAAAAATGTGAGGAATCCAGCAGTTGGAACCTCGCAGCAGGAGGCCCAGAGCACCGAGTCTATGGGATCCAGGCCAAAGTGAACTCACAGCAGAGGGCCCACATCATGAAACTGTGAGCAACCCAGCCGTTGGGACCTCAGAGCAGAACGCCCACATCCCCATGGGGATGGGAACGTGGCAGGCGTATCCTCGCACCACTTAGTACGTATTAGAAAATGTGGGTACCCAGCAGTTAGGGCCTGACGCCAAAGGGCTCTCATCACTGAGGGGAGGAGGCTCCCAGCAGGCTCCAACTGCCACCAGAGGGCCGACGTCGCCAAGGCGGGGTGTGCCAGCCAGGCAGGAGTGACCTCAGAGCTGAGGGCCAAGCTCACGGAAGTGTGAGGAACCCAACCCGGATCAGATTCTCACCAGAGGGCCCACATCACCAAGGGGATGCGAACCAGGCAGGAGTGTGCTCACACCAGTGGGGCCACATCATTGAAAGGCAAGGAACCCACCACATGTGGCCTCAAACCAGAAGACCCACATCAACAAGGGGCTCAGAGTGAGGCAGGCAGGAAGTGTCTCACAACACACGGCCCATAGAAGAAAAAAGGTAAGGAATCCTGCAGTTGGAAGCTCCAAGCAGGTGGCCCAGAGCACCGAGGCTATGGGATGCACGCCGGAGTGAACTCACAGCAGAGGGCCCACATCCTGACACTGTGAGCAAGCCAGCCGTTGGCACCTCAGAACAGAAGGCCCAAATCTGCATGGGGATGGGAACCTGGCAGGAGTGTCATCGCACAAGTGGGCGCACATCAGAAAATGTGGTGAGCCCAGCAGTTAGGGCCGGACGCCAGAGGGCCCTCATCACCGATGGGAGGAGGTTCCCAGCACGCTCCAACTGCAACCAGAGGGCCCATGTGGCCAAGGCGTCGTGTGCCAGCCAGGCAGGTGTGACCTCACAGCAGAGGGCCCGCCTCACAGAAGTGTGAGGAATCAAGCCAGGATCAGACTCTCACCAGAGGGCCCACATCAACAAGGGGATGGGAACCAGTCAGGAGTGTCCTCACACCAGTAGGGCCACATCCCTAAAAGGTGAGACAAACGGCACACGTGGTCTCAAACCAGAAGACCTACATCACCAAGGGGCTCGGTGTGAGGCAGGCAGGAGGAGCTTCACCACACAGGGCCCAAAGTATAAGAAAGGTGAGGAATCCAGCAGTTGGAACCTCCCAGCAGGCGGCCCAGAGCACAGAGGCTATGGGATCTAGGCCTGAGTGAACTAACACCGGAGTGCCAACATAACGAAACTGTGAGCAACCCAGGCGTTGCGACCACAGAGCAGAAGGCACACATCCCCATGAGTATTGGAACCTTACAGGAGTGTCCTGGCATCACTGGGCTCACATCAGAAATCGTGGGGAGCCCAGCAGTTAGAGCCTGACGCAAGAGGGCCCTCATCACCTTGGAGAGGAGGGTACAAGAAGGCTCCAACTGCCACCAGAAGTCCGACGTCACCAGGGCAACGGGAGCAAGCCAGGCAGGAGTTACCTCACAGCAGAGGGCCCACCTCACAGAAGAGTGAGGAACCCAGCCAGGATCAGACTCTCACCAGAGGGCCCACATCACCAAGGGGATCTGATCCAGGCAGGAGTGGCCTCACACCAGTGTGGCCAAATCATAGAAAGGTGAGGAACCCAGAACATGTGGCCTAAAAAAGAGGACCCACATCTCCAAGGGGCTCGGAGTGAGGCAGGCAGGAGGAGCCTCAAAACAGAGGACCCATAGAATAAAAAAGGTGAGGAATCCCGCAGTTGGAACCTCCTAGCATGCAGCAAGGAGCAGCGAGGCTATGGGGTCCCGGCCGTTGTGAACTCACAACAGAGGACCCTCATCATGAAACTGTGAACAACACAGCTGTTGGGACCACAGAACAGAAGGGCCACATTCCCATGGGGTTGGGAACCTGGCAGGAGTGTACTCGCACCACAGGGCACACATCAGAAAATTTTGGGAGCCCAGGAGTTAGGGCCTGACGCCAGACGGCCCTAATTACCGAGGGGAGCAGACTCCTAGAAGGCACCAACTCCCACCTGAGGGCCCACGTCTCCAAGGTGATGTGCGTTAGCCAGGCAGGAGTGACCTCACAGCAGAGGGCCTATGTCACAGAAGGGGGAGGAACCCAGCCAGGATAAGACTCTCACCAGAGGGCCCACATCACCAAGGGGATCAGAACCAGGCAGGAGTGGCCTCACACCAGTGTGGCCAAATCGTAGAAAAGTGAGGAACCCAGAACATATGGCCTAAACCAGAGGACCCACATCAACAAGGGGCTCAGAGTGAGGCAGGCAGGAGGTGTCTCAAACAGAGGGCCATAAAATAAAAAAGGTGAGGTAACCCGCAGTTGGAACCTCCCAGCAGGCGGCAAGGAGCAGCGAGGCTATGGGATCCCGGCCGGTGTGAACTCACAACAGAAGGCCCTCATCACGAAACTGTGAACAACCCAGCGGTTGGGACCACAGAGAAGAAGGCCCACATTCCCATGGGGTTGGGAACCTGGCAGGAGTGTACTCCCACCAGAGGGCACACATCAGAAAAGTATGGGAGCCCAGGAGTTAGGGCCTGACGTCAGAGGGCCCTCATTACCGAGGGGAGGAGACTCCCAGCAGGCACCAACTCCCAACTGAGGGCCCACGTCGCCAAGGTGACGTGCGCCAGCCAGGCAGGAGTGACCTCACAGCAGAGGGCATACGTCCCAGAAGGGTGAGGCACCCAGCCAGGATAAGAGTCTCACCAGAGGGCCCGCATCACCAAGGGGATCGGATCCAGGCAAGAGTGGCCTCACACCAGTGTGGCCAAATCATAGAAAGGTGAGGAACCCAGAACACGTGGCCTAAACCAGAGGATCCACATCTCCAAGGGGTTCCGAGTGAGGCAGGCAGGACTAGCCTCACAACGCAGGGCCCATAGAATAAAAAATGTGAGGAATCCAACAGTTCGAACCTCCCAGCAGGTGGCCCAGAGCACCCAGTCTATGGGATCCAGGCCGCAGTGCACTCACAGCAGAGGGCCCACATCATGAAACTTTGAGCAACCCAGCCGTTTGGACATCAGAGCAGAAGTCCCACATCCCCACGGGGATGGGAACCTGGCAGGAGTGTCCTCGCACCACTTAGTACGTATTAGAAAATGTGGGTACACAGCAGTTAGGGCCTGACGCCAAAGGGCCCTCATTACTGAGGGAAGGAGGCTCCCAGCACGCTCCAACTGCCACCAGAGGGCCGACGTCACCAAGGCGGGGGGTGTGCCAGCCAGGCAGGAGTGACCTCAGAGCAGAGGGCCAAGTTCACGGAAGTGTGAGGAACCCAACCAGGATCAGACTCTCACCAGAGGGCCCACATCACCAAGAGGATGGGAACCAGGCAGGAGTGTTCTCAGTCCAGTGGGGCCACATCATTGAAAGGCGAGGAAACCACCACATGTGGCCTCAAACCAGAGGACACACATCACCAAGGGGCTGGGAGGGAGGCAGGCAGGAGTAGTCTCAAAACAGAGGGCCCATAGAATAAAAAAGGTGAGGAATCCCGCAGTTGGAACATCCCAGCAGGCGGCAAGGAACAACGAGGCTATGGGATCCCGGCCGGTGTGAACTCACAAAAGAGGGCCCTCATCATGAAACTGTGAATAGCCCAGCCATTGGGTCCACAGAGCAGAAGGCCCACATTGCCATGGGGTTGGGAACCTGGCAGGAGTGTACTCGCACCACAGGGCACACATCAGAAAAGTTTGGGAGCCCAGGATTTAAGGCCTGACGCCAGAGGGCCCTCATTACCGAAGGGAGGAAACTCCCAGCAGACACCAAATCCCAACTGAGGGCCCACGTCGCCAAGGTGACGTGCGCCAGCCAGGCAGGAGTGACATCACAGCAGAGGGCATACGTCACAGAAGGGTGAGGAACCCAGCCAGGATAAGACTCTCACCAGAGGGCCCGCATCACCAAGGGGATCGGAACCAGGCAGAAGTATACTCACACCAGTGTGGCCAAATAATGGAAAGGTGAGGGACCCAGACCATGTGGCCTAAACCAGAGGAACCACATCTCCAAGGGGCTCGGAGTGAGGCAGGCAGGACTAGCCTAACAACACAGGGCCCATAGATTAAAAAATGTGAGGAATCCAGCAGTTGGAACCTCGCAGCAGGAGGCCCAGAGCACCGAGTCTATGGGATCCAGGCCAAAGTGAACTCACAGCAGAGGGCCCACATCATGAAACTGTGAGCAACCCAGCCGTTGGGACCTCAGAGCAGAACGCCCACATCCCCATGGGGATGGGAACGTGGCAGGCGTATCCTCGCACCACTTAGTACGTATTAGAAAATGTGGGTACCCAGCAGTTAGGGCCTGACGCCAAAGGGCTCTCATCACTGAGGGGAGGAGGCTCCCAGCAGGCTCCAACTGCCACCAGAGGGCCGACGTCGCCAAGGCGGGGTGTGCCAGCCAGGCAGGAGTGACCTCAGAGCTGAGGGCCAAGCTCACGGAAGTGTGAGGAACCCAACCCGGATCAGATTCTCACCAGAGGGCCCACATCACCAAGGGGATGCGAACCAGGCAGGAGTGTGCTCACACCAGTGGGGCCACATCATTGAAAGGCAAGGAACCCACCACATGTGGCCTCAAACCAGAAGACCCACATCAACAAGGGGCTCAGAGTGAGGCAGGCAGGAAGTGTCTCACAACACACGGCCCATAGAAGAAAAAAGGTAAGGAATCCTGCAGTTGGAAGCTCCAAGCAGGTGGCCCAGAGCACCGAGGCTATGGGATGCACGCCGGAGTGAACTCACAGCAGAGGGCCCACATCCTGACACTGTGAGCAAGCCAGCCGTTGGCACCTCAGAACAGAAGGCCCAAATCTGCATGGGGATGGGAACCTGGCAGGAGTGTCATCGCACAAGTGGGCGCACATCAGAAAATGTGGTGAGCCCAGCAGTTAGGGCCGGACGCCAGAGGGCCCTCATCACCGATGGGAGGAGGTTCCCAGCACGCTCCAACTGCAACCAGAGGGCCCATGTGGCCAAGGCGTCGTGTGCCAGCCAGGCAGGTGTGACCTCACAGCAGAGGGCCCGCCTCACAGAAGTGTGAGGAATCAAGCCAGGATCAGACTCTCACCAGAGGGCCCACATCAACAAGGGGATGGGAACCAGTCAGGAGTGTCCTCACACCAGTAGGGCCACATCCCTAAAAGGTGAGACAAACGGCACACGTGGTCTCAAACCAGAAGACCTACATCACCAAGGGGCTCGGTGTGAGGCAGGCAGGAGGAGCTTCACCACACAGGGCCCAAAGTATAAGAAAGGTGAGGAATCCAGCAGTTGGAACCTCCCAGCAGGCGGCCCAGAGCACAGAGGCTATGGGATCTAGGCCTGAGTGAACTAACACCGGAGTGCCAACATAACGAAACTGTGAGCAACCCAGGCGTTGCGACCACAGAGCAGAAGGCACACATCCCCATGAGTATTGGAACCTTACAGGAGTGTCCTGGCATCACTGGGCTCACATCAGAAATCGTGGGGAGCCCAGCAGTTAGAGCCTGACGCAAGAGGGCCCTCATCACCTTGGAGAGGAGGGTACAAGAAGGCTCCAACTGCCACCAGAAGTCCGACGTCACCAGGGCAACGGGAGCAAGCCAGGCAGGAGTTACCTCACAGCAGAGGGCCCACCTCACAGAAGAGTGAGGAACCCAGCCAGGATCAGACTCTCACCAGAGGGCCCACATCACCAAGGGGATCTGATCCAGGCAGGAGTGGCCTCACACCAGTGTGGCCAAATCATAGAAAGGTGAGGAACCCAGAACATGTGGCCTAAACAAGAGGACCCACATCTCCAAGGGGCTCGGAGTGAGGCAGGCAGGAGGAGCCTCAAAACAGAGGACCCATAGAATAAAAAAGGTGAGGAATCCCGCAGTTGGAACCTCCTAGCATGCAGCAAGGAGCAGCGAGGCTATGGGGTCCCGGCCGTTGTGAACTCACAACAGAGGACCCTCATCATGAAACTGTGAACAACACAGCTGTTGGGACCACAGAACAGAAGGCCCACATTCCCATGGGGTTGGGAACCTGGCAGGAGTGTACTCGCACCACAGGGCACACATCAGAAAATTTTGGGAGCCCAGGAGTTAGGGCCTGACGCCAGACGGCCCTAATTACCGAGGGGAGCAGACTCCTAGAAGGCACCAACTCCCACCTGAGGGCCCACGTCTCCAAGGTGATGTGCGTTAGCCAGGCAGGAGTGACCTCACAGCAGAGGGCCTATGTCACAGAAGGGGGAGGAACCCAGCCAGGATAAGACTCTCACCAGAGGGCCCACATCACCAAGGGGATCAGAACCAGGCAGGAGTGGCCTCACACCAGTGTGGCCAAATCGTAGAAAAGTGAGGAACCCAGAACATATGGCCTAAACCAGAGGACCCACATCAACAAGGGGCTCAGAGTGAGGCAGGCAGGAGGTGTCTCAAACAGAGGGCCATAAAATAAAAAAGGTGAGGTAACCCGCAGTTGGAACCTCCCAGCAGGCGGCAAGGAGCAGCGAGGCTATGGGATCCCGGCCGGTGTGAACTCACAACAGAAGGCCCTCATCACGAAACTGTGAACAACCCAGCGGTTGGGACCACAGAGAAGAAGGCCCACATTCCCATGGGGTTGGGAACCTGGCAGGAGTGTACTCCCACCAGAGGGCACACATCAGAAAAGTATGGGAGCCCAGGAGTTAGGGCCTGACGTCAGAGGGCCCTCATTACCGAGGGGAGGAGACTCCCAGCAGGCACCAACTCCCAACTGAGGGCCCACGTCGCCAAGGTGACGTGCGCCAGCCAGGCAGGAGTGACCTCACAGCAGAGGGCATACGTCCCAGAAGGGTGAGGCACCCAGCCAGGATAAGAGTCTCACCAGAGGGCCCGCATCACCAAGGGGATCGGATCCAGGCAAGAGTGGCCTCACACCAGTGTGGCCAAATCATAGAAAGGTGAGGAACCCAGAACACGTGGCCTAAACCAGAGGATCCACATCTCCAAGGGGTTCAGAGTGAGGCAGGCAGGACTAGCCTCACAACGCAGGGCCCATAGAATAAAAAATGTGAGGAATCCAACAGTTCGAACCTCCCAGCAGGTGGCCCAGAGCACCCAGTCTATGGGATCCAGGCCGCAGTGCACTCGCAGCAGAGGGCCCACATCATGAAACTTTGAGCAACCCAGCCGTTTGGACATCAGAGCAGAAGTCCCACATCCCCACGGGGATGGGAACCTGGCAGGAGTGTCCTCGCACCACTTAGTACGTATTAGAAAATGTGGGTACACAGCAGTTAGGGCCTGACGCCAAAGGGCCCTCATTACTGAGGGAAGGAGGCTCCCAGCACGCTCCAACTGCCACCAGAGGGCCGACGTCACCAAGGCGGGGGGTGTGCCAGCCAGGCAGGAGTGACCTCAGAGCAGAGGGCCAAGTTCACGGAAGTGTGAGGAACCCAACCAGGATCAGACTCTCACCAGAGGGCCCACATCACCAAGAGGATGGGAACCAGGCAGGAGTGTTCTCAGTCCAGTGGGGCCACATCATTGAAAGGCGAGGAAACCACCACATGTGGCCTCAAACCAGAGGACACACATCACCAAGGGGCTGGGAGGGAGGCAGGCAGGAGTAGTCTCAAAACAGAGGGCCCATAGAATAAAAAAGGTGAGGAATCCCGCAGTTGGAACATCCCAGCAGGCGGCAAGGAACAACGAGGCTATGGGATCCCGGCCGGTGTGAACTCACAAAAGAGGGCCCTCATCATGAAACTGTGAATAGCCCAGCCATTGGGTCCACAGAGCAGAAGGCCCACATTGCCATGGGGTTGGGAACCTGGCAGGAGTGTACTCGCACCACAGGGCACACATCAGAAAAGTTTGGGAGCCCAGGATTTAAGGCCTGACGCCAGAGGGCCCTCATTACCGAAGGGAGGAAACTCCCAGCAGACACCAAATCCCAACTGAGGGCCCACGTCGCCAAGGTGACGTGCGCCAGCCAGGCAGGAGTGACATCACAGCAGAGGGCATACGTCACAGAAGGGTGAGGAACCCAGCCAGGATAAGACTCTCACCAGAGGGCCCGCATCACCAAGGGGATCGGAACCAGGCAGAAGTATACTCACACCAGTGTGGCCAAATAATGGAAAGGTGAGGGACCCAGACCATGTGGCCTAAACCAGAGGAACCACATCTCCAAGGGGCTCGGAGTGAGGCAGGCAGGACTAGCCTAACAACACAGGGCCCATAGATTAAAAAATGTGAGGAATCCAGCAGTTGGAACCTCGCAGCAGGAGGCCCAGAGCACCGAGTCTATGGGATCCAGGCCAAAGTGAACTCACAGCAGAGGGCCCACATCATGAAACTGTGAGCAACCCAGCCGTTGGGACCTCAGAGCAGAACGCCCACATCCCCATGGGGATGGGAACGTGGCAGGCGTATCCTCGCACCACTTAGTACGTATTAGAAAATGTGGGTACCCAGCAGTTAGGGCCTGACGCCAAAGGGCTCTCATCACTGAGGGGAGGAGGCTCCCAGCAGGCTCCAACTGCCACCAGAGGGCCGACGTCGCCAAGGCGGGGTGTGCCAGCCAGGCAGGAGTGACCTCAGAGCTGAGGGCCAAGCTCACGGAAGTGTGAGGAACCCAACCCGGATCAGATTCTCACCAGAGGGCCCACATCACCAAGGGGATGCGAACCAGGCAGGAGTGTGCTCACACCAGTGGGGCCACATCATTGAAAGGCAAGGAACCCACCACATGTGGCCTCAAACCAGAAGACCCACATCAACAAGGGGCTCAGAGTGAGGCAGGCAGGAAGTGTCTCACAACACACGGCCCATAGAAGAAAAAAGGTAAGGAATCCTGCAGTTGGAAGCTCCAAGCAGGTGGCCCAGAGCACCGAGGCTATGGGATGCACGCCGGAGTGAACTCACAGCAGAGGGCCCACATCCTGACACTGTGAGCAAGCCAGCCGTTGGCACCTCAGAACAGAAGGCCCAAATCTGCATGGGGATGGGAACCTGGCAGGAGTGTCATCGCACAAGTGGGCGCACATCAGAAAATGTGGTGAGCCCAGCAGTTAGGGCCGGACGCCAGAGGGCCCTCATCACCGATGGGAGGAGGTTCCCAGCACGCTCCAACTGCAACCAGAGGGCCCATGTGGCCAAGGCGTCGTGTGCCAGCCAGGCAGGTGTGACCTCACAGCAGAGGGCCCGCCTCACAGAAGTGTGAGGAATCAAGCCAGGATCAGACTCTCACCAGAGGGCCCACATCAACAAGGGGATGGGAACCAGTCAGGAGTGTCCTCACACCAGTAGGGCCACATCCCTAAAAGGTGAGACAAACGGCACACGTGGTCTCAAACCAGAAGACCTACATCACCAAGGGGCTCGGTGTGAGGCAGGCAGGAGGAGCTTCACCACACAGGGCCCAAAGTATAAGAAAGGTGAGGAATCCAGCAGTTGGAACCTCCCAGCAGGCGGCCCAGAGCACAGAGGCTATGGGATCTAGGCCTGAGTGAACTAACACCGGAGTGCCAACATAACGAAACTGTGAGCAACCCAGGCGTTGCGACCACAGAGCAGAAGGCACACATCCCCATGAGTATTGGAACCTTACAGGAGTGTCCTGGCATCACTGGGCTCACATCAGAAATCGTGGGGAGCCCAGCAGTTAGAGCCTGACGCAAGAGGGCCCTCATCACCTTGGAGAGGAGGGTACAAGAAGGCTCCAACTGCCACCAGAAGTCCGACGTCACCAGGGCAACGGGAGCAAGCCAGGCAGGAGTTACCTCACAGCAGAGGGCCCACCTCACAGAAGAGTGAGGAACCCAGCCAGGATCAGACTCTCACCAGAGGGCCCACATCACCAAGGGGATCTGATCCAGGCAGGAGTGGCCTCACACCAGTGTGGCCAAATCATAGAAAGGTGAGGAACCCAGAACATGTGGCCTAAACAAGAGGACCCACATCTCCAAGGGGCTCGGAGTGAGGCAGGCAGGAGGAGCCTCAAAACAGAGGACCCATAGAATAAAAAAGGTGAGGAATCCCGCAGTTGGAACCTCCTAGCATGCAGCAAGGAGCAGCGAGGCTATGGGGTCCCGGCCGTTGTGAACTCACAACAGAGGACCCTCATCATGAAACTGTGAACAACACAGCTGTTGGGACCACAGAACAGAAGGGCCACATTCCCATGGGGTTGGGAACCTGGCAGGAGTGTACTCGCACCACAGGGCACACATCAGAAAATTTTGGGAGCCCAGGAGTTAGGGCCTGACGCCAGACGGCCCTAATTACCGAGGGGAGCAGACTCCTAGAAGGCACCAACTCCCACCTGAGGGCCCACGTCTCCAAGGTGATGTGCGTTAGCCAGGCAGGAGTGACCTCACAGCAGAGGGCCTATGTCACAGAAGGGGGAGGAACCCAGCCAGGATAAGACTCTCACCAGAGGGCCCACATCACCAAGGGGATCAGAACCAGGCAGGAGTGGCCTCACACCAGTGTGGCCAAATCGTAGAAAAGTGAGGAACCCAGAACATATGGCCTAAACCAGAGGACCCACATCAACAAGGGGCTCAGAGTGAGGCAGGCAGGAGGTGTCTCAAACAGAGGGCCATAAAATAAAAAAGGTGAGGTAACCCGCAGTTGGAACCTCCCAGCAGGCGGCAAGGAGCAGCGAGGCTATGGGATCCCGGCCGGTGTGAACTCACAACAGAAGGCCCTCATCACGAAACTGTGAACAACCCAGCGGTTGGGACCACAGAGAAGAAGGCCCACATTCCCATGGGGTTGGGAACCTGGCAGGAGTGTACTCCCACCAGAGGGCACACATCAGAAAAGTATGGGAGCCCAGGAGTTAGGGCCTGACGTCAGAGGGCCCTCATTACCGAGGGGAGGAGACTCCCAGCAGGCACCAACTCCCAACTGAGGGCCCACGTCGCCAAGGTGACGTGCGCCAGCCAGGCAGGAGTGACCTCACAGCAGAGGGCATACGTCCCAGAAGGGTGAGGCACCCAGCCAGGATAAGAGTCTCACCAGAGGGCCCGCATCACCAAGGGGATCGGATCCAGGCAAGAGTGGCCTCACACCAGTGTGGCCAAATCATAGAAAGGTGAGGAACCCAGAACACGTGGCCTAAACCAGAGGATCCACATCTCCAAGGGGTTCCGAGTGAGGCAGGCAGGACTAGCCTCACAACGCAGGGCCCATAGAATAAAAAATGTGAGGAATCCAACAGTTCGAACCTCCCAGCAGGTGGCCCAGAGCACCCAGTCTATGGGATCCAGGCCGCAGTGCACTCACAGCAGAGGGCCCACATCATGAAACTTTGAGCAACCCAGCCGTTTGGACATCAGAGCAGAAGTCCCACATCCCCACGGGGATGGGAACCTGGCAGGAGTGTCCTCGCACCACTTAGTACGTATTAGAAAATGTGGGTACACAGCAGTTAGGGCCTGACGCCAAAGGGCCCTCATTACTGAGGGAAGGAGGCTCCCAGCACGCTCCAACTGCCACCAGAGGGCCGACGTCACCAAGGCGGGGGGTGTGCCAGCCAGGCAGGAGTGACCTCAGAGCAGAGGGCCAAGTTCACGGAAGTGTGAGGAACCCAACCAGGATCAGACTCTCACCAGAGGGCCCACATCACCAAGAGGATGGGAACCAGGCAGGAGTGTTCTCAGTCCAGTGGGGCCACATCATTGAAAGGCGAGGAAACCACCACATGTGGCCTCAAACCAGAGGACACACATCACCAAGGGGCTGGGAGGGAGGCAGGCAGGAGTAGTCTCAAAACAGAGGGCCCATAGAATAAAAAAGGTGAGGAATCCCGCAGTTGGAACATCCCAGCAGGCGGCAAGGAACAACGAGGCTATGGGATCCCGGCCGGTGTGAACTCACAAAAGAGGGCCCTCATCATGAAACTGTGAATAGCCCAGCCATTGGGTCCACAGAGCAGAAGGCCCACATTGCCATGGGGTTGGGAACCTGGCAGGAGTGTACTCGCACCACAGGGCACACATCAGAAAAGTTTGGGAGCCCAGGATTTAAGGCCTGACGCCAGAGGGCCCTCATTACCGAAGGGAGGAAACTCCCAGCAGACACCAAATCCCAACTGAGGGCCCACGTCGCCAAGGTGACGTGCGCCAGCCAGGCAGGAGTGACATCACAGCAGAGGGCATACGTCACAGAAGGGTGAGGAACCCAGCCAGGATAAGACTCTCACCAGAGGGCCCGCATCACCAAGGGGATCGGAACCAGGCAGAAGTATACTCACACCAGTGTGGCCAAATAATGGAAAGGTGAGGGACCCAGACCATGTGGCCTAAACCAGAGGAACCACATCTCCAAGGGGCTCGGAGTGAGGCAGGCAGGACTAGCCTAACAACACAGGGCCCATAGATTAAAAAATGTGAGGAATCCAGCAGTTGGAACCTCGCAGCAGGAGGCCCAGAGCACCGAGTCTATGGGATCCAGGCCAAAGTGAACTCACAGCAGAGGGCCCACATCATGAAACTGTGAGCAACCCAGCCGTTGGGACCTCAGAGCAGAACGCCCACATCCCCATGGGGATGGGAACGTGGCAGGCGTATCCTCGCACCACTTAGTACGTATTAGAAAATGTGGGTACCCAGCAGTTAGGGCCTGACGCCAAAGGGCTCTCATCACTGAGGGGAGGAGGCTCCCAGCAGGCTCCAACTGCCACCAGAGGGCCGACGTCGCCAAGGCGGGGTGTGCCAGCCAGGCAGGAGTGACCTCAGAGCTGAGGGCCAAGCTCACGGAAGTGTGAGGAACCCAACCCGGATCAGATTCTCACCAGAGGGCCCACATCACCAAGGGGATGCGAACCAGGCAGGAGTGTGCTCACACCAGTGGGGCCACATCATTGAAAGGCAAGGAACCCACCACATGTGGCCTCAAACCAGAAGACCCACATCAACAAGGGGCTCAGAGTGAGGCAGGCAGGAAGTGTCTCACAACACACGGCCCATAGAAGAAAAAAGGTAAGGAATCCTGCAGTTGGAAGCTCCAAGCAGGTGGCCCAGAGCACCGAGGCTATGGGATGCACGCCGGAGTGAACTCACAGCAGAGGGCCCACATCCTGACACTGTGAGCAAGCCAGCCGTTGGCACCTCAGAACAGAAGGCCCAAATCTGCATGGGGATGGGAACCTGGCAGGAGTGTCATCGCACAAGTGGGCGCACATCAGAAAATGTGGTGAGCCCAGCAGTTAGGGCCGGACGCCAGAGGGCCCTCATCACCGATGGGAGGAGGTTCCCAGCACGCTCCAACTGCAACCAGAGGGCCCATGTGGCCAAGGCGTCGTGTGCCAGCCAGGCAGGTGTGACCTCACAGCAGAGGGCCCGCCTCACAGAAGTGTGAGGAATCAAGCCAGGATCAGACTCTCACCAGAGGGCCCACATCAACAAGGGGATGGGAACCAGTCAGGAGTGTCCTCACACCAGTAGGGCCACATCCCTAAAAGGTGAGACAAACGGCACACGTGGTCTCAAACCAGAAGACCTACATCACCAAGGGGCTCGGTGTGAGGCAGGCAGGAGGAGCTTCACCACACAGGGCCCAAAGTATAAGAAAGGTGAGGAATCCAGCAGTTGGAACCTCCCAGCAGGCGGCCCAGAGCACAGAGGCTATGGGATCTAGGCCTGAGTGAACTAACACCGGAGTGCCAACATAACGAAACTGTGAGCAACCCAGGCGTTGCGACCACAGAGCAGAAGGCACACATCCCCATGAGTATTGGAACCTTACAGGAGTGTCCTGGCATCACTGGGCTCACATCAGAAATCGTGGGGAGCCCAGCAGTTAGAGCCTGACGCAAGAGGGCCCTCATCACCTTGGAGAGGAGGGTACAAGAAGGCTCCAACTGCCACCAGAAGTCCGACGTCACCAGGGCAACGGGAGCAAGCCAGGCAGGAGTTACCTCACAGCAGAGGGCCCACCTCACAGAAGAGTGAGGAACCCAGCCAGGATCAGACTCTCACCAGAGGGCCCACATCACCAAGGGGATCTGATCCAGGCAGGAGTGGCCTCACACCAGTGTGGCCAAATCATAGAAAGGTGAGGAACCCAGAACATGTGGCCTAAACAAGAGGACCCACATCTCCAAGGGGCTCGGAGTGAGGCAGGCAGGAGGAGCCTCAAAACAGAGGACCCATAGAATAAAAAAGGTGAGGAATCCCGCAGTTGGAACCTCCTAGCATGCAGCAAGGAGCAGCGAGGCTATGGGGTCCCGGCCGTTGTGAACTCACAACAGAGGACCCTCATCATGAAACTGTGAACAACACAGCTGTTGGGACCACAGAACAGAAGGCCCACATTCCCATGGGGTTGGGAACCTGGCAGGAGTGTACTCGCACCACAGGGCACACATCAGAAAATTTTGGGAGCCCAGGAGTTAGGGCCTGACGCCAGACGGCCCTAATTACCGAGGGGAGCAGACTCCTAGAAGGCACCAACTCCCACCTGAGGGCCCACGTCTCCAAGGTGATGTGCGTTAGCCAGGCAGGAGTGACCTCACAGCAGAGGGCCTATGTCACAGAAGGGGGAGGAACCCAGCCAGGATAAGACTCTCACCAGAGGGCCCACATCACCAAGGGGATCAGAACCAGGCAGGAGTGGCCTCACACCAGTGTGGCCAAATCGTAGAAAAGTGAGGAACCCAGAACATATGGCCTAAACCAGAGGACCCACATCAACAAGGGGCTCAGAGTGAGGCAGGCAGGAGGTGTCTCAAACAGAGGGCCATAAAATAAAAAAGGTGAGGTAACCCGCAGTTGGAACCTCCCAGCAGGCGGCAAGGAGCAGCGAGGCTATGGGATCCCGGCCGGTGTGAACTCACAACAGAAGGCCCTCATCACGAAACTGTGAACAACCCAGCGGTTGGGACCACAGAGAAGAAGGCCCACATTCCCATGGGGTTGGGAACCTGGCAGGAGTGTACTCCCACCAGAGGGCACACATCAGAAAAGTATGGGAGCCCAGGAGTTAGGGCCTGACGTCAGAGGGCCCTCATTACCGAGGGGAGGAGACTCCCAGCAGGCACCAACTCCCAACTGAGGGCCCACGTCGCCAAGGTGACGTGCGCCAGCCAGGCAGGAGTGACCTCACAGCAGAGGGCATACGTCCCAGAAGGGTGAGGCACCCAGCCAGGATAAGAGTCTCACCAGAGGGCCCGCATCACCAAGGGGATCGGATCCAGGCAAGAGTGGCCTCACACCAGTGTGGCCAAATCATAGAAAGGTGAGGAACCCAGAACACGTGGCCTAAACCAGAGGATCCACATCTCCAAGGGGTTCAGAGTGAGGCAGGCAGGACTAGCCTCACAACGCAGGGCCCATAGAATAAAAAATGTGAGGAATCCAACAGTTCGAACCTCCCAGCAGGTGGCCCAGAGCACCCAGTCTATGGGATCCAGGCCGCAGTGCACTCGCAGCAGAGGGCCCACATCATGAAACTTTGAGCAACCCAGCCGTTTGGACATCAGAGCAGAAGTCCCACATCCCCACGGGGATGGGAACCTGGCAGGAGTGTCCTCGCACCACTTAGTACGTATTAGAAAATGTGGGTACACAGCAGTTAGGGCCTGACGCCAAAGGGCCCTCATTACTGAGGGAAGGAGGCTCCCAGCACGCTCCAACTGCCACCAGAGGGCCGACGTCACCAAGGCGGGGGGTGTGCCAGCCAGGCAGGAGTGACCTCAGAGCAGAGGGCCAAGTTCACGGAAGTGTGAGGAACCCAACCAGGATCAGACTCTCACCAGAGGGCCCACATCACCAAGAGGATGGGAACCAGGCAGGAGTGTTCTCAGTCCAGTGGGGCCACATCATTGAAAGGCGAGGAAACCACCACATGTGGCCTCAAACCAGAGGACACACATCACCAAGGGGCTGGGAGGGAGGCAGGCAGGAGTAGTCTCAAAACAGAGGGCCCATAGAATAAAAAAGGTGAGGAATCCCGCAGTTGGAACATCCCAGCAGGCGGCAAGGAACAACGAGGCTATGGGATCCCGGCCGGTGTGAACTCACAAAAGAGGGCCCTCATCATGAAACTGTGAATAGCCCAGCCATTGGGTCCACAGAGCAGAAGGCCCACATTGCCATGGGGTTGGGAACCTGGCAGGAGTGTACTCGCACCACAGGGCACACATCAGAAAAGTTTGGGAGCCCAGGATTTAAGGCCTGACGCCAGAGGGCCCTCATTACCGAAGGGAGGAAACTCCCAGCAGACACCAAATCCCAACTGAGGGCCCACGTCGCCAAGGTGACGTGCGCCAGCCAGGCAGGAGTGACATCACAGCAGAGGGCATACGTCACAGAAGGGTGAGGAACCCAGCCAGGATAAGACTCTCACCAGAGGGCCCGCATCACCAAGGGGATCGGAACCAGGCAGAAGTATACTCACACCAGTGTGGCCAAATAATGGAAAGGTGAGGGACCCAGACCATGTGGCCTAAACCAGAGGAACCACATCTCCAAGGGGCTCGGAGTGAGGCAGGCAGGACTAGCCTAACAACACAGGGCCCATAGATTAAAAAATGTGAGGAATCCAGCAGTTGGAACCTCGCAGCAGGAGGCCCAGAGCACCGAGTCTATGGGATCCAGGCCAAAGTGAACTCACAGCAGAGGGCCCACATCATGAAACTGTGAGCAACCCAGCCGTTGGGACCTCAGAGCAGAACGCCCACATCCCCATGGGGATGGGAACGTGGCAGGCGTATCCTCGCACCACTTAGTACGTATTAGAAAATGTGGGTACCCAGCAGTTAGGGCCTGACGCCAAAGGGCTCTCATCACTGAGGGGAGGAGGCTCCCAGCAGGCTCCAACTGCCACCAGAGGGCCGACGTCGCCAAGGCGGGGTGTGCCAGCCAGGCAGGAGTGACCTCAGAGCTGAGGGCCAAGCTCACGGAAGTGTGAGGAACCCAACCCGGATCAGATTCTCACCAGAGGGCCCACATCACCAAGGGGATGCGAACCAGGCAGGAGTGTGCTCACACCAGTGGGGCCACATCATTGAAAGGCAAGGAACCCACCACATGTGGCCTCAAACCAGAAGACCCACATCAACAAGGGGCTCAGAGTGAGGCAGGCAGGAAGTGTCTCACAACACACGGCCCATAGAAGAAAAAAGGTAAGGAATCCTGCAGTTGGAAGCTCCAAGCAGGTGGCCCAGAGCACCGAGGCTATGGGATGCACGCCGGAGTGAACTCACAGCAGAGGGCCCACATCCTGACACTGTGAGCAAGCCAGCCGTTGGCACCTCAGAACAGAAGGCCCAAATCTGCATGGGGATGGGAACCTGGCAGGAGTGTCATCGCACAAGTGGGCGCACATCAGAAAATGTGGTGAGCCCAGCAGTTAGGGCCGGACGCCAGAGGGCCCTCATCACCGATGGGAGGAGGTTCCCAGCACGCTCCAACTGCAACCAGAGGGCCCATGTGGCCAAGGCGTCGTGTGCCAGCCAGGCAGGTGTGACCTCACAGCAGAGGGCCCGCCTCACAGAAGTGTGAGGAATCAAGCCAGGATCAGACTCTCACCAGAGGGCCCACATCAACAAGGGGATGGGAACCAGTCAGGAGTGTCCTCACACCAGTAGGGCCACATCCCTAAAAGGTGAGACAAACGGCACACGTGGTCTCAAACCAGAAGACCTACATCACCAAGGGGCTCGGTGTGAGGCAGGCAGGAGGAGCTTCACCACACAGGGCCCAAAGTATAAGAAAGGTGAGGAATCCAGCAGTTGGAACCTCCCAGCAGGCGGCCCAGAGCACAGAGGCTATGGGATCTAGGCCTGAGTGAACTAACACCGGAGTGCCAACATAACGAAACTGTGAGCAACCCAGGCGTTGCGACCACAGAGCAGAAGGCACACATCCCCATGAGTATTGGAACCTTACAGGAGTGTCCTGGCATCACTGGGCTCACATCAGAAATCGTGGGGAGCCCAGCAGTTAGAGCCTGACGCAAGAGGGCCCTCATCACCTTGGAGAGGAGGGTACAAGAAGGCTCCAACTGCCACCAGAAGTCCGACGTCACCAGGGCAACGGGAGCAAGCCAGGCAGGAGTTACCTCACAGCAGAGGGCCCACCTCACAGAAGAGTGAGGAACCCAGCCAGGATCAGACTCTCACCAGAGGGCCCACATCACCAAGGGGATCTGATCCAGGCAGGAGTGGCCTCACACCAGTGTGGCCAAATCATAGAAAGGTGAGGAACCCAGAACATGTGGCCTAAACAAGAGGACCCACATCTCCAAGGGGCTCGGAGTGAGGCAGGCAGGAGGAGCCTCAAAACAGAGGACCCATAGAATAAAAAAGGTGAGGAATCCCGCAGTTGGAACCTCCTAGCATGCAGCAAGGAGCAGCGAGGCTATGGGGTCCCGGCCGTTGTGAACTCACAACAGAGGACCCTCATCATGAAACTGTGAACAACACAGCTGTTGGGACCACAGAACAGAAGGGCCACATTCCCATGGGGTTGGGAACCTGGCAGGAGTGTACTCGCACCACAGGGCACACATCAGAAAATTTTGGGAGCCCAGGAGTTAGGGCCTGACGCCAGACGGCCCTAATTACCGAGGGGAGCAGACTCCTAGAAGGCACCAACTCCCACCTGAGGGCCCACGTCTCCAAGGTGATGTGCGTTAGCCAGGCAGGAGTGACCTCACAGCAGAGGGCCTATGTCACAGAAGGGGGAGGAACCCAGCCAGGATAAGACTCTCACCAGAGGGCCCACATCACCAAGGGGATCAGAACCAGGCAGGAGTGGCCTCACACCAGTGTGGCCAAATCGTAGAAAAGTGAGGAACCCAGAACATATGGCCTAAACCAGAGGACCCACATCAACAAGGGGCTCAGAGTGAGGCAGGCAGGAGGTGTCTCAAACAGAGGGCCATAAAATAAAAAAGGTGAGGTAACCCGCAGTTGGAACCTCCCAGCAGGCGGCAAGGAGCAGCGAGGCTATGGGATCCCGGCCGGTGTGAACTCACAACAGAAGGCCCTCATCACGAAACTGTGAACAACCCAGCGGTTGGGACCACAGAGAAGAAGGCCCACATTCCCATGGGGTTGGGAACCTGGCAGGAGTGTACTCCCACCAGAGGGCACACATCAGAAAAGTATGGGAGCCCAGGAGTTAGGGCCTGACGTCAGAGGGCCCTCATTACCGAGGGGAGGAGACTCCCAGCAGGCACCAACTCCCAACTGAGGGCCCACGTCGCCAAGGTGACGTGCGCCAGCCAGGCAGGAGTGACCTCACAGCAGAGGGCATACGTCCCAGAAGGGTGAGGCACCCAGCCAGGATAAGAGTCTCACCAGAGGGCCCGCATCACCAAGGGGATCGGATCCAGGCAAGAGTGGCCTCACACCAGTGTGGCCAAATCATAGAAAGGTGAGGAACCCAGAACACGTGGCCTAAACCAGAGGATCCACATCTCCAAGGGGTTCCGAGTGAGGCAGGCAGGACTAGCCTCACAACGCAGGGCCCATAGAATAAAAAATGTGAGGAATCCAACAGTTCGAACCTCCCAGCAGGTGGCCCAGAGCACCCAGTCTATGGGATCCAGGCCGCAGTGCACTCACAGCAGAGGGCCCACATCATGAAACTTTGAGCAACCCAGCCGTTTGGACATCAGAGCAGAAGTCCCACATCCCCACGGGGATGGGAACCTGGCAGGAGTGTCCTCGCACCACTTAGTACGTATTAGAAAATGTGGGTACACAGCAGTTAGGGCCTGACGCCAAAGGGCCCTCATTACTGAGGGAAGGAGGCTCCCAGCACGCTCCAACTGCCACCAGAGGGCCGACGTCACCAAGGCGGGGGGTGTGCCAGCCAGGCAGGAGTGACCTCAGAGCAGAGGGCCAAGTTCACGGAAGTGTGAGGAACCCAACCAGGATCAGACTCTCACCAGAGGGCCCACATCACCAAGAGGATGGGAACCAGGCAGGAGTGTTCTCAGTCCAGTGGGGCCACATCATTGAAAGGCGAGGAAACCACCACATGTGGCCTCAAACCAGAGGACACACATCACCAAGGGGCTGGGAGGGAGGCAGGCAGGAGTAGTCTCAAAACAGAGGGCCCATAGAATAAAAAAGGTGAGGAATCCCGCAGTTGGAACATCCCAGCAGGCGGCAAGGAACAACGAGGCTATGGGATCCCGGCCGGTGTGAACTCACAAAAGAGGGCCCTCATCATGAAACTGTGAATAGCCCAGCCATTGGGTCCACAGAGCAGAAGGCCCACATTGCCATGGGGTTGGGAACCTGGCAGGAGTGTACTCGCACCACAGGGCACACATCAGAAAAGTTTGGGAGCCCAGGATTTAAGGCCTGACGCCAGAGGGCCCTCATTACCGAAGGGAGGAAACTCCCAGCAGACACCAAATCCCAACTGAGGGCCCACGTCGCCAAGGTGACGTGCGCCAGCCAGGCAGGAGTGACATCACAGCAGAGGGCATACGTCACAGAAGGGTGAGGAACCCAGCCAGGATAAGACTCTCACCAGAGGGCCCGCATCACCAAGGGGATCGGAACCAGGCAGAAGTATACTCACACCAGTGTGGCCAAATAATGGAAAGGTGAGGGACCCAGACCATGTGGCCTAAACCAGAGGAACCACATCTCCAAGGGGCTCGGAGTGAGGCAGGCAGGACTAGCCTAACAACACAGGGCCCATAGATTAAAAAATGTGAGGAATCCAGCAGTTGGAACCTCGCAGCAGGAGGCCCAGAGCACCGAGTCTATGGGATCCAGGCCAAAGTGAACTCACAGCAGAGGGCCCACATCATGAAACTGTGAGCAACCCAGCCGTTGGGACCTCAGAGCAGAACGCCCACATCCCCATGGGGATGGGAACGTGGCAGGCGTATCCTCGCACCACTTAGTACGTATTAGAAAATGTGGGTACCCAGCAGTTAGGGCCTGACGCCAAAGGGCTCTCATCACTGAGGGGAGGAGGCTCCCAGCAGGCTCCAACTGCCACCAGAGGGCCGACGTCGCCAAGGCGGGGTGTGCCAGCCAGGCAGGAGTGACCTCAGAGCTGAGGGCCAAGCTCACGGAAGTGTGAGGAACCCAACCCGGATCAGATTCTCACCAGAGGGCCCACATCACCAAGGGGATGCGAACCAGGCAGGAGTGTGCTCACACCAGTGGGGCCACATCATTGAAAGGCAAGGAACCCACCACATGTGGCCTCAAACCAGAAGACCCACATCAACAAGGGGCTCAGAGTGAGGCAGGCAGGAAGTGTCTCACAACACACGGCCCATAGAAGAAAAAAGGTAAGGAATCCTGCAGTTGGAAGCTCCAAGCAGGTGGCCCAGAGCACCGAGGCTATGGGATGCACGCCGGAGTGAACTCACAGCAGAGGGCCCACATCCTGACACTGTGAGCAAGCCAGCCGTTGGCACCTCAGAACAGAAGGCCCAAATCTGCATGGGGATGGGAACCTGGCAGGAGTGTCATCGCACAAGTGGGCGCACATCAGAAAATGTGGTGAGCCCAGCAGTTAGGGCCGGACGCCAGAGGGCCCTCATCACCGATGGGAGGAGGTTCCCAGCACGCTCCAACTGCAACCAGAGGGCCCATGTGGCCAAGGCGTCGTGTGCCAGCCAGGCAGGTGTGACCTCACAGCAGAGGGCCCGCCTCACAGAAGTGTGAGGAATCAAGCCAGGATCAGACTCTCACCAGAGGGCCCACATCAACAAGGGGATGGGAACCAGTCAGGAGTGTCCTCACACCAGTAGGGCCACATCCCTAAAAGGTGAGACAAACGGCACACGTGGTCTCAAACCAGAAGACCTACATCACCAAGGGGCTCGGTGTGAGGCAGGCAGGAGGAGCTTCACCACACAGGGCCCAAAGTATAAGAAAGGTGAGGAATCCAGCAGTTGGAACCTCCCAGCAGGCGGCCCAGAGCACAGAGGCTATGGGATCTAGGCCTGAGTGAACTAACACCGGAGTGCCAACATAACGAAACTGTGAGCAACCCAGGCGTTGCGACCACAGAGCAGAAGGCACACATCCCCATGAGTATTGGAACCTTACAGGAGTGTCCTGGCATCACTGGGCTCACATCAGAAATCGTGGGGAGCCCAGCAGTTAGAGCCTGACGCAAGAGGGCCCTCATCACCTTGGAGAGGAGGGTACAAGAAGGCTCCAACTGCCACCAGAAGTCCGACGTCACCAGGGCAACGGGAGCAAGCCAGGCAGGAGTTACCTCACAGCAGAGGGCCCACCTCACAGAAGAGTGAGGAACCCAGCCAGGATCAGACTCTCACCAGAGGGCCCACATCACCAAGGGGATCTGATCCAGGCAGGAGTGGCCTCACACCAGTGTGGCCAAATCATAGAAAGGTGAGGAACCCAGAACATGTGGCCTAAACAAGAGGACCCACATCTCCAAGGGGCTCGGAGTGAGGCAGGCAGGAGGAGCCTCAAAACAGAGGACCCATAGAATAAAAAAGGTGAGGAATCCCGCAGTTGGAACCTCCTAGCATGCAGCAAGGAGCAGCGAGGCTATGGGGTCCCGGCCGTTGTGAACTCACAACAGAGGACCCTCATCATGAAACTGTGAACAACACAGCTGTTGGGACCACAGAACAGAAGGCCCACATTCCCATGGGGTTGGGAACCTGGCAGGAGTGTACTCGCACCACAGGGCACACATCAGAAAATTTTGGGAGCCCAGGAGTTAGGGCCTGACGCCAGACGGCCCTAATTACCGAGGGGAGCAGACTCCTAGAAGGCACCAACTCCCACCTGAGGGCCCACGTCTCCAAGGTGATGTGCGTTAGCCAGGCAGGAGTGACCTCACAGCAGAGGGCCTATGTCACAGAAGGGGGAGGAACCCAGCCAGGATAAGACTCTCACCAGAGGGCCCACATCACCAAGGGGATCAGAACCAGGCAGGAGTGGCCTCACACCAGTGTGGCCAAATCGTAGAAAAGTGAGGAACCCAGAACATATGGCCTAAACCAGAGGACCCACATCAACAAGGGGCTCAGAGTGAGGCAGGCAGGAGGTGTCTCAAACAGAGGGCCATAAAATAAAAAAGGTGAGGTAACCCGCAGTTGGAACCTCCCAGCAGGCGGCAAGGAGCAGCGAGGCTATGGGATCCCGGCCGGTGTGAACTCACAACAGAAGGCCCTCATCACGAAACTGTGAACAACCCAGCGGTTGGGACCACAGAGAAGAAGGCCCACATTCCCATGGGGTTGGGAACCTGGCAGGAGTGTACTCCCACCAGAGGGCACACATCAGAAAAGTATGGGAGCCCAGGAGTTAGGGCCTGACGTCAGAGGGCCCTCATTACCGAGGGGAGGAGACTCCCAGCAGGCACCAACTCCCAACTGAGGGCCCACGTCGCCAAGGTGACGTGCGCCAGCCAGGCAGGAGTGACCTCACAGCAGAGGGCATACGTCCCAGAAGGGTGAGGCACCCAGCCAGGATAAGAGTCTCACCAGAGGGCCCGCATCACCAAGGGGATCGGATCCAGGCAAGAGTGGCCTCACACCAGTGTGGCCAAATCATAGAAAGGTGAGGAACCCAGAACACGTGGCCTAAACCAGAGGATCCACATCTCCAAGGGGTTCAGAGTGAGGCAGGCAGGACTAGCCTCACAACGCAGGGCCCATAGAATAAAAAATGTGAGGAATCCAACAGTTCGAACCTCCCAGCAGGTGGCCCAGAGCACCCAGTCTATGGGATCCAGGCCGCAGTGCACTCGCAGCAGAGGGCCCACATCATGAAACTTTGAGCAACCCAGCCGTTTGGACATCAGAGCAGAAGTCCCACATCCCCACGGGGATGGGAACCTGGCAGGAGTGTCCTCGCACCACTTAGTACGTATTAGAAAATGTGGGTACACAGCAGTTAGGGCCTGACGCCAAAGGGCCCTCATTACTGAGGGAAGGAGGCTCCCAGCACGCTCCAACTGCCACCAGAGGGCCGACGTCACCAAGGCGGGGGGTGTGCCAGCCAGGCAGGAGTGACCTCAGAGCAGAGGGCCAAGTTCACGGAAGTGTGAGGAACCCAACCAGGATCAGACTCTCACCAGAGGGCCCACATCACCAAGAGGATGGGAACCAGGCAGGAGTGTTCTCAGTCCAGTGGGGCCACATCATTGAAAGGCGAGGAAACCACCACATGTGGCCTCAAACCAGAGGACACACATCACCAAGGGGCTGGGAGGGAGGCAGGCAGGAGTAGTCTCAAAACAGAGGGCCCATAGAATAAAAAAGGTGAGGAATCCCGCAGTTGGAACATCCCAGCAGGCGGCAAGGAACAACGAGGCTATGGGATCCCGGCCGGTGTGAACTCACAAAAGAGGGCCCTCATCATGAAACTGTGAATAGCCCAGCCATTGGGTCCACAGAGCAGAAGGCCCACATTGCCATGGGGTTGGGAACCTGGCAGGAGTGTACTCGCACCACAGGGCACACATCAGAAAAGTTTGGGAGCCCAGGATTTAAGGCCTGACGCCAGAGGGCCCTCATTACCGAAGGGAGGAAACTCCCAGCAGACACCAAATCCCAACTGAGGGCCCACGTCGCCAAGGTGACGTGCGCCAGCCAGGCAGGAGTGACATCACAGCAGAGGGCATACGTCACAGAAGGGTGAGGAACCCAGCCAGGATAAGACTCTCACCAGAGGGCCCGCATCACCAAGGGGATCGGAACCAGGCAGAAGTATACTCACACCAGTGTGGCCAAATAATGGAAAGGTGAGGGACCCAGACCATGTGGCCTAAACCAGAGGAACCACATCTCCAAGGGGCTCGGAGTGAGGCAGGCAGGACTAGCCTAACAACACAGGGCCCATAGATTAAAAAATGTGAGGAATCCAGCAGTTGGAACCTCGCAGCAGGAGGCCCAGAGCACCGAGTCTATGGGATCCAGGCCAAAGTGAACTCACAGCAGAGGGCCCACATCATGAAACTGTGAGCAACCCAGCCGTTGGGACCTCAGAGCAGAACGCCCACATCCCCATGGGGATG
The DNA here is from genome assembly GCF_059928025.1 of Delphinapterus leucas. Taxonomy (NCBI): domain Eukaryota; kingdom Metazoa; phylum Chordata; class Mammalia; order Artiodactyla; family Monodontidae; genus Delphinapterus; species Delphinapterus leucas. The sequence goes on from NW_028322267.1 coordinate 276,681, forward strand.
GGAACGTGGCAGGCGTATCCTCGCACCACTTAGTACGTATTAGAAAATGTGGGTACCCAGCAGTTAGGGCCTGACGCCAAAGGGCTCTCATCACTGAGGGGAGGAGGCTCCCAGCAGGCTCCAACTGCCACCAGAGGGCCGACGTCGCCAAGGCGGGGTGTGCCAGCCAGGCAGGAGTGACCTCAGAGCTGAGGGCCAAGCTCACGGAAGTGTGAGGAACCCAACCCGGATCAGATTCTCACCAGAGGGCCCACATCACCAAGGGGATGCGAACCAGGCAGGAGTGTGCTCACACCATTGGGGCCACATCATTGAAAGGCAAGGAACCCACCACATGTGGCCTCAAACCAGAAGACCCACATCAACAAGGGGCTCAGAGTGAGGCAGGCAGGAAGTGTCTCACAACACACGGCCCATAGAAGAAAAAAGGTAAGGAATCCTGCAGTTGGAAGCTCCAAGCAGGTGGCCCAGAGCACCGAGGCTATGGGATGCACGCCGGAGTGAACTCACAGCAGAGGGCCCACATCCTGACACTGTGAGCAAGCCAGCCGTTGGCACCTCAGAACAGAAGGCCCAAATCTGCATGGGGATGGGAACCTGGCAGGAGTGTCATCGCACAAGTGGGCGCACATCAGAAAATGTGGTGAGCCCAGCAGTTAGGGCCGGACGCCAGAGGGCCCTCATCACCGATGGGAGGAGGTTCCCAGCACGCTCCAACTGCAACCAGAGGGCCCATGTGGCCAAGGCGTCGTGTGCCAGCCAGGCAGGTGTGACCTCACAGCAGAGGGCCCGCCTCACAGAAGTGTGAGGAATCAAGCCAGGATCAGACTCTCACCAGAGGGCCCACATCAACAAGGGGATGGGAACCAGTCAGGAGTGTCCTCACACCAGTAGGGCCACATCCCTAAAAGGTGAGACAAACGGCACACGTGGTCTCAAACCAGAAGACCTACATCACCAAGGGGCTCGGTGTGAGGCAGGCAGGAGGAGCTTCACCACACAGGGCCCAAAGTATAAGAAAGGTGAGGAATCCAGCAGTTGGAACCTCCCAGCAGGCGGCCCAGAGCACAGAGGCTATGGGATCTAGGCCTGAGTGAACTAACACCGGAGTGCCAACATAACGAAACTGTGAGCAACCCAGGCGTTGCGACCACAGAGCAGAAGGCACACATCCCCATGAGTATTGGAACCTTACAGGAGTGTCCTGGCATCACTGGGCTCACATCAGAAATCGTGGGGAGCCCAGCAGTTAGAGCCTGACGCAAGAGGGCCCTCATCACCTTGGAGAGGAGGGTACAAGAAGGCTCCAACTGCCACCAGAAGTCCGACGTCACCAGGGCAACGGGAGCAAGCCAGGCAGGAGTTACCTCACAGCAGAGGGCCCACCTCACAGAAGAGTGAGGAACCCAGCCAGGATCAGACTCTCACCAGAGGGCCCACATCACCAAGGGGATCTGATCCAGGCAGGAGTGGCCTCACACCAGTGTGGCCAAATCATAGAAAGGTGAGGAACCCAGAACATGTGGCCTAAACAAGAGGACCCACATCTCCAAGGGGCTCGGAGTGAGGCAGGCAGGAGGAGCCTCAAAACAGAGGACCCATAGAATAAAAAAGGTGAGGAATCCCGCAGTTGGAACCTCCTAGCATGCAGCAAGGAGCAGCGAGGCTATGGGGTCCCGGCCGTTGTGAACTCACAACAGAGGACCCTCATCATGAAACTGTGAACAACACAGCTGTTGGGACCACAGAACAGAAGGGCCACATTCCCATGGGGTTGGGAACCTGGCAGGAGTGTACTCGCACCACAGGGCACACATCAGAAAATTTTGGGAGCCCAGGAGTTAGGGCCTGACGCCAGACGGCCCTAATTACCGAGGGGAGCAGACTCCTAGAAGGCACCAACTCCCACCTGAGGGCCCACGTCTCCAAGGTGATGTGCGTTAGCCAGGCAGGAGTGACCTCACAGCAGAGGGCCTATGTCACAGAAGGGGGAGGAACCCAGCCAGGATAAGACTCTCACCAGAGGGCCCACATCACCAAGGGGATCAGAACCAGGCAGGAGTGGCCTCACACCAGTGTGGCCAAATCGTAGAAAAGTGAGGAACCCAGAACATATGGCCTAAACCAGAGGACCCACATCAACAAGGGGCTCAGAGTGAGGCAGGCAGGAGGTGTCTCAAACAGAGGGCCATAAAATAAAAAAGGTGAGGTAACCCGCAGTTGGAACCTCCCAGCAGGCGGCAAGGAGCAGCGAGGCTATGGGATCCCGGCCGGTGTGAACTCACAACAGAAGGCCCTCATCACGAAACTGTGAACAACCCAGCGGTTGGGACCACAGAGAAGAAGGCCCACATTCCCATGGGGTTGGGAACCTGGCAGGAGTGTACTCCCACCAGAGGGCACACATCAGAAAAGTATGGGAGCCCAGGAGTTAGGGCCTGACGTCAGAGGGCCCTCATTACCGAGGGGAGGAGACTCCCAGCAGGCACCAACTCCCAACTGAGGGCCCACGTCGCCAAGGTGACGTGCGCCAGCCAGGCAGGAGTGACCTCACAGCAGAGGGCATACGTCCCAGAAGGGTGAGGCACCCAGCCAGGATAAGAGTCTCACCAGAGGGCCCGCATCACCAAGGGGATCGGATCCAGGCAAGAGTGGCCTCACACCAGTGTGGCCAAATCATAGAAAGGTGAGGAACCCAGAACACGTGGCCTAAACCAGAGGATCCACATCTCCAAGGGGTTCAGAGTGAGGCAGGCAGGACTAGCCTCACAACGCAGGGCCCATAGAATAAAAAATGTGAGGAATCCAACAGTTCGAACCTCCCAGCAGGTGGCCCAGAGCACCCAGTCTATGGGATCCAGGCCGCAGTGCACTCACAGCAGAGGGCCCACATCATGAAACTTTGAGCAACCCAGCCGTTTGGACATCAGAGCAGAAGTCCCACATCCCCACGGGGATGGGAACCTGGCAGGAGTGTCCTCGCACCACTTAGTACGTATTAGAAAATGTGGGTACACAGCAGTTAGGGCCTGACGCCAAAGGGCCCTCATTACTGAGGGAAGGAGGCTCCCAGCACGCTCCAACTGCCACCAGAGGGCCGACGTCACCAAGGCGCGGTGTGCCAGCCAGGCAGGAGTGACCTCAGAGCAGAGGGCCAAGTTCACGGAAGTGTGAGGAACCCAACCAGGATCAGACTCTCACCAGAGGGCCCACATCACCAAGAGGATGGGAACCAGGCAGGAGTGTTCTCAGTCCAGTGGGGCCACATCATTGAAAGGCGAGGAAACCACCACATGTGGCCTCAAACCAGAGGACACACATCACCAAGGGGCTGGGAGGGAGGCAGGCAGGAGTAGTCTCAAAACAGAGGGCCCATAGAATAAAAAAGGTGAGGAATCCCGCAGTTGGAACATCCCAGCAGGCGGCAAGGAACAACGAGGCTATGGGATCCCGGCCGGTGTGAACTCACAAAAGAGGGCCCTCATCATGAAACTGTGAATAGCCCAGCCATTGGGTCCACAGAGCAGAAGGCCCACATTGCCATGGGGTTGGGAACCTGGCAGGAGTGTACTCGCACCACAGGGCACACATCAGAAAAGTTTGGGAGCCCAGGATTTAAGGCCTGACGCCAGAGGGCCCTCATTACCGAAGGGAGGAAACTCCCAGCAGACACCAAATCCCAACTGAGGGCCCACGTCGCCAAGGTGACGTGCGCCAGCCAGGCAGGAGTGACATCACAGCAGAGGGCATACGTCACAGAAGGGTGAGGAACCCAGCCAGGATAAGACTCTCACCAGAGGGCCCGCATCACCAAGGGGATCGGAACCAGGCAGAAGTATACTCACACCAGTGTGGCCAAATAATGGAAAGGTGAGGGACCCAGACCATGTGGCCTAAACCAGAGGAACCACATCTCCAAGGGGCTCGGAGTGAGGCAGGCAGGACTAGCCTAACAACACAGGGCCCATAGATTAAAAAATGTGAGGAATCCAGCAGTTGGAACCTCGCAGCAGGAGGCCCAGAGCACCGAGTCTATGGGATCCAGGCCAAAGTGAACTCACAGCAGAGGGCCCACATCATGAAACTGTGAGCAACCCAGCCGTTGGGACCTCAGAGCAGAACGCCCACATCCCCATGGGGATGGGAACGTGGCAGGCGTATCCTCGCACCACTTAGTACGTATTAGAAAATGTGGGTACACAGCAGTTAGGGCCTGACGCCAAAGGGCTCTCATCACTGAGGGGAGGAGGCTCCCAGCAGGCTCCAACTGCCACCAGAGGGCCGACGTCGCCAAGGCGGGGTGTGCCAGCCAGGCAGGAGTGACCTCAGAGCTGAGGGCCAAGCTCACGGAAGTGTGAGGAACCCAACCCGGATCAGATTCTCACCAGAGGGCCCACATCACCAAGGGGATGCGAACCAGGCAGGAGTGTGCTCACACCAGTGGGGCCACATCATTGAAAGGCAAGGAACCCACCACATGTGGCCTCAAACCAGAAGACCCACATCAACAAGGGGCTCAGAGTGAGGCAGGCAGGAAGTGTCTCACAACACACGGCCCATAGAAGAAAAAAGGTAAGGAATCCTGCAGTTGGAAGCTCCAAGCAGGTGGCCCAGAGCACCGAGGCTATGGGATGCACGCCGGAGTGAACTCACAGCAGAGGGCCCACATCCTGACACTGTGAGCAAGCCAGCCGTTGGCACCTCAGAACAGAAGGCCCAAATCTGCATGGGGATGGGAACCTGGCAGGAGTGTCATCGCACAAGTGGGCGCACATCAGAAAATGTGGTGAGCCCAGCAGTTAGGGCCGGACGCCAGAGGGCCCTCATCACCGATGGGAGGAGGTTCCCAGCACGCTCCAACTGCAACCAGAGGGCCCATGTGGCCAAGGCGTCGTGTGCCAGCCAGGCAGGTGTGACCTCACAGCAGAGGGCCCGCCTCACAGAAGTGTGAGGAATCAAGCCAGGATCAGACTCTCACCAGAGGGCCCACATCAACAAGGGGATGGGAACCAGTCAGGAGTGTCCTCACACCAGTAGGGCCACATCCCTAAAAGGTGAGACAAACGGCACACGTGGTCTCAAACCAGAAGACCTACATCACCAAGGGGCTCGGTGTGAGGCAGGCAGGAGGAGCTTCACCACACAGGGCCCAAAGTATAAGAAAGGTGAGGAATCCAGCAGTTGGAACCTCCCAGCAGGCGGCCCAGAGCACAGAGGCTATGGGATCTAGGCCTGAGTGAACTAACACCGGAGTGCCAACATAACGAAACTGTGAGCAACCCAGGCGTTGCGACCACAGAGCAGAAGGCACACATCCCCATGAGTATTGGAACCTTACAGGAGTGTCCTGGCATCACTGGGCTCACATCAGAAATCGTGGGGAGCCCAGCAGTTAGAGCCTGACGCAAGAGGGCCCTCATCACCTTGGAGAGGAGTGTACAAGAAGGCTCCAACTGCCACCAGAAGTCCGACGTCACCAGGGCAACGGGAGCAAGCCAGGCAGGAGTTACCTCACAGCAGAGGGCCCACCTCACAGAAGAGTGAGGAACCCAGCCAGGATCAGACTCTCACCAGAGGGCCCACATCACCAAGGGGATCTGATCCAGGCAGGAGTGGCCTCACACCAGTGTGGCCAAATCATAGAAAGGTGAGGAACCCAGAACATGTGGCCTAAACAAGAGGACCCACATCTCCAAGGGGCTCGGAGTGAGGCAGGCAGGAGGAGCCTCAAAACAGAGGACCCATAGAATAAAAAAGGTGAGGAATCCCGCAGTTGGAACCTCCTAGCATGCAGCAAGGAGCAGCGAGGCTATGGGGTCCCGGCCGTTGTGAACTCACAACAGAGGACCCTCATCATGAAACTGTGAACAACACAGCTGTTGGGACCACAGAACAGAAGGGCCACATTCCCATGGGGTTGGGAACCTGGCAGGAGTGTACTCGCACCACAGGGCACACATCAGAAAATTTTGGGAGCCCAGGAGTTAGGGCCTGACGCCAGACGGCCCTAATTACCGAGGGGAGCAGACTCCTAGAAGGCACCAACTCCCACCTGAGGGCCCACGTCTCCAAGGTGATGTGCGTTAGCCAGGCAGGAGTGACCTCACAGCAGAGGGCCTATGTCACAGAAGGGGGAGGAACCCAGCCAGGATAAGACTCTCACCAGAGGGCCCACATCACCAAGGGGATCAGAACCAGGCAGGAGTGGCCTCACACCAGTGTGGCCAAATCGTAGAAAAGTGAGGAACCCAGAACATATGGCCTAAACCAGAGGACCCACATCAACAAGGGGCTCAGAGTGAGGCAGGCAGGAGGTGTCTCAAACAGAGGGCCATAAAATAAAAAAGGTGAGGTAACCCGCAGTTGGAACCTCCCAGCAGGCGGCAAGGAGCAGCGAGGCTATGGGATCCCGGCCGGTGTGAACTCACAACAGAAGGCCCTCATCACGAAACTGTGAACAACCCAGCGGTTGGGACCACAGAGAAGAAGGCCCACATTCCCATGGGGTTGGGAACCTGGCAGGAGTGTACTCCCACCAGAGGGCACACATCAGAAAAGTATGGGAGCCCAGGAGTTAGGGCCTGACGTCAGAGGGCCCTCATTACCGAGGGGAGGAGACTCCCAGCAGGCACCAACTCCCAAATGAGGGCCCACGTCGCCAAGGCGGGGTGTGCCAGCCAGGCAGGATTGACCTCAGAGAAGAGGGCCCACCTCACCGAAGTGTGAGGAACCCAACCAGGATCAGACTCTCACCGGAGGGCCCACATCACCAAGGGGATGGGAAGCAGGCAGGAGTGTCCTCACACCAGTGGGGCCACATCAGCCAAAGGTGAGGAACCCAGCACATGTGGCCTCAAACCAGAGGACACACATCACCAAGGGGCTAGGAATGAGGCAGGTGTCTTGAGGGGCACACTTAACTCTAATTTCCCACCAGGAAGTGGAATGAACCAAAGTCTCAGTGTTCCGTGCTGGACACTGATTATGGCCTGAAGCAACCCTGCGGTTCTGTGACCAGTTTTCAAGGAAACGAGTTAAGAAAGAAAATCACGGGCACTGTAATTCACAAACCTGCAGAGTTATAAATGACAGCTATGGTCTAAAAATATATTGAAGGAAGGCTGCGAAGAGGACTTGAAAGTGGGGCAGAATTTCAGGAAAACGATTTCTGGGGGTAGACTGGAATTGCATTTAAAGCATAGGAAAAGAGGCAGAACGACGACAATGATGCACTTGGCCAAAAAGGGCGTATGCGTTTTTTCCTGAATATATTCAGGAAAAAGGGCATACGCCCTTTTTGGCCAACCAAGCAAGCGTGTAAAGGAAATCTGCACTACAATGAAGTCTCACTGCCCCCCGGTCAAAAGGGCCATCTGAAAAAAGTGTAAAATCCAGAAAGGCAGCACAGACCATGGAGAAGAGGGAGCCTTGTTATGCTGATCGGCGGGATGTAATTTGCCAACACCACTCTGGAGAAGTGTATGGTGTTTCCTCAAACACCTAAAAAACCAAGCAACGGAGCCTACAGCACTTCCACTTATGGTCCTATAGCTTAGTGAAATTAAAATCAAAAACACACAGCCACCCCAAAGTTTCGGAAACAAAACACAATGACAGTGAAAGAGACAGCAATTCTTAAATAATTGATTCAGGGCTTGTGATGAAACCTGGATTTACCACATCTACACCCAGAGCTGGGTGAGGCATAAGGCTGGACACTTCGAACTGATAGCATTGGTGAGGTTCGGTGAGCAAATTCAGACCCTTTTTAGTCATACTGCATGGTACCCATTCCATGGGTCAATAATCTCCAGGTTTAAGGAATTCTTCCTTCAGCTAAAACATGCATGGGAAACCCAGAGTATTGTCCACTGTGAGACTGGGAAACCATTTTAAATGGCTCTCAGTTTTCGTTCCCTGGTACTCGGGTTCACCATTCCAGATGCTTTACTAACCCTCTACCCACTTGGAGAGTCAGTGCCTTTAACCTCCTGTTTGGCACAGTTTGCAATTTCTGCACAAGATGAACAGGAATAGGGAGAACCAATGAGAGACTAGCTGTAGGTGTCTCCACGGGCAAATTGAATGCTCATTTCTCACCAGAAAGAGGAATTTACCAAAGGCTCAGCGTGCCGTGCCGAAACCAGATTACGGCCTGAAGCAATCCTGCGGTTTTGCGGCCAGCTCACAAGAAAGCATGTTGAAGAAAGGAGCTCAGGGACACTGTATTTAACAAACCTGCAGAGTTATTAATGACAGGTATCATACAAAAATATATTGAAGTAAGGCTGCGAGGAGGTCTTGAAAGCGGGGCAGTATTCCTGGAATATGATTTCAGGACGTAGACGGGAAGTGCTCTGAAAGCATAGGAGAAGAGGCAGATCCTGGACAATGATGCACTTGGTCAAAATGTGCATATGCGATTTTTCCAGGGCCCTCATTAAAGAGGGTAGGAGGCTCCCAGAATGCTTTAGTGGCCAACAGAGGGCCCACATCATCAAGGCGACGTGAGCCAGCCAGGCAGGAGTGACCTCACATCAGAGGGCCCACCTCACAGAAGGGTAAGGAACCCAGCCAGGATCAGACTCTCACCAGAGTGCCCACATCAGCAAGGGGCTGTGAACCAGGCAGGAGTGTCATCACACCCGTGGGGCCATATCATCAAAAGTTGAGGTAACAAGAAAATGTGGCCTCAAACCAGAGGACCCACATCACCATGGGTCTTGGAGCGAGGCAGGCAGGATTAACCTCACAACACATGGCCCATTGTATAAAAAAGGTGAGGAATCCAGCAGTTGGAACATCCCAGCAGGCGGCCCAGAGCACCGAGGCTATGGGATCCAGGCAGTGATGAACTCACAACAGAGGGCCCTCATCATGAAACTGTGAGCAAACCAGCCGTTGTGACCTCAGAGCACAAGGCCCACATCCCCATGGGGAAGGGAACCAAGTAGGAGTGTCATCGCACCAGTGGGCACACATCAGAAAATGTGGGGAGCCCAGCAGTTAGGGCCTGACACCAGAGGGCTCTCATCACCGAGGAGAGGAGGCTCCCAGCAGGCTCCAACTGCTACCAGTGGGCCACCGTCGCCAATGCGGGGTGTGCCAGCCAGGCAAGAGTGACCACAGAGCAGAGGGCCCACCTCACAAAAGTGTGAGGAACCCAAGGAGGATCAGACTCTCACCAGAGGGCCCACATCACCAAGAGAATGGGAACCAGGCTGGAGTGTCCTCACACCAGTGGGACCTCATCAACGAAATGTGAGTGACCCAGCACACGTGGCCTCAAACCAGAGGACACACATCACCAAGGGGCTGGGAGTGAGGCAGGCAGGAGGAGTCTCAAAACAGAGGGCCCATAGAAGAAAAAAGGTGAGGAATCCCGCAGTTGGAACCTCCCAGCAGGCGGCCAGGAGCAGCGAGGCTATGGGATCCAGACCTGACTGAACACAAAACAGAAGGCCCTCATCATGAAACTGTGAGCAACCCAGGCTTTGGGACCTCAGAGCAGAAGGCCCACATTCCTATGTGGTTGGGAACATGGCATAAGTGTACTCGCACCTCAGGGCACACATCAGAGAATTTGGGAGCTCAGAAGTTAGGGTCTGACGCCAGAGGGCCCTCATTACCAAGGGGAGGAGACTCCAAGCAGGCACCAACTCCCAACTGAGGGCCCATGTCGACAAGGTGACGTGTGACAGCCAGGCAGGAGTGACCTCACAGCAGAGGGCCTACCTCACAGAAGGGTGACGAACCCAGCCAGGGTAAGACTCTCACCAGAGGGCCCACATAACCAAGGGCATCAGAACCAGGCAGGACTGTCTTCACACCAGGGTGACCACATCATAGAAAGGTGAGGAAACCAGCACATGAGGCCTAAACCAGAGGACCCACATCTCCAAGGGGCTCGGATTGAGGCAGGCATGAGTAGCCTCACAACACAGGGCCAATAGAATAAAAAAGGTGAGGAATCCTGCAGTGGGAACCTCCCAGCAGGCGGCCTAGAGCACCGAGTCTATGTGATCCAGGCTGCAGTGAACTCACAGCAGAGGGCCCACATCATGAAACTGTGAACAACCCAGCCATTGGGACCTCAGAGAAGAAGGCCCACATCTCCATGGGGATGGGAACCTCGCAGGAGTGTCCTCGCACCACTTAGCACGTATCAGAAAATGTGGGTACCCAGCAGTTAGGGCCTGACGCAAGAGGGCCCTCATCACCGAGGGGAGGAGGCTCCCAGCATGCTCCAACTGCCACAAGAGGGCCGATGTTGCCCAGGCGGGGTGTGCCAGCCAGGCAGGAGTGACCTCACAGCAGAGGGCCCACCTCACAGAAGGGTGAGGAACCCAGCCAGGATCAGACTCTCACCAGAGAGCCCACATCTTCAAGGGGATAGGAACCAGGCAAGAGTGTCCTCACACCAGTGGGGCCACATCATCGAAAGGTGAGGGACCCAGCACACGTGGCCTCAAACCAGAGGACACACATCACCAAGGGGCTGGGAGTGAGGCAGGCAGGAGGAGTCTCAAAACAGAGGGCCCATAGAAGAAAAAAGGTGAGGAATCCCGCAGTTGTAACCTCCCCGCAGGTGGCCAGGAGCAGCGAGGCTATGTGATCCAGGCCGGAGTGAACTCACACCAGAGGGCCCTCATCATGAAACTGAGCAACCCACCGTTGGGACCTCAGAGCAGAAGGCCCACATTCCCATGGTGTTGGGAACCTGGCAGGAGTGTACTCGCACCACAGGGCGCACATCAGAAAATTTTGGGAGGCCAGGAGTTAGGGTCTGACGCCAGAGGGCCCTCATTACCGAGGGGAGGAGACTCCCAGCAGGCACCAACTCCCAACTGAGGGCCCACATCGCCAAGGTGACGTGTGCCAGCCAGGCAGGAGTGACCTCACAGCAGAGGGTCCACCTCCCAGAAGTGTGAGGAATCCAGACAGGATCAGACTCTCACCAGAGGGCCCCCATCGCCAAGGGGATGGGAACCAGGCAGGAGTGTCCTCACACCAGTGGGACCACATCAATAAAGGTGAGGTAACCAGTACATGTGGCCTTAAACCAGAGGACCTACATCACAAAAGGGCTGGGAGTGAGTCAGGAAGTTGGAGCATGAAAACTCAGGACCCAAAGAATAAAAAAGTTAAGGAATCCAGCAGTAGGAACCTCCCAGCAGGCGGCTCAGAGCCAGAGTCCATGAGATCTAGGCCTGAGTGAACTAACACCAGAGAGCCAACATCATGAAATGGTGAACAACACAGGTGTTGGGACCTTAGAGCAGAAGGCCCACATGCCCATGGGGATGGGAACCTGGCAGGAGTGCCCTCGCACCACTTAGCACGTATCAGAAAATGTGGGAACCCAGCAGTTAGGGCCTGATGCCAGAGGGCCTCATCACCGAGGGGAGGAGGCTCCCAGGAGGCTCCAACGGCCACCAGAGGGCCGACGTTGCCAAGGCGGGGTGTGCCAGCCAGGCAGGAGTTACCTTAGAGAAGAGGGCCCACCTCACAGAAGTGTGAGGAACCCAACCAGGATCAGACTGTCACCGGAGGGACCATATCACCAAGGGGATAGGAACAAGGCAGGAGTGTCCTCACACCAGTGGGGCCACATCATCCAAAGATGAGGAACCCATCACATGTGGCCTCAAACCAGAGGACACACATCACCAAGGGGCTGGGAGTGAGGGAGGTGTCTGCAGGGACACATTTAAATCTCATTTCCCACCAGGAAGAGGAATTAACCAAAGGCTCAGCATGCCGTGCCGGAACAAGATGAGGGCCTGAAGCAATCCTGCGGGTTTGCGGCCAGCTCACGAGAAAGCGAGTTGAAGAAAGGAGCTCAGGGGCACTGTAATTCACAAACCTGCAGAGTTATAAATGACAGCTATCGTCCAAAAATATATTGAAGGAATTATGCGAAGAGGACTTGTAAGCGGGGTAGAATTGCAGGAAAACGATTTCAGGGGGTAGACAGGAATTGCATTTAAAGCATAGGAAAAGAGGAAGAACGTGGACAATGATGCACTTGGCCAAAAAGGGCGTATGCGTTTTTCCCTGAATATATTCAGGGAAAAACGAATACGCCCTTTTTGGCCAACTAAGCAAGCATGTTAAAGAAATCGGCACTACAATGAAGCCACACTGCCCCCCATTCAGAAGGGCCATCTGAAAAATGTGTAAAATCCAGAAAGGCAGGACAGGTCATGGAGAACAGGGAGCCTTGTTATGCTGATGGTCGGGATGTTAATTGCCAACAGCCACTCTGGAGAAGTGTATGGTGTTTCCTGAAACACCTAAAAAACAAAGCAACGGAGCCTATGGCAATTCCACTTCTGGTCCTATAGCTTAGGGAAATTAAAATCAAAAACACACAGCCGCCCTAAAATTTCGGAAGGCTCTGTTTACAAGAACCTCGTCTACGGTACAAGTTAAACAACCCAGAAAGTGAAAAATAGATAAAGAAGTTGTGGTACGTACGTACAATGGAATATCACTCACCAATGAAATCTATGTCATCAGGCCCGTCGTGGCATAATGAGTGGATTCAGGTACGATGATTCTAAGTGAAATAAGTCACACAGAAAATGAAACATCGTAAGATATCCCTAATACACGGAATGTAAATTGGCTACACATGAACTGAATTACAAAACAGAACAGGGTCTCAAATTTAGAAAACCAACTTATGCTTGCTTAAGAGGAAACGTGAGTTGGGGTGCTGCATAAAACCAGAGATAGAAATTAGCACAGATACCTTTCCATAAGCCAAATATGTAATAGTCAAGACCTACCCCTTGCTCAACGAAATGGACTAAACACCCCATATTCAACGCCTAGGAATACACCTGACTAGTAAGAATCTTCAAACCCATGGATTTATATGTCTGTAAGAGAATGAAGCGTGTGTACAGCGGCATGAATGCAGCAGAGAAAATCCGATAAATCCCATTATCAAAATGAATTACAAAAACAAAACACAAGGACAGTGAAATAGAGAGCAATTCTTAAATAATTCATTCAGGGCTTGTGATGCAACCTGGATTTACCACATCTACACCCAGAGCTGAGTGAGACATAATGTAGGGCACTTTGGGCTGATAGCATTGGTGAGGTTCGATGAGCAAATGCAGACCCTTTGAAGTCATACTGCATGGTACCCATTCCATGGGTCCCAACTCTCCAGGTTTAAGGGATTCTTCCTTCAGCTAAAACATGCATGGGAAACCCACAGTATGGTGCACAGTGTGACCGGGAAACGTTTTCAAATGCATCTCAGTTTTCGTCCCCTGGTACTCGGTTTCACCATTCCAGACACTTTACTAACACTCTCCCCACTTGGGGAGTCAGTGCCTTTAACCTCCTGTTTGGCACAGTTTGCAATTTCTGTGCAAGATGAACAGGAATAGGGAGAACAAATGAGAGACTAGCTGTAGGTGTCTGCACGGGCAAATTTAATGCTCATTTCCCACCAGGAAGAGGAATTAACCAAAGGCTCAGCATGCCGTGCCAGAACCAGATTAGGGCCTGAAGCAATCCTGTGGTTTTGCCCCCAGCTCACAGGAAAGCGAGTTGAAGAAAGGAGCTCGGGGCACTGTAATTCACAAACCTGCAGAGTTATAAATGACAGCTATCGTCCAAAAATATATTGAAGTAAGGCTGCAAAGAGGACTTGAACATGCGGCAGAATTCCAGGAATACCATTTCAGGAGGTAGTCGCTAAGTCCTCTGAAGGTATAGGAAAAGAGGCAGAACATCGACAATGATGCACTTGGTCAAAAAGGGCATATGCGTTTTATCCAGGGCCCTCATTAAAGAGGGTAGGACGCTCCCAGCATGCTTCAGTGGCCAACAGAGGGCTCACGTCACCAAGGCGACGTGAGCCAACCAGGCAGGAGTGACCTCACATCAGAGGGCCCACCTCACAGAAGGGTAAGGAACCCAGTCAGGATCAGACTCTTACCAGAGTGCCCACATCAACAAGGGGCTGGGAACCAGGCAGGAGTGTCCTCACACCCATGGGGCCACATCATCGAAAGTTGAGGTACCCAGCACATGTGGCCTCAAACCAGATGACCCACATCACCATGGGTCTCAGAGCGAGGCAGGCAGGATCAACCTCCCAACACATGGCCCATTGTATAAAAAAGGTGAGGAATCTCGCAGTTGGAACCTCCCAGCAGGAGGCCAGGAGCAGCGAGGCTATGGGATCCAGGCCTGACTGAACTCAAAACAGAGGGCCCTCATCATGAAACTGTGAGCAACCCAGACGTTGGGACCTCAGAGCAGAAGGCCCACATTCCCATGTGGTTGGGAACCTGGCAGAAGTGTACTCGCACCACAGGGCGCACAACAGAGAAATTTGGGAGCCCAGAAGTTAGGGCCTGACGCCAGAGGGCCCTCATTACCAAGGGGAGGAGACTCCAAGCAGGCACCAACTCCCAACTGAGGGCCCATGTCGCCAAGGTGACGTGCAACAGCCAGGCAGGAGTGACCTCACAGCTGAGGGCCTACCTCACAGAATGGTGAGGAACCCAGCCAGGATAAGACTCTCACCAGAGTGCCCACATCACCAAGGGCATCAGAACCAGGCAGGACTGTCTTCACACCAGGGTGGCCACATCATAGAAAGGTGAGGAACCCAGCACATGTGGCCTAAACCAGAGGACCCAGATCTCCAAGGGGCTCGGAGTGAGGCAGGCAGGAGTAGCCTCACAACACAGGGCCAATAGAATAAAAAAGCTGAGGAATCCTGCAGTGGGAACCTCCCAGCAGGCGGCCCAGAGCACCGTGTCTATGCGATCCAGGCCGCAGTGAACTCACAGCAGAGGGCCCACATCATGAAACTGTGAGCAACCCAGCCGTTGGGACTTCAGAGCAGAAGGCCCACATCCCCATGGGGTTGGGAACATGGCACGAGTGTCCTCGCACCACTTAGCATGTATCAGAAAATGTGGGTACCCAGCAGTTAGGGTCTGACGCCAGAGGGCCCTCATCACCGAGGGGAGGAGGCTCCCAGCAGGCTCCAACTGCCACAAGAGGGCCTACGTTGCCAAGGCGGGGTGTGCCAGCCAGGCAGGAGTTACCTCACAGCACAGGGCCCACCTCACAGAAGTGTGATTAACCCAGCCAGGATCAGACTCTCACCAGAGGGCCCACATCACCAAGGGGATAGGAACCAGGCAGGAGTGTCCTCACACCAGTGGGGCCACATCTTCGAAAGCTGAGGGACCCAGCACACGTGGCCTCAAACCAGAGGACACACATCACAAAGGGGCTGGGAGTGAGGCAGGCAGGAGGAGCCTCAAAACAGAGGGCCCATAGAAGGAAAAAGGTGAGGAATCCCGCAGTTGGAACCTCCCCGCAGGCGGCCAGGACAAGCGAGGCTATGGGATCCAGGCCGGAGTGAACTCACACCAGAGGGCCCTCATCATGAAACTGAGCAACGTACCTTTGGGACCTCAGAGCAGAAGACCCACATTCCCATGGGGTTGGGAACCTGGCAGGAGTGTACTCGCACCACAGGGCGCACATCAGAAAATTTTGGGAGCCCAGGAGTTAGGGTCTGACGCCAGAGGGCCCTCATTACCGAGGGGAAGAGACTCCCAGCAGGCACCAACTCCCAACTGAGGGCCCACGTCGCCAAGGTGACGTGTGCCAGCCAGGCAGGAGTGGCCTCACAGCAGAGGGCCTACCTCACAGAAGGGTGAGGAACCCAGCCAGGATAAGACTCTCACCAGAGATCCCACATCACCAAGGGGATCGGAACAAGGCAGGAGTGTCCTCACACCAGTGTGGCCACATTATAGAAAGGTGAGGAGCCCAGCACATGTGGCCTAAACCAGAGGACCCACATTTCCAAGGTGCTCCGAGTGAGGCAGGCAGGAGCAGCCTAACAACACAGGGCCCACAGAATAAAAAATGTGAGGAATCCAGCAGTTTGAACCTCCCAGCAGGTGGCCCAGAGCATGGAGTCTATGGGATCCAAGCCACAGTGAACTCACAGCAGAGGGCCCACATCATGAAACTGTGAGCAACCCAGCCAGTGGGACCTCAGAGCAGAAGGCCCACAACCCCATGGGGATGGGAACCTCGCAGGAGTGTCCTCGCACAACTTAGCACGTATCAGAAAATGTGGGAACCCAGCAGTTAGGGCCTGACGCCAGCGGGCCCTCATCACGGAGGAGAGGAGGCTACCAGCAGGCTCCAAATGCCACCAGAGGGCCGACGTCACCAAGGAAACGGGAGCAAGCCAGGCAGGAGTTACCCCACAGCAGAGGGCCCACCTCACAGAAGTGTGAGGAACACAAACAGGATCAGACTATAGCCAGAGCGGCCACATCACCAAGGGGATGGAAACCAGGCAGGAGTGTCCTCACACCAGTGGGGCCACATCAGCGAAAGGTGAGGAACGCAGCACATGTGGCCTCAAACAAGGGGACACACATCACGAGAAGGCTGGGAGTGAGGCATGCAGGAGGAGACTCACAACACAGGGCCCATAGAATAAAAAAGGTGAGGAACCCCGCAGTTGAAAACTCCAAGCAGGTGGCCCAGAGCACCGAGGCTATGGGATCCATGCCGGAGTGAACTCACAGCAGAGGGCCCACATTCTGACACTGTGAGCAACCCAGCCGTTGGGACCACAGAGCAGAAAGCCCACATCCCCATGGGGATGGGACCCTGGCAGGAGTGTACTCGCACGACAGGGCGCACATCAGAAAATTTTGGGAGCCCATGAGTTAGGGCCTGACGCCAGAGGGCCCTCATTACCGAGGGGAGGAGACTCCCAGCAGGCACCAACTCCCAACTGAGGGCCCACATCACCAAGGTGACGTGTGCCAGCCAGGCAGGAGTGACCTCACAGCAGAGGGTCCACCTCCCAGAAGTGTGAGGAATCCAGACAGGATCAGACTCTCACCAGAGGGCCCCCATCGCCAAGGGGATGGGAACCAGGCAGGAGTGTCCTCACACCAGT
Organism: Delphinapterus leucas; assembly: GCF_059928025.1. Classification (NCBI taxonomy): domain Eukaryota; kingdom Metazoa; phylum Chordata; class Mammalia; order Artiodactyla; family Monodontidae; genus Delphinapterus; species Delphinapterus leucas. The sequence goes on from NW_028322267.1 coordinate 293,659, forward strand.
GGGACCACATCAATAAAGGTGAGGTAACCAGTACATGTGGCCTTAAACCAGAGGACCTACATCACAAAAGGGCTGGGAGTGAGTCAGGAAGTTGGAGCATGAAAACTCAGGACCCAAAGAATAAAAAAGTTAAGGAATCCAGCAGTAGGAACCTCCCAGCAGGCGGCTCAGAGCCAGAGTCCATGAGATCTAGGCCTGAGTGAACTAACACCAGAGAGCCAACATCATGAAATGGTGAACAACACAGGTGTTGGGACCTTAGAGCAGAAGGCCCACATGCCCATGGGGATGGGAACCTGGCAGGAGTGCCCTCGCACCACTTAGCACGTATCAGAAAATGTGGGAACCCAGCAGTTAGGGCCTGATGCCAGAGGGCCTCATCACCGAGGGGAGGAGGCTCCCAGGAGGCTCCAACGGCCACCAGAGGGCCGACGTTGCCAAGGCGGGGTGTGCCAGCCAGGCAGGAGTTACCTTAGAGAAGAGGGCCCACCTCACAGAAGTGTGAGGAACCCAACCAGGATCAGACTGTCACCGGAGGGACCATATCACCAAGGGGATAGGAACAAGGCAGGAGTGTCCTCACACCAGTGGGGCCACATCATCCAAAGATGAGGAACCCATCACATGTGGCCTCAAACCAGAGGACACACATCACCAAGGGGCTGGGAGTGAGGGAGTTGTCTGCAGGGGCACATTTAACTCTCATTTCCCACCAGGAAGAGGAATTAACCAAAGGCTCAGCATGCCGTGCCGGAACAAGATGAGGGCCTGAAGCAATCCTGCGGGTTTGCGGCCAGCTCACGAGAAAGCGAGTTGAAGAAAGGAGCTCAGGGGCACTGTAATTCACAAACCTGCAGAGTTATAAATGACAGCTATCGTCCAAAAATATATTGAAGGAATTATGCGAAGAGGACTTGTAAGCGGGGTAGAATTGCAGGAAAACGATTTCAGGGGGTAGACAGGAATTGCATTTAAAGCATAGGAAAGGAGGAAGAACGTGGACAATGATGCACTTGGCCAAAAAGGGCGTATGCGTTTTTCCCTGAATATATTCAGGGAAAAACGCATACGCCCTTTTTGGCCAACTAAGCAAGCATGTTAAAGAAATCGGCACTACAATGAAGCCTCACTGCCCCCCATTCAGAAGGGCCATCTGAAAAATGTGTAAAATCCAGAAAGGCAGCACAGGCCATGGAGAACAGGGAGCCTTGTTATGCTGATGGGCGGGATGTTAATTGCCAACAGCCACTCTGGAGAAGTGTATGGTGTTTCCTGAAACACCTAAAAAACAAAGCAACGGAGCCTATGGCAATTCCACTTATGGTCCTATAGCTTAGGGAAATTAAAATCAAAAACACACAGCCGCCCTAAAATTTCGGAAGGCTCTGTTTACAAGAACCTCGTCTACGGTACAAGTTAAACAACCCAGAAAGTGAAAAATAGATAAAGAAGATGTGGTACGTACGTACAATGGAATATCACTCACCAATGAAATCTATGTCATCAGGCCCGTCGTGGCATAATGAGTGGATTCAGGTACGATGATTCTAAGTGAAATAAGTCACACAGAAAATGAAACATCGTAAGATATCCCTAATACACGGAATGTAAACTTGGCTACACATGAACTGAATTACAAAACAGAGCAGGGTCTCAAATTTAGAAAACCAACTTATGCTTGCTTAAGAGGAAACGTGAGTTGGGGTGCTGCATAAAACCAGAGATAGAAATTAGCACAGATACCTTTCAATAAGCCAAATATGTAATAGTCAAGACCTACCCCTTGCTCAACGAAATGGACAAAACACCCCATATTCAACGCCTAGGAATACACCTGACTAGTAAGAATCTTCAAACCCATGGATTTATATGTCTGTAAGAGAATGAAGCGTGTGTACAGCGGCATGAATGCAGCAGAGAAAATCCGATAAATCCCATTATCAAAATGAATTACAAAAACAAAACACAAGGACAGTGAAATAGAGAGCAATTCTTAAATAATTCATTCAGAGCTTGTGATGCAACCTGGATTTACCACATCTACACCCAGAGCTGAGTGAGACATAATGTAGGGCACTTTGGGCTGATAGCATTGGTGAGGTTCGATGAGCAAATGCAGACCCTTTGAAGTCATACTGCATGGTACCCATTCCATGGGTCCCAACTCTCCAGGTTTAAGGGATTCTTCCTTCAGCTAAAACATGCATGGGAAACCCACAGTATGGTGCACGTGTGACCGTGAAACGTTTTCAAATGCATCTCAGTTTTCGTCCCCTTTAACTCGGGTTCACCATTCCAGACCCTTTACTAACACTCTCCTCACTTGGAGAGTCAGTGTCTTTAACCTCCTGTTTGGCACAGTTTGCAATTTCTGTGCAAGATGAACAGCAATCGGGAGAACCAATGAGAGACTTGCTGTAAGTGTCTGCACGGGCAAATTTAACGCTCATTTCCCACCAGGAAGAGGAATTAACCACAGGCTCAGCATGCCGTGCCGGAACAAGATTAGGGCCTGAAGGAATCCTGCGGGTTTGCGGCCAGCTCACAAGATAGCGAGTTGAAGAAAGGAGCTCAGGGGCACTGTAACTCACAAACCCGCAGAGTTATAAATGACAGCTATCGTCCAAAAATATATTGAAGGAAGGCTGCGAAGAGGACTTTTAAGAGGGCAGAATTGCAGGAAAACGATTTCAGGGGGTAGAATGGAATTGCATTTAAAGCATAGAAAAAGAGGCAGAACGTCGACAATGATGCTCTTAGCCAAAAAGGGCGTATGCGTTTTTTCCTGAATATATTCAGGAAAAAACGCATACGCCATTTTTGGCCAACCAAGCAAGCATGTTAAAGAAATCTGCAGTATAATGAAGTCTCACTGCCCCCCGGTCAAAAGGGCCATCTGATAAAAGTGTAACATATAGAAAGTCAGCACAGGCCATGGAGAACAGGGAGCCTTGTTATGCTGATGGGCGGGATGTAAATTGCCAACAGCCACTCTGGAGGAGTGTATGGTGTTTCCTGGAACACCTAAAAGACAAAGCAACGGAGCCTACGGCACTTCCACTTATGGTCCTATAGCTTAGGGAAATTAAAATCAAAAAAAAACACAGCCTCCCCAAAGTTTCGGACGGCTCTGTTTACAAGAACCTCATCTACGGTATAAGTTAAATATCCCAGAATGTGAAAAATGGATAAAGAAGTTGTGGTACGTACGTACAATGGAATATCACTCACCAATGAAATCTATGTCATCAGGCCCGTCGTGGCATAATGAGTGGATTCAGGTACGATGATTCTAAGTGAAATAAGTCACACAGAAAATGAAACATCATAAGATATCCCTAATACACGGAATGTAAACTTGGCTACACATGAACTGAATTACAAAACAGAACAGGGTCTCAAATTTAGAAAACCAACTTATGCTTGCTTAAGAGGAAACGTGAGTTGGGGTGCTGCATAAAACCAGAGATAGAAATTAGCACAGATACCTTTCCATAAGCCAAATATGTAATAGTCAAGAGCTACCCCTTGCTCAATGAAATGGACTAAACACCCCATATTCAACGCCTAGGAATACACCTGACTAGTAAGAATCTTCAAACCCATGGATTTATATGTCTGTAAGAGAATGAAGCGTGTGTACAGCGGCATGAATGCAGCAGAGAAAATCCGATAAATCCCATTATCAAAATGAATTACAAAAACAAAACACAAGGACAGTGAAATAGAGAGCAATTCTTAAATAATTCATTCAGGGCTTGTGATGCAACCTGGATTTACCACATCTACACCCAGAGCTGAGTGAGACATAAGGCTGGGCACTTCGGGCTGATAGCATTGGTGAGGTTCGATGAGCAAATGCAGACCCTTTGAAGTCATACTGCATGGTACCCATTCCATGGGTCCCAACTCTCCAGGTTTAAGGGATTCTTCCTTCAGCTAAAACATGCATGGGAAACCCACAGTATGGTGTACAGTGTGACCGGGAAACGTTTTCAAATGCTTCTCAGTTTTCGTCCCCTGGTACTCGGTTTCACCATTCCAGACCCTTTACTAACACTCTCCCCGCTTGGGGAGTCAGTGCCTTTAACCTCCTGTTTGGCACAGTTTGCAATTTCTGTGCAAGATGAACAGGAATAGGGAGAACAAATGAGAGACTAGCTGTAGGTGTCTGCACGGGCAAATTTAATGCTCATTTCCCACCAGGAAGAGGAATTAACCAAAGGCTCAGCATGCCGTGCCAGAACCAGATTAGGGCCTGAAGCAATCCTGTGGTTTTGCCCCCAGCTCACAGGAAAGCGAGTTGAAGAAAGGAGCTCGGGGCACTGTAATTCACAAACCTGCAGAGTTATAAATGACAGCTATCGTCCAAAAATATATTGAAATAAGGCTGCAAAGAGGACTTGAACATGCGGCAGAATTCCAGGAATACCATTTCAGGAGGTAGTCGCTAAGTCCTCTGAAGGTATAGGAAAAGAGGCAGAACATCGACAATGATGCACTTGGTCAAAAAGGGCATATGCGTTTTATCCAGGGCCCTCATTAAAGAGGGTAGGACGCTCCCAGCATGCTTCAGTGGCCAACAGAGGGCTCACGTCACCAAGGCGACGTGAGCCAACCAGGCAGGAGTGACCTCACATCAGAGGGCCCACCTCACAGAAGGGTAAGGAACCCAGTCAGGATCAGACTCTTACCAGAGTGCCCACATCAACAAGGGGCTGGGAACCAGGCAGGAGTGTCCTCACACCCATGGGGCCACATCATCGAAAGTTGAGGTACCCAGCACATGTGGCCTCAAACCAGATGACCCACATCACCATGGGTCTCAGAGCGAGGCAGGCAGGATCAACCTCCCAACACATGGCCCATTGTATAAAAAAGGTGAGGAATCTCGCAGTTGGAACCTCCCAGCAGGAGGCCAGGAGCAGCGAGGCTATGGGATCCAGGCCTGACTGAACTCAAAACAGAGGGCCCTCATCATGAAACTGTGAGCAACCCAGACGTTGGGACCTCAGAGCAGAAGGCCCACATTCCCATGTGGTTGGGAACCTGGCAGAAGTGTACTCGCACCACAGGGCGCACAACAGAGAAATTTGGGAGCCCAGAAGTTAGGGCCTGACGCCAGAGGGCCCTCATTACCAAGGGGAGGAGACTCCAAGCAGGCACCAACTCCCAACTGAGGGCCCATGTCGCCAAGGTGACGTGCAACAGCCAGGCAGGAGTGACCTCACAGCTGAGGGCCTACCTCACAGAATGGTGAGGAACCCAGCCAGGATAAGACTCTCACCAGAGTGCCCACATCACCAAGGGCATCAGAACCAGGCAGGACTGTCTTCACACCAGGGTGGCCACATCATAGAAAGGTGAGGAACCCAGCACATGTGGCCTAAACCAGAGGACCCAGATCTCCAAGGGGCTCGGAGTAAGGCAGGCAGGAGTAGCCTCACAACACAGGGCCAATAGAATAAAAAAGCTGAGGAATCCTGCAGTGGGAACCTCCCAGCAGGCGGCCCAGAGCACGGAGTCTATGGGATCCAAGCCACAGTGAACTCACAGCAGAGGGCCCACATCATGAAACTGTGAGCAACCCAGCCAGTGGGACCTCAGAGCAGAAGGCCCACAACCCCATGGGGATGGGAACCTCGCAGGAGTGTCCTCGCACAACTTAGCACGTATCAGAAAATGTGGGAACCCAGCAGTTAGTGCCTGACGCCAGAGGGCCCTCATCACGGAGGAGAGGAGGCTACCAGCAGGCTCCAAATGCCACCAGAGGGCCGACGTCACCAAGGAAACGGGAGCAAGCCAGGCAGGAGTTACCTCACAGCAGAGGGCCCACCTCACAGAAGTGTGAGGAACACAAACAGGATCAGACTATAGCCAGAGCGGCCACATCACCAAGGGGATGGAAACCAGGCAGGAGTGTCCTCACACCAGTGGGGCCACATCAGCGAAAGGTGAGGAACACAGCACATGTGGCCTCAAACAAGGGGACACACATCACGAGAAGGCTGGGAGTGAGGCATACAGGAGGAGACTCACAACACAGGGCCCATAGAATAAAAAAGGTGAGGAACCCCGCAGTTGAAAACTCCAAGCAGGTGGCCCAGAGCACCGAGGCTATGGGATCCATGCCGGAGTGAACTCACAGCAGAGGGCCCACATTCTGACACTGTGAGCAACCCAGCCGTTGGGACCACAGAGCAGAAAGCCCACATCCCCATGGGGATGGGACCCTGGCAGGAGTGTACTCGCACGACAGGGCGCACATCAGAAAATTTTGGGAGCCCATGAGTTAGGGCCTGACGCCAGAGGGCCCTCATTACCGAGGGGAGGAGACTCCCAGCAGGCACCAACTCCCAACTGAGGGCCCACATCACCAAGGTGACGTGTGCCAGCCAGGCAGGAGTGACCTCACAGCAGAGGGTCCACCTCCCAGAAGTGTGAGGAATCCAGACAGGATCAGACTCTCACCAGAGGGCCCCCATCGCCAAGGGGATGGGAACCAGGCAGGAGTGTCCTCACACCAGTGGGACCACATCAATAAAGGTGAGGTAACCAGTACATGTGGCCTTAAACCAGAGGACCTACATCACAAAAGGGCTGGGAGTGAGTCAGGAAGTTGGAGCATGAAAACTCAGGACCCAAAGAATAAAAAAGTTAAGGAATCCAGCAGTAGGAACCTCCCAGCAGGCGGCTCAGAGCCAGAGTCCATGAGATCTAGGCCTGAGTGAACTAACACCAGAGAGCCAACATCATGAAATGGTGAACAACACAGGTGTTGGGACCTTAGAGCAGAAGGCCCACATGCCCATGGGGATGGGAACCTGGCAGGAGTGCCCTCGCACCACTTAGCACGTATCAGAAAATGTGGGAACCCAGCAGTTAGGGCCTGATGCCAGAGGGCCTCATCACCGAGGGGAGGAGGCTCCCAGGAGGCTCCAACGGCCACCAGAGGGCCGACGTTGCCAAGGCGGGGTGTGCCAGCCAGGCAGGAGTTACCTTAGAGAAGAGGGCCCACCTCACAGAAGTGTGAGGAACCCAACCAGGATCAGACTGTCACCGGAGGGACCATATCACCAAGGGGATAGGAACAAGGCAGGAGTGTCCTCACACCAGTGGGGCCACATCATCCAAAGATGAGGAACCCATCACATGTGGCCTCAAACCAGAGGACACACATCACCAAGGGGCTGGGAGTGAGGGAGGTGTCTGCAGGGGTACATTTAACTCTCATTTCCCACCAGGAAGAGGAATTAACCAAAGGCTCAGCATGCCGTGCCGGAACAAGATGAGGGCCTGAAGCAATCCTGCGGGTTTGCGGCCAGCTCACGAGAAAGCGAGTTGAAGAAAGGAGCTCAGGGGCACTGTAATTCACAAACCTGCAGAGTTATAAATGACAGCTATCGTCCAAAAATATATTGAAGGAATTATGCGAAGAGGACTTGTAAGCGGGGTAGAATTGCAGGAAAACGATTTCAGGGGGTAGACAGGAATTGCATTTAAAGCATAGGAAAAGAGGCAGAACGTGGACAATGATGCACTTGGCCAAAAAGGGCGTATGCGTTTTTCCCTGAATATATTCAGGGAAAAACGCATACGCCCTTTTTGGCCAACTAAGCAAGCATGTTAAAGAAATCGGCACTACAATGAAGCCTCACTGCCCCCCATTCAGAAGGGCCATCTGAAAAATGTGTAAAATCCAGAAAGGCAGCACAGGCCATGGAGAACAGGGAGCCTTGTTATGCTGATGGGCGGGATGTTAATTGCCAACAGCCACTCTGGAGAAGTGTATGGTGTTTCCTGAAACACCTAAAAAACAAAGCAACGGAGCCTATGGCAATTCCACTTATGGTCCTATAGCTTAGGGAAATTAAAATCAAAAACACACAGCCGCCCTAAAATTTCGGAAGGCTCTGTTTACAAGAACCTCGTCTACGGTACAAGTTAAACAACCCAGAAAGTGAAAAATAGATAAAGAAGTTGTGGTACGTACGTACAATGGAATATCACTCACCAATGAAATCTATGTCATCAGGCCCGTCGTGGCATAATGAGTGGATTCAGGTACGATGATTCTAAGTGAAATAAGTCACACAGAAAATGAAACATCGTAAGATATCCCTAATACACGGAATGTAAACTTGGCTACACATGAACTGAATTACAAAACAGAACAGGGTCTCAAATTTAGAAAACCAACTTATGCTTGCTTAAGAGGAAACGTGAGTTGGGGTGCTGCATAAAACCAGAGATAGAAATTAGCACAGATACCTTTCCATAAGCCAAATATGTAATAGTCAAGACCTACCCCTTGCTCAACGAAATGGACTAAACACCCCATATTCAACGCCTAGGAATACACCTGACTAGTAAGAATCTTCAAACCCATGGATTTATATGTCTGTAAGAGAATGAAGCGTGTGTACAGCGGCATGAATGCAGCAGAGAAAATCCGATAAATCCCATTATCAAAATGAATTACAAAAACAAAACACAAGGACAGTGAAATAGAGAGCAATTCTTAAATAATTCATTCAGGGCTTGTGATGCAACCTGGATTTACCACATCTACACCCAGAGCTGAGTGAGACATAAGGCTGGGCACTTCGGGCTGATAGCATTGGTGAGGTTCGATGAGCAAATGCAGACCCTTTGAAGTCATACTGCATGGTACCCATTCCATGGGTCCCAACTCTCCAGGTTTAAGGGATTCTTCCTTCAGCTAAAACATGCATGGGAAACCCACAGTATGGTGCACGTGTGACCGTGAAACGTTTTCAAAAGCATCTCAGTTTTCGTCCCCTTTAACTCGGGTTCACCATTCCAGACCCTTTACTAACACTCTCCTCACTTGGAGAGTCAGTGTCTTTAACCTCCTGTTGGGCACAGTTTGCAATTTCTGTGCAAGATGAACAGCAATCGGGAGAACCAATGAGAGACTTGCTGTAAGTGTCTGCACGGGCAAATTTAACGCTCATTTCCCACCAGGAAGAGGTATTAACCACAGGCTCAGCATGCCGTGCCGGAACCAGATTAGGGCCTGAAGGAATCCTGCGGGTTTGCGGCCAGCTCACAAGATAGCGAGTTGAAGAAAGGAGCTCAGGGGCACTGTAACTCACAAACCCGCAGAGTTATAAATGACAGCTATCGTCCAAAAATATATTGAAGGAAGGCTGCGAAGAGGACTTTTAAGAGGGCAGAATTGCAGGAAAACGATTTCAGGGGGTAGAATGGAATTGCATTTAAAGCATAGAAAAAGAGGCAGAACGTCGACAATGATGCTCTTAGCCAAAAAGGGCGTATGCGTTTTTTCCTGAATATATTCAGGAAAAAACGCATACGCCCTTTTTGGCCAACCAAGCAAGCATGTTAAAGAAATCTGCAGTATAATGAAGTCTCACTGCCCCCCGGTCAAAAGGGCCATCTGATAAAAGTGTAACATATAGAAAGTCAGCACAGGCCATGGAGAACAGGGAGCCTTGTTATGCTGATGGGCGGGATGTAAATTGCCAACAGCCACTCTGGAGAAGTGTATGGTGTTTCCTGGAACACCTAAAAGACAAAGCAACGGAGCCTACGGCACTTCCACTTATGGTCCTATAGCTTAGGGAAATTAAAATCAAAAAAAAACACAGCCTCCCCAAAGTTTCGGACGGCTCTGTTTACAAGAACCTCATCTACGGTATAAGTTAAATATCCCAGAATGTGAAAAATGGATAAAGAAGTTGTGGTACGTACGTACAATGGAATATCACTCACCAATGAAATCTATGTCATCAGGCCCGTCGTGGCATAATGAGTGGATTCAGGTACGATGATTCTAAGTGAAATAAGTCACACAGAAAATGAAACATCATAAGATATCCCTAATACACGGAATGTAAACTTGGCTACACATGAACTGAATTACAAAACAGAACAGGGTCTCAAATTTAGAAAACCAACTTATGCTTGCTTAAGAGGAAACGTGAGTTGGGGTGCTGCATAAAACCAGAGATAGAAATTAGCACAGATACCTTTCCATAAGCCAAATATGTAATAGTCAAGACCTACCCCTTGCTCAACGAAATGGACTAAACACCCCATATTCAACGCCTAGGAATACACCTGACTAGTAAGAATCTTCAAACCCATGGATTTATATGTCTGTAAGAGAATGAAGCGTGTGTACAGCGGCATGAATGCAGCAGAGAAAATCCGATAAATCCCATTATCAAAATGAATTACAAAAACAAAACACAAGGACAGTGAAATAGAGAGCAATTCTTAAATAATTCATTCAGGGCTTGTGATGCAACCTGGATTTACCACATCTACACCCAGAGCTGAGTGAGACATAAGGCTGGGCACTTCGGGCTGATAGCATTGGTGAGGTTCGTTGAGCAAATGCAGACCCTTTGAAGTCATACTGCATGGTACCCATTCCATGGGTCCCAACTCTCCAGGTTTAAGGGATTCTTCCTTCAGCTAAAACATGCATGGGAAACCCACAGTATGGTGTACAGTGTGACCGGGAAACGTTTTCAAATGCTTCTCAGTTTTCGTCCCCTGGTACTCGGTTTCACCATTCCAGACACTTTACTAACACTCTCCCCGCTTGGGGAGTCAGTGCCTTTAACCTCCTGTTTGGCACAGTTTGCAATTTCTGTGCAAGATGAACAGGAATAGGGAGAACAAATGAGAGACTAGCTGTAGGTGTCTGCACGGGCAAATTTAATGCTCATTTCCCACCAGGAAGAGGAATTAACCAAAGGCTCAGCATGCCGTGCCAGAACCAGATTAGGGCCTGAAGCAATCCTGTGGTTTTGCCCCCAGCTCACAGGAAAGCGAGTTGAAGAAAGGAGCTCGGGGCACTGTAATTCACAAACCTGCAGAGTTATAAATGACAGCTATCGTCCAAAAATATATTGAAATAAGGCTGCAAAGAGGACTTGAACATGCGGCAGAATTCCAGGAATACCATTTCAGGAGGTAGTCGCTAAGTCCTCTGAAGGTATAGGAAAAGAGGCAGAACATCGACAATGATGCACTTGGTCAAAAAGGGCATATGCGTTTTATCCAGGGCCCTCATTAAAGAGGGTAGGACGCTCCCAGCATGCTTCAGTGGCCAACAGAGGGCTCACGTCACCAAGGCGACGTGAGCCAACCAGGCAGGAGTGACCTCACATCAGAGGGCCCACCTCACAGAAGGGTAAGGAACCCAGTCAGGATCAGACTCTTACCAGAGTGCCCACATCAACAAGGGGCTGGGAACCAGGCAGGAGTGTCCTCACACCCATGGGGCCACATCATCGAAAGTTGAGGTACCCAGCACATGTGGCCTCAAACCAGATGACCCACATCACCATGGGTCTCAGAGCGAGGCAGGCAGGATCAACCTCCCAACACATGGCCCATTGTATAAAAAAGGTGAGGAATCTCGCAGTTGGAACCTCCCAGCAGGAGGCCAGGAGCAGCGAGGCTATGGGATCCAGGCCTGACTGAACTCAAAACAGAGGGCCCTCATCATGAAACTGTGAGCAACCCAGACGTTGGGACCTCAGAGCAGAAGGCCCACATTCCCATGTGGTTGGGAACCTGGCAGAAGTGTACTCGCACCACAGGGCGCACAACAGAGAAATTTGGGAGCCCAGAAGTTAGGGCCTGACGCCAGAGGGCCCTCATTACCAAGGGGAGGAGACTCCAAGCAGGCACCAACTCCCAACTGAGGGCCCATGTCGCCAAGGTGACGTGCAACAGCCAGGCAGGAGTGACCTCACAGCTGAGGGCCTACCTCACAGAATGGTGAGGAACCCAGCCAGGATAAGACTCTCACCAGAGTGCCCACATCACCAAGGGCATCAGAACCAGGCAGGACTGTCTTCACACCAGGGTGGCCACATCATAGAAAGGTGAGGAACCCAGCACATGTGGCCTAAACCAGAGGACCCAGATCTCCAAGGGGCTCGGAGTGAGGCAGGCAGGAGTAGCCTCACAACACAGGGCCAATAGAATAAAAAAGCTGAGGAATCCTGCAGTGGGAACCTCCCAGCAGGCGGCCCAGAGCACGGAGTCTATGGGATCCAAGCCACAGTGAACTCACAGCAGAGGGCCCACATCATGAAACTGTGAGCAACCCAGCCAGTGGGACCTCAGAGCAGAAGGCCCACAACCCCATGGGGATGGGAACCTCGCAGGAGTGTCCTCGCACAACTTAGCACGTATCAGAAAATGTGGGAACCCAGCAGTTAGTGCCTGACGCCAGAGGGCCCTCATCACGGAGGAGAGGAGGCTACCAGCAGGCTCCAAATGCCACCAGAGGGCCGACGTCACCAAGGAAACGGGAGCAAGCCAGGCAGGAGTTACCTCACAGCAGAGGGCCCACCTCACAGAAGTGTGAGGAACACAAACAGGATCAGACTATAGCCAGAGCGGCCACATCACCAAGGGGATGGAAACCAGGCAGGAGTGTCCTCACACCAGTGGGGCCACATCAGCGAAAGGTGAGGAACACAGCACATGTGGCCTCAAACAAGGGGACACACATCACGAGAAGGCTGGGAGTGAGGCATACAGGAGGAGACTCACAACACAGGGCCCATAGAATAAAAAAGGTGAGGAACCCCGCAGTTGAAAACTCCAAGCAGGTGGCCCAGAGCACCGAGGCTATGGGATCCATGCCGGAGTGAACTCACAGCAGAGGGCCCACATTCTGACACTGTGAGCAACCCAGCCGTTGGGACCACAGAGCAGAAAGCCCACATCCCCATGGGGATGGGACCCTGGCAGGAGTGTACTCGCACGACAGGGCGCACATCAGAAAATTTTGGGAGCCCATGAGTTAGGGCCTGACGCCAGAGGGCCCTCATTACCGAGGGGAGGAGACTCCCAGCAGGCACCAACTCCCAACTGAGGGCCCACATCACCAAGGTGACGTGTGCCAGCCAGGCAGGAGTGACCTCACAGCAGAGGGTCCACCTCCCAGAAGTGTGAGGAATCCAGACAGGATCAGACTCTCACCAGAGGGCCCCCATCGCCAAGGGGATGGGAATCAGGCAGGAGTGTCCTCACACCAGTGGGACCACATCAATAAAGGTGAGGTAACCAGTACATGTGGCCTTAAACCAGAGGACCTACATCACAAAAGGGCTGGGAGTGAGTCAGGAAGTTGGAGCATGAAAACTCAGGACCCAAAGAATAAAAAAGTTAAGGAATCCAGCAGTAGGAACCTCCCAGCAGGCGGCTCAGAGCCAGAGTCCATGAGATCTAGGCCTGAGTGAACTAACACCAGAGAGCCAACATCATGAAATGGTGAACAACACAGGTGTTGGGACCTTAGAGCAGAAGGCCCACATGCCCATGGGGATGGGAACCTGGCAGGAGTGCCCTCGCACCACTTAGCACGTATCAGAAAATGTGGGAACCCAGCAGTTAGGGCCTGATGCCAGAGGGCCTCATCACCGAGGGGAGGAGGCTCCCAGGAGGCTCCAACGGCCACCAGAGGGCCGACGTTGCCAAGGCGGGGTGTGCCAGCCAGGCAGGAGTTACCTTAGAGAAGAGGGCCCACCTCACAGAAGTGTGAGGAACCCAACCAGGATCAGACTGTCACCGGAGGGACCATATCACCAAGGGGATAGGAACAAGGCAGGAGTGTCCTCACACCAGTGGGGCCACATCATCCAAAGATGAGGAACCCATCACATGTGGCCTCAAACCAGAGGACACACATCACCAAGGGGCTGGGAGTGAGGGAGGTGTCTGCAGGGGCACATTTAACTCTCATTTCCCACCAGGAAGAGGAATTAACCAAAGGCTCAGCATGCCGTGCCGGAACAAGATGAGGGCCTGAAGCAATCCTGCGGGTTTGCGGCCAGCTCACGAGAAAGCGAGTTGAAGAAAGGAGCTCAGGGGCACTGTAATTCACAAACCTGCAGAGTTATAAATGACAGCTATCGTCCAAAAATATATTGAAGGAATTATGCGAAGAGGACTTGTAAGCGGGGTAGAATTGCAGGAAAACGATTTCAGGGGGTAGACAGGAATTGCATTTAAAGCATAGGAAAAGAGGCAGAACGTCGACAATGATGCACTTGGCCAAAAAGGGCGTATGCGTTTTTCCCTGAATATATTCAGGGAAAAACGCATACGCCCTTTTTGGCCAACTAAGCAAGCATGTTAAAGAAATCGGCACTACAATGAAGCCTCACTGCCCCCCATTCAGAAGGGCCATCTGAAAAATGTGTAAAATCCAGAAAGGCAGCACAGGCCATGGAGAACAGGGAGCCTTGTTATGCTGATGGGCGGGATGTTAATTGCCAACAGCCACTCTGGAGAAGTGTATGGTGTTTCCTGAAACACCTAAAAAACAAAGCAACGGAGCCTATGGCAATTCCACTTATGGTCCTATAGCTTAGGGAAATTAAAATCAAAAACACACAGCCGCCCTAAAATTTCGGAAGGCTCTGTTTACAAGAACCTCGTCTACGGTACAAGTTAAACAACCCAGAAAGTGAAAAATAGATAAAGAAGTTGTGGTACGTACGTACAATGGAATATCACTCACCAATGAAATCTATGTCATCAGGCCCGTCGTGGCATAATGAGTGGATTCAGGTACGATGATTCTAAGTGAAATAAGTCACACAGAAAATGAAACATCGTAAGATATCCCTAATACACGGAATGTAAACTTGGCTACACATGAACTGAATTACAAAACAGAACAGGGTCTCAAATTTAGAAAACCAACTTATGCTTGCTTAAGAGGAAACGTGAGTTGGGGTGCTGCATAAAACCAGAGATAGAAATTAGCACAGATACCTTTCCATAAGCCAAATATGTAATAGTCAAGACCTACCCCTTGCTCAACGAAATGGACTAAACACCCCATATTCAACGCCTAGGAATACACCTGACTAGTAAGAATCTTCAAACCCATGGATTTATATGTCTGTAAGAGAATGAAGCGTGTGTACAGCGGCATGAATGCAGCAGAGAAAATCCGATAAATCCCATTATCAAAATGAATTACAAAAACAAAACACAAGGACAGTGAAATAGAGAGCAATTCTTAAATAATTCATTCAGGGCTTGTGATGCAACCTGGATTTACCACATCTACACCCAGAGCTGAGTGAGACATAAGGCTGGGCACTTCGGGCTGATAGCATTGGTGAGGTTCGATGAGCAAATGCAGACCCTTTGAAGTCATACTGCATGGTACCCATTCCATGGGTCCCAACTCTCCAGGTTTAAGGGATTCTTCCTTCAGCTAAAACATGCATGGGAAACCCACAGTATGGTGCACGTGTGACCGTGAAACGTTTTCAAAAGCATCTCAGTTTTCGTCCCCTTTAACTCGGGTTCACCATTCCAGACCCTTTACTAACACTCTCCTCACTTGGAGAGTCAGTGTCTTTAACCTCCTGTTGGGCACAGTTTGCAATTTCTGTGCAAGATGAACAGCAATCGGGAGAACCAATGAGAGACTTGCTGTAAGTGTCTGCACGGGCAAATTTAACGCTCATTTCCCACCAGGAAGAGGTATTAACCACAGGCTCAGCATGCCGTGCCGGAACCAGATTAGGGCCTGAAGGAATCCTGCGGGTTTGCGGCCAGCTCACAAGATAGCGAGTTGAAGAAAGGAGCTCAGGGGCACTGTAACTCACAAACCCGCAGAGTTATAAATGACAGCTATCGTCCAAAAATATATTGAAGGAAGGCTGCGAAGAGGACTTTTAAGAGGGCAGAATTGCAGGAAAACGATTTCAGGGGGTAGAATGGAATTGCATTTAAAGCATAGAAAAAGAGGCAGAACGTCGACAATGATGCTCTTAGCCAAAAAGGGCGTATGCGTTTTTTCCTGAATATATTCAGGAAAAAACGCATACGCCCTTTTTGGCCAACCAAGCAAGCATGTTAAAGAAATCTGCAGTATAATGAAGTCTCACTGCCCCCCGGTCAAAAGGGCCATCTGATAAAAGTGTAACATATAGAAAGTCAGCACAGGCCATGGAGAACAGGGAGCCTTGTTATGCTGATGGGCGGGATGTAAATTGCCAACAGCCACTCTGGAGAAGTGTATGGTGTTTCCTGGAACACCTAAAAGACAAAGCAACGGAGCCTACGGCACTTCCACTTATGGTCCTATAGCTTAGGGAAATTAAAATCAAAAAAAAACACAGCCTCCCCAAAGTTTCGGACGGCTCTGTTTACAAGAACCTCATCTACGGTATAAGTTAAATATCCCAGAATGTGAAAAATGGATAAAGAAGTTGTGGTACGTACGTACAATGGAATATCACTCACCAATGAAATCTATGTCATCAGGCCCGTCGTGGCATAATGAGTGGATTCAGGTACGATGATTCTAAGTGAAATAAGTCACACAGAAAATGAAACATCATAAGATATCCCTAATACACGGAATGTAAACTTGGCTACACATGAACTGAATTACAAAACAGAACAGGGTCTCAAATTTAGAAAACCAACTTATGCTTGCTTAAGAGGAAACGTGAGTTGGGGTGCTGCATAAAACCAGAGATAGAAATTAGCACAGATACCTTTCCATAAGCCAAATATGTAATAGTCAAGACCTACCCCTTGCTCAACGAAATGGACTAAACACCCCATATTCAACGCCTAGGAATACACCTGACTAGTAAGAATCTTCAAACCCATGGATTTATATGTCTGTAAGAGAATGAAGCGTGTGTACAGCGGCATGAATGCAGCAGAGAAAATCCGATAAATCCCATTATCAAAATGAATTACAAAAACAAAACACAAGGACAGTGAAATAGAGAGCAATTCTTAAATAATTCATTCAGGGCTTGTGATGCAACCTGGATTTACCACATCTACACCCAGAGCTGAGTGAGACATAAGGCTGGGCACTTCGGGCTGATAGCATTGGTGAGGTTCGTTGAGCAAATGCAGACCCTTTGAAGTCATACTGCATGGTACCCATTCCATGGGTCCCAACTCTCCAGGTTTAAGGGATTCTTCCTTCAGCTAAAACATGCATGGGAAACCCACAGTATGGTGTACAGTGTGACCGGGAAACGTTTTCAAATGCTTCTCAGTTTTCGTCCCCTGGTACTCAGTTTCACCATTCCAGACACTTTACTAACACTCTCCCCGCTTGGGGAGTCAGTGCCTTTAACCTCCTGTTTGGCACAGTTTGCAATTTCTGTGCAAGATGAACAGGAATAGGGAGAACAAATGAGAGACTAGCTGTAGGTGTCTGCACGGGCAAATTTAATGCTCATTTCCCACCAGGAAGAGGAATTAACCAAAGGCTCAGCATGCCGTGCCAGAACCAGATTAGGGCCTGAAGCAATCCTGTGGTTTTGCCCCCAGCTCACAGGAAAGCGAGTTGAAGAAAGGAGCTCGGGGCACTGTAATTCACAAACCTGCAGAGTTATAAATGACAGCTATCGTCCAAAAATATATTGAAATAAGGCTGCAAAGAGGACTTGAACATGCGGCAGAATTCCAGGAATACCATTTCAGGAGGTAGTCGCTAAGTCCTCTGAAGGTATAGGAAAAGAGGCAGAACATCGACAATGATGCACTTGGTCAAAAAGGGCATATGCGTTTTATCCAGGGCCCTCATTAAAGAGGGTAGGACGCTCCCAGCATGCTTCAGTGGCCAACAGAGGGCTCACGTCACCAAGGCGACGTGAGCCAACCAGGCAGGAGTGACCTCACATCAGAGGGCCCACCTCACAGAAGGGTAAGGAACCCAGTCAGGATCAGACTCTTACCAGAGTGCCCACATCAACAAGGGGCTGGGAACCAGGCAGGAGTGTCCTCACACCCATGGGGCCACATCATCGAAAGTTGAGGTACCCAGCACATGTGGCCTCAAACCAGATGACCCACATCACCATGGGTCTCAGAGCGAGGCAGGCAGGATCAACCTCCCAACACATGGCCCATTGTATAAAAAAGGTGAGGAATCTCGCAGTTGGAACCTCCCAGCAGGAGGCCAGGAGCAGCGAGGCTATGGGATCCAGGCCTGACTGAACTCAAAACAGAGGGCCCTCATCATGAAACTGTGAGCAACCCAGACGTTGGGACCTCAGAGCAGAAGGCCCACATTCCCATGTGGTTGGGAACCTGGCAGAAGTGTACTCGCACCACAGGGCGCACAACAGAGAAATTTGGGAGCCCAGAAGTTAGGGCCTGACGCCAGAGGGCCCTCATTACCAAGGGGAGGAGACTCCAAGCAGGCACCAACTCCCAACTGAGGGCCCATGTCGCCAAGGTGACGTGCAACAGCCAGGCAGGAGTGACCTCACAGCTGAGGGCCTACCTCACAGAATGGTGAGGAACCCAGCCAGGATAAGACTCTCACCAGAGTGCCCACATCACCAAGGGCATCAGAACCAGGCAGGACTGTCTTCACACCAGGGTGGCCACATCATAGAAAGGTGAGGAACCCAGCACATGTGGCCTAAACCAGAGGACCCAGATCTCCAAGGGGCTCGGAGTGAGGCAGGCAGGAGTAGCCTCACAACACAGGGCCAATAGAATAAAAAAGCTGAGGAATCCTGCAGTGGGAACCTCCCAGCAGGCGGCCCAGAGCACGGAGTCTATGGGATCCAAGCCACAGTGAACTCACAGCAGAGGGCCCACATCATGAAACTGTGAGCAACCCAGCCAGTGGGACCTCAGAGCAGAAGGCCCACAACCCCATGGGGATGGGAACCTCGCAGGAGTGTCCTCGCACAACTTAGCACGTATCAGAAAATGTGGGAACCCAGCAGTTAGTGCCTGACGCCAGAGGGCCCTCATCACGGAGGAGAGGAGGCTACCAGCAGGCTCCAAATGCCACCAGAGGGCCGACGTCACCAAGGAAACGGGAGCAAGCCAGGCAGGAGTTACCTCACAGCAGAGGGCCCACCTCACAGAAGTGTGAGGAACACAAACAGGATCAGACTATAGCCAGAGCGGCCACATCACCAAGGGGATGGAAACCAGGCAGGAGTGTCCTCACACCAGTGGGGCCACATCAGCGAAAGGTGAGGAACACAGCACATGTGGCCTCAAACAAGGGGACACACATCACGAGAAGGCTGGGAGTGAGGCATGCAGGAGGAGACTCACAACACAGGGCCCATAGAATAAAAAAGGTGAGGAACCCCGCAGTTGAAAACTCCAAGCAGGTGGCCCAGAGCACCGAGGCTATGGGATCCATGCCGGAGTGAACTCACAGCAGAGGGCCCACATTCTGACACTGTGAGCAACCCAGCCGTTGGGACCACAGAGCAGAAAGCCCACATCCCCATGGGGATGGGACCCTGGCAGGAGTGTACTCGCACGACAGGGCGCACATCAGAAAATTTTGGGAGCCCATGAGTTAGGGCCTGACGCAAGAGGGCCCTCATTACCGAGGGGAGGAGACTCCCAGCAGGCACCAACTCCCAACTGAGGGCCCACATCACCAAGGTGACGTGTGCCAGCCAGGCAGGAGTGACCTCACAGCAGAGGGTCCACCTCCCAGAAGTGTGAGGAATCCAGACAGGATCAGACTCTCACCAGAGGGCCCCCATCGCCAAGGGGATGGGAATCAGGCAGGAGTGTCCTCACACCAGTGGGACCACATCAATAAAGGTGAGGTAACCAGTACATGTGGCCTTAAACCAGAGGACCTACATCACAAAAGGGCTGGGAGTGAGTCAGGAAGTTGGAGCATGAAAACTCAGGACCCAAAGAATAAAAAAGTTAAGGAATCCAGCAGTAGGAACCTCCCAGCAGGCGGCTCAGAGCCAGAGTCCATGAGATCTAGGCCTGAGTGAACTAACACCAGAGAGCCAACATCATGAAATGGTGAACAACACAGGTGTTGGGACCTTAGAGCAGAAGGCCCACATGCCCATGGGGATGGGAACCTGGCAGGAGTGCCCTCGCACCACTTAGCACGTATCAGAAAATGTGGGAACCCAGCAGTTAGGGCCTGATGCCAGAGGGCCTCATCACCGAGGGGAGGAGGCTCCCAGGAGGCTCCAACGGCCACCAGAGGGCCGACGTTGCCAAGGCGGGGTGTGCCAGCCAGGCAGGAGTTACCTTAGAGAAGAGGGCCCACCTCACAGAAGTGTGAGGAACCCAACCAGGATCAGACTGTCACCGGAGGGACCATATCACCAAGGGGATAGGAACAAGGCAGGAGTGTCCTCACACCAGTGGGGCCACATCATCCAAAGATGAGGAACCCATCACATGTGGCCTCAAACCAGAGGACACACATCACCAAGGGGCTGGGAGTGAGGGAGGTGTCTGCAGGGGCACATTTAACTCTCATTTCCCACCAGGAAGAGGAATTAACCAAAGGCTCAGCATGCCGTGCCGGAACAAGATGAGGGCCTGAAGCAATCCTGCGGGTTTGCGGCCAGCTCACGAGAAAGCGAGTTGAAGAAAGGAGCTCAGGGGCACTGTAATTCACAAACCTGCAGAGTTATAAATGACAGCTATCGTCCAAAAATATATTGAAGGAATTATGCGAAGAGGACTTGTAAGCGGGGTAGAATTGCAGGAAAACGATTTCAGGGGGTAGACAGGAATTGCATTTAAAGCATAGGAAAAGAGGCAGAACGTGGACAATGATGCACTTGGCCAAAAAGGGCGTATGCGTTTTTCCCTGAATATATTCAGGGAAAAACGCATACGCCCTTTTTGGCCAACTAAGCAAGCATGTTAAAGAAATCGGCACTACAATGAAGCCTCACTGCCCCCCATTCAGAAGGGCCATCTGAAAAATGTGTAAAATCCAGAAAGGCAGCACAGGCCATGGAGAACAGGGAGCCTTGTTATGCTGATGGGCGGGATGTTAATTGCCAACAGCCACTCTGGAGAAGTGTATGGTGTTTCCTGAAACACCTAAAAAACAAAGCAACGGAGCCTATGGCAATTCCACTTATGGTCCTATAGCTTAGGGAAATTAAAATCAAAAACACACAGCCGCCCTAAAATTTCGGAAGGCTCTGTTTACAAGAACCTCGTCTACGGTACAAGTTAAACAACCCAGAAAGTGAAAAATAGATAAAGAAGTTGTGGTACGTACGTACAATGGAATATCACTCACCAATGAAATCTATGTCATCAGGCCCGTCGTGGCATAATGAGTGGATTCAGGTACGATGATTCTAAGTGAAATAAGTCACACAGAAAATGAAACATCGTAAGATATCCCTAATACACGGAATGTAAACTTGGCTACACATGAACTGAATTACAAAACAGAACAGGGTCTCAAATTTAGAAAACCAACTTATGCTTGCTTAAGAGGAAACGTGAGTTGGGGTGCTGCATAAAACCAGAGATAGAAATTAGCACAGATACCTTTCCATAAGCCAAATATGTAATAGTCAAGACCTACCCCTTGCTCAACGAAATGGACTAAACACCCCATATTCAACGCCTAGGAATACACCTGACTAGTAAGAATCTTCAAACCCATGGATTTATATGTCTGTAAGAGAATGAAGCGTGTGTACAGCGGCATGAATGCAGCAGAGAAAATCCGATAAATCCCATTATCAAAATGAATTACAAAAACAAAACACAAGGACAGTGAAATAGAGAGCAATTCTTAAATAATTCATTCAGGGCTTGTGATGCAACCTGGATTTACCACATCTACACCCAGAGCTGAGTGAGACATAAGGCTGGGCACTTCGGGCTGATAGCATTGGTGAGGTTCGATGAGCAAATGCAGACCCTTTGAAGTCATACTGCATGGTACCCATTCCATGGGTCCCAACTCTCCAGGTTTAAGGGATTCTTCCTTCAGCTAAAACATGCATGGGAAACCCACAGTATGGTGCACGTGTGACCGTGAAACGTTTTCAAAAGCATCTCAGTTTTCGTCCCCTTTAACTCGGGTTCACCATTCCAGACCCTTTACTAACACTCTCCTCACTTGGAGAGTCAGTGTCTTTAACCTCCTGTTGGGCACAGTTTGCAATTTCTGTGCAAGATGAACAGCAATCGGGAGAACCAATGAGAGACTTGCTGTAAGTGTCTGCACGGGCAAATTTAACGCTCATTTCCCACCAGGAAGAGGTATTAACCACAGGCTCAGCATGCCGTGCCGGAACCAGATTAGGGCCTGAAGGAATCCTGCGGGTTTGCGGCCAGCTCACAAGATAGCGAGTTGAAGAAAGGAGCTCAGGGGCACTGTAACTCACAAACCCGCAGAGTTATAAATGACAGCTATCGTCCAAAAATATATTGAAGGAAGGCTGCGAAGAGGACTTTTAAGAGGGCAGAATTGCAGGAAAACGATTTCAGGGGGTAGAATGGAATTGCATTTAAAGCATAGAAAAAGAGGCAGAACGTCGACAATGATGCTCTTAGCCAAAAAGGGCGTATGCGTTTTTTCCTGAATATATTCAGGAAAAAACGCATACGCCCTTTTTGGCCAACCAAGCAAGCATGTTAAAGAAATCTGCAGTATAATGAAGTCTCACTGCCCCCCGGTCAAAAGGGCCATCTGATAAAAGTGTAACATATAGAAAGTCAGCACAGGCCATGGAGAACAGGGAGCCTTGTTATGCTGATGGGCGGGATGTAAATTGCCAACAGCCACTCTGGAGAAGTGTATGGTGTTTCCTGGAACACCTAAAAGACAAAGCAACGGAGCCTACGGCACTTCCACTTATGGTCCTATAGCTTAGGGAAATTAAAATCAAAAAAAAACACAGCCTCCCCAAAGTTTCGGACGGCTCTGTTTACAAGAACCTCATCTACGGTATAAGTTAAATATCCCAGAATGTGAAAAATGGATAAAGAAGTTGTGGTACGTACGTACAATGGAATATCACTCACCAATGAAATCTATGTCATCAGGCCCGTCGTGGCATAATGAGTGGATTCAGGTACGATGATTCTAAGTGAAATAAGTCACACAGAAAATGAAACATCATAAGATATCCCTAATACACGGAATGTAAACTTGGCTACACATGAACTGAATTACAAAACAGAACAGGGTCTCAAATTTAGAAAACCAACTTATGCTTGCTTAAGAGGAAACGTGAGTTGGGGTGCTGCATAAAACCAGAGATAGAAATTAGCACAGATACCTTTCCATAAGCCAAATATGTAATAGTCAAGACCTACCCCTTGCTCAACGAAATGGACTAAACACCCCATATTCAACGCCTAGGAATACACCTGACTAGTAAGAATCTTCAAACCCATGGATTTATATGTCTGTAAGAGAATGAAGCGTGTGTACAGCGGCATGAATGCAGCAGAGAAAATCCGATAAATCCCATTATCAAAATGAATTACAAAAACAAAACACAAGGACAGTGAAATAGAGAGCAATTCTTAAATAATTCATTCAGGGCTTGTGATGCAACCTGGATTTACCACATCTACACCCAGAGCTGAGTGAGACATAAGGCTGGGCACTTCGGGCTGATAGCATTGGTGAGGTTCGTTGAGCAAATGCAGACCCTTTGAAGTCATACTGCATGGTACCCATTCCATGGGTCCCAACTCTCCAGGTTTAAGGGATTCTTCCTTCAGCTAAAACATGCATGGGAAACCCACAGTATGGTGTACAGTGTGACCGGGAAACGTTTTCAAATGCTTCTCAGTTTTCGTCCCCTGGTACTCGGTTTCACCATTCCAGACACTTTACTAACACTCTCCCCGCTTGGGGAGTCAGTGCCTTTAACCTCCTGTTTGGCACAGTTTGCAATTTCTGTGCAAGATGAACAGGAATAGGGAGAACAAATGAGAGACTAGCTGTAGGTGTCTGCACGGGCAAATTTAATGCTCATTTCCCACCAGGAAGAGGAATTAACCAAAGGCTCAGCATGCCGTGCCAGAACCAGATTAGGGCCTGAAGCAATCCTGTGGTTTTGCCCCCAGCTCACAGGAAAGCGAGTTGAAGAAAGGAGCTCGGGGCACTGTAATTCACAAACCTGCAGAGTTATAAATGACAGCTATCGTCCAAAAATATATTGAAATAAGGCTGCAAAGAGGACTTGAACATGCGGCAGAATTCCAGGAATACCATTTCAGGAGGTAGTCGCTAAGTCCTCTGAAGGTATAGGAAAAGAGGCAGAACATCGACAATGATGCACTTGGTCAAAAAGGGCATATGCGTTTTATCCAGGGCCCTCATTAAAGAGGGTAGGACGCTCCCAGCATGCTTCAGTGGCCAACAGAGGGCTCACGTCACCAAGGCGACGTGAGCCAACCAGGCAGGAGTGACCTCACATCAGAGGGCCCACCTCACAGAAGGGTAAGGAACCCAGTCAGGATCAGACTCTTACCAGAGTGCCCACATCAACAAGGGGCTGGGAACCAGGCAGGAGTGTCCTCACACCCATGGGGCCACATCATCGAAAGTTGAGGTACCCAGCACATGTGGCCTCAAACCAGATGACCCACATCACCATGGGTCTCAGAGCGAGGCAGGCAGGATCAACCTCCCAACACATGGCCCATTGTATAAAAAAGGTGAGGAATCTCGCAGTTGGAACCTCCCAGCAGGAGGCCAGGAGCAGCGAGGCTATGGGATCCAGGCCTGACTGAACTCAAAACAGAGGGCCCTCATCATGAAACTGTGAGCAACCCAGACGTTGGGACCTCAGAGCAGAAGGCCCACATTCCCATGTGGTTGGGAACCTGGCAGAAGTGTACTCGCACCACAGGGCGCACAACAGAGAAATTTGGGAGCCCAGAAGTTAGGGCCTGACGCCAGAGGGCCCTCATTACCAAGGGGAGGAGACTCCAAGCAGGCACCAACTCCCAACTGAGGGCCCATGTCGCCAAGGTGACGTGCAACAGCCAGGCAGGAGTGACCTCACAGCTGAGGGCCTACCTCACAGAATGGTGAGGAACCCAGCCAGGATAAGACTCTCACCAGAGTGCCCACATCACCAAGGGCATCAGAACCAGGCAGGACTGTCTTCACACCAGGGTGGCCACATCATAGAAAGGTGAGGAACCCAGCACATGTGGCCTAAACCAGAGGACCCAGATCTCCAAGGGGCTCGGAGTGAGGCAGGCAGGAGTAGCCTCACAACACAGGGCCAATAGAATAAAAAAGCTGAGGAATCCTGCAGTGGGAACCTCCCAGCAGGCGGCCCAGAGCACGGAGTCTATGGGATCCAAGCCACAGTGAACTCACAGCAGAGGGCCCACATCATGAAACTGTGAGCAACCCAGCCAGTGGGACCTCAGAGCAGAAGGCCCACAACCCCATGGGGATGGGAACCTCGCAGGAGTGTCCTCGCACAACTTAGCACGTATCAGAAAATGTGGGAACCCAGCAGTTAGTGCCTGACGCCAGAGGGCCCTCATCACGGAGGAGAGGAGGCTACCAGCAGGCTCCAAATGCCACCAGAGGGCCGACGTCACCAAGGAAACGAGAGCAAGCCAGGCAGGAATTACCTCACAGCAGAGGGCCCACCTCACAGAAGTGTGAGGAACACAAACAGGATCAGACTATAGCCAGAGCGGCCACATCACCAAGGGGATGGAAACCAGGCAGGAGTGTCCTCACACCAGTGGGGCCACATCAGCGAAAGGTGAGGAACACAGCACATGTGGCCTCAAACAAGGGGACACACATCACGAGAAGGCTGGGAGTGAGGCATGCAGGAGGAGACTCACAACACAGGGCCCATAGAATAAAAAAGGTGAGGAACCCCGCAGTTGAAAACTCCAAGCAGGTGGCCCAGAGCACCGAGGCTATGGGATCCATGCCGGAGTGAACTCACAGCAGAGGGCCCACATTCTGACACTGTGAGCAACCCAGCCGTTGGGACCACAGAGCAGAAAGCCCACATCCCCATGGGGATGGGACCCTGGCAGGAGTGTACTCGCACGACAGGGCGCACATCAGAAAATTTTGGGAGCCCATGAGTTAGGGCCTGACGCCAGAGGGCCCTCATTACCGAGGGGAGGAGACTCCCAGCAGGCACCAACTCCCAACTGAGGGCCCACATCACCAAGGTGACGTGTGCCAGCCAGGCAGGAGTGACCTCACAGCAGAGGGTCCACCTCCCAGAAGTGTGAGGAATCCAGACAGGATCAGACTCTCACCAGAGGGCCCCCATCGCCAAGGGGATGGGAATCAGGCAGGAGTGTCCTCACACCAGTGGGACCACATCAATAAAGGTGAGGTAACCAGTACATGTGGCCTTAAACCAGAGGACCTACATCACAAAAGGGCTGGGAGTGAGTCAGGAAGTTGGAGCATGAAAACTCAGGACCCAAAGAATAAAAAAGTTAAGGAATCCAGCAGTAGGAACCTCCCAGCAGGCGGCTCAGAGCCAGAGTCCATGAGATCTAGGCCTGAGTGAACTAACACCAGAGAGCCAACATCATGAAATGGTGAACAACACAGGTGTTGGGACCTTAGAGCAGAAGGCCCACATGCCCATGGGGATGGGAACCTGGCAGGAGTGCCCTCGCACCACTTAGCACGTATCAGAAAATGTGGGAACCCAGCAGTTAGGGCCTGATGCCAGAGGGCCTCATCACCGAGGGGAGGAGGCTCCCAGGAGGCTCCAACGGCCACCAGAGGGCCGACGTTGCCAAGGCGGGGTGTGCCAGCCAGGCAGGAGTTACCTTAGAGAAGAGGGCCCACCTCACAGAAGTGTGAGGAACCCAACCAGGATCAGACTGTCACCGGAGGGACCATATCACCAAGGGGATAGGAACAAGGCAGGAGTGTCCTCACACCAGTGGGGCCACATCATCCAAAGATGAGGAACCCATCACATGTGGCCTCAAACCAGAGGACACACATCACCAAGGGGCTGGGAGTGAGGGAGGTGTCTGCAGGGGCACATTTAACTCTCATTTCCCACCAGGAAGAGGAATTAACCAAAGGCTCAGCATGCCGTGCCGGAACAAGATGAGGGCCTGAAGCAATCCTGCGGGTTTGCGGCCAGCTCACGAGAAAGCGAGTTGAAGAAAGGAGCTCAGGGGCACTGTAATTCACAAACCTGCAGAGTTATAAATGACAGCTATCGTCCAAAAATATATTGAAGGAATTATGCGAAGAGGACTTGTAAGCGGGGTAGAATTGCAGGAAAACGATTTCAGGGGGTAGACAGGAATTGCATTTAAAGCATAGGAAAAGAGGCAGAACGTGGACAATGATGCACTTGGCCAAAAAGGGCGTATGCGTTTTTCCCTGAATATATTCAGGGAAAAACGCATACGCCCTTTTTGGCCAACTAAGCAAGCATGTTAAAGAAATCGGCACTACAATGAAGCCTCACTGCCCCCCATTCAGAAGGGCCATCTGAAAAATGTGTAAAATCCAG
Source organism: Delphinapterus leucas (assembly GCF_059928025.1). Classification (NCBI taxonomy): domain Eukaryota; kingdom Metazoa; phylum Chordata; class Mammalia; order Artiodactyla; family Monodontidae; genus Delphinapterus; species Delphinapterus leucas. Next base: position 320,946 of record NW_028322267.1, read on the forward strand.
AAAGGCAGCACAGGCCATGGAGAACAGGGAGCCTTGTTATGCTGATGGGCGGGATGTTAATTGCCAACAGCCACTCTGGAGAAGTGTATGGTGTTTCCTGAAACACCTAAAAAACAAAGCAACGGAGCCTATGGCAATTCCACTTATGGTCCTATAGCTTAGGGAAATTAAAATCAAAAACACACAGCCGCCCTAAAATTTCGGAAGGCTCTGTTTACAAGAACCTCGTCTACGGTACAAGTTAAACAACCCAGAAAGTGAAAAATAGATAAAGAAGTTGTGGTACGTACGTACAATGGAATATCACTCACCAATGAAATCTATGTCATCAGGCCCGTCGTGGCATAATGAGTGGATTCAGGTACGATGATTCTAAGTGAAATAAGTCACACAGAAAATGAAACATCGTAAGATATCCCTAATACACGGAATGTAAACTTGGCTACACATGAACTGAATTACAAAACAGAACAGGGTCTCAAATTTAGAAAACCAACTTATGCTTGCTTAAGAGGAAACGTGAGTTGGGGTGCTGCATAAAACCAGAGATAGAAATTAGCACAGATACCTTTCCATAAGCCAAATATGTAATAGTCAAGACCTACCCCTTGCTCAACGAAATGGACTAAACACCCCATATTCAACGCCTAGGAATACACCTGACTAGTAAGAATCTTCAAACCCATGGATTTATATGTCTGTAAGAGAATGAAGCGTGTGTACAGCGGCATGAATGCAGCAGAGAAAATCCGATAAATCCCATTATCAAAATGAATTACAAAAACAAAACACAAGGACAGTGAAATAGAGAGCAATTCTTAAATAATTCATTCAGGGCTTGTGATGCAACCTGGATTTACCACATCTACACCCAGAGCTGAGTGAGACATAAGGCTGGGCACTTCGGGCTGATAGCATTGGTGAGGTTCGATGAGCAAATGCAGACCCTTTGAAGTCATACTGCATGGTACCCATTCCATGGGTCCCAACTCTCCAGGTTTAAGGGATTCTTCCTTCAGCTAAAACATGCATGGGAAACCCACAGTATGGTGCACGTGTGACCGTGAAACGTTTTCAAAAGCATCTCAGTTTTCGTCCCCTTTAACTCGGGTTCACCATTCCAGACCCTTTACTAACACTCTCCTCACTTGGAGAGTCAGTGTCTTTAACCTCCTGTTGGGCACAGTTTGCAATTTCTGTGCAAGATGAACAGCAATCGGGAGAACCAATGAGAGACTTGCTGTAAGTGTCTGCACGGGCAAATTTAACGCTCATTTCCCACCAGGAAGAGGTATTAACCACAGGCTCAGCATGCCGTGCCGGAACCAGATTAGGGCCTGAAGGAATCCTGCGGGTTTGCGGCCAGCTCACAAGATAGCGAGTTGAAGAAAGGAGCTCAGGGGCACTGTAACTCACAAACCCGCAGAGTTATAAATGACAGCTATCGTCCAAAAATATATTGAAGGAAGGCTGCGAAGAGGACTTTTAAGAGGGCAGAATTGCAGGAAAACGATTTCAGGGGGTAGAATGGAATTGCATTTAAAGCATAGAAAAAGAGGCAGAACGTCGACAATGATGCTCTTAGCCAAAAAGGGCGTATGCGTTTTTTCCTGAATATATTCAGGAAAAAACGCATACGCCCTTTTTGGCCAACCAAGCAAGCATGTTAAAGAAATCTGCAGTATAATGAAGTCTCACTGCCCCCCGGTCAAAAGGGCCATCTGATAAAAGTGTAACATATAGAAAGTCAGCACAGGCCATGGAGAACAGGGAGCCTTGTTATGCTGATGGGCGGGATGTAAATTGCCAACAGCCACTCTGGAGGAGTGTATGGTGTTTCCTGGAACACCTAAAAGACAAAGCAACGGAGCCTACGGCACTTCCACTTATGGTCCTATAGCTTAGGGAAATTAAAATCAAAAAAAAACACAGCCTCCCCAAAGTTTTGGACGGCTCTGTTTACAAGAACCTCATCTACGGTATAAGTTAAATATCCCAGAATGTGAAAAATGGATAAAGAAGTTGTGGTACGTACGTACAATGGAATATCACTCACCAATGAAATCTATGTCATCAGGCCCGTCGTGGCATAATGAGTGGATTCAGGTACGATGATTCTAAGTGAAATAAGTCACACAGAAAATGAAACATCATAAGATATCCCTAATACACGGAATGTAAACTTGGCTACACATGAACTGAATTACAAAACAGAACAGGGTCTCAAATTTAGAAAACCAACTTATGCTTGCTTAAGAGGAAACGTGAGTTGGGGTGCTGCATAAAACCAGAGATAGAAATTAGCACAGATACCTTTCCATAAGCCAAATATGTAATAGTCAAGACCTACCCCTTGCTCAACGAAATGGACTAAACACCCCATATTCAACGCCTAGGAATACACCTGACTAGTAAGAATCTTCAAACCCATGGATTTATATGTCTGTAAGAGAATGAAGCGTGTGTACAGCGGCATGAATGCAGCAGAGAAAATCCGATAAATCCCATTATCAAAATGAATTACAAAAACAAAACACAAGGACAGTGAAATAGAGAGCAATTCTTAAATAATTCATTCAGGGCCTGTGATGCAACCTGGATTTACCACATCTACACCCAGAGCTGAGTGAGACATAAGGTTGGGCACTTCGGGCTGATAGCATTGGTGAGGTTCGATGAGCAAATGCAGACCCTTTGAAGTCATACTGCATGGTACCCATTCCATGGGTCCCAACTCTCCAGGTTTAAGGGATTCTTCCTTCAGCTAAAACATGCATGGGAAACCCACAGTATGGTGTACAGTGTGACTGGGAAACGTTTTCAAATGCTTCTCAGTTTTCGTCCCCTGGTACTCGGTTTCACCATTCCAGACACTTTACTAACACTCTCCCCGCTTGGGGAGTCAGTGCCTTTAACCTCCTGTTTGGCACAGTTTGCAATTTCTGTGCAAGATGAACAGGAATAGGGAGAACAAATGAGAGACTAGCTGTAGGTGTCTGCACGGGCAAATTTAATGCTCATTTCCCACCAGGAAGAGGAATTAACCAAAGGCTCAGCATGCCGTGCCAGAACCAGATTAGGGCCTGAAGCAATCCTGTGGTTTTGCCCCCAGCTCACAGGAAAGCGAGTTGAAGAAAGGAGCTCGGGGCACTGTAATTCACAAACCTGCAGAGTTATAAATGACAGCTATCGTCCAAAAATATATTGAAATAAGGCTGCAAAGAGGACTTGAACATGCGGCAGAATTCCAGGAATACCATTTCAGGAGGTAGTCGCTAAGTCCTCTGAAGGTATAGGAAAAGAGGCAGAACATCGACAATGATGCACTTGGTCAAAAAGGGCATATGCGTTTTATCCAGGGCCCTCATTAAAGAGGGTAGGACGCTCCCAGCATGCTTCAGTGGCCAACAGAGGGCTCACGTCACCAAGGCGACGTGAGCCAACCAGGCAGGAGTGACCTCACATCAGAGGGCCCACCTCACAGAAAGGTAAGGAACCCAGTCAGGATCAGACTCTTACCAGAGTGCCCACATCAACAAGGGGCTGGGAACCAGGCAGGAGTGTCCTCACACCCATGGGGCCACATCATCGAAAGTTGAGGTACCCAGCACATGTGGCCTCAAACCAGATGACCCACATCACCATGGGTCTCAGAGCGAGGCAGGCAGGATCAACCTCCCAACACATGGCCCATTGTATAAAAAAGGTGAGGAATCTCGCAGTTGGAACCTCCCAGCAGGAGGCCAGGAGCAGCGAGGCTATGGGATCCAGGCCTGACTGAACTCAAAACAGAGGGCCCTCATCATGAAACTGTGAGCAACCCAGACGTTGGGACCTCAGAGCAGAAGGCCCACATTCCCATGTGGTTGGGAACCTGGCAGAAGTGTACTCGCACCACAGGGCGCACAACAGAGAAATTTGGGAGCCCAGAAGTTAGGGCCTGACGCCAGAGGGCCCTCATTACCAAGGGGAGGAGACTCCAAGCAGGCACCAACTCCCAACTGAGGGCCCATGTCGCCAAGGTGACGTGCAACAGCCAGGCAGGAGTGACCTCACAGCTGAGGGCCTACCTCACAGAATGGTGAGGAACCCAGCCAGGATAAGACTCTCACCAGAGTGCCCACATCACCAAGGGCATCAGAACCAGGCAGGACTGTCTTCACACCAGGGTGGCCACATCATAGAAAGGTGAGGAACCCAGCACATGTGGCCTAAACCAGAGGACCCAGATCTCCAAGGGGCTCGGAGTGAGGCAGGCAGGAGTAGCCTCACAACACAGGGCCAATAGAATAAAAAAGCTGAGGAATCCTGCAGTGGGAACCTCCCAGCAGGCGGCCCAGAGCACCGTGTCTATGCGATCCAGGCCGCAGTGAACTCACAGCAGAGGGCCCACATCATGAAACTGTGAGCAACCCAGCCGTTGGGACTTCAGAGCAGAAGGCCCACATCCCCATGGGGTTGGGAACATGGCACGAGTGTCCTCGCACCACTTAGCATGTATCAGAAAATGTGGGTACCCAGCAGTTAGGGTCTGACGCCAGAGGGCCCTCATCACCGAGGGGAGGAGGCTCCCAGCAGGCTCCAACTGCCACAAGAGGGCCTACGTTGCCAAGGCGGGGTGTGCCAGCCAGGCAGGAGTGACCTCACAGCACAGGGCCCACCTCACAGAAGTGTGATTAACCCAGCCAGGATCAGACTCTCACCAGAGGGCCCACATCACCAAGGAGATAGGAAGCAGGCAGGAGTGTCCTCACACCAGTGGGGCCACATCTTCGAAAGCTGAGGGACCCAGCACACGTGGCCTCAAACCAGAGGACACACATCACAAAGGGGCTGGGAGTGAGGCAGGCAGGAGGAGACTCACAACACAGGGCCCATAGAAGGAAAAAGGTGAGGAATCCCGCAGTTGGAACCTCCCGGCAGGTGGCCAGGACAAGCGAGGCTATGGGATCCAGGCCGGAGTGAACTCACACCAGAGGGCCCTCATCATGAAACTAAGCAACGTACCTTTGGGACCTCAGAGCAGAAGACCCACATTCCCATGGGGTTGGGAATTTGGCAGGAGTGTACTCGCGCAAATTAGCACGTATCAGAAAATGTGGGTACCCAGCAGTTAGGGCCTGACGCCAGTGGGCCCTCATCACCGAGGTGAGGAGGCTACCAGCACGCTCCAACTGCCACCAGAGGGCCGACTTCACCAAGGCGGGGTGTGCCAGCAAGGCAGGAGTGACCTCAGTGCAGAGGACCCCCCTCACGGAAGTGTGAGGAACCCAACCAGGATCAGACTCTCACCAGAGGGCCCACATCACTAAGGGGATGGGAACCAGGCAGGAGTGTTCTCACACCAGTGGGGCCACATCAGCGAAAGGTGAGGAACCCAGCACATGTGGCCTCATACGAGGGGACACACATCACGAAGGGGCTGGGAGTGAGACATGCAGGAGGAGACTCACAAGAGAGGGCCTATAGAATAAAAAAGTTGAGGAATCCAGCATTTGGAGGCTCCAAGGAGGTGGCCCAGAGAACCGACGCTATGGGGTACAGGTCGCAGTGAACTCACAGCAGAGTGCCCACCTCATGAAACTGTGAGCAACCCAGGCGTTGGGACCTCAGAACCAAAGGCACACATCCCCATGGGGATGGGAATTTGGCAGGAGTGTACTCACACCACAGGGCATATATCAGAAAATTGTGGGAGCCCAGGACTTAGGACCTGACGCCAGAGGGCCCTCATTAACGAGGGGAGGAGACTCCCAGGAGGCACCAACTCCCAACTGAGGGCCCATGTCGCCAAGGTGCCGTGCACCAGCCAGGCACGAGTGACCTCACAGCAGAGGGCCTACGTCACAGAAGGGTGAGGATCCCAGCCAGTATAAGACTCACCAGAGGGCCCACATCACCAAGGGGATCGGAACGAGGCAGGAGTGTCCTCACACCAGTGTGGCCAAATCATAGAAAGGTGAGGAACCCAGAACATGTGGCCTAAACCAGAGGACCCACATCTCCAAGGGGCTCGGAGTGAGGCAGGTAGGAGTAGCCTCACAACACAGGGCCCATAGCATAAAAAATGTGAGGAATCCAGCAGTTGGAACCTCCCAGCAGGCGGCCCAGAGCACAGAGTCTACGGGATCCAGGCCGCAGTGAACTCACAGCAGAGAGCTCACATCATGAAACTGTGAGCAACCCAGCCATTGGGACCTCAGAGCAGAAGGCCCACATCCCCATGAGGATGGGAATTTGGCAGGAGTGTCCTCGCACAACTTAGCACATATCAGAAAATGTGGGTACCCCGCAGCTAGGGCCTGACGCCAGAGGGCCCTCATCACCGAGGGGAGGAGGCTACCAGCACGCTCCAACTGCCACCAGAGGGCCGACTTCACCAAGGCGGGGTGTGCCAGCAAGGCAGGAGTGACCTCAGTGCAGAGGACCCCCCTCACGGAAGTGTGAGGAACCCAACCAGGATCAGATTCTCACCAGAGGGCCCACATCACCAAGGGGATGGGAACCAGGCAAGCGTGTCCTCACTCCAGTGGGGCCACATCAGCGAAAGTTCAGGAACACAGCACATGTGGCCTCAAACAAGGGGAAACACATCACGAAGGGGATGGGAGTGAGGCATGCAGGAGGACACTCATAACAGAAGGTCCATAGAATAAAAAATGTGAGGAGTCCAGCAGTAGGAACCTCCAATCAGGCGGCCCAGAGAACCGACGCTATGGGATACAGGCTGGAGTGAACTTACAGCAGAGGGCCCACATCATGAAACTGTGAGCAACCCAGCCGTTGGGACCTCAGAACCGAAGGCCCACGGGCCCATGGGGATGGGAACCTGGCAGGAGTGTCCTCGCACCACTGGACGCACATCAGAAAATTTTTGGAACCCAGGAGTTAGGGCCTGAGGCCCGAGTGCCCTCATTACCAAGGGGAGTAGACCCCAAGCACGCACCAACACCCAACTCAGGGCCCACGTCGCCAAGGTGACGTATGCCAGACAGGCAGGATTTACCTCACAGCAGAGGGCCCACCTCACAGAAGGTTGAGGAACCCAGCCAGGATAAGACTGTCACCAGAGGGCCCACATCACTAAGGGGATGGGAACCAGGCAGGAGTGTCCTCACACCAGTGGGGCCACATCAGCGAAAGGTGAGGAACCCAGCACATGTGGCCTCATACAAGGGGACACACATCACGAAGGGGCTGGAAGTGAGATATGCAGGAGGAGACTCACAAGCGAGGGCCTATAGAATAAAAAAGGTGAGGAATCCAGGATTTGGAAGCTCCAAGCAGGCGGCCCAGAGAACCGACGCTATGGGATACAAACATGAGTGAACTCACAGCAGAGGGCCCACATCATGACACTGTGAGCAACCCAGCCGTTGGGACCACAGAACCGAAGGCCCACATGTCCATGAGGATGGGAACCTGGCAGGAGTGTATTCGCACCACTGGCGGCACATCAGAAAATGTGTGGAGACCAGCACTTAGGTCCTGACAACATAGGGCCCACATCACCGAGGGGAGGAGGACCCAGCATGCTCCAACTGCAACCAGAGGGCCCACGTGTCCAAGGCGATGTGTGCAAGCCAGGCAGGAGTGACCTCAGAGCAGAGGGCCTACCTCCCAGAAGGGTGAGGAATCCAGCCAGGATCAGACTCTCAGCAGAGAGCCCACATCAACAAGGGGATGGGAACCAGGCAGGAGTGTCCTCACACCAGTGGGGCCACATCACTAAAAGGTGACGCAACCGGCACATGTGGCCTCAAACCTTAGGACATACATCAACAAGGGGCTGGGAGTGACACAGGCAAGAGGAGCCTCACAACACAGGGGCCAAAGAATAAAAAAGGTGAGGAATCCAGCAGTTGGAAACTCCCAGCAAGCAGCCCACAGCACAGAGGCCATGGGAATTAGGTCTGAGTGAACTAACACCAGAAACCCAACATCATGAAACTGTGAGGACCACAGCCGTTGGGACCTCAGAGATGAAGGCCCACATCCCCATGGGGATGGGAACTTGGCAGGAGTGTCCTAGCACCACTTAGCACGTATTAGAAAATGTGGGTACCCAGCAGTTATGGCCTGACGCCAGAGGGCACTCATGACCGAGTGGAGGAGGCTCCCAGCAGGCTCCAACTGCCACCAAAGGGCCGACATCATAAAGGTGGGGTGTGCCAGCCAGGCAGGAGTGACCTCAGAACAGAGAGCCCACCTAACAGAATTGTGAGCATCCCAACCAATATCAGACTCACCAGAGGGCTCACATCACCAAGGGGTTGCAAACCAGGCAGGAGTGTTCTCACACCAGTGGACCCACATCAACGAAAGGTGAGGGACCCAGGACACGTGGCCTCAAACCAGAGAACACACATCACCAACGGGCTTGGTGTGAGGCAGGCAGGAGGAGCCTCAAAACAGAGGGCCCATAGAATAAAAATGGTGAGGAATCCCGCAATTGGAACCTCCTAGCAGGCGGCCAGGAGCAGCGAGGCTATGGGATCCAGGCCTGAGTGAACTCACAACAGAGGGCCCTCATCATGAAACTGTGAGCAACACAGCCGTTGGGACCTCAGAGCTGAAGGCCCACATTCCCATGTGGTTGGGAACCTGGCAGGAGTGTACTCGCACCACAGGGCATACATCAGAAAATTTGGGAGCCCAGGAGTTATGGTCTGACGCCAGAGGGCCCTCATTACCGAGGGGAGGAGACTCCAAGCAGGCACCAACTCACAACTGAGGGCACACCTCGCCAAGGTAACGTTTGCCAGCCAGGCAGGAGTGACCTCACAGCAGAGGGCCTACCTCACAGAAGGGTGAGGAACCCAACCAGGATAAAACTCGCACCAGAGGGTCCACATCACCAAGGGGATCGGAACCAGGCAGGACTGTCCTCACACCAGTGTGTTCACATCATAGAAAGGTGAGGAACCCAGCACATGTGGCCTAAAGCAGAGGACACACATGTCCAAGAGCCTTGGAGTGAGGCAGGCAGGAGTAGCCACACAACACAGGGCCCATAGAATAAAAAAGGTGAGGAAACCTGCAGTAGGAACCTGCCAGCAGGCAGCCCAGAGGACCGAGACTATGGGATCCAGGACACAGTGAACTCACAGCAGAGAGCCACATCATGAAACTGTGAGCAAACCAGATGTTGGGACCTCAGAGCACAAGGCCCACATCCCCATAGGGATGGGAACCTGGCAGGAGTGTCCTCGCACCACTTAGCACGTATCAGAAAATGTAGGTACCCAGCAGTTAGGGCCTGACGCCAGAGGGCCCTCATCACCGAGGGAAGGAGGCTCTCAACAGGCTCCAACTGCCACCAGAGTGCCGAAGTCGCCAAGGAGGTGCGTGCAAGCCAGGCAGGAGTGACCTCAGAGCAGAGGGCCCACCTCACAAAAGTGTGAGGAACACAATCAGGATCAGACTCTCACCAGAGGGCCCACATCACTAAGGGGATATGAACCAGGAAGGAGTGTCCTCACACCAGAGGGGCCACATCAGCTAAAGGTGAGGAACCCAGCACATGTGGCCTCAAACAAGGGGACACACATCACGAAGGGGCTGGGAGTGAGGCATGCAGGACGAGACTCACAACAGAGGGCCCATAGAATAAAAAAGGTGAGGAAACCAGAATTTGGAACCTCCAAGCAGGTGGCCGAGAGCACCAACTTTATGGGATACAGGCCGGAGTGAACTCACAGCAGAGGGCCCACATCCTGAAACTGTGAGCAACCCAGACATTTGGACAACAGAGCAGAAGGCCCACATGCCCATGGGGATGGGAACCTGGCAGGAGTTTCACTGCACCAGTGGGCACACATCAGAAAATATGGGGAGCCCAGCAGTTAGGACCTGACGCAAGAGGGCCCTCATCACCGAGGGGAGTAGGGACCCAGCAGGCTCCAACTGCTACCAGAGGGCTGACGTTGCCAAGGCAGGGTGCGCCAGGAGGCAGGAGTGACCTCAGAGCAGAGGGCCCACCTCACAGAAGTATGAGGAACCCAACTAGGATCAAACTCTCACCAGTGGGCCCACATCACCAAGTGGATGGGAACCAGGCAGGAGTGTCCTCACACCAGTGGGGCCACATCAGCGAAAGGTGAGGAACCCAGCACACGTGGCCTCAAACCAGAGGACACACATCAAGGAGGGGCTGGGAGTGAGGCAGGCAGGAGGAGCCTCAAAGCAGAAGGCCCATGGAATAAAAAAGTGGAGGAATCCGGCAAATGGAACCCCCCAGCAGGCAGCCAGGAGCAGCGAGGCTATGGGATCCAAGCCTGAGTGAACTCACACCAGAGGGCCCACATCCTGACACTGTGAGCAACCCAGACATTGGTACCTCAGAGCAGAAGTAACACATCCCCATGGGGATGGGAACCTGGCAGGAGTGTCATCACACCAGGGGGCGCACATCAGAAAATGTGGGGAGCCCAGCACTTAGGGCCTGACGTCAGAGGGCCCTCATCACCAAGGGGAGGAGGTACCCAGCACGCTCCAACTGCAACCAGAGGGCACATGTGGTCAAGGCGAAATGTGCCAGCCAGGCAGTAGTGACCTCACAGCAGAGGGCCCATCTCCCATATGTGTGAGGAATCTAGCCAGGATCAGACTCTCACCAGAGGGCCCACATCACCAAGGGGATGGGAACCAGGCAGGAGTGTCCTCACACCAGTGGGGCCACATCACTAAAAGGTGAGGCAACCGGCACATGTGGCCTCAAACCAGAGGACCTACATCAACAAGGGGCTCGCAATGATGTAGACAGGAGGAGCCTCACAACACAGGGACCGAAGAATAAAAATGGTGAGGAATTCTGCAGTTGGAACCTCCCAGCAGGCCACCCAGAGCACAGAGGCTATGGGATCTAGGCCTGTGTGAACTAACACCAGGGAGCTAACATCATGAAACTGTGAGCAACCCAGGCGTTGGGACAAGACAACAGAAGGCACACGTCCTCATGGGGATGGGAACCTTACAGGAGTGTCCTGGCATGACTGGGCTCACAGCACAAAGACATGCGGAGCCCAGCAGTTAGAGCCTGACGCAAGAGGGCCCTCATCACATACGAGAGGAGGTTCCCAGCAGGCTCCAACTGCCACCAGAGGGCCGACGTCACCAAGGCAACGGGAGCAAGCCAGGCAGGAATTACCTCACAGAGAGGGCCAACCTCACAGAAGGGTGAGGAACCCAGCCAGGATCAGACTCTCACCAGAGGTCCCACATCACCAAGGGGATGGGAACTAGGCAGGAGTGTCCTCACACCAGTGGGGCCACATTATCGAAAGGAGAGGAACCCAGCACACGTGGCCTCAAACATGAGGACAAACATCACAAAGAGGCTGGGAGTGAGGCAGGCAGGAGGAGCCTCAAAACTGAGGGCCCAGAGAATAAAAAAGGTGAGGAATCCTGCAGTTGGAATCTCCCAGCAGGCGGCAAGGAGCAGCGAGGCTATGGGATCCCGGCCGGCGTGAACTCACAACAGTGGGCCCTCATCATTAAACTGTGAGCAACCCAGCCGTTGGGACCACAGAGCAGATGGCCCACATTCCCATGAGGTTGGGAACCTGGCAGGAGTGTACTCACACCACAGGGTACATATCAGAAAATTGTGGGAGCCCAGGAGTTAGGACCTGACGCCAGAGGGCCCTCATTAACGAGGGGAGGAGACTCCCAGCAGGCACCAACTCCCAACTGAGGGCCCACGTCGCCAAGGTGCCGTGCGCCAGCCAGGCACGAGTGACCTCACAGCAGAGGGTCTACGTCACAGAAGGGTGAGGTACCCAGCCAGTATAAGACTCTCACCAGAGGGCCCACATCACCACGGGGATCGGAACGAGGCAGGAGTGTCCTCACACCAGTGTGGCCAAATCATAGAAAGGTGAGGAACCCAGAACATGTGGCCTAAACCAGAGGACCCACATCTCCAAGGGGCTCGGAGTGAGGCAGGCAGGAGTAGCCTCACAACACAGGGCCCATAGCATACAAAATGTGAGGAATCCAGCAGTTGGAACCGCCCAGCAGGCGGCCCAGAGCACAGAGTCTATGGGATCCAGGCCATAGTGAACTCAGAGCAGAGGGCCCACATCATGAAACTGTGAGCAACCCAGCCATTGGGACCTCAGAGCAGAAGGCCAACATCCCCATGAGGACGGAAATTGGCAGGAGTGTCCTTGCACAACTTAGCACGTATCAGAAAATGTGGGTTCCCAGCAGTTAGGGCCTGACACCAGAGGGCCCTCATCACCAAGGTGAGGAGGCTACAAGCAGGCTCCAACTGCCACCAGAGGGCCGACTTCACCAAGGCGGGGTGTGCCAGCCAGGCAGGAGTGACCTCAGCGCAGAGGGCCCACCTCACGGAAGTGTGAGGAACCCAACCAGGATCAGATTCTCACCAGAGGTCCCACATCACCAAGGGGATGGGAACCAGGCAAGAGTGTCCTCACACCAGTGGGCCCACATCAGCGAAAGTTCAGAAACCCAGCACATGTGGCCTCAAACAAGGGGAAACACATCACGAAGGGGATGGGAGTGAGGCATGCAGGAGGAGACTCAAAACAGAAGGCCCATAGAATAAAAAATGTGAGGAATCCAGCAGTTGGAACTTCCTAGCACGTGGCCAGGAGCAGCGAGGCTATGGGATCCAGGGCTGAGTGAACTCACAACAGAGGGCCCTCATCATGAAACTGTGAGCAACCCAGCCGTTGGGACCTCAGAACAGAAGGCCCACACGCCCATGTGGATGGGAAACTGGCAGGAGTGTCCTCGCACCACTGGGCTCACATCAGAAAATTTTTGGAACCCAGGAGTTAGGGCCTGAAGCCCGAGTGCCCTCCTTACCAAGGGGAGTAGACCCCCAGCACGCACCAACTCCCAACTGAGGACCCACGTCGCCAAGGTGACGTATGCCAGACAGGCAGGATTTACCTCACGGCAGAGGGCCCACCTCACAGAAGGTTGAGGAACGCAGCCAGGATCAGACTCTCACCAGAGGGCCCACATCACCAAGGGGATGGGAACCAGGCAGGAGTGTCCTCACACCAGTGGGGCCACATCAGCGAAAGATGTGGAACCCAGCGCATGTGGCCTCATAAAACAGGACACACATCACGAATGGGATGGGAGTGAGACATGCAGGAGGAGACTCACAAGCGAGGGCCTATAGAATAAAAAAGGTGAGGAATCCAGCATTTGGAAGCTCCAAGCAGGCGGCCCAGAGAACCGACGCTATGGCATACAGGTCGGAGTGAACTCACAGCAGAGTGCCCACATCATGAAACTGTGAGCCACCCAGCCGTTGGGACCTGAGAACCGAAGGCCCACATGTCCATGAGGATGGGAACCTGGCAGGAGTGTATTCGCACCACTGGGGGCACATCAGAAAATGTGTGGAGCCCAGCACTTAGGTCCTGACAACATAGGGCCCTCATCACCGAGGGGAGGAGGACCCAGCATGCTCCAACTGCAACCAGAAGGCTCACGTGTCCAAGGCGACGTGTGCAAGCCAGGCAGGAGTGACCTCAGAGCAGAGGGCCTACCTCCAAGAAGTGTGAGGAATCCAGCCAGGATCAGACTCTCAGCAGAGGGCCCACATCACCAAGGGGATGGGAACCAGGCAGGAGTGTCCTCACACCAGTGGGGTCACATCATTAAAGGTGAGGCAACCAGCACATGTGGCCTCAAACCAGAGTACCTACATCACCAAGGGGCTGGGAGTGACGCAGGCAAGAGGAGCCTCACAACACAGGGGCAAAAGAATAAATAAGGTGAGGAATCCAGAAGTTGGAAACTCCCAGCAAGCAGCCCACAGCACAGAGGCCATGGGATCTAGGTCTGAGTGAACTAACACCAGAAAGCCAACATCAGGAAACTGTGAGCACCACAGCCGTTGGGACCGCAGAGCTGAAGGCCCACATCCCCATGGGGATGGGAACTTGGCAGGAGTGTCCTAGCACCACTTAGCACTTATCAGAAAATGTGGGTACCCAGCAGTTATGGCCTGACGCCAGAGGGCACTCATGACCGAGTGGAGGAGGCTCCCAGCAGGCTCCAACTGCCACCAAAGGGCCGACATCACCAAGGTGGGGTGTGCCAGCCAGGCAGGAGTGACTTCAGAGCAGAGGGCCCACCTCACAGAATTGTGAGCATCCCAACCAATATCAGACTCACCAGAGGGCTCACACCACCAAGGGGTTGGAAACCAGGCAGGAGTGTTCTCACAGATGTGGACCCACATCAACGAAAGGTGAGGGTCCCAGGACACGTGGCCTCAAACCAGAGAACACACATCACCAACGGGCTTGGTGTGAGGCATGCAGGAGGAGCCTCAAAACAGAGGGCCCATAGAATAAAAAAGGTGAGGGATCCCGCAATTGGAACCTCCTAGCAGGCGGCCAGGAGCAGCGAGGCTATGGGATCCAGGCCTGAGTGAACTCACAACAGAGGGCCCTCATCATGAAACTGTGAGCAACACAGCCTTTGGGACCTCAGAGCTGAAGGCCCACATTCCCATGTGGTTGGGAAACTGACAGGAGTGTACTCGCACCACAGGGCATACATCAGAAAATTTGGGAGCCCAGTAGTTATGGTCTGACGCCAGAGGGCCCTCATTACCGAGGGGAGGAGACTCCAAGCAGACACCAACTCACAACTGAGGGCACACCTCGCCAAGGTAACTTTTGCCAACCAGGCAGGAGTGACCTCACAGCAGAGGGCCTACCTCACAGAAGGGTGAGGAACTCAGCCAGGATAAAACTCGCACCAGAGGGTCCATATCACCAAGGGGATCGGAACCAGGCAGGACTGTCCTCACACCAGTGTGTTCACATCATAGAAAGGTGAGGAACCCAGCACATGTGACCTAAAGCAGAGGACCCACATGTCCAAGAGCCTTGGAGTGAGGCAGGCAGGAGTAGCCACAAAACACAGGGCCCATAGAATAAAAACGGTGAGGAAACCTGCAGTAGGAACCTGCCAGCAGGCAGCCCAGAGGACCGAGACTATGGGATCCAGGCCACAGTGAACTCACAGCAGAGAGCCACATCATGAAACTGTGAGCAACCCAGATGTTGGAACCTCAGAGCACAAGGCCCACATCCCCATAGGGATGGGAACCTGGCAGGAGTGTCCTCGCACCACTTAGCACGTATCAGAAAATGTGCTGGCTCTGCAACCAGAGGGCCCATATGGCCAAGGCGATGTGTGCCATCCAGGAAGGAGTGACCTCACAGCAGAGGGCCCACCTCACAGAAGTTTGAGGAACCCAACCAGGATCAGACTCACCAGAGCGCACATATCACCAAGGGAATGGGAACCAGGCAGGAGTGTCCTCACACCAGTGGGGTCACATCATTGAAAGGTGAGGAAACCAGCACATGTGGCTTCAAACAAGAGGACCCACATCACCAAGAGGCTCAGAGTGAGGCAGGCAGGAGGTGTCTCACAACACAGGGACCATAGAATAAAAAAGGTGAGGCATCCAGCAGGTGGAAGCTGCAAGCAGGTGGCCCAGAGCACCGAGGTCATGGGATCCAGGTCGGTGTGAACTCACAGCAGAGGGCCCACATCCTGACACTGTAAGCAACCCAGCCTTTGTGACCTCAGAGCAGAAGGCCCACATCCCCATGGGGATGGGAACCTGGCAGGAGTGTCATCGCCCCAGTGGGTGAACATCAGAAAATGTGGGGAGCCCAACAGTTAGGGCCTGACGCCAGAGGTCCCTCATCACCAAGGGAAGGAGGCCCCAGCATGCTCCAACTGCTTCCAGAGGGCCGACGTCGCCAAGTCAGGGTTTTCGAGCCAGGCAGGACTGACCTCAGAGCAGAGGGCCCACCTCACAAAAGTGTGAGGGAGTCAACAAGGATCAGACTCTCTCCAGAGGGCCCACATCACCAAGGGGATGGGAACCAGGCAGGAGTGTCCTCTCACCAATGGGGCCACGTCAGCGAAAGTTGAGGGACCCAGCACACGTGGCCTCAAACCAGAGGATACACATCACAAAGGCGCTGGGAGTGAGGAAGGCAGGGGGAGCCTGAAAACAGAGGGCCAATAGAATAAAAAAGGTGAGGAATCCCGCAGTTGGAACGTCCCAGCAAGCAGCCAGGGGCAGTGAGGCCATAGGATCCAGTCCAGAATGAACTCACACTAGAGGGCGCTCATCATGTATCTGTGAGCAACCCAGGCTTTGGGACCTCTGAACAGAAGGCCCACATTCCCATGGGGTTGGGATCCATGCAGGAGTGTACTCGCACCATAGAGAGAAAATTTTGGGAGCCCAGGAGTTAGCGCCTGACGCCAGAGGGCCCTCATTACCAAGGAGAGGAGACTCCCAGCAGGCACTAACTCCCAACTGAGGGCCCACATCACCAAGGTGACCTGTGCCAGCTTGGCAGTATTTACCTCACAGCAGAGGGCCTACCTCACAGAAGGGTGAGGAACCCAGCCATGATAAAACTCCCACCAGAGAGCCCACATCAGCAAGGTGATGGGAACCACGCAGGAGTGTCCCCACACCAGTGGGGCCACATCACTAAAAGGTGAGGAAACAGGCACATGTGGCCTCAAACCAGAGGAACTACATCACCATGGGGCTGGGAGTGAGGCAGGCAGGAGGAGCTTCACAACACAGAGCCCAAAGAATAAAAAAGGTGAGGAATCCAGCAGTTAGAACCTCCCAGCAGGCGGCCCAGAGCACAGAGGCTATGGGATCTAGGCCTGAGTGAATTAACACCAGAGAGCCAACATCATGAAACTGTGAGCCACCCCGGCGTTGGAACCTCAGAGTAGAAGGCCCACATCCCCATGGGGATGGGAACCTTACAGGAGTGTCCTGGCATTACTGGGCTCACATCAGAAAACGTGGGGAACCCAGCAGTTAGAGTCTGAACCCACAGGGCCCTCATCACCGAGGAGAGGAGGCTCCGAGCAGGCTCCAACTGCCACCAGAGGGCCGAGGTCACCAAGGCAACGGGAGCAAGCCAGGCAGGAGTTACCTCACAGCAGAGGGCCCACCTCACAGAAGTGTGAGGAATCCAGCCAGGATCAGACTCTCACCAGAGGGCCCACATCACCAAGGGGATGGGAACCAGGCAGGAGTGTCCTCACACCAGTGGGGCCATATCAACAAAAGATGAGGAACCCAGCACATGTGGCCTCCAACCACAGGACACACACCACCAAGGGGCTGGGAGTGAGGCAGGTGCGTGGACGGGCACATTTAACTCTAATTTCCCACCAGGAAGAGGAATTAACCAAAGGCTCAGCATGCCGTGCCGGAAACAGATTAAGGCCTGAAGCAAACCTGCGGTTTTGTGGCCAGCTTACAAGGAAACGAGTTAAGAAAGGAAATCAGGGGCACTGTAATTCACAAACATGCAGAGTTATAAATGACAGCTATTGTCAAAAATATATTGAAGTAAGGCTGCAAAGAGGACTTGAAAACGAGGCAGAAATGCAGGAATCAGATTTCAAGAGGTAGATTGGAATTGCATTTAAAGCATATGAAAGGCGACAGATCTTTGACAGTGATGCACTTGGACAAAAAGAGCGTATGCATTTTTTCCTGAATATATTCAGGAAAAAACCCATATGGCCTTTTTGGCCAACCAAGCACTCAAGCAATGGAAATCCGCACTACAATGAAGTCTCATTTCCCATTCGTCAAAAGGGCCACTTGAAAAATTTGTAAACACCAGAAACACAGGACAGGCCATGGAGAACAGGGAGCCTTGTTATGCTGATGGGCGGGATGTAAATTGCCAACAGACACTCTAGAGATGTTTATGGTGTATCCTGAAACATCTAAAAAACAAAGCTACAGAGCCTAGGGCACTTCCACTTATGGCCCTACAGCTTAGGAAAATTAAAATCAACAAAACACAACCAACACAAAATTTAGGGCTGCTGTGTTTACAAGAACCTCGAGTCCAATACAAATTAAATATCCCAGAAAGAAAAAATGGATAAAGAAGTTGTGCTACTTACTTACAATGGAATATCATTCAGCAATGAAATCAATGTCATCAGGCCTGTAGCAGCAACTCGAGTGGATTTAAGTACGATGATTCTAAGAGAAATATGTCACACAGAGAAAGATAATTATCATAAGATATCACTAATAGAGGGAGTGTAAACTTGGCTACACATGAACTGAATTACAAAACCGAACAGAGTCTCACATTTAGATTAAAAACTTATGCTTGCTTAAGGGGAAAGTTGAGTTGGGGTGCTGTATAAAACCAGAGGATGAAATTAGCACAGATACCGATCCATAAGCCAAATATGTAATAGACAAGACCTACACCTTGCTCATCGAAATAGACTCAACCATGGGGTATCACCTCACACCTGTTAGAATGAGCATCATCAGAAAATCTACAAACAACAAATGCTGGAAAGGGTGTGGAGATAAGGAACCCTCTTCCACTATTGTTGGGAATGTAAATAGATACAGTCACTGTGGAGAACATTATGGAGTTTCTTATAAAACTAAGAATAGAATTACCATATGATACAGCAATCCCACTACTGGGCATATACCCAGACAAAACCATAAATCATTAAGAGACATTCACCGCAATGTTCATTGCATCACTATTTAAAATATCCAGGTAATGGAAGCAACCTAAATGCCCACAGACAGACGAATGCATAAAGATGTGGTACATATTTAAAATGGAATATTACTAAGCCATAAAAAGGAATGAAATTGGGTCATTTGTAGAGACGTTGATGGATCTAGAGACTGTCATACAGAGTGAAGTAAGTCAGAAATAGAAAAACAGATCTTGTATATTAATGCATATATGTGGAACCTAGAAAAATTGTACAGATGAAACGTTTTGCCAGGCAGAAATAGAGCAACAGATGTAGACAACAAACGTATGGACACCAAGGGGGGAAAGCTGTTGGTGGGATGGTGGTGGGAGGAGTTGAGAGATTGGGATTGGAATGTATACATTTATATGTATAAAATACATAACCAAAAAGAACCTGCTGTATAAAAAATAAAATAAAATTCAAAATTAAAAAATATAAAATTAAAAAAAGTAAAATAGAAAATATATTCTTCCCTTCACATACATGTATTTATATGAATAAATTATTTCCATGCTTATATCTGTAAATACAAAAAAGAGGAATAAAATCCACCTTGAACCAAAAACGAAGAAAGAAAAAAAAAAACAGAACCCACCAATTACACAGAGGAAAACCATATCAGGGCACTTGCTCCAGTTGTAAACAATTCTGAAGTTGGTCAGTGGTGGGGAATCATCTCCCATTCAGCCAGCAGGCCCCATGCAACAAGCGTCCTCATTGCAAAGCTGGAGAACCGTGCCGAGGCATCTGTGAGTAAACGTGGGCCGAGGCCTAGGGCAGCTGCTGCTGAACTGTTCCCATCCTTCCCAGGTAAAACACCTGAATATGTACAAGGACTTGAAAGCCTACAGGAAGGGCAATGGAGCCACACGAGCGACAGCATGCCAGCCAACTTGGTGCCTGCAGGCCAGCCAGGATGGTCCTGGCCCTGGGTGCTCTTCTGGAAGCTTTCCATTTCCCTGCATGAGATACCCCTCCTGTCATGGCCCCCACTGCTTTCTTCCTTCCTCACCTCTGCCCAGGGAGAAATTCAAGCGGCAGGTATGGGTGACACATCCTCTTCTTTAGCAGGTGGCATCTTGGCAACTGCTGCAGAAAGTCCAGCAGAGCCCCACTCACACTGGGCAACCCACAGAGCCGTGGCCTCTCACTCCTTCCCACCAGCCCAGCCCCGAGACTGCTGACAGGGCAGAGAAAATGGCGTCAGGCACAGCTGCAGGGGCTCTTGCTGCCTGGAGCGGTGTTTATATTGATCTCAACCTAGGCACACCTGGGGAGGGCTGGCCGGCACTGTCAGGCTTCACAGGCCAGCCAATAGTCACCCCTCATGGTTTCACAGTTGTAGAAAATAGAAATGGTTGAATCGGCCAGGTCCAAGGAACAGGTGTGGGCTCTTGAGAGTCAGGATAGACAAGAGTCTGCAGCTCTGGCTTGTTTTCTAATCATATTATCTGGTGCATGAGTGGGAGACAACTTCAAGAAAACCCTCTCCTAATGAGAGGCACCCAGGAGTCAGGGAGAGGAGGGGTGGGTGGTGGGTGGAGACAGAGGCCTGGTGCCCCGGGTGCAGTGGAAGTCTCTGGAAGACCAGGTGGAGGGAGGCAGCACAGAGTGATGCCCAGGGTCACAGACTTGTTGGACCTGCTGTTTTTTAGTTCAAGTCCTGCTCTGAGGTGCTCTGTGTCAGATCTGAGTGACAGGTGAGCTGGGAGTGCTCTGCAATGAGGGCTATGTGCATGGTTCCTGTGTGCCCAGCCCTGCCATGGTACCTGCAAGGGTAGCTCTGTATCCTGGGAGGGGCCTGACCACGAAAGCCCCATGTGATGCATGGGACCGGCCCAGGGAAACCCATATACTGGGATTGGCCTGACCTCAAGAGCCCCATGGGCTGCTGGGCTGGAGACCTGGTAAAGGATGTCAGGACAGTCAGTGAAGCCACCGAGAATATACCTGCAGTAGTTCCTAATTCCTACACCCTGCTGCTCATTCTACCAACCACTAGGACTTGGTATTCTCTATTAGTCTTCAATGATGCCTTCTTTTGTATTCCATTAGTCCCAGAGTCACAAGAAATTTTGGCTTGTGAGTGGCAGGACTCAACATACAACTAAAACAATACTTCTGGGCCGTCTTGCCCCAAGGGTTCAAAAATTCCCACACCATCTTTGGGGAAAGCTCAGCTAAAGAACTAAAAGTTCTACCTCTGGAAAAGGAAACACTCCTTCAATATGCAGACGACATTCTGATCGCCAGCCCTACTAAGGAGGCCTCTGGACTACTAAGCCAATAAAGGATAGAAGTTATCCAAGACAAAGCTCAAATATCACAGACTACGGTGACCTGCCTGGGCTTCATTCTCACAGAAGGTCGGAGAAGCCCATCCCAGGAAAGGGAAGAAACAATTTACAGCCTTACCCCTTTCTAAAACTAGAAGACAGCTTAGGGGTTCCTTCAGAGGCCAGGGTTTGCTGCTTCTGGATCCCTAACTACAGTCTACTAGCTGGGCCTCTATATGAAACACTGAATGGAAAAGATGATGATCCTTTTGAATAGAATCCAGAAGTGGCCTTTCAAGAATGGAAAGAGCAGTCAATTCAGACCCTTGCCCTGGAACTCCCTAATTTAGCTAAACCCTTTGACCTTTACATTCCTGGTGAAAGGTGAATCGCCATTGGAGTATTAGTGCAAAAACTGGGACCACTTGAAATGGAACAATGCAAGAATGCCATCCAGGTAGGATAAACTACGGTCACCAAGGGGCTTGGCCCACCACCACATCTGGCCAAAATACTGGCAGTATCTAAAAACCTGGAAATCAGCAGCCCAAAAGGCCACCTCCCTCCTAAGGGACAAGGACCCCACGTGGTGATCCTAACCCCAACCATGCTCTGAAGTTTCAGGGTTTGCTCCGTGGGCACACTGACCTCGAGTGAGGAGGCCCGCCAACTCCAACCTCCAGAGAGATAACTGGGGGCAACGGGGCACCATGACGACTCGTGTGGCCATCACTTGACCTGGAGTTTCTCCCATAAAACAACAAGAGTGTGTCCCAAAAGAGTAGACTACTGCTTGCAGGACTTACTGCACCCAGAGGGGAGATAATAATCTTGGCGGGGGAACAGTATATCACACTGTCACCATGGAAAGGCCTACAGACACCGTGATGATGGTGGTCAATAAAACCGGCTGGACTCCTGTTTACTTCAAAAGGCTGTTGACTTAGTGGCCATCATGGTCCTTCATCACCACTGACCCTGGACTGTCTGGGAGTTGAGCGGGCAGGGTCCTGACACCTGGTCCTGTTTTTACGTTAATACAGGGGCCTAATTGAAGAAAGCGCAGACTACTGATCAGAGCATCTAAGCTGGCAGAAACGGTCAGCCTAAGGTGGCCGAACAAATGTGGGGCAGGGTGAAACTGGACCCCACAGCGTCACTGCACATTTCCTTCCTGGACCCTTAAAGGTCATTAGAATCTATAACACTTCCAATGCTAGTGCTCAGGCAGACGAGCAGGGAGGCAGGAGGTCTGAGGACAATCAACGTCACCTGGAGGCTGCTGGGGAGAAGTTCTGACCCTCGCCCCCATGTATGAGGTCTCCTAACTAAGCACTCAGCAGTTACAGAAGAAGGGTCTGCACCCTCAGCACTCCAAGAATGAGGAATGGGACAAAAGGCAGAAGAGGGTTTTGTCCCAGGCAAAGCCCATTAAAAATCCCTGGGAGATAAAAATAGAATCTGGGCAATAAAATAAAGTCTAACCTTTTTTATCCTTTGTGCTTTGTCTAATTTCACGTGCTCCTAGGGTCCCGCATACAGAGGTTCCACACCCGGCACTTCAGACCAGATTTCCTAGTGCAGAATGGCTGGGTCGACACCTCAGCTCCTGGGGCACAGTGCAGACTCCGCGATATAGAGCCTGAGCTGCAGCCAACCGGGCCCTCGAGAGCTCCGCCCCCTCCCTCTCACTGACTCTGACAGGACCTGTACACTGCAGCCCAGCCCACAGCCCACGGGGTAGCACATGCTCTCACCTCTCCATTCTCTGATCAAAATGTAAAGTTTCCTTTGCTTCTGAACCAAACTCAATCTCGATCTGCTGTCTCCAATGACACTGGGCAGGGGGACACTTGTTGGGGTCCACTCTGGAGGATCAGTAACAGAAATTGAGAACATTGTAACTTCAATGAACAGATGTATGAGCCAAACTTTAATTAACATAGAACAGTGTATAAGGCTCGGGCAAAATAAGATGTTTCTAACACTTCCATTTGATATTTCAGTCACATTATTATAAGCAAGTTCAGTGAAAAGGTTTGTCTTATTTGTCAGGTCAATATTAGAGAAACGAAGTGATTTCTTTCCAAGGATGTACATCTAATAATCTTGCTTAAATCTTCAATCTTGTTTTAAATGCTTTTCCATTGAAAATGATACCTCTCTTTCAGCTCCCCCATTTCTGAGAAGTATAAAATCTTATAATTTATTATGACCAAATGGGAAAGGTGGGAGGAGGGATAAATTAACAGTTTGGGATTAACACATACACACTGCTATGTATAAAATAGATCATCAAGAAGGAAGTACTGTATAGCACAGGGAACTACACTCAATATTTTGCAATAACCTATAAGGGGAAATAATCTGAAAAAGAATAGATATTTTTATTGACATCATCTATCAATGACAGTTAAAATGGAACCTAAGGGAAGCCGGTGGTAAGTGCTTCTGACCCTGAAGACTTCAATCATCTAAAGTTTGGACTCTGCCTACTTCCCAAGGCCCTTAATGAACATATATGTAGCCGTAGCTTAAAAAGTTCCCCAGTTTGGGTTGCGGAGAGACACTGATTTTGAAAAAGCCCTGGTGTTCTCCTCATATGAATGGGACCCTTCCTACAGCTAAAACTTGCCTGTCACACCCAGAGGATGGTATACCGTTTGATCGGGAAGAGTTTGGAAAAGGCATCTCATCTCCTCATCTCCTGGTGCTCGGGTTCACCCCTCCAGCGTCTTTACGAACAGTCTCCCCACTTGGAGATGTCAGCACTGTCAACATCCTGTTGCATACAGTTTGGAATTTTTCCAGAGGATGAAGCAGAAGGAGGAGGAACAATGAGAGACAAGTCCTAGGTGTTCGGACAGGCACATGTCACTCTAATTTCCAATCAGGAAGACGAATTGACCAAAGGCTAGGGTTGCCCATGGAAACAGAATAGGGCTTGAGGAAATCCCGCTGCTTTGTGGCCAGTTCCCATAAACACAAGTTGAAAAATGGAACTCAGGGACACTAAAATTCACGAAACTGCAGAGTTGAAAATATCTATCACTGAAAAATGTCTTGAGGAAAGTCAGAGAAAAGGACTTGTAAGCAACGGAGAATGGCAGGAAAGGGATTGGAAGAGGTAGAAAGGACTCGCCATTAAGCACAAGAAAAGGGGCTGAACATTGCCAACATTGCAGTTGGCCAAAAAGGGTGTATGCGTCTTTTTCTGTATATATTCAAGTAAAGGGCATACAATTTTTTAGCCAAGCAAGCAGGTGGGCACTGGAAATCAATACTACAAAACATATCACTTCGCATCAGTCAGAAGAGCCTTCCTCATAAAGTGTAAACACCAGAAATGCAGAACAGGGCAAGGAGAAAAGGGAGCCCTGTGAGGCTTATAGTGGAAATGGATATTGCCAACGGTCACTCTGGATAAGTGTATTGTGTTTACCAAAGCATCTAAAAAATGAGCTACAGAGCACAGGGCACTTGCACTCATGGACGTATATCTTGGGAAAAACAAAAATGGAGAGGACACAGGCACCCCAATGTTTACCGCCTCTCTGTTTAAAAGATCTTTGACTAGGATATAATTTATATGTCTGTGGAGGGAAAAAATGGATAGAGATGTGGCACTTATGTAGAGTGGAATATTACTCAGCCTGAAAATCAATGAAATATGGCCAGTTGTAACAACCCCAGAGGAGTTACGTATGATCATTCGAAGTCACATAATTCAAACAGAAAAAGACATACGATATTACTAATACATGGAATGAAAACGAGGCTACAAATGAACTGAATTACAACAGAGAACGGGGTCTCAAATTTAGAAAACCAACTTATGCTTGCTTAAGGATAAAGAAGAGTTGGGGTGTTGCATAAAACCAGAGATTGAAATTAGCACAGACACCGTTCCATAAGCCAAATATGTAATAGAAAAGCCTACTCCCCGGTCAACAAAATGGACTCAACACCCCATATTCAGCGCCTAGGAATATACGGGACGAGTAAGAGTCTTAATACCTATGGATTTATATGTCTACATAAGAGAATCAAGCGTGTGTACAGTGATATAAATGCAGCACTGAAAATCAGCTAAATACCATTATCAAAATAAGTTTCAAAAACAAAACACAATGACAGTGAAATAGAGAGCAATTCTTAAATAATTCATTCAGGGCTTGTGATGAAACCTGGATTTACAACATCTACACCCAGAGCTGGGTGAGACATAAGGCCGGACACTTCGGCCTGATAGCATTGGTGAGGTTCGGTGAGCAAATGCAGACCCTTTGAAGTCATACTGCATGGTACCCATTCCATGGGTCCCAAATCTCCAGGTTTAAGGGATTCTTCCTTCAGCTAAAACATGCATGGGAACCGCAGAGTATGGTGCACCGTGTGACCGGGAAGTTTTTTCAAATGCATCTCAGTTTTCGTCCCCTTTTACTCGTGTTCACAATTCCAGACCATTTACTAACACTCTCACCACTTGGAGAGTCACTGCCTTTAACCTCCTGTTTGGCACAGTTTGCAATTTCCGCACAAGATGAACAGGAATAGGGAGAACCAATGAGTGACTAGCTGGAGGTGTCTGCACGGGCAAATTTAACGCTCATTTCCCACCAGGAAGAGGAATTAACCAAAGGATCAGCATGCCGTGCCAGAACCAGATTAGGGCCTGAAGCAATCCTGCGGGTTTGCGGATAGCTCACAAGAAAGTGAGTTGAAGAAAGGAGCTCAGGGACACTGTAATTCACAAACATGCAGAGTTATAAATGACAGCTATCGTCCAAAATTATATCGAAGAAAGTCTGCGAACAGGACTTGAATGCGGGACAGAAATTCAGGAAAACGATATCAGGGGGTAGACTGGAATTGCACTTAAAGCATAGGAAAAGAGACAGAACGGCGACAATGATGCACTTGGCCAAAAAGGGCGTATGCGTTTTTTCCTGAATATATTCAGGAAATAATGCATACGCCCTTTTTGGCCAACCAAGCAAGCGTGTAAATGAAATCTGCCCTACAATGAAGTCTCACTGCGCCCCGATCAAAAGGGCCATATGAGAAAAGTGTAAAATCCAAAAAGGCAGGACAGGCCATGGAGAAGAGGGAGCATTGTTATGCTGATGGGCGGGATGTGAATTGCCAACAGCCACTCTGGAGAAGTGTATGGTGATTCCTGAAACACGTAAGAAACAAAGCAACACAGCCTATGGCACTTCCACTTATGGTCCTATAGCTTAGGGAAATTAAAATCAAAACCACACAGCCACCCCAAAGTTTGGAACGGCTCTGTTGACAAGAACCTCATCTATGGTACAAGTTAAATATCCCAGAGAGCGAAAAATGGATAAAGAAGTTGTGGTACGTACATGCAATGGAATATCACTCAGCAATGAAATCTATGTCATCAGTCCCGTAGCGGCATAATGAGTGGATTCAGGTACGATGATTCTACGTGAAATAGGTCACACATAAAAAGAAACATCATAAGATATCACTAATACACGGAATGTAAACTTGGCTACACATGAACTGAATTACAAAACAGAACACGGTCTCAAATTTAGAAAACCAACTTATGCTTGCTTTTTGGGAAAGGTGAGTTGGGGTGCTGCATAAAAACAGAGATTGAAGTTCGCACAGATACCGTTCCATAAGGCAAATATGTAATAGACCAGACCTACTCCTTGCTCAACGAGATGGACTCAAAACCCCATATTCAACGCCTAGGAATATACCTGCCTAGTAAGAATCTTAAAACCCATGGATTTATATGTCTCCATAAGAGAATCAAGCGTGTGTTCCGGGGCCTAAACACAGCAGTGAAAATCCGATAAATCCAATTATCAAAATAAATTTCAAAAACAAAACACAATGACAGTGAAATAGAGAGCAATTCTTAAAATAATTCACTCAGGGCTTCTGATGCAACCTGGATTTACCATATCTACACCCAGAGCTGGGGAGACATAAGGCCGGACACTTCGGCCTGATAGCATTGGTGAGGTTCGGTGAGCAAATGCAGACCCTTTGAAGTCATACTGCATGGGACACATTCCAAGGGTCC
The DNA here is from genome assembly GCF_059928025.1 of Delphinapterus leucas. Lineage (NCBI taxonomy): Eukaryota > Metazoa > Chordata > Mammalia > Artiodactyla > Monodontidae > Delphinapterus > Delphinapterus leucas. The sequence continues at coordinate 347,886 of NW_028322267.1, forward strand.
CAAATCTCCAGGTATAAGGGATTCTTCCTTCCGCTAAATCATGTATGGGAAACCCAGAGTATGGTCCACCATGTGATTGGGAAACGTTTTCAAATGCCTCTCAGTTTTCGTCCCTTTATACTCTGGTTCACCATTCCAGACGCTTAACTAACACTCTCCCCACTTGGAGAGTCAGTGCCTTTAACCTCCTGTTTGGCACAGTTTGCAATTTCTGTGCAAGATGAACAGGAATAGGGAGAACCAATGAGAGACTAGCTGTAGTTGTCTGCACGGGCAAATGTAACGCTCATTTCCCACCAGGAAGAGAAATTAACCAAACGCTCAGCATGCCCTGCCTTAAACAGATTAGGGCCTGAAGCAATTCTGCGGTTTTGCGACCAGCTCACAAGAAATCGAGTTGAAGAAAGGAGCTCAGGGGCACTGTAATTCACAAACCTGCAGAGTTATAAATGACAGCTATCGTCCAAAAATATATTGAAGTAAGTCTGCGAAGAGGAGTTGAAAGCGGGGCAGAAATTCAGGAAAACGATTTCAGGGGGTAGACTGGAATTGCACTTAATGCATAGGAAAAGAGGCAGAACGGCGACAATGATGCTCTTGGCCAAAAAGGGCGTATGCGTTTTTTCCTGAATATATTCAGGAAAAAACGCATAAGTCATTTTTGGCCAACCAAGCAAGCGTGTAAAGGAAATCTGCACTACAATGAAGTCTCACTGCCCCCCGGTCAAAAGGGCCATCTGAAAAAAGTGTAAAACCCAGAAAGGCAGGACAGGCGATGTAGAACAGGGAATCTTGTTATGATGATGGGCGGGATGTGAATTGCCAACAGCCACTCTGGAGAAGTGCATGGTGTTTCCTGAAACACGTAAAAACAAAGCAACACAGCCTATGGCACTTCCACTTATGGTCGGATAGCTTAGGGAAATTAAAATCAAAACCAAACAGCCACCCCAAAGTTTAAAATGGCTCTGTTTCCAAGAACCTCGTCTACGGTACAAGTTAAATATCCTAGAATGTGAAAAATGGATAAAGAATTTGTGTTACGTACGTACAATGTAATATCACTCAGCAATGAAATCTATGTCATTAGGCCCGTCGGGACAAAATGAGTGGATTCAGGTACGATGATTCTAAGAGAAATAAGTCACACAGAAAATGAAACATCATAACATATCACTAACACACGGAATGTAAACTTGGCTACACATGAACTGAACTACAAAACAGAATAGGGTCTCAAATTTAGAAAACCAACCTATTCTTGCTTAAGGGGAAAGGTGAGTTGGGGTGCTGCATAAAACCAAAGATAGAAATTAGAACAGATACCATTCAACAAGCCAAATATGTAATAGTCAAGGCCTACTCCTTGCTCAACGAAATGGACTAAACACCACAAATACACCGCCTAGGAATACACCTGACTAGTAAGAATTTTCAAACCCTTGGATTAATATGTCTCCATTAGAGAATCAAGCGTGTGTACACCGGCATGAACGCAGCAGCGAAAATCCGATAAATCCCATTATCAAAATGAATTACAAAAGCAAAACACAATGACAGTGAAATAGAGAGCAATTCTTAAATAATTCATTCAGGACTTGTGATGGAACCGGGATTTACCATATCTACACCCAGAGCTGTGTGAGACATAAGGTTGGACACTTCGGGCTGATAGCATTGGTGAGGTAAGATGAGCAAATACAGACCCGTTGAAGTCATACTGCATGGTACCCATTCCATGGGTCCCAACAATCCAGGTTTAAGGGATTCTTCCTTCAGCTAAAACATGCATGGGAAACCCACAGTATGGTACACCGTGTGACCGGGAAAAGTTTACAAATGCATCTCAGTTTTCGTCCCCTTTTACTCGGGTTCACTATTCCAGACCCTTTTCTAACACTCTCCCCACTTGGTGAGTCAGTGCCTTTAACCTCCTGTTTGCCACAGTTTGCAATTTCTGCACAAGATGAACAGGAATAGGGACAACCAATGTGAGACTAGCTGTAGTTGTCTGCACGGGCAAATTTAATGCTCATTTCCCACCAGGAAGAGGAATAAACCAACGGCTCAGCATGCCGTGCCAGAACCAGATTAGGGCCAGAAGCAATCCTGCTGGTTTGCGGCCAGCTCACAAGAAAGCAAGTTGAAGAAAGGAGCCAGGGGCACTGTAATTCACAAACCTGCAGAGTTATAAATGACAGCTATCGTCCAAAAATATATTGAAGGAAGGCTGCGAAGAGCACTTGAAAACGGGGCAGAATTGCAGGAAAACGATTTCAGGGGGTAGACGGGAATTCCATTTAAAGCATAGGAAAAGAGGCAGAACGTCGACAATGATGCAATTGGGGAAAAAGTGCATATGCGTTTTTTCCTGAATATATTCAGGATAAAACGCATACGCCCTTGTTGGCCAACCAAGCAAGCATGTTAAAGAAATCTGCACTACAATGAAGTCTCACTGCCCCCTGGTCAAAAGGGCCATTTGAAAAAAGTGCAAAATCCAGAAAGGCAGCACAGGCCATGGAGAACAGGGAGCCTTGTTATGTGGATGTTCGGGATGTAAATTGCCAACAGCCACTCTGGAGAAGTGTATGTTGTTTCCTGGAACACCTAAAAAACAAAGCAACGGAGCCTACGGCACTTCCACTTATGGTCCTATAGCTTAGGGAAATTAAAATCAAAAACACACAGCCACCCCAATGTGTCGAACGGCTCTGTTTACAAGAACCTCGTCTACGGTACAAGTTAAATATCCCAGAATGTGAAAAATGGATAAAGAAGTTGTGGTACGTACGTACAATGGAATATCACTCAGCAATGAAATCTATGTCATCAGGCCCGTCGCAGCATAATGAGTGGATTCAGGTACGATGATTCTAAGTGAAATAAGTCACACAGAAAATGAAACATCATAAGATATCACTAATACACGGAATGTAAACTTGGCTACACATGAACTGAGTTACAAAACAGAACAGGGTCTCACATTTAGAAAACCAACTTATGCTTCCTTAAGGGGAAAGGTGAGTTGGGGTGCTGCATAAAACCAGAGATAGAAATTAGCACAGATACCTTTCCATAAGCCAAATATGTAATAGTCAAGACCTACACCTTGCTCAACGAAATGGACTAAACACCCCATATTCAACGCCTAGTTATACACCTGACTAGTAAGAATCTTCAAACCCATGGATTTATACGTCTCCGTTAGAGAATGAAGCATGTGTACAGCGGCATGAATGCAGCAGAGAAAATCCGAGAAATCTCATTATCAAACTGAATTACAAAAACAAAACACAAGGAGAGTGAAATAGAGAGCAATTCTTAAATAATTCATTCAGGGCTTGTGATGCAACCTGGATTTACCACATCTACACCCAGAGCTGAGTGAGACATAAGGTTGGGCACTTCGGGCTGATAACATTGGTGAGGTTTGATGAGCAAATGCAGACCCTTTGAAGTCATACTGCATGGTACCCATTCCATGGGTCCCAACTCTCCAGGTTTAAGGGATTCTGCCTTCAGCTAAAACATGCATGGGAAACCCACAGTATGGTGCACCGTGTGACCGGGAAACGTTTTCAAATGCATCTCAGTTTTCGTCCCCTTTTACTCAGTTTCACCATTCCAGACCCTTTACTAAAACTCTCCACATTTGGAGAGTCAGTGCCTTTAACCTCCTGTTTGGCACAGTTTGCAGTTTCTGCGCAAGATGAAGAGGAATACGGAGAACCAATGAGAGACTAGCTGTCGGTGTCTTCACGGGCAAATTTAACGCTCATTTCCCACCAGGAAGAAGAATTAACCAAAGGCTCAGCATGCTGTGCCGGAACCAGATTAGGACCTGAAGCAATCCTGCAGGTTTGCGGCCAGCTCACAAGATAGCGAGTTGAAGAACGGAGCTCAGGGGCACTGTAACTCACAAACCTGCAGAGTTATAAATGACAGCTATGGTCCAAAAATACATTGAAGGAAGGCTGCGAAGACGACTTGTAAGCGGGGCAGAATTGCAGGAAAACGATTTCAGGGGGTAGACAGGAATTGCTTTTAAAGCCTAGGGAAAAAGGCAGAATGTCTACAATGATGCCCTTGGCTAAAAAGGGCGTATGCGTTTTTTTCTGGAAAAAACGCATACGCCCTTTTTGGCCAACCAAGCAAGCATGTAAATGAAATCTGCACTACATTGAAGTCTCACTGCCCCCCGGTCAAAAGAGCCATCTGAAAAAGTGTAAAATCCAGAAAGGCAGGACAGGTCATGGAGAACAGGGAGCCTTGTTATGCTGATGGGGGGAATGTAAATTGCCAACAGCCACTCTGGAGAAGTGTATGGGGTTTCCTGAAACACGTAGGAAACAAAGCAACAGAGCCTATGGCACTTCCACTTATGGTCCTATAGCTTAGGGAAATTAAAATCAAAAACACACAGCCACCCCAAAGTTTGGGACGGCTCTGTTTACAAGAACCTCGTCTACGGTACAAGATAAATATCCCAGAATGTGAAAAATGGTTAAAGAAGTTGTGGTACGTACGTACAATGGAATATCACTCACCAATGAAATCTATGTCATCAGGCCCGTCGCGGCATTTTGAGTGGATCCAGGTACGATGATTCTAAGTGAAATAAGTCACACAGAAAAAGAAATATCATAAGATATCACTAATACACGGAATGTAAACTTGGCTACACATGAACTGAATTACAAAACAGAACAGGGTCTCAAATTTAGAAAACCAACTTATGCTTGCTTATGGGGAAAGGTGAGGTGGGGTGCTGCATAAAACCAGAGATAGAAATTAGCACACATACCTTTCCATAAGCTAAATATGTAATAGTCAAGACCTACACCTTTCTCAACGAAATGGACTAAACACACCATATTCAACTCCTAGGATTACACATGACTAGTAAGAATCTTCAAACCCATGGATTTATATGTCTGCGTAAGAGAATCAAGTGTGTGTACAGCTGCATGAACGCAGCAGAGAAAATCCGATAAATCCCATTATCAAAATAAAATACAAAAACAAACACAATGACAGTGAAATAGAGAGCAATTCTTAAATAATGCATTCAGGTCTTGTGATGCAACCTGGATTTACCACATCTACACCTAGAGCTGAGTGTGTCATAAGGTTCGACACTTTGGGCTGATAGCATTGGTGAGGTTCGGTGAGAAAATGCAGGTCCTTTGAGGTCATACTGCATGGTACCCATTCCATGGGTCCCACCTCTCCAGGTTTAAGGGATTCTTCCTTCAGGTAAAACACGCATGGGAAACCCAGAATATGGTCCACCGTGTGACCGGGAAACCTTTTTAAATGCATCTCAGTTTTCGTCCCCTCATACTCGGTTTTACCATTCCAGACGCTTTACTAACTCTTTCCCCACTTGGAGAGTCAGTGCCTTTAACCTCCTGTTTGGCACAGTTTGGAATTTCTGCGCAAGATGAACAGGAATAGGGAGAACCAATGAGAGATTAGCTGTAGGTGTCTGCACGAGCAAATTTAACGCTCATTTCCCATCAGGAAGAGGAATTAGCCAAAGGCTCAGCATGCCGTGCCGGAACCAGATTAGGGCCTGAAGCAATCCTGTGGTTTTGCGGCCAGCTCACAAGAAAGCGAGTTGAAGAAAGGAGCTCAGGGACACTGTAATTCACAAACCTGCAGAGTTATAAATGACAGCTATTGTCCAAAAATATATTGAAGTAAGGCTGCAAAGAGGACTTGAACGCGGGGCAGAATTCCAGGAATACGATTTCAGGAGGTAGACGGGAAGTCCTCTGAAAATATAGGAGAAGAGGCAGAACTTCGACAATGATGCACTTGGTCAAAAAGGGCATATGCGTTTCTTCCAGGGCCCTCATTAAAGAGGGTAGGAGGCTCCCAGCATGCTTCAGTGGCCAACAGAGGGCCTACGTCGCCAAGGCGACGTGAGCCATCCAGGCAGGAGTGACCTCACATCAGAGCGCCCACCTCACAGAAGGGTAAGGAACCCAGTCATGATCAGACTCTCACCAGAGTGCCCACATAAGCAATGGGGCTGGGAATCAGGCACGAGTGTCCTCACACCCGTGGGGCCACATCATCGAAAGTTGAGGTACCCAGCACATGTGGCCTCAAACCAGAAGACCCACATCACCATGGGTCTCAGAGCGAAGCAGGCAGGATTAACCTCAAAACACATGGCCCATTGTATAAAAAGGTGAGGAATCCAGCAGTTGGAACATCTCAGCAGGCGGCCAAGAGCACCGAGGCTATGGGATCCAGGCAGTGATGAACTCACAACAGAGGGCCCTCATCGTGATACTGTAAGCAACCCAGCCGTTGTGACCTCAGAGCACAAGGCCCACATCCCCATGGGGAAGGGAACCAAGCAGGAGTGTCATCGCACCAGTGGGCACACAACAGAAAATGTGGGGAGCCCAGCAGTTAGGGCCGGACGCCAGAGGGCCCTCATCACTGAGGAGAGGAGGCTCCCAGCAAGCTCCAACTGCTACCAGAGGGCCGACGTCGCCAATGCGGGGTGTGCCAGCCAGGCAGGAGTGACCTCAGAGCAGAGGGCCAACCACACAAAAGTGTGAGGAACCCAAAGAGGATCAGACTCTCACCAGAGGGCCCACACCACCAAGGGAATGGAAACCAGGCAGGAGTGTCCTCACACCAGTGGGGCCACATCACCGAAATGTGATGGACCAGCACACGTGGCCTCAAACTACAGGACACACATCACCAAGGGGCTGGGAGTGAGGCAGGCAGGAGGAGCCTCAAAACAGAGGGCCCATTGCGTAAAAAAGGTGAGGAATCCCGCAGTTGGAACCTCCCAGCAGGCGGCCAGGAGCAGCGAGGCTATGGGATCCAGGCCTGACTGAACTCAAAACAGAGGGCCCTCATCATGAAACTGTGAGCAACCCAGCCGTTGGGACCTTAGAGCAGAAGGCCCACATTCCCATGTGGTTGGGAACTTGGCAGAAGTGTACTCGCACCACAGGGTGCACATCAGAGAATTTTGGGAACCCAGAAATTAGGGCCTGATGCCAGAGGGCCCTCATTACCAAGGGGAGGAGACCCCAAGCAGGCACCAACTCCCTACGGAGGGACCATGTCGCCAAGGTGACGTGCAACAGCCAGGCAGGAGTGACCTCACAGCTGAGGGCCTACCTCACAGAATGGTGAGGAACCCAGCCAGGATAAGACTCTCACCAGAGGGCCCACATCACCAAGGGCATCAGAACCAGGCTGACTGTCTTCACACCAGGGTGACCACATCATAGAAAGGTGAGGAACCCAGCACATGTGGCCTAAACCAGAGGACCCAGATCTCCAAGGGGTTCGGAGTGAGGCAGGCATGAGTAGCCTCACAACACAGGGCGAATAGAATAAAAAAGCTGAGGAATCCTGCAGTGGGAACCTCCCAGCAGGCGGCCCAGAGCACCGAGTCTATGCGATCCAGGCCACAGTGAACTCACAGCAGAGGGCCCACATCATGAAACTGTGAGCAACCCAGCCGTTTGGACCTCAGAGCAGAAGTCCCACATCACCATGGGGTTGGGAACATGACACGAGTGTCCTCGCACCACTTAGCACATATCAGAAAATGCGGGTACCCAGCAGTTAGGGCCTGACGCCAGAGGGCACTCATCACCGAAGGGAAGAGGCTCCCAGCAGGCTCCAACTGCCACAAGAGCGCCGACATTGCCAAGGCGGGGTGTGCCAGCCAGGCAGGAGTGACCTCACAGCAGAGGGCCCACCTCACAGAACTGTGAGGAACCCAGCCAGGATCAGACTCTCACCAGAGTGCCCACATCACCAAGGGGATAGGAACCAGGCAGGAGTGTCCTCACACCAGTGGGGCCACATCATCGAAAGGTGAGGAACCCAGCACACGTGGCCTAAACCAGAGGACCCACATTTACAAGGTGCTCCGAGTGAGGCAGGCAGGAGTAGCCTAACAACACAGGGCCCACAGAATAAAAAATGTGAGGAATCCAGCAGTTTGAACCTCCCAGCAGGTGGCCCAGAGCATGGAGTCTATGGGATCCAGGCCACAGTGAACTCACAGCAGAGGGCCCACATCATGAAACTCAGCAACCCAGCCAGTGGGACCTCAGAGCAGAAGGCCCACATCCCCATGGGGATGGGAACCTCGCAGGAGTGTCCTCGCACAACTTAGCACGTATCAGAAAATGTGGGAACCCAGCAGTTATGGCCTGACGCCAGAGGGCCCTCATCACGGAGGAGAGGAGTCTACCAGCAGGCTCCAAATGCCACCAGAGGGCCGACGTCACTAAGGCAATGGGAGCAAGCCAGGCAGGAGTTACCTCACAGCAGAGGGCCCACCTCACAGAAGTGTGAGGAGCCCAAACAGGATCAGACTCTAACCAGAGCGCCCACATCACCAAGGGGATGGAAACCAGGCAGGAGTGTCCTCACACCAGTGGGGCCACATCAGCGAAAGGTGAGGAACACAGCACATGTGGCCTCAAACAAGGGAACACACATCACGAAAGGGCTGGGAGTGAGGCATGCAGGAGGGGACTCACAACAGAGCGCCCATAGAATAAAAAAGGTGAGGAACCCCGCAGTTGGAAGCTCCAAGCAGGTGGCCCAGAGCACCGAGGCTATGGGATCCATGCCGGAGTGAACTCACAGCAGAAGGCCCACATTCTGACACTGTGAGCAACCCAGCCGTTGGGACCTCAGGGCAGAAAGCCCACATCCCCATGGGGATGGGACCCTGGCTGGAGTGTACTCGCATGACAGGGCGCACATCAGAAAATTTTGGGAGCCCATGAGTTAGGGCCTGACGCCAGAGGGCCCTCATTACCGAGGGGAGGAGACTCCCAGCAGGCACCAACTCCCAACTGAGGGCCCACATCGCCAAGGTGACGTGTTCCAGCCAGGCAGGAGTGACCTCACAGCAGAGGGCCCACCTCCCAGAAGTGTGAGGAATCCAGACAGGATCAGACTCTCACCAGAGGGCCCCCATCACCAAGGGGATGGGAACCAGGCAGGAGTGTCCTCACACCAGTGGGGCCACATCAATAAAGGTGAGGAAACCGGTACATGTGGCCTTAAACCAGAGGACCTACATCACAAATGGGCTGGGAGTGAGTCAGGAAGTAGGAGCATGAAAACACAGGGCCCAAAGAATAAAAAAGGTAAGGAATCCAGCAGTAGGAACCTCCCAGCAGGCCGCTCAGAGCACAGAGGCTATGGGATCTTGGCCTGGGTGAACTAACACCAGAGAGCCAACATCATGAAACGGTGAACAACACAGGTGTTGGGACCTTAGAGCAGAAGGCCCACATGCCCATGGGGATGGGAACCTCGCAGGAGTGTCCTCGCACCACTTAGCACGTATCAGAAAATGTGGGTACCCAGCAGTTAGGGCCTGAGGCAAGAGGGCCCCCATCACCGAGGGGAGGTTCCCAGCAGGCTCCAACTGCCACAAGAGGGCCGATGTTGCCCAGGTGGGGTGTGCCAGCCAGGCAGGAGTGACCTCACAGCAGAGGGACCCCTCACAGAAGGGTGAGGAACCCAGCCAGGATCAGACTCTCACCAGAGGGCCCACATCATCAAGGGGATAGGAACCAGGCAGGAGTGTCCTCACACCAGTGGGGCCACATCATCGAAAGGCGAGGGACCCAGCATACATGGCCTCAAACCAGAGGACACACATCACCAAGGGGCTGGGAGTGAGGCAGGCCGGAGGAGTCTCAAAACAGAGGGCCCATAGAAGAAAAAAGGTGAGGAATCCCGCAGTTGTAACCTCCCAGCAGGTGGCCAGGAGCAGCGAGGCTATGGGATCCAGGCCGGAGAGAACTCACAGCAGAGGGCCCTCATCATGAAACTGAGCAACCCACGGTTGGGACCTCAGAGCAGAAGGCCCACATTCCCATGGGGTTGGGAATCTGGCAGGAGTGTACTCGAACCACAGGGCGCATATCAGAAAATATTGGGAGCCCAGGAGTTAGGGTCTGACGCCAGAGGGCCCTCATTACCGAGGGGAGGAGACACCCAGCAGGCACCAAATCCCACCAGAGGGCCGACGTCGCCAAGGCGGGGTGTGCCAGCCAGGCAGGAGTGACCTCAGAGAAGAGGGCCCACCTCACAGAAGTGTGAGGAACCCAACCAGGATCAGACTCTCACCGGAGGGCCCACATCACCAAGGGGATGGGAACCAGGCAGGAGTGTCCTCACACCAGTGGGGCCACATCAGCCAAAGGTGAGGAACCCAGCACATGTGGCCTCAAACCAGAGGACACACATCACCAAGGGGCTAGGAGTGAGGCAGGTGTCTGGAGGGGCACATTTAACTCTAATTTCCCACCAGGAAGTGGAATGAACCAAAGTCTCAGAGTGCCATGCCGGACCCTGATTACGGCCTGAAGCAAACCTGCGGTTCTGTGGCCAGTTTTCAAGGAAACGAGTTAAGAAAGGAAATCACGGGCACTGTAATTCACAAACCTGCAGTGTTATAAATGACAGCTATTGGCAAAATTATATGGAAGTAAGTCTGCAAAGAGGACTTGAAAACGAGGCAGAATTGCAGGAATCATATTTCAGGAGGTAGATTGGAATTGCATTTAAAGCATGTGAAAAGCGGCAGATCTTTGACAGTGATACACTTGGACAAAAGTGCGTAAACATTTTTTGCTGAATATATTCAGGAAAAAACACATATGCCCTTTTTGGCCAACCAAGCACTCGAGAAATGGAAATCCGCACTACAATGAAGTCTCATTTCCCATTCGTCAAAAGGGCCATCTGAAAAAAGTGTAAAAACCAGAAACACAGGACAGGTCATGGAGAACAGGGAGCCTTGTTATGCTGATGGGCGGGATGTAAATTGCCAACAGACACTCTGGAGATGTTTATGGTGTATCCTGAAACATCTGAAAAACAAAGCTACAGACCCTAGGGCACTTCCACTTTTGGCCCTATAGCTTAGGAAAATTAAAATCAACAAGACACAGCCAACACAAAATTTAGGGCTGCTGTGTTTACAAGAACCTTGAGTCCAGTACAAATTAAATATCCCAGAAAGAAAAAAATGGATAAAGGAGTTGTGCTACTTACGTACAATGGAATATCACTCAGCAATGAAATCAATGTCATCAGGCCTGTAGCAGCAAATTGAGTGGATTTAAGTATGGAGATTCTAAGAGAAATAGGTCACACAGAGAAAGATAATTATCATAAGATATCACTAATAGAGAGAGTGTAAACTTGGCTACACATAAACTGAATTCCAAAACCGAACAGAGTCTCACATTTAGATAAAAACTTATGCTTGCTTAAGGGGAAAGTTGAGTTGGGGTGCTGTATAAAACCAGAGATTGAAATTAGCACACATACCGTTCCATAAGCCAAATATGTAATAGACAAGACCTACTCTTTGCTCAACGAAATAGACTCATCCATGGTGTATCACCTCACACCTGTTAGAATGGGCATCATCAGAAAATCTACAAACAACAAATGCTGGAAAGGGTGTGGAGATAAGGAACCCTCTTCCACTATTGTTGGGAATGTAAATTGATACAGTCACTGTGGAGAACATTATGGAGTTTCTTATAAAACTAAGAATAGAATTACCATATGATACAGCAATCCCACTACTGGGCATATACCCAGACAAAACCATAAATCAAAAAGAGACATTCACCGCAATGTTCATTGCATCACTATTTACAATATCCAGGTAATGGAAGCAACCTAAATGCCCACAGACAGACGAATGCATAAAGATGTGGTACATATATAAAATGGAATATTACTAAGCCATAAAAAGGAATGAAATTGGGTCATTTGTAGAGACGTTGATGGATCTAGAGACTGTCATACAGAGTGAAGTAAGTCAGAAAGAGAAAAACAAATCTTGTCTATTAATGCCTATATGTGGAACCTAGAAAAATTGTACAGATGAACCGTTTTGCCAGGCAGAAATAGAGCAACAGATGTAGACAACAAACGTATGGACACCAAGGGGGGAAAGCTGTTGGGGGGTGGTGGTGGGAGGAGTTGAGAGATTGGGATTGGCATATATACATTTATATGTATAAAATAGATAACCAAAAAGAACCTGCTGTATAAAAAAATAAAATAAAATTCAAATTACAAAAAGTAAAACAGAAAAAATATTCTTCCCTTCACATACATGTATTTATATGAATAAATTATTTCCATGCTTATATCTGTAAATACAAAAAAGAGGAATAAAATCTACCTTGAACCAAAAAAGAAAAAAAAACAGAACCCACCAGCTACACAGAGGAAAACCGTATCAGGGCACTTGCTCCAGTTGTAAACAATTCTGAAGTTGGTCGGTGGTGGGGAATCATCTCCCATTCAGCCAGCAGGCCCCACGCAACAAGCGTCCTCATTGCAAAGCTGGGGGACCGTGCCGAGGCATCTGTGAGTAAACGTGGGCTGAGCCCCAGGCCAGCTGCTGCTGAAATGTTCCCACCCTTCCCAGGTAAAACACCTGAATATGTACAAGGACTTGAAAGCCTAGAGGAAGGGCCATGGAGCCACATGAGCGACAGCATGCCAGCCGACTTGGTGCCTGCAGGCCAGCCAGGATGGTCCTGGTCCTGGGTGCTCTTCTGGAAGCTTTCCATTTCCCTGCCTGAGATACCCCTGCTGTCCCGGCCCCCACTGCTTTCTTCCTCACTCACCTCTGCCCAGGGAGAAATTCCAGCGGCAGGTATGGGTGACACATCCTCTTCTTTAGCAGGTGGCATCTTGGCAACTGCTGCAGAAAGTCCAGCAGAGCCCCACTCACACTGGGCCACCCACAAAGCCGTGGCCTCTCACTCCCTCCCACCAGTCCAGCCCCAAGACTGCTGACAGGGCAGAGAAAATGGCGTCAGGCACAGCTGCAGGGGCTCTTGCTGCCTGGAGCGGTGTTTATATTGATCTGAACCCAGGCACACCTGGGGAGGTCTGGCCGGCACGGTCGGGCTTCCCAGGCCAGCCAATAATCACCCCTCAGGGGCTCACAGTTGCAGAAACTGGAACTTGCTGAATCGGCCAGGTCCAAGGAACAGGTGTGGGCTCCTGAGAGTCAGGATAGACAAGGGGCTGCAGCTCTGGCTTGTTTTCTAATTATATTATCTGGCCCATGAGTGGGAGACAACTTCAAGAAAACCCTCTCCTAATGAGAGGAACCCAGGAGTCAGGGAGAGGAGGGGTGGCTGGTGGGTGGAGACAGAGGCCTGGTGCCCCGGGTGCAGTGGAAGTCTCTGGAAGACCAGGTGGAGGGAGGCCACACAGAGTGATGCCCAGGGTCACAGACCTGTCGGAGCTGCTGTTTGTTAGTTCAAGTCCTGCTCTGAGGTGCTCTGTGTCAGATCTGAGTGACAGGTGAGCTGGGAGTGCTCTGCTATGAGGGCGATATGCATGGTTCCTGTGTTCCCAGCCCTGCCATGGTACCTGCAAGGGTAGCTCTGTATCCTGGGAGGGGCCTGACCACGAGAGCCCCATGGGCTGCAGGGGAACCTGCCCAGGGAACCCCATATCCTGGGAGGGGCCTGAACACGAGAGCCCCATGGGCTGGGGTGGGGGTGGGGTACCTGCCCAGGTGAGCTCCATATCCTGGGATTGGCCTGACCTCGAGAGCCCCATGGGCTGCTGGAGTCCTGGTAAAGGATGTCAGGACAGTCAGTGAAGCCACCGAGGATATACCTCCAGTAGTTCCTAAATCCTACACCCTGCTGGTCATTCTACCAACCACCAGGACATGGTATTCTGTATTAGTCTTCAATGATGCCTTCTTTTGTATTCTATTAGTCCCAGAGTCACAAGAAATTTTGGCTTGTGAGTGGCAGGACTCAACATACAACTAAAACAATACTTCCGGGCCGTGTTGCCCCAAGGGTTCAAAAATTCCCACACCATCTTTGGGGAAAGCTCAGCTAAAGAACTAAAAGTTCTACCTCTGGAAAAGGAAACACTCCTTCAATATGCAGACGACATTCTGATCGCCAGCCCTACTAAGGAGACCTCTGAACTACCAAGCCAATAAAGGATACAAGTTGTCCAAGACAAAGCTCAAATATCACAGACTACGGTGACCTGCCTGGGCTTCATTCTCACAGAAGGTCGGAGAAGCCCATCCCAGGAAAGGGAAGAAACAATTTACAGCCTTACCCATTTCTGAACCTAGAAGACAGCTTAGGGGTTCCTGGGGAGGCCAGGGTTTGCTGCTTCTGGATCCCTAACTACAGTCTACTAGCTGGGCCTCTATATGAAACACTGAAAGGAAAAGATGATGATCCTTTTGAATAGAATGCAGAAGTGGCCTTTCAAGAATGGAAAGAGCAGTCAATTCAGACCCTTGCCCTGGAACTCCCTAATTTAGCTAAACCCTTTGACCTTTACATTCCTGGTGAACGGTGAATCGCCATTGGAGTATTAGTGCAAAACCTGGGACCACTTGAAATGGAACAATGCAAGAATGCGATCCAGGTAGGATAAACTACGGTCACCAAGGGGCTTGGCCCACCGCCACATCTGGCCAAGATACTGGCAGTATCTGAAAACCTGGAAATCAGCAGCCCAAAAGGCCACCTCCCTCCTAAGGGAAAAGGACCCCACGTGGTGATCCTAACACCCAACCATGCCCTGAAGTTGCAGGGTTGGCTCCATGGGCACACTGACCTTGAGCGAGGAGGCCCTCCAACTCCAACCTCCATAGAGATAACCGGGGCAATGTGGCACCATGAAGACTCGTGTGAAGGTGTCTGCACGGGCAAATTTAACGCTCATTTCCCACCAGGAAGAGGAATTAACCAAAGGCTCAGCATGCCGTGCCGGAACCAGATTAGGGCCTGAAGCAATCCTGCGGGTTCGCGGCCAGCTCACAAGAAAGCGAGTTGAAGAAAGGAGCTCAGGGACACTGTAATTCACAAACCTGCAGAGTTATAAATGACAGCTATCACCCAAAAATATATTGAAGGAAGGCTGCGAAGAGGACTTGAAAGCGGGGCAGAATTGCAAGAAAACGATTTCAGGGGGTAGACTGGAATTGCATTTAAAGCATAGGAAAAGAGGCAGAACGTCGACAATGATGCACTTGGCCAAAAAGGGCGTATGCGTTTTTTCCTGAATATATTCAGGAAAAAACGCATACGCCCTTTTTGGCCAACCAAGCAAGCATGTTAAAGAAATCTGCACTACAATGAAGTCTCACTGCCCCCCGGTCAAAAGGGCCATCTGAAAAAAGTGTAAAATCCAGAAAGGCAGCACAGGCCATGGAGAACAGGGAGCCTTGTTATGCTGATGGGCGGGATGTAAATTGCCAACAGCCACTCTGGAGAAGTGTATGGTGTTTCCTGAAACACGTAGGAAACAAAGCATCACAGCCTATGGCACTTCCACTTATGGTCCTATAGCATAGACAAATTAAAATCCAAAACACACAGCCATCCCAAAGTTTGGACGGCTCGGTTTACAAGAACCTCGTCTACGGTACAAGTTAAATATCTGAGAAAGCAAAGGATGGATAAAGAAGTTGTGGTATGCACGTACAATGGAATATCACTCAGCAATGAAATCTACGTCATCAGGCCCGTAGCGGCATAATGAGTGGATTCAGGTATGATTATTCTACGAGAAATATGTCACACAGGATAAGAAACATCATAAGATATCACTAATACACGGAATGTAAACTTGACTACACATGAAGTGATTTACAAAACAGAACAGGGTCTCAAATTTAGAAAACCAAATTATGCTTGCTTATGGGGAAAGGTGAGTTGGGGTGCTGCATAAAAACAGAGATTGAAATTAGCACAGATACCATTCCATAAGCCAAATATATAATAGACATGACCTACTCCTTGCTCAACGAAATGGACTCAACACCCCATATTCAACGCCTGGGAATATACCTGACAAGTAAGAATCTTAAAACCCATGGATTTATATGTCTCCATAAGGAAATCAAGCATGTGTACAGCGGCCTAAACGCAGCAGTGAAAATCCGATAAATCCCATTATCAAAATAAATTTCAAAAACAAAACACAATGACAGTGAAATAGAGAGCAATTCTTAAATAATTCATTCAGGGCTTGTGATGAAACCTGGATTTACAACATCTACACCCAGAGCTGGGTGAGACATAAGGCCGGACACTTCGGCCTGATAGCATTGGTGAGGTTCGGTGAGCAAATGCAGACCCTTTGAAGTCATACTGCATGGTACCCATTCCATGGGTCCCAAATCTCCAGGTTTAAGGGATTCTTCCTTCAGCTAAAACATGCATGGGAACCGCAGAGTATGGTGCACCGTGTGACCGGGAAGTTTTTTCAAATGCATCTCAGTTTTCGTCCCCTTTTACTCGTGTTCACAATTCCAGACCATTTACTAACACTCTCACCACTTGGAGAGTCACTGCCTTTAACCTCCTGTTTGGCACAGTTTGCAATTTCCGCACAAGATGAACAGGAATAGGGAGAACCAATGAGTGACTAGCTGGAGGTGTCTGCACGGGCAAATTTAACGCTCATTTCCCACCAGGAAGAGGAATTAACCAAAGGATCAGCATGCCGTGCCAGAACCAGATTAGGGCCTGAAGCAATCCTGCGGGTTTGCGGATAGCTCACAAGAAAGTGAGTTGAAGAAAGGAGCTCAGGGACACTGTAATTCACAAAATGCAGAGTTATAACTGATGGCTATCGTCCGAAAATATATTGAAGGTAGGCTGCGAAGAGGACTGGAAAGCGGGGCAGAATTGCAGGAAAACGATTTCAGGGGTTAGACTGGAATTGCATTGAAAGCATAGGAAAAGAGGCAGAACGTCGACAATGATGCAGTTGGCCAAAAAGGGCATATGGGTTTTGTCCTGAATATATTCAGGAAAAAACGCATAAGCCCTTTTTGGCCAACCAAGCAAGCATGTTAAAGTAATCTGCACTACAATGAAGTCTCACTGCCCCCCGGTCAAAAGGCCCATCTGAAAAAAGTGTAAAATCCAGAAAGGCAGCACAGGCCATGGAGAACAGGGAGCTTTGTTATGCTGATGGACCGGGTGTAAATTGCCAACAGCCACTCTGCAGAAGTGTATGGTGTTTCCTGAAACACCTAGAAAACAAAGCAACGGAGGCTATGGACTTCCACTTATGGTCCTATAGCTTAGGGAAATTAAAATCAAAAACACACAGCCACCCCAAAGTTTCGGACGGCTCTGTTTACAAGAACCTCGTCTACGGTACAAGTTAAATATCCCAGAATGTGAAAAATGGATAAAGAGTTTGTGGTACGTACGTACAATGGAATATCACTCAGCATTGAAATCTGTGTCATCAGGCCCGTCGCGGCATAATGAGTGTATTCAGGTACGATGATTCTAAGTGAAATAAGTCACACAGAAAATGAAACATCATAAGGTATCACTAATACACGGAATGTAAACTTGGCTACACATGAACTGAATTACAAAACATAACAGGGTCTCTAATTTAGAAAACCAACCAATGCTTGCTTAATGCGAAAGGTGAGTTGGGGTGCTACATAAAACCAGAGATTAAAATTAGCACACATACCGTTCCATAAACCAAATGTGCAATAGTCAAGACCTACTCCTTGCTCAATAAACTGGACTCAACACCCCAAATTCAACGCCTAGGAATATACCTGACTAGTAAGAATCTTAAAACCCATGGATTTATATGTCTCCATAAGAGAATCAAGCGTGTGTACAGCGGTATAAACGCAGCAGTGAAAATCCGATAAATCCCATTATCAAAATGAATTATAAAAACAAAACATAATGACAGTGAAATAGGAAGCAATTCTTAAATAATTCATTCAGGACTTGTGATGCAACCTGGTTTTACGAGATCTACACCCAGAGCTGGGTGAGACATAAGGCTGGACACTTCGAGCTGATAGCATTGGTGAGGTTCGGTGAGCAAATGCAGACCCTTTGAAGTCATACTGCATGATACCCATTCCATGGGCTGCAACTCGCCAGGCTTAAGGGATACTTCCTTTAGCTAAAACATGCATGGGAAACCCAGAGTATGGTCCACCGTGTGACTGGGAAACGTTTTCAAATGCATCTCAGTTTTCGTCCCTTTATACTCGGGTTCACCATTCCAGACGCTTTACTAACATTGCTCCACTTGGAGAGTCAGTGCCTTTAACCTCCTGTTTGGCACAGTTTGCCATTTCTGCACAAGATGAACAAAATAGGGAGAACCAATGAGAGACTAGCCTTAGGTGTCTGCACGGGCAAATGTAATGCTCATTTCCCACCAGGAAGAGGAATTAACCAAAGGCTCAGCGTGCCCTGCCCGAACCGGATTAGGGCCTGAAGCAATCCTGCGGTTTTACAGTCAGCTCACAAGAAAGCGAGTTGAAGAAAGGAGCTCAGGGACACTGTCATTCACAAACCTGCAGAGTTATAAATGACAGCTATCATCCAAAAATATATTGAAGTAAGTCTGCGAAGAGGACTTGAAAGCGGGGCAGAATTTCAGGAAAACGATTTCAGGGGGTAGACTGGAATTGCACTTAAAGCATAGGAAAAGAGGCAGAACGGCGACAGTGATGCACTTGGCCAAATAGGGCGTATGCGTTTCTTCCAGAATATATTCAGGAAAAAACGCATAAGTCATTTTTGGCCAACCAAGCAAGCGTGTAAATGAAATCTGCACTACAATGAAGTCTCACTGCCCCCCGGTCAAAAGGGCCATCTGAAAAAACTGTAAAACCCAGAAAGGCAGGACAGGCGATGTAGAACAGGGAATCTTGTTATGACGATGGGCGGGATGTGAATTGCCAACAGCCACTCTGGAGAAGTGCATGGTGTTTCCTGAAACACGTAAAAACAAAGCAACACAGCCTATGGCACTTCCACTTATGGTCCTATAGTTTAGGGAAATTAAAATCAATACCACATAGCCACCCCAAAGTTTGAGACGGCTCTGTTTACAAGAGCCTCGTCTACAGTAAAAGTTAAATATCAGAGAGCGAAAGATGGATAAAGAAGTTGTGGTACGTACATGCAATGGAATATCACTCAGCAATGAAATCTATGTCATCAGTCCCGTAGCGGCATAATGAGTGGATTCAGGTACGATGATTCTACGTGAAATAGGTCACACATAAAAAGAAACATCATAAGATATCACTAATACACGGAATGTAAACTTGGCTACACATGAACTGAATTACAAAACAGAACACGGTCTCAAATTTAGAAAACCAACTTATGCTTGCTTTTTGGGAAAGGTGAGTTGGGGTGCTGCATAAAAACAGAGATTGAAGTTCGCACAGATACCGTTCCATAAGGCAAATATGTAATAGACCAGACCTACTCCTTGCTCAACGAGATGGACTCAAAACCCCATATTCAACGCCTAGGAATATACCTGCCTAGTAAGAATCTTAAAACCCATGGATTTATATGTCTCCGTAAGAGAATCAAGCGTGTGTTCCGGGGCCTAAACACAGCAGTGAAAATCCGATAAATCCAATTATCAAAATAAATTTCAAAAACAAAACACAATGACAGTGAAATAGAGAGCAATTCTTAAAATAATTCACTCAGGGCTTCTGATGCAACCTGGATTTACCATATCTACACCCAGAGCTGGGGAGACATAAGGCCGGACACTTCGGCCTGATAGCATTGGTGAGGTTCGGTGAGCAAATGCAGACCCTTTGAAGTCATACTGCATGGGACACATTCCAAGGGTCCCAAATCTCCAGGTATAAGGGATTCTTCCTTCCGCTAAATCATGTATGGGAAACCCAGAGTATGGTCCACCATGTGATTGGGAAACGTTTTCAAATGCCTCTCAGTTTTCGTCCCTTTATACTCTGGTTCACCATTCCAGACGCTTAACTAACACTCTCCCCACTTGGAGAGTCAGTGCCTTTAACCTCCTGTTTGGCACAGTTTGCAATTTCTGTGCAAGATGAACAGGAATAGGGAGAACCAATGAGAGACTAGCTGTAGGTGTCTGCACGGGCAAATGAAATGCTCATTTCCCACGAGGAAGAGAAATTAACCAAACGCTCAGCATGCCCTGCCTTAAACAGATTAGGGCCTGAAGCAATTCTGCGGTTTTGCGACCAGCTCACAAGAAATCGAGTTGAAGAAAGGAGCTCAGGGGCACTGTAATTCACAAACCTGCAGAGTTATAAATGACAGCTATCGTCCAAAAATATATTGAAGTAAGTCTGCGAAGAGGAGTTGAAAGCGGGGCAGAAATTCAGGAAAACGATTTCAGGGGGTAGACTGGAATTGCACTTAATGCATAGGAAAAGAGGCAGAACGGCGACAATGATGCTCTTGGCCAAAAAGGGCGTATGCGTTTTTTCCTGAATATATTCAGGAAAAAACGCATAAGTCATTTTTGGCCAACCAAGCAAGCGTGTAAAGGAAATCTGCACTACAATGAAGTCTCACTGCCCCCCGGTCAAAAGGGCCATCTGAAAAAAGTGTAAAACCCAGAAAGGCAGGACAGGCGATGTAGAACAGGGAATCTTGTTATGATGATGGGCGGGATGTGAATTGCCAACAGCCACTCTGGAGAAGTGCATGGTGTTTCCTGAAACACGTAAAAACAAAGCAACACAGCCTATGGCACTTCCACTTATGGTCGGATAGCTTAGGGAAATTAAAATCAAAACCAAACAGCCACCCCAAAGTTTAAAATGGCTCTGTTTCCAAGAACCTCGTCTACGGTACAAGTTAAATATCCTAGAATGTGAAAAATGGATAAAGAATTTGTGTTACGTACGTACAATGTAATATCACTCAGCAATGAAATCTATGTCATTAGGCCCGTCGGGACAAAATGAGTGGATTCAGGTACGATGATTCTAAGAGAAATAAGTCACACAGAAAATGAAACATCATAACATATCACTAACACACGGAATGTAAACTTGGCTACACATGAACTGAACTACAAAACAGAATAGGGTCTCAAATTTAGAAAACCAACCTATTCTTGCTTAAGGGGAAAGGTGAGTTGGGGTGCTGCATAAAACCAAAGATAGAAATTAGAACAGATACCATTCAACAAGCCAAATATGTAATAGTCAAGGCCTACTCCTTGCTCAACGAAATGGACTAAACACCACAAATACACCGCCTAGGAATACACCTGACTAGTAAGAATTTTCAAACCCTTGGATTAATATGTCTCCATTAGAGAATCAAGCGTGTGTACACCGGCATGAACGCAGCAGCGAAAATCCGATAAATCCCATTATCAAAATGAATTACAAAAGCAAAACACAATGACAGTGAAATAGAGAGCAATTCTTAAATAATTCATTCAGGACTTGTGATGGAACCGGGATTTACCATATCTACACCCAGAGCTGTGTGAGACATAAGGTTGGACACTTCGGGCTGATAGCATTGGTGAGGTAAGATGAGCAAATACAGACCCGTTGAAGTCATACTGCATGGTACCCATTCCATGGGTCCCAACAATCCAGGTTTAAGGGATTCTTCCTTCAGCTAAAACATGCATGGGAAACCCACAGTATGGTACACCGTGTGACCGGGAAAAGTTTACAAATGCATCTCAGTTTTCGTCCCCTTTTACTCGGGTTCACTATTCCAGACCCTTTTCTAACACTCTCCCCACTTGGTGAGTCAGTGCCTTTAACCTCCTGTTTGCCACAGTTTGCAATTTCTGCACAAGATGAACAGGAATAGGGACAACCAATGTGAGACTAGCTGTAGTTGTCTGCACGGGCAAATTTAATGCTCATTTCCCACCAGGAAGAGGAATAAACCAACGGCTCAGCATGCCGTGCCAGAACCAGATTAGGGCCAGAAGCAATCCTGCTGGTTTGCGGCCAGCTCACAAGA
This sequence comes from Delphinapterus leucas, assembly GCF_059928025.1. Classification (NCBI taxonomy): domain Eukaryota; kingdom Metazoa; phylum Chordata; class Mammalia; order Artiodactyla; family Monodontidae; genus Delphinapterus; species Delphinapterus leucas. The sequence goes on from NW_028322267.1 coordinate 369,737, forward strand.
AAGCAAGTTGAAGAAAGGAGCCAGGGGCACTGTAATTCACAAACCTGCAGAGTTATAAATGACAGCTATCGTCCAAAAATATATTGAAGGAAGGCTGCGAAGAGCACTTGAAAACGGGGCAGAATTGCAGGAAAACGATTTCAGGGGGTAGACGGGAATTCCATTTAAAGCATAGGAAAAGAGGCAGAACGTCGACAATGATGCAATTGGGGAAAAAGTGCATATGCGTTTTTTCCTGAATATATTCAGGATAAAACGCATACGCCCTTGTTGGCCAACCAAGCAAGCATGTTAAAGAAATCTGCACTACAATGAAGTCTCACTGCCCCCTGGTCAAAAGGGCCATTTGAAAAAAGTGCAAAATCCAGAAAGGCAGCACAGGCCATGGAGAACAGGGAGCCTTGTTATGTGGATGTTCGGGATGTAAATTGCCAACAGCCACTCTGGAGAAGTGTATGTTGTTTCCTGGAACACCTAAAAAACAAAGCAACGGAGCCTACGGCACTTCCACTTATGGTCCTATAGCTTAGGGAAATTAAAATCAAAAACACACAGCCACCCCAATGTGTCGAACGGCTCTGTTTACAAGAACCTCGTCTACGGTACAAGTTAAATATCCCAGAATGTGAAAAATGGATAAAGAAGTTGTGGTACGTACGTACAATGGAATATCACTCAGCAATGAAATCTATGTCATCAGGCCCGTCGCAGCATAATGAGTGGATTCAGGTACGATGATTCTAAGTGAAATAAGTCACACAGAAAATGAAACATCATAAGATATCACTAATACACGGAATGTAAACTTGGCTACACATGAACTGAGTTACAAAACAGAACAGGGTCTCAAATTTAGAAAACCAACTTATGCTTCCTTAAGGGGAAAGGTGAGTTGGGGTGCTGCATAAAACCAGAGATAGAAATTAGCACAGATACCTTTCCATAAGCCAAATATGTAATAGTCAAGACCTACACCTTGCTCAACGAAATGGACTAAACACCCCATATTCAACGCCTAGTTATACACCTGACTAGTAAGAATCTTCAAACCCATGGATTTATACGTCTCCGTTAGAGAATGAAGCATGTGTACAGCGGCATGAATGCAGCAGAGAAAATCCGAGAAATCTCATTATCAAACTGAATTACAAAAACAAAACACAAGGAGAGTGAAATAGAGAGCAATTCTTAAATAATTCATTCAGGGCTTGTGATGCAACCTGGATTTACCACATCTACACCCAGAGCTGAGTGAGACATAAGGTTGGGCACTTCGGGCTGATAACATTGGTGAGGTTTGATGAGCAAATGCAGACCCTTTGAAGTCATACTGCATGGTACCCATTCCATGGGTCCCAACTCTCCAGGTTTAAGGGATTCTGCCTTCAGCTAAAACATGCATGGGAAACCCACAGTATGGTGCACCGTGTGACCGGGAAACGTTTTCAAATGCATCTCAGTTTTCGTCCCCTTTTACTCAGTTTCACCATTCCAGACCCTTTACTAAAACTCTCCACATTTGGAGAGTCAGTGCCTTTAACCTCCTGTTTGGCACAGTTTGCAGTTTCTGCGCAAGATGAAGAGGAATACGGAGAACCAATGAGAGACTAGCTGTCGGTGTCTTCACGGGCAAATTTAACGCTCATTTCCCACCAGGAAGAAGAATTAACCAAAGGCTCAGCATGCTGTGCCGGAACCAGATTAGGACCTGAAGCAATCCTGCAGGTTTGCGGCCAGCTCACAAGATAGCGAGTTGAAGAACGGAGCTCAGGGGCACTGTAACTCACAAACCTGCAGAGTTATAAATGACAGCTATGGTCCAAAAATACATTGAAGGAAGGCTGCGAAGACGACTTGTAAGCGGGGCAGAATTGCAGGAAAACGATTTCAGGGGGTAGACAGGAATTGCTTTTAAAGCCTAGGGAAAAAGGCAGAATGTCTACAATGATGCCCTTGGCTAAAAAGGGCGTATGCGTTTTTTTCTGGAAAAAACGCATACGCCCTTTTTGGCCAACCAAGCAAGCATGTAAATGAAATCTGCACTACATTGAAGTCTCACTGCCCCCCGGTCAAAAGGGCCATCTGAAAAAGTGTAAAATCCAGAAAGGCAGGACAGGTCATGGAGAACAGGGAGCCTTGTTATGCTGATGGGGGGAATGTAAATTGCCAACAGCCACTCTGGAGAAGTGTATGGGGTTTCCTGAAACACGTAGGAAACAAAGCAACAGAGCCTATGGCACTTCCACTTATGGTCCTATAGCTTAGGGAAATTAAAATCAAAAACACACAGCCACCCCAAAGTTTGGGACGGCTCTGTTTACAAGAACCTCGTCTACGGTACAAGATAAATATCCCAGAATGTGAAAAATGGTTAAAGAAGTTGTGGTACGTACGTACAATGGAATATCACTCACCAATGAAATCTATGTCATCAGGCCCGTCGCGGCATTTTGAGTGGATCCAGGTACGATGATTCTAAGTGAAATAAGTCACACAGAAAAAGAAATATCATAAGATATCACTAATACACGGAATGTAAACTTGGCTACACATGAACTGAATTACAAAACAGAACAGGGTCTCAAATTTAGAAAACCAACTTATGCTTGCTTATGGGGAAAGGTGAGGTGGGGTGCTGCATAAAACCAGAGATAGAAATTAGCACACATACCTTTCCATAAGCTAAATATGTAATAGTCAAGACCTACACCTTTCTCAACGAAATGGACTAAACACACCATATTCAACTCCTAGGATTACACATGACTAGTAAGAATCTTCAAACCCATGGATTTATATGTCTGCGTAAGAGAATCAAGTGTGTGTACAGCTGCATGAACGCAGCAGAGAAAATCCGATAAATCCCATTATCAAAATAAAATACAAAAACAAACACAATGACAGTGAAATAGAGAGCAATTCTTAAATAATGCATTCAGGTCTTGTGATGCAACCTGGATTTACCACATCTACACCTAGAGCTGAGTGAGTCATAAGGTTCGACACTTTGGGCTGATAGCATTGGTGAGGTTCGGTGAGAAAATGCAGGTCCTTTGAAGTCATACTGCATGGTACCCATTCCATGGGTCCCACCTCTCCAGGTTTAAGGGATTCTTCCTTCAGGTAAAACACGCATGGGAAACCCAGAATATGGTCCACCGTGTGACCGGGAAACCTTTTTAAATGCATCTCAGTTTTCGTCCCCTCATACTCGGTTTTACCATTCCAGACGCTTTACTAACTCTTTCCCCACTTGGAGAGTCAGTGCCTTTAACCTCCTGTTTGGCACAGTTTGGAATTTCTGCGCAAGATGAACAGGAATAGGGAGAACCAATGAGAGATTAGCTGTAGGTGTCTGCACGAGCAAATTTAACGCTCATTTCCCATCAGGAAGAGGAATTAGCCAAAGGCTCAGCATGCCGTGCCGGAACCAGATTAGGGCCTGAAGCAATCCTGTGGTTTTGCGGCCAGCTCACAAGAAAGCGAGTTGAAGAAAGGAGCTCAGGGACACTGTAATTCACAAACCTGCAGAGTTATAAATGACAGCTATTGTCCAAAAATATATTGAAGTAAGGCTGCAAAGAGGACTTGAACGCGGGGCAGAATTCCAGGAATACGATTTCAGGAGGTAGACGGGAAGTCCTCTGAAAATATAGGAGAAGAGGCAGAACTTCGACAATGATGCACTTGGTCAAAAAGGGCATATGCGTTTCTTCCAGGGCCCTCATTAAAGAGGGTAGGAGGCTCCCAGCATGCTTCAGTGGCCAACAGAGGGCCTACGTCGCCAAGGCGACGTGAGCCATCCAGGCAGGAGTGACCTCACATCAGAGCGCCCACCTCACAGAAGGGTAAGGAACCCAGTCATGATCAGACTCTCACCAGAGTGCCCACATAAGCAATGGGGCTGGGAATCAGGCACGAGTGTCCTCACACCCGTGGGGCCACATCATCGAAAGTTGAGGTACCCAGCACATGTGGCCTCAAACCAGAAGACCCACATCACCATGGGTCTCAGAGCGAAGCAGGCAGGATTAACCTCAAAACACATGGCCCATTGTATAAAAAGGTGAGGAATCCAGCAGTTGGAACATCTCAGCAGGCGGCCAAGAGCACCGAGGCTATGGGATCCAGGCAGTGATGAACTCACAACAGAGGGCCCTCATCGTGATACTGTAAGCAACCCAGCCGTTGTGACCTCAGAGCACAAGGCCCACATCCCCATGGGGAAGGGAACCAAGCAGGAGTGTCATCGCACCAGTGGGCACACAACAGAAAATGTGGGGAGCCCAGCTGTTAGGGCCGGACGCCAGAGGGCCCTCATCACTGAGGAGAGGAGGCTCCCAGCAAGCTCCAACTGCTACCAGAGGGCCGACGTCGCCAATGCGGGGTGTGCCAGCCAGGCAGGAGTGACCTCAGAGCAGAGGGCCAACCACACAAAAGTGTGAGGAACACAAAGAGGATCAGACTCTCACCAGAGGGCCCACACCACCAAGGGAATGGAAACCAGGCAGGAGTGTCCTCACACCAGTGGGGCCACATCACCGAAATGTGATGGACCAGCACACGTGGCCTCAAACTACAGGACACACATCACCAAGGGGCTGGGAGTGAGGCAGGCAGGAGGAGCCTCAAAACAGAGGGCCCATTGCGTAAAAAAGGTGAGGAATCCCGCAGTTGGAACCTCCCAGCAGGCGGCCAGGAGCAGCGAGGCTATGGGATCCAGGCCTGACTGAACTCAAAACAGAGGGCCCTCATCATGAAACTGTGAGCAACCCAGCCGTTGGGACCTTAGAGCAGAAGGCCCACATTCCCATGTGGTTGGGAACTTGGCAGAAGTGTACTCGCACCACAGGGTGCACATCAGAGAATTTTGGGAACCCAGAAATTAGGGCCTGATGCCAGAGGGCCCTCATTACCAAGGGGAGGAGACCCCAAGCAGGCACCAACTCCCTACGGAGGGACCATGTCGCCAAGGTGACGTGCAACAGCCAGGCAGGAGTGACCTCACAGCTGAGGGCCTACCTCACAGAATGGTGAGGAACCCAGCCAGGATAAGACTCTCACCAGAGGGCCCACATCACCAAGGGCATCAGAACCAGGCTGACTGTCTTCACACCAGGGTGACCACATCATAGAAAGGTGAGGAACCCAGCACATGTGGCCTAAACCAGAGGACCCAGATCTCCAAGGGGTTCGGAGTGAGGCAGGCATGAGTAGCCTCACAACACAGGGCGAATAGAATAAAAAAGCTGAGGAATCCTGCAGTGGGAACCTCCCAGCAGGCGGCCCAGAGCACCGAGTCTATGCGATCCAGGCCACAGTGAACTCACAGCAGAGGGCCCACATCATGAAACTGTGAGCAACCCAGCCGTTTGGACCTCAGAGCAGAAGTCCCACATCACCATGGGGTTGGGAACATGACACGAGTGTCCTCGCACCACTTAGCACATATCAGAAAATGCGGGTACCCAGCAGTTAGGGCCTGACGCCAGAGGGCACTCATCACCGAAGGGAAGAGGCTCCCAGCAGGCTCCAACTGCCACAAGAGCGCCGACATTGCCAAGGCGGGGTGTGCCAGCCAGGCAGGAGTGACCTCACAGCAGAGGGCCCACCTCACAGAACTGTGAGGAACCCAGCCAGGATCAGACTCTCACCAGAGTGCCCACATCACCAAGGGGATAGGAACCAGGCAGGAGTGTCCTCACACCAGTGGGGCCACATCATCGAAAGGTGAGGAACCCAGCACACGTGGCCTAAACCAGAGGACCCACATTTACAAGGTGCTCCGAGTGAGGCAGGCAGGAGTAGCCTAACAACACAGGGCCCACAGAATAAAAAATGTGAGGAATCCAGCAGTTTGAACCTCCCAGCAGGTGGCCCAGAGCATGGAGTCTATGGGATCCAGGCCACAGTGAACTCACAGCAGAGGGCCCACATCATGAAACTCAGCAACCCAGCCAGTGGGACCTCAGAGCAGAAGGCCCACATCCCCATGGGGATGGGAACCTCGCAGGAGTGTCCTCGCACAACTTAGCACGTATCAGAAAATGTGGGAACCCAGCAGTTATGGCCTGACGCCAGAGGGCCCTCATCACGGAGGAGAGGAGTCTACCAGCAGGCTCCAAATGCCACCAGAGGGCCGACGTCACTAAGGCAATGGGAGCAAGCCAGGCAGGAGTTACCTCACAGCAGAGGGCCCACCTCACAGAAGTGTGAGGAGCCCAAACAGGATCAGACTCTAACCAGAGCGCCCACATCACCAAGGGGATGGAAACCAGGCAGGAGTGTCCTCACACCAGTGGGGCCACATCAGCGAAAGGTGAGGAACACAGCACATGTGGCCTCAAACAAGGGAACACACATCACGAAAGGGCTGGGAGTGAGGCATGCAGGAGGGGACTCACAACAGAGCGCCCATAGAATAAAAAAGGTGAGGAACCCCGCAGTTGGAAGCTCCAAGCAGGTGGCCCAGAGCACCGAGGCTATGGGATCCATGCCGGAGTGAACTCACAGCAGAAGGCCCACATTCTGACACTGTGAGCAACCCAGCCGTTGGGACCTCAGGGCAGAAAGCCCACATCCCCATGGGGATGGGACCCTGGCTGGAGTGTACTCGCATGACAGGGCGCACATCAGAAAATTTTGGGAGCCCATGAGTTAGGGCCTGACGCCAGAGGGCCCTCATTACCGAGGGGAGGAGACTCCCAGCAGGCACCAACTCCCAACTGAGGGCCCACATCGCCAAGGTGACGTGTTCCAGCCAGGCAGGAGTGACCTCACAGCAGAGGGCCCACCTCCCAGAAGTGTGAGGAATCCAGACAGGATCAGACTCTCACCAGAGGGCCCCCATCACCAAGGGGATGGGAACCAGGCAGGAGTGTCCTCACACCAGTGGGGCCACATCAATAAAGGTGAGGAAACCGGTACATGTGGCCTTAAACCAGAGGACCTACATCACAAATGGGCTGGGAGTGAGTCAGGAAGTAGGAGCATGAAAACACAGGGCCCAAAGAATAAAAAAGGTAAGGAATCCAGCAGTAGGAACCTCCCAGCAGGCCGCTCAGAGCACAGAGGCTATGGGATCTTGGCCTGGGTGAACTAACACCAGAGAGCCAACATCATGAAACGGTGAACAACACAGGTGTTGGGACCTTAGAGCAGAAGGCCCACATGCCCATGGGGATGGGAACCTCGCAGGAGTGTCCTCGCACCACTTAGCACGTATCAGAAAATGTGGGTACCCAGCAGTTAGGGCCTGAGGCAAGAGGGCCCCCATCACCGAGGGGAGGTTCCCAGCAGGCTCCAACTGCCACAAGAGGGCCGATGTTGCCCAGGTGGGGTGTGCCAGCCAGGCAGGAGTGACCTCACAGCAGAGGGCCCCCCTCACAGAAGGGTGAGGAACCCAGCCAGGATCAGACTCTCACCAGAGGGCCCACATCATCAAGGGGATAGGAACCAGGCAGGAGTGTCCTCACACCACTGGGGCCACATCATCGAAAGGCGAGGGACCCAGCATACGTGGCCTCAAACCAGAGGACACACATCACCAAGGGGCTGGGAGTGAGGCAGGCCGGAGGAGTCTCAAAACAGAGGGCCCATAGAAGAAAAAAGGTGAGGAATCCCGCAGTTGTAACCTCCCAGCAGGTGGCCAGGAGCAGCGAGGCTATGGGATCCAGGCTGGAGAGAACTCACAGCAGAGGGCCCTCATCATGAAACTGAGCAACCCACGGTTGGGACCTCAGAGCAGAAGGCCCACATTCCCATGGGGTTGGGAATCTGGCAGGAGTGTACTCGAACCACAGGGCGCATATCAGAAAATATTGGGAGCCCAGGAGTTAGGGTCTGACGCCAGAGGGCCCTCATTACCGAGGGGAGGAGACACCCAGCAGGCACCAAATCCCACCAGAGGGCCGACGTCGCCAAGGCGGGGTGTGCCAGCCAGGCAGGAGTGACCTCAGAGAAGAGGGCCCACCTCACAGAAGTGTGAGGAACCCAACCAGGATCAGACTCTCACCGGAGGGCCCACATCACCAAGGGGATGGGAACCAGGCAGGAGTGTCCTCACACCAGTGGGGCCACATCAGCCAAAGGTGAGGAACCCAGCACATGTGGCCTCAAACCAGAGGACACACATCACCAAGGGGCTAGGAGTGAGGCAGGTGTCTGGAGGGGCACATTTAACTCTAATTTCCCACCAGGAAGTGGAATGAACCAAAGTCTCAGAGTGCCATGCCGGACCCTGATTACGGCCTGAAGCAAACCTGCGGTTCTGTGGCCAGTTTTCAAGGAAACGAGTTAAGAAAGGAAATCACGGGCACTGTAATTCACAAACCTGCAGTGTTATAAATGACAGCTATTGGCAAAATTATATGGAAGTAAGTCTGCAAAGAGGACTTGAAAACGAGGCAGAATTGCAGGAATCATATTTCAGGAGGTAGATTGGAATTGCATTTAAAGCATGTGAAAAGCGGCAGATCTTTGACAGTGATACACTTGGACAAAAGTGCGTAAACATTTTTTGCTGAATATATTCAGGAAAAAACACATATGCCCTTTTTGGCCAACCAAGCACTCGAGAAATGGAAATCCGCACTACAATGAAGTCTCATTTCCCATTCGTCAAAAGGGCCATCTGAAAAAAGTGTAAAAACCAGAAACACAGGACAGGTCATGGAGAACAGGGAGCCTTGTTATGCTGATGGGCGGGATGTAAATTGCCAACAGACACTCTGGAGATGTTTATGGTGTATCCTGAAACATCTGAAAAACAAAGCTACAGACCCTAGGGCACTTCCACTTTTGGCCCTATAGCTTAGGAAAATTAAAATCAACAAGACACAGCCAACACAAAATTTAGGGCTGCTGTGTTTACAAGAACCTTGAGTCCAGTACAAATTAAATATCCCAGAAAGAAAAAAATGGATAAAGGAGTTGTGCTACTTACGTACAATGGAATATCACTCAGCAATGAAATCAATGTCATCAGGCCTGTAGCAGCAAATTGAGTGGATTTAAGTATGATGATTCTAAGAGAAATAGGTCACACAGAGAAAGAGAATTATCATAAGATATCACTAATAGAGAGAGTGTAAACTTGGCTACACATAAACTGAATTCCAAAACCGAACAGAGTCTCACATTTAGATAAAAACTTATGCTTGCTTAAGGGGAAAGTTGAGTTGGGGTGCTGTATAAAACCAGAGATTGAAATTAGCACACATACCGTTCCATAAGCCAAATATGTAATAGACAAGACCTACTCTTTGCTCAACGAAATAGACTCATCCATGGTGTATCACCTCACACCTGTTAGAATGGGCATCATCAGAAAATCTACAAACAACAAATGCTGGAAAGGGTGTGGAGATAAGGAACCCTCTTCCACTATTGTTGGGAATGTAAATTGATACAGTCACTGTGGAGAACATTATGGAGTTTCTTATAAAACTAAGAATAGAATTACCATATGATACAGCAATCCCACTACTGGGCATATACCCAGACAAAACCATAAATCAAAAAGAGACATTCACCGCAATGTTCATTGCATCACTATTTACAATATCCAGGTAATGGAAGCAACCTAAATGCCCACAGACAGACGAATGCATAAAGATGTGGTACATATATAAAATGGAATATTACTAAGCCATAAAAAGGAATGAAATTGGGTCATTTGTAGAGACGTTGATGGATCTAGAGACTGTCATACAGAGTGAAGTAAGTCAGAAAGAGAAAAACAAATCTTGTCTATTAATGCCTATATGTGGAACCTAGAAAAATTGTACAGATGAACCGTTTTGCCAGGCAGAAATAGAGCAACAGATGTAGACAACAAACGTATGGACACCAAGGGGGGAAAGCTGTTGGGGGGTGGTGGTGGGAGGAGTTGAGAGATTGGGATTGGCATATATACATTTATATGTATAAAATAGATAACCAAAAAGAACCTGCTGTATAAAAAAATAAAATAAAATTCAAATTACAAAAAGTAAAACAGAAAAAATATTCTTCCCTTCACATACATGTATTTATATGAATAAATTATTTCCATGCTTATATCTGTAAATACAAAAAAGAGGAATAAAATCTACCTTGAACCAAAAACGAAAAAAAGAAAAAAAAACAGAACCCACCAGTTACACAGAGGAAAACCGTATCAGGGCACTTGCTCCAGTTGTAAACAATTCTGAAGTTGGTCAGTGGTGGGGAATCATCTCCCATTCAGCCAGCAGGCCCCACGCAACAAGCGTCCTCATTGCAAAGCTGGGGGACCGTGCCGAGGCATCTGTGAGTAAACGTGGGCTGAGCCCCAGGCCAGCTGCTGCTGAAATGTTCCCACCCTTCCCAGGTAAAACACCTGAATATGTACAAGGACTTGAAAGCCTAGAGGAAGGGCCATGGAGCCACATGAGTGACGGCATGCCAGCCGACTTGGTGCCTGCAGGCCAGCCAGGATGGTCCTGGCCCTGGGTGCTCTTCTGGAAGCTTTCCATTTCCCTGCCTGAGATACCCCTGCTGTCCCGGCCCCCACTGCTTTCTTCCTCACTCACCTCTGCCCAGGGAGAAATTCCAGCGGCAGGTATGGGTGACACATCCTCTTCTTTAGCAGGTGGCATCTTGGCAACTGCTGCAGAAAGTCCAGCAGAGCCCCACTCACACTGGGCCACCCACAAAGCCGTGGCCTCTCACTCCCTCCCACCAGTCCAGCCCCAAGACTGCTGACAGGGCAGAGAAAATGGCGTCAGGCACAGCTGCAGGGGCTCTTGCTGCCTGGAGCGGTGTTTATATTGATCTGAACCCAGGCACACCTGGGGAGGTCTGGCCGGCACGGTCGGGCTTCCCAGGCCAGCCAATAATCACCCCTCAGGGGCTCACAGTTGCAGAAACTGGAACTTGCTGAATCGGCCAGGTCCAAGGAACAGGTGTGGGCTCCTGAGAGTCAGGATAGACAAGGGGCTGCAGCTCTGGCTTGTTTTCTAATTATATTATCTGGCCCATGAGTGGGAGACAACTTCAAGAAAACCCTCTCCTAATGAGAGGAACCCAGGAGTCAGGGAGAGGAGGGGTGGCTGGTGGGTGGAGACAGAGGCCTGGTGCCCCGGGTGCAGTGGAAGTCTCTGGAAGACCAGGTGGAGGGAGGCCACACAGAGTGATGCCCAGGGTCACAGACCTGTCGGAGCTGCTGTTTGTTAGTTCAAGTCCTGCTCTGAGGTGCTCTGTGTCAGATCTGAGTGACAGGTGAGCTGGGAGTGCTCTGCTATGAGGGCGATATGCATGGTTCCTGTGTTCCCAGCCCTGCCATGGTACCTGCAAGGGTAGCTCTGTATCCTGGGAGGGGCCTGACCACGAGAGCCCCATGGGCTGCAGGGGAACCTGCCCAGGGAACCCCATATCCTGGGAGGGGCCTGAACACGAGAGCCCCATGGGCTGGGGTGGGGGTGGGGTACCTGCCCAGGTGAGCTCCATATCCTGGGATTGGCCTGACCTCGAGAGCCCCATGGGCTGCTGGAGTCCTGGTAAAGGATGTCAGGACAGTCAGTGAAGCCACCGAGGATATACCTCCAGTAGTTCCTAAATCCTACACCCTGCTGGTCATTCTACAAACCACCAGGACATGGTATTCTGTATTAGTCTTCAATGATGCCTTCTTTTGTATTCTATTAGTCCCAGAGTCACAAGAAATTTTGGCTTGTGAGTGGCAGGACTCAACATACAACTAAAACAATACTTCCGGGCCGTGTTGCCCCAAGGGTTCAAAAATTCCCACACCATCTTTGGGGAAAGCTCAGCTAAAGAACTAAAAGTTCTACCTCTGGAAAAGGAAACACTCCTTCAATATGCAGACGACATTCTGATCGCCAGCCCTACTAAGGAGACCTCTGAACTACCAAGCCAATAAAGGATACAAGTTGTCCAAGACAAAGCTCAAATATCACAGACTACGGTGACCTGCCTGGGCTTCATTCTCACAGAAGGTCGGAGAAGCCCATCCCAGGAAAGGGAAGAAACAATTTACAGCCTTACCCATTTCTGAACCTAGAAGACAGCTTAGGGGTTCCTGGGGAGGCCAGGGTTTGCTGCTTCTGGATCCCTAACTACAGTCTACTAGCTGGGCCTCTATATGAAACACTGAAAGGAAAAGATGATGATCCTTTTGAATAGAATGCAGAAGTGGCCTTTCAAGAATGGAAAGAGCAGTCAATTCAGACCCTTGCCCTGGAACTCCCTAATTTAGCTAAACCCTTTGACCTTTACATTCCTGGTGAACGGTGAATCGCCATTGGAGTATTAGTGCAAAACCTGGGACCACTTGAAATGGAACAATGCAAGAATGCGATCCAGGTAGGATAAACTACGGTCACCAAGGGGCTTGGCCCACCGCCACATCTGGCCAAGATACTGGCAGTATCTGAAAACCTGGAAATCAGCAGCCCAAAAGGCCACCTCCCTCCTAAGGGAAAAGGACCCCACGTGGTGATCCTAACACCCAACCATGCCCTGAAGTTGCAGGGTTGGCTCCATGGGCACACTGACCTTGAGCGAGGAGGCCCTCCAACTCCAACCTCCATAGAGATAACCGGGGCAATGTGGCACCATGAAGACTCGTGTGAAGGTGTCTGCACGGGCAAATTTAACGCTCATTTCCCACCAGGAAGAGGAATTAACCAAAGGCTCAGCATGCCGTGCCGGAACCAGATTAGGGCCTGAAGCAATCCTGCGGGTTCGCGGCCAGCTCACAAGAAAGCGAGTTGAAGAAAGGAGCTCAGGGACACTGTAATTCACAAACCTGCAGAGTTATAAATGACAGCTATCACCCAAAAATATATTGAAGGAAGGCTGCGAAGAGGACTTGAAAGCGGGGCAGAATTGCAAGAAAACGATTTCAGGGGGTAGACTGGAATTGCATTTAAAGCATAGGAAAAGAGGCAGAACGTCGACAATGATGCACTTGGCCAAAAAGGGCGTATGCGTTTTTTCCTGAATATATTCAGGAAAAAACGCATACGCCCTTTTTGGCCAACCAAGCAAGCATGTTAAAGAAATCTGCACTACAATGAAGTCTCACTGCCCCCCGGTCAAAAGGGCCATCTGAAAAAAGTGTAAAATCCAGAAAGGCAGCACAGGCCATGGAGAACAGGGAGCCTTGTTATGCTGATGGGCGGGATGTAAATTGCCAACAGCCACTCTGGAGAAGTGTATGGTGTTTCCTGAAACACGTAGGAAACAAAGCATCACAGCCTATGGCACTTCCACTTATGGTCCTATAGCATAGACAAATTAAAATCCAAAACACACAGCCATCCCAAAGTTTGGACGGCTCGGTTTACAAGAACCTCGTCTACGGTACAAGTTAAATATCTGAGAAAGCAAAGGATGGATAAAGAAGTTGTGGTATGCACGTACAATGGAATATCACTCAGCAATGAAATCTACGTCATCAGGCCCGTAGCGGCATAATGAGTGGATTCAGGTATGATTATTCTACGAGAAATATGTCACACAGGATAAGAAACATCATAAGATATCACTAATACACGGAATGTAAACTTGACTACACATGAAGTGATTTACAAAACAGAACAGGGTCTCAAATTTAGAAAACCAAATTATGCTTGCTTATGGGGAAAGGTGAGTTGGGGTGCTGCATAAAAACAGAGATTGAAATTAGCACAGATACCATTCCATAAGCCAAATATATAATAGACATGACCTACTCCTTGCTCAACGAAATGGACTCAACACCCCATATTCAACGCCTGGGAATATACCTGACAAGTAAGAATCTTAAAACCCATGGATTTATATGTCTCCATAAGGAAATCAAGCATGTGTACAGCGGCCTAAACGCAGCAGTGAAAATCCGATAAATCCCATTATCAAAATAAATTTCAAAAACAAAACACAATGACAGTGAAATAGAGAGCAATTCTTAAATAATTCATTCAGGGCTTGTGATGAAACCTGGATTTACAACATCTACACCCAGAGCTGGGTGAGACATAAGGCCGGACACTTCGGCCTGATAGCATTGGTGAGGTTCGGTGAGCAAATGCAGACCCTTTGAAGTCATACTGCATGGTACCCATTCCATGGGTCCCAAATCTCCAGGTTTAAGGGATTCTTCCTTCAGCTAAAACATGCATGGGAACCGCAGAGTATGGTGCACCGTGTGACCGGGAAGTTTTTTCAAATGCATCTCAGTTTTCGTCCCCTTTTACTCGTGTTCACAATTCCAGACCATTTACTAACACTCTCACCACTTGGAGAGTCACTGCCTTTAACCTCCTGTTTGGCACAGTTTGCAATTTCCGCACAAGATGAACAGGAATAGGGAGAACCAATGAGTGACTAGCTGGAGGTGTCTGCACGGGCAAATTTAACGCTCATTTCCCACCAGGAAGAGGAATTAACCAAAGGATCAGCATGCCGTGCCAGAACCAGATTAGGGCCTGAAGCAATCCTGCGGGTTTGCGGATAGCTCACAAGAAAGTGAGTTGAAGAAAGGAGCTCAGGGACACTGTAATTCACAAAATGCAGAGTTATAACTGATGGCTATCGTCCGAAAATATATTGAAGGTAGGCTGCGAAGAGGACTGGAAAGCGGGGCAGAATTGCAGGAAAACGATTTCAGGGGTTAGACTGGAATTGCATTGAAAGCATAGGAAAAGAGGCAGAACGTCGACAATGATGCAGTTGGCCAAAAAGGGCATATGGGTTTTGTCCTGAATATATTCAGGAAAAAACGCATAAGCCCTTTTTGGCCAACCAAGCAAGCATGTTAAAGTAATCTGCACTACAATGAAGTCTCACTGCCCCCCGGTCAAAAGGCCCATCTGAAAAAAGTGTAAAATCCAGAAAGGCAGCACAGGCCATGGAGAACAGGGAGCTTTGTTATGCTGATGGACCGGGTGTAAATTGCCAACAGCCACTCTGCAGAAGTGTATGGTGTTTCCTGAAACACCTAGAAAACAAAGCAACGGAGGCTATGGACTTCCACTTATGGTCCTATAGCTTAGGGAAATTAAAATCAAAAACACACAGCCACCCCAAAGTTTCGGACGGCTCTGTTTACAAGAACCTCGTCTACGGTACAAGTTAAATATCCCAGAATGTGAAAAATGGATAAAGAGTTTGTGGTACGTACGTACAATGGAATATCACTCAGCATTGAAATCTGTGTCATCAGGCCCGTCGCGGCATAATGAGTGTATTCAGGTACGATGATTCTAAGTGAAATAAGTCACACAGAAAATGAAACATCATAAGGTATCACTAATACACGGAATGTAAACTTGGCTACACATGAACTGAATTACAAAACATAACAGGGTCTCTAATTTAGAAAACCAACCAATGCTTGCTTAATGCGAAAGGTGAGTTGGGGTGCTACATAAAACCAGAGATTAAAATTAGCACACATACCGTTCCATAAACCAAATGTGCAATAGTCAAGACCTACTCCTTGCTCAATAAACTGGACTCAACACCCCAAATTCAACGCCTAGGAATATACCTGACTAGTAAGAATCTTAAAACCCATGGATTTATATGTCTCCATAAGAGAATCAAGCGTGTGTACAGCGGTATAAACGCAGCAGTGAAAATCCGATAAATCCCATTATCAAAATGAATTATAAAAACAAAACATAATGACAGTGAAATAGGAAGCAATTCTTAAATAATTCATTCAGGACTTGTGATGCAACCTGGTTTTACGAGATCTACACCCAGAGCTGGGTGAGACATAAGGCTGGACACTTCGAGCTGATAGCATTGGTGAGGTTCGGTGAGCAAATGCAGACCCTTTGAAGTCATACTGCATGATACCCATTCCATGGGCTGCAACTCGCCAGGCTTAAGGGATACTTCCTTTAGCTAAAACATGCATGGGAAACCCAGAGTATGGTCCACCGTGTGACTGGGAAACGTTTTCAAATGCATCTCAGTTTTCGTCCCTTTATACTCGGGTTCACCATTCCAGACGCTTTACTAACATTGCTCCACTTGGAGAGTCAGTGCCTTTAACCTCCTGTTTGGCACAGTTTGCCATTTCTGCACAAGATGAACAAAATAGGGAGAACCAATGAGAGACTAGCCTTAGGTGTCTGCACGGGCAAATGTAATGCTCATTTCCCACCAGGAAGAGGAATTAACCAAAGGCTCAGCGTGCCCTGCCCGAACCGGATTAGGGCCTGAAGCAATCCTGCGGTTTTACAGTCAGCTCACAAGAAAGCGAGTTGAAGAAAGGAGCTCAGGGACACTGTCATTCACAAACCTGCAGAGTTATAAATGACAGCTATCATCCAAAAATATATTGAAGTAAGTCTGCGAAGAGGACTTGAAAGCGGGGCAGAATTTCAGGAAAACGATTTCAGGGGGTAGACTGGAATTGCACTTAAAGCATAGGAAAAGAGGCAGAACGGCGACAGTGATGCACTTGGCCAAATAGGGCGTATGCGTTTCTTCCAGAATATATTCAGGAAAAAACGCATAAGTCATTTTTGGCCAACCAAGCAAGCGTGTAAATGAAATCTGCACTACAATGAAGTCTCACTGCCCCCCGGTCAAAAGGGCCATCTGAAAAAACTGTAAAACCCAGAAAGGCAGGACAGGCGATGTAGAACAGGGAATCTTGTTATGACGATGGGCAGGATGTGAATTGCCAACAGCCACTCTGGAGAAGTGCATGGTGTTTCCTGAAACACGTAAAAACAAAGCAACACAGCCTATGGCACTTCCACTTATGGTCCTATAGTTTAGGGAAATTAAAATCAATACCACATAGCCACCCCAAAGTTTGAGACGGCTCTGTTTACAAGAGCCTCGTCTACAGTAAAAGTTAAATATCAGAGAGCGAAAGATGGATAAAGAAGTTGTGGTACGTACATGCAATGGAATATCACTCAGCAATGAAATCTATGTCATCAGTCCCGTAGCGGCATAATGAGTGGATTCAGGTACGATGATTCTACGTGAAATAGGTCACACATAAAAAGAAACATCATAAGATATCACTAATACACGGAATGTAAACTTGGCTACACATGAACTGAATTACAAAACAGAACACGGTCTCAAATTTAGAAAACCAACTTATGCTTGCTTTTTGGGAAAGGTGAGTTGGGGTGCTGCATAAAAACAGAGATTGAAGTTCGCACAGATACCGTTCCATAAGGCAAATATGTAATAGACCAGACCTACTCCTTGCTCAACGAGATGGACTCAAAACCCCATATTCAACGCCTAGGAATATACCTGCCTAGTAAGAATCTTAAAACCCATGGATTTATATGTCTCCGTAAGAGAATCAAGCGTGTGTTCCGGGGCCTAAACACAGCAGTGAAAATCCGATAAATCCAATTATCAAAATAAATTTCAAAAACAAAACACAATGACAGTGAAATAGAGAGCAATTCTTAAAATAATTCACTCAGGGCTTCTGATGCAACCTGGATTTACCATATCTACACCCAGAGCTGGGGAGACATAAGGCCGGACACTTCGGCCTGATAGCATTGGTGAGGTTCGGTGAGCAAATGCAGACCCTTTGAAGTCATACTGCATGGGACACATTCCAAGGGTCCCAAATCTCCAGGTATAAGGGATTCTTCCTTCCGCTAAATCATGTATGGGAAACCCAGAGTATGGTCCACCATGTGATTGGGAAACGTTTTCAAATGCCTCTCAGTTTTCGTCCCTTTATACTCTGGTTCACCATTCCAGACGCTTAACTAACACTCTCCCCACTTGGAGAGTCAGTGCCTTTAACCTCCTGTTTGGCACAGTTTGCAATTTCTGTGCAAGATGAACAGGAATAGGGAGAACCAATGAGAGACTAGCTGTAGGTGTCTGCACGGGCAAATGAAACGCTCATTTCCCACGAGGAAGAGAAATTAACCAAACGCTCAGCATGCCCTGCCTTAAACAGATTAGGGCCTGAAGCAATTCTGCGGTTTTGCGACCAGCTCACAAGAAATCGAGTTGAAGAAAGGAGCTCAGGGGCACTGTAATTCACAAACCTGCAGAGTTATAAATGACAGCTATCGTCCAAAAATATATTGAAGTAAGTCTGCGAAGAGGAGTTGAAAGCGGGGCAGAAATTCAGGAAAACGATTTCAGGGGGTAGACTGGAATTGCACTTAATGCATAGGAAAAGAGGCAGAACGGCGACAATGATGCTCTTGGCCAAAAAGGGCGTATGCGTTTTTTCCTGAATATATTCAGGAAAAAACGCATAAGTCATTTTTGGCCAACCAAGCAAGCGTGTAAAGGAAATCTGCACTACAATGAAGTCTCACTGCCCCCCGGTCAAAAGGGCCATCTGAAAAAAGTGTAAAACCCAGAAAGGCAGGACAGGCGATGTAGAACAGGGAATCTTGTTATGATGATGGGCGGGATGTGAATTGCCAACAGCCACTCTGGAGAAGTGCATGGTGTTTCCTGAAACACGTAAAAACAAAGCAACACAGCCTATGGCACTTCCACTTATGGTCGGATAGCTTAGGGAAATTAAAATCAAAACCAAACAGCCACCCCAAAGTTTAAAATGGCTCTGTTTCCAAGAACCTCGTCTACGGTACAAGTTAAATATCCTAGAATGTGAAAAATGGATAAAGAATTTGTGTTACGTACGTACAATGTAATATCACTCAGCAATGAAATCTATGTCATTAGGCCCGTCGGGACAAAATGAGTGGATTCAGGTACGATGATTCTAAGAGAAATAAGTCACACAGAAAATGAAACATCATAACATATCACTAACACACGGAATGTAAACTTGGCTACACATGAACTGAACTACAAAACAGAATAGGGTCTCAAATTTAGAAAACCAACCTATTCTTGCTTAAGGGGAAAGGTGAGTTGGGGTGCTGCATAAAACCAAAGATAGAAATTAGAACAGATACCATTCAACAAGCCAAATATGTAATAGTCAAGGCCTACTCCTTGCTCAACGAAATGGACTAAACACCACAAATACACCGCCTAGGAATACACCTGACTAGTAAGAATTTTCAAACCCTTGGATTAATATGTCTCCATTAGAGAATCAAGCGTGTGTACACCGGCATGAACGCAGCAGCGAAAATCCGATAAATCCCATTATCAAAATGAATTACAAAAGCAAAACACAATGACAGTGAAATAGAGAGCAATTCTTAAATAATTCATTCAGGACTTGTGATGGAACCGGGATTTACCATATCTACACCCAGAGCTGTGTGAGACATAAGGTTGGACACTTCGGGCTGATAGCATTGGTGAGGTAAGATGAGCAAATACAGACCCGTTGAAGTCATACTGCATGGTACCCATTCCATGGGTCCCAACAATCCAGGTTTAAGGGATTCTTCCTTCAGCTAAAACATGCATGGGAAACCCACAGTATGGTACACCGTGTGACCGGGAAAAGTTTACAAATGCATCTCAGTTTTCGTCCCCTTTTACTCGGGTTCACTATTCCAGACCCTTTTCTAACACTCTCCCCACTTGGTGAGTCAGTGCCTTTAACCTCCTGTTTGCCACAGTTTGCAATTTCTGCACAAGATGAACAGGAATAGGGACAACCAATGTGAGACTAGCTGTAGTTGTCTGCACGGGCAAATTTAATGCTCATTTCCCACCAGGAAGAGGAATAAACCAACGGCTCAGCATGCCGTGCCAGAACCAGATTAGGGCCAGAAGCAATCCTGCTGGTTTGCGGCCAGCTCACAAGAAAGCAAGTTGAAGAAAGGAGCCAGGGGCACTGTAATTCACAAACCTGCAGAGTTATAAATGACAGCTATCGTCCAAAAATATATTGAAGGAAGGCTGCGAAGAGCACTTGAAAACGGGGCAGAATTGCAGGAAAACGATTTCAGGGGGTAGACGGGAATTCCATTTAAAGCATAGGAAAAGAGGCAGAACGTCGACAATGATGCAATTGGGGAAAAAGTGCATATGCGTTTTTTCCTGAATATATTCAGGAAAAAACGCATACGCCCTTGTTGGCCAACCAAGCAAGCATGTTAAAGAAATCTGCACTACAATGAAGTCTCACTGCCCCCTGGTCAAAAGGGCCATTTGAAAAAAGTGCAAAATCCAGAAAGGCAGCACAGGCCATGGAGAACAGGGAGCCTTGTTATGTGGATGTTCGGGATGTAAATTGCCAACAGCCACTCTGGAGAAGTGTATGTTGTTTCCTGGAACACCTAAAAAACAAAGCAACGGAGCCTACGGCACTTCCACTTATGGTCCTATAGCTTAGGGAAATTAAAATCAAAAACACACAGCCACCCCAATGTGTCGAACGGCTCTGTTTACAAGAACCTCGTCTACGGTACAAGTTAAATATCCCAGAATGTGAAAAATGGATAAAGAAGTTGTGGTACGTACGTACAATGGAATATCACTCAGCAATGAAATCTATGTCATCAGGCCCGTCGCAGCATAATGAGTGGATTCAGGTACGATGATTCTAAGTGAAATAAGTCACACAGAAAATGAAACATCATAAGATATCACTAATACACGGAATGTAAACTTGGCTACACATGAACTGAGTTACAAAACAGAACAGGGTCTCAAATTTAGAAAACCAACTTATGCTTCCTTAAGGGGAAAGGTGAGTTGGGGTGCTGCATAAAACCAGAGATAGAAATTAGCACAGATACCTTTCCATAAGCCAAATATGTAATAGTCAAGACCTACACCTTGCTCAACGAAATGGACTAAACACCCCATATTCAACGCCTAGTTATACACCTGACTAGTAAGAATCTTCAAACCCATGGATTTATACGTCTCCGTTAGAGAATGAAGCATGTGTACAGCGGCATGAATGCAGCAGAGAAAATCCGAGAAATCTCATTATCAAACTGAATTACAAAAACAAAACACAAGGAGAGTGAAATAGAGAGCAATTCTTAAATAATTCATTCAGGGCTTGTGATGCAACCTGGATTTACCACATCTACACCCAGAGCTGAGTGAGACATAAGGTTGGGCACTTCGGGCTGATAACATTGGTGAGGTTTGATGAGCAAATGCAGACCCTTTGAAGTCATACTGCATGGTACCCATTCCATGGGTCCCAACTCTCCAGGTTTAAGGGATTCTGCCTTCAGCTAAAACATGCATGGGAAACCCACAGTATGGTGCACCGTGTGACCGGGAAACGTTTTCAAATGCATCTCAGTTTTCGTCCCCTTTTACTCAGTTTCACCATTCCAGACCCTTTACTAAAACTCTCCACATTTGGAGAGTCAGTGCCTTTAACCTCCTGTTTGGCACAGTTTGCAGTTTCTGCGCAAGATGAAGAGGAATACGGAGAACCAATGAGAGACTAGCTGTCGGTGTCTTCACGGGCAAATTTAACGCTCATTTCCCACCAGGAAGAAGAATTAACCAAAGGCTCAGCATGCTGTGCCGGAACCAGATTAGGACCTGAAGCAATCCTGCAGGTTTGCGGCCAGCTCACAAGATAGCGAGTTGAAGAACGGAGCTCAGGGGCACTGTAACTCACAAACCTGCAGAGTTATAAATGACAGCTATGGTCCAAAAATACATTGAAGGAAGGCTGCGAAGACGACTTGTAAGCGGGGCAGAATTGCAGGAAAACGATTTCAGGGGGTAGACAGGAATTGCTTTTAAAGCCTAGGGAAAAAGGCAGAATGTCTACAATGATGCCCTTGGCTAAAAAGGGCGTATGCGTTTTTTTCTGGAAAAAACGCATACGCCCTTTTTGGCCAACCAAGCAAGCATGTAAATGAAATCTGCACTACATTGAAGTCTCACTGCCCCCCGGTCAAAAGGGCCATCTGAAAAAGTGTAAAATCCAGAAAGGCAGGACAGGTCATGGAGAACAGGGAGCCTTGTTATGCTGATGGGGGGAATGTAAATTGCCAACAGCCACTCTGGAGAAGTGTATGGGGTTTCCTGAAACACGTAGGAAACAAAGCAACAGAGCCTATGGCACTTCCACTTATGGTCCTATAGCTTAGGGAAATTAAAATCAAAAACACACAGCCACCCCAAAGTTTGGGACGGCTCTGTTTACAAGAACCTCGTCTACGGTACAAGATAAATATCCCAGAATGTGAAAAATGGTTAAAGAAGTTGTGGTACGTACGTACAATGGAATATCACTCACCAATGAAATCTATGTCATCAGGCCCGTCGCGGCATTTTGAGTGGATCCAGGTACGATGATTCTAAGTGAAATAAGTCACACAGAAAAAGAAATATCATAAGATATCACTAATACACGGAATGTAAACTTGGCTACACATGAACTGAATTACAAAACAGAACAGGGTCTCAAATTTAGAAAACCAACTTATGCTTGCTTATGGGGAAAGGTGAGGTGGGGTGCTGCATAAAACCAGAGATAGAAATTAGCACACATACCTTTCCATAAGCTAAATATGTAATAGTCAAGACCTACACCTTTCTCAACGAAATGGACTAAACACACCATATTCAACTCCTAGGATTACACATGACTAGTAAGAATCTTCAAACCCATGGATTTATATGTCTGCGTAAGAGAATCAAGTGTGTGTACAGCTGCATGAACGCAGCAGAGAAAATCCGATAAATCCCATTATCAAAATAAAATACAAAAACAAACACAATGACAGTGAAATAGAGAGCAATTCTTAAATAATGCATTCAGGTCTTGTGATGCAACCTGGATTTACCACATCTACACCTAGAGCTGAGTGAGTCATAAGGTTCGACACTTTGGGCTGATAGCATTGGTGAGGTTCGGTGAGAAAATGCAGGTCCTTTGAAGTCATACTGCATGGTACCCATTCCATGGGTCCCACCTCTCCAGGTTTAAGGGATTCTTCCTTCAGGTAAAACACGCATGGGAAACCCAGAATATGGTCCACCGTGTGACCGGGAAACCTTTTTAAATGCATCTCAGTTTTCGTCCCCTCATACTCGGTTTTACCATTCCAGACGCTTTACTAACTCTTTCCCCACTTGGAGAGTCAGTGCCTTTAACCTCCTGTTTGGCACAGTTTGGAATTTCTGCGCAAGATGAACAGGAATAGGGAGAACCAATGAGAGATTAGCTGTAGGTGTCTGCACGAGCAAATTTAACGCTCATTTCCCATCAGGAAGAGGAATTAGCCAAAGGCTCAGCATGCCGTGCCGGAACCAGATTAGGGCCTGAAGCAATCCTGTGGTTTTGCGGCCAGCTCACAAGAAAGCGAGTTGAAGAAAGGAGCTCAGGGACACTGTAATTCACAAACCTGCAGAGTTATAAATGACAGCTATTGTCCAAAAATATATTGAAGTAAGGCTGCAAAGAGGACTTGAACGCGGGGCAGAATTCCAGGAATACGATTTCAGGAGGTAGACGGGAAGTCCTCTGAAAATATAGGAGAAGAGGCAGAACTTCGACAATGATGCACTTGGTCAAAAAGGGCATATGCGTTTCTTCCAGGGCCCTCATTAAAGAGGGTAGGAGGCTCCCAGCATGCTTCAGTGGCCAACAGAGGGCCTACGTCGCCAAGGCGACGTGAGCCATCCAGGCAGGAGTGACCTCACATCAGAGCGCCCACCTCACAGAAGGGTAAGGAACCCAGTCATGATCAGACTCTCACCAGAGTGCCCACATAAGCAATGGGGCTGGGAATCAGGCACGAGTGTCCTCACACCCGTGGGGCCACATCATCGAAAGTTGAGGTACCCAGCACATGTGGCCTCAAACCAGAAGACCCACATCACCATGGGTCTCAGAGCGAAGCAGGCAGGATTAACCTCAAAACACATGGCCCATTGTATAAAAAGGTGAGGAATCCAGCAGTTGGAACATCTCAGCAGGCGGCCAAGAGCACCGAGGCTATGGGATCCAGGCAGTGATGAACTCACAACAGAGGGCCCTCATCGTGATACTGTAAGCAACCCAGCCGTTGTGACCTCAGAGCACAAGGCCCACATCCCCATGGGGAAGGGAACCAAGCAGGAGTGTCATCGCACCAGTGGGCACACAACAGAAAATGTGGGGAGCCCAGCTGTTAGGGCCGGACGCCAGAGGGCCCTCATCACTGAGGAGAGGAGGCTCCCAGCAAGCTCCAACTGCTACCAGAGGGCCGACGTCGCCAATGCGGGGTGTGCCAGCCAGGCAGGAGTGACCTCAGAGCAGAGGGCCAACCACACAAAAGTGTGAGGAACACAAAGAGGATCAGACTCTCACCAGAGGGCCCACACCACCAAGGGAATGGAAACCAGGCAGGAGTGTCCTCACACCAGTGGGGCCACATCACCGAAATGTGATGGACCAGCACACGTGGCCTCAAACTACAGGACACACATCACCAAGGGGCTGGGAGTGAGGCAGGCAGGAGGAGCCTCAAAACAGAGGGCCCATTGCGTAAAAAAGGTGAGGAATCCCGCAGTTGGAACCTCCCAGCAGGCGGCCAGGAGCAGCGAGGCTATGGGATCCAGGCCTGACTGAACTCAAAACAGAGGGCCCTCATCATGAAACTGTGAGCAACCCAGCCGTTGGGACCTTAGAGCAGAAGGCCCACATTCCCATGTGGTTGGGAACTTGGCAGAAGTGTACTCGCACCACAGGGTGCACATCAGAGAATTTTGGGAACCCAGAAATTAGGGCCTGATGCCAGAGGGCCCTCATTACCAAGGGGAGGAGACCCCAAGCAGGCACCAACTCCCTACGGAGGGACCATGTCGCCAAGGTGACGTGCAACAGCCAGGCAGGAGTGACCTCACAGCTGAGGGCCTACCTCACAGAATGGTGAGGAACCCAGCCAGGATAAGACTCTCACCAGAGGGCCCACATCACCAAGGGCATCAGAACCAGGCTGACTGTCTTCACACCAGGGTGACCACATCATAGAAAGGTGAGGAACCCAGCACATGTGGCCTAAACCAGAGGACCCAGATCTCCAAGGGGTTCGGAGTGAGGCAGGCATGAGTAGCCTCACAACACAGGGCGAATAGAATAAAAAAGCTGAGGAATCCTGCAGTGGGAACCTCCCAGCAGGCGGCCCAGAGCACCGAGTCTATGCGATCCAGGCCACAGTGAACTCACAGCAGAGGGCCCACATCATGAAACTGTGAGCAACCCAGCCGTTTGGACCTCAGAGCAGAAGTCCCACATCACCATGGGGTTGGGAACATGACACGAGTGTCCTCGCACCACTTAGCACATATCAGAAAATGCGGGTACCCAGCAGTTAGGGCCTGACGCCAGAGGGCACTCATCACCGAAGGGAAGAGGCTCCCAGCAGGCTCCAACTGCCACAAGAGCGCCGACATTGCCAAGGCGGGGTGTGCCAGCCAGGCAGGAGTGACCTCACAGCAGAGGGCCCACCTCACAGAACTGTGAGGAACCCAGCCAGGATCAGACTCTCACCAGAGTGCCCACATCACCAAGGGGATAGGAACCAGGCAGGAGTGTCCTCACACCAGTGGGGCCACATCATCGAAAGGTGAGGAACCCAGCACACGTGGCCTAAACCAGAGGACCCACATTTACAAGGTGCTCCGAGTGAGGCAGGCAGGAGTAGCCTAACAACACAGGGCCCACAGAATAAAAAATGTGAGGAATCCAGCAGTTTGAACCTCCCAGCAAGTGGCCCAGAGCATGGAGTCTATGGGATCCAGGCCACAGTGAACTCACAGCAGAGGGCCCACATCATGAAACTCAGCAACCCAGCCAGTGGGACCTCAGAGCAGAAGGCCCACATCCCCATGGGGATGGGAACCTCGCAGGAGTGTCCTCGCACAACTTAGCACGTATCAGAAAATGTGGGAACCCAGCAGTTATGGCCTGACGCCAGAGGGCCCTCATCACGGAGGAGAGGAGTCTACCAGCAGGCTCCAAATGCCACCAGAGGGCCGACGTCACTAAGGCAATGGGAGCAAGCCAGGCAGGAGTTACCTCACAGCAGAGGGCCCACCTCACAGAAGTGTGAGGAGCCCAAACAGGATCAGACTCTAACCAGAGCGCCCACATCACCAAGGGGATGGAAACCAGGCAGGAGTGTCCTCACACCAGTGGGGCCACATCAGCGAAAGGTGAGGAACACAGCACATGTGGCCTCAAACAAGGGAACACACATCACGAAAGGGCTGGGAGTGAGGCATGCAGGAGGGGACTCACAACAGAGCGCCCATAGAATAAAAAAGGTGAGGAACCCCGCAGTTGGAAGCTCCAAGCAGGTGGCCCAGAGCACCGAGGCTATGGGATCCATGCCGGAGTGAACTCACAGCAGAAGGCCCACATTCTGACACTGTGAGCAACCCAGCCGTTGGGACCTCAGGGCAGAAAGCCCACATCCCCATGGGGATGGGACCCTGGCTGGAGTGTACTCGCATGACAGGGCGCACATCAGAAAATTTTGGGAGCCCATGAGTTAGGGCCTGACGCCAGAGGGCCCTCATTACCGAGGGGAGGAGACTCCCAGCAGGCACCAACTCCCAACTGAGGGCCCACATCGCCAAGGTGACGTGTTCCAGCCAGGCAGGAGTGACCTCACAGCAGAGGGCCCACCTCCCAGAAGTGTGAGGAATCCAGACAGGATCAGACTCTCACCAGAGGGCCCCCATCACCAAGGGGATGGGAACCAGGCAGGAGTGTCCTCACACCAGTGGGGCCACATCAATAAAGGTGAGGAAACCGGTACATGTGGCCTTAAACCAGAGGACCTACATCACAAATGGGCTGGGAGTGAGTCAGGAAGTAGGAGCATGAAAACACAGGGCCCAAAGAATAAAAAAGGTAAGGAATCCAGCAGTAGGAACCTCCCAGCAGGCCGCTCAGAGCACAGAGGCTATGGGATCTTGGCCTGGGTGAACTAACACCAGAGAGCCAACATCATGAAACGGTGAACAACACAGGTGTTGGGACCTTAGAGCAGAAGGCCCACATGCCCATGGGGATGGGAACCTCGCAGGAGTGTCCTCGCACCACTTAGCACGTATCAGAAAATGTGGGTACCCAGCAGTTAGGGCCTGAGGCAAGAGGGCCCCCATCACCGAGGGGAGGTTCCCAGCAGGCTCCAACTGCCACAAGAGGGCCGATGTTGCCCAGGTGGGGTGTGCCAGCCAGGCAGGAGTGACCTCACAGCAGAGGGCCCCCCTCACAGAAGGGTGAGGAACCCAGCCAGGATCAGACTCTCACCAGAGGGCCCACATCATCAAGGGGATAGGAACCAGGCAGGAGTGTCCTCACACCACTGGGGCCACATCATCGAAAGGCGAGGGACCCAGCATACGTGGCCTCAAACCAGAGGACACACATCACCAAGGGGCTGGGAGTGAGGCAGGCCGGAGGAGTCTCAAAACAGAGGGCCCATAGAAGAAAAAAGGTGAGGAATCCCGCAGTTGTAACCTCCCAGCAGGTGGCCAGGAGCAGCGAGGCTATGGGATCCAGGCTGGAGAGAACTCACAGCAGAGGGCCCTCATCATGAAACTGAGCAACCCACGGTTGGGACCTCAGAGCAGAAGGCCCACATTCCCATGGGGTTGGGAATCTGGCAGGAGTGTACTCGAACCACAGGGCGCATATCAGAAAATATTGGGAGCCCAGGAGTTAGGGTCTGACGCCAGAGGGCCCTCATTACCGAGGGGAGGAGACACCCAGCAGGCACCAAATCCCACCAGAGGGCCGACGTCGCCAAGGCGGGGTGTGCCAGCCAGGCAGGAGTGACCTCAGAGAAGAGGGCCCACCTCACAGAAGTGTGAGGAACCCAACCAGGATCAGACTCTCACCGGAGGGCCCACATCACCAAGGGGATGGGAACCAGGCAGGAGTGTCCTCACACCAGTGGGGCCACATCAGCCAAAGGTGAGGAACCCAGCACATGTGGCCTCAAACCAGAGGACACACATCACCAAGGGGCTAGGAGTGAGGCAGGTGTCTGGAGGGGCACATTTAACTCTAATTTCCCACCAGGAAGTGGAATGAACCAAAGTCTCAGAGTGCCATGCCGGACCCTGATTACGGCCTGAAGCAAACCTGCGGTTCTGTGGCCAGTTTTCAAGGAAACGAGTTAAGAAAGGAAATCACGGGCACTGTAATTCACAAACCTGCAGTGTTATAAATGACAGCTATTGGCAAAATTATATGGAAGTAAGTCTGCAAAGAGGACTTGAAAACGAGGCAGAATTGCAGGAATCATATTTCAGGAGGTAGATTGGAATTGCATTTAAAGCATGTGAAAAGCGGCAGATCTTTGACAGTGATACACTTGGACAAAAGTGCGTAAACATTTTTTGCTGAATATATTCAGGAAAAAACACATATGCCCTTTTTGGCCAACCAAGCACTCGAGAAATGGAAATCCGCACTACAATGAAGTCTCATTTCCCATTCGTCAAAAGGGCCATCTGAAAAAAGTGTAAAAACCAGAAACACAGGACAGGTCATGGAGAACAGGGAGCCTTGTTATGCTGATGGGCGGGATGTAAATTGCCAACAGACACTCTGGAGATGTGTATGGTGTATCCTGAAACATCTGAAAAACAAAGCTACAGACCCTAGGGCACTTCCACTTTTGGCCCTATAGCTTAGGAAAATTAAAATCAACAAGACACAGCCAACACAAAATTTAGGGCTGCTGTGTTTACAAGAACCTTGAGTCCAGTACAAATTAAATATCCCAGAAAGAAAAAAATGGATAAAGGAGTTGTGCTACTTACGTACAATGGAATATCACTCAGCAATGAAATCAATGTCATCAGGCCTGTAGCAGCAAATTGAGTGGATTTAAGTATGGAGATTCTAAGAGAAATAGGTCACACAGAGAAAGATAATTATCATAAGATATCACTAATAGAGAGAGTGTAAACTTGGCTACACATAAACTGAATTCCAAAACCGAACAGAGTCTCACATTTAGATAAAAACTTATGCTTGCTTAAGGGGAAAGTTGAGTTGGGGTGCTGTATAAAACCAGAGATTGAAATTAGCACACATACCGTTCCATAAGCCAAATATGTAATAGACAAGACCTACTCTTTGCTCAACGAAATAGACTCATCCATGGTGTATCACCTCACACCTGTTAGAATGGGCATCATCAGAAAATCTACAAACAACAAATGCTGGAAAGGGTGTGGAGATAAGGAACCCTCTTCCACTATTGTTGGGAATGTAAATTGATACAGTCACTGTGGAGAACATTATGGAGTTTCTTATAAAACTAAGAATAGAATTACCATATGATACAGCAATCCCACTACTGGGCATATACCCAGACAAAACCATAAATCAAAAAGAGACATTCACCGCAATGTTCATTGCATCACTATTTACAATATCCAGGTAATGGAAGCAACCTAAATGCCCACAGACAGACGAATGCATAAAGATGTGGTACATATATAAAATGGAATATTACTAAGCCATAAAAAGGAATGAAATTGGGTCATTTGTAGAGACGTTGATGGATCTAGAGACTGTCATACAGAGTGAAGTAAGTCAGAAAGAGAAAAACAAATCTTGTCTATTAATGCCTATATGTGGAACCTAGACAAATTGTACAGATGAACCGTTTTGCCAGGCAGAAATAGAGCAACAGATGTAGACAACAAACGTATGGACACCAAGGGGGGAAAGCTGTTGGGGGGTGGTGGTGGGAGGAGTTGAGAGATTGGGATTGGCATATATACATTTATATGTATAAAATAGATAACCAAAAAGAACCTGCTGTATAAAAAAATAAAATAAAATTCAAATTACAAAAAGTAAAACAGAAAAAATATTCTTCCCTTCACATACATGTATTTATATGAATAAATTATTTCCATGCTTATATCTGTAAATACAAAAAAGAGGAATAAAATCTACCTTGAACCAAAAACGAAAAAAAGAAAAAAAAACAGAACCCACCAGTTACACAGAGGAAAACCGTATCAGGGCACTTGCTCCAGTTGTAAACAATTCTGAAGTTGGTCAGTGGTGGGGAATCATCTCCCATTCAGCCAGCAGGCCCCACGCAACAAGCGTCCTCATTGCAAAGCTGGGGGACCGTGCCGAGGCATCTGTGAGTAAACGTGGGCTGAGCCCCAGGCCAGCTGCTGCTGAAATGTTCCCACCCTTCCCAGGTAAAACACCTGAATATGTACAAGGACTTGAAAGCCTAGAGGAAGGGCCATGGAGCCACATGAGTGACGGCATGCCAGCCGACTTGGTGCCTGCAGGCCAGCCAGGATGGTCCTGGCCCTGGGTGCTCTTCTGGAAGCTTTCCATTTCCCTGCCTGAGATACCCCTGCTGTCCCGGCCCCCACTGCTTTCTTCCTCACTCACCTCTGCCCAGGGAGAAATTCCAGCGGCAGGTATGGGTGACACATCCTCTTCTTTAGCAGGTGGCATCTTGGCAACTGCTGCAGAAAGTCCAGCAGAGCCCCACTCACACTGGGCCACCCACAAAGCCGTGGCCTCTCACTCCCTCCCACCAGTCCAGCCCCAAGACTGCTGACAGGGCAGAGAAAATGGCGTCAGGCACAGCTGCAGGGGCTCTTGCTGCCTGGAGCGGTGTTTATATTGATCTGAACCCAGGCACACCTGGGGAGGTCTGGCCGGCACGGTCGGGCTTCCCAGGCCAGCCAATAATCACCCCTCAGGGGCTCACAGTTGCAGAAACTGGAACTTGCTGAATCGGCCAGGTCCAAGGAACAGGTGTGGGCTCCTGAGAGTCAGGATAGACAAGGGGCTGCAGCTCTGGCTTGTTTTCTAATTATATTATCTGGCCCATGAGTGGGAGACAACTTCAAGAAAACCCTCTCCTAATGAGAGGAACCCAGGAGTCAGGGAGAGGAGGGGTGGCTGGTGGGTGGAGACAGAGGCCTGGTGCCCCGGGTGCAGTGGAAGTCTCTGGAAGACCAGGTGGAGGGAGGCCACACAGAGTGATGCCCAGGGTCACAGACCTGTCGGAGCTGCTGTTTGTTAGTTCAAGTCCTGCTCTGAGGTGCTCTGTGTCAGATCTGAGTGACAGGTGAGCTGGGAGTGCTCTGCTATGAGGGCGATATGCATGGTTCCTGTGTTCCCAGCCCTGCCATGGTACCTGCAAGGGTAGCTCTGTATCCTGGGAGGGGCCTGACCACGAGAGCCCCATGGGCTGCAGGGGAACCTGCCCAGGGAACCCCATATCCTGGGAGGGGCCTGAACACGAGAGCCCCATGGGCTGGGGTGGGGGTGGGGTACCTGCCCAGGTGAGCTCCATATCCTGGGATTGGCCTGACCTCGAGAGCCCCATGGGCTGCTGGAGTCCTGGTAAAGGATGTCAGGACAGTCAGTGAAGCCACCGAGGATATACCTCCAGTAGTTCCTAAATCCTACACCCTGCTGGTCATTCTACAAACCACCAGGACATGGTATTCTGTATTAGTCTTCAATGATGCCTTCTTTTGTATTCTATTAGTCCCAGAGTCACAAGAAATTTTGGCTTGTGAGTGGCAGGACTCAACATACAACTAAAACAATACTTCCGGGCCGTGTTGCCCCAAGGGTTCAAAAATTCCCACACCATCTTTGGGGAAAGCTCAGCTAAAGAACTAAAAGTTCTACCTCTGGAAAAGGAAACACTCCTTCAATATGCAGACGACATTCTGATCGCCAGCCCTACTAAGGAGACCTCTGAACTACCAAGCCAATAAAGGATACAAGTTGTCCAAGACAAAGCTCAAATATCACAGACTACGGTGACCTGCCTGGGCTTCATTCTCACAGAAGGTCGGAGAAGCCCATCCCAGGAAAGGGAAGAAACAATTTACAGCCTTACCCATTTCTGAACCTAGAAGACAGCTTAGGGGTTCCTGGGGAGGCCAGGGTTTGCTGCTTCTGGATCCCTAACTACAGTCTACTAGCTGGGCCTCTATATGAAACACTGAAAGGAAAAGATGATGATCCTTTTGAATAGAATGCAGAAGTGGCCTTTCAAGAATGGAAAGAGCAGTCAATTCAGACCCTTGCCCTGGAACTCCCTAATTTAGCTAAACCCTTTGACCTTTACATTCCTGGTGAACGGTGAATCGCCATTGGAGTATTAGTGCAAAACCTGGGACCACTTGAAATGGAACAATGCAAGAATGCGATCCAGGTAGGATAAACTACGGTCACCAAGGGGCTTGGCCCACCGCCACATCTGGCCAAGATACTGGCAGTATCTGAAAACCTGGAAATCAGCAGCCCAAAAGGCCACCTCCCTCCTAAGGGAAAAGGACCCCACGTGGTGATCCTAACACCCAACCATGCCCTGAAGTTGCAGGGTTGGCTCCATGGGCACACTGACCTTGAGCGAGGAGGCCCTCCAACTCCAACCTCCATAGAGATAACCGGGGCAATGTGGCACCATGAAGACTCGTGTGAAGGTGTCTGCACGGGCAAATTTAACGCTCATTTCCCACCAGGAAGAGGAATTAACCAAAGGCTCAGCATGCCGTGCCGGAACCAGATTAGGGCCTGAAGCAATCCTGCGGGTTCGCGGCCAGCTCACAAGAAAGCGAGTTGAAGAAAGGAGCTCAGGGACACTGTAATTCACAAACCTGCAGAGTTATAAATGACAGCTATCACCCAAAAATATATTGAAGGAAGGCTGCGAAGAGGACTTGAAAGCGGGGCAGAATTGCAAGAAAACGATTTCAGGGGGTAGACTGGAATTGCATTTAAAGCATAGGAAAAGAGGCAGAACGTCGACAATGATGCACTTGGCCAAAAAGGGCGTATGCGTTTTTTCCTGAATATATTCAGGAAAAAACGCATACGCCCTTTTTGGCCAACCAAGCAAGCATGTTAAAGAAATCTGCACTACAATGAAGTCTCACTGCCCCCCGGTCAAAAGGGCCATCTGAAAAAAGTGTAAAATCCAGAAAGGCAGCACAGGCCATGGAGAACAGGGAGCCTTGTTATGCTGATGGGCGGGATGTAAATTGCCAACAGCCACTCTGGAGAAGTGTATGGTGTTTCCTGAAACACGTAGGAAACAAAGCATCACAGCCTATGGCACTTCCACTTATGGTCCTATAGCATAGACAAATTAAAATCCAAAACACACAGCCATCCCAAAGTTTGGACGGCTCGGTTTACAAGAACCTCGTCTACGGTACAAGTTAAATATCTGAGAAAGCAAAGGATGGATAAAGAAGTTGTGGTATGCACGTACAATGGAATATCACTCAGCAATGAAATCTACGTCATCAGGCCCGTAGCGGCATAATGAGTGGATTCAGGTATGATTATTCTACGAGAAATATGTCACACAGGATAAGAAACATCATAAGATATCACTAATACACGGAATGTAAACTTGACTACACATGAAGTGATTTACAAAACAGAACAGGGTCTCAAATTTAGAAAACCAAATTATGCTTGCTTATGGGGAAAGGTGAGTTGGGGTGCTGCATAAAAACAGAGATTGAAATTAGCACAGATACCATTCCATAAGCCAAATATATAATAGACATGACCTACTCCTTGCTCAACGAAATGGACTCAACACCCCATATTCAACGCCTGGGAATATACCTGACAAGTAAGAATCTTAAAACCCATGGATTTATATGTCTCCATAAGGAAATCAAGCATGTGTACAGCGGCCTAAACGCAGCAGTGAAAATCCGATAAATCCCATTATCAAAATAAATTTCAAAAACAAAACACAATGACAGTGAAATAGAGAGCAATTCTTAAATAATTCATTCAGGGCTTGTGATGAAACCTGGATTTACAACATCTACACCCAGAGCTGGGTGAGACATAAGGCCGGACACTTCGGCCTGATAGCATTGGTGAGGTTCGGTGAGCAAATGCAGACCCTTTGAAGTCATACTGCATGGTACCCATTCCATGGGTCCCAAATCTCCAGGTTTAAGGGATTCTTCCTTCAGCTAAAACATGCATGGGAACCGCAGAGTATGGTGCACCGTGTGACCGGGAAGTTTTTTCAAATGCATCTCAGTTTTCGTCCCCTTTTACTCGTGTTCACAATTCCAGACCATTTACTAACACTCTCACCACTTGGAGAGTCACTGCCTTTAACCTCCTGTTTGGCACAGTTTGCAATTTCCGCACAAGATGAACAGGAATAGGGAGAACCAATGAGTGACTAGCTGGAGGTGTCTGCACGGGCAAATTTAACGCTCATTTCCCACCAGGAAGAGGAATTAACCAAAGGATCAGCATGCCGTGCCAGAACCAGATTAGGGCCTGAAGCAATCCTGCGGGTTTGCGGATAGCTCACAAGAAAGTGAGTTGAAGAAAGGAGCTCAGGGACACTGTAATTCACAAAATGCAGAGTTATAACTGATGGCTATCGTCCGAAAATATATTGAAGGTAGGCTGCGAAGAGGACTGGAAAGCGGGGCAGAATTGCAGGAAAACGATTTCAGGGGTTAGACTGGAATTGCATTGAAAGCATAGGAAAAGAGGCAGAACGTCGACAATGATGCAGTTGGCCAAAAAGGGCATATGGGTTTTGTCCTGAATATATTCAGGAAAAAACGCATAAGCCCTTTTTGGCCAACCAAGCAAGCATGTTAAAGTAATCTGCACTACAATGAAGTCTCACTGCCCCCCGGTCAAAAGGCCCATCTGAAAAAAGTGTAAAATCCAGAAAGGCAGCACAGGCCATGGAGAACAGGGAGCTTTGTTATGCTGATGGACCGGGTGTAAATTGCCAACAGCCACTCTGCAGAAGTGTATGGTGTTTCCTGAAACACCTAGAAAACAAAGCAACGGAGGCTATGGACTTCCACTTATGGTCCTATAGCTTAGGGAAATTAAAATCAAAAACACACAGCCACCCCAAAGTTTCGGACGGCTCTGTTTACAAGAACCTCGTCTACGGTACAAGTTAAATATCCCAGAATGTGAAAAATGGATAAAGAGTTTGTGGTACGTACGTACAATGGAATATCACTCAGCATTGAAATCTGTGTCATCAGGCCCGTCGCGGCATAATGAGTGTATTCAGGTACGATGATTCTAAGTGAAATAAGTCACACAGAAAATGAAACATCATAAGGTATCACTAATACACGGAATGTAAACTTGGCTACACATGAACTGAATTACAAAACATAACAGGGTCTCTAATTTAGAAAACCAACCAATGCTTGCTTAATGCGAAAGGTGAGTTGGGGTGCTACATAAAACCAGAGATTAAAATTAGCACACATACCGTTCCATAAACCAAATGTGCAATAGTCAAGACCTACTCCTTGCTCAATAAACTGGACTCAACACCCCAAATTCAACGCCTAGGAATATACCTGACTAGTAAGAATCTTAAAACCCATGGATTTATATGTCTCCATAAGAGAATCAAGCGTGTGTACAGCGGTATAAACGCAGCAGTGAAAATCCGATAAATCCCATTATCAAAATGAATTATAAAAACAAAACATAATGACAGTGAAATAGGAAGCAATTCTTAAATAATTCATTCAGGACTTGTGATGCAACCTGGTTTTACGAGATCTACACCCAGAGCTGGGTGAGACATAAGGCTGGACACTTCGAGCTGATAGCATTGGTGAGGTTCGGTGAGCAAATGCAGACCCTTTGAAGTCATACTGCATGATACCCATTCCATGGGCTGCAACTCGCCAGGCTTAAGGGATACTTCCTTTAGCTAAAACATGCATGGGAAACCCAGAGTATGGTCCACCGTGTGACTGGGAAACGTTTTCAAATGCATCTCAGTTTTCGTCCCTTTATACTCGGGTTCACCATTCCAGACGCTTTACTAACATTGCTCCACTTGGAGAGTCAGTGCCTTTAACCTCCTGTTTGGCACAGTTTGCCATTTCTGCACAAGATGAACAAAATAGGGAGAACCAATGAGAGACTAGCCTTAGGTGTCTGCACGGGCAAATGTAATGCTCATTTCCCACCAGGAAGAGGAATTAACCAAAGGCTCAGCGTGCCCTGCCCGAACCGGATTAGGGCCTGAAGCAATCCTGCGGTTTTACAGTCAGCTCACAAGAAAGCGAGTTGAAGAAAGGAGCTCAGGGACACTGTCATTCACAAACCTGCAGAGTTATAAATGACAGCTATCATCCAAAAATATATTGAAGTAAGTCTGCGAAGAGGACTTGAAAGCGGGGCAGAATTTCAGGAAAACGATTTCAGGGGGTAGACTGGAATTGCACTTAAAGCATAGGAAAAGAGGCAGAACGGCGACAGTGATGCACTTGGCCAAATAGGGCGTATGCGTTTCTTCCAGAATATATTCAGGAAAAAACGCATAAGTCATTTTTGGCCAACCAAGCAAGCGTGTAAATGAAATCTGCACTACAATGAAGTCTCACTGCCCCCCGGTCAAAAGGGCCATCTGAAAAAACTGTAAAACCCAGAAAGGCAGGACAGGCGATGTAGAACAGGGAATCTTGTTATGACGATGGGCGGGATGTGAATTGCCAACAGCCACTCTGGAGAAGTGCATGGTGTTTCCTGAAACACGTAAAAACAAAGCAACACAGCCTATGGCACTTCCACTTATGGTCCTATAGTTTAGGGAAATTAAAATCAATACCACATAGCCACCCCAAAGTTTGAGACGGCTCTGTTTACAAGAGCCTCGTCTACAGTAAAAGTTAAATATCAGAGAGCGAAAGATGGATAAAGAAGTTGTGGTACGTACATGCAATGGAATATCACTCAGCAATGAAATCTATGTCATCAGTCCCGTAGCGGCATAATGAGTGGATTCAGGTAC
Organism: Delphinapterus leucas; assembly: GCF_059928025.1. Classification (NCBI taxonomy): domain Eukaryota; kingdom Metazoa; phylum Chordata; class Mammalia; order Artiodactyla; family Monodontidae; genus Delphinapterus; species Delphinapterus leucas. The sequence continues at coordinate 406,426 of NW_028322267.1, forward strand.
GATGATTCTACGTGAAATAGGTCACACATAAAAAGAAACATCATAAGATATCACTAATACACGGAATGTAAACTTGGCTACACATGAACTGAATTACAAAACAGAACACGGTCTCAAATTTAGAAAACCAACTTATGCTTGCTTTTTGGGAAAGGTGAGTTGGGGTGCTGCATAAAAACAGAGATTGAAGTTCGCACAGATACCGTTCCATAAGGCAAATATGTAATAGACCAGACCTACTCCTTGCTCAACGAGATGGACTCAAAACCCCATATTCAACGCCTAGGAATATACCTGCCTAGTAAGAATCTTAAAACCCATGGATTTATATGTCTCCGTAAGAGAATCAAGCGTGTGTTCCGGGGCCTAAACACAGCAGTGAAAATCCGATAAATCCAATTATCAAAATAAATTTCAAAAACAAAACACAATGACAGTGAAATAGAGAGCAATTCTTAAAATAATTCACTCAGGGCTTCTGATGCAACCTGGATTTACCATATCTACACCCAGAGCTGGGGAGACATAAGGCCGGACACTTCGGCCTGATAGCATTGGTGAGGTTCGGTGAGCAAATGCAGACCCTTTGAAGTCATACTGCATGGGACACATTCCAAGGGTCCCAAATCTCCAGGTATAAGGGATTCTTCCTTCCGCTAAATCATGTATGGGAAACCCAGAGTATGGTCCACCATGTGATTGGGAAACGTTTTCAAATGCCTCTCAGTTTTCGTCCCTTTATACTCTGGTTCACCATTCCAGACGCTTAACTAACACTCTCCCCACTTGGAGAGTCAGTGCCTTTAACCTCCTGTTTGGCACAGTTTGCAATTTCTGTGCAAGATGAACAGGAATAGGGAGAACCAATGAGAGACTAGCTGTAGGTGTCTGCACGGGCAAATGAAACGCTCATTTCCCACGAGGAAGAGAAATTAACCAAACGCTCAGCATGCCCTGCCTTAAACAGATTAGGGCCTGAAGCAATTCTGCGGTTTTGCGACCAGCTCACAAGAAATCGAGTTGAAGAAAGGAGCTCAGGGGCACTGTAATTCACAAACCTGCAGAGTTATAAATGACAGCTATCGTCCAAAAATATATTGAAGTAAGTCTGCGAAGAGGAGTTGAAAGCGGGGCAGAAATTCAGGAAAACGATTTCAGGGGGTAGACTGGAATTGCACTTAATGCATAGGAAAAGAGGCAGAACGGCGACAATGATGCTCTTGGCCAAAAAGGGCGTATGCGTTTTTTCCTGAATATATTCAGGAAAAAACGCATAAGTCATTTTTGGCCAACCAAGCAAGCGTGTAAAGGAAATCTGCACTACAATGAAGTCTCACTGCCCCCCGGTCAAAAGGGCCATCTGAAAAAAGTGTAAAACCCAGAAAGGCAGGACAGGCGATGTAGAACAGGGAATCTTGTTATGATGATGGGCGGGATGTGAATTGCCAACAGCCACTCTGGAGAAGTGCATGGTGTTTCCTGAAACACGTAAAAACAAAGCAACACAGCCTATGGCACTTCCACTTATGGTCGGATAGCTTAGGGAAATTAAAATCAAAACCAAACAGCCACCCCAAAGTTTAAAATGGCTCTGTTTCCAAGAACCTCGTCTACGGTACAAGTTAAATATCCTAGAATGTGAAAAATGGATAAAGAATTTGTGTTACGTACGTACAATGTAATATCACTCAGCAATGAAATCTATGTCATTAGGCCCGTCGGGACAAAATGAGTGGATTCAGGTACGATGATTCTAAGAGAAATAAGTCACACAGAAAATGAAACATCATAACATATCACTAACACACGGAATGTAAACTTGGCTACACATGAACTGAACTACAAAACAGAATAGGGTCTCAAATTTAGAAAACCAACCTATTCTTGCTTAAGGGGAAAGGTGAGTTGGGGTGCTGCATAAAACCAAAGATAGAAATTAGAACAGATACCATTCAACAAGCCAAATATGTAATAGTCAAGGCCTACTCCTTGCTCAACGAAATGGACTAAACACCACAAATACACCGCCTAGGAATACACCTGACTAGTAAGAATTTTCAAACCCTTGGATTAATATGTCTCCATTAGAGAATCAAGCGTGTGTACACCGGCATGAACGCAGCAGCGAAAATCCGATAAATCCCATTATCAAAATGAATTACAAAAGCAAAACACAATGACAGTGAAATAGAGAGCAATTCTTAAATAATTCATTCAGGACTTGTGATGGAACCGGGATTTACCATATCTACACCCAGAGCTGTGTGAGACATAAGGTTGGACACTTCGGGCTGATAGCATTGGTGAGGTAAGATGAGCAAATACAGACCCGTTGAAGTCATACTGCATGGTACCCATTCCATGGGTCCCAACAATCCAGGTTTAAGGGATTCTTCCTTCAGCTAAAACATGCATGGGAAACCCACAGTATGGTACACCGTGTGACCGGGAAAAGTTTACAAATGCATCTCAGTTTTCGTCCCCTTTTACTCGGGTTCACTATTCCAGACCCTTTTCTAACACTCTCCCCACTTGGTGAGTCAGTGCCTTTAACCTCCTGTTTGCCACAGTTTGCAATTTCTGCACAAGATGAACAGGAATAGGGACAACCAATGTGAGACTAGCTGTAGTTGTCTGCACGGGCAAATTTAATGCTCATTTCCCACCAGGAAGAGGAATAAACCAACGGCTCAGCATGCCGTGCCAGAACCAGATTAGGGCCAGAAGCAATCCTGCTGGTTTGCGGCCAGCTCACAAGAAAGCAAGTTGAAGAAAGGAGCCAGGGGCACTGTAATTCACAAACCTGCAGAGTTATAAATGACAGCTATCGTCCAAAAATATATTGAAGGAAGGCTGCGAAGAGCACTTGAAAACGGGGCAGAATTGCAGGAAAACGATTTCAGGGGGGTAGACGGGAATTCCATTTAAAGCATAGGAAAAGAGGCAGAACGTCGACAATGATGCAATTGGGGAAAAAGTGCATATGCGTTTTTTCCTGAATATATTCAGGATAAAACGCATACGCCCTTGTTGGCCAACCAAGCAAGCATGTTAAAGAAATCTGCACTACAATGAAGTCTCACTGCCCCCTGGTCAAAAGGGCCATTTGAAAAAAGTGCAAAATCCAGAAAGGCAGCACAGGCCATGGAGAACAGGGAGCCTTGTTATGTGGATGTTCGGGATGTAAATTGCCAACAGCCACTCTGGAGAAGTGTATGTTGTTTCCTGGAACACCTAAAAAACAAAGCAACGGAGCCTACGGCACTTCCACTTATGGTCCTATAGCTTAGGGAAATTAAAATCAAAAACACACAGCCACCCCAATGTGTCGAACGGCTCTGTTTACAAGAACCTCGTCTACGGTACAAGTTAAATATCCCAGAATGTGAAAAATGGATAAAGAAGTTGTGGTACGTACGTACAATGGAATATCACTCAGCAATGAAATCTATGTCATCAGGCCCGTCGCAGCATAATGAGTGGATTCAGGTACGATGATTCTAAGTGAAATAAGTCACACAGAAAATGAAACATCATAAGATATCACTAATACACGGAATGTAAACTTGGCTACACATGAACTGAGTTACAAAACAGAACAGGGTCTCAAATTTAGAAAACCAACTTATGCTTCCTTAAGGGGAAAGGTGAGTTGGGGTGCTGCATAAAACCAGAGATAGAAATTAGCACAGATACCTTTCCATAAGCCAAATATGTAATAGTCAAGACCTACACCTTGCTCAACGAAATGGACTAAACACCCCATATTCAACGCCTAGTTATACACCTGACTAGTAAGAATCTTCAAACCCATGGATTTATACGTCTCCGTTAGAGAATGAAGCATGTGTACAGCGGCATGAATGCAGCAGAGAAAATCCGAGAAATCTCATTATCAAACTGAATTACAAAAACAAAACACAAGGAGAGTGAAATAGAGAGCAATTCTTAAATAATTCATTCAGGGCTTGTGATGCAACCTGGATTTACCACATCTACACCCAGAGCTGAGTGAGACATAAGGTTGGGCACTTCGGGCTGATAACATTGGTGAGGTTTGATGAGCAAATGCAGACCCTTTGAAGTCATACTGCATGGTACCCATTCCATGGGTCCCAACTCTCCAGGTTTAAGGGATTCTGCCTTCAGCTAAAACATGCATGGGAAACCCACAGTATGGTGCACCGTGTGACCGGGAAACGTTTTCAAATGCATCTCAGTTTTCGTCCCCTTTTACTCAGTTTCACCATTCCAGACCCTTTACTAAAACTCTCCACATTTGGAGAGTCAGTGCCTTTAACCTCCTGTTTGGCACAGTTTGCAGTTTCTGCGCAAGATGAAGAGGAATACGGAGAACCAATGAGAGACTAGCTGTCGGTGTCTTCACGGGCAAATTTAACGCTCATTTCCCACCAGGAAGAAGAATTAACCAAAGGCTCAGCATGCTGTGCCGGAACCAGATTAGGACCTGAAGCAATCCTGCAGGTTTGCGGCCAGCTCACAAGATAGCGAGTTGAAGAACGGAGCTCAGGGGCACTGTAACTCACAAACCTGCAGAGTTATAAATGACAGCTATGGTCCAAAAATACATTGAAGGAAGGCTGCGAAGACGACTTGTAAGCGGGGCAGAATTGCAGGAAAACGATTTCAGGGGGTAGACAGGAATTGCTTTTAAAGCCTAGGGAAAAAGGCAGAATGTCTACAATGATGCCCTTGGCTAAAAAGGGCGTATGCGTTTTTTTCTGGAAAAAACGCATACGCCCTTTTTGGCCAACCAAGCAAGCATGTAAATGAAATCTGCACTACATTGAAGTCTCACTGCCCCCCGGTCAAAAGGGCCATCTGAAAAAGTGTAAAATCCAGAAAGGCAGGACAGGTCATGGAGAACAGGGAGCCTTGTTATGCTGATGGGGGGAATGTAAATTGCCAACAGCCACTCTGGAGAAGTGTATGGGGTTTCCTGAAACACGTAGGAAACAAAGCAACAGAGCCTATGGCACTTCCACTTATGGTCCTATAGCTTAGGGAAATTAAAATCAAAAACACACAGCCACCCCAAAGTTTGGGACGGCTCTGTTTACAAGAACCTCGTCTACGGTACAAGATAAATATCCCAGAATGTGAAAAATGGTTAAAGAAGTTGTGGTACGTACGTACAATGGAATATCACTCACCAATGAAATCTATGTCATCAGGCCCGTCGCGGCATTTTGAGTGGATCCAGGTACGATGATTCTAAGTGAAATAAGTCACACAGAAAAAGAAATATCATAAGATATCACTAATACACGGAATGTAAACTTGGCTACACATGAACTGAATTACAAAACAGAACAGGGTCTCAAATTTAGAAAACCAACTTATGCTTGCTTATGGGGAAAGGTGAGGTGGGGTGCTGCATAAAACCAGAGATAGAAATTAGCACACATACCTTTCCATAAGCTAAATATGTAATAGTCAAGACCTACACCTTTCTCAACGAAATGGACTAAACACACCATATTCAACTCCTAGGATTACACATGACTAGTAAGAATCTTCAAACCCATGGATTTATATGTCTGCGTAAGAGAATCAAGTGTGTGTACAGCTGCATGAACGCAGCAGAGAAAATCCGATAAATCCCATTATCAAAATAAAATACAAAAACAAACACAATGACAGTGAAATAGAGAGCAATTCTTAAATAATGCATTCAGGTCTTGTGATGCAACCTGGATTTACCACATCTACACCTAGAGCTGAGTGAGTCATAAGGTTCGACACTTTGGGCTGATAGCATTGGTGAGGTTCGGTGAGAAAATGCAGGTCCTTTGAAGTCATACTGCATGGTACCCATTCCATGGGTCCCACCTCTCCAGGTTTAAGGGATTCTTCCTTCAGGTAAAACACGCATGGGAAACCCAGAATATGGTCCACCGTGTGACCGGGAAACCTTTTTAAATGCATCTCAGTTTTCGTCCCCTCATACTCGGTTTTACCATTCCAGACGCTTTACTAACTCTTTCCCCACTTGGAGAGTCAGTGCCTTTAACCTCCTGTTTGGCACAGTTTGGAATTTCTGCGCAAGATGAACAGGAATAGGGAGAACCAATGAGAGATTAGCTGTAGGTGTCTGCACGAGCAAATTTAATGCTCATTTCCCATCAGGAAGAGGAATTAGCCAAAGGCTCAGCATGCCGTGCCGGAACCAGATTAGGGCCTGAAGCAATCCTGTGGTTTTGCGGCCAGCTCACAAGAAAGCGAGTTGAAGAAAGGAGCTCAGGGACACTGTAATTCACAAACCTGCAGAGTTATAAATGACAGCTATTGTCCAAAAATATATTGAAGTAAGGCTGCAAAGAGGACTTGAACGCGGGGCAGAATTCCAGGAATACGATTTCAGGAGGTAGACGGGAAGTCCTCTGAAAATATAGGAGAAGAGGCAGAACTTCGACAATGATGCACTTGGTCAAAAAGGGCATATGCGTTTCTTCCAGGGCCCTCATTAAAGAGGGTAGGAGGCTCCCAGCATGCTTCAGTGGCCAACAGAGGGCCTACGTCGCCAAGGCGACGTGAGCCATCCAGGCAGGAGTGACCTCACATCAGAGCGCCCACCTCACAGAAGGGTAAGGAACCCAGTCATGATCAGACTCTCACCAGAGTGCCCACATAAGCAATGGGGCTGGGAATCAGGCACGAGTGTCCTCACACCCGTGGGGCCACATCATCGAAAGTTGAGGTACCCAGCACATGTGGCCTCAAACCAGAAGACCCACATCACCATGGGTCTCAGAGCGAAGCAGGCAGGATTAACCTCAAAACACATGGCCCATTGTATAAAAAGGTGAGGAATCCAGCAGTTGGAACATCTCAGCAGGCGGCCAAGAGCACCGAGGCTATGGGATCCAGGCAGTGATGAACTCACAACAGAGGGCCCTCATCGTGATACTGTAAGCAACCCAGCCGTTGTGACCTCAGAGCACAAGGCCCACATCCCCATGGGGAAGGGAACCAAGCAGGAGTGTCATCGCACCAGTGGGCACACAACAGAAAATGTGGGGAGCCCAGCTGTTAGGGCCGGACGCCAGAGGGCCCTCATCACTGAGGAGAGGAGGCTCCCAGCAAGCTCCAACTGCTACCAGAGGGCCGACGTCGCCAATGCGGGGTGTGCCAGCCAGGCAGGAGTGACCTCAGAGCAGAGGGCCAACCACACAAAAGTGTGAGGAACCCAAAGAGGATCAGACTCTCACCAGAGGGCCCACACCACCAAGGGAATGGAAACCAGGCAGGAGTGTCCTCACACCAGTGGGGCCACATCACCGAAATGTGATGGACCAGCACACGTGGCCTCAAACTACAGGACACACATCACCAAGGGGCTGGGAGTGAGGCAGGCAGGAGGAGCCTCAAAACAGAGGGCCCATTGCGTAAAAAAGGTGAGGAATCCCGCAGTTGGAACCTCCCAGCAGGCGGCCAGGAGCAGCGAGGCTATGGGATCCAGGCCTGACTGAACTCAAAACAGAGGGCCCTCATCATGAAACTGTGAGCAACCCAGCCGTTGGGACCTTAGAGCAGAAGGCCCACATTCCCATGTGGTTGGGAACTTGGCAGAAGTGTACTCGCACCACAGGGTGCACATCAGAGAATTTTGGGAACCCAGAAATTAGGGCCTGATGCCAGAGGGCCCTCATTACCAAGGGGAGGAGACCCCAAGCAGGCACCAACTCCCTACGGAGGGACCATGTCGCCAAGGTGACGTGCAACAGCCAGGCAGGAGTGACCTCACAGCTGAGGGCCTACCTCACAGAATGGTGAGGAACCCAGCCAGGATAAGACTCTCACCAGAGGGCCCACATCACCAAGGGCATCAGAACCAGGCTGACTGTCTTCACACCAGGGTGACCACATCATAGAAAGGTGAGGAACCCAGCACATGTGGCCTAAACCAGAGGACCCAGATCTCCAAGGGGTTCGGAGTGAGGCAGGCATGAGTAGCCTCACAACACAGGGCGAATAGAATAAAAAAGCTGAGGAATCCTGCAGTGGGAACCTCCCAGCAGGCGGCCCAGAGCACCGAGTCTATGCGATCCAGGCCACAGTGAACTCACAGCAGAGGGCCCACATCATGAAACTGTGAGCAACCCAGCCGTTTGGACCTCAGAGCAGAAGTCCCACATCACCATGGGGTTGGGAACATGACACGAGTGTCCTCGCACCACTTAGCACATATCAGAAAATGCGGGTACCCAGCAGTTAGGGCCTGACGCCAGAGGGCACTCATCACCGAAGGGAAGAGGCTCCCAGCAGGCTCCAACTGCCACAAGAGCGCCGACATTGCCAAGGCGGGGTGTGCCAGCCAGGCAGGAGTGACCTCACAGCAGAGGGCCCACCTCACAGAACTGTGAGGAACCCAGCCAGGATCAGACTCTCACCAGAGTGCCCACATCACCAAGGGGATAGGAACCAGGCAGGAGTGTCCTCACACCAGTGGGGCCACATCATCGAAAGGTGAGGAACCCAGCACACGTGGCCTAAACCAGAGGACCCACATTTACAAGGTGCTCCGAGTGAGGCAGGCAGGAGTAGCCTAACAACACAGGGCCCACAGAATAAAAAATGTGAGGAATCCAGCAGTTTGAACCTCCCAGCAGGTGGCCCAGAGCATGGAGTCTATGGGATCCAGGCCACAGTGAACTCACAGCAGAGGGCCCACATCATGAAACTCAGCAACCCAGCCAGTGGGACCTCAGAGCAGAAGGCCCACATCCCCATGGGGATGGGAACCTCGCAGGAGTGTCCTCGCACAACTTAGCACGTATCAGAAAATGTGGGAACCCAGCAGTTATGGCCTGACGCCAGAGGGCCCTCATCACGGAGGAGAGGAGTCTACCAGCAGGCTCCAAATGCCACCAGAGGGCCGACGTCACTAAGGCAATGGGAGCAAGCCAGGCAGGAGTTACCTCACAGCAGAGGGCCCACCTCACAGAAGTGTGAGGAGCCCAAACAGGATCAGACTCTAACCAGAGCGCCCACATCACCAAGGGGATGGAAACCAGGCAGGAGTGTCCTCACACCAGTGGGGCCACATCAGCGAAAGGTGAGGAACACAGCACATGTGGCCTCAAACAAGGGAACACACATCACGAAAGGGCTGGGAGTGAGGCATGCAGGAGGGGACTCACAACAGAGCGCCCATAGAATAAAAAAGGTGAGGAACCCCGCAGTTGGAAGCTCCAAGCAGGTGGCCCAGAGCACCGAGGCTATGGGATCCATGCCGGAGTGAACTCACAGCAGAAGGCCCACATTCTGACACTGTGAGCAACCCAGCCGTTGGGACCTCAGGGCAGAAAGCCCACATCCCCATGGGGATGGGACCCTGGCTGGAGTGTACTCGCATGACAGGGCGCACATCAGAAAATTTTGGGAGCCCATGAGTTAGGGCCTGACGCCAGAGGGCCCTCATTACCGAGGGGAGGAGACTCCCAGCAGGCACCAACTCCCAACTGAGGGCCCACATCACCAAGGTGACGTGTGCCAGCCAGGCAGGAGTGACCTCACAGCAGAGGGCCCACCTCCCAGAAGTGTGAGGAATCCAGACAGGATCAGACTCTCACCAGAGGGCCCCCATCACCAAGGGGATGGGAACCAGGCAGGAGTGTCCTCACACCAGTGGGGCCACATCAATAAAGGTGAGGAAACCGGTACATGTGGCCTTAAACCAGAGGACCTACATCACAAATGGGCTGGGAGTGAGTCAGGAAGTAGGAGCATGAAAACACAGGGCCCAAAGAATAAAAAAGGTAAGGAATCCAGCAGTAGGAACCTCCCAGCAGGCCGCTCAGAGCACAGAGGCTATGGGATCTTGGCCTGGGTGAACTAACACCAGAGAGCCAACATCATGAAACGGTGAACAACACAGGTGTTGGGACCTTAGAGCAGAAGGCCCACATGCCCATGGGGATGGGAACCTCGCAGGAGTGTCCTCGCACCACTTAGCACGTATCAGAAAATGTGGGTACCCAGCAGTTAGGGCCTGAGGCAAGAGGGCCCCCATCACCGAGGGGAGGTTCCCAGCAGGCTCCAACTGCCACAAGAGGGCCGATGTTGCCCAGGTGGGGTGTGCCAGCCAGGCAGGAGTGACCTCACAGCAGAGGGCCCCCCTCACAGAAGGGTGAGGAACCCAGCCAGGATCAGACTCTCACCAGAGGGCCCACATCATCAAGGGGATAGGAACCAGGCAGGAGTGTCCTCACACCACTGGGGCCACATCATCGAAAGGCGAGGGACCCAGCATACGTGGCCTCAAACCAGAGGACACACATCACCAAGGGGCTGGGAGTGAGGCAGGCCGGAGGAGTCTCAAAACAGAGGGCCCATAGAAGAAAAAAGGTGAGGAATCCCGCAGTTGTAACCTCCCAGCAGGTGGCCAGGAGCAGCGAGGCTATGGGATCCAGGCTGGAGAGAACTCACAGCAGAGGGCCCTCATCATGAAACTGAGCAACCCACGGTTGGGACCTCAGAGCAGAAGGCCCACATTCCCATGGGGTTGGGAATCTGGCAGGAGTGTACTCGAACCACAGGGCGCATATCAGAAAATATTGGGAGCCCAGGAGTTAGGGTCTGACGCCAGAGGGCCCTCATTACCGAGGGGAGGAGACACCCAGCAGGCACCAAATCCCACCAGAGGGCCGACGTCGCCAAGGTGGGGTGTGCCAGCCAGGCAGGAGTGACCTCAGAGAAGAGGGCCCACCTCACAGAAGTGTGAGGAGCCCAACCAGGATCAGACTCTCACCGGAGGGCCCACATCACCAAGGGGATGGGAACCAGGCAGGAGTGTCCTCACACCAGTGGGGCCACATCAGCCAAAGGTGAGGAACCCAGCACATGTGGCCTCAAACCAGAGGACACACATCACCAAGGGGCTAGGAGTGAGGCAGGTGTCTGGAGGGGCACATTTAACTCTAATTTCCCACCAGGAAGTGGAATGAACCAAAGTCTCAGAGTGCCATGCCGGACCCTGATTACGGCCTGAAGCAAACCTGCGGTTCTGTGGCCAGTTTTCAAGGAAACGAGTTAAGAAAGGAAATCACGGGCACTGTAATTCACAAACCTGCAGTGTTATAAATGACAGCTATTGGCAAAATTATATGGAAGTAAGTCTGCAAAGAGGACTTGAAAACGAGGCAGAATTGCAGGAATCATATTTCAGGAGGTAGATTGGAATTGCATTTAAAGCATGTGAAAAGCGGCAGATCTTTGACAGTGATACACTTGGACAAAAGTGCGTAAACATTTTTTGCTGAATATATTCAGGAAAAAACACATATGCCCTTTTTGGCCAACCAAGCACTCGAGAAATGGAAATCCGCACTACAATGAAGTCTCATCTCCCATTCGTCAAAAGGGCCATCTGAAAAAAGTGTAAAAACCAGAAACACAGGACAGGTCATGGAGAACAGGGAGCCTTGTTATGCTGATGGGCGGGATGTAAATTGCCAACAGACACTCTGGAGATGTTTATGGTGTATCCTGAAACATCTGAAAAACAAAGCTACAGACCCTAGGGCACTTCCACTTTTGGCCCTATAGCTTAGGAAAATTAAAATCAACAAGACACAGCCAACACAAAATTTAGGGCTGCTGTGTTTACAAGAACCTTGAGTCCAGTACAAATTAAATATCCCAGAAAGAAAAAAATGGATAAAGGAGTTGTGCTACTTACGTACAATGGAATATCACTCAGCAATGAAATCAATGTCATCAGGCCTGTAGCAGCAAATTGAGTGGATTTAAGTATGGAGATTCTAAGAGAAATAGGTCACACAGAGAAAGATAATTATCATAAGATATCACTAATAGAGAGAGTGTAAACTTGGCTACACATAAACTGAATTCCAAAACCGAACAGAGTCTCACATTTAGATAAAAACTTATGCTTGCTTAAGGGGAAAGTTGAGTTGGGGTGCTGTATAAAACCAGAGATTGAAATTAGCACACATACCGTTCCATAAGCCAAATATGTAATAGACAAGACCTACTCTTTGCTCAACGAAATAGACTCATCCATGGTGTATCACCTCACACCTGTTAGAATGGGCATCATCAGAAAATCTACAAACAACAAATGCTGGAAAGGGTGTGGAGATAAGGAACCCTCTTCCACTATTGTTGGGAATGTAAATTGATACAGTCACTGTGGAGAACATTATGGAGTTTCTTATAAAACTAAGAATAGAATTACCATATGATACAGCAATCCCACTACTGGGCATATACCCAGACAAAACCATAAATCAAAAAGAGACATTCACCGCAATGTTCATTGCATCACTATTTACAATATCCAGGTAATGGAAGCAACCTAAATGCCCACAGACAGACGAATGCATAAAGATGTGGTACATATATAAAATGGAATATTACTAAGCCATAAAAAGGAATGAAATTGGGTCATTTGTAGAGACGTTGATGGATCTAGAGACTGTCATACAGAGTGAAGTAAGTCAGAAAGAGAAAAAGAAATCTTGTCTATTAATGCCTATATGTGGAACCTAGACAAATTGTACAGATGAACCGTTTTGCCAGGCAGAAATAGAGCAACAGATGTAGACAACAAACGTATGGACACCAAGGGGGGAAAGCTGTTGGGGGGTGGTGGTGGGAGGAGTTGAGAGATTGGGATTGGCATATATACATTTATATGTATAAAATAGATAACCAAAAAGAACCTGCTGTATAAAAAAATAAAATAAAATTCAAATTACAAAAAGTAAAACAGAAAAAATATTCTTCCCTTCACATACATGTATTTATATGAATAAATTATTTCCATGCTTATATCTGTAAATACAAAAAAGAGGAATAAAATCTACCTTGAACCAAAAACGAAAAAAAGAAAAAAAAACAGAACCCACCAGTTACACAGAGGAAAACCGTATCAGGGCACTTGCTCCAGTTGTAAACAATTCTGAAGTTGGTCAGTGGTGGGGAATCATCTCCCATTCAGCCAGCAGGCCCCACGCAACAAGCGTCCTCATTGCAAAGCTGGGGGACCGTGCCGAGGCATCTGTGAGTAAACGTGGGCTGAGCCCCAGGCCAGCTGCTGCTGAAATGTTCCCACCCTTCCCAGGTAAAACACCTGAATATGTACAAGGACTTGAAAGCCTAGAGGAAGGGCCATGGAGCCACATGAGTGACGGCATGCCAGCCGACTTGGTGCCTGCAGGCCAGCCAGGATGGTCCTGGCCCTGGGTGCTCTTCTGGAAGCTTTCCATTTCCCTGCCTGAGATACCCCTGCTGTCCCGGCCCCCACTGCTTTCTTCCTCACTCACCTCTGCCCAGGGAGAAATTCCAGCGGCAGGTATGGGTGACACATCCTCTTCTTTAGCAGGTGGCATCTTGGCAACTGCTGCAGAAAGTCCAGCAGAGCCCCACTCACACTGGGCCACCCACAAAGCCGTGGCCTCTCACTCCCTCCCACCAGTCCAGCCCCAAGACTGCTGACAGGGCAGAGAAAATGGCGTCAGGCACAGCTGCAGGGGCTCTTGCTGCCTGGAGCGGTGTTTATATTGATCTGAACCCAGGCACACCTGGGGAGGTCTGGCCGGCACGGTCGGGCTTCCCAGGCCAGCCAATAATCACCCCTCAGGGGCTCACAGTTGCAGAAACTGGAACTTGCTGAATCGGCCAGGTCCAAGGAACAGGTGTGGGCTCCTGAGAGTCAGGATAGACAAGGGGCTGCAGCTCTGGCTTGTTTTCTAATTATATTATCTGGCCCATGAGTGGGAGACAACTTCAAGAAAACCCTCTCCTAATGAGAGGAACCCAGGAGTCAGGGAGAGGAGGGGTGGCTGGTGGGTGGAGACAGAGGCCTGGTGCCCCGGGTGCAGTGGAAGTCTCTGGAAGACCAGGTGGAGGGAGGCCACACAGAGTGATGCCCAGGGTCACAGACCTGTCGGAGCTGCTGTTTGTTAGTTCAAGTCCTGCTCTGAGGTGCTCTGTGTCAGATCTGAGTGACAGGTGAGCTGGGAGTGCTCTGCTATGAGGGCGATATGCATGGTTCCTGTGTTCCCAGCCCTGCCATGGTACCTGCAAGGGTAGCTCTGTATCCTGGGAGGGGCCTGACCACGAGAGCCCCGTGGGCTGGGGTGGGGTACCTGCCCAGGTGAGCTCCATATCCTGGGATTGGCCTGACCTCGAGAGCCCCATGGGCTGCTGGAGTCCTGGTAAAGGATGTCAGGACAGTCAGTGAAGCCACCGAGGATATACCTCCAGTAGTTCCTAAATCCTACACCCTGCTGGTCATTCTACCAACCACCAGGACATGGTATTCTGTATTAGTCTTCAATGATGCCTTCTTTTGTATTCTATTAGTCCCAGAGTCACAAGAAATTTTGGCTTGTGAGTGGCAGGACTCAACATACAACTAAAACAATACTTCCGGGCCGTGTTGCCCCAAGGGTTCAAAAATTCCCACACCATCTTTGGGGAAAGCTCAGCTAAAGACCTAAAAGTTCTACCTCTGGAAAAGGAAACACTCCTTCAATATGCAGACGACATTCTGATCGCCAGCCCTACTAAGGAGACCTCTGAACTACGAAGCCAATAAAGGATACAAGTTGTCCAAGAAAAAGCTCAAATATCACAGACTACGGTGACCTGCCCGGGCTTCATTCTCACAGAAGGTCGGAGAAGCCCATCCCAGGAAAGGGAAGAAACAATTTACAGCCTTACCCATTTCTAAAACTAGAAGACAGCTTAGGGGTTCCTGGGGAGGCCAGGGTTTGCTGCTTCTGGATCCCTAACTACAGTCTACTAGCTCGGCCTCTATATGAAACACTGAAAGGAAAAGGTGATGATCCTTTTGAATAGAATGCAGAAGTGGCCTTTCAAGAATGGAAAGAGCAGTCAATTCAGACCCTTGCCCTGGAACTCCCTAATTTAGCTAAACCCTTTGACCTTTACATTCCTGGTGAACGGTGAATCGCCACTGGAGTATTAGTGCAAAACCTGGGACCACTTGAAATGGAACAATGCAAGAATGCGATCCAGGTAGGATAAACTACGGTCACCAAGGGGCTTGGCCCACCGCCACATCTGGCCAAGATACTGGCAGTATCTGATAACCTGGAAATCAGCAGCCCAAAAGGCCACCTCCCTCCTAAGGGAAAAGGAACCCTCGTGGTGATCCTAACCCCCAACCATGCCCTGAAGTTGCAGGGTTGGCTCCGTGGGCACACTGATCTTGAGTGAGGAGGCCCTCCAACTCCAACTTCCATAGAGATAACCGGGGCAAAGGGACACCATGACGACTCATGTGAAGGTGTCTGCACATGCAAATTTAACGCTCATTTCCCACAAGGAAGAGGAATTAACCAAAGGCTCAGCATGCCATGCCGGAACTATATTAGGGCCTGAAGCAATCCTTCGGGTTTGCAGCCAGCTCACAAGAAAGCGAGTTGAAGAAAGGAGCTCAGGGGCACTGTAATTCACAAACCTGCAGAGTAATGAATGACAGCTATCGTCCAAAAATGTTTTGAAGTAAGTCTTCGAAGAGGACTTGAAATCGGGGCAGAATTTCAGGAAAACGATTTCAGGGGGTAGAATGGAAATGCACTTAAAGAATAAGATTAGAGGCAGAATGTCGACAATGATGCATTTGGACAAAAAGGGCGTATGCGTTTTTTCCTGAATATATTCAGGAAAAAACGCATACGCCCTTCTTTGCCAACCAAGCAACCGTGTAAAGGAAATGTGCACTACAATGAAGTCTCACTGCCCCCCGGTCAAAAGGGCCATCTGAAAAATGTGTAAATTCCAGAAAGGCAGGACAGGTCATGGAGAACAGGGAGCCTTGTTATGCTGATGGGCGGGATGTAAATTGCCAACAGCCACTCAGGAGAAGTGTATGGTGTTTCCTGAAACACGTAGGAAAAAAAGCAACACAGCCTATGGCACTTCCACTTATGGTCCTATAGCATAGAGAAATTAAAATCAAAATCACACAGCCACCCCAAAATTTGGGATGGCTCTGTTTACAAGAACCTCGTCTACGGTACAAGTTAAATATCCGAGAAAGCAAAAAATGGATAAAGAAGTTGTGGTACGCACGTACAATGGAATATCACTCAGCAATGAAACCTACGTCATCAGGCCCGTAGCGGCATAATGAGTGGATTCAGGTACGATGATTCTACGAGAAATAAGTCACACAGAAAAAGAAACATCATAAGATATCACTAATACACGGAATGTAAACTTGGCCACACATGAACTGAATTACAAAACAGAACAGGGTCTCAAATTTAGAAAACCAACTTATGCTTGCTTATGGGGAAAGGTGAGTTGGGGTGCTGCATAAAAGCAGAGATTGAAATTAGCACAGATACCATTCCATAAGCCAAATATATAATAGACAAGACCTACTCCTTGCTCAACGAAATGAACTCAACACCCCATATTCAACGCCTCGGAAGATACCTGACAAGTAAGAATCTTAAAACCCATGGATTTATATGTCTCCATAAGGAAATCAAGCATGTGTACAGCGGCCTAAACGCAGCAGTGAAAATCCGATAAATCCCATTATCAAAATAAATTTCAAAAACAAAACACAATGACAGTGAAATAGAGAGCAATTCTTAAATAATTCATTCAGGGCTTGTGATGCAACCTGGATTTACAACATCTACACCCAGAGCTGGGTGAGACATAAGGCTGGACACATCGGGCTGATAGCATTGGTGAGGTTCGGTGAGCAAACGCAGACCCTTTGAAGTCATACTGCACGGTACCCATTCATTGGGTCCCAACTCTCCACGTTTAAGGGATTCTTCCTTCAGCTAAAACATGCATGGGTAACCCAGAGTATGGTCCACCGTGTGACTGGGAAACGTTTTCAAATGCATCTCAGTTTTCGAACCCTGGTACTCGGGTTCAGCATTGCAGACGCTTTACTAACACTCTCCCCACTTGGAGAGTCAGGGACTTTAAACTCCTGTTTGGCACAGTTTGCAATTTCTGCGCAAGATGAACAGGAATAGGGAGAACCAATGAGAGACTAGCTGTAGGTGTCTGCACTGGCAAATGGAACGCTCATTTCCCACCAGGAAGTGGAATTAACCAAAGGCTCAGCGTGCCCTGCCAGAAACAGATTAGCGCCATAAGCAATCCTGCGGTTTTGCAGCCAGCTCACAAGAAAGTGACTTGAAGAAAGGAGCTCAGGGCCACTGAAATTCACAAACCTGCAGAGTTATGAATGACAGCTATCGTCCAAAAATGTATTGAAGTAAGTCTTCAAAAAGGAGTTGAAAGCGGGGCAGAATTTCAGGAAAACGATTTCAGGGGGTAGACTGGAATTGCACTTAAAGCATAGGAAAAGAGGCAGAATGTCGACAACGATGCACTTGGCCAAAAAGGGCGTATGCGTTTTTTCCTGAATATATTCAGGAAAAAATGCATACGCCCTTTTTGGCCAACCAAGCAAGCGTGTAAAGGAAATCTGCACTACAATGAAGTCTCACTGCCCCCCCCGGTCAAAAGGGCCATCTGAAAAAAGTGTAAAATCCAGAAAGGCAGGACAGGTCATGGAGAACAGGGAGCCTTGTTATGCTGATGGGCGGGATGTAAATTGCCAACAACCACTCTGGAGAAGTGTATGGTGTTTCCAGAAACACGTAGGAAAGAAAGCAACACAGCCTATGGCACTTCCACTTATGGTCCTATAGCTTAGGGAAATTAAAATCAAAAACACACAGCCACCCCAGAGTTTGGGATGGCTCTGTTTACAAGAACCTCATCTACGGTAGAAGTTAAATATCCGAGAAAGCATAAAATGGATAAAGAAGTTGTGGTACGCACGTACAATGGAATATCTCTCAGCAATGAAATCTACGTCATCAGGACCGTAGCGGCATAATGAGTGGATTCAGGTACGATGATTCTATGAGAAATAAGTCAGACAGAAAAAGAAACTTCATAAGTTATCACTAATACACGGAATGTAAACTTGGCTACCCATGAACTGAATTACAAAACAGAACAGGGTCTCAAATTTAGCAAACCAACTTATGCTTGCTTATGGGGAAAGGTCAGTTGGGATGCTGCATAAAACCAGAGATTGAAATTAGCACAGATACCGTTCCATAAGCCAAATATATAATAGACAAAACCTACTCCTTGCTCAACGAAATGGACTCAACACCCTATATTCAACGCCTGGGAAGATACCTGACAAGTAAGACTCTTAAAACCCATGGATTTATATGTCTCCATAAGGAAATCAAGCGTGTGTACAGTGGCCTAAAAGCAGCAGTGAAAATCCGATAAATCCCATTATCAAAATGAATTTCAAAAACAAAACACAATGACAGTGAAATAGAGAGCAATTCTTAAATAATTCATTCAGGGCTTGTGATGCAACCTGTATTTACCACATCTACACCCAGAGCTGGATGAGACATAAGGCTGGACACTTCGGGCTGATAGCATTGGTGAGGTTCGGTGAGCAAACGCAGACCCTTTGAAGTCATACTTCATGGTACCCATTCCATGGGTCCCAACTCTCCAGGTTTAAGGGATTCTTCCTTCCGCTAAAACATGCATGGGAAACCCAGAGTATGGTCCACCGTGTGATTGGGAAACGTTTTCAAATGCATCTCAGTTTTCGTCCCCTGGTACTCGGGTTCACCATTCCAGACGCTTTACTAACACTCTCCCCACTTGGAGAGTCAGTACCATTAACTTCTTGTTTGGCACAGTTTGCAATTTCTGCGCAAGATTAACAGGCATAGGGAGAACCAATGAGAGACTAGCTGTTGGTGTCTGCACGGGCAAATTGAACGATCATTTCCCACCAGGAAGAGGAATTACCCAAAGGCTCAGCGTGCCCGGCCGGAAACATATTAGTGCCTGAAGCAATCCTGCGGTTTTGCGGCCAGCTCACAAGAAAAGGAGTTGAAGAAAGGAGCTCAGGGGCACTGTAATTCACAAACCTGCAGAGTTATGAATGACAGCTATCGTCCAAAAATGTACTGAAGTAAGTCTTCAAAGAGGACTTGAAAGCGGGTCAGAATTTCAGGAAAACGATTTCAGGGGGTATACTGGAATTGCACTTAAAGCATAGGAAAAGAGGCAGAATGTCGAAAATGATGCACTTGGCCAAAAAGGGCGTATGCGATTTTTCCTGAATATATTCAGGAAAAAACGCATACGCCCTTTTTGGCCAACCAAACAAGCATGTAAAGGAAATGTGCACTACAATGAAGTCTCACTGCCCCCCGGTCAAAAGGGCCATCTGAAAAAAGTGTAAAATCCAGAAAGGCAGAACAGGTCTTGGAGAACAGGGAGCCTTGTTATGCTGATGGGCGGGATGTAAATTGCCAACAGCCACTCTGGAGAAATGTATGGTGTATCCTGAAACACGTAGGAAACAAAGCAACACAGCCTATGTCACTTCCACTATGGTCCTATAGTTTAGGGTAATTAAAATCACAAACACACAGCCACCCCAAAGTTTGGGATGGCTCTGTTTACAAGAACCTTTTCTACGGTACAAGTTAAATATCCGAGAAAGGAAAAAATGGATAAAGAAAATCTGGTACGCACGTACAATGGAATATCACTCAGCAATGAAATCTACGTCTTCAGGCCCGTAGCGGCATAATGAGTGGATTCAGGTATGATGATTCTACGAGAAATAAGTCACACAGAAAAAGAAACATCATAAGATATCTCTAATACACGGAATGTAAACTTGGCTACCCATGAACTGAATTACAAAACAGAACAGGGTCTCAAATTTAGAAAACCAACTTATGCTTGCTTATGGGGAAAGGTGAGTTGGGGTGCTGCATAAAACCAGAGATTGAAATTAGCACAGATACCGTTCCATAAGCCAAATATATAATAGACAAGACCTACTCCTTGCTCAACGAAATGGACTCAACACCCCATATTCAACGCCTGGCAAGATACCTGACAAGTAAGAATCTTAAAACCCATGGATTTATATGTCTCCATAAGGAAATCAAGCGTGTGTACAGCTGCCTAAACGCAGCAGTGAAAATCCGATAAATCCCATTATCAAAATAAATTTCAAAAACAAAACACAATGACAGTGAAATAGAGAGCAATTCTTAAATAATTCATTCAGGGCTTGTGATGCAACCTGGATTTCCCACATCTACACCCAGAGCTGGGTGAGACATAAGGCTGGACACTTCAGGCTGATAGCATTGGTGAGGTTCGGTGAGCAAACGCAGACCCTTTGAAGTCATACTGCATGGTACCCATTCCATAGGTCCCAACTCTCCAGGTTTAAGGGATTCTTCCTTCAGCTAAAACATGCATGGGTAACCCAGAGTATGGTCCACCATGTGATTGGGAAACGTTTTCAAATGCATCTCAGTTTTCGTCCCCTGGTACTCGGGTTCAACATTTGAACGCTTTACTAACACTCTCCCCACTTGGAGAGTCAGTGCATTTAACCTCCTGTTTGGCACAGTTTGCAATTTCTGCGCAAGATGAACAGGCATAGGGAGAACCAATGAGAGACTAGCTGTTGGTGTCTGCACCAGCAAATTGAATGATCATTTCCCACCAGGAAGAGGAATTAACCAAAGGCTCAGCGTGCCCGGCCGGAAACATATTAGGGCCTGAAGCAATCCTGCGGTTTTGCGGCCAGCTCACAAGAAAACGAGTTGAAGAAAGGAGCTCAGGGGCACTGTAATTCACAAACCTGCAGAGTTATGAATGACAGCTATCGTCCAAAAATGTACTGAAGTAAGTCTTCAAAGAGGACTTGAAAGCGGGGCAGAATTTCAGGAAAACGATTTCAGGGGGTAGACTGGAATTGCACTTAAAGCGTAGGAAAAGAGGCAGAATGTCAACAATGATGCACTTGGCCAAAAAGGGCGTATGCGTTTTTTCCTGAATATATTCAGGAAAAAACGCATACGCCCTTTTTGGCCAACCAAGCAAGCGTGTAAAGGAAATCTGCACTACAAATGAAGTCTCACTGCCCCACGGTCAAAAGGGCCATCTGAAAAAAGTGTAAAATCCAGAGACAGGACAGGTCATGGAGAACAGGGAGCCTTGTTATGCTGATGGGCGGGATGTAAATTGCCAACAGCCACTCTGGAGAAATGTATGATGTATCCTGAAACACGTAGGAAACAAAGCAACACAGCCTATGTCACTTCCACTTATGGTCCTATAGCTTAGGGAAATTAAAATCAAAAACACACAGCCAAACCAAAGTTTGGGATGGCTCTGTTTACAAGAACCTTGTCTACGGTACAAGTTAAATATCCGAGAAAGCAAAAAATGAATAAAGAAATTCTGGTACGCACGTACAATGGAATATCACTTAGCAATGAAATCTACGTCATCAGGCCCGTAGCGGCATAATGAGTGGATTCAGGTACGATGATTCTACGAGAAATAAGTCACACAGAAAAAGAAACATCATAATATATCAGTAATACACGGAATGTAAACTTGGCTCCACATAAACTGAATTACAAAACAGAACAGGGTCTCAAATTTAGAAAACCAACTTATGCTTGCTTATGGGGAAAGGTGAGTTGCGGTGCTGCATAAAACCAGAGATTGAAATTAGCACAGATACCGTTCCATAAGCAAAATATATAATAGGCAAGACCTACTCCTTGCTCAACGAAATGGACTCAACACCCCATATTCAACGCCTGGCAAGATACCTGACAAGTAAGAATCTTAAAACCCATGGATTTATATGTCTCCATAAGGAAATCAAGCGTGTGTACAGCGGCCTAAACGCAGCAGTGAAAATCCGATAAATCCCATTATCAAAATAAATTTCAAAAACAAAAGAAAATGACAGTGAAATAGAGAGCAATTCTTAAATAATTCATTCAGGGTTTGTGATGCAACCTGGATTTACCACATCTACACCCAGAGCTGGGTGAGACATAAGGCTGGACACTTCGGGCTGATAGCATTGGTGAGGTTCGGTAAGCAAACGCAGACCCTTTGAAGTCATACTGCATGGTAACCATTCCATGGGTCCCAACTCTCCAGGTTTAAGGAATTCTTCCTTCAGCTAAAACATGCATGGGAAACCCACAGTACAGTGCACTGTGTGACCGGGAAACGTTTTCAAATGCATCTCAGTTATCGTCCCCTGGTACTCGGGTTCACCATTCCAGACGCTTTACTAACACTCTCCCCACTTGGAGAGTCAGTGCCATTAACCTCCTGTTTGGCACAGTTTGCAATTTCTGCGCAAGATGTACAGGAATAGGGAGAACCAATGAGAGACTAGCTGTAGGTGCCTGCACGGGCAAAAGGAACACTCATTTCCGACCAGGAAGAGGAATTAAACAAAGGCTCAGCATGCCCTGCGGAAAAGAGATTATGGCCTGAAGCAATCCTGCGGTTTTCCGGCCAGCTCACAAGAAAGCGAGTTGAAGAAATGAGCTCAGGGGCACTGTAATTCACAAACCTGCAGAGTTATGAATGACACCTATCGTCCAAAAATGTATTGAAGTAAGTCTTCGAAAAGGACTTGTAAGCGGGGCAGAATTTCAGGAAAACGATTTCAGGGGGTAGACTGGAATTGTACTAAAAGCATAGGAAAAGAGGCAGAATGTCGACAACGATGCACTTGGCCAGAGAGGGCGTATGTGTTTTTTCCTGAATATATTCAGAAAAAAACGCATACGCCCTTTTTGGCCAACCAAGCAAGCGTGTAAAGGAAATCTGCACTACAATGAAGTCTCACTGCCCCCCCGGTCAAAAGGGCCATCTGAAAAAAGTGTAAAATCCAGAGAGGCAGGACAGGTCATGGAGAACAGGGAGCCTTGTCATGTTGATGGGCGGGATGTAAATTGCCAACAACCACTCTGGAGAAGTGTATGGTGTTTCCAGAAACACGTAGGAAACAAAGCAACACAGCCTATGGCACTTCCACTTATGGTCCTATAGCTTAGGGAAATTAAAATCAAAAACACACAGCCACCCCAGAGTTTGGGACGGCTCTGTTTACAAAAACCTCGTCTACGGTACAAGTAAAATATCCCAGAAAGTAAAAAATGGATAAAGAAGTTGTGGTACGCATGTACAATGGAATATCACTCAGCAATGAAATCTACGTCATCAGGCCCATAGGGGCATAATGAGTGGATTCAGGTACGATGATTCTACGAGAAATAAGTCACACAGAAAAAGAAACATCATAAGATATGACTAATACACGGAATGTAAACTTGGCTACCCATGAACTGAATTACAAAACAGAACAGGGTCTCAAATTTAGAAAACCAACTTATGCTTGCTTATGGGGAAAGGTGAGTTGGGGTGCTGCATAAAACCAGAGATTGAAATTAGCACAGATACCATTCCATAAGCCAAATATATAATAGACAAGACCTACTCCTTGCTCAACGAAATGGACTCAACACCCCATATTCAACGCCTGGCAAGATACCTGACAAGTAAGACTCTTAAAACCCATGGATTTATATGTCTCCATAAGGAAATCAAGCGTGTGTACAGCGGCCTAAACGCAGCAGTGAAAATCCGATAAATCCCATTATCAAAAAAATTTCAAAAACAAAACAAAATGACAGTGAAATAGAGAGCAATTCTTAAATAATTCATTCAGGGCTTGTGATGCAACCTAGATTTACCACATCTACACCCAGAGCTGGGTGAGACATAAGGCTGGACACTTCGGGCTGATAGCATTGGTGAGGTTCGGTGAGCAAACTCAGACCCTTTGAAGTCATACTGCATGGTACCCATTCCATGGGTCCCAAATTTCCAGGTTTAAGGGATTTTTCCTTCAGCTAAAACATGCATGGGAAACCCATAGTATGGTCCACCGTGTGATTGGGAAACGCTTTCAAATGCATCTCAGTTTTCGTCCCCTGGTACTCGGGTTCACCATTCCAGACGCTTTACTAACACTCTCCCCACTTGGAGAGTCAGTGCATTTAACCTCCTGTTTGGCACACTTTGCAATTTCTGCGCAAGATGAACAGGCATAGGGAGAAGCAATGAGAGACTAGCTGTAGGTGTCTGCACGGGCAAATGGAACGCTCATTTCCCACCAGGAAGAGGAATTAACCAAAAGCTCAGCGTGCCCTGCCGGAAAGAGACTAGGGCCTGAAGCAATCCTGCGGTTTTGCGGCCAGCTCACAAGAAAGCGAGTTAAAGAAAGGAGCTCAGGGGCACTGTAATTCACAAACCTCCAGAGTTATGAATGACACCTATCGTCCAAAAATGTATAGAAGTAAGTCTTCGAAGAGGACTTGAAAACGGGGCAGAATTTCAGGAAAACGATTTCAGGGGGTAGACTGGAATTGCACTTAAAGCATAGGAAAAGAGGCAGAATGTTGACAATGATGCACTTGGCCAAAAAGGGCGTATGCGTTTTTTCCTGAATATATTCAGGAAAAAACGCATACGCCCTTTTTGGCCAACCAAGCAAGCGTGTAAAGGAAATCTGCACTACAATGAAGTCTCACTGCCCCCCGGTCAAAAGGGCCATCTGAAAAAAGTGTAAAATCCAGAAAGGCAGGACAGGTCATGGAGAACAGGGAGCCTTGTTATGCTGATGGGCGGATTTAAATTGCCAACAGCCACTCTGGAAAAGTGTATGGTGTTTCCTGAAACATGAAGGAAACAAAGCAACACAGCCTATGGCACTTCCACTTATGGTCCTATAGCTTAGGGAAATTAAAATCAAAAACACACAGCCACCCCAAAATTTGGGATGGCTCTGTTTACAAGAACCTCATCTATGGTAGCAGTTAAATATCCCAGAAAGCATAAAATGGATAAAGAAGTTGTGGTATGTACGTACAATGGAATATCACTCAGCAATGAAATCTACGTCATCAGGACCGTAGCGGCAAAATGAGTGGATTCAGGTACGATGATTCTATGAGAAATAAGTCAGACAGAAAAAGAAACATCATAAGTTATCACTAATACACGGAATGTAAACTTGGCTACCCATGAACTGAATTACAAAACAGAACAGGGTCTCAAATTTAGCAAACCAACTTATGCTTGCTTATGGGGAAAGGTCAGTTGGGATGCTGCATAAAACCAGAGATTGAAATTAGCACAGATACCGTTCCATAAGCCAAATATATAATAGACAAAACCTACTCCTTGCTCAACGAAATGGACTCAACACCCTATATTCAACGCCTGGGAAGATACCTGACAAGTAAGAATCTTAAAACCCATGGATTTATATGTCTCCATAAGGAAATCAAGCGTGTGTACAGTGGCCTAAAAGCAGCAGTGAAAATCCGATAAATCCCATTATCAAAATGAATTTCAAAAACAAAACACAATGACAGTGAAATAGAGAGCAATTCTTAAATAATTCATTCAGGGCTTGTGATGCAACCTGTATTTACCACATCTACACCCAGAGCTGGATGAGACATAAGGCTGGACACTTCGGGATGATAGCATTGGTGAGGTTCGGTGAGCAAACGCAGACCCTTTGAAGTCATACTGCATGGTACCCATTCCATGGGTCCCAACTCTCCAGGTTTAAGGGATTCTTCCTTCAGCTAAAACATGCATGGGAAACCCAGAGTCTGGTCCACCGTGTGATTGGGAAACGTTTTCAAATGCATCTCAGTTTTCGTCCCCTGGTACTCGTGTTCAACATTTGAACGCTTTACTAACACTCTCCCCACTTGGAGAGTCAGTGCCATTAACCTCCTGTTTGGCACAGTTTGCAATTTCTGTGCAAGATGAACAGGAATATGGAGAAGCAATGAGAGACTAGCTGTAGGTGTCTGCACGGGCAAATGGAACGCTCATTTCCCACCAGGAAGAGGAATTAAGCAAAGGCTCAGCATGCCCTGCCGGAAAAAGATTAGGGCCTGACGCAATCCTGCGGTTTTGCGGCCAGCTCACAAGAAAGCGAGTTGAAGAAATGAGCTCAGGGGCACTGTAATTCACAAACCTGCAGAGTTATGAATGACAGCTATCGTCCAAAAATGTATTGAAGTAAGTCTTCGAAGAGGACTTGAAAGCGGGGCAGAATTTCAGAAAAACGATTTCAGGGGGTAGACTGGAATTGTACTAAAAGCATAGGAAAAGAGGCAGAATGTCGACAATGATGCACTTTGCCAAAAAGGGCGTATGCGTTTTTTCCTGAATATATTCAGGCAAAAACGCATACGCACTTTTTGGCCAACCAAGCAAGCGTGTAATGGAAATCTGTACTACAATGAAGTCTCACTGCCCCCCGGTAAAAAGGGCCATCTGAAAAAAATGTAAAATCCAGAAAGTCAGGACAGGTCATGGAGAACAGGGAGCCTTGTCATGCTGATGGGCGGGATGTAAATTGCCAACAACCACTCTGGAGATGTGTATGGTGTTTCCAGAAACACGTAGGAAACAAAGCAACACAGCCTATGGCACTTCCACTTATGGTCCTATAGCTTAGGGAAATTAAAATCAAAAACACACAGCCACCCCAGAGTTTGGGACGGCTCTGTTTACAAGAACCTCGTCTACGGTACAAGTAAAATATCCCAGAAAGCAAAAAATGGATAAAGAAGTTGTGGTACGCACGTACAATGGAATATCACTCAGCAATGAAATCTACGTCATCAGTCCCGTAGCGGCATAATGAGTGGATTCAGGTACGATGATTCTACGAGAAATAAGTCACACAGAAAAAGAAACATCATAAGATATGACTAATACACGGAATGTAAACTTGGCTACCCATGAACTGAATTACAAAACAGAACAGGGTCTCAAATTTAGAAAACCAACTTATGCTTGCTTATGGGGAAAGGTGAGTTGGGGTGCTGCATAAAACCAGAGATTGAAATTAGCACAGATACCATTCCATAAGCCAAATATATAATAGACAAGACCTACTCCTTGCTCAACGAAACGGACTCAAAGCCTGGGAATATACCTGACAAGTAAGAATCTTAAAACCCATGGATTTATATGTCTCCATAAGGAAATCAAGCGTGTGTACATCAGCCTAAACGCAGCAGTGAAAATCCGATAAATCCCATTATCAAAATAAATTTCAAAACCAAAACACATTGACAGTGAAATAGAGAGCAATTCTTAAATAATTCATTCAGGGCTTGTGATGCAACCTGGATTTACCACATCTACACCCAGAGCTGGGTGAGATATACGGCTGGACACTTCGGGCTGATAGCATTTGTGAGGTTCGGTGAGCAAACGCAGACCCTTTGTAGTCATACAGCATGGTACCCATTCCATGGTTCCCAGCTCTCCAAGTTTAAGGGATTCTTCCTTCAACTAAGACATGCATGGGAAACCCAGAGTATTGTCCACCGTGTGATTGGGAAACGTTTTCAAATATATCTCAGTTTTCGAACCCTGGTACTCGGGTTCACCATTCCAGACACTTTTCTAACATTCTCCCCACTTGGAGAGTCCGTGCCTTTAACCTCCTGTTTGGCACAGTTTGCAATTTCTACGCAAGATTAACAGGAATAGGGAGAAACAATGAGAGACTAGCTGTAGGTGTCTGCACGGGCAAATGGAACGCTCATTTCCCACCAGGAAGAGGAATTCACCAAAGGCTCAGTGTGCCCTGATGGAAACAGATTAGGGCCTGCAGCAATCCTGCGGTTTTGCGGCCAGCTCACAAGAAAGCGAGTTGAGGAAACGAGCTCAGGGGCACTGTAATTCACAAACCTGCAGAGTTATGAATGACAGCTATCGTCCAAAAATGTATTGAAGTAAGTCTTCGAAGAGGACTTGAAAGCGGGGCAGAATTTCAGGAAAACGATTTCAGGGGGTAGACTGGAATTGCACTTAAAGCATAGGAATAGAGGCAGAATGTCGACAATGATGCACTGGCCAAAAAGTGCGTATGCGTTTTTTCCTGAATATATTCAGGAAAAAACGCATACGCCATTTTTGGCCAAGCAAGCAAGCAGGTAAATGAAATCTGCACTACAATGAAGTCTCACTGGCCCCCGGTCAAAAGGGGCATCTGAAAAAGTGTAAAATCCAGAAAGGCAGGACAGGTCATGGAGAACAGGGAGACTTGTTATGCTGATGGGGGGGATGTAAATTGCAAACAGCCCCTCTGGAGAAGTGTATGGGGTTTCCTGAAACACGTAGGAAACAAAGCAACAGAGCCTATGGCACTTCCACTTATGGTCCTATAGCTTAGGGAAATTAAAATCAAAAACACACAGCCACCCCAAAGTTTGGGACGGCTCTGTTTACAAGAACGTCGTCTACGGTACAAGTTAAATATCCCAGAATGTGAAAAATGGTTAAAGAAGTTGTGGTACGCACGTACAATGGAATATCACTCACCAATGAAATCTATGTCATCAGGCCCGTCGCGGCATATTGAGTGGATCCAGGTACGATGATTCTAAGTGAAATAAGTCACACAGAAAATGAAACATCATAAGATATCACTAATACACGGAATGTAAACTTGGCTACACATGAACTGAATTACAAAACAGAACAGGGTCTCAAATTTAGAACACCAACTTATGCTTGCTTATGGGGAAAGGTGAGGTGGGGTGCTGCATAAAACCAGAGATAGAAATTAGCACACATACCTTTCCATAAGCCAAATATGTAATAGTCAAGACTTACACCTTGCTCAACGAAATGGACTAAACACACCATATTCAACTCCTAGGATTACACATGACTAGTAAGAATCTTCAAACCCATGGATTTATATGTCTCCGTAAGAGAGTCAAGTGTGTGTACAGCTGCATGAAGGCAGCAGAGAAAATCCGATAAATCCCATTATCAAACTAAACTACAAAAACAAACACAATGACAGTGAAATAGAGAGCAATTCTTAAATAATTCATTCAGGGCTTGTGATGCAACCTGGATTTACCACATCTACACCTAGAGCTGAGTGAGACATAAGGTTCGACACTTTGGGCTGATAGCATTGGTGAGGTTCGGTGAGAAAATGCAGGCCATTTGAAGTCATACTGCATGGTACCCATTGCATGGGTCCCACCTCTCCAGGTTTAAGGGATTCTTCCTTCAGGTAAAACACGCATGGGAAACCCAGAATATGGTCCACCGTGTGACCGGGAAACCTTTTTAAATGCATCTCAGTTTTCTTCCCCTCATACTCGGTTTTACCATTCCAGACGCTTTACTAACTCTTTCCCCAATTGGAGAGTCAGTGCCTTTAACCTCCTGTTTGGCACAGTTTGGAATTTCTGAGCAAGATGAACAGGAATAGGGAGAACCAATGAGAGATTAGCTGTAGGTGTCTGCACGAGCAAATTTAACGCTCATTTCCCATCAGGAAGAGGAATTAGCCAAAGGCTCAACATGCCATGCTGGAACCAGATTAGGGCCTGAAGCAATCCTGCGGTTTTGCGGCCAGCTCACAAGAAAGCGAGTTGAAGAATGGAGCTCAGGGGCACTGTAATTCACAAACCTGCAGAGTTATAAATGACAGCTATCGTCCAAAAATATATTGAAG
The DNA here is from genome assembly GCF_059928025.1 of Delphinapterus leucas. NCBI lineage: Eukaryota > Metazoa > Chordata > Mammalia > Artiodactyla > Monodontidae > Delphinapterus > Delphinapterus leucas. The sequence continues at coordinate 435,905 of NW_028322267.1, forward strand.
TAAGGCTGCAAAGAGGACTTGAACGCGGGGCAGAATTCCAGGAATACGATTTCAGGAGGTAGATGGGAAGTCCTCTGAAAGTATAGGAGAAGAGGCAGAACTTCGACAATGATGCACTTGGTCAAAAAGGGCATATGCGTTTCTTCCAGGGCCCTCATTAAAGAGGGTAGGAGGCTCCCAGCATGCTTCAGTGGCCAACAGAGGGCCTACATCGCCAAGGCGACGTGAGCCATCCAGGCAGGAGTGACCTCACATCAGAGCGCCCACCTCACAGAAGGGTAAGGAACCCAGTCATGATCAGACTCTCACCAGAGTGCCCACATAAGCAAGGGGCTGGGAATCAGGCACGAGTGTCCTCACACCCGTGGGGCCACATCATCGAAAGTTGAGGTACCCAGCACATGTGGCCTCAAACCAGAAGTCCCACATCACCATGGGTCTCAGAGCGAGGCAGGCAGGATTAACCTCAAAACACATGGCCCATTGTATAAAAAGGTGAGGAATCCAGCAGTTGGAACATCCCAGCAGGCGGCCCAGAGCACCGAGGCTATGGGATCCAGGCAGTGATGAACTCACAACAGAGGGCCCTCATCGTGATACTGTAAGCAACCCAGCCGTTGTGACCTCAGAGCACAAGGCCCACATCCCCATGGGGAAGGGAACCAAGCAGGAGTGTCATCGCACCAGTGGGCACACAACAGAAAATGTGGGGAGCCCAGCAGTTAGGGCCGGACGCCAGAGGGCCCTCATCACTGAGGAGAGGAGGCTCCCAGCAAGCTCCAACTGCTACCAGAGGGCCGACGTCGCCAATGCGGGGTGTGCCAGCCAGGCAGGAGTGACCTCAGAGCAGAGGGCCAACCACACAAAAGTGTGAGGAACCCAAAGAGGATCAGACTCTCACCAGAGGGCCCACATCACCAAGGGAATGGAAACCAGGCAGGAGTGTCCTCACACCAGTGGGGCCACATCACCGAAATGTGACGGACCCAGCACACGTGGCCTCAAACTACAGGACACACATCACCAAGGGGCTGGGAGTGAGGCAGGCAGGAGGAGCCTCAAAACAGAGGGCCCATTGCGTAAAAAAGGTGAGGAATCCCGCAGTTGGAACCTCCCAGCAGGCGGCCAGGAGCAGCGAGGCTATGGGATCCAGGCCTGACTGAACTCAAAACAGAGGGCCCACATTCTGACACTGTGAGCAACCCAGCCGTTGGGACCACAGAGCAGAAAGCCCACATCCCCTAGGGAAGGGACCCTGGCTGGAGTGTACTCACACGACAGGGCGCACATCAGAAAATTTTGGGAGCCCATGAGTTAGGGCCTGACGCCAGAGGGCCCTCATTACCGAGGGGAGGAGACTCCCAGCAGGCACCAACTCCCAACTGAGGGCCCACATCGCCAACGTGACGTGTGCCAGCCAGGCAGGAGTGACCTCACAGCAGAGGGCCCACCTCCCAGAAGTGTGAGGAATCCAGACAGGATCAGACTCTCACAAGAGGGCCCCAATCACCAAGGGGATGGGAACCAGGCAGGAGTGTCCTCACACCAGTGGGGCCACATCAATAAAGGTGAGGAAACCGGTACATGTGGCCTTAAACCAGAGGACCTACATCACAAAGGGGCTGGGAGTGAGTCAGGAAGTAGGAGCATAAAAACACAGGACCCAAAGAATAAAAAAGGTAAGGAATCCAGCAGTAGGAACCTCCCAGCAGTCGGCTCAGAGCACAGAGTCTATGGGATCTAGGCCTGAGTGAACTAACACCAGAGAGACAACATCATGAAACGGTGAACAACACAGGTGTTGGGACCTTAGAGCAGAAGGCCCACATGCCCATGGGGATGGGAACCTGGCAGGAGTGTCCTCGCACCACTTAGCACGTATCAGAAAATGTGGGTACCCAGCAGTTAGGGCCTGACGCTAGAGGGCCCCCATCACCGAGGGGAGGAGGCTCCCAGCAGGCTCCAAGTGCCACAAGAGGGCCGATGTTGCCCAGGTGGGGTGTGCCAGCCAGGCAGGAGTGACCCCACAGCAGAGGGCCCACCTCACAGAAGGGTGAGGAACCCAGCCAGGATCAGACTCTCACCAGAGGGCCCACATCATCAAGGGGATAGGAAGCAGGCAGGAGTGTCCTCACACCAGTGTGGCCACATCATCCAAAGGCGAGGGACCCAGCACACGTGGCCTCACACCAGAGGGCACACATCACCAAGGGACTGGGAGTGAGGCAGGCAGGAGGAGTCTCAAAACAGAGGGTCCATAGAAGAAAAAAGGTGAGGAATCCCGCAGTTGGAACCTCCCAGCAGGTGGCCAGGAGCAGCGAGGCTATGGGATCCAGGCCGGAGAGAACTCACAGCAGAGGGCCCTCATCATGAAACTGAGCAACCCACGGTTGGGACCTCAGAGCAGAAGGCCCACATTCCCATGGGGTTGGGAACCTGGCACGAGTGTACTCAAACCACAGGGCGCATATCAGAAAATATTGGGAGCCCAGGAATTAGGGCCTGACGCCAGAGGGCCCTCATTACCGAGGGCAGGAGACCCCCAGCAGGCACCAAATCCCACCAGAGGGCCGACTTCGCCAAGGCGGGTTGTGCCAGCCAGGCAGGAGTGACGTCAGAGAAGAGGGCCCACCTCACAGAAGTGTGAGGAACCCAACCAGGATCAGACTCTCACCGGATGGCCCACATCACCAAGGGGATGGGAACCAGGCAGGAGTGTCCTCACACCAGTGGGGCCACATCAGCCAAAGGTGAGGAACCCAGCACATGTGGCCTCAAACCACAGGACACACATCACCAAGGGGCTGGGAGTGAGGCAGGTGTCCGGAGGGGCACATTTAACTGTAATTTCCCACCAGGAAGAGGAATTAACCAAAGGCTCAGAGTGCCGTGCCAGACCCTGATTATGGCCTAAAGCAAACCTGCGGTTCTGTGGCCAGCTTTCAAGGAAACGAGTTAAGAAAGGAAATCACAGGCACTGTAATTCACAAACCTGCAGAGTTATAAATGACAGCTATTGGCAAAAATATACTGAAGTAAGTCTGCAAAGAGGACTTCAAAACGAGGCAGAATTGCAGGAATTATATTTCAGGAGGTAGATTGGAATTGCGTTTAAAGCATGTGAAAAGCGGCAGATCTTTGACAGTGATGCACTTGGACAAAAGTGCGTAAACATTTTTTCCTGAATATATTCAGGAAAAAACACATATGCCCTTTTTGGCCAACCAAGCACTCGAGCAATGGAAATCCGCACTACAATGAAGTCTCATTTCCCATTCGTCAAAAGGGCCATCTGAAAAAAGTGTAAAAACCAGAAACACAGGACAGGCCATGGAGAACAGGGAGCCTTGTTATGCTGATGGGCGGGATGTAAATTGCCAACAGACACTCTGGAGATGTTTATGGTGTATCCTGAAACATCTGAAAAACAAAGCTACAGACCCTAGGGCACTTCCACTTTTGGCCCTATAGCTTAGGAAAATTAAAATCAACAAGACACAGCCAACACCAAATTTAGGGCTGCTGTGTTTACAAGAACCTTGAGTCCAGTACAAATTAAATATCCCAGAAAGAAAAATATGGATAAAGGAGTTGTGCTACTTACGTACAATGGAATATCACTCAGCAATGAAATCAATGTCATCAGGCCTGTAGCAGCAAATTGAGTGGATTTAAGTATGATGATTCTAAGAGAAATATGTCACACAGAGAAAGGTAATTATCATAAGATATCACTAATAGAGAGAGTGTAAACTTGGCTACACATAAACTGAATTCCAAAACCGAACAGAGTCTCACATTTAGATAAAAACTTATGCTTGCTTAAGGGGAAAGTTGAGTTGCGGTGCTGTATAAAACCAGAGATTGAAATTAGCACACATACCGTTCCATAAGCCAAATATGTAATAGACAAGACCTACTCTTTGCTCAACGAAATAGACTCATCCATGGTGTATCACCTCACACCTGTTAGAATGGGCATCATCAGAAAATCTACAAACAACAAATGCTGGAAAGGGTGTGGAGATAAGGAACCCTCTTCCGCTATTGTTGGGAATGAAATTGATACAGTCACTGTGGAGAAAGTTATGGAGTTTCTTATAAAACTAAGAATAGAATTACCATATGATACAGCAGTCCCACTACTGGGCATATACCCAGACAAAACCATAAATCAAAAAGAGACATTCACCGCAATGTTCATTGCATCACTATTTACAATATCCAGGTAATGGAAGCAACCTAAATGCCCACAGACAGACGAATGCATAAAGACGTGGTACATATATAAAATGGAATATTACTAAGCCATAAAAAGGAATGAAATTGGGTCATTTGTAGAGACGTTGATGGATCTAGAGACTGTCATACAGAGTGAAGTAAGTCAGAAAGAGAAAAAGAAATCTTGTCTATTAATGGCTATATGTGGAACCTAGACAAATTGTACAGATGAACCGTTTTGCAAGGCAGAAATAGAGCAACAGATGTAGACAACAAACGTATGGACACCAAGGGGGGAAAGCTGTTGGGGGGTGGTGGTGGGAGGAGTTGAGAGATTGGGATTGGCATGTATACATTTATATGTATAAAATAGATAACCAAAAAGAACCTGCTGTATAAAAAAATAAAATAAAATTCAAATTACAAAAAGTAAAACAGAAAAAATATTCTTCCCTTCACATACATGTATTTATATGAATAAATTATTTCCATGCTTATATCTGTAAATACAAAAAAGAGGAATAAAATCTACCTTGAACCAAAAAAGAAAAAAAAACAGAACCCACCAGCTACACAGAGGAAAACCGTATCAGGGCACTTGCTCCAGTTGTAAACAATTCTGAAGTTGGTCGGTGGTGGGGAATCATCTCCCATTCAGCCAGCAGGCCCCACGCAACAAGCGTCCTCATTGCAAAGCTGGGGGACCGTGCCGAGGCATCTGTGAGTAAACGTGGGCTGAGCCCCAGGCCAGCTGCTGCTGAAATGTTCCCACCCTTCCCAGGTAAAACACCTGAATATGTACAAGGACTTGAAAGCCTAGAGGAAGGGCCATGGAGCCACATGAGCGACAGCATGCCAGCCGACTTGGTGCCTGCAGGCCAGCCAGGATGGTCCTGGTCCTGGGTGCTCTTCTGGAAGCTTTCCATTTCCCTGCCTGAGATACCCCTGCTGTCCCGGCCCCCACTGCTTTCTTCCTCACTCACCTCTGCCCAGGGAGAAATTCCAGCGGCAGGTATGGGTGACACATCCTCTTCTTTAGCAGGTGGCATCTTGGCAACTGCTGCAGAAAGTCCAGCAGAGCCCCACTCACACTGGGCCACCCACAAAGCCGTGGCCTCTCACTCCCTCCCACCAGTCCAGCCCCAAGACTGCTGACAGGGCAGAGAAAATGGCGTCAGGCACAGCTGCAGGGGCTCTTGCTGCCTGGAGCGGTGTTTATATTGATCTGAACCCAGGCACACCTGGGGAGGGCTGGCCGGCACGGTCAGGCTTCCCAGGCCAGCCAATAATCACCCCTCAGGGGCTCACAGTTGCAGAAACTGGAACTTGCTGAATCGGCCAGGTCCAAGGAACAGGTGTGGGCTCCTGAGAGTCAGGATAGACAAGGGGCTGCAGCTCTGGCTTGTTTTCTAATTATATTATCTGGCCCATGAGTGGGAGACAACTTCAAGAAAACCCTCTCCTAATGAGAGGAACCCAGGAGTCAGGGAGAGGAGGGGTGGCTGGTGGGTGGAGACAGAGGCCTGGTGCCCCGGGTGCAGTGGAAGTCTCTGGAAAACCAGATGGAGGGAGGCCACACAGAGTGATGCCCAGGGTCACAGACCTGTCGGAGCTGCTGTTTGTTAGTTCAAGTCCTGCTCTGAGATGCTCTGTGTCAGATCTGAGTGACAGGTGAGCTGGGAGTGCTCTGCAATGAGGGCGATATGCACGGTTCCTGTGTTCCCAGCCCTGCCATGGTACCTGCAAGGGTAGCTCTGTATCCTGGGAGGGGCCTGACCACGAGAGCCCCATGGGCTGCAGGGGGACCTGCCCATGGAACCCCATATCCTGGGAGGGTCCTGAACACGAGAGCCCCGTGGGCTGGGGTGGGGTACCTGCCCAGGTGAGCTCCATATCCTGGGATTGGCCTGACCTCGAGAGCCCCATGGGCTGCTGGAGTCCTGGTAAAGGATGTCAGGACAGTCAGTGAAGCCACCGAGGATATACCTCCAGTAGTTCCTAAATCCTACACCCTGCTGGTCATTCTACCAACCACCAGGACATGGTATTCTGTATTAGTCTTCAATGATGCCTTCTTTTTTATTCTATTAGTCCCAGATTCACAAGAAATTTTGGCTTGTGAGTGGCAGGACTCAACATACAGCTAAAACAATACTTCCGGGCCGTGTTGCCCCAAGGGTTCAAAAATTCCCACACCATCTTTGGGGAAAGCTCAGCTAAAGACCTAAAAGTTCTACCTCTGGAAAAGGAAACACTCCTTCAATATGCAGACGACATTCTGATCGCCAGCCCTACTAAGGAGACCTCTGAACTACGAAGCCAATAAAGGATACAAGTTGTCCAAGAAAAAGCTCAAATATCACAGACTACGGTGACCTGCCTGGGCTTCATTCTCACAGAAGGTCGGAGAAGCCCATCCCAGGAAAGGGAAGAAACAATTTACAGCCTTACCCATTTCTGAAACTAGAAGACAGCTTAGGGGTTCCTGGGGAGGCCAGGGTTTGCTGCTTCTGGATCCCTAACTACAGTCTACTAGCTCGGCCTCTATATGAAACACTGAAAGGAAAAGGTGATGATCCTTTTGAATAGAATGCAGAAGTGGCCTTTCAAGAATGGAAAGAGCAGTCAATTCAGACCCTTGCCCTGGAACTCCCTAATTTAGCTAAACCCTTTGACCTTTACATTCCTGGTGAACGGTGAATCGCCATTGGAGTATTAGTGCAAAACCTGGGACCACTTGAAATGGAACAATGCAAGAATGCGATCCAGGTAGGATAAACTACGGTCACCAAGGGGCTTGGCCCACCGCCACATCTGGCCAAGATACTGGCAGTATCTGATAACCTGGAAATCAGCAGCCCAAAAGGCCACCTCCCTGCTAAGGAAAAAGGAACCCTCGTGCTGATCCTAACCCCCAGCCATGCCCTGAAGTTGCAGGGTTTGCTCCGTGGGCACACTGATCTTGAGTGAGGAGGCCTTCCAACTCCAACCTCCATAGAGATAACTGGGGCAAAGGGGCACCATGACGACTCATGTGAAGGTGTCTGCACATGGAAATTTAACGCTCATTTCCCACCAGGAAGAGGAATTAACCAAAGGCTCAGCATGCCATGCCGGAACCATATTAGGGCCTGAAGCAATCCTGCGGGTTTGCGGCCAGCTCACAAGAAAGCGAGTTGAAGAAAGGAGCTCAGGGGCACTGTAATTCACAAAATTGCAGAGTAATGAATGACAGCTATCGTCCAAAAATGTTTTGAAGTAAGTCTTCGAAGAGGACGTGAAATCGGGGCAGAATTTCAGGAAAACGATTTCAGGGGGTAGACTGGAATTGCACTTTAAGAATAAGATTAGAGGCAGAATGTCGACAATGATGCACTTGGCCAAAAAGGGCGTATGCGTTTTTTCCTGAATATATTCAGGAAAAAACGCATACGCCCTTTTTGGCCAACCAAGCAACCGTGTAAAGGAAATGTGTACTACAATGAAGTCTCACTGCCCCCCGGTCAAAAGGGCCATCTGAAAAATGTGTAAATTCCAGAAAGGCACGACAGGTCATGGAGAACAGGGAGACTTGTTATGCTGATGGGCGGGATGTAAATTGCCAACAGCCACTCTGGAGAAGTGTATGGTGTTTCCTGAAACACGTAGGAAACAAAGCAACACAGCCTATGGCACTTCCACTTATGGTCCTATAGCATAGAGAAATTAAAATCAAAAACACACAGCCACCCCAAAATTTGGGATGGCTCTGTTTACAAGAACCTCGTCTACGGTACAAGTTAAATATCCGAGAAAGCAAAAAATGGATAAAGAAGTTGTGGTACGCACGTACAATGGAATATCACTCAGCAATGAAACCTACGTCATCAGGCCCGTAGCGGCATAATGAGTGGATTCAGGTACGATGATTCTACGAGAAATAAGTCACACAGAAAAAGAAACATCATAAGATATCACTAATACACGGAATGTAAACTTGGCCACACATGAACTGAATTACAAAACAGAACAGGGTCTCAAATTTAGAAAACCAACTTATGCTTGCTTATGGGGAAAGGTGAGTTGGGGTGCTGCATAAAACCAGAGATTGAAATTAGCACAGATACCGTTCCATAAGCCAAATATATAATAGACAAGCCCTACTCCTTGCTCAACGAAATGGACTCAACACCCCATATTCAACGCCTGGCAAGATACCTGACAAGTAAGAATCTTAAAACCCATGGATTTATATGTCTCCATAAGGAAATCAAGCGTGTGTACAGCGGCCTAAACGCAGCAGTGAAAATCCGATAAATCCCATTATCAAAATAAATTTCAAAAACAAAACAAAATGACAGTGAAATAGAGAGCAATTCTTAAATAATTCATTCAGGGTTTGTGATGCAACCTGGATTTACCACATCTACACCCAGAGCTGGGTGAGACATAAGGCTGGACACTTCGGGCTGATAGCATTGGTGAGGTTCGGTGAGCAAATGCAGACCCTTTGAAGTCATACTGCATGGTAACCATTCCATGGGTCCCAACTCTCCAGGTTTAAGGAATTCTTCCTTCAGCTAAAACATGCATGGGAAACCCACAGTACTGTGCACTGTGTGACCGGGAAACGTTTTCAAATGCATCTCAGTTATCGTCCCCTGGTACTCGGTTTCACCATTCCAGACGCTTTACTAACACTCTCCCCACTTGGAGAGTCAGTGCCTTTAACCTCCTGTTTGGCACAGTTTGGAATTTCTGAGCAAGATGAACAGGAATAGGGAGAACCAATGAGAGATTAGCTGTAGGTGTCTGCACGAGCAAATTTAACGCTCATTTCCCATCAGGAAGAGGAATTAGCCAAAGGCTCAACATGCCGTGCCGGAACCAGATTAGGGCCTGAAGCAATCCTGCGGTTTTGCGGCCAGCTCACAAGAAAGCGAGTTGAAGAATGGAGCTCAGGGGCACTGTAATTCACAAACCTGCAGAGTTATAAATGACAGCTATCGTCCAAAAATATATTGAAGTAAGGCTGCAAAGAGGACTTGAACGCGGGGCAGAATTCCAGGAATACGATTTCAGGAGGTAGATGGGAAGTCCTCTGAAAGTATAGGAGAAGAGACAGAACTTCGACAATGATGCACTTGGTCAAAAAGGGCATATGTGTTTCTTCCAGGGCCCTCATTAAAGAGGGTAGGAGGCTCCCAGCATGCTTCAGTGGCCAACAGAGGGCCTACGTCGCCAAGGCGACGTGAGCCATCCAGGCAGGAGTGACCTCACATCAGAGCGCCCACCTCACAGAAGGGTAAGGAACCCAGTCATGATCAGACTCTCACCAGAGTGCCCACATAAGCAAGGGGCTGGGAATCAGGCACGAGTGTCCTCACACCCGTGGGGCCACATCATCGAAAGTTGAGGTACCCAGCACATGTGGCCTCAAACCAGAAGACCCACATCACCATGGGTCTCAGAGCGAGGCAGGCAGGATTAACCTCAAAACACATGGCCCATTGTATAAAAAGGTGAGGAATCCAGCAGTTGGAACATCCCAGCAGGCGGCCCAGAGCACCGAGGCTATGGGATCCAGGCAGTGATGAACTCACAACAGAGGGCCCTCATCGTGATACTGTAAGCAACCCAGCCGTTGTGACCTCAGAGCACAAGGCCCACATCCCCATGGGGAAGGGAACCAAGCAGGAGTGTCATCGCACCAGTGGGCACACAACAGAAAATGTGGGAAGCCCAGCAGTTAGGGCCGGACGCCAGAGGGCCCTCATCACTGAGGAGAGGAGGCTCCCAGCAAGCTCCAACTGCTACCAGAGGGCCGACGTCGCCAATGCGGAGTGTGCCAGCCAGGCAGGAGTGACCTCAGAGCAGAGGGCCAACCACACAAAAGTGTGAGGAACCCAAAGAGGATCAGACTCTCACCAGAGGGCCCACATCACCAAGGGAATGGAAACCAGGCAGGAGTGTCCTCACACCAGTGGGGTCACATCACCGAAATGTGACGGACCCAGCACACGTGGCCTCAAACTACAGGACACACATCACCAAGGGGCTGGGAGTGAGGCAGGCAGGAGGAGCCTCAAAACAGAGGGCCCATTGCGTAAAAAAGGTGAGGAATCCCGCAGTTGGAACCTCCCAGCAGGCGGCCAGGAGCAGCGAGGCTATGGGATCCAGGCCTGACTGAACTCAAAACAGAGGGCCCACATTCTGACACTGTGAGCAACCCAGCCGTTGGGACCACAGAGCAGAAAGCCCACATCCCCTAGGGAAGGGACCCTGGCTGGAGTGTACTCACACGACAGGGCGCACATCAGAAAATTTTGGGAGCCCATGAGTTAGGGCCTGACGCCAGAGGGCCCTCATTACCGAGGGGAGGAGACTCCCAGCAGGCACCAACTCCCAACTGAGGGCCCACATCGCCAACGTGACGTGTGCCAGCCAGGCAGGAGTGACCTCACAGCAGAGGGCCCACCTCCCAGAAGTGTGAGGAATCCAGACAGGATCAGACTCTCACAAGAGGGCCCCAATCACCAAGGGGATGGGAACCAGGCAGGAGTGTCCTCACACCAGTGGGGCCACATCAATAAAGGTGAGGAAACCGGTACATGTGGCCTTAAACCAGAGGACCTACATCACAAAGGGGCTGGGAGTGAGTCAGGAAGTAGGAGCATAAAAACACAGGACCCAAAGAATAAAAAAGGTAAGGAATCCAGCAGTAGGAACCTCCCAGCAGTCGGCTCAGAGCACAGAGTCTATGGGATCTAGGCCTGAGTGAACTAACACCAGAGAGACAACATCATGAAACGGTGAACAACACAGGTGTTGGGACCTTAGAGCAGAAGGCCCACATGCCCATGGGGATGGGAACCTCGCAGGAGTGTCCTCGCACCACTTAGCACGTATCAGAAAATGTGGGTACCCAGCAGTTAGGGCCTGACGCTAGAGGGCCCCCATCACCGAGGGGAGGAGGCTCCCAGCAGGCTCCAAGTGCCACAAGAGGGCCGATGTTGCCCAGGTGGGGTGTGCCAGCCAGGCAGGAGTGACCTCACAGCAGAGGGCCCACCTCACAGAAGGGTGAGGAACCCAGCCAGGATCAGACTCTCACCAGAGGGCCCACATCATCAAGGGGATAGGAAGCAGGCAGGAGTGTCCTCACACCAGTGTGGCCACATCATCCAAAGGCGAGGGACCCAGCACACGTGGCCTCACACCAGAGGACACACATCACCAAGGGACTGGGAGTGAGGCAGGCAGGAGGAGTCTCAAAACAGAGGGTCCATAGAAGAAAAAAGGTGAGAAATCCCGCAGTTGGAACCTCCCAGCAGGTGGCCAGGAGCAGCGAGGCTATGGGATCCAGGCCGGAGAGAACTCACAGCAGAGGGCCCTCATCATGAAACTGAGCAACCCACGGTTGGGACCTCAGAGCAGAAGGCCCACATTCCCATGGGGTTGGGAACCTGGCACGAGTGTACTCGAACCACAGGGCGCATATCAGAAAATATTGGGAGCCCAGGAATTAGGGCCTGACGCCAGAGGGCCCTCATTACCGAGGGCAGGAGACCCCCAGCAGGCACCAAATCCCACCAGAGGGCCGACTTCACCAAGGCGGGGTGTGCCAGCCAGGCAGGAGTGACGTCAGAGAAGAGGGCCCACCTCACAGAAGTGTGAGGAACCCAACCAGGATCAGACTCTCACCGGATGGCCCACATCACCAAGGGGATGGGAACCAGGCAGGAGTGTCCTCACACCAGTGGGGCCACATCAGCCAAAGGTGAGGAACCCAGCACATGTGGCCTCAAACCACAGGACACACATCACCAAGGGGCTGGGAGTGAGGCAGGTGCCCGGAGGGGCACATTTAACTCTAATTTCCCACCAGGAAGAGGAATTAACCAAAGGCTCAGAGTGCCGTGCCAGACCCTGATTATGGCCTAAAGCAAACCTGCGGTTCTGTGGCCAGCTTTCAAGGAAACGAGTTAAGAAAGGAAATCACAGGCACTGTAATTCACAAACCTGCAGAGTTATAAATGACAGCTATTGGCAAAAATATACTGAAGTAAGTCTGCAAAGAGGACTTCAAAACGAGGCAGAATTGCAGGAATCATATTTCAGGAGGTAGATTGGAATTGCGTTTAAAGCATGTGAAAAGCGGCAGATCTTTGACAGTGATGCACTTGGACAAAAGTGCGTAAACATTTTTTCCTGAATATATTCAGGAAAAAACACATATGCCCTTTTTGGCCAACCAAGCACTCGAGCAATGGAAATCCGCACTACAATGAAGTCTCATTTCCCATTCGTCAAAAGGGCCATCTGAAAAAAGTGTAAAAACCAGAAACACAGGACAGGCCATGGAGAACAGGGAGCCTTGTTATGCTGATGGGCGGGATGTAAATTGCCAACAGACACTCTGGAGATGTTTATGGTGTATCCTGAAACATCTGAAAAACAAAGCTACAGACCCTAGGGCACTTCCACTTTTGGCCCTATAGCTTAGGAAAATTAAAATCAACAAGACACAGCCAACACCAAATTTAGGGCTGCTGTGTTTACAAGAACCTTGAGTCCAGTACAAATTAAATATCCCAGAAAGAAAAATATGGATAAAGGAGTTGTGCTACTTACGTACAATGGAATATCACTCAGCAATGAAATCAATGTCATCAGGCCTGTAGCAGCAAATTGAGTGGATTTAAGTATGATGATTCTAAGAGAAATATGTCACACAGAGAAAGGTAATTATCATAAGATATCACTAATAGAGAGAGTGTAAACTTGGCTACACATAAACTGAATTCCAAAACCGAACAGAGTCTCACATTTAGATAAAAACTTATGCTTGCTTAAGGGGAAAGTTGAGTTGCGGTGCTGTATAAAACCAGAGATTGAAATTAGCACACATACCGTTCCATAAGCCAAATATGTAATAGACAAGACCTACTCTTTGCTCAACGAAATAGACTCATCCATGGTGTATCACCTCACACCTGTTAGAATGGGCATCATCAGAAAATCTACAAACAACAAATGCTGGAAAGGGTGTGGAGATAAGGAACCCTCTTCCGCTATTGTTGGGAATGAAATTGATACAGTCACTGTGGAGAAAGTTATGGAGTTTCTTATAAAACTAAGAATAGAATTACCATATGATACAGCAGTCCCACTACTGGGCATATACCCAGACAAAACCATAAATCAAAAAGAGACATTCACCGCAATGTTCATTGCATCACTATTTACAATATCCAGGTAATGGAAGCAACCTAAATGCCCACAGACAGACGAATGCATAAAGACGTGGTACATATATAAAATGGAATATTACTAAGCCATAAAAAGGAATGAAATTGGGTCATTTGTAGAGACGTTGATGGATCTAGAGACTGTCATACAGAGTGAAGTAAGTCAGAAAGAGAAAAAGAAATCTTGTCTATTAATGGCTATATGTGGAACCTAGACAAATTGTACAGATGAACCGTTTTGCAAGGCAGAAATAGAGCAACAGATGTAGACAACAAACGTATGGACACCAAGGGGGGAAAGCTGTTGGGGGGTGGTGGTGGGAGGAGTTGAGAGATTGGGATTGGCATGTATACATTTATATGTATAAAATAGATAACCAAAAAGAACCTGCTGTATAAAAAAATAAAATAAAATTCAAATTACAAAAAGTAAAACAGAAAAAATATTCTTCCCTTCACATACATGTATTTATATGAATAAATTATTTCCATGCTTATATCTGTAAATACAAAAAAGAGGAATAAAATCTACCTTGAACCAAAAAAGAAAAAAAAACAGAACCCACCAGCTACACAGAGGAAAACCGTATCAGGGCACTTGCTCCAGTTGTAAACAATTCTGAAGTTGGTCGGTGGTGGGGAATCATCTCCCATTCAGCCAGCAGGCCCCACGCAACAAGCGTCCTCATTGCAAAGCTGGGGGACCGTGCCGAGGCATCTGTGAGTAAACGTGGGCTGAGCCCCAGGCCAGCTGCTGCTGAAATGTTCCCACCCTTCCCAGGTAAAACACCTGAATATGTACAAGGACTTGAAAGCCTAGAGGAAGGGCCATGGAGCCACATGAGCGACAGCATGCCAGCCGACTTGGTGCCTGCAGGCCAGCCAGGATGGTCCTGGTCCTGGGTGCTCTTCTGGAAGCTTTCCATTTCCCTGCCTGAGATACCCCTGCTGTCCCGGCCCCCACTGCTTTCTTCCTCACTCACCTCTGCCCAGGGAGAAATTCCAGCGGCAGGTATGGGTGACACATCCTCTTCTTTAGCAGGTGGCATCTTGGCAACTGCTGCAGAAAGTCCAGCAGAGCCCCACTCACACTGGGCCACCCACAAAGCCGTGGCCTCTCACTCCCTCCCACCAGTCCAGCCCCAAGACTGCTGACAGGGCAGAGAAAATGGCGTCAGGCACAGCTGCAGGGGCTCTTGCTGCCTGGAGCGGTGTTTATATTGATCTGAACCCAGGCACACCTGGGGAGGGCTGGCCGGCACGGTCAGGCTTCCCAGGCCAGCCAATAATCACCCCTCAGGGGCTCACAGTTGCAGAAACTGGAACTTGCTGAATCGGCCAGGTCCAAGGAACAGGTGTGGGCTCCTGAGAGTCAGGATAGACAAGGGGCTGCAGCTCTGGCTTGTTTTCTAATTATATTATCTGGCCCATGAGTGGGAGACAACTTCAAGAAAACCCTCTCCTAATGAGAGGAACCCAGGAGTCAGGGAGAGGAGGGGTGGCTGGTGGGTGGAGACAGAGGCCTGGTGCCCCGGGTGCAGTGGAAGTCTCTGGAAAACCAGATGGAGGGAGGCCACACAGAGTGATGCCCAGGGTCACAGACCTGTCGGAGCTGCTGTTTGTTAGTTCAAGTCCTGCTCTGAGATGCTCTGTGTCAGATCTGAGTGACAGGTGAGCTGGGAGTGCTCTGCAATGAGGGCGATATGCACGGTTCCTGTGTTCCCAGCCCTGCCATGGTACCTGCAAGGGTAGCTCTGTATCCTGGGAGGGGCCTGACCACGAGAGCCCCATGGGCTGCAGGGGGACCTGCCCATGGAACCCCATATCCTGGGAGGGTCCTGAACACGAGAGCCCCGTGGGCTGGGGTGGGGTACCTGCCCAGGTGAGCTCCATATCCTGGGATTGGCCTGACCTCGAGAGCCCCATGGGCTGCTGGAGTCCTGGTAAAGGATGTCAGGACAGTCAGTGAAGCCACCGAGGATATACCTCCAGTAGTTCCTAAATCCTACACCCTGCTGGTCATTCTACCAACCACCAGGACATGGTATTCTGTATTAGTCTTCAATGATGCCTTCTTTTTTATTCTATTAGTCCCAGATTCACAAGAAATTTTGGCTTGTGAGTGGCAGGACTCAACATACAGCTAAAACAATACTTCCGGGCCGTGTTGCCCCAAGGGTTCAAAAATTCCCACACCATCTTTGGGGAAAGCTCAGCTAAAGACCTAAAAGTTCTACCTCTGGAAAAGGAAACACTCCTTCAATATGCAGACGACATTCTGATCGCCAGCCCTACTAAGGAGACCTCTGAACTACGAAGCCAATAAAGGATACAAGTTGTCCAAGAAAAAGCTCAAATATCACAGACTACGGTGACCTGCCTGGGCTTCATTCTCACAGAAGGTCGGAGAAGCCCATCCCAGGAAAGGGAAGAAACAATTTACAGCCTTACCCATTTCTGAAACTAGAAGACAGCTTAGGGGTTCCTGGGGAGGCCAGGGTTTGCTGCTTCTGGATCCCTAACTACAGTCTACTAGCTCGGCCTCTATATGAAACACTGAAAGGAAAAGGTGATGATCCTTTTGAATAGAATGCAGAAGTGGCCTTTCAAGAATGGAAAGAGCAGTCAATTCAGACCCTTGCCCTGGAACTCCCTAATTTAGCTAAACCCTTTGACCTTTACATTCCTGGTGAACGGTGAATCGCCATTGGAGTATTAGTGCAAAACCTGGGACCACTTGAAATGGAACAATGCAAGAATGCGATCCAGGTAGGATAAACTACGGTCACCAAGGGGCTTGGCCCACCGCCACATCTGGCCAAGATACTGGCAGTATCTGATAACCTGGAAATCAGCAGCCCAAAAGGCCACCTCCCTGCTAAGGAAAAAGGAACCCTCGTGCTGATCCTAACCCCCAGCCATGCCCTGAAGTTGCAGGGTTTGCTCCGTGGGCACACTGATCTTGAGTGAGGAGGCCTTCCAACTCCAACCTCCATAGAGATAACTGGGGCAAAGGGGCACCATGACGACTCATGTGAAGGTGTCTGCACATGGAAATTTAACGCTCATTTCCCACCAGGAAGAGGAATTAACCAAAGGCTCAGCATGCCATGCCGGAACCATATTAGGGCCTGAAGCAATCCTGCGGGTTTGCGGCCAGCTCACAAGAAAGCGAGTTGAAGAAAGGAGCTCAGGGGCACTGTAATTCACAAAATTGCAGAGTAATGAATGACAGCTATCGTCCAAAAATGTTTTGAAGTAAGTCTTCGAAGAGGACGTGAAATCGGGGCAGAATTTCAGGAAAACGATTTCAGGGGGTAGACTGGAATTGCACTTTAAGAATAAGATTAGAGGCAGAATGTCGACAATGATGCACTTGGCCAAAAAGGGCGTATGCGTTTTTTCCTGAATATATTCAGGAAAAAACGCATACGCCCTTTTTGGCCAACCAAGCAACCGTGTAAAGGAAATGTGTACTACAATGAAGTCTCACTGCCCCCCGGTCAAAAGGGCCATCTGAAAAATGTGTAAATTCCAGAAAGGCACGACAGGTCATGGAGAACAGGGAGACTTGTTATGCTGATGGGCGGGATGTAAATTGCCAACAGCCACTCTGGAGAAGTGTATGGTGTTTCCTGAAACACGTAGGAAACAAAGCAACACAGCCTATGGCACTTCCACTTATGGTCCTATAGCATAGAGAAATTAAAATCAAAAACACACAGCCACCCCAAAATTTGGGATGGCTCTGTTTACAAGAACCTCGTCTACGGTACAAGTTAAATATCCGAGAAAGCAAAAAATGGATAAAGAAGTTGTGGTACGCACGTACAATGGAATATCACTCAGCAATGAAACCTACGTCATCAGGCCCGTAGCGGCATAATGAGTGGATTCAGGTACGATGATTCTACGAGAAATAAGTCACACAGAAAAAGAAACATCATAAGATATCACTAATACACGGAATGTAAACTTGGCCACACATGAACTGAATTACAAAACAGAACAGGGTCTCAAATTTAGAAAACCAACTTATGCTTGCTTATGGGGAAAGGTGAGTTGGGGTGCTGCATAAAACCAGAGATTGAAATTAGCACAGATACCGTTCCATAAGCCAAATATATAATAGACAAGCCCTACTCCTTGCTCAACGAAATGGACTCAACACCCCATATTCAACGCCTGGCAAGATACCTGACAAGTAAGAATCTTAAAACCCATGGATTTATATGTCTCCATAAGGAAATCAAGCGTGTGTACAGCGGCCTAAACGCAGCAGTGAAAATCCGATAAATCCCATTATCAAAATAAATTTCAAAAACAAAACAAAATGACAGTGAAATAGAGAGCAATTCTTAAATAATTCATTCAGGGTTTGTGATGCAACCTGGATTTACCACATCTACACCCAGAGCTGGGTGAGACATAAGGCTGGACACTTCGGGCTGATAGCATTGGTGAGGTTCGGTGAGCAAATGCAGACCCTTTGAAGTCATACTGCATGGTAACCATTCCATGGGTCCCAACTCTCCAGGTTTAAGGAATTCTTCCTTCAGCTAAAACATGCATGGGAAACCCACAGTACTGTGCACTGTGTGACCGGGAAACGTTTTCAAATGCATCTCAGTTATCGTCCCCTGGTACTCGGTTTCACCATTCCAGACGCTTTACTAACACTCTCCCCACTTGGAGAGTCAGTGCCTTTAACCTCCTGTTTGGCACAGTTTGGAATTTCTGAGCAAGATGAACAGGAATAGGGAGAACCAATGAGAGATTAGCTGTAGGTGTCTGCACGAGCAAATTTAACGCTCATTTCCCATCAGGAAGAGGAATTAGCCAAAGGCTCAACATGCCGTGCCGGAACCAGATTAGGGCCTGAAGCAATCCTGCGGTTTTGCGGCCAGCTCACAAGAAAGCGAGTTGAAGAATGGAGCTCAGGGGCACTGTAATTCACAAACCTGCAGAGTTATAAATGACAGCTATCGTCCAAAAATATATTGAAGTAAGGCTGCAAAGAGGACTTGAACGCGGGGCAGAATTCCAGGAATACGATTTCAGGAGGTAGATGGGAAGTCCTCTGAAAGTATAGGAGAAGAGACAGAACTTCGACAATGATGCACTTGGTCAAAAAGGGCATATGTGTTTCTTCCAGGGCCCTCATTAAAGAGGGTAGGAGGCTCCCAGCATGCTTCAGTGGCCAACAGAGGGCCTACGTCGCCAAGGCGACGTGAGCCATCCAGGCAGGAGTGACCTCACATCAGAGCGCCCACCTCACAGAAGGGTAAGGAACCCAGTCATGATCAGACTCTCACCAGAGTGCCCACATAAGCAAGGGGCTGGGAATCAGGCACGAGTGTCCTCACACCCGTGGGGCCACATCATCGAAAGTTGAGGTACCCAGCACATGTGGCCTCAAACCAGAAGACCCACATCACCATGGGTCTCAGAGCGAGGCAGGCAGGATTAACCTCAAAACACATGGCCCATTGTATAAAAAGGTGAGGAATCCAGCAGTTGGAACATCCCAGCAGGCGGCCCAGAGCACCGAGGCTATGGGATCCAGGCAGTGATGAACTCACAACAGAGGGCCCTCATCGTGATACTGTAAGCAACCCAGCCGTTGTGACCTCAGAGCACAAGGCCCACATCCCCATGGGGAAGGGAACCAAGCAGGAGTGTCATCGCACCAGTGGGCACACAACAGAAAATGTGGGAAGCCCAGCAGTTAGGGCCGGACGCCAGAGGGCCCTCATCACTGAGGAGAGGAGGCTCCCAGCAAGCTCCAACTGCTACCAGAGGGCCGACGTCGCCAATGCGGAGTGTGCCAGCCAGGCAGGAGTGACCTCAGAGCAGAGGGCCAACCACACAAAAGTGTGAGGAACCCAAAGAGGATCAGACTCTCACCAGAGGGCCCACATCACCAAGGGAATGGAAACCAGGCAGGAGTGTCCTCACACCAGTGGGGTCACATCACCGAAATGTGACGGACCCAGCACACGTGGCCTCAAACTACAGGACACACATCACCAAGGGGCTGGGAGTGAGGCAGGCAGGAGGAGCCTCAAAACAGAGGGCCCATTGCGTAAAAAAGGTGAGGAATCCCGCAGTTGGAACCTCCCAGCAGGCGGCCAGGAGCAGCGAGGCTATGGGATCCAGGCCTGACTGAACTCAAAACAGAGGGCCCACATTCTGACACTGTGAGCAACCCAGCCGTTGGGACCACAGAGCAGAAAGCCCACATCCCCTAGGGAAGGGACCCTGGCTGGAGTGTACTCACACGACAGGGCGCACATCAGAAAATTTTGGGAGCCCATGAGTTAGGGCCTGACGCCAGAGGGCCCTCATTACCGAGGGGAGGAGACTCCCAGCAGGCACCAACTCCCAACTGAGGGCCCACATCGCCAACGTGACGTGTGCCAGCCAGGCAGGAGTGACCTCACAGCAGAGGGCCCACCTCCCAGAAGTGTGAGGAATCCAGACAGGATCAGACTCTCACAAGAGGGCCCCAATCACCAAGGGGATGGGAACCAGGCAGGAGTGTCCTCACACCAGTGGGGCCACATCAATAAAGGTGAGGAAACCGGTACATGTGGCCTTAAACCAGAGGACCTACATCACAAAGGGGCTGGGAGTGAGTCAGGAAGTAGGAGCATAAAAACACAGGACCCAAAGAATAAAAAAGGTAAGGAATCCAGCAGTAGGAACCTCCCAGCAGTCGGCTCAGAGCACAGAGTCTATGGGATCTAGGCCTGAGTGAACTAACACCAGAGAGACAACATCATGAAACGGTGAACAACACAGGTGTTGGGACCTTAGAGCAGAAGGCCCACATGCCCATGGGGATGGGAACCTCGCAGGAGTGTCCTCGCACCACTTAGCACGTATCAGAAAATGTGGGTACCCAGCAGTTAGGGCCTGACGCTAGAGGGCCCCCATCACCGAGGGGAGGAGGCTCCCAGCAGGCTCCAAGTGCCACAAGAGGGCCGATGTTGCCCAGGTGGGGTGTGCCAGCCAGGCAGGAGTGACCTCACAGCAGAGGGCCCACCTCACAGAAGGGTGAGGAACCCAGCCAGGATCAGACTCTCACCAGAGGGCCCACATCATCAAGGGGATAGGAAGCAGGCAGGAGTGTCCTCACACCAGTGTGGCCACATCATCCAAAGGCGAGGGACCCAGCACACGTGGCCTCACACCAGAGGACACACATCACCAAGGGACTGGGAGTGAGGCAGGCAGGAGGAGTCTCAAAACAGAGGGTCCATAGAAGAAAAAAGGTGAGAAATCCCGCAGTTGGAACCTCCCAGCAGGTGGCCAGGAGCAGCGAGGCTATGGGATCCAGGCCGGAGAGAACTCACAGCAGAGGGCCCTCATCATGAAACTGAGCAACCCACGGTTGGGACCTCAGAGCAGAAGGCCCACATTCCCATGGGGTTGGGAACCTGGCACGAGTGTACTCGAACCACAGGGCGCATATCAGAAAATATTGGGAGCCCAGGAATTAGGGCCTGACGCCAGAGGGCCCTCATTACCGAGGGCAGGAGACCCCCAGCAGGCACCAAATCCCACCAGAGGGCCGACTTCACCAAGGCGGGGTGTGCCAGCCAGGCAGGAGTGACGTCAGAGAAGAGGGCCCACCTCACAGAAGTGTGAGGAACCCAACCAGGATCAGACTCTCACCGGATGGCCCACATCACCAAGGGGATGGGAACCAGGCAGGAGTGTCCTCACACCAGTGGGGCCACATCAGCCAAAGGTGAGGAACCCAGCACATGTGGCCTCAAACCACAGGACACACATCACCAAGGGGCTGGGAGTGAGGCAGGTGCCCGGAGGGGCACATTTAACTCTAATTTCCCACCAGGAAGAGGAATTAACCAAAGGCTCAGAGTGCCGTGCCAGACCCTGATTATGGCCTAAAGCAAACCTGCGGTTCTGTGGCCAGCTTTCAAGGAAACGAGTTAAGAAAGGAAATCACAGGCACTGTAATTCACAAACCTGCAGAGTTATAAATGACAGCTATTGGCAAAAATATACTGAAGTAAGTCTGCAAAGAGGACTTCAAAACGAGGCAGAATTGCAGGAATCATATTTCAGGAGGTAGATTGGAATTGCGTTTAAAGCATGTGAAAAGCGGCAGATCTTTGACAGTGATGCACTTGGACAAAAGTGCGTAAACATTTTTTCCTGAATATATTCAGGAAAAAACACATATGCCCTTTTTGGCCAACCAAGCACTCGAGCAATGGAAATCCGCACTACAATGAAGTCTCATTTCCCATTCGTCAAAAGGGCCATCTGAAAAAAGTGTAAAAACCAGAAACACAGGACAGGCCATGGAGAACAGGGAGCCTTGTTATGCTGATGGGCGGGATGTAAATTGCCAACAGACACTCTGGAGATGTTTATGGTGTATCCTGAAACATCTGAAAAACAAAGCTACAGACCCTAGGGCACTTCCACTTTTGGCCCTATAGCTTAGGAAAATTAAAATCAACAAGACACAGCCAACACCAAATTTAGGGCTGCTGTGTTTACAAGAACCTTGAGTCCAGTACAAATTAAATATCCCAGAAAGAAAAATATGGATAAAGGAGTTGTGCTACTTACGTACAATGGAATATCACTCAGCAATGAAATCAATGTCATCAGGCCTGTAGCAGCAAATTGAGTGGATTTAAGTATGATGATTCTAAGAGAAATATGTCACACAGAGAAAGGTAATTATCATAAGATATCACTAATAGAGAGAGTGTAAACTTGGCTACACATAAACTGAATTCCAAAACCGAACAGAGTCTCACATTTAGATAAAAACTTATGCTTGCTTAAGGGGAAAGTTGAGTTGCGGTGCTGTATAAAACCAGAGATTGAAATTAGCACACATACCGTTCCATAAGCCAAATATGTAATAGACAAGACCTACTCTTTGCTCAACGAAATAGACTCATCCATGGTGTATCACCTCACACCTGTTAGAATGGGCATCATCAGAAAATCTACAAACAACAAATGCTGGAAAGGGTGTGGAGATAAGGAACCCTCTTCCGCTATTGTTGGGAATGAAATTGATACAGTCACTGTGGAGAAAGTTATGGAGTTTCTTATAAAACTAAGAATAGAATTACCATATGATACAGCAGTCCCACTACTGGGCATATACCCAGACAAAACCATAAATCAAAAAGAGACATTCACCGCAATGTTCATTGCATCACTATTTACAATATCCAGGTAATGGAAGCAACCTAAATGCCCACAGACAGACGAATGCATAAAGACGTGGTACATATATAAAATGGAATATTACTAAGCCATAAAAAGGAATGAAATTGGGTCATTTGTAGAGACGTTGATGGATCTAGAGACTGTCATACAGAGTGAAGTAAGTCAGAAAGAGAAAAAGAAATCTTGTCTATTAATGGCTATATGTGGAACCTAGACAAATTGTACAGATGAACCGTTTTGCAAGGCAGAAATAGAGCAACAGATGTAGACAACAAACGTATGGACACCAAGGGGGGAAAGCTGTTGGGGGGTGGTGGTGGGAGGAGTTGAGAGATTGGGATTGGCATGTATACATTTATATGTATAAAATAGATAACCAAAAAGAACCTGCTGTATAAAAAAATAAAATAAAATTCAAATTACAAAAAGTAAAACAGAAAAAATATTCTTCCCTTCACATACATGTATTTATATGAATAAATTATTTCCATGCTTATATCTGTAAATACAAAAAAGAGGAATAAAATCTACCTTGAACCAAAAAAGAAAAAAAAACAGAACCCACCAGCTACACAGAGGAAAACCGTATCAGGGCACTTGCTCCAGTTGTAAACAATTCTGAAGTTGGTCGGTGGTGGGGAATCATCTCCCATTCAGCCAGCAGGCCCCACGCAACAAGCGTCCTCATTGCAAAGCTGGGGGACCGTGCCGAGGCATCTGTGAGTAAACGTGGGCTGAGCCCCAGGCCAGCTGCTGCTGAAATGTTCCCACCCTTCCCAGGTAAAACACCTGAATATGTACAAGGACTTGAAAGCCTAGAGGAAGGGCCATGGAGCCACATGAGCGACAGCATGCCAGCCGACTTGGTGCCTGCAGGCCAGCCAGGATGGTCCTGGTCCTGGGTGCTCTTCTGGAAGCTTTCCATTTCCCTGCCTGAGATACCCCTGCTGTCCCGGCCCCCACTGCTTTCTTCCTCACTCACCTCTGCCCAGGGAGAAATTCCAGCGGCAGGTATGGGTGACACATCCTCTTCTTTAGCAGGTGGCATCTTGGCAACTGCTGCAGAAAGTCCAGCAGAGCCCCACTCACACTGGGCCACCCACAAAGCCGTGGCCTCTCACTCCCTCCCACCAGTCCAGCCCCAAGACTGCTGACAGGGCAGAGAAAATGGCGTCAGGCACAGCTGCAGGGGCTCTTGCTGCCTGGAGCGGTGTTTATATTGATCTGAACCCAGGCACACCTGGGGAGGGCTGGCCGGCACGGTCAGGCTTCCCAGGCCAGCCAATAATCACCCCTCAGGGGCTCACAGTTGCAGAAACTGGAACTTGCTGAATCGGCCAGGTCCAAGGAACAGGTGTGGGCTCCTGAGAGTCAGGATAGACAAGGGGCTGCAGCTCTGGCTTGTTTTCTAATTATATTATCTGGCCCATGAGTGGGAGACAACTTCAAGAAAACCCTCTCCTAATGAGAGGAACCCAGGAGTCAGGGAGAGGAGGGGTGGCTGGTGGGTGGAGACAGAGGCCTGGTGCCCCGGGTGCAGTGGAAGTCTCTGGAAAACCAGATGGAGGGAGGCCACACAGAGTGATGCCCAGGGTCACAGACCTGTCGGAGCTGCTGTTTGTTAGTTCAAGTCCTGCTCTGAGATGCTCTGTGTCAGATCTGAGTGACAGGTGAGCTGGGAGTGCTCTGCAATGAGGGCGATATGCACGGTTCCTGTGTTCCCAGCCCTGCCATGGTACCTGCAAGGGTAGCTCTGTATCCTGGGAGGGGCCTGACCACGAGAGCCCCATGGGCTGCAGGGGGACCTGCCCATGGAACCCCATATCCTGGGAGGGTCCTGAACACGAGAGCCCCGTGGGCTGGGGTGGGGTACCTGCCCAGGTGAGCTCCATATCCTGGGATTGGCCTGACCTCGAGAGCCCCATGGGCTGCTGGAGTCCTGGTAAAGGATGTCAGGACAGTCAGTGAAGCCACCGAGGATATACCTCCAGTAGTTCCTAAATCCTACACCCTGCTGGTCATTCTACCAACCACCAGGACATGGTATTCTGTATTAGTCTTCAATGATGCCTTCTTTTTTATTCTATTAGTCCCAGATTCACAAGAAATTTTGGCTTGTGAGTGGCAGGACTCAACATACAGCTAAAACAATACTTCCGGGCCGTGTTGCCCCAAGGGTTCAAAAATTCCCACACCATCTTTGGGGAAAGCTCAGCTAAAGACCTAAAAGTTCTACCTCTGGAAAAGGAAACACTCCTTCAATATGCAGACGACATTCTGATCGCCAGCCCTACTAAGGAGACCTCTGAACTACGAAGCCAATAAAGGATACAAGTTGTCCAAGAAAAAGCTCAAATATCACAGACTACGGTGACCTGCCTGGGCTTCATTCTCACAGAAGGTCGGAGAAGCCCATCCCAGGAAAGGGAAGAAACAATTTACAGCCTTACCCATTTCTGAAACTAGAAGACAGCTTAGGGGTTCCTGGGGAGGCCAGGGTTTGCTGCTTCTGGATCCCTAACTACAGTCTACTAGCTCGGCCTCTATATGAAACACTGAAAGGAAAAGGTGATGATCCTTTTGAATAGAATGCAGAAGTGGCCTTTCAAGAAT
Organism: Delphinapterus leucas; assembly: GCF_059928025.1. NCBI lineage: Eukaryota > Metazoa > Chordata > Mammalia > Artiodactyla > Monodontidae > Delphinapterus > Delphinapterus leucas. Next base: position 461,194 of record NW_028322267.1, read on the forward strand.
GGAAAGAGCAGTCAATTCAGACCCTTGCCCTGGAACTCCCTAATTTAGCTAAACCCTTTGACCTTTACATTCCTGGTGAATGGTGAATCGCCATTGGAGTATTAGTGCAAAACCTGGGACCACTTGAAATGGAACAATGCAAGAATGCGATCCAGGTAGGATAAACTACGGTCACCAAGGGGCTTGGCCCACCGCCACATCTGGCCAAGATACTGGCAGTATCTGATAACCTGGAAATCAGCAGCCCAAAAGGCCACCTCCCTGCTAAGGAAAAAGGAACCCTCGTGCTGATCCTAACCCCCAGCCATGCCCTGAAGTTGCAGGGTTTGCTCCGTGGGCACACTGATCTTGAGTGAGGAGGCCTTCCAACTCCAACCTCCATAGAGATAACTGGGGCAAAGGGGCACCATGACGACTCATGTGAAGGTGTCTGCACATGGAAATTTAACGCTCATTTCCCACCAGGAAGAGGAATTAACCAAAGGCTCAGCATGCCATGCCGGAACCATATTAGGGCCTGAAGCAATCCTGCGGGTTTGCGGCCAGCTCACAAGAAAGCGAGTTGAAGAAAGGAGCTCAGGGGCACTGTAATTCACAAAATTGCAGAGTAATGAATGACAGCTATCGTCCAAAAATGTTTTGAAGTAAGTCTTCGAAGAGGACGTGAAATCGGGGCAGAATTTCAGGAAAACGATTTCAGGGGGTAGACTGGAATTGCACTTTAAGAATAAGATTAGAGGCAGAATGTCGACAATGATGCACTTGGCCAAAAAGGGCGTATGCGTTTTTTCCTGAATATATTCAGGAAAAAACGCATACGCCCTTTTTGGCCAACCAAGCAACCGTGTAAAGGAAATGTGTACTACAATGAAGTCTCACTGCCCCCCGGTCAAAAGGGCCATCTGAAAAATGTGTAAATTCCAGAAAGGCACGACAGGTCATGGAGAACAGGGAGACTTGTTATGCTGATGGGCGGGATGTAAATTGCCAACAGCCACTCTGGAGAAGTGTATGGTGTTTCCTGAAACACGTAGGAAACAAAGCAACACAGCCTATGGCACTTCCACTTATGGTCCTATAGCATAGAGAAATTAAAATCAAAAACACACAGCCACCCCAAAATTTGGGATGGCTCTGTTTACAAGAACCTCGTCTACGGTACAAGTTAAATATCCGAGAAAGCAAAAAATGGATAAAGAAGTTGTGGTACGCACGTACAATGGAATATCACTCAGCAATGAAACCTACGTCATCAGGCCCGTAGCGGCATAATGAGTGGATTCAGGTACGATGATTCTACGAGAAATAAGTCACACAGAAAAAGAAACATCATAAGATATCACTAATACACGGAATGTAAAGTTGGCTACACATGAACTGAATTACAAAACAGAACAGGGTCTCAAATTTAGAAAACCAACTTATGCTTGCTTATGGGGAAAGGTGAGTTGCGGTGCTGCATAAAACCAGAGATTGAAATTAGCACAGATACCGTTCCATAAGCCAAATATATAATAGACAAGACCTACTTCTTGCTCAACGAAATGGACTCAACACCCCATATTCAACGCCTGGCAAGATACCTGACAAGTAAGAATCTTAAAACCCATGGATTTATATGTCTCCATAAGGAAATCAAGCGTGTGTACAGCGGCCTAAACGCAGCAGTGAAAATCCGATAAATCCCATTATCAAAATAAATTTCAAAAACAAAACAAAATGACAGTGAAATAGAGAGCAATTCTTAAATAATTCATTCAGGGTTTGTGATGCAACCTGGATTTACCACATCTACACCCAGAGCTGGGTGAGACATAAGGCTGGACACTTCGGGCTGATAGCATTGGTGAGGTTCGGTGAGCAAACGCAGACCCTTTGAAGTCATACTGCATGGTACCCATTCCATGGGTCCCAACTCTCCAGGTTTAAGGGATTCTTCCTTCAGCTAAAACATGCATGGGAAACCCACAGTACAGTGCACTGTGTGACCGGGAAACGTTTTCAAATGCATCTCAGTTTTCGTCCCCTGGTACTCGGGTTCACCATTCCAGACGCTTTACTAACACTCTCCCCACTTGGAGAGTCAGTGCATTTAACCTCCTGTTTGGCACACTTTGCAATTTCTGCGCAAGATGAACAGGCATAGGGAGAAGCAATGAGAGACTAGCTGTAGGTGTCTGCACGGGCAAATGGAACGCTCATTTCCCACCAGGAAGAGGAATTAACCAAAGGCTCAGCGTGCCCTGCTGGAAAGAGACTAGGGCCTGAAGCAATCCTGCGGTTTTGCGGCCAGCTCACAAGAAAGCGAGTTGAAGAAAGGAGCTCAGGGGCACTGTAATTCACAAACCTGCAGAGTTATGAATGACACCTATCGTCCAAAAATGTATAGAAGTAAGTCTTCGAAGAGGACTTGAAAGCGGGGCAGAATTTCAGGAAAACGATTTCAGGGGGTAGACTGGAATTGCACTTAAAGCATAGGAAAAGAGGCAGAATGTTGACAATGATGCACTTGGCCAAAAAGGGCGTATGCGTTTTTTCCTGAATATATTCAGGACAAAACGCATACGCCCTTTTTCGCCAACCAAGCAAGCGTGTAAAGGAAATCTGCACTACAATGAAGTCTCACTGCCCCCTGGTCAACAGGGCCATCTGAAAAAAATGTAAAATCCAGAAAGTCAGGAGAGGTCATGGAGAACAGGGAGCCTTGTCATGCTGATGGGCGGGATGTAAATTGCCAACAACCACTCTGGAGAAGTGTATGGTGTTTCCAGAAACACGTAGGAAACAAAGCAACACAGCCTATGGCACTTCCACTTATGGTCCTATAGCTTAGGGAAATTAAATTCAAAAACACACAGCCACCCCAGAGTTTGGGACGGCTCTGTTTACAAGAACCTCGTCTACGGTACAAGTAAAATATCCCAGAAAGCAAAAAATGTATAAAGAAGTTGTGGTACGCACGTACAATGGAATATCACTCAGCAATGAAATCTACGTCATCAGGCCCGTAGCGGCATAATGAGTGGATTCAGGTACGATGATTCTACGAGAAATAAGTCACACAGAAAAAGAAACATCATAAGATATCACTAATACACGGAATGTAAAGTTGGCTACACATGAACTGAATTACAAAACAGAACAGGGTCTCAAATTTAGAAAACCAACTTATGCTTGCTTATGGGGAAAGGTGAGTTGCGGTGCTGCATAAAACCAGAGATTGAAATTAGCACAGATACTGTTCCATAAGCCAAATATATAATAGACAAAACCTACTCCTTGCTCAACGAAATGGACTCAACACCCTATATTCAACGCCTGGGAAGATACCTGACAAGTAAGAATCTTAAAACCCATGGATTTATATGTCTCCATAAGGAAATCAAGCGTGTGTACAGTGGCCTAAAAGCAGCAGTGAAAATCCGATAAATCCCATTATCAAAATGAATTTCAAAAACAAAACACAATGACAGTGAAATAGAGAGCAATTCTTAAATAATTCATTCAGGGCTTGTGATGCAACCTGTATTTACCACATCTACACCCAGAGCTGGATGAGACATAAGGCTGGACACTTCGGGCTGATAGCATTGGTGAGGTTCGGTGAGCAAACGCAGACCCTTTGAAGTCATACTGCATGGTACCCATTCCATGGGTCCCAACTCTCCAGGTTTAAGGGATTCTTCCTTCAGCTAAAACATGCATGGGAAACCCAGAGTATGGTCCAACATGTAATTGGGAAACGTTTTTAAATGCATCTCAGTTTTCGTCCCCTGGTACTCGGGTTCAACATTTGAACGCTTTACTAACACTCTCCCCACTTGGAGAGTCAGTGCCATTAACCTCCTGTTTGGCACAGTTTGCAATTTCTGCGCAAGATGAACAGGAATAGGGAGAAGCAATGAGAGACTAGCTGTTGGTGTCTGCACGGGCAAATGGAACGATCATTTCCCACCAGGAAGAGGAATTAACCAAAGGCTCAGCGTGCCCGGCCGGAAACATATTAGGGCCTGAAGCAATCCTGCGGTTTTGTGGCCAGCTCACAAGAAAAGGAACTGAAGAAAGGAGCTCAGGGGCACTGTAATTCACAAACCTGCAGAGTTATGAATGACAGCTATCGTCCAAAAATGTACTGAAGTAAGTCTTCAAAGAGGACTTGAAAGCGGGGCAGAATTTCAGGAAAACGATTTCAGGGGGTAGACTGGAATTGCACTTAAAGCATAGGAAAGGAGGCAGAATGTCGACAATGATGCACTTGGCCAAAAAGGGCGTATGCGTTTTTTCCTGAATATATTCAGGAAAAAACGCATACGCACTTTTTGGCCAACCAAGCAAGCGTGTAAAGGAAATCTGCACTTCAATGAAGTCTCACTGCGCCCCGGTCAAAAGGGCCATCTGAAAAAAGTGTAAAATCCAGAAAGGCAGGACAGGTCTTGGAGAACAGGGAGCCTTGTTATGCTGATGGGCGGGATGTAAATTGCCAACAGCCACTCTGGAGAAATGTATGGTATATCCTGAAACACGTAGGAAACAAAGCAACACAGCCTATGTCACTTCCACTATGGTCCTATAGCTTAGGGTAATTAAAATCACAAACACACAGCCACCCCAAAGTTTGGGATGGCTCTGTTTACAAGAACCTTTTCTACAGTACAAGTTAAATATCCGAGAAGGGAAAAAATGGATAAAGAATATCTGGTACGCACGTACAATGGAATATCACTCAGCAATGAAATCTACGTCTTCAGGCCCGTAGCGGCATAATGAGTGGATTCAGGTACGATGATTCTACGAGAAATAAGTCACACAGAAAAAGAAACATCATAAGATATCACTAATACACGGAATGTAAACTTGGATACACATAAACTGAATTACAAAACAGAACAGGGTCTCAAATTTAGAAAACCAACTTATGCTTGCTTATGGGGAAAGGTGAGTTGGGGTGCTGCATAAAACCAGAGATTGAAATTAGCACAGATACCGTTCCATAAGCCAAATATATAATAGACAAGCCCTACTCCTTGCTCAACGAAATGGACTCAACACCCCATATTCAACGCCTGGCAAGATACCTGACAAGTAAGAATCTTAAAACCCATGGATTTATATGTCTCCATAAGGAAATCAAGCGTGTGTACAGCGGCCTAAACGCAGCAGTGAAAATCCGATAAATCCCATTATCAAAATAAATTTCAAAAACAAAACACAATGACAGTGAAATAGAGAGCAATTCTTAAATAATTCATTCAGGGCTTGTGATGCAACCTGGATTTCCCACATCTACACCAAGAGCTGGGTGAGACATAAGGCTGGACACTTCGGGCTGATAGCATTGGTGAGGTTCGGTGAGCAAACGCAGACCCTTTGAAGTCATACTGCATGGTACCCATTCCATGGGTTCCAAAATTCCAGGTTTAAGGGATTCTACCTTCAGCTAAAACATGCATGGGAAACCCATAGTATGGTCCACTGTGTGATTGGGAAACGTTTTCAAATGCATCTCAGTTTTCGTCCCCTGGTACTCGGGTTCACCATTCCAGACGCTTTACTAACACTCTCCCCACTTGGAGAGTCAGTGCATTTAACCTCCTGTTTGGCACACTTTGCAAATTCTGCGCAAGATGAACAGGAATAGGGAGAAGCAATCAGAGACTAGCTGTAGGTGTCTGCACGGGCAAATGGAACGCTCATTTCCCACCAGGAAGAGGAATTAACCAAAGGCTCAGCGTGCCCTGCCGGAAAGAGATTAGGGCCTGAAGCAATCCTGCGGTTTTGCGGCCAGCTCACAAGAAAGCGAGTTGAAGAAAGGAGCTCAGGGGCACTGTAATTCACAAACCTGCAGAGTTATGAATGACAGCTATCGTCTAAAAATGTACTGAAGTAAGTCTTCAAAGAGGACTTGAAAGCGGGGCAGAATTTCAGGAAAACGATTTCAGGGGGTAGACTGGAATTGCACTTAAAGCATAGGAAAAGAGGCAGAATGTCGACAACGATGCACTTGGCCAAAAAGGGCGTATGCGTTTTTTCCTGAGTATATTCAGGAAAAAACGCATACGCCCTTTTTGGCCAACCAAGCAAGCTTGTAAAGGAAATCTGCACTACAATGAAGTCTCACTGCCCCCCCGGTCAAAAGGGCCATCTGAAAAAAGTGTAAAATCCAGAAAGGCAGGACAGGTCATGGAGAACAGGGAGCCTTGTCATGCTGATGGGCGGGATGTAAATTGCCAACAACCACTCTGGAGAAGTGTATGGTGTTTCCAGAAACACGTAGGAAACAAAGCAACACAGCCTATGGCACTTCCACTTATGGTCCTATAGCTTAGGGAAATTAAAATCAAAAACACACAGCCACCCCAGAGTTTGGGACGGCTCTGTTTACAAGAACCTCGTCTACGGTACAAGTAAAATATCCCAGAAAGTAAAAAATGGATAAAGAAGTTGTGGTACGCACGTACAATGGAATATCACTCAGCAATGAAATCTACGTCATCAGGCCCGTAGCGGCATAATGAGTGGATTCAGGTATGATGATTCTACGAGAAATAAGTCACACAGAAAAAGAAACATCATAAGATATCACTAATACACGGAATGTAAAGTTGGCTACACATGAACTGAATTACAAAACAGAACAGGGTCTCAAATTTAGAAAACCAACTTATGCTTGCTTATGGGGAAAGGTGAGTTGCGGTGCTGCATAAAACCAGAGATTGAAATTAGCACAGATACCGTTCCATAAGCCAAATATATAATAGACAAGACCTACTTCTTGCTCAACGAAATGGACTCAACAACCCATATTCAACGCCTGGCAAGATACCTGACAAGTAAGAATCTTAAAACCCATGGATTTATATGTCTCCATAAGGAAATCAAGCGTGTGTACAGCGGCCTAAACGCAGCAGTGAAAATCCGATAAATCCCATTATCAAAATAAATTTCAAAAACAAAACAAAATGACAGTGAAATAGAGAGCAATTCTTAAATAATTCATTCAGGGTTTGTGATGCAACCTGGATTTACCACATCTACACCCAGAGCTGGGTGAGACATAAGGCTGGACACTTCGGGCTGATAGCATTGGTGAGGTTCGGTGAGCAAACGCAGACCCTTTGAAGTCATACTGCATGGTACCCATTCCAGGGGTCCCAACTCTCCAGGTTTAAGGGATTCTTCCTTCAGCTAAAACATGCATGGGAAACCCACAGTACAGTGCACTGTGTGACCGGGAAACGTTTTCAAATGCATCTCAGTTTTCGTCCCCTGGTACTCGGGTTCAGCATTCCAGACGCTTTACTAACACTCTCCCCACTTGGAGAGTCAGTGCATTTAACCTCCTGTTTGGCACACTTTGCAATTTCTGCGCAAGATGAACAGGCATAGGGAGAAGCAATGAGAGACTAGCTGTAGGTGTCTGCACGGGCAAATGGAACGCTCATTTCCCACCAGGAAGAGGAATTAACCAAAGGCTCAGCGTGCCCTGCTGGAAAGAGACTAGGGCCTGAAGCAATCCTGCGGTTTTGCAGCCAGCTCACAAGAAAGCGAGTTGAAGAAAGGAGCTCAGGGGCACTGTAATTCACAAACCTGCAGAGTTATGAATGACACCTATCGTCCAAAAATGTATAGAAGTAAGTCTTCGAAGAGGACTTGAAAGCGGGGCAGAATTTCAGGAAAACGATTTCAGGGGGTAGACTGGAATTGCACTTAAAGCATAGGAAAAGAGGCAGAATGTTGACAATGATGCACTTGGCCAAAAAGGGCGTATGCGTTTTTTCCTGAATATATTCAGGACAAAACGCATACGCACTTTTTCGCCAACCAAGCAAGCGTGTAAAGGAAATCTGCACTACAATGAAGTCTCACTGCCCCCTGGTCAACAGGGCCATCTGAAAAAAATGTAAAATCCAGAAAGTCAGGAGAGGTCATGGAGAACAGGGAGCCTTGTCATGCTGATGGGCGGGATGTAAATTGCCAACAACCACTCTGGAGAAGTGTATGGTGTTTCCAGAAACACGTAGGAAACAAAGCAACACAGCCTATGGCACTTCCACTTATGGTCCTATAGCTTAGGGAAATTAAATTCAAAAACACACAGCCACCCCAGAGTTTGGGACGGCTCTGTTTACAAGAACCTCGTCTACGGTACAAGTAAAATATCCCAGAAAGCAAAAAATGTATAAAGAAGTTGTGGTACGCACGTACAATGGAATATCACTCAGCAATGAAATCTAGGTCATCAGGCCCGTAGCGGCATAATGAGTGGATTCAGGTACGATGATTCTACGAGAAATAAGTCACACAGAAAAAGAAACATCATAAGATATCACTAATACACGGAATGTAAAGTTGGCTACACATGAACTGAATTACAAAACAGAACAGGGTCTCAAATTTAGAAAACCAACTTATGCTTGCTTATGGGGAAAGGTGAGTTGCGGTGCTGCATAAAACCAGAGATTGAAATTAGCACAGATACTGTTCCATAAGCCAAATATATAATAGACAAAACCTACTCCTTGCTCAACGAAATGGACTCAACACCCTATATTCAACGCCTGGGAAGATACCTGACAAGTAAGAATCTTAAAACCCATGGATTTATATGTCTCCATAAGGAAATCAAGCGTGTGTACAGTGGCCTAAAAGCAGCAGTGAAAATCCGATAAATCCCATTATCAAAATGAATTTCAAAAACAAAACACAATGACAGTGAAATAGAGAGCAATTCTTAAATAATTCATTCAGGGCTTGTGATGCAACCTGTATTTACCACATCTACACCCAGAGCTGGATGAGACATAAGGCTGGACACTTCGGGCTGATAGCATTGGTGAGGTTCGGTGAGCAAACGCAGACCCTTTGAAGTCATACTGCATGGTACCCATTCCATGGGTCCCAACTCTCCAGGTTTAAGGGATTCTTCCTTCAGCTAAAACATGCATGGGAAACCCAGAGTATGGTCCAACATGTAATTGGGAAACGTTTTTAAATGCATCTCAGTTTTCGTCCCCTGGTACTCGGGTTCAACATTTGAACGCTTTACTAACACTCTCCCCACTTGGAGAGTCAGTGCCATTAACCTCCTGTTTGGCACAGTTTGCAATTTCTGCGCAAGATGAACAGGAATAGGGAGAACCAATGAGAGACTAGCTGTTGGTGTCTGCACGGGCAAATGGAACGATCATTTCCCACCAGGAAGAGGAATTAACCAAAGGCTCAGCGTGCCCGGCCGGAAACATATTAGGGCCTGAAGCAATCCTGCGGTTTTGTGGCCAGCTCACAAGAAAAGGAACTGAAGAAAGGAGCTCAGGGGCACTGTAATTCACAAACCTGCAGAGTTATGAATGACAGCTATCGTCCAAAAATGTACTGAAGTAAGTCTTCAAAGAGGACTTGAAAGCGGGGCAGAATTTCAGGAAAACGATTTCAGGGGGTAGACTGGAATTGCACTTAAAGCATAGGAAAGGAGGCAGAATGTCGACAATGATGCACTTGGCCAAAAAGGGCGTATGCGTTTTTTCCTGAATATATTCAGGAAAAAACGCATACGCCCTTTTTGGCCAACCAAGCAAGCGTGTAAAGGAAATCTGCACTTCAATGAAGTCTCACTGCCCCCCGGTCAAAAGGGCCATCTGAAAAAAGTGTAAAATCCAGAAAGGCAGGACAGGTCTTGGAGAACAGGGAGCCTTGTTATGCTGATGGGCGGGATGTAAATTGCCAACAGCCACTCTGGAGAAATGTATGGTATATCCTGAAACACGTAGGAAACAAAGCAACACAGCCTATGTCACTTCCACTATGGTCCTATAGCTTAGGGTAATTAAAATCACAAACACACAGCCACCCCAAAGTTTGGGATGGCTCTGTTTACAAGAACCTTTTCTACAGTACAAGTTAAATATCCGAGAAGGGAAAAAATGGATAAAGAATATCTGGTACGCACGTACAATGGAATATCACTCAGCAATGAAATCTACGTCTTCAGGCCCGTAGCGGCATAATGAGTGGATTCAGGTACGATGATTCTACGAGAAATAAGTCACACAGAAAAAGAAACATCATAAGATATCACTAATACACGGAATGTAAACTTGGATACACATAAACTGAATTACAAAACAGAACAGGGTCTCAAATTTAGAAAACCAACTTATGCTTGCTTATGGGGAAAGGTGAGTTGGGGTGCTGCATAAAACCAGAGATTGAAATTAGCACAGATACCGTTCCATAAGCCAAATATATAATAGACAAGACCTACTCCTTGCTCAACGAAATGGACTCAACACCCCATATTCAACGCCTGGCAAGATACCTGACAAGTAAGAATCTTAAAACCCATGGATTTATATGTCTCCATAAGGAAATCAAGCGTGTGTACAGCGGCCTAAACGCAGCAGTGAAAATCCGATAAATCCCATTATCAAAATAAATTTCAAAAACAAAACACAATGACAGTGAAATAGAGAGCAATTCTTAAATAATTCATTCAGGGCTTGTGATGCAACCTGGATTTCCCACATCTACACCAAGAGCTGGGTGAGACATAAGCCTGGACTCTTCGGGCTGATAGCATTGGTGAGGTTCGGTGAGCAAACGCAGACCCTTTGAAGTCATACTGCATGGTACCCATTCCATGGGTTCCAAAATTCCAGGTTTAAGGGATTCTACCTTCAGCTAAAACATGCATGGGAAACCCATAGTATGGTCCACCGTGTGATTGGGAAACGTTTTCAAATGCATCTCAGTTTTCGTCCCCTGGTACTCGGGTTCACCATTCCAGACGCTTTACTAACACTCTCCCCACTTGGAGAGTCAGTGCCTTTAACCTCCTGTTTGGCACAGTTTGCAATTTCTGCGCAAGATGAACAGGCATAGGGAGAACCAATGAGAGACTAGCTGTTGGTGTCTGCACCGGCAAATGGAACGATCATTCCCCATCAGGAAGAGGAATTAACCAAAGGCTCAGCGTGCCCGGCTGGAAACATATTAGGACCTGAAGCAATCCTGCGGTTTTGCGACCAGCTCACAAGAAAAGGAGGTGAAGAAAGGAGCTCAGGGGCACTGTAATTCACAAACCTGCAGAGTTATGAATGACAGCTATCGTCCAAAAATGTACTGAAGTAAGTCTTCAAAGAGGACTTGAAAGCGGGGCAGAATTTCAGGAAAACGATTTCAGGGGGTAGACTGGAATTGCACTTAAAGCGTAGGAAAAGAGGCAGAATGTCAACAATGATGCACTTGGCCAAAAAGGGCGTATGCGTTTTTTCCTGAATATATTCAGGAAAAAACGCATACGCCCTTTTTGGCCAACCAAGCAAGCGTGTAAAGGAAATCTGCACTACAATGAAGTCTCACTGCCCACCGGTCAAAAGGGCCATCTGAAAAAAGTGTAAAATCCAGAAAGACAGGACAGGTCATGGAGAACAGGGCGCCTTGTTATGCTGATGGGCGGGATGTAAATTGCCAACAGCCACTCTGGAGAAATGTATGATATATCCTGAAACACGTAGGAAACAAAGCAACACAGCCTATGTCACTTCCACTTATGGTCCTATAGCTTAGGGAAATTAAAATCAAAAACACACAGCCACCCCAAAATTTGGGATGGCTCTGTTTACAAGAACCTTGTCTACGGTATAAGTTAAATATCCGAGAAAGCAAAAAATGAATAAAGAAGTTCTGGAACGCACGTACAATGGAATATCACTCAGCAATGAAATCTACTTCATCAGGCCCATAGCGGCATAATGAGTGGATTCAGGTACGATGATTCTACGAGAAATAAGTCACACAGAAAAAGAAACATCATAATATATCAGTAATACACGGAATGTAAACTTGGCTACACATAAACTGAATTACAAAACAGAACAGGGTCTCAAATTTAGAAAACCAACTTATGCTTGCTTATGGGGAAAGGTGAGTTGGGGTGCTGCATAAAACCAGAGATTGAAATTAGCACAGATACCGTTCCATAAGCCAAATATATAATAGACGAGCCCTACTCCTTGCTCAACGAAATGGACTCAACACCCCATATTCAACGCCTGGCAAGATACCTGACAAGTAAGAATCTTAAAACCCATGGATTTATATGTCTCCATAAGGAAATCAAGCGTGTGTACAGCGGCCTAAACGCAGCAGTGAAAATCCGATAAATCCCATTATCAAAATAAATTTCAAAAACAAAACACAATGACAGTGAAATAGAGAGCAATTCTTAAATAATTCATTCAGGGCTTGTGATGCAACCTGGATTTACCACATCTACACCCAGAGCTGGGTGAGACATAAGGCTGGACACTTCGGGCTGATAGCATTGGTGAGGTACGGTGAGCAAACGCAGACCCTTTGAAGTCATACTGCATGGTACCCATTCCAGGGTTCCCAACTCTCCAGGTTTAAGGGATTCTTCCTTCAGCTAAAACATGCATGGGAAACCCAGACTATCGTCCGCCGTGTGACCGGGAAACGTTTTCAAATGCATCTCAGTTTTCGTCCCCTGGTACTCGGGTTCACCATTCCAGACGCTTTACTAACACTCTCCCCACTTGGAGAGTCAGTGCCATTAAACTCCTGTTTGGCACAGTTTGCAATTTCTGCGTAAGATGTACAGGAATAGGGAGAACCAATGAGAGACTAGCTGTAGGTGCCTGCACGGGCAAAAGGAACACTCATTTCCTACCAGGAAGAGGAATTAAACAAAGGCTCAGCATGCCCTGCCGGAAAGAGATTATGGCCTGAAGCAATCCTGCGGTTTTGCGGCCAGCTCACAAGAAACGAGTTGAAGACATGAGCTCAGGGGCACTGTAATTCAAAAACCTGAATTGTTATGAATGACAGCTATCGTCCAAAAATGTATTGAAATAAGTCTTCGAAGAGGACTTATAAGCGGGGCAGAATTTCAGGAAAACGATTTCAGGGGGTAGACTGGAATTGTACTAAAAGCATAGGAAAAGAGGCTAAATGTCGACAACAATGCACTTGGCCAAAAAGGGCGTATGCGTTTTTTCCTGAATATATTCAGAAAAAAACGCATAAGCCCTTTTTGGCCAACCAAGCAACCGTGTAAAGGAAATCTGCACTACAATGAAGTCTCACTGCCCCCCCGGTCAAAAGGGCCATCTGAAAAAAGTGTAAAATCCAGAAAGGCAGGACAGGTCATGGAGAACAGGGAGCCTTGTCATGCTGATGGGCGGGATGTAAATTGCCAACAACCACTCTGGAGAAGTGTATGGTGTTTCCAGAAACACGTAGGAAACAAAGCAACACAGCCTATGGCACTTCCACTTATGGTCCTATAGCTTAGGGAAATTAAAATCAAAAACACACAGCCACCCCAAAGTTTGGGATGGCTCTGTTTACAAGAACCTCATCTATGGTAGCAGTTAAATATCCCAGAAAGCATAAAATGGATAAAGAAGTTGTGGTATGCACGTACAATGGAATATCACTCAGCAATGAAATCTACGTCATCAGGACCGTAGCGGCATAATGAGTGGATTCAGGTACGATGATTCTATGAGAAATAAGTCAGACAGAAAAAGAAACATCATAAGTTATCACTAATACACGGAATGTAAACTTGGCTACCCATGAACTGAATTACAAAACAGAACAGGGTCTCAAATTTAGCAAACCAACTTATGCTTGCTTATGGGGAAAGGTCAGTTGGGATGCTGCATAAAACCAGAGATTGAAATTAGCACAGATACCGTTCCATAAGCCAAATATATAATAGACAAAACCTACTCCTTGCTCAACGAAATGGACTCAACACCCTATATTCAACGCCTGGCAAGATACCTGACAAGTAAGAATCTTAAAACCCATGGATTTATATGTCTCCATAAGGAAATCAAGCGTGTGTACAGTGGCCTAAAAGCAGCAGTGAAAATCCGATAAATCCCATTATCAAAATGAATTTCAAAAACAAAACACAATGACAGTGAAATAGAGAGCAATTCTTAAATAATTCATTCAGGGCTTGTGATGCAACCTGTATTTACCACATCTACACCCAGAGCTGGAGGAGACATAAGGCTGGACACTTCGGGCTGATAGCATTGGTGAGGTTCGGTGAGCAAACGCAGACCCTTTGAAGTCATACTGCATGGTACCCATTCCATGGGTCCCAACTCTCCAGGTTTAAGGGATTCTTCCTTCAGCTAAAACATGCATGGGAAACCCAGAGTATGGTCCACCGTGTGATTGGGAAACGTTTTAAAATGCATCTCAGTTTTCGTCCCCTGGTACTCGGGTTCAACATTTGAACGCTTTACTAACACTCTCCCCACTTGGAGAGTCAGTGCCTTTAACCTCCTGTTTGGCACAGTTTGCAATTTCTGCGCAAGATGAACAGGCATAGGGAGAACCAATGAGAGACTAGCTGTTGGTGTCTGCACGGGCAAATTGAACGATCATTTCCCACCAGGAAGTGGAATTAACCAAAGGCTCAGCGTGCCCGGCCGGAAACATATTACGGCCTGAAGCAATCCTGCGGTTTTGCGGGCAGCTCACAAGAAAAGGAGGTGAAGAAAGGAGCTCAGGGGCACTGTAATTCACAAACCTGCAGAGTTATGAATGACAGCTATCGTCCAAAAATGTACTGAAGTAAGTCTTCAAAGAGGACTTGAAAGCGGGGCAGAATTTCAGGAAAACGATTTCAGGGGGTAGACTGGAATTGCACTTAAAGCATAGGAAAAGAGGCAGAATGTCGACAATGATGCACTTGGCCAAAAAGGGCGTATGCGTTTTTTCCTGAATATATTCAGGAAAAAACGCATACGCACTTTTTGGCCACCCAAGCAAGCGTGTAAAGGAAATCTGCACTACAATGAAGTCTCACTGCCCCCCAGTCAAAAGGGCCATCTGAAAAAAGTGTAAAATCCAGAAAGGCAGGACAGGTCTTGGAGAACAGGGAGCCTTGTTATGCTGATGGGCGGGATGTAAATTGCCAACAGCCACTCTGGAGAAATGTATGGTGTATCCAGAAACACATAGGAAACAAAGCAAGACAGCCTATGTCACTTCCACTATGGTCCTTTAGCTTAGGGTAATTAAAATCACAAACACACAGCCACCCCAAAGTTTGGGATGGCTCTGTTAACAAGAACCTTGTCTACGGTACAAGTTAAATATCCGAGAAAGGAAAAAATGGATAAAGAAGTTCTGGTACGCACGTACAATGGAATATCACTCAGCAATGAAATCTACGTCTTCAGGCCCGTAGCGGCATAATGAGTGGATTCAAGTATGATGATTTTACGAGAAATAAGTCACACAGAAAAAGAAACATCATAAGATATGACCAATACACGGAATGTAAACTTGGCTACCCATGAACTGAATTACAAAACAGAACAGGGTCTCAAATTTAGAAAACCAACTTATGCTTGCTTATGGGGAAAGGTGAGTTGGGGTGCTGCATAAAACCAGAGATTGAAATTAGCACAGATACCGTTCCATAAGCCAAATATATAATAGACAAGACCTACTCCTTGCTCAAAGAAACGGACTCAAAGCCTGGGAATATACCTGACAAGTAAGAATCTTAAAACCCATGGATTTATATGTCTCCATAAGGAAATCAAGCGTGTGTACATCAGCCTAAACGCAGCAGTGAAAATCCGATAAATCCCATTATCAAAATAAAGTTCAAAACCAACACACATTGACAGTGTAATAGAGAGCAATTCTTAAATAATTCATTCAGGGCTTGTGATGCAACCTGGATTTACCACATCTACACCCAGAGCTGGGTGAGATATACGGCTGGACACTTCGGGCTGATAGCATTTGTGAGGTTCGGTGAGCAAACGCAGACCCTTTGTAGTCATACTGCATGGTACCCATTCCATGGTTCCCAGCTCTCCAGGTTTAAGGGATTTTTCCTTCAGCTAAGACATGCATGGGAAACCCAGAGTATTGTCCACCGTGTGATTGGGAAACGTTTTCAAATATATCTCAGTTTTCGAACCCTGGTACTCGGGTTCACCATTCCAGACACTTTACTAACATTCTCCCCACTTGGAGAGTCAGTGCCTTTAACCTCCTGTTTGGCACAGTTTGCAATTTCTACGCAAGATTAACAGGAATAGGGAGAAACAATGAGAGACTAGCTGTAGGTGTCTGCACGGGCAAATGGAACGCTCATTTCCCACCAGGAAGAGGAATTCACCAAAGGCTCAGTGTGCCCTGACGGAAACAGATTAGGGCCTGCAGCAATCCTGCGGTTTTGCGGCCAGCTCACAAGAAAGCGAGTTGAGGAAACGAGCTCAGGGGCACTGTAATTCACAAACCTGCAGAGTTATGAATGACAGCTATCGTCCAAAAATGTATTGAAGTAAGTCTTCGAAGAGGACTTGAAAGCGGGGCAGAATTTCAGGAAAACGATTTCAGGGGGTAGAATGGAATTGCACGTAAAGCATAGGAATAGAGGCAGAATGTCGACAATGATGCACTGGCCAAAAAGTGCGTATGCGTTTTTTCCTGAATATATTCAGGAAAAAACGCATACGCCATTTTTGGCCAACCAAGCAAGCAGGTAAATGAAATCTGCACTACAATGAAGTCTCACTGCCCCCCGGTCAAAAGGGGCATCTGAAAAAGTGTAAAATCCAGAAAGGCAGGACAGGTCATGGAGAACAGGGAGACTTGTTATGCTGATGGGGGGGATGTAAATTGCAAACAGCCACTCTGGAGAAGTGTATGGGGTTTCCTGAAACACGTAGGAAACAAAGCAACACAGCCTATGGCACTTCCACTTATGGTCCTATAGCTTAGGGAAATTAAAATCAAAAACACACAGACACCCCAGAGTTTGGGACGGCTCTGTTTACAAGAACCTCGTCTACGGTACAAGTAAAATATCCCAGAAAGTAAAAAATGGATAAAGAAGTTGTGGTACGCACGTACAATGGAATATCACTCAGCAATGAAATCTACGTCATCAGGCCCGTAGCGGCATAATGAGTGGATTCAGGTATGATGATTCTACGAGAAATAAGTCACACAGAAAAAGAAACATCATAAGATATCACTAATACACGGAATGTAAACTTGGCTACCCATGAACTGAATTACAAAACAGAACAGGGTCCCAAATTTAGAAAACCAACTTATGCTTGCTTATGGGGAAAGGTGAGTTGGGGTGCTGCATAAAACCAGAGATTGAAATTAGCACAGATACCGTTCCATAAGCCAAATATATAATAGACAAGACCTACTCCTTGCTCAACGAAATGGACTCAACACCCCATATTCAACGCCTGGCAAGATACCTGACAAGTAAGAATCTTAAAACCCATGGATTTATATGTCTCCATAAGGAAATCAAGCGTGTGTACAGCGGCCTAAACGCAGCAGTGAAAATCCGATAAATCCCATTATCACAATAAATTTCAAAAACAAAACAAAATGACAGTGAAATAGAGAGCAATTCTTAAATAATTCATTCAGGGCTTGTGATGCAACCTGGATTTCCCACATCTACACCCAGAGCTGGGTGAGACATAAGGCTGGACACTTCGGGCTGATAGCATTGGTGAGGTTCGGTGAGCAAACGCAGACCCTTTGAAGTCATACTGCATGGTACCCATTCCATGGGTCCCAACTCTCCAGGTTTAAGGGATTCTTCCTTCAGCTAAAACATGCATGGGAAACACATAGTATGGTCCACCGTGTGATTGGGAAACGTTTTCAAATGCATCTCAGTTTTCGTCCCCTGGTACTCGGGTTCACCATTCCAGACGCTTTACTAACACTCTCCCCACTTGGAGAGTCAGTGCCTTTAACCTCCTGTTTGGCACAGTTTGGAATTTCTGAGCAAGATGAACAGGAATAGGGAGAACCAATGAGAGATTAGCTGTAGGTGTCTGCACGAGCAAATTTAATGCTCATTTCCCATCAGGAAGAGGAATTAGCCAAAGGCTCAACATGCCGTGCCGGAACCAGATTAGGGCCTGAAGCAATCCTGCGGTTTTGCGGCCAGCTCACAAGAAAGCGAGTTGAAGAATGGAGCTCAGGGGCACTGTAATTCACAAACCTGCAGAGTTATAAATGACAGCTATCGTCCAAAAATATATTGAAGTAAGGCTGCAAAGAGGACTTGAACGCGGGGCAGAATTCCAGGAATACGATTTCAGGAGGTAGATGGGAAGTCCTCTGAAAGTATAGGAGAAGAGGCAGAACTTCGACAATGATGCACTTGGTCAAAAAGGGCATATGTGTTTCTTCCAGGGCCCTCATTAAAGAGGGCAGGAGGCTCCCAGCATGCTTCAGTGGCCAACAGAGGGCCTACGTCGCCAAGGCGACGTGAGCCATCCAGGCAGGAGTGACCTCACATCAGAGCGCCCACCTTACAGAAGGGTAAGGAACCCAGTCATGATCAGACTCTCACCAGAGTGCCCACATAAGCAAGGGGCTGGGAATCAGGCACGAGTGTCCTCACACCCGTGGGGCCACATCATCGAAAGTTGAGGTACCCAGCACATGTGGCCTCAAACCAGAAGACCCACATCACCATGGGTCTCAGAGCGAGGCAGGCAGGATTAACCTCAAAACACATGGCCCATTGTATAAAAAGGTGAGGAATCCAGCAGTTGGAACATCCCAGCAGGCGGCCCAGAGCACCGAGGCTATGGGATCCAGGCAGTGATGAACTCACAACAGAGGGCCCTCATCGTGATACTGTAAGCAACCCAGCCGTTGTGACCTCAGAGCACAAGGCCCACATCCCCATGGGGAAGGGAACCAAGCAGGAGTGTCATCGCACCAGTGGGCACACAACAGAAAATGTGGGGAGCCCAGCAGTTAGGGCCGGACGCCAGAGGGCCCTCATCACTGAGGAGAGGAGGCTCCCAGCAAGCTCCAACTGCTACCAGAGGGCCGACGTCGCCAATGCGGGGTGTGCCAGCCAGGCAGGAGTGACCTCAGAGCAGAGGGCCAACCACACAAAAGTGTGAGGAACCCAAAGAGGATCAGACTCTCACCAGAGGGCCCACATCACCAAGGGAATGGAAACCAGGCAGGAGTGTCCTCACACCAGTGGGGTCACATCACCGAAATGTGACGGACCCAGCACACGTGGCCTCAAACTACAGGACACACATCACCAAGGGGCTGGGAGTGAGGCAGGCAGGAGGAGCCTCAAAACAGAGGGCCCATTGCGTAAAAAAGGTGAGGAATCCCGCAGTTGGAACCTCCCAGCAGGCGGCCAGGAGCAGCGAGGCTATGGGATCCAGGCCTGACTGAACTCAAAACAGAGGGCCCACATTCTGACACTGTGAGCAACCCAGCCGTTGGGACCACAGAGCAGAAAGCCCACATCCCCTAGGGAAGGGACCCTGGCTGGAGTGTACTCACACGACAGGGCGCACATCAGAAAATTTTGGGAGCCCATGAGTTAGGGCCTGATGCCAGAGGGCCCTCATTACCGAGGGGAGGAGACTCCCAGCAGGCACCAACTCCCAACTGAGGGCCCACATCGCCAACGTGACGTGTGCCAGCCAGGCAGGAGTGACCTCACAGCAGAGGGCCCACCTCCCAGAAGTGTGAGGAATCCAGACAGGATCAGACTCTCACAAGAGGGCCCCAATCACCAAGGGGATGGGAACCAGGCAGGAGTGTCCTCACACCAGTGGGGCCACATCAATAAAGGTGAGGAAACCGGTACATGTGGCCTTAAACCAGAGGACCTACATCACAAAGGGGCTGGGAGTGAGTCAGGAAGTAGGAGCATAAAAACACAGGACCCAAAGAATAAAAAAGGTAAGGAATCCAGCAGTAGGAACCTCCCAGCAGTCGGCTCAGAGCACAGAGTCTATGGGATCTAGGCCTGAGTGAACTAACACCAGAGAGACAACATCATGAAACGGTGAACAACACAGGTGTTGGGACCTTAGAGCAGAAGGCCCACATGCCCATGGGGATGGGAACCTCGCAGGAGTGTCCTCGCACCACTTAGCACGTATCAGAAAATGTGGGTACCCAGCAGTTAGGGCCTGACGCTAGAGGGCCCCCATCACCGAGGGGAGGAGGCTCCCAGCAGGCTCCAAGTGCCACAAGAGGGCCGATGTTGCCCAGGTGGGGTGTGCCAGCCAGGCAGGAGTGACCTCACAGCAGAGGGCCCACCTCACAGAAGGGTGAGGAACCCAGCCAGGATCAGACTCTCACCAGAGGGCCCACATCATCAAGGGGATAGGAAGCAGGCAGGAGTGTCCTCACACCAGTGTGGCCACATCATCCAAAGGCGAGGGACCCAGCACACGTGGCCTCACACCAGAGGACACACATCACCAAGGGACTGGGAGTGAGGCAGGCAGGAGGAGTCTCAAAACAGAGGGTCCATAGAAGAAAAAAGGTGAGGAATCCCGCAGTTGGAACCTCCCAGCAGGTGGCCAGGAGCAGCGAGGCTATGGGATCCAGGCCGGAGAGAACTCACAGCAGAGGGCCCTCATCATGAAACTGAGCAACCCACGGTTGGGACCTCAGAGCAGAAGGCCCACATTCCCATGGGGTTGGGAACCTGGCACGAGTGTACTCGAACCACAGGGCGCATATCAGAAAATATTGGGAGCCCAGGAATTAGGGCCTGACGCCAGAGGGCCCTCATTACCGAGGGCAGGAGACCCCCAGCAGGCACCAAATCCCACCAGAGGGCCGACTTCGCCAAGGCGGGGTGTGCCAGCCAGGCAGGAGTGACGTCAGAGAAGAGGGCCCACCTCACAGAAGTGTGAGGAACCCAACCAGGATCAGACTCTCAGCGGATGGCCCACATCACCAAGGGGATGGGAACCAGGCAGGAGTGTCCTCACACCAGTGGGGCCACATCAGCCAAAGGTGAGGAACCCAGCACATGTGGCCTCAAACCACAGGACACACATCACCAAGGGGCTGGGAGTGAGGCAGGTGTCCGGAGGGGCACATTTAACTCTAATTTCCCACCAGGAAGAGGAATTAACCAAAGGCTCAGAGTGCCGTGCCAGACCCTGATTATGGCCTAAAGCAAACCTGCGGTTCTGTGGCCAGCTTTCAAGGAAACGAGTTAAGAAAGGAAATCACAGGCACTGTAATTCACAAACCTGCAGAGTTATAAATGACAGCTATTGGCAAAAATATACTGAAGTAAGTCTGCAAAGAGGACTTCAAACCGAGGCAGAATTGCAGGAATCATATTTCAGGAGGTAGATTGGAATTGCGTTTAAAGCATGTGAAAAGCGGCAGATCTTTGACAGTGATGCACTTGGACAAAAGTGCGTAAACATTTTTTCCTGAATATATTCAGGAAAAAACACATATGCCCTTTTTGGCCAACCAAGCACTCGAGCAATGGAAATCCGCACTACAATGAAGTCTCATTTCCCATTCGTCAAAAGGGCCATCTGAAAAAAGTGTAAAAACCATAAACACAGGACAGGCCATGGAGAACAGGGAGCCTTGTTATGCTGATGGGCGGGATGTAAATTGCCAACAGACACTCTGGAGATGTTTATGGTGTATCCTGAAACATCTGAAAAACAAAGCTACAGACCCTAGGGCACTTCCACTTTTGGCCCTATAGCTTAGGAAAATTAAAATCAACAAGACACAGCCAACACCAAATTTAGGGCTGCTGTGTTTACAAGAACCTTGAGTCCAGTACAAATTAAATATCCCAGAAAGAAAAATATGGATAAAGGAGTTGTGCTACTTACGTACAATGGAATATCACTCAGCAATGAAATCAATGTCATCAGGCCTGTAGCAGCAAATTGAGTGGATTTAAGTATGATGATTCTAAGAGAAATATGTCACACAGAGAAAGGTAATTATCATAAGATATCACTAATAGAGAGAGTGTAAACTTGGCTACACATAAACTGAATTCCAAAACCGAACAGAGTCTCACATTTAGATAAAAACTTATGCTTGCTTAAGGGGAAAGTTGAGTTGCGGTGCTGTATAAAACCAGAGATTGAAATTAGCACACATACCGTTCCATAAGCCAAATATGTAATAGACAAGACTTACTCTTTGCTCAACGAAATAGACTCATCCATGGTGTATCACCTCACACCTGTTAGAATGGGCATCATCAGAAAATCTACAAACAACAAATGCTGGAAAGGGTGTGGAGATAAGGAACCCTCTTCCGCTATTGTTGGGAATGAAATTGATACAGTCACTGTGGAGAAAGTTATGGAGTTTCTTATAAAACTAAGAATAGAATTACCATATGATACAGCAGTCCCACTACTGGGCATATACCCAGACAAAACCATAAATCAAAAAGAGACATTCACCGCAATGTTCATTGCATCACTATTTACAATATCCAGGTAATGGAAGCAACCTAAATGCCCACAGACAGACGAATGCATAAAGACGTGGTACATATATAAAATGGAATATTACTAAGCCATAAAAAGGAATGAAATTGGGTCATTTGTAGAGACGTTGATGGATCTAGAGACTGTCATACAGAGTGAAGTAAGTCAGAAAGAGAAAAAGAAATCTTGTCTATTAATGGCTATATGTGGAACCTAGACAAATTGTACAGATGAACCGTTTTGCAAGGCAGAAATAGAGCAACAGATGTAGACAACAAACGTATGGACACCAAGGGGGGAAAGCTGTTGGGGGGTGGTGGTGGGAGGAGTTGAGAGATTGGGATTGGCATGTATACATTTATATGTATAAAATAGATAACCAAAAAGAACCTGCTGTATAAAAAAATAAAATAAAATTCAAATTACAAAAAGTAAAACAGAAAAAATATTCTTCCCTTCACATACATGTATTTATATGAATAAATTATTTCCATGCTTATATCTGTAAATACAAAAAAGAGGAATAAAATCTACCTTGAACCAAAAAAGAAAAAAAAACAGAACCCACCAGCTACACAGAGGAAAACCGTATCAGGGCACTTGCTCCAGTTGTAAACAATTCTGAAGTTGGTCGGTGGTGGGGAATCATCTCCCATTCAGCCAGCAGGCCCCACGCAACAAGCGTCCTCATTGCAAAGCTGGGGGACCGTGCCGAGGCATCTGTGAGTAAACGTGGGCTGAGCCCCAGGCCAGCTGCTGCTGAAATGTTCCCACCCTTCCCAGGTAAAACACCTGAATATGTACAAGGACTTGAAAGCCGAGAGGAAGGGCCATGGAGCCACATGAGCGACAGCATGCCAGCCGACTTGGTGCCTGCAGGCCAGCCAGGATGGTCCTGGTCCTGGGTGCTCTTCTGGAAGCTTTCCATTTCCCTGCCTGAGATACCCCTGCTGTCCCGGCCCCCACTGCTTTCTTCCTCACTCACCTCTGCCCAGGGAGAAATTCCAGCGGCAGGTATGGGTGACACATCCTCTTCTTTAGCAGGTGGCATCTTGGCAACTGCTGCAGAAAGTCCAGCAGAGCCCCACTCACACTGGGCCACCCACAAAGCCGTGGCCTCTCACTCCCTCCCACCAGTCCAGCCCCAAGACTGCTGACAGGGCAGAGAAAATGGCGTCAGGCACAGCTGCAGGGGCTCTTGCTGCCTGGAGCGGTGTTTATATTGATCTGAACCCAGGCACACCTGGGGAGGGCTGGCCGGCACGGTCAGGCTTCCCAGGCCAGCCAATAATCACCCCTCAGGGGCTCACAGTTGCAGAAACTGGAACTTGCTGAATCGGCCAGGTCCAAGGAACAGGTGTGGGCTCCTGAGAGTCAGGATAGACAAGGGGCTGCAGCTCTGGCTTGTTTTCTAATTATATTATCTGGCCCATGAGTGGGAGACAACTTCAAGAAAACCCTCTCCTAATGAGAGGAACCCAGGAGTCAGGGAGAGGAGGGGTGGCTGGTGGGTGGAGACAGAGGCCTGGTGCCCCGGGTGCAGTGGAAGTCTCTGGAAGACCAGGTGGAGGGAGGCCACACAGAGTGATGCCCAGGGTCACAGACCTGTCGGAGCTGCTGTTTGTTAGTTCAAGTCCTGCTCTGAGGTGCTCTGTGTCAGATCTGAGTGACAGGTGAGCTGGGAGTGCTCTGCAATGAGGGCGATATGCACGGTTCCTGTGTTCCCAGCCCTGCCATGGTACCTGCAAGGGTAGCTCTGTATCCTGGGAGGGGCCTGACCACGAGAGCCCCGTGGGCTGGGGTGGGGTACCTGCCCAGGTGAGCTCCATATCCTGGGATTGGCCTGACCTCGAGAGCCCCATGGGCTGCTGGAGTCCTGGTAAAGGATGTCAGGACAGTCAGTGAAGCCACCGAGGATATACCTCCAGTAGTTCCTAAATCCTACACCCTGCTGGTCATTCTACCAACCACCAGGACATGGTATTCTGTATTAGTCTTCAATGATGCCTTCTTTTGTATTCTATTAGTCCCAGAGTCACAAGAAATTTTGGCTTGTGAGTGGCAGGACTCAACATACAACTAAAACAATACTTCCGGGCCGTGTTGCCCCAAGGGTTCAAAAATTCCCACACCATCTTTGGGGAAAGCTCAGCTAAAGACCTAAAAGTTCTACCTCTGGAAAAGGAAACACTCCTTCAATATGCAGACGACATTCTGATCGCCAGCCCTACTAAGGAGACCTCTGAACTACCAAGCCAATAAAGGATACAAGTTGTCCAAGAAAAAGCTCAAATATCACAGACTACGGTGACCTGCCTGGGCTTCATTCTCACAGAAGGTCGGAGAAGCCCATCCCAGGAAAGGGAAGAAACAATTTACAGCCTTACCCATTTCTAAAACTAGAAGACAGCTTAGGGGTTCCTGGGGAGGCCAGGGTTTGCTGCTTCTGGATCCCTAACTACAGTCTACTAGCTCGGCCTCTATATGAAACACTGAAAGGAAAAGGTGATGATCCTTTTGAATAGAATGCAGAAGTGGCCTTTCAAGAATGGAAAGAGCAGTCAATTCAGACCCTTGCCCTGGAACTCCCTAATTTAGCTAAACCCTTTGACCTTTACATTCCTGGTGAACGGTGAATCGCCACTGGAGTATTAGTGCAAAACCTGGGACCACTTGAAATGGAACAATGCAAGAATGCGATCCAGGTAGGATAAACTACGGTCACCAAGGGGCTTGGCCCACCGCCACATCTGGCCAAGATACTGGCAGTATCTGATAACCTGGAAATCAGCAGCCCAAAAGGCAACCTCCTTCCTAAGGGAAAAGGAATCCTCGTGGTGATCCTAACCCCCAACCATGCCCTGAAGTTGCAGGGTTGGCTCCGTGGGCACACTGATCTTGAGGGAGGAGGCCCTCCAACTCCAACCTCCATAGAGATAACCGGGGCAAAGGGGCACCATGACGACTCATGTGAAGGTGTCTGCACATGCAAATTTAACGCTCATTTCCCACAAGGAAGAGGAATTAACCAAAGGCTCAGCATGCCATGCCGGAACTATATTAGGGCCTGAAGCAATCCTTCGGGTTTGTGGCCAGCTCACAAGAAAGCGAGTTGAAGAAAGGAGCTCAGGGGCACTGTAATTCACAAACCTGCAGAGTAATGAATTACAGCTATCGTCCAAAAATGTTTTGAAGTAAGTCTTCGAAGAGGACTTGAAATCGGGGCAGAATTTCAGGAAAACGATTTCAGGGGGTAGAATGGAATTGTACTAAAAGCAAAGGAAAAGAGGCAGAATGTCGACAACGATGCACTTGGCCAAAAAGGGCGTATGCGTTTTTTCCTGAATATATTCAGGAAAAAACGCATACGCCCTTTTTGGCCAACCAAGCAAGCGTGTAAAGGAAATCTGCACTACAATGAAGTCTCACTGCCCCCCCAGTCAAAAGGGCCATCTGAAAAAAGTGTAAAATCCAGAAAGGCAGGACAGGTCATGGAGAACAGGGAGCCTTGTCATGCTGATGGGCGGGATGTAAATTGCCAACAGCCACTCTGGAGAAGTGTATGGTGTTTCCTGAAACACGTAGGAAACAAAGCAACACAGCCTATGTCACTTCCACTTATGGTCCTATAGCTTAGGGAAATTAAAATCAAAAACACACAGCCACCCCAGAGTTTGGGACGGCTCTGTTTACAAGAACCTCGTCTACGGTACAAGTAAAATATCCCAGAAAGCAAAAAATGGATAAAGAAGTTGTGGTACGCACGTACAATGGAATATCACTCAGCAATGAAATCTACTTCATCAGGCCCGTAGCGGCATAATGAGTGGATTCAGGTATGATGATTCTACGAGAAATAAGTCACACAGAAAAAGAAACATCATAAGATATGACTAATACACGGAATGTAAACTTGGCTACCCATGAACTGAATTACAAAACAGAACAGGGTCTCAAATTTAGAAAACCAACTTATGCTTGCTTATGGGGAAAGGTGAGTTGGGTGCTGCATAAAACCAGAGATTGAAATTAGCACAGATACCGTTCCATAAGCCAAATATATAATAGACAAGCCCTACACCTTGCTCAACGAAACGGACTCAAAGCCTGGGAATATACCTGACAAGTAAGAATCTTAAAACCCATGGATTTATATGTCTCCATAAGGAAATCAAGCGTGTGTACAGCAGCCTAAACGCAGCAGTGAAAATCCGATAAATCCCATTATCAAAATAAATTTCCAAACCAAAACACATTGACAGTGAAATAGAGAGCAATTCTTAAATAATTCATTCAGGGCTTGTGATGCAACCTGGATTTACCACATCTACACCCAGAGCTGGGTGAGATATACGGCTGGACACTTCGGGCTGATAGCATTTGTGAGGTTCGGTGAGCAAACGCAGACCCATTGTAGTCATACTGCATGGTACCCATTCCATGGTTCCCAGCTCTCCAGGTTTAAGGGATTCTTCCTTCAGCTAAAACATGCATGGGAAACCCAGAGTATTGTCCACCGTGTGATTGGGAAACGTTTTCAAATATATCTCAGTTTTCGAACCCTGGTACTCGGGTTCACCATTCCAGACACTTTACTAACATTCTCCCCACTTGGAGAGTCAGTGCCTTTAACCTCCTGTTTGGCACAGTTTGCAATTTCTACGCAAGATTAACAGGAATAGGGAGAAACAATGAGAGACTAGCTGTAGGTGTCTGCACGGGCAAATGGAACGCTCATTTCCCACCAGGAATAGGAATTCACCAAAGGCTCAGTGTGCCCTGACGGAAACAGATTAGGGCCTGCAGCAATCCTGCGGTTTTGCGGCCAGCTCACAAGAAAGCGAGTTGAGGAAACGAGCTCAGGGGCACTGTAATTCACAAACCTGCAGACTTATGAATGACAGCTATCGTCCAAAAATGTATTGAAGTAAGTCTTCGAAGAGGACTTGAAAGCGGGGCAGAATTTCAGGAAAACGATTTCAGGGGGTAGACTGGAATTGCACTTAAAGCATAGGAATAGAGGCAGAATGTCGACAATGATGCACTGGCCAAAAAGTGCGTATGCGTTTTTTCCTGAATATATTCAGGAAAAAACGCATACGCCATTTTTGGCCAAGCAAGCAAGCAGGTAAATGAAATCTGCACTACAATGAAGTCTCACTGCCCCCCGGTCAAAAGGGGCATCTGAAAAAGTGTAAAATTCAGAAAGGCAGGACAGGTCATGGAGAACAGGGAGACTTGTTATTCTGATGGGGGGGATGTAAATTGCAAACAGCCACTCTGGAGAAGTGTATGGGGTTTCCTGAAACACGTAGGAAACAAAGCAACGGAGCCTATGTCACTTCCACTTATGGTCCTATAGCTTAGGGAAATTAAAATCAAAAACACACAGCCACCCCAAAGTTTGGGACAGCTCTGTTTACAAGAACGTCGTCTACGGTACAAGTTAAATATCCCAGAATGTGAAAAATGGTTAAAGAAGTTGTGGTACGCACGTACAATGGAATATCACTCACCAATGAAATCTGTGTCATCAGGCCCGTCGCGGCATATTGAGTTGATCCAGTTACGATGATTCTAAGTGAAATAAGTCACACAGAAAATGAAACATCATAAGATATCACTAATACACGGAATGTAAACTTGGCTACACATGAACTGAATTACAAAACAGAACAGGGTCTCAAATTTAGAACACCAACTTATGCTTGCTTATGGGGAAAGGTGAGGTGGGGTGCTGCATAAAACCAGAGATAGAAATTAGCACACATACCTTTCCATAAGCCAAATATGTAATAGTCAAGACTTACACCTTGCTCAACGAAATGGACTAAACACACCATATTCAACTCCTAGGATTACACATGACTAGTAAGAATCTTCAAATCCATGGATTTATATGTCTCCGTAAGAGAATCAAGTGTGTGTACATCTGCATGAAGGCAGCAGAGAAAATCCGATAAATCCCATTATCAAAATAAACTACAAAAACAAACACAATGACAGTGAAATAGAGAGCAATTCTTAAATAATTCATTCAGGGCTTGTGATGCAACCTGGATTTACCACATCTACACCTAGAGCTGAGTGAGACATAAGGTTCGACACTTTGGGCTGATAGCATTGGTGAGGTTCGGTGAGAAAATGCAGGCCATTTGAAGTCATACTGCATGGTACCCATTGCATGGGTCCCACCTCTCCAGGTTTAAGGGATTCTTCCTTCAGGTAAAACACGCATGGGAAACCCAGAATATGGTCCACCGTGTGACCGGGAAACCTTTTTAAATGCATCTCAGTTTTCTTCCCCTCATACTCGGTTTTACCATTCCAGACGCTTTACTAACTCTTTCCCCAATTGGAGAGTCAGTGCCTTTAACCTCCTGTTTGGCACAGTTTGGAATTTCTGAGCAAGATGAACAGGAATAGGGAGAACCAATGAGAGATTAGCTGTAGGTGTCTGCACGAGCAAATTTAATGCTCATTTCCCATCAGGAAGAGGAATTAGCCAAAGGCTCAACATGCCGTGCCGGAACCAGATTAGGGCCTGAAGCAATCCTGCGGTTTTGCGGCCAGCTCACAAGAAAGCGAGTTGAAGAATGGAGCTCAGGGGCACTGTAATTCACAAACCTGCAGAGTTATAAATGACAGCTATCGTCCAAAAATATATTGAAGTAAGGCTGCAAAGAGGACTTGAACGCGGGGCAGAATTCCAGGAATACGATTTCAGGAGGTAGATGGGAAGTCCTCTGAAAGTATAGGAGAAGAGGCAGAACTTCGACAATGATGCACTTGGTCAAAAAGGGCATATGCGTTTCTTCCAGGGCCCTCATTAAAGAGGGTAGGAGGCTCCCAGCATGCTTCAGTGGCCAACAGAGGGCCTACGTCGCCAAGGCGACGTGAGCCATCCAGGCAGGAGTGACCTCACATCAGAGCGCCCACCTCACAGAAGGGTAAGGAACCCAGTCATGATCAGACTCTCACCAGAGTGCCCACATAAGCAAGGGGCTGGGAATCAGGCACGAGTGTCCTCACACCCGTGGGGCCACATCATCGAAAGTTGAGGTACCCAGCACATGTGGCCTCAAACCAGAAGACCCACATCACCATGGGTCTCAGAGCGAGGCAGGCAGGATTAACCTCAAAACACATGGCCCATTGTATAAAAAGGTGAGGAATCCAGCAGTTGGAACATCCCAGCAGGCGGCCCAGAGCACCGAGGCTATGGGATCCAGGCAGTGATGAACTCACAACAGAGGGCCCTCATCGTGATACTGTAAGCAACCCAGCCGTTGTGACCTCAGAGCACAAGGCCCACATCCCCATGGGGAAGGGAACCAAGCAGGAGTGTCATCGCACCAGTGGGCACACAACAGAAAATGTGGGGAGCCCAGCAGTTAGGGCCGGACGCCAGAGGGCCCTCATCACTGAGGAGAGGAGGCTCCCAGCAAGCTCCAACTTCTACCAGAGGGCCGACGTCGCCAATGCGGGGTGTGCCAGCCAGGCAGGAGTGACCTCAGAGCAGAGGGCCAACCACACAAAAGTGTGAGGAACCCAAAGAGGATCAGACTCTCACCAGAGGGCCCACATCACCAAGGGAATGGAAACCAGGCAGGAGTGTCCTCACACCTGTGGGGCCACATCCCCGAAATGTGACGGACCCAGCACACGTGGCCTCAAACTACAGGACACACATCACCAAGGGGCTGGGAGTGAGGCAGGCAGGAGGAGCCTCAAAACAGAGGGCCCATTGCGTAAAAAAGGTGAGGAATCCCGCAGTTGGAACCTCCCAGCAGGCGGCCAGGAGCAGCAAGGCTATGGGATCCAGGCCTGACTGAACTCAAAACAGAGGGCCCACATTCTGACACTGTGAGCAACCCAGCCGTTGGGACCACAGAGCAGAAAGCCCACATCCCCTAGGGAAGGGACCCTGGCTGGAGTGTACTCACACGACAGGGCGCACATCAGAAAATTTTGGGAGCCCATGAGTTAGGGCCTGACGCCAGAGGGCCCTCATTACCGAGGGGAGGAGACTCCCAGCAGGCACCAACTCCCAACTGAGGGCCCACATCGCCAACGTGACGTGTGCCAGCCAGGCAGGAGTGACCTCACAGCAGAGGGCCCACCTCCCAGAAGTGTGAGGAATCCAGACAGGATCAGACTCTCACAAGAGGGCCCCAATCACCAAGGGGATGGGAACCAGGCAGGAGTGTCCTCACACCAGTGGGGCCACATCAATAAAGGTGAGGAAACCGGTACATGTGGCCTTAAACCAGAGGACCTACATCACAAAGGGGCTGGGAGTGAGTCAGGAAGTAGGAGCATAAAAACACAGGACCCAAAGAATAAAAAAGGTAAGGAATCCAGCAGTAGGAACCTCCCAGCAGTCGGCTCAGAGCACAGAGTCTATGGGATCTAGGCCTGAGTGAACTAACACCAGAGAGACAACATCATGAAACGGTGAACAACACAGGTGTTGGGACCTTAGAGCAGAAGGCCCACATGCCCATGGGGATGGGAACCTCGCAGGAGTGTCCTCGCACCACTTAGCACGTATCAGAAAATGTGGGTACCCAGCAGTTAGGGCCTGACGCTAGAGGGCCCCCATCACCGAGGGGAGGAGGCTCCCAGCAGGCTCCAAGTGCCACAAGAGGGCCGATGTTGCCCAGGTGGGGTGTGCCAGCCAGGCAGGAGTGACCTCACAGCAGAGGGCCCACCTCACAGAAGGGTGAGGAACCCAGCCAGGATCAGACTCTCACCAGAGGGCCCACATCATCAAGGGGATAGGAAGCAGGCAGGAGTGTCCTCACACCAGTGTGGCCACATCATCCAAAGGCGAGGGACCCAGCACACGTGGCCTCACACCAGAGGACACACATCACCAAGGGACTGGGAGTGAGGCAGGCAGGAGGAGTCTCAAAACAGAGGGTCCATAGAAGAAAAAAGGTGAGGAATCCCGCAGTTGGAACCTCCCAGCAGGTGGCCAGGAGCAGCGAGGCTATGGGATCCAGGCCGGAGAGAACTCACAGCAGAGGGCCCTCATCATGAAACTGAGCAACCCACGGTTGGGACCTCAGAGCAGAAGGCCCACATTCCCATGGGGTTGGGAACCTGGCACGAGTGTACTCGAACCACAGGGCGCATATCAGAAAATATTGGGAGCCCAGGAATTAGGGCCTGACGCCAGAGGGCCCTCATTACCGAGGGCAGGAGACCCCCAGCAGGCACCAAATCCCACCAGAGGGCCGACTTCACCAAGGCGGGGTGTGCCAGCCAGGCAGGAGTGACGTCAGAGAAGAGGGCCCACCTCACAGAAGTGTGAGGAACCCAACCAGGATCAGACTCTCAGCGGATGGCCCACATCACCAAGGGGATGGGAACCAGGCAGGAGTGTCCTCACACCAGTGGGGCCACATCAGCCAAAGGTGAGGAACCCAGCACATGTGGCCTCAAACCACAGGACACACATCACCAAGGGGCTGGGAGTGAGGCAGGTGCCCGGAGGGGCACATTTAACTCTAATTTCCCACCAGGAAGAGGAATTAACCAAAGGCTCAGAGTGCCGTGCCAGACCCTGATTATGGCCTAAAGCAAACCTGCGGTTCTGTGGCCAGCTTTCAAGGAAACGAGTTAAGAAAGGAAATCACAGGCACTGTAATTCACAAACCTGCAGAGTTATAAATGACAGCTATTGGCAAAAATATACTGAAGTAAGTCTGCAAAGAGGACTTCAAAACGAGGCAGAATTGCAGGAATCATATTTCAGGAGGTAGATTGGAATTGCGTTTAAAGCATGTGAAAAGCGGCAGATCTTTGACAGTGATGCACTTGGACAAAAGTGCGTAAACATTTTTTCCTGAATATATTCAGGAAAAAACACATATGCCCTTTTTGGCCAACCAAGCACTCGAGCAATGGAAATCCGCACTACAATGAAGTCTCATTTCCCATTCGTCAAAAGGGCCATCTGAAAAATGTGTAAAAACCAGAAACACAGGACAGGCCATGGAGAACAGGGAGCCTTGTTATGCTGATGGGCGGGATGTAAATTGCCAACAGACACTCTGGAGATGTTTATGGTGTATCCTGAAACATCTGAAAAACAAAGCTACAGACCCTAGGGCACTTCCACTTTTGGCCCTATAGCTTAGGAAAATTAAAATCAACAAGACACAGCCAACACCAAATTTAGGGCTGCTGTGTTTACAAGAACCTTGAGTCCAGTACAAATTAAATATCCCAGAAAGAAAAATATGGATAAAGGAGTTGTGCTACTTACGTACAATGGAATATCACTCAGCAATGAAATCAATGTCATCAGGCCTGTAGCAGCAAATTGAGTGGATTTAAGTATGATGATTCTAAGAGAAATATGTCACACAGAGAAAGGTAATTATCATAAGATATCACTAATAGAGAGAGTGTAAACTTGGCTACACATAAACTGAATTCCAAAACCGAACAGAGTCTCACATTTAGATAAAAACTTATGCTTGCTTAAGGGGAAAGTTGAGTTGCGGTGCTGTATAAAACCAGAGATTGAAATTAGCACACATACCGTTCCATAAGCCAAATATGTAATAGACAAGACCTACTCTTTGCTCAACGAAATAGACTCATCCATGGTGTATCACCTCACACCTGTTAGAATGGGCATCATCAGAAAATCTACAAACAACAAATGCTGGAAAGGGTGTGGAGATAAGGAACCCTCTTCCGCTATTGTTGGGAATGAAATTGATACAGTCACTGTGGAGAAAGTTATGGAGTTTCTTATAAAACTAAGAATAGAATTACCATATGATACAGCAGTCCCACTACTGGGCATATACCCAGACAAAACCATAAATGAGAAAGAGACATTCACCGCAATGTTCATTGCATCACTATTTACAATATCCAGGTAATGGAAGCAACCTAAATGCCCACAGACAGACGAATGCATAAAGACGTGGTACATATATAAAATGGAATATTACTAAGCCATAAAAAGGAATGAAATTGGGTCATTTGTAGAGACGTTGATGGATCTAGAGACTGTCATACAGAGTGAAGTAAGTCAGAAAGAGAAAAAGAAATCTTGTCTATTAATGGCTATATGTGGAACCTAGACAAATTGTACAGATGAACCGTTTTGCAAGGCAGAAATAGAGCAACAGATGTAGACAACAAACGTATGGACACCAAGGGGGGAAAGCTGTTGGGGGGTGGTGGTGGGAGGAGTTGAGAGATTGGGATTGGCATGTATACATTTATATGTATAAAATAGATAACCAAAAAGAACCTGCTGTATAAAAAAATAAAATAAAATTCAAATTACAAAAAGTAAAACAGAAAAAATATTCTTCCCTTCACATACATGTATTTATATGAATAAATTATTTCCATGCTTATATCTGTAAATACAAAAAAGAGGAATAAAATCTACCTTGAACCAAAAAAGAAAAAAAAACAGAACCCACCAGCTACACAGAGGAAAACCGTATCAGGGCACTTGCTCCAGTTGTAAACAATTCTGAAGTTGGTCGGTGGTGGGGAATCATCTCCCATTCAGCCAGCAGGCCCCACGCAACAAGCGTCCTCATTGCAAAGCTGGGGGACCGTGCCGAGGCATCTGTGAGTAAACGTGGGCTGAGCCCCAGGCCAGCTGCTGCTGAAATGTTCCCACCCTTCCCAGGTAAAACACCTGAATATGTACAAGGACTTGAAAGCCTAGAGGAAGGGCCATGGAGCCACATGAGCGACAGCATGCCAGCCGACTTGGTGCCTGCAGGCCAGCCAGGATGGTCCTGGTCCTGGGTGCTCTTCTGGAAGCTTTCCATTTCCCTGCCTGAGATACCCCTGCTGTCCCGGCCCCCACTGCTTTCTTCCTCACTCACCTCTGCCCAGGGAGAAATTCCAGCGGCAGGTATGGGTGACACATCCTCTTCTTTAGCAGGTGGCATCTTGGCAACTGCTGCAGAAAGTCCAGCAGAGCCCCACTCACACTGGGCCACCCACAAAGCCGTGGCCTCTCACTCCCTCCCACCAGTCCAGCCCCAAGACTGCTGACAGGGCAGAGAAAATGGCGTCAGGCACAGCTGCAGGGGCTCTTGCTGCCTGGAGCGGTGTTTATATTGATCTGAACCCAGGCACACCTGGGGAGGGCTGGCCGGCACGGTCAGGCTTCCCAGGCCAGCCAATAATCACCCCTCAGGGGCTCACAGTTGCAGAAACTGGAACTTGCTGAATCGGCCAGGTCCAAGGAACAGGTGTGGGCTCCTGAGAGTCAGGATAGACAAGGGGCTGCAGCTCTGGCTTGTTTTCTAATTATATTATCTGGCCCATGAGTGGGAGACAACTTCAAGAAAACCCTCTCCTAATGAGAGGAACCCAGGAGTCAGGGAGAGGAGGGGTGGCTGGTGGGTGGACACAGAGGCCTGGTGCCCCGGGTGCAGTGGAAGTCTCTGGAAAACCAGATGGAGGGAGGCCACACAGAGTGATGCCCAGGGTCACAGACCTGTCGGAGCTGCTGTTTGTTAGTTCAAGTCCTGCTCTGAGATGCTCTGTGTCAGATCTGAGTGACAGGTGAGCTGGGAGTGCTCTGCAATGAGGGCGATATGCACGGTTCCTGTGTTCCCAGCCCTGCCATGGTACCTGCAAGGGTAGCTCTGTATCCTGGGAGGGGCCTGACCACGAGAGCCCCATGGGCTGCAGGGGGACCTGCCCATGGAACCCCATATCCTGGGAGGGTCCTGAACACGAGAGCCCCGTGGGCTGGGGTGGGGTACCTGCCCAGGTGAGCTCCATATCCTGGGATTGGCCTGACCTCGAGAGCCCCATGGGCTGCTGGAGTCCTGGTAAAGGATGTCAGGACAGTCAGTGAAGCCACCGAGGATATACCTCCAGTAGTTCCTAAATCCTACACCCTGCTGGTCATTCTACCAACCACCAGGACATGGTATTCTGTATTAGTCTTCAATGATGCCTTCTTTTTTATTCTATTAGTCCCAGATTCACAAGAAATTTTGGCTTGTGAGTGGCAGGACTCAACATACAGCTAAAACAATACTTCCGGGCCGTGTTGCCCCAAGGGTTCAAAAATTCCCACACCATCTTTGGGGAAAGCTCAGCTAAAGACCTAAAAGTTCTACCTCTGGAAAAGGAAACACTCCTTCAATATGCAGACGACATTCTGATCGCCAGCCCTACTAAGGAGACCTCTGAACTACGAAGCCAATAAAGGATACAAGTTGTCCAAGAAAAAGCTCAAATATCACAGACTACGGTGACCTGCCTGGGCTTCATTCTCACAGAAGGTCGGAGAAGCCCATCCCAGGAAAGGGAAGAAACAATTTACAGCCTTACCCATTTCTGAAACTAGAAGACAGCTTAGGGGTTCCTGGGGAGGCCAGGGTTTGCTGCTTCTGGATCCCTAACTACAGTCTACTAGCTCGGCCTCTATATGAAACACTGAAAGGAAAAGGTGATGATCCTTTTGAATAGAATGCAGAAGTGGCCTTTCAAGAATGGAAAGAGCAGTCAATTCAGACCCTTGCCCTGGAACTCCCTAATTTAGCTAAACCCTTTGACCTTTACATTCCTGGTGAACGGTGAATCGCCATTGGAGTATTAGTGCAAAACCTGGGACCACTTGAAATGGAACAATGCAAGAATGCGATCCAGGTAGGATAAACTACGGTCACCAAGGGGCTTGGCCCACCGCCACATCTGGCCAAGATACTGGCAGTATCTGATAACCTGGAAATCAGCAGCCCAAAAGGCCACCTCCCTGCTAAGGAAAAAGGAACCCTCGTGCTGATCCTAACCCCCAGCCATGCCCTGAAGTTGCAGGGTTTGCTCCGTGGGCACACTGATCTTGAGTGAGGAGGCCTTCCAACTCCAACCTCCATAGAGATAACTGGGGCAAAGGGGCACCATGACGACTCATGTGAAGGTGTCTGCACATGGAAATTTAACGCTCATTTCCCACCAGGAAGAGGAATTAACCAAAGGCTCAGCATGCCATGCCGGAACCATATTAGGGCCTGAAGCAATCCTGCGGGTTTGCGGCCAGCTCACAAGAAAGCGAGTTGAAGAAAGGAGCTCAGGGGCACTGTAATTCACAAAATTGCAGAGTAATGAATGACAGCTATCGTCCAAAAATGTTTTGAAGTAAGTCTTCGAAGAGGACGTGAAATCGGGGCAGAATTTCAGGAAAACGATTTCAGGGGGTAGACTGGAATTGCACTTTAAGAATAAGATTAGAGGCAGAATGTCGACAATGATGCACTTGGCCAAAAAGGGCGTATGCGTTTTTTCCTGAATATATTCAGGAAAAAACGCATACGCCCTTTTTGGCCAACCAAGCAACCGTGTAAAGGAAATGTGTACTACAATGAAGTCTCACTGCCCCCCGGTCAAAAGGGCCATCTGAAAAATGTGTAAATTCCAGAAAGGCACGACAGGTCATGGAGAACAGGGAGACTTGTTATGCTGATGGGCGGGATGTAAATTGCCAACAGCCACTCTGGAGAAGTGTATGGTGTTTCCTGAAACACGTAGGAAACAAAGCAACACAGCCTATGGCACTTCCACTTATGGTCCTATAGCATAGAGAAATTAAAATCAAAAACACACAGCCACCCCAAAATTTGGGATGGCTCTGTTTACAAGAACCTCGTCTACGGTACAAGTTAAATATCCGAGAAAGCAAAAAATGGATAAAGAAGTTGTGGTACGCACGTACAATGGAATATCACTCAGCAATGAAACCTACGTCATCAGGCCCGTAGCGGCATAATGAGTGGATTCAGGTACGATGATTCTACGAGAAATAAGTCACACAGAAAAAGAAACATCATAAGATATCACTAATACACGGAATGTAAACTTGGCCACACATGAACTGAATTACAAAACAGAACAGGGTCTCAAATTTAGAAAACCAACTTATGCTTGCTTATGGGGAAAGGTGAGTTGGGGTGCTGCATAAAACCAGAGATTGAAATTAGCACAGATACCGTTCCATAAGCCAAATATATAATAGACAAGCCCTACTCCTTGCTCAACGAAATGGACTCAACACCCCATATTCAACGCCTGGCAAGATACCTGACAAGTAAGAATCTTAAAACCCATGGATTTATATGTCTCCATAAGGAAATCAAGCGTGTGTACAGCGGCCTAAACGCAGCAGTGAAAATCCGATAAATCCCATTATCAAAATAAATTTCAAAAACAAAACAAAATGACAGTGAAATAGAGAGCAATTCTTAAATAATTCATTCAGGGTTTGTGATGCAACCTGGATTTACCACATCTACACCCAGAGCTGGGTGAGACATAAGGCTGGACACTTCGGGCTGATAGCATTGGTGAGGTTCGGTGAGCAAATGCAGACCCTTTGAAGTCATACTGCATGGTAACCATTCCATGGGTCCCAACTCTCCAGGTTTAAGGAATTCTTCCTTCAGCTAAAACATGCATGGGAAACCCACAGTACTGTGCACTGTGTGACCGGGAAACGTTTTCAAATGCATCTCAGTTATCGTCCCCTGGTACTCGGTTTCACCATTCCAGACGCTTTACTAACACTCTCCCCACTTGGAGAGTCAGTGCCTTTAACCTCCTGTTTGGCACAGTTTGGAATTTCTGAGCAAGATGAACAGGAATAGGGAGAACCAATGAGAGATTAGCTGTAGGTGTCTGCACGAGCAAATTTAACGCTCATTTCCCATCAGGAAGAGGAATTAGCCAAAGGCTCAACATGCCGTGCCGGAACCAGATTAGGGCCTGAAGCAATCCTGCGGTTTTGCGGCCAGCTCACAAGAAAGCGAGTTGAAGAATGGAGCTCAGGGGCACTGTAATTCACAAACCTGCAGAGTTATAAATGACAGCTATTGTCCAAAAATATATTGAAGTAAGGCTGCAAAGAGGACTTGAACGCGGGGCAGAATTCCAGGAATACGATTTCAGGAGGTAGATGGGAAGTCCTCTGAAAGTATAGGAGAAGAGACAGAACTTCGACAATGATGCACTTGGTCAAAAAGGGCATATGTGTTTCTTCCAGGGCCCTCATTAAAGAGGGTAGGAGGCTCCCAGCATGCTTCAGTGGCCAACAGAGGGCCTACGTCGCCAAGGCGACGTGAGCCATCCAGGCAGGAGTGA
Organism: Delphinapterus leucas; assembly: GCF_059928025.1. Classification (NCBI taxonomy): domain Eukaryota; kingdom Metazoa; phylum Chordata; class Mammalia; order Artiodactyla; family Monodontidae; genus Delphinapterus; species Delphinapterus leucas. The sequence continues at coordinate 499,653 of NW_028322267.1, forward strand.
CCTCACATCAGAGCGCCCACCTCACAGAAGGGTAAGGAACCCAGTCATGATCAGACTCTCACCAGAGTGCCCACATAAGCAAGGGGCTGGGAATCAGGCACGAGTGTCCTCACACCCGTGGGGCCACATCATCGAAAGTTGAGGTACCCAGCACATGTGGCCTCAAACCAGAAGACCCACATCACCATGGGTCTCAGAGCGAGGCAGGCAGGATTAACCTCAAAACACATGGCCCATTGTATAAAAAGGTGAGGAATCCAGCAGTTGGAACATCCCAGCAGGCGGCCCAGAGCACCGAGGCTATGGGATCCAGGCAGTGATGAACTCACAACAGAGGGCCCTCATCGTGATACTGTAAGCAACCCAGCCGTTGTGACCTCAGAGCACAAGGCCCACATCCCCATGGGGAAGGGAACCAAGCAGGAGTGTCATCGCACCAGTGGGCACACAACAGAAAATGTGGGAAGCCCAGCAGTTAGGGCCGGACGCCAGAGGGCCCTCATCACTGAGGAGAGGAGGCTCCCAGCAAGCTCCAACTGCTACCAGAGGGCCGACGTCGCCAATGCGGAGTGTGCCAGCCAGGCAGGAGTGACCTCAGAGCAGAGGGCCAACCACACAAAAGTGTGAGGAACCCAAAGAGGATCAGACTCTCACCAGAGGGCCCACATCACCAAGGGAATGGAAACCAGGCAGGAGTGTCCTCACACCAGTGGGGTCACATCACCGAAATGTGACGGACCCAGCACACGTGGCCTCAAACTACAGGACACACATCACCAAGGGGCTGGGAGTGAGGCAGGCAGGAGGAGCCTCAAAACAGAGGGCCCATTGCGTAAAAAAGGTGAGGAATCCCGCAGTTGGAACCTCCCAGCAGGCGGCCAGGAGCAGCGAGGCTATGGGATCCAGGCCTGACTGAACTCAAAACAGAGGGCCCACATTCTGACACTGTGAGCAACCCAGCCGTTGGGACCACAGAGCAGAAAGCCCACATCCCCTAGGGAAGGGACCCTGGCTGGAGTGTACTCACACGACAGGGCGCACATCAGAAAATTTTGGGAGCCCATGAGTTAGGGCCTGACGCCAGAGGGCCCTCATTACCGAGGGGAGGAGACTCCCAGCAGGCACCAACTCCCAACTGAGGGCCCACATCGCCAACGTGACGTGTGCCAGCCAGGCAGGAGTGACCTCACAGCAGAGGGCCCACCTCCCAGAAGTGTGAGGAATCCAGACAGGATCAGACTCTCACAAGAGGGCCCCAATCACCAAGGGGATGGGAACCAGGCAGGAGTGTCCTCACACCAGTGGGGCCACATCAATAAAGGTGAGGAAACCGGTACATGTGGCCTTAAACCAGAGGACCTACATCACAAAGGGGCTGGGAGTGAGTCAGGAAGTAGGAGCATAAAAACACAGGACCCAAAGAATAAAAAAGGTAAGGAATCCAGCAGTAGGAACCTCCCAGCAGTCGGCTCAGAGCACAGAGTCTATGGGATCTAGGCCTGAGTGAACTAACACCAGAGAGACAACATCATGAAACGGTGAACAACACAGGTGTTGGGACCTTAGAGCAGAAGGCCCACATGCCCATGGGGATGGGAACCTCGCAGGAGTGTCCTCGCACCACTTAGCACGTATCAGAAAATGTGGGTACCCAGCAGTTAGGGCCTGACGCTAGAGGGCCCCCATCACCGAGGGGAGGAGGCTCCCAGCAGGCTCCAAGTGCCACAAGAGGGCCGATGTTGCCCAGGTGGGGTGTGCCAGCCAGGCAGGAGTGACCTCACAGCAGAGGGCCCACCTCACAGAAGGGTGAGGAACCCAGCCAGGATCAGACTCTCACCAGAGGGCCCACATCATCAAGGGGATAGGAAGCAGGCAGGAGTGTCCTCACACCAGTGTGGCCACATCATCCAAAGGCGAGGGACCCAGCACACGTGGCCTCACACCAGAGGACACACATCACCAAGGGACTGGGAGTGAGGCAGGCAGGAGGAGTCTCAAAACAGAGGGTCCATAGAAGAAAAAAGGTGAGAAATCCCGCAGTTGGAACCTCCCAGCAGGTGGCCAGGAGCAGCGAGGCTATGGGATCCAGGCCGGAGAGAACTCACAGCAGAGGGCCCTCATCATGAAACTGAGCAACCCACGGTTGGGACCTCAGAGCAGAAGGCCCACATTCCCATGGGGTTGGGAACCTGGCACGAGTGTACTCGAACCACAGGGCGCATATCAGAAAATATTGGGAGCCCAGGAATTAGGGCCTGACGCCAGAGGGCCCTCATTACCGAGGGCAGGAGACCCCCAGCAGGCACCAAATCCCACCAGAGGGCCGACTTCACCAAGGCGGGGTGTGCCAGCCAGGCAGGAGTGACGTCAGAGAAGAGGGCCCACCTCACAGAAGTGTGAGGAACCCAACCAGGATCAGACTCTCACCGGATGGCCCACATCACCAAGGGGATGGGAACCAGGCAGGAGTGTCCTCACACCAGTGGGGCCACATCAGCCAAAGGTGAGGAACCCAGCACATGTGGCCTCAAACCACAGGACACACATCACCAAGGGGCTGGGAGTGAGGCAGGTGCCCGGAGGGGCACATTTAACTCTAATTTCCCACCAGGAAGAGGAATTAACCAAAGGCTCAGAGTGCCGTGCCAGACCCTGATTATGGCCTAAAGCAAACCTGCGGTTCTGTGGCCAGCTTTCAAGGAAACGAGTTAAGAAAGGAAATCACAGGCACTGTAATTCACAAACCTGCAGAGTTATAAATGACAGCTATTGGCAAAAATATACTGAAGTAAGTCTGCAAAGAGGACTTCAAAACGAGGCAGAATTGCAGGAATCATATTTCAGGAGGTAGATTGGAATTGCGTTTAAAGCATGTGAAAAGCGGCAGATCTTTGACAGTGATGCACTTGGACAAAAGTGCGTAAACATTTTTTCCTGAATATATTCAGGAAAAAACACATATGCCCTTTTTGGCCAACCAAGCACTCGAGCAATGGAAATCCGCACTACAATGAAGTCTCATTTCCCATTCGTCAAAAGGGCCATCTGAAAAAAGTGTAAAAACCAGAAACACAGGACAGGCCATGGAGAACAGGGAGCCTTGTTATGCTGATGGGCGGGATGTAAATTGCCAACAGACACTCTGGAGATGTTTATGGTGTATCCTGAAACATCTGAAAAACAAAGCTACAGACCCTAGGGCACTTCCACTTTTGGCCCTATAGCTTAGGAAAATTAAAATCAACAAGACACAGCCAACACAAAATTTAGGGCTGCTGTGTTTACAAGAACCTTGAGTCCAGTACAAATTAAATATCCCAGAAAGAAAAATATGGATAAAGGAGTTGTGCTACTTACGTACAATGGAATATCACTCAGCAATGAAATCAATGTCATCAGGCCTGTAGCAGCAAATTGAGTGGATTTAAGTATGATGATTCTAAGAGAAATATGTCACACAGAGAAAGGTAATTATCATAAGATATCACTAATAGAGAGAGTGTAAACTTGGCTACACATAAACTGAATTCCAAAACCGAACAGAGTCTCACATTTAGATAAAAACTTATGCTTGCTTAAGGGGAAAGTTGAGTTGCGGTGCTGTATAAAACCAGAGATTGAAATTAGCACACATACCGTTCCATAAGCCAAATATGTAATAGACAAGACCTACTCTTTGCTCAACGAAATAGACTCATCCATGGTGTATCACCTCACACCTGTTAGAATGGGCATCATCAGAAAATCTACAAACAACAAATGCTGGAAAGGGTGTGGAGATAAGGAACCCTCTTCCGCTATTGTTGGGAATGAAATTGATACAGTCACTGTGGAGAAAGTTATGGAGTTTCTTATAAAACTAAGAATAGAATTACCATATGATACAGCAGTCCCACTACTGGGCATATACCCAGACAAAACCATAAATCAAAAAGAGACATTCACCGCAATGTTCATTGCATCACTATTTACAATATCCAGGTAATGGAAGCAACCTAAATGCCCACAGACAGACGAATGCATAAAGACGTGGTACATATATAAAATGGAATATTACTAAGCCATAAAAAGGAATGAAATTGGGTCATTTGTAGAGACGTTGATGGATCTAGAGACTGTCATACAGAGTGAAGTAAGTCAGAAAGAGAAAAAGAAATCTTGTCTATTAATGGCTATATGTGGAACCTAGACAAATTGTACAGATGAACCGTTTTGCAAGGCAGAAATAGAGCAACAGATGTAGACAACAAACGTATGGACACCAAGGGGGGAAAGCTGTTGGGGGGTGGTGGTGGGAGGAGTTGAGAGATTGGGATTGGCATGTATACATTTATATGTATAAAATAGATAACCAAAAAGAACCTGCTGTATAAAAAAATAAAATAAAATTCAAATTACAAAAAGTAAAACAGAAAAAATATTCTTCCCTTCACATACATGTATTTATATGAATAAATTATTTCCATGCTTATATCTGTAAATACAAAAAAGAGGAATAAAATCTACCTTGAACCAAAAAAGAAAAAAAAACAGAACCCACCAGCTACACAGAGGAAAACCGTATCAGGGCACTTGCTCCAGTTGTAAACAATTCTGAAGTTGGTCGGTGGTGGGGAATCATCTCCCATTCAGCCAGCAGGCCCCACGCAACAAGCGTCCTCATTGCAAAGCTGGGGGACCGTGCCGAGGCATCTGTGAGTAAACGTGGGCTGAGCCCCAGGCCAGCTGCTGCTGAAATGTTCCCACCCTTCCCAGGTAAAACACCTGAATATGTACAAGGACTTGAAAGCCTAGAGGAAGGGCCATGGAGCCACATGAGCGACAGCATGCCAGCCGACTTGGTGCCTGCAGGCCAGCCAGGATGGTCCTGGTCCTGGGTGCTCTTCTGGAAGCTTTCCATTTCCCTGCCTGAGATACCCCTGCTGTCCCGGCCCCCACTGCTTTCTTCCTCACTCACCTCTGCCCAGGGAGAAATTCCAGCGGCAGGTATGGGTGACACATCCTCTTCTTTAGCAGGTGGCATCTTGGCAACTGCTGCAGAAAGTCCAGCAGAGCCCCACTCACACTGGGCCACCCACAAAGCCGTGGCCTCTCACTCCCTCCCACCAGTCCAGCCCCAAGACTGCTGACAGGGCAGAGAAAATGGCGTCAGGCACAGCTGCAGGGGCTCTTGCTGCCTGGAGCGGTGTTTATATTGATCTGAACCCAGGCACACCTGGGGAGGGCTGGCCGGCACGGTCAGGCTTCCCAGGCCAGCCAATAATCACCCCTCAGGGGCTCACAGTTGCAGAAACTGGAACTTGCTGAATCGGCCAGGTCCAAGGAACAGGTGTGGGCTCCTGAGAGTCAGGATAGACAAGGGGCTGCAGCTCTGGCTTGTTTTCTAATTATATTATCTGGCCCATGAGTGGGAGACAACTTCAAGAAAACCCTCTCCTAATGAGAGGAACCCAGGAGTCAGGGAGAGGAGGGGTGGCTGGTGGGTGGAGACAGAGGCCTGGTGCCCCGGGTGCAGTGGAAGTCTCTGGAAAACCAGATGGAGGGAGGCCACACAGAGTGATGCCCAGGGTCACAGACCTGTCGGAGCTGCTGTTTGTTAGTTCAAGTCCTGCTCTGAGATGCTCTGTGTCAGATCTGAGTGACAGGTGAGCTGGGAGTGCTCTGCAATGAGGGCGATATGCACGGTTCCTGTGTTCCCAGCCCTGCCATGGTACCTGCAAGGGTAGCTCTGTATCCTGGGAGGGGCCTGACCACGAGAGCCCCATGGGCTGCAGGGGGACCTGCCCATGGAACCCCATATCCTGGGAGGGTCCTGAACACGAGAGCCCCGTGGGCTGGGGTGGGGTACCTGCCCAGGTGAGCTCCATATCCTGGGATTGGCCTGACCTCGAGAGCCCCATGGGCTGCTGGAGTCCTGGTAAAGGATGTCAGGACAGTCAGTGAAGCCACCGAGGATATACCTCCAGTAGTTCCTAAATCCTACACCCTGCTGGTCATTCTACCAACCACCAGGACATGGTATTCTGTATTAGTCTTCAATGATGCCTTCTTTTTTATTCTATTAGTCCCAGATTCACAAGAAATTTTGGCTTGTGAGTGGCAGGACTCAACATACAGCTAAAACAATACTTCCGGGCCGTGTTGCCCCAAGGGTTCAAAAATTCCCACACCATCTTTGGGGAAAGCTCAGCTAAAGACCTAAAAGTTCTACCTCTGGAAAAGGAAACACTCCTTCAATATGCAGACGACATTCTGATCGCCAGCCCTACTAAGGAGACCTCTGAACTACGAAGCCAATAAAGGATACAAGTTGTCCAAGAAAAAGCTCAAATATCACAGACTACGGTGACCTGCCTGGGCTTCATTCTCACAGAAGGTCGGAGAAGCCCATCCCAGGAAAGGGAAGAAACAATTTACAGCCTTACCCATTTCTGAAACTAGAAGACAGCTTAGGGGTTCCTGGGGAGGCCAGGGTTTGCTGCTTCTGGATCCCTAACTACAGTCTACTAGCTCGGCCTCTATATGAAACACTGAAAGGAAAAGGTGATGATCCTTTTGAATAGAATGCAGAAGTGGCCTTTCAAGAATGGAAAGAGCAGTCAATTCAGACCCTTGCCCTGGAACTCCCTAATTTAGCTAAACCCTTTGACCTTTACATTCCTGGTGAACGGTGAATCGCCATTGGAGTATTAGTGCAAAACCTGGGACCACTTGAAATGGAACAATGCAAGAATGCGATCCAGGTAGGATAAACTACGGTCACCAAGGGGCTTGGCCCACCGCCACATCTGGCCAAGATACTGGCAGTATCTGATAACCTGGAAATCAGCAGCCCAAAAGGCCACCTCCCTGCTAAGGAAAAAGGAACCCTCGTGCTGATCCTAACCCCCAGCCATGCCCTGAAGTTGCAGGGTTTGCTCCGTGGGCACACTGATCTTGAGTGAGGAGGCCTTCCAACTCCAACCTCCATAGAGATAACTGGGGCAAAGGGGCACCATGACGACTCATGTGAAGGTGTCTGCACATGGAAATTTAACGCTCATTTCCCACCAGGAAGAGGAATTAACCAAAGGCTCAGCATGCCATGCCGGAACCATATTAGGGCCTGAAGCAATCCTGCGGGTTTGCGGCCAGCTCACAAGAAAGCGAGTTGAAGAAAGGAGCTCAGGGGCACTGTAATTCACAAAATTGCAGAGTAATGAATGACAGCTATCGTCCAAAAATGTTTTGAAGTAAGTCTTCGAAGAGGACGTGAAATCGGGGCAGAATTTCAGGAAAACGATTTCAGGGGGTAGACTGGAATTGCACTTTAAGAATAAGATTAGAGGCAGAATGTCGACAATGATGCACTTGGCCAAAAAGGGCGTATGCGTTTTTTCCTGAATATATTCAGGAAAAAACGCATACGCCCTTTTTGGCCAACCAAGCAACCGTGTAAAGGAAATGTGTACTACAATGAAGTCTCACTGCCCCCCGGTCAAAAGGGCCATCTGAAAAATGTGTAAATTCCAGAAAGGCACGACAGGTCATGGAGAACAGGGAGACTTGTTATGCTGATGGGCGGGATGTAAATTGCCAACAGCCACTCTGGAGAAGTGTATGGTGTTTCCTGAAACACGTAGGAAACAAAGCAACACAGCCTATGGCACTTCCACTTATGGTCCTATAGCATAGAGAAATTAAAATCAAAAACACACAGCCACCCCAAAATTTGGGATGGCTCTGTTTACAAGAACCTCGTCTACGGTACAAGTTAAATATCCGAGAAAGCAAAAAATGGATAAAGAAGTTGTGGTACGCACGTACAATGGAATATCACTCAGCAATGAAACCTACGTCATCAGGCCCGTAGCGGCATAATGAGTGGATTCAGGTACGATGATTCTACGAGAAATAAGTCACACAGAAAAAGAAACATCATAAGATATCACTAATACACGGAATGTAAACTTGGCCACACATGAACTGAATTACAAAACAGAACAGGGTCTCAAATTTAGAAAACCAACTTATGCTTGCTTATGGGGAAAGGTGAGTTGGGGTGCTGCATAAAACCAGAGATTGAAATTAGCACAGATACCGTTCCATAAGCCAAATATATAATAGACAAGCCCTACTCCTTGCTCAACGAAATGGACTCAACACCCCATATTCAACGCCTGGCAAGATACCTGACAAGTAAGAATCTTAAAACCCATGGATTTATATGTCTCCATAAGGAAATCAAGCGTGTGTACAGCGGCCTAAACGCAGCAGTGAAAATCCGATAAATCCCATTATCAAAATAAATTTCAAAAACAAAACAAAATGACAGTGAAATAGAGAGCAATTCTTAAATAATTCATTCAGGGTTTGTGATGCAACCTGGATTTACCACATCTACACCCAGAGCTGGGTGAGACATAAGGCTGGACACTTCGGGCTGATAGCATTGGTGAGGTTCGGTGAGCAAATGCAGACCCTTTGAAGTCATACTGCATGGTAACCATTCCATGGGTCCCAACTCTCCAGGTTTAAGGAATTCTTCCTTCAGCTAAAACATGCATGGGAAACCCACAGTACTGTGCACTGTGTGACCGGGAAACGTTTTCAAATGCATCTCAGTTATCGTCCCCTGGTACTCGGTTTCACCATTCCAGACGCTTTACTAACACTCTCCCCACTTGGAGAGTCAGTGCCTTTAACCTCCTGTTTGGCACAGTTTGGAATTTCTGAGCAAGATGAACAGGAATAGGGAGAACCAATGAGAGATTAGCTGTAGGTGTCTGCACGAGCAAATTTAACGCTCATTTCCCATCAGGAAGAGGAATTAGCCAAAGGCTCAACATGCCGTGCCGGAACCAGATTAGGGCCTGAAGCAATCCTGCGGTTTTGCGGCCAGCTCACAAGAAAGCGAGTTGAAGAATGGAGCTCAGGGGCACTGTAATTCACAAACCTGCAGAGTTATAAATGACAGCTATCGTCCAAAAATATATTGAAGTAAGGCTGCAAAGAGGACTTGAACGCGGGGCAGAATTCCAGGAATACGATTTCAGGAGGTAGATGGGAAGTCCTCTGAAAGTATAGGAGAAGAGACAGAACTTCGACAATGATGCACTTGGTCAAAAAGGGCATATGTGTTTCTTCCAGGGCCCTCATTAAAGAGGGTAGGAGGCTCCCAGCATGCTTCAGTGGCCAACAGAGGGCCTACGTCGCCAAGGCGACATGAGCCATCCAGGCAGGAGTGACCTCACATCAGAGCGCCCACCTCACAGAAGGGTAAGGAACCCAGTCATGATCAGACTCTCACCAGAGTGCCCACATAAGCAAGGGGCTGGGAATCAGGCACGAGTGTCCTCACACCCGTGGGGCCACATCATCGAAAGTTGAGGTACCCAGCACATGTGGCCTCAAACCAGAAGACCCACATCACCATGGGTCTCAGAGCGAGGCAGGCAGGATTAACCTCAAAACACATGGCCCATTGTATAAAAAGGTGAGGAATCCAGCAGTTGGAACATCCCAGCAGGCGGCCCAGAGCACCGAGGCTATGGGATCCAGGCAGTGATGAACTCACAACAGAGGGCCCTCATCGTGATACTGTAAGCAACCCAGCCGTTGTGACCTCAGAGCACAAGGCCCACATCCCCATGGGGAAGGGAACCAAGCAGGAGTGTCATCGCACCAGTGGGCACACAACAGAAAATGTGGGAAGCCCAGCAGTTAGGGCCGGACGCCAGAGGGCCCTCATCACTGAGGAGAGGAGGCTCCCAGCAAGCTCCAACTGCTACCAGAGGGCCGACGTCGCCAATGCGGAGTGTGCCAGCCAGGCAGGAGTGACCTCAGAGCAGAGGGCCAACCACACAAAAGTGTGAGGAACCCAAAGAGGATCAGACTCTCACCAGAGGGCCCACATCACCAAGGGAATGGAAACCAGGCAGGAGTGTCCTCACACCAGTGGGGTCACATCACCGAAATGTGACAGACCCAGCACACGTGGCCTCAAACTACAGGACACACATCACCAAGGGGCTGGGAGTGAGGCAGGCAGGAGGAGCCTCAAAACAGAGGGCCCATTGCGTAAAAAAGGTGAGGAATCCCGCAGTTGGAACCTCCCAGCAGGCGGCCAGGAGCAGCGAGGCTATGGGATCCAGGCCTGACTGAACTCAAAACAGAGGGCCCACATTCTGACACTGTGAGCAACCCAGCCGTTGGGACCACAGAGCAGAAAGCCCACATCCCCTAGGGAAGGGACCCTGGCTGGAGTGTACTCACACGACAGGGCGCACATCAGAAAATTTTGGGAGCCCATGAGTTAGGGCCTGACGCCAGAGGGCCCTCATTACCGAGGGGAGGAGACTCCCAGCAGGCACCAACTCCCAACTGAGGGCCCACATCGCCAACGTGACGTGTGCCAGCCAGGCAGGAGTGACCTCACAGCAGAGGGCCCACCTCCCAGAAGTGTGAGGAATCCAGACAGGATCAGACTCTCACAAGAGGGCCCCAATCACCAAGGGGATGGGAACCAGGCAGGAGTGTCCTCACACCAGTGGGGCCACATCAATAAAGGTGAGGAAACCGGTACATGTGGCCTTAAACCAGAGGACCTACATCACAAAGGGGCTGGGAGTGAGTCAGGAAGTAGGAGCATAAAAACACAGGACCCAAAGAATAAAAAAGGTAAGGAATCCAGCAGTAGGAACCTCCCAGCAGTCGGCTCAGAGCACAGAGTCTATGGGATCTAGGCCTGAGTGAACTAACACCAGAGAGACAACATCATGAAACGGTGAACAACACAGGTGTTGGGACCTTAGAGCAGAAGGCCCACATGCCCATGGGGATGGGAACCTCGCAGGAGTGTCCTCGCACCACTTAGCACGTATCAGAAAATGTGGGTACCCAGCAGTTAGGGCCTGACGCTAGAGGGCCCCCATCACCGAGGGGAGGAGGCTCCCAGCAGGCTCCAAGTGCCACAAGAGGGCCGATGTTGCCCAGGTGGGGTGTGCCAGCCAGGCAGGAGTGACCTCACAGCAGAGGGCCCACCTCACAGAAGGGTGAGGAACCCAGCCAGGATCAGACTCTCACCAGAGGGCCCACATCATCAAGGGGATAGGAAGCAGGCAGGAGTGTCCTCACACCAGTGTGGCCACATCATCCAAAGGCGAGGGACCCAGCACACGTGGCCTCACACCAGAGGACACACATCACCAAGGGACTGGGAGTGAGGCAGGCAGGAGGAGTCTCAAAACAGAGGGTCCATAGAAGAAAAAAGGTGAGAAATCCCGCAGTTGGAACCTCCCAGCAGGTGGCCAGGAGCAGCGAGGCTATGGGATCCAGGCCGGAGAGAACTCACAGCAGAGGGCCCTCATCATGAAACTGAGCAACCCACGGTTGGGACCTCAGAGCAGAAGGCCCACATTCCCATGGGGTTGGGAACCTGGCACGAGTGTACTCGAACCACAGGGCGCATATCAGAAAATATTGGGAGCCCAGGAATTAGGGCCTGACGCCAGAGGGCCCTCATTACCGAGGGCAGGAGACCCCCAGCAGGCACCAAATCCCACCAGAGGGCCGACTTCACCAAGGCGGGGTGTGCCAGCCAGGCAGGAGTGACGTCAGAGAAGAGGGCCCACCTCACAGAAGTGTGAGGAACCCAACCAGGATCAGACTCTCACCGGATGGCCCACATCACCAAGGGGATGGGAACCAGGCAGGAGTGTCCTCACACCAGTGGGGCCACATCAGCCAAAGGTGAGGAACCCAGCACATGTGGCCTCAAACCACAGGACACACATCACCAAGGGGCTGGGAGTGAGGCAGGTGCCCGGAGGGGCACATTTAACTCTAATTTCCCACCAGGAAGAGGAATTAACCAAAGGCTCAGAGTGCCGTGCCAGACCCTGATTATGGCCTAAAGCAAACCTGCGGTTCTGTGGCCAGCTTTCAAGGAAACGAGTTAAGAAAGGAAATCACAGGCACTGTAATTCACAAACCTGCAGAGTTATAAATGACAGCTATTGGCAAAAATATACTGAAGTAAGTCTGCAAAGAGGACTTCAAAACGAGGCAGAATTGCAGGAATCATATTTCAGGAGGTAGATTGGAATTGCGTTTAAAGCATGTGAAAAGCGGCAGATCTTTGACAGTGATGCACTTGGACAAAAGTGCGTAAACATTTTTTCCTGAATATATTCAGGAAAAAACACATATGCCCTTTTTGGCCAACCAAGCACTCGAGCAATGGAAATCCGCACTACAATGAAGTCTCATTTCCCATTCGTCAAAAGGGCCATCTGAAAAAAGTGTAAAAACCAGAAACACAGGACAGGCCATGGAGAACAGGGAGCCTTGTTATGCTGATGGGCGGGATGTAAATTGCCAACAGACACTCTGGAGATGTTTATGGTGTATCCTGAAACATCTGAAAAACAAAGCTACAGACCCTAGGGCACTTCCACTTTTGGCCCTATAGCTTAGGAAAATTAAAATCAACAAGACACAGCCAACACCAAATTTAGGGCTGCTGTGTTTACAAGAACCTTGAGTCCAGTACAAATTAAATATCCCAGAAAGAAAAATATGGATAAAGGAGTTGTGCTACTTACGTACAATGGAATATCACTCAGCAATGAAATCAATGTCATCAGGCCTGTAGCAGCAAATTGAGTGGATTTAAGTATGATGATTCTAAGAGAAATATGTCACACAGAGAAAGGTAATTATCATAAGATATCACTAATAGAGAGAGTGTAAACTTGGCTACACATAAACTGAATTCCAAAACCGAACAGAGTCTCACATTTAGATAAAAACTTATGCTTGCTTAAGGGGAAAGTTGAGTTGCGGTGCTGTATAAAACCAGAGATTGAAATTAGCACACATACCGTTCCATAAGCCAAATATGTAATAGACAAGACCTACTCTTTGCTCAACGAAATAGACTCATCCATGGTGTATGACCTCACACCTGTTAGAATGGGCATCATCAGAAAATCTACAAACAACAAATGCTGGAAAGGGTGTGGAGATAAGGAACCCTCTTCCGCTATTGTTGGGAATGAAATTGATACAGTCACTGTGGAGAAAGTTATGGAGTTTCTTATAAAACTAAGAATAGAATTACCATATGATACAGCAGTCCCACTACTGGGCATATACCCAGACAAAACCATAAATCAAAAAGAGACATTCACCGCAATGTTCATTGCATCACTATTTACAATATCCAGGTAATGGAAGCAACCTAAATGCCCACAGACAGACGAATGCATAAAGACGTGGTACATATATAAAATGGAATATTACTAAGCCATAAAAAGGAATGAAATTGGGTCATTTGTAGAGACGTTGATGGATCTAGAGACTGTCATACAGAGTGAAGTAAGTCAGAAAGAGAAAAAGAAATCTTGTCTATTAATGGCTATATGTGGAACCTAGACAAATTGTACAGATGAACCGTTTTGCAAGGCAGAAATAGAGCAACAGATGTAGACAACAAACGTATGGACACCAAGGGGGGAAAGCTGTTGGGGGGTGGTGGTGGGAGGAGTTGAGAGATTGGGATTGGCATGTATACATTTATATGTATAAAATAGATAACCAAAAAGAACCTGCTGTATAAAAAAATAAAATAAAATTCAAATTACAAAAAGTAAAACAGAAAAAATATTCTTCCCTTCACATACATGTATTTATATGAATAAATTATTTCCATGCTTATATCTGTAAATACAAAAAAGAGGAATAAAATCTACCTTGAACCAAAAAAGAAAAAAAAACAGAACCCACCAGCTACACAGAGGAAAACCGTATCAGGGCACTTGCTCCAGTTGTAAACAATTCTGAAGTTGGTCGGTGGTGGGGAATCATCTCCCATTCAGCCAGCAGGCCCCACGCAACAAGCGTCCTCATTGCAAAGCTGGGGGACCGTGCCGAGGCATCTGTGAGTAAACGTGGGCTGAGCCCCAGGCCAGCTGCTGCTGAAATGTTCCCACCCTTCCCAGGTAAAACACCTGAATATGTACAAGGACTTGAAAGCCTAGAGGAAGGGCCATGGAGCCACATGAGCGACAGCATGCCAGCCGACTTGGTGCCTGCAGGCCAGCCAGGATGGTCCTGGTCCTGGGTGCTCTTCTGGAAGCTTTCCATTTCCCTGCCTGAGATACCCCTGCTGTCCCGGCCCCCACTGCTTTCTTCCTCACTCACCTCTGCCCAGGGAGAAATTCCAGCGGCAGGTATGGGTGACACATCCTCTTCTTTAGCAGGTGGCATCTTGGCAACTGCTGCAGAAAGTCCAGCAGAGCCCCACTCACACTGGGCCACCCACAAAGCCGTGGCCTCTCACTCCCTCCCACCAGTCCAGCCCCAAGACTGCTGACAGGGCAGAGAAAATGGCGTCAGGCACAGCTGCAGGGGCTCTTGCTGCCTGGAGCGGTGTTTATATTGATCTGAACCCAGGCACACCTGGGGAGGGCTGGCCGGCACGGTCAGGCTTCCCAGGCCAGCCAATAATCACCCCTCAGGGGCTCACAGTTGCAGAAACTGGAACTTGCTGAATCGGCCAGGTCCAAGGAACAGGTGTGGGCTCCTGAGAGTCAGGATAGACAAGGGGCTGCAGCTCTGGCTTGTTTTCTAATTATATTATCTGGCCCATGAGTGGGAGACAACTTCAAGAAAACCCTCTCCTAATGAGAGGAACCCAGGAGTCAGGGAGAGGAGGGGTGGCTGGTGGGTGGAGACAGAGGCCTGGTGCCCCGGGTGCAGTGGAAGTCTCTGGAAGACCAGGTGGAGGGAGGCCACACAGAGTGATGCCCAGGGTCACAGACCTGTCGGAGCTGCTGTTTGTTAGTTCAAGTCCTGCTCTGAGGTGCTCTGTGTCAGATCTGAGTGACAGGTGAGCTGGGAGTGCTCTGCAATGAGGGCGATATGCACGGTTCCTGTGTTCCCAGCCCTGCCATGGTACCTGCAAGGGTAGCTCTGTATCCTGGGAGGGGCCTGACCACGAGAGCCCCGTGGGCTGGGGTGGGGTACCTGCCCAGGTGAGCTCCATATCCTGGGATTGGCCTGACCTCGAGAGCCCCATGGGCTGCTGGAGTCCTGGTAAAGGATGTCAGGACAGTCAGTGAAGCCACCGAGGATATACCTCCAGTAGTTCCTAAATCCTACACCCTGCTGGTCATTCTACCAACCACCAGGACATGGTATTCTGTATTAGTCTTCAATGATGCCTTCTTTTGTATTCTATTAGTCCCAGAGTCACAAGAAATTTTGGCTTGTGAGTGGCAGGACTCAACATACAACTAAAACAATACTTCCGGGCCGTGTTGCCCCAAGGGTTCAAAAATTCCCACACCATCTTTGGGGAAAGCTCAGCTAAAGACCTAAAAGTTCTACCTCTGGAAAAGGAAACACTCCTTCAATATGCAGACGACATTCTGATCGCCAGCCCTACTAAGGATACCTCTGAACTACGAAGCCAATAAAGGATACAAGTTGTCCAAGAAAAAGCTCAAATATCACAGACTACGGTGACCTGCCTGGGCTTCATTCTCACAGAAGGTCGGAGAAGCCCATCCCAGGAAAGGGAAGAAACAATTTACAGCCTTACCCATTTCTAAAACTAGAAGACAGCTTAGGGGTTCCTGGGGAGGCCAGGGTTTGCTGCTTCTGGATCCCTAACTACAGTCTACTAGCTCGGCCTCTATATGAAACACTGAAAGGAAAAGGTGATGATCCTTTTGAATAGAATGCAGAAGTGGCCTTTCAAGAATGGAAAGAGCAGTCAATTCAGACCCTTGCCCTGGAACTCCCTAATTTAGCTAAACCCTTTGACCTTTACATTCCTGGTGAACGGTGAATCGCCACTGGAGTATTAGTGCAAAACCTGGGACCACTTGAAATGGAACAATGCAAGAATGCGATCCAGGTAGGATAAACTACGGTCACCAAGGGGCTTGGCCCACCGCCACATCTGGCCAAGATACTGGCAGTATCTGATAACCTGGAAATCAGCAGCCCAAAAGGCCACCTCCCTCCTAAGGGAAAAGGAACCCTCGTGGTGATCCTAACCCCCAACCATGCCCTGAAGTTGCAGGGTTGGCTCCGTGGGCACACTGATCTTGAGGGAGGAGGCCCTCCAACTCCAACCTCCATAGAGATAACCGGGGCAAAGGGGCACCATGACGACTCATGTGAAGGTGTCTGCACATGCAAATTTAACGCTCATTTCCCACAAGGAAGAGGAATTAACCAAAGGCTCAGCATGCCATGCCGGAACTATATTAGGGCCTGAAGCAATCCTTCGGGTTTGTGGCCAGCTCACAAGAAAGCGAGTTGAAGAAAGGAGCTCAGGGGCACTGTAATTCACAAACCTGCAGAGTAATGAATGACAGCTATCATCCAAAAATGTTTTGAAGTAAGTCTTCGAAGAGGACTTGAAATCGGGGCAGAATTTCAGGAAAACGATTTCAGGGGGTAGAATGGAATTGCACTTAAAGAATAAGATTAGAGGCAGAATGTCGACAATGATGCACTTGGCCAAAAAGGGCGTATGCGTTTTTTCCTGAATATATTCAGGAAAAAACGCATACGCACTTTTTGGCCAACCAAGCAAGCGTGTAAAGGAAATCTGCACTACAATGAAGTCTCACTGCCCCCCGGTCAAAAGGGCCATCTGAAAAAAGTGTAAAATCCAGAAAGGCAGGACAGGTCTTGGAGAACAGGGAGCCTTGTTATGCTGATGGGCGGGATGTAAATTGCCAACAGCCACTCTGGAGAAATGTGTGGTGTATCCTGAAACACGTAGGAAACAAAGCAACACAGCCTATGTCACTTCCAATATGGTCCTATAGCTTAGGGTAATTAAAATCACAAATACACAGCCACCCCAAAGTTTGGGATGGCTCTGTTTACAAGAACCTTGTCTACGGTACAAGTTAAATATCCAAGAAAGGAAAAAATGGATAAAGAAGTTCTGGTACGCACGTACAATGGAATATCACTCAGCAAAGAAATCTACGTCTTCAGGCCCATAGCGGCTTAATGAGTGGATTCAGGTACGATGATTCTACGAGAAATACGTCACCCAGAAAAAGAAACATCATAATATATAAGTAATACACGGAATGTAAACTTGGCTACACATAAACTGAATTACAAAACAGAACAGGGTCTCAAATTTAGAAAACCAACTTATGCTTGCTAATGGGGAAAGGTGAGTTGGGGTGCTGCATAAAACCAGAGATTGAAATTAGCACAGATACCGTTCCATAAGCCAAATATATAATAGACAAGACCTACTCCTTGCTCAACGAAATGGACTCAACACCCCATATTCAACGCCTTGCAAGATACCTGACAAGTAAGAATCTTAAAACCCATGGATTTATATGTCTCCATAAGGAAATCAAGCGTGTGTACAACGGCCTAAATGCAGCAGTGAAAATCCGATAAATCCCATTATCAAAATAAATTTCAAAAACAAAACACAATGACAGTGAAATAGAGAGCAATTCTTAAATAATTCATTCAGGGCTTGTGATGCAACCTGGATTTACCACATCTACACCCAGAGCTGGGTGAGACATAAGGCTGGACACTTCGGGCTGATAGCATTGGTGAGGTTCGGTGAGCAAACGCAGACCCTTTGAAGTCATACTGCATGGTAACCATTCCATGGGTCCCAACTCTCCAGGTTTAAGGGATTCTTCCTTCAGCTAAAACATGCATGGGAAACCCAGAGTATGGTCCACCATGTGATTGGGAAACGTTTTCAAATGCATCTCAGTTTTCGAACCCTGGTACTCGGGTTCACCATTCCAGATGCTTTACTAACACTCTCCCCACTTGGAGAGTCAGTGCCTTTAACCTCCTGTTTGGCACAGTTTGCAATTTCTGCGCAAGATGAACAGGAATAGGGAGAACCAATGAGAGACTAGCTGTAGGTGTCTGCACGGGCAAATGGAACGCTCATTTCCCACCAGGAAGAGGAATTAACCAAAGGCTCAGCGTGCCCTGCCAGAAACAGATTAGGGCCTGAAGCAATCCTGCGGTTTTGCGGCCAGATCACAAGAAAGCGCGATGAGGAAAGGAGCTCAGGGGCACTGTAATTCACAAACCTGCAGAGTTATGAATGACAGCTATCGTCCAAAAATGTACTGAAGTAAGTCTTCGAAGAGGACTTGAAAGCGGGGCAGAATTTCAGGAAAACGATTTCAGGGGGTAGGCTGGAATTGCACTTAAAGCATAGGAAAAGAGGCAGAATGTCGACAATGATGCACTTGGCCAAAAAGGGCGTATGCGTTTTTTCCTGAATATATTCAGGAAAAAACGCATACGCCCTTTTTGGCCAACCAGGCCGGCGTGTAAAAGAAATCTGCACTACAGTGAAGTCTCATTGCCCAGCGGTCAAAAGGGCCATCTGAAAAACGTGTAAAATCCAGAAAGGCAGGACAGCTCATGGAGAACAGGGAGCCTTGTCATGCTGATGGGCGGGATGTAAATTGCCAACAGCCACTCTGGAGAAGTGTATGGTGTTTCCTGAAACACGTAGGAAACAAAGCAACACAGCCTATGGCACTTCCACTTATGGTCCTATAGCTTAGGGAAATTAAAATCAAAAACACACAGCCACCCCAAAGTTTGGGACGGCTCTGTTTACAAAAACCTCGTCTACAGTACAAGTTAAATATCCGAGAGAGCAAAAAATGGATAAAGAATGTGTGGTACGCACGTACAATGGAATATCACTCAGCAATGAAATCTAAGTCATCAGGCCCGTGGCGGCATAATGAGTGGATTCAGGTACGATGATTTTACGAGAAATAAGTCACACAGAAAAAGAAATATCATAGGATATCACTAATACACGGAATGTAAACTTGCCTACACATGAACTGAATTACAAAACAGAAAATGGTCTCAAATTGAGAAAATCAACTTATGCTTGCTTATGCGGAAAGTTGAGTTGGGGTGCTGCATAAAACCAGAGATTGAAATTAGCACAGATACCGTTCCATAAGCCAAATATATAATAGACAAGACCTACTCCTTGCTCAACGAAAAGGACGCAACGCCTGGGACTATACCTCACAAGTAAGAATCTTAAAATCCATGGATTTATATGTCTCCATAAGGAAGTCAAGCGTGTGTACAGCGGCCTAAATGCAGCAGTGAAAATCCGATAAATCCCATTATCAAAATAAATTTCAAAAACAAAACACAATGACAGTGAAATAGAGAGCAATTCTTAAATAATTCATACAGGGATTGTGATGCAACCTGGAATTACCACATCTACACCCAGAGCTGGGTGAGACATAAGGCTGGACCCTTCGGGCTGAAAGCATTGGTGAGGTTCGGTGAGCAAACGCAGACCTCTTGAAGTCATACTGCATGGTACCCATTCCAAGGGTCCCAACTCTCCAGGTTTAAGGGATTCTTCCTTGAGCTAAAACATGCATGGGAAACCCAGAGTATGGTCCACCATGTGATTGGGAAACGTTTTCAAATGCATCTCAGTTTTCGTCCCCTGGTACTCGGGTTCACCATTCCAGACGCTTTACTAACACTCTCCCCACTTGGAGAGTCAGTGCCTTTAACCTCCTGTTTGGCACAGTATGCAATTTCTGCGCAAGATGAACAGGCATAGGGAGAACCAATGAGAGACTAGCTATTAGTGTCTGCACGGGCAAATTGAACGATCATTTCCCACCAGGAAGAGGAATTAACCAAAGGCTCAGCGTGCCCTGCCGGAAACAGATTAGGGCCTGAAGCAATCCTGCGGTTTTGTGGCCAGCTCACAAGAAAAGGAGTTGAAGAAAGGAGCTCAGGGGAACTGTAATTCACAAACCTGCAGAGTTATGAATGACAGCTATCGTCCAAAAATATATTGAAGTAAGTCTTCGAAGAGGACTTGAAAGCGGGGCAGAATTTCAGTAAAACGATTTCAGGGGGTAGACTGGAATTGCACTTAAAGCATAGGAAAAGAGGCAGAATGTCAACAATGATGCACTTGGCCAAAAAGGGCGTATGCGTTTTTTCCTGAATATATTCAGGAAAAAACGCATACGCACTTTTTGGCCAACCAAGCAAGCGTGTAAAGGAAATCTGCACTACAATGAAGTCTCACTGCCCCCCAGTCAAAAGGGCCATCTGAAAAAAGTGTAAAATCCAGAAAGGCAGGACAGGTCTTGGAGAACAGGGAGTCTTGTTATGCTGATGGGCGGGATGTAAATTGCCAACAGCCACTCTGGGGAAATGTATGGTGTATCCTGAAACACGTAGGAAACAAAGCAACACAGCCTATGTCACTTCCACTTATGGTCCTATAGCTTAGGGAAATTAAAATCACAAACACAGAGCCACCCCAAAGTTTGGGATGGCTCTGTTTACAAGAACGTTGTCTACGGAACAAGTTAAATATCCGAGAAAGGAAAAAATGGATAAAGAAGTTCTGGTACGCACGTACAATGGAATATCACTCAGCAATGAAATCTACGTCTTCACTCCCATAGCGGCATAATGAGTGGATTCAGGTATGTTGATTCTACGAGAAATAAGTCACACAGAAAAAGAAACATCATAATATATCAGTAATACACGGAATGTAAACTTGGCTACACATAAACTGAATTACAAAACAGAACAGGGTCTCAAATTTAGAAAACCAACTTATGCTTGCTTATGGGGAAAGGTGAGTTTGGGTGCTGCATAAAACCAGAGATTGAAATTAGCACAGATACCGTTCCATAAGCCAAATATATAATAGACAAGCCCTACTCCTTGCTCAACAAAATGGCCTCAACACCCCATATTCAACGCCTGGCAAGATACCTGACAAGTAAGAATCTTAAAACCCATGGATTTATATGTCTCCATAAGGAAATCAAGCATGTGTACAGTGGCCTAAATGCAGCAGTGAAAATCCGATAAATCCCATTATCAAAATAAATTTCAAAAACAAAACACAATGACAGTGAAATAGAGAGCAATTCTTAAATAATTCATTCAGGGCTTGTGATGCAACCTGGATTTACCACATCTACACCCAGAGCTGGGTGAGACATAAGGCTGGGCACTTCGGGCTGATAGCATTGGTGAGGTTCGGTGAGCAAACGCAGACCCTTTGAAGTCATACTGCATGGTACCCATTCCATGTGTCCCAACTCTCCAGGTTTAAGGGATTCTTCCTTCAGCTAAAACATGCATGGAAAAGCCAGAGAATGGTCCACCATGTGATTGGGAACGTTTTCAAATGCATCTCAGTTTTCGTCCCCTGGTACTCGGGTTCAACATTTGAACGCTTTACTAACACTCTGCCCACTTGGAGAGTCAGTGCCATTAACCTCCTGTTTGGCACACTTGGCAATTTCTGCGCAAGATGAACAGGAATAGGGAGAAGCAATGAGAGACTAGCTGTTGGTGTCTGCACGGGCAAATTGAACGCTCATTTCCCACCAGGAAGAGGAATTAACCAAAGGCTCAGCGTGCCCGGCCGGAAACATATTAGGGCCTGAAGCAATCCTGCGGTTTTGCGGCCAGCTCACAAGAAAGCGAGTTGAAGACATGAGCTCAGGGGCACTGTAATTCACAAACCTGCAGAGTTATGAATGACAGCTATCGTCCAAAAATATATTGAAGTAAGTCTTCGAAGGGGACTTGTAAGCGGGGCAGAATATCAGGAAAACGATTTCAGGGGGTAGACTGGAATTGTACTAAAAGCATAGGAAAAGAGGCAGAATGTCGACAACGATGCACTTGGCCAAAAAGGGCGTATGCGTTTTTTCCTGAATATATTCAGGAAAAAACGCATACGCCCTTTTTGGCCAACCAAGCAAGCGTGTAAAGGAACTCTGCACTACAAGGAAGTCTCACTGCCCCCCCGGTCAAAAGGGCCATCTGAAAAAAGTGTAAAATCCAGAAAGGCAGGACAGATCATGGAGAACAGGGAGCCTTGTCATCCTGATGGGCGGGATGTAAATTGCCAACAACCACTCTGGAGAAGTGTATGGTGTTTCCAGAAACACGTAGGAAACAAAGCAACACAGCCAATGGCACTTCCACTTATGGTCCTATAGCTTAGGGAAATTAAAATCAAAAACACACAGCCACCCCAGAGTTTGGGACGGCTCTGTTTACAAGAACCTCGTCTACGGTACAAGTAAAATATCCCAGAAAGTAAAAAATGGATAAAGAAGTTGTGGTACGCACGTACAATGGAATATCACTCAGCAAAGAAATCTACGTCATCAGTCTAGTAGCGGCATAATGAGTGGATTCAGGTACGATGATTCTACGAGAAATAAGTCACACAGAAAAAGAAACATCATAAGATATCACTAATACACGGAATGTAAACTTGACTACACATGAACTGAATTACAAAACAGAACAGGGTCTCAAATTTAGAAAACCAACTTATGCTTGCTTATGCGGAAAGGTGAGTTGGGGTGCTGCATAAAACCAGAGATTGAAATTAGCACAGATACCGTTCCATGAGCCAATTATATAATAGACAAGCCCTACTCCTTGCTCAACGAAATGGACTCAACACCCCATATTCAACGCCTGGCAAGATACCTGACAAGTAAGAATCTTAAAACCCATGGATTTATATGTCTCCATAAGGAAATCAAGCGTGTGTACAGCGGCCTAAACGCAGCAGTGAACATCCGATAAATCCCATTATCAAAAAAAATTTCAAAAACAAAACAAAATGACAGTGAAATAGAGAGCAATTCTTAAATAATTCATTCAGGGCTTGTGATGCAACCTGGATTTACCACATCTACACCCAGAGCTGGGTGAGACATAAGGCTGGACACTTCGGGCTGATAGCATTGGTGAGGTTCGGTGAGCAAACGCAGACCCTTTGAAGTCATACTGCATGGTACCCATTCCATGCGTCCCAAATTTCCAGGTTTAAGGGATTCTTCCTTCAGCTAAAACATGCATGGGAAACCCATAGTGTGGTCCACCGTGTGATTGGGAAACGTTTTCAAATGCATCTCAGTTTTCGTCCCCTGGTACTCGGGTTCACCATTCCAGACGCTTTACTAACACTCTCCCCACTTGGAGAGTCAGTGCATTTAACCTCCTGTTTGGCACACTCGGCAATTTCTGCGCAAGATAAACAGGAATAGGGAGAAGCAATGAGAGACTAGCTGTAGGTGTCTGCACGGGCAAATGGAACGCTCATTTCCCACCAGGAAGAGGAATTAACCAAAGGCTCAGCGTGCCCTGCCGGAAACAGATAAGGGCCTGAAGCAATCTTGCGGTTTTGCGGCAGGCTCACAAGAAAGCGAGTTGAAGAAAGGAGCTCAGGGGCACTGTAATTCACAAACCTGCAGAGTTATGAATGACACCTATCGTCCAAAATGTATAGAAGTAAGTCTTCGAAGAGGACTTGAAAGCGGGGCAGAATTTCAGGAAAACGATTTCAGGGGGTAGACTGGAATTGCACTTAAAGCATAGGAAAAGAGGGAGAATGTTGACAATGATGCACTTGGCCAAAAAGGGCGTATGCGTTTTTTCCTGAATATATTCAGGAAAAAACGCATACGCCCTTTTTGGCCAACCAAGCAAGCGTGTAAAGGAAATCTGCACTAAAATGGAGTCTCACTGCCCCCCGGTCAAAAGGGCCATCTGAAAAAAGTGTAAAATCCAGAAAGGCAGGACAGGTCATGGAGAACAGGGAGCCTTGTTATGCTGATGGGCGGATTTAAATTGCCAACAGCCACTCTGGAAAAGTGTATGGTGTTTCCTGAAACACGTAGGAAACAAAGCAACACAGCCTATGGCACTTCCACTTATGGTCCTATAGCTTAGGGAAATTAAAATCACAAACACACAGCCACCCCAAAGTTTGGGATGGCTCTGTTTACAAGAGCCTCATCTACGGTAGCAGTTAAATATCCGAGAAAGGAAAAAATGGATAAAGAAGTTCTGGTACGCACGTACAATGGAATATCACTCAGCAATGAAATCTTCGTCTTCAGGCCCATAGCGGAATAATGAGTGGATTCAGGTACGATGATTCTACGAGAAATAAGTCACAGAGAAAAAGAAACATCATAAGATATCACTAATACACGGAATGTAAACTTGGCTACACATAAACTGAATTACAAAACAGAACAGGGTCTCAAATTTAGAAAACCAACTTATGCTTGCTTATGGGGAAAGGTGAGTTGGGGTGCTGCATAAAACCAGAGATTGAAATTAGCACAGATACCGTTCCATAAGCCAAATATATAATAGACAAGCCCTACTCCTTGCTCAACGAAATGGACTCAACACCCCATATTCAACACCTGGCAAGATACCTGACAAGTAAGAATCTTAAAACCCATGGATTTATATGTCTCCATAGGGAAATCAAGCGTGTGTACAGCGGCCTAATCGCAGCAGTGAAAATCCGATAAATCCCATTATCAAAATGAATTTCAAAAACAAAACACAATGACAGTGAAATAGAGAGCAATTCTTAAATAATTCATTCAGGGCTTGTGATGCAACCTGGATTTACCACATCTACACCCAGAGCTGGATGAGACATAAGGCTGGACACTTCGGGCTGATAGCATTGGTGAGGTTCGGTGAGCAAACGCAGACCCTTTGAAGTCATACTGCATGGTACCCATTCCATGGGTCCCAACTCTCCAGGTTTAAGGGATTCTTCCTTCAGCTAAAACATGCATGGGAAACCCAGACTATCGTCGGCCGTGTGACTGGGAAACGTTTTCAAATGCATCTCAGTTTTCGTCCCCTGGTACTCGGGTTCACCATTCCAGACGCATTACTAACACTCTCCCCACTTGGAGAGTCAGTGCCTTTAACCTCCTGTTTGGCACAGTTTGCAATTTCTGCGCAAGATGAACAGGCATAGGGAGAACCAATGAGAGACTAGCTGTTGGTGTCTGCACGGGCAAATGGAACGATCATTTCCCACCAGGAAGAGGAATTAACCAAAGGCTCAGCGTGCCATGCCGGAAACAGATTAGGGCCTGAAGCAATCCTCCGGTTTTGCGGCCAACTCACAAGAAAAAGAGTTGAAGAAAGGAGATCAGGGGCACTGTAATTCACAAACCTGCAGAGTTATGAATGACAGCTATCGTCCAAAAATGTACTGAAGTAAGTCTTCAAAGAGGACTTGAAAGCGGGGCAGAATTTCAGGAAAACGATTTCAGGGGGTAGACTGGAATTGCACTTAAAGCATAGGAAAAGAGGCAGAATGTCGACAATGATGCACTTGGCCAAAAAAGGCGTATGCGTTTTCTCCTGAATATATTCAGGAAAAAACGCATACGCACTTTTTGGCCAACCAAGCAAGCGTGTAAAGGAAATCTGCACTACAATGAAGTCTCACTGCCCCCCGGTCAAAAGGGCCATCTGAAAAAAGTGTAAAATCCAGAAAGGCAGGACAGGTCTTGGAGAACAGGGAGCCTTGTTATGCTGATGGGTGGGATGTAATGTGCCAACAGCCACTCTGGAGAAATGTATGGTGTATCATGAAACACGTAGGAAACAAAGCAACACAGCCTATGTCACTTCCACTTATGGTCCTATAGCTTAGGGAAATTAAAATCAAAAACACAGAGCCACCCCAAAGTTTGGGATGGCTCTGTTTACAAGAACCTCGTCTACGGTACAAGTAAAATATCCCAGAAAGTAAAAAATGGATAAAGAACTTGTGGTACGCACGTACAATGGAATATCACTCAGCAATGAAATCTACGTCATCAGGCCCGTAGCGGCATAATGAGTGGATTCAGGTACGATGATTCTACGAGAAATAAGTCACACAGAAAAAGAAACATCATAAGATATCACTAATACACGGAATGTAAACTTGGCTACCCATGAACTGAATTACAAAACAGAACAGGGTCTCAAATTTAGAAAACCAACTTATGCTTTCTTATGGGGAAAGGTGAGTTGGGGTGCTGCATAAAACCAGAGATTGAAATTAGCACAGATACCGTTCCATAAGCCAAATATATAATAGACAAGCCCTACTCCTTGCTCAACGAAATGGACTCAACACCCCATATTCAACGCCTGGCAAGATACCTGACAAGTAAGAATCTTAAAACCCATGGATTTATATGTCTCCATAAGGAAATCAAGCGTGTGTACAGCGGCCTAAAGGCAGCAGTGAAAATCCGATAAATCCCATTATCAAAATGAATTTCAAAAACAAAACACAATGACAGTGAAATAGAGAGCAATTCTTAAATAATTCATTCAGGGCTTGTGATGCAACCTGGATTTACCACATCTACACCCAGAGCTGGATGAGACATAAGGCTGGACACTTCGGGCTGATAGCATTGGTGAGGTTCGGTGAACAAACGCAGACCCTTTGAAGTCATACTGCATGGTACCCATTCCATGGGTCCCAACTCTCCAGGTTTAAGGGATTCTTCCTTCAGCTAAAACATGCATGGGAAACCCAGAGTATGGTCCACCATGTGATTGGGAAACGTTTTCAAATGCATCTCAGTTTTCGACCCTGGTACTCGGGTTCAACATTTGAACGCTTTACTAACACTCTCCCCACTTGGAGAGTCAGTGCCTTTAACCTCCTGTTTGGCACAGTATGCAATTTCTGCGCAAGATGAACAGGCATAGGGAGAACCAATGAGAGACTAGCTATTAGTGTCTGCACGGGCAAATTGAACGATCATTTCCCACCAGGAAGAGGAATTAACCAAAGGCTCAGCGTGCCCTGCCGGAAACAGATTAGGGCCTGAAGCAATCCTGCGGTTTTGTGGCCAGCTCACAAGAAAAGGAGTTGAAGAAAGGAGCTCAGGGGAACTGTAATTCACAAACCTGCAGAGTTATGAATGACAGCTATCGTCCAAAAATATATTGAAGTAAGTCTTCGAAGAGGACTTGAAAGCGGGGCAGAATTTCAGTAAAACGATTTCAGGGGGTAGACTGGAATTGCACTTAAAGCATAGGAAAAGAGGCAGAATGTCAACAATGATGCACTTGGACAAAAAGGGCGTATGCGTTTTTTCCTGAATATATTCAGGAAAAAACGCATACGCACTTTTTGGCCAACCAAGCAAGCGTGTAAAGGAAATCTGCACTACAATGAAGTCTCACTGCCCCCCAGTCAAAAGGGCCATCTGAAAAAAGTGTAAAATCCAGAAAGGCAGGACAGGTCTTGGAGAACAGGGAGTCTTGTTATGCTGATGGGCGGGATGTAAATTGCCAACAGCCACTCTGGGGAAATGTATGGTGTATCCTGAAACACGTAGGAAACAAAGCAACACAGCCTATGTCACTTCCACTTATGGTCCTATAGCTTAGGGAAATTAAAATCACAAACACAGAGCCACCCCAAAGTTTGGGATGGCTCTGTTTACAAGAACGTTGTCTACGGAACAAGTTAAATATCCGAGAAAGGAAAAAATGGATAAAGAAGTTCTGGTACGCACGTACAATGGAATATCACTCAGCAATGAAATCTACGTCTTCACTCCCATAGCGGCATAATGAGTGGATTCAGGTATGTTGATTCTACGAGAAATAAGTCACACAGAAAAAGAAACATCATAATATATCAGTAATACACGGAATGTAAACTTGGCTACACATAAACTGAATTACAAAACAGAACAGGGTCTCAAATTTAGAAAACCAACTTATGCTTGCTTATGGGGAAAGGTGAGTTTGGGTGCTGCATAAAACCAGAGATTGAAATTAGCACAGATACCGTTCCATAAGCCAAATATATAATAGACAAGCCCTACTCCTTGCTCAACAAAATGGCCTCAACACCCCATATTCAACGCCTGGCAAGATACCTGACAAGTAAGAATCTTAAAACCCATGGATTTATATGTCTCCATAAGGAAATCAAGCATGTGTACAGTGGCCTAAATGCAGCAGTGAAAATCCGATAAATCCCATTATCAAAATAAATTTCAAAAACAAAACACAATGACAGTGAAATAGAGAGCAATTCTTAAATAATTCATTCAGGGCTTGTGATGCAACCTGGATTTACCACATCTACACCCAGAGCTGGGTGAGACATAAGGCTGGGCACTTCGGGCTGATAGCATTGGTGAGGTTCGGTGAGCAAACGCAGACCCTTTGAAGTCATACTGCATGGTACCCATTCCATGTGTCCCAACTCTCCAGGTTTAAGGGATTCTTCCTTCAGCTAAAACATGCATGGAAAAGCCAGAGAATGGTCCACCATGTGATTGGGAACGTTTTCAAATGCATCTCAGTTTTCGTCCCCTGGTACTCGGGTTCAACATTTGAACGCTTTACTAACACTCTGCCCACTTGGAGAGTCAGTGCCATTAACCTCCTGTTTGGCACACTTGGCAATTTCTGCGCAAGATGAACAGGAATAGGGAGAAGCAATGAGAGACTAGCTGTTGGTGTCTGCACGGGCAAATTGAACGCTCATTTCCCACCAGGAAGAGGAATTAACCAAAGGCTCAGCGTGCCCGGCCGGAAACATATTAGGGCCTGAAGCAATCCTGCGGTTTTGCGGCCAGCTCACAAGAAAGCGAGTTGAAGACATGAGCTCAGGGGCACTGTAATTCACAAACCTGCAGAGTTATGAATGACAGCTATCGTCCAAAAATATATTGAAGTAAGTCTTCGAAGGGGACTTGTAAGCGGGGCAGAATATCAGGAAAACGATTTCAGGGGGTAGACTGGAATTGTACTAAAAGCATAGGAAAAGAGGCAGAATGTCGACAACGATGCACTTGGCCAAAAAGGGCGTATGCGTTTTTTCCTGAATATATTCAGGAAAAAACGCATACGCCCTTTTTGGCCAACCAAGCAAGCGTGTAAAGGAACTCTGCACTACAAGGAAGTCTCACTGCCCCCCCGGTCAAAAGGGCCATCTGAAAAAAGTGTAAAATCCAGAAAGGCAGGACAGATCATGGAGAACAGGGAGCCTTGTCATCCTGATGGGCGGGATGTAAATTGCCAACAACCACTCTGGAGAAGTGTATGGTGTTTCCAGAAACACGTAGGAAACAAAGCAACACAGCCAATGGCACTTCCACTTATGGTCCTATAGCTTAGGGAAATTAAAATCAAAAACACACAGCCACCCCAGAGTTTGGGACGGCTCTGTTTACAAGAACCTCGTCTACGGTACAAGTAAAATATCCCAGAAAGTAAAAAATGGATAAAGAAGTTGTGGTACGCACGTACAATGGAATATCACTCAGCAAAGAAATCTACGTCATCAGTCTAGTAGCGGCATAATGAGTGGATTCAGGTACGATGATTCTACGAGAAATAAGTCACACAGAAAAAGAAACATCATAAGATATCACTAATACACGGAATGTAAACTTGACTACACATGAACTGAATTACAAAACAGAACAGGGTCTCAAATTTAGAAAACCAACTTATGCTTGCTTATGCGGAAAGGTGAGTTGGGGTGCTGCATAAAACCAGAGATTGAAATTAGCACAGATACCGTTCCATGAGCCAATTATATAATAGACAAGCCCTACTCCTTGCTCAACGAAATGGACTCAACACCCCATATTCAACGCCTGGCAAGATACCTGACAAGTAAGAATCTTAAAACCCATGGATTTATATGTCTCCATAAGGAAATCAAGCGTGTGTACAGCGGCCTAAACGCAGCAGTGAACATCCGATAAATCCCATTATCAAAAAAAATTTCAAAAACAAAACAAAATGACAGTGAAATAGAGAGCAATTCTTAAATAATTCATTCAGGGCTTGTGATGCAACCTGGATTTACCACATCTACACCCAGAGCTGGGTGAGACATAAGGCTGGACACTTCGGGCTGATAGCATTGGTGAGGTTCGGTGAGCAAACGCAGACCCTTTGAAGTCATACTGCATGGTACCCATTCCATGCGTCCCAAATTTCCAGGTTTAAGGGATTCTTCCTTCAGCTAAAACATGCATGGGAAACCCATAGTGTGGTCCACCGTGTGATTGGGAAACGTTTTCAAATGCATCTCAGTTTTCGTCCCCTGGTACTCGGGTTCACCATTCCAGACGCTTTACTAACACTCTCCCCACTTGGAGAGTCAGTGCATTTAACCTCCTGTTTGGCACACTCGGCAATTTCTGCGCAAGATAAACAGGAATAGGGAGAAGCAATGAGAGACTAGCTGTAGGTGTCTGCACGGGCAAATGGAACGCTCATTTCCCACCAGGAAGAGGAATTAACCAAAGGCTCAGCGTGCCCTGCCGGAAACAGATAAGGGCCTGAAGCAATCTTGCGGTTTTGCGGCAGGCTCACAAGAAAGCGAGTTGAAGAAAGGAGCTCAGGGGCACTGTAATTCACAAACCTGCAGAGTTATGAATGACACCTATCGTCCAAAATGTATAGAAGTAAGTCTTCGAAGAGGACTTGAAAGCGGGGCAGAATTTCAGGAAAACGATTTCAGGGGGTAGACTGGAATTGCACTTAAAGCATAGGAAAAGAGGGAGAATGTTGACAATGATGCACTTGGCCAAAAAGGGCGTATGCGTTTTTTCCTGAATATATTCAGGAAAAAACGCATACGCCCTTTTTGGCCAACCAAGCAAGCGTGTAAAGGAAATCTGCACTAAAATGGAGTCTCACTGCCCCCCGGTCAAAAGGGCCATCTGAAAAAAGTGTAAAATCCAGAAAGGCAGGACAGGTCATGGAGAACAGGGAGCCTTGTTATGCTGATGGGCGGATTTAAATTGCCAACAGCCACTCTGGAAAAGTGTATGGTGTTTCCTGAAACACGTAGGAAACAAAGCAACACAGCCTATGGCACTTCCACTTATGGTCCTATAGCTTAGGGAAATTAAAATCACAAACACACAGCCACCCCAAAGTTTGGGATGGCTCTGTTTACAAGAGCCTCATCTACGGTAGCAGTTAAATATCCGAGAAAGGAAAAAATGGATAAAGAAGTTCTGGTACGCACGTACAATGGAATATCACTCAGCAATGAAATCTTCGTCTTCAGGCCCATAGCGGAATAATGAGTGGATTCAGGTACGATGATTCTACGAGAAATAAGTCACAGAGAAAAAGAAACATCATAAGATATCACTAATACACGGAATGTAAACTTGGCTACACATAAACTGAATTACAAAACAGAACAGGGTCTCAAATTTAGAAAACCAACTTATGCTTGCTTATGGGGAAAGGTGAGTTGGGGTGCTGCATAAAACCAGAGATTGAAATTAGCACAGATACCGTTCCATAAGCCAAATATATAATAGACAAGCCCTACTCCTTGCTCAACGAAATGGACTCAACACCCCATATTCAACACCTGGCAAGATACCTGACAAGTAAGAATCTTAAAACCCATGGATTTATATGTCTCCATAGGGAAATCAAGCGTGTGTACAGCGGCCTAATCGCAGCAGTGAAAATCCGATAAATCCCATTATCAAAATGAATTTCAAAAACAAAACACAATGACAGTGAAATAGAGAGCAATTCTTAAATAATTCATTCAGGGCTTGTGATGCAACCTGGATTTACCACATCTACACCCAGAGCTGGATGAGACATAAGGCTGGACACTTCGGGCTGATAGCATTGGTGAGGTTCGGTGAGCAAACGCAGACCCTTTGAAGTCATACTGCATGGTACCCATTCCATGGGTCCCAACTCTCCAGGTTTAAGGGATTCTTCCTTCAGCTAAAACATGCATGGGAAACCCAGACTATCGTCGGCCGTGTGACTGGGAAACGTTTTCAAATGCATCTCAGTTTTCGTCCCCTGGTACTCGGGTTCACCATTCCAGACGCATTACTAACACTCTCCCCACTTGGAGAGTCAGTGCCTTTAACCTCCTGTTTGGCACAGTTTGCAATTTCTGCGCAAGATGAACAGGCATAGGGAGAACCAATGAGAGACTAGCTGTTGGTGTCTGCACGGGCAAATGGAACGATCATTTCCCACCAGGAAGAGGAATTAACCAAAGGCTCAGCGTGCCATGCCGGAAACAGATTAGGGCCTGAAGCAATCCTCCGGTTTTGCGGCCAACTCACAAGAAAAAGAGTTGAAGAAAGGAGATCAGGGGCACTGTAATTCACAAACCTGCAGAGTTATGAATGACAGCTATCGTCCAAAAATGTACTGAAGTAAGTCTTCAAAGAGGACTTGAAAGCGGGGCAGAATTTCAGGAAAACGATTTCAGGGGGTAGACTGGAATTGCACTTAAAGCATAGGAAAAGAGGCAGAATGTCGACAATGATGCACTTGGCCAAAAAAGGCGTATGCGTTTTCTCCTGAATATATTCAGGAAAAAACGCATACGCACTTTTTGGCCAACCAAGCAAGCGTGTAAAGGAAATCTGCACTACAATGAAGTCTCACTGCCCCCCGGTCAAAAGGGCCATCTGAAAAAAGTGTAAAATCCAGAAAGGCAGGACAGGTCTTGGAGAACAGGGAGCCTTGTTATGCTGATGGGTGGGATGTAATGTGCCAACAGCCACTCTGGAGAAATGTATGGTGTATCATGAAACACGTAGGAAACAAAGCAACACAGCCTATGTCACTTCCACTTATGGTCCTATAGCTTAGGGAAATTAAAATCAAAAACACAGAGCCACCCCAAAGTTTGGGATGGCTCTGTTTACAAGAACCTCGTCTACGGTACAAGTAAAATATCCCAGAAAGTAAAAAATGGATAAAGAACTTGTGGTACGCACGTACAATGGAATATCACTCAGCAATGAAATCTACGTCATCAGGCCCGTAGCGGCATAATGAGTGGATTCAGGTACGATGATTCTACGAGAAATAAGTCACACAGAAAAAGAAACATCATAAGATATCACTAATACACGGAATGTAAACTTGGCTACCCATGAACTGAATTACAAAACAGAACAGGGTCTCAAATTTAGAAAACCAACTTATGCTTTCTTATGGGGAAAGGTGAGTTGGGGTGCTGCATAAAACCAGAGATTGAAATTAGCACAGATACCGTTCCATAAGCCAAATATATAATAGACAAGCCCTACTCCTTGCTCAACGAAATGGACTCAACACCCCATATTCAACGCCTGGCAAGATACCTGACAAGTAAGAATCTTAAAACCCATGGATTTATATGTCTCCATAAGGAAATCAAGCGTGTGTACAGCGGCCTAAAGGCAGCAGTGAAAATCCGATAAATCCCATTATCAAAATGAATTTCAAAAACAAAACACAATGACAGTGAAATAGAGAGCAATTCTTAAATAATTCATTCAGGGCTTGTGATGCAACCTGGATTTACCACATCTACACCCAGAGCTGGATGAGACATAAGGCTGGACACTTCGGGCTGATAGCATTGGTGAGGTTCGGTGAACAAACGCAGACCCTTTGAAGTCATACTGCATGGTACCCATTCCATGGGTCCCAACTCTCCAGGTTTAAGGGATTCTTCCTTCAGCTAAAACATGCATGGGAAACCCAGAGTATGGTCCACCATGTGATTGGGAAATGTTTTCAAATGCATCTCAGTTTTCGACCCTGGTACTCGGGTTCAACATTTGAACGCTTTACTAACACTCTCCCCACTTGGAGAGTCAGTGCCTTTAACCGCCTGTTTGGCACAGTTTGCAATTTCTGCGCAAGATGAACAGGCATAGGGAGAACCAATGAGAGACTAGCTGTTGGTGTCTGCACGGGCAAATTGAACGCTCATTTCCCACCAGGAAGGGGAATTAACCAAAGGCTCAGCGTGCCATGCCGGAAACAGATTAGGGCCTGAAGCAATCCTGCGGTTTTGCGGCCAGCTCACAAGAAAACGAGTTGAAGAAAGGAGCTCAGGGGCACTGTAATTCACAAACCTGCAGAGTTATGAATGACAGCTATCGTCCAAAAATGTACTGAAGTAAGTCTTCAAAGAGGACTTGAAAGCGGGGCAGAATTTCAGGAAAACGATTGCAGGGGGTAGACTGGAATTGCACTTAAAGCATAGGAAAAGAAGCAGAATGTCGACAATGATGCACTTGGCCAAAAAGGGCGTATGCGTTTTTTCCTGAATATATTCAGGAAAAAACGCATACGCCCTTTTTGGCCAACCAAGCAAGCGTGTAAAGGAAATCTGCACTACAATGAAGTCTCACTGCCCCCCGGTCAAAAGGGCCATCTGAAAAAAGAGTAAAATCCAGAAAGACAGGACAGGTCATGGAGAACAGGGAGCCTTGTTATGCTGATGGGCGGGATGTAAATTGCCAACAGCCACTCTGGAGAAATGTATGGTGTATCCTGAAACACGTAGGAAACAAAGCAACACAGCCTATGTCACTTCCACTTATGGTCCTATAGCTTAGGGAAATTAAAATCAAAAACACACAGCCACCCCAAAGTTTGGGATGGCTCTGTTTACAAGAACCTTGTCTACGGTACAAGTTAAATATCCGAGAAAGGAAAAAATGGATAAAGAAGGTCTGGTACGCACGTACAATGGAATATCAGTCAGCAATGAAATCTACGTCTTCAGGCCCATAGCGGCATAATGAGTGGATTCAGGTACGATGATTCTACGAGAAATAAGTCACACAGAAAAAGAAACATCATAATATATCAGTAATACACGGAATGTAAACTTGGCTACACATAAACTGAATTTCAAAACAGAACAGGGTCTCAAATTTAGAAAACAAACTTATGCTTGCTTATGGGGAAAGGTGAGTTGGGGTGCTGCATAAAACCAGAGATTGAAATTAGCACAGATACCATTCCATAAGCCAAATATATAATAGACAAGCCCTACTCCTTGCTCAACGAAATGGACTCAACACCCCATATTCAACGCCTGGCAAGATACCTGACAAGTAAGAATCTTAAAACCCATGGATTTATATGTCTCCATAAGGAAATCAAGCGTGTGTACAGCGGCCTAAAGGCAGCAGTGAAAATCTGATAAATCCCATTATCAAAATAAATTTCAAAAACAAAACACAATGACAGTGAAATAGAGAGCAATTCTTAAATAATTCATTCAGGGCTTGTGATGCAACCTGGATTTCCCACATCTACACCCAGAGCTGGGTGAGACATAAGGCTGGACACTTCGGGCTGATAGCATTGGTGAGGTTCGGTGAGCAAACGCAGACCCTTTGAAGTCATACTGCATGGTACCCATTCCATGGGTCCCAACTCTCTAGGTTTAAGGGATTCTTCCTTCAGCTAAAACATGCATGGGAAACCCAGACTATCGTCCGCTGTGTTATTGGGAAACGTTTTCAAATGCATCTCAGTTTTCGTCCCCTGGTACTTGGTTTCACCATTCCAGACGCTTTACTAACACTCTCCCCACTTGGAGAGTCAGTGCCTTTAACCTCCTGTTTGGCACAGTTTGCAATTTCTGCGCAAGATGAACAGGCATAGGGAGAACCAATGAGAGACTAGCTGTTGGTGTCTGCACGGGCAAATTGAACGCTCATTTCCCACCAGGAAGAGGAATTAACCAAAGGCTCAGCGTGCCCTGCCGGAAAGAGATTAGGGCCTGAAGCAATCCTGCGGATTTGCGGCCAGCTCATAAGAAAGCGAGTTGAAGGAAGGAGTTCAGGGGCACTGTAATTCACAAACCTGCAGAGTTATGAATGACAGCTATCGTCCAAAAATGTATAGAAGTAAGTCTTCGAAGAGGACTTGAAAGCGGGGCAGAATTTCAGGAAAACGATTTCAGGGGGTAGACTGGAATTGCACTTAAAGCATAGGAAAAGAGGCAGAATGTTGACAATGATGCACTTGGCCAAAAAGGGCGTATGCGTTTTTTCCTGAATATATTCAGGAAAAAACGCATACGCCCTTTTTGGCCAACCAAGCAAGCGTGTAAAGGAAATCTGCACTACAATGAAGTCTCACTGCCCCCTGGTCAAAAGGGCCATCTGAAAAAAGTGTAAAATCCAGAAAGGCAGGACAGGTCATGGAGAACAGGGAGCCTTGTTATGCTGATGGGCGGATTTAAATTGCCAACAGCCACTCTGGAAAAGTGTATGGTGTTTCCTGAAACACGTAGGAAACAAAGCAACACAGCCTATGGCACTTCCACTTATGGTCCTATAGCTTAGGGAAATTAAAATCACAAACACACAGCCACCCCAAAGTTTGGGATGGCTCTGTTTACAAGAGCCTCATCTACGGTAGCAGTTAAATATCCGAGAAAGGAAAAAATGGATAAAGAAGTTCTGGTACGCACGTACAATGGAATATCACTCAGCAATGAAATCTTCGTCTTCAGGCCCATAGCGGAATAATGAGTGGATTCAGGTACGATGATTCTACGAGAAATAAGTCACAGAGAAAAAGAAACATCATAAGATATCACTAATACACGGAATGTAAACTTGGCTACACATAAACTGAATTACAAAACAGAACAGGGTCTCAAATTTAGAAAACCAACTTATGCTTGCTTATGGGGAAAGGTGAGTTGGGGTGCTGCATAAAACCAGAGATTGAAATTAGCACAGATACCGTTCCATAAGCCAAATATATAATAGACAAGCCCTACTCCTTGCTCAACGAAATGGACTCAACACCCCATATTCAACACCTGGCAAGATACCTGACAAGTAAGAATCTTAAAACCCATGGATTTATATGTCTCCATAGGGAAATCAAGCGTGTGTACAGCGGCCTAAACGCAGCAGTGAAAATCCGATAAATCCCATTATCAAAATGAATTTCAAAAACAAAACACAATGACAGTGAAATAGAGAGCAATTCTTAAATAATTCATTCAGGGCTTGTGATGCAACCTGGATTTACCACATCTACACCCAGAGCTGGATGAGACATAAGGCTGGACACTTCGGGCTGATAGCATTGGTGAGGTTCGGTGAGCAAACGCAGACCCTTTGTAGTCATACTGCATGGTACCCATTCCATGGGTCCCAACTCTCCAGGTTTAAGGGATTCTTCCTTCAGCTAAAACATGCATGGGAAACCCAGACTATCGTCGGCCATGTGACTGGGAAACGTTTTCAAATGCATCTCAGTTTTCGTCCCCTGGTACTCGGGTTCACCATTCCAGACGCATTACTAACACTCTCCCCACTTGGAGAGTCAGTGCCTTTAACCTCCTGTTTGGCACAGTTTGCAATTTCTGCGCAAGATGAACAGGCATAGGGAGAACCAATGAGAGACTAGCTGTTGGTGTCTGCACGGGCAAATGGAACGATCATTTCCCACCAGGAAGAGGAATTAACCAAAGGCTCAGCGTGCCATGCCGGAAACAGATTAGGGCCTGAAGCAATCCTCCGGTTTTGCGGCCAACTCACAAGAAAAAGAGTTGAAGAAAGGAGATCAGGGGCACTGTAATTCACAAACCTGCAGAGTTATGAATGACAGCTATCGTCCAAAAATGTACTGAAGTAAGTCTTCAAAGAGGACTTGAAAGCGGGGCAGAATTTCAGGAAAACGATTTCAGGGGGTAGACTGGAATTGCACTTAAAGCATAGGAAAAGAGGCAGAATGTCGACAATGATGCACTTGGCCAAAAAAGGCGTATGCGTTTTCTCCTGAATATATTCAGGAAAAAACGCATACGCACTTTTTGGCCAACCAAGCAAGCGTGTAAAGGAAATCTGCACTACAATGAAGTCTCACTGCCCCCCGGTCAAAAGGGCCATCTGAAAAAAGTGTAAAATCCAGAAAGGCAGGACAGGTCTTGGAGAACAGGGAGCCTTGTTATGCTGATGGGTGGGATGTAATGTGCCAACAGCCACTCTGGAGAAATGTATGGTGTATCATGAAACACGTAGGAAACAAAGCAACACAGCCTATGTCACTTCCACTTATGGTCCTATAGCTTAGGGAAATTAAAATCAAAAACACACAGCCACCCCAAAGTTTGGGATGGCTCTGTTTACAAGAACCTCGTCTACGGTACAAGTAAAATATCCCAGAAAGTAAAAAATGGATAAAGAACTTGTGGTACGCACGTACAATGGAATATCACTCAGCAATGAAATCTACGTCATCAGGCCCGTAGCGGCATAATGAGTGGATTCAGGTACGATGATTCTACGAGAAATAAGTCACACAGAAAAAGAAACATCATAAGATATCACTAATACACGGAATGTAAACTTGGCTACCCATGAACTGAATTACAAAACAGAACAGGGTCTCAAATTTAGAAAACCAACTTATGCTTTCTTATGGGGAAAGGTGAGTTGGGGTGCTGCATAAAACCAGAGATTGAAATTAGCACAGATACCGTTCCATAAGCCAAATATATAATAGACAAGCCCTACTCCTTGCTCAACGAAATGGACTCAACACCCCATATTCAACGCCTGGCAAGATACCTGACAAGTAAGAATCTTAAAACCCATGGATTTATATGTCTCCATAAGGAAATCAAGCGTGTGTACAGCGGCCTAAAGGCAGCAGTGAAAATCCGATAAATCCCATTATCAAAATGAATTTCAAAAACAAAACACAATGACAGTGAAATAGAGAGCAATTCTTAAATAATTCATTCAGGGCTTGTGATGCAACCTGGATTTACCACATCTACACCCAGAGCTGGATGAGACATAAGGCTGGACACTTCGGGCTGATAGCATTGGTGAGGTTCGGTGAACAAACGCAGACCCTTTGAAGTCATACTGCATGGTACCCATTCCATGGGTCCCAACTCTCCAGGTTTAAGGGATTCTTCCTTCAGCTAAAACATGCATGGGAAACCCAGAGTATGGTCCACCATGTGATTGGGAAACGTTTTCAAATGCATCTCAGTTTTCGACCCTGGTACTCGGGTTCAACATTTGAACGCTTTACTAACACTCTCCCCACTTGGAGAGTCAGTGCCTTTAACCGCCTGTTTGGCACAGTTTGCAATTTCTGCGCAAGATGAACAGGCATAGGGAGAACCAATGAGAGACTAGCTGTTGGTGTCTGCACGGGCAAATTGAACGCTCATTTCCCACCAGGAAGGGGAATTAACCAAAGGCTCAGCGTGCCATGCCGGAAACAGATTAGGGCCTGAAGCAATCCTGCGGTTTTGCGGCCAGCTCACAAGAAAACGAGTTGAAGAAAGGAGCTCAGGGGCACTGTAATTCACAAACCTGCAGAGTTATGAATGACAGCTATCGTCCAAAAATGTACTGAAGTAAGTCTTCAAAGAGGACTTGAAAGCGGGGCAGAATTTCAGGAAAACGATTGCAGGGGGTAGACTGGAATTGCACTTAAAGCATAGGAAAAGAAGCAGAATGTCGACAATGATGCACTTGGCCAAAAAGGGCGTATGCGTTTTTTCCTGAATATATTCAGGAAAAAACGCATACGCCCTTTTTGGCCAACCAAGCAAGCGTGTAAAGGAAATCTGCACTACAATGAAGTCTCACTGCCCCCCGGTCAAAAGGGCCATCTGAAAAAAGAGTAAAATCCAGAAAGACAGGACAGGTCATGGAGAACAGGGAGCCTTGTTATGCTGATGGGCGGGATGTAAATTGCCAACAGCCACTCTGGAGAAATGTATGGTGTATCCTGAAACACGTAGGAAACAAAGCAACACAGCCTATGTCACTTCCACTTTTGGTCCTATAGCTTAGGGAAATTAAAATCAAAAACACACAGCCACCCCAAAGTTTGGGATGGCTCTGTTTACAAGAACCTTGTCTACGGTACAAGTTAAATATCCGAGAAAGGAAAAAATGGATAAAGAAGTTCTGGTACGCACGTACAATGGAATATCAGTCAGCAATGAAATCTACGTCTTCAGGCCCATAGCGGCATAATGAGTGGATTCAGGTACGATGATTCTACGAGAAATAAGTCACACAGAAAAAGAAACATCATAAGATATCAGTAATACACGGAATGTAAACTTGGCTACACATAAACTGAATTTCAAAACAGAACAGGGTCTCAAATTTAGAAAACAAACTTATGCTTGCTTATGGGGAAAGGTGAGTTGGGGTGCTGCATAAAACCAGAGATTGAAATTAGCACAGATACCATTCCATAAGCCAAATATATAATAGACAAGCCCTACTCCTTGCTCAACGAAATGGACTCAACACCCCATATTCAACGCCTGGCAAGATACCTGACAAGTAAGAATCTT
The DNA here is from genome assembly GCF_059928025.1 of Delphinapterus leucas. Taxonomy (NCBI): domain Eukaryota; kingdom Metazoa; phylum Chordata; class Mammalia; order Artiodactyla; family Monodontidae; genus Delphinapterus; species Delphinapterus leucas. The sequence continues at coordinate 539,686 of NW_028322267.1, forward strand.
AAAACCCATGGATTTATATGTCTCCATAAGGAAATCAAGCGTGTGTACAGCGGCCTAAAGGCAGCAGTGAAAATCCGATAAATCCCATTATCAAAATAAATTTCAAAAACAAAACACAATGACAGTGAAATAGAGAGCAATTCTTAAATAATTCATTCAGGGCTTGTGATGCAACCTGGATTTCCCACATCTACACCCAGAGCTGGGTGAGACATAAGGCTGGACACTTCGGGCTGATAGCATTGGTGAGGTTCGGTGAGCAAACGCAGACCCTTTGAAGTCATACTGCATGGTACCCATTCCATGGGTCCCAACTCTCTAGGTTTAAGGGATTCTTCCTTCAGCTAAAACATGCATGGGAAACCCAGATTATCGTCCGCTGTGTTATTGGGAAACGTTTTCAAATGCATCTCAGTTTTCGTCCCCTGGTACTCGGGTTCACCATTCCAGACGCTTTACTAACACTCTCCCCACTTGGAGAGTCAGTGCATTTAACCTCCTGTTTGGCACACTTGGCAATTTCTGCGCAAGATAAACAGGAATAGGGAGAAGCAATGAGAGACTAGCTGTAGGTGTCTGCACGGGCAAATGGAACGCTCATTTCCCACCAGGAAGAGGAATTAACCAAAGGCTCAGCGTGCCCTGCCGGAAACAGATAAGGGCCTGAAGCAAACTTGCGGTTTTGCGGCAGGCTCACAAGAAAGCGAGTTGAAGAAAGGAGCTCAGGGGCACTGTAATTCACAAACCTGCAGAGTTATGAATGACACCTATCGTCCAAAATGTATAGAAGTAAGTCTTCGAAGAGGACTTGAAAGCGGGGCAGAATTTCAGGAAAACGATTTCAGGGGGTAGACTGGAATTGCACTTAAAGCATAGGAAAAGAGGGAGAATGTTGACAATGATGCACTTGGCCAAAAAGGGCGTATGCGTTTTTTCCTGAATATATTCAGGAAAAAACGCATACGCCCTTTTTGGCCAACCAAGCAAGCGTGTAAAGGAAATCTGCACTAAAATGGAGTCTCACTGCCCCCCGGTCAAAAGGGCCATCTGAAAAAAGTGTAAAATCCAGAAAGGCAGGACAGGTCATGGAGAACAGGGAGCCTTGTTATGCTGATGGGCGGATTTAAATTGCCAACAGCCACTCTGGAAAAGTGTATGGTGTTTCCTGAAACACGTAGGAAACAAAGCAACACAGCCTATGTCACTTCCACTTATGGTCCTATAGCTTAGGGAAATTAAAATCACAAACACACAGCCACCCCAAAGTTTGGGATGGCTCTGTTTACAAGAGCCTCATCTACGGTAGCAGTTAAATATCCGAGAAAGGAAAAAATGGATAAAGAAGTTCTGGTACGCACGTACAATGGAATATCACTCAGCAATGAAATCTTCGTCTTCAGGCCCATAGCGGAATAATGAGTGGATTCAGGTACGATGATTCTACGAGAAATAAGTCACAGAGAAAAAGAAACATCATAAGATATCACTAATACACGGAATGTAAACTTGGCTACACATAAACTGAATTACAAAACAGAACAGGGTCTCAAATTTAGAAAACCAACTTATGCTTGCTTATGGGGAAAGGTGAGTTGGGGTGCTGCATAAAACCAGAGATTGAAATTAGCACAGATACCGTTCCATAAGCCAAATATATAATAGACAAGCCCTACTCCTTGCTCAACGAAATGGACTCAACACCACATATTCAACACCTGGCAAGATACCTGACAAGTAAGAATCTTAAAACCCATGGATTTATATGTCTCCATAAGGAAATCAAGCGTGTGTACAGCGGCCTAAACGCAGCAGTGAAAATCCGATAAATCCCATTATCAAAATGAATTTCAAAAACAAAACACAATGACAGTGAAATAGAGAGCAATTCTTAAATAATTCATTCAGGGCTTGTGATGCAACCTGGATTTACCACATCTACACCCAGAGCTGGATGAGACATAAGGCTGGACACTTCGGGCTGATAGCATTGGTGAGGTTCGGTGAGCAAACGCAGACCCTTTGAAGTCATACTGCATGGTACCCATTCCATGGGTCCCAACTCTCCAGGTTTAAGGGATTCTTCCTTCAGCTAAAACATGCATGGGAAACCCAGACTATCGTCGGCCGTGTGACTGGGAAACGTTTTCAAATGCATCTCAGTTTTCGTCCCCTGGTACTCGGGTTCACCATTCCAGACGCATTACTAACACTCTCCCCACTTGGAGAGTCAGTGCCTTTAACCTCCTGTTTGGCACAGTTTGCAATTTCTGCGCAAGATGAACAGGAATAGGGAGAAGCAATGAGAGACTAGCTGTAGGTGTCTGCACGGGCAAATGGAACGCTCATTTCCCACCAGGAAGAGGAATTAACCAAAGGCTCAGCGTGCCCTGCCGGAAACAGATAAGGGCCTGAAGCAATCCTGCGGTTTTGCGACCAGCTCACAAGAAAGCGAGTTGAATAAATGAGCTCAGGGGCACTGTAATTCACAAACCTGCAGAGTTATGAATGACAGCTATCGTCCAAAAATGTACTGAAGTAAGTCTTCAAAGAGGACTTGAAAGCGGGGCAGAATTTCAGGAAAACGATTTCAGGGGGTAGACTGGAATTGCACTTAAAGCATAGGAAAAGAGGCAGAATGTTGACAATGATGCACTTGGCCAAAAAGGGCCTATGCGTTTTTCCCTGAATATATTCAGGAAAAAACGCATACGCCCTTTTTGGCCAACCAAGCAAGCGTGTAAAGGAAATCTGCACTACAATGAAGTCTCACTGCCCCCCGGTCAAAAGGGCCATCTGAAAAAAGTGTAAAATCCAGAAAGACAGGACAGGTCATGGAGAACAGGGAGCCTTGTTATGCTGATGGGCGGGATGTAAATTGCCAACAGCCACTCTGGAGAAATGTATGGTGTATCCTGAAACACGTAGGAAACAAAGCAACACAGCCTATGTCACTTCCACTTATGGTCCTATAGCTTAGGGAAATTAAAATCAAAAACACACAGCCACCCCAGAGTTTGGGATGGCTCTGTTTACAAGAACCTTGTCTACGGTACAAGTTAAATATCCGAGAAAGGAAAAAATGGATAAAGAAGTTCTGGTACGCACGTACAATGGAATATCACTCAGCAATGAAATCTACGTCTTCAGGCCCATAGCGGCATAATGAGTGGATTCAGGTACGATGATTCTACGAGAAATAAGTCACACAGAAAAAGAAACATCATAAGATATCAGTAATACACGGAATGTAAACTTGGCTACACATAAACTGAATTACAAAACAGAACAGGGTCTCAAATTTAGAAAACCAACTTATGCTTGCTTATGGGGAAAGGTGAGTTGGGGTGCTGCATAAAACCAGAGATTGAAATTAGCACAGATACCGTTCCATAAGCCAAATATATAATAGACAAGCCCTACTCCTTGCTCAACGAAATGGACTCAACACCCCATATTCAACGCCTGGCAAGATACCTGACAAGTAAGAATCTTAAAACCCATGGATTTATATGTCTCCATAAGGAAATCAAGCGTGTGTACAGCGGCCTAAAGGCAGAAGTGAAAATCCGATAAATCCCATTATCAAAATAAATTTCAAAAACAAAACACAATGACAGTGAAATAGAGAGCAATTCTTACATAATTCATTCAGGGCTTGTGATGCAACCTGGATTTCCCACATCTACACCCAGAGCTGGGTGAGACATAAGGCTGGACACTTCGGGCTGAAAGCATTGGTGAGGTTCGGTGAGCAAACGCAGACCCTTTGAAATCATACTGCATGGTACCCATTCCATGGGTCCCAACTCTCCAGGTTTAAGGAATTCTTCCTTCAGCTAAAACATGCATGGGAAACCCAGACTATCGTCGGCCGTGTGACTGGGAAACGTTTTCAAATGCATCTCAGTTTTCGTCCCCTGGTACTCGGGTTCACCATTCCAGACGCATTACTAACACTCTCCCCACTTGGAGAGTCAGTGCCTTTAACCTCCTGTTTGGCACAGTTTGTAATTTCTGCGCAAGATGAACAGGCATAGGGAGAACCAATGAGAGACTAGCTGTTGGTGTCTGCATGGGCAAATGGAACGATCATTTCCCACCAGGAAGAGGAATTAACCAAAGGCTAAGCGTGCCATGCCGGAAACAGATTAGGGCCTGAAGCAATCCTCCGGTTTTGCGGCCAGCTCACAAGAAAAAGAGTTGAAGAAAGGAGCTCAGGGGCACTGTAATTCACAAACCTGCAGAGTTATGAATGACAGCTATCGTCCAAAAATGTACTGAAGTAAGTCTTCAAAGAGGACTTGAAAGCGGGGCAGAATTTCAGGAAAACGATTTCAGGGGGTAGACTGGAATTGCACTTAAAGCATAGGAAAAGAGGCAGAATGTCGACAATGATGCACTTGGCCAAAAAAGGCGTATGCGTTTTCTCCTGAATATATTCAGGAAAAAACGCATACGCCCTTTTTGGCCAACCAAGCAAGCGTGTAAAGGAAATCTGCACTACAATGAAGTCTCACTGCCCCCCGGTCAAAAGGGCCATCTGAAAAAAGTGTAAAATCCAGAAAGGCAGGACAGGTCTTGGAGAACAGGGAGCCTTGTTATGCTGATGGGTGGGATGTAAAGTGCCAACAGCCACTCTGGAGAAATGTATGGTGTATCCTGAAACACGTAGGAAACAAAGCAACACAGCCTATGTCACTTCCACTTATGGTCCTATAGCTTAGGGAAATTAAAATCAAAAACACACAGCCACCCCAGAGTTTGGGATGGCTCTGTTTACAAGAACCTCGTCTACGGTACAAGTAAAATATCCGAGAAAGTAAAAAATGGATAAAGAAGTTGTGGTACGCACGTACAATGGAATATCACTCAGCAATGAAATCTACGTCATCAGGCCCGTAGCGGCATAATAAGTGGATTCAGGTACGATGATTCTACGAGAAATAAGTCACACAGAAAAAGAAACATCATAAGATATCACTAATACACGGAATGTAAACTTGGCTACCCATGAACTGAATTACAAAACAGAACAGGGTCTCAAATTTAGAAAACCAACTTATGCTTTCTTATGGGGAAAGGTGAGTTGGGGTGCTGCATAAAACCAGAGATTGAAATTAGCACAGATACCGTTCCATAAGCCAAATATATAATAGACAAGACCTACTCCTTGCTCAACGAAATGGACTCAACACCCCATATTCAACGCCTGGCAAGATACCTGACAAGTAAGAATCTTAAAACCCATGGATTTATATGTCTCCATAAGGAAATCAAGCGTGTGTACAGCGGCCTAAAGGCAGCAGTGAAAATCCGATAAATCCCATTATCAAAATAAATTTCAAAAACAAAACACAATGACAGTGAAATAGAGAGCAATTCTTAAATAATTCATTCAGGGCTTGTGATGCAACCTGGATTTCCCACATCTACACCCAGAGCTGGGTGAGACATAAGGCTGGACACTTCGGGCTGATAGCATTGGTGAGGTTCGGTGAGCAAACGCAGACCCTTTGAAGTCATACTGCATGGTACCCATTCCATGGGTCCCAACTCTCTAGGTTTAAGGGATTCTTCCTTCAGCTAAAACATGCATGGGAAACCCAGACTATCGTCCGCTGTGTTATTGGGAAACGTTTTCAAATGCCTCTCAGTTTTCGTCCCCTGGTACTTGGTTTCACCATTCCAGACGCTTTACTAACACTCTCCCCACTTGGAGAGTCAGTGCCTTTAACCTCCTGTTTGGCACAGTTTGTAATTTCTGCGCAAGATGAACAGGCATAGGGAGAACCAATGAGAGACTAGCTGTTGGTGTCTGCACGGGCAAATTGAATGCTCATTTCCCACCAGGAAGAGGAATTAACCAAAGGCTCAGCGTGCCATGCCGGAAACAGATTAGGGCCTGAAGCAATCCTGCGGTTTTGCGGCCAGCTCACAAGAAAACGACTTGAAGAAAGGAGCTCAGGGGCACTGTAATTCACAAACCTGCAGAGTTATGAATGACAGCTATCGTCCAAAAATGTACTGAAGTAAGTCTTCGAAGAGGACTTGAAAGCGGGGCAGAATTTCAGGAAAACGATTTCAGGGGGTAGACTGGAATTGCACTTAAAGCATAGGAAAAGAGGCAGAATGTTGACAATGATGCACTTGGCCAAATAGGGCGTATGCGTTTTTTCCTGAATATATTCAGGAAAAAACGCATACGCCCTTTTTGGCCAACCAAGCAAGCGTGTAAAGGAAATCTGCACTACACGAAGTCTCACTGCCCCCCGGTCAAAAGGGCCATCTGAAAAAAGAGTAAAATCCAGAAAGACAGGACAGGTCATGGAGAACAGGGAGCCTTGTTATGCTGATGGGCGGGATGTAAATTGCCAACAGCCACTCTGGAGAAATGTATGGTGTATCCTGAAACACGTAGGAAACAAAGCAACACAGCCTATGTCACTTCCACTTATGGTCCTATAGCTTAGGGAAATTAAAATCAAAAACACACAGCCACCCCAGAGTTTGGGATGGCTCTGTTTACAAGAACCTTGTCTACGGTACAAGTTAAATATCCGAGAAAGGAAAAAATGGATAAAGAAGTTCTGGTACGCACGTACAATGGAATATCACTCAGCAATGAAATCTACGTCTTCAGGCCCATAGCGGCATAATGAGTGGATTCAGGTACGATGATTCTACGAGAAATAAGTCACACAGAAAAAGAAACATCATAAGATATCAGTAATACACGGAATGTAAACTTGGCTACACATAAACTGAATTACAAAACAGAACAGGGTCTCAAATTTAGAAAACCAACTTATGCTTGCTTATGGGGAAAGGTGAGTTGGGGTGCTGCATAAAACCAGAGATTGAAATTAGCACAGATACCGTTCCATAAGCCAAATATATAATAGACAAGCCCTACTCCTTGCTCAACGAAATGGACTCAACACCCCATATTCAACGCCTGGCAAGATACCTGACAAGTAAGAATCTTAAAACCCATGGATTTATATGTCTCCATAAGGAAATCAAGCGTGTGTACAGCGGCCTAAAGGCAGAAGTGAAAATCCGATAAATCCCATTATCAAAATAAATTTCAAAAACAAAACACAATGACAGTGAAATAGAGAGCAATTCTTACATAATTCATTCAGGGCTTGTGATGCAACCTGGATTTCCCACATCTACACCCAGAGCTGGGTGAGACATAAGGCTGGACACTTCGGGCTGAAAGCATTGGTGAGGTTCGGTGAGCAAACGCAGACCCTTTGAAATCATACTGCATGGTACCCATTCCATGGGTCCCAACTCTCCAGGTTTAAGGAATTCTTCCTTCAGCTAAAACATGCATGGGAAACCCAGACTATCGTCGGCCGTGTGACTGGGAAACGTTTTCAAATGCATCTCAGTTTTCGTCCCCTGGTACTCGGGTTCACCATTCCAGACGCATTACTAACACTCTCCCCACTTGGAGAGTCAGTGCCTTTAACCTCCTGTTTGGCACAGTTTGTAATTTCTGCGCAAGATGAACAGGCATAGGGAGAACCAATGAGAGACTAGCTGTTGGTGTCTGCATGGGCAAATGGAACGATCATTTCCCACCAGGAAGAGGAATTAACCAAAGGCTCAGCGTGCCATGCCGGAAACAGATTAGGGCCTGAAGCAATCCTCCGGTTTTGCGGCCAGCTCACAAGAAAAAGAGTTGAAGAAAGGAGCTCAGGGGCACTGTAATTCACAAACCTGCAGAGTTATGAATGACAGCTATCGTCCAAAAATGTACTGAAGTAAGTCTTCAAAGAGGACTTGAAAGCGGGGCAGAATTTCAGGAAAACGATTTCAGGGGGTAGACTGGAATTGCACTTAAAGCATAGGAAAAGAGGCAGAATGTCGACAATGATGCACTTGGCCAAAAAAGGCGTATGCGTTTTCTCCTGAATATATTCAGGAAAAAACGCATACGCCCTTTTTGGCCAACCAAGCAAGCGTGTAAAGGAAATCTGCACTACAATGAAGTCTCACTGCCCCCCGGTCAAAAGGGCCATCTGAAAAAAGTGTAAAATCCAGAAAGGCAGGACAGGTCTTGGAGAACAGGGAGCCTTGTTATGCTGATGGGTGGGATGTAAATTGCCAACAGCCACTCTGGAGAAATGTATGGTGTATCATGAAACACGTAGGAAACAAAGCAACACAGCCTATGTCACTTCCACTTATGGTCCTATAGCTTAGGGAAATTAAAATCAAAATCACACAGCCACCCCAGAGTTTGGGACGGCTCTGTTTACAAGAACCTCGTCTATGGTACAAGTAAAATATCCCAGAAAGCAAAAAATGGATAAAGAAGTTGTGGTACGCACGTACAATGGAATATCACTCAGCAATGAAATCTACGTCATCAGGCCCGTAGCGGCATAATGAGTGGATTCAGGTACGATGATTCTACGAGAAATAAGTCACACAGATAAAGAAACATCATAAGATATCACTAATACACGGAATGTAAAGTTGGATACACATGAACTGAATTACAAAACAGAACAGGGTCTCAAATTTAGAAAACCAACTTATGCTTGCTTATGGGGAAAGGTGAGTTGGGGTGCTGCATAAAACCAGAGATTGAAATTAGCACAGATACCGTTCCATAAGCCAAATATATAATAGACAAGCCCTACTCCTTGCTCAACGAAATGGTCTCAACACCCCATATTCAACGCCTGGCAAGATACCTGACAAGTAAGAATCTTAAAACCCATGGATTTATATGTCTCCATAAGGAAATCAAGCGTGTGTACAGCGGCCTAAACGCAGCAGTGAAAATCCGATAAATCCCATTATCAAAATAAATTTCAAAAACAAAACAAAATGACAGTGAAATAGAGAGCAATTCTTAAATAATTCATTCAGGGCTTGTGATGCAACCTGGATTTTCCACATCTACACCCAGAGCTGGGTGAGACATAAGGCTGGGCAGTTCGGGCTGATAGCATTGGTGAGGTTCGGTGAGCAAACGCAGACCCTTTGAAGTCATACTGCATGGTACCCATTCCATGGGTCCCAACTTTCCAGGTTTAAGGGATTCTTCCTTCAGCTAAAACTTGCATGGGAAACCCATACTATCGTCCGCTGTGTGATTGGGAAACGTTTTCAAATGCATCTCAGTTTTCGTCCCCTGGTACTTGGTTTCACCATTCCAGACGCTTTACTAACACTCTCCCCACTTGGAGAGTCAGTGCCTTTAACCTCCTGTTTCGCACAGTTTGCAATTTCTGCGCACGATGAACAGGCATAGGGAGAACCAATGAGAGACTAGCTGTTGGTCTCTGCACGGGCAAATTGAATGCTCATTTCCCACCAGGAAGAGGAATTAACCAAAGGCTCAGCGTGCCATGCCGGAAACAGATTAGGGCCTGAAGCAATCCTGCGGTTTTGCGGCCAGCTCACAAGAAAACGAGTTGAAGAAAGGAGCTCAGGGGCACTGGAATTCACAAACCTGCAGAGTTATGAATGACAGCTATCGTCCAAAAATGTATTGAAGTAAGTCTTCGAAGAGGACTTGATAGCGGGGCAGAATTTCAGGAAAACGATTTCAGGGGATAGACTGGAATTGTACTAACAGCATAGGAAAAGAGGCAAAATGTCGACAATGATGCACTTGGCCAAAAAGGGCGTATGCGTTTTTTCCTCAATATATTCAGGAAAAAACGCATACGCCCTTTTTGGCCAACCAAGCAAGCGTGTAATGGAAATCTGCACTACAATGAAGTCTCACTGCCCCCCGGTCAAAAGGGCCATCTGAAAAAAATGTAAAATCCAGAAAGTCCAGACAGGTCATGGAGAACAGGGAGCCTTGTCATGCTGATGGGCGGGATGTAAATTGCCAACAACCACTCTGGAGAAGTGTATGGTGTTTCCAGAAACACGTAGGAAACAAAGCAACACAGCCTATGGCACTTCCACTTATGGTCCTATAGCTTAGGGAAATTAAAATCAAAATCACACAGCCACCCCAGAGTTTGGGACGGCTCTGTTTACAAGAACCTCGTCTATGGTACAAGTAAAATATCCCAGAAAGCAAAAAATGGATAAAGAAGTTGTGGTACGCACGTACAATGGAATATAACTCAGCAATGAAATCTACGTCATCAGGCCCGTAGCAGCATAATGATTGGATTCAGGTACGATGATTCTACGAGAAATAAGTCACACAGGAAAAGAAACATCATAAGATATCACTAATACACGGAATGTAAAGTTGGATACACATGAACTGAATTACAAAACAGAACAGGGTCTCAAATTTAGAAAACAAACTTATGCTTGCTTATGGGGAAAGGTGAGTTGGGGTGCTGCATAAAACCAGAGATTGAAATTAGCACAGATACCGTTCCATAAGCCAAATATATAATAGACAAGACCTACTTCTTGCTCTACGAAATGGACTCAACACGCCATATTCAACGCCTGGCAAGATACCTGACAAGTAAGAATCTTAAAACCCATGGATTTATATGTCTCCATAAGGAAATCAAGCGTGTGTACAGCGGCCTAAACGCAGCAGTGAAAATCCGATAAATCCCATTATCAAAATAAATTTCAAAAACAAAACACAATGACAGTGAAATAGAGAGCAATTCTTAAATAATTCATTCAGGGCTTGTAATGCAACCTGGATTTCCCGCATGTACACCCAGAGCTGGGTGAGACATTAGGCTGGACACTTCGGGCTGATAGCATTGGTGAGGTTCGGTGAGCAAACGCAGACCCTTTGAAGTCACACTGCATGGTACCCATTCCATGGGTCGCAACTCTCCAGGTTTAAGGGATTCTTCCTTCAGCTAAAACATGCATGGGAAACCCACAGTACAGTGCACTGTGTGATGGGTAAATGTTTTCAAATGCATCTCAGTTTTCGTCCCCTGGTACTCGGGTTCACCATTCCAGACGCTTTACTAACACTCTCCCCACTTGGAGAGTCAGTGCCTTTAACCTCCTGTTTGGCACACTTTGCAATTTCTGCGCAAGATGAACAGGAATAGGGAGAAGCAATGAGAGACTAGCTGTAGGTGTCTGCACGGGCAAATGGAACGCTCATTTCCCACCAGGAAGAGCAATTAAACAAAGGCTCAGCGTGCCCTGCCGGAAAGAGACTTTGGGCTGAAGCAATCCTGCGGTTTTGCGGCCAGCTCACAAGAAAGCGAGTTGAAGACATGAGCTCAGGGGCACTGTAATTCACAAACCTGCAGAGTTATGAATGACAGCTATCGTCCGAAAATGTATTGAAGTAAGTCTTCCAAGAAGACTTGAAAGCGGGGCAGAATTTCAGGAAAACGATTTCAGGGGGTAGACTGGAATTGTACTAAAAGCATAGGAAAAGAGGCAGAATGTCGACAACGATGCACTTGGCCAAAAAGTGCGTATGCGTTTTTTCCTGAATATATTCAGGAAAAAACGCATACGCCCTTTTTGGCCAACCAAGCAAGCGTGTAAAGGAAATCTGCACTACAATGAAGTCTCACTGCCCCCCCGGTCAAAAGGGCCATCTGAAAAAAGTGTAAAATCCAGAAAGGCAGGACAGGTCATGGAGAACAGGGAGCCTTGTCATGCTGATGGGCGGGATGTAAATTGCCAACAACCACTCTGGAGAAGTGTATGGTGTTTCCAGAAACACGTAGGAAACAAAGCAACACAGCCTATGGCACTTCCACTTATGGTCCTATAGCTTAGGGAAATTAAAATCAAAAACACACAGCCACCCCAGAGTTTGGGACGGCTCTGTTTACAAGAACCTCGTCTACGGTACAAGTAAAATATCCCAGAAAGTAAAAAATGGATAAAGAAGTTGTGGTACGCACGTACAATGGAATATCACTCAGCAATGAAATCTACGTCATCAGGCCCGTAGCGGCATAATGAGTGGATTCAGGTATGATGATTCTACGAGAAATAAGTCACACAGAAAAAGAAACATCATAAGATATCACTAATACACGGAATGTAAACTTGGCTACCCATGAACTGAATTACAAAACAGAACAGGGTCTCAAATTTAGAAAACCAACTTATGCTTGCTTATGGGGAAAGGTGAGTTGGGGTGCTGCATAAAACCAGAGATTGAAATTAGCACAGATACCGTTCCATAAGCCAAATATATAATAGACAAGCCCTACTCCTTGCTCAACGAAATGGACTCAACACCCCATATTCAACGCCTGGCAAGATACCTGACAAGTAAGAATCTTAAAACCCATGGATTTATATGTCTCCATAAGGAAATCATGCGTGTGTACAGTGGCCTAAACGCAGCAGTGAAAATCCGATAAATCCCATTATCAAAATAAATTTCAAAAACAAAACACAATGACAGTGAAATAGAGAGCAATTCTTAAATAATTCATTCAGGGCTTGTGATGCAACCTGGATTTCCCACATCTACACCCAGAGCTGGGTGAGACATAAGGCTGGACACTTCAGGCTGATAGCATTGGTGAGGTTCGGTGAGCAAACGCAGACCCTTTGAAGTCATACTGCATGGTACCCATTCCATGGGTTCCAAATTTCCAGCTTTAGGGGATTCTTCCTTCAGCTAAAACATGCATGGGAAACACATAGTATGGTCCACCGTGTGATTGGCAAACGTTTTCAAATGCATCTCAGTTTTCGTCCCCTGGTACTCGTTTCACCATTCCAGACGCTTTACTAACACTCTCCCCACTTGGAGAGTCAGTGCATTTAACCTCCTGTTTGGCACACTTTGCAATTTCTGCGCAAGATGAACAGGAATAGGGAGAAGCAATTAGAGACTAGCTGTAGGTGTCTGCACGGGCAAATGGAACGCTCATTTCCCACCAGGAAGAGGAATTAACCAAAGGCTCAGCGTGCCCTGCCGGAAACAGATTAGGGCCTGAAGCAATCCTGCGGTTTTGCGGCCAGCTCACAAGAAAGCGGGTTGAAGAAATGAGCTCAGGGGCACTGTAATTCACAAACCTGCAGAGTTATGAATGACAGCTATCGTCCGAAAATGTACTGAAGTAAGTCTTCAAAGAGGACTTGAAAGCGGGGCAGAATTTCAGGAAAACGATTTCAGGGGGTAGACTGGAATTGCACTTAAAGCATAGGAAAAGAGGCAGAATGTCGACAATGATGCACTTGGCCAAAAAAGGCGTATGCGTTTTCTCCTGAATATATTCAGGAAAAAACGCATACGCACTTTTTGGCCAACCAAGCAAGCGTGTAAAGGAAATCTGCACTACAATGAAGTCTCACTGCCCCCCGGTCAAAAGGGCCATCTGAAAAAAGTGTAAAATCCAGAAAGGCAGGACAGGTCTTGGAGAACAGGGAGCCTTGTTATGCTGATGGGTGGGATGTAAAGTGCCAACAGCCACTCTGGAGAAATGTATGGTGTATCATGAAACACGTAGGAAACAAAGCAACACAGCCTATGTCACTTCCACTTATGGTCCTATAGCTTAGGGAAATTAAAATCAAAAACACACAGCCACCCCAAAGTTTGGGATGGCTCTGTTTACAAGAACCTCGTCTACGGTACAAGTAAAATATCCCAGAAAGTAAAAAATGGATAAAGAAGTTGTGGTACGCACGTACAATGGAATGTCACTCAGCAATGAAATCTACGTCATCAGGCCCGTAGCGGCATAATGAGTGGATTCAGGTACGATGATTCTACGAGAAATAAGTCACACAGAAAAAGAAACATCATAAGATATCACTAATACACGGAATGTAAACTTGGCTACCCATGAACTGAATTACAAAACAGAACAGGGTCTCAAATTTAGAAAACCAACTTATGCTTTCTTATGGGGAAAGGTGAGTTGGGGTGCTGCATAAAACCAGAGATTGAAATTAGCACAGATACTGTTCCATAAGCCAAATATATAATAGACAAGCCCTACTCCTTGCTCAACGAAATGGACTCAACACCCCATATTCAACGCCTGGCAAGATACCTGACAAGTAAGAATCTTAAAACCCATGGATTTATATGTCTCCATAAGGAAATCAAGCGTGTGTACAGCGGCCTAAAGGCAGCAGTGAAAATCCGATAAATCCCATTATCAAAATGAATTTCAAAAACAAAACACAATGACAGTGAAATAGAGAGCAATTCTTAAATAATTCATTCAGGGCTTGTGATGCAACCTGGATTTCCCACATCTACACCCAGAGCTGGATGAGACATAAGGCTGGACACTTCGGGCTGATAGCATTGGTGAGGTTCGGTGAACAAACGCAGACCCTTTGAAGTCATACTGCATGGTACCCATTCCATGGGTCCCAACTCTCCAGGTTTAAGGGATTCTTCCTTCAGCTAAAACATGCATGGGAAACCCAGAGTATGGTCCACCATGTGATTGGGAAACGTTTTCAAATGCATCTCAGTTTTCGACCCTGGTACTCGGGTTCAACATTTGAACGCTTTACTAACACTCTCCCCACTTGGAGAGTCAGTGCCTTTAACCGCCTGTTTGGCACAGTTTGCAATTTCTGCGCAAGATGAACAGGAATAGGGAGAACCAATGAGAGACTAGCTGTTGGTGTCTGCACGGGCAAATTGAACGCTCATTTCCCACCAGGAAGGGGAATTAACCAAAGGCTCAGCGTGCCATGCCGGAAACAGATTAGGGCCTGAAGCAATCCTGCGGTTTTGCGGCCAGCTCACAAGAAAACGAGTTGAAGAAAGGAGCTCAGGGGCACTGGAATTCACAAACCTGCAGAGTTATGAATGACAGCTATCGTCCAAAAATGTACTGAAGTAAGTCTTCAAAGAGGACTTGAAAGCGGGGCAGAATTTCAGGAAAACGATTTCAGGGGGTAGACTGGAATTGCACTTAAAGCATAGGAAAAGAAGCAGAATGTCGACAATGATGCACTTGGCCAAAAAGGGCATATGCGTTTTTTCCTGAATATATTCAGGAAAAAACGCATACGCCCTTTTTGGCCAACCAAGCAAGCGTGTAAAGGAAATCTGCACTACAATGAAGTCTCACTGCCCCCCGGTCAAAAGGGCCATCTGAAAAAAGAGTAAAATCCAGAAAGACAGGACAGGTCATGGAGAACAGGGAGCCTTGTTATGCTGATGGGCGGGATGTAAATTGCCAACAGCCACTCTGGAGAAATGTATGGTGTATCCTGAAACACGTAGGAAACAAAGCAACACAGCCTATGTCACTTCCACTTATGGTCCTATAGCTTAGGGAAATTAAAATCAAAAACACACAGCCACCCCAAAGTTTGGGATGGCTCTGTTTACAAGAACCTTGTCTACGGTACAAGTTAAATATCCGAGAAAGGAAAAAATGGATAAAGAAGTTCTGGTACGCACGTACAATGGAATATCAGTCAGCAATGAAATCTACGTCTTCAGGCCCATAGCGGCATAATGAGTGGATTCAGGTACGATGATTCTACGAGAAATAAGTCACACAGAAAAAGAAACATCATAATATATCAGTAATACACGGAATGTAAACTTGGCTACACATAAACTGAATTACAAAACAGAACAGGGTCTCAAATTTAGAAAACAAACTTATGCTTGCTTATGGGGAAAGGTGAGTTGGGGTGCTGCATAAAACCAGAGATTGAAATTAGCACAGATACCGTTCCATAAGCCAAATATATAATAGACAAGACCTACTCCTTGCTCAACGAAATGGACTCAACACCCCATATTCAACGCCTGGCAAGATACCTGACAAGTAAGAATCTTAAAACCCATGGATTTATATGTCTCCATAAGGAAATCAAGCGTGTGTACAGCGGCCTAAAGGCAGCAGTGAAAATCCGATAAATCCCATTATCAAAATAAATTTCAAAAACAAAACACAATGACAGTGAAATAGAGAGCAATTCTTAAATAATTCATTCAGGGCTTGTGATGCAACCTGGATTTCCCACATCTACACCCAGAGCTGGGTGAGACATAAGGCTGGACACTTCGGGCTGATAGCACTGGTGAGGTTCGGTGAGCAAACGCAGACCCTTTGAAGTCATACTGCATGGTACCCATTCCATGGGTCCCAACTCTCTAGGTTTAAGGGATTCTTCCTTCAGCTAAAACATGCATGGGAAACCCAGACTATCGTCCGCTGTGTTATTGGGAAACGTTTTCAAATGCATCTCAGTTTTCGTCCCCTGGTACTTGGTTTCACCATTCCAGACGCTTTACTAACACTCTCCCCACTTGGAGAGTCAGTGCCTTTAACCTCCTGTTTGGCACAGTTTGCAATTTCTGCGCAAGATGAACAGGCATAGGGAGAACCAATGAGAGACTAGCTGTTGGTGTCTGCACGGGCAAATTGAACGCTCATTTCCCACCAGGAAGAGGAATTAACCAAAGGCTCAGCATGCCATGCCGGAAACAGATTAGGGCCTGAAGCAATCCTGCGGTTTTGCGGCCAGCTCACAAGAAAACGAGTTGAAGAAAGGAGCTCAGGGGCACTGTAATTCACAAACCTGCAGAGTTATGAATGACAGCTATCGTCCAAAAATGTACTGAAGTAAGTCTTCAAAGAGGACTTGAAAGCGGGGCAGAATTTCAGGAAAACGATTTCAGGGGGTAGGCTGGAATTGCACTTAAAGCATAGGAAAAGAGGCAGAATGTTGACAATGATGCACTTGGCCAAAAAGGGCCTATGCGTTTTTCCCTGAATATATTCAGGAAAAAACGCATACGCCCTTTTTGGCCAACCAAGCAAGCGTGTAAAGGAAATCTGCACTACAATGAAGTCTCACTGCCCCCCGGTGAAAAGGGCCATCTGAAAAAAGAGTAAAATCCAGAAAGACAGGACAGGTCATGGAGAACAGGGAGCCTTGTTATGCTGATGGGCGGGATGTAAATTGCCAACAGCCACTCTGGAGAAATGTATGGTGTATCCTGAAACACGTAGGAAACAAAGCAACACAGCCTATGTCACTTCCACTTATGGTCCTATAGCTTAGGGAAATTAAAATCAAAAACACACAGCCACCCCAGAGTTTGGGATGGCTCTGTTTACAAGAACCTTGTCTACGGTACAAGTTAAATATCCGAGAAAGGAAAAAATGGATAAAGAAGTTCTGGTACGCACGTACAATGGAATATCACTCAGCAATGAAATCTACGTCTTCAGGCCCATAGCGGCATAATGAGTGGATTCAGGTACGATGATTCTACGAGAAATAAGTCACACAGAAAAAGAAACATCATAAGATATCAGTAATACACGGAATGTAAACTTGGCTACACATAAACTGAATTACAAAACAGAACAGGGTCTCAAATTTAGAAAACCAACTTATGCTTTCTTATGGGGAAAGGTGAGTTGGGGTGCTGCATAAAACCAGAGATTGAAATTAGCACAGATACCGTTCCATAAGCCAAATATATAATAGACAAGCCCTACTCCTTGCTCAACGAAATGGACTCAACACCCCATATTCAACGCCTGGCAAGATACCTGACAAGTAAGAATCTTAAAACCCATGGATTTATATGTCTCCATAAGGAAATCAAGCGTGTGTACAGCGGCCTAAAGGCAGAAGTGAAAATCCGATAAATCCCATTATCAAAATAAATTTCAAAAACAAAACACAATGACAGTGAAATAGAGAGCAATTCTTACATAATTCATTCAGGGCTTGTGATGCAACCTGGATTTCCCACATCTACACCCAGAGCTGGGTGAGACATAAGGCTGGACACTTCGGGCTGAAAGCATTGGTGAGGTTCGGTGAGCAAACGCAGACCCTTTGAAATCATACTGCATGGTACCCATTCCATGGGTCCCAACTCTCCAGGTTTAAGGAATTCTTCCTTCAGCTAAAACATGCATGGGAAACCCAGACTATCGTCGGCCGTGTGACTGGGAAACGTTTTCAAATGCATCTCAGTTTTCGTCCCCTGGTACTCGGGTTCACCATTCCAGACGCATTACTAACACTCTCCCCACTTGGAGAGTCAGTGCCTTTAACCTCCTGTTTGGCACAGTTTGTAATTTCTGCGCAAGATGAACAGGCATAGGGAGAACCAATGAGAGACTAGCTGTTGGTGTCTGCATGGGCAAATGGAACGATCATTTCCCACCAGGAAGAGGAATTAACCAAAAGCTCAGCGTGCCATGCCGGAAACAGATTAGGGCCTGAAGCAATCCTCCGGTTTTGCGGCCAGCTCACAAGAAAAAGAGTTGAAGAAAGGAGCTCAGGGGCACTGTAATTCACAAACCTGCAGAGTTATGAATGACAGCTATCGTCCAAAAATGTACTGAAGTAAGTCTTCAAAGAGGACTTGAAAGCGGGGCAGAATTTCAGGAAAACGATTTCAGGGGGTAGACTGGAATTGCACTTAAAGCATAGGAAAAGAGGCAGAATGTCGACAATGATGCACTTGGCCAAAAAAGGCGTATGCGTTTTCTCCTGAATATATTCAGGAAAAAACGCATACGCCCTTTTTGGCCAACCAAGCAAGCGTGTAAAGGAAATCTGCACTACAATGAAGTCTCACTGCCCCCCGGTCAAAAGGGCCATCTGAAAAAAGTGTAAAATCCAGAAAGGCAGGACAGGTCTTGGAGAACAGGGAGCCTTGTTATGCTGATGGGTGGGATGTAAAGTGCCAACAGCCACTCTGGAGAAATGTATGGTGTATCCTGAAACACGTAGGAAACAAAGCAACACAGCCTATGTCACTTCCACTTATGGTCCAATAGCTTAGGGAAATTAAAATCAAAAACACACAGCCACCCCAGAGTTTGGGATGGCTCTGTTTACAAGAACCTCGTCTACGGTACAAGTAAAATATCCGAGAAAGTAAAAAATGGATAAAGAAGTTGTGGTACGCACGTACAATGGAATATCACTCAGCAATGAAATCTACGTCATCAGGCCCGTAGCGGCATAATGAGTGGATTCAGGTACGATGATTCTACGAGAAATAAGTCACACAGAAAAAGAAACATCATAAGATATCACTAATACACGGAATGTAAACTTGGCTACCCATGAACTGAATTACAAAACAGAACAGGGTCTCAAATTTAGAAAACCAACTTATGCTTTCTTATGGGGAAAGGTGAGTTGGGGTGCTGCATAAAACCAGAGATTGAAATTAGCACAGATACCGTTCCATAAGCCAAATATATAATAGACAAGACCTACTCCTTGCTCAACGAAATGGACTCAACACCCCATATTCAACGCCTGGCAAGATACCTGACAAGTAAGAATCTTAAAACCCATGGATTTATATGTCTCCATAAGGAAATCAAGCGTGTGTACAGCGGCCTAAAGGCAGCAGTGAAAATCCGATAAATCCCATTATCAAAATAAATTTCAAAAACAAAACACAATGACAGTGAAATAGAGAGCAATTCTTAAATAATTCATTCAGGGCTTGTGATGCAACCTGGATTTCCCACATCTACACCCAGAGCTGGGTGAGACATAAGGCTGGACACTTCGGGCTGATAGCATTGGTGAGGTTCGGTGAGCAAACGCAGACCCTTTGAAGTCATACTGCATGGTACCCATTCCATGGGTCCCAACTATCTAGGTTTAAGGGATTCTTCCTTCAGCTAAAACATGCATGGGAAACCCAGACTATCGTCCGCTGTGTTATTGGGAAACGTTTTCAAATGCATCTCAGTTTTCGTCCCCTGGTACTTGGTTTCACCATTCCAGACGCTTTACTAACACTCTCCCCACTTGGAGAGTCAGTGCCTTTAACCTCCTGTTTGGCACAGTTTGTAATTTCTGCGCAAGATGAACAGGCATAGGGAGAACCAATGAGAGACTAGCTGTTGGTGTCTGCACGGGCAAATTGAATGCTCATTTCCCACCAGGAAGAGGAATTAACCAAAGGCTCAGCGTGCCATGCCGGAAACAGATTAGGGCCTGAAGCAATCCTGCGGTTTTGCGGCCAGCTCACAAGAAAACGACTTGAAGAAAGGAGCTCAGGGGCACTGTAATTCACAAACCTGCAGAGTTATGAATGACAGCTATCGTCCAAAAATGTACTGAAGTAAGTCTTCAAAGAGGACTTGAAAGCGGGGCAGAATTTCAGGAAAACGATTTCAGGGGGTAGACTGGAATTGCACTTAAAGCATAGGAAAAGAGGCAGAATGTTGACAATGATGCACTTGGCCAAATAGGGCGTATGCGTTTTTTCCTTCAGGAAAAAACGCATACGCCCTTTTTGGCCAACCAAGCAAGCGTGTAAAGGAAATCTGCACTACACGAAGTCTCACTGCCCCCCGGTCAAAAGGGCCATCTGAAAAAAGAGTAAAATCCAGAAAGACAGGACAGGTCATGGAGAACAGGGAGCCTTGTTATGCTGATGGGCGGGATGTAAATTGCCAACAGCCACTCTGGAGAAATGTATGGTGTATCCTGAAACACGTAGGAAACAAAGCAACACAGCCTATGTCACTTCCACTTATGGTCCTATAGCTTAGGGAAATTAAAATCAAAAACACACAGCCACCCCAGAGTTTGGGATGGCTCTGTTTACAAGAACCTTGTCTACGGTACAAGTTAAATATCCGAGAAAGGAAAAAATGGATAAAGAAGTTCTGGTACGCACGTACAATGGAATATCACTCAGCAATGAAATCTACGTCTTCAGGCCCATAGCGGCATAATGAGTGGATTCAGGTACGATGATTCTACGAGAAATAAGTCACACAGAAAAAGAAACATCATAAGATATCAGTAATACACGGAATGTAAACTTGGCTACACATAAACTGAATTACAAAACAGAACAGGGTCTCAAATTTAGAAAACCAACTTATGCTTGCTTATGGGGAAAGGTGAGTTGGGGTGCTGCATAAAACCAGAGATTGAAATTAGCACAGATACCGTTCCATAAGCCAAATATATAATAGACAAGCCCTACTCCTTGCTCAACGAAATGGACTCAACACCCCATATTCAACGCCTGGCAAGATACCTGACAAGTAAGAATCTTAAAACCCATGGATTTATATGTCTCCATAAGGAAATCAAGCGTGTGTACAGCGGCCTAAAGGCAGAAGTGAAAATCCGATAAATCCCATTATCAAAATAAATTTCAAAAACAAAACACAATGACAGTGAAATAGAGAGCAATTCTTACATAATTCATTCAGGGCTTGTGATGCAACCTGGATTTCCCACATCTACACCCAGAGCTGGGTGAGACATAAGGCTGGACACTTCGGGCTGAAAGCATTGGTGAGGTTCGGTGAGCAAACGCAGACCCTTTGAAATCATACTGCATGGTACCCATTCCATGGGTCCCAACTCTCCAGGTTTAAGGAATTCTTCCTTCAGCTAAAACATGCATGGGAAACCCAGACTATCGTCGGCCGTGTGACTGGGAAACGTTTTCAAATGCATCTCAGTTTTCGTCCCCTGGTACTCGGGTTCACCATTCCAGACGCATTACTAACACTCTCCCCACTTGGAGAGTCAGTGCCTTTAACCTCCTGTTTGGCACAGTTTGTAATTTCTGCGCAAGATGAACAGGCATAGGGAGAACCAATGAGAGACTAGCTGTTGGTGTCTGCATGGGCAAATGGAACGATCATTTCCCACCAGGAAGAGGAATTAACCAAAGGCTCAGCGTGCCATGCCGGAAACAGATTAGGGCCTGAAGCAATCCTCCGGTTTTGCGGCCAGCTCACAAGAAAAAGAGTTGAAGAAAGGAGCTCAGGGGCACTGTAATTCACAAACCTGCAGAGTTATGAATGACAGCTATCGTCCAAAAATGTACTGAAGTAAGTCTTCAAAGAGGACTTGAAAGCGGGGCAGAATTTCAGGAAAACGATTTCAGGGGGTAGACTGGAATTGCACTTAAAGCATAGGAAAAGAGGCAGAATGTCGACAATGATGCACTTGGCCAAAAAAGGCGTATGCGTTTTCTCCTGAATATATTCAGGAAAAAACGCATACGCCCTTTTTGGCCAACCAAGCAAGCGTGTAAAGGAAATCTGCACTACAATGAAGTCTCACTGCCCCCCGGTCAAAAGGGCCATCTGAAAAAAGTGTAAAATCCAGAAAGGCAGGACAGGTCTTGGAGAACAGGGAGCCTTGTTATGCTGATGGGTGGGATGTAAAGTGCCAACAGCCACTCTGGAGAAATGTATGGTGTATCATGAAACACGTAGGAAACAAAGCAACACAGCCTATGTCACTTCCACTTATGGTCCTATAGCTTAGGGAAATTAAAATCAAAATCACACAGCCACCCCAGAGTTTGGGACGGCTCTGTTTACAAGAACCTCGTCTATGGTACAAGTAAAATATCCCAGAAAGCAAAAAATGGATAAAGAAGTTGTGGTACGCACGTACAATGGAATATCACTCAGCAATGAAATCTACGTCATCAGGCCCGTAGCGGCATAATGAGTGGATTCAGGTACGATGATTCTACGAGAAATAAGTCACACAGATAAAGAAACATCATAAGATATCACTAATACACGGAATGTAAAGTTGGATACACATGAACTGAATTACAAAACAGAACAGGGTCTCAAATTTAGAAAACCAACTTATGCTTGCTTATGGGGAAAGGTGAGTTGGGGTGCTGCATAAAACCAGAGATTGAAATTAGCACAGATACCGTTCCATAAGCCAAATATATAATAGACAAGCCCTACTCCTTGCTCAACGAAATGGTCTCAACACCCCATATTCAACGCCTGGCAAGATACCTGACAAGTAAGAATCTTAAAACCCATGGATTTATATGTCTCCATAAGGAAATCAAGCGTGTGTACAGCGGCCTAAAGGCAGCAGTGAAAATCCGATAAATCCCATTATCAAAATAAATTTCAAAAACAAAACAAAATGACAGTGAAATAGAGAGCAATTCTTAAATAATTCATTCAGGGCTTGTGATGCAACCTGGATTTTCCACATCTACACCCAGAGCTGGGTGAGACATAAGGCTGGGCAGTTCGGGCTGATAGCATTGGTGAGGTTCGGTGAGCAAACGCAGACCCTTTGAAGTCATACTGCATGGTACCCATTCCATGGGTCCCAACTTTCCAGGTTTAAGGGATTCTTCCTTCAGCTAAAACTTGCATGGGAAACCCATACTATCGTCCGCTGTGTGATTGGGAAACGTTTTCAAATGCATCTCAGTTTTCGTCCCCTGGTACTTGGTTTCACCATTCCAGACGCTTTACTAACACTCTCCCCACTTGGAGAGTCAGTGCCTTTAACCTCCTGTTTCGCACAGTTTGCAATTTCTGCGCACGATGAACAGGCATAGGGAGAACCAATGAGAGACTAGCTGTTGGTCTCTGCACGGGCAAATTGAATGCTCATTTCCCACCAGGAAGAGGAATTAACCAAAGGCTCAGCGTGCCATGCCGGAAACAGATTAGGGCCTGAAGCAATCCTGCGGTTTTGCGGCCAGCTCACAAGAAAACGAGTTGAAGAAAGGAGCTCAGGGGCACTGGAATTCACAAACCTGCAGAGTTATGAATGACAGCTATCGTCCAAAAATGTATTGAAGTAAGTCTTCGAAGAGGACTTGATAGCGGGGCAGAATTTCAGGAAAACGATTTCAGGGGATAGACTGGAATTGTACTAACAGCATAGGAAAAGAGGCAAAATGTCGACAATGATGCACTTGGCCAAAAAGGGCGTATGCGTTTTTTCCTGAATATATTCAGGAAAAAACGCATACGCCCTTTTTGGCCAACCAAGCAAGCGTGTAATGGAAATCTGCACTACAATGAAGTCTCACTGCCCCCCGGTCAAAAGGGCCATCTGAAAAAAATGTAAAATCCAGAAAGTCCAGACAGGTCATGGAGAACAGGGAGCCTTGTCATGCTGATGGGCGGGATGTAAATTGCCAACAACCACTCTGGAGAAGTGTATGGTGTTTCCAGAAACACGTAGGAAACAAAGCAACACAGCCTATGGCACTTCCACTTATGGTCCTATAGCTTAGGGAAATTAAAATCAAAATCACACAGCCACCCCAGAGTTTGGGACGGCTCTGTTTACAAGACCCTCGTCTATGGTACAAGTAAAATATCCCAGAAAGCAAAAAATGGATAAAGAAGTTGTGGTACGCACGTACAATGGAATATAACTC
The DNA here is from genome assembly GCF_059928025.1 of Delphinapterus leucas. NCBI lineage: Eukaryota > Metazoa > Chordata > Mammalia > Artiodactyla > Monodontidae > Delphinapterus > Delphinapterus leucas. The sequence continues at coordinate 563,762 of NW_028322267.1, forward strand.
AGCAATGAAATCTACGTCATCAGGCCCGTAGCAGCATAATGATTGGATTCAGGTACGATGATTCTACGAGAAATAAGTCACACAGGAAAAGAAACATCATAAGATATCACTAATACACGGAATGTAAAGTTGGATACACATGAACTGAATTACAAAACAGAACAGGGTCTCAAATTTAGAAAACAAACTTATGCTTTCTTATGGGGAAAGGTGAGTTGGGGTGCTGCATAAAACCAGAGATTGAAATTAGCACAGATACCGTTCCATAAGCCAAATATATAATAGACAAGACCTACTTCTTGCTCTACGAAATGGACTCAACACCCCATATTCAACGCCTGGCAAGATACCTGACAAGTAAGAATCTTAAAACCCATGGATTTATATGTCTCCATAAGGAAATCAAGCGTGTGTACAGCGGCCTAAACGCAGCAGTGAAAATCCGATAAATCCCATTATCAAAATAAATTTCAAAAACAAAACACAATGACAGTGAAATAGAGAGCAATTCTTAAATAATTCATTCAGGGCTTGTAATGCAACCTGGATTTCCCGCATGTACACCCAGAGCTGGGTGAGACATTAGGCTGGACACTTCGGGTTGATAGCATTGGTGAGGTTCGGTGAGCAAACGCAGACCCTTTGAAGTCACACTGCATGGTACCCATTCCATGGGTCGCAACTCTCCAGGTTTAAGGGATTCTTCCTTCAGCTAAAACATGCATGGGAAACCCACAGTACAGTGCACTGTGTGATGGGTAAATGTTTTCAAATGCATCTCAGTTTTCATCCCCTGGTACTCGGGTTCACCATTCCAGACGCTTTACTAACACTCTCCCCACTTGGAGAGTCAGTGCCTTTAACCTCCTGTTTGGCACACTTTGCAATTTCTGCGCAAGATGAACAGGAATAGGGAGAAGCAATGAGAGACTAGCTGTAGGTGTCTGCACGGGCAAATGGAACGCTCATTTCCCACCAGGAAGAGCAATTAAACAAAGGCTCAGCGTGCCCTGCCGGAAAGAGACTTTGGGCTGAAGCAATCCTGCGGTTTTGCGGCCAGCTCACAAGAAAGCGAGTTGAAGACATGAGCTCAGGGGCACTGTAATTCACAAACCTGCAGAGTTATGAATGACAGCTATCGTCCGAAAATGTATTGAAGTAAGTCTTCCAAGAAGACTTGAAAGCGGGGCAGAATTTCAGGAAAACGATTTCAGGGGGTAGACTGGAATTGTACTAAAAGCATAGGAAAAGAGGCAGAATGTCGACAACGATGCACTTGGCCAAAAAGTGCGTATGCGTTTTTTCCTGAATATATTCAGGAAAAAACGCATACGCCCTTTTTGGCCAACCAAGCAAGCGTGTAAAGGAAATCTGCACTACAATGAAGTCTCACTGCCCCCCCGGTCAAAAGGGCCATCTGAAAAAAGTGTAAAATCCAGAAAGGCAGGACAGGTCATGGAGAACAGGGAGCCTTGTCATGCTGATGGGCGGGATGTAAATTGCCAACAACCACTCTGGAGAAGTGTATGGTGTTTCCAGAAACACGTAGGAAACAAAGCAACACAGCCTATGGCACTTCCACTTATGGTCCTATAGCTTAGGGAAATTAAAATCAAAAACACACAGCCACCCCAGAGTTTGGGACGGCTCTGTTTACAAGAACCTCGTCTACGGTACAAGTAAAATATCCCAGAAAGTAAAAAATGGATAAAGAAGTTGTGGTACGCACGTACAATGGAATATCACTCAGCAATGAAATCTACGTCATCAGGCCCGTAGCGGCATAATGAGTGGATTCAGGTATGATGATTCTACGAGAAATAAGTCACACAGAAAAAGAAACATCATAAGATATCACTAATACACGGAATGTAAACTTGGCTACCCATGAACTGAATTACAAAACAGAACAGGGTCTCAAATTTAGAAAACCAACTTATGCTTGCTTATGGGGAAAGGTGAGTTGGGGTGCTGCATAAAACCAGAGATTGAAATTAGCACAGATACCGTTCCATAAGCCAAATATATAATAGACAAGCCCTACTCCTTGCTCAACGAAATGGACTCAACACCCCATATTCAACGCCTGGCAAGATACCTGACAAGTAAGAATCTTAAAACCCATGGATTTATATGTCTCCATAAGGAAATCATGCGTGTGTACAGTGGCCTAAACGCAGCAGTGAAAATCCGATAAATCCCATTATCAAAATAAATTTCAAAAACAAAACACAATGACAGTGAAATAGAGAGCAATTCTTAAATAATTCATTCAGGGCTTGTGATGCAACCTGGATTTCCCACATCTACACCCAGAGCTGGGTGAGACATAAGGCTGGACACTTCGGGCTGATAGCATTGGTGAGGTTCGGTGAGCAAACGCAGACCCTTTGAAGTCATACTGCATGGTACCCATTCCATGGGTTCCAAATTTCCAGCTTTAAGGGATTCTTCCTTCAGCTAAAATATGCATGGGAAACACATAGTATGGTCCACCGTGTGATTGGCAAACGTTTTCAAATGCATCTCAGTTTTCGTCCCCTGGTACTCGTTTCACCATTCCAGACGCTTTACTAACACTCTCCCCACTTGGAGAGTCAGTGCATTTAACCTCCTGTTTGGCACACTTTGCAATTTCTGCGCAAGATGAACAGGAATAGGGAGAAGCAATGAGAGACTAGCTGTAGGTGTCTGCACGGGCAAATGGAATGCTCATTTCCCACCAGGAAGAGGAATTAACCAAAGGCTCAGCATGCCCTGCCGGAAACAGATTAGGGCCTGAAGCAATCCTGCGGTTTTGCGGCCAGCTCACAAGAAAGCGGGTTGAAGAAATGAGCTCAGGGGCACTGTAATTCACAAACCTGCAGAGTTATGAATGACAGCTATCGTCCGAAAATGTACTGAAGTAAGTCTTCAAAGAGGACTTGAAAGCGGGGCAGAATTTCAGGAAAACGATTTCAGGGGGTAGACTGGAATTGCACTTAAAGCATAGGAAAAGAGGCAGAATGTCGACAATGATGCACTTGGCCAAAAAAGGCGTATGCGTTTTCTCCTGAATATATTCAGGAAAAAACGCATACGCACTTTTTGGCCAACCAAGCAAGCGTGTAAAGGAAATCTGCACTACAATGAAGTCTCACTGCCCCCCGGTCAAAAGGGCCATCTGAAAAAAGTGTAAAATCCAGAAAGGCAGGACAGGTCTTGGAGAACAGGGAGCCTTGTTATGCTGATGGGTGGGATGTAAAGTGCCAACAGCCACTCTGGAGAAATGTATGGTGTATCATGAAACACGTAGGAAACAAAGCAACACAGCCTATGTCACTTCCACTTATGGTCCTATAGCTTAGGGAAATTAAAATCAAAATCACACAGCCACCCCAGAGTTTGGGACGGCTCTGTTTACAAGAACCTCGTCTATGGTACAAGTAAAATATCCCAGAAAGCAAAAAATGGATAAAGAAGTTGTGGTACGCACGTACAATGGAATATCACTCAGCAATGAAATCTACGTCATCAGGCCCGTAGCGGCATAATGAGTGGATTCAGGTACGATGATTCTACGAGAAATAAGTCACACAGATAAAGAAACATCATAAGATATCACTAATACACGGAATGTAAAGTTGGATACACATGAACTGAATTACAAAAGAGAACAGGGTCTCAAATTTAGAAAACAAACTTATGCTTGCTTATGGGGAAAGGTGAGTTGGGGTGCTGCATAAAACCAGAGATTGAAATTAGCACAGATACCGTTCCATAAGCCAAATATATAATAGACAAGACCTACTTCTTGCTCTACGAAATGGACTCAACACCCCATATTCAACGCCTGGCAAGATACCTGACAAGTAAGAATCTTAAAACCCATGGATTTATATGTCTCCATAAGGAAATCAAGCGTGTGTACAGCGGCCTAAACGCAGCAGTGAAAATCCGATAAATCCCATTATCAAAATAAATTTCAAAAACAAAACACAATGACAGTGAAATAGAGAGCAATTCTTAAATAATTCATTCAGGGCTTGTAATGCAACCTGGATTTCCCGCATCTACACCCAGAGCTGGGTGAGACATTAGGCTGGACACTTCGGGCTGATAGCATTGGTGAGGTTCAGTGAGCAAACGCAGACCCTTTGAAGTCACACTGCATGGTACCCATTCCATGGGTCGAAACTCTCCAGGTTTAAGGGATTCTTCCTTCAGCTAAAACATGCATGGGAAACCCACAGTACAGTGCACTGTGTGACGGGTAAATGTTTTCAAATGCATCTCAGTTTTCGTCCCCTGGTACTCGGGGTCACCATTCCAGACGCTTTACTAACACTCTCCCCACTTGGAGAGTCAGTGCATTTAACCTCCTGTTTGGCACAGTTTGCAATTTCTGCGCAAGATGTACAGGAATAGGGAGAACCAATGAGAGACTAGCTGTAGGTGCCTGCACGGGCAAATGGAACGCTCATTTCCCACCAGGAAGAGGAATTAACCAAAGGCTCAGCGTGCCCTGCCGGAAACAGATTAGGGCCTGAAGCAATCCTGCGGTTTTGCGGCCAGCTCACAAGAAAGCGAGTTGAAGAAATGAGCTCAGGGGCACTGTAATTCACAAACCTGCAGAGTTATGAATGACAGCTATCGTCCGAAAATGTACTGAAGTAAGTCTTCAAGGAGGACTTGAAAGCGGGGCAGAATTTCAGGAAAACGATTTCAGGGGGTAGACTGGAATTGCACTTAAAGCATAGGAAAAGAGGCAGAATGTCGACAATGATGCACTTGGCCAAAAAACGCGTATGCGTTTTCTCCTGAATATATTCAGGAAAAAACGCATACGCCCTTTTTGGCCAACCAAGCAAGCGTGTAAAGGAAATCTGCACTACAATGAAGTCTCACTGCCCCCCGGTCAAAAGGGCCATCTGAAAAAAGTGTAAAATCCAGAAAGGCAGGACAGGTCTTGGAGAACAGGGAGCCTTGTTATGCTGATGGGTGGGATGTAAAGTGCCAACAGCCACTCTGGAGAAATGTATGGTGTATCATGAAACACGTAGGAAACAAAGCAACACAGCCTATGTCACTTCCACTTATGGTCCTATAGCTTAGGGAAATTAAAATCAAAATCACACAGCCACCCCAGAGTTTGGGACGGCTCTGTTTACAAGAACCTCGTCTATGGTACAAGTAAAATATCCCAGAAAGCAAAAAATGGATAAAGAAGTTGTGGTACGCACGTACAATGGAATATCACTCAGCAATGAAATCTACGTCATCAGGCCCGTAGCGGCATAATGAGTGGATTCAGGTACGATGATTCTACGAGAAATAAGTCACACAGATAAAGAAACATCATAAGATATCACTAATACACGGAATGTAAAGTTGGATACACATGAACTGAATTACAAAACAGAACAGGGTCTCAAATTTAGAAAACCAACTTATGCTTGCTTATGGGGAAAGGTGAGTTGGGGTGCTGCATAAAACCAGAGATTGAAATTAGCACAGATACCGTTCCATAAGCCAAATATATAATAGACAAGCCCTACTCCTTGCTCAACGAAATGGTCTCAACACCCCATATTCAACGCCTGGCAAGATACCTGACAAGTAAGAATCTTAAAACCCATGGATTTATATGTCTCCATAAGGAAATCAAGCGTGTGTACAGCGGCCTAAACGCAGCAGTGAAAATCCGATAAATCCCATTATCAAAATAAATTTCAAAAACAAAACACAATGACAGTGAAATAGAGAGCAATTCTTAAATAATTCATTCAGGGCTTGTGATGCAACCTGGATTTTCCACCTCTACACCCAGAGCTGGGTGAGACATAAGGCTGGGCAGTTCGGGCTGATAGCATTGGTGAGGTTCGGTGAGCAAACGCAGACCCTTTGAAGTCATACTGCATGGTACCCATTCCATGGGTCCCAACTTTCCAGGTTTAAGGGATTCTTCCTTCAGCTAAAACTTGCATGGGAAACCCATACTATCGTCCGCTGTGTGATTGGGAAACGTTTTCAAATGCATCTCAGTTTTCGTCCCCTGGTACTTGGTTTCACCATTCCAGACGCTTTACTAACACTCTCCCCACTTGGAGAGTCAGTGCCTTTAACCTCCTGTTTCGCACAGTTTGCAATTTCTGCGCACGATGAACAGGCATAGGGAGAACCAATGAGAGACTAGCTGTTGGTCTCTGCACGGGCAAATTGAACGCTCATTTCCCACCAGGAAGAGGAATTAACCAAAGGCTCAGCGTGCCATGCCGGAAACAGATTAGGGCCTGAAGCAATCCTGCGGTTTTGCGGCCAGCTCACAAGAAAACGAGTTGAAGAAAGGAGCTCAGGGGCACTGTAATTCACAAACCTGCAGAGTTATGAATGACAGCTATCGTCCAAAAATGTATTGAAGTAAGTCTTCGAAGAGGACTTGATAGCGGGGCAGAATTTCAGGAAAACGATTTCAGGGGATAGACTGGAATTGTACTAACAGCATAGGAAAAGAGGCAAAATGTAGACAATGATGCACTTGGCAAAAAAGGGCGTATGCGTTTTTTCCTGAATATATTCAGGAAAAAACGCATACGCCCTTTTTGGCCAACCAAGCAAGCGTGTAATGGAAATCTGCACTACAATGAAGTCTCACTGCCCCCCGGTCAAAAGGGCCATCTGAAAAAAATGTAAAATCCAGAAAGTCCAGACAGGTCATGGAGAACAGGGAGCCTTGTCATGCTGATGGGCGGGATGTAAATTGCCAACAACCACTCTGGAGAAGTGTATGGTGTTTCCAGAAACACGTAGGAAACAAAGCAACACAGCCTATGGCACTTCCACTTATGGTCCTATAGCTTAGGGAAATTAAAATCAAAATCACACAGCCACCCCAGAGTTTGGGACGGCTCTGTTTACAAGAACCTCGTCTATGGTACAAGTAAAATATCCCAGAAAGCAAAAAATGGATAAAGAAGTTGTGGTACGCACGTACAATGGAATATAACTCAGCAATGAAATCTACGTCATCAGGCCCGTAGCAGCATAATGATTGGATTCAGGTACGATGATTCTACGAGAAATAAGTCACACAGGAAAAGAAACATCATAAGATATCACTAATACACGGAATGTAAAGTTGGATACACATGAACTGAATTACAAAACAGAACAGGGTCTCAAATTTAGAAAACAAACTTATGCTTGCTTATGGGGAAAGGTGAGTTGGGGTGCTGCATAAAACCAGAGATTGAAATTAGCACAGATACCGTTCCATAAGCCAAATATATAATAGACAAGACCTACTTCTTGCTCTACGAAATGGACTCAACACCCCATATTCAACGCCTGGCAAGATACCTGACAAGTAAGAATCTTAAAACCCATGGATTTATATGTCTCCATAAGGAAATCAAGCGTGTGTACAGCGGCCTAAACGCAGCAGTGAAAATCCGATAAATCCCATTATCAAAATAAATTTCAAAAACAAAACACAATGACAGTGAAATAGAGAGCAATTCTTAAATAATTCATTCAGGGCTTGTAATGCAACCTGGATTTCCCGCATCTACACCCAGAGCTGGGTGAGACATTAGGCTGGACACTTCGGGCTGATAGCATTGGTGAGGTTCAGTGAGCAAACGCAGACCCTTTGAAGTCACACTGCATGGTACCCATTCCATGGGTCGCAACTCTCCAGGTTTAAGGGATTCTTCCTTCAGCTAAAACATGCATGGGAAACCCACAGTACAGTGCACTGTGTGACGGGTAAATGTTTTCAAATGCATCTCAGTTTTCGTCCCCTGGTACTCGGGTTCACCATTCCAGACGCTTTACTAACACTCTCCCCACTTGGAGAGTCAGTGCATTTAACCTCCTGTTTGGCACAGTTTGCAATTTCTGCGCAAGATGTACAGGAATAGGGAGAACCAATGAGAGACTAGCTGTAGGTGCCTGCACGGGCAAACGGAACGCTCATTTCCGACCAGGAAGAGGAATTAAACAAAGGCTCAGCATGCCCTGCCGGAAAGAGACTTTAGCTTGAAGCAATCCTGCGGTTTTGCGGCCAGCTCACAAGAAAGCGAGTTGAAGACATGAGCTCAGGGCACTGTAATTCACAAACCTGCAGAGTTATGAATGACAGCTATCGTCCAAAAATGTATTGAAGTAAGTCTTCCAAGAGGACTTGTAAGCGGGGCAGAATTTCAGGAAAACGATTTCAGGGGGTAGACTGGAATTGTACTAAAAGCATAGGAAAAGAGGCAGAATGTCGACAACGATGCACTTGGTCAAAAAGGGCGTATGCGTTTTTTCCTGAATATATTCAGGAAAAAACGCATACGCCCTTTTTGGCCAACCAAGGAAGCGTGTAAAGGAAATCTGCACTACAATGAAGTCTCACTGCACCCCTGGTCAAAAGGGCCATCTGAAAAAAGTGTAAAATCCAGAAAGGCAGGAGAGTTCATGGAGAACAGGGAGCCTTGTCATGCTGATGGGCGGGATGTAAATTGCCAACAACCACTCTGGAGAAGTGTATGGTGTTTCCAGAAACACGTAGGAAACAAAGCAACACAGCCTATGGCACTTCCACTTATGGTCCTATAGCTTAGGGAAATTAAAATCAAAAACACACAGCCACCCCAGAGTTTGGGACGGCTCTGTTTACAACAACCTCGTCTACGGTACAAGTAAAATATCCCAGAAAGTAAGAAATGGATAAAGAAGTTGTGGTACGCACGTACAATGGAATATCACTCAGCAATGAAATCTACGTCATCAGGCCCGTAGCGGCATAATGAGTGGATTCAGGTATGATGATTCTACGAGAAATAAGTCACACAGAAAAAGAAACATCATAAGATATCACTAATACACGGAATGTAAACTTGGCTACCCATGAACTGAATTACAAAACAGAACAGGGTCTCAAATTTAAAAAAACCAACTTATGCTTGCTTATGGGGAAAGGTGAGTTGGGGTGCTGCATAAAACCAGAGATTGAAATTAGCACAGATACCGTTCCATAAGCCAAATATATAATAGACAAGACCTACCCCTTGCTCAACGAAATGGACTCAACACCCCATATTCAACGCCTGGCAAGATACCTGACACGTAAGAATCTTAAAACCAATGGATTTATATGTTTCCATAAGGAAATCAAGCGTGTGTACAGCGGCCTAAACGCAGCAGTGAAAATCCGATAAATCCCATTATCAAAATAAATTTCAAAAACAAAAAACAATGACAGTGAAATAGAGAGCAATTCTTAAATAATTCATTCAGGGCTTGTGATGCAACCTGGATTTCCCACATCTACACCCAGAGCTGGGTGAGACATAAGGCTGGACACTTCGGGCTGATAGCATTGGTGAGGTTCGGTGAGCAAACGCAGACCCTTTCAAGTCATACTGCATGGTACCCATTCCATGGGTTCCAAATTTCCAGGTTTAAGGGATTCTTCCTTCAGCTAAAACATGCATGGGAAACCCATAGTATGGTCCACCGTGTGATTGGCAAACGTTTTCAAATGCATCTCAGTTTTCGTCCCCTGGTACTCGGGTTCACCATTCCAGACGCTTTACTAACACTCTCCCCACTTGGAGAGTCAGTGCCTTTAACCTCCTGTTTGGCACACTTTGCAATTTCTGCGCAAGATGAACAGGAATAGGGAGAAGCAATGAGAGACTAGCTGTAGGTGTCTGCACGGGCAAATGGAACGCTCATTTCCCACCAGGAAGAGCAATTAAACAAAGGCTCAGCGTGCCCTGCCGGAAAGAGACTTTGGGCTGAAGCAATCCTGCGGTTTTGCGGCCAGCTCACAAGAAAGCGAGTTGAAGACATGAGCTCAGGGGCACTGTAATTCACAAACCTGCAGAGTTATGAATGACAGCTATCGTCCGAAAATGTATTGAAGTAAGTCTTCCAAGAAGACTTGAAAGCGGGGCAGAATTTCAGGAAAACGATTTCAGGGGGTAGACTGGAATTGTACTAAAAGCATAGGAAAAGAGGCAGAATGTCGACAACGATGCACTTGGCCAAAAAGTGCGTATGCGTTTTTTCCTGAATATATTCAGGAAAAAACGCATACGCCCTTTTTGGCCAACCAAGCAAGCGTGTAAAGGAAATCTGCACTACAATGAAGTCTCACTGCCCCCCCGGTCAAAAGGGCCATCTGAAAAAAGTGTAAAATCCAGAAAGGCAGGACAGGTCATGGAGAACAGGGAGCCTTGTCATGCTGATGGGCGGGATGTAAATTGCCAACAACCACTCTGGAGAAGTGTATGGTGTTTCCAGAAACACGTAGGAAACAAAGCAACACAGCCTATGGCACTTCCACTTATGGTCCTATAGCTTAGGGAAATTAAAATCAAAAACACACAGCCACCCCAGAGTTTGGGACGGCTCTGTTTACAAGAACCTCGTCTACGGTACAAGTAAAATATCCCAGAAAGTAAAAAATGGATAAAGAAGTTGTGGTACGCACGTACAATGGAATATCACTCAGCAATGAAATCTACGTCATCAGGCCCGTAGCGGCATAATGAGTGGATTCAGGTATGATGATTCTACGAGAAATAAGTCACACAGAAAAAGAAACATCATAAGATATGACTAATACACGGAATGTAAACTTGGCTACCCATGAACTGAATTACAAAACAGAACAGGGTCTCAAATTTAGAAAACCAACTTATGCTTGCTTATGGGGAAAGGTGAGTTGGGGTGCTGCATAAAACCAGAGATTGAAATTAGCACAGATACCGTTCCATAAGCCAAATATATAATAGACAAGCCCTACTCCTTGCTCAACGAAATGGACTCAACACCCCATATTCAACGCCTGGCAAGATACCTGACAAGTAAGAATCTTAAAACCCATGGATTTATATGTCTCCATAAGGAAATCATGCGTGTGTACAGTGGCCTAAACGCAGCAGTGAAAATCCGATAAATCCCATTATCAAAATAAATTTCAAAAACAAAACACAATGACAGTGAAATAGAGAGCAATTCTTAAATAATTCATTCAGGGCTTGTGATGCAACCTGGATTTCTCACATCTACACCCAGAGCTGGGTGAGATATAAGGCTTGACACTTCAGGCTGATAGCATTGGTGAGGTTCGGTGAGCAAACGCAGACCCTTTGAAGTCATACTGCATGGTACCCATTCCATGGGTTCCAAATTTCCAGCTTTAAGGGATTCTTCCTTCAGCTAAAACATGCATGGGAAACACATAGTATGGTCCACCGTGTGATTGGCAAACGTTTTCAAATGCATCTCAGTTTTCGTCCCCTGGTACTCGTTTCACCATTCCAGACGCTTTACTAACACTCTCCCCACTTGGAGAGTCAGTGCATTTAACCTCCTGTTTGGCACACTTTGCAATTTCTGCGCAAGATGAACAGGAATAGGGAGAAGCAATGAGAGACTAGCTGTAGGTGTCTGCACGGGCAAATGGAACGCTCATTTCCCACCAGGAAGAGGAATTAACCAAAGGCTCAGCGTGCCCTGCCGGAAACAGATTAGGGCCTGAAGCAATCCTGCGGTTTTGCGGCCAGCTCACAAGAAAGCGGGTTGAAGAAATGAGCTCAGGGGCACTGTAATTCACAAACCTGCAGAGTTATGAATGACAGCTATCGTCCGAAAATGTATTGAAGTAAGTCTTCGAAGAGGACTTGAAAGCGGGGCAGAATTTCAGGAAAACGATTTCAGGGGGTAGACTGGAATTGTACTAAAAACATAGGAAAAGAGGGAGAATGTCGACAATGATGCACTTGGCCAAAAAGGGCATATGCGTTTTTTCCTGAATATATTCAGGAAATAACGCATATGCCCTTTTTGGCCAACCAAGCAAGCGTGTAAAGGAAATCTGCACTACAGTGAAGTCTCACTGCCCCCCGGTCAAAAGGGCCATCTGAAAAAAATGTAAAATCCAGAAAGTCAGGACAGGTCATGGAGAACAGGGAGCCTTCTCATGCTGATGGGCGGGATGTAAATTGCCAACAACCACTCTGGAGAAGTGTATGGTGTTTCCAGAAACACGTAGGAAACAAAGCAACACAGCCTATGGCACTTCCACTTATGGTCCTATAGCTTAGGGAAATTAAAATCAAAAACACACAGCCACCCCAGAGTTTGGGACGGCTCTGTTTACAACAACCTCGTCTACGGTACAAGTAAAATATCCCAGAAAGCAAAAAATGGATAAAGAAGTTGTGGTACGCACGTACAATGGAATATCACTCAGCAATGAAATCTACGTCATCAGGCCCGTAGCGGCATAATGAGTGGATTCAGGTACGATGATTCTACGAGAAATAAGTCACACAGAAAAAGAAACATCATAAGATATCACTAATACACGGAATGTAAAGTTGGATACACATGAACTGAATTACAAAACAGAACAGGGTCTCAAATTTAGAAAACCAACTTATGCTTGCTTATGGGGAAAGGTGAGTTGGGGTGCTGCATAAAACCAGAGATTGAAATTAGCACAGATACCGTTCCATAAGCCAAATATATAATAGACAAGCCCTACTCCTTGCTCAACGAAATGGACTCAACACCCCATATTCAACGCCTGGCAAGATACCTGACGAGTAAGAATCTTAAAACCCATGGACTTATATGTCTCCATAAGGAAATCAAGCGTGTGTACAGCGGCCTAAACGCAGCAGTGAATATCCGATAAATCCCATTATCAAAATAAATTTCAAAAACAAAACACAATGACAGTGAAATACAGAGCAATTCTTAAATAATTCATTCAGGGCTTGTGATGCAACCTGGATTTACCACATCTACACCCAGAGCTGGGTGAGACATAAGGCTGGACACTTCGGGCTGATAGCATTGGTGAGGTTCGGTGAGCAAACGCAGACCCTTTGAAGTCATACTGCATGGTACCCATTCCATGGGTCCCAACTCTCCAGGTTTAAGGGATTCTTCCTTCAGCTAAAACATGCATGGGAAACCCAGACTATCGTCCGCCGTGTGATTGGGAAACGTTTTCAAATGCATCTCAGTTTTCGTCCCCTGGTACTCGGGTTCACCATTCAAGACGCTTTACTAACACTCTCCCCACTTGGAGAGTCAGTGCCTTTAACCTCCTGTTTGGCACAGTTTGCAATTTCTGCGCAAGATGAACAGGCATAGGGAGAACCAATGAGAGACTAGCTGTTGGTGTCTGCACGTGCAAATTGAACGATCATTTCCCACCAGGAAGAGGAATTAACCAAAGGCTCAGTGTGCCCGGCCGGAAACATATTAGGGCCTGAAGCAATCCTGCGGTTTTGCGGCCAGCTCACAAGAAAACGAGTTGAAGAAAGGAGCTCAGGGGCACTGTAATTCACAAACCTGCAGAGTTATGAATGACAGCTATCGTCCAAAAATATACTGAAGTAAGTCTTCAAAGAGGACTTGAAAGCGGGTCAGAATTTCAGGAAAACGATTTCAGTGGGTAGACTGGAATTGCACTTAAAGCGTAGGAAAAGAGGCAGAATGTCAACAATGATGCATTTGGCCAAAAAGGGCGTATGCGTTTTTTCCTGAATATATTCAGGAAAAAACGCATACGCCCTTTTTGGCCAACCAAGCAAGCGTGTAAAGGAAATCTGCACTACAATGAAGTCTCACTGCCCCCCGGTCAAAAGGGCCATCTGAAAAAAGTGTAAACTCCAGAAAGACAGGACAGGTCATGGAGAACAGGGAGCCTTGTTATGCTGATGGGCGGGATGTAAACTGCCAACAGCCACTCTGGAGAAATGTATGGTGTATCCTGAAACACGTAGGAAACAAAGCAACACAGCCTATGTCACTTCCACTTATGGTCCTATAGCTTAGGGAAATTAAAATCAAAAACACACAGCCACCCCAAAGTTTGGGATGGCTCTGTTTACAAGAACCTTGTCTACGGTACAAGTTAAATATCCGAGAAAGGAAAAAATGGATAAAGAAGTTGTGGTACGCACGTACAAAGGAATATCACTCAGCAATGAAATCTACGTCTTCAGGACCGTAGCGGCATAATGAGTGGATTCAGGTACGATGATTCTATGAGAAATAAGTCAGACAGAAAAGGAAACATCATAAGTTATCACTAATACACGGAATGTAAACTTGGCTACCCATGAACTGAACTACAAAACAGAACAGGGTCTCAAATTTAGCAAACCAACTTATGCTTGCTTATGGGGAAAGGTCAGTTGGGATGCTGCATAAAACCAGAGATTGAAATTAGCACAGATACCGTTCCAGAAGCCAAATATATAATAGACAAAACCTACTCCTTGCTCAACGAAATGGACTCAACACCCTATATTCATCGCCTGGGATGATACCTGACAAGTAAGAATCTTAAAACCCATGGATTTATATGTCTCCATAAGGAAATCAAGCGTGTGTACAGTGGCCTAAAAGCAGCAGTGAAAATCCGATAAATCCCATTATCAAAATGATTTTCAAAAACAAAACACAATGACAGTGAAATAGAGAGCAATTCTTATATAATTCATTCAGGGCTTGTGATGCAACCTGGATTTACCACATCTACACCCAGAGCTGGATGAGACATAAGGCTGGACACTTCGGGCTGATAGCATTGGTGAGGTTCGGTGAGCAAACGCAGACCCTTTGAAGTCACACTGCATGGTACCCATTCCATGGGTCCCAACTCTCCAGGTTTAAGGGATTCTTCCTTCAGCTAAAACATGCATGGGAAACCCATAGTATGGTCCACCGTGTGATTGGGAAACGTTTTCAAATGCATCTCAGTTTTCGTCCCCTGGTACTCGGGTTCAACATTTGAACGCTTTACTAACACTCTCCCCACTTGGAGAGTCAGTGCCATTAACCTCCTGTTTGGCACAGTTTGCAATTTCTGCGCAAGATGAACAGGAATAGGGAGAAGCAATGAGAGACTAGCTGTAGGTGTCTGCACGGGCAAATGGAACGCTCATTTCCCACCAGGAAGAGGAATTAACCAAAGGCTCAGCGTGCCCTGCCGGAAACAGATTAGGGCCTGAAGCAATCCTGCGGTTTTGCGGCCAGCTCACAAGAAAGCGAGTTGAAGAAATGAGCTCAGGGGCACTGTAATTCACAAACCTGCAGAGTTATGAATGACAGCTATCGTCCAAAAATGTATTGAAGTAAGTCTTCGAAGAGGACTTGAAAGCGGGGCAGAATTTCAGGAAAACGATTTCAGGGGGTAGACTGGAATTGTACTAAAAGCATAGGAAAAGAGGGAGAATGTCGACAATGATGCACTTGGCCAAAAAGGGCGTATGCGTTTTTTCCTGAATATATTCAGGAAAAAACGCATACGCCCTTTTTGGCCAACCAAGCAAGCGTGTAAAGGAAATCTGCACTACAGTGAAGTCTCACTGCCCCCC
Source organism: Delphinapterus leucas (assembly GCF_059928025.1). Classification (NCBI taxonomy): domain Eukaryota; kingdom Metazoa; phylum Chordata; class Mammalia; order Artiodactyla; family Monodontidae; genus Delphinapterus; species Delphinapterus leucas. Next base: position 579,139 of record NW_028322267.1, read on the forward strand.
GGTCAAAAGGGCCATCTGATAAAAATGTAAAATCCAGAAAGTCAGGACAGGTCATGGAGAACAGGGAGCCTTGTCATGCTGATGGGCGGGATGTAAATTGCCAACAACCACTCTGGAGAAGTGTATGGTGTTTCCAGAAACACGTAGGAAACAAAGCAACACAGCCTATGGCACTTCCACTTATGATCCTATAGCTTAGGGAAATTAAAATCAAAAACACACAGCCACCCCAGAGTTTGGGACGGCTCTGTTTACAGGAACCTCGTCTACGGTACAAGTAAAATATCCCAGAAAGCAAAAAATGGATAAAGAAGTTGTGGTACGCACGTACAATGGAATATCACTCAGCAATGAAATCTACGTCATCAGGCCCGTAGTGGCATAATGAGTGGATTCAGGTATGATGATTCTACGAGAAATAAGTCACACAGAAAAAGAAACATCATAAGATATGACTAATACACGGAATGTAAACTTGGCTACCCATGAACTGAATTACAAAACAGAACAGGGTCTCAAATTTAGCAAACCAACTTATGCTTGCTTATGGGGAAAGGTCAGTTGGGATGCTGCATAAAACCAGAGATTGAAATTAGCACAGATACCGTTCCATAAGCCAAATATATAATAGACAAAACCTACTCCTTGCTCAACGAAACGGACTTAACGCCTGGGAATATACCTGACAAGTAAGAATCTTAAAACCCATGGATTTATATGTCTCCATAAGGAAATCAAGCGTGTGTACAGCGGCCTAAACGCAGCAGTGAAAATCCGATAAATCCCATTATCAAAATAAATTTCAAAAACAAAACACAATGACAGTGAAATAGAGAGCAATTCTTAAATAATTCATTCAGGGCTTGTGATGCAACCTGGATTTACCACATCTACACACAGAGCTGTGTGAGACATAAGGCTGGACACTTCGGGCTGATAGCATTGGTGACGTTCGGTGAGCAAAGGCAACCCTTTGAAGTCATACTGCATGGTACCCATTCCATGGGTCCCAACTCTCCAGGTTTAAGGGATTCTTCCTTCAGGTAAAACATGCATGGGCAACCCAGAATATGGTCCACCGTATGACCGGGAAACCTTTTTAAATGCATCTCAGTTTTCGTCCCCTCGTACTCGGTTTTACCATTCCAGACGCTTTACTAACACTCTCCCCACTTGGACAGTCAGTGCCTTTAACCTCCTGTTTGGCACAGTTTGGAATTTCTGCGCAAGTTGAACAGGAATAGGGAGAACCAATGAGAGATTAGCTGTAGGTGTCTGCACGAACAAATTTAACGCTCATTTCCCACCAGGAAGAGGAATTAGCCAAAGGCTCAGCATGCTGTGCCGGAACCAGATTAGGGCCTGAAGCAATCCTGCGGTTTTGCGGCCAGCTCACAAGAAAGCGAGTTGAAGAATGGAGCTCAGGGGCACTGTAATTCACAAACCTGCAGAGTTATAAATGACAGCTATCGTCCAAAAATATATTGAAGTAAGGCTGCAAAGAGGACTTGAACGCGGGGCAGAATTCCAGGAATACGATTTCAGGAGGTAGACGGGAAGTCCTCTGAAAGTATAGGAGAAGAGGCAGAACCTCGACAATGATGCACTTGCTCAAAAAGGGCATATGCGTTTCTTCCAGGGCCCTTACTAAAGAGGGTAGGAGGCTCCCAGCATGCTTCAGTGGCCAACAGAGGGCTTACGTCGCCAAGGCGACATGAGCCATCCAGGCAGGAGTGACCTCACATCAGAGGGCCCACCTCACAGAAGGGTAAGGAACCCAGTCAGGATCAGACTCTCACCAGGGTGCCCACATAAGCAAGGGGCTGGGAACCAGGCAGGAGTGTCCTCACACCCGTGGGACCACATCATCGAAAGTTGAGGTACCCAGCACATGTGGCCTCAAACCAGAGGACCCACATCACCATGGGTCTCGGAGCGAGGCAGGCAGGATTAACCTCAAAACACATGGCCCATTGTATAAAAAAGGTGAGGAATCCAGCAGTTGGAACATCCCAGCAGGCGGCCCAGAGCACCGAGGCTATGGGATCCAGGCAGTGATGAACTCACAACAGAGGGCCCTCATCGTGATACTGTAAGCAACCCAGCCGTTGTGACCTCAGAGCACAAGGCCCACATCCCCATGGGGAAGGGAACCAAGCAGGAGTGTCATCGCACCAGTGGGCACACAACAGAAAATGTGGGGAGCCCAGCAGTTAGGGCCGGACGCCAGAGGGCCCTCATCACTGAGGAGAGGAGGCTCCCAGCAAGCTCCAACTGCTACCAGAAGGCCGATGTCGCCAATGCGGGGTGTGCCAGCCAGGCAGGAGTGACCTCACAGCAGAGGGCCAACCACACAAAAGTGTGAGGAACCCAAAGAGGATCAGACACTCACCAGAGGGCCCACATCACCAAGGGAATGGAAACCAGGCAGGAGTGTCCTCACACCAGTGGGGCCACATCACCGAAATGTGACGGACCCAGCACACGTGGCCTCAAACCAGAGGACACACATCACCAAGGGGCTGGGAGTGAGGCAGGCAGGAGGAGCCTCCAAACAGAGGGCCCATAGCGTAAAAAAGGTGAGGAATCCCGCAGTTGGAACCTCCCAGCAGGTGGCCAGGAGCAGCGAGGCTATGGGATCCAGGCCTGACTGAACTCAAAACAGAGGGCCCTCATCATGAAACTGTGAGCAACCCAGCCGTTGGGACCTTAGAGCAGAAGGCCCACATTCCCATGTGGTTGGGAACCTGGCAGAAGTGTACTCGCACCACAGGGCGCACATCAGAGAATTTTGGGAGCCCAGAAGTTAGGGCCTGGCGCCAGAGGGCCCTCATTACCAAGGGGAGGAGACCCCAAGCAGGCACCAACTCCCAACTGAGGGCCCATGTCGCCAAGGTGACGTGCAACAGCCAGGCAGGAGTGACCTCACAGCTGAGGGCCTACCTCACAGAATGGTGAGGAACCCAGCCAGGGTAAGAATCGCACCAGAGGGCCCACATCACCAAGGGCATCAGAACCAGGCAGGACTGTCTTCACACCAGGGTGGCCACATCATAGAAAGGTGAGGAACCCAGCACATGTGGCCTAAACCAGAGGATCCAGATCTCCAAGGGGCTCGGAGTGAGGCAGGCAAGAGTAGCCTCACAACACAGGGCCAATAGAATAAAAAAGCTGAGGAATCCTGCAGTGGGAACCTCCCAGCAGGCGGCCCAGAGCACCGAGTCTATGTGATCCAGGCTGCAGTGAACTCACAGCAGAGGGCCCACATCATGAAACTGTGAGCAACCCAGGCGTTGGGACCTCAGAGCAGAAGGCCCACATCCCCATGGGGATGGGAACCTCGCAGGAGTGTCCACGCACAACTTAGCACGTATCAGAAAATGTGGGAACCCAGCAGTTATGGCCTGACGCCAGAGGGCCCTCATCACGGAGGAGAGGAGGCTACCAGCAGGTTCCAAATGCCACCACAGGGCCGACGTCACAAAGGCAATGGGAGCAAGCCAGGCAGGAGTTACCTCACAGCAGAGGGCCCACCTCACAGAAGTGTGAGGAGCCCAAACAGGATCAGACTCTAACCAGTGCGCCCACATCACCAAGGGGATAGAAACCAGGCAGGAGTGTCCTCACACCAGTGGGGCCACATCAGCGAAAGGTGAGGAACACAGCACATGTGGCCTCAAACAAGCGGACACACATCACGAAAGGGCTGGGAGTGAGGCATGCAGGAGGAGACTCACAACAGAGCGCCCATAGAATAAAAAAGGTGAGGAACCCCGCAGATGGAAGCTCCAAGCAGGTGGCCCAGAGCACCGAGGCTATGGGATCCATGCCGGAGTGAACTCACAGCAGAGGGCCCACATTCTGACACTGTGAGCAACCCAGGCGTTGGGACCTCAGAGCAGAAAGCCCACATCCCCATGGGGATGGGACCCTGGCTGGAGTGTACTCGCACGACAGGGCGCACATCAGAAAATTTTGGGAGCCCATGAGTTAGGGCCTGACGCCAGAGGGCCCTCATTACCGAGGGGAGGAGACTCCCAGCAGGCACCAACTCCCAACTGAGGGCCCACATCGCCAAGGTGACGTGTGCCAGCCAGGCAGGAGTGACCTCACAGCAGAGGGCCCACCTCCCAGAAGTGTGAGGAATCCAGACAGGATCAGACTCTCACCAGAGGGCCCCCATCAACAAGGGGACGGGAACCAGGCAGGAGTGTTCTCACACCAGTGGGGCCACATCAATAAAGGTGAGGAAACCGGTACATGTGGCCTTAAACCAGAGGACCTACATCACAAATGGGCTGGGAGTGAGTCAGGAAGTAGGAGCATGAAAACACAGGACCCAAAGAATAAAAAAAGGTAAGGAATCCAGCAGTAGGAACCTCCCAGCAGGCCGATCAGAGCACAGAGTCTATGGGATCTAGGCCTGAGTGAACTAACACCAGAGAGCCAACATCATGAAACGGTGAACAACACAGGTGTTGGGACCTTAGAGCAGAAGGCCCACATGCCCATGTGGATGGGAACCTCGCAGGAGTGTCCTCGCACCACTTAGCACGTATCAGAAAATGTGGGTACCCAGCAGTTAGGGCCTGACGCAAGAGGGCCCCCATCACCGAGGGGAGGTTCCCAGCAGGCTCCAACTGCCAAAAGAGGGCCGATGTTGCTCAGGTGGGGTGTGCCAGCCAGGCAGGAGTGACCTCACAGCAGAGGGCCCCCCTCACAGAAGGGTGAGGAACCCAGCCAGGATCAGACTCTCACCAGAGGGCCCACATCATCAAGGGGATAGGAACCAGGCAGGAGTGTCCTCACACCTGTGGGGCCACATCATCGAAAGGCGAGGGACCCAGCATACGTGGCCTCAAACCAGAGGACACACATCACCAAGGGGCTGGGAGTGAGGCAGGCAGGAGGAGTCTCAAAACAGAGGGCCCATAGAAGAAAAAAGGTGAGGAATCCCGCAGTTGTAACCTCCCAGCAGGTGGCCAGGAGCAGCGAGCTTATGGGATCCAGGCCAGAGAGAACTCACAGCAGAGGGCCCTCATCATGAAACTGAGCAACCCACGGTTGGGACCTCAGAGCAGAAGGCCCACATTCCCATGGGGTTGGGAACCTGGCAGGAGTGTACTCGAACCACAGGGCGCATATCAGAAAATATTGGGAGCCCAGGAGTTAGGGCCTGACACCAGAGGGCCCTCATTACCGAGGGGAGGAGACACCCAGCAGGCACCAAATCCCACCAGAGGGCCGACGTCGCCAAGGCGGGGTGTGCCAGCCAGGCAGGAGTGACCTCAGAGAAGAGGGCCCACCTCACAGAAGTGTGAGGAACCCAACCAGGATCAGACTCTCACCGGAGGGCCCACATCACCAAGGGGATGGGAACCAGGCAGGAGTGTCCTCACACCAGTGGGGCCACATCAGCCAAAGGTGAGGAACCCAGCACATGTGGCCTCAAACCAGAGGACACACATCACCAAGGGGCTAGGAGTGAGGCAGGTGTCTGGAGGGGCACATTTAACTCTAATTTCCCACCAGGAAGTGGAATGAACCAAAGTCTCAGAGTGCCGTGCCGGACCCTGATTATGGCCTGAAGCAAACCTGCGGTTCGGTGGCCAGTTTTCAAGGAAACGTGTTAAGAAAGGAAATCACGGGCACTGTAATTCACAAACCTGCAGAGTTATAAATGACAGCTATTGGCAAAAATATATGGAAGTAAGTCTGCAAAGAGGACTTGAAAACGAGGCAGAATTGCAGGAATCATATTTCAGGAGGTAGATAGGAATTGCATTTAAAGCATGTGAAAAGCAGCAGATCTTTGACAGTGATGCACTTGGACAAAAGTGCGTAAACATTTTTTCCTGAATATATTCAGGAAAAAACACATATGCCCTTTTTGGCCAACCAAGCACTTGAGAAATGGAAATCCGCACTACAATGAAGTTTCATTTCCCATTCGTCAAAAGGGCCATCTGAAAAAAGTGTAAAAACCAGAAACACAGGACAGGCCATGGAGAACAGGGAGCCTTGTTATGCTGATGGGCGGGATGTAAATTGCCAACAGACACTCTGGAGATGTTTATGGTGTATCCTGAAACATCTGAAAAACAAAGCTACAGACCCTAGGGCACTTCCACTTTTGGCCCTATAGCTTAGGAAAATTAAAATCAACAAGACACAGCCAACACAAAATTTAGGGCTGCTGTGTTTACAAGAACCTTGAGTCCAGTACAAATTAAATATCCCAGAAAGAAAAAAATGGATAAAGGAGTTGTGCTACTTACGTACAACGGAATATCACTCAGCAATGAAATCAATGTCATCAGGCCTGTAGCAGCAAATTGAGTGGATTTAAGTATGATGATTCTAAGAGAAATAGGTCACACAGAGAAAGATAATTATCATAAGATATCACTAATAGAGAGAGTGTAAACTTGGCTACACATAAACTGAATTCCAAAACCGAACAGAGTCTCACATTTAGATAAAAACTTATGCTTGCTTAAGGGGAAAGTTGAGTTGCGGTGCTGTATAAAACCAGACATTGAAATTAGCACACATACCGTTCCATAAGCCAAATATGTAATAGACAAGACCTACTCTTTGCTCAACGAAATAGACTCATCCATGGTGTATGACCTCACACCTGTTAGAATGGGCATCATCAGAAAATCTACAAACAACAAATGCTGGAAAGGGTGTGGAGATAAGGAACCCTCTTCCGCTATTGTTGGGAATGTAAATTGATACAGTCACTGTGGAGAACATTATGGAGTTTCTTATAAAACTAAGAATAGAATTACCATATGATACAGCAATCCCACTACTGGGCATATACCCAGACAAAACCATAAATCAAAAAGAGACATTCACCGCAATGTTCATTGCATCACTATTTACAATATCCAGGTAATGGAAGCAACCTAAATGCCCACAGACAGACGACTGCATAAAGATGTGGTACATATATGAAATGGAATATTACTAAGCCATAAAAAGGAATGAAATTGGGTCATTTGCAGAGACGTTGATGGATCTAGAGACTGTCATACAGAGTGAAGTAAGTCAGAAAGAGAAAAACAAATCTTGTCTATTAATGCATATATGTGGAACCTAGAAAAATTGTACAGATGAACCGTTTTGCAAGGCAGAAATAGAGCAACAGACATAGACAACAAACGTATGGACACCAAGGGGGGAAAGCTGTTGGGGGGTGGTGGTGGGAGGAGTTGAGAGATTGGGATTGGCATGTATACATTTATATGTATAAAATAGATAACCAAAAAGAACCTGCTGTATAAAAAAATAAAATAAAATTCAAATTACAAAAAGTAAAACAGAAAAAATATTCTTCCCTTCACATACATGTATTTATATGAATAAATTATTTCCATGCTTATATCTGTAAATACAAAAAAGAGGAATAAAATCTACCTTGAACCAAAAAAGAAAAAAAAACAGAACCCACCAGCTACACAGAGGAAAACCGTATCAGGGCACTTGCTCCAGTTGTAAACAATTCTGAAGTTGGTCAGTGGTGGGGAATCATCTCCCATTCAGCCAGCAGGCCCCACGCAACAAGCTTCCTCATTGCAAAGCTGGGGGACAGTGCCGAGGCATCTGTGAGTAAACGTGGGCTGAGCCCCAGGCCAGCTGCTGCTGAAATGTTCCCACCCTTCCCAGGTAAAACACCTGAATATGTACAAGGACTTGAAAGCCTAGAGGAAGGGCCATGGAGCCACATGAGTGACAGCATGCCAGCCGACTTGGTGCCTGCAGGCCAGCCAGGATGGTCCTGGCCCTGGGTACTCTTCTGGAAGCTTTCCATTTCCCTGCCTGAGATACCCCTGCTGTCCCGGCCCCCACTGCTTTCTTCCTCACTCACCTCTGCCCAGGGAGAAATTCCAGCGGCAGGTATGGGTGACACATCCTCTTCTTTAGCAGGTGGCATCTTGGCAACTGCTGCAGAAAGTCCAGCAGAGCCCCACTCACACTGGGCCACCCACAAAGCCGTGGCCTCTCACTCCCTCCCACCAGTCCAGCCCCAAGACTGCTGACAGGGCAGAGAAAATGGCGTCAGGCACAGCTGCAGGGGCTCTTGCTGCCTGGAGCGGTGTTTATATTGATCTGAACCCAGGCACACCTGGGGAGGTCTGGCCGGCATGGTCGGGCTTCCCAGGCCAGCCAATAATCACCCCTCAGGGGCTCACAGTTGCAGAAACTGGAACTTGCTGAATCGGCCAGGTCCAAGGAACAGGTGTGGGCTCCTGAGAGTCAGGATAGACAAGGGGCTGCAGCTCTGGCTTGTTTTCTAATTATATTATCTGGCCCATGAGTGGGAGACAACTTCAAGAAAACCCTCTCCTAATGAGAGGAACCCAGGAGTCAGGGAGAGGAGGAGTGGCTGGTGGGTGGAGACAGAGGCCTGGTGCCCTGGGTGCAGTCGAAGTCTCTGAAAGGCCAGGTGGAGGGAGGCCACACAGAGTGATGCCCAGGGTCACAGACCTGTCGGAGCTGCTGTTTGTTAGTTCAAGTCCTGCTCTGAGGTGCTCTGTGTCAGATCTGAGTGACAGGTGAGCTGGGAGTGCTCTGCAATGAGGGCGATATGCACGGTTCCTGTGTTCCCAGCCCTGCCATGGTACCTGCATGGGTAGCTCTGTATCCTGGGAGGGGCCTGACCACGAGAGCCCCATGAGCTGCAGGGGAACCTGCCAAGGGAACCCCATATCCTGGGAGGGGCCTGACCACGAGAACCCCGTGGTATGGGGTTCGGGTAGGGTACCTGCGCAGGTGATCTCCATATCCTGGGATTGGCCTGACCTCGAGAGCCCCACGGGCTGCTGGAGTCCTGGTAAATGATGTCAGGACAGTCAGTGAAGCCACCGAGGATATACCTCCAGTAGTTCCTAAATTCTACACCCTGCTGGTCATTCTACCAACCACCAGGACATGGTATTCAGTATTAGTCTTCAATGATGCCTTCTTTTGTATTCTATTAGTCCCAGAGTCACAAGAAATTTTGGCTTGTGAGTGGCAGGACTCAACATACAACTAAAACAATACTTCTGGGCCGTCTTGCCCCAAGGGTTCAAAAATTCCCACACCATCTTTGGGGAAAGCTCAGCTAAAGACCTAAAAGTTCTACCTCTGGAATAGGAAACACTTCTTCAATTTGCAGATGACAGAGGGCCAACCACACAAAAGTGTGAGGAACCCAAAGGGGATCAGACTCTCACCAGAGGGCCCACATCACCAAGGGAATGGAAACCAGGCAGGAGTGTCCTCACACCAGTGGGGCCACATCACCGAAATGTGACGGACCCAGCACACGTGGCCTCAAACTACAGGACACACATCACCAAGGGGCTGGGAGTGAGGCAGGCAGGAGGAGCCTCAAAACAGAGGGCCCATTGCGTAAAAAAGGTGAGGAATCCCGCAGTTGGAACCTCCCAGCAGGCGGCCAGGAGCAGCGAGGCTATGGGATCCAGGCCTGACTGAACTCAAAACAGAGGGCCCACATTCTGACACTGTGAGCAACCCAGCCGTTGGGACCACAGAGCAGAAAGCCCACATCCCCTAGGGAAGGGACCCTGGCTGGAGTGTACTCACACGACAGGGCGCACATCAGAAAATTTTGGGAGCCCATGAGTTAGGGCCTGACGCCAGAGGGCCCTCATTACCGAGGGGAGGAGACTCCCAGCAGGCACCAACTCCCAACTGAGGGCCCACATCGCCAACGTGACGTGTGCCAGCCAGGCAGGAGTGACCTCACAGCAGAGGGCCCACCTCCCAGAAGTGTGAGGAATCCAGACAGGATCAGACTCTCACAAGAGGGCCCCAATCACCAAGGGGATGGGAACCAGGCAGGAGTGTCCTCACACCAGTGGGGCCACATCAATAAAGGTGAGGAAACCGGTACATGTGGCCTTAAACCAGAGGACCTACATCACAAAGGGGCTGGGAGTGAGTCAGGAAGTAGGAGCATAAAAACACAGGACCCAAAGAATAAAAAAGGTAAGGAATCCAGCAGTAGGAACCTCCCAGCAGTCGGCTCAGAGCACAGAGTCTATGGGATCTAGGCCTGAGTGAACTAACACCAGAGAGACAACATCATGAAACGGTGAACAACACAGGTGTTGGGACCTTAGAGCAGAAGGCCCACATGCCCATGGGGATGGGAACCTGGCAGGAGTGTCCTCGCACCACTTAGCACGTATCAGAAAATGTGGGTACCCAGCAGTTAGGGCCTGACGCTAGAGGGCCCCCATCACCGAGGGGAGGAGGCTCCCAGCAGGCTCCAAGTGCCACAAGAGGGCCGATGTTGCCCAGGTGGGGTGTGCCAGCCAGGCAGGAGTGACCTCACAGCAGAGGGCCCACCTCACAGAAGGGTGAGGAACCCAGCCAGGATCAGACTCTCACCAGAGGGCCCACATCATCAAGGGGATAGGAAGCAGGCAGGAGTGTCCTCACACCAGTGTGACCACATCATCCAAAGGTGAGGGACCCAGCACACGTGGCCTCACACCAGAGGACACACATCACCAAGGGACTGGGAGTGAGGCAGGCAGGAGGAGTCTCAAAACAGAGGGTCCATAGAAGAAAAAAGGTGAGGAATCCCGCAGTTGTAACCTCCCAGCAGGTGGCCAGGAGCAGCGAGGCTATGGGATCCAGGCCGGAGAGAACTCACAGCAGAGGGCCCTCATCATGAAACTGAGCAACCCACGGTTGGGACCTCAGAGTAGAAGGCCCACATTCCCATGGGGTTGGGAACCTGGCACGAGTGTACTCGAACCACAGGGCGCATATCAGAAAATATTGGGAGCCCAGGAATTAGGGCCTGACGCCAGAGGGCCCTCATTACCGAGGGCAGGAGACACCCAGCAGGCACCAAATCCCACCAGAGGGCCGACTTCGCCAAGGCGGGGTGTGCCAGCCAGGAAGGAGTGACGTCAGAGAAGAGGGCCCACCTCACAGAAGTGTGAGGAACCCAACCAGGATCAGACTCTCAGCGGATGGCCCACATCACCAAGGGGATGGGAACCAGGCAGGAGTGTCCTCACACCAGTGGGGCCACATCAGCCAAAGGTGAGGAACCCAGCACATGTGGCCTCAAACCACAGGACACACATCACCAAGGGGCTGGGAGTGAGGCAGGTGTCCGGAGGGGCACATTTAACTCTAATTTCCCACCAGGAAGAGGAATTAACCAAAGGCTCAGAGTGCCGTGCCAGACCCTGATTATGGCCTAAAGCAAACCTGCGGTTCTGTGGCCAGCTTTCAAGGAAACGAGTTAAGAAAGGAAATCACAGGCACTGTAATTCACAAACCTGCAGAGTTATAAATGACAGCTATTGGCAAAAATATACTGAAGTAAGTCTGCAAAGAGGACTTCAAAACGAGGCAGAATTGCAGGAATCATATTTCAGGAGGTAGATTGGAATTGCGTTTAAAGCATGTGAAAAGCGGCAGATCTTTGACAGTGATGCACTTGGACAAAAGTGCGTAAACATTTTTTCCTGAATATATTCAGGAAAAAACACATATGCCCTTTTTGGCCAACCAAGCACTCGAGCAATGGAAATCCGCACTATAATGAAGTCTCATTTCCCATTCGTCAAAAGGGCCATCTGAAAAATGTGTAAAAACCAGAAACACAGGACAGGCCATGGAGAACAGGGAGCCTTGTTATGCTGATGGGCAGGATGTAAATTGCCAACAGACACTCTGGAGATGTTTATGGTGTATCCTGAAACATCTGAAAAACAAAGCTACAGACCCTAGGGCACTTCCACTTTTGGCCCTATAGCTTAGGAAAATTAAAATCAACAAGACACAGCCAACACCAAATGTAGGGCTGCTGTGTTTACAAGAACCTTGAGTCCAGTACAAATTAAATATCCCAGAAAGAAAAATATGGATAAAGGAGTTGTGCTACTTACGTACAATGGAATATCACTCAGCAATGAAATCAATGTCATCAGGCCTGTAGCAGCAAATTGAGTGGATTTAAGTATGATGATTCTAAGAGAAATATGTCACACAGAGAAAGGTAATTATCATAAGATATCACTAATAGAGAGAGTGTAAACTTGGCTACACATAAACTGAATTCCAAAACCGAACAGAGTCTCACATTTAGATAAAAACTTATGCTTGCTTAAGGGGAAAGTTGAGTTGCGGTGCTGTATAAAACCAGACATTGAAATTAGCACACATACCGTTCCATAAGCCAAATATGTAATAGACAAGACCTACTCTTTGCTCAACGAAATAGACTCATCCATGGTGTATCACCTCACACCTGTTAGAATGGGCATCATCAGAAAATCTACAAACAACAAATGCTGGAAAGGGTGTGGAGATAAGGAACCCTCTTCCGCTATTGTTGGGAATGAAATTGATACAGTCACTGTGGAGAACATTATGGAGTTTCTTATAAAACTAAGAATAGAATTACCATATGATACAGCAGTCCCACTACTGGGCATATACCCAGACAAAACCATAAATCAAAAAGAGACATTCACCGCAATGTTCATTGCATCACTATTTACAATATCCAGGTAATGGAAGCAACCTAAATGCCCACAGACAGACGAATGCATAAAGACGTGGTACATATATAAAATGGAATATTACTAAGCCATAAAAAGGAATGAAATTGGGTCATTTGTAGAGACGTTGATGGATCTAGAGACTGTCATACAGAGTGAAGTAAGTCAGAAAGAGAAAAAGAAATCTTGTCTATTAATGGCTATATGTGGAACCTAGACAAATTGTACAGATGAACCGTTTTGCAAGGCAGAAATAGAGCAACAGATGTAGACAACAAACGTATGGACACCAAGGGGGGAAAGCTGTTGGGGGGTGGTGGTGGGAGGAGTTGAGAGATTGGGATTGGCATGTATACATTTATATGTATAAAATAGATAACCAAAAAGAACCTGCTGTATAAAAAAATAAAATAAAATTCAAATTACAAAAAGTAAAACAGAAAAAATATTCTTCCCTTCACATACATGTATTTATATGAATAAATTATTTCCATGCTTATATCTGTAAATACAAAAAAGAGGAATAAAATCTACCTTGAACCAAAAAAGAAAAAAAAACAGAACCCACCAGCTACACAGAGGAAAACCGTATCAGGGCACTTGCTCCAGTTGTAAACAATTCTGAAGTTGGTCGGTGGTGGGGAATCATCTCCCATTCAGCCAGCAGGCCCCACGCAACAAGCGTCCTCATTGCAAAGCTGGGGGACAGTGCCGAGGCATCTGTGAGTAAACGTGGGCTGAGCCCCAGGCCAGCTGCTGCTGAAATGTTCCCACCCTTCCCAGGTAAAACACCTGAATATGTACAAGGACTTGAAAGCCTAGAGGAAGGGCCATGGAGCCACATGAGCGACAGCATGCCAGCCGACTTGGTGCCTGCAGGCCAGCCAGGATGGTCCTGGTCCTGGGTGCTCTTCTGGAAGCTTTCCATTTCCCTGCCTGAGATACCCCTGCTGTCCCGGCCCCCACTGCTTTCTTCCTCACTCACCTCTGCCCAGGGAGAAATTCCAGCGGCAGGTATGGGTGACACATCCTCTTCTTTAGCAGGTGGCATCTTGGCAACTGCTGCAGAAAGTCCAGCAGAGCCCCACTCACACTGGGCCACCCACAAAGCCGTGGCCTCTCACTCCCTCCCACCAGTCCAGCCCCAAGACTGCTGACAGGGCAGAGAAAATGGCGTCAGGCACAGCTGCAGGGGCTCTTGCTGCCTGGAGCGGTGTTTATATTGATCTGAACCCAGGCACACCTGGGGAGGGCTGGCCGGCACGGTCAGGCTTCCCAGGCCAGCCAATAATCACCCCTCAGGGGCTCACAGTTGCAGAAACTGGAACTTGCTGAATCGGCCAGGTCCAAGGAACAGGTGTGGGCTCCTGAGAGTCAGGATAGACAAGGGGCTGCAGCTCTGGCTTGTTTTCTAATTATATTATCTGGCCCATGAGTGGGAGACAACTTCAAGAAAACCCTCTCCTAATGAGAGGAACCCAGGAGTCAGGGAGAGGAGGAGTGGCTGGTGGGTGGAGACAGAGGCCTGGTGCCCCGGGTGCAGTGGAAGTCTCTGAAAGGCCAGGTGGAGGGAGGCCACACAGAGTGATGCCCAGGGTCACAGACCTGTCGGAGCTGCTGTTTGTTAGTTCAAGTCCTGCTCTGAGGTGCTCTGTGTCAGATCTGAGTGACAGGTGAGCTGGGAGTGCTCTGCAATGAGGGCGATATGCACGGTTCCTGTGTTCCCAGCCCTGCCATGGTACCTGCATGGGTAGCTCTGTATCCTGGGAGGGGCCTGACCACGAGAGCCCCATGAGCTGCAGGGGAACCTGCCAAGGGAACCCCATATCCTGGGAGGGGCCTGACCACGAGAACCCCGTGGTATGGGGTTCGGGTAGGGTACCTGCGCAGGTGATCTCCATATCCTGGGATTGGCCTGACCTCGAGAGCCCCACGGGCTGCTGGAGTCCTGGTAAATGATGTCAGGACAGTCAGTGAAGCCACCGAGGATATACCTCCAGTAGTTCCTAAATTCTACACCCTGCTGGTCATTCTACCAACCACCAGGACATGGTATTCAGTATTAGTCTTCAATGATGCCTTCTTTTGTATTCTATTAGTCCCAGAGTCACAAGAAATTTTGGCTTGTGAGTGGCAGGACTCAACATACAACTAAAACAATACTTCTGGGCCGTCTTGCCCCAAGGGTTCAAAAATTCCCACACCATCTTTGGGGAAAGCTCAGCTAAAGACCTAAAAGTTCTACCTCTGGAATAGGAAACACTCCTTCAATTTGCAGATGACATTCTGATTGCCAGCCCTACTAAGGAGACCTCTGAACTACCAAGCCAATAAAGGATACAGGTTGTCCAAGAAAAAGCTCAAATATCACAGACTACGGTGACCTGCCTGGGCTTCATTCTCACAGAAGGTCGGAGAAGCCCATCCCAGGAAAGGGAAGAAACAATTTACAGTCTTACCCATATCTAAAACTAGAAGACAGCTTAGGGGTTCCTGGGGAGGCCAGGGTTTGCTGCTTCTGGATCCCTAACTACAGTCTACTAGCTGGGCCTCTATATGAAACACTGAAAGGAAAAGATGATGATCCTTTTGAATAGAATCCAGAAGTGGCCTTTCAAGAATGGAAAGAGCAGTCAATTCAGACCCTTGCCCTGGAACTCCCTAATTTAGCTAAACCCTTTGATCTTTACATTCCTGGTGAAAATTGAATCGCCATTGGAGTATTAGTGCAAAACCTGGGACCACTTGAAATGGAACAATGCAAGAATGCCATCCAGGTAGGATAAACTACAGTCACCAAGGGGCTTGGCCCACTGCCACATCTGGCCAAGATACTGGCGGTATCTAAAAACCTGGAAATCAGCAGCCCAAAAGGCCACCTCCCTCCTAAGGGAAAAGGACCCCACGTGGTGATCCTAACCCCCAACCATGCCCTGAAGTTGCAGGGTTTGCTCCGTGGGCACACTGACCTCGAGTGAGGAGGCCCTCCAACTCCAACCTCCAGAGAGATAACCGGGGGCAACGGGGCACCATGACGACTCATGTGACCATCACATGACCTGGAGTTTCTCTCATAAAACAACAAGAGTGTGTCCCAAAAGAGTAGACTACTGCTTGCAGGACTTACTGCACCCAGAGCGGACCTAATAATCTTGGCGGGGGAACCGTATATCACGCTGTCACCATAGAAAAGCCTACAGACACTGTGATAATGGTGGCCAATAAGACCAGCTGGACTCCTGTTTACTTCAAAAGGCTGTTGACTCAGTGGCCATCATGGTCCTTCATCACCAGTGACCCTGGACTGTCTGGGAGTTGAGCGGACAGGGTCCTGACACCTGGTGCTGTTTTTATGTTAATTCAGCTGCCTAATTGAAGAAAGCGCAGACTACTGGTCAGAGCATCTAGGCTGGCAGAAACGGTCAGCCTAAGGTGGCCGAACAAATGTGGGGCGGGGTGAAACTGGACCTCACAGCGTCACTGCACATCTCCTTCCTGGACCCTTAAAGGTCATTAGAATCTATAACACTTCCAATACTGGTGCTCAGGCGGACGAGCAGGGAGGCAGGAGGCCTGGGGACAATCAACGTCACCTGGAGGCTGCTGGGGAGAAGTTCTGACCCTCGCCCACGGGTATGAGGGCTCCTAACTCAGCACTCAGCAGTTACAGAAGAAGGGTCTGCACCCTCAGCACTCCAAGAATGAGGAAGGGGACAAAAGGCAGAAGAGGGTTTTGTCCCAGGCAAAGCCCCTTAAAAATCCCTGGGAGATAAAAATAGAATCTGGGCAATAAAATAAAGTCTAACCTTTTTTATCCTTTGTGCTTTGTCTAATTTCACATGCTCCTAGGGTCCCGCATACAGAGGTTCCACACCCAGCACTTCAGACCAGAGTTCCTAGTGCAGAATGTCTGGGTCGACACCTCAGCTCCTGGGGCACAGTGCACACTCCGTGATATAGAGCCTGAGCTGCAGCCAACTCTGACAGGATATCTACACAGCAGCCCAGCCCACAGCCCACGGGGTAGCACATGCTCTCACCTCTCCACTCTCTGATCAAAATATAAAGTTTCCTTTGCTTCTGAACCAAACTCAGTCTCGATCTGTTGGCTCCAATGACACTGGGCAGGGGGACACTTGTTGGGGTCCACTCTGGAGGATCAGTAACAGAAATTGAGAACATTGTAACTTCAATGAACAGATGTGTGAGCCAAACTGTAATTAACATAGAACAGTGTATAAGGCTCGGGTAAAATAAGATGTTTCTAACACTTCCATTTGATATTTCCATCACTTTATTATAAGCAAGTTCAGTGAAAAGGTTTGTCTTATTTGTCAGGTCAATATTAGAGAAACGAAGTGATTTCTTTCCAAGGATGTACATCTAATAATCTTGGTTAAAGCTTCAATCTTGTTTTAAATGCTTTTCCATTGAAAATGATACCTCTCTTTCAGCTCCCCCATTTCTGAGAAGTATAAAGTCTTATAATTTATTATTGCCAAAGGGGAAAGGTGAGAGGAGGGATAAATTAACAGTTTGGGATTAACACATACACACTGCTATGTATAAAATCGATCATCAACAAGGAACTGCTGTATAGCACAGGGAACTACACTCAATATTTTGCAATAACCTATAAGGGGAAATAATCTGAAAAAGAATAGATATTTTTATTGACATCATCTATTAATGACAGTTAAAATGGAACCTAAGGGAAGCCGGTGGTGAGTGCTTCTGACCCTGAAGACTTCAATCATCTAAAGTTTGGACTCTGCCTACTTCCCAAGGCCCTTAATGAACATATGTGTAGCCGTAGCTTAAAAAATTCGCCAGTTTGGGTTGCGGAGAGACACTGATTTTGAAAAAGCCCTGGTGTTCTCCTCACATGAATGGGACCCTTCCTACAGCTAAAGCATGCCTGTCACACCCAGAGGATGGTATACCGTCTGATCGGGAAGAGTTTGGAAAAGGCATCTCATCTCCTCATCTCCTGGTGCTCGGGTTCACCCCTCCAGCGTCTTTACTAACAGTCTCCCCACTTGGAGATGTCAGCACTGTCAACATCCTGTTGCATACAGTTTGGAATTTGTCCAGAGGATGAAGCAGAAGGAGGAGGAACAATGAGAGACAAGTCCTAGGGGTTCGGACAGGCACATGTCACTCTAATTTCCAATCAGGAAGACGAATTGACCAAAGGCTAGGGTTGCCCATGGAAACAGAATAGGGCTTGAGGAAATCCCGCTGCTTTGTGGCCAGTTCCCATAAACACAAGTTGAAAAATGGAGCTCAGTGGCACTAAAATTCACGAAACTGCAGAGTTGAAAATATCTATCACTGAAAAATGTCCTGAGGAAAGTCAGAGAAAAGGACTTGTAAGCAACGGAGAATGGCAGGAAAGGGATTGGAAGAGGTAGAAAGGACTCGCCATTAAGCACAAGAAAAGGGGCTGAACATTGCCAACATTGCAGTTGGCCAAAAAGGGTGTATGCGTCTTTTTCTGTATATATTCAAGAAAAGAGCATACACGTTTTTAGCCAACCAAACAGGTGGGCACTGGAAATCAATACTACAAAACATGTCACTTCGCATCAGTCAGAAGAGCCGTCCTCATAAAGTGTAAACACCGGAAATGCAGGACAGGGCAAGGAGAAAAGGGAGCCCTGTGAGGCTTATACTGGAAATGTATATTACCAATGGTCACTCTGGAGAAGTGTATTGTGTTTACTAAAGCATCTAAAAAATGAGCTACAGAGCACAGGGCACTTGCACTCATGGACGTATATCTTGGGAAAACAAAAATCGAGAGGACACAGGCACCCCAATGTATACCGCCTCACTGTTTAAAAGATCCTCGAATAGGATATAACTTAAATGTCTCTGGAGGGAAAAAATTGATACAGATGTGGTGCTCATGTAGAGTGGAATATGACTCAGCCTGGAAATCAATGCAATATGGCCACTTGTAACAACTCCAGAGGAATTACATATGATCATACAAAGTCACAGAATTCAAAAAGTAAAAGACATACTATATCACTAATACATGGAATGTAAACTTGGCTACACATGAACTGAATTACAAAACAGAACAGGGTCTCATATTTAGAAAACCAACTTATTCTTGCTTAAGGATAAAGGTGAGTTGGGGTGCTGCAAAAAACCAGAGATTGAAATTAGCACAGATACTGTTCCATAAGACAAATATGTAATAGTCAAGACCTACTGCTTGCTCAACAAAATGGACTCAACACCACATATTCAACGCCTAGGAATATACCTGACTAGTAAGAATCTTCAAACCTATGGGTTTATATGTCTCCGAAAGACAATCAAGCGTGTGTACAGCGGCATGAACACAGCAGTGAAAATACGATAAATCCCATTATCAAAATAAATTACAGAAACAAAACACAATGACAATGAAATAGAGAGCAATTCTTAAATAATTCATTCAGGGCCTGTGATGCAACCTGGATTTACCATATCTACACCTAGAGATGAGTGAGACATAAGGCTGGACACCAGGCTGATAGCACTGGTGAGGTTCGGTGAGCAAATGCAGACCCCTTGAAGTACCCATTCCATGGGTCTCAACTCTCCAGGTATAAGGGATTCTTCCTTCAGCTAAAACATGCCTTTGAAACCCACAGTATGCTGCACCATGTGACCGAGAAACGTTTTCCAATGCATCTCAGGTTTCGTCCCTTTTTACACGGGTTCAACATTCCAGACGCTTTACTAACACTCTCCCCACTTGGAGAGTCAGTGCCTTTAACCTCCTGTATGGCACAGTATGCAATTTCTGCGCAAGATGAACAGGAATAGGGAGAACCAATGAGAGACTAGCTGTAGGTGTCTGCACGGGCAAATGGAACGCTCATTTCCCACCAGGAAGAGGAATTAAACAAAGGCTCAGCATGTCCTGCCGGAAACAGATTAGGGCCTGAAGCAATCCTGCGGTTCTGCAGCCAGCTCACGAGAAAGCGAGTTGAAGAAAGGAGTTCAGGGGCACTGTAATTCACAAACCTGCAGAGTTATGAATGACAGCTATCGTCCAAAAATGTATTGAAGTAAGTCTTCGAAGAGGACTTGAAAGCGGGGCAGAATTTCAGGAAAACGATTTCAGGGGGTAGACTGGAATTGCACTTAAAGCATAGGAAAAGAGGCAGAATGTCGACAATGATGCACTTGGCCAAAAAGGGCGTATGCGTTTTCTCCTGAATATATTCAGGAAAAAACGCATACGCCCTTTTTGGCCAACCAAGCAAGCGTGTAAAGGAAATCTGCACTACAATGAAGTCTCACAGCCCCCCGGTCAAAAGGGCCATCTGAAAAAAGTGTAAAATCCAGAAAGGCAGGACAGGTCATGGAGAATAGGGAACTTTGTTACGCTGATGGGCGGGATGTAAATTGCCAACAGCCACTCTGGAGAAGTGTATGGGGTTTCCTGAAACACGTAGGAAACAAAGCAACACAGCCTTTGGCACTTCCACTTATGGTCCTAGAGCTTAGGGAAATTAAAGTCAAAAACACAAACCACCCCAAAGTTTGGGTGGGTCTGTTTACAAGAACCTCGTGTACGGTACAAGTTAAATATCCGATAAAACAAAAAATGGATAAAGAAGTTGTGGTACGCACGTACAATGGAATATCACTCAGCAATGAAATCTACGTCGTCAGGCCCGTAGCGGCATATTGAGTGGATTCAGGTACGATGATTCCACGAGAACTAAGTCACACAGAAAAAGAAACATCATAAGATATCACTAATACACGGAATGTAAACTTGGCTACACATGAACTGAATTACAAAACAGAACATGGTCTCAAATTTAGAAAACCATCTTATGCTTGCTTATGGGGAAAAGTGAGTTGGAGTGCTGCATAAAACAAGAGATTGAAATTAGCACAGATACCGTTCCATAAGCCAAATATATAATAGAAAAGACCTACTCCTAGCTCAACGAAATGGACTCAACACCCCATATTCAACGCCTGGCAAGATACCTGACAAGTAAGAATCTTAAAACCCATGGATTTATATGTCTCCATAAGGAAATCAAGCGTGTGTACAGCGGCCTAAACGCAGCAGTGAAAATCCGATAAATCCCATTATCAAAATAAATTTCAAAAACAAACACCATGACAGTGAAATAGAGAGCAATCCTTAAATAATTCATTCAGGGCATGTGATGCAACCTGGATTTACCACATCTACACCCAGAGCTGGGTGAGACATAAGGCTGGACACTTTGGGCTGATAGCTTTGGTGAGGTTCGGTGAGCAAACGCAGACCCTTTGAAGTCATACTGCATGGTACCCATTCCACGGGTCCCAACTCTCCAGGTTTAAGAGATTCTTAATTCAGCTAAAACATGCATGGGAAACCCAGAGTATGGTCCACCGTGTGATTGGGAAACGTTTTCAAATGCATTTCAGTTTTCGAACCCTGGTACTCGGGTTCACCACTCCAGACGCTTTACTAACACTCTCCCCACTTGGAGAGTCAGTGCCTTTAACCTCCTGTTTGGCACAGTTTGCAATTTCTGCGCAAGATGAACAGGAATAGGGAGAACCAATGAGAGACTAGCTGTAGGTGTCTGCACGGGCAAATGGAACGCTCATTTCCCACCAGGAAGAGGAATTAACCAAAGGCTCAGCGTGCCCTGCCGGAAACAGATTAGGGCCTGAAGCAATCCTGCGGTTTTGCGGCCAGCTCACGAGAAAGCGAGTTGAAGAAATGAGCTCAGGGGCACTGTAATTCACAAACCTGCAGAGTTATGAATGACAGCTATCGTCCAAAAATGTACTGAATTAAGTCTTCGAAGAAGACTTGAACGCGGGGCAAAATTTCAGGAAAACGATTTCAGGGGGTAGACTGGAATTGCACTTAAAGCATAGGAAAAGAGGCAGAATGTGGACAATGATGCACTTGGCCAAAAAGGGCGTATGCGTTTTTTCCTGAACATATTCAGGAAAAAAACGCATACGCCCTTTTTGGCCAACCAAGCAAGCGTGTAAAGGAAATCTACACTACAATGAAGTCTCACTGCCCCCCGGTCAAAAGGGCCATCTGAAAAAAGTGTAAAATCCAGAAAGGCAGGACACGTCATGGAGAACAGGGAACTTTGTTACGCTGATGGGTGGAATGTAAATTGCCAACAGCCACTCTGGAGAAGTGTATGGGGTTTCCTGAAACATGTAGAAAACAAAGCAACACAGCCTTTGGCACTTCCACTTATGGTCCTATAGCTTAGGGAAATTAAAGTCAAAAACACAAACCACCCCAAAGTTTGGGTGGGTCTGTTTACAAGAACCTCGTGTACGGTACAATTTAAATATCCGATAAAACAAAAAATGGATAAAGAAGTTGTGGTACGCACGTACAATGGAATATCACTCAGAAATGAAATCTACGTCATCAGGTCCCTATCGGCATAATGAGTGGATTCAGGTACGATGATTCTACGAGAAATAAGTCACACAGAAAAAGAAACATCATAAGATATCCCCAATACACGGAATGTAAACTTGGCGAAACATGTACTGAATTACAAAACAGAACAGGGTCTCAAGTTTAGAAAAACAACTTATGCTTGCTTATGGGGAAAGGTGAGTTGGGGTGCTGCATAAAACCAGAGATTGAAATTAGCACAGATACCTTTCCATAAGCCAAACATATAATAGAAAAGACCTACTCCTTGCTCAACGAAATGGACTCAACACCCCATATTCAACGCCTGGGAAGATACCTGACAAGTAAGAATCTTAAAACCCATGGATTTATATGTCTCCATAAGGAAATCAAGCATGTGTACAGCGGCCTAAATGGAACAGTGGACATCCGATAAATCCCATTATCAAAATAAATTTCAAAAACAAAACACAATGACAGTGAAATAGAGAGCAATTCTTAAATCATTCATTCAGGGCTTGTGATGCCACCTGGATTTACCACATCTACACCCAGAGCTGGGTGAGACATACGGCTGGACACTTCGCGCTGATAGCATTGGTGAGGTTCGGTGAGCAAACACAGACCCTTTGAAGTCATACTGCATGATACACATTCCATGGGTCCCAACTCTCCAGTTTTAAGGAATTCTTCCTTCAGTTAAAACATGCATGTGAAACCCAGAGTATGGTCCACCGTGTGATTGGGAAACGTTTTCAAACGCATCTCAGTTTTCGTCCCCTGGTACTCGGGTTCACCATTCCAGACGCTTTACTAACAGTCTCCCCACTTGGAGAGTCAGTGCCTTTAACCTCCTGTTTGACACAGTTTACAATTTCTGCGCAAGATGAACAGGAATAGGGAGAACCAATGAGAGACTAGCTGTAGGTGTCTGCACGGGCAAATGGAACGCTCATTTACCACCAGGAAGAGGAATTAAACAAAGGCTCAAGGGGCCCTGCCGGAAACAGATTAGGGCCTGAAACAATCCTGCGGTTTTGCGGACAGCTCACAAGAAAGCGAGTTGAAGACATGAGCTCAGGGGCACTGTATTTCACCAACCTGCAGAGTTATGAATGACAGCTATCGTCCAAAAATGTATTGAAGTAAGTCTTCGAAGAGGACTTAAAAGCGGGACAGAATTTCAGGAAAACGATTTCAGGGGGTAGACTGGAATTGCACTTAAAGCATAGGAAAAGAGGCAGAATGTCGACAATGATGCACTTGGCCAAATAGGGCGTATGCGTTTTTTCCTGAATATATTCAGGAAAAAACGCATACGCACTTTTTGGCCAACCAAGCAAGCGTGTAAAGGAAATCTGCACTACAATGAAGTCTCACTGCTCCCTGGTCAAAAGGGCCATCTGAAAAAAGTTTAAAATCCAGAAAGGCAGGACAGGTCATGGAGAACAGGGAGCCTTGTTATGCTGACCTGTGGGATATAAATTGCCAACAGCCACTCTGGAGAAGTGTATGGTGTTTCCTGAAACACATAGGAAACAAAGAAACACAGCCTATGGCACTTCCACTTATGGTCCTATAGCTTAGGGAAATTAAAATCAAGAACACACAGCCACCCCAAATTTTGGGACGGCTCTGTTTACAAGAACCTCGTCTACAGTACAAGTTAAATATCTGAGAAAGCAAAAAATGGATAAAGAAGTTGTGGTACGCACGTACAATGGAATATCACTCAGCAATGAAATCTACGTCATCAGGCCCGTAGCGGCATAATGAGTGGATTCAGGTACGATGATTCTATGACAAATAAGTCACACAGGAAAAGAAACATCATAAGATATCACTAATACACGGAATGTAAAGTTGGATACACATGAACTGAATTACAAAACAGAACAGGGTCTCAAATTTAGAAAACCAACTTATGTTTGCTTAAGGGGAAAGGTGAGTTGGGGTGCTGCATAAAACCAGAGATTGAAATTAAAACAGATACCGTTCCATAAGCCAAATATATAATAGACTAGACCTACTCCTTGCTCAACGAAATGGACTCAGCACCCCATATTCAACGCCTGGGTAGATACCTGATAAGTAAGAATCTTAAAACCCATGGATTTATATGTCTCCATAAGGAAATCAAGCGTGTGTACAGCGGCCTAAACGCAGCTGTGAAAATCTGATAAATCCCATTACCAATAAATTACAAAAACAAAACACAATGACAGTGAAATAGAGAGCAATTCTTACATAATTCATTCAGGGCTTTTGATGCAACCTGGATTTACCACATCTACACCCAGAGCTGAGTGAGACATAAGGCTGGACACTTCTGGCTGATAGCATTGGTGAGGTTCGGTGAGGAAACGCAGACCCTTTGAAGTCATACTGCATGGTACCCATTCCATGGGTCCCAAATCTCCAGGATTAAGGGATTCTTCCTTCAGCTAAAACATGCATGGGATACCCAGAGTATGGTCCACCGTGTGATTGGGAAACGTTTTCAAATGCATCTCAGTTTTCGAACCCTGGTACTCGGGTTCACCATTCCAGACGCTTTACTAACACTCTCCCCACTTGGAGAGTCAGTGCCTTTAACCTCCTGTTTGGCACAGTTTGCAATTTCTGCGCAAGATGTACAGGAATAGGGAGAACCAATGAGAGACTAGCTGTAGGTGCCTGCATGGGCAAAAGGAACACTCATTTCCGACCAGGAAGAGGAATGAAACAAAGGCTCAGCATGCCCTGCCGGAAAGAGATTATGTCCTGAAGCAATCCGGCGGTTTTGCGGCCAGCTCACAAGAAAGCGAGTTGAAGACATGAGCTCAGGGGCACTGTAATTCACAAACCTGAAGAGTTATGAATGACAGCTATCGTCCAAAAATGTATTGAAGTAAGTATTCGAAGAGGACTTGTAAGCGGGGCAGAATTTCAGGAAAACGATTTCAGGGGGTAGACTGGAATTGTACTAAAAGCATAGGAAAAGAGGCAGAATGTCGAAAACGATGCACTTGGCCAAAAAGGGCGTATGCGTTTTTTCCTGAATATTTTCAGGAAAAAACGCATACGCCCTTTTTGGCCAACCAAGCAAGCGTGTAAAGGAACTCTGCACTACAAGGAAGTCTCACTGCCCCCCCGGTCAAAAGGGCCATCTGAAAAAAGTGTAAAATCCAGAAAGGCAGGACAGGTCATGGAGAACAGGGAGCCTTGTCATCCTGATGGGCGGGATGTAAATTGCCAACAACCACTCTGGAGAAGTGTATGGTGTTTCCAGAAACACGTAGGAAACAAAGCAACACAGCCTATGGCACTTCCACTTATGGTCCTATAGCTTAGGGAAATTAAATTCAAAAACACACAGCCAGCCCAGAGTTTGGGACGGCTCTGTTTACAAGAACCTCGTCTACGGTACAAGTAAAATATCCCAGAAAGTAAAAAATGGATAAAGAAGTTGTGGTACGCACGTACAATGGAATATCACTCAGCAATGAAATCTACGTCATCAGTCCCGTAGCGGCATAATGAGTGGATTCAGGTACGATGATTCTACGAGAAATAAGTCACACAGAAAAAGAAACATCATAAGATATCACTAATACACGGAATGTAAACTTGACTACACATGAACTGAAATACAAAACAGAACAGGGTCTCAAATTTAGAAAACCAACTTATGCTTGCTTATGGGGAAAGGTGAGTTGGGGTGCTGCATAAAACCAGAGATTGAAATTAGCACAGATACCGTTCCATAAGCCAAATATATAATAGACAAGACCTACTCCTTGCTCAACGAAATGGACTCAACACCCCATATTCAACGCCTGGCAAGATACCTGACAAGTAAGAATCTTAAAACCCATGGATTTATATGTCTCCATAAGGAAATCAAGCGTGTGTACAGCGACCTAAACGCAGCAGTGAACATCCGATAAATCCCATTATCAAAATAAATTTCAAAAACAAAACAAAATGACAGTGAAATAGAGAGCAATTCTTAAATAATTCATTCAGGGCTTGTGATGCAACCTGGATTTACCACATCTACACCCAGAGCTGGGTGAGACATAAGGCTGGACACTTCGGGCTGATAGCATTGGTGAGGTTCGGTGAGCAAACGCAGACCCTTTGAAGTCATACTGCATGGTACCCATTCCATGCGTCCCAAATTTCCAGGTTTAAGGGATTCTTCCTTCAGCTAAAACATGCATGGGAAACCCATAGTGTGGTCCACCGTGTGATTGGGAAACGTTTTAAAATGCATCTCAGTTTTCGTCCCCTGGTACTCGGGTTCACCATTCCAGACGCTTTACTAACACTCTCCCCACTTGGAGAGTCAGTGCCATTAACCTCCTGTTTGGCACAGTTTGCAATTTCTGCGCAAGATGAACAGGAATAGGGAGAAGCAATGAGAGACTAGCTGTAGGTGTCTGCACGGGCAAATGGAACGCTCATTTCCCACCAGGAAGAGGAATTAACCAAAGGCTCAGCGTGCCCTGCCGGAAACAGATTAGGGCCTGAAGCAATCTTGCGGTTTTGCGGCCAGCTCACAAGAAAGCTAGTTGAAGAAAGGAGCTCAGGGGCACTGTAATTCACAAACCTGCAGAGTTATGAATGACACCTATCGTCCAAAAATGTACTGAAGTAAGTCTTCAAAGAGGACTTGAAAGCGGGGCAGAATTTCAGGAAAACGATTTCCGGGGGTAGACTGGAATTGCACTTAAAGCATAGGAAAAGAGGCAGAATGTTGACAATGATGCACTTGGCCAAAAAGGGCGTATGCGTTTTTTCCTGAATATATTCAGGAAAAAATGCATACGCCCTTTTTTGCCAACCAAGCAAGCGTGTAAGGAAATCTGCACTACAATGAAGTCTCACTGCCCCCCGGTCAAAAGGGCCATCTGAAAAAAGTGTAAAATCCAGAAAGGCAGGACAGGTCATGGAGAACAAGGAGCCTTGTTATGCTGATGGGCGGATTTAAATTGCCAACAGCCACTCTGGAAAAGTGTATGGTGTTTCCTGAAACACGTAGGAAACAAAGCAACACAGCCTATGGCACTTCCACTTATGGTCCTATAGCTTAGGGAAATTAAAATCAAAAACACACAGCCACCCCAAAGTTTGGGATGGCTCTGTTTACAAGAACCTCATCTACGGTAGCAGTTAAATATCCCAGAAAGCATAAAATGGATAAAGAAGTTGTGGTACGTACGTACAATGGAATATCACTCAGCAATGAAATCTACGTCATCAGGACCGTAGCGGCATAATGAGTGGATTCAGGTACGATGATTCTATGAGAAATAAGTCAGACAGAAAAAGAAACATCATAAGTTATCACTAATACACGGAATGTAAACTTGGCTACCCATGAACTGAATTACAAAACAGAACAGGGTCTCAAATTTAGCAAACCAACTTATGCATGCTTATGGGGAAAGGTCAGTTGGGATGCTGCATAAAACCACAGATTGAAATTAGCACAGATACCATTCCATAAGCCAAATATATAATAGACAAAACCTATTCCTTGCTCAACGAAATGGACTCAACACCCTATATTCAACGCCTGGGAAGATACCTGACAAGTAAGAATCTTAAAACCCATGGATTTATATGTCTCCATAAGGAAATCAAGCGTGTGTACAGTGGCCTAAAAGCAGCAGTGAAAATCCGATAAATCCCATTATCAAAATGAATTTCAAAAACAAAACACAATGACAGTGAAATAGAGAGCAATTCTTAAATAATTCATTCAGGGCTTGTGATGCAACCTGTATTTACCACATCTACACCCAGAGCTGGATGAGACATAAGGCTGGACACTTCGGGCTGATAGCATTGGTGAGGTTCGGTGAGCAAACGCAGACCCTTTGAAGTCATACTGCATGGTACCCATTCCATGGGTCCCAACTCTCCAGGTTTAAGGGATTCTTCCTTCAGCTAAAACATGCATGGGAAACCCAGAGTATGGTCCACCGTGTGATTGGGAAACGTTTTCAAATGCATCTCAGTTTTCGTCCCCTGGTACTCGGGTTCAACATTTGAACGCTTTACTAACACTCTCCCCACTTGGAGAGTCAGTGCCATTAACCTCCTGTTTGGCACAGTTTGCAATTTCTGCGCAAGATGAACAGGCATAGGGAGAACCAATGAGAGACTAGCTGTTGGTGTCTGCACCGGCAAATTGAACGAACATTTCCCAACAGGAAGAGGAATTAACCAAAGGCTCAGCGTGCCCGGCCGGAAACATATTAGGGCCTGAAGCAATCCTGCGGTTTTGCGACCAGCTCACAAGAAAAGGAGTTGAAGAAAGGAGCTCAGGGGCACTGTAATTCACAAACCTGCAGAGTTATGAATGACAGCTATCGTCCAAAAATGTACTGAAGTAAGTCTTCAAAGAGGACTTGAAAGCGGGGCAGAATTTCAGGAAAACGATTTCAGGGGGTAGACTGGAATTGCACTTAAAGCGTAGGAAAAGAGGCAGAATGTCAACAATGATGCACTTGGCCAAAAAGGGCGTATGCGTTTTTTCCTGAATATATTCAGGAAAAAACGCATACGCCCTTTTTGGCCAACCAAGCAAGCGTGTAAAGGAAATCTGCACTACAATGAAGTCTCACTGCCCCCCGGTCAAAAGGGCCATCTGAAAAAAGTGTAAAATCCAGAAAGACAGGACAGGTCATGGAGAACAGGGAGCCTTGTTATGCTGATGGGCGGGATGTAAATTGCCAACAGCCACTCTGAGAAATGTATGATGTATCCTATAACACGTAGGAAACAAAGCAACACAGCCTATGGCACTTCCACTTATGGTCCTATAGGTTAGGGAAATTAAAATCAAAAACACACAGCCAAACCAAAGTTTGGGTTGGCTCTGTTTACAAGAACCTTGTCTACGGTACAAGTTAAATATCCGAGAAAGCAAAAAATGAATAAAGAAGTTCTGGTACGCACGTACAATGGAATATCACTCAGCAATGAAATCTACGTCATCAGGCCCGTAGCGGCATAATGAGTGGATTCAGGTACGATGATTCTACGAGAAATAAGTCACACAGAAAAAGAAACATCATAATATATCAGTAATACACGGAATGTAAACTTGGCTACACATAAACTGAATTACAAAACAGAACAGGGTCTCAAATTTAGAAAACCAACTTATGCTTGCTTATGGGGAAAGGTGAGTTGGGGTGCTGCATAAAACCAGAGATTGAAATTAGCACAGATACCGTTCCATAAGCCAAATATATAATAGACAAGACCTACTCCTTGCTCAACGAAATGGACTCAACACCCCATATTCAACGCCTGGCAAGATACCTGACAAGTAAGAATCTTAAAACCCATGGATTTATATGTCTCCATAAGGAAATCAAGCGTGTGTACAGCGGCCTAAACGCAGCAGTGAAAATCCGATAAATCCCATTATCAAAATAAATTTCAAAAACAAAACAAAATGACAGTGAAATAGAGAGCAATTCTTAAATAATTCATTCAGGGCTTGTGATGCAACCTGGATTTACCACATCTACACCCAGAGCTGGGTGAGACATAAGGCTGGACACTTCGGGCTGATAGCATTGGTGAGGTTCGGTGAGCAAACGCAGACCCTTTGAAGTCATACTGCATGGTACCCATTCCATGGGTTCCAAATTTCCAGGTTTAAGGGATTCTTCCTTCAGCTAAAACCTGCATGGGAAACCCATAGTATGGTCCACCGTGTGATTGGGAAACGTTTTCAAATGCATCTCAGTTTTCGTCCCCTGGTACTCGGGTTCACCATTTGAACGCTTTACTAACACTCTCCCCACTTGGAGAGTCAGTGCCATTAACCTCCTGTTTGGCACAGTTTGCAATTTCTGCGCAAGATGAACAGGAATAGGGAGAAGCAATGAGAGACTAGCTGTTGGTGTCTGCACGGGCAAATTGAACGATCATTTCCCACCAGGAAGAGGAATTACCCAAAGGCTCAACGTGCCCGGCCGGAAACATATTAGTGCCTGAAACAATCCTGCGGTTTTGCGGCCAGCTCACAAGAAAAGGAGTTGAAGAAAGGAGCTCAGGGGCACTGTAATTCACAAACCTGCAGAGTTATGAATGACAGCTATCGTCCAAAAATGTACTGAAGTAAGTCTTCGAAGAGGACTTGAAAGCGGGGCAGAATTTCAGGAAAACGATTTCATTGGGTAGACTGGAATTGCACTTAAAGCATAGGAAAAGAGGCAGAATGTCGACAATGATGCACTTGGCCAAAAAGGGCGTATGCGATTTTTCCTGAATATATTCAGGAAAAAACGCATACGCCCTTTTTGGCCAACCAAGCAAGCGTGTAAAGGAAATCTGCACTATAATGAAGTCTCACTGCCCCCCGGTCAAAAGGGCCATCTGAAAAAAGTGTAAAATACAGAAAGGCAGAACAGGTCTTGGAGAACAGGGAGCCTTGTTATGCTGATGGGCGGGATGTAAATTGCCAACAGCCACTCTGGAGAAATGTATGGTGTATCCTGAAACACGTAGGAAACAAAGCAACACAGCCTATGTCACTTCCACTATGGTCCTATAGCTTAGGGTAATTAAAATCACAAACACACAGCCACCCCAAAGTTTGGGATGGCTCTGTTTACAAGAACCTTTTCTACGGTACAATTTAAATATCCGAGAAAGGAAAAAATGGATAAAGAATATCTGGTACGCACGTACAATGGAATATCACTCAGCAATGAAATCTACGTCTTCAGGCCCGTAGCGGCATAATGAGTGGATTCAGGTATGATGATTCTACGAGAAATAATTCACACAGAAAAAGAAACATCATAAGATATCACTAATACACGGAATGTAAACTTGGCTACCCATGAACTGAATTACAAAACAGAACAGGGTCTCAAATTTAGAAAACCAAGTTATGCTTGCTTATGGGGAAAGGTGAGTTGGGGTGCTGCATAAAACCAGAGATTGAAATTAGCACAGATACCGTTCCATAAGCCAAATATATAATAGACAAGACCTACTCCTTGCTCAACGAAATGGACTCAACACCCCATATTCAACGCCTGGCAAGATACCTGACAAGTAAGAATCTTAAAACCCATGGATTTATATGTCTCCATAAGGAAATCAAGCGTGTGTACAGCGGCCTAAACGCAGCAGTGAAAATCCGATAAATCCCATTATCAAAATAAATTTCAAAAACAAAACACAATGACAGTGAAATAGAGAGCAATTCTTAAATAATTCATTCAGGGCTTGTGATGCAACCTGGATTTCCCACATCTACCCAGAGCTGGGTGAGACATAAGGCTAGACATTTCGGGCTGATAGCACTGGTGAGGTTCGGTGAGCAAACGTAGACCTTTTGAAGTCATACTGCATGGTACCCATTCCATGCGTCCCAAATTTCCAGGTTTAAGGGATTCTTCCTTCAGCTAAAACATGCATGGGAAACCCATAGTATGGTCCACCGTGTGATTGGGAAACGTTTTCAAATGCATCTCAGTTTTCGTCCCCTGGTACTCGGGTTCACCATTCCAGACGCTTTACTAACACTCTCCCCACTTGGAGAGTCAGTGCATTTAACCTCCTGTTTGGCACACTTTGCAATTTCTGCGCAAGATGAACAGGAATAGGGAGAAGCAATGAGAGACTAGCTGTAGGTGTCTGCACGGGCAAATGGAACGCTCATTTCCGACCAGGAAGAGGAATTAAACAAAGGCTCAGCGTGCCCGGCCCGAAAGAGATTAGGGCCTGAAGCAATCCTGCGGTTTTGCGGCCAGCTCACAAGAAAGCGAGTTGAAGAAAGGAGCTCAGGGGCACTGTAATTCACAAACCTGCAGAGTTATGAATGACAGCTATCGTCCAAAAATGTATTGAAGTAAGTCTTCCAAGAGGACTTGAAAGCGGGGCAGAATTTCAGGAAAACGATTTCATTGGGTAGACTGGAATTGTACTAAAAGCATAGGAAAAGAGGCAGAATGTCGACAACGATGCACTTGGCCAAAAAGGGCGTATGCGTTTTTTCCTGAATATATTCAGGAAAAAACGCATATGCCCTTTTTGGCCAACCAAGCAAGCGTGTAAAGGAAATCTGCACTACAATGAAGTCTCACTGCCCCCCCGGTCAAAAGAGCCATCTGAAAAAAGTGTAAAATCTAGAAAGGCAGGACAGGTCATGGAGAACAGGGAGCCTTGTCATGCTGATGGGCGGGATGTAAATTGCCAACAACCACTCTGGAGAAGTGTATGGTGTTTCCAGAAACACGTAGGAAACAAAGCAACACAGCCTATGGCACTTCCACTAATGGTCCTATAGCTTAGGGAAATTAAAATCAAAAACACACAGCCACCCCAGAGTTCGGGATGGCTCTGTTTACAAGAACCTCATCTACGGTAGAAGTTAAATATCCCAGAAAGCATAAAATGGATAAAGAAGTTGTGGTACGCACCTACAATGGAATATCTCTCAGCAATGAAACCAACGTCATCAGGACCGTAGCGGCATAATGAGTGGATTCAGGTACGATGATTCTATGAGAAATAAGTCAGACAGAAAAAGAAACATCATAAGATATCACTAATACACGGAATGTAAACTTGGCTACCCATGAACTGAATTACAAAACAGAACAGGGTCTCAAATTTAGCAAACCAACTTATGCTTGCTTATGGGGAAAGGTCAGTTGGGATGCTGCATAAAACCAGAGATTGAAATTAGCACAGATACCGTTCCATAAGCCAAATATATAATAGACAAAACCTACTCCTTGCTCAACGAAATGGACTCAACACCCTATATTCAACGCCTGGCAAGATACCTGACAAGTAAGACTCTTAAAACCCATGGATTTATATGTCTCCATAAGGAAATCAAGCGTGTGTACAGTGGCCTAAAAGCAGCAGTGAAAATCCGATAAATCCCATTATCAAAATGAATTTCAAAAACAAAACACAATGACAGTGAAATAGAGAGCAATTCTTAAATAATTCATTCAGGGCTTGTGATGCAACCTGTATTTACCACATCTACACCGAGAGCTGGATGAGACATAAGGCTGGACACTTCAGGCTGATAGCATTGGTGAGGTTCGTTGAGCAAACGCAGACCCTTTGAAGTCATACTGCATGGTACCCATTCCATAGGTCCCAACTCTCCAGGTTTAAGGGATTCTTCCTTCAGCTAAAACATGCATGGGAAACCCAGAGTATGGTCCACCATGTGATTGGGAAACGTTTTCAAATGCATCTCAGTTTTCGTCCCCTGGTACTCGGGTTCAACATTTGAACGCTTTACTAACACTCTCCCCACTTGGAGAGTCAGTGCCATTAACCTCCTGTTTGGCACAGTTTGCAATTTCTGTGCAAGATGAACAGGAATAGGGAGAAGCAATGAGAGACTAGCTGTAGGTGTCTGCACGGGCAAATGGAACGCTCATTACCCACCAGGAAGAGGAATTATCCAAAGGCTCAGCGTGCCCTGCCGGAAACAGATTAGGGCCTGAAGCAATCCTGCGGTTTTGCGGCCAGCTCACAAGAAAGCGAGTTGAAGACATGAGCTCAGGGGCACTGTAATTCACAAACCTGCAGAGTTATGAATGACAGCTATCATCCAAAAATGTATTGAAGTAAGTCTTCGAAGAGGACTTGAAAGCGGGGCAGAATTTCAGAAAACGATTTTAGGGGGTAGACTGGAATTGTACTAAAAGCATAGGAAAAGAGGGAGAATGTAGACAATGATGCACTTGGCCAAAAAGGGCGTATGCGTTTTTTCCTGAATATATTCAGGACAAAACGCATACGCCCTTTTTCGCCAACCAAGCAAGCGTGTAAAGGAAATCTGCACTACAATGAAGTCTCACTGCCCCCTGGTCAACAGGGCCATCTGAAAAAAATGTAAAATCCAGAAAGTCAGGAGAGGTCATGGAGAACAGGGAGCCTTGTCATGCTGATGGGCGGGATGTAAATTGCAAACAACCACTCTGGAGAAGTGTATGGTGTTTCCAGAAACACGTAGGAAACAAAGCAACACACCCTATGGCACTTCCACTTATGGTCCTATAGCTTAGGGAAATTAAATTCAAAAACACACAGCCACCCCAGAGTTTGGGACGGCTCTGTTTACAAGAACCTCGTCTACGGTACAAGTAAAATATCCCAGAAAGCAAAAAATGTATAAAGAAGTTGTGGTACGCACGTACAATGGAATATCACTCAGCAATGAAATCTACGTCATCAGGCCCGTAGCGGCATAATGAGTGGATTCAGGTACGATGATTCTACGAGAAATAAGTCACACAGAAAAAGAAACATCATAAGATATCACTAATACACGGAATGTAAAGTTGGCTACACATGAACTGAATTACAAAACAGAACAGGGTCTCAAATTTAGAAAACCAACTTATGCTTGCTTATGGGGAAAGGTGAGTTGCGGTGCTGCATAAAACCAGAGATTGAAATTAGCACAGATACCGTTCCATAAGCCAAATATATAATAGACAAGACCTACTTCTTGCTCAACGAAATGGACTCAACACCCCATATTCAACGCCTGGCAAGATACCTGACAAGTAAGAATCTTAAAACCCATGGATTTATATGTCTCCATAAGGAAATCAAGCGTGTGTACAGCGGCCTAAACGCAGCAGTGAAAATCCGATAAATCCCATTATCAAAATAAATTTCAAAAACAAAACAAAATGACAGTGAA
This sequence comes from Delphinapterus leucas, assembly GCF_059928025.1. Classification (NCBI taxonomy): domain Eukaryota; kingdom Metazoa; phylum Chordata; class Mammalia; order Artiodactyla; family Monodontidae; genus Delphinapterus; species Delphinapterus leucas. Next base: position 613,805 of record NW_028322267.1, read on the forward strand.
ATAGAGAGCAATTCTTAAATAATTCATTCAGGGTTTGTGATGCAACCTGGATTTACCACATCTACACCCAGAGCTGGGTGAGACATAAGGCTGGACACTTCGGGCTGATAGCATTGGTGAGGTTCGGTGAGCAAACGCAGACCCTTTGAAGTCATACTGCATGGTACCCATTCCAGGGGTCCCAACTCTCCAGGTTTAAGGGATTCTTCCTTCAGCTAAAACATGCATGGGAAACCCACAGTACAGTGCACTGTGTGACCGGGAAACGTTTTCAAATGCATCTCAGTTTTCGTCCCCTGGTACTCGGGTTCACCATTCCAGACGCTTTACTAACACTCTCCCCACTTGGAGAGTCAGTGCATTTAACCTCCTGTTTGGCACACTTTGCAATTTCTGCGCAAGATGAACAGGCATAGGGAGAAGCAATGAGAGACTAGCTGTAGGTGTCTGCACGGGCAAATGGAACGCTCATTTCCCACCAGGAAGAGGAATTAACCAAAGGCTCAGCGTGCCCTGCTGGAAAGAGACTAGGGCCTGAAGCAATCCTGCGGTTTTGCGGCCAGCTCACAAGAAAGCGAGTTGAAGAAAGGAGCTCAGGGGCACTGTAATTCACAAACCTGCAGAGTTATGAATGACAGCTATCGTCCAAAAATGTATAGAAGTAAGTCTTCGAAGAGGACTTGAAAGCGGGGCAGAATTTCAGGAAAACGATTTCAGGGGGTAGACTGGAATTGCACTTAAAGCATAGGAAAAGAGGCAGAATGTTGACAATGATGCACTTGGCCAAAAAGGGCGTATGCGTTTTTTCCTGAATATATTCAGGACAAAACGCATACGCCCTTTTTCGCCAACCAAGCAAGCGTGTAAAGGAAATCTGCACTACAATGAAGTCTCACTGCCCCCTGGTCAACAGGGCCATCTGAAAAAAGTGTAAAATCCAGAAAGGCAGGACAGGTCATGGAGAACAGGGAGCCTTGTCATGCTGATGGGCGGGATGTAAATTGCCAACAACCACTCTGGAGAAGTGTATGGTGTTTCCAGAAACACGTAGGAAACAAAGCAACACAGCCTATGGCACTTCCACTTATGGTCCTATAGCTTAGGGAAATTAAATTCAAAAACACACAGCCACCCCAGAGTTTGGGACGGCTCTGTTTACAAGAACCTCGTCTACGGTACAAGTAAAATATCCCAGAAAGCAAAAAATGTATAAAGAAGTTGTGGTACGCACGTACAATGGAATATCACTCAGCAATGAAATCTACGTCATCAGGCCCGTAGCGGCATAATGAGTGGATTCAGGTACGATGATTCTACGAGAAATAAGTCACACAGAAAAAGAAACATCATAAGATATCACTAATACAAGGAATGTAAAGTTGGCTACACATGAACTGAATTACAAAACAGAACAGGGTCTCAAATTTAGAAAACCAACTTATGCTTGCTTATGGGGAAAGGTGAGTTGCGGTGCTGCATAAAACCAGAGATTGAAATTAGCACAGATACCGTTCCATAAGCCAAATATATAATAGACAAGACCTACTTCTTGCTCAACGAAATGGACTCAACACCCCATATTCAACGCCTGGCAAGATACCTGACAAGTAAGAATCTTAAAACCCATGGATTTATATGTCTCCATAAGGAAATCAAGCGTGTGTACAGCGGCCTAAACGCAGCAGTGAAAATCCGATAAATCCCATTATCAAAATAAATTTCAAAAACAAAACAAAATGACAGTGAAATAGAGAGCAATTCTTAAATAATTCATTCAGGGTTTGTGATGCAACCTGGATTTACCACATCTACACCCAGAGCTGGGTGAGACATAAGGCTGGACACTTCGGGCTGATAGCATTGGTGAGGTTCGGTGAGCAAACGCAGACCCTTTGAAGTCATACTGCATGGTACCCATTCCAGGGGTCCCAACTCTCCAGGTTTAAGGGATTCTTCCTTCAGCTAAAACATGCATGGGAAACCCACAGTACAGTGCACTGTGTGACCGGGAAACGTTTTCAAATGCATCTCAGTTTTCGTCCCCTGGTACTCGGGTTCACCATTCCAGACGCTTTACTAACACTCTCCCCACTTGGAGAGTCAGTGCATTTAACCTCCTGTTTGGCACACTTTGCAATTTCTGCGCAAGATGAACAGGCATAGGGAGAAGCAATGAGAGACTAGCTGTAGGTGTCTGCACGGGCAAATGGAACGCTCATTTCCCACCAGGAAGAGGAATGAACCAAAGGCTCAGCGTGCCCTGCTGGAAAGAGACTAGGGCCTGAAGCAATCCTGCGGTTTTGCGGCCAGCTCACAAGAAAGCGAGTTGAAGAAAGGAGCTCAGGGGCACTGTAATTCACAAACCTGCAGAGTTATGAATGACACCTATCGTCCAAAAATGTATAGAAGTAAGTCTTCGAAGAGGACTTGAAAGCGGGGCAGAATTTCAGGAAAACGATTTCAGGGGGTAGACTGGAATTGCACGTAAAGCATAGGAAAAGAGGCAGAATGTTGACAATGATGCACTTGGCCAAAAAGGGCGTATGCGTTTTTTCCTGAATATATTCAGGAAAAAACGCATACGCCCTTTTTGGCCAACCAAGCAAGCGTGTAAAGGAAATCTGCACTACAATGAAGTCTCACTGCCCCCCGGTCAAAAGGGCCATCTGAAAAAAGTGTAAAATCCAGAAAGGCAGGACAGGTCATGGAGAACAGGGAGCCTTGTTATGCTGATGGGCGGATTTAAATTGCCAACAGCCACTCTGGAAAAGTGTATGGTGTTTCCTGAAACACGTAGGAAACAAAGCAACACAGCCTATGGCACTTCCACTTATGGTCCTATAGCTTAGGGAAATTAAAATCAAAAACACACAGCCACCCCAAAGTTTGGGATGGCTCTGTTTACAAGAACGTCGTCTACGGTACAAGTTAAATATCCCAGAATGTGAAAAATGGTTAAAGATGTTGTGGTACGCACGTACAATGGAATATCACTCACCAATGAAATCTATGTCATCAGGCCCGTCGCGGCATATTGAGTGGATCCAGGTACGATGATTCTAAGTGAAATAAGTCACACAGAAAATGAAACATCATAAGATATCACTAATACACGGAATGTAAACTTGGCTACACATGAACTGAATTACAAAACAGAACAGGGTCTCAAATTTAGAACACCAACTTATGCTTGCTTATGGGGAAAGGTGAGGTGGGGTGCTGCATAAAACCAGAGATAGAAATTAGCACACATACCTTTCCATAAGCCAAATATGTAATAGTCAAGACTTACACCTTGCTCAACGAAATGGACTAAACACACCATATTCAACTCCTAGGATTACACATGACTAGTAAGAATCTTCAAATCCATGGATTTATATGTCTCCGTAAGAGAATCAAGTGTGTGTACAGCTGCATGAAGGCAGCAGAGAAAATCCGATAAATCCCATTATCAAAATAAACTACAAAAACAAACACAATGACAGTGAAATAGAGAGCAATTCTTAAATAATTCATTCAGGGCTTGTGATGCAACCTGGATTTACCACATCTACACCTAGAGCTGAGTGAGACATAAGGTTCGACACTTTGGGCTGATAGCATTGGTGAGGTTCGGTGAGAAAATGCAGGCCATTTGAAGTCATACTGCATGGTACCCATTGCATGGGTCCCACCTCTCCAGGTTTAAGGGATTCTTCCTTCAGGTAAAACACGCATGGGAAACCCAGAATATGGTCCACCGTGTGACCGGGAAACCTTTTTAAATGCATCTCAGTTTTCTTCCCCTCATACTCGGTTTTACCATTCCAGACGCTTTACTAACTCTTTCCCCAATTGGAGAGTCAGTGCCTTTAACCTCCTGTTTGGCACAGTTTGGAATTTCTGAGCAAGATGAACAGGAATAGGGAGAACCAATGAGAGATTAGCTGTAGGTGTCTGCACGAGCAAATTTAACGCTCATTTCCCATCAGGAAGAGGAATTAGCCAAAGGCTCAACATGCCATGCCGGAACCAGATTAGGGCCTGAAGCAATCCTGCGGTTTTGCGGCCAGCTCACAAGAAAGCGAGTTGAAGAATGGAGCTCAGGGGCACTGTAATTCACAAACCTGCAGAGTTATAAATGACAGCTATCGTCCAAAAATATATTGAAGTAAGGCTGCAAAGAGGACTTGAACGCGGGGCAGAATTCCAGGAATACGATTTCAGGAGGTAGATGGGAAGTCCTCTGAAAGTATAGGAGAAGAGACAGAACTTCGACAATGATGCACTTGGTCAAAAAGGGCATATGTGTTTCTTCCAGGGCCCTCATTAAAGAGGGTAGGAGGCTCCCAGCATGCTTCAGTGGCCAACAGAGGGCCTACGTCGCCAAGGCGACGTGAGCCATCCAGGCAGGAGTGACCTCACATCAGAGCGCCCACCTCACAGAAGGGTAAGGAACCCAGTCATGATCAGACTCTCACCAGAGTGCCCACATAAGCAAGGGGCTGGGAATCAGGCACGAGTGTCCTCACACCCGTGGGGCCACATCATCGAAAGTTGAGGTACCCAGCACATGTGGCCTCAAACCAGAAGACCCACATCACCATGGGTCTCAGAGCGAGGCAGGCAGGATTAACCTCAAAACACATGGCCCATTGTATAAAAAGGTGAGGAATCCAGCAGTTGGAACATCCCAGCAGGTGGCCCAGAGCACCGAGGCTATGGGATCCAGGCAGTGATGAACTCACAACAGAGGGCCCTCATCGTGATACTGTAAGCAACCCAGCCGTTGTGACCTCAGAGCACAAGGCCCACATCCCCATGGGGAAGGGAACCAAGCAGGAGTGTCATCGCACCAGTGGGCACACAACAGAAAATGTGGGAAGCCCAGCAGTTAGGGCCGGACGCCAGAGGGCCCTCATCACTGAGGAGAGGAGGCTCCCAGCAAGCTCCAACTGCTACCAGAGGGCCGACGTCGCCAATGCGGAGTGTGCCAGCCAGGCATGAGTGACCTCAGAGCAGAGGGCCAACCACACAAAAGTGTGAGGAACCCAAAGAGGATCAGACTCTCACCAGAGGGCCCACATCACCAAGGGAATGGAAACCAGGCAGGAGTGTCCTCACACCAGTGGGGTCACATCACCGAAATGTGACGGACCCAGCACACGTGGCCTCAAACTACAGGACACACATCACCAAGGGGCTGGGAGTGAGGCAGGCAGGAGGAGCCTCAAAACAGAGGGCCCATTGCGTAAAAAAGGTGAGGAATCCCGCAGTTGGAACCTCCCAGCAGGCGGCCAGGAGCAGCGAGGCTATGGGATCCAGGCCTGACTGAACTCAAAACAGAGGGCCCACATTCTGACACTGTGAGCAACCCAGCCGTTGGGACCACAGAGCAGAAAGCCCACATCCCCTAGGGAAGGGACCCTGGCTGGAGTGTACTCACACGACAGGGCGCACATCAGAAAATTTTGGGAGCCCATGAGTTAGGGCCTGACGCCAGAGGGCCCTCATTACCGAGGGGAGGAGACTCCCAGCAGGCACCAACTCCCAACTGAGGGCCCACATCGCCAACGTGATGTGTGCCAGCCAGGCAGGAGTGACCTCACAGCAGAGGGCCCACCTCCCAGAAGTGTGAGGAATCCAGACAGGATCAGCCTCTCACAAGAGGGCCCCAATCACCAAGGGGATGGGAACCAGGCAGGAGTGTCCTCACACCAGTGGGGCCACATCAATAAAGGTGAGGAAACCGGTACATGTGGCCTTAAACCAGAGGACCTACATCACAAAGGGGCTGGGAGTGAGTCAGGAAGTAGGAGCATAAAAACACAGGACCCAAAGAATAAAAAAGGTAAGGAATCCAGCAGTAGGAACCTCCGAGCAGTCGGCTCAGAGCACAGAGTCTATGGGATCTAGGCCTGAGTGAACTAACACCAGAGAGACAACATCATGAAACGGTGAACAACACAGGTGTTGGGACCTTAGAGCAGAAGGCCCACATGCCCATGGGGATGGGAACCTCGCAGGAGTGTCCTCGCACCATTTAGCACGTATCAGAAAATGTGGGTACCCAGCAGTTAGGGCCTGACGCTAGAGGGCCCCCATCACCGAGGGGAGGAGGCTCCCAGCAGGCTCCAAGTGCCACAAGAGGGCCGATGTTGCCCAGGTGGTGTGTGCCAGCCAGGCAGGAGTGACCTCACAGCAGAGGGCCCACCTCACAGAAGGGTGAGGAACCCAGCCAGGATCAGACTCTCACCAGAGGGCCCACATCATCAAGGGGATAGGAAGCAGGCAGGAGTGTCCTCACACCAGTGTGACCACATCATCCAAAGGCGAGGGACCCAGCACACGTGGCCTCACACCAGAGGACACACATCACCAAGGGACTGGGAGTGAGGCAGGCAGGAGGAGTCTCAAAACAGAGGGTCCATAGAAGAAAAAAGGTGAGGAATCCCGCAGTTGGAACCTCCCAGCAGGTGGCCAGGATCAGCGAGGCTATGGGATCCAGGCCGGAGAGAACTCACAGCAGAGGGCCCTCATCATGAAACTGAGCAACCCACGGTTGGGACCTCAGAGCAGAAGGCCCACATTCCCATGGGGTTGGGAACCTGGCACGAGTGTACTCGAACCACAGGGCGCATATCAGAAAATATTGGGAGCCCAGGAATTAGGGCCTGACGCCAGAGGGCCCTCATTACCGAGGGCAGGAGACACCCAGCAGGCACCAAATCCCACCAGAGGGCCGACTTCGCCAAGGCGGGGTGTGCCAGCCAGGAAGGAGTGACGTCAGAGAAGAGGGCCCACCTCACAGAAGTGTGAGGAACCCAACCAGGATCAGACTCTCACCGGATGGCCCACATCACCAAGGGGATGGGAACCAGGCAGGAGTGTCCTCACACCAGTGGGGCCACATCAGCCAAAGGTGAGGAACCCAGCACATGTGGCCTCAAACCACAGGACACACATCACCAAGGGGCTGGGAGTGAGGCAGGTGTCCGGAGGGGCACATTTAACTCTAATTTCCCACCAGGAAGAGGAATTAACCAAAGGCTCAGAGTGCCGTGCCAGACCCTGATTATGGCCTAAAGCAAACCTGCGGTTCTGTGGCCAGCTTTCAAGGAAACGAGTTAAGAAAGGAAATCACAGGCACTGTAATTCACAAACCTGCAGAGTTATAAATGACAGCTATTGGCAAAAATATACTGAAGTAAGTCTGCAAAGAGGACTTCAAAACGAGGCAGAATTGCAGGAATCATATTTCAGGAGGTAGATTGGAATTGCATTTAAAGCATGTGAAAAGCGGCAGATCTTTGACAGTGATGCACTTGGACAAAAGTGCGTAAACATTTTTTCCTGAATATATTCAGGAAAAAACACATATGCCCTTTTTGGCCAACCAAGCACTCGAGCAATGGAAATGCGCACTACAATGAAGTCTCATTTCCCATTCGTCAAAAGGGCCATCTGAAAAAAGTGTAAAAACCAGAAACACAGGACAGGTCATGGAGAACAGGGAGCCTTGTTATGCTGATGGGCGGGATGTAAATTGCCAACAGACACTCTGGAGATGTTTATGGTGTATCCTGAAACATCTGAAAAACAAAGCTACAGACCCTAGGGCACTTCCACTTTTGGCCCTATAGCTTAGGAAAATTAAAATCAACAAGACACAGCCAACACCAAATTTAGGGCTGCTGTGTTTACAAGAACCTTGAGTCCAGTACAAATTAAATATCCCAGAAAGAAAAATATGGATAAAGGAGTTGTGCTACTTACGTACAATGGAATATCACTCAGCAATGAAATCAATGTCATCAGGCCTGTAGCAGCAAATTGAGTGGATTTAAGTATGATGATTCTAAGAGAAATATGTCACACAGAGAAAGGTAATTATCATAAGATATCACTAATAGAGAGAGTGTAAACTTGGCTACACATAAACTGAATTCCAAAACCGAACAGAGTCTCACATTTAGATAAAAACTTATGCTTGCTTAAGGGGAAAGTTGAGTTGCGGTGGTGTATAAAACCAGAGATTGAAATTAGCACACTTACCGTTCCATAAGCCAAATATGTAATAGACAAGACCTACTCTTTGCTCAACGAAATAGACTCATCCATGGTGTATCACCTCACACCTGTTAGAATGGGCATCATCAGAAAATCTACAAACAACAAATGCTGGAAAGGGTGTGGAGATAAGGAACCCTCTTCCGCTATTGTTGGGAATGAAATTGATACAGTCACTGTGGAGAAAGTTATGGAGTTTCTTATAAAACTAAGAATAGAATTACCATATGATACAGCAGTCCCACTACTGGGCATATACCCAGACTAAACCATAAATCAAAAAGAGACATTCACCGCAATGTTCATTGCATCACTATTTACAATATCCAGGTAATGGAAGCAACCTAAATGCCCACAGACAGACGAATGCATAAAGACGTGGTACATATATAAAATGGAATATTACTAAGCCATAATAAGGAATGTAATTGGGTCATTTGTAGAGACGTTGATGGATCTAGAGACTGTCATACAGAGTGAAGTAAGTCAGAAAGAGAAAAAGAAATCTTGTCTATTAATGGCTATATGTGGAACCTAGACAAATTGTACAGATGAACCGTTTTGCAAGGCAGAAATAGAGCAACAGATGTAGACAACAAACGTATGGACACCAAGGGGGGAAAGCTGTTGGGGGGTGGTGGTGGGAGGAGTTGAGAGATTGGGATTGGCATGTATACATTTATATGTATAAAATAGATAACCAAAAAGAACCTGCTGTATAAAAAAATAAAATAAAATTCAAATTACAAAAAGTAAAACAGAAAAAATATTCTTCCCTTCACATACATGTATTTATATGAATAAATTATTTCCATGCTTATATCTGTAAATACAAAAAAGAGGAATAAAATCTACCTTGAACCAAAAAAGAAAAAAAAACAGAACCCACCAGCTACACAGAGGAAAACCGTATCAGGGCACTTGCTCCAGTTGTAAACAATTCTGAAGTTGGTCGGTGGTGGGGAATCATCTCCCATTCAGCCAGCAGGCCCCACGCAACAAGCGTCCTCATTGCAAAGCTGGGGGACCGTGCCGAGGCATCTGTGAGTAAACGTGGGCTGAGCCCCAGGCCAGCTGCTGCTGAAATGTTCCCACCCTTCCCAGGTAAAACACCTGAATATGTACAAGGACTTGAAAGCCTAGAGGAAGGGCCATGGAGCCACATGAGCGACAGCATGCCAGCCGACTTGGTGCCTGCAGGCCAGCCAGGATGGTCCTGGTCCTGGGTGCTCTTCTGGAAGCTTTCCATTTCCCTGCCTGAGATACCCCTGCTGTCCCGGCCCCCACTGCTTTCTTCCTCACTCACCTCTGCCCAGGGAGAAATTCCAGCGGCAGGTATGGGTGACACATCCTCTTCTTTAGCAGGTGGCATCTTGGCAACTGCTGCAGAAAGTCCAGCAGAGCCCCACTCACACTGGGCCACCCACAAAGCCGTGGCCTCTCACTCCCTCCCACCAGTCCAGCCCCAAGACTGCTGACAGGGCAGAGAAAATGGCGTCAGGCACAGCTGCAGGGGCTCTTGCTGCCTGGAGCGGTGTTTATATTGATCTGAACCCAGGCACACCTGGGGAGGGCTGGCCGGCACGGTCAGGCTTCCCAGGCCAGCCAATAATCACCCCTCAGGGGCTCACAGTTGCAGAAACTGGAACTTGCTGAATCGGCCAGGTCCAAGGAACAGGTGTGGGCTCCTGAGAGTCAGGATAGACAAGGGGCTGCAGCTCTGGCTTGTTTTCTAATTATATTATCTGGCCCATGAGTGGGAGACAACTTCAAGAAAACCCTCTCCTAATGAGAGGAACCCAGGAGTCAGGGAGAGGAGGAGTGGCTGGTGGGTGGAGACAGAGGCCTGGTGCCCCGGGTGCAGTGGAAGTCTCTGGAACACCAGGTGGAGGGAGGCCACACAGAGTGATGCCCAGGGTCACAGACCTGTCGGAGCTGCTGTTTGTTAGTTCAAGTCCTGCTCTGAGGTGCTCTGTGTCAGATCTGAGTGACAGGTGAGATGGGAGTGCTCTGCAATGAGGGCGATATGCACGGTTCCTGTGTTCCCAGACCTGCCATGGTACCTGCAAGGGTAGCTCTGTATCCTGGGAGGGGCCTGACCACGAGAGCCCCGTGGGCTGGGGTGGGGTACCTGCCCAGGTGAGCTCCATATCCTGGGATTGGCCTGATCTCGAGAGCCCCATGGGCTGCTGGAGTCCTGGTAAAGGATGTCAGGACAGTCAGTGAAGCCACCGAGGATATACCTCCAGTAGTTCCTAAATCCTACACCCTGCTGGTCATTCTACCAACCACCAGGACATGGTATTCTGTATTAGTCTTCAAAGATGCCTTCTTTTGTATTCTATTAGTCCCAGAGTCACAAGAAATTTTGGCTTGTGAGTGGCAGGACTCAACATACAACTAAAACAATACTTCCGGGCCGTGTTGCCCCAAGGGTTCAAAAATTCCCACACCATCTTTGGGGAAAGCTCAGCTAAAGACCTAAAAGTTCTACCTCTGGAAAAGGAAACACTCCTTCAATATGCAGACGACATTCTGATCGCCAGCCCTACTAAGGTGACCTCTGAACTACGAAGCCAATAAAGGATACAAGTTGTCCAAGAAAAAGCTCAAATATCACAGACTACGGTGACCTGCCTGGGCTTCATTCTCACAGAAGGTCGGAGAAGCCCATCCCAGGAAAGGGAAGAAACAATTTACAGCCTTACCCATTTCTAAAACTAGAAGACAGCTTAGGGGTTCCTGGGGAGGCCAGGGTTTGCTGCTTCTGGATCCCTAACTACAGTCTACTAGCTCGGCCTCTATATGAAACACTGAAAGGAAAAGGTGATGATCCTTTTGAATAGAATGCAGAAGTGGCCTTTCAAGAATGGAAAGAGCAGTCAATTCAGACCCTTGCCCTGGAACTCCCTAATTTAGCTAAACCCTTTGACCTTTACATTCCTGGTGAACGGTGAATCGCCACTGGAGTATTAGTGCAAAACCTGGGACCACTTGAAATGGAACAATGCAAGAATGCGATCCAGGTAGGATAAAATACGGTCACCAAGGGGCTTGGCCCACCGCCACATCTGGCCAAGATACTGGCAGTATCTGATAACCTGGAAATCAGCAGCCCAAAAGGCCACCTCCCTCCTAAGGGAAAAGGAACCCTCGTGGTGATCCTAACCCCCAACCATGCCCTGAAGTTGCAGGGTTGGCTCCGTGGGCACACTGATCTTGAGGGAGGAGGCCCTCCAACTCCAACCTCCATAGAGATAACCGGGGCAAAGGGGCACCATGACGACTCATGTGAAGGTGTCTGCACATGCAAATTTAACGCTCATTTCCCACAAGGAAGAGGAATTAACCAAAGGCTCAGCATGCCATGCCGGAACTATATTAGGGCCTGAAGCAATCCTTCGGGTTTGTGGCCAGCTCACAAGAAAGCGAGTTGAAGAAAGGAGCTCAGAGGCACTGTAATTCACAAACCTGCAGAGTAATGAATGACAGCTATCGTCCAAAAATGTTTTGAAGTAAGTCTTCGAAGAGGACTTGAAATCGGGGCAGAATTTCAGGAAAACGATTTCAGGGGGTAGAATGGAATTGCACTTAAAGAATAAGATTAGAGGCAGAATGTCGACAATGATGCACTTGGCCAAAAAGTGCGTATGCGTTTTTTCCTGAATATATTCAGGAAAAAATGCATACGCCCTTTTTGGCCAACCAAGCAACCGTGTAAAGGAAATGTGCACTACAATGAAGTCTCACTGCCGCTGGGTCAAAAGGGCCATCTGAAAAATGTGTAAATTCCAGAAAGGCACGACAGGTCATGGAGAACAGGGAGCCTTGTTATGCTGATGGGCGGGATGTAAATTGCCAACAGCCACTCTGGAAAAGTGTATGGTGTTTCCTGAAACACGTAGGAAAAAAAGCAACACAGCCTATGGCACTTCCACTTATGGTCCTATAGCATAGAGAAATTAAAATCAAAATCACACAGCCACCCCAAAATTTGGGATGGCTCTGTTTACAAGAACCTCGTCTACGGTACAAGTTAAATATCCGAGAAAGCAAAAAATGGATAAAGAAGTTGTGGTACGCACGTACAATGGAATATCACTCAGCAATGAAACCTACGTCATCAGGCCTGTAGCGGCATAATGAGTGGATTCAGGTACGATGATTCTACGAGAAATAAGTCACACAGAAAAAGAAACATCATAAGATATCACTAATACACGGGATGTAAACTTGGCCACACATGAACTGAATTACAAAACAGAACAGGGTCTCAAATTTAGAAAACCAACTTATGCTTGCTTATGGGGAAAGGTGAGTTGGGGTGCTGCATAAAAGCAGAGATTGAAATTAGCACAGATACCATTCCATAAGCAAAATATATAATAGAAAATATCTACTCCTTGCTCAACGAAATGGACTCAACACCCCATATTCAACGCCTGGCAAGATACCTGACAATTAAGAATCTTAAAACCCATGGATTTATATGTCACCATAAGGAAATAAAGCGTGTGTACAGCGGCCTAAATGCAGCAGTGAAAATCCGATAAATCCCATTATCAAAATAAATTTCAAAAACAAAACACAATGACAGTGAAATAGAGAGCAATTCTTAAATAATTCATTCAGGGCTTGTGATGCAACCTGGATTTACCACATCTACACCCAGAGCTGGGTGAGATATAAGTCTGCACACTTCGGGCTGATAGCATTGGTGAGGTTCGGTGAGCAAACGCAGACCCTTTGAAGTCATACTGCATGGTACCCATTCCATGGGTCCCAACTCTCCAGGTTTAAGGGATTCTTCCTTCAGCTAAAACATGCATGGGAAACCCAGAGTATGGTCCACCGTGTGATTGGGAAACGTTTTCAAATGCATCTCAGTTTTCGAACCCTGGTACTCGGGTTCACCATTCCAGATGCTTTACTAACACTCTCCCCACTTGGAGAGTCAGTGCCTTTAACCTCCTGTTTGGCACAGTTTGCAATTTCTGCGCAAGATGAACAGGAATAGGGAGAACCAATGAGAGACTAGCTGTAGGTGTCTGCACGGGCAAATGGAACGCTCATTTCCCACCAGGAAGAGGAATTAACCAAAGGCTCAGCGTGCCCTGCCGGAAACAGATTAGGGCCTGAAGCAATCTTGCGGTTTTGCGGCCAGATCACAAGAAAGCGCGTTGAGGAAAGGAGCTCAGGGGCACTGTAATTCACAAACCTGCAGAGTTATGAATGACAGCTATCGTCCAAAAATGTACTGAAGTAAGTCTTCGAAGAGGACTTGAAAGCGGGGCAGAATTTCAGGAAAACGATTTCAGGGGGTAGGCTGGAATTGCACTTAAAGCATAGGAAAAGAGGCAGAATGTCGACAATGATGCACTTGGCCAAAAACGGCGTATGCGTTTTTTCCTGAATATATTCAGGAAAAAACGCATACGACCTTTTTGGCCAACCAGGCCGGCGTGTAAAAGAAATCTGCACTACAGTGAAGTCTCACTGCCCAGCGGTCAAAAGGGCCATCTGAAAAACGTGTAAAATCCAGAAAGGCAGGACAGGTCATGGAGAACAGGGAGCCTTGTCATGCTGATGGGCGGGATGTAAATTGCCAACAGCCACTCTGGAGAAGTGTATGGTGTTTCCTGAAACACGTAGGAAACAAAGCAACACAGCCTATGGCACTTCCACTTATGGTCCTATAGCTTAGGGAAATTAAAATCAAAAACACACAGCCACCCCAAAGTTTGGGACGGCTCTGTTTACAAGAACCTCGTCTACAGTACAAGTTAAATATCCGAGAGAGCAGAAAATGGATAAAGAAGTTGTGGTACGCACGTACAATGGAATATCACTCAGCAATGAAATCTAAGTCATCAGGCCCGTGGCGTTATAATGAGTGGATTCAGGTACGATGATTTTACGAGAAAGAAGTCACACAGAAAAAGAAATATCATAGGAAATCACTAATACACGGAATGTAAACTTGCCTACACATGAACTGAATTACAAAACAGAACAGGGTCTCAAATTTAGAAAACCAACTTATGCTTGCATATGGGGAAAGGTGAGTTGGGGTGCTGCATTAAACCAGAGAGTGAAATTAGCACAGATACCTTTCCATAAGCTCAATATATAATAGACAAGACCTACTCCTTGCTCAACGAAACAGACGCAACGCCTGGGACTATACCTGACAAGTAAGAATCTTAAAATCCATGGATTTATATGTCTCCATAAGGAAGTCAAGCGTGTGTACAGCGGCCTAAATGCAGCAGTGAAAATCCGATAAATCCCATTATCAAAATAAATTTCAAAAACAAAACACAATGACAGTGAAATAGAGAGCAATTCTTAAATAATTCATAAAGGGATTGTGATGCAACCTGGAATTACCACATCTACACCCAGAGCTGGGTGAGACATAAGGCTGGACCCTTCGGGCTGAAAGCATTGGTGAGGTTCGGTGAGAAAACGCAGACCTCTTGAAGTCATACTGCATGGTACCCATTCCAAGGGTCCCAACTCTCCAGGTTTAAGGGATTCTTCCTTGAGCTAAAACATGCATGGGAAACCCAGAGTATGGTCCACCATGTGATTGGGAAACGTTTTCAAATTCATCTCAGTTTTCGTCCTCTGGTACTCGGGTTCACCATTCCAGACGCTTTACTAACACTCTCCCCACTTGGAGAGTCAGTGCCTTTAACCTCCTGTTTGGCACAGTTGGCAATTTCTGCGCAAGATGAACAGGCATAGGGAGAACCAATGAGAGACTAGCTGTTGGTGTCTTCACGGGCAAATTGAACGCTCATTTCCCACCAGGAAGAGGAATTAACCAAAGGCTCAGCGTGCCATGCCGGAAACAGATTAGGGCCTGAAGCAATCCTGCGGTTTTGCGGCCAGCTCACAAGAAAACGAGTTGAAGAAAGGAGCTCAGGGGCACTGTAATTCACAAACCTGCAGAGTTATGAATGACAGCTATCGTCCAAAAATGTACTGAAGTAAGTCTTCAAAGAGAACTTAAAAGCGGGGCAGAATTTCAGGAAAACGATTTCAGGGGGTAGACTGGAATTGCACTTAAAGCGTAGGAAAAGAGGCAGAATGTCAACAATGATGCACTTGGCCAAAAAGGGCGTATGCGTTTTTTCCTGAGGAAAAAATGCATACGCCCTTTTTGGCCAACCAAGCAAGCGTGTAAAGGAAATCTGCACTACAATGAAGTCTCACTACCCCCCGGTCAAAAGGGCCATCTGAAAAAAGAGTAAAATCCAGAAAGACAGGACAGGTCATGGAGAACAGGGAGCCTTGTTATGCTGATGGGCGGGATGTAAATTGCCAACAGCCACTCTGGAGAAATGTATGGTGTATCCTGAAACACGTAGGAAACAAAGCAACACAGCCTATGTCACTTCCACTTATGGTCCTATAGCTTAGGGAAATTAAAATCAAAAACACACAGCCACCCCAAAGTTTGGGATGGCTCTGTTTACAAGAACCTTGTCTACGGTACAAGTTAAATATCCGAGAAAGGAAAAAATGGATAAAGAAGTTCTGGTACGCACGTACAATGGAATATCAGTCAGCAATGAAATCTACGTCTTCAGGCCCATAGCGGCATAATGAGTGGATTCAGGTACGATGATTCTACGAGAAATAAGTCACACAGAAAAAGAAACATCATAAGATATCACTAATACACGGAATGTAAACTTGGCTACACATAAACTGAATTACAAAACAGAACAGGGTCTCAAATTTAGAAAACCAACTTATGCTTGCTTATGGGGAAAGGTGAGTTGGGGTGCTGCATAAAACCAGAGATTGAAATTAGCACAGATACCGTTCCATAAGCCAAATATATAATAGACAAGACCTACTCCTTGCTCAACGAAATGGACTCAACACCCCATATTCAACGCCTGGCAAGATACCTGACAAGTAAGAATCTTAAAACCCATGGATTTATATGTCTCCATAAGGAAATCAAGCGTGTGTACAGCGGCCTAAAGGCAGAAGTGAAAATCCGATAAATCCCATTATCAAAATAAATTTCAAAAACAAAAAACAATGACAGTGAAATAGAGAGCAATTCTTAAATAATTCATTCAGGGCTTGTGATGCAACCTGGATTTCCCACATCTACACCCAGAGCTGGGTGAGACATAAGGCTGGACACTTCGGGCTGATAGCATTGGTGAGGTTCGGTGAGCAAACGCAGACCCTTTGAAGTCATCCTGCATGGTACCCATTCCATGGGTTCCAAATTTCCAGGTTTAAGGGATTCTTCCTTCAGCTAAAACATGCATGGGAAACCCATAGTATGGTCCACCGTGTGATTGGGAAACGTTTTCAAATGCATCTCAGTTTTCGTCCCCTGGTACTCGGGTTCACCATTCCAGACGCTTTACTAACACTCTCCCCACTTGGAGAGTCAGTGCATTTAACCTCCTGTTTGGCACACTTTGCAATTTCTGCGCAAGATGAACAGGAATAGGGAGAAGCAATGAGAGACTAGCTGTTGGTGTCTGCACGGGCAAATTGAACGCTCATTTCCCACCAGGAAGAGGAATTAACCAAAGGCTCAGCGTGCCCGGCAGGAAACATATTAGGGCCTGAAGCAATCCTGCGGTTTTGCGGCCAACTCACAAGAAAGCGAGTTGAAGACATGAGCTCAGGGGCACTGTAATTCACAAACCTGCAGAGTTATGAATGACAGCTATCGTCCAAAAATGTATTGAAGTAAGTCTTCCAAGAGGACTTGAAAGCGGGGCAGAATTTCAGGAAAACGATTTCAGGGGGTAGCCTGGAATTGTACTAAAAGCATAGGAAAAGAGGCAGAATGTCGACAACGATGCACTTGGCTAAAAAGGGCGTATGCGTTTTTTCCTGAATATATTCAGGAAAAAACGCATACGCCCTTTTTGGCCAACCAAGCAAGCGTGTAAAAGAAATCTGCACTACAATGAAGTCTCACTGCCCCCCCGGTCAAAAGAGCCATCTGAATACAGTGTAAAATTCAGAAAGGCAGGACAGGTCATGGAGAACAGGGAGCCTTGTCATGCTGATGGGCGGGATGTAAATTGCCAACAACCACTCTGTAGAAGTGTATGGTGTTTCCAGAAACACGTAGGAAACAAAGCAACACAGCCTATGGCACTTCCACTTATGGTCCTATAGCTTAGGGAAATTAAAATCAAAAACACACAGCCACCCCAGAGTTTGGGACGGCTCTGTTTACAAGAACCTCGTCTACGGTACAAGTAAAATATCCCAGAAAGTTAAAAATGGATAAAGAAGTTGTGGTACGCACGTACAATGGAATATCACTCAGCAATGAAATCTACGTCATCAGGCCCGTAGCGGCATAATGAGTGGATTCAGGTATGATGATTCTACGAGAAATAAGTCACACAAAAAAGAAACATCATAAGATATCACTAATACACGGAATGTAAACTTGGCTACCCATGAACTGAATTACAAAACAGAACAGGGTCTCAAATTTAGAAAACCAACTTATGCTTGCTTATGGGGAAAGGTGAGTTGGGGTGCTGCATAAAACCAGAGATTGAAATTAGCACAGATACCGTTCCATAAGCCAAATATATAATAGACAAGACCTACTCCTTGCTCAACGAAATGGACTCAACACCCCATATTCAACGCCTGGCAAGATACCTGACAAGTAAGAATCTTAAAACCCATGGATTTATATGTCTCCATAAGGAAATCAAGCGTGTGTACGGCGGCCTAAAGGCAGAAGTGAAAATCCGATAAATCCCATTATCAAAATAAATTTCAAAAACAAAAAACAATGACAGTGAAATAGAGAGCAATTCTTAAATAATTCATTCAGGGCTTGTGATGCAACCTGGATTTCCCACATCTACACCCAGAGCTGGGTGAGACATAAGGCTGGACACTTCGGGCTGATAGCATTGGTGAGGTTCGGTGAGCAAACGCAGACCCTTTGAAGTCATCCTGCATGGTACCCATTCCATGGGTTCCAAATTTCCAGGTTTAAGGGATTCTTCCTTCAGCTAAAACATGCATGGGAAACCCATAGTATGGTCCACCGTGTGATTGGGAAACGTTTTCAAATGCATCTCAGTTTTCGTCCCCTGGTACTCGGGTTCACCATTCCAGACGCTTTACTAACACTCTCCCCACTTGGAGAGTCAGTGCATTTAACCTCCTGTTTGGCACACTTTGCAATTTCTGCGCAAGATGAACAGGAATAGGGAGAAGCAATGAGAGACTAGCTGTTGGTGTCTGCACGGGCAAATTGAACGCTCATTTCCCACCAGGAAGAGGAATTAACCAAAGGCTCAGCGTGCCCGGCAGGAAACATATTAGGGCCTGAAGCAATCCTGCGGTTTTGCGGCCAACTCACAAGAAAGCGAGTTGAAGACATGAGCTCAGGGGCACTGTAATTCACAAACCTGCAGAGTTATGAATGACAGCTATCGTCCAAAAATGTATTGAAGTAAGTCTTCCAAGAGGACTTGAAAGCGGGGCAGAATTTCAGGAAAACGATTTCAGGGGGTAGCCTGGAATTGTACTAAAAGCATAGGAAAAGAGGCAGAATGTCGACAACGATGCACTTGGCTAAAAAGGGCGTATGCGTTTTTTCCTGAATATATTCAGGAAAAAACGCATACGCCCTTTTTGGCCAACCAAGCAAGCGTGTAAAAGAAATCTGCACTACAATGAAGTCTCACTGCCCCCCCGGTCAAAAGAGCCATCTGAATACAGTGTAAAATTCAGAAAGGCAGGACAGGTCATGGAGAACAGGGAGCCTTGTCATGCTGATGGGCGGGATGTAAATTGCCAACAACCACTCTGTAGAAGTGTATGGTGTTTCCAGAAACACGTAGGAAACAAAGCAACACAGCCTATGGCACTTCCACTTATGGTCCTATAGCTTAGGGAAATTAAAATCAAAAACACACAGCCACCCCAGAGTTTGGGACGGCTCTGTTTACAAGAACCTCGTCTACGGTACAAGTAAAATATCCCAGAAAGTTAAAAATGGATAAAGAAGTTGTGGTACGCACGTACAATGGAATATCACTCAGCAATGAAATCTACGTCATCAGGCCCGTAGCGGCATAATGAGTGGATTCAGGTATGATGATTCTACGAGAAATAAGTCACACAAAAAAGAAACATCATAAGATATCACTAATACACGGAATGTAAACTTGGCTACCCATGAACTGAATTACAAAACAGAACAGGGTCTCAAATTTAGAAAACCAACTTATGCTTGCTTATGGGGAAAGGTGAGTTGGGGTGCTGCATAAAACCAGAGATTGAAATTAGCACAGATACCGTTCCATAAGCCAAATATATAATAGACAAGACCTACTCCTTGCTCAACGAAATGGACTCAACACCCCATATTCAACGCCTGGCAAGATACCTGACAAGTAAGAATCTTAAAACCCATGGATTTATATGTCTCCATAAGGAAATCAAGCGTGTGTACGGCGGCCTAAAGGCAGAAGTGAAAATCCGATAAATCCCATTATCAAAATAAATTTCAAAAACAAAACACAATGACAGTGAAATAGAGAGCAATTCTTAAATAATTCATTCAGGGCTTGTGATGCAACCTGGATTTCCCACATCTACACCCAGAGCTGGGTGAGACATAAGGCTGGACACTTCGGGCTGATAGCATTGGTGAGGTTCGGTGAGCAAACGCAGACCCTTTGAAGTCATACTGCATGGTACCCATTCCATGGGTTCCAAATTTCCAGGTTTAAGGGATTCTTCCTTCAGCTAAAACATGCATGGGAAACCCATAGTATGGTCCACCGTGTGATTGGGAAACGTTTTCAAATGCATCTCAGTTTTCGTCCCCTGGTACTCGGGTTCACCATTCCAGACGCTTTACTAACACTCTCCCCACTTGGAGAGTCAGTGCATTTAACCTCCTGTTTGGCACACTTTGCAATTTCTGCGCAAGATGAACAGGAATAGGGAGAAGCAATGAGAGACTAGCTGTTGGTGTCTGCACGGGCAAATTGAACGCTCATTTCCCACCAGGAAGAGGAATTAACCAAAGGCTCAGCGTGCCCTGCCGGAAAGAGATTAGGGCCTGAAGCAATCCTGCGGTTTTGCGGCCAGCTCACAAGAAAGCGAGTTGAAGAAAGGAGCTCAGGGTCACTGTAATTCACAAACCTGCAGAGTTATGAATGACAGCTATCGTCCAAAAATGTATAGAAGTAAGTCTTCGAAGAGGACTTGAAAGTGGGGCAGAATTTCAGGAAAACGATTTCAGGGGGTAGACTGGAATTGCACTTAAAGCGTAGGAAAAGAGGCAGAATGTCACCAATGATGCACTTAGCCAAAAAGGGCGTATGCGTTTTTTCCTGAATATATTCAGGAAAAAACGCATACGCCCTTTTTGGCCAACCAAGCAAGCGTGTAAAGGAAATCTGCACTACAATGAAGTCTCACTGCCCCCCGGTCAAAAGGGCCATCTGAAAAAAGTGTCAAATCCAGAAAGACAGGACAGGTCATGGAGAACAGGGAGCCTTGTCATGCTGATGGGCGGGATGTAAATTGCCAACAACCACTCTGGAGAAGTGTATGGTTTTTCCAGAAACACGTAGGAAACAAAGCAACACAGCCTATGGCACTTCCACTTATGGTCCTATAGCTTAGGGAAATTAAATTCAAAAACACACATCCACCCCAGAGTTTGGGACGGCTCTGTTTACAAGAACCTCGTCTACGGTACAAGTAAAATATCCCAGAAAGCAAAAAATGGATTACGAAGTTGTGGTACGCACGTACAATGGAATATCACTCAGCAATGAAATCTACGTCATCAGGCCCGTAGCGGCATAATGAGTGGATTCAGGTACGATGATTCTACGAGAAATAAGTCACACAGAAAAAGAAACATCATAAGATATCACTAATACACGGAATGTAAAGTTGGCTACACATGAAATGAAATACAAAACAGAACAGGGTCTCAAATTTAGAAAACCAACTTATGCTTGCTTATGGGGAAAGGTGAGTTGGGGTGCTGCATAAAACCAGAGATTGAAATTAGCACAGATACCGTTCCATAAGCCAAATATATAATAGACAAGACCTACTCCTTGCTCAACGAAATGGACTCAACACGCAATATTCAATGCCTGGCAAGATACCTGACAAGTAAGAATCTTAAAACCCATGGATTTATATGTCTCCATAAGGAAATCAAGCGTGTGTACAGCGGCCTAAACACAGCAGTGAAAATCCGATAAATCCCATTATCAAAATAAATTTCAAAAACAAAACAAAATGACAGTGAAATAGAGAGCAATTCTTAAATAATTCATTCAGGTTTTGTGATGCAACCTGGATTTGCCACATCTACACCCAGAGCTGGGTGAGACATAAGGCTGCACACTTCGGGCTGATAGCATTGGTGAGGTTCGGTGAGCAAACGCAGACCCTTTGAAGTCATACTGCATGGTACCCATTCCATGGGTTCCAAATTTCCAGGTTTAAGGGATTCTTCCTTCAGCTAAAACATGCATGGGAAACCCATAGTATGGTCCACCGTGTGATTGGGAAACGTTTTCCAATGCATCTCAGTTTTCGTCCCCTGGTACTCGGGTTCACCATTCCAGACGCTTTACTAACACTCTCCCCACTTGGAGAGTCAGTGCATTTAACCTCCTGTTTGGCACACTTTGCAATTTCTGCGCAAGATGAACAGGAATAGGGAGAACCAATGAGAGACTAGCTGTAGGTGTCTGCACGGGCAAAGGGAACGCTCATTTCCGACCAGGAAGAGGAATTAAACAAAGGCTCAGCGTGCCCTGCTCGAAAGAGACTTTGGCCTGAAGCAATCCTGCGGTTTTGCGGCCAGCTCACAAGAAAGCGAGTTGAAGACATGAGCTCAGGGACACTGTAATTCACAAACCTGCAGAGTTATGAATGACAGCTATCGTCCAAAAATGTATTGAAGTAAGTCTTCCAAGAGGACTTGAAAGCGGGGCAGAATTTCAGGAAAACGATTTCAGGGGGTAGACTGGAATTGTACTAAAAGCATAGGAAAAGAGGCAGAATGTCGACAACGATGCACTTGGCCAAAAAGTGCGTATGCGTTTTTTCCTGAATATATTCAGGAAAAAACGCATACGCCCTTTTTGGCCAACCAAGCAAGCGTGTAAAGGAAATCTGCACTACAATGAAGTCTCACTGCCCCCCCGGTCAAAAGAGACATCTGAAAAAAGTGTAAAATCCAGAAAGGCAGGACAGGTCATGGAGAACAGGGAGCCTTGTCATGCTGATGGGCGGGATGTAAATTGCCAACAACCACTCTGGAGAAGTGTATGGTGTTTCCAGAAACACGTAGGAAACAAAGCAACACAGCCTATGGCACTTCCACTTATGGTCCTATAGCTTAGGGAAATTAAAATCAAAAACACACAGCCACCCCAGAGTTTGGGACGGCTCTGTTTACAAGAACCTCGTCTACGGTACAAGTAAAATATCCCAGAAAGTAAAAAATGGATAAAGAAGTTGTGGTACGCACGTACAATGGAATATCACTCAGCAATGAAATCTACATCATCAGGCCCGTAGCGGCATAATGAGTGGATTCAGGTATGATGATTCTACGAGAAATAAGTCACACAGAAAAAGAAACATCATAAGATATCATTAATACACGGAATGTAAACTTGGCTACCCATGAACTGAATTACAAAACAGAACAGGGTCTCAAATTTAGAAAACCAACTTATGCTTGCTAATGGGGAAAGGTGAGTTGGGGTGCTGCATAAAACCAGAGATTGAAATTAGCACAGATACTGTTCCATAAGCCAAATATATAATAGACAAAACCTACTCCTTTCTCAACGAAATGGACTCAACACCCTATATTCAACGCCTGGGAAGATACCTGACAAGTAAGAATCTTAAAACCCATGGATTTATATGTCTCCATAAGGAAATCAAGCGTGTGTACAGTGGCCTAAAAGCAGCAGTGAAAATCCGATAAATCCCATTATCAAAATGAATTTCAAAAACAAAACTCAATGACAGTGAAATAGAGAGCAATTCTTAAATAATTCATTCAGGGCTTGTGATGCAACCTGTATTTACCACATCTACACCCAGAGCTGGATGAGACATAAGGCTGGACACTTCGGGCTGATAGCATTGGTGAGGTTCGGTGAGCAAACGCAGACCCTTTGAAGTCATACTGCATGGTACCCATTCCATGGGTCCCAACTCTCCAGGTTTAAGGGATTCTTCCTTCAGCTAAAACATGCATGGGAAACCCAGAGTATGGTCCAACATGTAATTGGGAAACGTTTTTAAATGCATCTCAGTTTTCGTCCCCTGGTACTCGGGTTCAACATTTGAACGCTTTACTAACACTCTCCCCACTTGGAGAGTCAGTGCCATTAACCTCCTGTTTGGCACAGTTTGCAATTTCTGCGCAAGATGAACAGGAATAGGGAGAAGCAATGAGAGACTAGCTGTTGGTGTCTGCACGGGCAAATGGAACGATCATTTCCCACCAGGAAGAGGAATTAACCAAAGGCTCAGCGTGCCCGGCCAGAAACATATTAGGGCCTGAAGCAATCCTGCGGTTTTGTGGCCAGCTCACAAGAAAAGGAACTGAAGAAAGGAGCTCAGGGTAACTGTAATTCACAAACATGCAGAGTTATGAATGACAGCTATCGTCCAAAAATGTACTGAAGTAAGTCTTCAAAGAGGACTTGAAAGCGGGGCAGAATTTCAGGAAAACGATTTCAGGGGGTAGACTGGAATTGCACTTAAAGCATAGGAAAGGAGGCAGAATGTCGACAATGATGCACTTGGCCAAAAAGGGCGTATGCGTTTTTTCCTGAATATATTCAGGAAAAAACGCATACGCCCTTTTTGGCCAACCAAGCAAGCGTGTAAAGGAAATCTGCACTTCAATGAAGTCTCACTGCCCCCCGGTCAAAAGGGCCATCTGAAAAAAGTGTAAAATCCAGAAAGGCAGGACAGGTCTTGGAGAACAGGGAGCCTTGTCATGCTGATGGGCGGGATGTAAATTGCCAACAACCACTCTGGAGAAGTGTATGGTGTTTCCAGAAACACGTAGGAAACAAAGCAACACAGCCTATGGCACTTCCACTTATGGTCCTATAGCTTAGGGAAATTAAATTCAAAAACACACAGCCACCCCAGAGTTTGGGATGGCTCTGTTTACAAGAACCTCGTCTACGGTACAAGTAAAATATCCCAGAAAGCAAAAAATGGATAAAGAAGTTGTGGTACACACGTACAATGGAATATCACTCAGCAATGAAATCTACGTCATCAGGCCCGTAGCGGCATAATGAGTGGATTCAGGTACGATGATTCTACGAGAAATAAGTCACACAGAAAAAGAAACATCATAAGATATCACTAATACACGGAATGTAAAGTTGGCTACACATGAACTGAATTACAAACAGAAAAGGGTCTCAAATTTAGAAAACCAACTTATGCTTGCTTATGGGGAAAGGTGAGTTGGGGTGCTGCATAAAACCAGAGATTGAAATTAGCACAGATACCGTTCCATAAGCCAAATATATAATAGACAAGCCCTACTCCTTGCTCAACGAAATGGACTCAACACCCCATATTCAACGCCTGGCATGATACCTGACAAGTAAGAATCTTAAAACCCATGGATTTATATGTCTCCATAAGGAAATCAAGCGTGTGTACAGCGGCCTAAACGCAGCAGTGAAAATCCGATAAATCCCATTATCAAAATAAATTTCAAAAACAAAACACAATGACAGTGAAATAGAGAGCAATTCTTAAATAATTCATTCAGGGCTTGTGATGCAACCTGGATTTACCACATCTACACCCAGAGCTGGGTGAGACATAAGGCTGGACACTTCGGGCTGATAGCATTAGTGAGGTTCGGTGAGCAAACGCAGACCCTTTGAAGTCATACTGCATGGTACCCATTCCAGGGTTCCCAACTCTCCAGGTTTAAGGGATTCTTCCTTCAGCTAAAACATGCATGGGAAACCCAGACTATCGTCCGCCGTGTGATTGGGAAACGTTTTCAAATGCATCTCAGTTTTCGTCCCCTGGTACTCGGGTTCACCATTCCAGACGCTTTACTAACACTCTCCCCACTTGGAGAGTCAGTGCCTTTAACCTCCTGTTTGGCACAGTTTTCAATTTCTGCGCAAGATGAACAGGCATAGGGAGAACCAATGAGAGACTAGCTGTTGGTGTCTGCACCGGCAAATGGAACGATCATTCCCCATCAGGAAGAGGATTTAACCAAAGGCTCAGCGTGCCCGGCCGGAAACATATTAGGGCCTGAAGCAATCCTGCGGTTTTGCGACCAGCTCACAAGAAAAGGAGGTGAAGAAAGGAGCTCAGGGGCACTGTAATTCACAAACCTGCAGAGTTATGAATGACAGCTATCGTCCAAAAATGTACTGAAGTAAGTCTTCAAAGAGGACTTGAAAGCGGGGCAGAATTTCAGGAAAACGATTTCAGGGGGTAGACTGGAATTGCACTTAAAGCGTAGGAAAAGAGGCAGAATGTCAACAATGATGCACTTGGCCAAAAAGGGCGTATGCGTTTTTTCCTGAATATATTCAGGAAAAAACGCATACGCCCTTTTTGGCCAACCAAGCAAGCGTGTAAAGGAAATCTGCACTACAATGAAGTCTCACTGCCCACCGGTCAAAAGGGCCATCTGAAAAAAGTGTAAAATCCAGAAAGACAGGACAGGTCATGGAGAACAGGGCGCCTTGTTATGCTGATGGGCGGGATGTAAATTGCCAACAGCCACTCTGGAGAAATGTATGATATATCCTGAAACACGTAGGAAACAAAGCAACACAGCCTATGTCACTTCCACTTATGGTCCTATAGCTTAGGGAAATTAAAATCAAAAACACACAGCCACCCCAAAATTTGGGATGGCTCTGTTTACAAGAACCTTGTCTACGGTACAAGTTAAATATCCGAGAAAGCAAAAAATGAATAAAGAAGTTCTGGAACGCACGTACAATGGAATATCACTCAGCAATGAAATCTACTTCATCAGGCCCATAGCGGCATAATGAGTGGATTCAGGTACGATGATTCTACGAGAAATAAGTCACACAGAAAAAGAAACATCATAATATATCAGTAATACACGGAATGTAAACTTGGCTACACATAAACTGAATTACAAAACAGAACAGGGTCTCAAATTTAGAAAACCAACTTATGCTTGCTTATGGGGAAAGGTGAGTTGGGGTGCTGCATAAAACCAGAGATTGAAATTAGCACAGATACCGTTCCATAAGCCAAATATATAATAGACGAGCCCTACTCCTTGCTCAACGAAATGGACTCAACACCCCATATTCAACGCCTGGCAAGATACCTGACAATTAAGAATCTTAAAACCCATGGATTTATATGTCTCCATAAGGAAATCAAGCGTGTGTACAGCGGCCTAAACGCAGCAGTGAAAATCCGATAAATCCCATTATCAAAATAAATTTCAAAAACAAAACACAATGACAGTGAAATAGAGAGCAATTCTTAAATAATTCATTCAGGGCTTGTGATGCAACCTGGATTTCCCACATCTACACCCAGAGCTGGGTGAGACATAAGGCTGGACACTTCGGGCTGATAGCATTGGTGAGGTACGGTGAGCAAACGCAGACCCTTTGAAGTCATACTGCATGGTACCCATTCCAGGGTTCCCAACTCTCCAGGTTTAAGGGATTCTTCCTTCAGTTAAAACATGCATGGGATACCCAGACTATCGTCCGCCGTGTGATTGGGAAACGTTTTCAAATGCATCTCAGTTTTCGTCCCCTGGTACTCGGGTTCACCATTCCAGACGCTTTACTAACACTCTCCCCACTTGGAGAGTCAGTGCCTTTAACCTCCTGTTTGGCACAGTTTGCAATTTCTGCGCAAGATGAACAGGCATAGGGAGAACCAATGAGAGACTAGCTGTTGGTGTCTGCACCGGCAAGTTGAACTATCATTCCCCATCAGGAAGAGGAATTAACCAAAGGCTCAGCGTGCCCGGCCGGAAACATATTAGGGCCTGAAGCAATCCTGCGGTTTTGCGACCAGCTCACAAGAAAAGGAGGTGAAGAAAGGAGCTCAGGGGCACTGTAATTCACAAACCTGCAGAGTTATGAATGACAGCTATCGTCCAAAAATGTACTGAAGTAAGTCTTCAAAGAGGACTTGAAAGCGGGGCAGAATTTCAGGAAAACGATTTCAGGGGGTAGACTGGAATTGCACTTAAAGCGTAGGAAAAGAGGCAGAATGTCAACAATGATGCACTTGGCCAAAAAGGGCGTATGCGTTTTTTCCTGAATATATTCAGGAAAAAACGCATACGCACTTTTTGGCCAACCAAGCAAGCGTGTAAAGGAAATCTGCACTACAATGAAGTCTCACTGCCCACCGGTCAAAAGGGCCATCTGAAAAAAGTGTAAAATCCAGAAAGTCAGGACAGGTCATGGAGAACAGGGCGCCTTGTTATGCTGATGGGCGGGATGTAAACTGCCAACAGCCACTCTGGAGAAATGTATGATGTATCCTGAAACACGTAGGAAACAAAGCAACACAGCCTATGTCACTTCCACTTATGGTCCTATAGCTTAGGGAAATTAAAATCAAAAACACACAACCACCCCAAAGTTTGGGATGGCTCTGTTTACAAGAACCTTGTCTACGGTACAAGTTAAATATCCGAGAAAGCAAAAAATGAATAAAGTAGTTGTGGTATGCACGTACAATGGAATATCACTCAGCAATGAAATCTACTTCATCAGGCCCATAGCGGCATAATGAGTGGATTCAGGTACGATGATTCTACGAGAAATAAGTCACACAGAAAAAGAAACATCATAATATATCAGTAATACACGGAATGTAAACTTGGCTACACATAAACTGAATTACAAAACAGAACAGGGTCTCAAATTTAGAAAACCAACTTATGCTTGCTTATGGGGAAAGGTGAGTTGGGGTGCTGCATAAAACCAGAGATTGAAATTAGCACAGATACCGTTCCATAAGCCAAATATATAATAGACAAGACCTACTCCTTGCTCAACGAAATGGACTCAACACCCCATATTCAACGCCTGGCAAGATACCTGACAAGAAAGAATCTTAAAACCCATGGATTTATATGTCTCCATAAGGAAATCAAGCGTGTGTACAGCGGCCTAAACGCAGCAGTGAAAATCCGATAAATCCCATTATCAAAATAAATTTCAAAAACAAAACAAAATGACAGTGAAATAGAGAGCAATTCTTAAATAATTCATTCAGGGTTTGTGATGCAACCTGGATTTACCACATCTACACCCAGAGCTGGGTGAGACATAAGGCTGGACACTTCGGGCTGATAGCATTGGTGAGGTTCGGTGAGCAAACGCAGACCCTTTGAAGTCATACTGCATGGTAACCATTCCATGGGTCCCAACTCTCCAGGTTTAAGGAATTCTTCCTTCAGCTAAAACATGCATGGGAAACCCACAGTACAGTGCACTGTGTGACCGGGAAACGTTTTCAAATGCATCTGAGTTATCGTCCCCTGGTACTCGGGTTCACCATTCCACACGCTTTACTAATACTCTCCCCACTTGGAGAGTCAGTGCCATTAACCTCCTGTTTGGCACAGTTTGCAATTTCTGCGCAAGATGTACAGGAATAGGGAGAACCAATGAGAGACTAGCTGTTGGTGCCTGCACGGGCAAAAGGTACACTCATTTCCCACCAGGAAGAGGAATTAAACAAAGGCTCAGCGTGCCCTGCCGGAAAGAGATTATGGCCTGAAGCAATCCTGCGGTTTTGCGGCCAGCTCACAAGAAAGCGAGTTGAAGACATGAGCTCAGGGGCACTGTAATTCACAAACCTGCAGAGTTATGAATGACAGCTATCGTCCAAAAATGTATTGAAGTAAGTCTTCGAAGAGGACTTGTAAGCGGGGCAGAATTTCAGGAAAACGATTTCAGGGGGTAGACTGGAATTGTACTAAAAGCATAGGAAAAGAGGCAGAATGTCGACAACGATGCACTTGGCCAAAAAGGGCGTATGCGTTTTTTCCTGAATATATTCAGAAAAAAACGCATACGCCCTTTTTGGCCAACCAAGCAAGCGTGTAAAGGAAATCTGCACTACAATGAAGTCTCACTGCCCTCCCGGTCAAAAGGGCCATCTGAAAAAAGTGTAAAATCCAGAAAGGCAGGACAGGTCATGGAGAACAGGGAGCCTTGTCATGCTGATGGGCAGGATGTAAATTGCAAACAACCACTCTGGAGAAGTGTATGGTGTTTCCAGAAACACGTAGGAAACAAAGCAACACAGCCTATGGCACTTCCACTTATGGTCCTATAGTTTAGGGAAATTAAAATCAAAAACACACAGCCACCCCAGAGTTTGGAACGGCTCTGTTTACAAGAACCTCGTCTACGGTACAAGTAAAATATCCCAGAAAGTAAAAAATGGATAAAGAAGTTGTGGTACGCACGTACAATGGAATATCACTCAGCAATGAAATCTACGTCATCAGTCCCGTAGCGGCATAATGAGTGGATTCAGGTACGATGATTCTACGAGAAATAAGTCACACAGAAAAAGAAACATCATAAGATATCACTAATACACGGAATGTAAACTTGGCTACCCATGAACTGAATTACAAAACAGAACAGGGTCTCAAATTTAGAAAACCAACTTATGCTTGCTTATGGGGAAAGGTGAGTTGGGGTGCTGCATAAAACCAGAGATTGAAATTAGCACAGATACCGTTCCATAAGCCAAATATATAATAGACAAGACCTACTCCTTGCTCAACGAAATGGACTCAACACCCCATATTCAACGCCTGGCAAGATACCTGACAAGTAAGAATCTTAAAACCCATGGATTTATATGTCTCCATAAGGAAATCAAGCGTGTGTACAGCGGCCTAAACGCAGCAGTGAAAATCCGATAAATCCCATTATCAAAATAAATTTCAAAAACAAAACAAAATGAAAGTGAAATAGAGAGCAATTCTTAAATAATTCATTCAGGGCTTGTGATGCAACCTGGATTTACCACATCTACACCCAGAGCTGTGTGAGACATAAGGCTGGACACTTCGGGCTGATAGCATTGGTGAGGTTCGGTGAGCAAACGCAGACCCTTTGAAGTCATACTGCATGGTATCCATTCCATGGGTCCCAACTCTCCAGGTT
This sequence comes from Delphinapterus leucas, assembly GCF_059928025.1. Taxonomy (NCBI): domain Eukaryota; kingdom Metazoa; phylum Chordata; class Mammalia; order Artiodactyla; family Monodontidae; genus Delphinapterus; species Delphinapterus leucas. Next base: position 644,101 of record NW_028322267.1, read on the forward strand.
TAAGGGATTCTTCCTTCAGCTAAAACCTGCATGGGAAACCCAGAGTATGGTCCACCGTGTGATTGGGAAACGTTTTCAAATGCATCTCAGTTTTCGAACCCTGGTACTCGGGTTCAACATTCCAGAAGCTTTACTAACACTCTCCCCACTTGGAGAGTCAGTGCCATTAACCTCCTGTTTGGCACAGTTTGCAATTTCTGCGCAAGATGAACAGGAATAGGGAGAAGCAATGAGAGACTAGCTGTAGGTGTCTGCACGGGCAAATGGAACGCTCATTTCCCACCAGGAAGAGGAATTAACCAAAGGCTCAGCGTGCCCGGCCGGAAAGAGTTAGGGCCTGAAGCAATCCTGCGGTTTTGCGGCCAGCTCACAAGAAAGCGAGTTGAAGAAAGGAGTTCAGGGGCACTGTAATTCACAAACCTGCAGAGTTATGAATGACACCCATCGTCCAAAAATGTATAGAAGTAAGTCATCGAAGAGGACTTGAAAGCGGGGCAGAATTTCAGGGAAACGATTTCAGGGGGTAGACTGGAATTGCACTTAAAGCATAGGAAAAGAGGCAGAATGTTGACAATGATGCACTTGGCCAAAAAGGGCGTATGCGTTTTTTCCTGAATATATTAGGAAAAAACGCATACGCCCTTTTTGGCCAACCAAGCAAGCGTGTAAAGGAAATCTGCACTACAATGAAGTCACACTGCCCCCCGGTCAAAAAGGCCATCTGAAAAAAGTGTAAAATCGAGAAAGGCAGGACAGGTCATGGAGAACAGGGAGCCTTGTTATGCTGATGGGCGGATTTAAATTGCCAACAGCCACTCTGGAAAAGTGTATGGTGTTTCCTGAAACATGTAGGAAACAAAGCAACACAGCCTATGGCACTTCCACTTATGGTCCTATAGCTTAGGGAAATTAAAATCAAAAACACACAGCCACCCCAAAGTTTGGGATGGCTCTGTTTACAACAACGTCATCTATGGTAGCAGTTAAATATCCCAGAAAGCATAAAATGGATAAAGAAGTTGTGGTACGCACGTACAATGGAATATCACTCAGCAATAAAATCTACGTCATCAGGACCGTAGCGGCATAATGAGTGGATTCAGGTACGATGATTCTATGAGAAATAAGTCAGACAGAAAAAGAAACATCATAATATATCAGTAATACACGGAATGTAAACTTGGCTACCCATGAACTGAATTAAAAAACAGAACAGGGTCTCAAATTTAGCAAACCAACTTATGCTTGCTTATGGGGAAAGGTCAGTTGGGATGCTGCATAAAACCAGAGATTGAAATTAGCACAGATACCGTTCCATAAGCCAAATATATAATAGACAAAACCTACTCCTTGCTCAACGAAATGGACTCAACACCCTATATTCAACGCCTGGGAAGATACCTGACAAGTAAGAATCTTAAAACCCATGGATTTATATGTCTCCATAAGGAAATCAAGCGTGTGTACAGTGGCCTAAAAGCAGCAGTGAAAATCCGATAAATCCCATTATCAAAATGAATTTCAAAAACAAAACACAATGACAGTGAAATAGAGAGCAATTCTTAAATAATTCATTCAGGGCTTGTGATGCAACCTGTATTTACCACATCTACACCCAGAGCTGGATGAGACATAAGGCTGGACACTTCAGCCTGATAGCATTGGTGAGGTTCGGTGAGCAAACGCAGACCCTTTGAAGTCATACTGCATGGTACCCATTCCATGGGTCCCAACTCTCCAGGTTTAAGGGATTCTTCCTTCAGCTAAAACATGCATGGGAAACCCAGAGTATGGTCCACCATGTGATTGGGAAATGTTTTCAAATGCATCTCAGTTTTCGTCCCCTGGTACTCGGGTTCAACATTTGAACGCTTTACTAACACTCTCCCCAGTTGGAGAGTCAGTGCCATTAACCTCCTGTTTGGCACAGTTTGCAATTTCTGCGCAAGATGAACAGGAATAGGGAGAAGCAATGAGAGACTAGCTGTAGGTGTCTGCACGGGCAAATGGAACGCTCATTTCCCACCAGGAAGAGGAATTAACCAAAGGCTCAGCGTGCCCGGCCGGAAAAAGATTAGGGCCTGAAGCAATCCTGCGGTTTTGCGGCCAGCTCACAAGAAAGCGAGTTGAAGAAAGGAGTTCAGGGGCACTGTAATTCACAAACCTGCAGAGTTATGAATGACAGCTATCGTCCAAAAATGTACTGAAGTAAGTCTTCAAAGAGGACTTGAAAGCGGGGCAGAATTTCAGGAAAACGATTTCAGGGGGTAGACTGGAATTGCACTTAAAGCATAGGAAAAGAGGCAGAATGTCAACAATGATGCACTTGGCCAAAAAGGGCGTATGCGTTTTTTCCTGAATATATTCAGGAAAAAACGCATACGCACTTTTTGGCCAACCAAGCAAGCGTGTAAAGAAATCTGCACTACAATGAAGTCTCACTGCCCCCCGGTCAAAAGGGCCATCTGAAAAAAGTGTAAAATCCAGAAAGGCAGGACAGGTCTTGGAGAACAGGGAGCCTTGTTATGCTGATGGGCGGGATGTAAATTGCCAACAGCCACTCTGGAGAAATGTATGGTGTATCCTGAAACACGTAGGAAACAAAGCAACACAGCCTATGTCACTTCCACTATGGTCCTATAGCTTAGGGTAATTAAAATCACAAACACACAGACACCCCAAAGTTTGGGATGGCTCTGTTTACAAGAACCTTGTCTACGGTACAAGTTAAATATCCGAGAAAGGAAAAAATGGATAAAGAAGTTCTGGTACGCACGTACAATGGAATATCACTCAGCAATGAAATCTACGTCTTCAGGCCCGTAGCGGCATAATGAGTGGATTCAGGTTCGATGATTCTACGAGAAATAAGTCACACAGAAAAAGAAACATCATAATATATCAGTAATACACGGAATGTAAACTTGGCTACACATAAACTGAATTACAAAACACAAAAGGGTCTCAAATTTAGAAAACCAACTTATGCTTGCTTATGGGGAAAGGTGAGTTGGGGTGCTGCATAAAACCAGAGATTGAAATTAGCACAGATACCGTTCCATAAGCCAAATATATAATAGACAAGCCCTACTCCTTGCTCAACGAAATGGACACAACACCACATATTCAACGCCTGGCAAGATACCTGACAAGTAAGAATCTTAAAACCCATGGATTTATATGTCTCGATAAGGAAATCAAGCGTGTGTACAGCGGCCTAAACGCAGCAGTGAAAATCCGATAAATCCCATTATCAAAATAAATTTCAAAAACAAAACACAATGACAGTGAAATAGAGAGCAATTCTTAAATAATTCATTCAGGGCTTGTGATGCAACCTGGATTTACCACATCTACACCCAGAGCTGGGTGAGACATAAGGCTGGGCACTTCGGGCTGATAGCATTGGTGAGGTTCGGTGAGCAAACGCAGACCCTTTGAAATCATACTGCATGGTACCCATTCCATGGGTCCCAACTCTCCAGGTTTAAGGGATTCTTCCTTCAGCTAAAACATGCATTGGAAACCCAGACTATCGTCCGCTGTGTGATTGGGAAACGTTTTCAAATGCATCTCAGTTTTCGTACCCTGGTACTCGGGTTCACCATTCCAGACGCTTTACTAACACTCTCCCCACTTGGAGAGTCAGTGCCTTTAACCTCCTGTTTGGCACAGTTTTCAATTTCTGCGCAAGATGAACAGGCATAGGGAGAACCAATGAGAGACTAGCTGTTGGTGTCTGCACGGGCAAATTGAACGCTCATTTCCGACCAGGAAGAGGAATTAAACAAAGGCTCAGCATGCCCTGCTGGAAAGAGATTATGGCCTGAAGCAATCCTGCGGTTTTGCGGCCAGCTCACAAGAAAGCGAGTTGAAGACATGAGCTCAGGGGCACTGTAATTCACAAACCTGCAGAGTTATGAATGACAGCTATCATCCAAAAATGTATTGAAGTAAGTCTTCGAAGAGGACTTGAAAGCGGGGCAGAATTTCAGGAAAACGATTTTAGGGGGTAGACTGGAATTGTACTAAAAGCATAGGAAAAGAGGGAGAATGTCGACAATGATGCACTTGGCCAAAAAGGGCGTATGCGTTTTTTCCTGAATATATTCAGGAAAAAACGCATACGCCCGTTTTGGCCAACCAAGCAACCGTGTAAAGGAAATCTGCACTACAATGAAGTCTCAGTGCCCCCTGTTCAAAAGGGCCATCTGAAAAAAATGTAAAATCCAGAAAGTCAGGACAGGTCATGGAGAACAGGGAGCCTTGTCATGCTGATGGGCGGGATGTAAATTGCCAACAACCACTCTGGAGAAGTGTATGGTGTTTCCAGAAACACGTAGGAAACAAAGCAACACAGCCTATGGCACTTCCACTTATGGTCCTATAGCTTAGGGAAATTAAATTCAGAAACACATATCCACCCCAGAGTTTGGGACGGCTCTGTTTACAAGAACCTCGTCTACGGTACAAGTAAAATATCCCAGAAAGCAAAAAATGGATAAAGAAGTTGTGGTACACACGTACAATGGAATATCACTCAGCAATGAAATCTACGTCATCAGGCCCGTAGCGGCATAATGAGTGGATTCAGGTATGATGATTCTACGAGAAATAAGTCACACAGAAAAAGAAACATCATAAGATATCACTAATACACGGAATGTAAAGTTGGCTACACATGAACTGAATTACAAAACAGAAAAGGGTCTCAAATTTAGAAAACCAACTTATGCTTGCTTATGGGGAAAGGTGAGTTGGGGTGCTGCATAAAACCAGAGATTGAAATTAGCACAGATACCGTTCCATAAGCCAAATATATAATAGACAAGCCCTACTCCTTGCTCAACGAAATGGACTCAACACCCCATATTCAACGCCTGGCATGATACCTGACAAGTAAGAATCTTAAAACCCATGGATTTATATGTCTCCATAAGGAAATCAAGCGTGTGTACAGCGGCCTAAACGCAGCTGTGAAAATCCGATAAATCCCATTATCAAAATAAATTTCAAAAACAAAACACAATGACAGTGAAATAGAGAGCAATTCTTAAATAATTCATTCAGGGCTTGTGATGCAACCTGGATTTACCACATCTACACCCAGAGCTGGGTGAGACATAAGGCTGGACACTTCGGGCTGATAGCCTTGGTGAGGTTCGGTGAGCAAACGCAGACCCTTTGAAGTCATACTGCATGGTACCCATTCCAGGGTTCCCAACTCTCCAGGTTTAAGGGATTCTTCCTTCAGCTAAAACATGCATGGGAAACCCAGACTATCGTCCGCCGTGTGATTGGGAAACGTTTTCAAATGCATCTCAGTTTTCGTCCCCTGGTTCTCGGGTTCACCATTCCAGACGCTTTACTAACACTCTCCCCACTTGGAGAGTCAGTGCCTTTAACCTCCTGTTTGGCACAGTTTGCAATTTCTGCGCAAGATGAACAGGCATAGGGAGAACCAATGAGAGACTAGCTGTTGGTGTCTGCACCGGCAAATGGAACGATCATTCCCCATCAGGAAGAGGAATTAACCAAAGGCTCAGCGTGCCCGGCCGGAAACATATTAGGGCCTGAAGCAATCCTGCGGTTTTGCGACCAGCTCACAAGAAAAGGAGGTGAAGAAAGGAGCTCAGGGGCACTGTAATTCACAAACCTGCAGAGTTATGAATGACAGCTATCGTCAAAAAATGTACTGAAGTAAGTCTTCAAAGAGGACTTGAAAGCGGGGCAGAATTTCAGGAAAACGATTTCAGGGGGTAGACTGGAATTGCACTTAAAGCATAGGAAAAGAGGCAGAATGTCGACAACGATGCACTTGGCCAAAAAGGGCGTATGTGTTTTTTCCTGAATTCAGGCTGATAGCATTGGTGAGGTTCGGTGAGCAAACGCAGACCCTTTGAAGTCATACTGCATGGTACCCATTCCATGGGTCCCAACTCTCCAGGTTTAAGGGATTCTTCCTTCAGCTAAAACATGCATGGGAAACACATAGTATGGTCCACCGTGTGATTGGGAAACGTTTTCAAATGCATCTCAGTTTTCGTCCCCTGGTACTCGGGTTCACCATTCCAGACGCTTTACTAACACTCTCCCCACTTGGAGAGTCAGTGCCTTTAACCTCCTGTTTGGCACAGTTTTCAATTTCTGCGCAAGATGAACAGGCATAGGGAGAACCAATGAGAGACTAGCTGTTGGTGTCTGCACGGGCAAATTCAACGCTCATTTCCGACCAGGAAGAGGAATTAAACAAAGGCTCAGCATGCCCTGCCGGAAAGAGATTATGGCCTGAAGCAATCCTGCGGTTTTGCGGCCAGCTCACAAGAAAGCGAGTTGAAGACATGAGCTCAGGGGCACTGTAATTCACAAACCTGCAGATTTATGAATGACAGCTATCATCCAAAAATGTATTGAAGTAAGTCTTCGAAGAGGACTTGAAAGCGGGGCAGAATTTCAGGAAAACGATTTTAGGGGGTAGACTGGAATTGTACTAAAAGCATAGGAAAAGAGGGAGAATGTCGACAATGATGCACTTGGCCAAAAAGTGCGTATGCGTTTTTTCCTGAATATATTCAGGAAAAAACGCATACGCCCGTTTTGGCCAACCAAGCAAGCGTGTAAAGGAAATCTGCACTACAATGAAGTCTCACTGCCCACCGGTCAAAAGGGCCATCTGAAAAAAGTGTAAAATCCAGAAAGACAGGACAGGTCATGGAGAACAGGGCGCCTTGTTATGCTGATGGGCGGGATGTAAATTGCCAACAGCCACTCTGGAGAAATGTATGATATATCCTGAAACACGTAGGAAACAAAGCAACACAGCCTATGTCACTTCCACTTATGGTCCTATAGCTTAGGGAAATTAAAATCAAAAACACACAGCCACCCCAAAATTTGGGATGGCTCTGTTTACAAGAACCTTGTCTACGGTACAAGTTAAATATCCGAGAAAGCAAAAAATGAATAAAGAAGTTCTGGAACGCACGTACAATGGAATATCACTCAGCAATGAAATCTACTTCATCAGGCCCATAGCGGCATAATGAGTGGATTCAGGTACGATGATTCTACGAGAAATAAGTCACACAGAAAAAGAAACATCATAATATATCAGTAATACACGGAATGTAAACTTGGCTACACATAAACTGAATTACAAAACAGAACAGGGTCTCAAATTTAGAAAACCAACTTATGCTTGCTTATGGGGAAAGGTGAGTTGGGGTGCTGCATAAAACCAGAGATTGAAATTAGCACAGATACCGTTCCATAAGCCAAATATATAATAGACGAGCCCTACTCCTTGCTCAACGAAATGGACTCAACACCCCATATTCAACGCCTGGCAAGATACCTGACAATTAAGAATCTTAAAACCCATGGATTTATATGTCTCCATAAGGAAATCAAGCGTGTGTACAGCGGCCTAAACGCAGCAGTGAAAATCCGATAAATCCCATTATCAAAATAAATTTCAAAAACAAAACACAATGACAGTGAAATAGAGAGCAATTCTTAAATAATTCATTCAGGGCTTGTGATGCAACCTGGATTTACCACATCTACACCCAGAGCTGGGTGAGACATAAGGCTGGACACTTCGGGCTGATAGCCTTGGTGAGGTTCGGTGAGCAAACGCAGACCCTTTGAAGTCATACTGCATGGTACCCATTCCAGGGTTCCCAACTCTCCAGGTTTAAGGGATTCTTCCTTCAGCTAAAACATGCATGGGAAACCCAGACTATCGTCCGCCGTGTGATTGGGAAACGTTTTCAAATGCATCTCAGTTTTCGTCCCCTGGTTCTCGGGTTCACCATTCCAGACGCTTTACTAACACTCTCCCCACTTGGAGAGTCAGTGCCTTTAACCTCCTGTTTGGCACAGTTTGCAATTTCTGCGCAAGATGAACAGGCATAGGGAGAACCAATGAGAGACTAGCTGTTGGTGTCTGCACCGGCAAATGGAACGATCATTCCCCATCAGGAAGAGGAATTAACCAAAGGCTCAGCGTGCCCGGCCGGAAACATATTAGGGCCTGAAGCAATCCTGCGGTTTTGCGACCAGCTCACAAGAAAAGGAGGTGAAGAAAGGAGCTCAGGGGCACTGTAATTCACAAACCTGCAGAGTTATGAATGACAGCTATCGTCAAAAAATGTACTGAAGTAAGTCTTCAAAGAGGACTTGAAAGCGGGGCAGAATTTCAGGAAAACGATTTCAGGGGGTAGACTGGAATTGCACTTAAAGCATAGGAAAAGAGGCAGAATGTCGACAACGATGCACTTGGCCAAAAAGGGCGTATGTGTTTTTTCCTGAATTCAGGCTGATAGCATTGGTGAGGTTCGGTGAGCAAACGCAGACCCTTTGAAGTCATACTGCATGGTACCCATTCCATGGGTCCCAACTCTCCAGGTTTAAGGGATTCTTCCTTCAGCTAAAACATGCATGGGAAACACATAGTATGGTCCACCGTGTGATTGGGAAACGTTTTCAAATGCATCTCAGTTTTCGTCCCCTGGTACTCGGGTTCACCATTCCAGACGCTTTACTAACACTCTCCCCACTTGGAGAGTCAGTGCCTTTAACCTCCTGTTTGGCACAGTTTTCAATTTCTGCGCAAGATGAACAGGCATAGGGAGAACCAATGAGAGACTAGCTGTTGGTGTCTGCACGGGCAAATTCAACGCTCATTTCCGACCAGGAAGAGGAATTAAACAAAGGCTCAGCATGCCCTGCCGGAAAGAGATTATGGCCTGAAGCAATCCTGCGGTTTTGCGGCCAGCTCACAAGAAAGCGAGTTGAAGACATGAGCTCAGGGGCACTGTAATTCACAAACCTGCAGATTTATGAATGACAGCTATCATCCAAAAATGTATTGAAGTAAGTCTTCGAAGAGGACTTGAAAGCGGGGCAGAATTTCAGGAAAACGATTTTAGGGGGTAGACTGGAATTGTACTAAAAGCATAGGAAAAGAGGGAGAATGTCGACAATGATGCACTTGGCCAAAAAGTGCGTATGCGTTTTTTCCTGAATATATTCAGGAAAAAACGCATACGCCCGTTTTGGCCAACCAAGCAAGCGTGTAAAGGAAATCTGCACTACAATGAAGTCTCACTGCCCACCGGTCAAAAGGGCCATCTGAAAAAAGTGTAAAATCCAGAAAGACAGGACAGGTCATGGAGAACAGGGCGCCTTGTTATGCTGATGGGCGGGATGTAAATTGCCAACAGCCACTCTGGAGAAATGTATGATATATCCTGAAACACGTAGGAAACAAAGCAACACAGCCTATGTCACTTCCACTTATGGTCCTATAGCTTAGGGAAATTAAAATCAAAAACACACAGCCACCCCAAAATTTGGGATGGCTCTGTTTACAAGAACCTTGTCTACGGTACAAGTTAAATATCCGAGAAAGCAAAAAATGAATAAAGAAGTTCTGGAACGCACGTACAATGGAATATCACTCAGCAATGAAATCTACTTCATCAGGCCCATAGCGGCATAATGAGTGGATTCAGGTACGATGATTCTACGAGAAATAAGTCACACAGAAAAAGAAACATCATAATATATCAGTAATACACGGAATGTAAACTTGGCTACACATAAACTGAATTACAAAACAGAACAGGGTCTCAAATTTAGAAAACCAACTTATGCTTGCTTATGGGGAAAGGTGAGTTGGGGTGCTGCATAAAACCAGAGATTGAAATTAGCACAGATACCGTTCCATAAGCCAAATATATAATAGACGAGCCCTACTCCTTGCTCAACGAAATGGACTCAACACCCCATATTCAACGCCTGGCAAGATACCTGACAATTAAGAATCTTAAAACCCATGGATTTATATGTCTCCATAAGGAAATCAAGCGTGTGTACAGCGGCCTAAACGCAGCAGTGAAAATCCGATAAATCCCATTATCAAAATAAATTTCAAAAACAAAACACAATGACAGTGAAATAGAGAGCAATTCTTAAATAATTCATTCAGGGCTTGTGATGCAACCTGGATTTCCCACATCTACACCCAGAGCTGGGTGAGACATAAGGCTGGACACTTCGGGCTGATAGCATTGGTGAGGTACGGTGAGCAAACGCAGACCCTTTGAAGTCATACTGCATGGTACCCATTCCAGGGTTCCCAACTCTCCAGGTTTAAGGGATTCTTCCTTCAGTTAAAACATGCATGGGATACCCAGACTATCGTCCGCCGTGTGATTGGGAAACGTTTTCAAATGCATCTCAGTTTTCGTCCCCTGGTACTCGGGTTCACCATTCCAGACGCTTTACTAACACTCTCCCCACTTGGAGAGTCAGTGCCTTTAACCTCCTGTTTGGCACAGTTTGCAATTTCTGCGCAAGATGAACAGGCATAGGGAGAACCAATGAGAGACTAGCTGTTGGTGTCTGCACCGGCAAGTTGAACTATCATTCCCCATCAGGAAGAGGAATTAACCAAAGGCTCAGTGTACCCGGCCGGAAACATATTAGGGCCTGAAGCAATCCTGCGGTTTTGCGACCAGCTCACAAGAAAAGGAGGTGAAGAAAGGAGCTCAGGGGCACTGTAATTCACAAACCTGCAGAGTTATGAATGACAGCTATCGTCCAAAAATGTACTGAAGTAAGTCTTCAAAGAGGACTTGAAAGCGGGGCAGAATTTCAGGAAAACGATTTCAGGGGGTAGACTGGAATTGCACTTAAAGCGTAGGAAAAGAGGCAGAATGTCAACAATGATGCACTTGGCCAAAAAGGGCGTATGCGTTTTTTCCTGAATATATTCAGGAAAAAACGCATACGCACTTTTTGGCCAACCAAGCAAGCGTGTAAAGGAAATCTGCACTACAATGAAGTCTCACTGCCCACCGGTCAAAAGGGCCATCTGAAAAAAGTGTAAAATCCAGAAAGTCAGGACAGGTCATGGAGAACAGGGCACCTTGTTATGCTGATGGGCGGGATGTAAACTGCCAACAGCCACTCTGGAGAAATGTATGATGTATCCTGAAACACGTAGGAAACAAAGCAACACAGCCTATGTCACTTCCACTTATGGTCCTATAGCTTAGGGAAATTAAAATCAAAAACACACAGCCACCCCAAAGTTTGGGATGGCTCTGTTTACAAGAACCTTGTCTACGGTACAAGTTAAATATCCGAGAAAGCAAAAAATGAATAAAGTAGTTGTGGTATGCATGTACAATGGAATATCACTCAGCAATGAAATCTACTTCATCAGGCCCATAGCGGCATAATGAGTGGATTCAGGTACGATGATTCTACGAGAAATAAGTCACACAGAAAAAGAAACATCATAATATATCAGTAATACACGGAATGTAAACTTGGCTACACATAAACTGAATTACAAAACAGAACAGGGTCTCAAATTTAGAAAACCAACTTATGCTTGCTTATGGGGAAAGGTGAGTTGGGGTGCTGCATAAAACCAGAGATTGAAATTAGCACAGATACCGTTCCATAAGCCAAATATATAATAGACAAGACCTACTCCTTGCTCAACGAAATGGACTCAACACCCCATATTCAACGCCTGGCAAGATACCTGACAAGAAAGAATCTTAAAACCCATGGATTTATATGTCTCCATAAGGAAATCAAGCGTGTGTACAGCGGCCTAAACGCAGCAGTGAAAATCCGATAAATCCCATTATCAAAATAAATTTCAAAAACAAAACAAAATGACAGTGAAATAGAGAGCAATTCTTAAATAATTCATTCAGGGTTTGTGATGCAACCTGGATTTACCACATCTACACCCAGAGCTGGGTGAGACATAAGGCTGGACACTTCGGGCTGATAGCATTGGTGAGGTTCGGTGAGCAAACGCAGACCCTTTGAAGTCATACTGCATGGTAACCATTCCATGGGTCCCAACTCTCCAGGTTTAAGGAATTCTTCCTTCAGCTAAAACATGCATGGGAAACCCACAGTACAGTGCACTGTGTGACCGGGAAACGTTTTCAAATGCATCTGAGTTATCGTCCCCTGGTACTCGGGTTCACCATTCCACACGCTTTACTAACACTCTCCCCACTTGGAGAGTCAGTGCCATTAACCTCCTGTTTGGCACAGTTTGCAATTTCTGCGCAAGATGTACAGGAATAGGGAGAACCAATGAGAGACTAGCTGTTGGTGCCTGCACGGGCAAAAGGTACACTCATTTCCCACCAGGAAGAGGAATTAAACAAAGGCTCAGCGTGCCCTGCCGGAAAGAGATTATGGCCTGCAGCAATCCTGCGGTTTTGCGGCCAGCTCACAAGAAAGCGAGTTGAAGACATGAGCTCAGGGGCACTGTAATTCACAAACCTGCAGAGTTATGAATGACAGCTATCGTCCAAAAATGTATTGAAGTAAGTCTTCGAAGAGGACTTGTAAGCGGGACAGAATTTCAGGAAAACGATTTCAGGGGGTAGACTGGAATTGTACTAAAAGCATAGGAAAAGAGGCAGAATGTCGACAACGATGCACTTGGCCAAAAAGGGCGTATGCGTTTTTTCCTGAATATATTCAGAAAAAAACGCATACGCCCTTTTTGGCCAACCAAGCAAGCGTGTAAAGGAAATCTGCACTACAATGAAGTCTCACTGCCCTCCCGGTCAAAAGGGCCATCTGAAAAAAGTGTAAAATCCAGAAAGGCAGGACAGGTCATGGAGAACAGGGAGCCTTGTCATGCTGATGGGCAGGATGTAAATTGCAAACAACCACTCTGGAGAAGTGTATGGTGTTTCCAGAAACACGTAGGAAACAAAGCAACACAGCCTATGGCACTTCCACTTATGGTCCTATAGTTTAGGGAAATTAAAATCAAAAACACACAGCCACCCCAGAGTTTGGAACGGCTCTGTTTACAAGAACCTCGTCTACGGTACAAGTAAAATATCCCAGAAAGTAAAAAATGGATAAAGAAGTTGTGGTACGCACGTACAATGGAATATCACTCAGCAATGAAATCTACGTCATCAGTCCCGTAGCGGCATAATGAGTGGATTCAGGTACGATGATTCTACGAGAAATAAGTCACACAGAAAAAGAAACATCATAAGATATCACTAATACACGGAATGTAAACTTGGCTACCCATGAACTGAATTACAAAACAGAACAGGGTCTCAAATTTAGAAAACCAACTTATGCTTGCTTATGGGGAAAGGTGAGTTGGGGTGCTGCATAAAACCAGAGATTGAAATTAGCACAGATACCGTTCCATAAGCCAAATATATAATAGACAAGACCTACTCCTTGCTCAACGAAATGGACTCAACACCCCATATTCAACGCCTGGCAAGATACCTGACAAGTAAGAATCTTAAAACCCATGGATTTATATGTCTCCATAAGGAAATCAAGCGTGTGTACAGCGGCCTAAACGCAGCAGTGAAAATCCGATAAATCCCATTATCAAAATAAATTTCAAAAACAAAACAAAATGAAAGTGAAATAGAGAGCAATTCTTAAATAATTCATTCAGGGCTTGTGATGCAACCTGGATTTACCACATCTACACCCAGAGCTGTGTGAGACATAAGGCTGGACACTTCGGGCTGATAGCATTGGTGAGGTTCGGTGAGCAAACGCAGACCCTTTGAAGTCATACTGCATGGTACCCATTCCATGGGTCCCAACTCTCCAGGTTTAAGGGATTCTTCCTTCAGCTAAAACCTGCATGGGAAACCCAGAGTATGGTCCACCGTGTGATTGGGAAACGTTTTCAAATGCATCTCAGTTTTCGAACCCTGGTACTCGGGTTCAACATTCCAGAAGCTTTACTAACACTCTCCCCACTTGGAGAGTCAGTGCCATTAACCTCCTGTTTGGCACAGTTTGCAATTTCTGCGCAAGATGAACAGGAATAGGGAGAAGCAATGAGAGACTAGCTGTAGGTGTCTGCACGGGCAAATGGAACGCTCATTTCCCACCAGGAAGAGGAATTAACCAAAGGCTCAGCGTGCCCTGCCGGAAAGAGTTAGGGCCTGAAGCAATCCTGCGGTTTTGCGGCCAGCTCACAAGAAAGCGAGTTGAAGAAAGGAGTTCAGGGGCACTGTAATTCACAAACCTGCAGAGTTATGAATGACACCCATCGTCCAAAAATGTATAGAAGTAAGTCATCGAAGAGGACTTGAAAGCGGGGCAGAATTTCAGGGAAACGATTTCAGGGGGTAGACTGGAATTGCACTTAAAGCATAGGAAAAGAGGCAGAATGTCAACAATGATGCACTTGGCCAAAAAGGGCGTATGCGTTTTTTCCTGAATATATTCAGGAAAAAACGCATACGCACTTTTTGGCCAACCAAGCAAGCGTGTAAAGAAATCTGCACTACAATGAAGTCTCACTGCCCCCCGGTCAAAAGGGCCATCTGAAAAAAGTGTAAAATCCAGAAAGGCAGGACAGGTCTTGGAGAACAGGGAGCCTTGTTATGCTGATGGGCGGGATGTAAATTGCCAACAGCCACTCTGGAGAAATGTATGGTGTATCCTGAAACACGTAGGAAACAAAGCAACACAGCCTATGTCACTTCCACTATGGTCCTATAGCTTAGGGTAATTAAAATCACAAACACACAGACACCCCAAAGTTTGGGATGGCTCTGTTTACAAGAACCTTGTCTACGGTACAAGTTAAATATCCGAGAAAGGAAAAAATGGATAAAGAAGTTCTGGTACGCACGTACAATGGAATATCACTCAGCAATGAAATCTACGTCTTCAGGCCCGTAGCGGCATAATGAGTGGATTCAGGTTCGATGATTCTACGAGAAATAAGTCACACAGAAAAAGAAACATCATAATATATCAGTAATACACGGAATGTAAACTTGGCTACACATAAACTGAATTACAAAACACAAAAGGGTCTCAAATTTAGAAAACCAACTTATGCTTGCTTATGGGGAAAGGTGAGTTGGGGTGCTGCATAAAACCAGAGATTGAAATTAGCACAGATACCGTTCCATAAGCCAAATATATAATAGACAAGCCCTACTCCTTGCTCAACGAAATGGACACAACACCACATATTCAACGCCTGGCAAGATACCTGACAAGTAAGAATCTTAAAACCCATGGATTTATATGTCTCGATAAGGAAATCAAGCGTGTGTACAGCGGCCTAAACGCAGCAGTGAAAATCCGATAAATCCCATTATCAAAATAAATTTCAAAAACAAAACACAATGACAGTGAAATAGAGAGCAATTCTTAAATAATTCATTCAGGGCTTGTGATGCAACCTGGATTTACCACATCTACACCCAGAGCTGGGTGAGACATAAGGCTGGGCACTTCGGGCTGATAGCATTGGTGAGGTTCGGTGAGCAAACGCAGACCCTTTGAAATCATACTGCATGGTACCCATTCCATGGGTCCCAACTCTCCAGGTTTAAGGGATTCTTCCTTCAGCTAAAACATGCATTGGAAACCCAGACTATCGTCCGCTGTGTGATTGGGAAACGTTTTCAAATGCATCTCAGTTTTCGTACCCTGGTACTCGGGTTCACCATTCCAGACGCTTTACTAACACCCTCCCCACTTGGAGAGTCAGTGCCTTTAACCTCCTGTTTGGCACAGTTTTCAATTTCTGTGCAAGATGAACAGGCATAGGGAGATCCAATGAGAGACTAGCTGTTGGTCTCTGCACGGGCAAATTGAACGCTCATTTCCCACCAGGAAGAGGAATTAACCAAAGGCTCAGCGTGCCCGGCCGGAAACAGATTAGGGCCTGAAGCAATCCTGCGGTTTTGCGGCCAGCTCACAAGAAAACGAGTTGAAGAAAGGAGCTCAGGGGCACTGTAATTCACAAACCTGCAGAGTTATGAATGACAGCTATCGTCCAAAAATGTACTGAAGTAAGTCTTCAAAGAGGACTTGAAAGCGGGGCAGAATTTCAGGAAAACGATTTCAGGGGGTAGACTGGAATTGCACTTAAAGCATAGGAAAAGAGGCAGAATGTGGACAATGATGCACTTGGCCAAAAAGGGCGTATGCGTTTTTCCTGAATATATTCAGGAAAAAACGCATACGCCCTTTTTGGCCAACCAAGCAAGCGTGTAAAGGAAATCTGCACTACAATGAAGTCTCACTGCCCCCCCGGTCAAAAGGGCCATCTGAAAAAAGTGTAAAATCCAGAAAGGCAGGACAGGTCATGGAGAACAGGGAGCCTTGTCATGATGATGGGCGGGATGTAAAATGCCAACAACCACTCTGGAGAAGTGTATGGTGTTTCCAGAAACACGTAGGAAACAAAGCAACACAGCCTATGTCACTTCCACTTATGGTCCTATAGCTTAGGGAAATTAAAATAAAAAACACACAGCCACCCCAGAGTTTGGGACGGCTCTGTTTACAAGAACCTCGTCTACGGTACAAGTAAAATATCCCAGAAAGCAAAAAATGGATAAAGAAGTTGTGGTACGCACGTACAATGGAATACCACTCAGCAATGAAATCTACTTCATCAGGCCCGTAGCGGCATAATGAGTGGATTCAGGTATGATGATTCTACGAGAAATAAGTCACACAGAAAAAGAAACATCATAAGATATGACTAATACACGGAATGTAAACTTGGCTACCCATGAACTGAATTACAAAACAGAACAGGGTCTCAAATTTAGAAAACCAACTTATGCTTGCTTATGGGGAAAGGTGAGTTGGGGTGCTGCATAAAACCAGAGATTGAAATTAGCACAGATACCGTTCCATAAGCCAAATATATAATAGACAAGACCTACTCCTTGCTCAACGAAACGGACTCAAAGCCTGGGAATATACCTGACAAGTAAGAATCTTAAAACCCATGGATTTATATGTCTCCATAAGGAAATCAAGCGTGTGTACAGCAGCCTAAACGCAGCAGTGAAAATCCGATAAATCCCATTATCAAAATAAATTTCAAAACCAAAACACATTGACAGTGAAATAGAGAGCAATTCTTAAATAATTCATTCAGGGCTTGTGATGCAACCTGGATTTACCACATCTACACCCAGAGCTGGGTGAGATATACGGCTGGACACTTCGGGCTGATAGCATTTGTGAGGTTCGGTGAGCAAACGCAGACCCTTTGTAGTCATACAGCATGGTACCCATTCCATGGTTCCCAGCTCTCCAGGTTTAAGGGATTCTTCCTTCAACTAAGACATGCATGGGAAACCCAGAGTATTGTCCACCGTGTGATTGGGAAACGTTTTCAAATATATCTCATTTTTCGAACCCTGGTACTCGGGTTCACCATTCCAGACACTTTACTAACATTCTCCCCACTTGGAGAGTCCGTGCCTTTAACCTCCTGTTTGGCACAGTTTGCAATTTCTACGCAAGATTAACAGGAATAGGGAGAAACAATGAGAGACTAGCTGTAGGTGTCTGCACGGGCAAATGGAACGCTCATTTCCCACCAGGAAGAGGAATTCACCAAAGGCTCAGTGTGCCCTGACGGAAACAGATTAGGGCCTGCAGCAATCCTGCGGTTTTGCGGCCAGCTCACAAGAAAGCGAGTTGAGGAAACGAGCTCAGGGGCACTGTAATTCACAAACCTGCAGAGTTATGAATGACAGCTATCGTCCAAAAATGTATTGAAGTAAGTCTTCGAAGAGGACTTGAAAGCGGGGCAGAATTTCAGGAAAACGATTTCAGGGGGTAGACTGGAATTGCACTTAAAGCATAGGAATAGAGGCAGAATGTCGACAATGATGCACTGGCCAAAAAGTGCGTATGCGTTTTTTCCTGAATATATTCAGGAAAAAACGCATACGCCATTTTTGGCCAAGCAAGCAAGCAGGTAAATGAAATCTGCACTACAATGAAGTCTCACTGCCCCCCGGTCAAAAGGGGCATCTGAAAAAGTGTAAAATCCAGAAAGGCAGGACAGGTCATGGAGAACAGGGAGACTTGTTATGCTGATGGGGGGGATGTAAATTGCAAACAGCCTCTCTGGAGAAGTGTATGTGGTTTCCTGAAACACGTAGGAAACAAAGCAACACAGCCTATGTCACTTCCACTTATGGTCCTATAGCTTAGGGAAATTAAAATCAAAAACACACAGCCACCCCAAAGTTTGGGACAGCTCTGTTTACAAGAACGTCGTCTACGGTACAAGTTAAATATCCCAGAATGTGAAAAATGGTTAAAGAAGTTGTGATACGCACGTACAATGGAATATCACTCACCAATGAAATCTATGTCATCAGGCCCGTCGCGGCATATTGAGTGGATCCAGGTACGATGATTCTAAGTGAAATAAGTCACACAGAAAATGAAACATCATAAGATATCACTAATGCACGGAATGTAAACTTGGCTACACATGAACTGAATTACAAAACAGAACAGGGTCTCAAATTTAGAACACCAACTTATGCTTGCTTATGGGGAAAGGTGAGGTGGGATGCTGCATAAAACCAGAGATAGAAATTAGCACACATACCTTTCCATAAGCCAAATATGTAATAGTCAAGATTTACACCTTGCTCAACGAAATGGACTAAACACACCATATTCAACTCCTAGGATTACACATGACTAGTAAGAATCTTCAAACCCATGGATTTATATGTCTCCGTAAGAGAATCAAGTGTGTGTACAGCTGCATGAAGGCAGCAGAGAAAATCCGATAAATCCCATTATCAAAATAAACTACAAAAACAAACACAATGACAGTGAAATAGAGAGCAATTCTTAAATAATTCATTCAGGGCTTGTGATGCAACCTGGATTTACCACATCTACACCTAGAGCTGAGTGAGACATAAGGTTCGACACTTTGGGCTGATAGCATTGGTGAGGTTCGGTGAGAAAATGCAGGCCATTTGAAGTCATACTGCATGGTACCCATTGCATGGGTCCCACCTCTCCAGGTTTAAGGGATTCTTCCTTCAGGTAAAACACGCATGGGAAACCCAGAATATGGTCCACCGTGTGACCGGGAAACCTTTTTAAATGCATCTCAGTTTTCTTCCCCTCATACTCGGTTTTACCATTCCAGACGCTTTACTAACTCTTTCCCCAATTGGAGAGTCAGTGCCTTTAACCTCCTGTTTGGCACAGTTTGGAATTTCTGAGCAAGATGAACAGGAATAGGGAGAACCAATGAGAGATTAGCTGTAGGTGTCTGCACGAGCAAATTTAACGCTCATTTCCCATCAGGAAGAGGAATTAGCCAAAGGCTCAACATGCCGTGCCGGAACCAGATTAGGGACTGAAGCAATCCTGCGGTTTTGCGGCCAGCTCACAAGAAAGCGAGTTGAAGAATGGAGCTCAGGGGCACTGTAATTCACAAACCTGCAGAGTTATAAATGACAGCTATCGTCCAAAAATATATTGAAGTAAGGCTGCAAAGAGGACTTGAACGCGGGGCAGAATTCCAGGAATACGATTTCAGGAGGTAGATGGGAAGTCCTCTGAAAGTATAGGAGAAGAGGCAGAACTTCGACAATGATGCACTTGGTCAAAAAGGGCATATGCGTTTCTTCCAGGGCCCTCATTAAAGAGGGTAGGAGGCTCCCAGCATGCTTCAGTGGCCAACAGAGGGCCTACGTCGCCAAGGCGACGTGAGCCATCCAGGCAGGAGTGACCTCACATCAGAGCGCCCACCTCACAGAAGGGTAAGGAACCCAGTCATGATCAGACTCTCACCAGAGTGCCCACATAAGCAAGGGGCTGGGAATCAGGCACGAGTGTCCTCACACCCGTGGGGCCACATCATCGAAAGTTGAGGTACCCAGCACATGTGGCCTCAAACCAGAAGACCCACATCACCATGGGTCTCAGAGCGAGGCAGGCAGGATTAACCTCAAAACACATGGCCCATTGTATAAAAAGGTGAGGAATCCAGCAGTTGGAACATCCCAGCAGGCAGCCCAGAGCACCGAGGCTATGGGATCCAGGCAGTGATGAACTCACAACAGAGGGCCCTCATCGTGATACTGTAAGCAACCCAGCCGTTGTGACCTCAGAGCACAAGGCCCACATCCCCATGGGGAAGGGAACCAAGCAGGAGTGTCATCGCACCAGTGGGCACACAACAGAAAATGTGGGGAGCCCAGCAGTTAGGGCCGGACGCCAGAGGGCCCTCATCACTGAGGAGAGGAGGCTCCCAGCAAGCTCCAACTGCTACCAGAGGGCCGACGTCGCCAATGCGGGGTGTGCCAGCCAGGCAGGAGTGACCTCAGAGCAGAGGGCCAACCACACAAAAGTGTGAGGAACCCAAAGAGGATCAGACTCTCACCAGAGGGCCCACATCACCAAGGGAATGGAAACCAGGCAGGAGTGTCCTCACACCAGTGGGGCCACATCCCCGAAATGTGACGGACCCAGCACACGTGGCCTCAAACTACAGGACACACATCACCAAGGGGCTGGGAGTGAGGCAGGCAGGAGGAGCCTCAAAACAGAGGGCCCATTGCGTAAAAAAGGTGAGGAATCCCGCAGTTGGAACCTCCCAGCAGGCGGCCAGGAGCAGCGAGGCTATGGGATCCAGGCCTGACTGAACTCAAAACAGAGGGCCCACATTCTGACACTGTGAGCAACCCAGCCGTTGGGACCACAGAGCAGAAAGCCCACATCCCCTAGGGAAGGGACCCTGGCTGGAGTGTACTCACACGACAGGGCGCACATCAGAAAATTTTGGGAGCCCATGAGTTAGGGCCTGACGCCAGAGGGCCCTCATTACCGAGGGGAGGAGACTCCCAGCAGGCACCAACTCCCAACTGAGGGCCCACATCGCCAACGTGACGTGTGCCAGCCAGGCAGGAGTGACCTCACAGCAGAGGGCCCACCTCCCAGAAGTGTGAGGAATCCAGACAGGATCAGACTCTCACAAGAGGGCCCCAATCACGAAGGGGATGGGAACCAGGCAGGAGTGTCCTCACACCAGTGGGGCCACATCAATAAAGGTGAGGAAACCGGTACATGTGGCCTTAAACCAGAGGACCTACATCACAAAGGGGCTGGGAGTGAGTCAGGAAGTAGGAGCATAAAAACACAGGACCCAAAGAATAAAAAAGGTAAGGAATCCAGCAGTAGGAACCTCCCAGCAGTCGGCTCAGAGCACAGAGTCTATGGGATCTAGGCCTGAGTGAACTAACACCAGAGAGACAACATCATGAAACGGTGAACAACACAGGTGTTGGGACCTTAGAGCAGAAGGCCCACATGCCCATGGGGATGGGAACCTCGCAGGAGTGTCCTCGCACCACTTAGCACGTATCAGAAAATGTGGGTACCCAGCAGTTAGGGCCTGACGCTAGAGGGCCCCCATCACCGAGGGGAGGAGGCTCCCAGCAGGCTCCAAGTGCCACAAGAGGGCCGATGTTGCCCAGGTGGGGTGTGCCAGCCAGGCAGGAGTGACCTCACAGCAGAGGGCCCACCTCACAGAAGGGTGAGGAACCCAGCCAGGATCAGACTCTCACCAGAGGGCCCACATCATCAAGGGGATAGGAAGCAGGCAGGAGTGTCCTCACACCAGTGTGGCCACATCATCCAAAGGCGAGGGACCCAGCACACGTGGCCTCACACCAGAGGACACACATCACCAAGGGACTGGGAGTGAGGCAGGCAGGAGGAGTCTCAAAACAGAGGGTCCATAGAAGAAAAAAGGTGAGGAATCCCGCAGTTGGAACCTCCCAGCAGGTGGCCAGGATCAGCGAGGCTATGGGATCCAGGCCGGAGAGAACTCACAGCAGAGGGCCCTCATCATGAAACTGAGCAACCCACGGTTGGGACCTCAGAGCAGAAGGCCCACATTCCCATGGGGTTGGGAACCTGGCACGAGTGTACTCGAACCACAGGGCGCATATCAGAAAATATTGGGAGCCCAGGAATTAGGGCCTGACGCCAGAGGGCCCTCATTACCGAGGGCAGGAGACCCCCAGCAGGCACCAAATCCCACCAGAGGGCCGACTTCGCCAAGGCGGGGTGTGCCAGCCAGGCAGGAGTGACGTCAGAGAAGAGGGCCCACCTCACAGAAGTGTGAGGAACCCAACCAGGATCAGACTCTCAGCGGATGGCCCACATCACCAAGGGGATGGGAACCAGGCAGGAGTGTCCTCACACCAGTGGGGCCACATCAGCCAAAGGTGAGGAACCCAGCACATGTGGCCTCAAACCACAGGACACACATCACCAAGGGGCTGGGAGTGAGGCAGGTGTCCGGAGGGGCACATTTAACTCTAATTTCCCACCAGGAAGAGGAATTAACCAAAGGCTCAGAGTGCCGTGCCAGACCCTGATTATGGCCTAAAGCAAACCTGCGGTTCTGTGGCCAGCTTTCAAGGAAACGAGTTAAGAAAGGAAATCACAGGCACTGTAATTCACAAACCTGCAGAGTTATAAATGACAGCTATTGGCAAAAATATACTGAAGTAAGTCTGCAAAGAGGACTTCAAAACGAGGCAGAATTGCAGGAATCATATTTCAGGAGGTAGATTGGAATTGCGTTTAAAGCATGTGAAAAGCGGCAGATCTTTGACAGTGATGCACTTGGACAAAAGTGCGTAAACATTTTTTCCTGAATATATTCAGGAAAAAACACATATGCCCTTTTTGGCCAACCAAGCACTCGAGCAATGGATATCCGCACTACAATGAAGTCTCATTTCCCATTCGTCAAAAGGGCCATCTGAAAAATGTGTAAAAACCAGAAACACAGGACAGGCCATGGAGAACAGGGAGCCTTGTTATGCTGATGGGCGGGATGTAAATTGCCAACAGACACTCTGGAGATGTTTATGGTGTATCCTGAAACATCTGAAAAACAAAGCTACAGACCCTAGGGCACTTCCACTTTTGGCCCTATAGCTTAGGAAAATTAAAATCAACAAGACAGAGCCAACACCAAATTTAGGGCTGCTGTGTTTACAAGAACCTTGAGTCCAGTACAAATTAAATATCCCAGAAAGAAAAATATGGATAAAGGAGTTGTGCTACTTACGTACAATGGAATATCACTCAGCAATGAAATCAATGTCATCAGGCCTGTAGCAGCAAATTGAGTGGATTTAAGTATGATGATTCTAAGAGAAATATGTCACACAGAGAAAGGTAATTATCATAAGATATCACTAATAGAGAGAGTGTAAACTTGGCTACACATAAACTGAATTCCAAAACCGAACAGAGTCTCACATTTAGATAAAAACTTATGCTTGCTTAAGGGGAAAGTTGAGTTGCGGTGCTGTATAAAACCAGAGATTGAAATTAGCACACATACCATTCCATAAGCCAAATATGTAATAGACAAGACCTACTCTTTGCTCAACGAAATAGACTCATCCATGGTGTATCACCTCACACCTGTTAGAATGGGCATCATCAGAAAATCTACAAACAACAAATGCTGGAAAGGGTGTGGAGATAAGGAACCCTCTTCCGCTATTGTTGGGAATGAAATTGATACAGTCACTGTGGAGAAAGTTATGGAGTTTCTTATAAAACTAAGAATAGAATTACCATGTGATACAGCAGTCCCACTACTGGGCATATACCCAGACAAAACCATAAATCAAAAAGAGACATTCACCGCAATGTTCATTGCATCACTATTTACAATATCCAGGTAATGGAAGCAACCTAAATGCCCTCAGACAGACGAATGCATAAAGATGTGGTACATATATAAAATGGAATATTACTAAGCCATAAAAAGGAATGAAATTGGGTCATTTGTAGAGACGTTGATGGATCTAGAGACTGTCATACAGAGTGAAGTAAGTCAGAAAGAGAAAAAGAAATCTTGTCTATTAATGGCTATATGTGGAACCTAGACAAATTGTACAGATGAACCGTTTTGCAAGGCAGAAATAGAGCAACAGATGTAGACAACAAACGTATGGACACCAAGGGGGGAAAGCTGTTGGGGGGTGGTGGTGGGAGGAGTTGAGAGATTGGGATTGGCATGTATACATTTATATGTATAAAATAGATAACCAAAAAGAACCTGCTGTATAAAAAAATAAAATAAAATTCAAATTACAAAAAGTAAAACAGAAAAAATATTCTTCCCTTCACATACATGTATTTATATGAATAAATTATTTCCATGCTTATATCTGTAAATACAAAAAAGAGGAATAAAATCTACCTTGAACCAAAAAAGAAAAAAAAACAGAACCCACCAGCTACACAGAGGAAAACCGTATCAGGGCACTTGCTCCAGTTGTAAACAATTCTGAAGTTGGTCGGTGGTGGGGAATCATCTCCCATTCAGCCAGCAGGCCCCACGCAACAAGCGTCCTCATTGCAAAGCTGGGGGACCGTGCCGAGGCATCTGTGAGTAAACGTGGGCTGAGCCCCAGGCCAGCTGCTGCTGAAATGTTCCCACCCTTCCCAGGTAAAACACCTGAATATGTACAAGGACTTGAAAGCCTAGAGGAAGGGCCATGGAGCCACATGAGCGACAGCATGCCAGCCGACTTGGTGCCTGCAGGCCAGCCAGGATGGTCCTGGTCCTGGGTGCTCTTCTGGAAGCTTTCCATTTCCCTGCCTGAGATACCCCTGCTGTCCCGGCCCCCACTGCTTTCTTCCTCACTCACCTCTGCCCAGGGAGAAATTCCAGCGGCAGGTATGGGTGACACATCCTCTTCTTTAGCAGGTGGCATCTTGGCAACTGCTGCAGAAAGTCCAGCAGAGCCCCACTCACACTGGGCCACCCACAAAGCCGTGGCCTCTCACTCCCTCCCACCAGTCCAGCCCCAAGACTGCTGACAGGGCAGAGAAAATGGCGTCAGGCACAGCTGCAGGGGCTCTTGCTGCCTGGAGCGGTGTTTATATTGATCTGAACCCAGGCACACCTGGGGAGGGCTGGCCGGCACGGTCAGGCTTCCCAGGCCAGCCAATAATCACCCCTCAGGGGCTCACAGTTGCAGAAACTGGAACTTGCTGAATCGGCCAGGTCCAAGGAACAGGTGTGGGCTCCTGAGAGTCAGGATAGACAAGGGGCTGCAGCTCTGGCTTGTTTTCTAATTATATTATCTGGCCCATGAGTGGGAGACAACTTCAAGAAAACCCTCTCCTAATGAGAGGAACCCAGGAGTCAGGGAGAGGAGGGGTGGCTGGTGGGTGGAGACAGAGGCCTGGTGCCCCGGGTGCAGTGGAAGTCTCTGGAACACCAGGTGGAGGGAGGCCACACAGAGTGATGCCCAGGGTCACAGACCTGTCGGAGCTGCTGTTTGTTAGTTCAAGTCCTGCTCTGAGGTGCTCTGTGTCAGATCTGAGTGACAGGTGAGCTGGGAGTGCTCTGCAATGAGGGCGATATGCACGGTTCCTGTGTTCCCAGCCCTGCCATGGTACCTGCAAGGGTAGCTCTGTATCCTGGGAGGGGCCTGACCACGAGAGCCCCGTGGGCTGGGGTGGGGTACCTGCCCAGGTGAGCTCCATATCCTGGGATTGGCCTGACCTCGAGAGCCCCATGGGCTGCTGGAGTACTGGTAAAGGATGTCAGGACAGTCAGTGAAGCCACCGAGGATATACCTCCAGTAGTTCCTAAATCCTACACCCTGCTGGTCATTCTACCAACCACCAGGACATGGTATTCTGTATTAGTCTTCAATGATGCCTTCTTTTGTATTCTATTAGTCCCAGAGTCACAAGAAATTTTGGCTTGTGAGTGGCAGGACTCAACATACAACTAAAACAATACTTCCGGGCCGTGTTGCCCCAAGGGTTCAAAAATTCCCACACCATCTTTGGGGAAAGCTCAGCTAAAGACCTAAAAGTTCTACCTCTGGAAAAGGAAACACTCCTTCAATATGCAGACGACATTCTGATCGCCAGCCCTACTAAGGAGACCTCTGAACTACGAAGCCAATAAAGGATACAAGTTGTCCAAGAAAAAGCTCAAATATCACAGACTACGGTGACCTGCCTGGGCTTCATTCTCACAGAAGGTCGGAGAAGCCCATCCCAGGAAAGGGAAGAAACAATTTACAGCCTTACCCATTTCTAAAACTAGAAGACAGCTTAGGGGTTCCTGGGGAGGCCAGGGTTTGCTGCTTCTGGATCCCTAACTACAGTCTACTAGCTCGGCCTCTATATGAAACACTGAAAGGAAAAGGTGATGATCCTTTTGAATAGAATGCAGAAGTGGCCTTTCAAGAATGGAAAGAGCAGTCAATTCAGACCCTTGCCCTGGAACTCCCTAATTTAGCTAAACCCTTTGACCTTTACATTCCTGGTGAACAGTGAATCGCCACTGGAGTATTAGTGCAAAACCTGGGACCACTTGAAATGGAACAATGCAAGAATGCGATCCAGGTAGGATAAAATACGGTCACCAAGGGGCTTGGCCCACCGCCACATCTGGCCAAGATACTGGCAGTATCTGATAACCTGGAAATCAGCAGCCCAAAAGGCCACCTCCCTCCTAAGGGAAAAGGAACCCTCGTGGTGATCCTAACCCCCAACCATGCCCTGAAGTTGCAGGGTTGGCTCCGTGGGCACACTGATCTTGAGGGAGGAGGCCCTCCAACTCCAACCTCCATAGAGATAACCGGGGCAAAGGGGCACCATGACGACTCATGTGAAGGTGTCTGCACATGCAAATTTAACGCTCATTTCCCACAAGGAAGAGGAATTAACCAAAGGCTCAGCATGCCATGCCGGAACTATATTAGGGCCTGAAGCAATCCTTCGGGTTTGTGGCCAGCTCACAAGAAAGCGAGTTGAAGAAAGGAGCTCAGGGGCACTGTAATTCACAAACCTGCAGAGTAATGAATGACAGCTATCGTCCAAAAATGTTTTGAAGTAAGTCTTCGAAGAGGACTTGAAATCGGGGCAGAATTTCAGGAAAACGATTTCAGGGGGTAGACTGGAATTGCACTTAAAGAATAAGATTAGAGGCAGAATGTCGACAATGATGCACTTGGCCAAAAAGGGCGTATGCGTTTTTTCCTGAATATATTCAGGAAAAAACGCATACGCCCTTTTTGGCCAACCAGGCCGGCGTGTAAAAGAAATCTGCACTACAGTGAAGTCTCACTGCCCAGCGGTCAAAAGGGCCATCTGAAAAACGTGTAAAATCCAGAAAGGCAGGACAGGTCATGGAGAACAGGGAGCCTTGTCATGCTGATGGGCGGGATGTAAATTGCCAACAGCCACTCTGGAGAAGTGTATGGTGTTTCCTGAAACACGTAGGAAACAAAGCAACACAGCCTATGGCACTTCCACTTATGGTTCTATAGCTTAGGGAAATTAAAATCAAAAACACACAGCCACCCCAAAGTTTGGGACGGCTCTGTTTACAAGAACCTTGTCTACAGTACAAGTTAAATATCCGAGAGAGCAAAAAATGGATAAAGAAGTTGTGGTTCGCACGTACAATGGAATATCACTCAGCAATGAAATCTAAGTCATCAGGCCCGTGGCGGCATAATGAGTGGATTCAGGTACGATGATTTTACGAGAAATAAGTCACACAGAAAAAGAAATATCATAGGATATCACTAATACACGGAATGTAAACTTGCCTACACATGAACTGAATTACAAAACAGAACAGGGTCTCAAATTTAGAAAACCAACTTATGCTTGCATATGGGGAAAGGTGAGTTGGGGTGCTGCATAAAACCAGAGAGTGAAATTAGCACAGATACCTTTCCATAAGCTCAATATATAATAGACAAGACCTACTCCTTGCTCAACGAAATGGACTCAACACCCCATATTCAACGCCTCGGAAGATACCTGACAAGTAAGAATCTTAAAACCCATGGATTTATATGTCTCTATAAGGAAATCAAGCGTGTGTACAGCGGCCTAAACGCAGCAGTGAAAATCCGATAAGTCCCATTATCAAAATAAATTTCAAAAACAAAACACAATGACAGTGAAATAGAGAGCAATTCTTAAATAATTCATTCAGGGCTTGTGATGCAACCTGGATTTACAACATCTACACCCAGAGCTGGGTGAGACATAAGACTGGACACATCGGGCTGATAGCATTGGTGAGGTTCGGTGAGCAAACGCAGACCCTTTGAAGTCATACTGCACGGTACCCATTCCATGGGTCCCAAATCTCCACGTTTAAGGGATTCTTCCTTCAGCTAAAACATGCATGGGAAACCCAGAGTATGGTCCACCGTGTGATTGGGAAACGTTTTCAAATGCATCTCAGTTTTCGAACCCTGGTACTCGGGTTCAGCATTGCAGACGCTTTACTAACACTCTCCCCACTTGGAGAGTCAGGGACTTTAAACTCCTGTTTGGCACAGTTTGCAATTTCTGCGCAAGAGGAACAGGAATAGGGAGAACCAATGAGAGACTAGCTGTAGGTGTCTGCACGGGCAAATGGAACGCTCATTTCCGACCAGGAAGAGGAATTAAACAAAGGCTCAGCATGCCCTGCTGGAAAGAGACTTTGGCCTGAAGCAATCCTGCGGTTTTGCGGCCATCTCACAAGAAAGCGAGTTGAAGACATGAGCTCAGGGGCACTGTAATTCACAAACCTGCAGAGTTATGAATGACAGCTATCGTCCAAAAATGTATTGAAGTAAGTCTTCCAAGAGGACTTGAAAGCGGGGCAGGATTTCAGGAAAACGATTTCAGGGGGTAGACTGGAATTGTACTAAAAGCATAGGAAAAGAGGCAGAATGTCGACAACGATGCACTTGGCCAAAAAGTGCGTATGCGTTTTTTCCTGAATATATTCAGGAAAAAACGCATACGCACTTTTTGGCCAACTAAGCAAGCGTGTAAAGGAAATCTGCACTACAATGAAGTCTCACTGCCCCCCCGGTCAAAAGAGCCATCTGAAAAAAGTGTAAAATCCAGAAAGGCAGGACAGGTCATGGAGAACAGGGAGCCTTGTCATGCTGATGGGCGGGATGTAAATTGCCAACAACCACTCTGGAGAAGTGTATGGTGTTTCCAGAAACACGTAGGAAACAAAGCAACACAGCCTATGGCACTTCCACTTATGGTCCTATAGCTTAGGGAAATTAAAATCAAAAACACACAGCCACCCCAGAGTTTGGGACGGCTCTGTTTACAAGAACCTCGTCTACGGTACAAGTAAAATATCCCAGAAAGTAAAAAATGGATAAAGAAGTTGTGGTACGCACGTACAATGGAATATCACTCAGCAATGAAATCTACGTCATCAGGCCCGTAGCGGCATAATGAGTGGATTCAGGTATGATGATTCTACGAGAAATAAGTCACACAGAAAAGGAAACATCATAAGATATCACTAACACACGGAATGTAAACTTGGCTACCCATGAACTGAATTACAAAACAGAACAGGGTCTCAAATTTAGAAAACCAACTTATGCTTGCTTATGGGGAAAGGTGAGTAGGGGTGCTGCATAAAACCAGAGATTGAAATTAGCACAGATACCGTTCCATAAGCCAAATATATAATAGACAAGACCTACTCCTTGCTCAACGAAATGGACTCAACACCCCATATTCAACGCCTGGCAAGATACCTGACAAGTAAGAATCTTAAAACCCATGGATTTATATGTCTCCATAAGGAAATCAAGCGTGTGTACAGCGGCCTAAACGCAGCAGTGAAAATCCGATAAATCCCATTATCAAAATAAATTTCAAAAACAAAACAAAATGACAGTGAAATAGAGAGCAATTCTTAAATAATTCATTCAGGGCTTGTGATGCAACCTGGATTTCCCACATCTACACCCAGAGCTGGGTGAGTCATAAGGCTGGACACTTCGGGCTGATAGCATTGGTGAGGTTCGGTGAGCAAACGCAGACCCTTTGAAGTCATACTGCATGGTACCCATTCCATGGGTTCCAAATTTCCAGGTTTAAGGGATTCTTCCTTCAGCTAAAACATGCATGGGAAACCCATAGTATGGTCCACCGTGTGATTGGGAAACGTTTTCAAATGCATCTCAGTTTTCGTCCCCTGGTACTCGGGTTCACCATTCCAGACGCTTTACTAACACTCTCCCCACTTGGAGAGTCAGTGCATTTAACCTCCTGTTTGGCACACTTTGCAATTTCTGCGCAAGATGAACTGGAATAGGGAGAAGCAATGAGAGACTAGCTGTAGGTGTCTGCACGGGCAAATGGAACGCTCATTTCCCACCAGGAAGAGGAATTAACCAAAGGCTCAGCGTGCCCTGCCGGAAAGAGATTAGGGCCTGAAGCAATCCTGCGGATTTGCGGCCAGCTCACAAGAAAGCGAGTTGAAGGAAGGAGCTCAGGGGCACTGTAATTCACAAACCTGCAGAGTTATGAATGACAGCTATCGTCCAAAAATGTATAGAAATAAGTCTTCGAAGAGGACTTGAAAGCGGGGCAGAATTTCAGGAAAACGATTTCAGGGGGTAGACTGGAATTGCACTTAAAGCATAGGAAAAGAGGCAGAATGTTGACAATGATGCACTTGGCCAAAAAGGGCGTATGCGTTTTTTCCTGAATATATTCAGGAAAAAACGCATACGCCCTTTTTGGCCAACCAAGCAAGCGTGTAAAGGAAATCTGCTCTACAATGAAGTCTCACTGCCCCCCGGTCAAAAGGGCCATCTGAAAAAAGTGTAAAATCCAGAAAGGCAGGACAGGTCATGGAGAACAGGGAGCCTTGTTATGCTGATGGGCGGATTTAAATTGCCAACAGCCACTCTGGAAAAGTGTATGGTGTTTCCTGAAACACGTAGGAAACAAAGCAACACAGCCTATGGCACTTCCACTTACGGTCCTATAGCTTAGGGAAATTAAAATCAAAAACACACAGCCACCCCAAAGTTTGGGATGGCTCTGTTTACAAGAACCTCATCTGCGGTAGAAGTTAAATATCCGAGAAAGCATAAAATGGATAAAGAAGTTGTGGTACGCACGTACAATGGAATATCTCTCAGCAATGAAATCTACGTCATCAGGACCGTAGCGGCATAATGAGTGGATTCAGGTACGATGATTCTATGAGAAATAAGTCAGACAGAAAAAGAAATATCATAAGTTATCACTAATACACGGAATGTAAACTTGGCTACCCATGAACTGAATTACAAAACAGAACAGGGTCTCAAATTTAGCAAACCAACTTATGCTTGCTTATGGGGAAAGGTCAGTTGGGATGCTGCATAAAACCAGAGATTGAAATTAGCACAGATACCGTTCCATAAGCCAAATATATAATAGACAAAACCTACTCCTTGCTGAACGAAATGGACTCAACACCCTATATTCAACGCCTGGGAAGATACCTGACAAGTAAGAATCTTAAAACCCATGGATTTATATGTCTCCATAAGGAAATCAAGCGTGTGTACAGTGGCCTAAAAGCAGCAGTGAAAATCCGATAAATCCCATTATCAAAATGAATTTCAAAAACAAAACACAATGACAGTGAAATAGAGAGCAATTCTTAAATAATTCATTCAGGGCTTGTGATGCAACCTGTATTTACCACATCTACACCCAGAGCTGGATGAGACATAAGGCTGGACACTTCGGGCTGATAGCATTGGTGAAGTTCGGTGAGCAAACGCAGACCCTTTGAAGTCATACTGCATGGTACCCATTCCATGGGTCTCAACTCTCCAGGTTTAAGGGATTCTTCCTTCAGCTAAAACATGCATGGGAAACCCAGAGTATGGTCCACCATGTGATTGGGAAACGTTTTCAAATGCATCTCAGTTTTCGTCCCCTGGTACTCGGGTTCAACATTTGAACGCTTTACTAACACTCTCCCCACTTGGAGAGTCAGTGCCATTAACCTCCTGTTTGGCACAGTTTGCAATTTCTGCGCAAGATGAACAGGAATAGGGAGAAGCAATGAGAGACTAGCTGTTGGTGTCTGCACGGGCAAATTGAACGCTCATTTCCCACCAGGAAGAGGAATTAACCAAAGGCTCAGCGTGCCCGGCCGGAAACATATTAGGGCCTGAAGCAATCCTGCGGTTTTGCGGCCAGCTCACAAGAAAACGAGTTGAAGAAAGGAGCTCAGGGGCACTGTAATTCACAAACCTGCAGAGTTATGAATGACAGCTATCGTCCAAAAATGTACTGAAGTAAGTCTTCAAAGAGGACTTGAAAGCGGGGCAGAATTTCAGGAAAACGATTTCAGGGGGTAGACTGGAATTGCACTTAAAGCGTAGAAAAAGAGGCAGAATGTCAACAATGATGCACTTGGCCAAAAAGGGCGTATGCGTTTTTTCCTGAATATATTCAGGAAAAAACGCATACGCCCTTTTTGGACAACCAAGCAAGCGTGTAAAGGAAATCTGCACTACAATGAAGTCTCACTGCCCCCCGGTCAAAAGGGCCATCTGAAAAAAGTGTAAAATCCAGAAAGACAGGACAGGTCATGGAGAACAGGGAGCCTTGTCATGCTGATGGGCGGGATGTAAATTGCCAACAACCACTCTGGAGAAGTGTATGGTTTTTCCAGAAACACGTAGGAAACAAAGCAACACAGCCTATGGCACTTCCACTTATGGTCCTATAGCTTAGGGAAATTAAATTCAAAAACACACAGCCACCCCAGAGTTTGGGACGGCTCTGTTTACAAGAACCTCGTCTACGGTACAAGTAAAATATCCCAGAAAGCAAAAAATGGATAAAGAAGTTGTGGTACGCACGTACAATGGAATATCACTCAGCAATGAAATCTACGTCATCAGGCCCGTAGCGGCATAATGAGTGGATTCAGGTACGATGATTGTACGAGAAATAAGTCACACAGAAAAAGAAACATCATAAGATATCACTAATACATGGAATGTAAAGTTGGCTACACATGAACTGAATTACAAAACAGAACAGGGTCTCAAATTTAGAAAACCAACTTATGCTTGCTTATGGGGAAAGGTGAGTTGGGGTGCTGCATAAAACCAGAGATTGAAATTAGCACAGATACCGTTCCATAAGCCAAATATATAATAGACAAGCCCTACTCCTTGCTCAACGAAATGGACTCAACACCCCATATTCAACGCCTGGCAAGATACCTGACAAGTAAGAATCTTAAAACCCATGGATTTATATGTCTCCATAAGGAAATCAAGCGTGTGTACAGCGGCCTAAACGCAGCAGTGAAAATCCGATAAATCCCATTATCAAAATAAATTTCAAAAACAAAACACAATGACAGTGAAATAGAGAGCAATTCTTAAATAATTCATTCAGGGCTTGTGATGCAACCTGGATTTACCACATCTACACCCAGAGCTGGGTGAGACATAAGGCTGGACACTTCGGGCTGATAGCACTGGTGAGGTTCGGTGAGCAAACGCAGACCCTTTGAAGTCATACTGCATGGTACCCATTCCATGGGTTCCAAATTTCCAGGTTTAAGGGATTCTTCCTTCAGCTAAAACATGCATGGGAAACCCATAGTATGGTCCACCGTGTGATTGGGAAACGTTTTCAAATGCATCTCAGTTTTCGTCCCCTGGTACTCGGGTTCACCATTCCAGACGCTTTACTAACACTCTCCCCACTTGGAGAGTCAGTGCCTTTAACCTCCTGTTTGGCACAGTTTGCAATTTCTGCGCAAGATGAACAGGCATAGGGAGAACCAATGAGAGACTAGCTGTTGGTGTCTGCACGGGCAAATGGAACGCTCATTTCCCACCAGGAAGAGGAATTAACCAAAGGCTCAGCGTGCCCTGCCGGAAAGAGATTAGGGCCTGAAGCAATCCTGTGGTTTTGCGGCCAGCTCACAAGAAAACGAGTTGAAGAAAGGGGCTCAGGGGCACTGTAATTCACAAACCTGCAGAGTTATGAATGACAGCTATCGTCCAAAAATGTACTGAAGTAAGTCTTCAAAGAGGACTTGAAAGCGGGGCAGAATTTCAGTAAAAAGATTTCAGGGGGTAGACTGGAATTGCACTTAAAGAATAGGAAAAGAGGCAGAATGTCGACAATGATGCACTTGGCCAAAAAGGGCGTATGCGTTTTTTCCTGAATATATTCAGGAAAAAACGCATACGCCCTTTTTGGCCAACCAAGCAAGCGTGTAAAGGAAATCTGCACTACAATGAAGTCTCACTGCCCCCCGGTCAAAAGGGACATCTGAAAAAAGAGTAAAATCCAGAAAGACAGGACAGGTCATGGAGAACAGGGAGCCTTGTTATGCTGATGGGCGGGATGTAAATTGCCAACAGCCACTCTGGAGAAATGTATGGTGTATCCTGAAACACGTAGGAAACAAAGCAACACAGCCTATGTCACTTCCACTTATGGTCCTATAGCTTAGGGAAATTAAAATCAAAAACACACAGCCACCCCAAAGTTTGGGATGGCTCTGTTTACAAGAACCTTGTCTACGGTACAAGGTAAATATCCGAGAAAGGAAAAAATGGATAAAGAAGTTCTGGTACGCACGTACAATGGAATATCACTCAGCAATGAAATCTACGTCTTCAGGCCCATAGCGGCATAATGAGTGGATTCAGGTACGATGATTCTACAGAAATAAGTCACACAGAAAAAGAAACATCATAATATATCAGTAATACACGGAATGTAAACTTGGCTACACATAAACTGAATTACAAAACAGAACAGGGTCTCAAATTTAGAAAACCAACTTATGCTTGCTTATGGGGAAAGGTGAGTTGGGGTGCTGCATAAAACCAGAGATTGAAATTAGCACAGATACCGTTCCATAAGCCAAATATATAATAGAAAAGACCTACTCCTTGCTCAACGAAATGGACTCAACACCCCATATTCAATGCCTGGCAAGATACCTGACAAGTAAGAATCTTAAAACCCATGGATTTATATGTCTCCATAAGGAAATCAAGCGTGTGTACAGCGGCCTAAAGGCAGAAGTGAAAATCCGATAAATCCCATTATCAAAATAAATTTCAAAAACAAAACACAATGACAGTGAAATAGAGAGCAATTCTTAAATAATTCATTCAGGGCTTGTGATGCAACCTGGATTTACCACATCTACACCCAGAGCTGGGTGAGACATAAGGCTGGACACTTTGGGCTGATAGCATTGGTGAGGTTCGGTGAGCAAACGCAGACCCTTTGAAGTCATACTGCATGGTACCCATTCCATGGGTCCCAACTCTCCAGGTTTAAGGGATTCTTCCTTCAGGTAAAACATGCATGGGAAACCCACAGTACAGTGCACTGTGTGACCGGTAAACGTTTTCAAATGCATCTCAGTTTTCGTCCCCTGGTACTTGGGTTCAACATTTGAACGCTTTACTAACACTCTCCCCACTTGGAGAGTCAGTGCCATTAACCTCCTGTTTGGCACAGTTTGCAATTTCTGCGCAAGATGTACAGGAATAGGGAGAACCAATGAGAGACTAGCTGTAGGTGCCTGCACGGGCAAAAGGAGCGATCATTTCCGACCAGGAAGAGGAATTAAACAAAGGCTCAGCATGCCCTGCCGGAAAGAGACTTTGGCCTGAAGCAATCCTGCGGTTTTGCGGCCAGCTCACAAGAAAGCGAGTTGAAGACATGAGCTCAGGGGCACTGTAATTCACAAACGTACAGAGTTATGAATGACAGCTATCGTCCAAAAATGTATTGAAGTAAGTCTTCCAAGAGGACTTGAAAGCGGGGCAGAATTTCAGGAAAACGATTTCAGGGGGTATACTGGAATTGTACTAAAAGCATAGGAAAAGAGGCAGAATGTCGACAACGATGCACTTGGCAAAAAAGGGCGTATGCGTTTTTTCCTGAATATATTCAGGAAAAAACGCATACGCCCTTTTTGGCCAACCAAGCAAGCGTGTAAAGGAAATCTGCACTACAATGAAGTCTCACTGCCCCCCCGGTCAAAAGAGCCATCTGAAAAAAGTGTAAAATCAAGAAAGGCAGGACAGGTCATGGAGAACAGGGAGCCTTGTCATGCTGATGGGCGGGATGTAAATTGCCAACAACCACTCTGGAGAAGTGTATGGTGTTTCCAGAAACACGTAGGAAACAAAGCAACACAGCCTATGGCACTTCCACTTATGGTCCTATAGCTTAGGGAAATTAAAATCAAAAACACACAGCCACCCCAGAGTTTGGGACGGCTCTGTTTACAAGAACCTCGTCTACGGTACAAGTAAAATATCCCAGAAAGTAAAAAATGGATAAAGAAGTTGTGGTATGCACGTACAATGGAATATCACTCAGCAATGAAATCTACGTCATCAGGCCCGTAGCGGCATAATGAGTGGATTCAGGTATGATGATTCTACGAGAAATAAGTCACACAGAAAAAGAAACATCATAAGATATGACTAATACACGGAATGTAAACTTGGCTACCCATGAACTGAATTACAAAACAGAACAGGGTCTCAAATTTAGAAAACCAACTTATGCTTGCTTATGGGGAAAGGTGAGTTGGGGTGCTGCATAAAACCAGAGATTGAAATTAGCACAGATACCGTTCCATAAGCCAAATATATAATAGACAAGACCTACTCCTTGCTCAACGAAATTGACTCAACACCCCATATTCAACGCCTGGCAAGATACCTGACAAGTAAGAATCTTAAAACCCATGGATTTATATGTCTCCATAAGGAAATCAAGCGTGTGTACAGCGGCCTAAACGCAGCAGTGAAAATCCGATAAATCCCATTATCAAAATAAATTTCAAAAACAAAACAAAATGACAGTGAAATAGAGAGCAATTCTTAAATAATTCATTCAGGGCTTGTGATGCAACCTGGATTTCCCACATCTACACCCAGAGCTGGGTGAGTCATAAGGCTGGACACTTCGGGCTGATAGCACTGGTGAGGTTCGGTGAGCAAACGCAGACCCTTTGAAGTCATACTGCATGGTACCCATTCCATGGGTTCCAAATTTCCAGGTTTAAGGGATTCTTCCTTCAGCTAAAACATGCATGGGAAACCCATAGTATGGTCCACCGTGTGATTGGGAAACGTTTTCAAATGCATCTCAGTTTTCGTCCCCTGGTACTCGGGTTCACCATTCCAGACGCTTTACTAACACTCTCCCCACTTGGAGAGTCAGTGCATTTAACCTCCTGTTTGGCACACTTTGCAATTTCTGCGCAAGATAAACAGGAATAGGGAGAAGCAATGAGAGACTAGCTGTAGGTGTCTGCACGGGCAAATGGAACGCTCATTTCCCACCAGGAAGAGGAATTAACCAAAGGCTCAGCGTGCCCTGCCGGAAAGAGATTATGGCCTGAAGCAATCCTGCGGATTTGTGGCCAGCTCACAAGAAAGCGAGTTGAAGGAAGCAGCTCAGGGGCACTGTAATTCACAAACCTGCAGAGTTATGAATGACAGCTATCGTCCAAAAATGTACTGAAGTAAGTCTTCAAAGAGGACTTGAAAGCGGGGCAGAATTTCAGTAAAAAGATTTCAGGGGGTAGACTGGAATTGCACTTAAAGAATAGGAAAAGAGGCAGAATGTCGACAATGATGCACTTGGCCAAAAAGGGCGTATGCGTTTTTTCCTGAATATATTCAGGAAAAAACGCATACGCCCTTTTTGGCCAACCAAGCAAGCGTGTAAAGGAAATCTGCACTACAATGAAGTCTCACTGCCCCCCGGTCAAAAGGGACATCTGAAAAAAGAGTAAAATCCAGAAAGACAGGACAGGTCATGGAGAACAGGGAGCCTTGTTATGCTGATGGGCGGGATGTAAATTGCCAACAGCCACTCTGGAGAAATGTATGGTGTATCCTGAAACACGTAGGAAACAAAGCAACACAGCCTATGTCACTTCCACTTATGGTCCTATAGCTTAAGGAAATTAAAATCAAAAACACACAGCCACCCCAAAGTTTGGGATGGCTCTGTTTACAAGAACCTTGTCTACGGTACAAGGTAAATATCCGAGAAAGGAAAAAATGGATAAAGAAGTTCTGGTACGCACGTACAATGGAATATCACTCAGCAATGAAATCTACGTCTTCAGGCCCATAGCGGCATAATGAGTGGATTCAGGTACGATGATTCTACAGAAATAAGTCACACAGAAAAAGAAACATCATAATATATCAGTAATACACGGAATGTAAACTTGGCTACACATAAACTGAATTACAAAACAGAACAGGGTCTCAAATTTAGAAAACCAACTTATGCTTGCTTATGGGGAAAGGTGAGTTGGGGTGCTGCATAAAACCAGAGATTGAAATTAGCACAGATACCGTTCCATAAGCCAAATATATAATAGAAAAGACCTACTCCTTGCTCAACGAAATGGACTCAACACCCCATATTCAATGCCTGGCAAGATACCTGACAAGTAAGAATCTTAAAACCCATGGATTTATATGTCTCCATAAGGAAATCAAGCGTGTGTACAGCGGCCTAAAGGCAGAAGTGAAAATCCGATAAATCCCATTATCAAAATAAATTTCAAAAACAAAACACAATGACAGTGAAATAGAGAGCAATTCTTAAATAATTCATTCAGGGCTTGTGATGCAACCTGGATTTACCACATCTACACCCAGAGCTGGGTGAGACATAAGGCTGGACACTTTGGGCTGATAGCATTGGTGAGGTTCGGTGAGCAAACGCAGACCCTTTGAAGTCATACTGCATGGTACCCATTCCATGGGTCCCAACTCTCCAGGTTTAAGGGATTCTTCCTTCAGGTAAAACATGCATGGGAAACCCACAGTACAGTGCACTGTGTGACCGGTAAACGTTTTCAAATGCATCTCAGTTTTCGTCCCCTGGTACTTGGGTTCAACATTTGAACGCTTTACTAACACTCTCCCCACTTGGAGAGTCAGTGCCATTAACCTCCTGTTTGGCACAGTTTGCAATTTCTGCGCAAGATGTACAGGAATAGGGAGAACCAATGAGAGACTAGCTGTAGGTGCCTGCACGGGCAAAAGGAGCGATCATTTCCGACCAGGAAGAGGAATTAAACAAAGGCTCAGCATGCCCTGCCGGAAAGAGACTTTGGCCTGAAGCAATCCTGCGGTTTTGCGGCCAGCTCACAAGAAAGCGAGTTGAAGACATGAGCTCAGGGGCACTGTAATTCACAAACGTGCAGAGTTATGAATGACAGCTATCGTCCAAAAATGTATTGAAGTAAGTCTTCCAAGAGGACTTGAAAGCGGGGCAGAATTTCAGGAAAACGATTTCAGGGGGTAGACTGGAATTGTACTAAAAGCATAGGAAAAGAGGCAGAATGTCGACAACGATGCACTTGGCCAAAAAGGGCGTATGCGTTTTTTCCTGAATATATTCAGGAAAAAACGCATACGCCCTTTTTGGCCAACCAAGCAAGCGTGTAAAGGAAATCTGCACTACAATGAAGTCTCACTGCCCCCCCGGTCAAAAGAGCCATCTGAAAAAAGTGTAAAATCAAGAAAGGCAGGACAGGTCATGGAGAACAGGGAGCCTTGTCATGCTGATGGGCGGGATGTAAATTGCCAACAACCACTCTGGAGAAGTGTATGGTGTTTCCAGAAACACGTAGGAAACAAAGCAACACAGCCTATGGCACTTCCACTTATGGTCCTATAGCTTAGGGAAATTAAAATCAAAAACACACAGCCACCCCAGAGTTTGGGACGGCTCTGTTTACAAGAACCTCGTCTACGGTACAAGTAAAATATCCCAGAAAGTAAAAAATGGATAAAGAAGTTGTGGTACGCACGTACAATGGAATATCACTCAGCAATGAAATCTACGTCATCAGGCCCGTAGCGGCATAATGAGTGGATTCAGGTATGATGATTCTACGAGAAATAAGTCACACAGAAAAAGAAACATCATAAGATATGACTAATACACGGAATGTAAACTTGGCTACCCATGAACTGAATTACAAAACAGAACAGGGTCTCAAATTTAGAAAACCAACTTATGCTTGCTTATGGGGAAAGGTGAGTTGGGGTGCTGCATAAAACCAGAGATTGAAATTAGCACAGATACCGTTCCATAAGCCAAATATATAATAGACAAGACCTACTCCTTGCTCAACGAAATTGACTCAACACCCCATATTCAACGCCTGGCAAGATACCTGACAAGTAAGAATCTTAAAACCCATGGATTTATATGTCTCCATAAGGAAATCAAGCGTGTGTACAGCGGCCTAAACGCAGCAGTGAAAATCCGATAAATCCCATTATCAAAATAAATTTCAAAAACAAAACAAAATGACAGTGAAATAGAGAGCAATTCTTAAATAATTCATTCAGGGCTTGTGATGCAACCTGGATTTCCCACATCTACACCCAGAGCTGGGTGAGTCATAAGGCTGGACACTTCGGGCTGATAGCACTGGTGAGGTTCGGTGAGCAAACGCAGACCCTTTGAAGTCATACTGCATGGTACCCATTCCATGGGTTCCAAATTTCCAGGTTTAAGGGATTCTTCCTTCAGCTAAAACATGCATGGGAAACCCATAGTATGGTCCACCGTGTGATTGGGAAACGTTTTCAAATGCATCTCAGTTTTCGTCCCCTGGTACTCGGGTTCACCATTCCAGACGCTTTACTAACACTCTCCCCACTTGGAGAGTCAGTGCATTTAACCTCCTGTTTGGCACACTTTGCAATTTCTGCGCAAGATAAACAGGAATAGGGAGAAGCAATGAGAGACTAGCTGTAGGTGTCTGCACGGGCAAATGGAACGCTCATTTCCCACCAGGAAGAGGAATTAACCAAAGGCTCAGCGTGCCCTGCCGGAAAGAGATTATGGCCTGAAGCAATCCTGCGGATTTGTGGCCAGCTCACAAGAAAGCGAGTTGAAGGAAGCAGCTCAGGGGCACTGTAATTCACAAACCTGCAGAGTTATGAATGACAGCTATCGTCCAAAAATGTATAGAAGTAAGTCTTCGAAGAGGACTTGAAAGTGGGGCAGAATTTCAGGAAAACGATTTCAGGGGGTAGACTGGAATTGCACTTAAAGCATAGGAAAAGAGGCAGAATGTTGACAATGATGCACTTGGCCAAAAAGGGCGTATGCGTTTTTTCCTGAATATATTCAGGAAAAAACGCATACGCCCTTTTTGGCCAACCAAGCAAGCGTGTAAAGGAAATCTGCACTACTATGAAGTCTCACTGCCCCCCGGTCAAAAGGGCCATCTGAAAAAAGTGTAAAATCCAGAAAGGCAGGACAGGTCATGGAGAACAGGGAGCCTTGTTATGCTGATGGGCGGATTTAAATTGCCAACAGCCACTCTGGAAAAGTGTATGGTGTTTCCTGAAACACATAGGAAACAAAGCAACACAGCCTATGGCACTTCCACTTATGGTCCTATAGCTTAGGGAAATTAAAATCAAAAACACACAGCCACCCCTACGTTTGGGATGGCTCTGTTTACAAGAACCTCATCTACGGGAGAAGTTAAATATCCGAGAAAGCATAAAATGGATAAAGAGGTTGTGGTACGCTCGTACAATGGAATATCTCTCAGCAATGAAATCTACGTCATCAGGACCGTAGCGGCATAATGAGTGGATTCAGGTACGATGATTCTATGAGAAATAAGTCAGACAGAAAAAGAAACATCATAAGTTATCACTAATACACGGAATGTAAACTTGGCTACCCATGAACTGAATTACAAAACAGAACAGGGTCTCAAATTTAGCAAACCAACTTATGCTTGCTTATGGGGAAAGGTCAGTTGGGATGCTGCATAAAACCAGAGATTGAAATTAGCACAGATACCGTTCCATAAGCCAAATATATAATAGACAAAACCTACTCCTTGCTGAACGAAATGGACTCAACACCCTATATTCAACGCCTGGGAAGATACCTGACAAGTAAGAATCTTAAAACCCATGGATTTATATGTCTCCATAAGGAAATCAAGCATGTGTACAGTGGCCTAAAAGCAGCAGTGAAAATCCGATAAATCCCATTATCAAAATGAATTTCAAAAACAAAACACAATGACAGTGAAATAGAGAGCAATTCTTAAATAATTCATTCAGGGCTTGTGATGCAACCTGTATTTACCACATCTACACCCAGAGCTGGATGAGACATAAGGCTGGACACTTCGGGCTGATAGCATTGGTGAAGTTCGGTGAGCAAACGCAGACCCTTTGAAGTCATACTGCATGGTACCCATTCCATGGGTCCCAACTCTCCAGGTTTAAGGGATTCTTCCTTCAGCTAAAACATGCATGGGAAACCCAGAGTATGGTCCACCATGTGATTGGGAAACGTTTTCAAATGCATCTCAGTTTTCGTCCCCTGGTACTCGGGTTCAACATTTGAACGCTTTACTAACACTCTCCCCACTTGGAGAGTCAGTGCCATTAACCTCCTGTTTGGCACAGTTTGCAATTTCTGCGCAAGATGAACAGGAATAGGGAGAAGCAATGAGAGACTAGCTGTTGGTGTCTGCACGGGCAAATTGAACGCTCATTTCCCACCAGGAAGAGGAATTAACCAAAGGCTCAGCGTGCCCGGCCGGAAACATATTAGGGCCTGAAGCAATCCTGCGGTTTTGCGGCCAGCTCACAAGAAAACGAGTTGAAGAAAGGAGCTCAGGGGCACTGTAATTCACAAACCTGCAGAGTTATGAATGACAGCTATCGTCCAAAAATGTACTGAAGTAAGTCTTCAAAGAGGACTTGAAAGCGGGGCAGAATTTCAGGAAAAAGATTTCAGGGGGTAGACTGGAATTGCACTTAAAGCGTAGAAAAAGAGGCAGAATGTCAACAATGATGCACTTGGCCGAAAAGGGCATATGCGTTTTTTCCTGAATATATTCAGGAAAAAACGCATACGCCCTTTTTGGCCAACCAAGCAAGCGTGTAAAGGAAATCTGCACTACAATGAAGTCTCACTGCCCCCCGGTCAAAAGGGCCATCTGAAAAAAGTGTAAAATCCAGAAAGACAGGACAGGTCATGGAGAACAGGGAGCCTTGTCATGCTGATGGGCGGGATGTAAATTGCCAACAACCACTCTGGAGAAGTGTATGGTTTTTCCAGAAACACGTAGGAAACAAAGCAACACAGCCTATGGCACTTCCACTTATGGTCCTATAGCTTAGGGAAATTAAATTCAAAAACACACAGCCACCCCAGAGTTTGGGACGGCTCTGTTTACAAGAACCTCGTCTACGGTACAAGTAAAATATCCCAGAAAGCAAAAAATGGATAAAGAAGTTGTGGTACGCACGTACAATGGAATATCACTCAGCAATGAAATCTACGTCATCAGTCCCGTAGCGGCATAATGAGTGGATTCAGGTACGATGATTCTACGAGAAATAAGTCACACAGAAAAAGAAACATCATAAGATATCACTAATACACGGAATGTAAAGTTGGCTACACATGAACTGAATTACAAAACAGAACAGGGTCTCAAATTTAGAAAACCAACTTATGCTTGCTTATGGGGAAAGGTGAGTTGGGGTGCTGCATAAAACCAGAGATTGAAATTAGCACAGTTACCGTTCCATAAGCCAAATATATAATAGACAAGCCCTACTCCTTGCTCAACGAAATGGACTCAACACCCCATATTCAACGCCTGGCAAGACACCTGACAAGTAAGAATCTTAAAACCCATGGATTTATATGTCTCCATAAGGAAATCAAGCGTGTGTACAGCGGCCTAAACGCAGCAGTGAAAATCCGATAAATCCCATTATCAAAATAAATTTCAAAAACAAAACACAATGACAGTGAAATAGAGAGCAATTCTTAAATAATTCATTCAGGGCTTGTGATGCAACCTGGCTTTA
Source organism: Delphinapterus leucas (assembly GCF_059928025.1). NCBI lineage: Eukaryota > Metazoa > Chordata > Mammalia > Artiodactyla > Monodontidae > Delphinapterus > Delphinapterus leucas. Next base: position 687,714 of record NW_028322267.1, read on the forward strand.
CCACATCTACACCCAGAGCTGGGTGAGACATAAGGCTGGACACTTTGGGCTGATAGCATTGGTGAGGTTCGGTGAGCAAACGCAGACCCTTTGAAGTCATACTGCATGGTACCCATTCCATGGGTCCCAACTCTCCAGGTTTAAGGGATTCTTCCTTCAGCTAAAACATGAATGGGAAACCCAGACTATCGTCCGCCGTGTGATTGGGAAACGTTTTCAAATGCATCTCAGTTTTCGTCCCCTGGTACTCGGGTTCACCATTCCAGACGCTTTACTAACACTCTCCCCACTTGGAGAGTCAGTGCCATTAACCTCCTGTTTGGCACAGTTTGCAATTTCTGCGCAAGATGAACAGGAATAGGGAGAAGCAATGAGAGACTAGCTGTTGGTGTCTGCACGGGCAAATTGAACGCTCATTTCCCACCAGGAAGAGGAATTAACCAAAGGCTCAGCGTGCCCGGCCGGAAACATATTATGGCCTGAAGCAATCCTGCGGTTTTGCGGCCAGCTCACAAGAAAACGAGTTGAAGAAAGGAGCTCAGGGGCACTGTAATTCACAAACCTGCAGAGTTATGAATGACAGCTATCGTCCAAAAATGTACTGAAGTAAGTCTTCAAAGAGGACTTGAAAGCGGGGCAGAATTTCAGGAAAAAGATTTCAGGGGGTAGACTGGAATTGCACTTAAAGCGTAGAAAAAGAGGCAGAATGTCAACAATGATGCACTTGGCTGAAAAGGGCGTATGCGTTTTTTCCTGAATATATTCAGGAAAAAACGCATACGCCCTTTTTGGCCAACCAAGCAAGCGTGTAAAGGAAATCTGCACTACAATGAAGTCTCACTGCCCCCCGGTCAAAAGGGCCATCTGAAAAAAGAGTAAAATCCAGAAAGACAGGACAGGTCATGGAGAACAGGGAGCCTTGTTATGCTGATGGGCGGGATGTAAATTGCCAACAGCCACTCTGGAGAAATGTATGGTGTATCCTGAAACACGTAGGAAACAAAGCAACACAGCCTATGTCACTTCCACTTATGGTCCTATAGCTTAGGGAAATTAAAATCAAAAACACACAGCCACCCCAAAGTTTGGGATGGCTCTGTTTACAAGAACCTTGTCTACGGTACAAGGTAAATATCCGAGAAAGGAAAAAATGGATAAAGAAGTTCTGGTACGCACGTACAATGGAATATCACTCAGCAATGAAATCTACGTCTTCAGGCCCATAGCGGCATAATGAGTGGATTCAGGTACGATGATTCTACAGAAATAAGTCACACAGAAAAAGAAACATCATAATATATCAGTAATACACGGAATGTAAACTTGGCTACACATAAACTGAATTACAAAACAGAACAGGGTCTCAAATTTAGAAAACCAACTTATGCTTGCTTATGGGGAAAGGTGAGTTGGGGTGCTGCATAAAACCAGAGATTGAAATTAGCACAGATACCGTTCCATAAGCCAAATATATAATAGAAAAGACCTACTCCTTGCTCAACGAAATGGACTCAACACCCCATATTCAATGCCTGGCAAGATACCTGACAAGTAAGAATCTTAAAACCCATGGATTTATATGTCTCCATAAGGAAATCAAGCGTGTGTACAGCGGCCTAAAGGCAGAAGTGAAAATCCGATAAATCCCATTATCAAAATAAATTTCAAAAACAAAACACAATGACAGTGAAATAGAGAGCAATTCTTAAATAATTCATTCAGGGCTTGTGATGCAACCTGGATTTACCACATCTACACCCAGAGCTGGGTGAGACATAAGGCTGGACACTTTGGGCTGATAGCATTGGTGAGGTTCGGTGAGCAAACGCAGACCCTTTGAAGTCATACTGCATGGTACCCATTCCATGGGTCCCAACTCTCCAGGTTTAAGGGATTCTTCCTTCAGGTAAAACATGCATGGGAAACCCACAGTACAGTGCACTGTGTGACCGGTAAACGTTTTCAAATGCATCTCAGTTTTCGTCCCCTGGTACTTGGGTTCAACATTTGAACGCTTTACTAACACTCTCCCCACTTGGAGAGTCAGTGCCATTAACCTCCTGTTTGGCACAGTTTGCAATTTCTGCGCAAGATGTACAGGAATAGGGAGAACCAATGAGAGACTAGCTGTAGGTGCCTGCACGGGCAAAAGGAGCGATCATTTCCGACCAGGAAGAGGAATTAAACAAAGGCTCAGCATGCCCTGCCGGAAAGAGACTTTGGCCTGAAGCAATCCTGCGGTTTTGCGGCCAGCTCACAAGAAAGCGAGTTGAAGACATGAGCTCAGGGGCACTGTAATTCACAAACGTGCAGAGTTATGAATGACAGCTATCGTCCAAAAATGTATTGAAGTAAGTCTTCCAAGAGGACTTGAAAGCGGGGCAGAATTTCAGGAAAACGATTTCAGGGGGTAGACTGGAATTGTACTAAAAGCATAGGAAAAGAGGCAGAATGTCGACAACGATGCACTTGGCCAAAAAGGGCGTATGCGTATTTTCCTGTCTTCAGGAAAAAACGCATACGCCCTTTTTGGCCAACCAAGCAAGCGTGTAAAGGAAATCTGCACTACAATGAAGTCTCACTGCCCCCACGGTCAAAAGAGCCATCTGAAAAAAGTGTAAAATCAAGAAAGGCAGGACAGGTCATGGAGAACAGGGAGCCTTGTCATGCTGATGGGCGGGATGTAAATTGCCAACAACCACTCTGGAGAAGTGTATGGTGTTTCCAGAAACACGTAGGAAACAAAGCAACACAGCCTATGGCACTTCCACTTATGGTCCTATAGCTTAGGGAAATTAAAATCAAAAACACACAGCCACCCCAGAGTTTGGGACGGCTCTGTTTACAAGAACCTCGTCTACGGTACAAGTAAAATATCCCAGAAAGTAAAAAATGGATAAAGAAGTTGTGGTACGCACGTACAATGGAATATCACTCAGCAATGAAATCTACGTCATCAGGCCCGTAGCGGCATAATGAGTGGATTCAGGTATGATGATTCTACGAGAAATAAGTCACACAGAAAAAGAAACATCATAAGATATGACTAATACACGGAATGTAAACTTGGCTACCCATGAACTGAATTACAAAACAGAACAGGGTCTCAAATTTAGAAAACCAACTTATGCTTGCTTATGGGGAAAGGTGAGTTGGGGTGCTGCATAAAACCAGAGATTGAAATTAGCACAGATACCGTTCCATAAGCCAAATATATAATAGACAAGACCTACTCCTTGCTCAACGAAATTGACTCAACACCCCATATTCAACGCCTGGCAAGATACCTGACAAGTAAGAATCTTAAAACCCATGGATTTATATGTCTCCATAAGGAAATCAAGCGTGTGTACAGCGGCCTAAACGCAGCAGTGAAAATCCGATAAATCCCATTATCAAAATAAATTTCAAAAACAAAACAAAATGACAGTGAAATAGAGAGCAATTCTTAAATAATTCATTCAGGGCTTGTGATGCAACCTGGATTTCCCACATCTACACCCAGAGCTGGGTGAGTCATAAGGCTGGACACTTCGGGCTGATAGCACTGGTGAGGTTCGGTGAGCAAACGCAGACCCTTTGAAGTCATACTGCATGGTACCCATTCCATGGGTTCCAAATTTCCAGGTTTAAGGGATTCTTCCTTCAGCTAAAACATGCATGGGAAACCCATAGTATGGTCCACCGTGTGATTGGGAAACGTTTTCAAATGCATCTCAGTTTTCGTCCCCTGGTACTCGGGTTCACCATTCCAGACGCTTTACTAACACTCTCCCCACTTGGAGAGTCAGTGCATTTAACCTCCTGTTTGGCACACTTTGCAATTTCTGCGCAAGATAAACAGGAATAGGGAGAAGCAATGAGAGACTAGCTGTAGGTGTCTGCACGGGCAAATGGAACGCTCATTTCCCACCAGGAAGAGGAATTAACCAAAGGCTCAGCGTGCCCTGCCGGAAAGAGATTATGGCCTGAAGCAATCCTGCGGATTTGTGGCCAGCTCACAAGAAAGCGAGTTGAAGGAAGCAGCTCAGGGGCACTGTAATTCACAAACCTGCAGAGTTATGAATGACAGCTATCGTCCAAAAATGTATAGAAGTAAGTCTTCGAAGAGGACTTGAAAGTGGGGCAGAATTTCAGGAAAACGATTTCAGGGGGTAGACTGGAATTGCACTTAAAGCATAGGAAAAGAGGCAGAATGTTGACAATGATGCACTTGGCCAAAAAGGGCGTATGCGTTTTTTCCTGAATATATTCAGGAAAAAACGCATACGCCCTTTTTGGCCAACCAAGCAAGCGTGTAAAGGAAATCTGCACTACAATGAAGTCTCACTGCCCCCCGGTCAAAAGGGCCATCTGAAAAAAGTGTAAAATCCAGAAAGGCAGGACAGGTCATGGAGAACAGGGAGCCTTGTTATGCTGATGGGCGGATTTAAATTGCCAACAGCCACTCTGGAAAAGTGTATGGTGTTTCCTGAAACACATAGGAAACAAAGCAACACAGCCTATGGCACTTCCACTTATGGTCCTATAGCTTAGGGAAATTAAAATCAAAAACACACAGCCACCCCAACGTTTGGGATGGCTCTGTTTACAAGAACCTCATCTACGGGAGAAGTTAAATATCCGAGAAAGCATAAAATGGATAAAGAAGTTGTGGTATGCTCGTACAATGGAATATCTCTCAGCAATGAAATCTACGTCATCAGGACCGTAGCGGCATAATGAGTGGATTCAGGTACGATGATTCTATGAGAAATAAGTCAGACAGAAAAAGAAACATCATAAGTTATCACTAATACACGGAATGTAAACTTGGCTACCCATGAACTGAATTACAAAACAGAACAGGGTCTCAAATTTAGCAAACCAACTTATGCTTGCTTATGGGGAAAGGTCAGTTGGGATGCTGCATAAAACCAGAGATTGAAATTAGCACAGATACCGTTCCATAAGCCAAATATATAATAGACAAAACCTACTCCTTGCTGAACGAAATGGACTCAACACCCTATATTCAACGCCTGGGAAGATACCTGACAAGTAAGAATCTTAAAACCCATGGATTTATATGTCTCCATAAGGAAATCAAGCGTGTGTACAGTGGCCTAAAAGCAGCAGTGAAAATCCGATAAATCCCATTATCAAAATGAATTTCAAAAACAAAACACAATGACAGTGAAATAGAGAGCAATTCTTAAATAATTCATTCAGGGCTTGTGATGCAACCTGTATTTACCACATCTACACCCAGAGCTGGATGAGACGTAAGGCTGGACACTTCGGGCTAATAGCATTGGTGAAGTTCGGTGAGCAAACGCAGACCCTTTGAAGTCATACTGCATGGTACCCATTCCATGGGTCCCAACTCTCCAGGTTTAAGGGATTCTTCCTTCAGCTAAAACATGCATGGGAAACCCAGAGTATGGTCCACCATGTGATTGGGAAACGTTTTCAAATGCATCTCAGTTTTCGTCCCCTGGTACTCGGGTTCAACATTTGAACGCTTTACTAACACTCTCCCCACTTGGAGAGTCAGTGCCATTAACCTCCTGTTTGGCACAGTTTGCAATTTCTGCGCAAGATGAACAGGAATAGGGAGAAGCAATGAGAGACTAGCTGTTGGTGTCTGCACGGGCAAATTGAACGCTCATTTCCCACCAGGAAGAGGAATTAACCAAAGGCTCAGCGTGCCCGGCCGGAAACATATTAGGGCCTGAAGCAATCCTGCGGTTTTGCGGCCAGCTCACAAGAAAAGGAGTTGAAGAAAGGAGCTCAGGGGCACTGTAATTCACAAACCTGCAGAGTTATGAATGACAGCTATCGTCCAAAAATGTACTGAAGTAAGTCTTCAAAGAGGACTTGAAAGCGGGGCAGAATTTCAGGAAAAAGATTTCAGGGGGTAGACTGGAATTGCACTTAAAGCGTAGAAAAAGAGGCAGAATGTCAACAATGATGCACTTGGCCGAAAAGGGCGTATGCGTTTTTTCCTGAATATATTCAGGAAAAAACGCATACGCCCTTTTTGGCCAACCAAGCAAGCGTGTAAAGGAAATCTGCACTACAATGAAGTCTCACTGCCCCCCGGTCAAAAGGGCCATCTGAAAAAAGTGTAAAATCCAGAAAGACAGGACAGGTCATGGAGAACAGGGAGCCTTGTCATGCTGATGGGCGGGATGTAAATTGCCAACAACCACTCTGGAGAAGTGTATGGTTTTTCCAGAAACACGTAGGAAACAAAGCAACACAGCCTATGGCACTTCCACTTATGGTCCTATAGCTTAGGGAAATTAAATTCAAAAACACACAGCCACCCCAGAGTTTGGGACGGCTCTGTTTACAAGAACCTCGTCTACGGTACAAGTAAAATATCCCAGAAAGCAAAAAATGGATTACGAAGTTGTGGTACGCACGTACAATGGAATATCACTCAGCAATGAAATCTACGTCATCAGTCCCGTAGCGGCATAATGAGTGGATTCAGGTACGATGATTCTACGAGAAATAAGTCACACAGAAAAAGAAACATCATAAGATATCACTAATACACGGAATGTAAAGTTGGCTACACATGAACTGAATTACAAAACAGAACAGGGTCTCAAATTTAGAAAACCAACTTATGCTTGCTTATGGGGAAAGGTGAGTTGGGGTGCTGCATAAAACCAGAGATTGAAATTAGCACAGTTACCGTTCCATAAGCCAAATATATAATAGACAAGCCCTACTCCTTGCTCAACGAAATGGACTCAACACCCCATATTCAACGCCTGGCAAGACACCTGACAAGTAAGAATCTTAAAACCCATGGATTTATATGTCTCCATAAGGAAATCAAGCGTGTGTACAGCGGCCTAAACGCAGCAGTGAAAATCCGATAAATCCCATTATCAAAATAAATTTCAAAAACAAAACACAATGACAGTGAAATAGAGAGCAATTCTTAAATAATTCATTCAGGGCTTGTGATGCAACCTGGCTTTACCACATCTACACCCAGAGCTGGGTGAGACATAAGGCTGGACACTTTGGGCTGATAGCATTGGTGAGGTTCGGTGAGCAAACGCAGACCCTTTGAAGTCATACTGCATGGTACCCATTCCATGGGTCCCAACTCTCCAGGTTTAAGGGATTCTTCCTTCAGATAAAACATGAATGGGAAACCCAGACTATCGTCCGCCGTGTGATTGGGAAACGTTTTCAAATGCATCTCAGTTTTCGTCCCCTGGTACTCGGGTTCACCATTCCAGACGCTTTACTAACACTCTCCCCACTTGGAGAGTCAGTGCCATTAACCTCCTGTTTGGCACAGTTTGCAATTTCTGCGCAAGATGAACAGGAATAGGGAGAAGCAATGAGAGACTAGCTGTAGGTGTCGGCACGGGCAAATGGAACGCTCATTTCCGACCAGGAAGAGGAATTAAACAAAGGCTCAGCGTGCCCTGCCGGAAAGAGACTTTGGCCTGAAGCAATCCTGCGGTTTTGCGGCCAGCTCACAAGAAAGCGAGTTGAAGACATGAGCTCAGGGGCACTGTAATTCACAAACCTGCAGAGTTATGAATGACAGCTATCGTCCAAAAATGTATTGAAGTAAGTCTTCCAAGAGGACTTGAAAGCGGGGCAGAATTTCAGGAAAACGATTTCAGGGGGTAGACTGGAATTGTACTAAAAGCATAGGAAAAGAGGCAGAATGTCGACAACGATGCACTTGGCCAAAAAGGGCGTATGCGTTTTTTCCTGAATATATTCAGGAAAAAACGCATACGCCCTTTTTGGCCAACCAAGCAAGGGTGTAATGGAAATCTGCACTACAATGAAGTCTCACTGCCCCCCGGTCAAAAGGGCCATCTGAAAAAAATGTAAAATCCAGAAAGTCAGGACAGGTCATGGAGAACAGGGAGCCTTGTCATGCTGATGGGCGGGATGTAAATTGCCAACAACCACTCTGGAGAAGTGTATGGTGTTTCCAGAAACACGTAGGAAACAAAGCAACACAGCCTATGGCACTTCCACTTATGGTCCTATAGCTTAGGGAAATTAAAATCACAAACACACAGCCACCCCAAAATTTGGGATGGCTCTGTTTACAAGAACCTTGTCTACGGTACAAGTTAAATATCCGAGAAAGGAAAAAATGGATAAGGAAGTTCTGGTACGCACGTACAATGGAATATCACTCAGCAATGAAATCTACGTCTTCAGGCCCGTAGCGGCATAATGAGTGGATTCAGGTACGATGATTCTACGAGAAATATGTCACACAGAAAAAGAAACATCATAATATATCAGTAATACACGGAATGTAAACTTGGCTACACATAAACTGAATTACAAAACAGAACAGGGTCTCAAATTTAGAAAACCAACTTATGCTTGCTTATGGGGAAAGGTGAGTTGGGGTGCTGCATAAAACCAGAGATTGAAATTAGCACAGATACCGTTCCATAAGCCAAATATATAATAGACAAGCCCTACTACTTGCTCAACGAAATGGACTCAACACACCATATTCAACGCCTGGCAAGATACCTGACAAGTAAGAATCTTAAAACCCATGGATTTATATGTCTCCATAAGGAAATCAAGCGTGTGTACAGCAGCCTAAACGCAGCAGTGAAAATCCGATAAATCCCATTATCAAAATAAATTTCAAAACCAAAACACATTGACAGTGAAATAGAGAGCAATTCTTAAATAATTCATTCAGGGCTTGTGATGCAACCTGGATTTACCACATCTACATCCAGAGCTGGGTGAGATATACGGCTGGACACTTCGGGCTGATAGCATTTGTGAGGTTCGGTGAGCAAACGCAGACCCTTTGTAGTCACTGCATGGTACCCATTCCATGGTTCCCAGCTCTCCAGGTTTAAGGGATTCTTCCTTCAGCTAAGACATGCATGGGAAACCCAGAGTATTGTCCACCGTGTGATTGGGAAACGTTTTCAAATATATCTCAGTTTTCGAACCCTGGTACTCGGGTTCACCATTCCAGACACTTTACTAACATTCTCCCCACTTGGAGAGTCAGTGCCTTTAACCTCCTGTTTGGCACAGTTTGCAATTTCTCCGCAAGATTAACAGGAATAGGGAGAAACAATGAGAGACTAGCTGTAGGTGTCTGCACGGGCAAATGTAACGCTCATTTCCCACCAGGAAGAGGAATTCACCAAAGGCTCAGTGTGCCCTGACGGAAACAGATTAGGGCCTGCAGCAATCCTGCGGTTTTGCGGCCAGCTTACAAGAAAGCGAGTTGAGGAAACGAGCTCAGGGGCACTGTAATTCACAAACCTGCAGAGTTATGAATGACACCTATCGTCCAAAAATGTATTGAAGTAAGTCTTCGAATAGGACTTGAAAGCGGGGCAGAATTTCAGGAAAACGATTTCAGGGGGTAGACTGGAATTGCACTTAAAGCATAGGAATAGAGGCAGAATGTCGACAATGATGCACTGGCCAAAAAGTGCATATGCGTTTTTTCCTGAATATATTCAGGAAAAAACGCATACGCCATTTTTGGCCAAGCAAGCAAGCAGGTAAATGAAATCTGCACTACAATGAAGTCTCACTGCCCCCCGGTCAAAAGGGGCATCTGAAAAAGTGTAAAATTCAGAAAGGCAGGACAGGTCATGGAGAACAGGGAGACTTGTTATGCTGATGGGGGGGATGTAAATTGCAAACAGCCACTCTGGAGAAGTGTATGGGGTTTCCTGAAACACGTAGGAAACAAAGCAACGGAGCCTATGTCACTTCCACTTATGGTCCTATAGCTTAGGGAAATTTAAATCAAAAACACACAGCCACCCCAAAGTTTGGGACAGCTCTGTTTACAAGAACGTCGTCTACGGTACAAGTTAAATATCCCAGAATGTGAAAAATGGTTAAAGAAGTTGTGGTACGCACGTACAATGGAATATCACTCACCAATGAAATCTATGTCATCAGGCCCGTCGCGGCATATTGAGTGGATCCAGGTACGATGATTCTAAGTGAAATAAGTCACACAGAAAATGAAACATCATAAGATATCACTAATACACGGAATGTAAACTTGGCTACACATGAACTGAATTACAAAACAGAACAGGGTCTCAAATTTAGAACACCAACTTATGCTTGCTTATGGGGAAAGGTGAGGTGGGGTGCTGCATAAAACCAGAGATAGAAATTAGCACACATACCTTTCCATAAGCCAAATATGTAATAGTCAAGACTTACACCTTGCTCAACGAAATGGACTAAACACAACATATTCAACTCCTAGGATTACACATGACTAGTAAGAATCTTCAAATCCATGGATTTATATGTCTCCGTAAGAGAATCAAGTGTGTGTACAGCTGCATGATGGCAGCAGAGAAAATCCGATAAATCCCATTATCAAAATAAACTACAAAAACAAACACAATGACAGTGAAATAGAGAGCAATTCTTAAATAATTCATTCAGGGCTTGTGATGCAACCTGGATTTACCACATCTACACCTAGAGCTGAGTGAGACATAAGGTTCGACACTTTGGGCTGATAGCATTGGTGAGGTTCGGTGAGAAAATGCAGGCCATTTGAAGTCATACTGCATGGTACCCATTGCATGGGTCCCACCTCTCCAGGTTTAAGGGATTCTTCCTTCAGGTAAAACACGCATGGGAAACCCAGAATATGGTCCACCGTGTGACCGGGAAACCTTTTTAAATGCATCTCAGTTTTCTTCCCCTCATACTCGGTTTTACCATTCCAGACGCTTTACTAACTCTTTCCCCAATTGGAGAGTCAGTGCCTTTAACCTCCTGTTTGGCACAGTTTGGAATTTCTGAGCAAGATGAACAGGAATAGGGAGAACCAATGAGAGATTAGCTGTAGGTGTCTGCACGAGGAAATTTAACGCTCATTTCCCATCAGGAAGAGGAATTAGCCAAAGGCTCAACATGCCGTGCCGGAACCAGATTAGGGCCTGAAGCAATCCTGCGGTTTTGCGGCCAGCTCACAAGAAAGCGAGTTGAAGAATGGAGCTCAGGGGCACTGTAATTCACAAACCTGCAGAGTTATAAATGACAGCTATCGTCCAAAAATATATTGAAGTAAGGCTGCAAAGAGGACTTGAACGCGGGGCAGAATTCCAGGAATACGATTTCAGGAGGTAGATGGGAAGTCCTCTGAAAGTATAGGAGAAGAGGCAGAACTTCGACAATGATGCACTTGGTCAAAAAGGGCATATGCGTTTCTTCCAGGGCCCTCATTAAAGAGGGTAGGAGGCTCCCAGCATGCTTCAGTGGCCAACAGAGGGCCTACGTCGCCAAGGCGACGTGAGCCATCCAGGCAGGAGTGACCTCACATCAGAGCGCCCACCTCACAGAAGGGTAAGGAACCCAGTCATGATCAGACTCTCACCAGAGTGCCCACATAAGCAAGGGGCTGGGAATCAGGCACGAGTGTCCTCACACCCGTGGGGCCACATCATCGAAAGTTGAGGTACCCAGCACATGTGACCTCAAACCAGAAGACCCACATCACCATGGGTCTCAGAGCGAGGCAGGCAGGATTAACCTCAAAACACATGGCCCATTGTATAAAAAGGTGAGGAATCCAGCAGTTGGAACATCCCAGCAGGCGGCCCAGAGCACCGAGGCTATGGGATCCAGGCAGTGATGAACTCACAACAGAGGGCCCTCATCGTGATACTGTAAGCAACCCAGCCGTTGTGACCTCAGAGCACAAGGCCCACATCCCCATGGGGAAGGGAACCAAGCAGGAGTGTCATCGCACCAGTGGGCACACAACAGAAAATGTGGGGAGCCCAGCAGTTAGGGCCGGACGCCAGAGGGCCCTCATCACTGAGGAGAGGAGGCTCCCAGCAAGCTCCAACTTCTACCAGAGGGCCGACGTCGCCAATGCGGGGTGTGCCAGCCAGGCAGGAGTGAACTCAGAGCAGAGGGCCAACCACACAAAAGTGTGAGGAACCCAAAGGGGATCAGACTCTCACCAGAGGGCCCACATCACCAAGGGAATGGAAACCAGGCAGGAGTGTCCTCACACCAGTGGGGCCACATCACCGAAATGTGACGGACCCAGCACACGTGGCCTCAAACTACAGGACACACATCACCAAGGGGCTGGGAGTGAGGCAGGCAGGAGGAGCCTCAAAACAGAGGGCCCATTGCGTAAAAAAGGTGAGGAATCCCGCAGTTGGAACCTCCCAGCAGGCGGCCAGGAGCAGCGAGGCTATGGGATCCAGGCCTGACTGAACTCAAAACAGAGGGCCCACATTCTGACACTGTGAGCAACCCAGCCGTTGGGACCACAGAGCAGAAAGCCCACATCCCCTAGGGAAGGGACCCTGGCTGGAGTGTACTCACACGACAGGGCGCACATCAGAAAATTTTGGGAGCCCATGAGTTAGGGCCTGACGCCAGAGGGCCCTCATTACCGAGGGGAGGAGACTCCCAGCAGGCACCAACTCCCAACTGAGGGCCCACATCGCCAACGTGACGTGTGCCAGCCAGGCAGGAGTGACCTCACAGCAGAGGGCCCACCTCCCAGAAGTGTGAGGAATCCAGACAGGATCAGACTCTCACAAGAGGGCCCCAATCACCAAGGGGATGGGAACCAGGCAGGAGTGTCCTCACACCAGTGGGGCCACATCAATAAAGGTGAGGAAACCGGTACATGTGGCCTTAAACCAGAGGACCTACATCACAAAGGGGCTGGGAGTGAGTCAGGAAGTAGGAGCATAAAAACACAGGACCCAAAGAATAAAAAAGGTAAGGAATCCAGCAGTAGGAACCTCCCAGCAGTCGGCTCAGAGCACAGAGTCTATGGGATCTAGGCCTGAGTGAACTAACACCAGAGAGACAACATCATGAAACGGTGAACAACACAGGTGTTGGGACCTTAGAGCAGAAGGCCCACATGCCCATGGGGATGGGAACCTCGCAGGAGTGTCCTCGCACCACTTAGCACGTATCAGAAAATGTGGGTACCCAGCAGTTAGGGCCTGACGCTAGAGGGCCCCCATCACCGAGGGGAGGAGGCTCCCAGCAGGCTCCAAGTGCCACAAGAGGGCCGATGTTGCCCAGGTGGGGTGTGCCAGCCAGGCAGGAGTGACCTCACAGCAGAGGGCCCACCTCACAGAAGGGTGAGGAACCCAGCCAGGATCAGACTCTCACCAGAGGGCCCACATCATCAAGGGGATAGGAAGCAGGCAGGAGTGTCCTCACACCAGTGTGGCCACATCATCCAAAGGCGAGGGACCCAGCACACGTGGCCTCACACCAGAGGACACACATCACCAAGGGACTGGGAGTGAGGCAGGCAGGAGGAGTCTCAAAACAGAGGGTCCATAGAAGAAAAAAGGTGAGGAATCCCGCAGTTGGAACCTCCCAGCAGGTGGCCAGGAGCAGCGAGGCTATGGGATCCAGGCCGGAGAGAACTCACAGCAGAGGGCCCTCATCATGAAACTGAGCAACCCACGGTTGGGACCTCAGAGCAGAAGGCCCACATTCCCATGGGGTTGGGAACCTGGCACGAGTGTACTCGAACCACAGGGCGCATATCAGAAAATATTGGGAGCCCAGGAATTAGGGCCTGACGCCAGAGGGCCCTCATTACCGAGGGCAGGAGACCCCCAGCAGGCACCAAATCCCACCAGAGGGCCGACTTCGCCAAGGCGGGGTGTGCCAGCCAGGCAGGAGTGACGTCAGAGAAGAGGGCCCACCTCACAGAAGTGTGAGGAACCCAACCAGGATCAGACTCTCAGCGGATGGCCCACATCACCAAGGGGATGGGAACCAGGCAGGAGTGTCCTCACACCAGTGGGGCCACATCAGCCAAAGGTGAGGAACCCAGCACATGTGGCCTCAAACCACAGGACACACATCACCAAGGGGCTGGGAGTGAGGCAGGTGTCCGGAGGGGCACATTTAACTCTAATTTCCCACCAGGAAGAGGAATTAACCAAAGGCTCAGAGTGCCGTGCCAGACCCTGATTATGGCCTAAAGCAAACCTGCGGTTCTGTGGCCAGCTTTCAAGGAAACGAGTTAAGAAAGGAAATCACAGGCACTGTAATTCACAAACCTGCAGAGTTATAAATGACAGCTATTGGCAAAAATATACTGAAGTAAGTCTGCAAAGAGGACTTCAAAACGAGGCAGAATTGCAGGAATCATATTTCAGGAGGTAGATTGGAATTGCGTTTAAAGCATGTGAAAAGCGGCAGATCTTTGACAGTGATGCACTTGGACAAAAGTGCGTAAACATTTTTTCCTGAATATATTCAGGAAAAAACACATATGCCCTTTTTGGCCAACCAAGCACTCGAGCAATGGAAATCCGCACTACAATGAAGTCTCATTTCCCATTCGTCAAAAGGGCCATCTGAAAAATGTGTAAAAACCAGAAACACAGGACAGGCCATGGAGAACAGGGAGCCTTGTTATGCTGATGGGCGGGATGTAAATTGCCAACAGACACTCTGGAGATGTTTATGGTGTATCCTGAAACATCTGAAAAACAAAGCTACAGACCCTAGGGCACTTCCACTTTTGGCCCTATAGCTTAGGAAAATTAAAATCAACAAGACACAGCCAACACCAAATTTAGGGCTGCTGTGTTTACAAGAACCTTGAGTCCAGTACAAATTAAATATCCCAGAAAGAAAAATATGGATAAAGGAGTTGTGCTACTTACGTACAATGGAATATCACTCAGCAATGAAATCAATGTCATCAGGCCTGTAGCAGCAAATTGAGTGGATTTAAGTATGATGATTCTAAGAGAAATATGTCACACAGAGAAAGGTAATTATCATAAGATATCACTAATAGAGAGAGTGTAAACTTGGCTACACATAAACTGAATTCCAAAACCGAACAGAGTCTCACATTTAGATAAAAACTTATGCTTGCTTAAGGGGAAAGTTGAGTTGCGGTGCTGTATAAAACCAGAGATTGAAATTAGCACACATACCGTTCCATAAGCCAAATATGTAATAGACAAGACCTACTCTTTGCTCAACGAAATAGACTCATCCATGGTGTATCACCTCACACCTGTTAGAATGGGCATCATCAGAAAATCTACAAACAACAAATGCTGGAAAGGGTGTGGAGATAAGGAACCCTCTTCCGCTATTGTTGGGAATGAAATTGATACAGTCACTGTGGAGAAAGTTATGGAGTTTCTTATAAAACTAAGAATAGAATTACCATATGATACAGCAGTCCCACTACTGGGCATATACCCAGACAAAACCATAAATCAAAAAGAGACATTCACCGCAATGTTCATTGCATCACTATTTACAATATCCAGGTAATGGAAGCAACCTAAATGCCCACAGACAGACGAATGCATAAAGACGTGGTACATATATAAAATGGAATATTACTAAGCCATAAAAAGGAATGAAATTGGGTCATTTGTAGAGACGTTGATGGATCTAGAGACTGTCATACAGAGTGAAGTAAGTCAGAAAGAGAAAAAGAAATCTTGTCTATTAATGGCTATATGTGGAACCTAGACAAATTGTACAGATGAACCGTTTTGCAAGGCAGAAATAGAGCAACAGATGTAGACAACAAACGTATGGACACCAAGGGGGGAAAGCTGTTGGGGGGTGGTGGTGGGAGGAGTTGAGAGATTGGGATTGGCATGTATACATTTATATGTATAAAATAGATAACCAAAAAGAACCTGCTGTATAAAAAAATAAAATAAAATTCAAATTACAAAAAGTAAAACAGAAAAAATATTCTTCCCTTCACATACATGTATTTATATGAATAAATTATTTCCATGCTTATATCTGTAAATACAAAAAAGAGGAATAAAATCTACCTTGAACCAAAAAAGAAAAAAAAACAGAACCCACCAGCTACACAGAGGAAAACCGTATCAGGGCACTTGCTCCAGTTGTAAACAATTCTGAAGTTGGTCGGTGGTGGGGAATCATCTCCCATTCAGCCAGCAGGCCCCATGCAACAAGCGTCCTCATTGCAAAGCTGGGGGACCGTGCCGAGGCATCTGTGAGTAAACGTGGGCTGAGCCCCAGGCCAGCTGCTGCTGAAATGTTCCCACCCTTCCCAGGTAAAACACCTGAATATGTACAAGGACTTGAAAGCCTAGAGGAAGGGCCATGGGGCCACATGAGTGACAGCATGCCAGCCGACTTGGTGCCTGCAGGCCAGCCAGGATGGTCCTGGTCCTGGGTGCTCTTCTGGAAGCTTTCCATTTCCCTGCCTGAGATACCCCTGCTGTCCCGGCCCCCACTGCTTTCTTCCTCACTCACCTCTGCCCAGGGAGAAATTCCAGCGGCAGGTATGGGTGACACATCCTCTTCTTTAGCAGGTGGCATCTTGGCAACTGCTGCAGAAAGTCCAGCAGAGCCCCACTCACACTGGGCCACCCACAAAGCCGTGGCCTCTCACTCCCTCCCACCAGTCCAGCCCCAAGACTGCTGACAGGGCAGAGAAAATGGCGTCAGGCACAGCTGCAGGGGCTCTTGCTGCCTGGAGCGGTGTTTATATTGATCTGAACCCAGGCACACCTGGGGAGGGCTGGCCGGCACGGTCAGGCTTCCCAGGCCAGCCAATAATCACCCCTCAGGGGCTCACAGTTGCAGAAACTGGAACTTGCTGAATCGGCCAGGTCCAAGGAACAGGTGTGGGCTCCTGAGAGTCAGGATAGACAAGGGGCTGCAGCTCTGGCTTGTTTTCTAATTATATTATCTGGCCCTTGAGTGGGAGACAACTTCAAGAAAACCCTCTCCTAATGAGAGGAACCCAGGAGTCAGGGAGAGGAGGGGTGGCTGGTGGGTGGAGACAGAGGCCTGGTGCCCCGGGTGCAGTGGAAGTCTCTGGAACACCAGGTGGAGGGAGGCCACACAGAGTGATGCCCAGGGTCACAGACCTGTCGGAGCTGCTGTTTGTTAGTTCAAGTCCTGCTCTGAGGTGCTCTGTGTCAGATCTGAGTGACAGGTGAGCTGGGAGTGCTCTGCAATGAGGGCGATATGCACGGTTCCTGTGTTCCCAGCCCTGCCATGGTACCTGCAAGGGTAGCTCTGTATCCTGGGAGGGGCCTGACCACGAGAGCCCCGTGGGCTGGGGTGGGGTACCTGCCCAGGTGAGCTCCATATCCTGGGATTGGCCTGACCTCGAGAGCCCCATGGGCTGCTGGAGTCCTGGTAAAGGATGTCAGGACAGTCAGTGAAGCCACCGAGGATATACCTCCAGTAGTTCCTAAATCCTACACCCTGCTGGTCATTCTACCAACCACCAGGACATGGTATTCTGTATTAGTCTTCAATGATGCCTTCTTTTGTATTCTATTAGTCCCAGAGTCACAAGAAATTTTGGCTTGTGAGTGGCAGGACTCAACATACAACTAAAACAATACTTCCGGGCCGTGTTGCCCCAAGGGTTCAAAAATTCCCACACCATCTTTGGGGAAAGCTCAGCTAAAGACCTAAAAGTTCTACCTCTGGAAAAGGAAACACTCCTTCAATATGCAGACGACATTCTGATCGCCAGCCCTACTAAGGATACCTCTGAACTACGAAGCCAATAAAGGATACAAGTTGTCCAAGAAAAAGCTCAAATATCACAGACTACGGTGACCTGCCTGGGCTTCATTCTCACAGAAGGTCGGAGAAGCCCATCCCAGGAAAGGGAAGAAACAATTTACAGCCTTACCCATTTCTAAAACTAGAAGACAGCTTAGGGGTTCCTGGGGAGGCCAGGGTTTGCTGCTTCTGGATCCCTAACTACAGTCTACTAGCTCGGCCTCTATATGAAACACTGAAAGGAAAAGGTGATGATCCTTTTGAATAGAATGCAGAAGTGGCCTTTCAAGAATGGAAAGAGCAGTCAATTCAGACCCTTGCCCTGGAACTCCCTAATTTAGCTAAACCCTTTGACCTTTACATTCCTGGTGAACGGTGAATCGCCACTGGAGTATTAGTGCAAAACCTGGGACCACTTGAAATGGAACAATGCAAGAATGCGATCCAGGTAGGATAAACTACGGTCACCAAGGGGCTTGGCCCACCGCCACATCTGGCCAAGATACTGGCAGTATCTGATAACCTGGAAATCAGCAGCCCAAAAGGCCACCTCCCTCCTAAGGGAAAAGGAACCCTCGTGGTGATCCTAACCCCCAACCATGCCCTGAAGTTGCAGGGTTGGCTCCGTGGGCACACTGATCTTGAGGGAGGAGGCCCTCCAACTCCAACCTCCATAGAGATAACCGGGGCAAAGGGGCACCATGACGACTCATGTGAAGGTGTCTGCACATGCAAATTTAACGCTCATTTCCCACAAGGAAGAGGAATTAACCAAAGGCTCAGCATGCCATGCCGGAACTATATTAGGGCCTGAAGCAATCCTTCGGGTTTGTGGCCAGCTCACAAGAAAGCGAGTTGAAGAAAGGAGCTCAGGGGCACTGTAATTCACAAACCTGCAGAGTAATGAATGACAGCTATCGTCCAAAAATGTTTTGAAGTAAGTCTTCGAAGAGGACTTGAAATCGGGGCAGAATTTCAGGAAAACGATTTCAGGGGGTAGACTGGAATTGCACTTAAAGAATAAGATTAGAGGCAGAATGTCGACAATGATGCACTTGGCCAAAAAGGGCGTATGCGTTTTTTCCTGAATATATTCAGGAAAAAACGCATACGCACTTTTTGGCCAACCAAGCAAGCGTGTAAAGGAAATCTGCACTACAATGAAGTCTCACTGCCGCCCGGTCAAAAGGGCCATCTGAAAAAAGTGTAAAATCCAGAAAGGCAGGACAGGTCTTGGAGAACAGGGAGCCTTGTTATGCTGATGGGCGGGATGTAAATTGCCAACAGCCACTCTGGAGAAATGTATGGTGTATCCTGAAACACGTAGGAAACAAAGCAACACAGCCTATGTCACTTCCAATATGGTCCTATAGCTTAGGGTAATTAAAATCACAAACACACAGCCACCCCAAAGTTTGGGATGGCTCTGTTTACAAGAACCTTGTCTACGGTACATGTTAAATATCCAAGAAAGCAAAAAATGGATAAAGAAGTTGTGGTACGCACGTACAATGGAATATCACTCAGCAAAGAAATCTACGTCTTCAGGCCCATAGCGGCATAATGAGTGGATTCAGTACGATGATTCTACGAGAAATACGTCACCCAGAAAAAGAAACATCATAATATATAAGTAATACACGGAATGTAAACTTGGCTACACATAAAGAGAATTACAAAACAGAACAGGGTCTCAAATTTAGAAAACCAACTTATGCTTGCTAATGGGGAAAGGTGAGTTGGGGTGCTGCATAAAACCAGAGATTGAAATTAGCACAGATACCGTTCCATAAGCCAAATATATAATAGACAAGACGTACTCCTTGCTCAACGAAATGGACTCAACACCCCATATTCAACGCCTTGCAAGATACCTGACAAGTAAGAATCTTAAAACCCATGGATTTATATGTCTCCATATTGAAATCAAGCGTGTGTACAACAGCCTAAATGCAGCAGTGAAAATCCGATAAATCCCATTATCAAAATAAATTTCAAAAACAAAACACAATGACAGTGAAATAGAGAGCAATTCTTAAATAATTCATTCAGGGCTTGTGATGCAACCTGGATTTACCACATCTACACCCAGAGCTGGGTGAGACATAAGGCTGGACACTTCGGGCTGATAGCATTGGTGAGGTTCGGTGAGCAAACGCAGACCCTTTGAAGTCAAACTGCATGGTACCCATTCCATGGGTCCCAACTCTCCAGGTTTAAGGGATTCTTCCTTCAGCTAAAACATGCATGGGAAACCCACAGTACAGTGCACTGTGTGACCGGGAAACGTTTTCAAATGCATCTCAGTTTTCGTCCCCTGGTACTCGGGTTCACCATTCCAGACGCTTTACTAACACTCTCCCCACTTGGAGAGTCAGTGCCATTAACCTCCTGTTTGGCACAGTTTGCAATTTCTGCGCAAGATGTACAGGAATAGGGAGAACCAATGAGAGACTAGCTGTAGGTGCCTGCACGGGCAAAAGGAACGCTCATTTCCGACCAGGAAGAGGAATTAAACAAAGGCTCAGCAAGCCCTGCTGGAAAGAGATTACGGCCTGAAGCAATCCTGCGGTTTTGCGGCCAGCTCACAAGAAAACGAGTTGAAGACATGAGTTCAGGGGCACTGTAATTCACAAACCTGCAGAGTTATGAATGACAGCTATCGTCCAAAAATGTATTGAAGTAAGTCTTCGAAGAGGACTTGAATGCGGGGCAGAATTTCAGGAAAACGATTTCAGGGTGTAGACTGGAATTGTACTAAAAGCATAGGAAAAGAGGCAGAATGTCGACAACGATGCACTTGGCCAAAAAGGGCGTATGCGTTTTTTCGTGAATATATTCAGGAAAAAACGCATACGCCCTTTTTGGCCAACCAAGCAAGCGTGTAAAGGAAATCTGCACTACAATGAAGTCTCACTGCCCCCCCGGTCAAAAGGGCCATCTGAAAAAAGTGTAAAATCCAGAAAGGCAGGACAGGTCATGGAGAACAGGGAGCCTTGTCATGCTGATGGGCGGGATGTAAATTGCCAACAACCAATCTGGAGAAGTGTATGGTGTTTCCAGAAACACGTAGGAAACAAAGCAACACAGCCTATGTCACTTCCACTTATGGTCCTATAGCTTAGGGAAATTAAAATCAAAAACACACAGCCACCCCAGAGTTTGGGACGGCTCTGTTTACAAGAACCTCGTCTACGGTACAAGTAAAATATCCCAGAAAGCAAAAAATGGATAAAGAAGTTGTGGTACGCACGTACAATGGAATATCACTCAGCAATGAAATCTACTTCATCAGGCCCGTAGCGGCATAATGAGTGGATTCAGGTATGATGATTCTACGAGAAATAAGTCACACAGAAAAAGAAACATCATAAGATATGACTAATACACGGAATGTAAACTTGGCTACCCATGAACTGAATTACAAAACAGAACAGGGTCTCAAATTTAGAAAACCAACTTATGCTTGCTTATGGGGAAAGGTGAGTTGGGGTGCTGCATAAAACCAGAGATTGAAATTAGCACAGATACCGTTCCATAAGCCAAATATATAATAGACAAGACCTACTCCTTGGTCAACGAAACGGACTCAAAGCCTGGGAATATACCTGACAAGTAAGAATCTTAAAATCCATGGATTTATATGTCTCCATAAGGAAATCAAGCGTGTGTACAGCAGCCTAAACGCAGCAGTGAAAATCCGATAAATCCCATTATCAAAATAAATTTCAAAACCAAAACACATTGACAGTGAAATAGAGAGCAATTCTTAAATAATTCATTCAGGGCTTGTGATGCAACCTGGATTTACCACATCTACACCCAGAGCTGGGTGAGATATACGGCTGGACACTTCGGGCTGATAGCATTTGTGAGGTTCGGTGAGCAAACGCAGACCCTTTGTAGTCATACTGCATGGTACCCATTCCATGGTTCCCAGCTCTCCAGGTTTAAGGGATTCTTCCTTCAGCTAAGACATGCATGGGAAACCCAGAGTATTGTCCACCGTGTGATTGGGAAACGTTTTCAAATATATCTCAGTTTTCGAACCCTGGTACTCGGGTTCACCATTCCAGACACTTTACTAACATTCTCCCCACTTGGAGAGTCAGTGCCTTTAACCTCCTGTTTGGCACAGTTTGCAATTTCTCCGCAAGATTAACAGGAATAGGGAGAAACAATGAGAGACTAGCTGTAGGTGTCTGCACGGGCAAATGGAACGCTCATTTCCCACCAGGAAGAGGAATTCACCAAAGGCTCAGTGTGCCCTGACGGAAACAGATTAGGGCCTGCAGCAATCCTGCGGTTTTGCGGCCAGCTTACAAGAAAGCGAGTTGAGGAAACGAGCTCAGGGGCACTGTAATTCACAAACCTGCAGAGTTATGAATGACACCTATCGTCCAAAAATGTATTGAAGTAAGTCTTCGAATAGGACTTGAAAGCGGGGCAGAATTTCAGGAAAACGATTTCAGGGGGTAGACTGGAATTGCACTTAAAGCATAGGAATAGAGGCAGAATGTCGACAATGATGCAGTGGCCAAAAAGTGCGTATGCGTTTTTTCCTGAATATATTCAGGAAAAAACGCATACGCCATTTTTGGCCAAGCAAGCAAGCAGGTAAATGAAATCTGCACTACAATGAAGTCTCACTGCCCCCCGGTCAAAAGGGCCATCTGAAAAAGTGTAAAATTCAGAAAGGCAGGACAGGTCATGGAGAACAGGGAGACTTGTTATGCTGATGGGGGGGATGTAAATTGCAAACAGCCACTCTGGAGAAGTGTATGGGGTTTCCTGAAACACGTAGGAAACAAAGCAACGGAGCCTATGTCACTTCCACTTATGGTCCTATAGCTTAGGGAAATTAAAATCAAAAACACACAGCCACCCCAGAGTTTGGGACGGCTCTGTTTACAAGAACCTCGTCTACGGTACAAGTTAAATATCCCAGAATGTGAAAAATGGTTAAAGAAGTTGTGGTACGCACGTACAATGGAATATCACTCACCAATGAAATCTATGTCATCAGGCCCGTCGCGGCATATTGAGTGGATCCAGGTACGATGATTCTAAGTGAAATAAGTCACACAGAAAATGAAACATCATAAGATATCACTAATACACGGAATGTAAACTTGGCTACACATGAACTGAATTACAAAACAGAACAGGGTCTCAAATTTAGAACACCAACTTATGCTTGCTTATGGGGAAAGGTGAGGTGGGGTGCTGCATAAAACCAGAGATAGAAATTAGCACACATACCTTTCCATTAGCCAAATATGTAATAGTCAAGACTTACACCTTGCTCAACGAAATGGACTAAACACACCATATTCAACTCCTAGGATTACACATGACTAGTAAGAATCTTCAAATCCATGGATTTATATGTCTCCGTAAGAGAATCAAGTGTGTGTACAGCTGCATGAAGGCAGCAGAGAAAATCCGATAAATCCCATTATCAAAATAAACTACAAAAACAAACACAATGACAGTGAAATAGAGAGCAATTCTTAAATAATTCATTCAGGGCTTGTGATGCAACCTGGATTTACCACATCTACACCTAGAGCTGAGTGAGACATAAGGTTCGACACTTTGGGCTGATAGCATTGGTGAGGTTCGGTGAGAAAATGCAGGCCATTTGAAGTCATACTGCATGGTACCCATTGCATGGGTCCCACCTCTCCAGGTTTAAGGGATTCTTCCTTCAGGTAAAACACGCATGGGAAACCCAGAATATGGTCCACCGTGTGACCGGGAAACCTTTTTAAATGCATCTCAGTTTTCTTCCCCTCATACTCGGTTTTACCATTCCAGACGCTTTACTAACTCTTTCCCCAATTGGAGAGTCAGTGCCTTTAACCTCCTGTTTGGCACAGTTTGGAATTTCTGAGCAAGATGAACAGGAATAGGGAGAACCAATGAGAGATTAGCTGTAGGTGTCTGCACGAGCAAATTTAATGCTCATTTCCCATCAGGAAGAGGAATTAGCCAAAGGCTCAACATGCCGTGCCGGAACCAGATTAGGGCCTGAAGCAATCCTGCGGTTTTGCGGCCAGCTCACAAGAAAGCGAGTTGAAGAATGGAGCTCAGGGGCACTGTAATTCACAAACCTGCAGAGTTATAAATGACAGCTATCGTCCAAAAATATATTGAAGTAAGGCTGCAAAGAGGACTTGAACGCGGGGCAGAATTCCAGGAATACGATTTCAGGAGGTAGATGGGAAGTCCTCTGAAAGTATAGGAGAAGAGGCAGAACTTCGACAATGATGCACTTGGTCAAAAAGGGCATATGCGTTTCTTCCAGGGCCCTCATTAAAGAGGGTAGGAGGCTCCCAGCATGCTTCAGTGGCCAACAGAGGGCCTACGTCGCCAAGGCGACGTGAGCCATCCAGGCAGGAGTGACCTCACATCAGAGCGCCCACCTCACAGAAGGGTAAGGAACCCAGTCATGATCAGACTCTCACCAGAGTGCCCACATAAGCAAGGGGCTGGGAATCAGGCACGAGTGTCCTCACACCCGTGGGGCCACATCATCGAAAGTTGAGGTACCCAGCACATGTGACCTCAAACCAGAAGACCCACATCACCATGGGTCTCAGAGCGAGGCAGGCAGGATTAACCTCAAAACACATGGCCCATTGTATAAAAAGGTGAGGAATCCAGCAGTTGGAACATCCCAGCAGGCGGCCCAGAGCACCGAGGCTATGGGATCCAGGCAGTGATGAACTCACAACAGAGGGCCCTCATCGTGATACTGTAAGCAACCCAGCCGTTGTGACCTCAGAGCACAAGGCCCACATCCCCATGGGGAAGGGAACCAAGCAGGAGTGTCATCGCACCAGTGGGCACACAACAGAAAATGTGGGGAGCCCAGCAGTTAGGGCCGGACGCCAGAGGGCCCTCATCACTGAGGAGAGGAGGCTCCCAGCAAGCTCCAACTTCTACCAGAGGGCCGACGTCGCCAATGCGGGGTGTGCCAGCCAGGCAGGAGTGACCTCAGAGCAGAGGGCCAACCACACAAAAGTGTGAGGAACCCAAAGAGGATCAGACTCTCACCAGAGGGCCCACATCACCAAGGGAATGGAAACCAGGCAGGAGTGTCCTCACACCAGTGGGGCCACATCACCGAAATGTGACGGACCCAGCACACGTGGCCTCAAACTACAGGACACACATCACCAAGGGGCTGGGAGTGAGGCAGGCAGGAGGAGCCTCAAAACAGAGGGCCCATTGCGTAAAAAAGGTGAGGAATCCCGCAGTTGGAACCTCCCAGCAGGCGGCCAGGAGCAGCGAGGCTATGGGATCCAGGCCTGACTGAACTCAAAACAGAGGGCCCACATTCTGACACTGTGAGCAACCCAGCCGTTGGGACCACAGAGCAGAAAGCCCACATCCCCTAGGGAAGGGACCCTGGCTGGAGTGTACTCACACGACAGGGCGCACATCAGAAAATTTTGGGAGCCCATGAGTTAGGGCCTGACGCCAGAGGGCCCTCATTACCGAGGGGAGGAGACTCCCAGCAGGCACCAACTCCCAACTGAGGGCCCACATCGCCAACGTGACGTGTGCCAGCCAGGCAGGAGTGACCTCACAGCAGAGGGCCCACCTCCCAGAAGTGTGAGGAATCCAGACAGGATCAGACTCTCACAAGAGGGCCCCAATCACCAAGGGGATGGGAACCAGGCAGGAGTGTCCTCACACCAGTGGGGCCACATCAATAAAGGTGAGGAAACCGGTACATGTGGCCTTAAACCAGAGGACCTACATCACAAAGGGGCTGGGAGTGAGTCAGGAAGTAGGAGCATAAAAACACAGGACCCAAAGAATAAAAAAGGTAAGGAATCCAGCAGTAGGAACCTCCCAGCAGTCGGCTCAGAGCACAGAGTCTATGGGATCTAGGCCTGAGTGAACTAACACCAGAGAGACAACATCATGAAACGGTGAACAACACAGGTGTTGGGACCTTAGAGCAGAAGGCCCACATGCCCATGGGGATGGGAACCTCACAGGAGTGTCCTCGCACCACTTAGCACGTATCAGAAAATGTGGGTACCCAGCAGTTAGGGCCTGACGCTAGAGGGCCCCCATCACCGAGGGGAGGAGGCTCCCAGCAGGCTCCAAGTGCCACAAGAGGGCCGATGTTGCCCAGGTGGGGTGTGCCAGCCAGGCAGGAGTGACCTCACAGCAGAGGGCCCACCTCACAGAAGGGTGAGGAACCCAGCCAGGATCAGACTCTCACCAGAGGGCCCACATCATCAAGGGGATAGGAAGCAGGCAGGAGTGTCCTCACACCAGTGTGGCCACATCATCCAAAGGCGAGGGACCCAGCACACGTGGCCTCACACCAGAGGACACACATCACCAAGGGACTGGGAGTGAGGCAGGCAGGAGGAGTCTCAAAACAGAGGGTCCATAGAAGAAAAAAGGTGAGGAATCCCGCAGTTGGAACCTCCCAGCAGGTGGCCAGGAGCAGCGAGGCTATGGGATCCAGGCCGGAGAGAACTCACAGCAGAGGGCCCTCATCATGAAACTGAGCAACCCACGGTTGGGACCTCAGAGCAGAAGGCCCACATTCCCATGGGGTTGGGAACCTGGCACGAGTGTACTCGAACCACAGGGCGCATATCAGAAAATATTGGGAGCCCAGGAATTAGGGCCTGACGCCAGAGGGCCCTCATTACCGAGGGCAGGAGACCCCCAGCAGGCACCAAATCCCACCAGAGGGCCGACTTCGCCAAGGCGGGGTGTGCCAGCCAGGCAGGAGTGACGTCAGAGAAGAGGGCCCACCTCACAGAAGTGTGAGGAACCCAACCAGGATCAGACTCTCAGCGGATGGCCCACATCACCAAGGGGATGGGAACCAGGCAGGAGTGTCCTCACACCAGTGGGGCCACATCAGCCAAAGGTGAGGAACCCAGCACATGTGGCCTCAAACCACAGGACACACATCACCAAGGGGCTGGGAGTGAGGCAGGTGTCCGGAGGGGCACATTTAACTCTAATTTCCCACCAGGAAGAGGAATTAACCAAAGGCTCAGAGTGCCGTGCCAGACCCTGATTATGGCCTAAAGCAAACCTGCGGTTCTGTGGCCAGCTTTCAAGGAAACGAGTTAAGAAAGGAAATCACAGGCACTGTAATTCACAAACCTGCAGAGTTATAAATGACAGCTATTGGCAAAAATATACTGAAGTAAGTCTGCAAAGAGGACTTCAAAACGAGGCAGAATTGCAGGAATCATATTTCAGGAGGTAGATTGGAATTGCGTTTAAAGCATGTGAAAAGCGGCAGATCTTTGACAGTGATGCACTTGGACAAAAGTGCGTAAACATTTTTTCCTGAATATATTCAGGAAAAAACACATATGCCCTTTTTGGCCAACCAAGCACTCGAGCAATGGAAATCCGCACTACAATGAAGTCTCATTTCCCATTCGTCAAAAGGGCCATCTGAAAAAAGTGTAAAAACCAGAAACACAGGACAGGCCATGGAGAACAGGGAGCCTTGTTATGCTGATGGGCGGGATGTAAATTGCCAACAGACACTCTGGAGATGTTTATGGTGTATCCTGAAACATCTGAAAAACAAAGCTACAGACCCTAGGGCACTTCCACTTTTGGCCCTATAGCTTAGGAAAATTAAAATCAACAAGACACAGCCAACACCAAATTTAGGGCTGCTGTGTTTACAAGAACCTTGAGTCCAGTACAAATTAAATATCCCAGAAAGAAAAATATGGATAAAGGAGTTGTGCTACTTACGTACAACGGAATATCACTCAGCAATGAAATCAATGTCATCAGGCCTGTAGCAGCAAATTGAGTGGATTTAAGTATGATGATTCTAAGAGAAATATGTCACACAGAGAAAGGTAATTATCATAAGATATCACTAATAGAGAGAGTGTAAACTTGGCTACACATAAACTGAATTCCAAAACCGAACAGAGTCTCACATTTAGATAAAAACTTATGCTTGCTTAAGGGGAAAGTTGAGTTGCGGTGCTGTATAAAACCAGAGATTGAAATTAGCACACATACCATTCCATAAGCCAAATATGTAATAGACAAGACCTACTCTTTGCTCAACGAAATAGACTCATCCATGGTGTATCACCTCACACCTGTTAGAATGGGCATCATCAGAAAATCTACAAACAACAAATGCTAGAAAGGGTGTGGAGATAAGGAACCCTCTTCCGCTATTGTTGGGAATGAAATTGATACAGTCACTGTGGAGAAAGTTATGGAGTTTCTTATAAAACTAAGAATAGAATTACCATATGATACAGCAGTCCCACTACTGGGCATATACCCAGACAAAACCATAAATCAAAAAGAGACATTCACCGCAATGTTCATTGCATCACTATTTACAATATCCAGGTAATGGAAGCAACCTAAATGCCCACAGACAGACGAATGCATAAAGACGTGGTACATATATAAAATGGAATATTACTAAGCCATAAAAAGGAATGAAATTGGGTCATTTGTAGAGACGTTGATGGATCTAGAGACTGTCATACAGCGTGAAGTAAGTCAGAAAGAGAAAAAGAAATCTTGTCTATTAATGGCTATATGTGGAACCTAGACAAATTGTACAGATGAACCGTTTTGCAAGGCAGAAATAGAGCAACAGATGTAGACAACAAACGTATGGACACCAAGGGGGGAAAGCTGTTGGGGGGTGGTGGTGGGAGGAGTTGAGAGATTGGGATTGGCATGTATACATTTATATGTATAAAATAGATAACCAAAAAGAACCTGCTGTATAAAAAAATAAAATAAAATTCAAATTACAAAAAGTAAAACAGAAAAAATATTCTTCCCTTCACATACATGTATTTATATGAATAAATTATTTCCATGCTTATATCTGTAAATACAAAAAAGAGGAATAAAATCTACCTTGAACCAAAAAAGAAAAAAAAACAGAACCCACCAGCTACACAGAGGAAAACCGTATCAGGGCACTTGCTCCAGTTGTAAACAATTCTGAAGTTGGTCGGTGGTGGGGAATCATCTCCCATTCAGCCAGCAGGCCCCACGCAACAAGCGTCCTCATTGCAAAGCTGGGGGACCGTGCCGAGGCATCTGTGAGTAAACGTGGGCTGAGCCCCAGGCCAGCTGCTGCTGAAATGTTCCCACCCTTCCCAGGTAAAACACCTGAATATGTACAAGGACTTGAAAGCCTAGAGGAAGGGCCATGGAGCCACATGAGCGACAGCATGCCAGCCGACTTGGTGCCTGCAGGCCAGCCAGGATGGTCCTGGTCCTGGGTGCTCTTCTGGAAGCTTTCCATTTCCCTGCCTGAGATACCCCTGCTGTCCCGGCCCCCACTGCTTTCTTCCTCACTCACCTCTGCCCAGGGAGAAATTCCAGCGGCAGGTATGGGTGACACATCCTCTTCTTTAGCAGGTGGCATCTTGGCAACTGCTGCAGAAAGTCCAGCAGAGCCCCACTCACACTGGGCCACCCACAAAGCCGTGGCCTCTCACTCCCTCCCACCAGTCCAGCCCCAAGACTGCTGACAGGGCAGAGAAAATGGCGTCAGGCACAGCTGCAGGGGCTCTTGCTGCCTGGAGCGGTGTTTATATTGATCTGAACCCAGGCACACCTGGGGAGGGCTGGCCGGCACGGTCAGGCTTCCCAGGCCAGCCAATAATCACCCCTCAGGGGCTCACAGTTGCAGAAACTGGAACTTGCTGAATCGGCCAGGTCCAAGGAACAGGTGTGGGCTCCTGAGAGTCAGGATAGACAAGGGGCTGCAGCTCTGGCTTGTTTTCTAATCATATTATCTGGCCCATGAGTGGGAGACAACTTCAAGAAAACCCTCTCCTAATGAGAGGAACCCAGGAGTCAGGGAGAGGAGGGGTGGCTGGTGGGTGGAGACAGAGGCCTGGTGCCCCGGGTGCAGTGGAAGTCTCTGGAACACCAGGTGGAGGGAGGCCACACAGAGTGATGCCCAGGGTCACAGACCTGTCGGAGCTGCTGTTTGTTAGTTCAAGTCCTGCTCTGAGGTGCTCTGTGTCAGATCTGAGTGACAGGTGAGCTGGGAGTGCTCTGCAATGAGGGCGATATGCACGGTTCCTGTGTTCCCAGCCCTGCCATGGTACCTGCAAGGGTAGCTCTGTATCCTGGGAGGGGCCTGACCACGAGAGCCCCGTGGGCTGGGGTGGGGTACCTGCCCAGGTGAGCTCCATATCCTGGGATTGGCCTGACCTCGAGAGCCCCATGGGCTGCTGGAGTCCTGGTAAAGGATGTCAGGACAGTCAGTGAAGCCACCGAGGATATACCTCCAGTAGTTCCTAAATCCTACACCCTGCTGGTCATTCTACCAACCACCAGGACATGGTATTCTGTATTAGTCTTCAATGATGCCTTCTTTTGTATTCTATTAGTCCCAGAGTCACAAGAAATTTTGGCTTGTGAGTGGCAGGACTCAACATACAACTAAAACAATACTTCCGGGCCGTGTTGCCCCAAGGGTTCAAAAATTCCCACACCATCTTTGGGGAAAGCTCAGCTAAAGACCTAAAAGTTCTACCTCTGGAAAAGGAAACACTCCTTCAATATGCAGACGACATTCTGATCGCCAGCCCTACTAAGGATACCTCTGAACTACGAAGCCAATAAAGGATACAAGTTGTCCAAGAAAAAGCTCAAATATCACAGACTACGGTGACCTGCCTGGGCTTCATTCTCACAGAAGGTCGGAGAAGCCCATCCCAGGAAAGGGAAGAAACAATTTACAGCCTTACCCATTTCTAAAACTAGAAGACAGCTTAGGGGTTCCTGGGGAGGCCAGGGTTTGCTGCTTCTGGATCCCTAACTACAGTCTACTAGCTCGGCCTCTATATGAAACACTGAAAGGAAAAGGTGATGATCCTTTTGAATAGAATGCAGAAGTGGCCTTTCAAGAATGGAAAGAGCAGTCAATTCAGACCCTTGCCCTGGAACTCCCTAATTTAGCTAAACCCTTTGACCTTTACATTCCTGGTGAACGGTGAATCGCCACTGGAGTATTAGTGCAAAACCTGGGACCACTTGAAATGGAACAATGCAAGAATGCGATCCAGGTAGGATAAAATACGGTCACCAAGGGGCTTGGCCCACCGCCACATCTGGCCAAGATACTGGCAGTATCTGATAACCTGGAAATCAGCAGCCCAAAAGGCCACCTCCCTCCTAAGGGAAAAGGAACCCTCGTGGTGATCCTAACCCCCAACCATGCCCTGAAGTTGCAGGGTTGGCTCCGTGGGCACACTGATCTTGAGGGAGGAGGCCCTCCAACTCCAACCTCCATAGAGATAACCGGGGCAAAGGGGCACCATGACGACTCATGTGAAGGTGTCTGCACATGCAAATTTAACGCTCATTTCCCACAAGGAAGAGGAATTAACCAAAGGCTCAGCATGCCATGCCGGAACTATATTAGGGCCTGAAGCAATCCTTCGGGTTTGTGGCCAGCTCACAAGAAAGCGAGTTGAAGAAAGGAGCTCAGAGGCACTGTAATTCACAAACCTGCAGAGTAATGAATGACAGCTATCGTCCAAAAATGTTTTGAAGTAAGTCTTCGAAGAGGACTTGAAATCGGGGCAGAATTTCAGGAAAACGATTTCAGGGGGTAGAATGGAATTGCACTTAAAGAATAAGATTAGAGGCAGAATGTCGACAATGATGCACTTGGCCAAAAAGGGCGTATGCGTTTTTTCCTGAATATATTCAGGAAAAAATGCATACGCCCTTTTTGGCCAACCAAGCAACCGTGTAAAGGAAATGTGCACTACAATGAAGTCTCACTGCCGCTCGGTCAAAAGGGCCATCTGAAAAATGTGTAAATTCCAGAAAGGCACGACAGGTCATGGAGAACAGGGAGCCTTGTTATGCTGATGGGCGGGATGTAAATTGCCAACAGCCACTCTGGAGAAGTGTATGGTGTTTCCTGAAACACGTAGGAAAAAAAGCAACACAGCCTATGGCACTTCCACTTATGGTCCTATAGCATAGAGAAATTAAAATCAAAATCACACAGCCACCCCAAAATTTGGGATGGCTCTGTTTACAAGAACCTCGTCTACGGTACAAGTTAAATATCCGAGAAAGCAAAAAATGGATAAAGAAGTTGTGGTACGCACGTACAATGGAATATCACTCAGCAATGAAACCTACGTCATCAGGCCTGTAGCGGCATAATGAGTGGATTCAGGTACGATGATTCTACGAGAAATAAGTCACACAGAAAAAGAAACATCATAAGATATCACTAATACACGGGATGTAAACTTGGCCACACATGAACTGAATTACAAAACAGAACAGGGTCTCAAATTTAGAAAACCAACTTATGCTTGCTTATGGGGAAAGGTGAGTTGGGGTGCTGCATAAAAGCAGAGATTGAAATTAGCACAGATACCATTCCATAAGCAAAATATATAATAGAAAATATCTACTCCTTGCTCAACGAAATGGACTCAACACCCCATATTCAACGCCTGGCAAGATACCTGACAATTAAGAATCTTAAAACCCATGGATTTATATGTCACCATAAGGAAATAAAGCGTGTGTACAGCGGCCTAAATGCAGCAGTGAAAATCCGATAAATCCCATTATCAAAATAAATTTCAAAAACAAAACACAATGACAGTGAAATAGAGAGCAATTCTTAAATAATTCATTCAGGGCTTGTGATGCAACCTGGATTTACCACATCTACACCCAGAGCTGGGTGAGATATAAGTCTGCACACTTCGGGCTGATAGCATTGGTGAGGTTCGGTGAGCAAACGCAGACCCTTTGAAGTCATACTGCATGGTACCCATTCCATGGCTCCCAACTCTCCAGGTTTAAGGGATTCTTCCTTCAGCTAAAACATGCATGGGAAACCCAGAGTATGGTCCACCGTGTGATTGGGAAACGTTTTCAAATGCATCTCAGTTTTCGAACCCTGGTACTCGGGTTCACCATTCCAGATGCTTTACTAACACTCTCCCCACTTGGAGAGTCAGTGCCTTTAACCTCCTGTTTGGCACAGTTTGCAATTTCTGCGCAAGATGAACAGGAATAGGGAGAACCAATGAGAGACTAGCTGTAGGTGTCTGCACGGGCAAATGGAACGCTCATTTCCCACCAGGAAGAGGAATTAACCAAAGGCTCAGCGTGCCCTGCCGGAAACAGATTAGGGCCTGAAGCAATCTTGCGGTTTTGCGGCCAGATCACAAGAAAGCGCGTTGAGGAAAGGAGCTCAGGGGCACTGTAATTCACAAACCTGCAGAGTTATGAATGACAGCTATCGTCCAAAAATGTACTGAAGTAAGTCTTCGAAGAGGACTTGAAAGCGGGGCAGAATTTCAGGAAAACGATTTCAGGGGGTAGGCTGGAATTGCACTTAAAGCATAGGAAAAGAGGCAGAATGTCGACAATGATGCACTTGGCCAAAAACGGCGTATGCGTTTTTTCCTGAATATATTCAGGAAAAAACGCATACGACCTTTTTGGCCAACCAGGCCGGCGTGTAAAAGAAATCTGCACTACAGTGAAGTCTCACTGCCCAGCGGTCAAAAGGGCCATCTGAAAAACGTGTAAAATCCAGAAAGGCAGGACAGGTCATGGAGAACAGGGAGCCTTGTCATGCTGATGGGCGGGATGTAAATTGCCAACAGCCACTCTGGAGAAGTGTATGGTGTTTCCTGAAACACGTAGGAAAC
Source organism: Delphinapterus leucas (assembly GCF_059928025.1). NCBI lineage: Eukaryota > Metazoa > Chordata > Mammalia > Artiodactyla > Monodontidae > Delphinapterus > Delphinapterus leucas. Next base: position 720,983 of record NW_028322267.1, read on the forward strand.
AAAGCAACACAGCCTATGGCACTTCCACTTATGGTCCTATAGCTTAGGGAAATTAAAATCAAAAACACACAGCCACCCCAAAGTTTGGGACGGCTCTGTTTACAAGAACCTCGTCTACAGTACAAGTTAAATATCCGAGAGAGCAGAAAATGGATAAAGAAGTTGTGGTACGCACGTACAATGGAATATCACTCAGCAATGAAATCTAAGTCATCAGGCCCGTGGCGTTATAATGAGTGGATTCAGGTACGATGATTTTACGAGAAAGAAGTCACACAGAAAAAGAAATATCATAGGAAATCACTAATACACGGAATGTAAACTTGCCTACACATGAACTGAATTACAAAACAGAACAGGGTCTCAAATTTAGAAAACCAACTTATGCTTGCATATGGGGAAAGGTGAGTTGGGGTGCTGCATTAAACCAGAGAGTGAAATTAGCACAGATACCTTTCCATAAGCTCAATATATAATAGACAAGACCTACTCCTTGCTCAACGAAACAGACGCAACGCCTGGGACTATACCTGACAAGTAAGAATCTTAAAATCCATGGATTTATATGTCTCCATAAGGAAGTCAAGCGTGTGTACAGCGGCCTAAATGCAGCAGTGAAAATCCGATAAATCCCATTATCAAAATAAATTTCAAAAACAAAACACAATGACAGTGAAATAGAGAGCAATTCTTAAATAATTCATAAAGGGATTGTGATGCAACCTGGAATTACCACATCTACACCCAGAGCTGGGTGAGACATAAGGCTGGACCCTTCGGGCTGAAAGCATTGGTGAGGTTCGGTGAGAAAACGCAGACCTCTTGAAGTCATACTGCATGGTACCCATTCCAAGGGTCCCAACTCTCCAGGTTTAAGGGATTCTTCCTTGAGCTAAAACATGCATGGGAAACCCAGAGTATGGTCCACCATGTGATTGGGAAACGTTTTCAAATTCATCTCAGTTTTCGTCCTCTGGTACTCGGGTTCACCATTCCAGACGCTTTACTAACACTCTCCCCACTTGGAGAGTCAGTGCCTTTAACCTCCTGTTTGGCACAGTTGGCAATTTCTGCGCAAGATGAACAGGCATAGGGAGAACCAATGAGAGACTAGCTGTTGGTGTCTTCACGGGCAAATTGAACGCTCATTTCCCACCAGGAAGAGGAATTAACCAAAGGCTCAGCGTGCCATGCCGGAAACAGATTAGGGCCTGAAGCAATCCTGCGGTTTTGCGGCCAGCTCACAAGAAAACGAGTTGAAGAAAGGAGCTCAGGGGCACTGTAATTCACAAACCTGCAGAGTTATGAATGACAGCTATCGTCCAAAAATGTACTGAAGTAAGTCTTCAAAGAGAACTTAAAAGCGGGGCAGAATTTCAGGAAAACGATTTCAGGGGGTAGACTGGAATTGCACTTAAAGCGTAGGAAAAGAGGCAGAATGTCAACAATGATGCACTTGGCCAAAAAGGGCGTATGCGTTTTTTCCTGAGGAAAAAATGCATACGCCCTTTTTGGCCAACCAAGCAAGCGTGTAAAGGAAATCTGCACTACAATGAAGTCTCACTACCCCCCGGTCAAAAGGGCCATCTGAAAAAAGAGTAAAATCCAGAAAGACAGGACAGGTCATGGAGAACAGGGAGCCTTGTTATGCTGATGGGCGGGATGTAAATTGCCAACAGCCACTCTGGAGAAATGTATGGTGTATCCTGAAACACGTAGGAAACAAAGCAACACAGCCTATGTCACTTCCACTTATGGTCCTATAGCTTAGGGAAATTAAAATCAAAAACACACAGCCACCCCAAAGTTTGGGATGGCTCTGTTTACAAGAACCTTGTCTACGGTACAAGTTAAATATCCGAGAAAGGAAAAAATGGATAAAGAAGTTCTGGTACGCACGTACAATGGAATATCAGTCAGCAATGAAATCTACGTCTTCAGGCCCATAGCGGCATAATGAGTGGATTCAGGTACGATGATTCTACGAGAAATAAGTCACACAGAAAAAGAAACATCATAAGATATCACTAATACACGGAATGTAAACTTGGCTACACATAAACTGAATTACAAAACAGAACAGGGTCTCAAATTTAGAAAACCAACTTATGCTTGCTTATGGGGAAAGGTGAGTTGGGGTGCTGCATAAAACCAGAGATTGAAATTAGCACAGATACCGTTCCATAAGCCAAATATATAATAGACAAGACCTACTCCTTGCTCAACGAAATGGACTCAACACCCCATATTCAACGCCTGGCAAGATACCTGACAAGTAAGAATCTTAAAACCCATGGATTTATATGTCTCCATAAGGAAATCAAGCGTGTGTACAGCGGCCTAAAGGCAGAAGTGAAAATCCGATAAATCCCATTATCAAAATAAATTTCAAAAACAAAAAACAATGACAGTGAAATAGAGAGCAATTCTTAAATAATTCATTCAGGGCTTGTGATGCAACCTGGATTTCCCACATCTACACCCAGAGCTGGGTGAGACATAAGGCTGGACACTTCGGGCTGATAGCATTGGTGAGGTTCGGTGAGCAAACGCAGACCCTTTGAAGTCATCCTGCATGGTACCCATTCCATGGGTTCCAAATTTCCAGGTTTAAGGGATTCTTCCTTCAGCTAAAACATGCATGGGAAACCCATAGTATGGTCCACCGTGTGATTGGGAAACGTTTTCAAATGCATCTCAGTTTTCGTCCCCTGGTACTCGGGTTCACCATTCCAGACGCTTTACTAACACTCTCCCCACTTGGAGAGTCAGTGCATTTAACCTCCTGTTTGGCACACTTTGCAATTTCTGCGCAAGATGAACAGGAATAGGGAGAAGCAATGAGAGACTAGCTGTTGGTGTCTGCACGGGCAAATTGAACGCTCATTTCCCACCAGGAAGAGGAATTAACCAAAGGCTCAGCGTGCCCGGCAGGAAACATATTAGGGCCTGAAGCAATCCTGCGGTTTTGCGGCCAACTCACAAGAAAGCGAGTTGAAGACATGAGCTCAGGGGCACTGTAATTCACAAACCTGCAGAGTTATGAATGACAGCTATCGTCCAAAAATGTATTGAAGTAAGTCTTCCAAGAGGACTTGAAAGCGGGGCAGAATTTCAGGAAAACGATTTCAGGGGGTAGCCTGGAATTGTACTAAAAGCATAGGAAAAGAGGCAGAATGTCGACAACGATGCACTTGGCTAAAAAGGGCGTATGCGTTTTTTCCTGAATATATTCAGGAAAAAACGCATACGCCCTTTTTGGCCAACCAAGCAAGCGTGTAAAAGAAATCTGCACTACAATGAAGTCTCACTGCCCCCCCGGTCAAAAGAGCCATCTGAATACAGTGTAAAATTCAGAAAGGCAGGACAGGTCATGGAGAACAGGGAGCCTTGTCATGCTGATGGGCGGGATGTAAATTGCCAACAACCACTATGTAGAAGTGTATGGTGTTTCCAGAAACACGTAGGAAACAAAGCAACACAGCCTATGGCACTTCCACTTATGGTCCTATAGCTTAGGGAAATTAAAATCAAAAACACACAGCCACCCCAGAGTTTGGGACGGCTCTGTTTACAAGAACCTCGTCTACGGTACAAGTAAAATATCCCAGAAAGTTAAAAATGGATAAAGAAGTTGTGGTACGCACGTACAATGGAATATCACTCAGCAATGAAATCTACGTCATCAGGCCCGTAGCGGCATAATGAGTGGATTCAGGTATGATGATTCTACGAGAAATAAGTCACACAAAAAAGAAACATCATAAGATATCACTAATACACGGGATGTAAACTTGGCTACCCATGAACTGAATTACAAAACAGAACAGGGTCTCAAATTTAGAAAACCAACTTATGCTTGCTTATGGGGAAAGGTGAGTTGGGGTGCTGCATAAAACCAGAGATTGAAATTAGCACAGATACCGTTCCATAAGCCAAATATATAATAGACAAGACCTACTCCTTGCTCAACGAAATGGACTCAACACCCCATATTCAACGCCTGGCAAGATACCTGACAAGTAAGAATCTTAAAACCCATGGATTTATATGTCTCCATAAGGAAATCAAGCGTGTGTACGGCGGCCTAAAGGCAGAAGTGAAAATCCGATAAATCCCATTATCAAAATAAATTTCAAAAACAAAACACAATGACAGTGAAATAGAGAGCAATTCTTAAATAATTCATTCAGGGCTTGTGATGCAACCTGGATTTCCCACATCTACACCCAGAGCTGGGTGAGACATAAGGCTGGACACTTCGGGCTGATAGCATTGGTGAGGTTCGGTGAGCAAACGCAGACCCTTTGAAGTCATACTGCATGGTACCCATTCCATGGGTTCCAAATTTCCAGGTTTAAGGGATTCTTCCTTCAGCTAAAACATGCATGGGAAACCCATAGTATGGTCCACCGTGTGATTGGGAAATGTTTTCAAATGCATCTCAGTTTTCGTCCCCTGGTACTCGGGTTCACCATTCCAGACGCTTTACTAACACTCTCCCCACTTGGAGAGTCAGTGCATTTAACCTCCTGTTTGGCACACTTTGCAATTTCTGCGCAAGATGAACAGGAATAGGGAGAAGCAATGAGAGACTAGCTGTTGGTGTCTGCACGGGCAAATTGAACGCTCATTTCCCACCAGGAAGAGGAATTAACCAAAGGCTCAGCGTGCCCGGCTGGAAACATATTAGGGCCTGAAGCAATCCTGCGGTTTTGCGGCCAGCTCACAAGAAAGCGAGTTGAAGACATGAGCTCAGGGGCACTGTAATTCACAAACCTGCAGAGTTATGAATGACAGCTATCGTCCAAAAATGTATTGAAGTAAGTCTTCGAAGAGGACTTGTAAGCGGGGCAGAATTTCAGGAAAACGATTTCAGGGGGTAGACTGGAATTGTACTAAAAGCATAGGAAAAGAGGCAGAATGTCGACAACGATGCACTTGGCCAAAAAGGGCGTATGCGTTCTTTCCTGAATATATTCAGGAAAAAACGCATACGCCCTTTTTGGCCAACCAAGCAAGCGTGTAAAGGAACTCTGCACTACAAGGAAGTCTCACTGCCCCCCTGGTAAAAAGGGCCATCTGAAAAAAGTGTAAAATCCAGAAAGGCAGGACAGTTCATGGAGAACAGGGAGCCTTGTCATCCTGATGGGCGGGATGTAAATTGCCAACAACCACTCTGGAGAAGTGTATGGTGTTTCCAGAAACACGTAGGAAACAAAGCAACACAGCCTATGGCACTTCCACTTATGGTCCTATAGCTTAGGGAAATTAAAATCACAAACACAGAGCCACCCCAAAGTTTGGGATGGCTCTGTTTACAAGAACGTTGTCTACGGAACAAGTTAAATATCCGAGAAAGGAAAAAATGGATAAAGAAGTTGTGGTACGCACGTACAATGGAATATCACTCAGCAATGAAATCTACGTCTTCACTCCCATAGCGGCATAATGAGTGGATTCAGGTATGATGATTCTACGAGAAATAAGTCACACAGAAAAAGAAACATCATAATATATCAGTAATACACGGAATGTAAACTTGGCTACACATAAACTGAATTACAAAACAGAACAGGGTCTCAAATTTAGAAAACCAACTTATGCTTGCTTATGGGGAAAGGTGAGTTGGGGTGCTGCATAAAACCAGAGATTGAAATTAGCACAGATACCGTTCCATAAGCCAAATATATAATAGACAAGCCCTACTCCTTGCTCAACAATATGGCCTCAACACCCCATATTCAACGCCTGGCAAGATACCTGACAAGTAAGAATCTTAAAACCCATGGATTTATATGTCTCCATAAGGAAATCAAGCATGTGTACAGCGGCCTAAATGCAGCAGTGAAAATCCGATAAATCCCATTATCAAAATAAATTTCAAAAACAAAACACAATGACAGTGAAATAGAGAGCAATTCTTAAATAATTCATTCAGGGCTTGTGATGCAACCTGGATTTCCCACATCTACACCCAGAGCTGGGTGAGACATAAGGCTGGGCACTTCGGGCTGATAGCATTGGTGAGGTTCGGTGAGCAAACGCAGACCCTTTGAAGTCATACTGCATGGTACCCATTCCATGTGTCCCAACTCTCCAGGTTTAAGGGATTCTTCCTTCAGCTAAAACATGAATGGGAAACCCAGACTATCGTCTGCCGTGTGATTGGGAAACGTTTTCAAATGCATCTCAGTTTTCGTCCCCTGGTACTCGGGTTCACCATTCCAGACGCTTTACTAACACTCTCCCCACTTGGAGAGTCAGTGCCTTTAACCTCCTGTTTGGCACAGTTTGCAATTTCTGCACAAGATGAACAGGCATAGGGAGAACCAATGAGAGACTAGCTGTTGGTGTCTTCACGGGCAAATTGAACGCTCATTTCCCACCAGGAAGAGGAATTAACCAAAGGCTCAGCGTGCCATGCCGGAAACATATTAGGGCCTGAAGCAATCCTGCGGTTTTGCGGCCAGCTCTCAAGAAAGCGAGTTGAAGACATGAGCTCAGGGCACTGTAATTCACAAACCTGCAGAGTTATGAATGACAGCTATCGTCCAAAAATGTATTGAAGTAAGTCTTCCAAGAGGACTTGTAAGTGGGGCAGAATTTCAGGAAAACGATTTCAGGGGGTAGACTGGAATTGTACTAAAAGCATAGGAAAAGAGGCAGAATGTCGACAACGATGCACTTGGCCAAAAAGGGCGTATGCGTTTTTTCCTGAATATATTCAGGAAAAAACGCATACGCCCTTTTTGGCCAACCAAGGAAGCGTGTAAAGGAAATCTGCACTACAATGAAGTCTCACTGCCCCCCCGGTCAAAAGGGCCATCTGAAAAAAGTGTAAAATCCAGAAAGGCAGGACAGTTCATGGAGAACAGGGAGCCTTGTCATGCTGATGGGCGGGATGTAAATTGCCAACAACCACTCTGGAGAAGTGTATGGTGTTTCCAGAAACAAGTAGGAAACAAAGCAACACAGCCTATGGCACTTCCACTTATGTTCCTATAGCTTAGGGAAATTAAAATCAAAAACACACAGCCACCCCAGAGTTTGGGACGGCTCTGTTTACAAGAACCTCGTCTACGGTACAAGTAAAATATCCCAGAAAGTAAGAAATGGATAAAGAAGTTGTGGTACGCACGTACAATGGAATATCACTCAGCAATGAAATCTACGTCATCAGGCCCGTAGCGGCATAATGAGTGGATTCAGGTATGATGATTCTACGAGAAATAAGTCACACAGAAAAAGAAACATTATAAGATATCACTAATACACGGAATGTAAACTTGGCTACCCATGAACTGAATTACAAAACAGAACAGGGTCTCAAATTTAGCAAACCAACTTATGCTTGCTTATGGGGAAAGGTCAGTTGGGATGCTGCATAAAACCAGAGATTGAAATTAGCACAGATACCGTTCCATAAGCCAAATATATAATAGACAAAACCTACTCCTTGCTCAACGAAATGGACTCAACACCCCATATTCAACGCCTGGGAAGATACCTGACAAGTAAGAATCTTAAAACCCATGGATTTATATGTCTCCATAAGGAAATCAAGCGTGTGTACATTGGCCTAAAATCAGCAGTGAAAATCCGATAAATCCCATTATCAAAATGAATTTCAAAAACAAAACACAATGACAGTGAAATAGAGAGCAATTCTTAAATAATTCATTCAGGGCTTGTGATGCAACCTGGATTTACCACATCTACACCCAGAGCTGGATGAGACATAAGGCTGGACACTTCGGGCTGATAGCATTGGTGAGGTTCGGTGAGCAAACGCAGACCCTTTGAAGTCACACTGCATGGTACCCATTCCATGGGTCCCAACTCTCCAGGTTTAAGGGATTCTTCCTTCAGCTAAAACCTGCATGGGAAACCCAGAGTATGGTCCACCATGTGATTGGGAAACGTTTTCAAATGCATCTCAGTTTTCGTCCCCTGGTACTCGGGTTCAACATTTGAACGCTTTACTAACACTCTCCCCACTTGGAGAGTCAGTGCCATTAACCTCTTGTTTGGCACAGTTTGCAATTTCTGCGCAAGATGAACAGGAATAGGGAGAAGCAATGAGAGACTAGCTGTAGGTGTCTGCACGTGCAAATTGAACGCTCATTTCCCACCAGGAAGAGGAATTAACCAAAGGCTCAGCGTGCCCTGCCGGAAACAGATTAGGGCCTGAAGCAATCCTGCGGTTTTGCGGCCAGCTCACAAGAAAGCGGGTTGAAGAAATGAGCTCAGGGGCACTGTAATTCACAAACCTGCAGAGTTATGAATGACAGCTATCGTCCGAAAATGTATTGAAGTAAGTCTTCGAAGAGGACTTGAAAGCGGGGCAGAATTTCAGGAAAACGATTTCAGGGGGTAGACTGGAATTGTACTAAAAACATAGGAAAAGAGGGAGAATGTCGACAATGATGCACTTGGCCAAAAAGGGCGTATGCGTTTTTTCCTGAATATATTCAGGAAAAAACGCATACGCCCTTTTTGGCCAACCAATCAAGCGTGTAAAGGAAATCTGCACTACAATGAAGTCTCACTGCCCCCCGGTCAAAAGGGCCATCTGAAAAAAGTGTAAAATCCAGAAAGGCAGGACAGGTCTTGGAGAACAGGGAGACTTGTTATGCTGATGAGTGGGATGTAAAGTGCCAACAGCCACTCTGGAGAAATGTATGGTGTATCGTGAAACATGTAGGAAACAAAGCAACACAGCCTATGGCACTTCCACTTATGGTCCTATAGCTTAGGGAAATTAAAATCAAAAACACACAGCCACCCCAGATTTTGGGACGGCTCTGTTTACAAGAACCTCGTCTACGGTACAAGTAAAATATCCCAGAAAGTAAAAAATGGATAAAGAAGTTGTGGTACGCACGTACAATGGAATATCACTCAGCAATGAAATCTACGTCTTCAGGCCCATAGCGGCATAATGAGTGGATTCAGGTATGATGATTCTACGAGAAATAAGTCACACAGAAAAAGAAACATCATAAGATATCACTAATACACGGAATGTAAACTTGGCTACCCATGAACTGAATTACAAAACAGAGCAGGGTCTCAAATTTAGAAAACCAACTTATGCTTGCTTATGGGGAAAGGTGAGTTGGGGTGCTGCATAAAACCAGAGATTGAAATTAGCACAGATACCGTTCCATAAGCCAAATATATAATAGAGAAGCCCTACTCCTTGCTCAACGAAATGGACTCAACACCCCATATTCAACGCCTGGGAAGATTCCTGACAAGTAAGAATCTTAAAACCCATGGATTTATATGTCTCTATAAGGAAATCAAGCGTGTGTACAGTGGCCTAAAAGCAGCAGTGAAAATCCGATAAATCCCATTATCAAAATGATTTTCAAAAACAAAACACAATGACAGTGAAATAGAAAGCAATTCTTAAATAATTCATTCAGGGCTTGTGATGCAACCTGGATTTACCACATCTACACCCAGAGCTGGATGAGACATAAGGCTGGACACTTCGGGCTGATAGCATTGGTGAGGTTCGGTGAGCAAACGCAGACCCTTTGAAGTCACACTGCATGGTACCCATTCCATGGGTCCCAACTCTGCAGGTTTAAGGGATTCTTCCTTCAGCTAAAACATGCATGGGAAACCCATAGTATGGTCCACCGTGTGATTGGGAAACGTTTTCAAATGCATCTCAGTTTTCGTCCCCTGGTACTCGGGTTCAACATTTGAACGCTTTACTAACACTCTGCCCACTTGGAGAGTCAGTGCCATTAACCTCCTGTTTGGCACAGTTTGCAATTTCTGCGCAAGATGAACAGGAATAGGGAGAAGCAATGAGAGACTAGCTGTAGGTGTCTGCACAGGCAAATGGAACGCTCATTTCCCACCAGGAAGAGGAATTAACCAAAGGCTCAGTGTGCCCTGCCAGAAACAGATTAGGGCCTGAAGCAATCCTGCGGTTTTGCGGCCAGCTCACAAGAAAGCGAGTTGAAGAAATGAGCTCAGGGGCACTGTAATTCACAAACCTGCAGAGTTATGAATGACAGCTATCGTCCAAAAATGTATTGAAGTAAGTCTTCGAAGAGGACTTGAAAGCGGGGCAGAATTTCAGGAAAACGATTTCAGGGGGTAGACTGGAATTGTACTAAAAGCATAGGAAAAGAGGGAGAATGTCGACAATGATGCACTTGGCCAAAAAGGGCGTATGCGTTTTTTCCTGAATATATTCAGGAAATAACGCATACGCCCTTTTTGGTCAACCAAGCAAGCGTGTAAAGGAATTCTGCACTACAGTGAAGTCTCACTGCCCCCCGGTCAAAAGGGCCATCTGAAAAAAATGTAAAATCCAGAAAGTCAGGACAGGTCATGGAGAACAGGGAGCCTTGTCATGCTGATGGGCGGGATGTAAATTGCCAACAACCACTCTGGAGAAGTGTATGGTGTTTCCAGAAACACGTAGGAAACAAAGCAACACCGCCTATGGCACTTCCACTTATGGTCCTATAGCTTAGGGAAATTAAAATCAAAAACACACAGCCACCCCAGAGTTTGGGACGGCTCTGTTTACAAGAACCTCGTCTACGGTACAAGTAAAATATCCCAGAAAGCAAAAAATGGATAAAGAATTTGTGGTACGCACGTACAATGGAATATCACTCAGCAATGAAATCTACGTCATCAGGCCCGTAACGGCATAATGAGTGGATTCAGGTACGATGATTCTACGAGAAATAAGTCACACAGAAAAAGAAACATCGTAATATATCACTAATACACGGAATGTAAAGTTGGATACACATGAACTGAATTACAAAACAGAAAGGGTCTCAAATTTAGAAAACCAACTTATGCTTGCTTATGGGGAAAGGTGAGTTGGGGTGCTGCATAAAACCAGAGATTGAAATTAGCACAGATACCGTTCCATAAGCCAAATATATAATAGACAAGCCCTACTCCTTGCTCAACGAAATGGACTCAACACCCCATATTCAACGCCTGGCAAGATACCTGACGAGTAAGAATCTTAAAACCCATGGACTTATATGTCTCCATAAGGAAATCAAGCGTGTGTACAGCGGCCTAAACGCAGCAGTGAAAATCCGATAAATCCCATTATCAAAATAAATTTCAAAAACAAAACACAATGACAGTGAAATAGAGAGCAATTCTTAAATAATTCATTCAGGGCTTGTGATGCAACCTGGATTTACCACATCTACACCCAGAGCTGGGTGAGACATAAGGCTGGACACTTCGGGCTGATAGCATTGGTGAGGTTCGGTGAGCAAACGCAGACCCTTTGAAGTCATACTGCATGGTACCCATTCCATGGGTCCCAACTCTCCAGGTTTAAGGGATTCTTCCTTCAGCTAAAACATGCATGGGAAACCCAGACTATCGTCCGCCGTGTGATTGGGAAACGTTTTCAAATGCATCTCAGTTTTCGTCCCCTGGTACTCGGGTTCACCATTCCAGACGCTTTACTAACACTCTCCCCACTTGGAGAGTCAGTGCCTTTAACCTCCTGTTTGGCACAGTTTGCAATTTCTGCGCAAGATGAACAGGCATAGGGAGAACCAATGAGAGACTAGCTGTTGGTGTCTGCACGGGCAAATTGAACGATCATTTCCCACCAGGAAGAGGAATTAACCAAAGGCTCAGTGTGCCCGGCCGGAAACATATTAAGGCCTGAAGCAATCCTGCGGATTTGCGGCCAGCTCACAAGAAAAGGAGTTGAAGAAAGGAGCTCAGGGGCACTGTAATTCACAAACCTGCAGAGTTATGAATGACAGCTATCGTCCAAAAATGTACTGAAGTAAGTCTTCAAAGAGGACTTGAAAGCGGGGCAGAATTTCAGGAAAACGATTTCAGTGGGTAGACTGGAATTGCACCTAAAGCGTAGGAAAAGAGGCAGAATGTCAACAATGATGCACTTGGCCAAAAAGGGCGTATGCGTTTTTTCCTGAATATATTCAGGAAAAAACGCATACGCCCTTTTTGGCCAACCAAGCAAGCGTGTAAAGGAAATCTGCACTACAATGAAGTCTCACTGCCCCCCGGTCAAAAGGGCCATCTGAAAAAAGTGTAAACTCCAGAAAGACAGGACAGGTCATGGAGAACAGGGAGCCTTGTTATGCTGATGGGCGGGATGTAAACTGCCAACAGCCACTCTGGAGAAATGTATGGTGTATCCTGAAACACGTAGGAAACAAAGCAACACAGCCTATGGCAATTCCACTTATGGTCCTATAGCTTAGGGAAATTAAAATAAAAAACACACAGCCACCCCAAAGTTTGGGATGGCTCTGTTTACAAGAACCTTGTCTACGGTACAAGTTAAATATCCGAGAAAGGAAAAAATGGATAAAGAATTTCTGGTACGCACGTACAATGGAATATCAGTCAGCAATGAAATCTACGTCTTCAGGACCGTAGCGGCATAATGAGTGGATTCAGTAAGATGATTCTATGAGAAATAAGTCAGACAGAAAAAGAAACATCATAAGTTATCACTAATACACGGAATGTAAACTTGGCTACCCATGAACTGAAATACAAAACAGAACAGGGTCTCAAATTTAGCAAACCAACTTATGCTTGCTTATGGGGAAAGGTCAGTTGGGATGCTGCATAAAACCAGAGATTGAAATTAGCACAGATACCGTTCCAGAAGCCAAATATATAATAGACAAAACCTACTCCTTGCTCAACGAAATGGACTCAACACCCTATATTCATCGCCTGGGAAGATACCTGACAAGTAAGAATCTTAAAACCCATGGATTTATATGTCTCCATAAGGAAATCAAGCGTGTGTACAGTGGCCTAAAAGCAGCAGTGAAAATCCGATAAATCCCATTATCAAAATGATTTTCAAAAACAAAACACAATGACAGTGAAATAGAGAGCAATTCTTAAATAATTCATTCAGGGCTTGTGATGCAACCTGGATTTACCACATCTACACCCAGAGCTGGATGAGACATAAGGCTGGACACTTCGGGCTGATAGCATTGGTGAGGTTCGGTGAGCAAACGCAGACCCTTTGAAGTCACACTGCATGGTACCCATTCCATGGGTCCCAACTCTCCAGGTTTAAGGGATTCATCCTTCAGCTAAAACATGCATGGGAAACCCATAGTATGGTCCACCGTGTGATTGGGAAACGTTTTCAAATGCATCTCAGTTTTCGTCCCCTGGTACTCGGGTTTAACATTTGAACGCTTTACTAACACTCTCCCCACTTGGAGAGTCAGTGCCATTAACCTCCTGTTTGGCACAGTTTGCAATTTCTGCGCAAGATGAACAGGAATAGGGAGAAGCAATGAGAGACTAGCTGTAGGTGTCTGCACAGGCAAATGGAACGCTCATTTCCCACCAGGAAGAGGAATTAACCAAAGGCTCAGCGTGCCCTGCCGGAAACAGATTAGGGCCTGAAGCAATCCTGCGGTTTTGCGGCGAGCTCACAAGAAAGCGAGTTGAAGAAATGAGCTCAGGGGCACTGTAATTCACAAACCTGCAGAGTTATGAATGACAGCTATCGTCCAAAAATGTATTAAAGTAAGTCTTCCAAGAGGACTTGTAAGCGGGGCAGAATTTCAGGAAAACGATTTCAGGGGGTAGACTGGAATTGTACTAAAAGCATAGGAAAAGAGGGAGAATGTCGACAACGATGCACTTGGCCAAAAAGGGCGTATGCGTTTTTTCCTGAATATATTCAGGAAAAAACGCATACGCCCTTTTTGGCCAACCAAGCAAGCGTGTAAAGGAAATCTGCACTACAATGAAGTCTCACTGCCCCCCCGTTCAAAAGGGCCATCTGAAAAATGTGTAAAATCCAGAAAGGCAGGACAGGTCATGGAGAACAGGGAGACTTGTCATGCTGATGGGCGGGATATAAATTGCCAATAACCACTCTGGAGAAGTGTATGGTGTTTCCAGAAACACGTAGGAAACAAAGCAACACAGCCTATGGCACTTCCACTTATGGTCCTATAGCTTAGGGAAATTAAAATCAAAAACACACACCCACCCCAGAGTTTGGGATGGCTCTGTTTACAAGAACCTCGTCTACGGTACAAGTAAAATATCCCAGAAAGCAAGAAATGGATAAAAAGTTGTGGTACGCACGTACAATGGAATATCACTCAGCAATGAAATCTACGTCATCAGGCCCGTAGCGGCATAATGAGTGGATTCAGGTACGATGATTCTACGAGAAATAAGTCACACAGAAAAAGAAACATCATAAGATATCACTAATACACGGAATGTAAACTTGGCTACCCATGAACTGAATTACAAAACAGAACAGGGTCTCAAATTTAGAAAACCAACTTATGCTTGCTTATGGGGAAAGGTGAGTTGGGGTGCTGCATAAAACCAGAGATTGAAATTAGCACAGATACCGTTCCATAAGCAAAATATATAATAGACAAGTCCTACTCCTTGCTCAACGAAATGGACTCAACACCCCATATTCAACTCCTGGGAACATACCTGACAAGTAAGAATCTTAAAACCCATGGATTTATATGTCTCCATAAGGAAATCAAGCGTGTGTACAGCGGCCTAAACGCAGCAGTGAAAATCCGATAAATCCCATTATCAAAATAAATTTCAAAAACAAAACAAAATGACAGTGAAATAGAGAGCAATTCTTAAATAATTCATTCAGGGCTTGTGATGCAACCTGGATTTACCACATCTACACCTAGAGCTGGGTGAGACATAAGGCTGGACACTTCGGGCTGATAGCATTGGTGAGGTTCGGTGAGCAAACGCAGACCCTTTGAAGTCATACTGCATGGTAACCATTCCATGCGTCCCAAATTTCCAGGTTTAAGGGATTCTTCCTTCAGCTAAACCATGCATGGGAAACCCATAGTATGGTCCACCGTGTGATTGGCAAACGTTTTCAAATGCATCTCAGTTTTCGTCCCCTGGTACTCGGGTTCACCATTCCAGACGCTTTACTAACACTCTCCCCACTTGGAGAGTCAGTGCATTTAACCTCCTGTTTGGCACACTTTGCAATTTCTGCGCAAGATGAACAGGCATAGGGAGAAGCAATGAGAGACTAGCTGTAGGTGTCTGCACGGGCAAATGGAACGCTCATTTCCCACCAGGAAGAGGAATTAACCAAAGGCTCAGCGTGCCCTGCCGGAAAGAGATTAGGGCCTGAAGCAATCCTGCGGTTTTGCGGCCAGCTCACAAGAAAGCGAGTTGAAGAAAGGAGCTCAGGGGCACTGTAATTCACAAACCTGCAGAGTTATGAATGACACCTATCGTCCAAAAATGTATAGAAGTAAGTCTTCGAAGAGGACTTGAAAGCGGGGCAGAATTTCAGGAAAACGATTTCAGGGGGTAGACTGGAATTGCACTTAAAGCATAGGAAAAGAGGCAGAATGTTGACAATGATGCACTTGGCCAAAAAGGGCGTATGCGTTTTTTCCTGAATATATTCAAGAAAAAACGCATACGCACTTTTTGGCCAACCAAGCAAGCGTGTAAAGGAAATCTGCACTACAATGAAGTCTCACTGCCCCCCGGTCAAAAGGGCCATCTGAAAAAAGTGTAAAATCCAGAAAGGCAGGGCAGGTCATGGAGAACAGGGAGCCTTGTTATGCTGATGGGCGGATTTAAATTGCCAACAGTCACTCTGGAAAAGTGTATGGTGTTTCCTGAAACACGTAGGAAACAAAGCAACACAGCCTATGGCACTTCCACTTATGGTCCTATAGCTTAGGGAAATTAAAATCAAAAACACACAGCCACCCCAAAGTTTGGGATGGCTCTGTTTACAAGAACCTCATCTACGGTAGCAGTTGAATATCCGAGAAAGCATAAAATGGATAAAGAAGTTGTGGTACGCACATACATTGGAATATCACTCAGCAATGAAATCTACGTCATCAGGACCGTAGCGGCATAATGAGTGGATTCAGGTACGATGATTCTATGAGAAATAAGCCAGACAGAAAAAGAAACATCATAAGATATCACTAATACACGGAATGTAAATTTGGCTACCCATGAACTGAATTACAAAACAGAACAGGGTCTCAAATTTAGCAAACCAACTTATGCTTGCTTATGGGGAAAGGTCAGTTGGGATGCTGCATAAAACCAGAGATTGAAATTAGCACAGATACCGTTCCATAAGCCAAATATATAATAGACAAAACCTACTCCTTGCTCAACGAAATGGACTCAACACCCTATATTCAACGCCTGGGAAGATACCTGACAAGTAAGAATCTTAAAACCCATGGATTTATATGTCTCCATAAGGAAATCAAGCGTGTGTACAGCGGCCTAAACGCAGCAGTGAAAATCCGATAAATCCCATTATCAAAATAAATTTCAATAACAAAACACAATGACAGTGAAATAGAGAGCAATTCTTAAATAATTCATTCAGGGCTTGTGATGCAACCTGGATTTACCACATCTACACCCAGAGCTGGGTGAGACATAAGGCTGGACACTTCGGGCTGATAGCATTGGTGAGGTTCGGTGAGCAAACGCAGACCCTTTGAAGTCATACTTCATGGTACCCATTCCATGGGTCCAAACTCTCCAGGTTTAAGGGATTCTTCCTTCAGCTAAAACATGCATGGGAAACCCACAGTACAGTGCACTGTGTGACCGGGAAACGTTTTCAAATGCATCTCAGTTTTCGTACCCTGGTACTCGGGTTCACCATTCCAGACGCTTTATTAACACTCTCCCCACTTGGAGAGTCAGTGCCTTTAACCTCCTGTTTGGCACAGTTTGCAATTTCTGCGCAAGATGAACAGGCATAGGGAGAACCAATGAGAGACTAGCTGTTGGTGTCTGCACGGGCAAATTGAACGATCATTTCCCACCAGGAAGAGGAATTAACCAAAGGCTCAGCGTGCCCGGCCGGAAACATATTACGGCCTGAAGCAATCCTGCGGTTTTGCGGCCAGCTCACAAGAAAAGGAGTTGAAGAAAGGAGCTCAGGGGCACTGTAATTCACAAACCTGCAGAGTTATGAATGACAGCTATCGTTCAAAAATGTACTGAAGTAAGTCTTCAAAGAGGACTTGAAAGCGGGGCAGAATTTCAGGAAAACGATTTCAGGGGGTAGACTGGAATTGCACTTAAAGCATAGGAAAAGAGGCAGAATATCGACAATGATGCACTTGGCCAAATAGGGCGTATGCGTTTTTTCCTGAATATATTCAGGAAAAAACGCATACGCCCTTTTTGGCCAACCAAGGAAGCGTGTAAAGGAAATCTGCACTACAATGAAGTCTCACTGCCCCCCGGTCAAAAGGGCCATCTGAAAAAAATGTAAAATCCAGAAAGTCAGGACAGGTCATGGAGAACAGGGAGCCTTGTCATGCTGATGGGCGGGATGTAAATTGCCAACAACCACTCTGGAGAAGTGTATGCTGTTTCCAGAAACACGTAGGAAACAAAGCAACACAGCCTATGGCACTTCCACTTATGGTCCTATAGCTTAGGGAAATTAAAATCAAAAACACACAGCCACCCCAGAGTTTGGGACGGCTCTGTTTACAAGAACCTCATCTATGGTACAAGTAAAATATCCCAGAAAGCAAAAAATGGATAAAGAAGTTGTGGTACGCACGTACAATGGAATATCACTCAGCGATGAAATCTACGTCATCAGGCCCGTAGCGGCATGAGTGGATTCAGGTACGATGATTCTACGAGAAATAAGTCACACAGAAAAAGAAACATCATAAGATATCACTAATACACGGAATGTAAAGTTGGATACACATGAACTGAATTACAAAACAGAACAGGGTCTCAAATTTAGAAAACCAACTTATGCTTGCTTATGGGGAAAGGTGAGTTGGGGTGCTGCATCAAACCAGAGATTGAAATTAGCACAGATACCGTTCCATAAGCCAAATATATAATAGACAAGACCTACTCCTTGCTCAACGAAATGGACTCAACACCCCATATTCAACGCCTCGCAAGATACCTGACAAGTAAGAATCTGAAAACCCATGGATTTATATGTCTCCATAAGGAAATCAAGCATGTGTACAGCGGCCTAAAGGCAGCAGTGAAAATCCGATAAATCCCATTATCAAAATAAATTTCAAAAACAAAAAACAATGACAGTGAAATAGAGAGCAATTCTTAAATAATTCATTCAGGGCTTGTGATGCAACCTGTATTTCCCACATCTACACCCAGAGCTGGGTGAGACATAAGGCTGGGCACTTCGGGCTGATAGCATTGGTGAGGTTCGGTGAGCAAACGCAGACCCTTTGAAGTCATACTTCATGGTACCCATTCCATGGGTCCAAACTCTCCAGGTTTAAGGGATTCTTCCTTCAGCTAAAACATGCATGGGAAACCCATAGTATGGTCCACCGTGTGATTGGGAAACGTTTTCAAATGCATCTCAGTTTTCGTCCCCTGGTACTCGGGTTCACCATTCCAGACGCTTTACTAACACTCTCCCCACTTGGAGAGTCAGTGCATTTAACCTCCTGTTTGGCACACTTTGCAATTTCTGTGCAAGATGAACAGGAATAGGGAGAAGCAATGAGAGACTAGCTGTAGGTGTCTGCACGGGCAAATGGAACGCTCATTTCCGACCAGGAAGAGGAATTAAACAAAGGCTCAGCGTGCCCTGCCAGAAAGAGACTTTGGCCTGAAGCAATCCTGCGGTTTTGCGGCCAGCTCACAAGAAAGCGAGTTGAAGACATGAGCTCAGGGGCACTGTAATTCACAAACCTGCAGAGTTATGAATGACAGCTATCGTCCAAAAATGTATTGAAGTAAGTCTTCCAAGAGGACTTGAAAGCGGGGCAGAATTTCAGGAAAACGATTTCAGGGGGTAGACTGGAATTGTACTAAAAGCATAGGAAAAGAGGCAGAATGTCGACAACAATGCACTTGGCTAAAAAGGGCGTATGCGTTTTTTCCTGAATATATTCAGGGAAAAACGCATACGCCCTTTTTGGCCAACCAAGCAAGCGTGTAAAAGAAATCTGCACTACAATGAAGTCTCACTGCCCCCCCGGTCAAAAGAGCCATCTGAATAAAGTGTAAAATTCAGAAAGGCAGGACAGGTCATGGAGAACAGGGAGCCTTGTCATGCTGATGGGCGGGATGTAAATTGCCAACAACCACACTGTAGAAGTGTATGGTGTTTCCAGAAACACGTAGGAAACAAAGCAACACAGCCTATGGCACTTCCACTTATGGTCCTATAGCTTAGGGAAATTAAAATCAAAAACACACAGCCACCCCAGAGTTTGGGACGGCTGTGTTTACAAGAACCTCGTCTACGGTACAAGTAAAATATCCCAGAAAGTTAAAAATGGATAAAGAAGTTGTGGTACGCACGTACAATGGAATATCACTCAGCAATGAAATCTACGTCATCAGGCCCGTAGCGGCATAAGGAGTGGATTCAGGTATGATGATTCTACGAGAAATAAGTCACACAAAAAAGAAACATCATAAGATATCACTAATACACGGAATGTAAACTTGGCTACCCATGAACTGAATTACAAAACAGAACAGGGTCTCAAATTTAGAAAACCAACTTATGCTTGCTTATGGGGAAAGGTGAGTTGGGGTGCTGCATAAAACCAGAGATTGAAATTAGCACAGATACCGTTCCATAAGCCAAATATATAATAGACAAGACCTACTCCTTGCTCAACGAAATGGACTCAACACCCCATATTCAATGCCTGGCAAGATACCTGACAAGTAAGAATCTTAAAACCCATGGATTTATATGTCTCCATAAGGAAATCAAGCGTGTGTACAGCGGCCTAAACGCAGCAGTGAACATCCGATAAATCCCATTATCAAAATAAATTTCAAAAACAAAACAAAATGACAGTGAAATAGAGAGCAATTCTTAAATAATTCATTCAGGGCTTGTGATGCAACCTGGATTTCCCACATCTACACCCAGAGCTGGGTGAGACATAAGGCTGGACACTTCGGGCTGATAGCATTGGTGAGGTTCGGTGAGCAAACGCAGACCCTTTGAAGTCATACTGCATGGTAACCCTTCCATGGGTTCCAAATTTCCAGGTTTAAGGGATTCTTCCTTCAGCTAAAACATGCATGGGAAACCCATAGTATGGTCCACCGTGTGATTGGGAAACGTTTTCAAATGCATCTCAGTTTTCGTCCCCTGGTACTCGGGTTCACCATTCCAGACGCTTTACTAACACTCTCCCCACTTGGAGAGTCAGTGCATTTAACCTCCTGTTTGGCACACTTTGCAATTTCAGCGCAAGATGAACAGGAATAGGGAGAAGCAATGAGAGGCTAGCTGTAGGTGTCTGCACGGGCAAAAGGAACGCTCATTTCCCACCAGGAAGAGGAATTAACCAAAGGCTCAGCGTGCCCTGCCGGAAAGAGATTAGGGCCTGAAGCAATCCTGCGGATTTGCGGCCAGCTCACAAGAAAGCGAGTTGAAGGAAGGAGCTCAGGGGCACTGTAATTCACAAACCTGCAGAGTTATGAATGACAGCTATCGTCCAAAAATGTATAGAAGTAAGTCTTCGAAGAGGACTTGAAAGCGGGGCAGAATTTCAGGAAAACGATTTCAGGGGGTAGACTGGAATTGCACTTAAAGCATAGGAAAAGAGGCAGAATGTTGACAATGATGCACTTGGCCAAAAAGGGCGTATGCGTTTTTTCCTGAGGAAAAAATGCATACGCCCTTTTTGGCCAACCAAGCAAGCGTGTAAAGGAAATCTGCACTACAATGAAGTCTCACTGCCCCCCGGTCAAAAGGGCCATCTGAAAAAAGTGTAAAATCCAGAAAGGCAGGACAGGTCATGGAGAACAGGGAGCCTTGTTATGCTGATGGGCGGATTTAAATTGCCAACAGCCACTCTGGAAAAGTGTATGGTGTTTCCTGAAACACGTAGGAAACAAAGCAACACAGCCTATGGCACTTCCACTTATGGTCCTATAGCTTAGGGAAATTAAAATCAAAAACACACAGCCACCCCAAAGTTTGGGATGGCTCTGTTTACAAGAACCTCATCTACGGTAGAAGTTAAATATCCGAGAAAGCATAAAATGGATAAAGAAGTTGTGGTACGCACGTACAATGGAATATCTCTCAGCAATGAAATCTACGTCATCAGGACCGTAGCGGCATAATGAGTGGACTCAGGTACGATGATTCTATGAGAAATAAGTCAGACAGAAAAAGAAACATCATAAGTTATCACTAATACACGGAATGTAAACTTGGCTACCCATGAACTGAATTACAAAACAGAACAGGGTCTCAAATTTAGCAAACCAACTTATGCTTGCTTATGGGGAAAGGTCAGTTGGGATGCTGCATAAAACCAGAGATTGAAATTAGCACAGATACCGTTCCATAAGCCAAATATATAATAGACAAAACCTACTCCTTGCTCAACGAAATGGACTCAACACCCTATATTCAACGCCTGGGAAGATACCTGACAAGTAAGAATCTTAAAACCCATGGATTTATATGTCTCCATAAGGAAATCAAGCGTGTGTACAGTGGCCAAAAAGCAGCAGTGAAAATCCGATAAATCCCATTATCAAAATGAATTTCAAAAACAAAACACAATGACAGTGAAATAGAGAGCAATTCTTAAATAATTCATTCAGGGCTTGTGATGCAACCTGTATTTACCACATCTAAACCCAGAGCTGGATGAGACATAAGGCTGGACACTTCGGGCTGATAGCATTAGTGAGGTTCGGTGAGCAAACGCAGACCCTTTGAAGTCATACTGCATGGTACCCATTCCATGGGTCCCAACTCTCCAGGTTTAAGGGATTCTTCCTTCAGCTAAAACATGCATGGGAAACCCAGAATATGGTCCACCATGTGATTGGGAAACGTTTTCAAATGCATCTCAGTTTTCGTCCCCTGGTACTCGGGTTCAACATTTGAACGCTTTACTAACACTCTCCCCACTTGGAGAGTCAGTGCCATTAACCTCCTGTTTGGCATAGTTTGCAATTTCTGCGCAAGATGAACAGGAATAGGGAGAAGCAATGAGAGACTAGCTGTTGGTGTCTGCATGGGCAAATGGAACGCTCATTTCCCACCAGGAAGTGGAATTAACCAAAGGCTCAGCGTGCCCGGCGGGAAACATATTATGGCCTGAAGCAATCCTGCGGTTTTGCGGCCAGCTCACAAGAAAACGAGTTGAAGAAAGGAGCTCAGGGGCACTGTAATTCACAAACCTGCAGAGTTATGAATGACAGCTATCGTCCAAAAATGTACTGAAGTAAGTCTTCAAAGAGGACTTGAAAGCGGGGCAGAATTTCAGGAAAACGATTTCAGGGGGTAGACTGGAATTGCACTTAAAGCGTAGAAAAAGAGGCAGAATGTCAACAATGATGCACTTGGCCAAAAAGGGCGTATGCGTTTTTTCCTGAATATATTCAGGAAAAAACGCATACGCCCTTTTTGGCCAACCAAGCAAGCGTGTAAACGAAATCTGCACTACAATGAAGTCTCACTGCCCCCCGGTCAAAAGGGCCATCTGAAAAAAGAGTAAAATCCAGAAAGACAGGACAGGTCATGGAGAACAGGGAGCCTTGTTATGCTGATGGGCGGGATGTAAATTGCCAACAGCCACTCTGGAGAAATGTATGGTGTATCCTGAAACACGTAGGAAACAAAGCAACACAGCCTATGTCACTTCCACTTATGGTCCTATAGCTTAGGGAAATTAAAATCAAAAACACACAGCCACCCCAAAGTTTGGGATGGCTCTGTTTACAAGAACCTTGTCTACGGTACAAGTTAAATATCCGAGAAAGGAAAAAATGGATAAAGAAGTTCTGGTACGCACGTACAATGGAATATCAGTCAGCAATGAAATCTACGTCTTCAGGCCCATAGCGGCATAATGAGTGGATTCAGGTACGATGATTCTACGAGAAATAAGTCACACAGAAAAAGAAACATCATAAGATATCACTAATACACGGAATGTAAACTTGGCTACACATAAACTGAATTACAAAACAGAACAGGGTCTCAAATTTAGAAAACCAACTTATGCTTGCTTATGGGGAAAGGTGAGTTGGGGTGCTGCATAAAACCAGAGATTGAAATTAGCACAGATACCGTTCCATAAGCCAAATATATAATAGACAAGACCTACTCCTTGCTCAACGAAATGGACTCAACACCCCATATTCAACGCCTGGCAAGATACCTGACAAGTAAGAATCATAAAACCCATGGATTTATATGTCTCCATAAGGAAATCAAGCGTGTGTACAGCGGCCTAAAGGCAGAAGTGAAAATCCGATAAATCCCATTATCAAAATAAATTTCAAAAACAAAAAACAATGACAGTGAAATAGAGAGCAATTCTTAAATAATTCATTCAGGGCTTGTGATGCAACCTGGATTTCCCACATCTACACCCAGAGCTGGGTGAGACATAAGGCTGGACACTTCGGGCTGATAGCATTGGTGAGGTTCGGTGAGCAAACGCAGACCCTTTGAAGTCATACTGCATGGTACCCATTCCATGGGTTCCAAATTTCCAGGTTTAAGGGATTCTTCCTTCAGCTAAAACATGCATGGGAAACCCATAGTATGGTCCACCGTGTGATTGGGAAACGTTTTCAAATGCATCTCAGTTTTCGTCCCCTGGTACTCGGGTTCACCATTCCAGACGCTTTACTAACACTCTCCCCACTTGGAGAGTCAGTGCATTTAACCTCCTGTTTGGCACACTTTGCAATTTCTGCGCAAGATGAACAGGAATAGGGAGAAGCAATGAGAGACTAGCTGTTGGTGTCTGCACGGGCAAATTGAACGCTCATTTCCCACCAGGAAGAGGAATTAACCAAAGGCTCAGCGTGCCCGGCAGGAAACATATTAGGGCCTGAAGCAATCCTGCGGTTTTGCGGCCAACTCACAAGAAAGCGAGTTGAAGACATGAGCTCAGGGGCACTGTAATTCACAAACCTGCAGAGTTATGAATGACAGCTATCGTCCAAAAATGTATTGAAGTAAGTCTTCCAAGAGGACTTGAAAGCGGGGCAGAATTTCAGGAAAACGATTTCAGGGGGTAGACTGGAATTGTACTAAAAGCATAGGAAAAGAGGCAGAATGTCGACAACGATGCACTTGGCTAAAAAGGGCGTATGCGTTTTTTCCTGAATATATTCAGGAAAAAACGCATACGCCCTTTTTGGCCAACCAAGCAAGCGTGTAAAAGAAATCTGCACTACAATGAAGTCTCACTGCCCCCCCGGTCAAAAGAGCCATCTGAATAAAGTGTAAAATTCAGAAAGGCAGGACAGGTCATGGAGAACAGGGAGCCTTGTCATGCTGATGGGCGGGATGTAAATTGCCAACAACCACTATGTAGAAGTGTATGGTGTTTCCAGAAACACGTAGGAAACAAAGCAACACAGCCTATGGCACTTCCACTTATGGTCCTATAGCTTAGGGAAATTAAAATCAAAAACACACAGCCACCCCAGAGTTTGGGACGGCTCTGTTTACAAGAACCTCGTCTACGGTACAAGTAAAATATCCCAGAAAGTTAAAAATGGATAAAGAAGTTGTGGTACGCACGTACAATGGAATATCACTCAGCAATGAAATCTACGTCATCAGGCCCGTAGCGGCATAATGAGTGGATTCAGGTATGATGATTCTACGAGAAATAAGTCACACAAAAAAGAAACATCATAAGATATCACTAATACACGGAATGTAAACTTGGCTACCCATGAACTGAATTACAAAACAGAACAGGGTCTCAAATTTAGAAAACCAACTTATGCTTGCTTATGGGGAAAGGTGAGTTGGGGTGCTGCATAAAACCAGAGATTGAAATTAGCACAGATACCGTTCCATAAGCCAAATATATAATAGACAAGACCTACTCCTTGCTCAACGAAATGGACTCAACACCCCATATTCAACGCCTGGCAAGATACCTGACAAGTAAGAATCTTAAAACCCATGGATTTATATGTCTCCATAAGGAAATCAAGCGTGTGTACGGCGGCCTAAAGGCAGAAGTGAAAATCCGATAAATCCCATTATCAAAATAAATTTCAAAAACAAAACACAATGACAGTGAAATAGAGAGCAATTCTTAAATAATTCATTCAGGGCTTGTGATGCAACCTGGATTTCCCACATCTACACCCAGAGCTGGGTGAGACATAAGGCTGGACACTTCGGGCTGATAGCATTGGTGAGGTTCGGTGAGCAAACGCAGACCCTTTGAAGTCATACTGCATGGTACCCATTCCATGGGTTCCAAATTTCCAGGTTTAAGGGATTCTTCCTTCAGCTAAAACATGCATGGGAAACCCATAGTATGGTCCACCGTGTGATTGGGAAACGTTTTCAAATGCATCTCAGTTTTCGTCCCCTGGTACTCGGGTTCACCATTCCAGACGCTTTACTAACACTCTCCCCACTTGGAGAGTCAGTGCATTTAACCTCCTGTTTGGCACACTTTGCAATTTCTGCGCAAGATGAACAGGAATAGGGAGAAGCAATGAGAGACTAGCTGTTGGTGTCTGCACGGGCAAATTGAACGCTCATTTCCCACCAGGAAGAGGAATTAACCAAAGGCTCAGCGTGCCCGGCTGGAAACATATTAGGGCCTGAAGCAATCCTGCGGTTTTGCGGCCAGCTCACAAGAAAGCGAGTTGAAGACATGAGCTCAGGGGCACTGTAATTCACAAACCTGCAGAGTTATGAATGACAGCTATCGTCCAAAAATGTATTGAAGTAAGTCTTCGAAGAGGACTTGTAAGCGGGGCAGAATTTCAGGAAAACGATTTCAGGGGGTAGACTGGAATTGTACTAAAAGCATAGGAAAAGAGGCAGAATGTCGACAACGATGCACTTGGCCAAAAAGGGCGTATGCGTTCTTTCCTGAATATATTCAGGAAAGAACGCATACGCCCTTTTTGGCCAACCAAGCAAGCGTGTAAAGGAACTCTGCACTACAAGGAAGTCTCACTGCCCCCCCGGTCAA
The DNA here is from genome assembly GCF_059928025.1 of Delphinapterus leucas. NCBI lineage: Eukaryota > Metazoa > Chordata > Mammalia > Artiodactyla > Monodontidae > Delphinapterus > Delphinapterus leucas. Next base: position 747,001 of record NW_028322267.1, read on the forward strand.
AAGGGCCATCTGAAAAAAGTGTAAAATCCAGAAAGGCAGGACAGATCATGGAGAACAGGGAGCCTTGTCATCCTGATGGGCGGGATGTAAATTGCCAACAACCACTCTGGAGAAGTGTATGGTGTTTCCAGAAACACGTAGGAAACAAAGCAACACAGCCTATGGCACTTCCACTTATGGTCCTATAGCTTAGGGAAATTAAAATCACAAACACAGAGCCACCCCAAAGTTTGGGATGGCTCTGTTTACAAGAACGTTGTCTACGGAACAAGTTAAATATCCGAGAAAGGAAAAAATGGATAAAGAAGTTGTGGTACGCACGTACAATGGAATATCACTCAGCAATGAAATCTACGTCTTCACTCCCATAGCGGCATAATGAGTGGATTCAGGTATGATGATTCTACGAGAAATAAGTCACACAGAAAAAGAAACATCATAATATATCAGTAATACACGGAATGTAAACTTGGCTACACATAAACTGAATTACAAAACAGAACAGGGTCTCAAATTTAGAAAAGCAACTTATGCTTGCTTATGGGGAAAGGTGAGTTGGGGTGCTGCATAAAACCAGAGATTGAAATTAGCACAGATACCGTTCCATAAGCCAAATATATAATAGACAAGCCCTACTCCTTGCTCAACAATATGGCCTCAACACCCCATATTCAACGCCTGGCAAGATACCTGACAAGTAAGAATCTTAAAACCCATGGATTTATATGTCTCCATAAGGAAATCAAGCATGTGTACAGCGGCCTAAATGCAGCAGTGAAAATCCGATAAATCCCATTATCAAAATAAATTTCAAAAACAAAACACAATGACAGTGAAATAGAGAGCAATTCTTAAATAATTCATTCAGGGCTTGTGATGCAACCTGGATTTACCACATCTACACCCAGAGCTGGGTGAGACATAAGGCTGGGCACTTCGGGCTGATAGCATTGGTGAGGTTCGGTGAGCAAACGCAGACCCTTTGAAGTCATACTGCATGGTACCCATTCCATGCGTCCCAACTCTCCAGGTTTAAGGGATTCTTCCTTCAGCTAAAACATGAATGGGAAACCCAGACTATCGTCTGCCGTGTGATTGGGAAACGTTTTCAAATGCATCTCAGTTTTCGTCCCCTGGTACTCGGGTTCACCATTCCAGACGCTTTACTAACACTCTCCCCACTTGGAGAGTCAGTGCATTTAACCTCCTGTTTGGCACAGTTTGCAATTTCTGCACAAGATGAACAGGCATAGGGAGAACCAATGAGAGACTAGCTGTTGGTGTCTTCACGGGCAAATTGAACGCTCATTTCCCACCAGGAAGAGGAATTAACCAAAGGCTCAGCGTGCCATGCCGGAAACATATTAGGGCCTGAAGCAATCCTGCGGTTTTGCGGCCAGCTCACAAGAAAACGATTTGAAGAAAGGAGCTCAGGGGCACTGTAATTCACAAACCTGCAGAGTTATGAATGACAGCTATCGTCCAAAAATGTAATGAAGTGAGTCTTCAAAGAGGACTTAAAAGCGGGGCAGAATTTCAGGAAAACGATTTCAGGGGGTAGACTGGAATTGCACTTAAAGCGTAGGAAAAGAGGCAGAATGTCAACAATGATGCACTTGGCCAAAAAGGGCGTATGCGTTTTTTCCTGAATATATTCAGGAAAAAACGCATACGCCCTTTTTGGCCAACCAAGCAAGCGTGTAAAGGAAATCTGCACTACAATGAAGTCTCACTGCCCCCCGGTCAAAAGGGCCATCTGAAAAAAGTGTAAAATCCAGAAAGACAGGACAGGTCATGGAGTACAGCGAGCCTTGTTATGCTGATGGGCGGGATGTAAATTGCCAACAGCCACTCTGGAGAAATGTATGGTGTATCCTGAAACACGTAGGAAACAAAGCAACACAGCCTATGTCACTTCCACTTATGGTCCTATAGCTTAGGGAAATTAAAATCAAAAACACACAGCCACCCCAGAGTTTGGGATGGCTCTGTTTACAAGAACCTTGTCTACGGTACAAGTTAAATATCCGAGAAAGGAAAAAATGGATAAAGAAGTTCTGGTACGCACGTACAATGGAATATCACTCAGCAATGAAATCTACGTCTTCAGGCCCATAGCGGCATAATGAGTGGATTCAGGTACGATGATTCTACGAGAAATAAGTCACACAGAAAAAGAAACATCATAAGATATCACTAATACACGGAATGTAAACTTGGCTACACATAAACTGAATTACAAAACAGAACAGGGTCTCAAATTTAGAAAACCAACTTATGCTTGCTTATGGGGAAATGTGAGTTGGGGTGCTGCATAAAACCAGAGATTGAAATTAGCACAGATACCGTTCCATAAGCCAAATATATAATAGACAAGCCCTACTCCTTGCTCAACGAAATGGACTCAACACCCCATATTCAACGCCTGGCAAGATACCTGACAAGTAAGAATCTTAAAACCAATGGATTTATATGTCTCCATAAGGAAATCAAGCATGTGTACAGCGGCCTAAACGCAGCAGTGAAAATCCGATAAATCCCATTATCAAAATAAATTTCAAAAACAAAACACAATGACAGTGAAATAGAGAGCAATTCTTAAATAATTCATTCAGGGCTTGTGATGCAACCTGTATTTACCATATCTACACCCAGAGCTGGATGAGATATAAGGCTGGACACTTCGGGCTGATAGCATTGGTGAGGTTCGGTGAACAAACGCAGACCCTTTGAAGTCATACTGCATGGTACCCATTCCATGTGTCCCAACTCTCCAGGTTTAAGGGATTCTTCCTTCAGCTAAAACATGCATGGAAAACCCAGAGTATGGTCCACCATGTGATTGGGAAACGTTTTCAAATGCATCTCAGTTTTCGTCCCCTGGTACTCGGGTTCAACATTTGAACGCTTTACTAACACTCTCCCCACTTGGAGAGTCAGTGCCATTAACCTCCTGTTTGGCACAGTTTGCAATTTCTGCGCAAGATGAACAGGAATAGGGAGAAGCAATGAGAGACTAGCTGTAGGTGTCTGCACGGGCAAATGGAACGCTCATTTCCCACCAGGAAGAGGAATTAACCAAAGGCTCAGCGTGCCCTGCCGGAAACAGATAAGGGCCTGAAGCAATCCTGCGGTTTTGCGACCAGCTCACAAGAAAGCGAGTTGAAGAAATGAGCTCAGGGGCACTGTAATTCACAAACCTGCAGAGTTATGAATGACAGCTATCGTCCAAAAATGTATTGAAGTAAGTCTTCGAAGAGGACTTGAAAGCGGGGCAGAATTTCAGGAAAACGATTTCAGCGGGTAGACTGGAATTGTACTAACAGCATAGGAAAATAGGCAGAATTTCGACAATGATGCACTTGGCCAAAAAGGGCATATGCGTTTTTTCCTGAATATATTCAGGAAAAAACGCATACGCCCTTTTTGGCCAACCAAGCAAGTGTGTAATGGAAATCTGCACTACAATGAAGTCTCACTGCCCCCCGGTCAAAAGGGCCATCTGAAAAAAATGTAAAATCCAGAAAGTCAAGACAGGTCATGGAGAACAGGGAGCCTTGTCATGCTGATGGGCGGGATGTAAATTGCCAACAACCAATCTGGAGAAGTGTATGGTGTTTCCAGAAACACGTAGGAAAAAAAGCAACACAGCCTATGGCACTTCCACTTATGGTCCTATAGCTTAGGGAAATTAAAATCAAAAACACACAGCCACCCCAGAGTTTGGGACGGCTCTGTTTACAAGAACCTCGTCTATGGTACAAGTAAAATATCCCAGAAAACAAAAAATGGATAAAGAAGTTGTGGTACGCACGTACAATGGAATATCACTCAGCGATGAAATCTACGTCATCAGGCCCGTAGCGGCATGAGTGGATTCAGGTACGATGATTCTACGAGAAATAAGTCACACAGAAAAAGAAACATCATAAGATATCACTAATACACGGAATGTAAAGTTGGATACACATGAACTGAATTACAAAACAGAACAGGGTCTCAAATTTAGAAAACCAACTTATGCTTGCTTATGGGGAAAGGTGAGTTGGGGTGCTGCATCAAACCAGAGATTGAAATTAGCACAGATACCGTTCCATAAGCCAAATATATAATAGACAAGACCTACTCCTTGCTCAACGAAATGGACTCAACACCCCATATTCAACGCCTGGCAAGATACCTGACAAGTAAGAATCTTAAAACCCATGGATTTATATGTCTCCATAAGGAAATCAAGCGTGTGTACAGCGGCCTAAAGGCAGCAGTGAAAATCCGATAAATCCCATTATCAAAATAAATTTCAAAAACAAAACACAATGACAGTGAAATAGAGAGCAATTCTTAAATAATTCATTCAGGGCTTGTGATGCAACCTGGATTTCCCACATCTACACCCAGAGCTGGGTGAGACATAAGGCTGGGCATTTCGGGCTGATAGCATTGGTGAGGTTCGGTGAGCAAACGCAGACCCTTTGAAGTCATACTGCATGGTACCCATTCCATGGGTCCAAACTCTCCAGGTTTAAGGGATTCTTCCTTTAGCTAAAACATGCATGGGAAACCCATAGTATGGTCCACCGTGTGATTGGGAAACGTTTTCAAATGCATCTCAGTTTTCGTCCCCTGGTACTCGGGTTCACCATTCCAGACGCTTTACTAACACTCTCCCCACTTGGAGAGTCAGTGCCATTAACCTCCTGTTTGGCACAGTTTGCAATTTCTGCGCAAGATGTACAGGAATAGGGAGAACCAATGAGAGACTAGCTGTAGGTGCCTGCACGGGCAAACGGAACGCTCATTTCCGACCAGGAAGAGGAATTAAACAAAGGCTCAGCATGCCCTGCCGGAAAGAGACTTTGGCCTGAAGCAATCCTGCGGTTTTGCGGCCAGCTCTCAAGAAAGCGAGTTGAAGACATGAGCTCAGGGCACTGTAATTCACAAACCTGCAGAGTTATGAATGACAGCTATCGTCCAAAAATGTATTGAAGTAAGTCTTCCAAGAGGACTTGTAAGCGGGGCAGAATTTCAGGAAAACGATTTCAGGGGGTAGACTGGAATTGTACTAAAAGCATAGGAAAAGAGGCAGAATGTCGACAACGATGCACTTGGCCAAAAAGGGCGTATGCGTTTTTTCCTGAATATATTCAGGAAAAAACGCATACGCCCTTTTTGGCCAACCAAGGAAGCGTGTAAAGGAAATCTGCACTACAATGAAGTCTCACTGCCCCCCCGGTCAAAAGGGCCATCTGAAAAAAGTGTAAAATCCAGAAAGGCAGGACAGTTCATGGAGAACAGGGAGCCTTGTCATGCTGATGGGCGGGATGTAAATTGCCAACAACCACTCTGGAGAAGTGTATGGTGTTTCCAGAAACAAGTAGGAAACAAAGCAACACAGCCTATGGCACTTCCACTTATGTTCCTATAGCTTAGGGAAATTAAAATCAAAAACACACAGCCACCCCAGAGTTTGGGACGGCTCTGTTTACAAGAACCTCGTCTACGGTACAAGTAAAATATCCCAGAAAGTAAAAAATGGATAAAGAAGTTGTGGTACGCACGTACAATGGAATATCACTCAGCAATGAAATCTACGTCATCAGGCCCGTAGCGGCATAATGAGTGGATTCAGGTATGATGATTCTACGAGAAATAAGTCACACAGAAAAAGAAACATTATAAGATATCACTAATACACGGAATGTAAACTTGGCTACCCATGAACTGAATTACAAAACAGAACAGGGTCTCAAATTTAGCAAACCAACTTATGCTTGCTTATGGGGAAAGGTCAGTTGGGATGCTGCATAAAACCAGAGATTGAAATTAGCACAGATACCGTTCCATAAGCCAAATATATAATAGACAAAACCTACTCCTTGCTCAACGAAATGGACTCAACACCCCATATTCAACGCCTGGGAAGATACCTGACAAGTAAGAATCTTAAAACCCATGGATTTATATGTCTCCATAAGGAAATCAAGCGTGTGTACATTGGCCTAAAATCAGCAGTGAAAATCCGATAAATCCCATTATCAAAATGAATTTCAAAAACAAAACACAATGACAGTGAAATAGAGAGCAATTCTTAAATAATTCATTCAGGGCTTGTGATGCAACCTGGATTTACCACATCTACACCCAGAGCTGGATGAGACATAAGGCTGGACACTTCGGGCTGATAGCATTGGTGAGGTTCGGTGAGCAAACGCAGACCCTTTGAAGTCACACTGCATGGTACCCATTCCATGGGTCCCAACTCTCCAGGTTTAAGGGATTCTTCCTTCAGCTAAAACCTGCATGGGAAACCCAGAGTATGGTCCACCATGTGATTGGGAAACGTTTTCAAATGCATCTCAGTTTTCGTCCCCTGGTACTCGGGTTCACCATTCCAGACGCTTTACTAACACTCTCCCCACTTGGAGAGTCAGTGCCTTTAACCTCCTGTTTGGCACAGTTTGCAATTTCTGCGCAAGATGAACAGGCATAGGGAGAACCAATGAGAGACTAGCTGTTGGTGTCTGCACGGGCAAATTGAACGATCATTTCCCACCAGGAAGAGGAATTAACCAAAGGCTCAGTGTGCCCGGCCGGAAACATATTAAGGCCTGAAGCAATCCTGCGGATTTGCGGCCAGCTCACAAGAAAACGAGTTGAAGAAAGGAGCTCAGGGGCACTGTAATTCACAAACCTGCAGAGTTATGAATGACAGCTATCGTCCAAAAATGTACTGAAGTAAGTCTTCAAAGAGGACTTGAAAGCGGGGCAGAATTTCAGGAAAACGATTTCAGTGGGTAGACTGGAATTGCACCTAAAGCGTAGGAAAAGAGGCAGAATGTCAACAATGATGCACTTGGCCAAAAAGGGCGTATGCGTTTTTTCCTGAATATATTCAGGAAAAAACGCATACGCCCTTTTTGGCCAACCAAGCAAGCGTGTAAAGGAAATCTGCACTACAATGAAGTCTCACTGCCCCCCGGTCAAAAGGGCCATCTGAAAAAAGTGTAAACTCCAGAAAGACAGGACAGGTCATGGAGAACAGGGAGCCTTGTTATGCTGATGGGCGGGATGTAAACTGCCAACAGCCACTCTGGAGAAATGTATGGTGTATCCTGAAACACGTAGGAAACAAAGCAACACAGCCTATGGCAATTCCACTTATGGTCCTATAGCTTAGGGAAATTAAAATAAAAAACACACAGCCACCCCAAAGTTTGGGATGGCTCTGTTTACAAGAACCTTGTCTACGGTACAAGTTAAATATCCGAGAAAGGAAAAAATGGATAAAGAATTTCTGGTACGCACGTACAATGGAATATCAGTCAGCAATGAAATCTACGTCTTCAGGACCGTAGCGGCATAATGAGTGGATTCAGTAAGATGATTCTATGAGAAATAAGTCAGACAGAAAAAGAAACATCATAAGTTATCACTAATACACGGAATGTAAACTTGGCTACCCATGAACTGAAATACAAAACAGAACAGGGTCTCAAATTTAGCAAACCAACTTATGCTTGCTTATGGGGAAAGGTCAGTTGGGATGCTGCATAAAACCAGAGATTGAAATTAGCACAGATACCGTTCCAGAAGCCAAATATATAATAGACAAAACCTACTCCTTGCTCAACGAAATGGACTCAACACCCTATATTCATCGCCTGGGAAGATACCTGACAAGTAAGAATCTTAAAACCCATGGATTTATATGTCTCCATAAGGAAATCAAGCGTGTGTACAGTGGCCTAAAAGCAGCAGTGAAAATCCGATAAATCCCATTATCAAAATGATTTTCAAAAACAAAACACAATGACAGTGAAATAGAGAGCAATTCTTAAATAATTCATTCAGGGCTTGTGATGCAACCTGGATTTACCACATCTACACCCAGAGCTGGATGAGACATAAGGCTGGACACTTCGGGCTGATAGCATTGGTGAGGTTCGGTGAGCAAACGCAGACCCTTTGAAGTCACACTGCATGGTACCCATTCCATGGGTCCCAACTCTCCAGGTTTAAGGGATTCATCCTTCAGCTAAAACATGCATGGGAAACCCATAGTATGGTCCACCGTGTGATTGGGAAACGTTTTCAAATGCATCTCAGTTTTCGTCCCCTGGTACTCGGGTTCAACATTTGAACGCTTTACTAACACTCTCCCCACTTGGAGAGTCAGTGCCATTAACCTCCTGTTTGGCACAGTTTGCAATTTCTGCGCAAGATGAACAGGAATAGGGAGAAGCAATGAGAGACTAGCTGTAGGTGTCTGCACGGGCAAATGGAACGCTCATTTCCCACCAGGAAGAGGAATTAACCAAAGGCTCAGCGTGCCCTGCTGGAAAGAGATTAGGGCCTGAAGCAATCCTGCGGTTTTGCGGCCAGCTCACAAGAAAGCGAGTTGAAGAAAGGAGCTCAGGGGCACTCTAATTCACAAACCTGCAGAGTTATGAATGACACCTATCGTCCAAAAATGTATAGAAGTAAGTCTTCGAAGAGGACTTGAAAGCGGGGCAGAATTTCAGGAAAACGATTTCAGGGGGTAGACTGGAATTGCACTTAAAGCATAGGAAAAGAGGCAGAATGTTGACAATGATGCACTTGGCCAAAAAGGGCGTATGCGTTTTTTCCTGAATATATTCAAGAAAAAACGCATACGCCCTTTTTGGCCAACCAAGCAAGCGTGTAAAGGAAATCTGCACTACAATGAAGTCTCACTGCCCCCCCGGTCAAAAGGGCCATCTGAAAAAAGTGAAAAATCCAGAAAGGCAGGGCAGGTCATGGAGAACAGGGAGCCTTGTTATGCTGATGGGCGGATTTAAATTGCCAACAGTCACTCTGGAAAAGTGTATGGTGTTTCCTGAAACACGTAGGAAACAAAGCAACACAGCCTATGGCACTTCCACTTATGGTCCTATAGCTTAGGGAAATTAAAATCAAAAACACACAGCCACCGCAAAGTTTGGGATGGCTCTGTTTACAAGAACCTCATCTATGGTAGCAGTTAAATATCCGAGAAAGCATAAAATGGATAAAGAAGTTGTGGTACGCACGTACAATGGAATATCACTCAGCAATGAAATCTACGTCATCAGGACCGTAGCGGCATAATGAGTGGATTCAGGTACGATGATTCTATGAGAAATAAGCCAGACAGAAAAAGAAACATCATAAGTTATCACTAATACACGGAATGTAAACTTGGCTACCCATGAACTGAATTACAAAACAGAACAGGGTCTCAAATTTAGCAAACCAACTTATGCTTGCTTATGGGGAAAGGTCAGTTGGGATGCTGCATAAAACCAGAGATTGAAATTAGCACAGATACCGTTCCATAAGCCAAATATATAATAGACAAAACCTACTCCTTGCTCAACGAAATGGACTCAACACCCTATATTCAATGCCTGGGAAGATACCTGACAAGTAAGAATCTTAAAACCCATGGATTTATATGTCTCCATAAGGAAATCAAGCGTGTGTACAGCGGCCTAAACGCAGCAGTGAAAATCCGATAAATCCCATTATCAAAATAAATTTCAATAACAAAACACAATGACAGTGAAATAGAGAGCAATTCTTAAATAATTCATTCAGGGCTTGTGATGCAACCTGGATTTACCACATCTACACCCAGAGCTGGGTGAGACATAAGGCTGGACACTTCGGGCTGATAGCATTGGTGAGGTTCGGTGAGCAAACGCAGACCCTTTGAAGTCATACTGCATGGTACCCATTCCATGGGTCCCAACTCTCCAGGTTTAAGGGATTCTTCCTTCAGCTAAAACATGCATGGGAAACCCACAGTACAGTGCACTGTGTGACCAGGAAACGTTTTCAAATGCATCTCAGTTTTCGTACCCTGGTACTCGGGTTCACCATTCCAGACGCTTTATTAACACTCTCCCCACTTGGAGAGTCAGTGCCTTTAACCTCCTGTTTGGCACAGTTTGCAATTTCTGCGCAAGATGAACAGGCATAGGGAGAACCAATGAGAGACTAGCTGTTGGTGTCTGCACGGGCAAATTGAACGATCATTTCCCACCAGGAAGAGGAATTAACCAAAGGCTCAGCGTGCCCGGCCGGAAACATATTACGGCCTGAAGCAATCCTGCGGTTTTGCGGCCAGCTCACAAGAAAAGGAGTTGAAGAAAGGAGCTCAGGGGCACTGTAATTCACAAACCTGCAGAGTTATGAATGACAGCTATCGTTCAAAAATGTACTGAAGTAAGTCTTCAAAGAGGACTTGAAAGCGGGGCAGAATTTCAGGAAAACGATTTCAGGGGGTAGACTGGAATTGCACTTAAAGCATAGGAAAAGAGGCAGAATATCGACAATGATGCACTTGGCCAAATAGGGCGTATGCGTTTTTTCCTGAATATATTCAGGAAAAAACGCATACGCCCTTTTTGGCCAACCAAGCAAGCGTGTAAAGGAAATCTGCACTACAATGAAGTCTCACTGCCCCCCGGTCAAAAGGGCCATCTGAAAAAAGTGTAAAATCCAGAAAGGCAGGACAGGTCTTGGAGAACAGGGAGCCTTGTTATGCTGATGGGCGGGATGTAAATTGCCAACAGCCACTCTGGAGAAATGTATGGTGTATCCTGAAACACGTAGGAAACAAAGCAACACAGCCTATGTAACTTCCACTATGGTCCTATAGCTTAGGGTAATTAAAATCACAAACACACAGCCACCCCAAAGTTTGGGATGGCTCTGTTTACAAGAACCTTGTCTACGGTACAAGTTAAATATCCGAGAAAGGAAAAAATGGATAAAGAAGTTCTGGTACGCACGTACAATGGAATATCACTCAGCAAAGAAATCTACGTCTTCAGGCCCATAGCGGCATAATGAGTGGATTCAGGTACGATGATTCTACGAGAAATATGTCACACAGAAAAAGAAACATCATAATATAGAAGTAATACACGGAATGTAAACTTGGCTACACATAAACTGAATTACAAAACAGAACAGGATCTCAAATTTAGAAAACCAACTTATGCTTGCTAATGGGGAAAGGTGAGTTGGGGTGCTGCATAAAACCAGAGATTGAAATTAGCACAGATACCGTTCCATAAGCCAAATATATAATAGACAAGACCTACTCCTTGCTCAACGAAATGGACTCAACACCCCATATTCAACGCCTTGCAAGATACATAACAAGTAAGAATCTTAAAACCCATGGATTTATATGTCTCCATAAGGAAATCAAGCGTGTATACAACGGCGTAAATGCAGCAGTGAAAATCCGATAAATCCCATTATCAAAATAAATTTCAAAAACAAAACACAATGACAGTGAAATAGAGAGCAATTCTTAAATAATTCATTCAGGGCTTGTGATGCAACCTGGATTTACCACATCTACACCCAGAGCTGGGTGAGACATAAGGCTGGACACTTCGGGCTGATAGCATTGGTGAGGTTCGGTGAGCAAATGCAGACCCTTTGAAGTCAAACTGCATGGTACCCATTCCATGGGTCCCAACTCTCCAGGTTTAAGGGATTCTTCCTTCAGCTAAAACATGCATGGGAAACCCACAGTACAGTGCACTGTGTGACCGGGAAACGTTTTCAAATGCATCTCAGTTTTCGTCCCCTGGTACTCGGGTTCACCATTCCAGACGCTTTACTAACACTCTCCCCACTTGGAGAGTCAGTGCCATTAACCTCCTGTTTGGCACAGTTTGCAATTTCTGCGCAAGATGAACAGGAATAGGGAGAACCAATGAGAGACTAGCTGTTGGTGTCTGCACGGGCAAAAGGAATGCTCATTTCCGACCAGGAAGAGGAATTAAACAAAGGCTCAGCAAGCCCTGCCACAAAGAGATTATGGCCTGAAGCAATCCTGCGGTTTTGCGGCCAGCTCACAAGAAAACGAGTTGAAGACATGAGCTCAGGGGCACTGTAATTCACAAACCTGCAGAGTTATGAATGACAGCTATCGTCCAAAAATGTATTGAAGTAAGTCTTCGAAGAGGACTTGAATGCGGGGCAGAATTTCAGGAAAACGATTTCAGGGGGTAGACTGGAATTGTACTAAAAGCATAGGAAAAGAGGCAGGATGTCGACAACGATGCACTTGGCCAAAAAGGGCGTATGCGTTTTTTCCTGAATATATTCAGGAAAAAACGCATACGCACTTTTTGGCCAACCAAGCAAGCGTGTAAAGGAAATCTGCACTACAATGAAGTCTCACTGCCCCCCGGTCAAAAGGGCCATCTGAAAAAAGTGTAAAATCCAGAAAGGCAGGACAGGTCATGGAGAACAGGGAGCCTTGTCATGCTGATGGGCGGGATGTAAATTGCCAACCACCACTCTGGAGAAGTGTATGGTGTTTCCAGAAACACGTAGGAAACAAAGCAACACAGCCTATGTCACTTCCACTTATGGTCCTCTAGCTTAGGGAAATTAAAATCAAAAACACACAGCCACCCCAGAGTTTGGGATGGCTCTGTTTACAAGAACCTCGTCTACGGTACAAGTAAAATATCCCAGAAAGTAAAAAATGGATAAAGAAGTTGTGGTACGCACGTACAATGGAATATCACTCAGCAATGAAATCTAATTCATCAGGCCCGTAGCGGCATAATGAGTGGATTCAGGTATGATGATTCTACGAGAAATAAGTCACACAGAAAAAGAAACATCATAAGATATGACTAATACACGGAATGTAAACTTGGCTACCCATGAACTGAATTACAAAACAGAACAGGGTCTCAAATTTAGAAAACCAACTTATGCTTGCTTATGGGGAAAGGTGAGTTGGGGTGCTGCATAAAACCAGAGATTGAAATTAGCACAGATACCGTTCCATAAGCCAAATATATAATAGACAAGACCTACTCCTTGCTCAACGAAACGGACTCAAAGCCTGGGAATATACCTGACAAGTAAGAATCTTAAAACCCATGGATTTATATGTCTCCATAAGGAAATCAAGCGTGTGTACAGCAGCCTAAACGCAGCAGTGAAAATCCGATAAATTTCATTATCAAAATAAATTTCAAAACCAAAACACATTGACAGTAAAATAGAGAGCAATTCTTAAATAATTCATTCAGGGCTTGTGATGCAACCTGGATTTACCACATCTACACCCAGAGCTGGGTGAGATGTACGGCTGGACACTTCGGGCTGATAGCATTTGTGAGGTTCGGTGAGCAAACGCAGACCCTTTGTAGTCATACTGCATGGTACCCATTCCATGGTTCCCAGCTCTCCAGGTTTAAGGGATTCTTCCTTCAGCTAAGACATGCATGGGAAACCCAGAGTATTGTCCACCGTGTGATTGGGAAACACTTTCAAATATATCTCAGTTTTCGAACCCTGGTACTCGGGTTCACCATTCCAGACACTTTAGTAACATTCTCCCCACTTGGAGAGTCAGTGCCTTTAAACTCCTGTTTGGCACAGTTTGCAATTTCTATGCAAGATTAACAGGAATAGGGAGAAACAATGAGAGACTAGCTGTAGGTTTCTGCACGGGCAAATGGAACGCTCATTTCCCACCAGGAAGAGGAATTCACCAAAGGCTCAGTGTGCCCTGACGGAAACAGATTAGGGCCTGCAGCAATCCTGCGGTTTTGCGGCCAGCTCACAAGAAAGCGAGTTGAGGAAACGAGCTCAGGGGCACTGTAATTCACAAACCTGCAGAGTTATGAATGACAGCTATCGTCCAAAAATGTATTGAAGTAAGTCTTCGAAGAGGACTTGAAAGCGGGGCAGAATTTCAGGAAAACGATTTCAGGGGGTAGACTGGAATTGCACTTAAAGCATAGGAATAGAGGCAGAATGTCGACAATGATGCACTGGCCAAAAAGTGCGTATGCGTTTTTTCCTGAATATATTCAGGAAAAAACGCATACGCCATTTTTGGCCAAGCAAGCAAGCAGGTAAATGAAATCTGCACTACAATGAAGTCTCACTGCCCCCCAGTCAAAAGGGCCATCTGAAAAAGTGTAAAATCCAGAAAGGCAGGACAGGTCATGGAGAACAGGGAGACTTGTTATGCTGATGGGAGGGATGTAAATTGCAAACAGCCACTCTGGAGAAGTGTATGGGGTTTCCTGAAACACGTAGGAAACAAAGCAACAGAGCCTATGTCACTTCCACTTATGGTCCTATAGCTTAGGGAAATTAAAATCAAAAACACACAGCCACCCCAAAGTTTGGGACAGCTCTGTTTACAAGAACGTCGTCTACGGTACAAGTTAAATATCCCAGAATATGAAAAATGGTTAAAGAAGTTGTGGTACGCACGTACAATGGAATATCACTCACCAATGAAATCTATGTCATCAGGCCCGTCGCGGCATATTGAGTGGATCCAGGTACGATGATTCTAAGTGAAATAAGTCACACAGAAAATGAAACATCATAAGATATCACTAATACACGGAATGTAAACTTGGCTACACATGAACTGAAGTACAAAACAGAACAGGGTCTCAAATTTAGAACACCAACTTATGCTTGCTTATGGGGAAAGGTGAGGTGGGGTGCTGCATAAAACCAGAGATAGAAATTAGCACACATACCTTTCCATAAGCCAAATATGTAATAGTCAAGACTTACACCTTGCTCAACGAAATGGACTAAACACACCATATTCAACTCCTAGAATTACACATGACTAGTAAGAATCTTCAAACCCATGGATTTATATGTCTCCGTAAGAGAATCAAGTGTGTGTACAGCTGCATGAAGGCAGCAGAGAAAATCCGATAAATCCCATTATCAAAATAAACTACAAAAACAAACACAATGACAGTGAAATAGAGAGCAATTCTTACATAATTCATTCAGGGGTTGTGATGCAACCTGGATTTACCACATCTACACCTAGAGCTGAGTGAGACATAAGGTTCGACACTTTGGGCTGATAGCATTGGTGAGGTTCGGTGAGAAAATGCAGGCCATTTGAAGTCATACTGCATGGTACCCATTGCATGGGTCCCACCTCTCCAGGTTTAAGGGATTCTTCCTTCAGGTAAAACACGCATGGGAAACCCAGAATATGGTCCACCGTGTGACCGGGAAACCTTTTTAAATGCATCTCAGTTTTCTTCCCCTCATACTCGGTTTTACCATTCCAGACGCTTTACTAACTCTTTCCCCAATTGGAGAGTCAGTGCCTTTAACCTCCTGTTTGGCACAGTTTGGAATTTCTGAGCAAGATGAACAGGAATAGGGAGAACCAATGAGAGATTAGCTGTAGGTGTCTGCACGAGCAAATTTAACGCTCATTTCCCATCAGGAAGAGGAATTAGCCAAAGGCTCAACATGCCGTGCCGGAACCAGATTAGGGCCTGAAGCAATCCTGCGGTTTTGCGGCCAGCTCACAAGAAAGTGAGTTGAAGAATGGAGCTCAGGGGCACTGTAATTCACAAACCTGCAGAGTTATAAATGACAGCTATCGTCCAAAAATATATTGAAGTAAGGCTGCAAAGAGGACTTGAACGCGGGGCAGAATTCCAGGAATACGATTTCAGGAGGTAAATGGGAAGTCCTCTGAAAGTATAGGAGAAGAGGCAGAACTTCGACAATGATGCACTTGGTCAAAAAGGGCATATGTGTTTCTTCCAGGGCCCTCATTAAAGAGGGTAGGAGGCTCCCAGCATGCTTCAGTGGCCAACAGAGGGCCTATGTCGCCAAGGCGACGTGAGCCATCCAGGCAGGAGTGAGCTCACATCAGAGCGCCCACCTCACAGAAGGGTAAGGAACCCAGTCATGATCAGACTCTCACCAGAGTGCCCACATAAGCAAGGGGCTGGGAATCAGGCACGAGTGTCCTCACACCCGTGGGGCCACATCATCGAAAGTTGAGGTACCCAGCACATGTGGCCTCAAACCAGAAGACCCACATCACCATGGGTCTCAGAGCGAGGCAGGCAGGATTAACCTCAAAACACATGGCCCATTGTATAAAAAGGTGAGGAATCCAGCAGTTGGAACATCCCAGCAGGCGGCCCAGAGCACCGAGGCTATGGGATCCAGGCAGTGATGAACTCACAACAGAGGGCCCTCATCGTGATACTGTAAGCAACCCAGCCGTTGTGACCTCAGAGCACAAGGCCCACATCCCCATGGGGAAGGGAACCAAGCAGGAGTGTCATCGCACCAGTGGGCACACAACAGAAAATGTGGGGAGCCCAGCAGTTAGGGCCGGACGCCAGAGGGCCCTCATCACTGAGGAGAGGAGGCTCCCAGCAAGCTCCAACTGCTACCAGAGGGCCGACGTCGCCAATGCGGGGTGTGCAAGCCAGGCAGGAGTGACCTCAGAGCAGAGGGCCAACCACACAAAAGTGTGAGGAACCCAAAGAGGATCAGACTCTCACCAGAGGGCCCACATCACCAAGGGAATGGAAACCAGGCAGGAGTGTCCTCACACCAGTGGGGCCACATCACCGAAATGTGACGGACCCAGCACACGTGGCCTCAAACTACAGGACACACATCACCAAGGGGCTGGGAGTGAGGCAGGCAGGAGGAGCCTCAAAACAGAGGGCCCATTGCGTAAAAAAGGTGAGGAATCCCGCAGTTGGAACCTCCCAGCAGGCGGCCAGGAGCAGCGAGGCTATGGGATCCAGGCCTGACTGAACTCAAAACAGAGGGCCCACATTCTGACACTGTGAGCAACCCAGCCTTTGGGACCACAGAGCAGAAAGCCCACATCCCCTAGGGAAGGGACCCTGGCTGGAGTGTACTCACACGACAGGGCGCACATCAGAAAATTTTGGGAGCCCATGAGTTAGGGCCTGACGCCATAGGGCCCTCATTACCGAGGGGAGGAGACTCCCAGCAGGCACCAACTCCCAACTGAGGGCCCACATCGCCAACGTGACGTGTGCCAGCCAGGCAGGAGTGACCTCACAGCAGAGGGCCCACCTCCCAGAAGTGTGAGGAATCCAGACAGGATCAGACTCTCACAAGAGGGCCCCAATCACCAAGGGGATGGGAACCAGGCAGGAGTGTCCTCACACCAGTGGGGCCACATCAATAAAGGTGAGGAAACCGGTACATGTGGCCTTAAACCAGAGGACCTACATCACAAAGGGGCTGGGAGTGAGTCAGGAAGTAGGAGCATAAAAACACAGGACCCAAAGAATAAAAAAGGTAAGGAATCCAGCAGTAGGAACCTCCCAGCAGTCGGCTCAGAGCACAGAGTCTATGGGATCTAGGCCTGAGTGAACTAACACCAGAGAGACAACATCATGAAACGGTGAACAACACAGGTGTTGGGACCTTAGAGCAGAAGGCCCACATGCCCATGGGGATGGGAACCTCGCAGGAGTGTCCTCGCACCACTTAGCACGTATCAGAAAATGTGGGTACCCAGCAGTTAGGGCCTGACGCTAGAGGGCCCCCATCACCGAGGGGAGGAGGCTCCCAGCAGGCTCCAAGTGCCACAAGAGGGCCGATGTTGCCCAGGTGGGGTGTGCCAGCCAGGCAGGAGTGACCTCACAGCAGAGGGCCCACCTCACAGAAGGGTGAGGAACCCAGCCAGGATCAGACTCTCACCAGAGGGCCCACATCATCAAGGGGATAGGAAGCAGGCAGGAGTGTCCTCACACCAGTGTGGCCACATCAGCCAAAGGCAAGGGACCCAGAACACGTGGCCTCACACCAGAGGACACACATCACCAAGGGACTGGGAGTGAGGCAGGCAGGAGGAGTCTCAAAACAGAGGGTCCATAGAAGAAAAAAGGTGAGGAATCCCGCAGTTGGAACCTCCCAGCAGGTGGCCAGGAGCAGCGAGGCTATGGGATCCAGGCCGGAGAGAACTCACAGCAGAGGGCCCTCATCATGAAACTGAGCAACCCACGGTTGGGACCTCAGAGCAGAAGGCCCACATTCCCATGGGGTTGGGAACCTGGCACGAGTGTACTCGAACCACAGGGCGCATATCAGAAAATATTGGGAGCCCAGGAATTAGGGTCTGACGCCAGAGGGCCCTCATTACCGAGGGCAGGAGACCCCCAGCAGGCAACAAATCCCACCAGAGGGCCGACTTCGCCAAGGCGGGGTGTGCCAGCCAGGCAGGAGTGACGTCAGAGAAGAGGGCCCACCTCACAGAAGTGTGAGGAACCCAACCAGGATCAGACTCTCAGCGGATGGCCCACATCACCAAGGGGATGGGAACCAGGCAGGAGTGTCCTCACACCAGTGGGGCCACATCAGCCAAAGGTGAGGAACCCAGCACATGTGGCCTCAAACCACAGGACACACATCACCAAGGGGCTGGGAGTGAGGCAGGTGTCCGGAGGGGCACATTTAACTCTAATTTCCCACCAGGAAGAGGAATTAACCAAAGGCTCAGAGTGCCGTGCCAGACCCTGATTATGGCCTAAAGCAAACCTGCGGTTCTGTGGCCAGCTTTCAAGGAAACGAGTTAAGAAAGGAAATCACAGGCACTGTAATTCACAAACCTGCAGAGTTATAAATGACAGCTATTGGCAAAAATATACTGAAGTAAGTCTGCAAAGAGGACTTCAAAACGAGGCAGAATTGCAGGAATCATATTTCAGGAGGTAGATTGGAATTGCGTTTAAAGCATGTGAAAAGCGGCAGATCTTTGACAGTGATGCACTTGGACAAAAGTGCGTAAACATTTTTTCCTGAATATATTCAGGAAAAAACACATATGCCCTTTTTGGCCAACCAAGCACTCGAGCAATGGAAATCCGCACTACAATGAAGTCTCATTTCCCATTCGTCAAAAGGGCCATCTGAAAAATGTGTAAAAACCAGAAACACAGGACAGGCCATGGAGAACAGGGAGCCTTGTTATGCTGATGGGCGGGATGTAAATTGCCAACAGACACTCTGGAGATGTTTATGGTGTATCCTGAAACATCTGAAAAACAAAGCTACAGACCCTAGGGCACTTCCACTTTTGGCCCTATAGCTTAGGAAAATTAAAACCAACAAGACACAGCCAACACCAAATTTAGGGCTGCTGTGTTTACAAGAACCTTGAGTCCAGTACAAATTAAATATCCCAGAAAGAAAAATATGGATAAAGGAGTTGTGCTACTTACGTACAATGGAATATCACTCAGCAATGAAATCAATGTCATCAGGCCTGTAGCAGCAAATTGAGTGGATTTAAGTATGATGATTCTAAGAGAAATATGTCACACAGAGAAAGGTAATTATCATAAGATATCACTAATAGAGAGAGTGTAAACTTGGCTACACATAAACTGAATTCCAAAACCGAACAGAGTCTCACATTTAGATAAAAACTTATGCTTGCTTAAGGGGAAAGTTGAGTTGCGGTGCTGTATAAAACCAGAGATTGAAATTAGCACACATACCGTTCCATAAGCCAAATATGTAATAGACAAGACCTACTCTTTGCTCAACGAAATAGACTCATCCATGGTGTATCACCTCACACCTGTTAGAATGGGCATCATCAGAAAATCTACAAACAACAAATGCTGGAAAGGGTGTGGAGATAAGGAACCCTCTTCCGCTATTGTTGGGAATGAAATTGATACAGTCACTGTGGAGAAAGTTATGGAGTTTCTTATAAAACTAAGAATAGAATTACCATATGATACAGCAGTCCCACTACTGGGCATATACCCAGACAAAACCATAAATCAAAAAGAGACATTCACCGCAATGTTCATTGCATCACTATTTACAATATCCAGGTAATGGAAGCAACCTAAATGCCCACAGACAGACGAATGCATAAAGACGTGGTACATATATAAAATGGAATATTACTAAGCCATAAAAAGGAATGAAATTGGGTCATTTGTAGAGACGTTGATGGATCTAGAGACTGTCATACAGAGTGAAGTAAGTCAGAAAGAGAAAAAGAAATCTTGTCTATTAATGGCTATATGTGGAACCTAGACAAATTGTACAGATGAACCGTTTTGCAAGGCAGAAATAGAGCAACAGATGTAGACAACAAACGTATGGACACCAAGGGGGGAAAGCTGTTGGGGGGTGGTGGTGGGAGGAGTTGAGAGATTGGGATTGGCATGTATACATTTATATGTATAAAATAGATAACCAAAAAGAACCTGCTGTATAAAAAAATAAAATAAAATTCAAATTACAAAAAGTAAAACAGAAAAAATATTCTTCCCTTCACATACATGTATTTATATGAATAAATTATTTCCATGCTTATATCTGTAAATACAAAAAAGAGGAATAAAATCTACCTTGAACCAAAAAAGAAAAAAAAACAGAACCCACCAGCTACACAGAGGAAAACCGTATCAGGGCACTTGCTCCAGTTGTAAACAATTCTGAAGTTGGTCGGTGGTGGGGAATCATCTCCCATTCAGCCAGCAGGCCCCACGCAACAAGCGTCCTCATTGCAAAGCTGGGGGACCGTGCCGAGGCATCTGTGAGTAAACGTGGGCTGAGCCCCAGGCCAGCTGCTGCTGAAATGTTCCCACCCTTCCCAGGTAAAACACCTGAATATGTACAAGGACTTGAAAGCCTAGAGGAAGGGCCATGGAGCCACATGAGCGACAGCATGCCAGCCGACTTGGTGCCTGCAGGCCAGCCAGGATGGTCCTGGTCCTGGGTGCTCTTCTGGAAGCTTTCCATTTCCCTGCCTGAGATACCCCTGCTGTCCCGGCCCCCACTGCTTTCTTCCTCACTCACCTCTGCCCAGGGAGAAATTCCAGCGGCAGGTATGGGTGACACATCCTCTTCTTTAGCAGGTGGCATCTTGGCAACTGCTGCAGAAAGTCCAGCAGAGCCCCACTCACACTGGGCCACCCACAAAGCCGTGGCCTCTCACTCCCTCCCACCAGTCCAGCCCCAAGACTGCTGACAGGGCAGAGAAAATGGCGTCAGGCACAGCTGCAGGGGCTCTTGCTGCCTGGAGCGGTGTTTATATTGATCTGAACCCAGGCACACCTGGGGAGGGCTGGCCGGCACGGTCAGGCTTCCCAGGCCAGCCAATAATCACCCCTCAGGGGCTCACAGTTGCAGAAACTGGAACTTGCTGAATCGGCCAGGTCCAAGGAACAGGTGTGGGCTCCTGAGAGTCAGGATAGACAAGGGGCTGCAGCTCTGGCTTGTTTTCTAATTATATTATCTGGCCCATGAGTGGGAGACAACTTCAAGAAAACCCTCTCCTAATGAGAGGAACCCAGGAGTCAGGGAGAGGAGGGGTGGCTGGTGGGTGGAGACAGAGGCCTGGTGCCCCGGGTGCAGTGGAAGTCTCTGGAACACCAGGTGGAGGGAGGCCACACAGAGTGATGCCCAGCGTCACAGACCTGTCGGAGCTGCTGTTTGTTAGTTCAAGTCCTGCTCTGAGGTGCTCTGTGTCAGATCTGAGTGACAGGTGAGCTGGGAGTGCTCTGCAATGAGGGCGATATGCACGGTTCCTGTGCTCCCAGCCCTGCCATGGTACCTGCAAGGGTAGCTCTGTATCCTGGGAGGGGCCTGAGCACGAGAGCCCCGTGGGCTGGGGTGGGGTACCTGCCCAGGTGAGCTCCATATCCTGGGATTGGCCTGACCTCGAGAGCCCCATGGGCTGCTGGAGTCCTGGTAAAGGATGTCAGGACAGTCAGTGAAGCCACCGAGGATATACCTCCAGTAGTTCCTAAATCCTACACCCTGCTGGTCATTCTACCAACCACCAGGACATGGTATTCTGTATTAGTCTTCAATGATGCCTTCTTTTGTATTCTATTAGTCCCAGAGTCACAAGAAATTTTGGCTTGTGAGTGGCAGGACTCAACATACAGCTAAAACAATACTTCCGGGCCGTGTTGCCCCAAGGGTTCAAAAATTCCCACACCATCTTTGGGGAAAGCTCAGCTAAAGACCTAAAAGTTCTACCTCTGGAAAAGGAAACACTCCTTCAATATGCAGACGACATTCTGATCGCCAGCCCTACTAAGGATACCTCTGAACTACGAAGCCAATAAAGGATACAAGTTGTCCAAGAAAAAGCTCAAATATCACAGACTACGGTGACCTGCCTGGGCTTCATTCTCACAGAAGGTCGGAGAAGCCCATCCCAGGAAAGGGAAGAAACAATTTACAGCCTTACCCATTTCTAAAACTAGAAGACAGCTTAGGGGTTCCTGGGGAGGCCAGGGTTTGCTGCTTCTGGATCCCTAACTACAGTCTACTAGCTCGGCCTCTATATGAAACACTGAAAGGAAAAGGTGATGATCCTTTTGAATAGAATGCAGAAGTGGCCTTTCAAGAATGGAAAGAGCAGTCAATTCAGACCCTTGCCCTGGAACTCCCTAATTTAGCTAAACCCTTTGACCTTTACATTCCTGGTGAACGGTGAATCGCCACTGGAGTATTAGTGCAAAACCTGGGACCACTTGAAATGGAACAATGCAAGAATGCGATCCAGGTAGGATAAAATACGGTCACCAAGGGGCTTGGCCCACCGCCACATCTGGCCAAGATACTGGCAGTATCTGATAACCTGGAAATCAGCAGCCCAAAAGGCCACCTCCCTCCTAAGGGAAAAGGAACCCTCGTGGTGATCCTAACCCCCAACCATGCCCTGAAGTTGCAGGGTTGGCTCCGTGGGCACACTGATCTTGAGTGAGGAGGCCCTCCAACTCCAACCTCCATAGAGATAACCGGGGCAAAGGGGCACCATGACGACTCATGTGAAGGTGTCTGCACATGCAAATTTAACGCTCATTTCCCACAAGGAAGAGGAATTAACCAAAGGCTCAGCATGCCATGCCGGAACTATATTAGGGCCTGAAGCAATCCTTCGGGTTTGCGGCAAGCTCACAAGAAAGCGAGTTGAAGAAAGGAGCTCAGGGGCACTGTAATTCACAAACCTGCAGAGTAATGAATGACAGCTATCGTCCAAAAATGTTTTGAAGTAAGTCTTCGAAGAGGACTTGAAATCGGGGCAGAATTTCAGGAAAACGATTTCAGGGGGTAGAATGGAATTGCACGTAAAGAATAAGATTAGAGGCAGAATGTCGACAATGATGCACTTGGCCAAAAAGTGCGTATGCGTTTTTTCCTGAATATATTCAGGAAAAAACGCATACGCCCTTTTTGGCCAACCAAGCAACCGTGTAAAGGAAATGTGCACTACAATGAAGTCTCACTGCCCCCCGGTCAAAAGGGCCATCTGAAAAATGTGTAAATTCCAGAAAGGCAGGACAGGTCATGGAGAACAGGGAGCCTTGTTATGCTGATGGGCGGGATGTAAATTGCCAACAGCCACTCAGGAGAAGTGTATGGTGTTTCCTGAAACACGTAGGAAACAAAGCAACACAGCCTATGGCACTTCCACTTATGGTCCTATAGCATAGAGAAATTAAAATCAAAATCACACAGCCACCCCAAAATTTGGGATGGCTCTGTTTACAAGAACCTCGTCTACGGTACAAGTTAAATATCCGAGAAAGCAAAAAATGGATAAAGAAGTTGTGGTACGCACGTACAATGGAATATCACTCAGCAATGAAATCAATGTCATCAGGCCTGTAGCAGCAAATTGAGTGGATTTAAGTATGATGATTCTAAGAGAAATATGTCACACAGAGAAAGGTAATTATCATAAGATATCACTAATAGAGAGAGTGTAAACTTGGCTACACATAAACTGAATTCCAAAACCGAACAGAGTCTCACATTTAGATAAAAACTTATGCTTGCTTAAGGGGAAAGTTGAGTTGCGGTGCTGTATAAAACCAGAGATTGAAATTAGCACACATACCGTTCCATAAGCCAAATATGTAATAGACAAGACCTACTCTTTGCTCAACGAAATAGACTCATCCATGGTGTATCACCTCACACCTGTTAGAATGGGCATCATCAGAAAATCTACAAACAACAAATGCTGGAAAGGGTGTGGAGATAAGGAACCCTCTTCCGCTATTGTTGGGAATGAAATTGATACAGTCACTGTGGAGAAAGTTATGGAGTTTCTTATAAAACTAAGAATAGAATTACCATATGATACAGCAGTCCCACTACTGGGCATATACCCAGACAAAACCATAAATCAAAAAGAGACATTCACCGCAATGTTCATTGCATCACTATTTACAATATCCAGGTAATGGAAGCAACCTAAATGCCCACAGACAGACGAATGCATAAAGACGTGGTACATATATAAAATGGAATATTACTAAGCCATAAAAAGGAATGAAATTGGGTCATTTGTAGAGACGTTGATGGATCTAGAGACTGTCATACAGAGTGAAGTAAGTCAGAAAGAGAAAAAGAAATCTTGTCTATTAATGGCTATATGTGGAACCTAGACAAATTGTACAGATGAACCGTTTTGCAAGGCAGAAATAGAGCAACAGATGTAGACAACAAACGTATGGACACCAAGGG
Organism: Delphinapterus leucas; assembly: GCF_059928025.1. NCBI lineage: Eukaryota > Metazoa > Chordata > Mammalia > Artiodactyla > Monodontidae > Delphinapterus > Delphinapterus leucas. The sequence goes on from NW_028322267.1 coordinate 771,346, forward strand.
GGGAAAGCTGTTGGGGGGTGGTGGTGGGAGGAGTTGAGAGATTGGGATTGGCATGTATACATTTATATGTATAAAATAGATAACCAAAAAGAACCTGCTGTATAAAAAAATAAAATAAAATTCAAATTACAAAAAGTAAAACAGAAAAAATATTCTTCCCTTCACATACATGTATTTATATGAATAAATTATTTCCATGCTTATATCTGTAAATACAAAAAAGAGGAATAAAATCTACCTTGAACCAAAAAAGAAAAAAAAACAGAACCCACCAGCTACACAGAGGAAAACCGTATCAGGGCACTTGCTCCAGTTGTAAACAATTCTGAAGTTGGTCGGTGGTGGGGAATCATCTCCCATTCAGCCAGCAGGCCCCACGCAACAAGCGTCCTCATTGCAAAGCTGGGGGACCGTGCCGAGGCATCTGTGAGTAAACGTGGGCTGAGCCCCAGGCCAGCTGCTGCTGAAATGTTCCCACCCTTCCCAGGTAAAACACCTGAATATGTACAAGGACTTGAAAGCCTAGAGGAAGGGCCATGGAGCCACATGAGCGACAGCATGCCAGCCGACTTGGTGCCTGCAGGCCAGCCAGGATGGTCCTGGTCCTGGGTGCTCTTCTGGAAGCTTTCCATTTCCCTGCCTGAGATACCCCTGCTGTCCCGGCCCCCACTGCTTTCTTCCTCACTCACCTCTGCCCAGGGAGAAATTCCAGCGGCAGGTATGGGTGACACATCCTCTTCTTTAGCAGGTGGCATCTTGGCAACTGCTGCAGAAAGTCCAGCAGAGCCCCACTCACACTGGGCCACCCACAAAGCCGTGGCCTCTCACTCCCTCCCACCAGTCCAGCCCCAAGACTGCTGACAGGGCAGAGAAAATGGCGTCAGGCACAGCTGCAGGGGCTCTTGCTGCCTGGAGCGGTGTTTATATTGATCTGAACCCAGGCACACCTGGGGAGGGCTGGCCGGCACGGTCAGGCTTCCCAGGCCAGCCAATAATCACCCCTCAGGGGCTCACAGTTGCAGAAACTGGAACTTGCTGAATCGGCCAGGTCCAAGGAACAGGTGTGGGCTCCTGAGAGTCAGGATAGACAAGGGGCTGCAGCTCTGGCTTGTTTTCTAATTATATTATCTGGCCCATGAGTGGGAGACAACTTCAAGAAAACCCTCTCCTAATGAGAGGAACCCAGGAGTCAGGGAGAGGAGGGGTGGCTGGTGGGTGGAGACAGAGGCCTGGTGCCCCGGGTGCAGTGGAAGTCTCTGGAACACCAGGTGGAGGGAGGCCACACAGAGTGATGCCCAGCGTCACAGACCTGTCGGAGCTGCTGTTTGTTAGTTCAAGTCCTGCTCTGAGGTGCTCTGTGTCAGATCTGAGTGACAGGTGAGCTGGGAGTGCTCTGCAATGAGGGCGATATGCACGGTTCCTGTGCTCCCAGCCCTGCCATGGTACCTGCAAGGGTAGCTCTGTATCCTGGGAGGGGCCTGAGCACGAGAGCCCCGTGGGCTGGGGTGGGGTACCTGCCCAGGTGAGCTCCATATCCTGGGATTGGCCTGACCTCGAGAGCCCCATGGGCTGCTGGAGTCCTGGTAAAGGATGTCAGGACAGTCAGTGAAGCCACCGAGGATATACCTCCAGTAGTTCCTAAATCCTACACCCTGCTGGTCATTCTACCAACCACCAGGACATGGTATTCTGTATTAGTCTTCAATGATGCCTTCTTTTGTATTCTATTAGTCCCAGAGTCACAAGAAATTTTGGCTTGTGAGTGGCAGGACTCAACATACAGCTAAAACAATACTTCCGGGCCGTGTTGCCCCAAGGGTTCAAAAATTCCCACACCATCTTTGGGGAAAGCTCAGCTAAAGACCTAAAAGTTCTACCTCTGGAAAAGGAAACACTCCTTCAATATGCAGACGACATTCTGATCGCCAGCCCTACTAAGGATACCTCTGAACTACGAAGCCAATAAAGGATACAAGTTGTCCAAGAAAAAGCTCAAATATCACAGACTACGGTGACCTGCCTGGGCTTCATTCTCACAGAAGGTCGGAGAAGCCCATCCCAGGAAAGGGAAGAAACAATTTACAGCCTTACCCATTTCTAAAACTAGAAGACAGCTTAGGGGTTCCTGGGGAGGCCAGGGTTTGCTGCTTCTGGATCCCTAACTACAGTCTACTAGCTCGGCCTCTATATGAAACACTGAAAGGAAAAGGTGATGATCCTTTTGAATAGAATGCAGAAGTGGCCTTTCAAGAATGGAAAGAGCAGTCAATTCAGACCCTTGCCCTGGAACTCCCTAATTTAGCTAAACCCTTTGACCTTTACATTCCTGGTGAACGGTGAATCGCCACTGGAGTATTAGTGCAAAACCTGGGACCACTTGAAATGGAACAATGCAAGAATGCGATCCAGGTAGGATAAAATACGGTCACCAAGGGGCTTGGCCCACCGCCACATCTGGCCAAGATACTGGCAGTATCTGATAACCTGGAAATCAGCAGCCCAAAAGGCCACCTCCCTCCTAAGGGAAAAGGAACCCTCGTGGTGATCCTAACCCCCAACCATGCCCTGAAGTTGCAGGGTTGGCTCCGTGGGCACACTGATCTTGAGTGAGGAGGCCCTCCAACTCCAACCTCCATAGAGATAACCGGGGCAAAGGGGCACCATGACGACTCATGTGAAGGTGTCTGCACATGCAAATTTAACGCTCATTTCCCACAAGGAAGAGGAATTAACCAAAGGCTCAGCATGCCATGCCGGAACTATATTAGGGCCTGAAGCAATCCTTCGGGTTTGCGGCAAGCTCACAAGAAAGCGAGTTGAAGAAAGGAGCTCAGGGGCACTGTAATTCACAAACCTGCAGAGTAATGAATGACAGCTATCGTCCAAAAATGTTTTGAAGTAAGTCTTCGAAGAGGACTTGAAATCGGGGCAGAATTTCAGGAAAACGATTTCAGGGGGTAGAATGGAATTGCACGTAAAGAATAAGATTAGAGGCAGAATGTCGACAATGATGCACTTGGCCAAAAAGTGCGTATGCGTTTTTTCCTGAATATATTCAGGAAAAAACGCATACGCCCTTTTTGGCCAACCAAGCAACCGTGTAAAGGAAATGTGCACTACAATGAAGTCTCACTGCCCCCCGGTCAAAAGGGCCATCTGAAAAATGTGTAAATTCCAGAAAGGCAGGACAGGTCATGGAGAACAGGGAGCCTTGTTATGCTGATGGGCGGGATGTAAATTGCCAACAGCCACTCAGGAGAAGTGTATGGTGTTTCCTGAAACACGTAGGAAACAAAGCAACACAGCCTATGGCACTTCCACTTATGGTCCTATAGCATAGAGAAATTAAAATCAAAATCACACAGCCACCCCAAAATTTGGGATGGCTCTGTTTACAAGAACCTCGTCTACGGTACAAGTTAAATATCCGAGAAAGCAAAAAATGGATAAAGAAGTTGTGGTACGCACGTACAATGGAATATCACTCAGCAATGAAACCTACGTCATCAGGCCTGTAGCGGCATAATGAGTGGATTCAGGTACGATGATTCTACGAGAAATAAGTCACACAGAAAAAGAAACATCATAAGATATCACTAATACACGGAATGTAAACTTGGCCACACATGAACTGAATTACAAAACAGAACAGGGTCTCAAATTTAGAAAACCAACTTATGCTTGCTTATGGGGAAAGGTGAGTTGGGGTGCTGCATAAAAGCAGAGATTGAAATTAGCACAGATACCATTGCATAAGCCAAATATATAATAGACAATACCTACTCCTTGCTCAACGAAATGGACTCAACACCCCATATTCAACGCCTGGCAAGATACCTGACAATTAAGAATCTTAAAACCCATGGATTTATATGTCTCCATAAGGAAATCAAGCGTGTGTACAGCGGCCTAAACGCAGCAGTGAAAATCCGATAAGTCCCATTATCAAAATAAATTTCAAAAACAAAACACAATGACAGTGAAATAGAGAGCAATTCTTAAATAATTCATTCAGGGCTTGTGATGCAACCTGGATTTACAACATCTACACCCAGAGCTGGGTGAGACATAAGGCTGGACACATCGGGCTGATAGCATTGGTGAGGTTCGGTGAGCAAACGCAGACCCTTTGAAGTCATACTGCACGGTACCCATTCCATGGGTCCCAACTCTCCACGTTTAAGGGATTCTTCCTTCAGCTAAAACATGCATGGGAAACCCAGAGTATGGTCCACCGTGTGATTGGGAAACGTTTTCAAATGCATCTCAGTTTTTGAACCCTGGTACTCGGGTTCAGCATTGCAGACGCTTTACTAACACTCTCCCCACTTGGAGAGTCAGGGACTTTAAACTCCTGTTTGGCACAGTTTGCAATTTCTGCGCAAGATGAACAGGAATAGGGAGAACCAATGAGAGACTAGCTGTAGGTGTGTGCACTGGCAAATGGAACGCTCATTTCCCACCAGGAAGTGGAATTAACCAAAGGCTCAGCGTGCCCTACCAGAAACAGATTAGCGCCTTAAGCAATCCTGCGGTTTTGCAGCCAGCTCACAAGAAAGTGAGTTGAAGAAAGGAGCTCAGGGCCACTGAAATTCACAAACGTGCAGAGTTATGAATGACAGCTATCGTCCAAAAATGTATTGAAGTAAGTCTTCGAAAAGGAGTTGAAAGCGGGGCAGAATTTCAGGAAAACGATTTCAGGGGGTAGACTGGAATTGCACTTAAAGCATAGGAAAAGAGGCAGAATGTCCACAATGATGCACTTGGCCAAAAAGGGCGTATGCGTTTTTTCCTGAATATATTCAGGAAAAAACGCATACGCACTTTTTGGCCAACCAAGCAGGCGTGTAAAGGAAATCTGCACTACAATGAAGTCTCACTGCTCCCCAATCAAAAGGGCCATCTGAAAAAAGTGTAAAATCTTGAAAGGCAGGACAGGTCATGGAGAACAGGGAGCCTAGTTATGCTGATGTGCGGGATATAAATTGCCAACAGCCATTCTGGAGAAGTGTATAGTGTTTCCTGAAACACGTAGGCAACAAATCAACACAGCCTATGGCACTTCCACTTATGGTCCTATAGCTTAGGGAAATTAAAATCAAAAACACACAGCCACCCCAAAATTTGGGACGGCTCTGTTTACAAGAACGTCGTCTATGGTACAAGTTAAATATCCGAGAAAGCAAAAAATGGATAAAGAAGTTGTGATACGCACGTACAATGGAATATCACTCAGCAATGAAATCTACGTCATCAGGCCCGAAGCGCCATAATGAGTGGATTCAGTTACGATGATTCTACGAGAAATAAGTCTCACAGAAAAAGAAACATCATAAGATATGACTAATACACGGAATGTAAACTTGGCTACACATGAACTGAATTACAAAACAGAAAATGGTCTCAAATTGAGAAAATCAACTTATGCTTGCTTATGCGGAAAGTTGAGTTGGGGTGCTGCATAAAACCAGAGATTGAAATTAGCACAGATACCGTTCCATAAGCGAAATATATAATGGACAAGACCTACTCCTTGCTCAACGAAACGGACGCAACGCCTGGGACTATACCTGACAAGTAAGAATCTTAAAATCCATGGATTTATATGTCTCCATAAGGAAGTCAAGCGTGTGTACACCGGCCTAAATGCAGCAGTGAAAATCCGATAAATCCCATTATCAAAATGAATTTCAAAAACAAAACACAATGACAGTGAAATAGAGAGCAATTCTTAAATAATTCATACAGGGATTGTGATGCAAACTGGAATTACCACATCTACACCCAGAGCTGGATGAGACATAAGGCTGGACACTTCGGGCTGAAAGCATTGGTGAGGTTCGGTGAGCAAACGCAGACCTCTTGAAGTCATACTGCATGGTACCCATTCCAAGGGTCCCAACTCTCCAGGTTTAAGGGATTCTTCCTTGAGCTAAAACATGCATGGGAAACCCAGAGTATGGTCCACCATGTGATTGGGAAACGTTTTCAAATGCATCTCAGTTTTCGTCCCCTGGTACTCGGGTTCACCATTCCAGACGCTTTACTAACACTCTCCCCACTTGGAGAGTCAGTGCATTTAACCTCCTGTTTGGCATACTTTGCAATTTCTGTGCAAGATGAACAGGAATAGGGAGAAGCAATGAGAGACTAGCTGTAGGTGTCTGCACGGGCAAATGGAACGCTCATTTCCGACCAGGAAGAGGAATTAAACAAAGGCTCAGCGTGCCCTGCCAGAAAGAGACTTTGGCCTGAAGCAATCCTGCGGTTTTGCGGCCAGCTCACAAGAAAGCGAGTTGAAGACATGAGCTCAGGGGCACTGTAATTCACAAACCTGCAGAGTTATGAATGACAGCTATCGTCCAAAAATGTATTGAAGTAAGTCTTCCAAGAGGACTTGAAAGCGGGGCAGAATTTCAGGAAAACGATTTCAGGGGGTAGACTGGAATTGTACTAAAAGCATAGGAAAAGAGGCAGAATGTCGACAACGATGCACTTGGCCAAAAAGGGCGTATGCGTTTTTTCCTGAATATATTCAGGAAAAAACGCATACGCCCTTTTTGGCCAACCAAGCAAGCGTGTAAAAGAAATCTGCACTACAATGAAGTCTCACTGCCCCCCGGTCAAAAGAGCCATCTGAATAAAGTGTAAAATCCAGAAAGGCAGGACAGTTCATGGAGAACAGGGAGCCTTGTCATGCTGATGGGCGGGATGTAAATTGCCAACAACCACTCTGGAGAAGTGTATGGTGTTTCCAGAAACACGTAGGAAACAAAGCAACACAGCCTATGGCACTTCCACTTATGGTCCTATAGCTTAGGGAAATTAAAATCAAAAACACACAGCCACCCCAGTGTTTGGGACGGCTCTGTTTACAAGAACCTCGTCTACGGTACAAGTAAAATATCCCATAAAGTAAAAAATGGATAAAGAAGTTGTGGTACGCACGTACAATGGAATATCACTCAGCAATGAAATCTACGTCATCAGGCCCGTAGCGGCATAATGAGTGGATTCAGGTATGATGATTCTACGAGAAATAAGTCACACAAAAAAGAAACATCATAAGATATCACTAATACACGGAATGTAAACTTGGCTACCCATGAACTGAATTACAAAACAGAACAGGGTCTCAAATTTAGAAAACCAACTTATGCTTGCTTATGGGGAAAGGTGAGTTGGGGTGCTGCATAAAACCAGAGATTGAAATTAGCACAGATACCGTTCCATAAGCCAAATATATAATAGACAAGACCTACTCCTTGCTCAACGAAATGGACTCAACACCACATATTCAATGCCTGGCAAGATACCTGACAAGTAAGAATCTTAAAACCCATGGATTTATATGTCTCCATAAGGAAATCAAGCGTGTGTACAGCGGCCTAAACGCAGCAGTGAAAATCCGATAAATCCCATTATCAAAATAAATTTCAAAAACAAAACAAAATGACAGTGAAATAGAGAGCAATTCTTAAATAATTCATACAGGGATTGTGATGCAAACTGGAATTACCACATCTACACCCAGAGCTGGATGAGACATAAGGCTGGACACTTCGGGCTGAAAGCATTGGTGAGGTTCGGTGAGCAAACGCAGACCTCTTGAAGTCATACTGCATGGTACCCATTCCAAGGGTCCCAACTCTCCAGGTTTAAGGGATTCTTCCTTGAGCTAAAACATGCATGGGAAACCCAGAGTATGGTCCACCATGTGATTGGGAAACGTTTTCAAATGCATCTCAGTTTTCGTCCCCTGGTACTCGGGTTCACCATTCCAGACGCTTTACTAACACTCTCCCCACTTGGAGAGTCAGTGCATTTAACCTCCTGTTTGGCATACTTTGCAATTTCTGTGCAAGATGAACAGGAATAGGGAGAAGCAATGAGAGACTAGCTGTAGGTGTCTGCACGGGCAAATGGAACGCTCATTTCCGACCAGGAAGAGGAATTAAACAAAGGCTCAGCGTGCCCTGCCAGAAAGAGACTTTGGCCTGAAGCAATCCTGCGGTTTTGCGGCCAGCTCACAAGAAAGCGAGTTGAAGACATGAGCTCAGGGGCACTGTAATTCACAAACCTGCAGAGTTATGAATGACAGCTATCGTCCAAAAATGTATTGAAGTAAGTCTTCCAAGAGGACTTGAAAGCGGGGCAGAATTTCAGGAAAACGATTTCAGGGGGTAGACTGGAATTGTACTAAAAGCATAGGAAAAGAGGCAGAATGTCGACAACGATGCACTTGGCCAAAAAGGGCGTATGCGTTTTTTCCTGAATATATTCAGGAAAAAACGCATACGCCCTTTTTGGCCAACCAAGCAAGCGTGTAAAAGAAATCTGCACTACAATGAAGTCTCACTGCCCCCCGGTCAAAAGAGCCATCTGAATAAAGTGTAAAATCCAGAAAGGCAGGACAGTTCATGGAGAACAGGGAGCCTTGTCATGCTGATGGGCGGGATGTAAATTGCCAACAACCACTCTGGAGAAGTGTATGGTGTTTCCAGAAACACGTAGGAAACAAAGCAACACAGCCTATGGCACTTCCACTTATGGTCCTATAGCTTAGGGAAATTAAAATCAAAAACACACAGCCACCCCAGTGTTTGGGACGGCTCTGTTTACAAGAACCTCGTCTACGGTACAAGTAAAATATCCCATAAAGTAAAAAATGGATAAAGAAGTTGTGGTACGCACGTACAATGGAATATCACTCAGCAATGAAATCTACGTCATCAGGCCCGTAGCGGCATAATGAGTGGATTCAGGTATGATGATTCTACGAGAAATAAGTCACACAAAAAAGAAACATCATAAGATATCACTAATACACGGAATGTAAACTTGGCTACCCATGAACTGAATTACAAAACAGAACAGGGTCTCAAATTTAGAAAACCAACTTATGCTTGCTTATGGGGAAAGGTGAGTTGGGGTGCTGCATAAAACCAGAGATTGAAATTAGCACAGATACCGTTCCATAAGCCAAATATATAATAGACAAGACCTACTCCTTGCTCAACGAAATGGACTCAACACCACATATTCAATGCCTGGCAAGATACCTGACAAGTAAGAATCTTAAAACCCATGGATTTATATGTCTCCATAAGGAAATCAAGCGTGTGTACAGCGGCCTAAACGCAGCAGTGAAAATCCGATAAATCCCATTATCAAAATAAATTTCAAAAACAAAACAAAATGACAGTGAAATAGAGAGCAATTCTTAAATAATTCATTCAGGGCTTGTGATGCAACCTGGATTTCCCACATCTACACCCAGAGCTGGGTGAGACATAAGGCTGGACACTTCGGGCTGATAGCATTGGAGAGGTTCGGTGAGCAAACGCAGACCCTTTGAAGTCATACTGCATGGTACCCATTCCATGGGTTCCAAATTTCCAGGTTTAAGGGATTCTTCCTTCAGCTAAAACATGCATGGGAAACCGAGACTATGGTCCAACATGTGATTGGGAAACGTTTTCAAATGCATCTCAGTTTTCGTCCCCTGGTACTCGGGTTCAACATTTGAACGCTTTACTAACACTCTCCCCACTTGGAGAGTCAGTGCCATTAACCTCCTGTTTGGCACAGTTTGCAATTTCTGCGCAAGATGAACAGGAATAGGGAGAAGCAATGAGAGACTAGCTGTTGGTGTCTGCACGGGCAAATTGAACGCTCATTTCCCACCAGGAAGAGGAATTAACCAAAGGCTCAGCGTGCCCGGCCGGAAACATATTAGGGCCTGAAGCAATCCTGCGGTTTTGCGGCCAGCTCACAAGAAAACGAGTTGAAGAAAGGAGCTCAGGGGCACTGTAATTCACAAACCTGCAGAGTTATGAATGACAGCTATCGTCCAAAAATGTACTGAAGTAAGTCTTCAAAGAGGACTTGAAAGCGGGGCAGAATTTCAGGAAAACGATTTCAGGGGGTAGACTGGAATTGCACTTAAAGCGTAGAAAAAGAGGCAGAATGTCAACAATGATGCACTTGGCCAAAAAGGGCGTATGCGTTTTTTCCTGAATATATTCAGGAAAAAACGCATACGCCCTTTTTGGCCAACCAAGCAAGCGTGTAAAGGAAATCTGCACTACAATGAAGTCTCACTGCCCCCCGGTCAAAAGGGCCATCTGAAAAAAGTGTAAAATCCAGAAAGACAGGACAGGTCATGGAGAACAGGGAGCCTTGTCATGCTGATGGGCGGGATGTAACTTGCCAACAACCACTCTGGAGAAGTGTATGGTTTTTCCAGAAACACATAGGAAACAAAGCAACACAGCCTATGGCACTTCCACTTATGGTCCTATAGCTTAGGGAAATTAAATTCAAAAACACACAGCCACCCCAGTGTTTGGGACGGCTCTGTTTACAAGAACCTCGTCTACGGTACAAGTAAAATATCCCAGAAAGCAAAAAATGGATAAAGAAGTTGTGGTACGCACGTACAATGGAATATCACTCAGCAATGAAATCTACGGCATCAGGCCCGTAGCGGCATAATGAGTGGATTCAGGTACGATGATTCTACAAGAAATAAGTCACACAGAAAAAGAAACATCATAAGATATCACTAATACACGGAATGTAAAGTTGGCTACACATGAACTGAATTACAAAACAGAACAGGGTCTCAAATTTAGAAAACCAACTTATGCTTGCTTATGGGGAAAGGTGAGTTGGGGTGCTGCATAAAACCAGAGATTGAAATTAGCACAGATACCGTTCCATAAGCCAAATATATAATAGACAAGCCCTACTCCTTGCTCAGCGAAATGGACTCAACACCCCATATTCAACGCCTGGCAAGATACCTGACAAGTAAGAATCTTAAAACCCATGGATTTATATGTCTCCATAAGGAAATCAAGTGTGTGTACAGCGGCCTAAATGCAGCAGTGAAAATCCGATAAATCCCATTATCAAAATAAATTTCAAAAACAAAACACAATGACAGTGAAATAGAGAGCAATTCTTAAATAATTCATTGAGAGCTTGTGATGCAACCTGGATTTACCACATCTACACCCAGAGCTGGGTGAGACATAAGGCTGGCCACTTCAGGCTGATAGCATTGGTGAGGTTCGGTGAGCAAACGCAGACCCTTTGAAGTCATACTGCATGGTACCCATTCCATGGGTCCCAACTCTCCAGGTTTAAGGGATTCTTCCTTCAGCTAAAACATGCATGGGAAACGCAGACTATCGTCCGCCGTGTGATTGGGAAACGTTTTCAAATGCATCTCAGTTTTTGAACCCTGGTACTCGGGTTCAGCATTGCAGACGCTTTACTAACACTCTCCCCACTTGGAGAGTCAGGGACTTTAAACTCCTGTTTGGCACAGTTTGCAATTTCTGCGCAAGATGAACAGGAATAGGGAGAACCAATGAGAGACTAGCTGTAGGTGTGTGCACTGGCAAATGGAACGCTCATTTCCCACCAGGAAGTGGAATTAACCAAAGGCTCAGCGTGCCCTACCAGAAACAGATTAGCGCCTTAAGCAATCCTGCGGTTTTGCAGCCAGCTCACAAGAAAGTGAGTTGAAGAAAGGAGCTCAGGGCCACTGAAATTCACAAACGTGCAGAGTTATGAATGACAGCTATCGTCCAAAAATGTATTGAAGTAAGTCTTCGAAAAGGAGTTGAAAGCGGGGCAGAATTTCAGGAAAACGATTTCAGGGGGTAGACTGGAATTGCACTTAAAGCATAGGAAAAGAGGCAGAATGTCCACAATGATGCACTTGGCCAAAAAGGGCGTATGCGTTTTTTCCTGAATATATTCAGGAAAAAACGCATACGCACTTTTTGGCCAACCAAGCAGGCGTGTAAAGGAAATCTGCACTACAATGAAGTCTCACTGCTCCCCAATCAAAAGGGCCATCTGAAAAAAGTGTAAAATCTTGAAAGGCAGGACAGGTCATGGAGAACAGGGAGCCTAGTTATGCTGATGTGCGGGATATAAATTGCCAACAGCCATTCTGGAGAAGTGTATAGTGTTTCCTGAAACACGTAGGCAACAAATCAACACAGCCTATGGCACTTCCACTTATGGTCCTATAGCTTAGGGAAATTAAAATCAAAAACACACAGCCACCCCAAAATTTGGGACGGCTCTGTTTACAAGAACGTCGTCTATGGTACAAGTTAAATATCCGAGAAAGCAAAAAATGGATAAAGAAGTTGTGATACGCACGTACAATGGAATATCACTCAGCAATGAAATCTACGTCATCAGGCCCGAAGCGCCATAATGAGTGGATTCAGTTACGATGATTCTACGAGAAATAAGTCTCACAGAAAAAGAAACATCATAAGATATGACTAATACACGGAATGTAAACTTGGCTACACATGAACTGAATTACAAAACAGAAAATGGTCTCAAATTGAGAAAATCAACTTATGCTTGCTTATGCGGAAAGTTGAGTTGGGGTGCTGCATAAAACCAGAGATTGAAATTAGCACAGACACCGTTCCATAAGCGAAATATATAATGGACAAGACCTACTCCTTGCTCAACGAAACGGACGCAACGCCTGGGACTATACCTGACAAGTAAGAATCTTAAAATCCATGGATTTATATGTCTCCATAAGGAAGTCAAGCGTGTGTACACCGGCCTAAATGCAGCAGTGAAAATCCGATAAATCCCATTATCAAAATGAATTTCAAAAACAAAACACAATGACAGTGAAATAGAGAGCAATTCTTAAATAATTCATACAGGGATTGTGATGCAAACTGGAATTACCACATCTACACCCAGAGCTGGATGAGACATAAGGCTGGACACTTCGGGCTGAAAGCATTGGTGAGGTTCGGTGAGCAAACGCAGACCTCTTGAAGTCATACTGCATGGTACCCATTCCAAGGGTCCCAACTCTCCAGGTTTAAGGGATTCTTCCTTGAGCTAAAACATGCATGGGAAACCCAGAGTATGGTCCACCATGTGATTGGGAAACGTTTTCAAATGCATCTCAGTTTTCGTCCCCTGGTACTCGGGTTCACCATTCCAGACGCTTTACTAACACTCTCCCCACTTGGAGAGTCAGTGCATTTAACCTCCTGTTTGGCATACTTTGCAATTTCTGTGCAAGATGAACAGGAATAGGGAGAAGCAATGAGAGACTAGCTGTAGGTGTCTGCACGGGCAAATGGAACGCTCATTTCCGACCAGGAAGAGGAATTAAACAAAGGCTCAGCGTGCCCTGCCAGAAAGAGACTTTGGCCTGAAGCAATCCTGCGGTTTTGCGGCCAGCTCACAAGAAAGCGAGTTGAAGACATGAGCTCAGGGGCACTGTAATTCACAAACCTGCAGAGTTATGAATGACAGCTATCGTCCAAAAATGTATTGAAGTAAGTCTTCCAAGAGGACTTGAAAGCGGGGCAGAATTTCAGGAAAACGATTTCAGGGGGTAGACTGGAATTGTACTAAAAGCATAGGAAAAGAGGCAGAATGTCGACAACGATGCACTTGGCCAAAAAGGGCGTATGCGTTTTTTCCTGAATATATTCAGGAAAAAACGCATACGCCCTTTTTGGCCAACCAAGCAAGCGTGTAAAAGAAATCTGCACTACAATGAAGTCTCACTGCCCCCCGGTCAAAAGAGCCATCTGAATAAAGTGTAAAATCCAGAAAGGCAGGACAGTTCATGGAGAACAGGGAGCCTTGTCATGCTGATGGGCGGGATGTAAATTGCCAACAACCACTCTGGAGAAGTGTATGGTGTTTCCAGAAACACGTAGGAAACAAAGCAACACAGCCTATGGCACTTCCACTTATGGTCCTATAGCTTAGGGAAATTAAAATCAAAAACACACAGCCACCCCAGTGTTTGGGACGGCTCTGTTTACAAGAACCTCGTCTACGGTACAAGTAAAATATCCCATAAAGTAAAAAATGGATAAAGAAGTTGTGGTACGCACGTACAATGGAATATCACTCAGCAATGAAATCTACGTCATCAGGCCCGTAGCGGCATAATGAGTGGATTCAGGTATGATGATTCTACGAGAAATAAGTCACACAAAAAAGAAACATCATAAGATATCACTAATACACGGAATGTAAACTTGGCTACCCATGAACTGAATTACAAAACAGAACAGGGTCTCAAATTTAGAAAACCAACTTATGCTTGCTTATGGGGAAAGGTGAGTTGGGGTGCTGCATAAAACCAGAGATTGAAATTAGCACAGATACCGTTCCATAAGCCAAATATATAATAGACAAGACCTACTCCTTGCTCAACGAAATGGACTCAACACCACATATTCAATGCCTGGCAAGATACCTGACAAGTAAGAATCTTAAAACCCATGGATTTATATGTCTCCATAAGGAAATCAAGCGTGTGTACAGCGGCCTAAACGCAGCAGTGAAAATCCGATAAATCCCATTATCAAAATAAATTTCAAAAACAAAACAAAATGACAGTGAAATAGAGAGCAATTCTTAAATAATTCATTCAGGGCTTGTGATGCAACCTGGATTTCCCACATCTACACCCAGAGCTGGGTGAGACATAAGGCTGGACACTTCGGGCTGATAGCATTGGTGAGGTTCGGTGAGCAAACGCAGACCCTTTGAAGTCATACTGCATGGTACCCATTCCATGGGTTCCAAATTTCCAGGTTTAAGGGATTCTTCCTTCAGCTAAAACATGCATGGGAAACCGAGACTATGGTCCAACATGTGATTGGGAAACGTTTTCAAATGCATCTCAGTTTTCGTCCCCTGGTACTCGGGTTCAACATTTGAACGCTTTACTAACACTCTCCCCACTTGGAGAGTCAGTGCCATTAACCTCCTGTTTGGCACAGTTTGCAATTTCTGCGCAAGATGAACAGGAATAGGGAGAAGCAATGAGAGACTAGCTGTTGGTGTCTGCACGGGCAAATTGAACGATCATTTCCCACCAGGAAGAGGAATTAACCAAAGGCTCAGCGTGCCCGGCCGGAAACATATTAGGGCCTGAAGCAATCCTGCGGTTTTGCGGCCAGCTCACAAGAAAACGAGTTGAAGAAAGGAGCTCAGGGGCACTGTAATTCACAAACCTGCAGAGTTATGAATGACAGCTATCGTCCAAAAATGTACTGAAGTAAGTCTTCAAAGAGGACTTGAAAGCGGGGCAGAATTTCAGGAAAACGATTTCAGGGGGTAGACTGGAATTGCACTTAAAGCGTAGAAAAAGAGGCAGAATGTCAACAATGATGCACTTGGCCAAAAAGGGCGTATGCGTTTTTTCCTGAATATATTCAGGAAAAAACGCATACGCCCTTTTTGGCCAACCAAGCAAGCGTGTAAAGGAAATCTGCACTACAATGAAGTCTCACTGCCCCCCGGTCAAAAGGGCCATCTGAAAAAAGTGTAAAATCCAGAAAGACAGGACAGGTCATGGAGAACAGGGAGCCTTGTCATGCTGATGGGCGGGATGTAACTTGCCAACAACCACTCTGGAGAAGTGTATGGTTTTTCCAGAAACACATAGGAAACAAAGCAACACAGCCTATGGCACTTCCACTTATGGTCCTATAGCTTAGGGAAATTAAATTCAAAAACACACAGCCACCCCAGTGTTTGGGACGGCTCTGTTTACAAGAACCTCGTCTACGGTACAAGTAAAATATCCCAGAAAGCAAAAAATGGATAAAGAAGTTGTGGTACGCACGTACAATGGAATATCACTCAGCAATGAAATCTACGGCATCAGGCCCGTAGCGGCATAATGAGTGGATTCAGGTACGATGATTCTACAAGAAATAAGTCACACAGAAAAAGAAACATCATAAGATATCACTAATACACGGAATGTAAAGTTGGCTACACATGAACTGAATTACAAAACAGAACAGGGTCTCAAATTTAGAAAACCAACTTATGCTTGCTTATGGGGAAAGGTGAGTTGGGGTGCTGCATAAAACCAGAGATTGAAATTAGCACAGATACCGTTCCATAAGCCAAATATATAATAGACAAGCCCTACTCCTTGCTCAACGAAATGGACTCAACACCCCATATTCAACGCCTGGCAAGATACCTGACAAGTAAGAATCTTAAAACCCATGGATTTATATGTCTCCATAAGGAAATCAAGCGTGTGTACAGCGGCCTAAATGCAGCAGTGAAAATCCGATAAATCCCATTATCAAAATAAATTTCAAAAACAAAACACAATGACAGTGAAATAGAGAGCAATTCTTAAATAATTCATTGAGAGCTTGTGATGCAACCTGGATTTACCACATCTACACCCAGAGCTGGGTGAGACATAAGGCTGGCCACTTCAGGCTGATAGCATTGGTGAGGTTCGGTGAGCAAACGCAGACCCTTTGAAGTCATACTGCATGGTAC
Source organism: Delphinapterus leucas (assembly GCF_059928025.1). Classification (NCBI taxonomy): domain Eukaryota; kingdom Metazoa; phylum Chordata; class Mammalia; order Artiodactyla; family Monodontidae; genus Delphinapterus; species Delphinapterus leucas. The sequence continues at coordinate 787,693 of NW_028322267.1, forward strand.
CCATTCCATGGGTCCCAACTCTCCAGGTTTAAGGGATTCTTCCTTCAGCTAAAACATGCATGGGAAACGCAGACTATCGTCCGCCGTGTGATTGGGAAACGTTTTCAAATGCATCTCAGTTTTCGTCCCCTGGTACTCGGGTTCACCATTCCAGACGCTTTACTAACACTCTCCCCACTTGGAGAGTCAGTGCCTTTAACCTCCTGTTTGGAACAGTTTGCAATTTCTGCGCAAGATGAACAGGCATAGGGAGAACCAATGAGAGACTAGCTGTTGGTGTCTGCACGGGCAAATGGAACGCTCATTTCCCACCAGGAAGAGGAATTAACCAAAGGCTCAGCGTGCCCTGCTGGAAAGAGATTAGGGCCTGAAGCAATCCTGCGGTTTTGCCGTCAGCTCACAAGAAAACGAGTTGAAGAAAGGGGCTCAGGGGCACTGTAATTCACAAACCTGCAGAGTTTTGAATGACAGCTATCGTCCAAAAATGTACTGAAGTAAGTCTTCAAAGAGGACTTGAAAGCGGGGCAGAATTTCAGGAAAACGATTTCAGGGGGTAGACTGGAATTGCACTTAAAGCATAGGAAAAGAGGCAGAATGTCGAAAATGATGCACTTGGCCAAAAAGGGCGTATGCGATTTTTCCTGAATATATTCAGGAAAAAACGCATACGCCCTTTTTGGCCAACCAAGCAAGCGTGTAAAGGAAATCTGCACTACAATGAAGTCTCACTGCCCCCCGGTCAAAAGGGCCATCTGAAAAAAGTGTAAAATCCAGAAAGGCAGAACAGGTGTTGGAGAACAGGGAGCCTTGTTATGCTGATGGGCGGGATGTAAATTGCCAACAGCCACACTGGAGAAATGTATGGTGTATCCTGAAACACGTAGGAAACAAAGCAACACAGCCTATGGCACTTCCACTTATGGTCCTATAGCTTAGGGAAATTAAAATCAAAAACACACAGCCACCCCAAAGTTTGGGATGGCTCTGTTTACAAGAACCTCATCTATGGTAGCAGTTAAATATCCCAGAAAGCATAAAATGGATAAAGAAGTTGTGGTACGCACGTACAATGGAATATCACTCAGCAATGAAATCTACGTCATCAGGACCGTAGCGGCAAAATGAGTGGATTCAGGTACGATGATTCTATGAGAAATAAGTCAGACAGAAAAAGAAACATCATAAGTTATCACTAATACACGGAATGTAAACTTGGCTACCCATGAACTGAATTACAAAACAGAACAGGGTCTCAAATTTAGCAAACCAACTTATGCTTGCTTATGGGGAAAGGTCAGTTGGGATGCTGCATAAAACCAGAGATTGAAATTAGCACAGATACCGTTCCATAAGCCAAATATATAACAGACAAAACCTACTCCTTGCTCAACGAAATGGACTCAACACCCTATATTCAACGCCTGGGAAGATACCTGACAAGTAAGAATCTTAAAACCCATGGATTTATATGTCTCCATAAGGAAATCAAGCGTGTGTACAGTGGCCTAAAAGCAGCAGTGAAAATCCGATAAATCCCATTATCAAAATGAATTTCAAAAACAAAACACAATGACAGTGAAATAGAGAGCAATTCTTAAATAATTCATTCAGGGCTTGTGATGCAACCTGTATTTACCACATCTACACCCAGAGCTGGATGAGACATAAGGCTGGACACTTCAGGCTGATAGCATTGGTGAGGTTCGGTGAGCAAACGCAGACCCTTTGAAGTCATACTGCATGGTACCCATTCCATGGGTCCCAACTCTCCAGGTTTAAGGGATTCTTCCTTCAGCTAAAACATGCATGGGAAACCCAGAGTATGGTCCACCGTGTGATTGGGAAACTTTTTCAAATGCATCTCAGTTTTCGACCCCTGGTACTCGGGTTCAACATTTGAACGCTTTACTAACACTCTCCCCACTTGGAGAGTCAGTGCCATTAACTTCCTGTTTGGCACAGTTTGCAATTTCTGCGCAAGATGAACAGGAATATGGAGAAGCAATGAGAGACTAGCTGTAGGTGTCTGCACGGGCAAATGGAACGCTCATTTCCCACCAGGAAGAGGAATTAACCAAAGGCTCAGCGTGCCCTGCCGGAAAAAGATTAGGGCCTGAAGCAATCCTGCGGTTTTGCGGCCAGCTCACAAGAAAGCGAGTTGAAGAAATGAGCTCAGGGGCACTGTAATTCACAAACCTGCAGAGTTATGAATGACAGCTATCGTCCAAAAATGTATTGAAGTAAGTCTTCGAAGAGGACTTGAAAGCGGGGCAGAATTTCAGAAAAACGATTTCAGGGGGTAGACTAGAATTGTACTAAAAGCATAGGAAAAGAGGCAGAATGTCGACAATGATGCACTTTGCCAAAAAGGGCGTATGCGTTTTTTCCTGAATATATTCAGGAAAAAACGCATACGCCCTTTTTGGCCAACCAAGCAAGCGTGTAATCGAAATCTGTACTAAAATGAAGTCTCACTGCCCCCCGGTCAAAAGGGCCATCTGAAAAAAATGTAAAATCCAGAAAGTCAGGACAGGTCATGGAGAACAGGGAGCCTTGTCATGCTGATGGGCGGGATGTAAATTGCCAACAACCACTCTGGAGAAGTGTATGGTGTTTCCAGAAACACGTAGGAAACAAAGCAACACAGCCTATGGCACTTCCACTTATGGTCCTATAGCTTAGGGAAATTAAAATCAAAAACACACAGCCACCCCAGAGTTTGGGACGGCTCTGTTTACAAGAACCTCGTCTACGGTACAAGTAAAATATCCCAGAAAGCAAAAAATGGATAAAGAAGTTGTGGTACGCACGTACAATGGAATATCACTCAGCAATGAAATCTACGTCATCAGTCCCGTAGCGGCATAATGAGTGGATTCAGGTACGATGATTCTACGAGAAATAAGTCACACAGAAAAAGAAACATCATAAGATATGACTAATACATGGAATGTAAACTTGGCTACCCATGAACTGAATTACAAACAGAACAGGGTCTCAAATTTAGAAAACCAACTTATGCTTGCTAATGGGGAAAGGTGAGTTGGGGTGCTGCATAAAACCAGAGATTGAAATTAGCACAGATACCGTTCCATAAGCCAAATATATAATAGACAAGACCTACTCCTTGCTAAACGAAACGGACTCAAAGCCTGGGAATATACCTGACAAGTAAGAATCTTAAAACCCATGGATTTATATGTCTCCATAAGGAAATCAAGCGTGTGTACAGCAGCCTAAACGCAGCAGTGAAAATCCGATAAATCCCATTATCAAAATAAATTTCAAAACCAAAACACATTGACAGTGAAATAGAGAACAATTCTTAAATAATTCATTCAAGGCTTGTGATGCAACCTGGATTTACCACATCTACACCCAGAGCTGGGTGAGACATAAGGCTGGACACTTCGGGCTGATAGCATTGGTGAGGTTCGGTGAGCAAACGCAGACCCTTTGAAGTCATACTGCATGGTACCCATTCCATGGGTCCCAACTCTCCAGGTTTAAGGGATTCTTCCTTCAGCTAAAACATGCATGGGAAACCCAGAGTATGGTCCACCGTGTGATTGGGAAACGTTTTCAAATGCATCTCAGTTTTCGTCCCCTGGTACTCGGGTTCAACATTTGAACGCTTTACTAACACTCTCCCCACTTGGAGAGTCAGTGCCATTAACCTCCTGTTTGGCACAGTTTGCAATTTCTGCGCAAGATGAACAGGAATAGGGAGAAGCAATGAGAGACTAGCTGTTGGTGTCTGCACGGGCAAATTGAACGATCATTTCCCACCAGGAAGAGGAATTACCCAAAGGCTCAGCGTGCCCGGCCGGAAACATATTAGTGCCTGAAGCAATCGTGCGGTTTTGCAGCCAGCTCACAAGAAAAGGAGTTGAAGAAAGGAGCTCAGGGGCACTGTAATTCACAAACATGCAGAGTTATGAATGACAGCTATCGTCCAAAAGTGTACTGAAGTAAGTCTTCAAAGAGGACTTGAAAGCGGGGCAGAATTTCAGGAAAACGATTTCAGGGGGTAGACTGGAATTGCACTTAAAGCATAGGAAAAGAGGCAGAATGTCGACAATGATGCACTTGGCCAAAAAGGGCGTATGCGTTTTTTCCTGAATATATTCAGGAAAAAACGCATACGCCCTTTTTGGCCAACCAAGCAAGCGTGTAAAGGAAATCTGCACTACAATGAAGTCTCACTGCCCCCCAGTCAAAAGGGCCATCTGAAAAAAGTGTAAAATCCAGAAAGGCAGAACAGGTCTTGGAGAACAGGGAGCCTTGTTATGCTGATGGGCGGGATGTAAATTGCCAACAGCCACTCTGGAGAAATGTATGGTGTATCCTGAAACACGTAGGAAACAAAACAACACAGCCTATGTCACTTCCACTATGGTCCTATAGCTTAGGGTAATTAAAATCACAAACACACAGCCACCCCAAAGTTTGGGATGGCTCTGTTTACAAGAACCTTTTCTATGGTACAAGTTAAATATCCGAGAAAGGAAAAAATGGATAAAGAATATCTGGTACGCATGTACAATGGAATATCACTCAGCAATGAAATCTACGTCTTCAGGCCCGTAGCGGCATAATGAGTGGATTCAGGTATGATGATTCTACGAGAAATAAGTCACACAGAAAAAGAAACATCATAAGATATCACTAATACACGGAATGTAAACTTGGCTACCCATGAACTGAATTACAAAACAGAACAGGGTCTCACATTTAGAAAACCAACTTATGCTTGCTTATGGGGAAAGGTGAGTTGGGGTGCTGCATAAAACCAGAGATTGAAATTAGCACAGATACCGTTCCATAAGCCAAATATATAATTGACAAGACCTACTCCTTGCTCAACGAAATGGACTCAACACCCCATATTCAACGCCTGGCAAGATACCTGACAAGTAAGAATCTTAAAACCCATGGATTTATATGTCTCCATAAGGAAATCAAGCGTGTGTACAGCGGCCTAAACGCAGCAGTGAAAATCCGATAAATCCCATTATCAAAATAAATTTCAAAAACAAAACACAATGACAGTGAAATAGAGAGCAATTCTTAAATAATTCATTCAGGGCTTGTGATGCAACCTGGATTTCCCACATCTACACCCAGAGCTGGGTGAGACATACGGCTGGACACTTCGGGCTGATAGCACTGGTGAGGTTCGGTGAGCAAACGCAGACCTTTTGAAGACATACTGCATGGTACCCATTCCATGGGTTCCAAATTTCCAGGTTTAAGGGATTCTTCCTTCAGCTAAAACATGCATGGGAAACCCATAGTGTGGTCCACCGTGTGATTGGGAAACGTTTTCAAATGCATCTCAGTTTTCGTCCCCTGGTACTCGGGTTCACCATTCCAGACGCTTTACTAATACTCTCCCCACTTGGAGAGTCAGTGCCTTTAACCTCCTGTTTGGCACAGTTTGCAATTTCTGCGCAAGATGAACAGGCATAGGGAGAACCAATGAGAGACTAGCTGTTGGTGTCTGCACGGGCAAATGGAACGCTCATTTCCCACCAGGAAGAGGAATTAACCAAAGGCTCAGCGTTGCCTGCTGGAAAGATATTAGGGCCTGAAGCAATCCTGCGGTTTTGCGGCCAGCTCACAAGAAAGCGAGTTGAAGAAAGGAGCTCAGGGGCACTGTAATTCACAAACCTGCAGAGTTATGAATGACAGCTATCGTCCAAAAATGTATTGAATTAAGTCTTCCAAGAGGACTTGAAAGCGGGGCAGAATTTCAGGAAAACGATTTCAGGGGGTAGACTGGAATTGTAGTAAAAGCATAGGAAAAGAGGCAGAATGTCGACAACGATGCACTTGGCCAAAAAGGGCGGATGAGTTTTTTCCTGAATATATTCAGGAAAAAACGCATACGCCCTTTTTGGCCAACCAAGCAAGCATGTAAAGGAAATCTGCACTACAATGAAGTCTCACTGCCCCCCCGGTCAAAAGAGCCATCTGAAAAAAGTGTAAAATCCAGAAAGGCAGGACAGGTCATGGAGAACAGGGAGCCTTGTCATGCTGATGGGCGGGATGTAAATTGCCAACAACCACTCTGGAGAAGTGTATGGTGTTTCCAGAAACACGTAGGAAACAAAGAAACACAGCCTATGGCACTTCCACTTATGGTCCTATAGCTTAGGGAAATTAAAATCAAAAACACACAGCCACCCCAATGTTTGGGATGGCTCTGTTTACAAGAACCTCATCTACGGTAGAAGTTAAATATCCGAGAAAGCATAAAATGGATAAAGAAGTTGTGGTACGCACGTACAATGGAATATCTCTCAGCAATGAAATCTACGTCATCAGGACCGTAGCGGCATAATGAGTGGATTCAGGTACGATGATTCTATGAGAAATAAGTCAGACAGAAAAAGAAACATCATAAGTTATCACTAATACACGGAATGTAAACTTGGCTACCCATGAACTGAATTACAAAACAGAACAGGGTCTCAAATTTAGCAAACCAACTTATGCTTGCTTATGGGGAAAGGTCAGTTGGGATGCTGCATAAAACCAGAGATTGAAATTAGCACAGATACCGTTCCATAAGCCAAATATATAATAGACAAAACCTACTCCTTGCTCAACGAAATGGACTCAACACCCAATATTCAACGCCTGGGAAGATACCTGACAAGTAAGACTCTTAAAACCCATGGATTTATATGTCTCCATAAGGAAATCAACCGTGTGTACAGTGGCCTAAAAGCAGCAGTGAAAATCCGATAAATCCCATTATCAAAATGAATTTCAAAAACAAAACACAATGACAGTGAAATAGAGAGCAATTCTTAAATAATTCATTCAGGGCTTGTGATGCAACCTGTATTTACCACATCTACAACCAGAGCTGGATGAGACATAAGGCTGGACACTTCAGGCTGATAGCATTGGTGAGGTTCGGTGAGCAAACGCAGACCCTTTGAAGTCATACTGCATGGTACCCATTCCATAGGTCCCAACTCTCCAGGTTTAAGGGATTCTTCCTTCAGCTAAAACATGCATGGGACACCCATAGTGTGGTCCACCATGTGATTGGGAAACGTTTTCAAATGCATCTCAGTTTTCGTCCCCTGGTACTCGGGTTCAACATTTGAACGCTTTACTAACACTCTCCCCACTTGGAGAGTCAGTGCCATTAACCTCCTGTTTGGCACAGTTTGCAATTTCTGCGCAAGATGTACAGGAATAGGGAGAACCAATGAGAGACTAGCTGTAGGTGCCTACACGGGCAAAAGGAACACTCATTTCCGACCAGGAAGAGGAATTAAACAAAGGCTCAGCATGCTCTGCCGGAAAGAGATTATGGCCTGAAGCAATCCTGCGGTTTTGCGGCCAGCTCACAAGAAAGCGAGTTGAAGAAATGAGCTCAGGGGCACTGTAATTCACAAACCTGCAGAGTTATGAATGACACCTATCGTCCAAAAATGTATTGAAGTAAGTCTTCGAAGAGGACTTGTAAGCGGGGCAGAATTTCAGGAAAACGATTTCAGGGGGTAGACTGGAATTGTACTAAAAGCATAGGAAAAGAGGCAGAATGTCGACAACGATGCACTTGGCCAAAAAGGGCGTATGCGTTTTTTCCTGAATATATTCAGAAAAAAACGCATACGCCCTTTTTGGCCAACCAAGCAAGCGTGTAAAGGAAATCTGCACTACAATGAAGTCTCACTGCCCCCCCGGTCAAAAGGGCCATCTGAAAAAAGTGTAAAATCCAGAAAGGCAGGACAGGTCATGGAGAACAGGGAGCCTTGTCATGTTGATGGGCGGGATGTAAATTGCCAACAACCACTCTGGAGAAGTGTATGGTGTTTCCAGAAACACGTAGGAAACAAAGCAACACAGCCTATGGCACTTCCACTTATGGTCCTATAGCTTAGGGAAATTAAAATCAAAAACACACAGCCACCCCAGAGTTTGGGACGGCTCTGTTTACAAGAACCTCGTCTACGGTACAAGTAAAATATCCCAGAAAGTAAAAAATGGATAAAGAAGTTGTGGTATGCACGTACAATGGAATATCACTCAGCAATGAAATCTACGTCATCAGGCCCATAGCGGCATAATGAGTGGATTCAGGTACGATGATTCTACGAGAAATAAGTCACACAGAAAAAGAAACATCATAAGATATGACTAATACACGGAATGTAAACTTGGCTACCCATGAACTGAATTACAAAACAGAACAGGGTCTCAAATTTAGAAAACCAACTTATGCTTGCTTATGGGGAAAGGTGAGTTGGGGTGCTGCATAAAACCAGAGATTGAAATTAGCACAGATACCGTTCCATAAGCCAAATATATAATAGACAAGACCTACTCCTTGCTCAACGAAATGGACTCAACACCCCATATTCAACGCCTGGCAAGATACCTGACAAGTAAGAATCTTAAAACCCATGGATTTATATGTCTCCATAAGGAAATCAAGCGTGTGTACAGCGGCCTAAACGCAGCAGTGAAAATCCGATAAATCCCATTATCAAAATAAATTTCAAAAACAAAACAAAATGACAGTGAAATAGAGAGCAATTCTTAAATAATTCATTCAGGGCTTGTGATGCAACCTGGATTTACCACATCTACACCCAGAGCTGGGTGAGACATAAGGCTGGACACTTCGGGCTGATAGCATTGGTGAGGTTCGGTGAGCAAACGCAGACCCTTTGAAGTCATACTGCATGGTACCCATTCCATGGGTCCCAAATTTCCAGGTTTAAGGGATTTTTCCTTCAGCTAAAACATGCATGGGAAACCCATAGTATGGTCCACCGTGTGATTGGGAAACGTTTTCAAATGCATCTCAGTTTTCGTCCCCTGGTACTCGGGTTCACCATTCCAGACGCTTTACTAACACTCTCCCCACTTGGAGAGTCAGTGCATTTAACCTCCTGTTTGGCACACTTTGCAATTTCTGCGCAAGATGAACAGGCATAGGGAGAAGCAATGAGAGACTAGCTGTAGGTGTCTGCACGGGCAAATGGAACGCTCATTTCCCACCAGGAAGAGGAATTAACCAAAAGCTCAGCGTGCCCTGCCGGAAAGAGACTAGGGCCTGAAGCAATCCTGCGGTTTTGCGGCCAGCTCACAAGAAAGCGAGTTGAAGAAAGGAGCTCAGGGGCACTGTAATTCACAAACCTGCAGAGTTATGAATGACACCTATCGTCCAATAATGTATAGAAGTAAGTCTTCGAAGAGGACTTGAAAGCGGGGCAGAATTTCAGGAAAACGATTTCAGGGGGTAGACTGGAATTGCACTTAAAGCATAGGAAAAGAGGCAGAATGTTGACAATGATGCACTTGGCCAAAAAGGGCGTATGCGTTTTTTCCTGAATATATTCAGGAAAAAACGCATACGCCCTTTTTGGCCAACCAAGCAAGCGTGTAAAGGAAATCTGCACTACAATGAAGCCTCACTGCCCCCCGGTCAAAAGGGCCATCTGAAAAAAGTGTAAAATCCAGAAAGGCAGGACAGGTCATGGAGAACAGGGAGCCTTGTTATGCTGATGGGCGGATTTAAATTGCCAACAGCCACTCTGGAAAAGTGTATGGTGTTTCCTGAAACATGTAGGAAACAAAGCAACACAGCCTATGGCACTTCCACTTATGGTCCTATAGCTTAGGGAAATTAAAATCAAAAACACACAGCCACCCCAGAGTTTGGGACGGCTCTGTTTACAAGAACCTCGTCTACGGTACAAGTAAAATATCCCAGAAAGCAAAAAATGGATAAAGAAGTTGTGGTACGCACGTACAATGGAATATCACTCAGCAATGAAATCTACGTCATCAGTCCCGTAGCGGCATAATGAGTGGATTCAGGTACGATGATTCTACGAGAAATAAGTCACACAGAAAAAGAAACATCATAAGATATGACTAATACATGGAATGTAAACTTGGCTACCCATGAACTGAATTACAAACAGAACAGGGTCTCAAATTTAGAAAACCAACTTATGCTTGCTAATGGGGAAAGGTGAGTTGGGGTGCTGCATAAAACCAGAGATTGAAATTAGCACAGATACCGTTCCATAAGCCAAATATATAATAGACAAGACCTACTCCTTGCTAAACGAAACGGACTCAAAGCCTGGGAATATACCTGACAAGTAAGAATCTTAAAACCCATGGATTTATATGTCTCCATAAGGAAATCAAGCGTGTGTACAGCAGCCTAAACGCAGCAGTGAAAATCCGATAAATCCCATTATCAAAATAAATTTCAAAACCAAAACACATTGACAGTGAAATAGAGAACAATTCTTAAATAATTCATTCAGGGCTTGTGATGCAACCTGGATTTACCACATCTACACCCAGAGCTGGGTGAGACATAAGGCTGGACACTTCGGGCTGATAGCATTGGTGAGGTTCGGTGAGCAAACGCAGACCCTTTGAAGTCATACTGCATGGTACCCATTCCATGGGTCCCAACTCTCCAGGTTTAAGGGATTCTTCCTTCAGCTAAAACATGCATGGAAACCCAGACTATCGTCCGCCGTGTGATTGGGAAACGTTTTCAAATGCATCTCAGTTTTCGTCCCCTGGTACTCGGGTTCACCATTCCAGACGCTTTACTAACACTCTCCCCACTTGGAGAGTCAGTGCCTTTAACCTCCTGTGTGGCACAGTTTGCAACTTCTGCACAAGATGAACAGGCATAGGGAGAACCAATGAGAGACTAGCTGTTGGTGTCTGCACCGGCAAATTGAACGATCATTTCCCATCAGGAAGAGGAATTAACCAAAGGCTCAGCGTGCCCGGCCGGAAACATATTAGGGTCTGAAGCAATCCTGCGGTTTTGCGACCAGCTCACAAGAAAAGTAGGTGAAGAAAGGAGCTCAGGGGCACTGTAATTCACAAACTTGCAGAGTTATGAATGACAGCTATCGTCCAAAAATGTACTGAAGTAAGTCTTCAAAGAGGACTTGAAAGCGGGGCAGAATTTCAGGAAAACGATTTCAGGGGGTAGACTGGAATTGCACTTAAAGCGTAGGAAAAGAGGCAGAATGTCAACATTGATGCACTTGGCCAAAAAAGGCGTATGCGTTTTTTCCTGAATATATTCAGGAAAAAACGCATACGCACTTTTTGGCCAACCAAGCAAGCATGTAAAGGAAATCTGCACTACAATGAAGTCTCACTGCCCCCCGGTCAAAAGGGCCATTTGAAAAAAGAGTAAAATCCAGAAAGACAGGACAGGTCATGGAGAACAGGGAGCCTTGTCATGTTGATGGGCGGGATGTAAATTGCCAACAGCCACTCTGGAGAAATGTATGGTGTATCCTGAAACACGTAGGAAACAAAGCAACACAGCCTATGTCACTTCCACTTATGGTCCTATAGCTTAGGGAAATTAAAATCACAAACACACAGCCACCCCAAAGTTTGGGACGGCTCTGTTTACAAGAACCTTGTCTACGGTACAAGTTAAATATCCGAGAAAGGAAAAAATGGATAAAGAAGTTCTGGTACGGACGTACAATGGAATATCACTCAGCAATGAAATCTACGTCTTCAGGCCCATAGCGGCATAATGAGTGGATTCAGGTACGATGATTCTACGAGAAATAAGTCACACAGAAAAAGAAACATCATAATGTATCAGTAATACACGGAATGTAAACTTGGCTATGCATAAACTGAATTACAAAACAGAACAGGGTCTCAAATTTAGAAAACAAACTTATGCTTGCTTATGGGGAAAGGTGAGTTGGGGTGCTGCATAAAACCAGAGATTGAAATTAGCACAGATACCGTTCCATAAGCCAAATATATAATAGACAAGACCTACTCCTTGCTCAACGAAATGGACTCAACACCCCATATTCAACGCCTGGCAAGATACCTGACAAGTAAGAATCTTAAAACCCATGGATTTATATGTCTCCATAAGGAAATCAAGCGTGTGTACAGCGGCCTAAACGCAGCAGTGAAAATCCGATAAATCCCATTATCAAAATAAATTTCAAAAACAAAACACAATGACAGTGAAATAGAGAGCAATTCTTAAATAATTCATTCAGGGCTTGTGATGCAACCTGGATTTACCACATCTACACCCAGAGCTGGGTGAGACATAAGGCTGGACACTTTGGGCTGATAGCATTGGTGAGGTTCGGTGAGCAAACGCAGACCCTTTGAAGTCATACTGCATGGTACCCATTCCATGGGTCCCAACTCTTCAGGTTTAAGGAATTCTTCCTTCAGCAAAAACATGCATGGGAAACCCAGACTATCGTCGGCCGTGTGATTGGGAAACGTTTTCAAATGCATCTCAGTTTTCGAACCCTGGTACTCGGGTTCACCATTCCAGACGCTTTACTAACACTCTCCCCACTTGGAGAGTCAGTGCCTTTAACCTCCTGTTTGGCACATTTTGCAATTTCTGCGCAAGATGAACAGGCATAGGGAGAACCAATGAGAGACTAGCTGTTGGTGTCTGCACGGGCAAATTGAACGATCATTTCCCACCAGGAAGAGGAATTAACCAAAGGCTCAGCGTGCCCGGCCGGAAACATATTAGTGCCTGAAGCAATCCTGCGGTTTTGCGGCCAGCTCACAAGAAAAGGAGTTGAAGAAAGGAGCTCAGGGGCACTGTAATTCACAAACATGCAGAGTTATGAATGACAGCTATCGTCCAAAAATGTACTGAAGTAAGTCTTCAAAGAGGACTTGAAAGCGGGGCAGAATTTCAGGAAAACGATTTCAGGGGGTAGACTGGAATTGCACTTAAAGCATAGGAAAAGAGGCAGAATGTCGAAAATGATGCACTTGGCCAAAAAGGGCGTATGCGATTTTTCCTGAATATATTCAGGAAAAAACGCATACGCCCTTTTTGGCCAACCAAGCAAGCATGTAAAGGAAATCTGCACTACAATGAAGTCTCACTGCCCCCCGGTCAAAAGGGCCATCTGAAAAAAGTGTAAAATCCAGAAAGGCAGAACAGGTCTTGGAGAACAGGGAGCCTTGTTATGCTGATGGGCGGGATGTAAATTGCCAACAGCCACTCTGGAGAAATGTATGGTGTATCCTGAAACACGTAGGAAACAAAGCAACACAGCCTATGTCACTTCCACTATGGTCCTATAGCTTAGGGTAATTAAAATTACAAACACACAGCCACCCCAAAGTTTGGGATGGCTCTGTTTACAAGAACCTTTTCTACGGTACAAGTTAAATATCCGAGAAAGGAAAAAATGGATAAAGAATATCTGGTACGCTTGTACAATGGAATATCACTCAGCAATGAAATCTACGTCTTCAGGCCCGTAGCGGCATAATGAGTGGATTCAGGTATGATGATTCTACGAGAAATAAGTCACACAGAAAAAGAAACATCATAAGATATCCCTAATACACGGAATGTAAACTTGGCTACCCATGAACTGAATTACAAAACAGAACAGGGTCTCAAATTTAGAAAACCAACTTATGCTTGCTTATGGGGAAAGGTGAGTTGGGGTGCTGCATAAAACCAGAGATTGAAATTAGCACAGATACCGTTCCATAAGACAAATATATAATAGACAAGACCTACTCCTTGCTCAACGAAATGGACTCAACACCCCATATTCAACGCCTGGCAAGATAACTGACAAGTAAGAATCTTAAAACCCATGGATTTATATGTCTCCATAAGGAAATCAAGCGTGTGTACAGCGGCCTAAACGCAGCAGTGAAAATCCGAAAAATCCCATTATCAAAATTAATTTCAAAAACAAAACACAGAGGGGGGACCTTGAAGATGGCGGAAGAGTAAGACGCGGAGATCGCCTTCCTCCCCACGGATACACCAGAAATACATCTACACGTGGAACAACTCCTACAGAACACCTACCGAAGGCTGGCAGAAGACCTCAGACGTCCCAAAAGGCAAGAAACTCCCCACGTACCTGGGTAGGGCAAAAGAAAAAACAGAGACAAAAGAATAAGGACGGCACCTGCGCCAGTAGGAGGGAGCTGTGAAGGAGGAAAAGTTTCCACACACTTGGAAGCCCCTCCGCGGGCGGAGACTGCGGGAGGCGGAGGGGGGGGCTTCGGGACCGAGGAGTAGTGCACAGCGACGGGTGCGGAGGGCAAAGCGGGGAGATTCCCGCACAGAGGATCAGTGCCGACCGGCACTCACCAGCCCGAGAGGCTTGTCTGCTCACCCGCCCGGGCGGGCGGGGCTGCGAGCTGAAGCTCGGGTTTCGGTTTTGGACGGAGCGCAGGGAGAGGACTGGGGTTGGCGGCTTGAACATAGCCTGAAGGGGTTAGTGCACCACGACTAGCCGGGAGGGAGTTCGGGGAAAAGCCTGCACCTGCCGAAGAGGCAAGAGACTTTTTCTTCCCTCTTTGTTTCCTGGTGCGCGAGGAGAGGGGTTTAAGAGCGCTGCTTAAAGGAACTCCAGAGACGGGCGCGAGCCGCGGCTAAAAGCGCGAACCCCAGAGACGGGCGCGAGCCGCGGCTAAAAGCGCGAACCCCAGAGACGGGCGCGAGCCGCGGCTAAAAGCGCGGACCCCAGAGACGGGCGGGAGACGCTAGGGCTGCTGCTGCCGCCACCAAGGGGCCTGTGCAGCCCGCCCCTGCCAGGTTCCCGGGAACCTCCACACCCCTCTTCCGCGGAGCCTGTGCAGCCCGCCACTGCCAGGTTCCCGGGAACCAGGGACAACTTCCCCGGGAGAACGCACGGCGGGCCTCAGGCTGGTGCAACGTCACGCCGGCCTCTGCCGCAACGTCACGCCGCCTCTGACGCCGCAGGCCCGCCCCGCACGCAGTGCCCCTCCTTCCCCCCCCTCACCCCCGGCCTGAGTGAGCCTGAGCCCCCGAATTAGCGGCCCCTTTAACCCTTTCCTGTCTGAGCAAAAAACAGACGCCCTCCAGCGACCTACACGCAGAGGCAGGGCCAAATCCAAAGCTGAGCTCCTGTGAGCTGTGAGAACAAAGAAGAGAAAGGGAAATCTCCCCCAGCAGCCTCAGAAGCAGCGGATTAAAGCTCCACAATCAACTTGATATACCCTGCATCTGTGGAATACCTGAATACACAAGAAATGATCCCAAATTGAAGAGGTGGAATTTAGGAGCGAGATCTATGATTTTTTTCCCTTTTCCTCTTTTTGTGAATGTGTACGTGTATGCTTATGTGTGAGATCTTGTCTGTATACTCTTGCTTCCACCATTTGTCCTAGGGCTCTATCCGTCCATGGTTTTTAAAAAAAAAATTTTTTTTCTCAATAATTTTAATTGTAATAACTTTATTATACTTTACCGTCGTTCCTTCTTTCTTTCTTTCTTTCTTTCCGTCCTTCCCTCCTTTAGACAACGAATCACCCCAAATTGAGGAGGTGGTCTCTGAGAGCAATATTTATGATTTTTCCCCCTTTACCTCTTTTTGTGAAGGTGTATGTGTATGCTTCTGTATAAGATTTTCTCTGTATAGCTTTGCTTCCAACAT
Organism: Delphinapterus leucas; assembly: GCF_059928025.1. NCBI lineage: Eukaryota > Metazoa > Chordata > Mammalia > Artiodactyla > Monodontidae > Delphinapterus > Delphinapterus leucas. The sequence goes on from NW_028322267.1 coordinate 803,163, forward strand.
TTGTCCTAAGGTTCTATCCGTCCCTCTTTTTTTTTTTTTTCTAAATATTTTTTAATTCAATAAATATATTATACTTTATTTTATTTTTACTGTATCTTCTTTCTTTCTGTCTTTTTTCCTTCTTTCCCTCCTTCCTTCCTTCCTTCCTTCCTCCCTCCCTCCCTCCTTTCTTTCCTTCTTTGCTTCTTTCTTCCTTCCTTCCTTTCCTCCTTTCCTTCTTTCTTTCCTCATACATCTACTAATTCTCTCTACTTTTTCTCCCTTTTATTCTGAGCCGTGTGGATGAAAGGCTCTTGGTGCTCCAGCCAGGAGTCAGGGCTCTGCCTCTGAGGTAGGAGAGCCAACTTCAGGACACTGGTCCAAAGAGACCTCCCAGCTCCACATAATATTAAACGGTGGAAATCTCCCAGTGACCTCCATCTTAACACCAGCACCCAGCTTCACTCAACGACCAGCAAGCCACAGTGCTAGACAACCTATGCCAAACAACTAGCAAAACAGGAACACAACCCCACCCATTAGCAGAGAGGCTGCCTAAAATCATAATAAGGCCACAGACACCCCAAAACACACCACCAGACGTGAACCTGCCCACTAGAGAGACAAGATCCAGCCTCATCCACCACAACACAGGCACTAGTCCCCTCCACCAGGAAGCCTACACAACCCACTGAAACAACCTTAGCCACTGGAGACAGACATCAAAAACAACGGGAACTACGAACGTGCAGCCTGCAAAAAGGAGACCCCAAACACAGTAAGATAAGCAAAATGAGAAGACAGAAAAACACACAGCAGATGAAGGAGCAAGATAAAAATGCACCAGACCTAACAAATGAAGAGGAAATAGGCAGTCTACCTGAAAAAGAATTCAGAATAATGATAGTAAGGATGATCCGAAATCTTGGAAGTAGAATGGACAAAATGCAAGAAGCAGTTAACAAGGACCTAGAAGAAATAAAGGTGAAACAAGCAATGATGAACAACGCAATAAATGAAATTAAAAGTACTCTAGATGGGATCAATAACAGAATAACTGAGGCAGAAGAACGGATAAGTGACCTGGAAGATAAAATAGTGGAAATAACTACTGCAGAGCAGAATAAAGAAAAAAGAATGAAAAGAACTGAGGACAGTCTCAGAGACCTCTGGGACAACATTAAACGCACCAACATTCGAATTATAGGGGTTCCAGAAGAAGAAGAGAAAAAGAAAGGGACTGAGAAAATATTTGAAGAGATTATAGTTGAAAACTTCCCTAATATGGGAAAGGAAATAGTTAATCAAGTCCAGGAAGCACAGAGAGTCCCATACAGGATAAATACAAGGAGAAATACGCCAAGACACATATTAATCAAACTGTCAAAAATTAAATACAAAGAAAGCATATTAAAAGCAGCAAGGGAAAAACAGCAAATAACACACAAGGGAATCCCCATAAGGTTAACAGCTGATCTCTCAGCAGAAACCCTACAAGCCAGAAGGGAGTGGCAGGACATACTGAAAGTGATGAAGGAGAAAAACCTGCAACCAAGGCTACTTTACCCAGCAAGGATCTCATTCAGATTTGATGGAGAAATTAAAACCTTTACAGACAAGCAAAAGCTGAGAGAGTTTAGCACCACCAAACCAGCTTTACAGCAAATGCTAAAGGAACTTCTCTAGACAAGGAACACAAGAGAAGGAAAAGACCTATAATAACGAACCCAAAACAATATAGAAAATGGGAATAGGAACATACATATCGATAATTACCTTAAATGTAAATGGACTAAATGCTCCCACCAAAAGACACAGATTGGCTGAATGGATACAAAAACAAGACCCTTATATATGCTGTCTACAAGAGACCCACTTCAGACCTAGAGACACATACAGACTGAAAATAAGGGGATGGAAAAAGATATTCCATGCAAATGGAAACCAAAAGAAAGCTGGAGTAGCAATTCTCATATCAGACAAAATAGACTTTAAAATAAGGACTATTACAAGAGACAAAGAAGGACACTACATAATGATCAAGGGATCGATTCAAGAAGAAGATATAACAATTGTAAATATTTATGCACCCAACATAGGAGCACCTCAATACATAAGGCAAATACTAACAGCCATAAAAGGGGAGATTGACAGTAACACATTCATAGTAGGGGACTTTAACACCCCACTTTCACCCATGGACAGATCATCCAAAATGAAAATAAATAAGGAAACACAAGCTTTAAATGATACATTAAACAAGATGGACTTAATTGATATTTATAGGACACTCCATCCAAAAACAACAGAATACACATTTTTCTCAAGTGCTCATGGAACATTCTCCAGGATAGATCATATCTTGGGTCACAAATCAAGCCTTGGTAAATTTAAGAAAATTGAAATTGTATCAAGTATCTTTTCTGACCACAACGCCATGAGACTAGATATCAATTACAGGAAAAGATCTGTAAAAAATACAAACACATGGAAGCTAAACAATACACTACTTAATAATGAAGTGATCACTGAAGAAATCAAAGAGGAAATAAAAAAATACCTAGAAACAAATGACAATGGAGACACAACGACCCAAAACCTATGGGATGCAGCAAAAGCAGTTCTAAGGGGGAAGTTTATAGCAATACAAGCCCACCTTAAGAAGCAGGAAACATCTCGAATAAACAACCTAACCTTGCACCTCAAGCAATTAGAGAAAGAAGAACAAAAAAACCCCAAAGCTAGCAGAAGGAAAGAAATCATAAAAATCAGATCAGAAATAAATGAAAAAGAAATGAAGGAAACGATAGCAAAGATCAATAAAACTAAAAGCTGGTTCTTTGAGAAGATAAACAAAATAGATAAACCACTAGCCAGACTCATCAAGAAAAAAAGGGAGAAGACTCAAATCAATAGAATTAGAAATGAAAAAGGAGAAGTAACAACTGACACTGCAGAAATAAAAAAAATCATAAGAGATTACTACAAGCAACTCTATGCCAATAAAATGGACAATCTGGAAGAAATGGACAAATTCTTAGAAATGCACAACCTGCCAAGACTGAATCAGGAAGAAATAGAAAATATGAACAGACCAATCACAAGCACTGAAATTGAAACTGTCATTAAAAATCTTCCAACAAACAAAAGCCCAGGACCAGATGGCTTCACAGGTGAATTCTATCAAACGTTTAGAGAAGAGCTAACACCTATCCTTCTCAAACTCTTCCAAAATATAGCAGAGGGAGGAACACTCCCAAATTCCTTCTACGAGGCCACCATCACCTTGATACCAAAACCAGACAAGGATGTCACAAAGAAAGAAAACTACAGGCCAATATCACTGATGAACATAGATGCAAAAATCCTCAACAAAATACTAGCAAACAGAATCCAACAGCACATTAAAAGGATCATACACCATGATCAAGTGGGGTTTATTCCAGGAATGCAAGGATTCTTCAATATACGCAAATCTATCAATGTGATAAACCATATTAACAAATTGAAGGAGAAAAACCATATGATCATCTCAATAGATGCAGAGAAAGCTTTCGACAAAATTCAACACCCATTTATGCTAAAAACCCTGCAGAAAATAGGCATAGAGGGAACTTTCCTCAACATAATAAAGGCCATATATGACAAGCCCACAGCAAACATCATCCTCAATGGTGAAAAACTGAAAGCATTTCCACTAAGATCAGGAACAAGACAAGGTTGCCCACTCTCACCACTCTTATTCAACATAGTTTTGGAAGTTTTAGCCACAGCAATCAGAGAAGAAAAGGAAATAAAAGGAATCCAAATCGGAAAAGAAGAAGTAAAGCTGTCACTGTTTGCAGATGACATGATACTATACATAGAGAATCCTAAAGATGCTACCAGAAAACTACTAGAGCTAATCAATGAATTTGGTAAAGTAGCAGGATACAAAGTTAATGCACAGAAATCTCTGGCATTCCTATATACTAATGATGAAAAATCTGAAAGTGAAATCAAGAAAACACTTCCATTTACCATTGCAACAAAAAGAATAAAATATCTAGGAATAAACCTACCTAAGGAGACGAAAAACCTGTATGCAGAAAATTATAAGACACTGATAAAAGAAATTAAAGATGATACAAATAGATGGAGAGATATACCATGTTCTTGGATGGGAAGAATCAACATTGTGAAAATGACTCTACTACCCAAAGCAATCTACAGATTCAATGCAATCCCTATCAAACTACCACTGGCATTTTTCACAGAACTAGAACAAAAAATTTCACAATTTGTATGGAAACACAAAAGACCCCGAATAGCCAAAGCAATCTTGAGAACGAGAAAAGGAGCTGGAGGAATCAGGCTCCCTGACTTCAGACTATACTACAAAGCTACAGTAATCAAGACAGTATGGTACTGGCACAAAAACAGAAAGATAGATCAATGGAACAGGATAGAAAGCCCAGCGATAAACCCACGCACATATGGACACCTTATCTTTGATAAAGGTGGCAGGAATGTACAGTGGAGAAAGGACAGCCTCTTCAATAAATGGTGCTGGGAAAACTGGACAGGTACATGTAAAAGTATGAGATTAGATCACTCCCTAACACCATACACAAAAATAAGCTCAAAATGGATTAAAGACCTAAATGTAAGGCCAGAAACTATCAAACTCTTAGAGGAAAACATAGGCAGAACACTCTATGACATAAATCACAGCAAGATCCTTTCTGACCCACCTCCTAGAGTAATGGAAATAAAAACAAAAATAAACAAATGGGACCTAATGAAACTTCAAAGCTTTTGCACAGCAAAGGAAACCATAATCAAGACCAAAAGACAACCCTCACAATGGGAGAAAATATTTGCAAATGAAGCAACTGACACAGGATTAATCTCCAAAATTTACAAGCAGCTCATGCAGCTCAATAACAAAAAAACAAACAACCCAATCCAAAAATGGGCAGAAGACCTAAATAGACATTTCTCCAAAGAAGATATACAGAATGCCAACAAACACATGAAAGAATGCTCAACATCATTAATCATTAGAGAAATGCAAATCAAAACTACAATGAGATATCATCTCACACCAGTCAGAATGGCCATCATCAAAAAATCTAGAAACAATAAATGCTGGAGAGGGTGTGGAGAAAAGGGAACACTCTTGCACTGCTGGTGGGAATGTGAATTGGTTCAGCCACTATGGAGAACAGTATGGAGGTTCCTTAAAAAACTACAAATAGAATTACCATATGACCCAGCAATCCCACTACTGGGCATATACCCTGAGAAAACCATAATTCAAAAAGAGTCATGTACCAAAATGTTCATTGCAGCTCTATTTACAATAGCCCGGAGATGGAAACAACCTAAGCGCCCATCATCGGATGAATGGATAAAGAAGATGTGGCACATATATACAATGGAATATTACTCAGCCTTAAAAAGAAATGAAACTGAGCTATTTGTAATGAGATGGATAGACCTAGAGTCTGTCATACAGAGTGAAGTAAGTCAGAAAGAAAAAGACAAATACCGTATGCTAACGCATATATATGGAATTTAAGGGGGAAAAAAATGTCATGAAGAACCTAGGGGTAAGACAGGAATAAAGACGCAGACCTACTGGAGAACGGACTTGAGGATATGGGGAGGGGGAAGGGTGAGCTTTGACAGGGCGAGAGAGAGTCATGGACATATACACACTAACAAACGTAGTAAGGTAGATAGCTAGGGGGAAGCAGCCGCAAGGCACAGGGATATTAGCTCGGTGCTTTGTGACAGCCTGGAGGGGTGGGATAGGGAGAGTGGGAGGGAGGGAGACGCAAGAGGGAAGACATATGGGAACATATGTATATGTATAACTGATTCACTTTATTATAAAGCAGAAACTAACACACAATTGTAAAGCAATTATACCCCAATAAAGATGTTTAAAAAAAAAAAAACACAATGACAGTGAAATAGAGAGCAATTATTAAATAATTGATTCAGGGCTTGTGATGCAACCTGGATTTACCACATCTACACCCAGACCTGGGTGAGACATAAGGCTGGACACTTCAGGCTGATAGCATTGGTGAGGTTCACTGAGCAAACGCAGACCCGTTGAAGGCATACTGCATGGTACCCATTCCATGGGTCCCAACTCTCCAGGTTTAAGGGATTCTTCCTTCAGCTAAAACATGCATGGGAAACCCAGAGTATGGTCCACCGTGTGATTGGGAAACGTTTTCAAGTGCAACTCAGTTTTCGTCCCCTGGCACTTGGGTTCACTATTCCAGACGCTTTACTAACACTCTCCCCACTTGGAGAGTCAGTGCCTTTAACCTCCTGTTTGGCACAGTTTGCAATTTCTGCGCAAGATGAACAGGAATAGGGAGAACCAATGACAGACTAGCTGTAGGTGTCTGCACGGGCAAATGGAACGCTCATTTCCCACCAGGAAGAGGAATTAACCAAAGGCTCAGTGTGCCCCGCCGGAAACATATTAGGGCCTGAAGCAATCCTGCGGTTTTGCGAGCAGCTCACTAGAAAGACAGTTGAAGAAAGGAGCTCAGGGGCACTGTAATTCACAGACCTGCAGAGTTATGAATGACAGCTATCGTCCAAAAATGTACTGAAGTAAGTCTTCGAAGAGGACTTGAAAGCGGGGCAGAATTTCAGGAAAACGATTTCAGGGGGTAGACTGGAATTGCACTAAAAGCATAGGAAAAGAGGCAGAATGTCGACAATGATGCACTTGGCCAAAAAGGGCGTATGCGGTTTTTCCTGAATATATTCAGATAAAAACGCATACGCACTTTTTGGCCAACGAAGCAAGTGTGTAAAGGAAATCTGCACTACAATGAAGTCTCACTGCCCCCCGGTCAAAAGGGCCATCTGAAAAATCTGTAAAATCCAGAAAGGCACCACAGGTCATGGAGAACAGGGAGCCTTGTTATACTGATGGGCGTGATGTAAATTGCCAACAGACACTCTGGAGAAGTTTATGGTGTTTCCTGAAACACGTAGGAAACAAAGCAACACAGCCTATGGCACTTCCACTTATGGTCCTATAGCTTAGGGAAATTAAAATCAAAAACACAGCCACCCCAAAGTTTGGGACGGCTCTGTTTACAAGAACCTCGTCTACGGTACAAGTTAAATATCCGAGAAAGCAAAAACTCTATAAAGCAGTTGTGGTACGCACGTACAATGGAATATCACTCAGCAATGAAATCTACGTCATCAGGCCCGTAGCGGCATAATGAGTGGATTCAGGTACGATGATTCTACGAGAAATAAGTCACACAGAAAAAGAAACATCATAAGATATCACTAATACACGGAATGTAATCTTGGCTACACATGAACTGAATTACAAAACAGAACAGGGTCTCAAATTGAGAAAACCAACTTATGCTTGCTTATGGGGAAAGGTGAGTTGGGGTGCTGCATAAAACCAGAGATTGAAATTAGCACAGATACCGTTCCATAAGCCAAATATATAATAGACAAGACCTACTCCTTGCTCAACGAAATGGACTCAACACCCCATATTCAACGCCTGGGAAGATACCTGACAAGTAAGAATCTTAAAACCCATGGATTTATATGTCTCCATAAGGGAATCAAGCGAGTGTACAGCAGCCTAAACGCAGCAGTGAAAATCCGATAAATCCCATTATCAAAATAAATTTCAAAAACAAAACACAATGACAGTGAAATAGAGAGCAATTCTTGAATAATTCATTCAGGGCTTGTGATGCCACCTGGATTTACCACATCTACACCCAGAGCTGGATGAGACATAAGGCTGGACACTTCGGGCTGATAGCATTGGTGAGGTTCGGTGAGCAAACGCAGACCCTTTGAAGTCACCCTGCATGGTATCCATTCCATGGGTCCCAAATCTCCATGTTTAAGGGATTCTTCCTTCAGGTAAAACATGCGTGGGAAACCCAGAGTATGGTCCACCGTGTGATTGGGAAACGTTTTCAAATGCATCTCAGTTTTCGTCCCCTAGTACTCGGGTTCACCATTCCAGACGCTTTACTAACACTATCCCCACTTGGAGAGTCAGTGCCTTTAACCTCCTGTTTGGCACAGTTTGCAATTTCTGCGCAAGATGAACAGGAATAGGGAGAACCAATGAGAGACTAGCTGTAGGTGTCTGCACGGGCAAATGGAACGCTCATTTACCACCAGGAAAAGGAATTTACCAAAGGCTCAGCGTGCCCTGCCTGAAACAGATTAGTCCCTGAAGCAATCCTGCAGTTTTGCGGCCAGCTCACAAGAAAGCGAGTTGAAGAAAGGAGCTCTGGGACACCGTAATTCACAAACCTGCAGAGTTATGAATGACACCTATCGTCCAAAAATGTACTGAAGTAAGTCTTCGAAGAGGACTTGAAATCAGGGCAGAATTTCAGGAAAACTATTTCAGGGGGCAGACTGGAATTGCACTTACAGCATAGGAAACGAGGCAGAATGTCGACAATGATGCACTTGGCCAAAAAGAGCGTATGCGTTTTTTCCTGAATATATTCAGGAAAAAACGCATATGCCGTTTTTGGACAACCAAGCAAGCGTGTAAAGGAAATCTGCACTACAATGAAGTCTCACTGCCCCCCGGTCAAAAGGGCCATCTGAAAAAAGTTTAAAATCCAGAAGGGCAGGACAGGTCATGGAGAACAGGGAGCCTTGTTATGCTGATGGGCGTGATGTAAATTGCCAACAGACACTCTGGAGAAGTTTATGGTGTTTCCTGAAACGCCTAAAAAACAAAGCAACGGAGCCTATGGCACTTCCACTTATGGTCCGACAGCTTAGGAAAATTAAAATCAAAAACACAAAGCAACCCCAAAGTTTGGAACGGCTCTGTTTACAAAAACCTCGTCTACGGTACAAGTTAAATATCCGAGAAAGCAAAAAATGGATAAAGAAATTGTGGTACGTACGTACAATGGAATATCACTCAGCAATGAAATCTACGTCATCAGGCCCGCAGCGGCATAATGAGTGGATTCAGGTACGATGATTCTACGAGAAATAAGTCACACAGAAAAAGAAACATCATAAGATATCACTAATACACGGAATGTAAACTTGGCTACACGTGAAATGAATTACAAAACAGGACAGGGTTTCAAATTGAGGAAACCAACTTATGCTTGCTTATGGGGAAAGGTGAGTTATGGTGCTGCATAAAACCAGAGATTGAAATTAGCACAGATACCCTTCCATAAGGCAAATATATAATAGACAAGACCTACTCCTTGCTCAACGAAATGGACTCAACACCACATATTCAACGCCTGGGAAGATACCTGACAATTAAGAATCTTAAAACCCATAGATTTATATGTCTCAATAAGGAAATCAAGCATGTGTACAACGGCCTAAACGCAGCAGTGAAGATCCGAAAAATCCCATTATCAAAATTAATTTCAAAAACAAAACACAATGACAGTGAAAATGAGAGCAATTCTTAAATAATTGATTCAGGGCTTGTGACGCAACCTGGATTTACCACATCTACACCCAGAGCTGGGTGAGACATAAGGCTGGACACTTCAGGCTGAAAGCATTGGTGAGGTTCGGTGAGCAAACGCAGACACTTTGAAGTCATACTGCATGGTACCCATTCCATGGGTCCCAACTCTCCAGGTTTAAGGGATTCTTCTTCAATTAAAACATGCATGGAAAACCCAGAGTATGGTCAACCGTGTGATTGGGAAACGTTTTCAAATGCATCTCAGTTTTCGAACCCTGGTACTCGGGTTCACCATTCCAGACGCTTTACTAACACTCTCCTCACTTGGAGAGTCAGTGCCTTTCACCTCCTGTTTGGCACAGTTTGCAATTTCTGCGCAAGGTGAACAGGAATAGGGAGAACCAATGAGAGACTAGCTGTAGGTGTCTGCACGGGCAAATGGAACACTCATTTCCCACCAGGAAGAGGAATTAACCAAAGGCTCAGCGTGGCCTGCCGGAAACAGATTAGGGCCTGAAGCAATCCTGCGGTTTGGCGGCCAGCTCACAAAGAAGCGAGTTGAAGAAAGGAGCACAGGGGCACTGTAATTCACAAATCTGCAGAGTTATGAATGACAGCTATCGACCAAAATGTACTGAAGTAAGTCTTCGAAGAGGACTTGAAAGCGGGGCAGAATTTCAGGAAAACGATTTCAGGGGGTAGACAGGAATTGCGCTTAAAGCATAGGAACAGAGGCAGAATGTCGACAATGTTGCACTTGGCTAAAAAGGGCATATGCGTTTTTTCCTGAATATATTCAGGAAAAAAAGAAAACGCACTTTTTGGCCAACCAAGCAAGCGTGTAAATGAAATCGGCACTACAATGAAGTCTCACTGCCCCCCGTTCAAAAGGGCCACCTGAAAAAAGTGTAAAATCCAGAAAAGCAGGATAGGTCATGGAGAACAGGGAGCCTTGTTATGCTGATGGGCGGGATGTAAATTGCCAACAGCCACTCTGGAGAAGTGTATGGTGTTTCCTGAAACGCGTAGGAAACAAAGCAACACAGCCTATGGCCCTTCCACTTATGGTCCTATAGCTTAGGGAAATTAAATTCAAAAAGACACAGCCACCCCAAAGTTTGGGACGGCACTGTTAACAAGAACCTCGTCTACGGTACAAGTTAAATATCCAAGAAATCAAAAAATGGATAAAGAAGTTGTGGTATGCACGTACAGTTGAATATCACTCAGCAATGAAATCTACGTCATCAGGCCCGTAGCGGCATAATGAGTGGATTCAGGTATGATGATTCTACGAGAAATAAGTCACACAGAAAAAGAAACATCATAAGATATCCCTAATACACGGAATGTAAACTTGGCTACACATGTACTGAATTACAAAACAGAACAGGGTCTCAAATTTAGAAAACCAACTTATGCTTGCTTATGGGGAAAGGTGAGTTGGGGTGCTGCATAAAACCGGAGATTGAAATTACAACATATACCGTTCCATAAGCCAAATATATAATAGACAAGACCTACTCCTTGCTCAACGAAATGGACTCAACACCCCATATTCAACGCCTGGGAAGATACCTGACAAGTAAGAATCTTAAAACCCATGGATTTATATGTCTCCATAAGGAAATCAAGCGTGTGTACAGCGGCCTAAACGCAACAGTGAAAATCCGATAAATCCAATTATCAAAATAAATTTCAAAAACAAAACACAATGACAGTGAAATAGAGAGCAATTCTTAAATAATTCATTCAGGGCTTGTGATGCCACCTGGATTTACCACATCTACACCCAGAGCTGGGTGAGACAAAGGCTGGACACTTCGCGCTGATAGCATTGGTGAGGTTCGGTGAGCAAATTCAGACCCTTTGAAGTCTTACTGCATGGTACCCATTCCATGGGTCCCAACTCTCCAGGTTTAATGGATTCTTCTTCAGGAAAAACATGCATGGGAAACCCAGAGTATGGCCCACCGTGTGATTGGCAAACGTTTTCAAATGCATCTCAGTTTTCGTTCCCTGGTACTCGGGTTCACCATTCCAGACGCTTTACTAACACTCTCCCCACTTGGAGAGTCAGTGCCTTTAACCTCCGGTTTGGCACAGTTTGCAATTTCTGTGCAAGATGAACAGGAATAGGGAGAACCAATGAGAGACTAGCTGTGGGTGTCTGCACGGGCAAATGGAACGCTCATTTCCCACCAGGAAGAGGAATAAACCAAAGGCTCACTGTACCCTGCCAGAAACAGATTAGGGCCTGAAGGAATCCTGCGGTTTTGCGGCCAGCTCACAAGAAAGCGAGTTGAAGAAAGGAGCTCAAGGGCACTGTAATTCACAAACCTGCAGTGTTATGAATGACAGCTATCGTCCAAAAATGTACTGAAGTAAGTCTTCGAAGAGGACTTGAAAGCGGGGCAGAATTTCAGGAAAACGATTTCAGGGGGTAGACTGGAATTGCACTTAAAGCATAGGAAAAGAGGCAGAATGTCGACAATGATACACTTGGCCAAAAAGGGCGTATGCGTTTTTTCCTGAATATATTCAGGAAAAAACGCATACGCCCTTTTTGGCCAACCAAGCAAGCCTGTAAAGAAAATCTGCACTACAATGAAGTCTCACTGCCCCCCGGTCAAAAGGGCCATCTGAAAAAAGTGTAAAATCCAGAAAGGCAGGACAGGTCATGGAGAACAGGGAGCCTTGTTATGCTGATGGGCGGATGAAAATTGCCAACAGCCACTCTGGAGAAGTGTATCGTGTTTCCTGAAACACGTAGGAAGCAAAGCAACACAGCGTATGGCACTTCCACTTATGGTCCTATAGCTTAGGGAAATTAAAATCAAAAACACACAGCCACCGCAAATTTTCGGACGGCTCTGTTTTCAAGAACCTCGTCTACGGTATAAGTTAAATATCCAAGAAAGCAACAAATGGATAAAGAAGTTGTGGTACGCACGTACAATGGAATATCACTCGGCAATGAAATCTAAGTCATCAGGTCCCTAGCGGCATAATGAGTGGATTCAGATACCATGATTCTACGAGAAATAAGTCACACAGAAAAAGAAACATCATTAGATATCCCTAATACACGGAATGTAAACTTGGCTACACATAAACTGAATTACAAAACAGAACAGGGTCTCAAATTGAGAAAGCCATCTTATGATTGCTTACGGGGAAAGGTGAGTTGGGGTGCTGCATAAAACCAGAGATTGAAATTAGCACTGATACCGTTCCATAAGCCAAATATATAATAGACAAGACCTACTCCTTGCTCAACGAAATGGACTCAACACCCCATATTCAACGCCTGGGAAGATACCTGACAAGTAAGAACCTTAAAACCCATGGATGTATATGTCTCCATAAGGAAATCAAGCGTGTGTACAGCGGCCTAAAAGCAGCAGTGAAAATCCGATAAATCCCATTATCAAAATAAATTTCAAAAACAAAACGCAATGACAGTGAAATAGAGAGCAATTCTTAAATAATTCATTAAGGTCTTGTGATTCAGCATGGATTTACCACTTCTACACCCAGAGCTGGGTGAGACATAAGGCTGTACACTTCGGGCTGATAGCATTGGTGAAGTTCGGTGAGCAAACGCAGACCCTTTGAAGTCATACTGCATGGTACCCATTTCATGAGTCCCAACTCTCCAGGTTTAAGGGATTCTTCCTTCAGCTAAAACATGCATGGGAAACCCAGAGTATGGTCCACCGTGTGATTGGGAAACGTTTTCAAATGCATCTCAGTTTTCGCCCCGGGTACTCGGGTTCACCATTCCAGATGCTTTACTAACACTCTCCCCACTTGGAGAGTCAGTGCCTTTAACCTCCTGTTTGGCACAGTTTGCAATTTCTGCGCAAGATGAACAGGAATAGGGAGAACCAATGAGAGACTAGATGTAGGTGTCTGCACGGGCAAATGGAACGCTCATTTCCCACCAGGAAGAGGAATTAACCAATGGCTCAGCGTGCCATGTCATAAAGAGATTATGGCGTGAAGCAATCCTGCGGTGTTGCGGCCAGCTCACAAGAAAGCGAGTTGAAGAAATGAGTTCAGGGGCAGTGTAATTCAGAAACCTGTAGAGTTATGAATGACAGCTATCGTCCAAAAATGTATTGAAGTAAGTCTTCGAAGAGGACTTGAAAGCGGGGCAGAATTTCAGGAACACGATTTCAGGGGGTAGACTGGAATTGCACTTAAAGCATAGGAAAAGAAGCAGAATGTCGACAATGATGCACTTGGCCAAAAAGGGCGTATGCTTTTTTTCCTGAATATATTCAGGAAAAAACGCATACGCCCTTTTTGGCCAACTAAGCAAGCGTGTAAAGGAAATCTGCACTACAATGAAGTCTCACTGCCCCCCGGTCAAAAGGGCCATCTGAAAAAATTGTAAAATCCAGAAAGGCAGGACAGGTCATGGAGAACAGGGAGCCTTGTTATGCTGATGGGCGGGATGTAAATTGCCAACAACCACTCTGGAAAAATGTATGGTGTTTCCAGAGACACGTAGGAAACAAAACAACACAGCCTATGGCACTTCCACTTATGGTCCGACAGCTTAGGAAAATTAAAATCAAAAAGACACAGCCACCCCAAAATTTGGGACATCTCTGTTTACAAGAACGTCCTCTACGGTACAAGTTAAATATCCGAGAAACCAAAAAATGGATAAAGAAGTTGTGGTACGCACGTATAGTGGAATATCACTCAGCAATGAAATCTACGTCATCAGGCCCGTAGCGGCATAATGAGTGGATTCAGGTACGATGATTCCACGAGAAATAAGTCACACAGAAAAAGAAACATCATAAGATATCACTAATACACGGAATGTAAACTTGGCTACACATCAACTGAATTACAAAACAGAACAGGGTCTCAAATTTAGAAAACCAACTTATGCTTGCTTATGGGGAAAGGTGTGTTGGGGTGCTGCATAAAACCAGAGATTGAAATTAGCACAGATACCGTTCCATAAACCAAATATATAATAGACAAGCCCTACTCCTTGCTGAACGAAATGGACTCAACACCCCATATTCAACGCCTGGGAAGATACCTGACAAGTAAGAACCTTAAAACCCATGGATTTATATGTCTCCATAAGGATATCAAGCGTGTGTACAGCGGCGAAAACGCAGCAGTGAACATCCGATAAATCCCATTATCAAAATGAATTTCAAAAACAAAACACAATGAGAGTGAAATAGAGAGCAATTCTTAAATAATTCATTCAGGGCTTGTGATGCAACCTGGAATTACCACATCTACACCCAGAGCTGGGTGAGACATAAGGCTGGACACTTCGGGCTGATAGCATTGGTGAGGTTTGGTGAGCAAACGCAGACACTTTGAAGTCATACTGCATGGTACCCATTCCATGGGTCCCAACTCTCCAGGTTTAAGGGATTCTTCTTCAGTTAAAACAAGCATGGGTGACCCAGATTATGGTCAACCGTGTGATTGGGAAACGTTTTCAAATGCATCTCAGTTTTCGTCCCCTGGTACTCGGGTTCACCTTTCCAGACGCTTTACTAACACTCTCCTCACTTGAAGAGTCAGTGCATTTCACCTCCTGTTTGGCACAGTTTGCAAATTCTGCGCAAGGTGAACAGGAATAGGGAGAACCAATGAGAGACTAGCTGTAGGTTTCTGCACGGGCAAATGGAACGCTCATTTCCCACCAGGAAGAGGAATTAACCAAAGGCTCAGCGTGGCCTGCCGGAAACAGATTAGGGCCTGAAGCAATCCTGCGGTTTGGCGGCCAGCTCACAAGGAAGCGAGTTGAAGAAAGGAGCTCAGGGGCACTGTAATTCACAAACCTGCAGAGTTATGAATGACAGCTATCGACCAAAATGTACTGAAGTAAGTCTTCGAAGAGGACTTGAAAGCGGGGCAGAATTTCAGGAAAACGATTTCAGGGGGTAGACAGGAATTGCGCTTAAAGCATAGGAACAGAGGCAGAATGTCGACAATGATGCACTTGGCTAAAAAGGGCATATGTGTTTTTTCCTGAATATATTCAGGAAAAAACGCAAACGCACTTTTTGGCCAACCAAGCAAGCGTGTAAATGAAATCGGCACTACAATGAAGTCTCACTGCCCCCCGGTCAAAAGGGCCACCTGAAAAATGTGTAAAATCCAGAAAGGCAGGATAGGTCATGGAGAAAAGGGAGCCTTGTTATGCTGATGGGCGGGATGTAAATTGCCAACAGCCACTCTGGAGAAGTGTATGGTGTTTCCTGAAACACGTAGGAAACAAAGCAACACAGCCTATGTCACTTCCACTTATGGTCCTATAGCTTAGGGAAATTAAAATGAAAAAGACACAGCAACCCCAAATTTTGGGACGGTTCTGTTTACAAGAACCTCGTCTACGGTACAAGTTAAATATCCAAGAAATCAATAAATGGATAAAGAAGTTGTGGTATGCACGTACAGTGGAATATCACTCAGCAATGAAATCTACGTCATCAGGCCCGTAGCGGCATAATGAGTGGATTCAGGTATGATGATTCTACGAGAAATAAGTCACACAGAAAAAGAAACATCATAAGATATCCCTAATACACGGAATGTAAACTTGGCTACACATGTACTGAATTACAAAACAGAACAGGGTCTCAAGTTTAGAAAACCAACTTATGCTTGCTTATTGGGAAAGGTGAGTTGGGGTGCTGCATAAAACCGGAGATTGAAATTAGCACATATACCGTTCCATAAGCCAAATATATAATAGACAAGACCTACTCCTTGCTCAACGAAATGGACTCAACACCCCATATTCAACGCCTGGGAAGATACCTGACAAGTAAGAATCTTAAAACCCATGGATTTATATGTCTCCATAAGGAAATCAAGCGTGTGTTCAGCGGCCTAAACGCAACAGTGAACATCCGATAAATCCAATTGTCAAAATAAATTTCAAAAACAAAACACAATGACAGTGAAATAGAGAGCAATTCTTAAATAATTCATTCAGGGCTTGTGATGCCACCTGGATTTACCACATCTACACCCAGAGCTGGGTGAGACAAAAGGCTGGACACTTCGTGCTGATAGCATTGGTGAGGTTCGGTGAGCAAATTCAGACCCTTTGAAGTCTTACTGCATGGTACCCATTCCATGGGTCCCAACTCTCCAGGTTTAAGGGATTCTTCCTTCCGTTAAAACATGCATGGGAAACCCAGAGTATGGTCCACCTTGTGATTGGGAAACGTTTTCAAATGCATCTCAGTTTTCGTTCCCTGGTACTCGGGTTAACCATTCCAGACGCTTTACTAACACTCTCCCCACTTGGAGAGTCAGTGCCTTTAACTTCCGGTTTGGCACAGTTTGCAATTTCTGCGCAAGATGAACAGGAATAGGGAGAACCAATGAGAGACTAGCTGTAGGTGTCTGCACGGGCAAATGGAACGCTCATTTCCCACCAGGAAGAGGAATAAACCAAAGGCTCACCGTGCCCTGCCAGAAACAGATTAGGGCCTGAAGGAATCCTGCCGTTTTGCGGCCAGCTCACAAGAAAGCGAGTTGAAGAAAGGAGCTCAATGGCACTGTAATTCAGAAAACTGCAGTGTTATGAATGACAGCTATCGTCCAAAAATGTACTGAAGTAAGTCTTCAAAGAGGACTTGAAAGCGGGGCAGAATTTCAGGAAAACGATTTCAGGGGGTAGACTGGAATTGCACGTAAAGCATAGGAAAAGAGGCAGAATGTCGACAATGATACACTTGGCCAAAAAGGGCGTATGCTTTTTTTCCTGAATATATTCAGGAAAAAACGCATATGCCCTTTTTGGCCAACCAAGCAAGCGTGTAAAGAAAATCTGCACTACAATGAAGTCTCACTGCCCCCCGGTCAAAAGGGCCATCTGAAAAATGTGTAAAATCCAGAAAGGCAGGACAGGTCATGGAGAACAGGGAGCCTTGTTATGCTGATGGGCGGATGAAAATTGCCAACAGCCATTCTGGAGATGTGTATCGTGTTTCCTGAAACAGGTAGGAAACAAAGCAACACAGCCTATGGCACTTCCACTTATGGTCCTATAGCTTAGGGAAATTAAAATCAAAGACACACAGCCACCGCAAATTTTCGGACGGCTCTGTTTACAAGAACCTCGTCTACGGTACAAGTTAAATATCCCAGAATGTGAAAAATGGTTAAAGAAGTTGTGGTACGCACGTACAATGGAATATCACTCACCAATGAAATCTATGTTATAAGGCCCGTCGCGGCATATTGAGTGGATCCAGGTACGATGATTCTAAGTGAAATAAGTCACACAGAAAATGAAACATCATAAGATATCACTAATACACGGAATGTAAACTTGGCTACACATGAACTGAATTACAAAACAGAACAGGGTCTCAAATTTAGAACACCAACTTATGCTTGCTTATGGGGAAAGGTGAGGTGGGGTGCTGCATAAAAGCAGAGATAGAAATTAGCACACATACCTTTCCATAAGTCAAATATGTAATAGTCAAGACCTACACCTTGCTCAACGAAATGGACTAAACACACCATATTCAACTCCTAGGATTACACATTACTAGTAAGAATCTTCAAACCCATGGATTTATATGTCTCTGTAAGAGAATCAAGTGTGTGTACAGCTGCATGAAGGCAGCAGTGAAAATCCGATAAATCCCATTATCAAAATAAACTACAAAAACAAACACAATGACAGTGAAATAGAGAGCAATTCTTAAATAATTCATTCAGGGCTTGTGATGCAACCTGGATTTACCACATCTACACCTAGAGCTGAGTGAGACATAAGGTTCGACACTTTGGGCTGATAGCATTGGTGAGGTTCGATGAGAAAATGCAGGCCCTTAGAAGTCATACTGCATGGTACCCATTGCATGGGTCCCACCTCTCCAGGTTTAAGGGATTCTTCCTTCAGGTAAAACACGCATGGGAAACCGAGAATATGGTCCACCGTGTGACCGGGAAACCTTTTTACATGCATCTCAGTTTTCTTCCCCTCATACTCGGTTTTACCATTCCAGACACTTTACGAACTCTTTCCCCAATTGGAGAGTCAGTGCCTTTAACCTCCTGTTTGGCACAGTTTGGAATTTCTGAGCAAGATGAACAGGAATAGGGAGAACCAATGAGAGATTAGCTGTAGGTGTCTCCACGAGCAAATTTAACGCTCATTTCCCATCAGGAAGAGGAATTAGCCAAAGGCTCAACATGCCGTGCCGGAACCAGATTAGGGCCTGAAGCAATCCTGCGGTTTTGCGGCCAGCTCACAAGAAAGCGAGTTGAAGAATGGAGCTCAGGGGCACTGTAATTCACAAACCTGCAGAGTTATAAATGACAGCTATCGTCCAAAAATATATTGAAGTAAGGCTGCAAAGAGGACTTGAACGCGGGGCAGAATTCCAGGAATACGATTTCAGGAGGTAGACGGGAAGTCCTCTGAAAGTATAGGAGAAGAGGCAGAACTTCGACAATGATGCACTTGGTCAAAAAGGGCATATGCGTTTCTTCCAGGGCCCTCATTAAAGAGGGTAGGAGGCTCCCAGCATGCTTCAGTGGCCAACAGAGGGCCTACGTCGCCAAGGCGACATGAGCCATTCAGGCAGGAGTGACCCCACATCAGAGCGCCCACCTCACAGAAGGGTAAGGAACCCAGTCATGATCAGACTCTCACCAGAGTGCCCACATAAGCAAGGGGCTGGGAATCAGGCACGAGTGTCCTCACACCCGTGGGGCCACATCATCGAAAGTTGAGGTACCCAGCACATGTGGCCTCAAACCAGAAGTCCCACATCACCATGGGTCTCAGAGCGAGGCAGGCAGGATTAACCTCAAAACACATGGCCCATTGTATAAAAAGGTGAGGAATCCAGCAGTTGGAACATCCCAGCAGGCGGCCCAGAGCACCGAGGCTATGGGATCCAGGCAGTGATGAACTCACAACAGAGGGCCCTCATCGTGATACTGTAAGCAACCCAGCCGTTGTGACCTCAGAGCACAAGGCCCACATCCCCATGGGGAAGGGAACCAAGCAGGAGTGTCATCGCACCAGTGGGCACACAACAGAAAATGTGGGGAGCCCAGCAGTTAGGGCCGGATGCCAGAGGGCCCTCATCACTGAGGAGAGGAGGCTCCCAGCAAGCTCCAACTGCTACCAGAGGGCCGACGTCGCCAATGCGGGGTGTGCCAGCCAGGCAGGAGTGACTTCAGAGCAGAGGGCCAACCACACAAAAGTGTGAGGAACCCAAAGAGGATCAGACTCTCACCAGAGGGCCCACATCACCAAGGGAATGGAAACCAGGCAGGAGTGTCTTCACACCAGTGGGGCCACATCACCGAAATGTGCGGACCCAGCACACGTGGCCTCAAACTACAGGACACACATCACCAAGGGGCTGGGAGTGAGGCAGGCAGGAGGAGCCTCAAAACAGAGGGCCCATTGCGTAAAAAAGGTGAGGAATCCCGCAGTTGGAACCTCCCAGCAGGCGGCCAGGAGCAGCGAGGCTATGGGATCCAGGCCTGACTGAACTCAAAACAGAGGGCCCTCATCATGAAACTGTGAGCAACCCAGCCGTTGGGACTTTAGAGCAGAAGGCCCACATTCCCATGTGGTTGGGAACTTGGCAGAAGTGTACTCGCACCACAGGGCGCACATCAGAGAATTTTGGGAACCCAGAAATTAGCCTGATGCCAGAGGGCCCTCATTACCAAGGGGAGGAGACCCCAAGCAGGCACCAATTCCCTATGGAGGGACCATGTCGCCAAGGTGACGTGCAACAGCCAGGCAGGAGTGACCTCACAGCTGAGGGCCTACCTCACAGAATGGTGAGGAACCCAGCCAGGATTAGACTCTCACCAGAGGGCCCACATCACCAAGGGCATCAGAACCAGGCAGGACTGTCTTCACACCAGGGTGACCACATCATAGAAAGGTGAGGAACCCAGCACATGTGGCCTAAACCAGCGGACCCAGATCTCCAAGGGGTTCGGAGTGAGGCAGGCATGAGTAGCCTCACAACACAGGGTGAATAGAATAAAAAAGCTGAGGAATCCTGCAGTGGGAACCTCCCAGTGGGCGGCCCAGAGCACCGAGTCTATGCGATCCAGGCCACAGTGAACTCACAGCAGAGGGCCCACATCATGAAACTGTGAGCAACCCAGCCGTTTGGACCTCAGAGCAGAAGGCCCACATCACCATGGGGTTGGGAACATGGCACGAGTGTCCTCGCACAACTTAGCACGTATCAGAAAATGTGGGTACCCAGCAGTTAGGGCCTGACGCCAGAGGGCCCTCATCACCGAGGGGAGGTGGCTCCCAGTAGGCTCCAACTGCCACAAGAGGGCCGACATTGCCAAGGCGGGGTGTGCCAGCCAGGCAGGAGTGACCTCGCAGCAGAGGGCCCACCTCACAGAAGTGTGAGGAACCCAGCCAGGATCAGACTCTCACCAGAGGGCCCACATCACCAAGGGGATAGGAACCAGGCAGGAGTGTCCTCACACCAGTGGGGCCACATCATCGAAAGGTGAGGGACCCAGCACACGTGGCCTCAAACCAGAGGACACACATCACCAAGGGGCTGGGAGTGAGGCAGGCAGGAGGAG
This sequence comes from Delphinapterus leucas, assembly GCF_059928025.1. NCBI lineage: Eukaryota > Metazoa > Chordata > Mammalia > Artiodactyla > Monodontidae > Delphinapterus > Delphinapterus leucas. The sequence goes on from NW_028322267.1 coordinate 824,218, forward strand.
TCTCAAAACAGAGGGCCCATAGAAGGAAAAAGGTGAGGAATCCCGCAGTTGGAACTTCCCCGCAGGTGGCCAGGAGCAGCGAGGCTATGGGATCCATGCTGGAGTGAACTCACACCAGAGGGCCCTCATCAAGAAACTGAGCAACCCACGGTTGGGACCTCAGAGCAGAAGGCCCACATTCCCATGGGGTTGGGAACCTGGCAGGAGTGTACTAGCACCACAGGGCGCACAACAGAAAATTTTGGGAGCCCAGGAGTTAGGGTCTGACGCCAGAGGGCCCTCATTACCGAGGGGAGGAGACTCCCAGCAGGCACCAACTCCCAACTGAGGGCCCACGTCGCCAAGGTGACCTGGGCCAGCCAGGCAGGAGTGACCTCACAGCAGAGGGCCTACCTCACAGAAGGGTGAGGAACCCAGCCAGGATAAGACTCTCACCAGAGGGCCCACATCACCAAGGGGATCGGAACAAGGCAGGAGTGTCCTCACACCAGTGGGGCCACATCAGCGAAAGGTGAGGAACCCAGCACATGTGGCCTAAACCAGAGGACCCACATTTCCAAGGTGCTCCGAGTGAGGCAGGCAGGAGTAGCCTAACAACACAGGGCCCACAGAATAAAACATGTGAGGAATCCAGCAGTTTGAACCTCCCAGCAGGTGGCCCAGAGCATGGAGTCTATGGGATCCAGGCCACAGTGAACTCACAGCAGAGGGCCCACATCATGAAACTGTGAGCAACCCAGCCAGTGGGACCTCAGAGCAGAAGGCCCACATCCCCATGGGGATGGGAACCTCGCAGGAGTGTCCTCGCACAACTTAGCACGTATCAGAAAATGTGGGAACCGAGCAGTTATGGCCTGACGCCAGAGGGCCCTCATCACTGAGGAGAGGAGGCTACCAGCAGGCTCCAAATGCCACCAGAGGGCCGACGTCACCAAGGCAATGGGAGTAAGCCAGGCAGGAGTTACCTCACAGCAGAGGGCCCACCTCACAGAAGTGTGAGGAGCCCAAACAGGATCAGACTCTAACCAGAGCGCCCACATCACCAATGGGATGGAAACCAGGCAGGAGTGTCCTCACACCAGTGGGGCCACAACAGCGAAAGGTGAGGAACACAGCACATGTGGCCTCAAACAAGGGGACACACATCACGAAAGGGCTGGGAGTGAGGCATGCAGGAGGAAACTCACAACAGAGCGCCCATAGAATAAAAAAGGTGAGGAACCCCGCAGTTGGAAGCTCCAAGCAGGTGGCCCAGAGTACCGAGGCTATGGGATCCATGCCGGAGTGAACTCACAGCAGAGGGCCCACATTCTGAAACTGTGAGCAACCCAGCCTTTGGGACCTGAGAGCAGAAAGCCCACATACCCATGGGGATGGGACCCTGGCTGGAGTGTACTCGCACGACAGGGCACACATCAGAAAATTTTGGGAGCCCATGAGTTAGGGCCTGACGCCAGAGGGCCCTCATTACCGAGGGGAGGAGACTCCCAGCAGGCACCAACTCCCAACTGAGGGCCCACATCGCCAACGTGACATGTGCCAGCCAGGCACGAGTGACCTCACAGCAGAGGGCCCACCTCCCAGAAGTGTGAGGAATCCAGACAGGATCAGACTCTCACCAGAGGGCCCCCATCACCAAGGGGATGGGAACCAGGCAGGAGTGTCCTCACACCAGTGGGGCCACATCAATAAAGGTGAGGAAACCGGTACATGTGGCCTTAAACCAGAGGACCTACATCACAAATGGGCTGGAAGTGAGTCAGGAAGTAGGAGCATGAAAACACAGGACCCAAAGAATAAAAGAGTTATGGAATCCAGCAGTAGGAACCTCCCAGCAGGCCGCTCAGAGCACAGAGTCTATGGGATCTAGGCCTGGGTGAACTAACACCAGAGAGCCAACATCATGAAACGGTGAACAACACAGGTGTTGGGACCTTAGATCAGAAGGCCCACATGCCCATGGGGATGGGAACCTCGCAGGAGTGTCCTCGCACCACTTAGCACGTATCAGAAAATGTGGGTACCCAGCAGTTAGGGCCTGAGGCAAGAGGGACCCCATCACCGAGGGGAGGTTCTCAGCAGGCTCCAAGTGCCACAAGAGGGCCGATGTTGCCCAGGTGGGGTGTGCCAGCCAGGCAGGAGTGACCTCACAGCAGAGGGCCCCCCTCACAGAAGGGTGAGGAACCCAGCCAGGATCAGATTCTCACCAGAGGGCCCACATCATCAAGGGGATAGGAACCAGGCAGGAGTGTCCTCACATCAGTGGGGCCACATCATCGAAAGGCGAGGGACCCAGCATACGTGGCCTCAAACCAGAGGACACACATCACCAAGGGGCTGGGAGTGAGGCAGGCAGGAGGAGTCTCAAAACAGAGGGCCCATAGAAGAAAAAAGGTGAGGAATCCCGCAGTTGTAACCTCCCAGCCGGTGGCCAAGAGCAGCGAGGCTATGGGATCCAGGCCGGAGAGAACTCGCAGCAGAGGGCCCTCATCATGAAACTGAGTAACCCACGGTTGGGACCTCAGAGCAGAAGGCCCACATTCCCATGGGGTTGGGAACCTGGCAGGAGTGTACTCGAACCACAGGGCGCATATCAGAAAATATTGGGAGCCCAGGAGTTAGGGCCTGACGCCAGAGGGCCCTCATTACCGAGGGGAGGAGACACCCAGCAGGCACCAAATCCCACCAGAGGGCCGACGTCGCCAAGGCGGGGTGTGCCAGCCAGGCAGGAGTGACCTCAGAGAAGAGGGCCCACCTCACAGAAGTGTGAGGAACCCAACCAGGATCAGACTCTCACCGGAGGGCCCACATCACCAAGGGGATGGGAACCAGGCAGGAGTGTCCTCACACCAGTGGGGCCACATCAGCCAAAGGTGAGGAACCCAGCACATGTGGCCTCAAACCAGAGGACACACATCACCAAGGGGCTAGGAGTGAGGCAGGTGTCTGGAGGGGCACATTTAACTCTAATTTCCCACCAGGAAGTGGAATGAACCAAAGTCTCAGAGTGCCGTGCCGGACCCTGATTACGGCCTGAAGCAAACCTGCGGTTCTGTGGCCAGTTTTCAAGGAAACGAGTTAAGAAAGGAAATCACGGGCACTGTAATTCACAAACCTGCAGAGTTATAAATGACAGCTATTGGCAAAAATATATGGAAGTAAGTCTGCAAAGAGGACTTGAAAACGAGGCAGAATTGCAGGAATCATATTTCAGGAGGTAGATTGGAATTGCATTTAAAGCATGTGAAAAGCGGCAGATCTTTGACAGTGATGCACTTGGACCAAAGTGCGTAAACATTTTTTCCTGAATATATTCAGGAAAAAACACATATGCCCTTTTTGGCCAACCAAGCACTCGAGCAATGGAAATCCGCACTACAATGAAGTCTCATTTCCCATTCGTCAAAAGGGCCATCTGAAAAAAGTGTAAAAACCAGAAACACAGGGCAGGCCATGGAGAACAGGGAGCCTTGTTATGCTGATGGGCGGGATGTAAATGCCAACAGCCACTCTGGAGAAGTGTATGGTGTTTCCTGAAACACCTAAGAAACAAAGCAACGGAGACTACGGCACTTCCACTTATGGTCTTATAGATCACGGAAATTAAAATCAAAAACAGACAGCCACCCCAAAGTGTCGGACGGCTCTGTTTACAAGAACCTCGTCTACGGAACAAGTTAAATATCCCAGAAAGCGAAAAATGGATAAAGAAGTGTGGTACGTACGTACAAATGAATATCACTCACCAATGAAATCTATTTCATCAGGCCCGTCGCGGCATAATGAGTGGATTCAGGTACGATGATTCTAAGTGAAATAAGTCACACAGAAAATGAAATATCATAAGTTATCACTAATACACGGAATGTAAACTTGGCTACACATGAACTGAATTACAAAACAGAACAGGGTCTCAAATTTAGAAAACCAACTTATGCTTGCTTAAGGGGAAAAGTGAGTTGGGGTGCTGCATAAAAGCAGAGATAGAAATTAGCACAGATACCTTTCCATAAGCCAAATATGTAATGGTCAAGACCTACCCCTTGCTCAACGAAATGGACTAAACACCTCATATTCAACGCCTAGGAATACACCTGACTAGTAAGAATCTTCAAACCCATGGATTTATATGTCTCCTTAAGACAATCAAGCGTGTGTACAGCTGCATGAACGCAGCAGAGAAAATCCAATAAATCCCATTATCAAAATGAATTAGAAAAACAAAACACAATGAGAGTGAAATAGAGAGCAATTCTTAAATAATTCATTCAGGGCATGTGATCCAACCTGGATTTACCACATCTACATCCAGAGCTGGGTGAGACATAAGGCTGGACACTTCGGGCTGATAGCATTGGTGAGGTTCGGTGAACAAACGGAGACCCTTTGAAGTCATACTGCATGGTACCCATTCCATGGGTCCCAACTCTCCAGGTTTAAGGGATTCTTCCTTCAGCTAAAACATGCATGGGAAACCCACAGAACTGTGCACTGTGTGACCGGGAAACGTTTTCAAATGCATCTCAGATTTCGTCCCCTGGTACTCAGGTTCATCATTCCAGACGCTTTACTAACACTCTCCCCACTTGGAGAGTCAGTGCCATTAACCTCCTGTTGGCACAGTTTGCAATTTCTGTGCAAGATGTACAGAAATAGGGAGAACCAATGAGAGACTAGCTGTAGGTGCCTGCATGGGCAAATGGAACGCTCATTTCCGACCAGGAAGAGGAATTAAACAAAGGCTCAGCGTTCCCCCCCGGAAAGAGATTATGGCCTGAAGCAATCCTGCGGTTTTGCGGCCAGCTCACAAGAAAGAGAGTTGAAGAAAGGAGCTCAGGGGCACTGCAATTCAGAAACCTGCAGAGTTATGAATGACAGCTATCGTCCAAAAATGTATTGAAGTAAGTCTTAGAAGAGGACTTGAAAGCGGGGCAGAATTTCAGGAACACGATTTCAGGGGGTAATCTGGAATTGCACTTAAAGCATAGGAAAAGAGGCAGAATGTCGACAATGATGCACTTGGCCAAAAAGGGCGTATGCGTTTTTTCCTGAATATATTCAGGAAAAAACGCATACGCCCTTTTTGGCCAACCAAGCAAGCGTGTAAAGGAAATCTGCACTACAATGAAGTCTCACTGCCCCCCGGTCAAAAGGGCCATCTGAAAAAAGTGTAAAATCCAGAAAGGCAGGACAGGTCATGGAGAACAGGGAGCCTTGTTATGCTGATGGGCGGGATGTAAATTCCCAACAACCACTCTGGAGAAGTGTATGGTGTTTCCAGAAACACGTAGGAAACAAAGCAACACAGCCTATGGCACTTCCACTTATGGTCCTATAGCTTAGGGAAATTAAAATCAAAAACACACAGCCACCCCAAATTTTGGGACGGCTCTGTTTACAAGAACCTCGTCTACGGTACAAGTAAAATATCCGAGAAAGCAAAAAATGGATAAAGAAGTTGTGGTACGCATGTACAATGGAATATCACTCAGCAATGAAATCTACGTCATCAGGCCCATAGCGGCATAATGAGTGGATTCAGGTACGATGATTCTACGAGAAATAAGTCACACAGAAAAAGAAATATCGTAAGGTATCACTAATACACGGAATGTAAACTTGGCTACACATGAACTGAATTACAAAACAGAAGAGTGTCTCAAATTTAGAAAACCAACTTATGCTTGCTTATGGGGAAAGGTGAGTTGGGGTGCTGCATCAAACCAGAGATTGAAATTAGCACAGATACCGTTCCATAAGACAAATATATAATAGACAAGACCTACTCCTTGCTCAACGAAATGGACTCAACACCCCATATTCAACGCCTGGGAAGATACCTGACAAGTAAGAATCTTAAAACCAATGGATTTATATGTCTCCATAAGGAAATCAAGCGTGTGTACAGCGGCCTGAACGCAGCAGTGAACATCCGATAAATCCCATTATCAAAATGAATTTCAAAAACAAAACACAATGACAGTGAAATAGAGAGCAATTCTTAAATAATTCATTCAGGGCTTGTGATGCAACCTGGATTTACCACATCTACATCCAGAGCTGGGTGAGACATAAGGCTGGACACTTCGGGCTGATAGCATTGGTGAGGTTCGGTGAGCAAACGCAGACCCTTTGAAGTCATACTTCATGGTTCCCATTCCATGGGTCCCAACTCTCCAGGTTTAAGGGATTCTTCCTTCAGCTAAAACATGCATGGGAAACCCACAGTACTGTGCACTGTGTGACCAGGAAACGTTTTCAAATGCATCTCAGTTTTCGCCCCTGGTACTCGGGTTCACCATTCCAGACGCTTTAGTAACACTCTCCCCACTTGGAGAGTCAGTGCCCTTAACCTCCTGTTTGGCACAGTTTGCAAATTCTGCGCAAGATGAACAGGAATAGGGAGAAGCAATGAGAGACTAGCTGTAGTTGTGTGCACGGGCAAATGGAACGCCCATTTCCCACCAGGAAGAGGAATTAACCAAAGTCTCAGCGTGCCCTGCCGGAAACAGATTAGGGCCTGAAGCAATCCTGCGGTTTTGCGGCCAGCTCACAATAAAGCGAGTTGAAAAAATGAACTCAGGGGCACTGTAATTCACAAACTTGCAGAGTTATGAATGACAGCTATCGTCCAAAAATGTACTGAAGTAAGGATTCGAAGAGGACTTGATAGCGGGGCAGAATTTCAGGAAAACGATTTCAGTGGGTAGACTTGAATTGCACTTAAAGCATAGGAAAAGAGGCAGAATGTCGACAATGATGCAGTTGGCCATAAAGGGCGTATGCGTTTTTTCCTGAATATATTCAGGAAAAAAAGCATACGCCCTTTTTGGCCAACCAAGCAAGCGTGTAAAGGAAATCTGCACTACAATGAGGTCTCACTGCCCCCCGGTCAAAAGGGCCATCTGAAAAAAGTGCAAAATCCAGAAAGGCAGGACAGGTCATGGAAAACAGGGAGCCTTGTTATGCTGATGGGCGGGATGAAAATTGCCAACAGCCACTCTGGAGAAGTGTATGGTGTATCCTGAAACACGTAGGAAACAAAGCAACACAGCCCATGGCACTTCCACTTATGGCCCTATAGCTTAGGGAAATTAAATTCAAAAAGACACAGCCACCCCAAAGTTTGGGACGGCTCTGTTTACAAGAACCTCGCCTACGGAACAAGTTAAATATCCCAGAATGTGAAAAATGGATAAAGAATTTGTGGTACGCCCGAACAATGGAATATCACTCAGCAATGAAATCTACGTCATCAGGCCCATAGCGGCATAATGAGTGGATTCAGGTACGATGATTCTACGAGAAATAAGTCACACAGAAAAAGAAACATCATAAGATATCACTAATACACGGAATGTAAAGTTGGCTACACATGAACTGAATTACAAAACAGAACAGGGTCTCAAATTTAGAAAACCAACTTATGCTTGCTTATGAGGAAAGGTGAGTTGGGGTGCTGCATAAAACCAGAGATTGAAATTAGCACAGATACCATTCCATAAGCCAAATATATAATAGACAATACCTACTCCTTGCTCAACGAAATGGACTCAACACCGCATATTCAACGCCTGGCAAGATACTTGACAAGTAAGAATCTTAAAACCCATGGATTTATATGTCTCCATAAGGAAATCAAGCATGTGTACAGTGGCCTAAACGCAGCAGTGAACATCCGATAAATCCCATTATCAAAATAAATTTCAAAAACAAAACACAATGACAGTGAAATAGAGAGCAATTCTTAAATAATTCATTCAGGGCTTGTGATGCAACCTGGATTTACCACATCTACACCCAGAGCTGGGTGATACATAAGGCTGGACACTTCGGGCTGATAGCATTGGTGAGGTTCGGTGAGCAAACGCAGACCCTTTGAAGTCATACTGCATGGTACCCATTCCATGGGTCCTAACTCTCCAGGTTTAAGGGATTCTTCCTTCAGCTAAAACATGCATGGGAAACCCAGATTATTGTCCGCCGTGTGATTGGGAAACATTTTCAAATGCATCTCAATTTTCGAAACCTGGTACTCGGGTTCACCATTCCAGAAGCTTTACTAACACTCTCCCCACTTGGAGAGTCAGTGCCTTTAACCTCCTGTTTGGCACAGTTTGCAATTTCTGCGCAAGATGAACAGGCATAGGGAGAACCAATGAGAGACTAGCTGTTGGTGTCTGCACGGGCAAATGGAACGCTCATTTCCCACCAGGAAGAGGAATTAACCAAAGGCTCAGCGTGCCATGCCGGAAACAGATTAGGGCCTGAAGCAATCCTGCGGTTTTGCGGCCAGCTCACAAGAAAACGAGTTGAAGAAAGGGGCTCAGGGGCACTGTAATTCACAAACCTGCAGAGTTTGGAATGACAGCTATCGTCCAAAAATGTACTGAAGTAAGTCTTCAAAGAGGACTTGAAAGCGGGGCAGAATTTCAGGAAAACGATTTCAGGGAGTAGACTGGAATTGCACTTAAAGCATAGGAAAAGAGGCAGAATGTCGACAATGATGCACTTGGCCAAAAAGGGCGTATGCGTTTTTTCCTGAATATATTCAGGAAAAAACGCATACGCCCTTTTTGGCCAACCAAGCAAGCGTGTAAAGGAAATCTGCACTACAATGAAGTCTCACTGCCCCCCGGTTAAAAGGGCCATCTGAATAAAGAGTAAAATCCAGAAAGACAGGACAGGTCATGGAGTACAGGGAGCCTTGTTATGCTGATGGGCGGGATGTAAATTGCCAACAGCCACTCTGGAGAAATGTATGGTGTATCCTGAGACACGTAGGAAACAAAGCAACACAGCCTATGTCACTTCCACTTATGGTCCTATAGCTTAGGGAAAATAAAATCAAAAACACACAGCCACCCCAAAGTTTGGGATGGCTCTGTTTACAAGAACCTTGTCTACGGTACAAGTTAAATATCCGAGAAAGGAAAAAATGGATAAAGAAGTTCTGGTACGCACGTACAATGGAATATCACTCAGCAATGAAATCTACGTCTTCGGGCCCATAGCGGCATAATGAGTGGATTCAGGTACGATGATTCAACGAGAAATAAGTCACACAGAAATAGAAACATCATAATATATCAGTAATACACGGAATGTAAACTTGGCTACACATAAACTGAATTACAAAACAGAACAGGGTCTCAAATTTAGAAAACCAACTTATGCTTGCTTATGGGGAAAGGTGAGTTGGGGTGCTGCATAAAACCAGAGATTGAAATTAGCACAGATACCGTTCCATAAGACAAATATATAATAGACAAGACCTACTCCTTGCTCAACGAAATGGACTCAACACCCCATATTCAACGCCTGGCAAGATACCTGACAAGTAAGAATCTTAAAACCCGTGGATTTATATGTCTCCATAAGGAAATCAAGCGTATGTACAGCAGCCTAAACGCAGCAGTGAAAATCCGATAAATCCCATTATCAAAATAAATTTCAAGAACAAAACACAATGACAGTGAAATAGAGAGCAATTCTTAAATAATTCATTCAGGGCTTGTGATGCAACCTGGATTTACCAAATCTACACCCCGAGCTGGGTGAGACATAAGGCTGGACACTTCGGGCTGATAGCATTGGTGAGGTTCGGTGAGCAAACGCAGACCCTTTGAAGTCATACTGCATGGTACCCATTCCATGGGTCCCAACTCTCCAGGTTTAAGGGATTCTTCCTTCAGCTAAAACATGCATGGAAAACCCAGAGTATGGTCCACCATGTGATTGGGAAACGTTTTCAAATGCATCTCAGTTTTCGTCCCCTGGTACTCGGGTTCAACATTTGAACGCTTTACTAACACTCTCCCCACTTGGAGAGTCAGTGCCATTAACCTCCTGTTTGGCACAGTTTGCAATTTCTGCGCAAGATGAACAGGAATACGGAGAAGCAATGAGAGACTAGCTGTAGGTGTTTGCACGGGCAAATGGAACGCTCATTTCCCACCAGGAAGAGGAATTAACCAAAGGCTCAGCGTGCCCTGCCGGAAACAGATTAAGGCCTGAAGCAATCCTGCGGTTTTGCGACCAGCTCACAAGAAAGCGAGTTGAAGAAATGAGCTCAGGGGCACTGTAATTCACAAACCTGCAGAGTTATGAATGACAGCTATCGTCCAAAAATGTATTGAAGTAAGTCTTCGAAGAGGAATTGAAAGCGGGGCAGAATTTCAGGAAAACGATTTCAGGGGGTAGACTGCAATTGTACTAACAGCATAGGAAAAGAGGCAGAATGTCGACAATGATGCACTTGGCCAAAAAGGGCGTATGCGTTTTTTCCTGAATATATTCAAGAAAAAACGCATACCCCCTTTTTGGCCAACCAAGCAAGTGTGTAATGGAAATCTGCACTACAATGAAGTCTCACTGCCCCCCCGGTCAAAAGGGCCATCTGAAAAAAATGTAAAATCCAGAAAGTCAAGACAGGTCATGGAGAACAGGGAGCCTTGTCATGCTGATGGGCGGGATGTAAATTGCCAACAACCACTCTGGAGAAGTGTATGGTGTTTCCAGAAACACGTAGGAAACAAAGCAACACAGCCTATGGCACTTCCACTTATGGTCCTATAGCTTAGGGAAATTAAAATCAAAAACACACAGCCACCCCAGAGTTTGGGACGGCTCTGTTTACAAGAACCTCGTCTATGGTACAAGTAAAATATCCGAGAAAGCAAAAAATGGATAAAGAAGTTGTGGTACGCACGTACAATGGAATATCTCTCAGCAATGAAATCTACGTCATCAGGCCCATAGCGGCACAATGAGTGGATTCAGGTACGATGATTCTACGAGAAATAAGTCACACAGAAAAAGAAACATCATAAGATATCACTAATACACGGAATGTAAAGTTGGATACACATGAACTGAATTACAAAACAGAACAGGGTCTCAAATTTAGAAAACCAACTTATGCTTGCTTATGGGGAAAGGTGAGTTGGGGTGCTGCATAAAACCAGAGATTGAAATTAGCACAGATACCGTTCCATAAGCCTACTATATAATAGACAAGCCCTACTCCTTGCTCAACGAAATGGACTCAACACCCCATATTCAACGCCTGGCAAGATACCTGACAAGTAAGAATCTTAAAACCCATGGATTTATATGTCTCCATAAGGAAATCAAGCGTGTGTACAGCGGCCTAAACGCAGCAGTGAAAATCCGATAAATCCCATTATCAAAATAAATTTCAAAAACAGAACACAATGACAGTGAAATACAGAGCAATTCTTAAATAATTCATTCAGGGCTTGTGATGCAACCTGGATTTTCCACATCTACACCCAGAGCTGGGTGAGACATAAGGCTGGGCACTTCGGGCTGATAGCATTGGTGAGGTTCGGTGAGCAAACGCAGACCCTTTGAAGTCATACTACATGGTACCCATTCCATGGGTCGCAACTCTCCAGGTTTAAGGGATTCTTCCTTCAGCTAAAACATGCATGGGAAACCCAGACTATCGTCCACTGTGTGATTGGGAAACGTTTTCAAATGCATCTCAGTTTTCGTCCCCTGGTACTTGGTTTCACCATTCCAGACGCTTTACTAACACTCTCCCCACTTGGAGAGTCAGTGCCTTTAACCTCCTGTTTGGCACAGTTTGCAATTTCTGCGCAAGATGAACAGGCATAGGGAGAACCAATGAGAGACTAGCTGTTGGTGTCTGCACGGGCAAATGGAACGCTCATTTCCCACCAGGAAGAGGAATTAACCAAAGGCTCAGCGTGCCATGCCGCAAACAGATTAGGGCCTGAAGCAATCCTGCGGTTTTGCGGCCAGCTCACAAGAAAACGAGTTGAAGAAAGGGCCTCAGGGGCACTGTAATTCACAAACCTGCAGAGTTATGAATGACAGCTATCGTCCAAAAATGTACTGAAGTAAGTCTTCAAAGAGGACTTGAAAGCGGGGCAGAATTTCAGGAAAACGATTTCAGGGGGTAGACTGGAATTGCACTTAAAGCATAGGAAAAGAGGCAGAATGTCGACAATGATGCACTTGGCCAAAAAGGGCGTATGCGTTTTTTCCTGAATATATTCAGGAAAAAACGCATACGCCCTTTTTGGCCAACCAAGCAAGCGTGTAAAGGAAATCTGCACTACAATGAAGTCTCACTGCCCCCCGGTCAAAAGGGCCATCTGAATAAAGACTAAAATCCAGAAAGACAGGACAGGTCATGGAGAACAGGGAGCCTTGTTATGCTGATGGGCGGGATGTAAATTGCCAACAGCCACTCTGGAGAAATGTATGGTGTATCCTGAAACACGTAGGAAACAAAGCAACACAGCCTATGTCACTTCCACTTATGGTCCTATAGCTTAGGGAAATTAAAATCAAAAACACACAGCCACCCCAAAGTTTGGGATGGCTCTGTTTACAAGAACCTTGTCTACGGTACAAGTTAAATATCCGAGAAAGGAAAAAATGGATAAAGAAGTTCTGGTACGCACGTACAATGGAATATCACTCAGCAATGAAATCTACGTCTTCAGGCCCATAGTGGCATAATGAGTGGATTCAGGTACGATGATTCTACGAGAAATAAGTCACACAGAAAAAGAAACATCATAATATATCAGTAATACACGGAATGTAAACTTAGCTACACATAAACTGAATTACAAAACAGAACAGGGTCTCAAATTTAGAAAACAAACTTATGCTTGCTTATGGGGAAAGGTGAGTTGGGGTGCTGCATAAAACCAGAGATTGAAATTAGCACAGATACCGTTCCATAAGCCAAATATATAATAGACAAGACCTACTCCTTGCTCAACGAAATGGACTCAACACCCCATATTCAACGCCTGGCAAGATACCTGACAAGTAAGAATCTTAAAACCCATGGATTTATATGTCTCCATAAGGAAATCAAGCGTGTGTACAGCGGCCTAAAGGCAGCAGTGAAAATCTGATAAATCCCATTATCAAAATAAATTTCAAAAACTAAACACAGTGACAGTGAAATAGAGAGCAATTCTTAAATAATTCATTCAGGGCTTGTGATGCAACCTGGATTTCCCACATCTACACCCAGAGCTGGGTGAGACATAAGGCTGGACACTTCGGGCTGATAGCATTGGTGAGGTTCGGTGAGCAAACGCAGACCCTTTGAAGTCATACTGCATGGTACCCATTCCATGGGTCCCAACTCTCCAGGTTTAAGGGATTCTTCCTTCAGCTAAAACATGCATGGAAACCCACACTATCGTCCGCCGTGTGATTGGGAAACGTTTTCAAATGCATCTCAGTTATCGTCCCCTGGTACTCGGGTTCACCATTCCAGACGCTTTACTAACACTCTCCCCACTTGGAGAGTCAGTGCCTTTAACCTCCTGTTTGGCACAGTTTGCAACTTCTGCACAAGATGAACAGGCATAGGGAGAACCAATGAGAGACTAGCTGTTGGTGTCTGCACCGGCAAATTGAACGATCATTTCCCATCAGGAAGAGGAATTAACCAAAGGCTCAGCGTGCCCGGCAGGAAACATATTAGGGTCTGAAGCAATCCTGCGGTTTTGCGACCAGCTCACAAGAAAAGGAGGTGAAGAAAGGAGCTCAGGGGCACTGTAATTCACAAACTTGCAGAGTTATGAATGACAGCTATCGTCCAAAAATGTACTGAAGTAAGTCTTCAAAGAGGACTTGAAAGCGGGGCAGAATTTCAGGAAAACGATTTCAGGGGGTAGACTGGAATTGCACTTAAAGCGTAGGAAAAGAGGCAGAATGTCAACATTGATGCACTTGGCCAAAAAAGGCGTATGCGTTTTTTCCTGAATATATTCAGGAAAAAACGCATACGCCCTTTTTGGCCAACCAAGCAAGCATGTAAAGGAAATCTGCACTACAATGAAGTCTCACTGCCCCCCGGTCAAAAGGGCCATTTGAAAAAAGAGTAAAATGCAGAAAGACAGGACAGGTCATGGAGAACAGGGAGCCTTGTCATGCTGATGGGCGGGATGTAAATTGCCAACAGCCACTCTGGAGAAATGTATGGTGTATCCTGAAACACGTAGGAAACAAAGCAACACAGCCTATGTCACTTCCACTTATGGTCCTATAGCTTAGGGAAATTAAAATCAAAAACACACAGCCACCCCAAAGTTTGGGACGGCTCTGTTTACAAGAACCTTGTCTACGGTACAAGTTAAATATCCGAGAAAGGAAAAAATGGATAAAGAAGTTCTGGTACGGACGTACAATGGAATATCACTCAGCAATGAAATCTACGTCTTCAGGCCCATAGCGGCATAATGAGTGGATTCAGGTACGATGATTCTACGAGAAATAAGTCACACAGAAAAAGAAACATCATAATGTATCAGTAATACACGGAATGTAAACTTGGCTATGCATAAACTGAATTACAAAACAGAACAGGGTCTCAAATTTAGAAAACAAACTTATGCTTGCTTATGGGGAAAGGTGAGTTGGGGTGCTGCATAAAACCAGAGATTGAAATTAGCACAGATACCGTTCCATAAGCCAAATATATAATAGACAAGACCTACTCCTTGCTCAACGAAATGGACTCAACACCCCATATTCAACGCCTGGCAAGATACCTGACAAGTAAGAATCTTAAAACCCATGGATTTATATGTCTCCATAAGGAAATCAAGCGTGTGTACAGCGGCCTAAAGGCAGCAGTGAAAATCTGATAAATCCCATTATCAAAATAAATTTCAAAAACAAAACACAGTGACAGTGAAATAGAGAGCAATTCTTAAATAATTCATTCAGGGCTTGTGATGCAACCTGGATTTCCCACATCTACACCCAGAGCTGGGTGAGACATAAGGCTGGACACTTCGGGCTGATAGCATTGGTGAGGTTCGGTGAGCAAACGCAGACCCTTTGAAGTCATACTGCATGGTACCCATTCCATGGGTCCCAACTCTCCAGGTTTAAGGGATTCTTCCTTCAGCTAAAACATGCATGGAAACCCACACTATCGTCCGCCGTGTGATTGGGAAACGTTTTCAAATGCATCTCAGTTTTCGTCCCCTGGTACTCGGGTTCACCATTCCAGACGCTTTACTAACACTCTCCCCACTTGGAGAGTCAGTGCCTTTAACCTCCTGTTTGGCACAGTTTGCAACTTCTGCACAAGATGAACAGGCATAGGGAGAACCAATGAGAGACTAGCTGTTGGTGTCTGCACCGGCAAATTGAACGATCATTTCCCATCAGGAAGAGGAATTAACCAAAGGCTCAGCGTGCCCGGCAGGAAACATATTAGGGTCTGAAGCAATCCTGCGGTTTTGCGACCAGCTCACAAGAAAAGGAGGTGAAGAAAGGAGCTCAGGGGCACTGTAATTCACAAACTTGCAGAGTTATGAATGACAGCTATCGTCCAAAAATGTACTGAAGTAAGTCTTCAAAGAGGACTTGAAAGCGGGGCAGAATTTCAGGAAAACGATTTCAGGGGGTAGACTGGAATTGCACTTAAAGCGTAGGAAAAGAGGCAGAATGTCAACATTGATGCACTTGGCCAAAAAAGGCGTATGCGTTTTTTCCTGAATATATTCAGGAAAAAACGCATACGCCCTTTTTGGCCAACCAAGCAAGCATGTAAAGGAAATCTGCACTACAATGAAGTCTCACTGCCCCCCGGTCAAAAGGGCCATTTGAAAAAAGAGTAAAATGCAGAAAGACAGGACAGGTCATGGAGAACAGGGAGCCTTGTCATGCTGATGGGCGGGATGTAAATTGCCAACAGCCACTCTGGAGAAATGTATGGTGTATCCTGAAACACGTAGGAAACAAAGCAACACAGCCTATGTCACTTCCACTTATGGTCCTATAGCTTAGGGAAATTAAAATCAAAAACACACAGCCACCCCAAAGTTTGGGACGGCTCTGTTTACAAGAACCTTGTCTACGGTACAAGTTAAATATCCGAGAAAGGAAAAAATGGATAAAGAAGTTCTGGTACGGACGTACAATGGAATATCACTCAGCAATGAAATCTACGTCTTCAGGCCCATAGCGGCATAATGAGTGGATTCAGGTACGATGATTCTACGAGAAATAAGTCACACAGAAAAAGAAACATCATAATGTATCAGTAATACACGGAATGTAAACTTGGCTATGCATAAACTGAATTACAAAACAGAACAGGGTCTCAAATTTAGAAAACAAACTTATGCTTGCTTATGGGGAAAGGTGAGTTGGGGTGCTGCATAAAACCAGAGATTGAAATTAGCACAGATACCGTTCCATAAGCCAAATATATAATAGACAAGACCTACTCCTTGCTCAACGAAATGGACTCAACACCCCATATTCAACGCCTGGCAAGATACCTGACAAGTAAGAATCTTAAAACCCATGGATTTATATGTCTCCATAAGGAAATCAAGCGTGTGTACAGCGGCCTAAACGCAGCAGTGAAAATCAGATAAATCCCATTATCAAAATAAATTTCAAATACAAAACACAATGACAGTGAAATAGAGAGCAATTCTTAAATAATTCATTCAGGGCTTGTGATGCAACCTGGATTTACCACATCTACACCCAGAGCTGGGTGAGACATAAGGCTGGACACTTTGGGCTGATAGCATTGGTGAGGTTCGGTGAGCAAACGCAGACCCTTTGAAGTCATACTGCATGGTACCCATTCCATGGGTCCCAACTCTTCAGGTTTAAGGAATTCTTCCTTCAGCAAAAACATGCATGGGAAACCCAGACTATCGTCGGCCGTGTGATTGGGAAACGTTTTCAAATGCATCTCAGTTTTCGAACCCTGGTACTCGGGTTCACCATTCCAGACGCTTTACTAACACTCTCCCCACTTGGAGAGTCAGTGCCTTTAACTTCCTGTTTGGCACATTTTGCAATTTCTGCGCAAGATGAACAGGCATAGGGAGAACCAATGAGAGACTAGCTGTTGGTGTCTGCACGGGCAAATTGAACGATCATTTCCCACCAGGAAGAGGAATTAACCAAAGGCTCAGCGTGCCCGGCCGGAAACATATTAGGGCCTGAAGCAATCCTGCGGTTTTGCGGCCAGCTCACAAGAAAAGGAGTTGAAGAAAGGAGCTCAGGGGCAGTGTAATTCAGAAACCTGCAGAGTTATGAATGACAGCTATCGTCCAAAAATGTATTGAAGTAAGTCTTCGAAGAGGACTTGAAAGCGGGGCAGAATTTCAGGAATACGATTTCAGGGGATAGACTGGAATTGCACTTAAAGCATAGGAAAAGAGGCAGAATGTTGACAATGATGCAGTTGGCCAAAAAGGGCGTATGCGTTTTTTCCTGAATATATTCAGGGAAAAACGCATACGCCCTTTTTGGCCAACCAAGCAAGCGTGTAAAGGAAATCTGCACTACAGTTAAGTCTCACTGCCCCCCGGTCAAAAGGGCCATCTGAAAAAAGTGTAAAATCCAGAAAGGCAGGACAGGTCATGGAGAACAGGGAGCCTTGTTATGCTGATGGGCGGGATGTAAATTGCCATCAACCGCTCTGGAGATGTGTATGGTGTTTCCAGAAACACTTAGGAAACAAAGCAACACAGCCTATGGCACTTCCACTTATGGTCCTATAGCTTAGGGAAATTAAAATCAAAAACACACAGCCACCCCAAAGTTTGGAATGGCTCTGTTTACAAGAACCTCATCTACGGTAGAAGTTAAATATCCGTGAAAGCATAAAATGGATAAAGAAGTTGTGGTACGCACGTACAATGGAATATCACTCAGCAATGAAATCTACGGCATCAGGCCCGTAGCGGCATAATGAGTGGATTCAGGTACGATGATTCTACAAGAAATAAGTCACACAGAAAAAGAAACATCATAAGTTATCACTAATACACGGAATGTAAACTTGGCTACACATGAACTGAATTACAAAACAGAACAGGGTCTCAAATTTAGCAAACCAACTTATGCTTGCTTATGGGGAAAGGTCAGTTGGGATGCTGCATAAAACCAGAGATTGAAATTAGCACAGATACCGTTCCATAAGCCAAATATATAATAGACAAAACCTACTCCTTGCTCAACGAAATGGACTCAACACCCTCTATTCAACGCCTGGGAAGATACCTGACAAGTAAGAATCTTAAAACCCATGGATTTATATGTCTCTATAAGGAAATCAAACGTGTGTACAGCGGCCTAAAAGCAGCAGTGAAAATCCGATAAATCCCATTATCAAAATGAATTTCAAAAACAAAACACAATGACAGTGAAATAGAGAGCAATTCTTAAATAATTCATTCAGGGCTTGTGATGCAACCTGTATTTACCACATCTACACCCAGAGCTGGATGAGACATAAGGCTGGACACTTCGGGCTGATAGCATTGGTGAGGTTCGGTGAGCAAACGCAGACGTCTTGAAGTCATACTGCATGGTACCCATTCCAAGGGTCCCAACTCTCCAGGTTTAAGGGATTCTTCCTTGAGCTAAAACATGCATGGGAAACCCAGAGTATGGTCCACCATGTGATTGGGAAACGTTTTCAAATGCATCTCAGTTTTCGTCCTCTGGTACTCGGGTTCACCATTCCAGATGCTTTACTAACACTCTCCCCACTTGGAGAGTCAGTGCCTTTAACCTCCTGTTTGGCACAGTTTGCAATTTCTGCGCAAGATGAACAGGCATAGGGAGAACCAATGAGAGACTAGCTGTTGGTGTCTGCACGGGCAAATGGAACGCTCATTTCCCACCAGGAAGAGGAATTAACCAAAGGCTCAGCGTGCCATGCCGGAAACAGATAAGGGCCTGAAGCAATCCTGCGGTTTTGCGGCCAGCTCACAAGAAAACGAGTTGAAGAAAGGGGCTCAGGGGCACTGTAATTCACAAACCTGCAGAGTTTTGAATGACAGCTCTCGTCCAAAAATGTACTGAAGTAAGTCTTCAAAGAGGACTTGAAAGCGGGGCAGAATTTCAGGAAAACGATTTCAGGGAGTAGACTGGAATTGCACTTAAAGCATAGGAGAAGAGGCAGAATGTCGACCATGATGCACTTGGCCAAAAAGGGCGTATGCGTTTTTTCCTGAATATATTCAGGAAAAAACGCATACGCCCTTTTTGGCCAACCAAGCAAGCGTGTAAAGGAAATCTGCACTACAATGAAGTCTCACTGCCCCACGGTTAAAAGGGCCATCTGAATAAAGAGTAAAATCCAGAAAGACAGGACAGGTCATGGAGAACAGGGAGCCTTGTTATGCTGATGGGCGGGATGTAAATTGCCAACAGCCACTCTGGAGAAATGTATGGTGTATCCTGAAACACGTAGGAAACAAAGCAACACAGCCTATGTCACTTCCACTTATGGTCCTATAGCTTAGGGAAATTAAAATCAAAAACACACAGCCACCCCAAAGTTTGGGATGGCTCTGTTTACAAGAACCTTGTCTACGGTACAAGTTAAATATCCGAGAAAGGAAAAAATGGATAAAGAAGTTCTGGTACGCACGTACAATGGAATATCACTCAGCAATGAAATCTACGTCTTCAGGCCCATAGCGGCATAATGAGTGGGTTCAGGTACGATGATTCTACGAGAAATAAGTCACACAGAAAAAGAAACATCATAAGATATCACTAATACACGGAATGTAAACTTGGCTACACATAAACTGAATTACAAAACAGAACAGGGTCTCAAATTTAGAAAACAAACTTATGCTTGCTTATGGGGAAAGGTGAGTTGGGGTGCTGCATAAAACCAGAGATTGAAATTAGCACAGATACCGTTCCATAAGCCAAATATATAATAGACAAGACCTACTCCTTGCTCAACGAAATGGACTCAACACCCCATATTCAACGCCTGGCAAGATACCTGACAAGTAAGAATCTTAAAACCCATGGATTTATATGTCTCCATAAGGAAATCAAGCGTGTGTACAGCGGCCTAAACGCAGCAGTGAAAATCCGATAAATCCCATTATCAAAATAAATTTCTAAAACAAAACACAATGACAGTGAAATAGAGAGCAATTCTTAAATAATTCATTCAGGGCTTGTGATGCAACCTGGATTTACCAAATCTACACCCAGAGCTGGGTGAGACATAAGGCTGGACACTTCGGGCTGATAGCATTGGTGAGGTTCGGTGAGCAAACGCAGACCCTTTGAAGTCATACTGCATGGTACCCATTCCATGGGTCCCAACTCTCCAGGTTTAAGGGATTCTTCCTTCAGCTAAAACATGCATGGAAAACCCAGAGTATGGTCCACCATGTGATTGGGAAACGTTTTCAAATGCATCTCAGTTTTCGTCCCCTGGTACTCGGGTTCAACATTTGAACGCTTTACTAACACTCTCCCCACTTGGAGAGTCAGTGCCATTAACCTCCTGTTTGGCACAGTTTGCAATTTCTGCGCAAGATGAACAGGAATAGCGAGAAGCAATGAGAGACTAGCTGTAGGTGTCTGCACGGGCAAATGGAACGCTCATTTCCCACCAGGAAGAGGAATTATCCAAAGGCTCAGCGTGCCCTGCCGGAAAGAGATTAAGACCTGAAGCAATCCTGCGGTTTTGTGACCAGCTCACAAGAAAGCGAGTTGAAGAAATGAGCTCAGGGGCACTGTAATTCACAAACCTGCAGAGTTATGAATGACAGCTATCGTCCAAAAATGTATTGAAGTAAGTCTTCGAAGAGGACTTGAAAGCGGGGCAGAATTTCAGAAAAACGATTTCAGGGGGTAGACTGGAATTGTACTAAAAGCATAGGAAAAGAGGCAGAATGTCGACAATGATGCACTTTGCCAAAAAGGGCGTATGCGTTTTTTCCTGAATATATTCAGGAAAAAACGCATACGCCCTTTTTGGCCAACCAAGCAAGCGTGTAATGGAAATCTGTACTACAATGAAGTCTCACTGCCCCCCGGTCAAAAGGGCCATCTGAAAAAAATGTAAAATCCAGAAAGTCAGGACAGGTCATGGAGAACAGGGAGCCTTGTCATGCTGATGGGCGGGATGTAAATTGCCAACAACCACTCTGGAGAAGTGTATGGTGTTTCCAGAAACACGTAGGAAACAAAGCAACACAGCCTATGGCACTTCCACTTATGGTCCTATAGCTTAGGGAAATTAAAATCAAAAACACACAGCCACCCCAGAGTTTGGGACGGCTCTGTTTACAAGAACCTCGTCTACGGTACAAGTAAAATATCCCAGAAAGCAAAAAATGGATAAAGAAGTTGTGGTACGCACGTACAATGGAATATCACTCAGCAATGAAATCTACGTCATCAGTCCCGTAGCGGCATAATGAGTGGATTCAGGTACGATGATTCTACGAGAAATAAGTCACACAGAAAAAGAAACATCATAAGATATGACTAATACATGGAATGTAAACTTGGCTACCCATGAACTGAATTACAAAACAGAACAGGGTCTCAAATTTAGAAAACCAACTTATGCTTGCTAATGGGGAAAGGTGAGTTGGGGTGCTGCATAAAACCAGAGATTGAAATTAGCACAGATACCGTTCCATAAGCCAAATATATAATAGACAAGACCTACTCCTTGCTAAACGAAACGGACTCAAAGCCTGGGAATATACCTGACAAGTAAGAATCTTAAAACCCATGGATTTATATGTCTCCATAAGGAAATCAAGCGTGTGTACAGCAGCCTAAACGCAGCAGTGAAAATCCGATAAATCCCATTATCAAAATAAATTTCAAAACCAAAACACATTGACAGTGAAATAGAGAACAATTCTTAAATAATTCATTCAGGGCTTGTGATGCAACCTGGATTTACCACATCTACACCCAGAGCTGGGTGAGACATAAGGCCGGACACTTCGGGCTGATAGCATTGGTGAGGTTCGGTGAGCAAACGCAGACCCTTTGAAGTCATACTGCATGGTACCCATTCCATGGGTCCCAACTCTCCAGGTTTAAGGGATTCTTCCTTCAGCTAAAACATGCATGGGAAACCCAGAGTATGGTCCACCGTGTGATTGGGAAACGTTTTCAAATGCATCTCAGTTTTCGTCCCCTGGTACTCGGGTTCAACATTTGAACGCTTTACTAACACTCTCCCCACTTGGAGAGTCAGTGCCATTAACTTCATGTTTGGCACAGTTTGCAATTTCTGCGCAAGATGAACAGGAATAGGGAGAAGCAATGAGAGACTAGCTGTTGGTGTCTGCACGGGCAAATTGAACGAGCATTTCCCACCAGGAAGAGGAATTACCCAAAGGCTCAGCGTGCCCGGCCGGAAACATATTAGTGCCTGAAGCAATCCTGCGGTTTTGCGGCCAGCTCACAAGAAAAGGAGTTGAAGAAAGGAGCTCAGGGGCACTGTAATTCACAAACATGCAGAGTTATGAATGACAGCTATCGTCCAAAAATGTACTGAAGTAAGTCTTCAAAGAGGACTTGAAAGCGGGGCAGAATTTCAGGAAAACGATTTCAGGGGGTAGACTGGAATTGCACTTAAAGCATAGGAAAAGAGGCAGAATGTCGAAAATGATGCACTTGGCCAAAAAGGCCGTATGCGATTTTTCCTGAATATATTCAGGAAAAAACGCATACGCCCTTTTTGGCCAACCAAGCAAGCATGTAAAGGAAATCTGCACTACAATGAAGTCTCACTGCCCCCCGGTCAAAAGGGCCATCTGAAAAAAGTGTAAAATCCAGAAAGGCAGAACAGGTCTTGGAGAACAGGGAGCCTTGTTATGCTGATGGGCGGGATGTAAATTGCCAACAGCCACTCTGGAGAAGTGTATGGTGTATCCTGAAACACGTAGGAAACAAAGCAACACAGCCTATGTCACTTCCACTATGGTCCTATAGCTTAGGGTAATTAAAATCAAAAACACACAGCCACCCCAAAGTTTGGGATGGCTCTGTTTACAAGAACCTTTTCTACGGTACAAGTTAAATATCCGAGAAAGGAAAAAATGGATAAAGAATATCTGGTACGCATATACAATGGAATATCACTCAGCAATGAAATCTACGTCTTCAGGCCCGTAGCGGCATAATGAGTGGATTCAGGTATGATGATTCTACGAGAAATAAGTCACACAGAAAAAGAAACATCATAAGATATCCCTAATACACGGAATGTAAACTTGGCTACCCATGAACTGAATTATAAAACAGAACAGGGTCTCAAATTTAGAAAACCAACTTATGCTTGCTTATGGGGAAAGGTGAGTTGGGGTGCTGCATAAAACCAGAGATTGAAATTAGCACAGATACCGTTCCATAAGACAAATATATAATAGACAAGACCTACTCCTTGCTCAACGAAATGGACTCAACACCCCATATTCAACGCCTGGCAAGATAACTCACAAGTAAGAATCTTAAAACCCATGGATTTATATGTCTCCATAAGGAAATCAAGCGTGTGTACAGCGGCCTAAACGCAGCAGTGAAAATCCGATAAATCCCATTATCAAAATAAATTTCAAAAACAAAACACAATGACAGTGAAATAGAGAGCAATTCTTAAATAATTCATTCAGGGCTTGTGATGCAACCTGGATTTCCCACATCTACACCCAGAGCTTGGTGAGACATACGGCTGGACACTTCGGGCTGATAGCACTGGTGAGGTTCGGTGAGCAAACGCAGACCTTTTGAAGACATACTGCATGGTACCCATTCCATGGGTTCCAAATTTCCAGGTTTAAGGGATTCTTCCTTCAGCTAAAACATGCATGGGAAACCCATAGTATGGTCCACCGTGTGATTGGGAAACGTTTTCAAATGCATCTCAGTTTTCGTCACCTGGTACTCGGGTTCACCATTCCAGACGCTTTACTAATACTCTCCCCACTTGGAGAGTCAGTGCCTTTAACCTCCTGTTTGGCACAGTTTGCAATTTCTGCGCAAGATGAACAGGCATAGGGAGAACCAATGAGAGACTAGCTGTTGGTGTCTGCACGGGCAAATGGAACGCTCATTTCCCACCAGGAAGAGGAATTAACCAAAGGCTCAGCGTTCCCTGCTGGAAAGAGATTAGGGCCTGAAGCAATCCTGCGGTTTTGCGGCCAGCTCACAAGAAAGCGAGTTGAAGAAAGCAGCTCAGGGGCAGTGTAATTCACAAACCTGCAGAGTTATGAATGACAGCTATCGTCCAAAAATGTATTGAATTAAGTCTTCCAAGAGGACTTGAAAGCGGGGCAGAATTTCAGGAAAACGATTTCAGGGGGTAGACTGGAATTGTAGGTAAAGCATAGGAAAAGAGGCAGAATGTCGACAACGATGCACTTGGCCAAAAAGGGCGTATGCGTTTTTTCCTGAATATATTCAGGAAAAAACGCATACGCCCTTTTTGGCCAACCAAGCAAGCATGTAAAGGAAATCTGCACTACAATGAAGTCTCACTGCCCCCCCGGTCAAAAGAGCCATCTGAAAAAAGTGTAAAATCCAGAAAGGCAGGACAGGTCATGGAGAACAGGGAGCCTTGTCATGCTGATGGGCGGGATGTAAATTGCCAACAACCACTCTGGAGAAGTGTATGGTGTTTCCAGAAACACGTAGGAAACAAAGCAACACAGCCTATGGCACTTCCACTTATGGTCCTATAGCTTAGGGAAATTAAAATCAAAAACACACAGCCACCCCAAAATTTGGGATGGCTCTGTTTACAAGAACCTCATCTACGGTAGAAGTTAAATATCTGAGAAAGCATAAAATGGATAAAGAAGTTGTGGTACGCACGTACAATGGAATATCTCTCAGCAATGAAATCCACGTCATCAGGACCGTAGTGGCATAATGAGTGGATTCAGGTACGATGATTCTATGAGAAATAAGTCAGACAGAAAAAGAAACATCATAAGTTATCACTAATACACGGAATGTAAACTTGGCTACCCATGAACTGAATTACAAAACAGAACAGGGTCTCAAATTTAGCAAACCAACTTATGCTTGCTTATGGGGAAAGGTCAGTTGGGATGCTGCATAAAACCAGAGATTGAAATTAGCACAGATACCGTTCCATAAGCCAAATATATAATAGACAGGACCTACTCCTTGCTCAACGAAATGGACACAATACACCATATTCAACGCCTGGGAAGATACCTGAAAAGTAAGAATCTTAAAAACCATTGATTTATATGTCTCCATAAGGAAAACAAGCGTGTGTACAGCAGCCTAAACGGAGCAGTGAAAATCCGATAAATCCCATTATCAAAATAAATTTCAAAAACAAAACACAATGACAGTGAAATAGAGAGCAATTCTTAAATAATTCATTCAGGGCTTGTGATGCAACCTGGATTTACCACATCTACACACAGAGCTGGGTGAGACATACGGCTGGACAATTCGGGCTGATAGCATTGGTGAGGTTCGGTGAGCAAACGCAGACCCTTTGAAGTCATCCTGCATGGTACCCATTCCATGGGTCCCAACTCTCCAGGTTTAAGGGATTCTTCCTTCAGCTAAAACATGCATGGGAAACGCAGAGTATCGACCGCCATGTGATTGGGAAACGTTTTCAAATGCATCACAGTTTTCGTCCCCTGGTACTCGGGTTCACCATTCCAGACGCTTTACTAACACTCTCCCCACTTGGAGAGTCAGTGCCCTTAACCTCCTGTTTGGCACAGTTTGCAATTTCTGCGCAAGATGAACAGGAATAGGGAGAACCAATGAGAGACTAGCTGTAGGTGTCTGCACGGGCAAATGGAACGCTCATTTCCCACCAGGAAGAGGAATTAAGCAAAGGCTCAGCGTTCCCCCCCTGGAAAGAGATTATGGCCTGAAGCAATCCTGCGGTTTTGCTGCCAGCTCACAAGAAAGAAAGTTGAAGAAAGGAGCTCAGGGGCACTGCAATTCACAAACCTGCAGAGTTATGAATGACAGCTATCGTCCAAAAATGTATTGAAGTAAGTCTTCAAAGAGGACATGAAAGCGGGGCAGAATTTCAGGAAAACGATTTCAAGGGGTAGACTGGAATTGCACTTAAAGCATACGAAAAGAGGCAGAATGTCGACAATGATGCACTTGGCCAAAAAGGGCGTATGCGGTTTTTCCTGAATATATTCAGGTAAAAACGCATACGCCCATTTTGGCCAACGAAGCAAGCGTGTAAAGGAAATTTGCACTACATTGAAGTCTCACTGCCCCCCGGTCAAAAGGGCCATCTGAAAAATGTGTAAAGTCCAGAAAGGCACGACAGGTCATGGAGAAGAGGGAGCCTTGTTATGCTGATGGGCGGGATGTAAATTGCCAACAGCCACTCTGGAGAAGTGTATGGTGTTTCCTGAAACACGTAGGAAACAAAGCAACACAGCCTATGGCACTTCCACTTATGGTCCTATAGCTTAGGGAAATTAAAATCAAAAACACACAGCCACCCCAATGTTTGGGACGGCTCTGTTTACAAGTACCTCGTCTACGGTACAAGTTAAATATCCGAGAAAGCAAAAACTGGATAAAGCAGTTGTGGTACGCACGTAGAATGGAATATCACTCAGCAATGAAATCTACGTCATCAGGCCCGTAGCGGCATAATTAGTGGATTCAGGTACGATGATTCTACGAGAAATAAGTCACACAGATAAAGAAACATCATAAGATATCACTAATACACGGAATGTAACCTTGGCTACACGTGAACTGAAATATAAAACAGAACAGGGTCTCAAATTTAGAAAACCAACTTATGCTTGCTTATGGGGAAAGGTGAGTTGGGGTGCTGCATAAAACCAGAGATTGAAATTAGCACAGATACCGTTCCATAAGCCAAATATATAATAGACAAGACCTACTCCTTGCTCAACGAAATGGACTCAACACCCCATATTCAACGCCTGGGAAGATACCTGACAATTAAGAATCTTAAAACCCATGGATTTATATGTCTCCATAAGGAAATCAAGCATGTGTACAACGGCCTAAATGCAGCAGTGAAGATCCGAAAAATCCCATTATCAAAATTAATTTCAAAAACAAAACACAGAGGGGGGACCTTGAAGATGGCGGAAGAGTAAGACGCGGAGATCGCCTTCCTCCCCACGGATACACCAGAAATACATCTACACGTGGAACAACTCCTACAGAACACCTACCGAAGGCTGGCAGAAGACCTCAGACGTCCCAAAAGGCAAGAAACTCCCCACGTACCTGGGTAGGGCAAAAGAAAAAACAGAGACAAAAGAATAAGGACGGCACCTGCGCCAGTAGGAGGGAGCTGTGAAGGAGGAAAAGTTTCCACACACTTGGAAGCCCCTCCGCGGGCGGAGACTGCGGGAGGCGGAGGGGGGGGCTTCGGGACCGAGGAGTAGTGCACAGCGACGGGTGCGGAGGGCAAAGCGGGGAGATTCCCGCACAGAGGATCAGTGCCGACCGGCACTCACCAGCCCGAGAGGCTTGTCTGCTCACCCGCCCGGGCGGGCGGGGCTGCGAGCTGAAGCTCGGGTTTCGGTTTTGGACGGAGCGCAGGGAGAGGACTGGGGTTGGCGGCTTGAACATAGCCTGAAGGGGTTAGTGCACCACGACTAGCCGGGAGGGAGTTCGGGGAAAAGCCTGCACCTGCCGAAGAGGCAAGAGACTTTTTCTTCCCTCTTTGTTTCCTGGTGCGCGAGGAGAGGGGTTTAAGAGCGCTGCTTAAAGGAACTCCAGAGACGGGCGCGAGCCGCGGCTAAAAGCGCGAACCCCAGAGACGGGCGCGAGCCGCGGCTAAAAGCGCGAACCCCAGAGACGGGCGCGAGCCGCGGCTAAAAGCGCGGACCCCAGAGACGGGCGGGAGACGCTAGGGCTGCTGCTGCCGCCACCAAGGGGCCTGTGCAGCCCGCCCCTGCCAGGTTCCCGGGAACCTCCACACCCCTCTTCCGCGGAGCCTGTGCAGCCCGCCACTGCCAGGTTCCCGGGAACCAGGGACAACTTCCCCGGGAGAACGCACGGCGGGCCTCAGGCTGGTGCAACGTCACGCCGGCCTCTGCCGCAACGTCACGCCGCCTCTGACGCCGCAGGCCCGCCCCGCACGCAGTGCCCCTCCTTCCCCCCCCTCACCCCCGGCCTGAGTGAGCCTGAGCCCCCGAATTAGCGGCCCCTTTAACCCTTTCCTGTCTGAGCAAAAAACAGACGCCCTCCAGCGACCTACACGCAGAGGCAGGGCCAAATCCAAAGCTGAGCTCCTGTGAGCTGTGAGAACAAAGAAGAGAAAGGGAAATCTCCCCCAGCAGCCTCAGAAGCAGCGGATTAAAGCTCCACAATCAACTTGATATACCCTGCATCTGTGGAATACCTGAATACACAAGAAATGATCCCAAATTGAAGAGGTGGAATTTAGGAGCGAGATCTATGATTTTTTTCCCTTTTCCTCTTTTTGTGAATGTGTACGTGTATGCTTATGTGTGAGATCTTGTCTGTATACTCTTGCTTCCACCATTTGTCCTAGGGCTCTATCCGTCCATGGTTTTTAAAAAAAAAATTTTTTTTCTCAATAATTTTAATTGTAATAACTTTATTATACTTTACCGTCGTTCCTTCTTTCTTTCTTTCTTTCTTTCCGTCCTTCCCTCCTTTAGACAACGAATCACCCCAAATTGAGGAGGTGGTCTCTGAGAGCAATATTTATGATTTTTCCCCCTTTACCTCTTTTTGTGAAGGTGTATGTGTATGCTTCTGTATAAGATTTTCTCTGTATAGCTTTGCTTCCAACATTTGTCCTAAGGTTCTATCCGTCCCTCTTTTTTTTTTTTTTCTAAATATTTTTTAATTCAATAAATATATTATACTTTATTTTATTTTTACTGTATCTTCTTTCTTTCTGTCTTTTTTCCTTCTTTCCCTCCTTCCTTCCTTCCTTCCTTCCTCCCTCCCTCCCTCCTTTCTTTCCTTCTTTGCTTCTTTCTTCCTTCCTTCCTTTCCTCCTTTCCTTCTTTCTTTCCTCATACATCTACTAATTCTCTCTACTTTTTCTCCCTTTTATTCTGAGCCGTGTGGATGAAAGGCTCTTGGTGCTCCAGCCAGGAGTCAGGGCTCTGCCTCTGAGGTAGGAGAGCCAACTTCAGGACACTGGTCCAAAGAGACCTCCCAGCTCCACATAATATTAAACGGTGGAAATCTCCCAGTGACCTCCATCTTAACACCAGCACCCAGCTTCACTCAACGACCAGCAAGCCACAGTGCTAGACAACCTATGCCAAACAACTAGCAAAACAGGAACACAACCCCACCCATTAGCAGAGAGGCTGCCTAAAATCATAATAAGGCCACAGACACCCCAAAACACACCACCAGACGTGAACCTGCCCACTAGAGAGACAAGATCCAGCCTCATCCACCACAACACAGGCACTAGTCCCCTCCACCAGGAAGCCTACACAACCCACTGAAACAACCTTAGCCACTGGAGACAGACATCAAAAACAACGGGAACTACGAACGTGCAGCCTGCAAAAAGGAGACCCCAAACACAGTAAGATAAGCAAAATGAGAAGACAGAAAAACACACAGCAGATGAAGGAGCAAGATAAAAATGCACCAGACCTAACAAATGAAGAGGAAATAGGCAGTCTACCTGAAAAAGAATTCAGAATAATGATAGTAAGGATGATCCGAAATCTTGGAAGTAGAATGGACAAAATGCAAGAAGCAGTTAACAAGGACCTAGAAGAAATAAAGGTGAAACAAGCAATGATGAACAACGCAATAAATGAAATTAAAAGTACTCTAGATGGGATCAATAACAGAATAACTGAGGCAGAAGAACGGATAAGTGACCTGGAAGATAAAATAGTGGAAATAACTACTGCAGAGCAGAATAAAGAAAAAAGAATGAAAAGAACTGAGGACAGTCTCAGAGACCTCTGGGACAACATTAAACGCACCAACATTCGAATTATAGGGGTTCCAGAAGAAGAAGAGAAAAAGAAAGGGACTGAGAAAATATTTGAAGAGATTATAGTTGAAAACTTCCCTAATATGGGAAAGGAAATAGTTAATCAAGTCCAGGAAGCACAGAGAGTCCCATACAGGATAAATACAAGGAGAAATACGCCAAGACACATATTAATCAAACTGTCAAAAATTAAATACAAAGAAAGCATATTAAAAGCAGCAAGGGAAAAACAGCAAATAACACACAAGGGAATCCCCATAAGGTTAACAGCTGATCTCTCAGCAGAAACCCTACAAGCCAGAAGGGAGTGGCAGGACATACTGAAAGTGATGAAGGAGAAAAACCTGCAACCAAGGCTACTTTACCCAGCAAGGATCTCATTCAGATTTGATGGAGAAATTAAAACCTTTACAGACAAGCAAAAGCTGAGAGAGTTTAGCACCACCAAACCAGCTTTACAGCAAATGCTAAAGGAACTTCTCTAGACAAGGAACACAAGAGAAGGAAAAGACCTATAATAACGAACCCAAAACAATATAGAAAATGGGAATAGGAACATACATATCGATAATTACCTTAAATGTAAATGGACTAAATGCTCCCACCAAAAGACACAGATTGGCTGAATGGATACAAAAACAAGACCCTTATATATGCTGTCTACAAGAGACCCACTTCAGACCTAGAGACACATACAGACTGAAAATAAGGGGATGGAAAAAGATATTCCATGCAAATGGAAACCAAAAGAAAGCTGGAGTAGCAATTCTCATATCAGACAAAATAGACTTTAAAATAAGGACTATTACAAGAGACAAAGAAGGACACTACATAATGATCAAGGGATCGATTCAAGAAGAAGATATAACAATTGTAAATATTTATGCACCCAACATAGGAGCACCTCAATACATAAGGCAAATACTAACAGCCATAAAAGGGGAGATTGACAGTAACACATTCATAGTAGGGGACTTTAACACCCCACTTTCACCCATGGACAGATCATCCAAAATGAAAATAAATAAGGAAACACAAGCTTTAAATGATACATTAAACAAGATGGACTTAATTGATATTTATAGGACACTCCATCCAAAAACAACAGAATACACATTTTTCTCAAGTGCTCATGGAACATTCTCCAGGATAGATCATATCTTGGGTCACAAATCAAGCCTTGGTAAATTTAAGAAAATTGAAATTGTATCAAGTATCTTTTCTGACCACAACGCCATGAGACTAGATATCAATTACAGGAAAAGATCTGTAAAAAATACAAACACATGGAAGCTAAACAATACACTACTTAATAATGAAGTGATCACTGAAGAAATCAAAGAGGAAATAAAAAAATACCTAGAAACAAATGACAATGGAGACACAACGACCCAAAACCTATGGGATGCAGCAAAAGCAGTTCTAAGGGGGAAGTTTATAGCAATACAAGCCCACCTTAAGAAGCAGGAAACATCTCGAATAAACAACCTAACCTTGCACCTCAAGCAATTAGAGAAAGAAGAACAAAAAAACCCCAAAGCTAGCAGAAGGAAAGAAATCATAAAAATCAGATCAGAAATAAATGAAAAAGAAATGAAGGAAACGATAGCAAAGATCAATAAAACTAAAAGCTGGTTCTTTGAGAAGATAAACAAAATAGATAAACCACTAGCCAGACTCATCAAGAAAAAAAGGGAGAAGACTCAAATCAATAGAATTAGAAATGAAAAAGGAGAAGTAACAACTGACACTGCAGAAATAAAAAAAATCATAAGAGATTACTACAAGCAACTCTATGCCAATAAAATGGACAATCTGGAAGAAATGGACAAATTCTTAGAAATGCACAACCTGCCAAGACTGAATCAGGAAGAAATAGAAAATATGAACAGACCAATCACAAGCACTGAAATTGAAACTGTCATTAAAAATCTTCCAACAAACAAAAGCCCAGGACCAGATGGCTTCACAGGTGAATTCTATCAAACGTTTAGAGAAGAGCTAACACCTATCCTTCTCAAACTCTTCCAAAATATAGCAGAGGGAGGAACACTCCCAAATTCCTTCTACGAGGCCACCATCACCTTGATACCAAAACCAGACAAGGATGTCACAAAGAAAGAAAACTACAGGCCAATATCACTGATGAACATAGATGCAAAAATCCTCAACAAAATACTAGCAAACAGAATCCAACAGCACATTAAAAGGATCATACACCATGATCAAGTGGGGTTTATTCCAGGAATGCAAGGATTCTTCAATATACGCAAATCTATCAATGTGATAAACCATATTAACAAATTGAAGGAGAAAAACCATATGATCATCTCAATAGATGCAGAGAAAGCTTTCGACAAAATTCAACACCAATTTATGCTAAAAACCCTGCAGAAAATAGGCATAGAGGGAACTTTCCTCAACATAATAAAGGCCATATATGACAAGCCCACAGCAAACATCATCCTCAATGGTGAAAAACTGAAAGCATTTCCACTAAGATCAGGAACAAGACAAGGTTGCCCACTCTCACCACTCTTATTCAACATAGTTTTGGAAGTTTTAGCCACAGCAATCAGAGAAGAAAAGGAAATAAAAGGAATCCAAATCGGAAAAGAAGAAGTAAAGCTGTCACTGTTTGCAGATGACATGATACTATACATAGAGAATCCTAAAGATGCTACCAGAAAACTACTAGAGCTAATCAATGAATTTGGTAAAGTAGCAGGATACAAAGTTAATGCACAGAAATCTCTGGCATTCCTATATACTAATGATGAAAAATCTGAAAGTGAAATCAAGAAAACACTTCCATTTACCATTGCAACAAAAAGAATAAAATATCTAGGAATAAACCTACCTAAGGAGACGAAAAACCTGTATGCAGAAAATTATAAGACACTGATAAAAGAAATTAAAGATGATACAAATAGATGGAGAGATATACCATGTTCTTGGATGGGAAGAATCAACATTGTGAAAATGACTCTACTACCCAAAGCAATCTACAGATTCAATGCAATCCCTATCAAACTACCACTGGCATTTTTCACAGAACTAGAACAAAAAATTTCACAATTTGTATGGAAACACAAAAGACCCCGAATAGCCAAAGCAATCTTGAGAACGAGAAAAGGAGCTGGAGGAATCAGGCTCCCTGACTTCAGACTATACTACAAAGCTACAGTAATCAAGACAGTATGGTACTGGCACAAAAACAGAAAGATAGATCAATGGAACAGGATAGAAAGCCCAGCGATAAACCCACGCACATATGGACACCTTATCTTTGATAAAGGTGGCAGGAATGTACAGTGGAGAAAGGACAGCCTCTTCAATAAATGGTGCTGGGAAAACTGGACAGGTACATGTAAAAGTATGAGATTAGATCACTCCCTAACACCATACACAAAAATAAGCTCAAAATGGATTAAAGACCTAAATGTAAGGCCAGAAACTATCAAACTCTTAGAGGAAAACATAGGCAGAACACTCTATGACATAAATCACAGCAAGATCCTTTCTGACCCACCTCCTAGAGTAATGGAAATAAAAACAAAAATAAACAAATGGGACCTAATGAAACTTCAAAGCTTTTGCACAGCAAAGGAAACCATAATCAAGACCAAAAGACAACCCTCACAATGGGAGAAAATATTTGCAAATGAAGCAACTGACAAAGGATTAATCTCCAAAATTTACAAGCAGCTCATGCAGCTCAATAACAAAAAAACAAACAACCCAATCCAAAAATGGGCAGAAGACCTAAATAGACATTTCTCCAAAGAAGATATACAGAATGCCAACAAACACATGAAAGAATGCTCAACATCATTAATCATTAGAGAAATGCAAATCAAAACTACAATGAGATATCATCTCACACCAGTCAGAATGGCCATCATCAAAAAATCTAGAAACAATAAATGCTGGAGAGGGTGTGGAGAAAAGGGAACACTCTTGCACTGCTGGTGGGAATGTGAATTGGTTCAGCCACTATGGAGAACAGTATGGAGGTTCCTTAAAAAACTACAAATAGAATTACCATATGACCCAGCAATCCCACTACTGGGCATATACCCTGAGAAAACCATAATTCAAAAAGAGTCATGTACCAAAATGTTCATTGCAGCTCTATTTACAATAGCCCGGAGATGGAAACAACCTAAGCGCCCATCATCGGATGAATGGATAAAGAAGATGTGGCACATATATACAATGGAATATTACTCAGCCATAAAAAGAAACGAAATTGAGCTATTTGTAATGAGGTGGATAGACCTAGAGTCTGTCATACAGAGTGAAGTAAGTCAGAAAGAAAAAGACAAATACCGTATGCTAACGCATATATATGGAATTTAAGGGGAAAAAAAATGTCATGAAGAACCTAGGGTTAAGACAGGAATAAAGACGCAGACCTACTGGAGAACGGACTTGAGGATATGGGGAGGGGGAAGGGTGAGCTTTGACAGGGTGAGAGAGAGTCATGGACATATACACACTAACAAACGTAGTAAGGTAGATAGCTAGGGGGAAGCAGCCGCAAGGCACAGGGATATTAGCTCGGTGCTTTGTGACAGCCTGGAGGGGTGGGATAGGGAGAGTGGGAGGGAGGGAGATGCAAGAGGGAAGACATATGGGAACATATGTATATGTATAACTGATTCACTTTGTTATAAAGCAGAAACTAACACACAATTGTAAAGCAATTATACCCCAATAAAGATGTTTAAAAAAAAAAAGAAAATATTGGGAGCCCAGGAGTTAGGGCCTGACGCCAGAGGGCCCTCATTACCGAGGGGAGGAGACACCCAGCAGGCACCAAATCCCACCAGAGGGCCAACGTCGCCAAGGCGGGGTGTACCAGCCAGGCAGGAGTGACCTCAGAGAAGAGGGCCCACCTCACAGAAGTGTGAGGAACCCAACAAGGATCAGACTCTCACCGGAGGGCCCACATCACCAAGGGGATGGGAACCAGGCAGGAGTGTCCTCACACCAGTGGGGCCACATCAGCCAAAGGTGAGGAACGCAGCACATGTGGCCTCAAACCAGAGGACACACATCACCAAGGGGCTAGGAGTGAGGCAGGTGTCTGGAGGGGCACATTTAACTCTAATTTCCCACCAGGAAGTGGAATGAACCAAAGTCTCAGAGTGCCGTGCCGGACCCTGATTACGGCCTGAAGCAAACCTGCGGTTCTGTGGCCAGTTTTCAAGGAAACGAGTTAAGAAAGGAAATCACGGGCACTGTAATTCACAAACCTGCAGAGTTATAAATGACAGCTATTGGCAAAAATATATGGAAGTAAGTCTGCAAAGAGGACTTGAAAACGAGGCAGAATTGCAGGAATCATATTTCAGGAGGTAGATTGGAATTGCATTTAAAGCATGTGAAAAGCGGCAGATCTTTGACAGTGATGCACTTGGACCAAAGTGCGTAAACATTTTTTCCTGAATATATTCAGGAAAAAACACATATGCCCTTTTTGGCCAACCAAGCACTCGAGCAATGGAAATCCGCACTACAATGAAGTCTCATTTCCAATTCGTCAAAAGGGCCATCTGAAAAAAGTGTAAAAACCAGAAACACAGGACAGGCCATGGAGAACAGGGAGCCTTGTTATGCTGATGGGCGGGATGTAAATGCCAACAGCCACTCTGGAGAAGTGTATGGTGTTTCCTGAAACACCTAAGAAACAAAGCAACGGAGACTACGGCACTTCCACTTATGGTCTTATAGATCACGGAAATTAAAATCAAAAACAGACAGCCACCCCAAAGTGTCGGACGGCTCTGTTTACAAGAACCTCGTCTACGGAACAAGTTAAATATCCCAGAAAGCGAAAAATGGATAAAGAAGTGTGGTACGTACATACAAATGAATATCACTCACCAATGAAATCTATTTCATCAGGCCCGTCGCGGCATAATGAGTGGATTCAGGTACGATGATTCTAAGTGAAATAAGTCACACAGAAAATGAAACATCATAAGTTATCACTAATACACGGAATGTAAACTTGGCTACACATGAACTGAATTACAAAACAGAACAGGGTCTCAAATTTAGAAAACCAACTTATGCTTGCTTAAGGGGAAAAGTGAGTTGGGGTGCTGCATAAAAGCAGAGATAGAAATTAGCACAGATACCTTTCCATAAGCCAAATATGTAATAGTCAAGACCTACGCCTTGCTCAACGAAATGGACTCAACACCTCATATTCAACGCCTAGGAATACACCTGACTAGTAAGAATCTTCAAACCCATGGATTTATATGTCTCCTTAAGACAATCAAGCGTGTGTACAGCTGCATGAATGCAGCAGAGAAAATCCAATAAATCCCATTATCAAAATGAATTAGAAAAACAAAACACAATGAGAGTGAAATAGAGAGCAATTCTTAAATAATTCATTCAGGGCATGTGATGCAACCTGGATTTACCACATCTACATCCAGAGCTGGGTGAGACATAAGGCTGGACACTTCATGCTGATAGCATTGTTGAGGTTCGGTGAGCAAACGCAGACCCTTTGAAGTCATACTGCATGGTACCCATTCCATGGGTCCAAACTCTCCAGGTTTAAGGGATTCTTCCTTCAGCTAAAACATGCATGGGAAACCCAGAGTATGGTCCACCGTGTGATTGGGAAACGTTTTCAAATGCATCTCAGTTTTCGAACCCTGGTACTCGGGTTCACCATTCCAGACGCTTTACTAACACTCTCCCCACTTGGAGAGTCAGTGCCTTTAACCTCCTGTTTGGCACAGTTTGCAATTTCTGCGCAAGATGTACAGGAATAGGGAGAACCAATGAGAGACTAGCTGTAGGTGTCTGCACGGGCAAAAGGAATGCTCATTTCCCACCAGGAAGAGGGATTAAACAAAGGCTCAGGGTGCTCTGCCGGAAACAGATTAGGGCCTGAAGCAATCCTGCGGTTTTGTGGCCAGCTCACAAGAAAGCGAGTTGAAGAAAGGAGCTCAGGGGCACTGTATTTCACAAACCTGCAGAGTTATGAATGACAGCTATCGTCCAAAAATGTATTGAAGTAAGTCTTCAAAGAGGACATGAAAGCGGGGCAGAATTTCAGGAAAACGATTTCAAGGGGTAGACTGGAATTGCACTTAAAGCATAGGAGAAGAGGCAGAATGTCGACCATGATGCACTTGGCCAAAAAGGGCGTATGCGTTTTTTCCTGAATATATTCAGGAAAAAACGCATACGCCCTTTTTGGCCAACCAAGCAAGCGTGTAAAGGAAATCTGCACTACAATGAAGTCTCACTGCCCCCCGGTCAAAAGGGCCATCTGAAAAAAGTGTAAAATCCAGAAAGGCAGGACAGGTCATGGAGAAGAGGGAGCCTTGTCATGCTGATGGGTGGGATGTAAATTCCCAACAACCACTCTGGAGAAGTGTATGGTGTTTCCAGAAACACGTAGGAAACAAAGCAACACAGCCTATGGCACTTCCACTTATGGTCCTATAGCTTAGGGAAATTAAAATCAAAATCACACAGCCACCCCAAAGTTTGGGACGGCTCTGTTTACAAGAACATCGTCTACAGTACAAGTTAAATATCCGAGAAAGCAAAAAATGGATAAAGAAGTTGTGGTACGCATGTACAATGGAATATCACTCAGCAATGAAATCTACGTCATCAGGTCCCTATCGGCATAATGAGTGGATTCAGGTACGATGATTCTACGAGAAATAAGTCACACAGAAAAAGAAACATCATAAGATATCACTAATACATTGAATGTAAACTTGGCTACACATGAACTGAATTACAAAACAGAACAGGGTCTCAAATTTAGAAAACCAACTTATGCTTGCTTATGGGGAAAGGTGAGTTGGGGTGCTGCATAAAACCAGAGATTGAAATTAGCACACATACCGTCCCATAAGCCAAATATATAATAGACAGGACCTACTCCTTGCTCAACGAAATGGACACAATACCCCATATTCAACGCCTGGGAAGATACCTGAAAATTAAGAATCTTAAAAACCATTGATTTATATGTCTCCATAAGGAAAACAAGCGTGTGTACAGCAGCCTAAACAGAGCAGTGAAAATCCGATAAATCCCATTATCAAAATAAATTTCAAAAACAAAACACAATGACAGTGAAATAGAGAGCAATTCTTAAATCATTCATTCAGGGCTTGTGATGCAACCTGGATTTAGCACATCTACACCCAGAGCTGGGTGAGACATAAGGCTGGGCACTTCGGGCTGATAGCATTGGTGAGGTTCGGTGAGCAAACGCAGACCCTTTGAAGTCATACTGCATGGTACCCATTCCATGGGTCGCAACTCTCCAGGTTTAAGGGATTCTTCCTTCAGCTAAAACGTGCATGGGAAACCCAGACTATCGTCTGCTGTGTGATTGGGAAACGTTTTCAAATGCATCTCAGTTTTCGTCCCCTGGTACTTGGTTCCACCATTCCAGACGCTTTACTAACACTCTCCCCACTTGGAGAGTCAGTGCCTTTAACCTCCTGTTTGGCACAGTTTGCAATTTCTGCGCAAGATGAACAGGCATAGGGAGAACCAATGAGAGACTACCTGTTGGTGTCTGCACGGGCAAATTGAACGCTCATTTCCCACCAGGAAGAGGAATTAACCAAAGGCTCAGCGTGCCATGCCGGAAACAGATTAGGGCCTGAAGCAATCCTGCGGTTTTGCGGCCAGCTCACAAGAAAACGAGTTGAAGAAAGGGCCTCAGGGGCACTGTAATTCACAAACCTGCAGAGTTATGAATGACAGCTATCGTCCAAAAATGTACTGAAGTAAGTCTTCAAAGAGGACTTGAAAGCGGGGCAGAATTTCAGGAAAACGATTTCAGGGGGTAGACTGGAATTGCACTTAAAGCATAGGAAAAGAGGCAGAATGTCGACAATGATGCACTTGGCCAAAAAGGGCGTATGCGTTTTTTCCTGAATATATTCAGGAAAAAACGCATACGCCCTTTTTGGCCAACCAAGCAAGCGTGTAAAGGAAATCTGCACTACAATGAAGTCTCACTGCCCCCCGGTCAAAAGGGCCATCTGAATAAAGACTAAAATCCAGAAAGACAGGACAGGTCATGGAGAACAGGGAGCCTTGTTATGCTGATGGGCGGTATGTAAATTTCCAACAGCCACTCTGGAGAAATGTATGGTGTATCCTGAAACACGTAGGAAACAAAGCAACACAGCCTATGTCACTTCCACTTATGGTCCTATAGCTTAGGGAAATTAAAATCAAAAACACACAGCCACCCCAAAGTTTGCGATGGCTCTGTTTACAAGAACCTCATCTACGGTAGCAGTTAAATATCCCAGAAAGCATAAAATGGATAAAGAAGTTGTGGTACGCACGTACAATGGAATATCACTCAGCAATGAAATCTACGTAATCAGGACCGTAGCGGCATAATGAGTGGATTCAGGTACGATGATTCTATGAGAAATAAGTCAGACAGAAAAAGAAACATCATAAGTTATCACTAATACACGGAATGTAAACTTGGCTACCCATGAACTGAATTACAAAACAGAACAGGGTCTCAAATTTAGCAAACCAACTTATGCTTGCTTATGGGGAAAGGTCAGTTGGGATGCTACATAAAACCAGAGATTGAAATTAGCACAGATACCGTTCCATAAGCCAAATATATAATAGACAAAACCTACTCCTTGCTCAACGAAATGGACTCAACACCCTATATTCAACGCCTGGGAAGATACCTGACAAGTAAGAATCTTAAAACCCATGGATTTATATGTCTCCATAAGGAAATCAAGCGTGGTACAGTGGCCTAAAAGCAGCAGTGAAAATCCGATAAATCCCATTATCAAAATGAATTTCAAAAACAAAACACAATGACAGTGAAATAGAGAGCAATTCTTAAATAATTCATTCAGGGCTTGTGATGCAACCTGTATTAACCACATCTACACCCAGAGCTAGATGAGACATAAGGCTGGACACTTCGGGCTGATAGCATTGGTGAGGTTCGGTGAGCAAACGCAGACCCTTTGAAGTCATACTGCATGGTACCCATTCCATGGGTCCCAACTCTACAGGTTTAAGGGATTCTTCCTTCAGCTAAAACATGCATGGGAAACCCAGAGTATGGTCCACCGTGTGATTGGGAAACGTTTTCAAATGAATCTCAGTTTTCGTCCCCTGGTACTTGGGTTCAACATTTGAACGCTTTACTAACACTCTCCCCACTTGGAGAGTCAGTGCCATTAACCTCCTGTTTGGCACAGTTTGCAATTTCTGTGCAAGATGAACAGGAATAGGGAGAACCAATGAGAGACTAGCTGTAGGTGTCTGCACGGGCAAATGGAACGCTCATTTCCCACCAGGAAGAGGAATTATCCAAAGGCTCAGCGTGCCTTGCCGGAAAAGGATTAGGGCCTGAAGCAATCCTGCGGTTTTGCGGCCAGCTCACAAGAAAGCGAGTTGAAGAAATGAGCTCAGGGGCACTGTAAATCACAAACCTGCAGAGTTATGAATGACAGCTATCATCCAAAAATGTATTGAAGTAAGTCTTCGAAGAGGACTTGAAGCGGGGCAGAATTTCAGAAAAACGATTTTAGGGGGTAGACTGGAATTGTACTAAAAGCATAGGAAAAGAGGGAGAATGTCGACAATGATGCACTTGGCCAAAAAGTGCGTATGCGTTTTTTCCTGAATATATTCAGGAAAAAACGCATACGCCCTTTTTGGCCAACCAAGCAAGCGTGTAAATGAAATCTGCACTACAATGAAGTCTCACTGCCCCCTGGTCAAAAGGGCCATCTGAAAAAAATGTAAAATCCAGAAAGTCAGGACAGGTCATGGAGAACAGGGAGCCTTGTCATGCTGATGGGCGGGATGTAAATTGCCAACAACCACTCTGGAGAAGTGTATGGTGTTTCCAAAAACACGTAGGAAACAAAGCAACACAGCCTATGGCACTTCCACTTATGGTCCTATAGCTTAGGGAAATTAAATTCAAAAACACACAGCCACCCCAAAGTTTGGGACGGCTCTGTTTACAAGAACCTCGTCTACGGTACAAGTAAAATATCCCAGAAAGCAAAAAATGGATAAA
Source organism: Delphinapterus leucas (assembly GCF_059928025.1). Classification (NCBI taxonomy): domain Eukaryota; kingdom Metazoa; phylum Chordata; class Mammalia; order Artiodactyla; family Monodontidae; genus Delphinapterus; species Delphinapterus leucas. The sequence continues at coordinate 865,119 of NW_028322267.1, forward strand.
GATGTTGTGGTACGCACGTACAATGGAATATCACTCAGCAATGAAATCTACGTCATCAGGCCCATAGCGGCATAATGAGTGGATTCAGGTACGATGATTCTACGAGAAATAAGTCACACAGAAAAAGAAACATCATAAGATATCACTAATACACGGAATGTAAAGTTGGCTACACATGAACTGAATTACAAAACAGAACAGGGTCTCAAATTTAGAAAACCAACTTATGCTTGCTTATGGGGAAAGGTGAGTTGGGGTGCTGCATAAAACCAGAGATTGAAATTAGCACAGATACCGTTCCATAAGCCAAATATATAATAGACAAGCCCTACTCCTTGCTCAACGAAATGGACTCAACACCCCATATTCAACGCCTGGCATGATACCTGACAAGTAAGAATCTTAAAACCCATGGATTTATATGTCTCCATAAGGAAATCAAGCGTGTGTACAGCGGCCTAAACGCAGCAGTGAAAATCCGATAAATCCCATTATCAAAATAAATTTCAAAAACAAAACACAATGACAGTGAAATAGAGAGCAATTCTTAAATAATTCATTCAGGGCTTGTGATGCAACCTGGATTTACCACATCTACACCCAGAGCTGGGTGAGACATAAGGCTGGACACTTCGGGCTGATAGCATTGGTGAGGTTCGGTGAGCAAACGCAGACCCTTTGAAGTCATACTGCATGGTACCCATTCCATGGGTCCCAACTCTCTTGGTTTAAGGGATTCTTCCTTCAGCTAAAACATGCATGGAAACCCAGACTATCGTCCGCCGTGTGATTGGGAAACGTTTTCAAATGCATCTCAGTTTTCGTCCCCTGGTACTCGGGTTCACCATTCCAGACGCTTTACTAACACTCTCCCCACTTGGAGAGTCAGTGCCTTTAACCTCCTGTTTGGCACAGTTTGCAACTTCTGCACAAGATGAACAGGAATAGGGAGAACCAATGAGAGACTAGCTGTTGGTGTCTGCACCGGCAAATTGAACGATCATTTCCCATCAGGAAGAGGAATTAACCAAAGGCTCAGCGTGCCCGGCCGGAAACATATTAGGGTCTGAAGCAATCCTGCGGTTTTGCGACAAGCTCACAAGAAATGGAGGTGAAGAAAGGAGCTCAGGGGCACTGTAATTCACAAACTTGCAGAGTTATGAATGACAGCTATCGTCCAAAAATGTACTGAAGTAAGTCTTCAAAGAGGACTTGAAAGCGGGGCAGAATTTCAGGAAAACAATTTCAGGGGGTAGACTGGAATTGCACTTAAAGCGTAGGAAAAGAGGCAGAATGTCAACATTGATGCACTTGGCCAAAAAAGGCGTATGCGTTTTTTCCTGAATATATTCAGGAAAAAACGCATACGCCCTTTTTGGCCAACCAAGCAAGCATGTAAAGGAAATCTGCACTACAATGAAGTCTCACTGCCCCCCGGTCAAAAGGGCCATTTGAAAAAAGAGTAAAATCCAGAAAGACAGGACAGGTCATGGAGAACAGGGAGCCTTGTCATGCTGATGGGCGGGATGTAAATTGCCAACAGCCACTCTGGAGAAATGTATGGTGTATCCTGAAACACGTAGGAAACAAAGCAACACAGCCTATGTCACTTCCACTTATGGTCCTATAGCTTAGGGAAATTAAAATCAAAAACACACAGCCACCCCAAAGTTTGGGACGGCTCTGTTTACAAGAACCTTGTCTACGGTACAAGTTAAATATCCGAGAAAGGAAAAAATGGATAAAGAAGTTCTGGTACGGACGTACAATGGAATATCACTCAGCAATGAAATCTACGTCTTCAGGCCCATAGCGGCATAATGAGTGGATTCAGGTACGATGATTCTACGAGAAATAATTCACACAGAAAAAGAAACATCATAATGTATCAGTAATACACGGAATGTAAACTTGGCTATGCATAAACTGAATTACAAAACAGAACAGGGTCTCAAATTTAGAAAACAAACTTATGCTTGCTTATGGGGAAAGGTGAGTTGGGGTGCTGCATAAAACCAGAGATTGAAATTAGCACAGATACCGTTCCATAAGCCAAATATATAATAGACAAGACCTACTCCTTGCTCAACGAAATGGACTCAACACCCCATATTCAACGCCTGGCAAGATACCTGACAAGTAAGAATCTTAAAACCCATGGATTTATATGTCTCCATAAGGAAATCAAGCGTGTGTACAGCGGCCTAAACGCAGCAGTGAAAATCCGATAAATCCCATTATCAAAATAAATTTCAAAAACAAAACACAATGACAGTGAAATAGAGAGCAATTCTTAAATAATTCATTCAGGGCTTGTGATGCAACCTGGATTTACCACATCTACACCCAGAGCTGGGTGAGACATAAGGCTGGACACTTTGGGCTGATAGCATTGGTGAGGTTCGGTGAGCAAACGCAGACCCTTTGAAGTCATACTGCATGGTACCCATTCCATGGGTCCCAACTCTTCAGGTTTAAGGAATTCTTCCTTCAGCAAAAACATGCATGGGAAACCCAGACTATCGTCGGCCGTGTGATTGGGAAACGTTTTCAAATGCATCTCAGTTTTCGAACCCTGGTACTCGGGTTCACCATTCCAGACGCTTTACTAACACTCTCCCCACATGGAGAGTCAGTGCCTTTAACCTCCTGTTTGGCACATTTTGCAATTTCTGCGCAAGATGAACAGGCATAGGGAGAACCAATGAGAGACTAGCTGTTGGTGTCTGCACGGGCAAATGGAACGATCATTTCCCACCAGGAAGAGGAATTAACCAAAGGCTCAGCGTGCCATGCCGGAAACAGATTAGGGCCTGAAGCAATCCTGCGGTTTTGCGGCCAGCTCACAAGAAAACGAGTTGAAGAAAGGGCCTCAGGGGCACTGTAATTCACAAACCTGCAGAGTTATGAATGACAGCTATCGTCCAAAAATGTACTGAAGTAAGTCTTCAAAGAGGACTTGAAAGCGGGGCAGAATTTCAGGAAAACGATTTCAGGGGGTAGACTGGAATTGCACTTAAAGCATAGGAAAAGAGGCAGAATGTCGACAATGATGCACTTGGCCAAAAAGGGCGTATGCGTTTTTTCCTGAATATATTCAGGAAAAACCGCATACGCCCTTTTTGGCCAACCAAGCAAGCGTGTAAAGGAAATCTGCACTACAATGAAGTCTCACTGCCCCCCGGTCAAAAGGGACATCTGAAAAAAGTGTAAAATACAGAAAGGCAGGACAGGTCTTGGAGAACAGGGAGCTTTGTTATGCTGATGGGTGTGATGTAAAGTGCCAACAGCCACTCTGGAGAAATGTATGGTGTATCCTGAAACACGTAGGAAACAAAGCAACACAGCCTATGTCACTTCCACTTATGGTCCTATAGCTTAGGGAAATTAAAATAAAAAACACACAGCCACCCCAAAGTTTGGGATGGCTCTGTTTACAAGAACCTCGTCTACGGTACAAGTAAAATATCCCAGAAAGTAAAAAATGGATAAAGAAGTTGTGGTACGCACGTACAATGGAATATCACTCAGCAATGAAATCTACGTCATCAGGCCCGTAGCGGCATAATGAGTGGATTCAGGTACGATGATTCTATGAGAAATAAGTCACACAGAAAAAGAAACATCATAAGATATCACTAATACACGGACTGTAAAGTTGGCTACACATGAACTTAATTACAAAACAGAACAGGGTCTCAAATTTAGAAAACCAACTTATGCTTGCTTATGGGGAAAGGTGAGTTGGGGTGCTGCATAAAACCAGAGATTGAAATTAGCACAGATACCGTTCCATAAGCCAAATATATAATAGACAAGCCCTACTCCTTGCTCAACGAAATGGACTCAACACCCCATATTCAACGCCTGGCAAGATACCTGACAAGTAAGAATCTTAAAACCCATGGATTTATATGTCTCCATAAGGAAATCAAGCGTGTGTACAGCGGCCTAAATGCAGCATTGAAAATCCAATAAACCCCATTATCAAAATAAATTTCAAAAACAAAACACAATGACAGTGAAATAGAGAGCAATTCTTAAATAATTCATACAGGGATTGTGATGCAACCTGGAATTACCACATCTACACCCAGAGCTGTGTGAGACATAAGGCTGGACCCTTCGGACTGAAAGCATTGGTGAGGTTCGGTGAGCAAACGCAGACCTCTTGAAGTCATACTGCATGGTACCCATTCCAAGGGTCCCAACTCTCCAGGGTTAAGGGATTCTTCCTTGAGCTAAAACATGCATGGGAAACCCAGAGTATGGTCCACCATGTGATTGGGAAACGTTTTCAAATGCATCTCAGTTTTCGTCCTCTGGTACTCGGGTTCACCATTCCAGACGCTTTACTAACACTCTCCCCACTTGGAGAGTCAGTGCCTTTAACGTCCTGTTTGGCACAGTTTGCAATTTCTGCGCAAGATGAACAGGCATAGGGAGAACCAATGAGAGACTAGCTGTTGGTGTCTGCACGGGCAAATGGAACGCTCATTTCCCACCAGGAAGAGGAATTAACCAAAGGCTCAGCGTGCCATGCCGGAAACAGATTAGGGCCTGAAGCAATCCTGCGGTTTTGCGGCCAGCTCACAGGAATACGAGTTGAAGAAAGGGGCTCAGGGGCACTGTAATTCACAAACCTGCAGAGTTTTGAATGACAGCTCTCGTCCAAAAATGTACTGAAGTAAGTCTTCAAAGAGGACTTGAAAGCGGGGCAGAATTTCAGGAAAACGATTTCAGGGAGTAGACTGGAATTGCACTTAAAGCATAGGAAAAGAGGCAGAATGTCGACAATGATGCACTTGGCCAAAAAGGGCGTATGCGTTTTTTCCTGAATATATTCAGGAAAAAACGCATACGCCCTTTTTGGCCAACCAAGCAAGCGTGTAAAGGAAATCTGCACTACAATGAAGTCTCACTGCCCCCCGGTCAAAAGGGCCATCTGAATAAAGAGTAAAATCCAGAAAGACAGGACAGGTCATGGAGAACAGGGAGCCTTGTTATGCTGATGGGCGGGATGTAAATTGCCAACAGCCACTCTGGAGAAATGTATGGTGTATCCTGAAACACGTAGGAAACAAAGCAACACAGCCTATGTCACTTCCACTTATGGTCCTATAGCTTAGGGAAATTAAAATCAAAAACACACAGCCACCCCAAAGTTTGGGATGGCTCTGTTTACAAGAACCTTGTCTACGGTACAAGTTAAATATCCGAGAAAGGAAAAAATGGATAAAGAAGTTCTGGTACGCACGTACAATGGAATATCACTCAGCAATGAAATCTACGTCTTCAGGCCCATAGCGGCATAATGAGTGGATTCAGGTACGATGATTCTACGAGAAATAAGTCACACAGAAAAAGAAACATCATAATATATCAGTAATACACGGAATGTAAACTTGGCTACACATAAACTGAATTACAAAACAGAACAGGGTCTCAAATTTAGAAAACAAACTTATGCTTGCTTATGGGGAAAGGTGAGTTGGGGTGCTGCATAAAACCAGAGATTGAAATTAGCACAGATACCGTTCCATAAGCCAAATATATAATAGACAAGCCCTACTCCTTGCTCAACGAAATGGACTCAACACCCCATATTCAATGCCTGGCAAGATACCTGACAAGTAAGAATCTTAAAACCCATGGATTTATATGTCTCCATAAGGAAATCAAGCGTGTGTACAGCGGCCTAAACGCAGCAGTGAAAATCCGATAAATCCCATTATCAAAATAAATATCAAAAACAAAAAACAATGAGAGTGAAATAGAGAGCAATTCTTAAATCATTCATTCAGGGCTTGTGATGCAACCTGGATTTCCCAAATCTACACCCAGATCTGGGTGAGACATAAGGCTGGACTCTTCTGGCTGATAGCATTGGTGAGGTTCGCTGAGCAAACGCAGACCCTTTGAAGTCATACTGCATGGTACCCATTCCATGGGTCCCAACTCTCTAGGTTTAAGGGATTCTTCCTTCAGCTAAAACATGCATGGGAAACCCAGAGTATGGTCCACCGTGTGATTGGGAAACGTTTTCCAGTGCATCTCAGTTTTCGCCCCTGGTACTCGGGTTCACCATTCCAGGCGCTTTACAAACACTCTCCCCACTTGGAGAGTCAGTGCCTTTAACCTCCTGTTTGGCACAGTTTGCAATTTCTGCGCAAGATGAACAGGAATGGGGAGAACCAATGAGAGACTAGCTGTAGGTGTCTGCACGGGCAAATGGAACGCTCATTTCCCACCAGGAATAGGAATTAACCAAAGGCTCAGCGTGCCCTGCCAGAAAGAGATTATGGCGTGAAGCAATCCTGCGGTTTTGTGGCCAGCTCACAAGAAAGCAAGTTGAAGAAAGGAGCTCAGGGGCAGTGTAATTCAGAAACCTGCAGAGTTATGAATGACAGCTATCGTCCAAAAATATATTGAAGTAAGTCTTCGAAGAGGACTTGAAAGCGGGGCAGAATTTCAGGAATACGATTTCAGGGGATAGACTGGAATTGCACTTAAAGCATAGGAAAAGAGGCAGAATGTCGACAATGATGCAGTTGGCCAAAAAGGGCGTATGCGTTTTTTCCTTAATATATTCAGGAAAAAACGCATACGCCCTTTTTGGCCAACCAAGCAAGCGTGTAAAGGAAATCTGCACTACAATTAAGTCTCACTGCCCCCCGGTCAAAAGGGCCATCTGAAAAAAGTGTAAAATCCAGAAAGGCAGGACAGGTCATGGAGAACAGGGAGCCTTGTTATGCTGATGGGCGGGATGTAAATTGCCAACAACCGCTCTGGAGATGTGTATGGTGTTTCCAGAAACACGTAGGAAACAAAGCAACAAAGCCTATGGCACTTCCACTTATGGTCCTATAGCTTAGGGAAATTAAAATCAAAAACACACAGCCACCCCAAAGTTTGGAATGGCTCTGTTTACAAGAACCTCATCTACGGTAGAAGTTAAATATCCGTGAAAGCATAAAATGGATAAAGAAGTTGTGGTACGCACGTACAATGGAATATCACTCAGCAATGAAATCTACGTCATCAGGCCCGTAGCGGCATAATGAGTGGATTCAGGTACGATGATTCTACAAGAAATAAGTCACACAGAAAAAGAAACATCATAAGATATCACTAATACATTGAATGTAAACTTGGCTACACATGAACTGAATTACAAAACAGAACAGGCTCTCAAATTTAGCAAACCAACTTATGCTTGCTTATGGGGAAAGGTCAGTTGGGATGCTGCATAAAACCAGAGATTGAAATTAGCACAGATACCGTTCCATAAGCCAAATATATAATATACAAAACCTACTCCTTGCTCAACGAAATGGACTCAACACCCTCTATTCAACGCCTGGGAAGATACCTGACAAGTAAGAATCTTAAAACCCATGGATTTATATGTCTCTATAAGGAAATCAAGCGTGTGTACAGCGGCCTAAAAGCAGCAGTGAAAATCCGATAAATCCCATTATCAAAATGAATTTCAAAAACAAAACACAATGACAGTGAAATAGAGAGCAATTCTTAAATAATTCATTCAGGGCTTGTGATGCAACCTGTATTTATCACATCTACACCCAGAGCTGGATGAGACATAAGGCTGGACACTTCGGGCTGATAGCATTGGTGAGGTTCGGTGAGCAAACGCAGACGTCTTGAAGTCATACTGCATGGTACCCATTCCAAGGGTCCCAACTCTCCAGGTTTAAGGGATTCTTCCTTGAGCTAAAACATGCATGGGAAACCCAGAGTATGGTCCACCATGTGATTGGGAAACGTTTTCAAATGCATCTCAGTTTTCGTCCTCTGGTACTCGGGTTCACCATTCCAGACGCTTTACTAACACTCTCCCCACTTGGAGAGTCAGTGCCTTTAACCTCCTGTTTGGCACAGTTTGCAATTTCTGCGCAAGATGAACAGGCATAGGGAGAACCAATGAGAGACTAGCTGTTGGTGTCTGCACGGGCAAATGGAACGCTCATTTCCCACCAGGAAGAGGAATTAACCAAAGGCTCAGCATGCCATGCCGGAAACAGATTAGGGCCTGAAGCAATCCTGCGGTTTTGCGGCCAGCTCACAAGAAAACGAGTTGAAGAAAGGGGCTCAGGGGCACTGTAATTCACAAACCTGCAGAGTTTTGAATGACAGCTCTCGTCCAAAAATGTACTGAAGTAAGTCTTCAAAGAGGACTTGAAAGCGGGGCAGAATTTCAGGAAAACGATTTCAGGGAGTAGACTGGAATTGCACTTAAAGCATAGGAAAAGAGGCAGAATGTCGACAATGATGCACTTGGCCAAAAAGGGCGTATGCGTTTTTTCCTGAATATATTCAGGAAAAAACGCATACGCCCTTTTTGGCCAACCAAGCAAGCGTGTAAAGGAAATCTGCACTACAATGAAGTCTCACTGCCCCCCGGTTAAAAGGGCCATCTGAATAAAGAGTAAAATCCAGAAAGACAGGACAGGTCATGGAGAACAGGGAGCCTTGTTATGCTGATGGGCGGGATGTAAATTGCCAACAACCGCTCTGGAGATGTGTATGGTGTTTCCAGAAACACGTAGGAAACAAAGCAACACAGCCTATGGCACTTCCACTTATGGTCGTATAGCTTAGGGAAATTAAAATCAAAAACACACAGCCACCCCAAAGTTTGGGATGGCTCTGTTTACAAGAACCTCATCTACGGTAGAAGTTAAATATCCGAGAAAGCATAAAATGGTTAAAGAAGTTGTGGTACGCACGTACAATGGAATATCACTCAGCAATGAAATCTACGTCATCAGGACCGTAGCGGCATAATGAGTGGATTCAGGTACGATGATTCTATGAGAAATAAGTCAGACAGAAAAAGAAACATCATAAGTTATCACTAATACACGGAATGTAAACTTGGCTACCCATGAACTGAATTACAAAACAGAACAGGGTCTCAAATTTAGCAAACCAACTTATGCTTGCTTATGGGGAAAGGTCAGTTGGGATGCTGCATAAAACCAGAGATTGAAATTAGCACAGATACCGTTCCATAAGCCAAATATATAATAGACAAAACCTACTCCTTGCTCAACGAAATGGACTCAACACCCTATATTCAACGCCTGGGAAGATACCTGACAAGTAAGAATCTTAAAACCCATGGATTTATATGTCTCTATAAGGAAATCAAGCGTGTGTACAGTGGCCTAAAAGCAGCAGTGAAAATCCGATAAATCCCATTATCAAAATGAATTTCAAAAACAAAACACAATGACAGTGAAATAGAGTGCAATTCTTAAATAATTCATTCAGGGCTTGTGATGCAACCTGAATTTACCACCTCTACACCCAGAGCTGGATGAGACATAAGGCTGGACACTTCGGGCTGATAGCATTGGTGAGGTTCGGTGAACAAACGCAGACCCTTTGAAGTCATACTGCATGGTACCCATTCCATGGGTCCCAACTCTCTAGGTTTAAGGGATTCTTCCTTCAGCTAAAACATGCATGGGAAACCCAGAGTATGGTCCACCATGTGATTGGGAAACGTTTTCAAATGCATCTCAGTTTTCGTCCCCTGGTACTCGGGTTCAACATTTGAACGCTTTAATAACACTCTCCCCACTTGGAGAGTCAGTGCCATTAACCTCCTGTTTGGCACAGTTTGCAATTTCTGCGCAAGATGAACAGGAATAGGGAGAAGCAATGAGAGACTAGCTGTAGGTGTCTGCACGGGCAAATGGAACGCTCATTTCCCACCAGGAAGAGGAATTAACCAAAGGCTCAGCGTGCCCTGCCAGAAAGAGATTATGGCGTGAAGCAATCCTGCGGTTTTGCGGCCGGCTCACAAGAAAGCGAGTTGAAGAAAGGAGCTCAGGGGCAGTGTAATTCAGAATCCTGCAGAGTTATGAATGACAGCTATCGTCCAAAAATATATTGAAGTAAGTCTTCGAAGAGGACTTGAAAGCGGGGCAGAATTTCAGGAATACGATTTCAGGGGATAGACTGGAATTGCACTTAAAGCATAGGAAAAGAGGCAGAATGTCGACAATGATGCAGTTGGCCAAAAAGGGCGTATGCGTTTTTTCCTGAATATATTCAGGAAAAAACGCATACGCCCTTTTTGGCCAACCAAGCAAGCGTGTAAAGGAAATCTGCACTACAATGAAGTCTCACTGCCCCCCGGTCAAAAGGGCCATCTGAAAAAAGTGTAAAATCCAGAAAGGCAGGACAGGTCATGGAGAACAGGGAGCCTTGTTATGCTGATGGGCGGGATGTAAATTGCCAACAACCGCTCTGGAGATGTGTATGGTGTTTCCAGAAACACGTAGGAAACAAAGCAACACAGCCTATGGCACTTCCACTTATGGTCGTATAGCTTAGGGAAATTAAAATCAAAAACACACAGCCACCCCAAAGTTTGGGATGGCTCTGTTTACAAGAACCTCATCTACGGTAGAAGTTAAATATCCGAGAAAGCATAAAATGGTTAAAGAAGTTGTGGTACGCACGTACAATGGAATATCACTCAGCAATGAAATCTACGTCATCAGGACCGTAGCGGCATAATGAGTGGATTCAGGTACGATGATTCTATGAGAAATAAGTCAGACAGAAAAAGAAACATCATAAGTTATCACTAATACACGGAATGTAAACTTGGCTACCCATGAACTGAATTACAAAACAGAACAGGGTCTCAAATTTAGCAAACCAACTTATGCTTGCTTATGGGGAAAGGTCAGTTGGGATGCTGCATAAAACCAGAGATTGAAATTAGCACAGATACCGTTCCATAAGCCAAATATATAATAGACAAAACCTACTCCTTGCTCAACGAAATGGACTCAACACCCTATATTCAACGCCTGGGAAGATACCTGACAAGTAAGAATCTTAAAACCCATGGATTTATATGTCTCTATAAGGAAATGAAGCGTGTGTACAGTGGCCTAAAAGCAGCAGTGAAAATCCGATAAATCCCATTATCAAAATGAATTTCAAAAACAAAACACAATGACAGTGAAATAGAGTGCAATTCTTAAATAATTCATTCAGGGCTTGTGATGCAACCTGAATTTACCACCTCTACACCCAGAGCTGGATGAGACATAAGGCTGGACACTTCGGGCTGATAGCATTGGTGAGGTTCGGTGAACAAACGCAGACCCTTTGAAGTCATACTGCATGGTACCCATTCCATGGGTCCCAACTCTCTAGGTTTAAGGGATTCTTCCTTCAGCTAAAACATGCATGGGAAACCCAGAGTATGGTCCACCATGTGATTGGGAAACGTTTTCAAATGCATCTCAGTTTTCGTCCCCTGGTACTCGGGTTCAACATTTGAACGCTTTAATAACACTCTCCCCACTTGGAGAGTCAGTGCCATTAACCTCCTGTTTGGCACAGTTTGCAATTTCTGCGCAAGATGAACAGGAATAGGGAGAAGCAATGAGAGACTAGCTGTAGGTGTCTGCACGGGCAAATGGAACGCTCATTTCCCACCAGGGAGAGGAATTAACCAAAGGCTCAGCGTGCCCTGCCGGAAACAGATTAGGGCCTGAAGCAATCCTGCGGTTTGGCGGCCAGCTCACAAGAAAGCGAGTTGAAGAAATGAGCTCAGGGGCACTGTAATTCACAAACCTGCAGAGTTATGAATGACAGCTATCGTCCAAAAATGTACTGAAGTAAGTCTTCGAAGAGGACTTGAAAGCGGGGCAGAATTTCAGGAAAACGATTTCAGGGGGTAGACTGGAATTGCACTTAAAGCATAGGAAAAGAGGCAGAATGTCGACAATGATGCACTTGGCCAAAAAGGGCGTATGCGTTTTTTCCTGAATATATTCAGGAAAAAACGCATACGCACTTTTTGGCCAACCAAGCAAGCGTGTAAAGGAAATCTGCACTACAATGAAGTCTCACTGCCCCCCGGTCAAAAGGGCCATCTGAAAAAATTGTAAAATCCAGAAAGGCAGGACAGGTCTTGGAGAACAGGGAGCCTTGTTATGCTGATGGGTGGGATGTAAAGTGCCAACAGCCACTCTGGAGAAATGTATGGCGTATCCTGAAACACGTAGGAAACAAAGCAACACAGCCTATGTCACTTCCACTTATGGTCCTATAGCTTAGGGAAATTAAAATCAAAAACACACAGCCGCCCCAAAGTTTGGGATGGCTCTGTTTACAAGAACCTCGTCTACGGTACAAGTAAAATATCCCAGAAAGTAAAAAATGGATAAAGAAGTTGTGGTACGCACGTACAATGGAATATCACTCAGCAATGAAATCTACGTCATCAGGACCGTAGCGGCATAATGAGTGGATTCAGGTACGATGATTCTACGAGAAATAAGTCACACAGAAAAAGAAACATCATAAGATATCACTAATACACGGAATGTAAAGTTGGCTACACATGAACTGAATTACAAAACAGAACAGGGTCTCAAATTTAGAAAACCAACTTATGCTTGCTTATGGGGAAAGGTGAGTTGGGGTGCTGCATAAAACCAGAGATTGAAATTAGCACAGATACCGTTCCATAAGCCAAATATATAATAGACAAGCCCTACTCCTTGCTCAACGAAATGGACACAACACCCCATATTCAACGCCTGGCAAGATACCTGACAAGTAAGAATCTTAAAACCCATGGATTTATATGTCTCCATAAGGAAATCAAGCGTGTGTACAGCGGCCTAAACGCAGCAGTTAAAATCCGATAAATCCCATTATCAAAATAAATTTCAAAAACAAAACACAATGACAGTGAAATAGAGAGCAATTCTTAAATAATTCATTCAGGGCTTGTGATGCAACGTGGATTTACCACATCTACACCCAGAGCTGGGTGAGACATAAGGCTGGACACTTCGGGCTGATAGCATTGGTGAGGTTCGGTGAGCAAACGCAGACCCTTTGAAGTCATACTGCATGGTACCCATTCCATGGGTCCCAACTCTCCAGGTTTAAGGGATTCTTCCTTCAGCTAAAACATGCATTGGAAACCCAGACTATGGTCCGCCGTGTGATTGGGAAACGTTTTCAAATGCATCTCAGTTTTCGTCCCCTGCTACTCGGGTTCACCATTCCAGACGCTTTACTAACACCCTCCCCACTTGGAGAGTCAGTGCCTTTAACCTCCTGTTTGGCACAGTTTTCAATTTCTGTGCAAGATGAACAGGCATAGGGAGATCCAATGAGAGACTAGCTGTTGGTCTCTGCACGGGCAAATTGAACGCTCATTTCCCACCAGGAAGAGGAATTAACCAAAGGCTCAGCGTGCCCGGCCGGAAACAGATTAGGGCCTGAAGCAATCCTGCGGTTTTGCGGCCAGCTCACAAGAAAACGAGTTGAAGAAAGGAGCTCAGGGGCACTGTAATTCACAAACCTTCAGAGTTATGAATGACAGCTATCGTCCAAAAATGTACTGAAGTAAGTATTCAAAGAGCACTTGAAAGCGGGGCAGAATTTCAGGAAAACGATTTCAGGGGGTAGACTGGAATTGCACTTAAAGCATAGGAAAAGAGGCAGAATGTCGACAATGATGCACTGGGCCAAAAAGGGCGTATGCGTTTTTTCCTGAATATATTCAGGAAAAAACGCATACGCCCTTTTTGGCCAACCAAGCAAGCGTGTAAAGGAAATCTGCACTACAATGAAGTCTCACTGCCCCCGGGTCAAAAGGGCCATCTGAAAAAAGTGTTAAATCCAGAAAGACAGGACAGGTCATGGAGAACAGGGAGCCTTGTTATGCTGATGGGCGGGATGTATATTGCCGACAGCCACTCTGGAGAATTGTATGGTGTATCCTGAAACACGTAGGAAACAAAGCAACACAGCCTATGGCACTTCCACTTATGGTCCTATAGCTTAGGGAAATTAAAATCAAAAAGACACAGCCACCCCAAAATTTGGGACGGCTCTGTTTACAAGAACCTCTTCTACGGTACAAGTTAAATATCCGAGAAAGCAAAAAATGGATAAAGAAGTTGTGGTACGCACGTACAATGGAATATCACTCAGCAATGAAATCTACGTCATCAGGCCCGTAGCGGCATAATGAGTGGATTCAGGTACGATGATTCTACGAGAAATAAGTCACACAGAAAAAGAAACATCATAAGATATCACTAATACACGGAATATAAACTTGGCTACACATGAACTGAATTACAAAACAGAACAGGGTCTCAAATTTAGAAAACCAACTTATGCTTGCTTACGGGGAAAGGTGAGTTGGGGTGCTGCATAAAACCAGAGATTGAAATTAGCACAGATACTGTTCCATAAGCCAAATATATAATAGACAAGACCTACTCCTTGCTCAACGAAATGGACTCAACACCCCATATTCAACGCCTGGGAATATACCTGACAAGTAAGTATCTTAAAACCCATGGATTTATATGTCTCCATAAGGAAATCAAGCATGTGTACAGCGGCCTAAACGCAGCAGTGAAAATCCGATAAATCCCATTATCAAAATAAATATCAAAAACAAAACACAATGACAGTGAAATAGAGAGCAATTCTTAAATAATTCATTCAGGGCTTGTGATGCAACCTGGATTTCCCACATCTACACCCAGAGCTGGGTGAGACATAAGGCTGGACTCTTAGGGCTGATAGCATTGGTGAGGTTCGGTGAGCAAACGCAGACCCTTTGAAGTCATACTGCATGGTACCCATTCCATGGGTCCCAACTCTCTAGGTTTAAGGGATTCTTACTTCAGCTAAAACATGCATGGGAAACCCAGAGTATGGTCCACCGTGTGATAGGGAAACGTTTTCAAATGCATCTCAGTTTTCGCCCCTGGTACTTGGGTTCACCATTCCAGGCGCTCTACAAGCACTCTCCCCACTTGGAGAGTCAGTGCCTTTAACCTCCTGTTTGGCACAGTTTGCAATTTCTGCGCAAGATGTACAGGAATGGGGAGGACCAATGAGAGACTAGCTGTAGGTGTCTGCAGGGGCAAATGGAACGCTCATTTCCCACCAGGAAGAGGAATTAACCAAAGGCTCAGCGTGCCCTGCCAGAAAGAGATTATGGCGTGAAGCAATCCGGCGGTTTTGCGGCCAGCTCACAAGAAAGCGAGTTGAAGAAAGGAGCTCAGGGGCAGTGTAATTCAGAATCCTGCAGAGTTATGAATGACAGCTATCGTCCAAAAATATATTGAAGTAAGTCTTCGAAGAGGACTTGAAAGCGGGGCAGAATTTCAGGAATACGATTTCAGGGGATAGACTGGAATTGCACTTAAAGCATAGGAAAAGAGGCAGAATGTCGACAATGATGCAGTTGGCCAAAAAGGGCGTATGCGTTTTTTCCTGAATATATTCAGGAAAAAACGCATACGCCCTTTTTGGCCAACCAAGCAAGCGTGTAAAGGAAATCTGCACTACAATTAAGTCTCACTGCCCCCCGGTCAAAGGGACATCTGAAAAATGTGTAAAATCCAGAAAGGCAGGACAGGTCATGGAGAACAGGGAGCCTTGTTATGCTGATGGGCGGGATGTAAATTGCCAACAACCGCTCTGGAGATGTGTATGGTGTTTCCAGAAACACGTAGGAAACAAAGCAACACAGCCTATGGCACTTCCACTTATGGTCGTATAGCTTAGGGAAATTAAAATCAAAAACACACAGCCACCCCAAAGTTTGGGATGGCTCTGTTTACAAGAACCTCATCTACGGTAGAAGTTAAATATCCGAGAAAGCATAAAATGGTTAAAGAAGTTGTGGTACGCACGTACAATGGAATATCACTCAGCAATGAAATCTACGTCATCAGGACCGTAGCGGCATAATGAGTGGATTCAGGTACGATGATTCTATGAGAAATAAGTCAGACAGAAAAAGAAACATCATAAGTTATCACTAATACACGGAATGTAAACTTGGCTACCCATGAACTGAATTACAAAACAGAACAGGGTCTCAAATTTAGCAAACCAACTTATGCTTGCTTATGGGGAAAGGTCAGTTGGGATGCTGCATAAAACCAGAGATTGAAATTAGCACAGATACCGTTCCATAAGCCAAATATATAATAGACAAAACCTACTCCTTGCTCAACGAAATGGACTCAACACCCTATATTCAACGCCTGGGAAGATACCTGACAAGTAAGAATCTTAAAACCCATGGATTTATATGTCTCTATAAGGAAATCAAGCGTGTGTACAGTGGCCTAAAAGCAGCAGTGAAAATCCGATAAATCCCATTATCAAAATGAATTTCAAAAACAAAACACAATGACAGTGAAATAGAGTGCAATTCTTAAATAATTCATTCAGAGCTTGTGATGCAACCTGAATTTACCACCTCTACACCCAGAGCTGGATGAGACATAAGGCTGGACACTTCGGGCTGATAGCATTGGTGAGGTTCGGTGAACAAACGCAGACCCTTTGAAGTCATACTGCATGGTACCCATTCCATGGGTCCCAACTCTCTAGGTTTAAGGGATTCTTCCTTCAGCTAAAACATGCATGGGAAACCCAGAGTATGGTCCACCATGTGATTGGGAAACGTTTTCAAATGCATCTCAGTTTTCGTCCCCTGGTACTCGGGTTCAACATTTGAACGCTTTAATAACACTCTCCCCACTTGGAGAGTCAGTGCCATTAACGTCCTGTTTGGCACAGTTTGCAATTTCTGCGCAAGATGAACAGGAATAGGGAGAAGCAATGAGAGACTAGCTGTAGGTGTCTGCACGGGCAAATGGAACGCTCATTTCCCACCAGGGAGAGGAATTAACCAAAGGCTCAGCGTGCCCTGCCGGAAACAGATTAGGGCCTGAAGCAATCCTGCGGTTTGGCGGCCAGCTCACAAGAAAGCGAGTTGAAGAAATGAGCTCAGGGGCACTGTAATTCACAAACCTGCAGAGTTATGAATGACAGCTATCGTCCAAAAATGTACTGAAGTAAGTCTTCGAAGAGGACTTGAAAGCGGGGCAGAATTTCAGGAAAACGATTTCAGGGGGTAGACTGGAATTGCACTTAAAGCATAGGAAAAGAGGCAGAATGTCGACAATGATGCACTTGGCCAAAAAGGGCGTATGCGTTTTTTCCTGAATATATTCAGGAAAAAACGCATACACCCTTTTTGGCCAACCAAGCAAGCGTGTAAAGGAAATCTGCACTACAATGAAGTCTCACTGCCCCCCGGTCAAAAGGGCCATCTGAAAAAATTGTAAAATCCAGAAAGGCAGGACAGGTCTTGGAGAACAGGGAGCCTTGTTATGCTGATGGGTGGGATGTAAAGTGCCAACAGCCACTCTGGAGAAATGTATGGTGTATCCTGAAACACGTAGGAAACAAAGCAACACAGCCTATGTCACTTCCACTTATGGTCCTATAGCTTAGGGAAATTAAAATCAAAAACACACAGCCGCCCCAAAGTTTGGGATTGCTCTGTTTACAAGAACCTCGTCTACGGTACAAGTAAAATATCCCAGAAAGTAAAAAATGGATAAAGAAGTTGTGGTACGCACGTACAATGGAATATCACTCAGCAATGAAATCTACGTCATCAGGCCCGTAGCGGCATAATGAGTGGATTCAGGTACGATGATTCTACGAGAAATAAGTCACACAGAAAAAGAAACATCATAAGATATCACTAATACACGGAATGTAAAGTTGGCTACACATGAACTGAATTACAAAACAGAACAGGGTCTCAAATTTAGAAAACCAACTTATGCTTGCTTATGGGGAAAGGTGAGTTGGGGTGCTGCATAAAACCAGAGATTGAAATTAGCACAGATACCGTTCCATAAGCCAAATATATAATAGACAAGCCCTACTCCTTGCTCAACGAAATGGACACAACACCCCATATTCAACGCCTGGCAAGATACCTGACAAGTAAGAATCTTAAAACCCATGGATTTATATGTCTCCATAAGGAAATCAAGCGTGTGTACAGCGGCCTAAACGCAGCAGTGAAAATCCGATAAATCCCATTATCAAAATAAATTTCAAAAACAAAACACAATGACAGTGAAATAGAGAGCAATTCTTAAATAATTCATTCAGGGCTTGTGATGCAACCTGGATTTACCACATCTACACCCAGAGCTGGGTGAGACATAAGGCTGCACACTTCGGGCTGATAGCATTGGTGAGGTTCGGTGAGCAAACGCAGACCCTTTGAAGTCATACTGCATGGTACCCATTCCATGGGTCCCAACTCTCCAGGTTTAAGGGATTCTTCTTTCAGCTAAAACATGCATGGGAAACCCAGACTATCGTCCGCCGTGTGATTGGGAAACGTTTTCAAATGCATCTCAGTTTTCGTCCCCTGGTACTCGGGTTCACCATTCCAGACGCTTTACTAACACTCTCCCCACTTGGAGAGTCAGTGCCTTTAACCTCCTGTTTGGCACAGTTTGCAATTTCTGCGCAAGATGAACAGGCATAGGGAGAACCAATGAGAGACTAGCTGTTGGTGTCTGCACGGGCAAATGGAACGATCATTTCCCACCAGGAAGAGGAATTAACCAAAGGCTCAGCGTGCCCGGCCGGAAACATATTAGGGCCTGAAGCAATCCTGCAGTTTTGCGTCCCGCTCACAAGAAAAGGAGATGAAGAAAGGAGCTCAGGGGCACTGTAATTCACAAACCTGCAGAGTTATGAATGACAGCTATCGTCCAAAAATGTATAGAAGTAAGTCTTCGGAGAGGACTTGAAAGCGGGGCAGAATTTCAGGAAAACGATTTCAGGGGGTAGACTGGAATTGCACTTAAAGCATAGGAAAAGAGGCAGAATGTCGACAATGATGCACTGGGCCAAAAAGGGCGTATGCGTTTTTTCCTGAATATATTCAGGAAAAAATGCATACGCCCTTTTTGGCAAACGAAGCAAGCGTGTAAAGGAAATCCGCACTACAATGAAGTCTCACTGACCCCCGGTCAAAAGGGCCATCTGAAAAAAGTGTAAAATCCAGAAAGGCAGGACAGGACTTGGAGAATAGGGAGCCTTGTTATGCTGATGGGCGGATTTAAATTGCCAACAGCCACTCTGGAAAACTGTATGGTGTTTCCGGAAACACGTAGGAAACAAAGCAACACAGCCTATGTCACTTCCACTTATGGTCCTATAGCTTAGGGAAATTAAAATCGAAAACACACAGCCACCCCAAAGTTTGGGATGGCTCTGTTTACAAGAACCTCATCTACGGTAGAAGTTAAATATCCGAGAAAGCATAAAATGGATAAAGAAATTGTGGTACGCACGTACAATGGAATATCACTCAGCAATGAAATCTACGTCATCAGCACCGTAGCGGCATAATGAGTGGATTCAGGTACGATGATTCTATGAGAAATAAGTCAGACAGAAAATGAAACATCATAAGTTATCACTAATACACGGAATGTAAACTTGGCTACACATAAACTGAATTACAAAACAGAACAGGGTCTCAAATTTAGAAAACCAACTTATGCTTGCTTATGGGGAAAGGTGAGTTGGGGTGCTGCATAAAACCAGAGATTGAAATTAGCACAGATACCGTTCCATAAGCCAAATATATAATAGACAAGACCTACTCCTTGCTCAACGAAATGGACTCAACACCCCATATTCAACGCCTTGCAAGATACCTGACAAGTAAGAATCTTAAAACCCATGGATTTATATGTCTCCATAAGGAAATCAAGCGTGTGTACAGCGGCCTAAACGCAGCAGTGAAAATCCGATAAATCCCATTATCAAAATAAATTTCAAAAACAAAACACAATGACAGTGAAATAGAGAGCAATTCTTAAATAATTCATTCAGGGCTTGTGATGCAACCTGGATTTCCCACATCTACACCCAGAGCTGGGTGAGACATAAGGATGGACACTTCGGGCTGATAGCATTGGTGAGGTTCGGTGAGCAAACGCAGACCCTTTGAAGTCATACTGCATGGTACCCATTCCATGGGTCCCAACTCTCCAGGTTTAAGGGATTCTTCCTTCAGCTAAAACATGCATGGGAAACCCACAGTACAGTGCACTGTGTGACAGGTAAATGTTTTCAAATGCATCTCAGTTTTCGTCCCCTGGTACTCGGGTTCACCATTCCAGACGCTTTACTAACACTCTCCCCACTTGGAGAGTCAGTGCCATTAACCTCCTGTTTGGCACAGTTTGCAATTTCTGCGCAAGATGTACAGGAATAGGGAGAACCAATGAGAGACTGGCTGTAGGTGCCTGCACGGGCAAAAGGAACGCTCATTTCCGACCAGGAAGAGGAATTAAACAAAGGCTCAGCATGCCCTGCCGGAAAGAGACTTTGGCCTGAAGCAATCCTGCGGTTTTGCGGCCAGCTCACAAGAAAGCGAGTTGAAGACATGAGCTCAGGGCACTGTAATTCACAAACCTGCAGAGTTATGAATGACAGCTAACGTCCAAAAATGTATTGAAGTAAGTCTTCCAAGAGGACTTGTAAGCGGGGCAGAATTTCAGGAAAACGATTTCAGGGGGTAGACTGGAATTGTACTAAAAGCATAGGAAAAGAGGCAGAATGTCGACAACGATGCACTTGGCCAAAAAGGACGTATGCGTTTTTTCCTGAATATATTCAGGAAAAAACGCATACGCCCTTTTTGGCCAACCAAGGAAGCGTGTAAAGGAAATCTGCACTACAATGAAGTCTCACTGCCCCCCCGGTCAAAAGGGCCATCTGAAAAAAGTGTAGAATCCAGAAAGGCAGGACAGACCATGGAGAACAGGGAGCCTTGTCATGCTGATGGGCGGGATGTAAATTGCCAACAACCACTCTGGAGAAGTGTATGGTGTTTCCAGAAACACGTAGGAAACAAAGCAACACAGCCTATGGCACTTCCACTTATGGTCCTATAGCTTAGGGAAATTAAAATCAAAAACACACAGCCACCCCAGAGTTTGGGACGGCTCTGTTTACAAGAACCTCGTCTACGGTACAAGTAAAATATCCCAGAAAGTAAGAAATGGATAAAGAAGTTGTGGTACGCACGTACAATGGAATATCACTCAGCAATGAAATCTACGTCATCAGGCCCGTAGCGGCATAATGAGTGGATTCAGGTATGATGATTCTACGAGAAATAAGTCACACAGAAAAAGAAACATCATAAGATATCACTAATACACGGGATGTAAACTTGGCTACCCATGAACTGAATTACAAAACAGAACAGGGTCTCAAATTTAGAAAACCAACTTATGCTTGCTTATGGGGAAAGGTGAGTTGGGGTGCTGCATAAAACCAGAGATTGAAATTAGCACAGATACCGTTCCATAAGCCAAATATATAATAGTCAAGACCTACTCCTTGCTCAACGAAACGGACTCAAAGCCTGGGAATAAAAATGACAAGTAAGAATCTTAAAACCCATGGATTTATATGTCTCCATAAGGAAATCAAGCGTGTGTACAGCAGCCTAAACGCAGCAGTGAAAATCCGATAAATCCCATTATCAAAATAAAATTCACAACCAAAACACATTGACAGTGAAATAGAGAGCAATTCTTAAATAATTCATCAGGGCTTGTGATGCAACCTGGATTTACCACATCTACACCCATAGCTGGGTGAGATATACGGCTGGACACTTCGGGCTGATAGCATTTTTGAGGTTCGGTGAGCAAACGCAGACCCTTTGTAGTCATACTGCATGATACCCATTCCATGGTTCCCAGCTCTCCAAGTTTAAGGGATTCTTCCTTCAGCTAAGACATGCATGGGAAACCCAGAGTATTGTCCACCGTGTGATTGGGAAACGTTTTCAAATATATCTCAGTTTTCGAACCCTGGTACTCGGGTTCACCATTCCAGACACTTTACTAACATTCTCCCCACTTGGAGAGTCACTGCCTTTAACCTCCTGTTTGGCACAGTTTGCAATTTCTACGCAAGATTAACAGGAATAGGGAGAAACAATGAGAGACTAGCTCTAGGTGTCTGCACGGGCAAATGGAACGCTCATTTCCCACCAGGAAGAGGAATTCACCAAAGGCTCAGTGTGCCCTGACGGAAACAGATTAGGGCCTGCAGCAATCCTGCGGTTTTGCGGCCAGCTCACGAGAAAGCGAGTTGAGGAAACGAGCTCAGGGGCACTGTAATTCACAAACCTGCAGAGTTATGAATGACAGCTATCGTCCAAAAATGTATTGAAGTAAGTCTTCGAATAGGACTTGAAAGCGGGGCAGAATTTCAGGAAAACGATTTCAGGGGGTAGACTGGAATTGCACTTAAAGCATAGGAATAGAGGCAGAATGTCGACAATGATGCACTGGCCAAAAAGTGCGTATGCGTTTTTTCCTGAATATATTCAGGAAAAAACGCATACGCCATTTTTGGCCAAGCAAGCAAGCAGGTAAATGAAATCTGCACTACAATGAAGTCTCACTGCCCCCCGGTCAAAAGGGGCATCTGAAAAAGTGTAAAATCCAGAAAGGCAGGACAGGTCATGGAGAACAGGGAGACTTGTTATGCTGATGGGGGGGATGTAAATTGCAAACAGCCACTCTGGAGAAGTGTATGGGGTTTCCTGAAACACGTAGGAAACAAAGCAACAGAGCCTATGTCACTTCCACTTATGGTCCTATAGCTTAGGGAAATTAAAATCAAAAACACACAGCCACCCCAAAGTTTGGGACAGCTCTGTTTACAAGAACGTTGTCTACGGTACAAGTTAAATATCCCAGAATGTGAAAAATGGTTAAAGAAGTTGTGGTACGCACGTACAATGGAATATCACTCACCAATGAAATCTATGTCATCAGGCCCGTCGCGGCATATTGAGTGGATCCAGGTACGATGATTCTAAGTGAAATAAGTCACACAGAAAATGAAACATCATAAGATATCACTAATACACGGAATTTAAACTTGGCTACACATGAACTGAATTACAAAACAGAACAGGGTCTCAAATTTAGAACACCAACTTATGCTTGCTTATGGGGAAAGGTGAGGTGGGGTGCTGCATAAAACCAGAGATAGAAATTAGCACACATACCTTTCCATAAGCCAAATATGTAATAGTCAAGACTTACACCTTGCTCAACGAAATGGACTAAACACACCATATTCAACTCCTAGGATTACACATGACTAGTAAGAATCTTCAAACCCATGGATTTATATGTCTCCGTAAGAGAATCAAGTGTGTGTACAGCTGCATGAAGGCAGCAGAGAAAATCCGATAAATCCCATTATCAAAATAAACTACAAAAACAAACACAATGTCAGTGAAATAGAGAGCAATTCTTAAATAATTCATTCAGGGCTTGTGATGCAACCTGGATTTACCACATCTACACCTAGAGCTGAGTGAGACATAAGGTTCGACACTTTGGGCTGATAGCATTGGTGAGGTTCGGTGAGAAAATGCAGGCCATTTGAAGTCATACTGCATGGTACCCATTGCATGGGTTCCACCTCTCCAGGTTTAAGGGATTCTTCCTTCAGGTAAAACACGCATGGGAAACCCAGAATATGGTCCACCGTGTGACCGGGAAACCTTTTTAAATGCATCTCAGTTTTCTTCCCCTCATACTCGGTTTTACCATTCCAGACGCTTTACTAACTCTTTCCCCAATTGGAGAGTCAGTGCCTTTAACCTCCTGTTTGGCACAGTTTGGAATTTCTGAGCAAGATGAACAGGAATAGGGAGAACCAATGAGAGATTAGCTGTAGGTGTCTGCACGAGCAAATTTAACGCTCATTTCCCATCAGGAAGAGGAATTAGCCAAAGGCTCAACATGCCGTGCCGGAACCAGATTAGGGCCTGAAGCAATCCTGCGGTTTTGCGGCCAGCTCACAAGAAAGCGAGTTGAAGAATGGAGCTCAGGGGCACTGTAATTCACAAACCTGCAGAGTTATAAATGACAGCTATCGTCCAAAACTATATTGAAGTAAGGCTGCAAAGAGGACTTGAACGCGGGGCAGAATTCTAGGAATACGATTTCAGGAGGTAGATGGGAAGTCCTCTGAAAGTATAGGAGAAGAGGCAGAACTTCGACAATGATGCACTTGGTCAAAAAGGGCATATGCGTTTCTTCCAGGGCCCTCATTAAAGAGGGTAGGAGGCTCCCAGCATGCTTCAGTGGCCAACAGAGGGCCTACGTCGCCAAGGCGACGTGAGCCATCCAGGCAGGAGTGACCTCACATCAGAGCGCCCACCTCACAGAAGGGTAAGGAACCCAGTCATGATCAGACTCTCACCAGAGTGCCCACATAAGCAAGGGGCTGGGAATCAGGCACGAGTGTCCTCACACCCGTGGGGCCACATCATCGAAAGTTGAGGTACCCAGCACATGTGGCCTCAAACCAGAAGACCCACATCACCATGGGTCTCAGAGCGAGGCAGGCAGGATTAACCTCAAAACACATGGCCCATTGTATAAAAAGGTGAGGAATCCAGCAGTTGGAACATCCCAGCAGGCGGCCCAGAGCACCGAGGCTATGGGATCCAGGCAGTGATGAACTCACAACAGAGGGCCCTCATTGTGATACTGTAAGCAACCCAGCCGTTGTGACCTCAGAGCACAAGGCCCACATCCCCATGGGGAAGGGAACCAAGCAGGAGTGTCATCGCACCAGTGGGCACACAACAGAAAATGTGGGGAGCCCAGCAGTTAGGGCCGGACGCCAGAGGGCCCTCATCACTGAGGAGAGGAGGCTCCCAGCAAGCTCCAACTGCTACCAGAGGGCCGACGTCGCCAATGCGGGGTGTGCCAGCCAGGCAGGAGTGACCTCAGAGCAGAGGGCCAACCACACAAAAGTGTGAGGAACCCAAAGAGGATCAGACTCTCACCAGAGGGCCCACATCACCAAGGGAATGGAAACCAGGCAGGAGTGTCCTCACACCAGTGGGGCCACATCACCGAAATGTGACGGACCCAGCACACGTGGCCTCAAACTACAGGACACACATCACCAAGGGGCTGGGAGTGAGGCAGGCAGGAGGAGCCTCAAAACAGAGGGCCCATTGCGTAAAAAAGGTGAGGAATCCCGCAGTGGGAACCTCCCAGCAGGCGGCCAGGAGCAGCGAGGCTATGGGATCCAGGCCTGACTGAACTCAAAACAGAGGGCCCACATTCTGACACTGTGAGCAACCCAGCCGTTGGGACCACAGAGCAGAAAGCCCACATCCCCTAGGGAAGGGACCCTGGCTGGAGTGTACTCACACGACAGGGCGCACATCAGAAAATTTTGGGAGCCCATGAGTTAGGGCCTGACGCCAGAGGGCCCTCATTACCGAGGGGAGGAGACTCCCAGCAGGCACCAACTCCCAACTGAGGGCCCACATCGCCAACGTGACGTGTGCCAGCCAGGCAGGAGTGACCTCACAGCAGAGGGCCCACCTCCCAGAAGTGTGAGGAATCCAGACAGGATCAGACTCTCACAAGAGGGCCCCAATCACCAAGGGGATGGGAACCAGGCAGGAGTGTCCTCACACCAGTGGGGCCACATCAATAAAGGTGAGGAAACCGGTACATGTGGCCTTAAACCAGAGGACCTACATCACAAAGGGGCTGGGAGTGAGTCAGGAAGTAGGAGCATAAAAACACAGGACCCAAAGAATAAAAAAGGTAAGGAATCCAGCAGTAGGAACCTCCCAGCAGTCGGCTCAGAGCACAGAGTCTATGGGATCTAGGCCTGAGTGAACTAACACCAGAGAGACAACATCATGAAACGGTGAACAACACAGGTGTTGGGACCTTAGAGCAGAAGGCCCACATGCCCATGGGGATGGGAACCTCGCAGGAGTGTCCTCGCACCACTTAGCACGTATCAGAAAATGTGGGTACCCAGCAGTTAGGGCCTGACGCTAGAGGGCCCCCATCACCGAGGGGAGGAGGCTCCCAGCAGGCTCCAAGTGCCACAAGAGGGCCGATGTTGCCCAGGTGGGGTGTGCCAGCCAGGCAGGAGTGACCTCACAGCAGAGGGCCCACCTCACAGAAGGGTGAGGAACCCAGCCAGGATCAGACTCTCACCAGAGGGCCCACATCATCAAGGGGATAGGAAGCAGGCAGGAGTGTCCTCACACCTGTGGGGCCACATCATCCAAAGGCGAGGGACCCAGCACACGTGGCCTCACACCAGAGGACACACATCACCAAGGGACTGGGAGTGAGGCAGGCAGGAGGAGTCTCAAAACAGAGGGCCCATAGAAGAAAAAAGGTGAGGAATCCCGCAGTTGGAACCTCCCAGCAGGTGGCCAGGAGCAGCGAGGCTATGGGATCCAGGCCGGAGAGAACTCACAGCAGAGGGCCCTCATCATGAAACTGAGCAACCCACGGTTGGGACCTCAGAGCAGAAGGCCCACATTCCCATGGGGTTGGGAACCTGGCAGGAGTGTACTCGAACCACAGGGCGCATATCAGAAAATATTGGGAGCCCAGGAATTAGGGCCTGACGCCAGAGGGCCCTCATTACCGAGGGCAGGAGACCCCCAGCAGGCACCAAATCCCACCAGAGGGCCGACTTCGCCAAGGCGGGGTGTGCCAGCCAGGCAGGAGTGACCTCAGAGCAGAGGGCCAACCACACAAAAGTGTGAGGAACCCAAAGAGGATCAGACTCTCACCAGAGGGCCCACATCACCAAGGGAATGGAAACCAGGCAGGAGTGTCCTCACACCAGTGGGGCCACATCACCGAAATGTGACGGACCCAGCACACGTGGCCTCAAACTACAGGACACACATCACCAAGGGGCTGGGAGTGAGGCAGGCAGGAGGAGCCTCAAAACCGAGGGCCCATTGCGTAAAAAAGGTGAGGAATCCCGCAGTTGGAACCTCCCAGCAGGCGGCCAGGAGCAGCGAGGCTATGGGATCCAGGCCTGACTGAACTCAAAACAGAGGGCCCACATTCTGACACTGTGAGCAACCCAGCCGTTGGAACCACAGAGCAGAAAGCCCACATCCCCTAGGGAAGGGACCCTGGCTGGAGTGTACTCACACGACAGGGCGCACATCAGAAAATTTTGGGAGCCCATGAGTTAGGGCCTGACGCCAGAGGGCCCTCATTACCGAGGGGAGGAGACTCCCAGCAGGCACCAACTCCCAACTGAGGGCCCACATCGCCAACGTGACGTGTGCCAGCCAGGCAGGAGTGACCTCACAGCAGAGGGCCCACCTCCCAGAAGTGTGAGGAATCCAGACAGGATCAGACTCTCACAAGAGGGCCCCAATCACCAAGGGGATGGGAACCAGGCAGGAGTGTCCTCACACCAGTGGGGCCACATCAATAAAGGTGAGGAAACCGGTACATGTGGCCTTAAACCAGAGGACCTACATCACAAAGGGGCTGGGAGTGAGTCAGGAAGTAGGAGCATAAAAACACAGGACCCAAAGAATAAAAAAGGTAAGGAATCCAGCAGTAGGAACCTCCCAGCAGTCGGCTCAGAGCACAGAGTCTATGGGATCTAGGCCTGAGTGAACTAACACCAGAGAGACAACATCATGAAACGGTGAACAACACAGGTGTTGGGACCTTAGAGCAGAAGGCCCACATGCCCATGGGGATGGGAACCTCGCAGGAGTGTCCTCGCACCACTTAGCACGTATCAGAAAATGTGGGTACCCAGCAGTTAGGGCCTGACGCTAGAGGGCCCCCATCACCGAGGGGAGGAGGCTCCCAGCAGGCTCCAAGTGCCACAAGAGGGCCGATGTTGCCCAGGTGGGGTGTGCCAGCCAGGCAGGAGTGACCTCACAGCAGAGGGCCCACCTCACAGAAGGGTGAGGAACCCAGCCAGGATCAGACTCTCACCAGAGGGCCCACATCATCAAGGGGATAGGAAGCAGGCAGGAGTGTCCTCACACCTGTGGGGCCACATCATCCAAAGGCGAGGGACCCAGCACACGTGGCCTCACACCAGAGGACACACATCACCAAGGGACTGGGAGTGAGGCAGGCAGGAGGAGTCTCAAAACAGAGGGCCCATAGAAGAAAAAAGGTGAGGAATCCCGCAGTTGGAACCTCCCAGCAGGTGGCCAGGAGCAGCGAGGCTATGGGATCCAGGCCGGAGAGAACTCACAGCAGAGGGCCCTCATCATGAAACTGAGCAACCCACGGTTGGGACCTCAGAGCAGAAGGCCCACATTCCCATGGGG
Source organism: Delphinapterus leucas (assembly GCF_059928025.1). NCBI lineage: Eukaryota > Metazoa > Chordata > Mammalia > Artiodactyla > Monodontidae > Delphinapterus > Delphinapterus leucas. The sequence continues at coordinate 893,200 of NW_028322267.1, forward strand.
TTGGGAACCTGGCAGGAGTGTACTCGAACCACAGGGCGCATATCAGAAAATATTGGGAGCCCAGGAATTAGGGCCTGACGCCAGAGGGCCCTCATTACCGAGGGCAGGAGACCCCCAGCAGGCACCAAATCCCACCAGAGGGCCGACTTCGCCAAGGCGGGGTGTGCCAGCCAGGCAGGAGTGACGTCAGAGAAGAGGGCCCACCTCACAGAAGTGTGAGGAACCCAACCAGGATCAGACTCTCAGCGGATGGCCCACATCACCAAGGGGATGGGAACCAGGCAGGAGTGTCCTCACACCAGTGGGGCCACATCAGCCAAAGGTGAGGAACCCAGCACATGTGGCCTCAAACCACAGGACACACATCACCAAGGGGCTGGGAGTGAGGCAGGTGTCCGGAGGGGCACATTTAACTCTAATTTCCCACCAGGAAGAGGAATTAACCAAAGGCTCAGAGTGCCGTGCCAGACCCTGATTATGGCCTAAAGCAAACCTGCGGTTCTGTGGCCAGCTTTCAAGGAAACGAGTTAAGAAAGGAAATCACAGGCACTGTAATTCACAAACCTGCAGAGTTATAAATGACAGCTATTGGCAAAAATATACTGAAGTAAGTCTGCAAAGAGGACTTCAAAACGAGGCAGAATTGCAGGAATCATATTTCAGGAGGTAGATTGGAATTGCGTTTAAAGCATGTGAAAAGCGGCAGATCTTTGACAGTGATGCACTTGGACAAAAGTGCGTAAACATTTTTTCCTGAATATATTCAGGAAAAAACACATATGCCCTTTTTGGCCAACCAAGCACTCGAGCAATGGAAATCCGCACTACAATGAAGTCTCATTTCCCATTCGTCAAAAGGGCCATCTGAAAAAAGTGTAAAAACCAGAAACACAGGACAGGCCATGGAGAACAGGGAGCCTTGTTATGCTGATGGGCGGGATGTAAATTGCCAACAGACACTCTGGAGATGTTTATGGTGTATCCTGAAACATCTGAAAAACAAAGCTACAGACCCTAGGGCACTTCCACTTTTGGCCCTATAGCTTAGGAAAATTAAAATCAACAAGACACAGCCAACACCAAATTTAGGGCTGCTGTGTTTACAAGAACCTTGAGTCCAGTACAAATTAAATATCCCAGAAAGAAAAATATGGATAAAGGAGTTGTGCTACTTACGTACAATGGAATATCACTCAGCAATGAAATCAATGTCATCAGGCCTGTAGCAGCAAATTGAGTGGATTTAAGTATGATGATTCTAAGAGAAATATGTCACACAGAGAAAGGTAATTATCATAAGATATCACTAATAGAGATAGTGTAAACTTGGCTACACATAAACTGAATTCCAAAACTGAACAGAGTCTCACATTTAGATAAAATGTTATGCTTGCTTAAGGGGAAAGTTGAGTTGCGGTGCTGTATAAAACCAGAGATTGAAATTAGCACACATACCGTTCCATAAGCCAAATATGTAATAGACAAGACCTACTCTTTGCTCAACGAAATAGACTCATCCATGGTGTATCACCTCACACCTGTTAGAATGGGCATCATCAGAATATCTACAAACAACAAATGCTGGAAAGGGTGTGGAGATAAGGAACCCTCTTCCTCTATTGTTGGGAATGAAATTGATACAGTCACTGTGGAGAAAGTTATGGAGTTTCTTATAAAACTAAGAATAGAATTACCATATGATACAGCAGTCCCACTACTGGGCATATACCCAGACAAAGCCATAAATCAAAAAGAGACATTCACCGCAATGTTCATTGCATCACTATTTACAATATCCAGGTAATGGAAGCAACCTAAATGCCCACAGACAGACGAATGCATAAAGATGTGGTACATATATAAAATGGAATATTACTAAGCCATAAAAAGGAATGAAATTGGGTCATTTGTAGAGACGTTGATGGATCTAGAGACTGTCATACAGAGTGAAGTAAGTCAGAAAGAGAAAAAGAAATCTTGTCTATTAATGGCTATATGTGGAACCTAGACAAATTGTACAGATGAACCGTTTTGCAAGGCAGAAATAGAGCAACAGATGTAGACAACAAACGTATGGACACCAAGGGGGGAAAGCTGTTGGGGGGTGGTGGTGGGAGGAGTTGAGAGATTGGGATTGGCATGTATACATTTATATGTATAAAATAGATAACCAAAAAGAACCTGCTGTATAAAAAAATAAAATAAAATTCAAATTACAAAAAGTAAAACAGAAAAAATATTCTTCCCTTCACATACATGTATTTATATGAATAAATTATTTCCATGCTTATATCTGTAAATACAAAAAAGAGGAATAAAATCTACCTTGAACCAAAAAAGAAAAAAAGAAGAAAAAACAGAACCCACCAGCTACACAGAGGAAAACCGTATCAGGGCACTTGCTCCAGTTGTAAACAATTCTGAAGTTGGTCGGTGGTGGGGAATCATCTCCCATTCAGCCAGCAGGCCCCACGCAACAAGCGTCCTCATTGCAAAGCTGGGGGACCGTGCCGAGGCATCTGTGAGTAAACGTGGGCTGAGCCCCAGGCCAGCTGCTGCTGAAATGTTCCCACCCTTCCCAGGTAAAACACCTGAATATGTACAAGGACTTGAAAGCCTAGAGGAAGGGCCATGGAGCCACATGAGCGACAGCATGCCAGCCGACTTGGTGCCTGCAGGCCAGCCAGGGTGGTCCTGGCCCTGGGTGCTCTTCTGGAAGCTTTCCATTTCCCTGCCTGAGATACCCCTGCTGTCCCGGCCCCCACTGCTTTCTTCCTCACTCACCTCTGCCCAGGGAGAAATTCCAGCGGCAGGTATGGGTGACACATCCTCTTCTTTAGCAGGTGGCATCTTGGCAACTGCTGCAGAAAGTCCAGCAGAGCCCCACTCACACTGGGCCACCCACAAAGCCGTGGCCTCTCACTCCCTCCCACCAGTCCAGCCCCAAGACTGCTGACAGGGCAGAGAAAATGGCGTCAGGCACAGCTGCAGGGGCTCTTGCTGCCTGGAGCGGTGTTTATATTGATCTGAACCCAGGCACACCTGGGGAGGGCTGGCCGGCACGGTCAGGCTTCCCAGGCCAGCCAATAATCACCCCTCAGGGGCTCACAGTTGCAGAAACTGGAACTTGCTGAATCGGCCAGGTCCAAGGAACAGGTGTGGGCTCCTGAGAGTCAGGATAGACAAGGGGCTGCAGCTCTGGCTTGTTTTCTAATTATATTATCTGGCCCATGAGTGGGAGACAACTTCAAGAAAACCCTCTCCTAATGAGAGGAACCCAGGAGTCAGGGAGAGGAGGGGTGGCTGGTGGGTGGAGACAGAGGCCTGGTGCCCCGGGTGCAGTGGAAGTCTCTGGAAGACCAGGTGGAGGGAGGCCACACAGAGTGATGCCCAGGGTCACAGACCTGTCGGAGCTGCTGTTTGTTAGTTCAAGTCCTGCTCTGAGGTGCTCTGTGTCAGATCTGAGTGACAGGTGAGCTGGGAGTGCTCTGCAATGAGGGCGATATGCACGGTTCCTGTGTTCCCAGCCCTGCCATGGTACCTGCAAGGGTAGCTCTGTATCCTGGGAGGGGCCTGACCACGAGAGCCCCGTGGGCTGGGGTGGGGTACCTGCCCAGGTGAGCTCCATATCCTGGGATTGGCCTGACCTCGAGAGCCCCATAGGCTGCTAGAGTCCTGGTAAAGGATGTCAGGACAGTCAGTGAAGCCACCGAGGATATACCTCCAGTAGTTCCTAAATCCTACACCCTGCTGGTCATTCTACCAACCACCAGGACATGGTATTCTGTATTAGTCTTCAATGATGCCTTCTTTTGTATTCTATTAGTCCCAGAGTCACAAGAAATTTTGGCTTGTGAGTGGCAGGACTCAACATACAACTAAAACAATACTTCCGGGCCGTGTTGCCCCAAGGGTTCAAAAATTCCCACACCATCTTTGGGGAAAGCTCAGCTAAAGACCTAAAAGTTCTACCTCTGGAAAAGGAAACACTCCTTCAATATGCAGACGACATTCTGATCGCCAGCCCTACTAAGGATACCTCTGAACTACGAAGCCAATAAAGGATACAAGTTGTCCAAGAAAAAGCTCAAATATCACAGACTACGGTGACCTGCCTGGGCTTCATTCTCACAGAAGGTCGGAGAAGCCCATCCCAGGAAAGGGAAGAAACAATTTACAGCCTTACCCATTTCTAAAACTAGAAGACAGCTTAGGGGTTCCTGGGGAGGCCAGGGTTTGCTGCTTCTGGATCCCTAACTACAGTCTACTAGCTCGGCCTCTATATGAAACACTGAAAGGAAAAGGTGATGATCCTTTTGAATAGAATGCAGAAGTGGCCTTTCAAGAATGGAAAGAGCAGTCAATTCAGACCCTTGCCCTGGAACTCCCTAATTTAGCTAAACCCTTTGACCTTTACATTCCTGGTGAACGGTGAATCGCCACTGGAGTATTAGTGCAAAACCTGGGACCACTTGAAATGGAACAATGCAAGAATGCGATCCAGGTAGGATAAACTACGGTCACCAAGGGGCTTGGCCCACCGCCACATCTGGCCAAGATACTGGCAGTATCTGATAACCTGGAAATCAGCAGCCCAAAAGGCCACCTCCCTCCTAAGGGAAAAGGAACCCTCGTGGTGATCCTCACCCCCAACCATGCCCTGAAGTTGCAGGGTTGGCTCCGTGGGCACACTGATCTTGAGTGAGGAGGCCCTCCAACTCCAACCTCCATAGAGATAACCGGGGCAAAGGGGCACCATGACGACTCATGTGAAGGTGTCTGCACATGCAAATTTAACGCTCATTTCCCACAAGGAAGAGGAATTAACCAAAGGCTCAGCATGCCATGCCGGAACTATATTAGGGCCTGAAGCAATCCTGCGGGTTTGCGGCCAGCTCACAAGAAAGCGAGTTGAAGAAAGGAGCTCAGGGGCACTGTAATTCACAAACCTGCAGAGTAATGAATGACAGCTATCGTCCAAAAATATTTTGAAGTAAGTCTTCGAAGAGGACTTGAAATCGGGGCAGAATTTCAGGAAAACGATTTCAGGGGGTAGAATGGAATTGCACTTAAAGAATAAGATTAGAGGCAGAATGTCGACAATGATGCACTTGGCCAAAAAGGGCGTATGCGTTTTTTCCTGAATATATTCAGGAAAAAACGCATACGCCCTTTTTGGCCAACCAAGCAACCGTGTAAAGGAAATGTGCACTACAATGAAGTCTCACTGCCCCCCGGTCAAAAGGGCCATCTGAAAAATGTGTAAATTCCAGAAAGGCAGGACAGGTCATGGAGAACAGGGAGCCTTGTTATGCTGATGGGCGGGATGTAAATTGCCAACAGCCACTCTGGAGAAGTGTATGGTGTTTCCTGAAACACGTAGGAAAAAAAGCAACACAGCCTATGGCACTTCCACTTATGGTCCTATAGCATAGAGAAATTAAAATCAAAATCACACAGCCACCCCAAAATTTGGGATGGCTCTGTTTACAAGAACCTCATCTACGGTACAAGTTAAATATCCGAGAAAGCAAAAAATGGATAAAGAAGTTGTGGTACGCACGTACAATGGAATATCACTCAGTAATGAAACCTACGTCATCAGGCCCGTAGCGGCATAATGAGTGGATTCAGGTACGATGATTCTACGAGAAATAAGTCACACAGAAAAAGAAACATCATAAGATATCACTAATACACGGAATGTAAACTTGGCCACACATGAACTGAATTACAAAACAGAACAGGGTCTCAAATTTAGAAAACCAACTTATGTTTGCTTATGGGGAAAGGTGAGTTGGGGTGCTGCATAAAAGTAGAGATTGAAATTAGCACAGATACCATTCCATAAGCCAAATATATAATAGACAATACCTACTCCTTGCTCAACGAAATGGACTCAACACCCCATATTCAACGCCTGGCAAGATACCTGACAATTAAGAATCTTAAAACCCATGGATTTATATGTCTCCATAAGGAAATAAAGCGTGTGTACAGCGGCCTAAATGCAGCAGTGAAAATCCGATAAATCCCATTATAAAAATAAATTTCAAAAACAAAACACAATGACAGTGAAATAGAGAGCAATTCTTAAATAATTCATTCAGGGCTTGTGATGCAACCTGGATTTACCACATCTACACCCAGAGCTGGGTGAGACATAAGGCTGCGCACTTCGGGCTGATAGCATTGGTTAGCTTCGGTGACCAAACGCAGACCCTTTGAAGTCATACTGCATGGTACCCATTCCATGGGTCCCAACTCTCCACGTTTAAGGGATTCTTCCTTCAGCTAAAACATGCATGGGAAACCCAGAGTATGGTCCACCGTGTGATTGGGAAACGTTTTCAAATGCATCTCAGTTTTCGAACCCTGGTACTCGGGTTCACCATTCCAGACGCTTTACTAACATTCTCCCCTCTTGGAGAGTCAGTGCCTTTAACGTCCTGTTTGGCACAGTTTGCAATTTCTGCGCAAGATGAACAGGAATAGGGAGAACCAATGAGAGACTAGCTGTAGGTGTCTGCACGGGCAAATGGAACGCTCATTTCCCACCAGGAAGAGGAATTAACCAAAGGCTCAGCGTGCCCTGCCGGAAACAGATTAGGGCCTGAAGCAATCCTGCGGTTTTGCGGCCAGATCACAAGAAAGCGTGTTGAGGAAAGGAGCTCAGGGGCACTGTAATTCACAAACCTGAAGAGTTATGAATGACAGCTATCGTCCAAAAATGTACTGAAGTAAGTCTTCGAAGAGGACTTGAAAGCGGGGCAGAATTTCAGGAAAACGATTTCAGGGGGTAGGCTGGAATTGCACTTAAAGCATAGGAAAAGAGGCAGAATGTCGACAATGATGCACTTGGCCAAAAAGGGCGTATGCGTTTTTTCCTGAATATATTCAGGAAAAAACGCATACGCCCTTTTTGGCCAACCAGGTCGGCGTGTAAAAGAAATCTGCACTACAGTGAAGTCTCACTGCCCAGCGGTGAAAAGGGCCATCTGAAAAACGTGTAAAATCCAGAAAGGCAGGACAGGTCATGGAGAACAAGGAGCCTTGTCATGCTGATGGGCGGGGTGTAAATTGCCAACAGCCACTCTGGAGAAGTGTATGGTGTTTCCTGAAACACGTAGGAAACAAAGCAACACAGCCTATGGCACTTCCACTTATGGTCCTATAGCTTAGGGAAATTAAAATCAAAAACACACAGCCACCCCAAAGTTTGGGATGGCTCTGTTTACAAGAACCTCGTCTACAGTACAAGTTAAATATCCGAGAGAGCAAAAAATGGATAAAGAAGTTGTGGTACGCACGTACAATGGAATATCACTCAGCAATGAAATCTAAGTCATCAGGCCCATGGCGGCATAATGAGTGGATTCAGGTACGATGATTTTACGAGAAATAAGTCACACAGAAAAAGAAATATCATAGGATATCACTAATACACGGAATGTAAACTTGCCTACACATGAACTGAATTACAAAACAGAACAGGGTCTCAAATTTAGAAAACCAACTTATGCTTGCATATGGGGAAAGTTGAGTTGGGGTGCTGCATAAAACCAGAGAGTGAAATTAGCACAGATACCTTTCCATAAGCTCAATATATAATAGACAAGACCTACTCCTTGCTCAATGAAATGGACTCAACACCCCATATTCAATGCCTCGGAAGATACCTGACAAGTAAGAATCTTAAAACCCATGGATTTATATGTCTCCATAAGGAAATCAAGCGTGTGTACAGCGGCCTAAACGCAGCAGTGAAAATCCGATAAGTCCCATTATCAAAATAAATTTCAAAAACAAAACACAATGACAGTGAAATAGAGAGCAATTCTTAAATAATTCATTCAGGGCTTGTGATGCACCTGGATTTACAACATCTACACCCAGAGCTGGGTGAGACATAAGGCTGGACACATCGGGCTGATAGTATTGGTGAGGTTCGTTGAGCAAACGCAGACCCTTTGAAGTCATACTGCACGGTACCCATTCCATGGGTCCCAACTCTCCACGTTTAAGGGATTCTTCCTTCAGCTAAAACATGCATGGGAAACCCAGAGTATGGTCCACCGTGTGATTGGGAAACGTTTTCAAATGCATCTCAGTTTTCGAACCCTGGTACTCGGGTTTAGCATTGCAGACGCTTTACTAACACTCTCCCCACTTGGAGAGTCAGGGACTTTAAACTCCTGTTTGGCACAGTTTGCAATTTCTGCGCAAGATGAACAGGAATAGGGAGAAGCAATGAGAGACTAGCTGTAGGTGTCTGCACTGGCAAATGGAACGCTCATTTCCCACCAGGAAGTGGAATTATCCAAAGACTCAGCGTGCCCTGCCAGAAACAGATTAGCGCCTTAAGCAATCCTGCGGTTTTGCAGCCAGCTCACAAGAAAGTGACTTGAAGAAAGGAGCTCAGGGCCACTGAAATTCACAAACCTGCAGAGTTATGAATGACAGCTATCGTCCAAAAATGTATTGAAGTAAGTCTTCGAAAAGGAGTTGAAAGCGGGGCAAAATTTCAGGAAAACGATTTCATTGGGTAGACTGGAATTGCACTTAAAGCATAGGAAAAGAGGCAGAATGTCCACAATGATGCACTTGGCCAAAAAGGGCGTATGCGTTTTTTCCTGAATATATTCAGGAAAAAACGCATACGCCCTTTTTGGCCAACCAAGCAGGCGTGTAAAGGAAATCTGCACTACAATGAAGTCTCACTGCTCCCCAATCAAAAGGGCCATCTGAAAAAAGTGTAAAATCTTGAAAGGCAGAACAGGTCATGGAGAACAGGGAGCCTAGTTATGCTGATGTGCGGGATATAAATTGCCAACAGCCACTCTGGAGAAGTGTATAGTGTTTCCTGAAACACGTAGGCAACAAATCAACACAGCCTATGGCACTTCCACTTATGGTCCTATAGCTTAGGGAAATTAAAATCAAAAACACCCAGCCACCCCAAAATTTGGGACGGCTCTGTTTACAAGAACGTTGTCTATGGTACAAGTTAAATATCCGAGAAAGCAAAAAATGGATAAAGAAGTTGTGATACGCACGTACAATGGAATATCACTCAGCAATGAAATCTACGTCATCAGGCCCGAAGCGCCATAATGAGTGGATTCAGTTACGATGATTCTATGAGAAATAAGTCTCACAGAAAAAGTAACATCATAAGATATGACTAATACACGGAATGTAAACTTGGCTACATATGAACTGAATTACAAAACAGAAAATGGTCTCAAATTGAGAAAATCAACTTATGCTTTCTATGCGGAAAGTTCAGTTGGGGTGCTGCATAAAACCAGAGATTGAAATTAGCACAGATACCGTTCCATAAGCCAAATATATAATAGACAAGACCTACTCCTTGCTCAACGAAACGGACGCAACGCCTGGGACTATACCTGACAAGTAAGAATCTTAAAATCCATGGATTTATATGTCTCCATAAGGAAGTCAAGCGTGTGTACAGCGGCCTAAATGCAGCAGTGAAAATCCGATAAATCCCATTATCAAAATAAATTTCAAAAACAAAACACAATGACAGTGAAATAGAGAGCAATTCTTAAATAATTCATACAGGGATTGTGATGCAACCTGGAATTACCACATCTACACCCAGAGCTGGGTGAGACATAAGGCTGGACCCTTCGGGCTGAAAGCATTGGTGAGGTTCGGTGAGCAAACGCAGACCTCTTGAAGTCATACTGCATGGTACCCATTCCAAGGGTCCCAACTCTCCATGTTTAAGGGATTCTTCCTTGAGCTAAAACATGCATGTTAAACCCAGAGTATTGTCCACCATGTGATTGGGAAACGTTTTCAAATGCATCTCAGTTTTCGTCCTCTGGTACTCGGGTTCACAATTCCAGACGCTTTACTAACACTCTCCCCACTTGGAGAGTCAGTGCCTTTAACCTCCTGTTTGGAACAGTATGCAATTTCTGCGCAAGATGAACAGGCATAGGGAGAACCAATGAGAGACTAGCTGTTAGTGTCTGCACGGGCAAATTGAACGATCATTTCCCACCAGGAAGGGGAATTAACCAAAGGCTCAGCATGCCCTGCCGGAAAGAGACTTTGGGCTGAAGGAATCCTGCGGTTTTGCGGCCAGCTCACAAGAAAGCGAGTTGAAGACATGAGCTCAGGGGCACTGTAATTCACAAACGTGCAGAGTTATGAATGACAGTTATCGTCCAAAAATGTATTGAAGTAAGTCTTCAAAGAGGACTTGAAAGCGGGGCAGAATTTCAGGAAAACGATTTCGGGGGTAGACTGGAATTGTACTAAAAGCATAGGAAAAGAGGCAGAATGTCGACAACGATGCACTTGGCCAAAAAGGGCGTATGCGTTTTTTCCTGAATATATTCAGGAAAAAACGCAAACGCCCTTTTTGGCCAACCAAGCAAGCGTGTAAAGGAAATCTGCACTACAATGAAGTCTCACTGCCCCCCCGGTCAAAAGGGCCATCTGAAAAAAGTGTAAAATCCAGAAAGGCAGGACAGGTCATGGAGAACAGGGAGCCTTGTCATGCTGATGGGTGGGATGTAAATTACCAACAACCACTCTGGAGAAGTGTATGGTGTTTCCAGAAACACGTAGGAAACAAAGCAACACAGCCTATGACACTTCCACTTATGGTCCTATAGCTTAGGGAAATTAAAATCAAAAACACACAGCCACCCCAGAGTTTGGGACGGCTCTGTTTACAAGAACCTCGTCTACGGTACAAGTAAAATATCCCAGAAAGTAAAAAATGGATAAAGAAGTTGTGGTACGCACGTACAATGGAATATCACTCAGCAATAAAATCTACGTCATCAGGCCCGTAGCAGCATAATGAGTGGATTCAGGTATGATGATTCTACGAGAAATAAGTCACACAGAAAAAGAAACATCATAAGATATCACTAATACACGGAATGTAAACTTGGCTACCCATGAACTGAATTACAAAACAGAACAGGGTCTCAAATTTAGAAAACCAACTTATGCTTGCTTATGGGGAAAGGTGAGTTGGGGTGCTGCATAAAACCAGAGATTGAAATTAGCACAGATACCGTTCCATAAGCCAAATATATAATAGACAAGACCTACTCCTTGCTCAACTAAATGGACTCAACACCCCATATTCAACGCCTGGCAAGATACCTGACAAGTAAGAATCTTAAAACCCATGGATTTATATGTCTCCATAAGGAAATCAAGCGTGTGTACAGCGGCATAAACGCAGCAGTGAAAATCCGATAAATCCCATTATCAAAATAAATTTCAAAAACAAAACAAAATGACAGTGAAATAGAGAGCAATTCTTAAATAATTCATTCAGGGCTTGTGATGCAACCTGGATTTCCCACATCTACACCCAGAGCTGGGTGAGACATAAGGCTGGACACTTCGGGCTGATAGCATTGGTGAGGTTCGGTGAGCAAACGCAGACCCTTTGAAGTCATACTGCATGGTACCCATTCCATGGGTTCCAAATTTCCAGGTTTAAGGGATTCTTCCTTCAGCTAAAACATGCATGGGAAACCCATAGTATGGTCCACCGTGTGATTGGGAAACGTTTTCAAATGCATCTCAGTTTTCGTCCCCTGGTACTCGGGTTCACCATTCCAGACGCTTTACTAACACTCTCCCCACTTGGAGAGTCAGTGCCTTTAACCTCCTGTTTGGCACAGTTTGCAATTTCTGCGCAAGATGAACAGGCATAGGGAGAACCAATGAGAGACTAGCTGTTGGTGTCTGCACGGGCAAATTGAACGATCATTTCCCACCAGGAAGTGGAATTAACCAAAGGCTCAGCGTGCCCGGCCGGAAACATATTACGGCCTGAAGCAATCCTGCGGTTTTGCGGCCAGCTCACAAGAAAAGGAGTTGAAGAAAGGAGCTCAGGGGCACTGTAATTCACAAACCTGCAGAGTTATGAATGACAGCTATCGTTCAAAAATGTACTGAAGTAAGTCTTCAAAGAGGACTTGAAAGCGGGGCAGAATTTCAGGAAAACGATTTCAGGGGGTAGACTGGAATTGCACTTAAAGCATAGGAAAAGAGGCAGAATGTCGACAATGATGCACTTGGCCAAAAAGGGCGTATGCGTTTTTTCCTGAATATATTCAGGAAAAAACGCATACGCACTTTTTGGCCAACCAAGCAAGCGTGTAAAGGAAATCTGCACTACAATGAAGTCTCACTGCCCCCCGGTCAAAAGGGCCATCTGAAAAAAGTGTAAAATCCAGAAAGGCAGGACAGGTCTTGGAGAACAGGGAGCCTTGTTATGCTGATGGGCGGGATGTAAATTGCCAACAGCCACTCTGGAGAAATGTATGGTGTATCCTGAAATACGTAGGAAACAAAGCAACACAGCCTATGTAACTTCCACTATGGTCCTATAGCTTAGGGTAATTAAAATCACAAACACACAGCCACCCCAAAGTTTGGGATGGCTCTGTTTACAAGAACCTTGTCTACGGTACAAGTTAAATATCTGAGAAAGGAAAAAATGGATAAAGAAGTTCTGGTACGCACGTACAATGGAATATCACTCAGCAAAGAAATCTACGTCTTCAGGCCCATAGCGGCATAATGAGTGGATTCAGGTACGATGATTCTACGAGACATACGTCACACAGAAAAAGAAACATCATAATATATAAGTAATACACGGAATGTAAACTTGGCTACACATAAACTGAATTACAAAACAGAACAGGATCTCAAATTTAGAAAACCAACTTATGCTTGCTAATGGGGAAAGGTGAGTTGGGGTGCTGCATAAAACCAGAGATTGAAATTAGCACAGATACCGTTCCATAAGCCAAATATATAATAGACAAGACCTACTCCTTGCTCAACGAAATGGACTCAACACCCCATATTCAACGCCTGGCAAGATACTTGACAAGTAAGAATCTTAAAACCCATGGATTTATATGTCTCCATAAGGAAATCAAGCGTGTGTACAGCGGCCTAAACGCAGCAGTGAAAATCCGATAAATCCCATTATCAAAATAAATTTCAAAAACAAAACACAATGACAGTGAAATAGAGAGCAATTCTTAAATAATTCATTCAGGGCTTGTGTTGCAACCTGGATTTACCACATCTACACCCAGAGCTGGATGAGACATAAGGCTGGACACTTCGGGCTGATAGCATTGGTGAGGTTCGTTGAGCAAACGCAGACCCTTTGAAGTCATACTGCATGGTACCCATTCCATGGGTCCCAACTCTCCAGGTTTAAGGGATTCTTCCTTCAGCTAAAACATGCATGGGAAACCCAGAGTATGGTCCAACATGTGATTGGGAAACGTTTTAAAATGCATCTCAGTTTTCGTCCCCTGGTACTCGGGTTCAACATTTGAACGCTTTACTAACACTCTCCCCACTTGGAGAGTCAGTTCCATTAACCTCCTGTTTGGCACAGTTTGCAATTTCTGTGCAAGATGAACAGGAATAGGGAAAAGCAATGAGAGATTAGCTGTTGGTGTCTGCACGGGCAAATTGAACGCTCATTTCCCACCAGGAAGAGGAATTAACCAAAGGCTCAGCGTGCCCGGCCGGAAACATATTAGGGCCTGAAGCAATCCTGCGGTTTTGCGGCCAGCTCACAAGAAAACGAGTTGAAGAAATGAGCTCAGGGGCACTGTAATTCACAAACCTGCAGAGTTATGAATGACAGCTATCGTCCAAAAATGTACTGAAGTAAGTCTTCAAAGAGGACTTGAAAGCGGGGCAGAATTTCAGGAAAACGATTTCAGGGGGTAGACTGGAATTGCACTTAAAGCGTAGGAAAAGAGGCAGAATGTCAACAATGATGCACTTGGCCAAAAAGGGCGTATGCGTTTTTTCCTGTATATATTCAGGAAAAAACGCATACGCACTTTTTGGCCAACCAAGCAAGCGTGTAAAGGAAATCTGCACTACAATGAAGTCTCACGGCCCCCCGGTCAAAAGGGCCATCTGAAAAAAGTGTAAAATCCAGAAAGGCAGGACAGGTCATGGAGAACAGGGAGCCTTGTCATGCTGATGGGGGGGATGTAAATTGCCAACAACCACTCTGGAGAAGTGTATGGTTTTTCCAGAAACACATAGGAAACAAAGCAACACAGCCTATGGCACTTCCACTTATGGTCCTATAGCTTAGGGAAATTAAAATCAAAAACACACAGCCACCCCAGAGTTTGGGACGGCTCTGTTTACAAGAACCTCGTCTACGGTACAAGTAAAATATCCCAGAAAGCAAAAAATGGATAAAGAAGTTGTGGTACGCACGTACAATGGAATATCACTCAGCAAAGAAATCCACGTCATCAGGCCCGTAGCGGCATAATGAGTGGATTCAGGTACGATGATTCTACGAGACATACGTCACACAGAAAAAGAAACATCATAAGATATCACTAATACACGGAATGTAAAGTTGGCTACACATGAACTGAAATACAAAACAGAACAGGGTCTCAAATTTAGAAAACCAACTTATGCTTGCTTATGGGGAAAGGTGAGTTGGGGTGCTGCATAAAACCAGAGATTGAAATTAGCATAGATACCGTTCCATAAGCCAAATATATAATAGACAAGCCCTACTCCTTGCTCAACGAAATGGACTCAACACCCCATATTCAACGCCTGGCAAGATACCTGACAAGTAAGAATCTTAAAACCCATGGATTTATATGTCTCCATAAGGAAATCAAGCGTGTGTACAGCGGCCTAAACGCAGCAGTGAAAATCCGATAAATCCCATTATCAAAATAAATTTCAAAAACAAAACACAATGACAGTGAAATAGAGAGCAATTCTTAAATAATTCATTCAGGGCTTGTGATGCAACCTGGATTTACCACATCTACACCCAGAGCTGGGTGAGACATAAGGCTGGACCCTTCGGGCTGATAGCATTGGTGAGGTTCGGTGAGCAAACGCAGACCCTTTGAAGTCATACTGCATGGTACCCATTCCATGGGTCCCAACTCTCCAGGTTTAAGGGATTCTTCCTTCAGCTAAAACATGCATGGGAAACCCACAGTACAGTGCACTGTGTGACCGGGAAACGTTTTCAAATGCATCTCAGTTTTCGTCCCCTGGTACTCGGGTTCACCATTCCAGACGCTTTACTAACACTCTCCCCACTTGGAGAGTCAGTGCCATTAACCTCCTGTTTGGCACAGTGTGCAATTTCTGTGCAAGATGTACAGGAATAGGGAGAACCAATGAGAGACTAGCTGTAGGTGCCTGCACGGGCAAAAGGAACACTCATTTCTGACCAGGAAGAGGAATTAAACAAAGGCTCAGCAGGCCCTGCCGGAAAGAGATTATGGCCTGAAGCAATCCTGCGGTTTTGCGGCCAGCTCACAAGAAAGCGAGTTGAAGACATGAGCTCAGGGGCACTGTAATTCACAAACCTGCAGAGTTATGAATGACAGCTATCGTCCAAAAATGTATTGAAGTAAGTCTTCGAAGAGGACTTGTAAGTGGGGCAGAATTTCAGGAAAACGATTTCAGGGGGTAGACTGGAATTGTACTAAAAGCATAGGAAAAGTGGCAGAATGTCGACAACGATGCACTTGGCCAGAAAGGGCGTATGCGTTTTTTCCTGAATATATTCAGGAAAAAACGCATACGCCTTTTTTGCCAACCAAGCAAGCGTGTAAAGGAACTCTGCACTACAAGGAAGTCTCACTGCCCCCCCGGTCAAAAGGGCCATCTGAAAAAAGTGTAAAATCCAGAAAGGCAGGACAGGTCATGGAGAACAGGGAGCCTTGTCATCCTGATGGGCGGGATGTAAATTGCCAACAACCACTCCGGAGAAGTGTATGGTGTTTCCAGAAACACGAAGGAAACAAAGCAACACAGCCTATGGCACTTCCACTTATGGTCCTATAGCTTAGGGAAATTAAAATCAAAAACACACAGCCACCCCAGAGTTTGGGACGGCTCTGTTTACAAGAACCTCGTCTACGGTACAAGTAAAATATCCCAGAAAGTAAAAAATGGATAAAGATGTTGTGGTACGCACGTACAATGGAATATCACTCAGCAATGAAATCTACGTCATCAGTCCCGTAGCGGCATAATGAGTGGATTCAGGTACGATGATTCTACGAGAAATAAGTCACACAGAAAAAGAAACATCATAAGATATCACTAATACACGGAATGTAAACTTGACTACACATGAACTGATATACAAAACAGAACAGGGTCTCAAATTTAGAAAACCAACTTATGCTTGCTTATGCGGAAAGGTGAGTTGGGGTGCTGCATAAAACCAGAGATTGAAATTAGCACAGATACCTTTCCATAAGCTAAATATATAATAGACAAGACCTACTCCTTGCTCAACGAAATGGACTCAACACCCCATATTCAACGCCTGGGAAGATACCTGACAAGTAAGAATCTTAAAACCCATGGATTTATATGTCTCCATAAGGAAATCAAGCGTGTGTACAACGGCCTAAACGCAGCAGTGAAAATCCGATAAATCCCATTATCAAAATAAATTTCAAAAACAAAACACAATGACAGTGAAATAGAGAGCAATTCTTAAATAATTCATTCAGGGCTTGTGATGCAACCTGGATTTCCCACATCTACACCCAAAGCTGGGTGAGACATAAGGCTGGACACTTCGGGCTGATAGCATTGGTGAGGTTCGGTGAGCAAACGCAGACACTTTGAAGTCATACTGCATGGTACCCATTCCATGGGTCCCAACTCTCCAGGTTTAAGGGATTCTTCCTTCAGCTAAAACATGCATGGGAAACCCAGACTATCGTCCGCCGTGTGATTGGGAAACGTATTCAAATGCATCTCAATTTTCGTCCCCTGGTTCTCGGGTTCACCATTCCAGACGCTTTACTAACACTCTCCCCACTTGGAGAGTCAGTGCCTTTAACCTCCTGTTTGGCACAGTTTTCAATTTCTGCGCAAGATGAACAGGCATAGGGAGAACCAATGAGAGACTAGCTGTTGGTGTCTGCACGGGCAAATGGAACGCTCATTTCCCACCAGGAAGAGGAATTAACCAAAGGCTCAGCGTGCCCGGCCGGAAACAGATTAGGGCCTGAAGCAATCCTGCGGTTTTGCGGCCAGCTCACAAGAAAACGAGTTGAAGAAAGGAGCTCAGGGGCACTGTAATTCACAAACCTGCAGAGTTATGAATGACAGCTATCGTCCAAAAATATACTGAAGTAAGTCTTCAAAGAGGACTTGAAAGCGGGGCAGAATTTCAGGAAAACGATTTCAGGGGGTAGACTGGAATTGCACTTAAAGCATAGGAAAAGAGGCAGAATGTCGAAAATGATGCACTGGGCCAAAAAGGGCGAATGCGTTTTTTCCTGAATATATTCAGGAAAAAACGCATACGCCCTTTTTGGCCAACCAAGCAAGCGTGTAAAGAAATCTGCACTACAATGAAGTCTCACTGCCCCCCGGTCAAAAGGGCCATCTGAAAAAAGTGTAAAATCCAGAAAGACAGGACAGGTCATGGAGAACAGGGAGCCTTGTTATGCTGATGGGCGGGATGTAAATTACCGACAGCCACTCTGGAGAAATGTATGGTATATCCTGAAACACGTAGGAAACAAAGCAACACAGCCTATGTCACTTCCACTTATGGTCCTATAGCTTAGGGAAATTA
Organism: Delphinapterus leucas; assembly: GCF_059928025.1. Taxonomy (NCBI): domain Eukaryota; kingdom Metazoa; phylum Chordata; class Mammalia; order Artiodactyla; family Monodontidae; genus Delphinapterus; species Delphinapterus leucas. The sequence goes on from NW_028322267.1 coordinate 910,853, forward strand.
AAATCAAAAACACACAGCCACCCCAAAGTTTGGGACGGCTCTGTTTACAAGAACCTTGTCTACGGTACAAGTGAAATATTCGAGAAAGGAAAAAATGGATAAAGAGTTTCTGGTACGCACGTACAATGGAATATCACTCAGCAAAGAAATCTACGTCTTCAGGCCCATAGCGGCATAATGAGTGGATTCAGGTACGATGATTCTACGAGAAATAAGTCACACAGAAAAAGAAACATCATAATATATCACTAATACACGGAATGTAAACTTGGCTACACATGAAGTGAATTACAAAACAGAACAGGGTCTCAAATTTAGAAAACCAACTTATGCTTGCATATGGGGAAAGGTGAGTTGGCGTGCTGCATCAAACCAGAGATTGAAATTAGCACAGATACCGTTCCATAAGCCAAATATATAATAGACAAGCCCTACTCCTTGCTCAACGAAATGGACTCAACACCCCATATTCAACGCCTTGCAAGATACCTGACAAGTAAGAATCTTAAAACCCATGGATTTATATGTCTCCATAATGAAATCAAGCGTGTGTACAACGGCCTAAATGCAGCAGTGAAAATCCGATAAATCCCATTATCAAAATAAATTTCAAAAACAAAACACAATGACAGTGAAATAGAGAGCAATTCTTAAATAATTCATTCAGGGCTTGTGATTCAACCTGGATTTACCACATCTACACCCAGAGCTGGGTGAGACATAAGGCTGGACACTTCGGGCTGATAGCATTGGTGAGGTTCGGTGAGCAAACGCAGACCCTTTGAAGTCATACTGCATGGTACCCATTCCATGGGTCCCAACTCTCCAGGTTTAAGGGATTCTTCCTTCAGCTAAAACATGCATGGGAAAATCACAGTACAGTGCACTGTGTGACCGGGAAACGTTTTCAAATACATATCAGTTTTCGTCCCCTGGTACTCGGGTTCACCATTCCAGACGCTTTACTAACACTCTCCCCACTTGGAGAGTCAGTGCCATTAACCTCCTGTTTGGACAGTTTGCAATTTCTGCGTAAGATGTACAGGAATAGGAAGAACCAATGAGAGACTAGCTGTAGGTGCCTGCACGGGCAAAAGGAACGCTCATTTCCGACAAGGAAGAGGAATTAAACAAAGGCTCAGCATGCCCTGCCGGAAAGAGATTATGGCCTGAAGCAATCCTGCGGTTTTGCGGACAGCTCACAAGAAAACGAATTGAAGACATGAGCTCAGGGGCACTGTAATTCACAAACCTGCAGAGTTATGAATGACAGCTATCGTCCAAAAATGTATTGAAGTAAGTCTTCGAAGAGGACTTGAAAGCGGGGCAGAATTTCAGGAAAACGATTTCAGGGGGTAGACTGGAATTGTACTAAAAGCATAGGAAAAGAGGCAGAATGTCGACAACGATGCACTTGGCCAAAAAGGGCGTATGCGTTTTTTCCTGAATATATTCTGGAAAAAACGCATACGCACTTTTTGGCCAACCAAGCAAGCGTGTAAAGGAAATCTGCACTACAATGAAGTCTCACTGCCCCCCCGGTCAAAAGGGCCATCTGAAAAAAATGTAAAATCCAGAAAGGCAGGACAGGTCATGGAGAACAGGGAGCCTTGTCATGCTGATGGGCGGGATGTAAATTGCCAACAACCACTCTGGAGAAGTGTATGGTGTTTCCAGAAACACGTAGGAAACAAAGCAACACAGCCTATGTCACTTCCACTTATGGTCCTATAGCTTAGGGAAATTAAAATCAAAAACACACAGCCACCCCAGAGTTTGGGACGGCTCTGTTTACAAGAACCTCGTCTACGGTACAAGTAAAATATCCCAGAAAGTAAAAAATGGATAAAGAAGTTGTGGTACGCACGTACAATGGAATATCACTCAGCAATGAAATCTACGTCATCAGGCCCGTAGCGGCATAATGAGTGGATTCAGGTATGATGATTCTACGAGAAATAAGTCACACAGAAAAAGAAACATCATAAGATATGACTAATACACGGAATGTAAACTTGGCTGCCCATGAACGGAATTACAAAACAGAACAGGGTCTCAAATTTAGAAAAGCAACTTATGCTTGCTTATGGGGAAAGGTGAGTTGGGGTGCTGCATAAAACCAGAGATTGAAATTAGCACAGATACCGTTCCATAAGCCAAATATATAATAGACAAGACCTACTCCTTGCTCAACGAAATGGACTCAACACCCCATATTCAACGCCTGGCAAGATACCTGAAAAGTAAGAATCTTAAAACCCATGGATTTATATGTCTCCATATGGAAATCAAGCGTGTGTACAGCGGCCTAAACGCAGCAGTGAAAATCCGATAAATCCCATTATCAAAATAAATTTCAAAAACAAAACAAAATGACAGTGAAATAGAGAGCAATTCTTACATAATTCATTCAGGGCTTGTGATGCAACCTGGATTTACCACATCTACACCCAGAGCTGGGTGAGACATAAGGCTGGACACTTCGGGCTGATAGCATTGGTGAGGTTCGGTGAGCAAACGCAGACCCTTTGAAGTCATACTGCATAGTACCCATTTCATGGGTCCCAACTCTCCAGGTTTAAGGGATTCTTCCTTCAGCTAAAACATGCATGGGAAACCCATAGTATGGTCCACCGTGTGATTGGGAAATGTTTTCAAATGCATCTCAGTTTTCGTACCCTGGTACTCGGGTTCACCATTCCAGACGCTTTACTAACACTCTCCCCACTTGGAGAGTCAGTGCATTTAACCTCCTGTTTGGCACACTTTGCAATTTCTGCGCAAGATGAACAGGAATAGGGAGAAGCAATGAGAGACTAGCTGTAGGTGTCTGCACGGGCAAATGGAACGCTCATTTCCCACCAGGAAGAGGAATTAACCAAAGGCTCAGCGTGCCCTGCCGGAAACAGATTAGGGCCTGAAGCAATCCTGCGGTTTTGCGGCCAGCTCACAAGAAAGCGAGTTGAGGAAAGGAGCTCAGGGGCACTGTAATTCACAAACCTGCAGAATTATGAATGACAGTTATCGTCCAAAAATGTATTGAAGTAAGTCTTTGAAGAGGACTTGAAAGTGGGGCAGAATTTCAGGAAAACGATTTCAGGGGGTAGACTGGATTTGCACTTAAAGCATAGGAAAAGAGGCAGAATGTCGACAATGATGCACTTGGCCAAAAAGGGCGTATGCGTTTTTTCCTGAATATATTCAGGAAAAAACGCATACGCACTTTTTGGACAACCAAGCCGGCATGTAAAGGAAATCTGCACTACAATGAAGTCTCTCTGCCCCCCGGTCTAAAGGGCCATCTGAAAAAAGTGTAAACTCCAGAAAGGCAGGAGGGGTCATGGAGAACAGGGAGCCTTGTTATGCTCATGGGCGGGATGTAAATTTCCAACAGCCACTCTGGAGAAGTGTATGGTGTTTCCTGAAACACATAGGAAACAAAGCAACACAGCCTATGGCACTTCCACTTATGGTCCTATAGCTTAGGGAAATTAAAATCAAAAACACACAGCCACCCCAAAGTTTGGGACGGCTCTGTTTACAAGAACCTCGTCTACGGTACAATTTAAATATCTGAGAAAGCAAAAAATGGATAAAGATGTTGTGGTATGCACGTACAATGGAATATCACTCAGCAATGAAATCTACGTCATCAGGCCCGTAGCGGCATAATGAGTCGATTCAGGTACGATGATTCTACGAGAAATAAGTCACACAGAAAAAGAAACATCATAAGATATGACTAATACACGGAATGTAAACATGGCTATACATGAACTGAATTACAAAACAGAAAATGGTCTCAAATTGAGAAAATCAACTTATGCTTGCTTATGCGGAAAGGTGAGTTGGGGTGCTGCATCAAACCAGAGATTGAAATTAGCACAGATACCGTTCCATAAGCCAAATATATAATAGACAACACCTATTCCTTGATCAACGAAACGGACTCAACGAGTGGGAAGATACCTGACAAGTAAGAATCTTAAAACCTATGGATTTATATGTCTCCATAAGGAAATCAAGCGTGTGTACAGCGGCCTAAACGCAGCAGTGAAAATCCGATAAATCCCATTATCAAAATAAATTTCAAAAACAAAACACAATGACAGTGAAATAGAGAGCAATTCTTAAATAATTCATTCAGGGCTTGTGATGCAACCTGGATTTACCACATCTACACCCAGAGCTGGGTTAGACATAAGGCTGGACACTTCGTGCTGATAGCATTGGTGAGGTTCGGTGAGCAAACGCAGACCCTTTGAGGTCATAATGCATGGTACCCATTCCATGGGTCCCAACTCTCCAGGTTTAAGGGATTCTTCCTTCAGCTAAAACATGCATGGGAAACCCAGAATATGGTCCACCGTGTGATTGGGAAACGTTTTCAAATGCATCTCAGTTTTCGAACCCTGGTACTCGGGTTCACCATTCCAGACGCTTTACTAACACTCTCCCCACTTGGAGAGTCAGGGACTTTAACCTCCTGTTTGGCACAGTTTGCAAATTCTGCGCAAGATGAACAGGAATAGGGAGAACCAATGAGAGACTAGCTGTAGGTGTCTGCACGGGCAAATGGAACGCTCATTTCCCACCAGGAAGAGGAATTAACCAAAGGCTCAGCGTACCCTGCGAGAAAGAGATTAGGGCCTGAAGCAATCCTGCGGTTTAGCGGCCAGCTCACAAGAAAGCGAGTTGAAGAAAGGAGCTCAGGGGCAGTGTAATTCAGAAAACTTCAGAGTTATGAATGACAGCTATAGTCCAAAAATGTACTGAAGTAAGTCTTCGAAGAGGACTTGAAAGCGGGGAAGAATTTCAGGAAAACGATTTCAGGGGGTAGGCTAGAATTGCACTTAAAGCATAGGAAAAGAGGCAGAATGTCGACAATGATGCACTTGGCCAAAAAGGGCGTATGCGTTTTTTCCTGAATATATTCAGGAAAAAACGCATACGCACTTTTTGGCCAACCAAGCCGGCATGTAATGGAAATCTGCACTACAATGAAGTCTCTCTGCCCCCCGGTCAAAAGAGCCATTTGAAAAAAGTGTAAAATCCAGAAAGGCAGGACAGGTCATGGAGAACAGGGAGCCTTGTTATGCTGATGGGCGGGATGTAAATTGCCAACAGCCACTCTGGAGAAGTGTATGGTGTTTCCTCAAACACATAGGAAACAAAGCAACACAGCCTATGGCACTTCAACTTATTGTCCTATAGCTTAGGGAAATTAAAATCCAAAACACACAGCCACCCCAAAGTTTGGGATGGCTCTGTTTACAAGAACCTTGTCTACGGTACAAGTTAAATATCCGAGAAAGCAAAAAATGGATAAAGAAGTTGTGCCACGTACGTACAATGGAATATCACACAGCAGTGAAATCTACGTCATCAGGCCTGTAGTGGCATAATGAGTGGATTCAGGTACGATGATTCTCTGAGAAATAAGTCACACAGAATATGAAACATCATAAGATATCACTAATACACGGAAGGTAAACTTGGCTACACATGAACTGAATTACAAAGCAGAACAGGGTCTCAAATTTAGAAAACCAACTTATGCTTGCTTATGGGGAAAGGTGAGTTGGGGTGCTGCATAAAACCAGAGATTGAAATTAGCACAGATACCGTTCCATAAGCCAAATATATAATAGAAAAGACCTACTCCTTGCTCAACGAAATGGACTCAACACCCCATATTCAACGCGTGGGACGACACCTGACAAGTAAGAATCTTAAAACCCATGGATTTATATGTCTCCATAAGGAAATCAAGCGTGTGTACAGCGGCGTAAACGCAGCAGTGAACATCCGATAAATCCCATTATCAAAATGAATTTCAAAAACAAAACACAATGACAGTGAAATAGAGAGCAATTCTTAAATAATTCATTCAGGGCTTGTGATGCAACCTGGATTTACCACATCTACACCCAGAGCTGGGTGAGACATAAGGCTGGACACTTCGGGCTGATAGCATTGGTGAGGTTCGGTGAGCAAACGCAGACCCTTTGAAGTCATCCTGCATGGTACCCATTCCATGGGTCCCAACTCTCCAGGTTTAAGGGATTCTTCCTTCAGCTAAAACATGCATGGGAAACCCACAGTACAGTGCACTGTGTGACCGGGAAACGTTTTCAAATGCATCTCAGTTTTCGGCCCCTGGTACTCGGGTTCACCATTCCAGACGCTTTACTAACACTATCCCCACTTGGAGAGTCAGTGCCTTTAACCTCCTGTTTGGCACAGTTTGCAATTTCTGCGCAAGATGTACAGGAATAGGGAGAACCAATGACAGACTAGCTGTAGGTGCCTGCACGGGCAAATGGAACGCTCATTTCCGAACAGGAAGAGGAATTAAACAAAGGCTCAGCGTTCCCCCCCAGAAAGAGATTATGGCCTGAAGAAATCCTGCGGTTTTGCGGCCAGCTCACAAGAAAGAGAGTTGAAGAAAGGAGCTCAGGGGCACTGCAATTCACAAACCTGCAGAGTTATGAATGACAGCTATCGTCCAAAAGTGTATTGAATTAAGTCTTCAAAGAGGACATGAAAGCGGGGCAGAATTTCAGGAATACGATGTCAGGGGATAGACTGGAATTGCACTTATAGCATACGAAAAGAGGCAGAATGTCGACAATTATGCACTTGGCCAAAAAGGGCGTATGCGGTTTTTCCTGAATATATTCAGGTAAAAACGCATACGCCCTTTTTGGCCAAGGAAGCAAGCCTGTAAAGGAAATCTGCACTACAATGAAGTCTCACTGCCCCCCGGTCAAAAGGGCCATCTGAAAAAAGTGTATAATCCAGAAAGGCAGGACAGGTCATGGAGAACAGGGAGCCTTGTTATGCTGATGGGCGGGATGTAAATTGCCAACAACCACTCTGGAGAAGTGTATGGTGTTTCCAGAAACACGTAGGAAACAAAGCAACACAGCCTATGGCACTTACACTTATGGTCCTATAGCTTAGGGAAATTAAAATCAAAAACACACAGCCACCCCAAAATTTGGGACGGCTCTGTTTACAAGAACCTCGTCTACGGTACAAGTTAAATATCCGAGAAAGCAAAAAATGGATAAAGAAGTTGTGGTACGCACGTACAATGGAATATCACTCAGTAATGAAATCTACGTTATCAGGCCCGTAGCGGCATAATGAGTGGATTCAGGTACGATGATTCTACGAGAAATAAGTCACACAGAAAAAGAAACATCATAAGATATCACTAATACACGGAATGTAAACATGGCTACACATAAACTGAATTACAAAAGAGAACAGGGTCTCAAATTGAGAAAACCAACTTATGCTTGCTTATGGGGAAAGGTGAGTTGGGGTGCTGCATAAAACCAGAGATTGAAATTAGCACAGATACTGTTCCATAAGCCAAATATATAATAGACAAGACCTACTCCTTGCTCAACGAAATGGACTCAACACCTCATATTCAACGCCTGGGAAGATACCTGACAAGTAAGAATCTTAAAACCCATGGATTTATATGTCTCCATAAGGAAATCAAGCATGTGTACAGCGGCCTAAACGCAGTAGTGAACATCCGATAAATCCCATTATCAACATGAATTTCAAAAACAAAACACAATGACAGTGAAATAGAGAGCAATTCTTAAATCATTCATTCAGGGCTTGTGATGCAACCTCATTGACCACATCTACACCCAGAGCTGGGTGTGACATAAGGCCGGACACTTCGGGCTGATAGCATTGGTGAGGTTCGGTCAGCAACGCAGACCCTTTGAAGTCATACTGCATGGTACCCATTCTATGGATCCCAACTCTCCAGGTTTAATGGATTCTTCCTTCAGCTAAAACATGCATGGGAAACCCAGAGTATGGTCCAACGTGTGATTGGGAAACGTTTTCAAATGCATCTCAGTTTTCGCCCCTGGTACTCAGGTTCACCATTCCATACGCTTTACTAACACTCTCCCCACTTGGAGAGTCAGTGCCTTTAACCTCCTGTTTGGCACAGTTTGCAATTTCTGCGCAAGATGAACAGGAATAGGGAGAACCAATGAGAGACTAGATGTAGGTGTCTGCACGGGCAAATGGAACGCTCATTTCCCACCAGGAAGAGGAATTAACCAAAGGCTCAGCGTGCCCTGCCAGAAAGAGATTATGGCGTGAAGCAATCCTGCGGTTTTGCGGCCAGCTCACAAGAAAGCGAGTTGAAGAAAGGAGCTCAGGGGCAGTGTAATTCAGAAACCTGCAGAGTTATGAATGACACCTATCGTCCAAAAATGTATTGAAGTAAGTCTTCGAAGAGGACTTGAAAGCGGGGCAGAATTTCAGGAACACGATTTCACGGGGTAGACTGGAATTGCACTTAAAGCATAGGAAAAGAGGCAGAATGTCGACAATGATGCACTTGGCCAAAAAGGGCATATGCGGTTTTTCCTGAATATATTCAGGTAAAAACGCATACGCCCTTTTTGGCCAAGGAAGAAAGCGTGTAAAGGAAATCTGCACTACAATGAAGTCTCACTGCCCCCCGGTCAAAAGGGCCATCTGAAAAAAGTGTAAAATCCAGAAAGGCAGGACAGGTCATGGAGAACAGGGAGCCTTGTTATGCTGATGGGCGGGATGTAAATTGCCAACAACCACTCTGGAGAAGTGTATGGTGTTTCCAGAAACACGTAGGAAACAAAGCAACACAGCCTATGGCACTTCCACTTATGGTCCTATAGCTTAGGGAAATTAAAATCAAAAACACACAACCACCCCAAAATTTGGGACGGGTCTGTTTACAAGAACCTCGTCTATGGTACAAGTTAAATATCCGAGAAAGCAAAAAATGGATAAAGATGTTGTGGTACGCACGTACAATGGAATATCACTCAGCAATGAAATCTACGTTATCAGGCCCGTAGCGGCATAATGAGTGGATTCAGGTACGATGATTCTACGAGAAATAAGTCACACAGAAAAAGAAACATCATAAGATATCACTAATACACGGAATATAAACTTGGCTACACATGAACTGAATTACAAAGCAGAAAAGGGTCTCAAATTTAGAAAACCAACTTATGCTTGCTTATGGGGAAAGGTGAGTTGGGGTGCTGCATAAAACCAGAGATTGAAATTAGCACAGATACCTTTCCATTAGCCAAATATATAATAGACAAGACCTACTCCTTTCTTAACCAAATGGATTCAACACCACATATTCAACGCCTGGGAAGATACCTGACAAGTAAGAATCTTAAAACCCATGGATTTATATGTCTCCATAAGGAAATCAAGCGTGTGTACAGCAGCCTAAACGCAGCAGTGAACATCCAATAAATCCCATTATCAAAATGAATTTCAAAAACAAAACACAATGACAGTGAAATAGAGAGCAATTCTTAAATAATTCATTCAGGGCTTGTGATGCAACCTGGATTTACCACATCTACACCCAGAGCTGGGTGAGACATAAGGCTGGACACTTCGGGCTGATAGCATTGGTGAGGTTCGGTGAGCAAACGCAGACCCTTTGAAGTCATCCTGCATGGTACGCATTCCATGGGTCCCAACTCTCCAGGTTTAAGGGATTCTTCCTTCAGCTAAAACATGCATGGGAAACCCACAGTACAGTGCACTGTGTGACCGGGAAACGTTTTCAAATGCATCTCAGTTTTCGTCCCCTGGTACTCGGGTTCACCATTCCAGACGCTTTACTAACACTATCCCCACTTGGAGAGTCAGTGCCTTTAACCTCCTGTTTGGCACAGTTTGCAATTTCTGCGCAAGATGTACAGGAATAGGGAGAACCAATGAGAGACTAGCTGTAGGTGCCTGCACGGGCAAATGGAACGCTCATTTCCGAACAGGAAGAGGAATTAAACAAAGGCTCAGCGTTCCCCCCCGGAAAGAGATTATGGCCTGAAGCAATCCTGCGGTTTTGCGGCCAGCTCACAAGAAAGAGAGTTGAAGAAAGGAGCTCAGGGGCACTGCAATTCACAAACCTGCAGAGTTATGAATGACAGCTATCGTCCAAAAGTGTATTGAATTAAGTCTTCGAAGAGGACATGAAAGCGGGGCAGAATTTCAGGAATACGATGTCAGGGGATAGACTGGAATTGCACTTAAAGCATACGAAAAGAGGCAGAATGTCGACAATGATGCACTTGGCCAAAAAGGGCGTATGCGGTTTTTCCTGAATATATTCAGGTAAAAACGCATACGCCCTTTTTGGCCAAGGAAGAATGCGTGTAAAGGAAATCTGCACTACAATGAAGTCTCACTGCCCCCCGGTCAAAAGGGCCATCTGAAAAAAGTGTAAAATCCAGAAAGGCAGGACAGGTCATGGAGAACAGGGAGCCTTGTTATGCTGATGGGCGGGATGTAAATTGCCAACAACCACTCTGGAGAAGTGTATGGTGTTTCCAGAAACACGTAGGAAACAAATCAACACAGCCTATGGCACTTCCACTTATGGTCCTATAGCTTAGGGAAATTAAAATCAAAAACACACAACCACCCCAAAATTTGGGACGGGTCTGTTTACAAGAACCTCGTCTACGGTACAAGTTAAATATCCGAGAAAGCAAAAAATGGATAAAGATGTTGTGGTACGCACGTACAATGGAATATCACTAAGCAATGAAATCTACGTTATCAGGCCCGTAGCGGCATAATGAGTGGATTCAGGTACGATGATTCTACGAGAAATAAGTCACACAGAAAAAGAAACATCATAAGATATCACTAATACACGGAATATAAACTTGGCTACACATGAACTGAATTACAAAGCAGAACAGGGTCTCAAATTTAGAAAAGCAACTTATGCTTGCTTATGGGGAAAGGTGAGTTGGGGTGCTGCATAAAACCAGAGATTGAAATTAGCACAGATACTGTTCCATAAGCCAAATATATAATAGACAAGACCTACTCCTTGCTCAACGAAATGGACTCAACACCTCATATTCAACACCTGGGAAGATACCTGACAAGTAAGAATCTTAAAACCCATGGATTTATATGTCTCCATAAGGAAATCAAGCGTGTGTACAGCGGCCTAAACGCAGCAGTGAACATCCGATAAATCCCATTATCAACATGAATTTCAAAAACAAAACACAATGACAGTGAAATAGAGAGCAATTCTTAAATCATTCATTCAGGGCTTATGATGCAACCTCATTGACCACATCTACACCCAGAGCTGGGTGAGACATAAGGCCGGACACTTCGGGCTGATAGCATTGGTGAGGTTCGGTGAGCAACGCAGACCCTTTGAAGTCATACTGCATGGTACCCATTCTATGGGTCCCAAATCTCCAGGTTTAATGGATTCTTCCTTCAGCTAAAACATGCATGGGAAACCCAGAGTATGGTCCAACGTGTGATTGGGAAACGTTTTCAAATGCATCTCAGTTTTCGCCCCTGGTACTCAGGTTCACCATTCCATACGCTTTACTAACACTCTCCCCACTTGGAGAGTCAGTGCCTTTAACCTCCTGTTTGGCACAGTTTGCAATTTCTGCGCAAGATGAACAGGAATAGGGAGAACCAATGAGAGACTAGATGTAGGTGTCTGCACGGGCAAATGGAACGCTCATTTCCCACCAGGAAGAGGAATTAACCAAAGGCTCAGCGTGCCCTGCCAGAAAGAGATTATGGCGTGAAGCAATCCTGCGGTTTTGCGGCCAGCTCACAAGAAAGCGAGTTGAAGAAAGGAGCTCAGGGGCAGTGTAATTCAGAAACCTGCAGAGTTATGAATGACACCTATCGTCCAAAAATGTATTGAAGTAAGTCTTCGAAGAGTACTTGAAAGCGGGGCAGAATTTCAGGAACACGATTTCACGGGGTAGACTGGAATTGCACTTAAAGCATAGGAAAAGAGGCAGAATGTCGACAATGATGCACTTGGCCAAAAAGGGCGTATGCGTTTTTTCCTGAATATATTCAGGAATAAACGCATACGCCCTTTTTGGCCAACCAAGCAAGCGTGTAAAGGAAATCTGCACTACAATGAAGTCTCACTGCCCCCCGGTCAAAAGGGCCATCTGAAAAAAGTGTAAAATCCAGAAAGGCAGGACAGGTCATGGAGAACAGGGAGCCTTGTTATGCTGATGGGCGGGATGTAAATTGCCAACAACCACTCTGGAGAAGTGTATGGTGTTTCCAGAAACACGTAGGAAACAAAGCAACACAGCCTATGGCACTTCCACTTATGGTCCTATAGCTTAGGGAAATTAAAATCAAAAACACACAGCCACCCCAAAATTTGGGATGGCTCTGTTTACAAGAACCTCGTCTACGGTACAAGTTAAATATCCGAGAAAGCAAAAAATGAATAAAGAAGTTGTGGTACGCACGTACAATGGAATACCACTCAGCAATGAAATCTACATCATCAGGTCCCTATCGGCATAATGAGTGGATTCAGGTACGATAATTCTACGAGAAATAAGTCACACAGAATATGAAACATCATAAGATATCACTAATACACGGAATGTAACCTTGGCTACACATGAAATGAATTACAAAACAAAACAGGGTCTCAAATTTAGAAAACCAACTTATGCTTGCTTATGGGGAAAGTTGAGTTGGGGTGCTGCATAAAACCAGAGATTGAAATTAGCACACATACCGTTCCATAAGCCAAATATATAATAGACAAGACCTACACCTTACTCAACGAAATGGACTCAACACCCCATATTCAACACCTGGGAAGATACCTGACAAGTAAGAATCTTAAAACCCATGGATTTATATGTCTCCATAAGGAAATCAAGCGTGTGTACAGCGGCGTAAACGCAGCAGTGAACATCCGATAAATCCCATTATCAAAATGAATTTCAAAAACAAAACACAATGAGAGTGAAATAGAGAGCAATTCTTAAATAATTCATTCAGGGCTTGTGATGCAACCTGGAATTACCACATCTACACCCAGAGCTGGGTGAGACATAAGGCTGGACACTTCGGGCTGATAGCATTGGTGAGGTTTGGTGAGCAAACGCAGACCCTTTGAAGTCATCCTGCATGGTACCCATTCCATGGGTCCCAACTCTCCAGGTTTAAGGGATTCTTCCTTCAGCTAAAACATGCATGGGAAACCCACAGTACAGTGCACTGTGTGACCGGGAAATGTTTTCAAATGCATCTCAGTTTTCGTCCCCTGGTACTCGGGTTCATCATTCCAGACGCTTTACTAACACTATCCCCACTTGGAGAGTCAGTGCCTTTAACCTCCTGTTTGGCACAGTTTGCAATTTCTGCGCAAGATGAACAGGAATAGGGAGAACCAATGAGAGACTAGCTGTAGGTGTCTGCACGGGCAAATGGAACGCTCATTTCCCACCAGGAAGAGGAATTAAGCAAAGGCTCAGCGTTCCCCCCCAGGAAAGAGATTATGGCGTGAAGCAATCCTGCGGTTTTGCGGCCAGCTCACAAGAAAGCGAGTTGAAGAAAGGAGCTCAGGGGCAGTGTAATTCAGAAACCTGCAGAGTTATGAATGACACCTATCGTCCAAAAATGTATTGAAGTAAGTCTTCGAAGAGGACTTGAAAGCGGGGCAGAATTTCAGGAACACGATTTCACGGGGTAGACTGGAATTGCACTTAAAGCATAGGAAAAGAGGCAGAATGTCGACAATGATGCACTTGGCCAAAAAGGGCGTATGCGTTTTTTCCTGAATATATTCAGGAATAAACGCATACGCCCTTTTTGGCCAACCAAGCAAGCGTGTAAAGGAAATCTGCACTACAATGAAGTCTCACTGCCCCCCGGTCAAAAGGGCCATCTGAAAAAAGTGTAAAATCCAGAAAGGCAGGACAGGTCATGGAGAACAGGGAGCCTTGTTATGCTGATGGGCGGGATGTAAATTGCCAACAACCACTCTGGAGAAGTGTATGGTGTTTCCAGAAACACGTAGGAAACAAAGCAACACAGCCTATGGCACTTCCACTTATGGTCCTATAGCTTAGGGAAATTAAAATCAAAAACACACAGCCACCCCAAAATTTGGGATGGCTCTGTTTACAAGAACCTCGTCTACGGTACAAGTTAAATATCCGAGAAAGCAAAAAATGAATAAAGAAGTTGTGGTACGCACGTACAATGGAATACCACTCAGCAATGAAATCTACATCATCAGGTCCCTATCGGCATAATGAGTGGATTCAGGTACGATAATTCTACGAGAAATAAGTCACACAGAATATGAAACATCATAAGATATCACTAATACACGGAATGTAACCTTGGCTACACATGAAATGAATTACAAAACAAAACAGGGTCTCAAATTTAGAAAACCAACTTATGCTTGCTTATGGGGAAAGTTGAGTTGGGGTGCTGCATAAAACCAGAGATTGAAATTAGCACACATACCGTTCCATAAGCCAAATATATAATAGACAAGACCTACACCTTACTCAACGAAATGGACTCAACACCCCATATTCAACACCTGGGAAGATACCTGACAAGTAAGAATCTTAAAACCCATGGATTTATATGTCTCCATAAGGAAATCAAGCGTGTGTACAGCGGCGTAAACGCAGCAGTGAACATCCGATAAATCCCATTATCAAAATGAATTTCAAAAACAAAACACAATGAGAGTGAAATAGAGAGCAATTCTTAAATAATTCATTCAGGGCTTGTGATGCAACCTGGAATTACCACATCTACACCCAGAGCTGGGTGAGACATAAGGCTGGACACTTCGGGCTGATAGCATTGGTGAGGTTTGGTGAGCAAACGCAGACCCTTTGAAGTCATACTGCATGGTACCCATTCCATGGGTCCCAAATCTCCAGGTTTAAGGGATTCTTCCTTCAGCTAAAACATGCATGGGAAACGCAGAGTATCGACCGCCATGTGATTGGGAAACGTTTTCAAATGCATCACAGTTTTCGTCCCCTGGTACTCGGGTTCACCATTCCAGACGCTTTACTAACACTCTCCCCACTTGGAGAGTCAGTGCCTTTAACCTCCTGTTTGGCACAGTTTGCAATTTCTGCGCAAGATGAACAGGAATAGGGAGAACCAATGAGAGACTAGCTGTAGGTGTCTGCACGGGCAAATGGAATGCTCATTTCACACCAGGAAGAGGAATTAACCATATGCTCAGCCTGCCCTGCCGGAAACAGATTAGGGCCTGAAGCAATCCTGCGGTTTTGTGGCCAGCTCACAAGAAAGAGAGTTGAAGAAAGGAGCTCAGGGGCACTGTAATTCACAAACCTGCAGAGTTATGAATGACAGCTATTGTACAAAAATGTACTGAAGTAAGTCTTCGAAGAGGACTGGAAAGCGGGGCAGAATTTCAGGAAAATGATTTCAGGGGGCAGACTGGAATTGCACTTAAAGCATAGGAAAATAGGCAGAATGTCGACAATGATGCACTTGGCCATAAAGGGCGTATGCGTTTTTTCCTGAATATATTCAGAAAAAAAACGCATACGCCCTTTTTGGCCAACCCAGCAAGCGTGGAAAGGAAATCTGCACTACAATGAAGTCTCACTGCTCCCCGGTCAAAAGGGCCATCTGAAAAATGTGTAAAATCCAGAAAGGCAGGACAGGTCATGGAGAACAGGGAGCCTTGTTATGCTGATGGGTGGGATATAAATTGCCAACAGCCACTCTGGAGAAGTGTATGGTGTTTCCTGAAACACGTAGGAAACAAAGCAACACAGCCTATGGCACTTCCAAATATGGTCCTATAGCTTAGGGAAATTAAAATCAAAAACACACAGCCAGCCCAATGTTTGGGACGGCTCTGTTTACAAGAACCTCGTCTACGGTACAAGTTAAATATCCGAGAAAGCAAAAAATGGATAAAGAAGTTGTGGTACGCACGTACAATGGAATATCACTCAGCAATGAAATCTACGTCATCAGGTCCCTATCGGCATAATGAGTGGATTCAGGTACGATGATTCTACGAGAAAAAAGTCACAAAGAAAAAGAAACATCATAAGATATCACTAATACACGGAATGTAAACTTGGCTACACATAAACTGAATTACAAAACAGAACAGGGTCTCAAATTTAGAAAACCAACTTATGCTTGCTTATGGGGAAAGGTGAGTTGGGGTGCTGCATAAAACCAGAGATTGAAATTAGCACAGATACCGTTTCATAAGGCAAATATATAATAGACAAGACCTACTCCTTGCTCAACGAAATGGATTCAACACAACATATTCAACGCCTGGGAAGATACCTGACAAGTAAGAATCTTAAAACCCATGGATTTATATGTCTCCATAAGGAAATCAAGCATGTGTACAGCGGCCTAAACGCAGCAGTGAACATCCGATAAATCCCATTATCAAAATGAATTTCAAAAACAAAACACAATGACAGTGAAATAGAGAGCAATTCTTAAATAATTCATTCAGGGCTTGTGATGCAACCTGGATTTACCACATCTACACCCAGAGCTGGGTGAGACATAAGGCTGGACACTTCGGGCTGATAGCATTGGTGAGGTTCGGTGAGCAAACGCAGACCCTTTGAAGTCATCCTGCATGGTACCCATTCCATGGGTCCCAACTCTCCAGGTTTAAGGGATTCTTCCTTCAGCTAAAACATGCATGGGAAACCCACAGTACAGTGCACTGTGTGACCGGGAAATGTTTTCAAATGCATCTCAGTTTTCGTCCCCTGGTACTCGGGTTCATCATTTCAGACGCTTTACTAACACTATCCCCACTTGGAGAGTCAGTGCCTTTAACCTCCTGTTTGGCACAGTTTGCAATTTCTGCGCAAGATGAACAGGAATAGGGAGAACCAATGAGAGACTAGCTGTAGGTGTCTGCACGGGCAAATGGAACGCTCATTTCCCACCAGGAAGAGGAATTAAGCAAAGGCTCAGCGTTCCCCCCCTGGAAAGAAATTATGGCGTGAAGCAATCCTGCGGTTTTGCGGCCAGCTCACAAGAAAGCGAGTTGAAGAAAGGAGCTCAGGGGCAGTGTGATTCAGAAACCTGCAGAGTTATGAATGACACCTATCGTCCAAAAATGTATTGAAGTAAGTCTTCGAAGAGGACTTGAAAGCGGGGCAGAATTTCAGGAACACGATTTCACGGGGTAGACTGGAATTGCACTTAAAGCATAGGAAAAGAGGCAGAATGTCGACAATGATGCACTTGGCCAAAAAGGGCGTATGCGTTTTTTCCTGAATATATTCAGGAATAAACGCATACGCCCTTTTTGGCCAACCAAGCAAGCGTGTAAAGGAAATCTGCACTACAATGAAGTCTCACTGCCCCCCGGTCAAAAGGGCCATCTGAAAAAAGTGTAAAATCCAGAAAGGCAGGACAGGTCATGGAGAACAGGGAGCCTTGTTATGCTGATGGGCGGGATGTAAATTGCCAACAACCACTCTGGAGAAGTGTATGGTGTTTCCAGAAACACGTAGGAAACAAAGCAACACAGCCTATGGCACTTCCACTTATGGTCCTATAGCTTAGGGAAATTAAAATCAAAAACACACAGCCACCCCAAAATTTGGGATGGCTCTGTTTACAAGAACCTCGTCTACGGTACAAGTTAAATATCCGAGAAAGCAAAAAATGAATAAAGAAGTTGTGGTACGCACGTACAATGGAATACCACTCAGCAATGAAATCTACATCATCAGGTCCCTATCGGCATAATGAGTGGATTCAGGTACGATAATTCTACGAGAAATAAGTCACACAGAATATGAAACATCATAAGATATCACTAATACACGGAATGTAACCTTGGCTACACATGAAATGAATTACAAAACAAAACAGGGTCTCAAATTTAGAAAACCAACTTATGCTTGCTTATGGGGAAAGTTGAGTTGGGGTGCTGCATAAAACCAGAGATTGAAATTAGCACACATACCGTTCCATAAGCCAAATATATAATAGACAAGACCTACACCTTACTCAACGAAATGGACTCAACACCCCATATTCAACACCTGGGAAGATACCTGACAAGTAAGAATCTTAAAACCCATGGATTTATATGTCTCCATAAGGAAATCAAGCGTGTGTACAGCGGCGTAAACGCAGCAGTGAACATCCGATAAATCCCATTATCAAAATGAATTTCAAAAACAAAACACAATGAGAGTGAAATAGAGAGCAATTCTTAAATAATTCATTCAGGGCTTGTGATGCAACCTGGAATTACCACATCTACACCCAGAGCTGGGTGAGACATAAAGCTGGACACTTCGGGCTGATAGCATTGGTGAGGTTTGGTGAGCAAACGCAGACCCTTTGAAGTCATACTGCATGGTACCCATTCCATGGGTCCCAAATCTCCAGGTTTAAGGGATTCTTCCTTCAGCTAAAACATGCATGGGAAACGCAGAGTATCGACCGCCATGTGATTGGGAAACGTTTTCAAATGCATCACAGTTTTCGTCCCCTGGTACTCGGGTTCACCATTCCAGACGCTTTACTAACACTCTCCCCACTTGGAGAGTCAGTGCCTTTAACCTCCTGTTTGGCACAGTTTGCAATTTCTGCGCAAGATGAACAGGAATAGGGAGAACCAATGAGAGACTAGCTGTAGGTGTCTGCACGGGCAAATGGAACGCTCATTTCACACCAGGAAGAGGAATTAACCATATGCTCAGCCTGCCCTGCCGGAAACAGATTCGGGCCTGAAGCAATCCTGCGGTTTTGTGGCCAGCTCACAAGAAAGAGAGTTGAAGAAAGGAGCTCAGGGGCACTGTAATTCACAAACCTGCAGAGTTATGAATGACAGCTATTGTACAAAAATGTACTGAAGTAAGTCTTCGAAGAGGACTGGAAAGCGGGGCAGAATTTCAGGAAAATGATTTCAGGGGGCAGACTGGAATTGCACTTAAAGCATAGGAAAATAGGCAGAATGTCGACAATGATGCACTTGGCCATAAAGGGCGTATGCGTTTTTTCCTGAATATATTCAGAAAAAAAACGCATACGCCCTTTTTGGCCAACCCAGCAAGCGTGGAAAGGAAATCTGCACTACAATGAAGTCTCACTGCTCCCCGGTCAAAAGGGCCATCTGAAAAATGTGTAAAATCCAGAAAGGCAGGACAGGTCATGGAGAACAGGGAGCCTTGTTATGCTGATGGGTGGGATATAAATTGCCAACAGCCACTCTGGAGAAGTGTATGGTGTTTCCTGAAACACGTAGGAAACAAAGCAACACAGCCTATGGCACTTCCAAATATGGTCCTATAGCTTAGGGAAATTAAAATCAAAAACACACAGCCAGCCCAATGTTTGGGACGGCTCTGTTTACAAGAACCTCGTCTACGGTACAAGTTAAATATCCGAGAAAGCAAAAAATGGATAAAGAAGTTGTGGTACGCACGTACAATGGAATATCACTCAGCAATGAAATCTACGTCATCAGGTCCCTATCGGCATAATGAGTGGATTCAGGTACGATGATTCTACGAGAAAAAAGTCACAAAGAAAAAGAAACATCATAAGATATCACTAATACACGGAATGTAAACTTGGCTACACATAAACTGAATTACAAAACAGAACAGGGTCTCAAATTTAGAAAACCAACTTATGCTTGCTTATGGGGAAAGGTGAGTTGGGGTGCTGCATAAAACCAGAGATTGAAATTAGCACAGATACCGTTTCATAAGGCAAATATATAATAGACAAGACCTACTCCTTGCTCAACGAAATGGATTCAACACAACATATTCAACGCCTGGGAAGATACCTGACAAGTAAGAATCTTAAAACCCATGGATTTATATGTCTCCATAAGGAAATCAAGCGTGTGTACAGCGGCCTAAACGCAGCAGTGAACATCCGATAAATCCCATTATCAAAATGAATTTCAAAAACAAAACACAATGACAGTGAAATAGAGAGCAATTCTTAAATAATTCATTCAGGGCTTGTGATGCAACCTGGATTTACCACATCTACACCCAGAGCTGGGTGAGACATAAGGCTGGACACTTCGGGCTGATAGCATTGGTGAGGTTCGGTGAGCAAACGCAGACCCTTTGAAGTCATCCTGCATGGTACCCATTCCATGGGTCCCAACTCTCCAGGTTTAAGGGATTCTTCCTTCAGCTAAAACATGCATGGGAAACCCACAGTACAGTGCACTGTGTGACCGGGAAATGTTTTCAAATGCATCTCAGTTTTCGTCCCCTGGTACTCGGGTTCATCATTTCAGACGCTTTACTAACACTATCCCCACTTGGAGAGTCAGTGCCTTTAACCTCCTGTTTGGCACAGTTTGCAATTTCTGCGCAAGATGAACAGGAATAGGGAGAACCAATGAGAGACTAGCTGTAGGTGTCTGCACGGGCAAATGGAATGCTCATTTCCCACCAGGAAGAGGAATTAAGCAAAGGCTCAGCGTTCCCCCCCTGGAAAGAGATTATGGCCTGAAGCAATCCTGCGGTTTTGCTGCCAGCTCACAAGAAAGAGAGTTGAAGAAAGGAGCTCAGGGGCACTGCAATTCACAAACCTGCAGAGTTATGAATGACAGCTATCGTCCAAAAATGTATTGAAGTAAGTCTTCAAAGAGGACATGAAAGCGGGGCAGAATTTCAGGAAAACGATTTCAAGGGGTAGACTGGAATTGCACTTAAAGCATACGAAAAGAGGCAGAATGTCGACAATGATGCACTTGGCCAAAAAGGGCGTATGCGGTTTTTCCTGAATATATTCAGGTAAAAACGCATACGCCCATTTTGGCCAACGAAGCAAGCGTGTAAAGGAAATTTGCACTACAATGAAGTCTCACTGCCCCCCGGTCAAAAGGGCCATCTGAAAAATGTGTAAAATCCAGAAAGGCACGACAGGTCATGGAGAAGAGGGAGCCTTGTTATGCTGATGGGCGGGATGTAAATTGCCAACAGCCACTCTGGAGAAGTGTATGGTGTTTCCTGAAACACGTAGGAAACAAAGCAACACAGCCTATGGCACTTCCACTTATGGTCCTATAGCTTAGGGAAATTAAAATCAAAAACACACAGCCACCCCCAATGTTTGGGACGGCTCTGTTTACAAGTACCTCGTCTACGGTACAAGTTAAATATCCGAGAAAGCAAAAACTGGATAAAGCAGTTGTGGTACGCACGTAGAATGGAATATCACTCAGCAATGAAATCTACGTCATCAGGCCCGTAGCGGCATAATTAGTGGATTCAGGTACGATGATTCTACGAGAAATAAGTCACACAGATAAAGAAACATCATAAGATATCACTAATACACGGAATGTAACCTTGGCTACACGTGAACTGAAATTCAAAACAGAACAGGGTCTCAAATTTAGAAAACCAACTTATGCTTGCTTATGGGGAAAGGTGAGTTGGGGTGCTGCATAAAACCAGAGATTGAAATTAGCACAGATACCGTTCCATAAGCCAAATATATAATAGACAAGACCTACTCCTTGCTCAACGAAATGGACTCAACACCCCATATTCAACGCCTGGGAAGATACCTGACAATTAAGAATCTTAAAACCCATGGATTTATATGTCTCCATAAGGAAATCAAGCATGTGTACAACGGCCTAAATGCAGCAGTGAAGATCCGAAAAATCCCATTATCAAAATTAATTTCAAAAACAAAACACAGAGGGGGGACCTTGAAGATGGCGGAAGAGTAAGACGCGGAGATCGCCTTCCTCCCCACGGATACACCAGAAATACATCTACACGTGGAACAACTCCTACAGAACACCTACCGAAGGCTGGCAGAAGACCTCAGACGTCCCAAAAGGCAAGAAACTCCCCACGTACCTGGGTAGGGCAAAAGAAAAAACAGAGACAAAAGAATAAGGACGGCACCTGCGCCAGTAGGAGGGAGCTGTGAAGGAGGAAAAGTTTCCACACACTTGGAAGCCCCTCCGCGGGCGGAGACTGCGGGAGGCGGAGGGGGGGGCTTCGGGACCGAGGAGTAGTGCACAGCGACGGGTGCGGAGGGCAAAGCGGGGAGATTCCCGCACAGAGGATCAGTGCCGACCGGCACTCACCAGCCCGAGAGGCTTGTCTGCTCACCCGCCCGGGCGGGCGGGGCTGCGAGCTGAAGCTCGGGTTTCGGTTTTGGACGGAGCGCAGGGAGAGGACTGGGGTTGGCGGCTTGAACATAGCCTGAAGGGGTTAGTGCACCACGACTAGCCGGGAGGGAGTTCGGGGAAAAGCCTGCACCTGCCGAAGAGGCAAGAGACTTTTTCTTCCCTCTTTGTTTCCTGGTGCGCGAGGAGAGGGGTTTAAGAGCGCTGCTTAAAGGAACTCCAGAGACGGGCGCGAGCCGCGGCTAAAAGCGCGAACCCCAGAGACGGGCGCGAGCCGCGGCTAAAAGCGCGGACCCCAGAGACGGGCGGGAGACGCTAGGGCTGCTGCTGCCTCCACCAAGGGGCCTGTGCAGCCCGCCCCTGCCAGGTTCCCGGGAACCTCCACACCCCTCTTCCGCGGAGCCTGTGCAGCCCGCCACTGCCAGGTTCCCGGTAACCAGGGACAACTTCCCCAGGAGAACGCACGGCGGGCCTCAGGCTGGTGCAACGTCACGCCGGCCTCTGCCGCAACGTCACGCCGCCTCTGACGCCGCAGGCCCGCCCCGCACGCAGTGCCCCTCCTTCCCCCCCCTCACCCCCGGCCTGAGTGAGCCTGAGCCCCCGAATTAGCGGCCCCTTTAACCCTTTCCTGTCTGAGCAAAAAACAGACGCCCTCCAGCGACCTACACGCAGAGGCAGGGCCAAATCCAAAGCTGAGCTCCTGTGAGCTGTGAGAACAAAGAAGAGAAAGGGAAATCTCCCCCAGCAGCCTCAGAAGCAGCGGATTAAAGCTCCACAATCAACTTGATATACCCTGCATCTGTGGAATACCTGAATAGACAAGAAATGATCCCAAATTGAAGAGGTGGAATTTAGGAGCGAGATCTATGATTTTTTTCCCTTTTCCTCTTTTTGTGAATGTGTACGTGTATGCTTATGTGTGAGATCTTGTCTGTATACTCTTGCTTCCACCATTTGTCCTAGGGCTCTATCCGTCCATGGTTTTTAAAAAAAAAATTTTTTTTCTCAATAATTTTAATTGTAATAACTTTATTATACTTTACCGTCGTTCCTTCTTTCTTTCTTTCTTTCTTTCCGTCCTTCCCTCCTTTAGACAACGAATCACCCCAAATTGAGGAGGTGGTCTCTGAGAGCAAGATTTATGATTTTTCCCCCTTTACCTCTTTTTGTGAAGGTGTATGTGTATGCTTCTGTATAAGATTTTCTCTGTATAGCTTTGCTTCCAACATTTGTCCTAAGGTTCTATCCGTCCCTCTTTTTTTTTTTTTTCTAAATATTTTTTAATTCAATAAATATATTATACTTTATTTTATTTTTACTGTATCTTCTTTCTTTCTGTCTTTTTTCCTTCTTTCCCTCCTTCCTTCCTTCCTTCCTTCCTTCCTCCCTCCCTCCCTCCTTTCTTTCCTTCTTTGCTTCTTTCTTCCTTCCTTCCTTTCCTCCTTTCCTTCTTTCTTTCCTCATACATCTACTAATTCTCTCTACTTTTTCTCCCTTTTATTCTGAGCCGTGTGGATGAAAGGCTCTTGGTGCTCCAGCCAGGAGTCAGGGCTCTGCCTCTGAGGTAGGAGAGCCAACTTCAGGACACTGGTCCAAAGAGACCTCCCAGCTCCACATAATATTAAACGGTGGAAATCTCCCAGTGACCTCCATCTTAACACCAGCACCCAGCTTCACTCAACGACCAGCAAGCCACAGTGCTAGACAACCTATGCCAAACAACTAGCAAAACAGGAACACAACCCCACCCATTAGCAGAGAGGCTGCCTAAAATCATAATAAGGCCACAGACACCCCAAAACACACCACCAGACGTGAACCTGCCCACTAGAGAGACAAGATCCAGCCTCATCCACCACAACACAGGCACTAGTCCCCTCCACCAGGAAGCCTACACAACCCACTGAAACAACCTTAGCCACTGGAGACAGACATCAAAAACAACGGGAACTACGAACGTGCAGCCTGCAAAAAGGAGACCCCAAACACAGTAAGATAAGCAAAATGAGAAGACAGAAAAACACACAGCAGATGAAGGAGCAAGATAAAAATGCACCAGACCTAACAAATGAAGAGGAAATAGGCAGTCTACCTGAAAAAGAATTCAGAATAATGATAGTAAGGATGATCCGAAATCTTGGAAGTAGAATGGACAAAATGCAAGAAGCAGTTAACAAGGACCTAGAAGAAATAAAGGTGAAACAAGCAATGATGAACAACGCAATAAATGAAATTAAAAGTACTCTAGATGGGATCAATAACAGAATAACTGAGGCAGAAGAACGGATAAGTGACCTGGAAGATAAAATAGTGGAAATAACTACTGCAGAGCAGAATAAAGAAAAAAGAATGAAAAGAACTGAGGACAGTCTCAGAGACCTCTGGGACAACATTAAACGCACCAACATTCGAATTATAGGGGTTCCAGAAGAAGAAGAGAAAAAGAAAGGGACTGAGAAAATATTTGAAGAGATTATAGTTGAAAACTTCCCTAATATGGGAAAGGAAATAGTTAATCAAGTCCAGGAAGCACAGAGAGTCCCATACAGGATAAATACAAGGAGAAATACGCCAAGACACATATTAATCAAACTGTCAAAAATTAAATACAAAGAAAGCATATTAAAAGCAGCAAGGGAAAAACAGCAAATAACACACAAGGGAATCCCCATAAGGTTAACAGCTGATCTCTCAGCAGAAACCCTACAAGCCAGAAGGGAGTGGCAGGACATACTGAAAGTGATGAAGGAGAAAAACCTGCAACCAAGGCTACTTTACCCAGCAAGGATCTCATTCAGATTTGATGGAGAAATTAAAACCTTTACAGACAAGCAAAAGCTGAGGGAGTTTAGCACCACCAAACCAGCTTTACAGCAAATGCTAAAGGAACTTCTCTAGACAAGGAACACAAGAGAAGGAAAAGACCTATAATAACGAACCCAAAACAATATAGAAAATGGGAATAGGAACATACATATCGATAATTACCTTAAATGTAAATGGACTAAATGCTCCCACCAAAAGACACAGATTGGCTGAATGGATACAAAAACAAGACCCTTATATATGCTGTCTACAAGAGACCCACTTCAGACCTAGAGACACATACAGACTGAAAATAAGGGGATGGAAAAAGATATTCCATGCAAATGGAAACCAAAAGAAAGCTGGAGTAGCAATTCTCATATCAGACAAAATAGACTTTAAAATAAGGACTATTACAAGAGACAAAGAAGGACACTACATAATGATCAAGGGATCGATTCAAGAAGAAGATATAACAATTGTAAATATTTATGCACCCAACATAGGAGCACCTCAATACATAAGGCAAATACTAACAGCCATAAAAGGGGAGATTGACAGTAACACATTCATAGTAGGGGACTTTAACACCCCACTTTCACCCATGGACAGATCATCCAAAATGAAAATAAATAAGGAAACACAAGCTTTAAATGATACATTAAACAAGATGGACTTAATTGATATTTATAGGACACTCCATCCAAAAACAACAGAATACACATTTTTCTCAAGTGCTCATGGAACATTCTCCAGGATAGATCATATCTTGGGTCACAAATCAAGCCTTGGTAAATTTAAGAAAATTGAAATTGTATCAAGTATCTTTTCTGACCACAACGCCATGAGACTAGATATCAATTACAGGAAAAGATCTGTAAAAAATACAAACACATGGAAGCTAAACAATACACTACTTAATAATGAAGTGATCACTGAAGAAATCAAAGAGGAAATAAAAAAATACCTAGAAACAAATGACAATGGAGACACAACGACCCAAAACCTATGGGATGCAGCAAAAGCAGTTCTAAGGGGGAAGTTTATAGCAATACAAGCCCACCTTAAGAAGCAGGAAACATCTCGAATAAACAACCTAACCTTGCACCTCAAGCAATTAGAGAAAGAAGAACAAAAAAACCCCAAAGCTAGCAGAAGGAAAGAAATCATAAAAATCAGATCAGAAATAAATGAAAAAGAAATGAAGGAAACGATAGCAAAGATCAATAAAACTAAAAGCTGGTTCTTTGAGAAGATAAACAAAATAGATAAACCACTAGCCAGACTCATCAAGAAAAAAAGGGAGAAGACTCAAATCAATAGAATTAGAAATGAAAAAGGAGAAGTAACAACTGACACTGCAGAAATAAAAAAAATCATAAGAGATTACTACAAGCAACTCTATGCCAATAAAATGGACAATCTGGAAGAAATGGACAAATTCTTAGAAATGCACAACCTGCCAAGACTGAATCAGGAAGAAATAGAAAATATGAACAGACCAATCACAAGCACTGAAATTGAAACTGTCATTAAAAATCTTCCAACAAACAAAAGCCCAGGACCAGATGGCTTCACAGGTGAATTCTATCAAACGTTTAGAGAAGAGCTAACACCTATCCTTCTCAAACTCTTCCAAAATATAGCAGAGGGAGGAACACTCCCAAATTCCTTCTACGAGGCCACCATCACCTTGATACCAAAACCAGACAAGGATGTCACAAAGAAAGAAAACTACAGGCCAATATCACTGATGAACATAGATGCAAAAATCCTCAACAAAATACTAGCAAACAGAATCCAACAGCACATTAAAAGGATCATACACCATGATCAAGTGGGGTTTATTCCAGGAATGCAAGGATTCTTCAATATACGCAAATCTATCAATGTGATAAACCATATTAACAAATTGAAGGAGAAAAACCATATGATCATCTCAATAGATGCAGAGAAAGCTTTCGACAAAATTCAACACCCATTTATGCTAAAAACCCTGCAGAAAGTAGGCATAGAGGGAACTTTCCTCAACATAATAAAGGCCATATATGACAAGCCCACAGCAAACATCATCCTCAATGGTGAAAAACTGAAAGCATTTCCACTAAGATCAGGAACAAGACAAGGTTGCCCACTCTCACCACTCTTATTCAACATAGTTTTGGAAGTTTTAGCCACAGCAATCAGAGAAGAAAAGGAAATAAAAGGAATCCAAATCGGAAAAGAAGAAGTAAAGCTGTCACTGTTTGCAGATGACATGATACTATACATAGAGAATCCTAAAGATGCTACCAGAAAACTACTAGAGCTAATCAATGAATTTGGTAAAGTAGCAGGATACAAAGTTAATGCACAGAAATCTCTGGCATTCCTATATACTAATGATGAAAAATCTGAAAGTGAAATCAAGAAAACACTTCCATTTACCATTGCAACAAAAAGAATAAAATATCTAGGAATAAACCTACCTAAAGAGACGAAAAACCTGTATGCAGAAAATTATAAGACACTGATAAAAGAAATTAAAGATGATACAAATAGATGGAGAGATATACCATGTTCTTGGATGGGAAGAATCAACATTGTGAAAATGACTCTACTACCCAAAGCAATCTACAGATTCAATGCAATCCCTATCAAACTACCACTGGCATTTTTCACAGAACTAGAACAAAAAATTTCACAATTTGTATGGAAACACAAAAGACCCCGAATAGCCAAAGCAATCTTGAGAACGAGAAAAGGAGCTGGAGGAATCAGGCTCCCTGACTTCAGACTATACTACAAAGCTACAGTAATCAAGACAGTATGGTACTGGCACAAAAACAGAAAGATAGATCAATGGAAGAGGATAGAAAGCCCAGCGATAAACCCACGCACATATGGACACCTTATCTTTGATAAAGGTGGCAGGAATGTACAGTGGAGAAAGGACAGCCTCTTCAATAAATGGTGCTGGGAAAACTGGACAGGTACATGTAAAAGTATGAGATTAGATCACTCCCTAACACCATACACAAAAATAAGCTCAAAATGGATTAAAGACCTAAATGTAAGGCCAGAAACTATCAAACTCTTAGAGGAAAACATAGGCAGAACACTCTATGACATAAATCACAGCAAGATCCTTTATGACCCACCTCCTAGAGTAATGGAAATAAAAACAAAAATAAACAAATGGGACCTAATGAAACTTCAAAGCTTTTGCACAGCAAAGGAAACCATAATCAAGACCAAAAGACAACCCTCAGAATGGGAGAAAATATTTGCAAATGAAGCAACTGACAAAGGTTTAATCTCCAAAATTTACAAGCAGCTCATGCAGCTCAATAACAAAAAAACAAACAACCCAATCCAAAAATGGGCAGAAGACCTAAATAGACATTTCTCCAAAGAAGATATACAGAATGCCAACAAACACATGAAAGAATGCTCAACATCATTAATCATTAGAGAAATGCAAATCAAAACTACAATGAGATATCATCTCACACCAGTCAGAATGGCCATCATCAAAAAATCTAGAAACAATAAATGCTGGAGAGGGTGTGGAGAAAAGGGAACACTCTTGCACTGCTGGTGGGAATGTGAATTGGTTCAGCCACTATGGAGAACAGTATGGAGGTTCCTTAAAAAACTACAAATAGAATTACCATATGACCCAGCAATCCCACTACTGGGCATATACCCTGAGAAAACCATAATTCAAAAAGAGTCATGTACCAAAATGTTCATTGCAGCTCTATTTACAATAGCCCGGAGATGGAAACAACCTAAGCGCCCATCATCGGATGAATGGATAAAGAAGATGTGGCACATATATACAATGGAATATTACTCAGCCTTAAAAAGAAATGAAATTGAGCTATTTGTAATGAGATGGATAGACCTAGAGTCTGTCATACAGAGTGAAGTAAGTCAGAAAGAAAAAGACAAATACCGTATGCTAACGCATATATATGGAATTTAAGGGGGAAAAAATGTCATGAAGAACCTAGGGGTAAGACAGGAATAAAGACGCAGACCTACTGGAGAACGGACTTGAGGATCTGGGGAGGGGGAAGGGTGAGCTTTGACAGGGCGAGAGAGAGTCATGGACATATACACACTAACAAACGTAGTAAGGTAGATAGCTAGGGGGAAGCAGCCGCAAGGCACAGGGATATTAGCTCGGTGCTTTGTGACAGCCTGGAGGGGTGGGATAGGGAGAGTGGGAGGGAGGGAGACGCAAGAGGGAAGACATATGGGAACATATGTATATGTATAACTGATTCACTTTATTATAAAGCAGAAACTAACACACAATTGTAAAGCAATTATACCCCAATAAAGATGTTTAAAAAAAAACAACACAATGACAGTGAAATAGAGAGCAATTATTAAATAATTGATTCAGGGCTTGTGATGCAACCTGGATTTACCACATCTACACCCAGACCTGGGTGAGACATAAGGCTGGACACTTCAGGCTGATAGCATTGGTGAGGTTCACTGAGCAAACGCAGACCCGTTGAAGGCATACTGCATGGTACCCATTCCATGGGTCCCAACTCTCCAGGTTTAAGGGATTCTTCCTTCAGCTAAAACATGCATGGGAAACCCAGAGTATGGTCCACCGTGTGATTGGGAAACGTTTTCAAGTGCAACTCAGTTTTCGTCCCCTGGCACTCGGGTTCACTATTCCAGACGCTTTACTAACACTCTCCCCACTTGGAGAGTCAGTGCCTTTAACCTCCTGTTTGGCACAGTTTGCAATTTCTGCGCAAGATGAACAGGAATAGGGAGAACCAATGACAGACTAGATGTAGGTGTCTGCACGGGCAAAAGGAATGCTCATTTCCCACCAGGAAGAGGGATTAAACAAAGGCTCAGGGTGCTCTGCCGGAAACAGATTAGGCCTGAAGCAATCCTGCGGTTTTGTGGCCAGCTCACAAGAAAGCGAGTTGAAGAAAGGAGCTCAGGGGCACTGTATTTCACAAACCTGCAGAGTTATGAATGACAGCTATCGTCCAAAAATGTATTGAAGTAAGTCTTCGAAGAGGACTTGAAAGCGGGGCAGAATTTCAGGAACACGATTTCAGGGGATAGACGGGAATTGCACTTAAAGCATAGGAGAAGAGGCAGAATGTCGACCATGATGCACTTGACCAAAAAGGGCGTATGCGTTTTTTCCTGAATATATTCAGGAAAAAACGCATACGCCCTTTCTGGCCAACCAAGCAAGCGTGTAAAGGAAATCTGCACTACAATGAAGTCTCACTGCCCCCCGGTCAAAAGGGCCATCTGAAAAAAGTGTAAAATCCAGAAAGGCAGGACAGGTCATGGAGAACAGGGAGCCTTGTTATGCTGATGGGTGGGATGTAAATTCCCAACAACCACTCTGGAGAAGTGTATGGTGTTTCCAGAAACACGTAGGAAACAAAGCAACACAGCCTATGGCACTTCCACTTATGGTCCTATAGCTTAGGGAAATTAAAATCAAAATCACACAGCCACCCCAAAGTTTGGGACGGCTCTGTTTACAAGAACCTCGTCTACAGTACAAGTTAAATATCCGAGAAAGCAAAAAATGGATAAAGAAGTTGTGGTACGCATGTACAATGGAATATCACTCAGCAATGAAATCTACGTCATCAGGTCCCTATCGGCATAATGAGTGGATTCAGGTACGATGATTCTACGAGAAATAAGTCACACAGAAAAAGAAACATCATAAGATATCACTAATACATGGAATGTAAACTTGGCTACACATGAACTGAATTACAAAACAGAACAGGGTCTCAAATTTAGAAAACCAACTTATGCTTGCTTATGGGGAAAGGTGAGTTGGGGTGCTGCATAAAACCAGAGATTGAAATTAGCACACATACCGTCCCATAAGCCAAATATATAATAGACAGGACCTACTCCTTGCTCAACGAAATGGACTCAACACCCCATATTCAACGCCTGGGAAGATACCTGAAAAGTAAGAATCTTAAAAACCATTGATTTATATGTCTCCATAAGGAAAACAAGCGTGTGTACAGCAGCCTAAACGGAGCAGTGAAAATCCGATAAATCCCATTATCAAAATAAATTTCAAAAACAAAACACAATGACAGTGAAATAGAGAGAAATTCTTAAATCATTCATTCAGGGCTTGTGATGCAACCTGGATTTACCACATCTACACACAGAGCTGGGTGAGACATAAGGCTGGACACTTCGGGCTGATAGCATTGGTGAGGTTCGGTGAGCAAACGCAGACCCTTTGAAGTCATCCTGCATGGTACCCATTCCATGGGTCCCAACTCTCCAGGTTTAAGGGATTCTTCCTTCAGCTAAAACATGCATGGGAAACGCAGAGTATCGACCGCCATGTGATTGGGAAACGTTTTCAAATGCATCACAGTTTTCGTCCCCTGGTACTCGGGTTCACCATTCCAGACGCTTTACTAACACTCTCCCCACTTGGAGAGTCAGTGCCTTTAACCTCCTGTTTGGCACAGTTTGCAATTTCTGCGCAAGATGAACAGGAATAGGGAAAACCAATGAGAGACTAGCTGTAGGTGTCTGCACGGGCAAATGGAACGCTCATTTCACACCAGGAAGAGGAATTAACCATATGCTCAGCCTGCCCTGCCGGAAACAGATTCGGGCCTGAAGCAATCCTGCGGTTTTGTGGCCAGCTCACAAGAAAGAGAGTTGAAGAAAGGAGCTCAGGGGCACTGTAATTCACAAACCTGCAGAGTTATGAATGACAGCTATTGTACAAAAATGTACTGAAGTAAGTCTTCGAAGAGGACTGGAAAGCGGGGCAGAATTTCAGGAAAATGGTTTCAGGGGGCAGACTGGAATTGCACTTAAAGCATAGGAAAATAGGCAGAATGTCGACAATGATGCACTTGGCCATAAAGGGCGTATGCGTTTTTTCCTGAATATATTCAGAAAAAAACGCATACGCCCTTTTTGGCCAACCCAGCAAGCGTGGAAAGGAAATCTGCACTACAATGAAGTCTCACTGCTCCCCGGTCAAAAGGGCCATCTGAAAAATGTGTAAAATCCAGAAAGGCAGGACAGGTCATGGAGAACACGGAGCCTTGTTATGCTGATGGGTGGGATATAAATTGCCAACAGCCACTCTGGAGAAGTGTATGGTGTTTCCTGAAACACGTAGGAAACAAAGCAACACAGCCTATGGCACTTCCAAATATGGTCCTATAGCTTAGGGAAATTAAAATCAAAAACACACAGCCAGCCCAATGTTTGGGACGGCTCTGTTTACAAGAAGCTCGTCTACGGTACAAGTTAAATATCCGAGAAAGCAAAAAATGGATAAAGAAGTTGTGGTACGCACGTACAATGGAATATCACTCAGCAATGAAATCTACGTCATCAGGACCGTAGCGGCATAATGAGTGGATTCAGGTACGATGATTCTACGAGAAAAAAGTCACAAAGAAAAAGAAACATCATAAGATATCACTAATACACGGAATGTAAACTTGGCTACACATAAACTGAATTACAAAACAGAACAGGGTCTCAAATTTAGAAAACCAACTTATGCTTGCTTATGGGGAAAGGTGAGTTGGGGTGCTGCATAAAACCAGAGATTGAAATTAGCACAGATACCGTTTCATAAGGCAAATATATAATAGACAAGACCTACTCCTTGCTCAACGAAATGGATTCAACACAACATATTCAACGCCTGGGAAGATACCTGACAAGTAAGAATCTTAAAACCCATGGATTTATATGTCTCCATAAGGAAATCAAGCGTGTGTACAGCGGCCTAAACGCAGCAGTGAACATCCGATAAATCCCATTATCAAAATGAATTTCAAAAACAAAACACAATGACAGTGAAATAGAGAGCAATTCTTAAATAATTCATTCAGGGCTTGTGATGCAACCTGGATTTACCACATCTACACCCAGAGCTGGGTGAGACATAAGGCTGGACACTTCGGGCTGATAGCATTGGTGAGGTTCGGTGAGCAAACGCAGACCCTTTGAAGTCATCCTGCATGGTACCCATTCCATGGGTCCCAACTCTCCAGGTTTAAGGGATTCTTCCTTCAGCTAAAACATGCATGGGAAACCCACAGTACAGTGCACTGTGTGACCGGGAAATGTTTTCAAATGCATCTCAGTTTTCGTCCCCTGGTACTCGGGTTCATCATTTCAGACGCTTTACTAACACTATCCCCACTTGGAGAGTCAGTGCCTTTAACCTCCTGTTTGGCACAGTTTGCAATTTCTGCGCAAGATGAACAGGAATAGGGAGAACCAATGAGAGACTAGCTGTAGGTGTCTGCACGGGCAAATGGAACGCTCATTTCCCACCAGGAAGAGGAATTAAGCAAAGGCTCAGCGTTCCCCCCCTGGAAAGAGATTATGGCCTGAAGCAATCCTGCGGTTTTGCTGCCAGCTCACAAGAAAGAGAGTTGAAGAAAGGAGCTCAGGGGCACTGCAATTCACAAACCTGCAGAGTTATGAATGACAGCTATCGTCCAAAAATGTATTGAAGTAAGTCTTCAAAGAGGACATGAAAGCGGGGCAGAATTTCAGGAAAACGATTTCAAGGGGTAGACTGGAATTGCACTTAAAGCATACGAAAAGAGGCAGAATGTCGACAATGATGCACTTGGCCAAAAAGGGCGTATGCGGTTTTTCCTGAATATATTCAGGTAAAAACGCATACGCCCATTTTGGCCAACGAAGCAAGCGTGTAAAGGAAATTTGCACTACAATGAAGTCTCACTGCCCCCCGGTCAAAAGGGCCATCTGAAAAATGTGTAAAATCCAGAAAGGCACGACAGGTCATGGAGAAGAGGGAGCCTTGTTATGCTGATGGGCGGGATGTAAATTGCCAACAGCCACTCTGGAGAAGTGTATGGTGTTTCCTGAAACACGTAGGAAACAAAGCAACACAGCCTATGGCACTTCCACTTATGGTCCTATAGCTTAGGGAAATTAAAATCAAAAACACACAGCCACCCCAATGTTTGGGATGGCTCTGTTTACAAGTACCTCGTCTACGGTACAAGTTAAATATCCGAGAAAGCAAAAACTGGATAAAGCAGTTGTGGTACGCACGTAGAATGGAATATCACTCAGCAATGAAATCTACGTCATCAGGCCCGTAGCGGCATAATGAGTGGATTCAGGTACGATGATTCTACGAGAAATAAGTCACACAGATAAAGAAACATCATAAGATATCACTAATACACGGAATGTAACCTTGGCTACACGTGAACTGAAATATAAAACAGAACAGGGTCTCAAATTTAGAAAACCAACTTATGCTTGCTTATGGGGAAAGGTGAGTTGGGGTGCTGCATAAAACCAGAGATTGAAATTAGCACAGATACCGTTCCATAAGCCAAATATATAATAGACAAGACCTACTCCTTGCTCAACGAAATGGACTCAACACCCCATATTCAACGCCTGGGAAGATACCTGACAAT
Source organism: Delphinapterus leucas (assembly GCF_059928025.1). Taxonomy (NCBI): domain Eukaryota; kingdom Metazoa; phylum Chordata; class Mammalia; order Artiodactyla; family Monodontidae; genus Delphinapterus; species Delphinapterus leucas. The sequence continues at coordinate 945,140 of NW_028322267.1, forward strand.
TAAGAATCTTAAAACCCATGGATTTATATGTCTCCATAAGGAAATCAAGCATGTGTACAACGGCCTAAATGCAGCAGTGAAGATCCGAAAAATCCCATTATCAAAATTAATTTCAAAAACAAAACACAGAGGGGGCACCTTGAAGATGGCGGAAGAGTAAGACGCGGAGATCGCCTTCCTCCCCACGGATACACCAGAAATACATCTACACGTGGAACAACTCCTACAGAACACCTACCGAAGGCTGGCAGAAGACCTCAGACGTCCCAAAAGGCAAGAAACTCCCCACGTACCTGGGTAGGGCAAAAGAAAAAACAGAGACAAAAGAATAAGGACGGCACCTGCGCCAGTAGGAGGGAGCTGTGAAGGAGGAAAAGTTTCCACACACTTGGAAGCCCCTCCGCGGGCGGAGACTGCGGGAGGCGGAGGGGGGGGCTTCGGGACCGAGGAGTAGTGCACAGCGACGGGTGCGGAGGGCAAAGCGGGGAGATTCCCGCACAGAGGATCAGTGCCGACCGGCACTCACCAGCCCGAGAGGCTTGTCTGCTCACCCGCCCGGGCGGGCGGGGCTGCGAGCTGAAGCTCGGGTTTCGGTTTTGGACGGAGCGCAGGGAGAGGACTGGGGTTGGCGGCTTGAACATAGCCTGAAGGGGTTAGTGCACCACGACTAGCCGGGAGGGAGTTCGGGGAAAAGCCTGCACCTGCCGAAGAGGCAAGAGACTTTTTCTTCCCTCTTTGTTTCCTGGTGCGCGAGGAGAGGGGTTTAAGAGCGCTGCTTAAAGGAACTCCAGAGACGGGCGCGAGCCGCGGCTAAAAGCGCGAACCCCAGAGACGGGCGCGAGCCGCGGCTAAAAGCGCGGACCCCAGAGACGGGCGGGAGACGCTAGGGCTGCTGCTGCCGCCACCAAGGGGCCTGTGCAGCCCGCCCCTGCCAGGTTCCCGGGAACCTCCACACCCCTCTTCCGCGGAGCCTGTGCAGCCCGCCACTGCCAGGTTCCCGGGAACCAGGGACAACTTCCCCGGGAGAACGCACGGCGGGCCTCAGGCTGGTGCAACGTCACGCCGGCCTCTGCCGCAACGTCACGCCGCCTCTGACGCCGCAGGCCCGCCCCGCACGCAGTGCCCCTCCTTCCCCCCCCTCACCCCCGGCCTGAGTGAGCCTGAGCCCCCGAATTAGCGGCCCCTTTAACCCTTTCCTGTCTGAGCAAAAAACAGACGCCCTCCAGCGACCTACACGCAGAGGCAGGGCCAAATCCAAAGCTGAGCTCCTGTGAGCTGTGAGAACAAAGAAGAGAAAGGGAAATCTCCCCCAGCAGCCTCAGAAGCAGCGGATTAAAGCTCCACAATCAACTTGATATACCCTGCATCTGTGGAATACCTGAATAGACAAGAAATGATCCCAAATTGAAGAGGTGGAATTTAGGAGCGAGATCTATGATTTTTTTCCCTTTTCCTCTTTTTGTGAATGTGTACGTGTATGCTTATGTGTGAGATCTTGTCTGTATACTCTTGCTTCCACCATTTGTCCTAGGGCTCTATCCGTCCATGGTTTTTAAAAAAAAATTTTTTTTCTCAATAATTTTAATTGTAATAACTTTATTATACTTTACCGTCGTTCCTTCTTTCTTTCTTTCTTTCTTTCCGTCCTTCCCTCCTTTAGACAACGAATCACCCCAAATTGAGGAGGTGGTCTCTGAGAGCAAGATTTATGATTTTTCCCCCTTTACCTCTTTTTGTGAAGGTGTATGTGTATGCTTCTGTATAAGATTTTCTCTGTATAGCTTTGCTTCCAACATTTGTCCTAAGGTTCTATCCGTCCCTCTTTTTTTTTTTTTTTTCTAAATATTTTTTAATTCAATAAATATATTATACTTTATTTTATTTTTACTGTATCTTCTTTCTTTCTGTCTTTTTTCCTTCTTTCCCTCCTTCCTTCCTTCCTTCCTTCCTTCCTCCCTCCCTCCCTCCTTTCTTTCCTTCTTTGCTTCTTTCTTCCTTCCTTCCTTTCCTCCTTTCCTTCTTTCTTTCCTCATACATCTACTAATTCTCTCTACTTTTTCTCCCTTTTATTCTGAGCCGTGTGGATGAAAGGCTCTTGGTGCTCCAGCCAGGAGTCAGGGCTCTGCCTCTGAGGTAGGAGAGCCAACTTCAGGACACTGGTCCAAAGAGACCTCCCAGCTCCACATAATATTAAACGGTGGAAATCTCCCAGTGACCTCCATCTTAACACCAGCACCTAGCTTCACTCAACGACCAGCAAGCCACAGTGCTAGACAACCTATGCCAAACAACTAGCAAAACAGGAACACAACCCCACCCATTAGCAGAGAGGCTGCCTAAAATCATAATAAGGCCACAGACACCCCAAAACACACCACCAGACGTGAACCTGCCCACTAGAGAGACAAGATCCAGCCTCATCCACCACAACACAGGCACTAGTCCCCTCCACCAGGAAGCCTACACAACCCACTGAAACAACCTTAGCCACTGGAGACAGACATCAAAAACAACGGGAACTACGAACGTGCAGCCTGCAAAAAGGAGACCCCAAACACAGTAAGATAAGCAAAATGAGAAGACAGAAAAACACACAGCAGATGAAGGAGCAAGATAAAAATGCACCAGACCTAACAAATGAAGAGGAAATAGGCAGTCTACCTGAAAAAGAATTCAGAATAATGATAGTAAGGATGATCCGAAATCTTGGAAGTAGAATGGACAAAATGCAAGAAGCAGTTAACAAGGACCTAGAAGAAATAAAGGTGAAACAAGCAATGATGAACGCAATAAATGAAATTAAAAGTACTCTAGATGGGATCAATAACAGAATAACTGAGGCAGAAGAACGGATAAGTGACCTGGAAGATAAAATAGTGGAAATAACTACTGCAGAGCAGAATAAAGAAAAAAGAATGAAAAGAACTGAGGACAGTCTCAGAGACCTCTGGGACAACATTAAACGCACCAACATTCGAATTATAGGGGTTCCAGAAGAAGAAGAGAAAAAGAAAGGGACTGAGAAAATATTTGAAGAGATTATAGTTGAAAACTTCCCTAATATGGGAAAGGAAATAGTTAATCAAGTCCAGGAAGCACAGAGAGTCCCATACAGGATAAATACAAGGAGAAATACGCCAAGACACATATTAATCAAACTGTCAAAAATTAAATACAAAGAAAGCATATTAAAAGCAGCAAGGGAAAAACAGCAAATAACACACAAGGGAATCCCCATAAGGTTAACAGCTGATCTCTCAGCAGAAACCCTACAAGCCAGAAGGGAGTGGCAGGACATACTGAAAGTGATGAAGGAGAAAAACCTGCAACCAAGGCTACTTTACCCAGCAAGGATCTCATTCAGATTTGATGGAGAAATTAAAACCTTTACAGACAAGCAAAAGCTGAGAGAGTTTAGCACCACCAAACCAGCTTTACAGCAAATGCTAAAGGAACTTCTCTAGACAAGGAACACAAGAGAAGGAAAAGACCTATAATAACGAACCCAAAACAATATAGAAAATGGGAATAGGAACATACATATCGATAATTACCTTAAATGTAAATGGACTAAATGCTCCCACCAAAAGACACAGATTGGCTGAATGGATACAAAAACAAGACCCTTATATATGCTGTCTACAAGAGACCCACTTCAGACCTAGAGACACATACAGACTGAAAATAAGGGGATGGAAAAAGATATTCCATGCAAATGGAAACCAAAAGAAAGCTGGAGTAGCAATTCTCATATCAGACAAAATAGACTTTAAAATAAGGACTATCACAAGAGACAAAGAAGGACACTACATAATGATCAAGGGATCGATTCAAGAAGAAGATATAACAATTGTAAATATTTATGCACCCAACATAGGAGCACCTCAATACATAAGGCAAATACTAACAGCCATAAAAGGGGAGATTGACAGTAACACATTCATAGTAGGGGACTTTAACACCCCACTTTCACCCATGGACAGATCATCCAAAATGAAAATAAATAAGGAAACACAAGCTTTAAATGATACATTAAACAAGATGGACTTAATTGATATTTATAGGACACTCCATCCAAAAACAACAGAATACACATTTTTCTCAAGTGCTCATGGAACATTCTCCAGGATAGATCATATCTTGGGTCACAAATCAAGCCTTGGTAAATTTAAGAAAATTGAAATTGTATCAAGTATCTTTTCTGACCACAACGCCATGAGACTAGATATCAATTACAGGAAAAGATCTGTAAAAAATACAAACACATGGAAGCTAAACAATACACTACTTAATAATGAAGTGATCACTGAAGAAATCAAAGAGGAAATAAAAAAATACCTAGAAACAAATGACAATGGAGACACAACGACCCAAAACCTATGGGATGCAGCAAAAGCAGTTCTAAGGGGGAAGTTTATAGCAATACAAGCCCACCTTAAGAAGCAGGAAACATCTCGAATAAACAACCTAACCTTGCACCTCAAGCAATTAGAGAAAGAAGAACAAAAAAACCCCAAAGCTAGCAGAAGGAAAGAAATCATAAAAATCAGATCAGAAATAAATGAAAAAGAAATGAAGGAAACGATAGCAAAGATCAATAAAACTAAAAGCTGGTTCTTTGAGAAGATAAACAAAATAGATAAACCACTAGCCAGACTCATCAAGAAAAAAAGGGAGAAGACTCAAATCAATAGAATTAGAAATGAAAAAGGAGAAGTAACAACTGACACTGCAGAAATAAAAAAAATCATAAGAGATTACTACAAGCAACTCTATGCCAATAAAATGGACAATCTGGAAGAAATGGACAAATTCTTAGAAATGCACAACCTGCCAAGACTGAATCAGGAAGAAATAGAAAATATGAACAGACCAATCACAAGCACTGAAATTGAAACTGTCATTAAAAATCTTCCAACAAACAAAAGCCCAGGACCAGATGGCTTCACAGGTGAATTCTATCAAACGTTTAGAGAAGAGCTAACACCTATCCTTCTCAAACTCTTCCAAAATATAGCAGAGGGAGGAACACTCCCAAATTCCTTCTACGAGGCCACCATCACCTTGATACCAAAACCAGACAAGGATGTCACAAAGAAAGAAAACTACAGGCCAATATCACTGATGAACATAGATGCAAAAATCCTCAACAAAATACTAGCAAACAGAATCCAACAGCACATTAAAAGGATCATACACCATGATCAAGTGGGGTTTATTCCAGGAATGCAAGGATTCTTCAATATACGCAAATCTATCAATGTGATAAACCATATTAACAAATTGAAAGAGAAAAACCATATGATCATCTCAATAGATGCAGAGAAAGCTTTTGACAAAATTCAACACCCATTTATGCTAAAAACCCTGCAGAAAGTAGGCATAGAGGGAACTTTCCTCAACATAATAAAGGCCATATATGACAAGCCCACAGCAAACATCATCCTCAATGGTGAAAAACTGAAAGCATTTCCACTAAGATCAGGAACAAGACAAGGTTGCCCACTCTCACCACTCTTATTCAACATAGTTTTGGAAGTTTTAGCCACAGCAATCAGAGAAGAAAAGGAAATAAAAGGAATCCAAATCGGAAAAGAAGAAGTAAAGCTGTCACTGTTTGCAGATGACATGATACTATACATAGAGAATCCTAAAGATGCTACCAGAAAACTACTAGAGCTAATCAATGAATTTGGTAAAGTAGCAGGATACAAAGTTAATGCACAGAAATCTCTGGCATTCCTATATACTAATGATGAAAAATCTGAAAGTGAAATCAAGAAAACACTCCCATTTACCATTGCAACAAAAAGAATAAAATATCTAGGAATAAACCTACCTAAGGAGACGAAAGACCTGTATGCAGAAAATTATAAGACACTGATGAAAGAAATTAAAGATGATACAAATAGATGGAGAGATATACCATGTTCTTGGATGGGAAGAATCAACATTGTGAAAATGACTCTACTACCCAAAGCAATCTACAGATTCAATGCAATCCCTATCAAACTACCACTGGCATTTTTCACAGAACTAGAACAAAAAATTTCACAATTTGTATGGAAACACAAAAGACCCCGAATAGCCAAAGCAATCTTGAGAACGAAAAAAGGAGCTGGAGGAATCAGGCTCCCTGACTTCAGACTATACTACAAAGCTACAGTAATCAAGACAGTATGGTACTGGCACAAAAACAGAAAGATAGATCAATGGAACAGGATAGAAAGCCCAGCGATAAACCCACGCACATATGGACACCTTATCTTTGATAAAGGTGGCAGGAATGTACAGTGGAGAAAGGACAGCCTCTTCAATAAATGGTGCTGGGAAAACTGGACAGGTACATGTAAAAGTATGAGATTAGATCACTCCCTAACACCATACACAAAAATAAGCTCAAAATGGATTAAAGACCTAAATGTAAGGCCAGAAACTATCAAACTCTTAGAGGAAAACATAGGCAGAACACTCTATGACATAAATCACAGCAAGATCCTTTCTGACCCACCTCCTAGAGTAATGGAAATAAAAACAAAAATAAACAAATGGGACCTAATGAAACTTCAAAGCTTTTGCACAGCAAAGGAAACCATAATCAAGACCAAAAGACAACCCTCAGAATGGGAGAAAATATTTGCAAATGAAGCAACTGACAAAGGTTTAATCTCCAAAATTTACAAGCAGCTCATGCAGCTCAATAACAAAAAAACAAACAACCCAATCCAAAAATGGGCAGAAGACCTAAATAGACATTTCTCCAAAGAAGATATACAGAATGCCAACAAACACATGAAAGAATGCTCAACATCATTAATCATTAGAGAAATGCAAATCAAAACTACAATGAGATATCATCTCACACCAGTCAGAATGGCCATCATCAAAAAATCTAGAAACAATAAATGCTGGAGAGGGCGTGGAGAAAAGGGAACACTCTTGCACTGCTGGTGGGAATGTGAATTGGTTCAGCCACTATGGAGAACAGTATGGAGGTTCCTTAAAAAACTACAAATAGAATTACCATATGACCCAGCAATCCCACTACTGGGCATATACCCTGAGAAAACCATAATTCAAAAAGAGTCATGTACCAAAATGTTCATTGCAGCTCTATTTACAATAGCCCGGAGATGGAAACAACCTAAGCGCCCATCATCGGATGAATGGATAAAGAAGATGTGGCACATATATACAATGGAATATTACTCAGCCATAAAAAGAAACGAAATTGAGCTATTTGTAATGAGGTGGATAGACCTAGAGTCTGTCATACAGAGTGAAGTAAGTCAGAAAGAAAAAGACAAATACCGTATGCTAACGCATATATATGGAATTTAAGGGGGAAAAAAATGTCATGAAGAACCTAGGGTTAAGACAGGAATAAAGACGCAGACCTACTGGAGAACGGACTTGAGGATCTAGGGAGGGGGAAGGGTGAGCTTTGACAGGGTGAGAGAGAGTCATGGACATATACACACTAACAAACGTAGTAAGGTAGATAGCTAGGGGGAAGCAGCCGCAAGGCACAGGGATATTAGCTCGGTGCTTTGTGACAGCCTGGAGGGGTGGGATAGGGAGAGTGGGAGGGAGGGAGATGCAAGAGGGAAGACATATGGGAACATATGTATATGTATAACTGATTCACTTTGTTATAAAGCAGAAACTAACACACAATTGTAAAGCAATTATACCCCAATAAAGATGTTTAAAAAAAAAAAAAAAAAAGAAAATATTGGGAGCCCAGGAGTTAGGGCCTGACGCCAGAGGGCCCTCATTACCGAGGGGAGGAGACACCCAGCAGGCACCAAATCCCACCAGAGGGCCGACGTCGCCAAGGCGGGGTGTACCAGCCAGGCAGGAGTGACCTCAGAGAAGAGGGCCCACCTCACAGAAGTGTGAGGAACCCAACAAGGATCAGACTCTCACCGGAGGGCCCACATCACCAAGGGGATGGGAACCAGGCAGGAGTGTCCTCACACCAGTGGGGCCACATCAGCCAAAGGTGAGGAACGCAGCACATGTGGCCTCAAACCAGAGGACACACGTCACCAAGGGGCTAGGAGTGAGGCAGGTGTCTGGAGGGGCACATTTAACTCTAATTTCCCACCAGGAAGTGGAATGAACCAAAGTCTCAGAGTGCCGTGCCGGACCCTGATTACGGCCTGAAGCAAACCTGCGGTTCTGTGGCCAGTTTTCAAGGAAACGAGTTAAGAAAGGAAATCACGGGCACTGTAATTCACAAACCTGCAGAGTTATAAATGACAGCTATTGGCAAAAATATATGGAAGTAAGTCTGCAAAGAGGACTTGAAAACGAGGCAGAATTGCAGGAATCATATTTCAGGAGGTAGATTGGAATTGCATTTAAAGCATGTGAAAAGCGGCAGATCTTTGACAGTGATGCACTTGGACCAAAGTGCGTAAACATTTTTTCCTGAATATATTCAGGAAAAAACACATATGCCCTTTTTGGCCAACCAAGCACTCGAGCAATGGAAATCCGCACTACAATGAAGTCTCATTTCCCATTCGTCAAAAGGGCCATCTGAAAAAAGTGTAAAAACCAGAAACACAGGACAGGCCATGGAGAACAGGGAGCCTTGTTATGCTGATGGGCGGGATGTAAATGCCAACAGCCACTCTGGAGAAGTGTATGGTGTTTCCTGAAACACCTAAGAAACAAAGCAACGGAGACTACGGCACTTCCACTTATGGTCTTATAGATCACGGAAATTAAAATCAAAAACAGACAGCCACCCCAAAGTGTCGGACGGCTCTGTTTACAAGAACCTCGTCTACGGAACAAGTTAAATATCCCAGAAAGCGAAAAATGGATAAAGAAGTGTGGTACGTACGTACAAATGAATATCACTCACCAATGAAATCTATTTCATCAGGCCCATCGCGGCATAATGAGTGGATTCAGGTACGATGATTCTAAGTGAAATAAGTCACACAGAAAATGAAACATCATAAGTTATCACTAATACACGGAATGTAAACTTGGCTACACATGAACTGAATTACAAAACAGAACAGGGTCTCAAATTTAGAAAACCAACTTATGCTTGCTTAAGGGGAAAAGTGAGTTGGGGTGCTGCATAAAAGCAGAGATAGAAATTAGCACAGATACCTTTCCATAAGCCAAATATGTAATAGTCAAGACCTACGCCTTGCTCAACGAAATGGACTCAACACCTCATATTCAACGCCTAGGAATACACCTGACTAGTAAGAATCTTCAAACCCATGGATTTATATGTCTCCTTAAGACAATCAAGCGTGTGTACAGCTGCATGAACGCAGCAGAGAAAATCCAATAAATCCCATTATCAAAATGAATTAGAAAAACAAAACACAATGAGAGTGAAATAGAGAGCAATTCTTAAATAATTCATTCAGGGCATGTGATGCAACCTGGATTTACCACATCTACATCCAGAGCTGGGTGAGACATAAGGCTGGACACTTCGTGCTGATAGCATTGTTGAGGTTCGGTGAGCAAACGCAGACCCTTTGAAGTCATACTGCATGGTACCCATTCCATGGGTCCAAACTCTCCAGGTTTAAGGGATTCTTCCTTCAGCTAAAACATGCATGGGAAACCCAGAGTATGGTCCACCGTGTGATTGGGAAACCTTTTCTAATGCATCTCAGTTTTCGAACCCTGGTACTCGGGTTCACCATTCCAGACGCTTTACTAACACTCTCCCCACTTGGAGAGTCAGTGCCTTTAACCTCCTGTTTGGCACAGTTTGCAATTTCTGCGCAAGATGTACAGGAATAGGGAGAACCAATGAGAGACTAGATGTAGGTGTCTGCACGGGCAAAAGGAATGCTCATTTCCCACCAGGAAGAGGGATTAAACAAAGGCTCAGGGTGCTCTGCCGGAAACAGATTAGGGCCTGAAGCAATCCTGCGGTTTTGTGGCCAGCTCACAAGAAAGCGAGTTGAAGAAAGGAGCTCAGGGGCACTGTATTTCACAAACCTGCAGAGTTATGAATGACAGCTATCGTCCAAAAATGTATTGAAGTAAGTCTTCGAAGAGGACTTGAAAGCGGGGCAGAATTTCAGGAACACGATTTCAGGGGATAGACGGGAATTGCACTTAAAGCATAGGAGAAGAGGCAGAATGTCGACCATGATGCACTTGGCCAAAAAGGGCGTATGCGTTTTTTCCTGAATATATTCAGGAAAAAACGCATACGCCCTTTTTGGCCAACCAAGCAAGCGTGTAAAGGAAATCTGCACTACAATGAAGTCTCACTGCCCCCCGGTCAAAAGGGCCATCTGAAAAGAGTGTAAAATCCAGAAAGGCAGGACAGGTCATGGAGAACAGGGAGCCTTGTTATGCTGATGGGTGGGATGTAAATTCCCAACAACCACTCTGGAGAAGTGTATGGTGTTTCCAGAAACACGTAGGAAACAAAGCAACACAGCCTATGGCACTTCCACTTATGGTCCTATAGCTTAGGGAAATTAAAATCAAAATCACACAGCCACCCCAAAGTTTGGGACGGCTCTGTTTACAAGAACCTCGTCTACAGTACAAGTTAAATATCCGAGAAAGCAAAAAATGGATAAAGAAGTTGTGGTACGCATGTACAATGGAATATCACTCAGCAATGAAATCTACGTCATCAGGTCCCTATCGGCATAATGAGTGGATTCAGGTACGAAGATTCTACGAGAAATAAGTCACACAGAAAAAGAAACATCATAAGATATCACTAATACATGGAATGTAAACTTGGCTACACATGAACTGAATTACAAAACAGAACAGGGTCTCAAATTTAGAAAACCAACTTATGCTTGCTTATGGGGAAAGGTGAGTTGGGGTGCTGCATAAAACCAGAGATTGAAATTAGCACACATACCGTCCCATAAGCCAAATATATAATAGACAGGACCTACTCCTTGCTCAACGAAATGGACACAATACGCCATATTCAACGCCTGGGAAGATACCTGAAAAGTAAGAATCATAAAAACCATTGATTTATATGTCTCCATAAGGAAAACAAGCGTGTGTACAGCAGCCTAAACGGAGCAGTGAAAATCCGATAAATCCCATTATCAAAATAAATTTCAAAAACAAAACACAATGACACTGAAATAGAGAGCAATTCTTAAATCATTCATTCAGGGCTTGTGATGCAACCTGGATTTACCACATCTACACACAGAGCTGGGTGAGACATAAGGCTGGACACTTCGGGCTGATAGCATTGGTGAGGTTCGGTGAGCAAACGCAGACCCTTTGAAGTCATCCTGCATGGTACCCATTCCATGGGTCCCAACTCTCCAGGTTTAAGGGATTCTTCCTTCAGCTAAAACATGCATGGGAAACGCAGAGTATCGACCGCCATGTGATTGGGAAACGTTTTCAAATGCATCACAGTTTTCGTCCCCTGGTACTCGGGTTCACCATTCCAGACGCTTTACTAACACTATCCCCACTTGGAGAGTCAGTGCCTTTAACCTCCTGTTTGGCACAGTTTGCAATTTCTGCGCAAGATGAACAGGAATAGGGAGAACCAATGAGAGACTAGCTGTAGGTGTCTGCACGGGCAAATGGAACGCTCATTTCACACCAGGAAGAGGAATTAACCATATGCTCAGCCTGCCCTGCCGGAAACAGATTCGGGCCTGAAGCAATCCTGCGGTTTTGTGGCCAGCTCACAAGAAAGAGAGTTGAAGAAAGGAGCTCAGGGGCACTGTAATTCACAAACCTGCAGAGTTATGAATGACAGCTATCGTACAAAAATGTACTGAAGTAAGTCTTCGAAGAGGACTGGAAAGCGGGGCAGAATTTCAGGAAAATGATTTCAGGGGGCAGACTGGAATTGCACTTAAAGCATAGGAAAATAGGCAGAATGTCGACAATGATGCACTTGGCCATAAAGGGCGTATGCGTTTTTTCCTGAATATATTCAGAAAAAAACGCATACCCCCTTTTTGGCCAAACCAGCAAGCGTGTAAAGGAAATCTGCACTACAATGAAGTCTCACTGCTCCCCAGTCAAAAGGGCCATCTGAAAAATGTGTAAAATCCAGAAAGGCAGGACAGGTCATGGAGAACAGGGAGCCTTGTTATGCTGATGGGTGGGATATAAATTGCCAACAGCCACTCTGGAGAAGTGTATGGTGTTTCCTGAAACACGTAGGAAACAAAGCAACACAGCCTATGGCACTTCCAAATATGGTCCTATAGCTTAGGGAAATTAAAATCAAAAACACACAGCCAGCCCAATGTTTGGGATGGCTCTGTTTACAAGAACCTCGTCTACGGTACAAGTTAAATATCCGAGAAAGCAAAAAATGGATAAAGAAGTTGTGGTACGCACGTACAATGGAATATCACTCAGCAATGAAATCTACGTCATCAGGTCCCTATCGGCATAATGAGTGGATTCTGGTACGATGATTCTACAAGAAATATGTCACAAAGAAAAAGAAACATCATAAGATATCACTAATACACGGAATGTAAACTTGGCTACACATAAACTGAATTACAAAACAGAACAGGGTCTCAAATTTAGAAAACCAACTTATGCTTGCTTATGGGGAAAGGTGAGTTGGGGTGCTGCATAAAACCAGAGATTGAAATTAGCACAGATACCGTTTCATAAGGCAAATATATAATAGACAAGACCTACTCCTTGCTCAACGAAATGGATTCAACACAACATATTCAACGCCTGGGAGGATACCTGACAAGTAAGAATCTTAAACCCCATGGATTTATATGTCTCCATAAGAAAATCAAGCGTGTGTACAGCGGCCTAAACGCAGCAGTGAACATCCGATAAATCCCATTATCAAAATGAATTTCAAAAACAAAACACAATGACAGTGAAATAGAGAGCAATTCTTAAATAATTCATTCAGGGCTTGTGATGCAACCTGGATTTACCACATCTACACCCAGAGCTGGGTGAGACATAAGGCTGGACACTTCGGGCTGATAGCATTGGTGAGGTTCGGTGAGCAAACGCAGACCCTTTGAAGTCATCCTGCATGGTACCCATTCCATGGGTCCCAACTCTCCAGGTTTAAGGGATTCTTCCTTCAGCTAAAACATGCATGGGAAACCCACAGTACAGTGCACTGTGTGACCGGGAAATGTTTTCAAATGCATCTCAGTTTTCGTCCCCTGGTACTCGGGTTCATCATTTCAGACGCTTTACTAACACTATCCCCACTTGGAGAGTCAGTGCCTTTAACCTCCTGTTTGGCACAGTTTGCAATTTCTGCGCAAGATGAACAGGAATAGGGAGAACCAATGAGAGACTAGCTGTAGGTGTCTGCACGGGCAAATGGAACGCTCATTTCCCACCAGGAAGAGGAATTAAGCAAAGGCTCAGCGTTCCCCCCCTGGAAAGAGATTATGGCCTGAAGCAATCCTGCGGTTTTGCTGCCAGCTCACAAGAAAGAGAGTTGAAGAAAGGAGCTCAGGGGCACTGCAATTCACAAACCTGCAGAGTTATGAATGACAGCTATCGTCCAAAAATGTATTGAAGTAAGTCTTCAAAGAGGACATGAAAGCGGGGCAGAATTTCAGGAAAACGATTTCAAGGGGTAGACTGGAATTGCACTTAAAGCATACGAAAAGAGGCAGAATGTCGACAATGATGCACTTGGCCATAAAGGGCGTATGCGGTTTTTCCTGAATATATTCAGGTAAAAACGCATACGCCCATTTTGGCCAACGAAGCAAGCGTGTAAAGGAAATTTGCACTACAATGAAGTCTCACTGCCCCCCAGTCAAAAGGGCCATCTGAAAAATGTGTAAAATCCAGAAAGGCACGACAGGTCATGGAGAAGAGGGAGCCTTGTTATGCTGATGGGCGGGATGTAAATTGCCAACAGCCACTCTGGAGAAGTGTATGGTGTTTCCTGAAACACGTAGGAAACAAAGCAACACAGCCTATGGCACTTCCACTTATGGTCCTATAGCTTAGGGAAATTAAAATCAAAAACACACAGCCACCCCAATGTTTGGGACGGCTCTGTTTACAAGTACCTCGTCTACGGTACAAGTTAAATATCCGAGAAAGCAAAAACTGGATAAAGCAGTTGTGGTACGCACGTAGAATGGAATATCACTCAGCAATGAAATCTACGTCATCAGGCCCGTAGCGGCATAATTAGTGGATTCAGGTACGATGATTCTACGAGAAATAAGTCACACAGATAAAGAAACATCATAAGATATCACTAATACACGGAATGTAACCTTGGCTACACGTGAACTGAAATACAAAGCAGAACAGGGTCTCAAATTTAGAAAACCAACTTATGCTTGCTTATGGGGAAAGGTGAGTTGGGGTGCTGCATGAAACCAGAGATTGAAATTAGCACAGATACCGTTCCATAAGCCAAATATATAATAGACAAGACCTACTCCTTGCTCAACGAAATGGACTCAACACCCCATATTCAACGCCTGGGAAGATACCTGACAATTAAGAATCTTAAAACCCATGGATTTATATGTCTCCATAAGGAAATCAAGCATGTGTACAACGGCCTAAATGCAGCAGTGAAGATCCGAAAAATCCCATTATCAAAATTAATTTCAAAAACAAAACACAGAGGGGGCACCTTGAAGATGGCGGAAGAGTAAGACGCGGAGATCGCCTTCCTCCCCACGGATACACCAGAAATACATCTACACGTGGAACAACTCCTACAGAACACCTACCGAAGGCTGGCAGAAGACCTCAGACGTCCCAAAAGGCAAGAAACTCCCCACGTACCTGGGTAGGGCAAAAGAAAAAACAGAGACAAAAGAATAAGGACGGCACCTGCGCCAGTAGGAGGGAGCTGTGAAGGAGGAAAAGTTTCCACACACTTGGAAGCCCCTCCGCGGGCGGAGACTGCGGGAGGCGGAGGGGGGGGCTTCGGGACCGAGGAGTAGTGCACAGCGACGGGTGCAGAGGGCAAAGCGGGGAGATTCCCGCACAGAGGATCAGTGCCGACCGGCACTCACCAGCCCGAGAGGCTTGTCTGCTCACCCGCCCGGGCGGGCGGGGCTGCGAGCTGAAGCTCGGGTTTCGGTTTTGGACGGAGCGCAGGGAGAGGACTGGGGTTGGCGGCTTGAACATAGCCTGAAGGGGTTAGTGCACCACGACTAGCCGGGAGGGAGTTCGGGGAAAAGCCTGCACCTGCCGAAGAGGCAAGAGACTTTTTCTTCCCTCTTTGTTTCCTGGTGCGCGAGGAGAGGGGTTTAAGAGCGCTGCTTAAAGGAACTCCAGAGACGGGCGCGAGCCGCGGCTAAAAGCGCGAACCCCAGAGACGGGCGCGAGCCGCGGCTAAAAGCGCGAACCCCAGAGACGGGCGCGAGCCGCGGCTAAAAGCGCGGACCCCAGAGACGGGCGGGAGACGCTAGGGCTGCTGCTGCCGCCACCAAGGGGCCTGTGCAGCCCGCCCCTGCCAGGTTCCCGGGAACCTCCACACCCCTCTTCCGCGGAGCCTGTGCAGCCCGCCACTGCCAGGTTCCCGGGAACCAGGGACAACTTCCCCGGGAGAACGCACGGCGGGCCTCAGGCTGGTGCAACGTCACGCCGGCCTCTGCCGCAACGTCACGCCGCCTCTGACGCCGCAGGCCCGCCCCGCACGCAGTGCCCCTCCTTCCCCCCCCTCACCCCCGGCCTGAGTGAGCCTGAGCCCCCGAATTAGCGGCCCCTTTAACCCTTTCCTGTCTGAGCAAAAAACAGACGCCCTCCAGCGACCTACACGCAGAGGCAGGGCCAAATCCAAAGCTGAGCTCCTGTGAGCTGTGAGAACAAAGAAGAGAAAGGGAAATCTCCCCCAGCAGCCTCAGAAGCAGCGGATTAAAGCTCCACAATCAACTTGATATACCCTGCATCTGTGGAATACCTGAATAGACAAGAAATGATCCCAAATTGAAGAGGTGGAATTTAGGAGCGAGATCTATGATTTTTTTCCCTTTTCCTCTTTTTGTGAATGTGTACGTGTATGCTTATGTGTGAGATCTTGTCTGTATACTCTTGCTTCCACCATTTGTCCTAGGGCTCTATCCGTCCATGGTTTTTAAAAAAAAATTTTTTTTCTCAATAATTTTAATTGTAATAACTTTATTATACTTTACCGTCGTTCCTTCTTTCTTTCTTTCTTTCTTTCCGTCCTTCCCTCCTTTAGACAACGAATCACCCCAAATTGAGGAGGTGGTCTCTGAGAGCAAGATTTATGATTTTTCCCCCTTTACCTCTTTTTGTGAAGGTGTATGTGTATGCTTCTGTATAAGATTTTCTCTGTATAGCTTTGCTTCCAACATTTGTCCTAAGGTTCTATCCGTCCCTCTTTTTTTTTTTTTTCTAAATATTTTTTAATTCAATAAATATATTATACTTTATTTTATTTTTACTGTATCTTCTTTCTTTCTGTCTTTTTTCCTTCTTTCCCTCCTTCCTTCCTTCCTTCCTTCCTTCCTCCCTCCCTCCCTCCTTTCTTTCCTTCTTTGCTTCTTTCTTCCTTCCTTCCTTTCCTCCTTTCCTTCTTTCTTTCCTCATACATCTACTAATTCTCTCTACTTTTTCTCCCTTTTATTCTGAGCCGTGTGGATGAAAGGCTCTTGGTGCTCCAGCCAGGAGTCAGGGCTCTGCCTCTGAGGTAGGAGAGCCAACTTCAGGACACTGGTCCAAAGAGACCTCCCAGCTCCACATAATATTAAACGGTGGAAATCTCCCAGTGACCTCCATCTTAACACCAGCACCCAGCTTCACTCAACGACCAGCAAGCCACAGTGCTAGACAACCTATGCCAAACAACTAGCAAAACAGGAACACAACCCCACCCATTAGCAGAGAGGCTGCCTAAAATCATAATAAGGCCACAGACACCCCAAAACACACCACCAGACGTGAACCTGCCCACTAGAGAGACAAGATCCAGCCTCATCCACCACAACACAGGCACTAGTCCCCTCCACCAGGAAGCCTACACAACCCACTGAAACAACCTTAGCCACTGGAGACAGACATCAAAAACAACGGGAACTACGAACGTGCAGCCTGCAAAAAGGAGACCCCAAACACAGTAAGATAAGCAAAATGAGAAGACAGAAAAACACACAGCAGATGAAGGAGCAAGATAAAAATGCACCAGACCTAACAAATGAAGAGGAAATAGGCAGTCTACCTGAAAAAGAATTCAGAATAATGATAGTAAGGATGATCCGAAATCTTGGAAGTAGAATGGACAAAATGCAAGAAGCAGTTAACAAGGACCTAGAAGAAATAAAGGTGAAACAAGCAATGATGAACAACGCAATAAATGAAATTAAAAGTACTCTAGATGGGATCAATAACAGAATAACTGAGGCAGAAGAACGGATAAGTGACCTGGAAGATAAAATAGTGGAAATAACTACTGCAGAGCAGAATAAAGAAAAAAGAATGAAAAGAACTGAGGACAGTCTCAGAGACCTCTGGGACAACATTAAACGCACCAACATTCGAATTATAGGGGTTCCAGAAGAAGAAGAGAAAAAGAAAGGGACTGAGAAAATATTTGAAGAGATTATAGTTGAAAACTTCCCTAATATGGGAAAGGAAATAGTTAATCAAGTCCAGGAAGCACAGAGAGTCCCATACAGGATAAATACAAGGAGAAATACGCCAAGACACATATTAATCAAACTGTCAAAAATTAAATACAAAGAAAGCATATTAAAAGCAGCAAGGGAAAAACAGCAAATAACACACAAGGGAATCCCCATAAGGTTAACAGCTGATCTCTCAGCAGAAACCCTACAAGCCAGAAGGGAGTGGCAGGACATACTGAAAGTGATGAAGGAGAAAAACCTGCAACCAAGGCTACTTTACCCAGCAAGGATCTCATTCAGATTTGATGGAGAAATTAAAACCTTTACAGACAAGCAAAAGCTGAGAGAGTTTAGCACCACCAAACCAGCTTTACAGCAAATGCTAAAGGAACTTCTCTAGACAAGGAACACAAGAGAAGGAAAAGACCTATAATAACGAACCCAAAACAATATAGAAAATGGGAATAGGAACATACATATCGATAATTACCTTAAATGTAAATGGACTAAATGCTCCCACCAAAAGACACAGATTGGCTGAATGGATACAAAAACAAGACCCTTATATATGCTGTCTACAAGAGACCCACTTCAGACCTAGAGACACATACAGACTGAAAATAAGGGGATGGAAAAAGATATTCCATGCAAATGGAAACCAAAAGAAAGCTGGAGTAGCAATTCTCATATCAGACAAAATAGACTTTAAAATAAGGACTATCACAAGAGACAAAGAAGGACACTACATAATGATCAAGGGATCGATTCAAGAAGAAGATATAACAATTGTAAATATTTATGCACCCAACATAGGAGCACCTCAATACATAAGGCAAATACTAACAGCCATAAAAGGGGAGATTGACAGTAACACATTCATAGTAGGGGACTTTAACACCCCACTTTCACCCATGGACAGATCATCCAAAATGAAAATAAATAAGGAAACACAAGCTTTAAATGATACATTAAACAAGATGGACTTAATTGATATTTATAGGACACTCCATCCAAAAACAACAGAATACACATTTTTCTCAAGTGCTCATGGAACATTCTCCAGGATAGATCATATCTTGGGTCACAAATCAAGCCTTGGTAAATTTAAGAAAATTGAAATTGTATCAAGTATCTTTTCTGACCACAACGCCATGAGACTAGATATCAATTACAGGAAAAGATCTGTAAAAAATACAAACACATGGAAGCTAAACAATACACTACTTAATAATGAAGTGATCACTGAAGAAATCAAAGAGGAAATAAAAAAATACCTAGAAACAAATGACAATGGAGACACAACGACCCAAAACCTATGGGATGCAGCAAAAGCAGTTCTAAGGGGGAAGTTTATAGCAATACAAGCCCACCTTAAGAAGCAGGAAACATCTCGAATAAACAACCTAACCTTGCACCTCAAGCAATTAGAGAAAGAAGAACAAAAAAACCCCAAAGCTAGCAGAAGGAAAGAAATCATAAAAATCAGATCAGAAATAAATGAAAAAGAAATGAAGGAAACGATAGCAAAGATCAATAAAACTAAAAGCTGGTTCTTTGAGAAGATAAACAAAATAGATAAACCACTAGCCAGACTCATCAAGAAAAAAAGGGAGAAGACTCAAATCAATAGAATTAGAAATGAAAAAGGAGAAGTAACAACTGACACTGCAGAAATAAAAAAAATCATAAGAGATTACTACAAGCAACTCTATGCCAATAAAATGGACAATCTGGAAGAAATGGACAAATTCTTAGAAATGCACAACCTGCCAAGACTGAATCAGGAAGAAATAGAAAATATGAACAGACCAATCACAAGCACTGAAATTGAAACTGTCATTAAAAATCTTCCAACAAACAAAAGCCCAGGACCAGATGGCTTCACAGGTGAATTCTATCAAACGTTTAGAGAAGAGCTAACACCTATCCTTCTCAAACTCTTCCAAAATATAGCAGAGGGAGGAACACTCCCAAATTCCTTCTACGAGGCCACCATCACCTTGATACCAAAACCAGACAAGGATGTCACAAAGAAAGAAAACTACAGGCCAATATCACTGATGAACATAGATGCAAAAATCCTCAACAAAATACTAGCAAACAGAATCCAACAGCACATTAAAAGGATCATACACCATGATCAAGTGGGGTTTATTCCAGGAATGCAAGGATTCTTCAATATACGCAAATCTATCAATGTGATAAACCATATTAACAAATTGAAGGAGAAAAACCATATGATCATCTCAATAGATGCAGAGAAAGCTTTCGACAAAATTCAACACCAATTTATGCTAAAAACCCTGCAGAAAATAGGCATAGAGGGAACTTTCCTCAACATAATAAAGGCCATATATGACAAGCCCACAGCAAACATCATCCTCAATGGTGAAAAACTGAAAGCATTTCCACTAAGATCAGGAACAAGACAAGGTTGCCCACTCTCACCACTCTTATTCAACATAGTTTTGGAAGTTTTAGCCACAGCAATCAGAGAAGAAAAGGAAATAAAAGGAATCCAAATCGGAAAAGAAGAAGTAAAGCTGTCACTGTTTGCAGATGACATGATACTATACATAGAGAATCCTAAAGATGCTACCAGAAAACTACTAGAGCTAATCAATGAATTTGGTAAAGTAGCAGGATACAAAGTTAATGCACAGAAATCTCTGGCATTCCTATATACTAATGATGAAAAATCTGAAAGTGAAATCAAGAAAACACTTCCATTTACCATTGCAACAAAAAGAATAAAATATCTAGGAATAAACCTACCTAAGGAGACGAAAAACCTGTATGCAGAAAATTATAAGACACTGATAAAAGAAATTAAAGATGATACAAATAGATGGAGAGATATACCATGTTCTTGGATGGGAAGAATCAACATTGTGAAAATGACTCTACTACCCAAAGCAATCTACAGATTCAATGCAATCCCTATCAAACTACCACTGGCATTTTTCACAGAACTAGAACAAAAAATTTCACAATTTGTATGGAAACACAAAAGACCCCGAATAGCCAAAGCAATCTTGAGAACGAGAAAAGGAGCTGGAGGAATCAGGCTCCCTGACTTCAGACTATACTACAAAGCTACAGTAATCAAGACAGTATGGTACTGGCACAAAAACAGAAAGATAGATCAATGGAACAGGATAGAAAGCCCAGCGATAAACCCACGCACATATGGACACCTTATCTTTGATAAAGGTGGCAGGAATGTACAGTGGAGAAAGGACAGCCTCTTCAATAAATGGTGCTGGGAAAACTGGACAGGTACATGTAAAAGTATGAGATTAGATCACTCCCTAACACCATACACAAAAATAAGCTCAAAATGGATTAAAGACCTAAATGTAAGGCCAGAAACTATCAAACTCTTAGAGGAAAACATAGGCAGAACACTCTATGACATAAATCACAGCAAGATCCTTTCTGACCCACCTCCTAGAGTAATGGAAATAAAAACAAAAATAAACAAATGGGACCTAATGAAACTTCAAAGCTTTTGCACAGCAAAGGAAACCATAATCAAGACCAAAAGACAACCCTCACAATGGGAGAAAATATTTGCAAATGAAGCAACTGACAAAGGATTAATCTCCAAAATTTACAAGCAGCTCATGCAGCTCAATAACAAAAAAACAAACAACCCAATCCAAAAATGGGCAGAAGACCTAAATAGACATTTCTCCAAAGAAGATATACAGAATGCCAACAAACACATGAAAGAATGTTCAACATCATTAATCATTAGAGAAATGCAAATCAAAACTACAATGAGATATCATCTCACACCAGTCAGAATGGCCATCATCAAAAAATCTAGAAACAATAAATGCTGGAGAGGGTGTGGAGAAAAGGGAACACTCTTGCACTGCTGGTGGGAATGTGAATTGGTTCAGCCACTATGGAGAACAGTATGGAGGTTCCTTAAAAAACTACAAATAGAATTACCATATGACCCAGCAATCCCACTACTGGGCATATACCCTGAGAAAACCATAATTCAAAAAGAGTCATGTACCAAAATGTTCATTGCAGCTCTATTTACAATAGCCCGGAGATGGAAACAACCTAAGCGCCCATCATCGGATGAATGGATAAAGAAGATGTGGCACATATATACAATGGAATATTACTCAGCCATAAAAAGAAACGAAATTGAGCTATTTGTAATGAGGTGGATAGACCTAGAGTCTGTCATACAGAGTGAAGTAAGTCAGAAAGAAAAAGACAAATACCGTATGCTAACGCATATATATGGAATTTAAGGGGAAAAAAAATGTCATGAAGAACCTAGGGTTAAGACAGGAATAAAGACGCAGACCTACTGGAGAACGGACTTGAGGATCTGGGGAGGGGGAAGGGTGAGCTTTGACAGGGTGAGAGAGAGTCATGGACATATACACACTAACAAACGTAGTAAGGTAGATAGCTAGGGGGAAGCAGCCGCAAGGCACAGGGATATTAGCTCGGTGCTTTGTGACAGCCTGGAGGGGTGGGATAGGGAGAGTGGGAGGGAGGGAGATGCAAGAGGGAAGACATATGGGAACATATGTATATGTATAACTGATTCACTTTGTTATAAAGCAGAAACTAACACACAATTGTAAAGCAATTATACCCCAATAAAGATGTTTAAAAAAAAAAAAAAAAAAAAGAAAATATTGGGAGCCCAGGAGTTAGGGCCTGACGCCAGAGGGCCCTCATTACCGAGGGGAGGAGACACCCAGCAGGCACCAAATCCCACCAGAGGGCCGACGTCGCCAAGGCGGGGTGTACCAGCCAGGCAGGAGTGACCTCAGAGAAGAGGGCCCACCTCACAGAAGTGTGAGGAACCCAACAAGGATCAGACTCTCACCGGAGGGCCCACATCACCAAGGGGATGGGAACCAGGCAGGAGTGTCCTCACACCAGTGGGGCCACATCAGCCAAAGGTGAGGAACGCAGCACATGTGGCCTCAAACCAGAGGACACACATCACCAAGGGGCTAGGAGTGAGGCAGGTGTCTGGAGGGGCACATTTAACTCTAATTTCCCACCAGGAAGTGGAATGAACCAAAGTCTCAGAGTGCCGTGCCGGACCCTGATTACGGCCTGAAGCAAACCTGCGGTTCTGTGGCCAGTTTTCAAGGAAACGAGTTAAGAAAGGAAATCACGGGCACTGTAATTCACAAAACTGCAGAGTTATAAATGACAGCTATTGGCAAAAATATATGGAAGTAAGTCTGCAAAGAGGACTTGAAAACGAGGCAGAATTGCAGGAATCATATTTCAGGAGGTAGATTGGAATTGCATTTAAAGCATGTGAAAAGCGGCAGATCTTTGACAGTGATGCACTTGGACCAAAGTGCGTAAACATTTTTTCCTGAATATATTCAGGAAAAAACACATATGCCCTTTTTGGCCAACCAAGCACTCGAGCAATGGAAATCCGCACTACAATGAAGTCTCATTTCCCATTCGTCAAAAGGGCCATCTGAAAAAAGTGTAAAAACCAGAAACACAGGACAGGCCATGGAGAACAGGGAGCCTTGTTATGCTGATGGGCGGGATGTAAATGCCAACAGCCACTCTGGAGAAGTGTATGGTGTTTCCTGAAACACCTAAGAAACAAAGCAACGGAGACTACGGCACTTCCACTTATGGTCTTATAGATCACGGAAATTAAAATCAAAAACAGACAGCCACCCCAAAGTGTCGGACGGCTCTGTTTACAAGAACCTCGTCTACGGAACAAGTTAAATATCCCAGAAAGCGAAAAATGGATAAAGAAGTGTGGTACGTACATACAAATGAATATCACTCACCAATGAAATCTATTTCATCAGGCCCGTCGCGGCATAATGAGTGGATTCAGGTACGATGATTCTAAGTGAAATAAGTCACACAGAAAATGAAACATCATAAGTTATCACTAATACACGGAATGTAAACTTGGCTACACATGAACTGAATTACAAAACAGAACAGGGTCTCAAATTTAGAAAACCAACTTATGCTTGCTTAAGGGGAAAAGTGAGTTGGGGTGCTGCATAAAAGCAGAGATAGAAATTAGCACAGATACCTTTCCATAAGCCAAATATGTAATAGTCAAGACCTACGCCTTGCTCAACGAAATGGACTCAACACCTCATATTCAACGCCTAGGAATACACCTGACTAGTAAGAATCTTCAAACCCATGGATTTATATGTCTCCTTAAGACAATTAAGCGTGTGTACAGCTGCATGAACGCAGCAGAGAAAATCCAATAAATCCCATTATCAAAATGAATTAGAAAAACAAAACACAATGAGAGTGAAATAGAGAGCAATTCTTAAATAATTCATTCAGGGCATGTGATGCAACCTGGATTTACCACATCTACATCCAGAGCTGGGTGAGACATAAGGCTGGACACTTCATGCTGATAGCATTGTTGAGGTTTGGTGAGCAAACGCAGACCCTTTGAAGTCATACTGCATGGTACCCATTCCATGGGTCCCAACTCTCCAGGTTTAAGGGATTCTTCCTTCAGCTAAAACATGCATGGGAAACCCAGAGTATGGTCCACCGTGTGATTGGGAAACGTTTTCAAATGCATCTCAGTTTTCGAACCCTGGTACTCGGGTTCACCATTCCAGACGCTTTACTAACACTCTCCCCACTTGGAGAGTCAGTGCCTTTAACCTCCTGTTTGGCACAGTTTGCAATTTCTGCGCAAGATGTACAGGAATAGGGAGAACCAATGAGAGACTAGCTGTAGGTGTCTGCACGGGCAAAAGGAATGCTCATTTCCCACCAGGAAGAGGGATTAAACAAAGGCTCAGGGTGCTCTGCCGGAAACAGATTAGGGTCTGAAGCAATCCTGCGGTTTTGTGGCCAGCTCACAAGAAAGCGAGTTGAAGAAAGGAGCTCAGGGGCACTGTATTTCACAAACCTGAAGAGTTATGAATGACAGCTATCGTCTAAAAATGTATTGAAGTAAGTCTTCGAAGAGGACTTGAAAGCGGGGCAGAATTTCAGGAACACGATTTCAGGGGATAGACGGGAATTGCACTTAAAGCATAGGAGAAGAGGCAGAATGTCGACCATGATGCACTTGGCCAAAAAGGGCGTATGCGTTTTTTCCTGAATATATTCAGGAAAAAACGCATACGCCCTTTTTGGCCAACCAAGCAAGCGTGTAAAGGAAATCTGCACTACAATGAAGTCTCACTGCCCCCCGGTCAAAAGGGCCATCTGAAAAAAGTGTAAAATCCAGAAAGGCAGGACAGGTCATGGAGAACAGGGAGCCTTGTTATGCTGATGGGTGGGATGTAAATTCCCAACAACCACTCTGGAGAAGTGTATGGTGTTTCCAGAAACACGTAGGAAACAAAGCAACACAGCCTATGGCACTTCCACTTATGGTCCTATAGCTTAGGGAAATTAAAATCAAAATCACACAGCCACCCCAAAGTTTGGGACGGCTCTGTTTACAAGAACCTCGTCTACAGTACAAGTTAAATATCCGAGAAAGCAAAAAATGGATAAAGAAGTTGTGGTACGCATGTATAATGGAATATCACTCAGCAATGAAATCTACGTCATCAGGTCACTATCGGCATAATGAGTGGATTCAGGTACGATGATTCTACGAGAAATAAGTCACACAGAAAAAGAAACATCATAAGTTATCACTAATACATGGAATGTAAACTTGGCTACACATGAACTGAATTACAAAACAGAACAGGGTCTCAAATTTAGAAAACCAACTTATGCTTGCTTATGGGGAAAGGTGAGTTGGGGTGCTGCATAAAACCAGAGATTGAAATTAGCACACATACCGTCCCATAAGCCAAATATATAATAGACAGGACCTACTCCTTGCTCAACGAAATGGACACAATACCCCATATTCAACGCCTGGGAAGATACCTGAAAAGTAAGAATCTTAAAAACCATTGATTTATATGTCTCCATAAGGAAAACAAGCGTGTGTACAGCAGCCTAAACGGAGCAGTGAAAATCCGATAAATCCCATTATCAAAATAAATTTCAAAAACAAAACACAATGACAGTGAAATAGAGAGCAATTCTTAAATCATTCATTCAGGGCTTGTGATGCAACCTGGATTTACCACATCTACACACAGAGCTGGGTGAGACATAAGGCTGGACACTTCGGGCTGATAGCATTGGTGAGGTTCGGTGAGCAAACGCAGACCTTTTGAAGTCATCCTGCATGGTACCCATTCCATGGGTCCCAACTCTCCAGGTTTAAGGGATTCTTCCTTCAGCTAAAACATGCATGGGAAACGCAGAGTATCGACCGCCATGTGATTGGGAAACGTTTTCAAATGCATCACAGTTTTCATCCCCTGGTACTCGGGTTCACCATTCCAGACGCTTTACTAACACTCTCCCCACTTGGAGAGTCAGTGCCTTTAACCTCCTGTTTGGCACAGTTTGCAATTTCTGCGCAAGATGAACAGGAATAGGGAGAACCAATGAGAGACTAGCTGTAGGTGTCTGCACGGGCAAATGGAACGCTCATTTCACACCAGGAAGAGGAATTAACCATATGCTCAGCCTGCCCTGCCGGAAACAGATTCGGGCCTGAAGCAATCCTGCGGTTTTGTGGCCAGCTCACAAGAAAGAGAGTTGAAGAAAGGAGCTCAGGGGCACTGTAATTCACAAACCTGAAGAGTTATGAATGACAGCTATCGTACAAAAATGTACTGAAGTAAGTCTTCGAAGAGGACTGGAAAGCGGGGCAGAATTTCAGGAAAATGATTTCAGGGGGCAGACTGGAATTGCACTTAAAGCATAGGAAAATAGGCAGAATGTCGACAATGATGCACTTGGCCATAAAGGGCGTATGCGTTTTTTCCTGAATATATTCAGAAAAAAACGCATACGCCCTTTTTGGCCAACCCAGCAAGCGTGTAAAGGAAATCTGCACTACAATGAAGTCTCACTGCTCCCCGGTCAAAAGGGCCATCTGAAAAATGTGTAAAATCCAGAAAGGCAGGACAGGTCATGGAGAACAGGGAGCCTTGTTATGCTGATGGGTGGGATATAAATTGCCAACAGCCACTCTGGAGAAGTGTATGGTGTTTCCTGAAACACGTAGGAAACAAAGCAACACAGCCTATGGCACTTCCAAATATGGTCCTATAGCTTAGGGAAATTAAAATCAAAAACACACAGCCAGCCCAATGTTTGGGATGGCTCTGTTTACAAGAACCTCGTCTACGGTACAAGTTAAATATCCGAGAAAGCCAAAAATGGATAAAGAAGTTGTGGTACGCACGTACAATGGAATATCACTCAGCAATGAAATCTACGTCATCAGGTCCCTATCGGCATAATGAGTGGATTCAGGTACGATGATTCTACGAGAAAAATGTCACAAAGAAAAAGAAACATCATAAGATATCACTAATACACAGAATGTAAACTTGGCTACACATAAACTGAATTACAAAACAGAACAGGGTCTCAAATTTAGAAAACCAACTTATGCTTGCTTATGGGGAAAGGTGAGTTGGGGTGCTGCATAAAACCAGAGATTGAAATTAGCACAGATACCGTTTCATAAGGCAAATATATAATAGACAAGACCTACTCCTTGCTCAACGAAATGGATTCAACACAACATATTCAACGCCTGGGAAGATACCTGACAAGTAAGAATCTTAAACCCCATGGATTTATATGTCTCCATAAGAAAATCAAGCGTGTGTACAGCGGCCTAAACGCAGCAGTGAACATCCGATAAATCCCATTATCAAAATGAATTTCAAAAACAAAACACAATGACAGTGAAATAGAGAGCAATTCTTAAATAATTCATTCAGGGCTTGTGATGCAACCTGGATTTACCACATCTACACCCAGAGCTGGGTGAGACATAAGGCTGGACACTTCGGGCTGATAGCATTGGTGAGGTTCGGTGAGCAAACGCAGACCCTTTGAAGTCATCCTGCATGGTACCCATTCCATGGGTCCCAACTCTCCAGGTTTAAGGGATTCTTCCTTCAGCTAAAACATGCATGGGAAACCCACAGTACAGTGCACTGTGTGACCGGGAAATGTTTTCAAATGCATCTCAGTTTTCGTCCCCTGGTACTCGGGTTCATCATTTCAGACGCTTTACTAACACTATCCCCACTTGGAGAGTCAGTGCCTTTAACCTCCTGTTTGGCACAGTTTGCAATTTCTGCGCAAGATGAACAGGAATAGGGAGAACCAATGAGAGACTAGCTGTAGGTGTCTGCACGGGCAAATGGAACGCTCATTTCCCACCAGGAAGAGGAATTAAGCAAAGGCTCAGCGTTCCCCCCCTGGAAAGAGATTATGGCCTGAAGCAATCCTGCGGTTTTGCTGCCAGCTCACAAGAAAGAGAGTTGAAGAAAGGAGCTCAGGGGCACTGCAATTCACAAACCTGCAGAGTTATGAATGACAGCTATCGTCCAAAAATGTATTGAAGTAAGTCTTCAAAGAGGACATGAAAGCGGGGCAGAATTTCAGGAAAACGATTTCAAGGGGTAGACTGGAATTGCACTTAAAGCATACGAAAAGAGGCAGAATGTCGACAATGATGCACTTGGCCAAAAAGGGCGTATGCGGTTTTTCCTGAATATATTCAGGTAAAAACGCATACGCCCATTTTGGCCAACGAAGCAAGCGTGTAAAGGAAATTTGCACTACAATGAAGTCTCA
Organism: Delphinapterus leucas; assembly: GCF_059928025.1. NCBI lineage: Eukaryota > Metazoa > Chordata > Mammalia > Artiodactyla > Monodontidae > Delphinapterus > Delphinapterus leucas. Next base: position 973,420 of record NW_028322267.1, read on the forward strand.
CTGCCCCCCGGTCAAAAGGGCCATCTGAAAAATGTGTAAAATCCAGAAAGGCACGACAGGTCATGGAGAAGAGGGAGCCTTGTTATGCTGATGGGTGGGATGTAAATTCCCAACAGCCACTCTGGAGAAGTGTATGGTGTTTCCTGAAACACGTAGGAAACAAAGCAACACAGCCTATGGCACTTCCACTTATGGTCCTATAGCTTAGGGAAATTAAAATCAAAAACACACAGCCACCCCCAATGTTTGGGACGGCTCTGTTTACAAGTACCTCGTCTACGGTACAAGTTAAATATCCGAGAAAGCAAAAACTGGATAAAGCAGTTGTGGTACGCACGTAGAATGGAATATCACTCAGCAATGAAATCTACGTCATCAGGCCCGTAGCGGCATAATTAGTGGATTCAGGTACGATGATTCTACGAGAAATAAGTCACACAGATAAAGAAACATCATAAGATATCACTAATACACGGAATGTAACCTTGGCTACACGTGAACTGAAATACAAAACAGAACAGGGTCTCAAATTTAGAAAACCAACTTATGCTTGCTTATGGGGAAAGGTGAGTTGGGGTGCTGCATAAAACCAGAGATTGAAATTAGCACAGATACCGTTCCATAAGCCAAATATATAATAGACAAGACCTACTCCTTGCTCAACGAAATGGACTCAACACCCCATATTCAACGCCTGGGAAGATACCTGACAATTAAGAATCTTAAAACCCATGGATTTATATGTCTCCATAAGGAAATCAAGCATGTGTACAACGGCCTAAATGCAGCAGTGAAGATCCGAAAAATCCCATTATCAAAATTAATTTCAAAAACAAAACACAGAGGGGGCACCTTGAAGATGGCGGAAGAGTAAGACGCGGAGATCGCCTTCCTCCCCACGGATACACCAGAAATACATCTACACGTGGAACAACTCCTACAGAACACCTACCGAAGGCTGGCAGAAGACCTCAGACGTCCCAAAAGGCAAGAAACTCCCCACGTACCTGGGTAGGGCAAAAGAAAAAACAGAGACAAAAGAATAAGGACGGCACCTGCGCCAGTAGGAGGGAGCTGTGAAGGAGGAAAAGTTTCCACACACTTGGAAGCCCCTCCGCGGGCGGAGACTGCGGGAGGCGGAGGGGGGGGCTTCGGGACCGAGGAGTAGTGCACAGCGACGGGTGCGGAGGGCAAAGCGGGGAGATTCCCGCACAGAGGATCAGTGCCGACCGGCACTCACCAGCCCGAGAGGCTTGTCTGCTCACCCGCCCGGGCGGGCGGGGCTGCGAGCTGAAGCTCGGGTTTCGGTTTTGGACGGAGCGCAGGGAGAGGACTGGGGTTGGCGGCTTGAACATAGCCTGAAGGGGTTAGTGCACCACGACTAGCCGGGAGGGAGTTCGGGGAAAAGCCTGCACCTGCCGAAGAGGCAAGAGACTTTTTCTTCCCTCTTTGTTTCCTGGTGCGCGAGGAGAGGGGTTTAAGAGCGCTGCTTAAAGGAACTCCAGAGACGGGCGCGAGCCGCGGCTAAAAGCGCGAACCCCAGAGACGGGCGCGAGCCGCGGCTAAAAGCGCGAACCCCAGAGACGGGCGCGAGCCGCGGCTAAAAGCGCGGACCCCAGAGACGGGCGGGAGACGCTAGGGCTGCTGCTGCCGCCACCAAGGGGCCTGTGCAGCCCGCCCCTGCCAGGTTCCCGGGAACCTCCACACCCCTCTTCCGCGGAGCCTGTGCAGCCCGCCACTGCCAGGTTCCCGGGAACCAGGGACAACTTCCCCGGGAGAACGCACGGCGGGCCTCAGGCTGGTGCAACGTCACGCCGGCCTCTGCCGCAACGTCACGCCGCCTCTGACGCCGCAGGCCCGCCCCGCACGCAGTGCCCCTCCTTCCCCCCCCTCACCCCCGGCCTGAGTGAGCCTGAGCCCCCGAATTAGCGGCCCCTTTAACCCTTTCCTGTCTGAGCAAAAAACAGACGCCCTCCAGCGACCTACACGCAGAGGCAGGGCCAAATCCAAAGCTGAGCTCCTGTGAGCTGTGAGAACAAAGAAGAGAAAGGGAAATCTCCCCCAGCAGCCTCAGAAGCAGCGGATTAAAGCTCCACAATCAACTTGATATACCCTGCATCTGTGGAATACCTGAATAGACAAGAAATGATCCCAAATTGAAGAGGTGGAATTTAGGAGCGAGATCTATGATTTTTTTCCCTTTTCCTCTTTTTGTGAATGTGTACGTGTATGCTTATGTGTGAGATCTTGTCTGTATACTCTTGCTTCCACCATTTGTCCTAGGGCTCTATCCGTCCATGGTTTTTAAAAAAAAATTTTTTTTTCTCAATAATTTTAATTGTAATAACTTTATTATACTTTACCGTCGTTCCTTCTTTCTTTCTTTCTTTCTTTCCGTCCTTCCCTCCTTTAGACAACGAATCACCCCAAATTGAGGAGGTGGTCTCTGAGAGCAAGATTTATGATTTTTCCCCCTTTACCTCTTTTTGTGAAGGTGTATGTGTATGCTTCTGTATAAGATTTTCTCTGTATAGCTTTGCTTCCAACATTTGTCCTAAGGTTCTATCCGTCCCTCTTTTTTTTTTTTTTCTAAATATTTTTTAATTCAATAAATATATTATACTTTATTTTATTTTTACTGTATCTTCTTTCTTTCTGTCTTTTTTCCTTCTTTCCCTCCTTCCTTCCTTCCTTCCTTCCTTCCTCCCTCCCTCCCTCCTTTCTTTCCTTCTTTGCTTCTTTCTTCCTTCCTTCCTTTCCTCCTTTCCTTCTTTCTTTCCTCATACATCTACTAATTCTCTCTACTTTTTCTCCCTTTTATTCTGAGCCGTGTGGATGAAAGGCTCTTGGTGCTCCAGCCAGGAGTCAGGGCTCTGCCTCTGAGGTAGGAGAGCCAACTTCAGGACACTGGTCCAAAGAGACCTCCCAGCTCCACATAATATTAAACGGTGGAAATCTCCCAGTGACCTCCATCTTAACACCAGCACCTAGCTTCACTCAACGACCAGCAAGCCACAGTGCTAGACAACCTATGCCAAACAACTAGCAAAACAGGAACACAACCCCACCCATTAGCAGAGAGGCTGCCTAAAATCATAATAAGGCCACAGACACCCCAAAACACACCACCAGACGTGAACCTGCCCACTAGAGAGACAAGATCCAGCCTCATCCACCACAACACAGGCACTAGTCCCCTCCACCAGGAAGCCTACACAACCCACTGAAACAACCTTAGCCACTGGAGACAGACATCAAAAACAACGGGAACTACGAACGTGCAGCCTGCAAAAAGGAGACCCCAAACACAGTAAGATAAGCAAAATGAGAAGACAGAAAAACACACAGCAGATGAAGGAGCAAGATAAAAATGCACCAGACCTAACAAATGAAGAGGAAATAGGCAGTCTACCTGAAAAAGAATTCAGAATAATGATAGTAAGGATGATCCGAAATCTTGGAAGTAGAATGGACAAAATGCAAGAAGCAGTTAACAAGGACCTAGAAGAAATAAAGGTGAAACAAGCAATGATGAACAACGCAATAAATGAAATTAAAAGTACTCTAGATGGGATCAATAACAGAATAACTGAGGCAGAAGAACGGATAAGTGACCTGGAAGATAAAATAGTGGAAATAACTACTGCAGAGCAGAATAAAGAAAAAAGAATGAAAAGAACTGAGGACAGTCTCAGAGACCTCTGGGACAACATTAAACGCACCAACATTCGAATTATAGGGGTTCCAGAAGAAGAAGAGAAAAAGAAAGGGACTGAGAAAATATTTGAAGAGATTATAGTTGAAAACTTCCCTAATATGGGAAAGGAAATAGTTAATCAAGTCCAGGAAGCACAGAGAGTCCCATACAGGATAAATACAAGGAGAAATACGCCAAGACACATATTAATCAAACTGTCAAAAATTAAATACAAAGAAAGCATATTAAAAGCAGCAAGGGAAAAACAGCAAATAACACACAAGGGAATCCCCATAAGGTTAACAGCTGATCTCTCAGCAGAAACCCTACAAGCCAGAAGGGAGTGGCAGGACATACTGAAAGTGATGAAGGAGAAAAACCTGCAACCAAGGCTACTTTACCCAGCAAGGATCTCATTCAGATTTGATGGAGAAATTAAAACCTTTACAGACAAGCAAAAGCTGAGAGAGTTTAGCACCACCAAACCAGCTTTACAGCAAATGCTAAAGGAACTTCTCTAGACAAGGAACACAAGAGAAGGAAAAGACCTATAATAACGAACCCAAAACAATATAGAAAATGGGAATAGGAACATACATATCGATAATTACCTTAAATGTAAATGGACTAAATGCTCCCACCAAAAGACACAGATTGGCTGAATGGATACAAAAACAAGACCCTTATATATGCTGTCTACAAGAGACCCACTTCAGACCTAGAGACACATACAGACTGAAAATAAGGGGATGGAAAAAGATATTCCATGCAAATGGAAACCAAAAGAAAGCTGGAGTAGCAATTCTCATATCAGACAAAATAGACTTTAAAATAAGGACTATCACAAGAGACAAAGAAGGACACTACATAATGATCAAGGGATCGATTCAAGAAGAAGATATAACAATTGTAAATATTTATGCACCCAACATAGGAGCACCTCAATACATAAGGCAAATACTAACAGCCATAAAAGGGGAGATTGACAGTAACACATTCATAGTAGGGGACTTTAACACCCCACTTTCACCCATGGACAGATCATCCAAAATGAAAATAAATAAGGAAACACAAGCTTTAAATGATACATTAAACAAGATGGACTTAATTGATATTTATAGGACACTCCATCCAAAAACAACAGAATACACATTTTTCTCAAGTGCTCATGGAACATTCTCCAGGATAGATCATATCTTGGGTCACAAATCAAGCCTTGGTAAATTTAAGAAAATTGAAATTGTATCAAGTATCTTTTCTGACCACAACGCCATGAGACTAGATATCAATTACAGGAAAAGATCTGTAAAAAATACAAACACATGGAAGCTAAACAATACACTACTTAATAATGAAGTGATCACTGAAGAAATCAAAGAGGAAATAAAAAAATACCTAGAAACAAATGACAATGGAGACACAACGACCCAAAACCTATGGGATGCAGCAAAAGCAGTTCTAAGGGGGAAGTTTATAGCAATACAAGCCCACCTTAAGAAGCAGGAAACATCTCGAATAAACAACCTAACCTTGCACCTCAAGCAATTAGAGAAAGAAGAACAAAAAAACCCCAAAGCTAGCAGAAGGAAAGAAATCATAAAAATCAGATCAGAAATAAATGAAAAAGAAATGAAGGAAACGATAGCAAAGATCAATAAAACTAAAAGCTGGTTCTTTGAGAAGATAAACAAAATAGATAAACCACTAGCCAGACTCATCAAGAAAAAAAGGGAGAAGACTCAAATCAATAGAATTAGAAATGAAAAAGGAGAAGTAACAACTGACACTGCAGAAATAAAAAAAATCATAAGAGATTACTACAAGCAACTCTATGCCAATAAAATGGACAATCTGGAAGAAATGGACAAATTCTTAGAAATGCACAACCTGCCAAGACTGAATCAGGAAGAAATAGAAAATATGAACAGACCAATCACAAGCACTGAAATTGAAACTGTCATTAAAAATCTTCCAACAAACAAAAGCCCAGGACCAGATGGCTTCACAGGTGAATTCTATCAAACGTTTAGAGAAGAGCTAACACCTATACTTCTCAAACTCTTCCAAAATATAGCAGAAGGAGGAACACTCCCAAATTCCTTCTACGAGGCCACCATCACCTTGATACCAAAACCAGACAAGGATGTCACAAAGAAAGAAAACTACAGGCCAATATCACTGATGAACATAGATGCAAAAATCCTCAACAAAATACTAGCAAACAGAATCCAACAGCACATTAAAAGGATCATACACCATGATCAAGTGGGGTTTATTCCAGGAATGCAAGGATTCTTCAATATACGCAAATCTATCAATGTGATAAACCATATTAACAAATTGAAGGAGAAAAACCATATGATCATCTCAATAGATGCAGAGAAAGCTTTCGACAAAATTCAACACCCATTTATGCTAAAAACCCTGCAGAAAATAGGCATAGAGGGAACTTTCCTCAACATAATAAAGGCCATATATGACAAGCCCACAGCAAACATCATCCTCAATGGTGAAAAACTGAAAGCATTTCCACTAAGATCAGGAACAAGACAAGGTTGCCCACTCTCACCACTCTTATTCAACATAGTTTTGGAAGTTTTAGCCACAGCAATCAGAGAAGAAAAGGAAATAAAAGGAATCCAAATCGGAAAAGAAGAAGTAAAGCTGTCACTGTTTGCAGATGACATGATACTATACATAGAGAATCCTAAAGATGCTACCAGAAAACTACTAGAGCTAATCAATGAATTTGGTAAAGTAGCAGGATACAAAGTTAATGCACAGAAATCTCTGGCATTCCTATATACTAATGATGAAAAATCTGAAAGTGAAATCAAGAAAACACTTCCATTTACCATTGCAACAAAAAGAATAAAATATCTAGGAATAAACCTACCTAAGGAGACGAAAAACCTGTATGCAGAAAATTATAAGACACTGATAAAAGAAATTAAAGATGATACAAATAGATGGAGAGATATACCATGTTCTTGGATGGGAAGAATCAACATTGTGAAAATGACTCTACTACCCAAAGCAATCTACAGATTCAATGCAATCCCTATCAAACTACCACTGGCATTTTTCACAGAACTAGAACAAAAAATTTCACAATTTGTATGGAAACACAAAAGACCCCGAATAGCCAAAGCAATCTTGAGAACGAGAAAAGGAGCTGGAGGAATCAGGCTCCCTGACTTCAGACTATACTACAAAGCTACAGTAATCAAGACAGTATGGTACTGGCACAAAAACAGAAAGATAGATCAATGGAAGAGGATAGAAAGCCCAGCGATAAACCCACGCACATATGGACACCTTATCTTTGATAAAGGTGGCAGGAATGTACAGTGGAGAAAGGACAGCCTCTTCAATAAATGGTGCTGGGAAAACTGGACAGGTACATGTAAAAGTATGAGATTAGATCACTCCCTAACACCATACACAAAAATAAGCTCAAAATGGATTAAAGACCTAAATGTAAGGCCAGAAACTATCAAACTCTTAGAGGAAAACATAGGCAGAACACTCTATGACATAAATCACAGCAAGATCCTTTATGACCCACCTCCTAGAGTAATGGAAATAAAAACAAAAATAAACAAATGGGACCTAATGAAACTTCAAAGCTTTTGCACAGCAAAGGAAACCATAATCAAGACCAAAAGACAACCCTCAGAATGGGAGAAAATATTTGCAAATGAAGCAACTGACAAAGGTTTAATCTCCAAAATTTACAAGCAGCTCATGCAGCTCAATAACAAAAAAACAAACAACCCAATCCAAAAATGGGCAGAAGACCTAAATAGACATTTCTCCAAAGAAGATATACAGAATGCCAACAAACACATGAAAGAATGCTCAACATCATTAATCATTAGAGAAATGCAAATCAAAACTACAATGAGATATCATCTCACACCAGTCAGAATGGCCATCATCAAAAAATCTAGAAACAATAAATGCTGGAGAGGGTGTGGAGAAAAGGGAACACTCTTGCACTGCTGGTGGGAATGTGAATTGGTTCAGCCACTATGGAGAACAGTATGGAGGTTCCTTAAAAAACTACAAATAGAATTACCATATGACCCAGCAATCCCACTACTGGGCATATACCCTGAGAAAACCATAATTCAAAAAGAGTCATGTACCAAAATGTTCATTGCAGCTCTATTTACAATAGCCCGGAGATGGAAACAACCTAAGCGCCCATCATCGGATGAATGGATAAAGAAGATGTGGCACATATATACAATGGAATATTACTCAGCCTTAAAAAGAAATGAAATTGAGCTATTTGTAATGAGATGGATAGACCTAGAGTCTGTCATACAGAGTGAAGTAAGTCAGAAAGAAAAAGACAAATACCATATGCTAACGCATATATATGGAATTTAAGGGGGAAAAAATGTCATGAAGAACGTAGGGGTAAGACAGGAATAAAGACGCAGACCTACTGGAGAACGGACTTGAGGATCTGGGGAGGGGGAAGGGTGAGCTTTGACAGGGTGAGAGAGAGTCATGGACATATACACACTAACAAACGTAGTAAGGTAGATAGCTAGGGGGAAGCAGCCGCAAGGCACAGGGATATTAGCTCGGTGCTTTGTGACAGCCTGGAGGGGTGGGATAGGGAGAGTGGGAGGGAGGGAGACGCAAGAGGGAAGACATATGGGAACATATGTATATGTATAACTGATTCACTTTATTATAAAGCAGAAACTAACACACAATTGTAAAGCAATTATACCCCAATAAAGATGTTTAAAAAAAAACAACACAATGACAGTGAAATAGAGAGCAATTATTAAATAATTGATTCAGGGCTTGTGATGCAACCTGGATTTACCACATCTACACCCAGACCTGGGTGAGACATAAGGCTGGACACTTCAGGCTGATAGCATTGGTGAGGTTCACTGAGCAAACGCAGACCCGTTGAAGGCATACTGCATGGTACCCATTCCATGGGTCCCAACTCTCCAGGTTTAAGGGATGCTTCCTTCAGCTAAAACATGCATGGGAAACCCAGAGTATGGTCCACCGTGTGATTGGGAAACGTTTTCAAGTGCAACTCAGTTTTCGTCCCCTGGCACTCGGGTTCACTATTCCAGACTCTTTACTAACACTCTCCCCACTTGGAGAGTCAGTGCCTTTAACCTCCTGTTTGGCACAGTTTGCAATTTCTGCGCAAGATGAACAGGAATAGGGAGAACCAATGACAGACTAGCTGTAGGTGTCTGCACGGGCAAATGGAACGCTCATTTCCCACCAGGAAGAGGAATTAACCAAAGGCTCAGTGTGCCCCGCCGGAAACATATTAGGGCCTGAAGCAATCCTGCGGTTTTGCGAGCAGCTCACTAGAAAGACAGTTGAAGAAAGGAGCTCAGGGGCACTGTAATTCACAGACCTGCAGAGTTATGAATGACAGCTATCGTCCAAAAATGTACTGAAGTAAGTGTTCGAAGAGGACTTGAAAGCGGGGCAGAATTTCAGGAAAACGATTTCAGGGGGTAGACTGGAATTGCACTAAAAGCATAGGAAAAGAGGCAGAATGTCGACAATGATGCACTTGGCCAAAAAGGGCGTATGCGGTTTTTCCTGAATATATTCAGATAAAAACGCATACGCACTTTTTGGCCAACGAAGCAAGTGTGTAAAGGAAATCTGCACTACAATGAAGTCTCACTGCCCCCCGGTCAAAAGGGCCATCTGAAAAATGTGTAAAATCCAGAAAGGCACCACAGGTCATGGAGAACAGGGAGCCTTGTTATACTGATGGGCGTGATGTAAATTGCCAACAGACACTCTGGAGAAGTTTATGGTGTTTCCTGAAACACGTAGGAAACAAAGCAACACAGCCTATGGCACTTCCACTTATGGTCCTATAGCTTAGGGAAATTAAAAACAAAAACACAGCCACCCCAAAGTTTGGGACGGCTCTGTTTACAAGAACCTCGTCTACGGTACAAGTTAAATATCCGAGAAAGCAAAAACTGTATAAAGCAGTTGTGGTACGCACGTACAATGGAATATCACTCAGCAATGAAATCTACGTCATCAGGCCCGTAGCGGCATAATGAGTGGATTCAGGTACGATGATTCTACGAGAAATAAGTCACACAGAAAAAGAAACATCATAAGATATCACTAATACACGGAATGTAATCTTGGCTACACATGAACTGAATTACAAAACAGAACAGGGTCTCAAATTGAGAAAACCAACTTATGCTTGCTTATGGGGAAAGGTGAGTTGGGGTGCTGCATAAAACCAGAGATTGAAATTAGCACAGATACCGTTCCATAAGCCAAATATATAATAGACAAGACCTACTCCTTGCTCAACGAAATGGACTCAACACCCCATATTCAACGCCTGGGAAGATACCTGACAAGTAAGAATCTTAAAACCCATGGATTTATATGTCTCCATAAGGGAATCAAGCGAGTGTACAGCAGGCTAAACGCAGCAGTGAAAATCCGATAAATCCCATTATCAAAATAAATTTCAAAAACAAAACACAATGACAGTGAAATAGAGAGCAATTCTTGAATAATTCATTCAGGGCTTGTGATGCAACCTGGATTTACCACATCTACACCCAGAGCTGGTTGAGACATAAGGCTGGACACTTCGGGCTGATAGCATTGGTGAGGTTCGGTGAGCAAACGCAGACCCTTTGAAGTCACCCTGCATGGTATCCATTCCATGGGTCCCAAATCTCCATGTTTAAGGGATTCTTCCTTCAGGTAAAACATGCGTGGGAAACCCAGAGTATGGTCCACCGTGTGATTGGGAAACGTTTTCAAATGCATCTCAGTTTTCGTCCCCTAGTACTCGGGTTCACCATTCCAGACGCTTTACTAACACTATCCCCACTTGGAGAGTCAGTGCCTTTAACCTCCTGTTTGGCACAGTTTGCAATTTCTGCGCAAGATGAACAGGAATAGGGAGAACCAATGAGAGACTAGCTGTAGGTATCTGCACGGGCAAATGGAACGCTCATTTACCACCAGGAAAAGGAATTTACCAAAGGCTCAGCGTGCCCTGCCTGGAACAGATTAGTCCCTGAAGCAATCCTGCAGTTTTGTGGCCAGCTCACAAGAAAGCGAGTTGAAGAAAGGAGCTCTGGGACACCGTAATTCACAAACCTGCAGAGTTATGAATGACAGCTATCGTCCAAAAATGTACTGAAGTAAGTCTTCGAAGAGGACTTGAAATCAGGGCAGAATTTCAGGAAAACTATTTCAGGGGGCAGACTGGAATTGCACTTACAGCATAGGAAACGAGGCAGAATGTCGACAATGATGCACTTGGCCAAAAAGAGCGTATGCGTTTTTTCCTGAATATATTCAGGAAAAAACGCATATGCCGTTTTTGGACAACCAAGCAAGCGTGTAAAGGAAATCTGCACTACAATGAAGTCTCACTGCCCCCCGGTCAAAAGGGCCATCTGAAAAAAGTTTAAAATCCAGAAGGGCAGGACAGGTCATGGAGAACAGGGAGCCTTGTTATGCTGATTGTCGGGATGTAAATTGCCAACAGACACTCTGGAGAAGTGTATGGTGTTTCCTGAAACGCCTAAAAAACAAAGCAACGGAGCCTATGGCACTTCCACTTATGGTCCGACAGCTTAGGAAAATTAAAATCAAAAACACAAAGCAACCCCACAGTTTGGAACGGCTCTGTTTACAAAAACCTCGTCTACGGTACAAGTTAAATATCCGAGAAAGCAAAAAATGGATAAAGAAATTGTGGTACGTACGTACAATGGAATATCACTCAGCAATGAAATCTACGTCATCAGGCCCGCAGCGGCATAATGAGTGGATTCAGGTACGATGATTCTACGAGAAATAAGTCACACAGAAAAAGAAACATCATAAGATATCACTAATACACGGAATGTAAACTTGGCTACACGTGAAATGAATTACAAAACAGGACAGGGTTTCAAATTGAGGAAACCAACTTATGCTTGCTTATGGGGAAAGGTGAGTTATGGTGCTGCATAAAACCAGAGATTGAAATTAGCACAGATACCCTTCCATAAGGCAAATATATAATAGACAAGACCTACTCCTTGCTCAACGAAATGGACTCAGCACCACATATTCAACGCCTGGGAAGATACCTGACAATTAAGAATCTTAAAACCCATAGATTTATATGTCTCAATAACGAAATCAAGCATGTGTACAACGGCCTAAACGCAGCAGTGAAGATCCGAAAAATCCCATTATCAAAATTAATTTCAAAAACAAAACACAATGACAGTGAAAATGAGAGCAATTCTTAAATAATTGATTCAGGGCTTGTGACGCAACCTGGATTTACCACATCTACACCCAGAGCTGGGTGAGACATAAGGCTGGACACTTCAGGCTGAAAGCATTGGTGAGGTTCGGTGAGCAAACGCAGACACTTTGAAGTCATACTGCATGGTACCCATTCCATGGGTCCCAACTCTCCAGGTTTAAGGGATTCTTCTTCAATTAAAACATGCATGGGAAACCCAGAGTATGGTCAACCGTGTGATTGTGAAACGTTTTCAAATGCATCTCAGTTTTCGAACCCTGGTACTCGGGTTCACCATTCCAGACGCTTTACTAACACTCTCCTCACTTGGAGAGTCACTGCCTTTCACCTCCTGTTTGGCACAGTTTGCAATTTCTGCGCAAGGTGAACAGGAATAGGGAGAACCAATGAGAGACTAGCTGTAGGTGTCTGCACGGGCAAATGGAACACTCATTTCCCACCAGGAAGAGGAATTAACCAAAGGCTCAGCGTGGCCTGCCGGAAACAGATTAGGGCCTGAAGCAATCCTGCGGTTTTGCGGCCAGCTCACAAAGAAGCGAGTTGAAGAAAGGAGCGCAGGGGCACTGTAATTCACAAATCTGCAGAGTTATGAATGACAGCTATCGACCAAAATGTACTGAAGTAAGTCTTCGAAGAGGACTTGAAAGCGGGGCAGAATTTCAGGAAAACGATTTCAGGGGGTAGACAGGAATTACGCTTAAAGCATAGGAACAGAGGCAGAATGTCGACAATGTTGCACTTGGCTAAAAAGGGCATATGCGTTTTTTCCTGAATATATTCAGGAAAAAAAGAAAACGCACTTTTTGGCCAACCAAGCAAGCGTGTAAATGAAATCGGCACTACAATGAAGTCTCACTGCCCCCCGTTCAAAAGGGCCACCTGAAAAAAGTGTAAAATCCAGAAAAGCAGGATAGGTCATGGAGAACAGGGAGCCTTGTTATGCTGATGGGCGGGATGTAAATTGCCAACAGCCACTCTGGAGAAGTGTATGGTGTTTCCTGAAACGCGTAGGAAACAAAGCAACACAGCCTATGGCCCTTCCACTTATGGTCCTATAGCTTAGGGAAATTAAATTCAAAAAGACACAGCCACCCCAAAGTTTGGGACGGCACTGTTAACAAGAACCTCGTCTACGGTACAAGTTAAATATCCAAGAAATCAAAAAATGGATAAAGAAGTTGTGGTATGCACGTACAGTTGAATATCACTCAGCAATGAAATCTACGTCATCAGGCCCGTAGCGGCATAATGAGTGGATTCAGGTATGATGATTCTACGAGAAATAAGTCACACAGAAAAAGAAACATCATAAGATATCCCTAATACACGGAATGTAAACTTGGCTACACATGTACTGAATTACAAAACAGAACAGGGTCTGAAATTTAGAAAACCAACTTATGCTTGCTTATGGGGAAAGGTGAGTTGGGGTGCTGCATAAAACCGGAGATTGAAATTAGCACATATACCGTTCCATAAGCCAAATATATAATAGACAAGACCTACTCCTTGCTCAACGAAATGGACTCAACACCCCATATTCAACGCCTGGGAAGATACCTGACAAGTAAGAATCTTAAAACCCATGGATTTATATGTCTCCATAAGGAAATCAAGCGTGTGTACAGCGGCCTAAACGCAACAGTGAACATCCGATAAATCCAATTATCAAAATAAATTTCAAAAACAAAACACAATGACAGTGAAATAGAGAGCAATTCTTAAATAATTCATTCAGGGCTTGTGATGCCACCTGGATTTACCACATCTACACCCAGAGCTGGGTGAGACAAAGGCTGGACACTTCGCGCTGATAGCATTGGTGAGGTTCGGTGAGCAAATTCAGACCCTTTGAAGTCTTACTGCATGGTACCCATTCCATGGGTCCCAACTGTCCAGGTTTAATGGATTCTTCTTCAGGTAAAACATGCATGGGAAACCCAGAGTATGGCCCACCGTGTGATTGGGAAACGTTTTCAAATGCATCTCAGTTTTCGTTCCCTGGTACTCGGGTTCACCATTCCAGACGCTTTACTAACACTCTCCCCACTTGGAGAGTCAGTGCCTTTAACCTCCGGTTTGGCACAGTTTGCAATTTCTGTGCAAGATGAACAGGAATAGGGAGAACCAATGAGAGACTAGCTGTAGGTGTCTGCACGGGCAAATGGAACGCTCATTTCCCACCAGGAAGAGGAATAAACCAAAGGCTCACTGTACCCTGCCAGAAACAGATTAGGGCCTGAAGGAATCCTGCGGTTTTGCGGCCAGCTCACAAGAAAGCGAGTTGAAGAAAGGAGCTCAAGGGCACTGTAATTCACAAACCTGCAGTGTTATGAATGACAGCTATCGTCCAAAAATGTACTGAAGTAAGTCTTCGAAGAGGACTTGAAAGCGGGGCAGAATTTCAGGAAAACGATTTCAGGGGGTAGACTGGAATTGCACTTAAAGCATAGGAAAAGAGGCAGAATGTCGACAATGATACACTTGGCCAAAAAGGGCGTATGCGTTTTTTCCTGAATATATTCAGGAAAAAACGCATACGCCCTTTTTGGCCAACCAAGCAAGCCTGTAAAGAAAATCTGCACTACAATGAAGTCTCACTGCCCCCCGGTCAAAAGGGCCATCTGAAAAAAGTGTAAAATCCAGAAAGGCAGGACAGGTCATGGAGAACAGGGAGCCTTGTTATGCTGATGGGCGGATGAAAATTGCCAACAGCCACTCTGGAGAAGTGTATCGTGTTTCCTGAAACAGGTAGGAAACAAAGCAACACAGCCTATGGCACTTCCACTTATGGTCCTATAGCTTAGGGAAATTAAAATCAAAAACACACAGCCACCGCAAATTTTCGGACGGCTCTGTTTTCAAGAACCTCGTCTACGGTACAAGTTAAATATCCAAGAAAGCAACAAATCGATAAAGAAGTTGTGGTACGCACGTACAATGGAATATCACTCGGCAATGAAATCTAAGTCATCAGGTCCCTAGCGGCATAATGAGTGGATTCAGGTACCATGATTCTACGAGAAATAAGTCACACAGAAAAAGAAACATCATTAGATATCCCTAATACACGGAATGTAAACTTGGCTACACATGAACTGAATTACAAAACAGAACAGGGTCTCAAATTGAGAAAACCATCTTATGATTGCTTACGGGGAAAGGTGAGTTGGGGTGCTGCATAAAACCAGAGATTGAAATTAGCACTGATACCGTTCCATAAGCCAAATATATAATAGACAAGACCTACTCCTTGCTCAACGAAATGGACTCAACACCCCATATTCAACGCCTGGGAAGATACCTGACAAGTAAGAACCTTAAAACCCATGGATTTATATGTCTCCATAAGGAAATCAAGCGTGTGTACAGCGGCCTAAAAGCAGCAGTGAAAATCCGATAAATCCCATTATCAAAATAAATTTCAAAAACAAAACGCAATGACAGTGAAATAGAGAGCAATTCTTAAATAATTCATTAAGGTCTTGTGATTCAACCTGGATTTACCACTTCTACACCCAGAGCTGGGTGAGACATAAGGCTGTACACTTCGGGCTGATAGCATTGGTGAGGTTCGGTGAGCAAATACAGACCCTTTGAAGTCATACTGCATGGTACCCATTCCATGAGTCCCAACTCTCCAGGTTTAAGGGATTCTTCCTTCAGCTAAAACATGCATGGGAAACCCAGAGTATGGTCCACCGTGTGATTGGGAAACGTTTTCAAATGCATCTCAGTTTTCGCCCCTGGTACTCGGGTTCACCATTCCAGATGCTTTACTAACACTCTCCCCACTTGGAGAGTCAGTGCCTTTAACCTCCTGTTTGGCACAGTTTGCAATTTCTGCGCAAGATGAACAGGAATAGGGAGAACCAATGAGATACTAGATGTAGGTGTCTGCACGGGCAAATGGAACGCTCATTTCCCACCAGGAAGAGGAATTAACCAAAGGCTCAGCGTGCCATGCCATAAAGAGATTATGGCGTGAAGCAATCCTGCGGTGTTGCGGCCAGCTCACAAGAAAGCGAGTTGAAGAAAGGAGTTCAGGGGCAGTGTAATTCAGAAACCTGTAGAGTTATGAATGACAGCTATCGTCCAAAAATGTATTGAAGTAAGTCTTCGAAGAGGACTTGAAAGCGGGGCAGAATTTCAGGAACACGATTTCAGGGGGTAGACTGGAATTGCACTTAAAGCATAGGAATAGAAGCAGAATGTCGACAATGATGCACTTGGCCAAAAAGGGCGTATGCGTATTTTCCTGAATATATTCAGGAAAAAACGCATACGCCCTTTTTGGGCAACTAAGCAAGCATGTAAAGGAAATCTGCACTACATTGAAGTCTCACTGCCCCCCGGTCAAAAGGGCCATCTGAAAAAATTGTAAAATCCAGAAAGGCAGGACAGGTCATGGAGAACAGGGAGCCTTGTTATGCTGATGGGCGGGATGTAAATTGCCAACAACCACTCTGGAGAAGTGTATGGTGTTTCCAGAGACACGTAGGAAACAAAACAACACAGCCTATGGCACTTCCACTTATGGTCCGACAGCTTAGGAAAATTAAAATCAAAAAGACACAGCCACCCCAAAATTTGGGACATCTCTGTTTACAAGAACGTCCTCTACGGTACAAGTTAAATATCCGAGAAACCAAAAAATGGATAAAGAAGTTGTGGTACGCACGTATAGTGGAATATCACTCAGCAATGAAATCTACGTCATCAGGCCCGTAGCGGCATAATGAGTGGATTCAGGTACGATGATTCCACGAGAAATAAGTCACACAGAAAAAGAAACATCATAAGATATCACTAATACACGGAATGTAAACTTGGTTACACATGAACTGAATTACAAAACAGAACAGGGTCTCAAATTGAGAAAACCAACTTATGCTTGCTTATGGGGAAAGGTGTGTTGGGGTGCTGCATAAAACCAGAGATTGAAATTAGCACAGATACCGTTCCATAAACCAAATATATAATAGACAAGCCCTACTCCTTGCTCAACGAAATGGACTCAACACCCCATATTCAACGCCTGGGAAGATACCTGACAAGTAAGAACCTTAAAACCCATGGATTTATATGTCTCCATAAGGATATCAAGCGTGTGTACAGCGGCGAAAACGCAGCAGTGAACATCCGATAAATCCCATTATCAAAATGAATTTCAAAAACAAAACACAATGAGAGTGAAATAGAGAGCAATTCTTAAATAATTCATTCAGGGCTTGTGATGCAACCTGGAATTACCACATCTACACCCAGAGCTGGGTGAGACATAAGGCTGGACACTTCGGGCTGATAGCATTGGTGAGGTTTGGTGAGCAAACGCAGACAATTTGAAGTCATACTGCATGGTACCCATTCCATGGGTCTCAACTCTCCAGGTTTAAGGGATTCTTCTTCAGTTAAAACAAGCATGGGAGACCCAGAGTATGGTCAACCGTGTGATTGGGAAACGTTTTCAAATGCATCTCAGTTTTCGTCCCCTGGTACTCGGGTTCACCTTTCCAGACGCTTTACTAACACTCTCCTCACTTGAAGAGTCAGTGCATTTCACCTCCTGTTTGGCACAGTTTGCAAATTCTGCACAAGGTGAACAGGAATAGGGAGAACCAATGAGAGACTAGCTGTAGGTTTCTGCACGGGCAAATGGAACACTCATTTCCCACCAGGAAGAGGAATTAACCAAAGGCTCAGCGTGGCCTGCCGGAAACAGATTAGGGCCTGAAGCAATCCTGCGGTTTGCCGGCCAGCTCACAAGGAAGCGAGTTGAAGAAAGGAGCTCAGGGGCACTGTAATTCACAAACCTGCAGAGTTATGAATGACAGCTATCGACCAAAATGTACTGAAGTAAGTCTTCGAAGAGGACTTGAAAGCGGGGCAGAATTTCAGGAAAACGATTTCAGGGGGTAGACAGGAATTGCGCTTAAAGCATAGGAACAGAGGCAGGATGTCGACAATGATGCACTTGGCTAAAAAGGGCATATGCGTTTTTTCCTGAATATATTCAGGAAAAAACGCAAACGCACTTTTTGGCCAACCAAGCAAGCGTGTAAATGAAATCGGCACTACAATGAAGTCTCACTGCCCCCCGGTCAAAAGGGCCACCTGAAAAAAGTGTAAAATCCAGAAAGGCAGGATAGGTCATGGAGAAAAGGGAGCCTTGTTATGCTGATGGGCGGGATGTCAATTGCCAACAGCCACTCTGGAGAAGTGTATGGTGTTTCCTGAAACACGTAGGAAACAAAGCAACACAGCCTATGTCACTTCCACTTATGGTCCTATAGCTTAGGGAAATTAAAATGAAAAAGACACAGCAACCCCAAATTTTGGGACGGTTCTGTTTACAAGAACCTCGTCTACGGTACCAGTTAAATATCCAAGAAATCAATAAATGGATAAAGAAGTTGTGGTATGCACGTACAGTGGAATATCACTCAGCAATGAAATCTACGTCATCAGGCCCGTAGCGGCATAATGAGTGGATTCAGGTATGATGATTCTACGAGAAATAAGTCACACAGAAAAAGAAACATCATAAGATATCCCTAATACACGGAATGTAAACTTGGCTACACATGTACTGAATTACAAAACAGAACAGGGTCTCAAGTTTAGAAAACCAACTTATGCTTGCTTATGGGGAAAGGTGAGTTGGGGTGCTGCATAAAACCGGAGATTGAAATTAGCACATATACCGTTCCATAAGCCAAATATATAATAGACAAGACCTACTCCTTGCTCAACGAAATGGACTCAACACCCCATATTCAACGCCTGGGAAGATACCTGACAAGTAAGAATCTTAAAACCCATGGATTTATATGTCTCCATAAGGAAATCAAGCGTGTGTTCATCGGCCTAAACGCAACAGTGAACATCCGATAAATCCAATTGTCAAAATAAATTTCAAAAACAAAACACAATGACAGTGAAATAGAGAGCAATTCTTAAATAATTCATTCAGGGCTTGTGATTTCACCTGGATTTACCACATCTACACCCAGAGCTGGGTGAGACAAAAGGCTGGACACTTCGCGCTGATAGCATTGGTGAGGTTCGGTGAGCAAATTCAGACCCTTTGAAGTCTTACTGCATGGTACCCATTCCATGGGTCCCAACTCTCCAGGTTTAAGGGATTCTTCCTTCCGTTAAAACATGCATGGGAAACCCAGAGTATGGTCCACCTTGTGATTGGGAAACGTTTTCAAATGCATCTCAGTTTTCGTTCCCTGGTACTCGGGTTAACCATTCCAGACGCTTTACTAACACTCTCCCCACTTGGAGAGTCAGTGCCTTTAACCTCCGGTTTGGCACAGTTTGCAATTTCTGCGCAAGATGAACAGGAATAGGGAGAACCAATGAGAGACTAGCTGTAGGTGTCTGCACGGGCAAATGGAACGCTCATTTCCCACCAGGAAGAGGAATAAACCAAAGGCTCACCGTGCCCTGCCAGAAACAGATTAGGGCCTGAAGGAATCCTGCCGTTTTGCGGCCAGCTCACAAGAAAGCGAGTTGAAGAAAGTAGCTCAAGGGCACTGTAATTCACAAAACTGCAGTGTTATGAATGACAGCTATCGTCCAAAAATGTACTGAAGTAAGTCTTCAAAGAGGACTTGAAAGCGGGGCAGAATTTCAGGAAAACGATTTCAGGGGGTAGACTGGAATTGCACGTAAAGCATAGGAAAAGAGGCAGAATGTCGACAATGATACACTTGGCCAAAAAGGGCGTATGCTTTTTTTTCTGAATATATTCAGGAAAAAACGCATACGCCCTTTTTGGCCAACCAAGCAAGCGTGTAAAGAAAATCTGCACTACAATGAAGTCTCACTGCCCCCCGGTCAAAAGGGCCATCTGAAAAATGTGTAAAATCCAGAAAGGCAGGACAGGTCATGGAGAACAGGGAGCCTTGTTATGCTGATGGGCGGATGAAAATTGCCAACAGCCATTCTGGAGATGTGTATCGTGTTTCCTGAAACAGGTAGGAAACAAAGCAACACAGCCTATGGCACTTCCACTTATGGTCCTATAGCTTAGGGAAATTAAAATCAAAGACACAGAGCCACCGCAAATTTTCGGACGGCTCTGTTTACAAGAACCTCGTCTACGGTACAAGTTAAATATCCCAGAATGTGAAAAATGGTTAAAGAAGTTGTGGTACGCACGTACAATGGAATATCACTCACCAAAGAAATCTATGTCATCAGGCCCGTCGCGGCATATTGAGTGGATCCAGGTACGATGATTCTAAGTGAAATAAGTCACACAGAAAATGAAACATCATAAGATATCACTAATACACGGAATGTAAACTTGGCTACACATGAACTGAATTACAAAACAGAACAGGGTCTCAAATTTAGAACACCAACTTATGCTTGCTTATGGGGAAAGGTGAGGTGGGGTGATGCATAAAAGCAGAGATAGAAATTAGCACACATACCTTTCCATAAGCCAAATATGTAATAGTCAAGACCTACACCTTGCTCAACGAAATGGACTAAACACACCATATTCAACTCCTAGGATTACACATTACTAGTAAGAATCTTCAAACCCATGGATTTATATGTCTCTGTAAGAGAATCAAGTGTGTGTACAGCTGCATGAAGGCAGCAGAGAAAATCCGATAAATCCCATTATCAAAATAAACTACAAAAACAAACACAATGACAGTGAAATAGAGAGCAATTCTTAAATAATTCATTCAGGGCTTGTGATGCAACCTGGATTTACCACATCTACACCTAGAGCTGAGTGAGACATAAGGTTCGACACTTTGGGCTGATAGCATTGGTGAGGTTCGGTGAGAAAATGCAGGCCCTTAGAAGTCATACTGCATGGTACCCATTGCATGGGTCCCACCTCTCCAGGTTTAAGGGATTCTTCCTTCAGGTAAAACACGCATGGGAAACCGAGAATATGGTCCACCGTGTGACCGGGAAACCTTTTTACATGCATCTCAGTTTTCTTCCCCTCATACTCGGTTTTACCATTCCAGACACTTTACTAACTCTTTCCCCAATTGGAGAGTCAGTGCCTTTAACCTCCTGTTTGGCACAGTTTGGAATTTCTGAGCAAGATGAACAGGAATAGGGAGAACCAATGAGAGATTAGCTGTAGGTGTCTCCACGAGCAAATTTAACGCTCATTTCCCATCAGGAAGAGGAATTAGCCAAAGGCTCAACATGCCGTGCCGGAACCAGATTAGGGCCTGAAGCAATCCTGCGGTTTTGCGGCCAGCTCACAAGAAAGCGAGTTGAAGAATGGAGCTCAGGGGCACTGTAATTCACAAACCTGCAGAGTTATAAATGACAGCTATCGTCCAAAAATATATTGAAGTAAGGCTGCAAAGAGGACTTGAACGCGGGGCAGAATTCCAGGAATACGATTTCAGGAGGTAGACGGGAAGTCCTCTGAAAGTATAGGAGAAGAGGCAGAACTTCGACAATGATGCACTTGGTCAAAAAGGGCATATGCGTTTCTTCCAGGGCCCTCATTAAAGAGGGTAGGAGGCTCCCAGCATGCTTCAGTGGCCAACAGAGGGCCTACGTCGCCAAGGCGACATGAGCCATTCAGGCAGGAGTGACCTCACATCAGAGCGCCCACCTCACAGAAGGGTAAGGAACCCAGTCATGATCAGACTCTCACCAGAGTGCCCACATAAGCAAGGGGCTGGGAATCAGGCACGAGTGTCCTCACACCCGTGGGGCCACATCATCGAAAGTTGAGGTACCCAGCACATGTGGCCTCAAACCAGAAGTCCCACATCACCATGGGTCTCAGAGCGAGGCAGGCAGGATTAACCTCAAAACACATGGCCCATTGTATAAAAAGGTGAGGAATCCAGCAGTTGGAACATCCCAGCAGGCGGCCCAGAGCACCGAGGCTATGGGATCCAGGCAGTGATGAACTCACAACAGAGGGCCCTCATCGTGATACTGTAAGCAACCCAGCCGTTGTGACCTCAGAGCACAAGGCCCACATCCCCATGGGGAAGGGAACCAAGCAGGAGTGTCATCGCACCAGTGGGCACACAACAGAAAATGTGGGGAGCCCAGCAGTTAGGGCCGGATGCCAGAGGGCCCTCATCACTGAGGAGAGGAGGCTCCCAGCAAGCTCCAACTGCTACCAGAGGGCCGACGTCGCCAATGCGGGGTGTGCCAGCCAGGCAGGAGTGACCTCAGAGCAGAGGGCCAACCACACAAAAGTGTGAGGAACCCAAAGAGGATCAGACTCTCACCAGAGGGCCCACATCACCAAGGGAATGGAAACCAGGCAGGAGTGTCCTCACACCAGTGGGGCCACATCACCGAAATGTGCGGACCCAGCACACGTGGCCTCAAACTACAGGACACACATCACCAAGGGGCTGGGAGTGAGGCAGGCAGGAGGAGCCTCAAAACAGAGGGCCCATTGCGTAAAAAAGGTGAGGAATCCCGCAGTTGGAACCTCCCAGCAGGCGGCCAGGAGCAGCGAGGCTATGGGATCCAGGCCTGACTGAACTCAAAACAGAGGGCCCTCATCATGAAACTGTGAGCAACCCAGCCGTTGGGACTTTAGAGCAGAAGGCCCACATTCCCATGTGGTTGGGAACTTGGCAGAAGTGTACTCGCACCACAGGGCGCACATCAGAGAATTTTGGGAACCCAGAAATTAGCCTGATGCCAGAGGGCCCTCATTACCAAGGGGAGGAGACCCCAAGCAGGCACCTATTCCCTATGGAGGGACCATGTCGCCAAGGTGACGTGCAACAGCCAGGCAGGAGTGACCTCACAGCTGAGGGCCTACCTCACAGAATGGTGAGGAACCCAGCCAGGATTAGACTCTCACCAGAGGGCCCACATCACCAAGGGCATCAGAACCAGGCAGGACTGTCTTCACACCAGGGTGACCACATCATAGAAAGGTGAGGAACCCAGCACATGTGGCCTAAACCAGCGGACCCAGATCTCCAAGGGGTTCGGAGTGAGGCAGGCATGAGTAGCCTCACAACACAGGGTGAATAGAATAAAAAAGCTGAGGAATCCTGCAGTGGGAACCTCCCAGTGGGCGGCCCAGAGCACCGAGTCTATGCGATCCAGGCCACAGTGAACTCACAGCAGAGGGCCCACATCATGAAACTGTGAGCAACCCAGCCGTTTGGACCTCAGAGCAGAAGGCCCACATCACCATGGGGTTGGGAACATGGCACGAGTGTCCTCGCACAACTTAGCACGTATCAGAAAATGTGGGTACCCAGCAGTTAGGGCCTGACGCCAGAGGGCCCTCATCAACGAGGGGAGGTGGCTCCCAGTAGGCTCCAACTGCCACAAGAGGGCCGACATTGCCAAGGCGGGGTGTGCCAGCCAGGCAGGAGTGACCTCGCAGCAGAGGGCCCACCTCACAGAAGTGTGAGGAACCCAGCCAGGATCAGACTCTCACCAGAGGGCCCACATCACCAAGGGGATGGAAACCAGGCAGGAGTGTCCTCACACCAGTGGCGCCACATCAGCGAAAGTTGAGGAGCACAGCACATGTGGCCTCAAACAAGGGGACACACATCACGAAAGGGCTGGGAGTGAGGCATGCAGGAGGAGACTCACAACAGAGCGCCCATAGAATAAAAAAGGTGAGGAACCCCGCAGTTGGAAGCTCCAAGCAGGTGGCCCAGAGCACCGAGGCTATGGGATCCATGCCAGAGTGAACTCACAGCAGAGGGCCCACATTCTGACACTGTGAGCAACCCAGCCGTTGGGACCTCAGGGCAGAAAGCCCACATCCCCATGGGGATGGGACCCTGGCTGGAGTGTACTCGCACGACAGGGCGCACATCAGAAAATTTTGGGAGCCCATGAGTTAGGGCCTGACGCCAGAGAGCCCACATTACCGAGGGGAGGAGACTCCCAACAGGCACCAACTCCCAACTGAGGGCCCACATCGCCAAGGTGACGTGTGCCAGCCAGGCAGGAGTGACCTCACAGCAGAGGGCCCACCTCCCAGAAGTGTGAGGAATCCAGACAGGATCAGACTCTCACCAGAGGACCCCCATCACCAAGGGGATGGGAACCAGGCAGGAGTGTCCTCACACCAGTGGGGCCACATCAATAAAGGTGAGGAAACCGGTACATGTGGCCTTAAACCAGAGGACCTACATCACAAATGGGCTGGGAGTGAGTCAGGAAGTAGGAGCATGAAAACACAGGACACAAAGAATAAAAAAGGTAAGGAATCCAGCAGTAGGAACCTCCCAGCAGGCCGCTCAGAGCACAGAGGCTATGGGATCTAGGCCTGGGTGAACGAACACCAGAGAGCCAACATTATGAAATGGTGAACATCACAGGTTTTGGGACCTTAGAGAAGAAGGTCCACATGCCCATGGGGATGGGAACCTCGCAGGAGTGTCCTCACACCACTTAGCACGTATCAGAAAATGTGGGTACCCAGCAGTTAGGGCCTGAGGCAAGAGGGCCCCCATCACCGAGGGGAGGTTCCCAGCAGGCTCCAACTGCCACAAGAGGGCCGATGTTGCCAAGGTGGGGTGTGCCAGCCAGGCAGGAGTGACCTCACAGCAGAGGGCCCCCCTCACAGAAGGGTGAGGAACCCAGCCAGGATCAGACTCTCACCAGAGGGCCCACATCATCAAGGGGATAGGAACCAGGCAGGAGTGTCCTCACACCAGTGGGGCCACATCATCGAAAGGCGAGGGACCCAGCATACATGGCCTCAAACCAGAGGACACACATCACCAAGGGGCTGGGAGTGAGGCAGGCAGGAGGAGTCTCAAAACAGAGGGCCCATAGAAGAAAAAAGGTGAGGAATCCCGCAGTTGTAACCTCCCAGCAGGTGGCCAGGAGCAGCAAGGCTATGGGATCCAGGCCGGAGAGAACTCACAGCAGAGGGCCCTCATCATGAAACTGAGCAACCCACGGTTGGGACCTCAGAGCAGAAGGCCCACATTCCCATGGGGTTGGGAACCTGGCAGGAGTGTACTCGAACCACAGGGCGCATATCAGAAAATATTGGGAGCCCAGGAGTTAGGGCCTGACGCCAGAGGGCCCTCATTACCGAGGGGAGGAGACACCCAGCAGGCACCAAATCCCACCAGAGAGCCGACGTCGCCAAGGCGGGGTGTGCCAGCCAGGCAGGATTGACCTCAGAGAAGAGGGCCCACCTCACAGAAGTGTGAGGAACCCAACCAGGATCAGACTCTCACCGGAGGGCCCACATCACCAAGGGGATTGGAACCAGGCAGGGGTGTCCTCACACCAGTGGGGCCACATCAGCCAAAGGTGAGGAACCCAGCACATGTGGCCTCAAACCACAGGACACACATCACCAAGGGGCTAGGAGTGAGGCAGGTGTCTGGAGGGGCACATTTAACTCTAATTTCCCACCAGGAATTGGAATGAACCAAAGTCTCAGAGTGCCGTGCCGGACCCTGATTACGGCCTGAAGCAAACCTGCGGTTCTGTGGCCAGTTTTCAAGGAAACGAGTTAAGAAAGGAAATCACGGGCACTGTAATTCACAAACCTGCAGTGTTATAAATGACAGTTATTGGCAAAATTATATGGAAGTAAGTCTGCAAAGAGGCCTTGAAAACGAGGCAGAATTGCAGGAATCATATTTCAGTAGGTAGATTGGAATTGCATTTAAAGCATGTGAAAAGCGGCAGATCTTTGACAGTGATGAACTTGGACAAGAGTGCGTAAACATTTTTTCCTGAATATATTCAGGAAAAAACACATATGCCCTTTTTGGCCAACCAAGCACTCGAGAAATGGAAATCTGCACTACAATGAAGTCTCATTTCCCATTCGTCAAAAGGGCCATCTGAAAAAAGTGTAAAAACCAGAAACACAGGACAGGCCATGCAGAACAGGGAGCCTTGTTATGCTGATGGGCGGGATGTAAATTGCCAACAGACACTCTGGAGATGTTTATGGTGTATCCTGAAACATCTGAAAAACAAAGCTACAGACCCTAGGGCACTTCCACTTTTGGCCCTATAGCTTAGGAAAATTAAAATCAACAAGACACAGCCAACACCAAATTTAGGGCTGCTGTGTTTACAAGAACCTTGAGTCCAGTACAAATTAAATATCCCAGAAAGAAAAAAATGGATAAAGGAGTTGTGCTACTTACGTACAACGGAATATCACTCAGCAATGAAATCAATGTCATCAAGCCTGTAGCAGCAAATTGAGTGGATTTAAGTATGATGATTCTAAGAGAAATAGGTCACACAGAGAAAGAGAATTATCATAAGATATCACTAATAGAGAGAGTGTAAACTTGGCTACACATAAACTGAATTCCAAAACCGAACAGAGTCTCACATTTAGATAAAAACTTATGCTTGCTTAAGGGGAAAGTTGAGTTGGGGTGCTGTATAAAACCAGAGATTGAAATTAGCACACATACCGTTCCATAAGCCAAATATGTAATAGACAAGACCTACTCTTTGCTCAACGAAATAGACTCATCCATGGTGTATCACCTCACACCTGTTAGAATGGGCATCATCAGAAAATCTACAAACAACAAATGCTGGAAAGGGTGTGGAGATAAAGAACCCTCTTCCACTATTGTTGGGAATGTAAATTGATACAGTCACTGTGGAGAACATTATGGAGTTTCTTATAAAACTAAGAATAGAATTACCATATGATACAGCAATCCCACTACTGGGCATATACCCAGACAAAACCATAAATCAAAAAGAGATATTCACCGCAATGTTCATTGCATCACTATTTACAATATCCAGGTAATGGAAGCAACCTAAATGCCCACAGACAGACGAATGCATAAAGAAGTGGTACATATATAAAATGGAATATTACTAAGCCATAAAAAGGAATGAAATTGGGTCATTTGTAGAGACGTTGATTGATCTAGAGACTGTCATACAGAGTGAAGTAAGTCAGAAAGAGAAAAACAAATCTTGTCTATTAATGC
The DNA here is from genome assembly GCF_059928025.1 of Delphinapterus leucas. Lineage (NCBI taxonomy): Eukaryota > Metazoa > Chordata > Mammalia > Artiodactyla > Monodontidae > Delphinapterus > Delphinapterus leucas. The sequence continues at coordinate 1,000,388 of NW_028322267.1, forward strand.
ATATATGTGGAACCTAGAAAAATTGTACAGATGAACCGTTTTGCCAGGCAGAAATAGAGCAACAGATGTAGACAACAAACGTATGGACACCAAGGGGGGAAAGCTGTTGGGGGGTGGTGGTGGGAGGAGTTGAGAGATTGGGATTGGCATGTATACATTTATATGTATAAAATAGATAACCAAAAAGAACCTGCTGTATAAAAAAATAAAATAAAATTCAAATTACAAAAAGTAAAACAGAAAAAATATTCTTCCCTTCACATACATGTATTTATATGAATAAATTATTTCCATGCTTATATCTGTAAATACAAAAAAGAGGAATAAAATCTACCTTGAACCAAAAACGAAAAAAAGAAAAAAAAACAGAACCCACCAGTTACACAGAGGAAAACCGTATCAGGGCACTTGCTCCAGTTGTAAACAATTCTGAAGTTGGTCACTGGTGGGGAATCATCTCCCATTCAGCCAGCAGGCCCCACGCAACAAGCGTCCTCATTGCAAAGCTGGGGGACCGTGCCGAGGCATCTGTGAGTAAACGTGGGCTGAGCCCCAGGCCAGCTGCTGCTGAAATGTTCCCACCCTTCCCAGGTAAAACACCTGAATATGTACAAGGACTTGAAAGCCTAGAGGAAGGGCCATGGAGCCACATGAGTGACAGCATGCCAGCCGACTTGGTGCCTGCAGGCCAGCCAGGATGGTCCTGGCCCTGGGTGCTCTTCTGGAAGCTTTCCATTTCCCTGCCTGTGATACCCCTACTGTCCCGGCCCCCACTGCTTTCTTCCTCACTCACCTCTGCCCAGGGAGAAATTCCAGCGGCAGGTATGGGTGACACATCCTCTTCTTTAGCAGGTGGCATCTTGGCAACTGCTGCAGAAAGTCCAGCAGAGCCCCACTCACACTGGGCCACCCACAAAGCCGTGGCCTCTCACTCCCTCCCACCAGTCCAGCCCCAAGACTGCTGACAGGGCAGAGAAAATGGCGTCAGGCACAGCTGCAGGGGCTCTTGCTGCCTGGAGCGGTGTTTATATTGATCTGAACCCAGGCACACCTGGGGAGGGCTGGCCGGCACGGTCGGGCTTCCCAGGCCAGCCAATAATCACCCCTCAGGGGCTCACAGTTGCAGAAACTGGAACTTGCTGAATCGGCCAGGTCCAAGGAACAGGTGTGGGCTCCTGAGAGTCAGGATAGACAAGGGGCTGCAGCTCTGGCTTGTTTTCTAATTATATTATCTGGCCCATGAGTGGGAGACAACTTCAAGAAAACCCTCTCCTAATGAGAGGAACCCAGGAGTCAGGGAGAGGAGGGGTGGCTGGTGGGTGGAGACAGAGGCCTGGTGCCCCGGGTGCAGTGGAAGTCTCTGGAAGACCAGGTGGAGGGAGGCCACACAGAGTGATGCCCAGGGTCACAGACCTGTCGGAGCTGCTGTTTGTTAGTTCAAGTCCTGCTCTGAGGTGCTCTGTGTCAGATCTGAGTGACAGGTGAGCTGGGAGTGCTCTGCAATGAGGGCGATATGCAGGGTTCCTGTGTTCCCAGCCCTGCCATGGTACCTGCAAGGGTAGCTCTGTATCCTGGGAGGGGCCTGACCACGAGAGCCCCATGGGCTGCAGGGGAACCTGCCCAGGGAACCCCATATCCTGGGAGGGGCCTGAACACGAGAGCCCCATGGGCTGGGGTGGGGGTGGGGTACCTGCCCAGGTGAGCTCCATATCCTGGGATTGGCCTGACCTCGAGAGCCCCATGGGCTGCTGGAGTCCTGGTAAAGGATGTCAGGACAGTCAGTGAAGCCACCGAGGATATACCTCCAGTAGTTCCTAAATCCTACACCCTGCTGGTCATTCTACCAACCACCAGGACATGGTATTCTGTATTAGTCTTCAATGATGCCTTCTTTTGTATTCTATTAGTCCCAGAGTCACAAGAAATTTTGGCTTGTGAGTGGCAGGACTCAACATACAACTAAACAATACTTCCGGGCCATGTTGCCCCAAGGGTTCAAAAATTCCCACACCATCTTTGGGGAAAGCTCAGCTAAAGAACTAAAAGTTCTACCTCTGGAAAAGGAAACACTCCTTCAATATGCAGACGACATTCTGATCGCCAGCCCTACTAAGGAGACCTCTGAACTACCAAGCCAATAAAGGATACAAGTTGTCCAAGAAAAAGCTCAAATATCACAGACTACGGTGACCTGCCTGGGCTTCATTCTCACAGAAGGTCGGAGAAGCCCATCCCAGGAAAGGGAAGAAACAATTTACAGCCTTACCCATTTCTGAAACTAGAAGACAGCTTAGGGGTTCCTGGGGAGGCCAGGGTTTGCTGCTTCTGGATCCCTAACTACAGTCTACTAGCTGGGCCTCTATATGAAACACTGAAAGGAAAAGATGATGATCCTTTTGAATAGAATGCAGAAGTGGCCTTTCAAGAATGGAAAGAGCAGTCAATTCAGACCCTTGCCCTGGAACTCCCTAATTTAGCTAAACCCTTTGACCTTTACATTCCTGGTGAACGGTGAATCGCCATTGCAGTATTAGTGCAAAACCTGGGACCACTTGAAATGGAACAATGCAAGAACGCGATCCAGGTAGGATAAACTACGGTCACCAAGGGGCTTGGCCCACCGCCACATCTGGCCAAGATACTGGCAGTATCTGAAAACCTGGAAATCAGCAGCCCAAAAGGCCACCTCCCTCCGAAGGGAAAAGGACCCCACGTGGTGATCCTAACACCCAACCATGCCCTGAAGTTGCAGGGTTGGCTCCATGGGCACACTGACCTTGAGCGAGGAGGCCCTCCAACTCCAACCTCCATAGAGATACCCGGGGCAAAGTGGCACCATGAAGACTCGTGTGAAGGTGTCTGCACGGGCAAATTTAACGCTCATTTCCCACCAGGAAGAGGAATTAACCAAAGGCTCAGCATGCCGTGCCGGAACCAGATTAGGGCCTGAAGCAATCCTGCGGGTTTGCGGCCAGCTCACAAGAAAGCGAGTTGAAGAAAGGAGCTCAGGGACACTGTAATTCACAAACCTGCAGAGTTATAAATGACAGCTATCACCCAAAAATATATTGAAGGAAGGCTGCGAAGAGGACTTGAAAGCGGGGCAGAATTGCAAGAAAACGATTTCAGGGGGTAGACTGGAATTGCATTTAAAACATAGGAAAAGAGGCAGAACGTCGACAATGATGCACTTGGCCAAAAAGGGCGTATGCGTTTTTTCCTGAATATATTCAGGAAAAAACGCATACGCCCTTTTTGGCCAACCAAGCAAGCATGTTAAAGAAATCTGCACTACAATGAAGTCTCACTGCCCCCCGTTCAAAAGGGCCATCTGAAAAACGTGTAAAATCCAGAAAGGCAGCACAGGCCATGGAGAACAGGGAGCCTTGTTATGCTGATGGGCGGGATGTAAATTGCCAACAGCCACTCTGGAGAAGTGTATGGTGTTTCCTGAAACACCTAAGAAACAAAGCAACGGAGACTACGGCACTTCCACTTATGGTCTTATAGATCACGGAAATTAAAATCAAAAACAGACAGCCACCCCAAAGTTTCAGACGGCTCTGTTTACAGGAATCTCGTCTGCGGTACAAGTTAAATATCCCAGAATGTGAAAAATGGATAAAGAAGTTGTGGTACACACATTCAATGGAATATCACTCAGCAATGAAATCTATGTCATCAGGCCCATCGTGGCATAATGAGTGGATTCAGGTACGATGATTCTAAGTGAAATAAGTCACACAGAAAATGAAACATCATAAGATATCACTAATACACGGAACGTAAACTTGGCTACACATGAACTGAATTACAAAACAGAACAGGGTCTCAAATTTAGAAAACCACCTTATGCTTGCTTAAGGGGAAAAGTGAGTTGGGGTGCTGCATAAAACCAGAGATAGAAATTAGCACAGATACCTTTCCATAAGCCAAATATGTAATAGTCAAGACCTAGCCCTTGCTCAACGAAATGGACTAAACACCCCATATTCAACGCCTAGGAATACACCTGCCTAGTAAGTATCTTCAAACCCATGGATTTATATGTCTCCATAAGAGACTCAAGTGTGTGTACAGCGGCATGAATGCAGCAGAGAAAATCCGATAAATCCCATTATCAAAATGAATTACAAAAACAAACACAATGACAGTGAAATAGAGAGCAATTCTTAAATAATTCATTCAGGGCTTGTGATGCAACCTGGATTTACCACATCTACAACCAGAGCTGAGTGAGACATAAGGCTGGACACTTCGGCCTGATAGCATTGGTGAGGTTCGTTGAGAAAATGCAGGCCCTTTGAAGTCATACTGCATGGTACCCATTCCATGGGTCCCAACTCTCCAGGTTTAAGGGATTCTTCCTTCAGCTAAAACATGCATGGGAAACCCACAGTATGGTGCACCGTGTGACCGGGAAACCTTTTCAAATGCATCTCAGTTTTCGTCCCCTTTTACTCGGGTTCACGATTGAAGACCCTTTACTAATACTCTCCCCACTTAGAGAGTCAGTGCCTTTAACCTCCTGTTTGGCACAGTTTGCAATTTCTGCGCAAGATGCACAAGAATAGGGAGAACCAATGAGAGACTAGCTCTAGGTGTCTGCACGTTCAAATATAACACTCATTTCCCACCAGGAAGAGGAATTTCCCAAAGGATCAGCATGCTGTGCCGGAACCAGATTAGGGCATGAAGCAATCCTGCGGGTTTGCGGCCAGCTCACAAGAAAGCGAGTAGAAGAAAGGAGCTCAGGCACACTGTCATTCACAAACCTGCAGAGTTATAAATGTCAGCTATTGTCCAAAAATGTATTGAAGTAAGGCTGCGTAGAGGACTTGAAAGCGGGGCAGAATTGCAGGAAAACGAGTTCAGGGGCAGACTGGAATTGCATTTAAAGCATAAGGAAAGAGACAGAAAGTCGACAATGATGCACTTGGTCAAAAAGGGCGTATGCGTTTTTTCCTGAATATATTCAAGAAAAAACACATACGCCCTTTTTGGCCAAACAAGCAAGCCTGTAAAGAAATCTGCATTCCAATGAAGTCTCACTGCCCCCCTGTCAAAAGGGACATCTGAAAAAAGTGAAAAATCCAGAAAGGCAGGACAGGCCATGGAGAACAGGGAGCCTTGTTATGCTGATGGGCGGGATGTAACTTGCCAACAGCCACTCTGGAGAAGTGTATGGTGTTTCCTCAAACACCTAAAAAACTAAGCAACGGAGCCTACGGCACTTCCACTTATGGTTCTATAGCTTAGGGAAATTAAAATCAAAAAGACACAGCCACCCATAAATTTTGGACGGCTCTGCTTACAAGAACCTCATTTACGGTACAAGTGAAATATCCCAGAAAGCAAAAAATGGATAAAGAAGTTGTTGTACGTACGTACAATGGAATATCACTCAGCAATGAAATCTATGTCATGAGGCCCGTCGCGGCATAATGAGTGGATTCAGGTACGATCATTCTAAGTTAACTAAGTCACACAGAAAAAGAAACACCATAAGATATCTCAAATACACGGAATGCAAACATGGCTGCACATGAACTCAATTACAAAACAGAAAAGGGTCTCAAATTTAGAAAACCAACTTATGCTTGCTTAAGGGGAAAGGTGAGTTGTGGTGCTGCATAAAACCAGAGATTGAAATTAGCACAGATACCTTTCCATAAGCAAATATGTAATAGTCAGGACCTACTCCTTGCTCCACGAAATGGACTCAACACCCCATATTCAAAGCCTAGGAATATACCTGACTAGTAAGAATCTGAAAACCCATGGATTTATATGTCTCCATAAGAGAATCAAGCATGTGTACAGCGGCATAAACGCAGCAGTGAAAATCCGATAAATCCCATTATCAAAATAAATTACAAAAACAAAACACAATGACAGTGAAATAGAGAGCAATTCTTAAATAATTCATTCAGGGCTTGTGATGCAACGTGGATTTACCACATCTACACCCCGAGCTGAGTGAGACATAAGGCTGGACACTTCGGGCTGATAGCATTGGTGACGTTCGGTGAGCAAAGGCAACCCTTTGAAGTCATACTGCGTGGTACCCATTCCATGGGTCCCAACTCTCCAGGTTGAAGGGATTCTTCCTTCAGGTAAAACATGCATGGGCAACCCAGAATATGGTCCACCGTGTGACCGGGAAAACTTTTTAAATGCGTCTCAGTTTTCATCCCCTCGTACTCGGTTTTACCATTCCAGACGCTTTACTAACACTCTCCCCACTTGGAGAGTCAGTGCCTTTAACCTCCTGTTTGGCACAGTTTGGAATTTCTGCGCAAGATGAACAGGAATAGGGAGAACCAATGAGAGATTAGCTGTAGGTGTCGGCACGAACAAATTTAACGCTCATTTCCCACCAGGAAGAGGAATTAGCCAAAGGCTCAGCATGCCGTGTCGGAACCAGATTAGGGCCTGAAGCAATCCTGCGGGCTTGCGGCCAGCTCACAAGAAAGCGAGTTGAAGAAAGGAGCTCAGGGGCACTGTAATTCACAAACCTGCAGAGTTATAAATGACAGCTATCGTCCAAAAATATATTGAAGTAAGGCTGCAAAGAGGACTTGAACGCGGGGCAGAATTCCAGGAATACGATTTCAGGAGGTAGACGGGAAGTCCTCTGAAAGTATAGGAGAAGAGGCAGAACCTCGACAATGATGCACTTGGTCAAAAAGGGCATATGCGTTTCTTCCAGGGCCCTTATTAAAGAGGGTAGGAGGCTCCCAGCATGCTTCAGTGGCCAACAGAGGGCCTACATCGCCAAGGCGACATGAGCCATCCAGGCAGGAGTGACCTCACATCAGAGGGCCCACCTCACAGAAGGGTAAGGAACCCAGTCAAGATCAGACTCTCACCAGAGTGCCCACATAAGCAAGGGGCTGGGAACCAGGCAGGAGTGTCCTCACACCCGTGGGGCCACATCATCGAAAGTTGAGGTACCCAGCACATGTGGCCTCAAACCAGAGGACCCACATCACCATGGGTCTCGGAGCGAGGCAGGCAGGATTAACCTCAAAACACATGGCCCATTGTATAAAAAAGGTGAGGAATCCAGCAGTTGGAACATCCCAGCAGGCGGTCCAGAGCACCGAGGCTATGGGATCCAGGCAGTGATGAACTCACAACAGAGGGCCCTCATCGTGATACTGTAAGCAACCCAGCCGTTGTAACCTCAGAGCACAAGGCTCACATCCCCATGGGGAAGGGAACCAAGCAGGAGTGTCAGGGCACCAGTGGGCACACATCAGAAACGGTGGGGAGCCCAGCAGTTAGGGCCGGACGCCAGAGGGCCCTCATCACTGAGGAGAGGAGGCTCCCAGCAAGCTCCAACTGCTACCAGAAGGCCGACGTCGCCAATGCAGGGTGTGCCAGCCAGGCAGGAGTGACCTCAGAGCAGAGGGCCAACCACACAAAAGTGTGAGGAACCCAAAGAGGATCAGACTCTCACCGGAGGGCCCACATCACCAAGGGAATGGAAACCAGGCAGGAGTGTTCTCACACCAGTGTGGTCACATCACCGAAATGTGACGGACCCAGCACACGTGGCCTCAAACTACAGGACACACATCACCAAGGGGCTGGGAGTGAGGCAGGCAGGAGGAGCCTCCAAACAGAGGGCCCATAGCGTAAAAATGGTGAGGAATCCCGCAGTTGGAACCTCCCAGCAGGTGGCCAGGAGCAGCGAGGCTATGGGATCCAGGCCTGACTGAACTCAAAACAGAGGGCCCTCATTATGAAACTGTGAGCAACCCAGCCGTTGGGACCTTAGAGCAGAAGGCCCACATTCCCATGGGGTTGGGATCCTGGCAGGAGTGTACTCGCACCACAGGGCGCACATCAGAAAATTTTGGGAGCCCAGGAGTTAGGGTCTGACGCCAGAGGGCCCTCATTACCGAGGGGAGGAGACTCCCAGCAGGCACCAACTCCCAACTGAGGGCCCACGTCGCCACGTTGACGTGTGCCAGCCAGGCAGGAGTGACCTCACAGCAGAGGGCCTACCTCACAGAAGGGTGAGGAACCCAGCCAGGATAAGACTCTCACCAGAGGGCCCACATCACCAAGGGGATCGGAACAAGGCAGGAGTGTCCTCACACCAGTGTGGCCACATTATAGAAAGGTGAGGAACCCAGCACATGTGGCCTAAACCAGAGGACCCACATTTCCAAGGTGCTCCGAGTGAGGCAGGCAGGAGTAGCCTAACAACACAGGGCCCACAGAATAAAAAATGTGAGGAATCCAGCAGTTTGAACCTCCCAGCAGGTGGCCCAGAGCATGGAGTCTATGGGATCCAGGCCACAGTGAACTCACAGCAGAGGGCCCACATCATGAAACTGTGAGCAACCCAGCCAGTGGGACCTCAGAGCAGAAGGCCCACATCCCCATGGGGATGGGAACCTCGCAGGAGTGTCCTCGCACCACTTAGCACGTATCAGAAAATGTGGGAACCCAGCAGTTATGGCCTGGCGCCAGAGGGCCCTCATCACGGAGGAGAGGAGGCTACCAGCAAGCTCCAAATGCCACCAGAGGGCCGACGTCACCAAGGCAATGGGAGCAAGCCAGGCAGGAGTTACCTCACAGCAGAGGGCCCACCTCACAGAAGTGTGAGGAGCCCAAACAGGATCAGACTCTAACCAGAGCGCCCACATCACCAAGGGGATGGGAACCAGGCAGGAGTGTCCTCACACCAGTGGGGCCACATCAGCGAAAGGTGAGGAACACAGCACATGTGGCCTCAAACAAGGGGACACACATCACGAAAGGGCTGGGAGTGAGGCATGCAGGAGGAGACTCACAACAGAGCGCCCATAGAATAAAAAAGGTGAGGAACCCCGCAGTTGGAAGCTCCAAGCAGGTGGCCCAGAGCACCGAGGCTATGGGATCCATGCCGGAGTGAACTCACAGCAGAGGGCCCACATTCTGACACTGTGAGCAACCCAGCCGTTGGGACTTCAGGGCAGAAAGCCCACATCCCCATGGGGATGGGACCCTGGCTGGAGTGTACTCGCTTGACAGGGCGCACATCAGAAAATTTTGGGAGCCCATGAGTTTGGGCCTGACGCCAAAGGGCCCTCATTACCGAGGGGAGGAGACTCCTAGCAGGCACCAACTCCCAACTGAGGGCCCACATCGCCAAGGTGACGTGTGCCAGCCAGGCAGGAGTGACCTCACAGCAGAGGGCCCCCCTCACAGAAGGGTGAGGAACCCAGCCAGGATCAGACTCTCACCAGAGAGCCCCCATCACCAAGGGGATGGGAACCAGGCAGGAGTGTCCTCACACCAGTGGGGCCACATCAATAAAGGTGAGGAGACCGGTACATGTGGCCTTAAACCAGAGGACCTACATCACAAATGGGCTGGGAGTGAGTCAGGAAGTAGGAGCATGAAAACACAGGACCCAAAGAATAAAAAAGGTAAGGAATCCAGCAGTAGGAACCTCCCAGCAGGCCGCTCAGAGCACAGAGGCTATGGGATCTAGGCCTGGGTGAACTAACACCAGAGAGCCAACATTATGAAATGGTGAACATCACAGGTTTTGGGACCTTAGAGCAGAAGGCCCACATGCGCATGGGGATGGGAACCTCGCAGTAGTGTCCTCGCACCACTTAGCACGTATCAGAAAATGTGGGTACCCAGCAGTTAGGGCCTGAGGCAAGAGGGCCCCCATCACCGAGGGGAGGTTCCCAGCAGGCTCCAACTGCCACAAGAGGGCCGATGTTGCCCAGGTGGGGTGTGCCAGCCAGGCAGGAGTGACCTCAGAGCAGAGGGCCCCCCTCACAGAAGGGTGAGGAACCCAGCCAGGATCAGACTCTCACCAGAGGGCCCACATCATCAAGGGGATAGGAACCAGGCAGGAGTGTCCTCACACCAGTGGGGCCACATCATCGAAAGGCGAGGGACCCAGCATACATGGCCTCAAACCAGAGGACACACATCACCAAGGGGCTGGGAGTGAGGCAGGCAGGAGGAGTCTCAAAACAGAGGGCCCATAGAAGAAAAAAGGTGAGGAATCCCGCAGTTGTAACCTCCCAGCAGGTGGCCAGGAGCAGCGAGGCTATGGGATCCAGGCCGGAGAGAACTCACAGCAGAGGGCCCTCATCATGAAACTGAGCAACCCACGGTTGGGACCTCAGAGCAGAAGGCCCACATTCCCATGGGGTTGGGAACCTGGCAGGAGTGTACTCGAACCACAGGGCGCATATCAGAAAATATTGGGAGCCCAGGAGTTAGGGCCTGACGCCAGAGGGCCCTCATTACCGAGGGGAGGAGACACCCAGCAGGCACCAAATCCCACCAGAGAGCCGACGTCGCCAAGGCGGGGTGTGCCAGCCAGGCAGGAGTGACCTCAGAGAAGAGGGCCCGCCTCACAGAAGTGTGAGGAACCCAACCAGGATCAGACTCTCACCGGAGGGCCCACATCACCAAGGGGATGGGAACCAGGCAGGAGTGTCCTCACACCAGTGGGGCCACATCAGCCAAAGGTGAGGAACCCAGCACATGTGGCCTCAAACCACAGGACACACATCACCAAGGGGCTAGGAGTGAGGCAGGTGTCTGGAGGGGCACATTTAACTCTAATTTCCCACCAGGAAGTGGAATGAACCAAAGTCTCAGAGTGCCGTGCCGCACCCTGATTACGGCCTGAAGCAAACCTGCGGTTCTGTGGCCAGTTTTCAAGGAAACGAGTTAAGAAAGGAAATCACGGGCACTGTAATTCACAAACCTGCAGTGTTATAAATGACAGTTATTGGCAAAATTATATGGAAGTAAGTCTGCAAAGAGGACTTGAAAACGAGGCAGAATTGCAGGAATCATATTTCAGGAGGTAGATTGGAATTGCATTTAAAGCATGTGAAAAGCGGCAGATCTTTGACAGTGATGCACTTGGACAAAAGTGCGTAAACATTTTTTCCTGAATATATTCAGGAAAAAACACATATGCCCTTTTTGGCCAACCAAGCACTCGAGAAATGGAAATCCGCACTACAATGAAGTCTCATTTCCCATTCGTCAAAAGGGCCATCTGAAAAAAGTGTAAAAACCAGAAACACAGGACAGGCCATGGAGAACAGGGAGCCTTGTTATGCTGATGGGCGGGATGTAAATTGCCAACAGACACTCTGGAGATGTTTATGGTGTATCCTGAAACATCTGAAAAAGAAAGCTACAGACCCTAGGGCAATTCCACTTTTGGCCCTATAGCTTAGGAAAATTAAAATCAACAAGACACAGCCAACACCAAATTTAGGGCTGCTGTGTTTACAAGAACCTTGAGTCCAGTACAAATTAAATATCCCAGAAAGAAAAAAATGGATAAAGGAGTTGTGCTACTTACGTACAACGGAATATCACTCAGCAATGAAATCAATGTCATCAGGCCTGTAGCAGCAAATTGAGTGGATTTAAGTATGATGATTCTAAGAGAAATAGGTCACACAGAGAAAGAGAATTATCATAAGATATCACTAATAGAGAGAGTGTAAACTTGGCTACACATAAACTGAATTCCAAAACCGAACAGTCTCACATTTAGATAAAAACTTATGCTTGCTTAAGGGGAAAGTTGAGTTGGGGTGCTGTATAAAACCAGAGATTGAAATTAGCACACATACCGTTCCATAAGCCAAATATGTAATAGACAAGACCTACTCTTTGCTCAACGAAATAGACTCATCCATGGTGTATCACCTCACACCTGTTAGAATGGGCATCATCAGAAAATCTACAAACAACAAATGCTGGAAAGGGTGTGGAGATAAGGAACCCTCTTCCACTATTGTTGGGAATGTAAATTGATACAGTCACTGTGGAGAACATTATGGAGTTTCTTATAAAACTAAGAATAGAATTACCATATGATACAGCAATCCCACTACTGGGCATATACCCAGACAAAACCATAAATCAAAAAGAGACATTCACCGCAATGTTCATTGCATCACTATTTACAATATCCAGGTAATGGAAGCAACCTAAATGCCCACAGACAGACGAATGCATAAAGATGTGGTACATATATAAAATGGAATATTACTAAGCCATAAAAAGGAATGAAATTGGGTCATTTGTAGAGACGTTGATGGATCTAGAGACTGTCATACAGAGTGAAGTAAGTCAGAAAGAGAAAAACAAATCTTGTCTATTAATGCATATATGTGGAACCTAGAAAAATTGTACAGATGAACCGTTTTGCCAGGCAGAAATAGAGCAACAGATGTAGACAACAAACGTATGGACACCAAGGGGGGAAAGCTGTTGGGGGGTGGTGGTGGGAGGAGTTGAGAGATTGGGATTGGCATGTATACATTTATATGTATAAAATAGATAACCAAAAAGAACCTGCTGTATAAAAAAATAAAATAAAATTCAAATTACAAAAAGTAAAACAGAAAAAATATTCTTCCTTCACATACATGTATTTATATGAATAAATTATTTCCATGCTTATATCTGTAAATACAAAAAAGAGGAATAAAATCTACCTTGAACCAAAAACGAAAAAAAGAAAAAAAAACAGAACCCACCAGTTACACAGAGGAAAACCGTATCAGGGCACTTGCTCCAGTTGTAAACAATTCTGAAGTTGGTCAGTGGTGGGGAATCATCTCCCATTCAGCCAGCAGGCCCCACGCAACAAGCGTCCTCATTGCAAAGCTGGGGGACCGTGCCGAGGCATCTGTGAGTAAACGTGGGCTGAGCCCCAGGCCAGCTGCTGCTGAAATGTTCCCACCCTTCCCAGGTAAAACACCTGAATATGTACAAGGACTTGAAAGCCTAGAGGAAGGGCCATGGAGCCACATGAGTGATAGCATGCCAGCCGACTTGGTGCCTGCAGGCCAGCCAGGATGGTCCTGGCCCTGGGTGCTCTTCTGGAAGCTTTCCATTTCCCTGCCTGTGATACCCCTACTGTCCCGGCCCCCACTGCTTTCTTCCTCACTCACCTCTGCCCAGGGAGAAATTCCAGCGGCAGGTATGGGTGACACATCCTCTTCTTTAGCAGGTGGCATCTTGGCAACTGCTGCAGAAAGTCCAGCAGAGCCCCACTCACACTGGGCCACCCACAAAGCCGTGGCCTCTCACTCCCTCCCACCAGTCCAGCCCCAAGACTGCTGACAGGGCAGAGAAAATGGCGTCAGGCACAGCTGCAGGGGCTCTTGCTGCCTGGAGCGGTGTTTATATTGATCTGAACCCAGGCACACCTGGGGAGGGCTGGCCGGCACGGTCGGGCTTCCCAGGCCAGCCAATAATCACCCCTCAGGGGCTCACAGTTGCAGAAACTGGAACTTGCTGAATCGGCCAGGTCCAAGGAACAGGTGTGGGCTCCTGAGAGTCAGGATAGACAAGGGGCTGCAGCTCTGGCTTGTTTTCTAATTATATTATCTGGCCCATGAGTGGGAGACAACTTCAAGAAAACCCTCTCCTAATGAGAGGAACCCAGGAGTCAGGGAGAGGAGGGGTGGCTGGTGGGTGGAGACAGAGGCCTGGTGCCCCGGGTGCAGTGGAAGTCTCTGGAAGACCAGGTGGAGGGAGGCCACACAGAGTGATGCCCAGGGTCACAGACCTGTCGGAGCTGCTGTTTGTTAGTTCAAGTCCTGCTCTGAGGTGCTCTGTGTCAGATCTGAGTGACAGGTGAGCTGGGAGTGCTCTGCAATGAGGGCGATATGCAGGGTTCCTGTGTTCCCAGCCCTGCCATGGTACCTGCAAGGGTAGCTCTGTATCCTGGGAGGGGCCTGACCACGAGAGCCCCATGGGCTGCAGGGGAACCTGCCCAGGGAACCCCATATCCTGGGAGGGGCCTGAACACGAGAGCCCCATGGGCTGGGGTGGGGGTGGGGTACCTGCCCAGGTGAGCTCCATATCCTGGGATTGGCCTGACCTCGAGAGCCCCATGGGCTGCTGGAGTCCTGGTAAAGGATGTCAGGACAGTCAGTGAAGCCACCGAGGATATACCTCCAGTAGTTCCTAAATCCTACACCCTGCTGGTCATTCTACCAACCACCAGGACATGGTATTCTGTATTAGTCTTCAATGATGCCTTCTTTTGTATTCTATTAGTCCCAGAGTCACAAGAAATTTTGGCTTGTGAGTGGCAGGACTCAACATACAACTAAACAATACTTCCGGGCCATGTTGCCCCAAGGGTTCAAAAATTCCCACACCATCTTTGGGGAAAGCTCAGCTAAAGAACTAAAAGTTCTACCTCTGGAAAAGGAAACACTCCTTCAATATGCAGACGACATTCTGATCGCCAGCCCTACTAAGGAGACCTCTGAACTACCAAGCCAATAAAGGATACAAGTTGTCCAAGAAAAAGCTCAAATATCACAGACTACGGTGACCTGCCTGGGCTTCATTCTCACAGAAGGTCGGAGAAGCCCATCCCAGGAAAGGGAAGAAACAATTTACAGCCTTACCCATTTCTGAAACTAGAAGACAGCTTAGGGGTTCCTGGGGAGGCCAGGGTTTGCTGCTTCTGGATCCCTAACTACAGTCTACTAGCTGGGCCTCTATATGAAACACTGAAAGGAAAAGATGATGATCCTTTTGAATAGAATGCAGAAGTGGCCTTTCAAGAATGGAAAGAGCAGTCAATTCAGACCCTTGCCCTGGAACTCCCTAATTTAGCTAAACCCTTTGACCTTTACATTCCTGGTGAACGGTGAATCGCCATTGCAGTATTAGTGCATAACCTGGGACCACTTGAAATGGAACAATGCAAGAACGCGATCCAGGTAGGATAAACTACGGTCACCAAGGGGCTTGGCCCACCGCCACATCTGGCCAAGATACTGGCAGTATCTGAAAACCTGGAAATCAGCAGCCCAAAAGGCCACCTCCCTCCGAAGGGAAAAGGACCCCACGTGGTGATCCTAACACCCAACCATGCCCTGAAGTTGCAGGGTTGGCTCCATGGGCACACTGACCTTGAGCGAGGAGGCCCTCCAACTCCAACCTCCATAGAGATACCCGGGGCAAAGTGGCACCATGAAGACTCGTGTGAAGGTGTCTGCACGGGCAAATTTAACGCTCATTTCCCACCAGGAAGAGGAATTAACCAAAGGCTCAGCATGCCGTGCCGGAACCAGATTAGGGCCTGAAGCAATCCTGCGGGTTTGCGGCCAGCTCACAAGAAAGCGAGTTGAAGAAAGGAGCTCAGGGACACTGTAATTCACAAACCTGCAGAGTTATAAATGACAGCTATCACCCAAAAATATATTGAAGGAAGGCTGCGAAGAGGACTTGAAAGCGGGGCAGAATTGCAAGAAAACGATTTCAGGGGGTAGACTGGAATTGCATTTAAAACATAGCAAAAGAGGCAGAACGTCGACAATGATGCACTTGGCCAAAAAGGGCGTATGCGTTTTTTCCTGAATATATTCAGGAAAAAACGCATACGCCCTTTTTGGCCAACCAAGCAAGCATGTTAAAGAAATCTGCACTACAATGAAGTCTCACTGCCCCCCGTTCAAAAGGGCCATCTGAAAAACGTGTAAAATCCAGAAAGGCAGCACAGGCCATGGAGAACAGGGAGCCTTGTTATGCTGATGGGCGGGATGTAAATTGCCAACAGCCACTCTGGAGATGTGTATGGTGTTTCCTCAAAAACCTAAAAAACAAAGCAACGGAGCCTACGGCATTACCACTTATTTTCCTATAGCTTAGGGAAATTAAAATCAAAAACACACAGCCACCGCAAAGTTTCTGTTTACGGCTCTGTTTACAAGAACCTCGTCTACGGTACAAGTTAAATATCCCAGAAAGCGAAAAATGGATAAAGAAGTGTGGTACGTACGTACAAAGGAATATCACTCACCAATGAAATCTATGTCATCAGGCCCGTCGCGGCATAATGAGTGGATTCAGGTACGATGATTCTAAGTGAAATAAGTCACACAGAAAATGAAACATCATAAGATATCACTAATACACAGAATGTAAACTTGGCTACACATGAACTGAATTACAAAACAGAACAGGGTCTCAAATTTAGAAAACCAACTTATGCTTGCTTAAGGGGAAAGGTGAGTTGTGGTGCTGCATAAAACCAGAGATAGAAATTAGCACAGATACCTTTCCATAAGCCAAATATGTAATAGTCAAGACCTAGCCCTTGCTCAACGAAATGGACTAAACACCCCATATTCAACGCCTAGGATTACACATGACTAGTAAGAACCTTCAAACCCATGGATTTATATGTCTCCGTAAGAGACTCAAGTGTGTGTACAGCGGCATGAATGCAGCAGAGAAAATCCGATAAAACCCATTATCAAAATGAATTACAAAAACAAACACAATGACAGTGAAATAGAGAGCAATTCTTAAATAATTCATTCAGGGCTTGTGATGCAACCTGGATTTACCACATCTACACCCAGAGCTGAGTGAGACATAAGGCTGGACACTTCAGGCTGATAGCATTGGTGAGGTTCGATGAGCAAATGCAGAACCTTTGAAGTCATACTGCATGGTACCCATTCCATGGGTCCCAACTCTCCAGGTTTAAGGGATTCTTCCTTCAGCTAAAACATGCATGGGAAACCCACAGTACAGTGCACTGTGTGACCGGGAAACGTTTTCAAATGCATCTCAGTTTTCGTCCCCTTTTACTCGGGTTCACCATTCCAGACCGTTTACTAACACTCTCCCCACTTGGAGAGTCAGTGCCTTTAACCTCCTGTTTGGCACAGTTTGCAATTTCTGCGCAAGATGAACAGGAATAGGGAGAACCAATGAGAGACTAGCTGTAGGTGTCTGGACGGGCAAATGGAACGCTCATTTCCCACCAGGAAGAGGAATTAACCAAAGGCTCAGCATGCCGTGCCGGAACCAGATTAGGGCCTGAAGCATTCCTGCGGGTTTGCGGCCAGCTCACAAGAAAGCGAGTTGAAGAAAGGAGCTCAGGGGCACTGTAATTCACAAACCTGCAGAGTTATAAATGACAGCTATCGTCCAAAAATATTTTGAAGGAAGGCTGCGAAGAGGACTGGAAAGCGGGGCAGAATTGCAGGAAAACGATTTCAGGGGGTAGACTGGAATTGCATTTAAAGCATAGGAAAAGAGGCAGAACGTCGACAATGATGCACTTGGCCAAAAAGGGCGTATGCGTTTTTTCCTGAATATATTCAGGAAAAAACGCATACGCCCTTTTTGGCCAACCAAGCCAGCATGTTAAAGAAATCTGCACTACAAAGAAGTCTCACTGCCCCCAGGTCAAAAGGGCCATCTGAAAAAAGTGTAAAATCCAGAAAGACAGCACAGGCCATGGAGAACAGGGAGCCTTGTTATGCTGATGGGTGGGATGTAAATTGCCAACAGCCACTCTGGAGAAGTGTATGGTGTTTCCTGAAACACCTAAGAAACAAAGCAACGGAGACTACGGCACTTCCACTTATGGTCTTATAGATCACGGAAATTAAAATCAAAAACAGACAGCCACCCCAAAGTTTCAGACGGCTCTGTTTACAGGAATCTCGTCTGCGGTACAAGTTAAATATCCCAGAATGTGAAAAATGGATAAAGAAGTTGTGGTACACACATTCAATGGAATATCACTCAGCAATGAAATCTATGTCATCAGGCCCATCGTGGCATAATGAGTGGATTCAGGTACGATGATTCTAAGTGAAATAAGTCACACAGAAAATGAAACATCATAAGATATCACTAATACACGGAACGTAAACTTGGCTACACATGAACTGAATTACAAAACAGAACAGGGTCTCAAATTTAGAAAACCACCTTATGCTTGCTTAAGGGGAAAAGTGAGTTGGGGTGCTGCATAAAACCAGAGATAGAAATTAGCACAGATACCTTTCCATAAGCCAAATATGTAATAGTCAAGACCTAGCCCTTGCTCAACGAAATGGACTAAACACCCCATATTCAACGCCTAGGAATACACCTGACTAGTAAGTATCTTCAAACCCATGGATTTATATGTCTCCATAAGAGACTCAAGTGTGTGTACAGTGGCATGAATGCAGCAGAGAAAATCCGATAAATCCCATTATCAAAATGAATTACAAAAACAAACACAATGACAGTGAAATAGAGAGCAATTCTTAAATAATTCATTCAGGGCTTGTGATGCAACCTGGATTTACCACATCTACAACCAGAGCTGAGTGAGACATAAGGCTGTACACTTCGGCCTGATAGCATTGGTGAGGTTCGTTGAGAAAATGCAGGCCCTTTGAAGTCATACTGCATGGTACCCATTCCATGGGTCCCAACTCTCCAGGTTTAAGGGATTCTTCCTTCAGCTAAAACATGCATGGGAAACCCACAGTATGGTGCACCGTGTGACCGGGAAACCTTTTCAAATGCATCTCAGTTTTCGTCCCCTTTTACTCGGGTTCACGATTGAAGACCCTTTACTAATACTCTCCCCACTTAGAGAGTCAGTGCCTTTAACCTCCTGTTTGGCACAGTTTGCAATTTCTGCGCAAGATGCACAAGAATAGGGAGAACCAATGAGAGACTAGCTCTAGGTGTCTGCACGTTCAAATATAACACTCATTTCCCACCAGGAAGAGGAATTTCCCAAAGGATCAGCATGCTGTGCCGGAACCAGATTAGGGCATGAAGCAATCCTGCGGGTTTGCGGCCAGCTCACAAGAAAGCGAGTAGAAGAAAGGAGCTCAGGCACACTGTCATTCACAAACCTGCAGAGTTATAAATGTCAGCTATTGTCCAAAAATGTATTGAAGTAAGGCTGCGTAGAGGACTTGAAAGCGGGGCAGAATTGCAGGAAAACGAGTTCAGGGGCAGACTGGAATTGCATTTAAAGCATAAGGAAAGAGACAGAAAGTCGACAATGATGCACTTGGTCAAAAAGGGCGTATGCGTTTTTTCCTGAATATATTCAAGAAAAAACACATACGCCCTTTTTGGCCAAACAAGCAAGCCTGTAAAGAAATCTGCATTCCAATGAAGTCTCACTGCCCCCCTGTCAAAAGGGACATCTGAAAAAAGTGAAAAATCCAGAAAGGCAGGACAGGCCATGGAGAACAGGGAGCCTTGTTATGCTGATGGGCGGGATGTAACTTGCCAACAGCCACTCTGGAGAAGTGTATGGTGTTTCCTCAAACACCTAAAAAACTAAGCAACGGAGCCTACGGCACTTCCACTTATGGTTCTATAGCTTAGGGAAATTAAAATCAAAAAGACACAGCCACCCATAAATTTTGGACGGCTCTGCTTACAAGAACCTCATTTACGGTACAAGTGAAATATCCCAGAAAGCAAAAAATGGATAAAGAAGTTGTTGTACGTACGTACAATGGAATATCACTCAGCAATGAAATCTATGTCATGAGGCCCGTCGCGGCATAATGAGTGGATTCAGGTACGATCATTCTAAGTTAACTAAGTCACACAGAAAAAGAAACACCATAAGATATCTCAAATACACGGAATGCAAACATGGCTGCACATGAACTCAATTACAAAACAGAAAAGGGTCTCAAATTTAGAAAACCAACTTATGCTTGCTTAAGGGGAAAGGTGAGTTGTGGTGCTGCATAAAACCAGAGATTGAAATTAGCACAGATACCTTTCCATAAGCAAATATGTAATAGTCAGGACCTACTCCTTGCTCCACGAAATGGACTCAACACCCCATATTCAAAGCCTAGGAATATACCTGACTAGTAAGAATCTGAAAACCCATGGATTTATATGTCTCCATAAGAGAATCAAGCATGTGTACAGCGGCATAAACGCAGCAGTGAAAATCCGATAAATCCCATTATCAAAATAAATTACAAAAACAAAACACAATGACAGTGAAATAGAGAGCAATTCTTAAATAATTCATTCAGGGCTTGTGATGCAACGTGGATTTACCACATCTACACCCCGAGCTGAGTGAGACATAAGGCTGGACACTTCGGGCTGATAGCATTGGTGACGTTCGGTGAGCAAAGGCAACCCTTTGAAGTCATACTGCGTGGTACCCATTCCATGGGTCCCAACTCTCCAGGTTGAAGGGATTCTTCCTTCAGGTAAAACATGCATGGGCAACCCAGAATATGGTCCACCGTGTGACCGGGAAAACTTTTTAAATGCGTCTCAGTTTTCATCCCCTCGTACTCGGTTTTACCATTCCAGACGCTTTACTAACACTCTCCCCACTTGGAGAGTCAGTGCCTTTAACCTCCTGTTTGGCACAGTTTGGAATTTCTGCGCAAGATGAACAGGAATAGGGAGAACCAATGAGAGATTAGCTGTAGGTGTCGGCACGAACAAATTTAACGCTCATTTCCCACCAGGAAGAGGAATTAGCCAAAGGCTCAGCATGCCGTGTCGGAACCAGATTAGGGCCTGAAGCAATCCTGCGGGCTTGCGGCCAGCTCACAAGAAAGCGAGTTGAAGAAAGGAGCTCAGGGGCACTGTAATTCACAAACCTGCAGAGTTATAAATGACAGCTATCGTCCAAAAATATATTGAAGTAAGGCTGCAAAGAGGACTTGAACGCGGGGCAGAATTCCAGGAATACGATTTCAGGAGGTAGACGGGAAGTCCTCTGAAAGTATAGGAGAAGAGGCAGAACCTCGACAATGATGCACTTGGTCAAAAAGGGCATATGCGTTTCTTCCAGGGCCCTTATTAAAGAGGGTAGGAGGCTCCCAGCATGCTTCAGTGGCCAACAGAGGGCCTACATCGCCAAGGCGACATGAGCCATCCAGGCAGGAGTGACCTCACATCAGAGGGCCCACCTCACAGAAGGGTAAGGAACCCAGTCAAGATCAGACTCTCACCAGAGTGCCCACATAAGCAAGGGGCTGGGAACCAGGCAGGAGTGTCCTCACACCCGTGGGGCCACATCATCGAAAGTTGAGGTACCCAGCACATGTGGCCTCAAACCAGAGGACCCACATCACCATGGGTCTCGGAGCGAGGCAGGCAGGATTAACCTCAAAACACATGGCCCATTGTATAAAAAAGGTGAGGAATCCAGCAGTTGGAACATCCCAGCAGGCGGTCCAGAGCACCGAGGCTATGGGATCCAGGCAGTGATGAACTCACAACAGAGGGCCCTCATCGTGATACTGTAAGCAACCCAGCCGTTGTAACCTCAGAGCACAAGGCTCACATCCCCATGGGGAAGGGAACCAAGCAGGAGTGTCAGGGCACCAGTGGGCACACATCAGAAACGGTGGGGAGCCCAGCAGTTAGGGCCGGACGCCAGAGGGCCCTCATCACTGAGGAGAGGAGGCTCCCAGCAAGCTCCAACTGCTACCAGAAGGCCGACGTCGCCAATGCAGGGTGTGCCAGCCAGGCAGGAGTGACCTCAGAGCAGAGGGCCAACCACACAAAAGTGTGAGGAACCCAAAGAGGATCAGACTCTCACCGGAGGGCCCACATCACCAAGGGAATGGAAACCAGGCAGGAGTGTTCTCACACCAGTGTGGTCACATCACCGAAATGTGACGGACCCAGCACACGTGGCCTCAAACTACAGGACACACATCACCAAGGGGCTGGGAGTGAGGCAGGCAGGAGGAGCCTCCAAACAGAGGGCCCATAGCGTAAAAATGGTGAGGAATCCCGCAGTTGGAACCTCCCAGCAGGTGGCCAGGAGCAGCGAGGCTATGGGATCCAGGCCTGACTGAACTCAAAACAGAGGGCCCTCATTATGAAACTGTGAGCAACCCAGCCGTTGGGACCTTAGAGCAGAAGGCCCACATTCCCATGGGGTTGGGATCCTGGCAGGAGTGTACTCGCACCACAGGGCGCACATCAGAAAATTTTGGGAGCCCAGGAGTTAGGGTCTGACGCCAGAGGGCCCTCATTACCGAGGGGAGGAGACTCCCAGCAGGCACCAACTCCCAACTGAGGGCCCACGTCGCCACGTTGACGTGTGCCAGCCAGGCAGGAGTGACCTCACAGCAGAGGGCCTACCTCACAGAAGGGTGAGGAACCCAGCCAGGATAAGACTCTCACCAGAGGGCCCACATCACCAAGGGGATCGGAACAAGGCAGGAGTGTCCTCACACCAGTGTGGCCACATTATAGAAAGGTGAGGAACCCAGCACATGTGGCCTAAACCAGAGGACCCACATTTCCAAGGTGCTCCGAGTGAGGCATGCAGGAGGAGACTCACAACAGAGCGCCCATAGAATAAAAAAGGTGAGGAACCCCGCAGTTGGAAGCTCCAAGCAGGTGGCCCAGAGCACCGAGGCTATGGGATCCATGCCGGAGTGAACTCACAGCAGAGGGCCCACATTCTGACACTGTGAGCAACCCAGCCGTTGGGACCTCAGGGCAGAAAGCCCACATCCCCATGGGGATGGGACCCTGGCTGGAGTGTACTCGCTTGACAGGGCGCACATCAGAAAATTTTGGGAGCCCATGAGTTTGGGCCTGACGCCAAAGGGCCCTCATTACCGAGGGGAGGAGACTCCTAGCAGGCACCAACTCCCAACTGAGGGCCCACATCGCCAAGGTGACGTGTGCCAGCCAGGCAGGAGTGACCTCACAGCAGAGGGCCCCCCTCACAGAAGGGTGAGGAACCCAGCCAGGATCAGACTCTCACCAGAGAGCCCCCATCACCAAGGGGATGGGAACCAGGCAGGAGTGTCCTCACACCAGTGGGGCCACATCAATAAAGGTGAGGAGACCGGTACATGTGGCCTTAAACCAGAGGACCTACATCACAAATGGGCTGGGAGTGAGTCAGGAAGTAGGAGCATGAAAACACAGGACCCAAAGAATAAAAAAGGTAAGGAATCCAGCAGTAGGAACCTCCCAGCAGGCCGCTCAGAGCACAGAGGCTATGGGATCTAGGCCTGGGTGAACTAACACCAGAGAGCCAACATTATGAAATGGTGAACATCACAGGTTTTGGGACCTTAGAGCAGAAGGCTCACATGCGCATGGGGATGGGAACCTCGCAGTAGTGTCCTCGCACCACTTAGCACGTATCAGAAAATGTGGGTACCCAGCAGTTAGGGCCTGAGGCAAGAGGGCCCCCATCACCGAGGGGAGGTTCCCAGCAGGCTCCAACTGCCACAAGAGGGCCGATGTTGCCCAGGTGGGGTGTGCCAGCCAGGCAGGAGTGACCTCAGAGCAGAGGGCCCCCCTCACAGAAGGGTGAGGAACCCAGCCAGGATCAGACTCTCACCAGAGGGCCCACATCATCAAGGGGATAGGAACCAGGCAGGAGTGTCCTCACACCAGTGGGGCCACATCATCGAAAGGCGAGGGACCCAGCATACATGGCCTCAAACCAGAGGACACACATCACCAAGGGGCTGGGAGTGAGGCAGGCAGGAGGAGTCTCAAAACAGAGGGCCCATAGAAGAAAAAAGGTGAGGAATCCCGCAGTTGGAACCTCCCAGCAGGTGGCCAGGAGCAGCGAGGCTATGGGATCCAGGCCGGAGAGAACTCACAGCAGAGGGCCCTCATCATGAAACTGAGCAACCCACGGTTGGGACCTCAGAGCAGAAGGCCCACATTCCCATGGGGTTGGGAACCTGGCAGGAGTGTACTCGAACCACAGGGCGCATATCAGAAAATATTGGGAGCCCAGGAGTTAGGGCCTGACGCCAGAGGGCCCTCATTACCGAGGGGAGGAGACACCCAGCAGGCACCAAATCCCACCAGAGAGCCGACGTCGCCAAGGCGGGGTGTGCCAGCCAGGCAGGAGTGACCTCAGAGAAGAGGGCCCGCCTCACAGAAGTGTGAGGAACCCAACCAGGATCAGACTCTCACCGGAGGGCCCACATCACCAAGGGGATGGGAACCAGGCAGGAGTGTCCTCACACCAGTGGGGCCACATCAGCCAAAGGTGAGGAACCCAGCACATGTGGCCTCAAACCACAGGACACACATCACCAAGGGGCTAGGAGTGAGGCAGGTGTCTGGAGGGGCACATTTAACTCTAATTTCCCACCAGGAAGTGGAATGAACCAAAGTCTCAGAGTGCCGTGCCGCACCCTGATTACGGCCTGAAGCAAACCTGCGGTTCTGTGGCCAGTTTTCAAGGAAACGAGTTAAGAAAGGAAATCACGGGCACTGTAATTCACAAACCTGCAGTGTTATAAATGACAGTTATTGGCAAAATTATATGGAAGTAAGTCTGCAAAGAGGACTTGAAAACGAGGCAGAATTGCAGGAATCATATTTCAGGAGGTAGATTGGAATTGCATTTAAAGCATGTGAAAAGCGGCAGATCTTTGACAGTGATGCACTTGGACAAAAGTGCGTAAACATTTTTTCCTGAATATATTCAGGAAAAAACACATATGCCCTTTTTGGCCAACCAAGCACTCGAGAAATGGAAATCCGCACTACAATGAAGTCTCATTTCCCATTCGTCAAAAGGGCCATCTGAAAAAAGTGTAAAAACCAGAAACACAGGACAGGCCATGGAGAACAGGGAGCCTTGTTATGCTGATGGGCGGGATGTAAATTGCCAACAGACACTCTGGAGATGTTTATGGTGTATCCTGAAACATCTGAAAAAGAAAGCTACAGACCCTAGGGCAATTCCACTTTTGGCCCTATAGCTTAGGAAAATTAAAATCAACAAGACACAGCCAACACCAAATTTAGGGCTGCTGTGTTTACAAGAACCTTGAGTCCAGTACAAATTAAATATCCCAGAAAGAAAAAAATGGATAAAGGAGTTGTGCTACTTACGTACAACGGAATATCACTCAGCAATGAAATCAATGTCATCAAGCCTGTAGCAGCAAATTGAGTGGATTTAAGTATGATGATTCTAAGAGAAATAGGTCACACAGAGAAAGAGAATTATCATAAGATATCACTAATAGAGAGAGTGTAAACTTGGCTACACATAAACTGAATTCCAAAACCGAACAGAGTCTCACATTTAGATAAAAACTTATGCTTGCTTAAGGGGAAAGTTGAGTTGGGGTGCTGTATAAAACCAGAGATTGAAATTAGCACACATACCGTTCCATAAGCCAAATATGTAATAGACAAGACCTACTCTTTGCTCAACGAAATAGACTCATCCATGGTGTATCACCTTACACCTGTTAGAATGGGCATCATCAGAAAATCTACAAACAACAAATGCTGGAAAGGGTGTGGAGATAAGGAACCCTCTTCCACTATTGTTGGGAATGTAAATTGATACAGTCACTGTGGAGAACATTATGGAGTTTCTTATAAAACTAAGAATAGAATTACCATATGATACAGCAATCCCACTACTGGGCATATACCCAGACAAAACCATAAATCAAAAAGAGACATTCACTGCAATGTTCATTGCATCACTATTTACAATATCCAGGTAATGGAAGCAACCTAAATGCCCACAGACAGACGAATGCATAAAGATGTGGTACATATATAAAATGGAATATTACTAAGCCATAAAAAGGAATGAAATTGGGTCATTTGTAGAGACGTTGATGGATCTAGAGACTGTCATACAGAGTGAAGTAAGTCAGAAAGAGAAAAACAAATCTTGTCTATTAATGCATATATGTGGAACCTAGAAAAATTGTACAGATGAACCGTTTTGCCAGGCAGAAATAGAGCAACAGATGTAGACAACAAACGTATGGACACCAAGGGGGGAAAGCTGTTGGGGGGTGGTGGTGGGAGGAGTTGAGAGATTGGGATTGGCATGTATACATTTATATGTATAAAATAGATAACCAAAAAGAACCTGCTGTATAAAAAAATAAAATAAAATTCAAATTACAAAAAGTAAAACAGAAAAAATATTCTTCCCTTCACATACATGTATTTATATGAATAAATTATTTCCATGCTTATATCTGTAAATACAAAAAAGAGGAATAAAATCTACCTTGAACCAAAAACGAAAAAAAGAAAAAAAAACAGAACCCACCAGTTACACAGAGGAAAACCGTATCAGGGCACTTGCTCCAGTTGTAAACAATTCTGAAGTTGGTCAGTGGTGGGGAATCATCTCCCATTCAGCCAGCAGGCCCCACGCAACAAGCGTCCTCATTGCAAAGCTGGGGGACCGTGCCGAGGCATCTGTGAGTAAACGTGGGCTGAGCCCCAGGCCAGCTGCTGCTGAAATGTTCCCACCCTTCCCAGGTAAAACACCTGAATATGTACAAGGACTTGAAAGCCTAGAGGAAGGGCCATGGAGCCACATGAGTGACAGCATGCCAGCCGACTTGGTGCCTGCAGGCCAGCCAGGATGGTCCTGGCCCTGGGTGCTCTTCTGGAAGCTTTCCATTTCCCTGCCTGTGATACCCCTACTGTCCCGGCCCCCACTGCTTTCTTCCTCACTCACCTCTGCCCAGGGAGAAATTCCAGCGGCAGGTATGGGTGACACATCCTCTTCTTTAGCAGGTGGCATCTTGGCAACTGCTGCAGAAAGTCCAGCAGAGCCCCACTCACACTGGGCCACCCACAAAGCCGTGGCCTCTCACTCCCTCCCACCAGTCCAGCCCCAAGACTGCTGACAGGGCAGAGAAAATGGCGTCAGGCACAGCTGCAGGGGCTCTTGCTGCCTGGAGCGGTGTTTATATTGATCTGAACCCAGGCACACCTGGGGAGGGCTGGCCGGCACGGTCGGGCTTCCCAGGCCAGCCAATAATCACCCCTCAGGGGCTCACAGTTGCAGAAACTGGAACTTGCTGAATCGGCCAGGTCCAAGGAACAGGTGTGGGCTCCTGAGAGTCAGGATAGACAAGGGGCTGCAGCTCTGGCTTGTTTTCTAATTATATTATCTGGCCCATGAGTGGGAGACAACTTCAAGAAAACCCTCTCCTAATGAGAGGAACCCAGGAGTCAGGGAGAGGAGGGGTGGCTGGTGGGTGGAGACAGAGGCCTGGTGCCCCGGGTGCAGTGGAAGTCTCTGGAAGACCAGGTGGAGGGAGGCCACACAGAGTGATGCCCAGGGTCACAGACCTGTCGGAGCTGCTGTTTGTTAGTTCAAGTCCTGCTCTGAGGTGCTCTGTGTCAGATCTGAGTGACAGGTGAGCTGGGAGTGCTCTGCAATGAGGGCGATATGCAGGGTTCCTGTGTTCCCAGCCCTGCCATGGTACCTGCAAGGGTAGCTCTGTATCCTGGGAGGGGCCTGACCACGAGAGCCCCATGGGCTGCAGGGGAACCTGCCCAGGGAACCCCATATCCTGGGAGGGGCCTGAACACGAGAGCCCCATGGGCTGGGGTGGGGGTGGGGTACCTGCCCAGGTGAGCTCCATATCCTGGGATTGGCCTGACCTCGAGAGCCCCATGGGCTGCTGGAGTCCTGGTAAAGGATGTCAGGACAGTCAGTGAAGCCACCGAGGATATACCTCCAGTAGTTCCTAAATCCTACACCCTGCTGGTCATTCTACCAACCACCAGGACATGGTATTCTGTATTAGTCTTCAATGATGCCTTCTTTTGTATTCTATTAGTCCCAGAGTCACAAGAAATTTTGGCTTGTGAGTGGCAGGACTCAACATACAACTAAACAATACTTCCGGGCCATGTTGCCCCAAGGGTTCAAAAATTCCCACACCATCTTTGGGGAAAGCTCAGCTAAAGAACTAAAAGTTCTACCTCTGGAAAAGGAAACACTCCTTCAATATGCAGACGACATTCTGATCGCCAGCCCTACTAAGGAGACCTCTGAACTACCAAGCCAATAAAGGATACAAGTTGTCCAAGAAAAAGCTCAAATATCACAGACTACGGTGACCTGCCTGGGCTTCATTCTCACAGAAGGTCGGAGAAGCCCATCCCAGGAAAGGGAAGAAACAATTTACAGCCTTACCCATTTCTGAAACTAGAAGACAGCTTAGGGGTTCCTGGGGAGGCCAGGGTTTGCTGCTTCTGGATCCCTAACTACAGTCTACTAGCTGGGCCTCTATATGAAACACTGAAAGGAAAAGATGATGATCCTTTTGAATAGAATGCAGAAGTGGCCTTTCAAGAATGGAAAGAGCAGTCAATTCAGACCCTTGCCCTGGAACTCCCTAATTTAGCTAAACCCTTTGACCTTTACATTCCTGGTGAACGGTGAATCGCCATTGCAGTATTAGTGCATAACCTGGGACCACTTGAAATGGAACAATGCAAGAACGCGATCCAGGTAGGATAAACTACGGTCACCAAGGGGCTTGGCCCACCGCCACATCTGGCCAAGATACTGGCAGTATCTGAAAACCTGGAAATCAGCAGCCCAAAAGGCCACCTCCCTCCGAAGGGAAAAGGACCCCACGTGGTGATCCTAACACCCAACCATGCCCTGAAGTTGCAGGGTTGGCTCCATGGGCACACTGACCTTGAGCGAGGAGGCCCTCCAACTCCAACCTCCATAGAGATACCCGGGGCAAAGTGGCACCATGAAGACTCGTGTGAAGGTGTCTGCACGGGCAAATTTAACGCTCATTTCCCACCAGGAAGAGGAATTAACCAAAGGCTCAGCATGCCGTGCCGGAACCAGATTAGGGCCTGAAGCAATCCTGCGGGTTTGCGGCCAGCTCACAAGAAAGCGAGTTGAAGAAAGGAGCTCAGGGACACTGTAATTCACAAACCTGCAGAGTTATAAATGACAGCTATCACCCAAAAATATATTGAAGGAAGGCTGCGAAGAGGACTTGAAAGCGGGGCAGAATTGCAAGAAAACGATTTCAGGGGGTAGACTGGAATTGCATTTAAAACATAGCAAAAGAGGCAGAACGTCGACAATGATGCACTTGGCCAAAAAGGGCGTATGCGTTTTTTCCTGAATATATTCAGGAAAAAACGCATACGCCCTTTTTGGCCAACCAAGCAAGCATGTTAAAGAAATCTGCACTACAATGAAGTCTCACTGCCCCCCGTTCAAAAGGGCCATCTGAAAAACGTGTAAAATCCAGAAAGGCAGCACAGGCCATGGAGAACAGGGAGCCTTGTTATGCTGATGGGCGGGATGTAAATTGCCAACAGCCACTCTGGAGATGTGTATGGTGTTTCCTCAAAAACCTAAAAAACAAAGCAACGGAGCCTACGGCATTACCACTTATTTTCCTATAGCTTAGGGAAATTAAAATCAAAAACACACAGCCACCGCAAAGTTTCTGTTTACGGCTCTGTTTACAAGAACCTCGTCTACGGTACAAGTTAAATATCCCAGAAAGCGAAAAATGGATAAAGAAGTGTGGTACGTACGTACAAAGGAATATCACTCACCAATGAAATCTATGTCATCAGGCCCGTCGCGGCATAATGAGTGGATTCAGGTACGATGATTCTAAGTGAAATAAGTCACACAGAAAATGAAACATCATAAGATATCACTAATACACAGAATGTAAACTTGGCTACACATGAACTGAATTACAAAACAGAACAGGGTCTCAAATTTAGAAAACCAACTTATGCTTGCTTAAGGGGAAAGGTGAGTTGTGGTGCTGCATAAAACCAGAGATAGAAATTAGCACAGATACCTTTCCATAAGCCAAATATGTAATAGTCAAGACCTAGCCCTTGCTCAACGAAATGGACTAAACACCCCATATTCAACGCCTAGGATTACACATGACTAGTAAGAACCTTCAAACCCATGGATTTATATGTCTCCGTAAGAGACTCAAGTGTGTGTACAGCGGCATGAATGCAGCAGAGAAAATCCGATAAAACCCATTATCAAAATGAATTACAAAAACAAACACAATGACAGTGAAATAGAGAGCAATTCTTAAATAATTCATTCAGGGCTTGTGATGCAACCTGGATTTACCACATCTACACCCAGAGCTGAGTGAGACATAAGGCTGGACACTTCAGGCTGATAGCATTGGTGAGGTTCGATGAGCAAATGCAGAACCTTTGAAGTCATACTGCATGGTACCCATTCCATGGGTCCCAACTCTCCAGGTTTAAGGGATTCTTCCTTCAGCTAAAACATGCATGGGAAACCCACAGTACAGTGCACTGTGTGACCGGGAAACGTTTTCAAATGCATCTCAGTTTTCGTCCCCTTTTACTCGGGTTCACCATTCCAGACCGTTTACTAACACTCTCCCCACTTGGAGAGTCAGTGCCTTTAACCTCCTGTTTGGCACAGTTTGCAATTTCTGCGCAAGATGAACAGGAATAGGGAGAACCAATGAGAGACTAGCTGTAGGTGTCTGGACGGGCAAATGGAACGCTCATTTCCCACCAGGAAGAGGAATTAACCAAAGGCTCAGCATGCCGTGCCGGAACCAGATTAGGGCCTGAAGCATTCCTGCGGGTTTGCGGCCAGCTCACAAGAAAGCGAGTTGAAGAAAGGAGCTCAGGGGCACTGTAATTCACAAACCTGCAGAGTTATAAATGACAGCTATCGTCCAAAAATATTTTGAAGGAAGGCTGCGAAGAGGACTGGAAAGCGGGGCAGAATTGCAGGAAAACGATTTCAGGGGGTAGACTGGAATTGCATTTAAAGCATAGGAAAAGAGGCAGAACGTCGACAATGATGCACTTGGCCAAAAAGGGCGTATGCGTTTTTTCCTGAATATATTCAGGAAAAAACGCATACGCCCTTTTTGGCCAACCAAGCCAGCATGTTAAAGAAATCTGCACTACAAAGAAGTCTCACTGCCCCCAGGTCAAAAGGGCCATCTGAAAAAAGTGTAAAATCCAGAAAGACAGCACAGGCCATGGAGAACAGGGAGCCTTGTTATGCTGATGGGTGGGATGTAAATTGCCAACAGCCACTCTGGAGAAGTGTATGGTGTTTCCTGAAACACCTAAGAAACAAAGCAACGGAGACTACGGCACTTCCACTTATGGTCTTATAGATCACGGAAATTAAAATCAAAAACAGACAGCCACCCCAAAGTTTCAGACGGCTCTGTTTACAGGAATCTCGTCTGCGGTACAAGTTAAATATCCCAGAATGTGAAAAATGGATAAAGAAGTTGTGGTACACACATTCAATGGAATATCACTCAGCAATGAAATCTATGTCATCAGGCCCATCGTGGCATAATGAGTGGATTCAGGTACGATGATTCTAAGTGAAATAAGTCACACAGAAAATGAAACATCATAAGTTATCACTAATACACGGAACGTAAACTTGGCTACACATGAACTGAATTACAAAACAGAACAGGGTCTCAAATTTAGAAAACCACCTTATGCTTGCTTAAGGGGAAAAGTGAGTTGGGGTGCTGCATAAAACCAGAGATAGAAATTAGCACAGATACCTTTCCATAAGCCAAATATGTAATAGTCAAGACCTAGCCCTTGCTCAACGAAATGGACTAAACACCCCATATTCAACGCCTAGGAATACACCTGACTAGTAAGTATCTTCAAACCCATGGATTTATATGTCTCCATAAGAGACTCAAGTGTGTGTACAGCGGCATGAATGCAGCAGAGAAAATCCGATAAATCCCATTATCAAAATGAATTACAAAAACAAACACAATGACAGTGAAATAGAGAGCAATTCTTAAATAATTCATTCAGGGCTTGTGATGCAACCTGGATTTACCACATCTACAACCAGAGCTGAGTGAGACATAAGGCTGTACACTTCGGCCTGATAGCATTGGTGAGGTTCGTTGAGAAAATGCAGGCCCTTTGAAGTCATACTGCATGGTACCCATTCCATGGGTCCCAACTCTCCAGGTTTAAGGGATTCTTCCTTCAGCTAAAACATGCATGGGAAACCCACAGTATGGTGCACCGTGTGACCGGGAAACCTTTTCAAATGCATCTCAGTTTTCGTCCCCTTTTACTCGGGTTCACGATTGAAGACCCTTTACTAATACTCTCCCCACTTAGAGAGTCAGTGCCTTTAACCTCCTGTTTGGCACAGTTTGCAATTTCTGCGCAAGATGCACAAGAATAGGGAGAACCAATGAGAGACTAGCTCTAGGTGTCTGCACGTTCAAATATAACACTCATTTCCCACCAGGAAGAGGAATTTACCAAAGGATCAGCATGCTGTGCCGGAACCAGATTAGGGCATGAAGCAATCCTGCGGGTTTGCGGCCAGCTCACAAGAAAGCGAGTAGAAGAAAGGAGCTCAGGCACACTGTCATTCACAAACCTGCAGAGTTATAAATGTCAGCTATTGTCCAAAAATGTATTGAAGTAAGGCTGCGTAGAGGACTTGAAAGCGGGGCAGAATTGCAGGAAAACGAGTTCAGGGGCAGACTGGAATTGCATTTAAAGCATAAGGAAAGAGACAGAAAGTCGACAATGATGCACTTGGTCAAAAAGGGCGTATGCGTTTTTTCCTGAATATATTCAAGAAAAAACACATACGCCCTTTTTGGCCAAACAAGCAAGCCTGTAAAGAAATCTGCATTCCAATGAAGTCTCACTGCCCCCCTGTCAAAAGGGACATCTGAAAAAAGTGAAAAATCCAGAAAGGCAGGACAGGCCATGGAGAACAGGGAGCCTTGTTATGCTGATGGGCGGGATGTAACTTGCCAACAGCCACTCTGGAGAAGTGTATGGTGTTTCCTCAAACACCTAAAAAACTAAGCAACGGAGCCTACGGCACTTCCACTTATGGTTCTATAGCTTAGGGAAATTAAAATCAAAAAGACACAGCCACCCATAAATTTTGGACGGCTCTGCTTACAAGAACCTCATTTACGGTACAAGTGAAATATCCCAGAAAGCAAAAAATGGATAAAGAAGTTGTTGTACGTACGTACAATGGAATATCACTCAGCAATGAAATCTATGTCATGAGGCCCGTCGCGGCATAATGAGTGGATTCAGGTACGATCATTCTAAGTTAACTAAGTCACACAGAAAAAGAAACACCATAAGATATCTCAAATACACGGAATGCAAACATGGCTGCACATGAACTCAATTACAAAACAGAAAAGGGTCTCAAATTTAGAAAACCAACTTATGCTTGCTTAAGGGGAAAGGTGAGTTGTGGTGCTGCATAAAACCAGAGATTGAAATTAGCACAGATACCTTTCCATAAGCAAATATGTAATAGTCAGGACCTACTCCTTGCTCCACGAAATGGACTCAACACCCCATATTCAAAGCCTAGGAATATACCTGACTAGTAAGAATCTGAAAACCCATGGATTTATATGTCTCCATAAGAGAATCAAGCATGTGTACAGCGGCATAAACGCAGCAGTGAAAATCCGATAAATCCCATTATCAAAATAAATTACAAAAACAAAACACAATGACAGTGAAATAGAGAGCAATTCTTAAATAATTCATTCAGGGCTTGTGATGCAACGTGGATTTACCACATCTACACCCCGAGCTGAGTGAGACATAAGGCTGGACACTTCGGGCTGATAGCATTGGTGACGTTCGGTGAGCAAAGGCAACCCTTTGAAGTCATACTGCGTGGTACCCATTCCATGGGTCCCAACTCTCCAGGTTGAAGGGATTCTTCCTTCAGGTAAAACATGCATGGGCAACCCAGAATATGGTCCACCGTGTGACCGGGAAAACTTTTTAAATGCGTCTCAGTTTTCATCCCCTCGTACTCGGTTTTACCATTCCAGACGCTTTACTAACACTCTCCCCACTTGGAGAGTCAGTGCCTTTAACCTCCTGTTTGGCACAGTTTGGAATTTCTGCGCAAGATGAACAGGAATAGGGAGAACCAATGAGAGATTAGCTGTAGGTGTCGGCACGAACAAATTTAACGCTCATTTCCCACCAGGAAGAGGAATTAGCCAAAGGCTCAGCATGCCGTGTCGGAACCAGATTAGGGCCTGAAGCAATCCTGCGGGCTTGCGGCCAGCTCACAAGAAAGCGAGTTGAAGAAAGGAGCTCAGGGGCACTGTAATTCACAAACCTGCAGAGTTATAAATGACAGCTATCGTCCAAAAATATATTGAAGTAAGGCTGCAAAGAGGACTTGAACGCGGGGCAGAATTCCAGGAATACGATTTCAGGAGGTAGACGGGAAGTCCTCTGAAAGTATAGGAGAAGAGGCAGAACCTCGACAATGATGCACTTGGTCAAAAAGGGCATATGCGTTTCTTCCAGGGCCCTTATTAAAGAGGGTAGGAGGCTCCCAGCATGCTTCAGTGGCCAACAGAGGGCCTACATCGCCAAGGCGACATGAGCCATCCAGGCAGGAGTGACCTCACATCAGAGGGCCCACCTCACAGAAGGGTAAGGAACCCAGTCAAGATCAGACTCTCACCAGAGTGCCCACATAAGCAAGGGGCTGGGAACCAGGCAGGAGTGTCCTCACACCCGTGGGGCCACATCATCGAAAGTTGAGGTACCCAGCACATGTGGCCTCAAACCAGAGGACCCACATCACCATGGGTCTCGGAGCGAGGCAGGCAGGATTAACCTCAAAACACATGGCCCATTGTATAAAAAAGGTGAGGAATCCAGCAGTTGGAACATCCCAGCAGGCGGTCCAGAGCACCGAGGCTATGGGATCCAGGCAGTGATGAACTCACAACAGAGGGCCCTCATCGTGATACTGTAAGCAACCCAGCCGTTGTAACCTCAGAGCACAAGGCTCACATCCCCATGGGGAAGGGAACCAAGCAGGAGTGTCAGGGCACCAGTGGGCACACATCAGAAACGGTGGGGAGCCCAGCAGTTAGGGCCGGACGCCAGAGGGCCCTCATCACTGAGGAGAGGAGGCTCCCAGCAAGCTCCAACTGCTACCAGAAGGCCGACGTCGCCAATGCAGGGTGTGCCAGCCAGGCAGGAGTGACCTCAGAGCAGAGGGCCAACCACACAAAAGTGTGAGGAACCCAAAGAGGATCAGACTCTCACCGGAGGGCCCACATCACCAAGGGAATGGAAACCAGGCAGGAGTGTTCTCACACCAGTGTGGTCACATCACCGAAATGTGACGGACCCAGCACACGTGGCCTCAAACTACAGGACACACATCACCAAGGGGCTGGGAGTGAGGCAGGCAGGAGGAGCCTCCAAACAGAGGGCCCATAGCGTAAAAATGGTGAGGAATCCCGCAGTTGGAACCTCCCAGCAGGTGGCCAGGAGCAGCGAGGCTATGGGATCCAGGCCTGACTGAACTCAAAACAGAGGGCCCTCATTATGAAACTGTGAGCAACCCAGCCGTTGGGACCTTAGAGCAGAAGGCCCACATTCCCATGGGGTTGGGATCCTGGCAGGAGTGTACTCGCACCACAGGGCGCACATCAGAAAATTTTGGGAGCCCAGGAGTTAGGGTCTGACGCCAGAGGGCCCTCATTACCGAGGGGAGGAGACTCCCAGCAGGCACCAACTCCCAACTGAGGGCCCACGTCGCCACGTTGACGTGTGCCAGCCAGGCAGGAGTGACCTCACAGCAGAGGGCCTACCTCACAGAAGGGTGAGGAACCCAGCCAGGATAAGACTCTCACCAGAGGGCCCACATCACCAAGGGGATCGGAACAAGGCAGGAGTGTCCTCACACCAGTGTGGCCACATTATAGAAAGGTGAGGAACCCAGCACATGTGGCCTAAACCAGAGGACCCACATTTCCAAGGTGCTCCGAGTGAGGCATGCAGGAGGAGACTCACAACAGAGCGCCCATAGAATAAAAAAGGTGAGGAACCCCGCAGTTGGAAGCTCCAAGCAGGTGGCCCAGAGCACCGAGGCTATGGGATCCATGCCGGAGTGAACTCACAGCAGAGGGCCCACATTCTGACACTGTGAGCAACCCAGCCGTTGGGACCTCAGGGCAGAAAGCCCACATCCCCATGGGGATGGGACCCTGGCTGGAGTGTACTCGCTTGACAGGGCGCACATCAGAAAATTTTGGGAGCCCATGAGTTTGGGCCTGACGCCAAAGGGCCCTCATTACCGAGGGGAGGAGACTCCTAGCAGGCACCAACTCCCAACTGAGGGCCCACATCGCCAAGGTGACGTGTGCCAGCCAGGCAGGAGTGACCTCACAGCAGAGGGCCCCCCTCACAGAAGGGTGAGGAACCCAGCCAGGATCAGACTCTCACCAGAGAGCCCCCATCACCAAGGGGATGGGAACCAGGCAGGAGTGTCCTCACACCAGTGGGGCCACATCAATAAAGGTGAGGAGACCGGTACATGTGGCCTTAAACCAGAGGACCTACATCACAAATGGGCTGGGAGTGAGTCAGGAAGTAGGAGCATGAAAACACAGGACCCAAAGAATAAAAAAGGTAAGGAATCCAGCAGTAGGAACCTCCCAGCAGGCCGCTCAGAGCACAGAGGCTATGGGATCTAGGCCTGGGTGAACTAACACCAGAGAGCCAACATTATGAAATGGTGAACATCACAGGTTTTGGGACCTTAGAGCAGAAGGCTCACATGCGCATGGGGATGGGAACCTCGCAGTAGTGTCCTCGCACCACTTAGCACGTATCAGAAAATGTGGGTACCCAGCAGTTAGGGCCTGAGGCAAGAGGGCCCCCATCACCGAGGGGAGGTTCCCAGCAGGCTCCAACTGCCACAAGAGGGCCGATGTTGCCCAGGTGGGGTGTGCCAGCCAGGCAGGAGTGACCTCAGAGCAGAGGGCCCCCCTCACAGAAGGGTGAGGAACCCAGCCAGGATCAGACTCTCACCAGAGGGCCCACATCATCAAGGGGATAGGAACCAGGCAGGAGTGTCCTCACACCAGTGGGGCCACATCATCGAAAGGCGAGGGACCCAGCATACATGGCCTCAAACCAGAGGACACACATCACCAAGGGGCTGGGAGTGAGGCAGGCAGGAGGAGTCTCAAAACAGAGGGCCCATAGAAGAAAAAAGGTGAGGAATCCCGCAGTTGGAACCTCCCAGCAGGTGGCCAGGAGCAGCGAGGCTATGGGATCCAGGCCGGAGAGAACTCACAGCAGAGGGCCCTCATCATGAAACTGAGCAACCCACGGTTGGGACCTCAGAGCAGAAGGCCCACATTCCCATGGGGTTGGGAACCTGGCAGGAGTGTACTCGAACCACAGGGCGCATATCAGAAAATATTGGGAGCCCAGGAGTTAGGGCCTGACGCCAGAGGGCCCTCATTACCGAGGGGAGGAGACACCCAGCAGGCACCAAATCCCACCAGAGAGCCGACGTCGCCAAGGCGGGGTGTGCCAGCCAGGCAGGAGTGACCTCAGAGAAGAGGGCCCGCCTCACAGAAGTGTGAGGAACCCAACCAGGATCAGACTCTCACCGGAGGGCCCACATCACCAAGGGGATGGGAACCAGGCAGGAGTGTCCTCACACCAGTGGGGCCACATCAGCCAAAGGTGAGGAACCCAGCACATGTGGCCTCAAACCACAGGACACACATCACCAAGGGGCTAGGAGTGAGGCAGGTGTCTGGAGGGGCACATTTAACTCTAATTTCCCACCAGGAAGTGGAATGAACCAAAGTCTCAGAGTGCCGTGCCGCACCCTGATTACGGCCTGAAGCAAACCTGCGGTTCTGTGGCCAGTTTTCAAGGAAACGAGTTAAGAAAGGAAATCACGGGCACTGTAATTCACAAACCTGCAGTGTTATAAATGACAGTTATTGGCAAAATTATATGGAAGTAAGTCTGCAAAGAGGACTTGAAAACGAGGCAGAATTGCAGGAATCATATTTCAGGAGGTAGATTGGAATTGCATTTAAAGCATGTGAAAAGCGGCAGATCTTTGACAGTGATGCACTTGGACAAAAGTGCGTAAACATTTTTTCCTGAATATATTCAGGAAAAAACACATATGCCCTTTTTGGCCAACCAAGCACTCGAGAAATGGAAATCCGCACTACAATGAAGTCTCATTTCCCATTCGTCAAAAGGGCCATCTGAAAAAAGTGTAAAAACCAGAAACACAGGACAGGCCATGGAGAACAGGGAGCCTTGTTATGCTGATGGGCGGGATGTAAATTGCCAACAGACACTCTGGAGATGTTTATGGTGTATCCTGAAACATCTGAAAAAGAAAGCTACAGACCCTAGGGCAATTCCACTTTTGGCCCTATAGCTTAGGAAAATTAAAATCAACAAGACACAGCCAACACCAAATTTAGGGCTGCTGTGTTTACAAGAACCTTGAGTCCAGTACAAATTAAATATCCCAGAAAGAAAAAAATGGATAAAGGAGTTGTGCTACTTACGTACAACGGAATATCACTCAGCAATGAAATCAATGTCATCAAGCCTGTAGCAGCAAATTGAGTGGATTTAAGTATGATGATTCTAAGAGAAATAGGTCACACAGAGAAAGAGAATTATCATAAGATATCACTAATAGAGAGAGTGTAAACTTGGCTACACATAAACTGAATTCCAAAACCGAACAGAGTCTCACATTTAGATAAAAACTTATGCTTGCTTAAGGGGAAAGTTGAGTTGGGGTGCTGTATAAAACCAGAGATTGAAATTAGCACACATACCGTTCCATAAGCCAAATATGTAATAGACAAGACCTACTCTTTGCTCAACGAAATAGACTCATCCATGGTGTATCACCTTACACCTGTTAGAATGGGCATCATCAGAAAATCTACAAACAACAAATGCTGGAAAGGGTGTGGAGATAAGGAACCCTCTTCCACTATTGTTGGGAATGTAAATTGATACAGTCACTGTGGAGAACATTATGGAGTTTCTTATAAAACTAAGAATAGAATTACCATATGATACAGCAATCCCACTACTGGGCATATACCCAGACAAAACCATAAATCAAAAAGAGACATTCACTGCAATGTTCATTGCATCACTATTTACAATATCCAGGTAATGGAAGCAACCTAAATGCCCACAGACAGACGAATGCATAAAGATGTGGTACATATATAAAATGGAATATTACTAAGCCATAAAAAGGAATGAAATTGGGTCATTTGTAGAGACGTTGATGGATCTAGAGACTGTCATACAGAGTGAAGTAAGTCAGAAAGAGAAAAACAAATCTTGTCTATTAATGCATATATGTGGAACCTAGAAAAATTGTACAGATGAACCGTTTTGCCAGGCAGAAATAGAGCAACAGATGTAGACAACAAACGTATGGACACCAAGGGGGGAAAGCTGTTGGGGGGTGGTGGTGGGAGGAGTTGAGAGATTGGGATTGGCATGTATACATTTATATGTATAAAATAGATAACCAAAAAGAACCTGCTGTATAAAAAAATAAAATAAAATTCAAATTACAAAAAGTAAAACAGAAAAAATATTCTTCCCTTCACATACATGTATTTATATGAATAAATTATTTCCATGCTTATATCTGTAAATACAAAAAAGAGGAATAAAATCTACCTTGAACCAAAAACGAAAAAAAGAAAAAAACACAGAACCCACCAGTTACACAGAGGAAAACCGTATCAGGGCACTTGCTCCAGTTGTAAACAATTCTGAAGTTGGTCAGTGGTGGGGAATCATCTCCCATTCAGCCAGCAGGCCCCACGCAACAAGCGTCCTCATTGCAAAGCTGGGGGACCGTGCCGAGGCATCTGTGAGTAAACGTGGGCTGAGCCCCAGGCCAGCTGCTGCTGAAATGTTCCCACCCTTCCCAGGTAAAACACCTGAATATGTACAAGGACTTGAAAGCCTAGAGGAAGGGCCATGGAGCCACATGAGTGACAGCATGCCAGCCGACTTGGTGCCTGCAGGCCAGCCAGGATGGTCCTGGCCCTGGGTGCTCTTCTGGAAGCTTTCCATTTCCCTGCCTGTGATACCCCTACTGTCCCGGCCCCCACTGCTTTCTTCCTCACTCACCTCTGCCCAGGGAGAAATTCCAGCGGCAGGTATGGGTGACACATCCTCTTCTTTAGCAGGTGGCATCTTGGCAACTGCTGCAGAAAGTCCAGCAGAGCCCCACTCACACTGGGCCACCCACAAAGCCGTGGCCTCTCACTCCCTCCCACCAGTCCAGCCCCAAGACTGCTGACAGGGCAGAGAAAATGGCGTCAGGCACAGCTGCAGGGGCTCTTGCTGCCTGGAGCGGTGTTTATATTGATCTGAACCCAGGCACACCTGGGGAGGGCTGGCCGGCACGGTCGGGCTTCCCAGGCCAGCCAATAATCACCCCTCAGGGGCTCACAGTTGCAGAAACTGGAACTTGCTGAATCGGCCAGGTCCAAGGAACAGGTGTGGGCTCCTGAGAGTCAGGATAGACAAGGGGCTGCAGCTCTGGCTTGTTTTCTAATTATATTATCTGGCCCATGAGTGGGAGACAACTTCAAGAAAACCCTCTCCTAATGAGAGGAACCCAGGAGTCAGGGAGAGGAGGGGTGGCTGGTGGGTGGAGACAGAGGCCTGGTGCCCCGGGTGCAGTGGAAGTCTCTGGAAGACCAGGTGGAGGGAGGCCACACAGAGTGATGCCCAGGGTCACAGACCTCTCAGAGCTGCTGTTTGTTAGTTCAAGTCCTGCTCTGAGGTGCTCTGTGTCAGATCTGAGTGACAGGTGAGCTGGGAGTGCTCTGCAATGAGGGCGATATGCAGGGTTCCTGTGTTCCCAGCCCTGCCATGGTACCTGCAAGGGTAGCTCTGTATCCTGGGAGGGGCCTGACCACGAGAGCCCCATGGGCTGCAGGGGAACCTGCCCAGGGAACCCCATATCCTGGGAGGGGCCTGAACACGAGAGCCCCATGGGCTGGGGTGGGGGTGGGGTACCTGCCCAGGTGAGCTCCATATCCTGGGATTGGCCTGACCTCGAGAGCCCCATGGGCTGCTGGAGTCCTGGTAAAGGATGTCAGGACAGTCAGTGAAGCCACCGAGGATATACCTCCAGTAGTTCCTAAATCCTACACCCTGCTGGTCATTCTACCAACCACCAGGACATGGTATTCTGTATTAGTCTTCAATGATGCCTTCTTTTGTATTCTATTAGTCCCAGAGTCACAAGAAATTTTGGCTTGTGAGTGGCAGGACTCAACATACAACTAAACAATACTTCCGGGCCATGTTGCCCCAAGGGTTCAAAAATTCCCACACCATCTTTGGGGAAAGCTCAGCTAAAGAACTAAAAGTTCTACCTCTGGAAAAGGAAACACTCCTTCAATATGCAGACGACATTCTGATCGCCAGCCCTACTAAGGAGACCTCTGAACTACCAAGCCAATAAAGGATACAAGTTGTCCAAGAAAAAGCTCAAATATCACAGACTACGGTGACCTGCCTGGGCTTCATTCTCACAGAAGGTCGGAGAAGCCCATCCCAGGAAAGGGAAGAAACAATTTACAGCCTTACCCATTTCTGAAACTAGAAGACAGCTTAGGGGTTCCTGGGGAGGCCAGGGTTTGCTGCTTCTGGATCCCTAACTACAGTCTACTAGCTGGGCCTCTATATGAAACACTGAAAGGAAAAGATGATGATCCTTTTGAATAGAATGCAGAAGTGGCCTTTCAAGAATGGAAAGAGCAGTCAATTCAGACCCTTGCCCTGGAACTCCCTAATTTAGCTAAACCCTTTGACCTTTACATTCCTGGTGAACGGTGAATCGCCATTGCAGTATTAGTGCAAAACCTGGGACCACTTGAAATGGAACAATGCAAGAACGCGATCCAGGTAGGATAAACTACGGTCACCAAGGGGCTTGGCCCACCGCCACATCTGGCCAAGATAGTGGCAGTATCTGAAAACCTGGAAATCAGCAGCCCAAAAGGCCACCTCCCTCCGAAGGGAAAAGGACCCCACGTGGTGATCCTAACACCCAACCATGCCCTGAAGTTGCAGGGTTGGCTCCATGGGCACACTGACCTTGAGCGAGGAGGCCCTCCAACTCCAACCTCCATAGAGATACCCGGGGCAAAGTGGCACCATGAAGACTCGAGTGAAGGTGTCTGCACGGGCAAATTTAACGCTCATTTCCCACCAGGAAGAGGAATTAACCAAAGGCTCAGCATGCCGTGCCGGAACCAGATTAGGGCCTGAAGCAATCCTGCGGGTTTGCGGCCAGCTCACAAGAAAGCGAGTTGAAGAAAGGAGCTCAGGGACACTGTAATTCACAAACCTGCAGAGTTATAAATGACAGCTATCACCCAAAAATATATTGAAGGAAGGCTGCGAAGAGGACTTGAAAGCGGGGCAGAATTACAAGAAAACGATTTCAGGGGGTAGACTGGAATTGCATTTAAAGCATAGGAAAAGAGGCAGAACGTCGACAATGATGCA
Organism: Delphinapterus leucas; assembly: GCF_059928025.1. Lineage (NCBI taxonomy): Eukaryota > Metazoa > Chordata > Mammalia > Artiodactyla > Monodontidae > Delphinapterus > Delphinapterus leucas. The sequence goes on from NW_028322267.1 coordinate 1,042,385, forward strand.
CTTGGCCAAAAAGGGCGTATGCGTTTTTTCCTGAATATATTCAGGAAAAAACGCATACGCCCTTTTTGGCCAACCAAGCAAGCATGTTAAAGAAATCTGCACTACAATGAAGTCTCACTGCCCCCAGGTCAAAAGGGCCATCTGAAAAAAGTGTAAAATCCAGAAAGACAGCACAGGCCATGGAGAACAGGGAGCCTTGTTATGCTGATGGGCGGGATGTAAATTGCCAACAGCCACTCTGGAGAAGTGTATGGTGTTTCCTGAAACACCTAAGAAACAAAGCAATGGAGACTACGGCACTTCCACTTATGGTCTTATAGATCACGGAAATTAAAATCAAAAACAGACAGCCACCCCAAAGTTTCAGACGGCTCTGTTTACAGGAATCTCGTCTACGGTACAAGTTAAATATCCCAGAATGTGAAAAATGGATAAAGAAGTTGTGGTACACACATTCAATGGAATATCACTCAGCAATGAAATCTATGTCATCAGGCCCATCGTGGCATAATGAGTGGATTCAGGTACGATGATTCTAAGTGAAATAAGTCACACAGAAAATGAAACATCATAAGATATCACTAATACACGGAACGTAAACTTGGCTACACATGAACTGAATTACAAAACAGAACAGGGTCTCAAATTTAGAAAACCACCTTATGCTTGCTTAAGGGGAAAAGTGAGTTGGGGTGCTGCATAAAACCAGAGATAGAAATTAGCACAGATACCTTTCCATAAGCCAAATATGTAATAGTCAAGACCTAGCCCTTGCTCAACGAAATGGACTAAACACCCCATATTCAACGCCTAGGAATACACCTGACTAGTAAGTATCTTCAAACCCATGGATTTATATGTCTCCATAAGAGACTCAAGTGTGTGTACAGCGGCATGAATGCAGCAGAGAAAATCCGATAAATCCCATTATCAAAATGAATTACAAAAACAAACACAATGACAGTGAAATAGAGAGCAATTCTTAAATAATTCATTCAGGGCTTGTGATGCAACCTGGATTTACCACATCTACAACCAGAGCTGAGTGAGACATAAGGCTGTACACATCGGCCTGATAGCATTGGTGAGGTTCGTTGAGAAAATGCAGGCCCTTTGAAGTCATACTGCATGGTACCCATTCCATGGGTCCCAACTCTCCAGGTTTAAGGGATTCTTCCTTCAGCTAAAACATGCATGGGAAACCCACAGTATGGTGCACCGTGTGACCGGGAAACCTTTTCAAATGCATCTCAGTTTTCGTCCCCTTTTACTCGGGTTCACGATTGAAGACCCTTTACTAATACTCTCCCCACTTAGAGAGTCAGTGCCTTTAACCTCCTGTTTGGCACAGTTTGCAATTTCTGCGCAAGATGCACAAGAATAGGGAGAACCAATGAGAGACTAGCTCTAGGTGTCTGCACGTTCAAATATAACACTCATTTCCCACCAGGAAGAGGAATTTACCAAAGGATCAGCATGCTGTGCCGGAACCAGATTAGGGCATGAAGCAATCCTGCGGGTTTGCGGCCAGCTCACAAGAAAGCGAGTAGAAGAAAGGAGCTCAGGCACACTGTCATTCACAAACCTGCAGAGTTATAAATGTCAGCTATTGTCCAAAAATGTATTGAAGTAAGGCTGCGTAGAGGACTTGAAAGCGGGGCAGAATTGCAGGAAAACGAGTTCAGGGGCAGACTGGAATTGCATTTAAAGCATAAGGAAAGAGACAGAAAGTCGACAATGATGCACTTGGTCAAAAAGGGCGTATGCGTTTTTTCCTGAATATATTCAAGAAAAAACACATACGCCCTTTTTGGCCAAACAAGCAAGCCTGTAAAGAAATCTGCATTCCAATGAAGTCTCACTGCCCCCCTGTCAAAAGGGACATCTGAAAAAAGTGAAAAATCCAGAAAGGCAGGACAGGCCATGGAGAACAGGGAGCCTTGTTATGCTGAGGGGCGGGATGTAACTTGCCAACAGCCACTCTGGAGAAGTGTATGGTGTTTCCTCAAACACCTAAAAAACTAAGCAACGGAGCCTACGGCACTTCCACTTATGGTTCTATAGCTTAGGGAAATTAAAATCAAAAAGACACAGCCACCCATAAATTTTGGACGGCTCTGCTTACAAGAACCTCATTTACGGTACAAGTGAAATATCCCAGCAAGCAAAAAATGGATAAAGAAGTTGTTGTACGTACGTACAATGGAATATCACTCAGCAATGAAATCTATGTCATGAGGCCCGTCGCGGCATAATGAGTGGATTCAGGTACGATCATTCTAAGTTAACTAAGTCACACAGAAAAAGAAACACCATAAGATATCTCAAATACACGGAATGCAAACATGGCTGCACATGAACTCAATTACAAAACAGAAAAGGGTCTCAAATTTAGAAAACCAACTTATGCTTGCTTAAGGGGAAAGGTGAGTTGTGGTGCTGCATAAAACCAGAGATTGAAATTAGCACAGATACCTTTCCATAAGCAAATATGTAATAGTCAGGACCTACTCCTTGCTCCACGAAATGGACTCAACACCCCATATTCAACGCCTAGGAATATACCTGACTAGTAAGAATCTGAAAACCCATGGATTTATATGTCTCCATAAGAGAATCAAGCATGTGTACAGCGGCATAAACGCAGCAGTGAAAATCCGATAAATCCCATTATCAAAATAAATTACAAAAACAAAACACAATGACAGTGAAATAGAGAGCAATTCTTAAATAATTCATTCAGGGCTTGTGATGCAACGTGGATTTACCACATCTACACCCCGAGCTGAGTGAGACATAAGGCTGGACACTTCGGGCTGATAGCATTGGTGACGTTCGGTGAGCAAAGGCAACCCTTTGAAGTCATACTGCGTGGTACCCATTCCATGGGTCCCAACTCTCCAGGTTGAAGGGATTCTTCCTTCAGGTAAAACATGCATGGGCAACCCAGAATATGGTCCACCGTGTGACCGGGAAAACTTTTTAAATGCGTCTCAGTTTTCATCCCCTCGTACTCGGTTTTACCATTCCAGACGCTTTACTAACACTCTCCCCACTTGGAGAGTCAGTGCCTTTAACCTCCTGTTTGGCACAGTTTGGAATTTCTGCGCAAGATGAACAGGAATAGGGAGAACCAATGAGAGATTAGCTGTAGGTGTCTGCACGAACAAATTTAACGCTCATTTCCCACCAGGAAGAGGAATTAGCCAAAGGCTCAGCATGCCGTGTCGGAACCAGATTAGGGCCTGAAGCAATCCTGCGGGCTTGCGGCCAGCTCACAAGAAAGCGAGTTGAAGAAAGGAGCTCAGGGGCACTGTAATTCACAAACCTGCAGAGTTATAAATGACAGCTATCGTCCAAAAATATATTGAAGTAAGGCTGCAAAGAGGACTTGAACGCGGGGCAGAATTCCAGGAATACGATTTCAGGAGGTAGACGGGAAGTCCTCTGAAAGTATAGGAGAAGAGGCAGAACCTCGACAATGATGCACTTGGTCAAAAAGGGCATATGCGTTTCTTCCAGGGCCCTTATTAAAGAGGGTAGGAGGCTCCCAGCATGCTTCAGTGGCCAACAGAGGGCCTACATCGCCAAGGCGACATGAGCCATCCAGGCAGGAGTGACCTCACATCAGAGGGCCCACCTCACAGAAGGGTAAGGAACCCAGTCAAGATCAGACTCTCACCAGAGTGCCCACATAAGCAAGGGGCTGGGAACCAGGCAGGAGTGTCCTCACACCCGTGGGGCCACATCATCGAAAGTTGAGGTACCCAGCACATGTGGCCTCAAACCAGAGGACCCACATCACCATGGGTCTCGGAGCGAGGCAGGCAGGATTAACCTCAAAACACATGGCCCATTGTATAAAAAAGGTGAGGAATCCAGCAGTTGGAACATCCCAGCAGGCGGTCCAGAGCACCGAGGCTATGGGATCCAGGCAGTGATGAACTCACAACAGAGGGCCCTCATCGTGATACTGTAAGCAACCCAGCCGTTGTAACCTCAGAGCACAAGGCTCACATCCCCATGGGGAAGGGAACCAAGCAGGAGTGTCAGGGCACCAGTGGGCACACATCAGAAACGGTGGGGAGCCCAGCAGTTAGGGCCGGACGCCAGAGGGCCCTCATCACTGAGGAGAGGAGGCTCCCAGCAAGCTCCAACTGCTACCAGAAGGCCGACGTCGCCAATGCAGGGTGTGCCAGCCAGGCAGGAGTGACCTCAGAGCAGAGGGCCAACCACACAAAAGTGTGAGGAACCCAAAGAGGATCAGACTCTCACCGGAGGGCCCACATCACCAAGGGAATGGAAACCAGGCAGGAGTGTTCTCACACCAGTGTGGTCACATCACCGAAATGTGACGGACCCAGCACACGTGGCCTCAAACTACAGGACACACATCACCAAGGGGCTGGGAGTGAGGCAGGCAGGAGGAGCCTCCAAACAGAGGGCCCATAGCGTAAAAATGGTGAGGAATCCCGCAGTTGGAACCTCCCAGCAGGTGGCCAGGAGCAGCGAGGCTATGGGATCCAGGCCTGACTGAACTCAAAACAGAGGGCCCTCATTATGAAACTGTGAGCAACCCAGCCGTTGGGACCTTAGAGCAGAAGGCCCACATTCCCATGGGGTTGGGATCCTGGCAGGAGTGTACTCGCACCACAGGGCGCACATCAGAAAATTTTGGGAGCCCAGGAGTTAGGGTCTGACGCCAGAGGGCCCTCATTACCGAGGGGAGGAGACTCCCAGCAGGCACCAACTCCCAACTGAGGGCCCACGTCGCCACGTTGACGTGTGCCAGCCAGGCAGGAGTGACCTCACAGCAGAGGGCCTACCTCACAGAAGGGTGAGGAACCCAGCCAGGATAAGACTCTCACCAGAGGGCCCACATCACCAAGGGGATCGGAACAAGGCAGGAGTGTCCTCACACCAGTGTGGCCACATTATAGAAAGGTGAGGAACCCAGCACATGTGGCCTAAACCAGAGGACCCACATTTCCAAGGTGCTCCGAGTGAGGCAGGCAGGAGTAGCCTAACAACACAGGGCCCACAGAATAAAAAATGTGAGGAATCCAGCAGTTTGAACCTCCCAGCAGGTGGCCCAGAGCATGGAGTCTATGGGATCCAGGCCACAGTGAACTCACAGCAGAGGGCCCACATCATGAAACTGTGAGCAACCCAGCCAGTGGGACCTCAGAGCAGAAGGCCCACATCCCCATGGGGATGGGAACCTCGCAGGAGTGTCCTCGCACAACTTAGCACGTATCAGAAAATGTGGGAACCCAGCAGTTATGGCCTGGCGCCAGAGGGCCCTCATCACGGAGGAGAGGAGGCTACCAGCAGGCTCCAAATGCCACCAGAGGGCCGACGTCACCAAGGCAATGGGAGCAAGCCAGGCAGGAGTTACCTCACAGCAGAGGGCCCACCTCACAGAAGTGTGAGGAGCCCAAACAGGATCAGACTCTAACCAGAGCGCCCACATCACCAAGGGGATGGAAACCAGGCAGGAGTGTCCTCACACCAGTGGGGCCACATCAGCGAAAGGTGAGGAACACAGCACATGTGGCCTCAAACAAGGGGACACACATCACGAAAGGGCTGGGAGTGAGGCATGCAGGAGGAGACTCACAACAGAGCGCCCATAGAATAAAAAAGGTGAGGAACCCCGCAGTTGGAAGCTCCAAGCAGGTGGCCCAGAGCACCGAGGCTATGGGATCCATGCCGGAGTGAACTCACAGCAGAGGGCCCACATTCTGACACTGTGAGCAACCCAGCCGTTGGGACTTCAGGGCAGAAAGCCCACATCCCCATGGGGATGGGACCCTGGCTGGAGTGTACTCGCTTGACAGGGCGCACATCAGAAAATTTTGGGAGCCCATGAGTTTGGGCCTGACGCCAAAGGGCCCTCATTACCGAGGGGAGGAGACTCCTAGCAGGCACCAACTCCCAACTGAGGGCCCACATCGCCAAGGTGACGTGTGCCAGCCAGGCAGGAGTGACCTCACAGCAGAGGGCCCCCCTCACAGAAGGGTGAGGAACCCAGCCAGGATCAGACTCTCACCAGAGAGCCCCCATCACCAAGGGGATGGGAACCAGGCAGGAGTGCCCTCACACCAGTGGGGCCACATCAATAAAGGTGAGGAGACCGGTACATGTGGCCTTAAACCAGAGGACCTACATCACAAATGGGCTGGGAGTGAGTCAGGAAGTAGGAGCATGAAAACACAGGACCCAAAGAATAAAAAAGGTAAGGAATCCAGCAGTAGGAACCTCCCAGCAGGCCGCTCAGAGCACAGAGGCTATGGGATCTAGGCCTGGGTGAACTAACACCAGAGAGCCAACATTATGAAATGGTGAACATCACAGGTTTTGGGACCTTAGAGCAGAAGGCCCACATGCGCATGGGGATGGGAACCTCGCAGTAGTGTCCTCACACCACTTAGCACGTATCAGAAAATGTGGGTACCCAGCAGTTAGGGCCTGAGGCAAGAGGGCCCCCATCACCGAGGGGAGGTTCCCAGCAGGCTCCAACTGCCACAAGAGGGCCGATGTTGCCCAGGTGGGGTGTGCCAGCCAGGCAGGAGTGACCTCAGAGCAGAGGGCCCCCCTCACAGAAGGGTGAGGAACCCAGCCAGGATCAGACTCTCACCAGAGGGCCCACATCATCAAGGGGATAGGAACCAGGCAGGAGTGTCCTCACACCAGTGGGGCCACATCATCGAAAGGCGAGGGACCCAGCATACATGGCCTCAAACCAGAGGACACACATCACCAAGGGGCTGGGAGTGAGGCAGGCAGGAGGAGTCTCAAAACAGAGGGCCCATAGAAGAAAAAAGGTGAGGAATCCCGCAGTTGGAACCTCCCAGCAGGTGGCCAGGAGCAGCGAGGCTATGGGATCCAGGCCGGAGAGAACTCACAGCAGAGGGCCCTCATCATGAAACTGAGCAACCCACGGTTGGGACCTCAGAGCAGAAGGCCCACATTCCCATGGGGTTGGGAACCTGGCAGGAGTGTACTCGAACCACAGGGCGCATATCAGAAAATATTTTGAGCTCAGGAGTTAGGGCCTGACGCCAGAGGGCCCTCATTACGGAGGGGAGGAGACACCCAGCAGGCACCAAATCCCACCAGAGAGCCGACGTCGCCAAGGCGGGGTGTGCCAGCCAGGCAGGAGTGACCTCAGAGAAGAGGGCCCACCTCACAGAAGTGTGAGGAACCCAACCAGGATCAGACTCTCACCGGAGGGCCCACATCACCAAGGGGATGGGAACCAGGCAGGAGTGTCCTCACACCAGTGGGGCCACATCAGCCAAAGGTGAGGAACCCAGCACATGTGGCCTCAAACCACAGGACACACATCACCAAGGGGCTAGGAGTGAGGCAGGTGTCTGGAGGGGCACATTTAACTCTAATTTCCCACCAGGAAGTGGAATGAACCAAAGTCTCAGAGTGCCGTGCCGGACCCTGATTACGGCCTGAAGCAAACCTGCGGTTCTGTGGCCAGTTTTCAAGGAAACGAGTTAAGAAAGGAAATCACGGGCACTGTAATTCACAAACCTGCAGTGTTATAAATGACAGTTATTGGCAAAATTATATGGAAGTAAGTCTGCAAAGAGGACTTGAAAACGAGGCAGAATTGCAGGAATCATATTTCAGGAGGTAGATTGGAATTGCATTTAAAGCATGTGAAAAGCGGCAGATCTTTGACAGTGATGCACTTGGACAAAAGTGCGTAAACATTTTTTCCTGAATATATTCAGGAAAAAACACATATGCCCTTTTTGGCCAACCAAGCACTCGAGAAATGGAAATCCGCACTACAATGAAGTCTCATTTCCCATTCGTCAAAAGGGCCATCTGAAAAAAGTGTAAAAACCAGAAACACAGGACAGGCCATGGAGAACAGGGAGCCTTGTTATGCTGATGGGCGGGATGTAAATTGCCAACAGACACTCTGGAGATGTTTATGGTGTATCCTGAAACATCTGAAAAAGAAAGCTACAGACCCTAGGGCAATTCCACTTTTGGCCCTATAGCTTAGGAAAATTAAAATCAACAAGACACAGCCAACACAAAATTTAGGGCTGCTGTGTTTACAAGAACCTTGAGTCCAGTACAAATTAAATATCCCAGAAAGAAAAAAATGGATAAAGGAGTTGTGCTACTTACGTACAACGGAATATCACTCAGCAATGAAATCAATGTCATTAGGCCTGTAGCAGCAAATTGAGTGGATTTAAGTATGATGATTCTAAGAGAAATAGGTCACACAGAGAAAGAGAATTATCATAAGATATCACTAATAGAGAGAGTGTAAACTTGGCTACACATAAACTGAATTCCAAAACCGAACAGAGTCTCACATTTAGATAAAAACTTATGCTTGCTTAAGGGGAAAGTTGAGTTGGGGTGCTGTATAAAACCAGAGATTGAAATTAGCACACATACCGTTCCATAAGCCAAATATGTAATAGACAAGACCTACTCTTTGCTCAACGAAATAGACTCATCCATGGTGTATCACCTCACACCTGTTAGAATGGGCATCATCAGAAAATCTACAAACAACAAATGCTGGAAAGGGTGTGGAGATAAGGAACCCTCTTCCACTATTGTTGGGAATGTAAATTGATACAGTCACTGTGGAGAACATTATGGAGTTTCTTATAAAACTAAGAATAGAATTACCATATGATACAGCAATCCCACTACTGGGCATATACCCAGACAAAACCATAAATCAAAAAGAGACATTCACCGCAATGTTCATTGCATCACTATTTACAATATCCAGGTAATGGAAGCAACCTAAATGCCCACAGACAGACGAATGCATAAAGATGTGGTACATATATAAAATGGAATATTACTAAGCCATAAAAAGGAATGAAATTGGGTCATTTGTAGAGACGTTGATGGATCTAGAGACTGTCATACAGAGTGAAGTAAGTCAGAAAGAGAAAAACAAATCTTGTCTATTAATGCATATATGTGGAACCTAGAAAAATTGTACAGATGAACCGTTTTGCCAGGCAGAAATAGAGCAACAGATGTAGACAACAAACGTATGGACACCAAGGGGGGAAAGCTGTTGGGGGGTGGTGGTGGGAGGAGTTGAGAGATTGGGATTGGCATGTATACATTTATATGTATAAAATAGATAACCAAAAAGAACCTGCTGTATAAAAAAATAAAATAAAATTCAAATTACAAAAAGTAAAACAGAAAAAATATTCTTCCCTTCACATACATGTATTTATATGAATAAATTATTTCCATGCTTATATCTGTAAATACAAAAAAGAGGAATAAAATCTACCTTGAACCAAAAACGAAAAAAAGAAAAAAACACAGAACCCACCAGTTACACAGAGGAAAACCGTATCAGGGCACTTGCTCCAGTTGTAAACAATTCTGAAGTTGGTCAGTGGTGGGGAATCATCTCCCATTCAGCCAGCAGGCCCCACGCAACAAGCGTCCTCATTGCAAAGCTGGGGGACCGTGCCGAGGCATCTGTGAGTAAACGTGGGCTGAGCCCCAGGCCAGCTGCTGCTGAAATGTTCCCACCCTTCCCAGGTAAAACACCTGAATATGTACAAGGACTTGAAAGCCTAGAGGAAGGGCCATGGAGCCACATGAGTGACAGCATGCCAGCCGACTTGGTGCCTGCAGGCCAGCCAGGATGGTCCTGGCCCTGGGTGCTCTTCTGGAAGCTTTCCATTTCCCTGCCTGTGATACCCCTGCTGTCCCGGCCCCCACTGCTTTCTTCCTCACTCAACTCTGCCCAGGGAGAAATTCCAGCGGCAGGTATGGGTGACACATCCTCTTCTTTAGCAGGTGGCATCTTGGCAACTGCTGCAGAAAGTCCAGCAGAGCCCCACTCACACTGGGCCACCCACAAAGCCGTGGCCTCTCACTCCCTCCCACCAGTCCAGCCCCAAGACTGCTGACAGGGCAGAGAAAATGGCGTCAGGCACAGCTGCAGGGGCTCTTGCTGCCTGGAGCGGTGTTTATATTGATCTGAACCCAGGCACACCTGGGGAGGGCTGGCCGGCACGGTCGGGCTTCCCAGGCCAGCCAATAATCACCCCTCAGGGGCTCACAGTTGCAGAAACTGGAACTTGCTGAATCGGCCAGGTCCAAGGAACAGGTGTGGGCTCCTGAGAGTCAGGATAGACAAGGGGCTGCAGCTCTGGCTTGTTTTCTAATTATATTATCTGGCCCATGAGTGGGAGACAACTTCAAGAAAACCCTCTCCTAATGAGAGGAACCCAGGAGTCAGGGAGAGGAGGGGTGGCTGGTGGGTGGAGACAGAGGCCTGGTGCCCCGGGTGCAGTGGAAGTCTCTGGAAGACCAGGTGGAGGGAGGCCACACAGAGTGATGCCCAGGGTCACAGACCTGTCGGAGCTGCTGTTTGTTAGTTCAAGTCCTGCTCTGAGGTGCTCTGTGTCAGATCTGAGTGACAGGTGAGCTGGGAGTGCTCTGCAATGAGGGCGATATGCACGGTTCCTGTGTTCCCAGCCCTGCCATGGTACCTGCAAGGGTAGCTCTGTATCCTGGGAGGGGCCTGACCACGAGAGCCCCATGGGCTGCAGGGGAACCTGCCCAGGGAACCCCATAACCTGGGAGGGGCCTGAACACGAGAGCCCCGTGGGCTGGGGTGGGGGTGGGGTACCTGCCCAGGTGAGCTCCATATCCTGGGATTGGCCTGACCTCGAGAGCCCCATGGGCTGCTGGAGTCCTGGTAAAGGATGTCAGGACAGTCAGTGAAGCCACCGAGGATATACCTCCAGTAGTTCCTAAATCCTACACCCTGCTGGTCATTCTACCAACCACCAGGACATGGTATTCTGTATTAGTCTTCAATGATGCCTTCTTTTGTATTCTATTAGTCCCAGAGTCACAAGAAATTTTGGCTTGTGAGTGGCAGGACTCAACATACAAGTAAAACAATACTTCCGGGCCGTGTTGCCCCAAGGGTTCAAAAATTCCCACACCATCTTTGGGGAAAGCTCAGCTAAAGAACTAAAAGTTCTACCTCTGGAAAAGGAAACACTCCTTCAATATGCAGACGACATTCTGATCGCCAGCCCTACTATGGAGACCTCTGAACTACCAAGCCAATAAAGGATACAAGTTGTCCAAGAAAAAGCTCAAATATCACAGACTACGGTGACCTGCCTGGGCTTCATTCTCACAGAAGGTCGGAGAAGCCCATCCCAGGAAAGGGAAGAAACAATTTACAGCCTTACCCATTTCTGAAACTAGAAGACAGCTTAGGGGTTCCTGGGGAGGCCAGGGTTTGCTGCTTCTGGATCCCTAACTACAGTCTACTAGCTGGGCCTCTATATGAAACACTGAAAGGAAAAGATGATGATCCTTTTGAATAGAATGCAGAAGTGGCCTTTCAAGAATGGAAAGAGCAGTCAATTCAGACCCTTGCCCTGGAACTCCCTAATTTAGCTAAACCCTTTGACCTTTACATTCCTGGTGAACGGTGAATCGCCATTGGAGTATTAGTGCAAAACCTGGGACCACTTGAAATGGAACAATGCAAGAATGCGATCCAGGTAGGATAAACTACGGTCACCGAGGGGCTTGGCCCACCGCCACATCTGGCCAAGATAGTGGCAGTATCTGAAAACCTGGAAATCAGGAGCCCAAAAGGCCACCTCCCTCCTAAGGGAAAAGGACCCCACGTGGTGATCCTCACACCCAACCATGCCCTGAAGTTGCTGGGTTGGCTCCGTGGGCACACTGACCTTGAGTGAGGAGGCCCTCCAACTCCAACCTCCATAGAGATAACCGGGGCAAAGTGGCACCATGAAGACTCGTGTGAAGGTGTCTGCATGGGCAAATTTAACGCTCATTTCCCACCAGGAAGAGGAATTAACCAAAGGCTCAGCATGCCGTGCCGGAACCAGATTAGGGCCTGAAGCAATCCTGCGGGTTTGCGGCCAGCTCACAAGAAAGCGAGTTGAAGAAAGAAGCTCAGGGACACTGTAATTCACAAACCTGCAGAGTTATAAATGACAGCTATCACCCAAAAATATACTGAAGGAAGGCTGCGAAGAGGACTTGAAAGCGGGGCAGAATTGCAAGAAAACGATTTCAGGGGGTAGACTGGAATTGCATTTAAAGCATAGGAAAAGAGGCAGAACGTCGACAATGATGCACTTGGCCAAAAAGGGCGTATGCGTTTTTTCCTGAATATATTCAGGAAAAAACGCATACGCCCTTTTTGGCCAACCAAGCAAGCATGTTAAAGAAATCTGCACTACAAAGAAGTCTCACTGCCCCCAGGTCAAAAGGGCCATCTGAAAAAAGTGTAAAATCCAGAAAGGCAGCACAGGCCATGGAGAACAGGGAGCCTTGTTATGCTGATGGGCGGGATGTAAATTGCCAACAGCCACTCTGGAGATGTGTATGGTGTTTCCTCAAAAACCTAAAAAACAAAGCAACGGAGCCTACGGCATTACCACTTTTTTTCCTATAGCTTAGGGAAATTAAAATCAAAAACACACAGCCACCGCAAAGTTTCTGTTTAAGGCTCTGTTTACAAGAACCTCGTCTACGGTACAAGATAAATATCCCAGAAAGCGAAAAATGGATAAAGAAGTGTGGTACGTACGTACAAAGGAATATCACTCACCAATGAAATCTATGTCATCAGGCCCGTCGCGGCATAATGAGTGGATTCAGGTACGATGATTCTAAGTGAAATAAGTCACACAGAAAATGAAACATCATAAGATATCACTAATACACGGAATGTAAACTTGGCTACACATGAACTGAATTACAAAACAGAACAGGGTCTCAAATTTAGAAAACCAACTTATGCTTGCTTAAGGGGAAAGGTGAGTTGCGGTGCTGCATAAAACCAGAGATAGAAATTAGCACAGATACCTTTCCATAAGCCAAATATGTAATAGTCAAGACCTAGCCCTTGCTCAACGAAATGGACTAAACACCCCATATTCAACGCCTAGGATTACACATGACTAGTAAGAACCTTCAAACCCATGGATTTATATGTCTCCGTAAGAGACTCAAGTGTGTGTACAGCGGCATGAATGCAGCAGAGAGAATCCGATAAAACCCATTATCAAAATGAATTACAAAAACAAACACAATGACAGTGAAATAGAGAGCAATTCTTAAATAATTCATTCAGGGCTTGTGATGCAACCTGGATTTACCACATCTACACCCAGAGCTGAGTGAGACATAAGGCTGGACACTTCGGGCTGATAGCATTGGTGAGGTTCGATGAGCAAATGCAGACCCTTTGAAGTCATACTGCATGGTACCCATTCCATGGGTCCCAACTCTCCAGGTTTAAGGGATTCTTCCTTCAGCTAAAACATGCATGGGAAACCCACAGTACAGTGCACTGTGTGACCGGGAAACGTTTTCAAATGCATCTCAGTTTTCGTCCCCTTTTACTCGGGTTCACCATTCCAGACCGTTTACTAACACTCTCCCCACTTGGAGAGTCAGTGCCTTTAACCTCCTGTTTGGCACAGTTTGCAATTTCTGCGCAAGATGAACAGGAATAGGGAGAACCAATGAGAGACTAGCTGTAGGTGTCTGGACGGGCAAATGGAACGCTCATTTCCCACCAGGAAGAGGAATTAACCAAAGGCTCAGCATGCCGTGCCGGAACCAGATTAGGGCCTGAAGCATTCCTGCGGGTTTGCGGCCAGCTCACAAGAAAGCGAGTTGAAGAAAGGAGCTCAGGGGCACTGTAATTCACAAACCTGCAGAGTTATAAATGACAGCTATCGTCCAAAAATATTTTGAAGGAAGGCTGCGAAGAGGACTGGAAAGCGGGGCAGAATTGCAGGAAAACGATTTCAGGGGGTAGACTGGAATTGCATTTAAAGCATAGGAAAAGAGGCAGAACGTCGACAATGATGCACTTGGCCAAAAAGGGCGTATGCGTTTTTTCCTGAATATATTCAGGAAAAAACGCATACGCCCTTTTTGGCCAACCAAGCCAGCATGTTAAAGAAATCTGCACTACAAAGAAGTCTCACTGCCCCCAGGTCAAAAGGGCCATCTGAAAAAAGTGTAAAATCCAGAAAGACAGCACAGGCCATGGAGAACAGGGAGCCTTGTTATGCTGATGGGCGGGATGTAAATTGCCAACAGCCACTCTGGAGAAGTGTATGGTGTTTCCTGAAACATGTAGGAAACAAAGCAACACAGCCTATGGCACTTCCACTTATGGTCCTATAGATTACGGAAATTAAAATCAAAAACACACAGCCACCCCAATGTTTGGGACGTCTCTGTTTACAAGAACCTCGTCTACGGTACAAGTTAAATATCCCAGAAAGCGAAAAATTCATAAAGAAGATGTGGTATATAAGTACAATGGAATATCACTCAGCAATGAAATCTACGTCATCAGGCCCGTAGCGGCATAATGAGTGGATTCAGGTATGATGATTCTACGAGAAATAAGTCACACAGAAAAAGAAACCACATAAGATATCACTAATACACGGAATGTAAACTTGGCTACACATGAACAGAAATACCAACAGAACAGGGTCTCAAATTTAGAAAACCAACTTATGCTTGCTTATGGGGAAAGGTGAGTTGGGGTGCTGCAGAAAACCAGAGATTGAAATTAGCACAGATACCTTTCCATAAGCCAAATATATAATAGACAAGACCTACTCCTTGCTCAATGAAATGGACTCAACACTCCATATTCAACGCCTGGGAATATACCTGACAAGTAAGAATCTTAAAACCCATGGATTTATATGTCTCCACAAGGAAATAAAGCGTGTGTACAGCGGCATAAACGCAGCAGTGAAAATCCGATAAATCCCATGATCAAAATAAATGTCAAAAACAAAACACAATGACAGTGAAATAGAGAGCAATTCTTAAATAATTCATTCAGGGCTTGTGATGAAACCTGGATTTACCACATCTACACCCAGAGCTGGGTGACACATAAGGCTGGACACTTCGGGCTGATAGCTTTGGTGAGGTTCGGTGAGCAAACGCAGACCCTTTGAAGTCATACTGCATGGTACCCATTCCATGGGTCCCAACTCTCCAGGTTTAAGGGATTCTTCCTTCAGCTAAAACATGCATGGGAAACCCAGAGTATGGTCCACCGTGTGATTGGGAAACGTTTTCAAATGCATCTCAGTTTTCGAACGCTGGTACTCGGGTTCACCATTCCAGACGCTTTACTAACACTCTCCCCACTTGGAGAGTCAGTGCCTATAAACTCCTGTTTGGCACAGTTTGCAATTTCTGCGCAAGATGAACAGGAATAGGGAGAACCAATGAGAGACTAGCTGTAGGTGTCTGCACTGGCAAATGGAACGCTCATTTCCCACCAGGAAGTGGAATTAACCAAAGGCTCAGCGTGCCCTGCCGGAAAGATATTAGGGCCGGAAGAAATCCTGTGGTTTTGCGGCCAGCTCACAAGAAAGCGTGTTGAGGAAACGAGCTCAGGGGCACTGTAATTCACAAACCTGCAGAGTTATTAATGACAGTTATCGTCCAAAAATCTACTGAAGTAAGTCTTCGAAGAGGACTTGAAAGCGGGGAAGAATTTCAGGAAAACGATTTCAGGGGGTAGACAGGAATTGCACTTAAAGCATAGGAAAAGAGGCAGAATGTCGAAAATGATGCACTTGGCCAAAAAGGACGTATGCGTTTTTTCCTGAATATATTCAGGAAAAAACGCATACGCGGTTTTTGGCCAACCAAGCAAGCGTGTAAAGGAAATCTGCACTACAATGAAGTCTCACTGCCCACCGGTCAAAAGGCCCATCTGAACAAAGTGTAAAATCCAGAAAGGCAGGAGAGGTCATGGAGAACAGGGAGCCTTGTTATGCTGATGGGCGGGATGTAAATTGCCAACAGCCACTCTGGAGAAGTGTATGGTGTTTCCTGAAACACGTAGGAAACAAAGCAACACAGCCTATGGCACTTCCACTTATGGTCCTATAGCTTAGGGAAATTAAAATCAAAAACACACAGCCACCCCAAAGTTTGGGACGGCTCTGTTTACAAGAACCTTGTCTACAGTTTAAGTTAACTATCAGAGAAAGCAAAAAATGGATAAAGAAGTTGTGGTACGCACGTACAATGGAATATCACTCAGCAATGAAATCTATGTCATAAGGCCTGTAGCGGCATAATGAGAGGATTCAGGTACGATGATTCTACGAGAAATAAGTCACACAGAAAAAGAAACATCATAAGATATCACTAATACACCGAATGTAATCTTGGCTACACACGAACTGAATTACAAAACAGAACAGGGTCTCAAATTTAGAAAACCAACTTATGTTTGCATATGGGGAACGGTGAGTTGGGGTGCTGCATAAAACCAGAGATTGAAATTAGCACAGATACCGTTCCATAAGCTAATTATATAATAGACAAGACCTACTCCTTGCTCAACGAAATGGACTCAACACCCCATATACAACGCCTTGGAAGATACCTGACAAGTAAGAATCTTAAAACCCATGGATTTATATGTCTCCATAAGGAAATCAAGCATGTGTACAGCGGCCTAAACGCAGCAGTGAAAATCCCATAAATCCCATTATCAAAATAAATTTCAAAAACAAAACACAATGACAGTGAAATAGAGAGCAATTCTTAAATAATTCATTGAGGGCTTGTGATGCAACCTGGATTTACCACATCTACACCCAGAGCTGGGTGAGACATAAGGCTGGACACTTCGGGCTGATAGCATTGGTGAGGTTCGGTGAGCAAACGCAGACCCTTTGAAGTCATACTGCATGGTACCCATTCCATGGGTCCCAACTCTCCAGGTTTAAGGGATTCTTCCTTCAGCTAAAACATGCATGGGAAACCCAGAGTATGGTCCACCGTGTGATTGGGAAACGTTTTCAAATTCATCTCAATTTTCGAACCCTGGTACTCGGGTTCACCATTCCAGACGCTTTACTAACACTCTCCCCACTTGGAGAGTCAGGGACTTTAACCTCCTGTTTGGCACAGTTTGCAATTTCTGCGCAAGATGAACAGGAATAGGGAGAACCAATGAGAGACTAGCTGTAGGTGTCTGCACGGGCAAATGGAACGCTCATTTCCCACCAGGAAGAGGAATTAACCAAAGGCTCAGCGTGCCCTGCCAGAAACAGATTAGGGCCTGAAGCAATCCTGCGGTTTTGCGGCCAGCTCAGGAGAAAGCGAGTTGAGGAAAGGAGCTCAGGGGCACTGTAATTCACAAACCTGCAGAGTTATGAATGACAGCTATCGTCCAAAAATGTATTGAAGTAAGTCTTCGAAGACGACGTGAAAGCGGGGAAGAATTTCCGGAAAACATTTTCAGGGGGTAAACTGGAATTGCACTTAAAGCATAGGAAAAGAGGCAGAATGTCGACAATGATGCACTTGGCCAAAAAGGGCGTATGCGTTTTTTCCTGAATATATTCAGTAAAAAACGCATACACCTTTTTTGGCCAACCAAGCAAGCGTGTAAAGGAAATCTGCACTACAATGAAGTCTCACTGCCCCCCGGTGAAAAGGGTCATCTTAAAAAAGTGTAAAATCCAGAAAGGCAAGACAGGTCATGGAGAACAGGGAGCTTTGTTATGCAGATGTGCGGGATATAAATTGCCAACAGCCACTCTGGAGAAGTGTACGGTGTTTCCAGAAACACGTAGGAAACAAAGCAACTCAGCCTATGGCACTTCCACTTATGGTCCTATAGATTATGGAAATTAAAATCAAAAACACACAGCCACCCCAATGTTTGGGACGTCTCTGTTTACAAGAACCTCGTCTACGGTACAAGTTAAATATCCGAGAAAGCAAAAAATGGATAAAGAAGTAGTGCTACGTACGTACAATGGAATATCACACAGCAATGAAATCTACGTCATCAGGCCCGTAGTGCCATAATGAGTGGATTCATGTACGATGATTCTAAGAGAAATAAGTCACACAGAAAAAGAAACATCATAAGATATGACTAATACACGGAATGTAAACTTGGCTACACATGAACTGAATTACAAAACAGAAAAGGGTCTCAAATTGAGACAACCAACTTATGCTTGCTTATGGGGAAAGGTGAGTTGGGGTGCTGCATAAAAACAGACATTGAAATTAGCACAGATACCGTTCCATAAGCCAAATATATAATAGACAAGACCTACTCCTTGCTCAGCGAAATAGACTCAACACCCCATATTCAACGCCTGGGAATATACCTGACAAGTAAGAATCTTAAAACCCATGGATTTATATGTCTCCATAAGGAAATCAAATGTCTGTACATCGGCCTAAACGCAGCAGTGAAAATCCGATAAATCCCATTATCAAAATAAATTAAAAAAACAATACACAATGACAGTGAAATAGAGAGCATTTCTTAAATAATTGATTCAGGGCTTGTGATGAAACCTGGATTTACCACATGTACACCCAGAGCTGGGTGAGACATAAGGCTGGGCACTTCGGGCTGATAGCATTGGTGAGGTTCGGTGAGCAAACGCAGACCCTTTGAAGTCATACTGCATGGTACCCATTCTAAGGGTCCCAACTCTCCAGGTTTAAGGGATTCTTCCTTCAGCTAAAACATGCATGGGAAACCCAGAGTATGGACCACCGTGTGATTGGGAAACGTTTTCAAATGCATCTCAGTTTTCGCCCCTGGTACTCGGGTTCACCATTCCAGACGCTTTACTAACACTCTCCCCACTTGGAGAGTCAGTGCCTTTAACCTCCTGTTTGGCACAGTTTGCAATTTCTGCGCAAGATGAACAGGAATAGGGAGAACCAATGAGAGACTAGATGTAGGTGTCTGCACGTGCAAATGGAACGCTCATTTCCCACCAGGAAGAGGAATTAACCAAAGGCTCAGCGTGCCCTGCCAGAAAGAGATTATGGCGTGAAGCAATCCTGCGGTTTTGCGGCGAGCTCACAAGAAAGCGAGTTGAAGAACGGAGCTCAGGGGCAGTGTAATTCAGAAACCTGCAGAGTTATGAATGACAGCTATCGTCCAAAAATGTATTGAAGTAAGTCTTCGAAGAGGACTTGAAAGCGGGGCAGAATTTCAGGAACACGATTTCAGGGGGTAGACTGGAATTGCACTTAAAGTATAGGAAAAGAGGCAGAATGTCGACAATGATGAACTTGGCCAAAAAGGGCGTATGCGTTTTTTCCTGAATATATTCAGGAAAAAACGCATACGCCCTTTTTTCCTGAATATATTCAGGAATAAACGCATACGCCCTTTTTGGCCAACCAAGCAAGCGTGTAATGGAAATCTGCACTACAATGAAGTCTCACTGCCCCCCGGTCAAAAGGGCCATCTGAAAAAAGTGTAAAATCCAGAAAGGCAGCACAGACCATGGAGAAGAGGGAGCCTTGTCATGCTGATGGGCGGTATGTAAATTGCCAACAACCACTCTGGAGAAGTGTATGGTGTTTCCAGAAACACGTAGGAAACAAAGCAACACAGCCTATGGCACTTCCACTTATGGTCCTATAGCTTAGGGAAATTAAAATCAAAAACACACAGCCACCCCAAAGTTTCGGACGGCTCTGTTTACAAGAACCTCGTCTACAGTACAAGTTAAATATCCAAGAAAGCGAAAAATGGATAAAGAAATTGTGGTACGTACGTACAATGGAATATCACTCACCAATGAAATCTATGTCATCAGGCCCATTGCGGCATAATGAGTGGATTCAGGTACGATGATTCTAAGTGAAATAAGTCACACAGAAAATGAAACATCATAAGATATCACTAATACAAGGAATGTAAACTTGGCTACACATGAACTGAATTACAAAACAGAACAGGGTCTCAAATTTAGAAAACCAACTTATGCTTGCTTAAGGGGAAATGTGAGTTGGGGTGCTGCATAAAACCAGAGATAGAAATTAGCACAGATACCTTTCCATAAGCCAAATATATAATACTCAAGACCTACCCCTTGCTCAACGAAATGGACTAAACACCCCGTATTCAAAGCCTAGGAATACACCTGACTGATCAGAATCTTCAAACCCATGGATTTATATGTCTCCATAAGAGAATCAAGCGTGTGTACAGCTGCAAGAATGCAGCAGAGAAAATCCGATAAATCCCATTATCAAAATGAATTACAGAAACAAAACACAATGACAGTGAAATAGAGAGCAATTTTTAAATAATTCATTCAGGGCTTGTGATGCAACCTGGATTTACCACATCTACACCCAGAGCTGAGTGAGACATAAGGTTGGACACTTGGGGCTGATAGCATTGGTGAGGTTCGATGAGCAAGTGCAGACCCTTTGAAGTCATACTGCATGGTACCCATTCCATGGGTCCCAACTCTCCAGGTTTGAGGGATTCTTCCTTCAGCTAAAACATGCATGAAAAACCCAAGTATGGTGCACCATGTGACCGGGAAACGTTTTCAAATGCATCTCAGTTTTCGTCCCCTTTTACTCGGGTTCACCATTCCAGACCCTTTACTAACACTCTCCCCACTTGGAGACTCAGTGCCTTTAACCTCCTGTTTGGCACAGTTTGCAATATCTGCGCAAGATGAACAGGAATAGGGGGAATCAATGAGAGACTAGCTGGAGGTGTCTGCACAGGCAAATTTAACGCTCATTTCCCACCAGGAAGAGGAATTCACCAAAGGCTCAGCATGCCGTGCCGGAACCAGATTAGGGCCTGAAGCAATCATGTGTGTTTGCGGCCAGCTCACAAGAAAGCGAGTTGAAGAAAGGAGCTCAGGGGCACTGTAATTCACAAACCTGCAGAGTTATGAATGACAGCTATCGTCCAAAAATATATTGAAGGAAGGCTGCGAAGAGGACTTGTAAGTGGGCAGAATTGCAAGAAAACGATTTCGGGGGTAGACTGGAATTGCATTTAAAGCATAGGAAAAGAGGCAGAACGTCAACAATGATGCACTTGGCCAAAAAGGGCGTATGCGTTTTTTCCTGAATATATTCAGGAAAAAACGCATACGCCCTTTTTGGCCAACCATGCAAGCATGTTAAAGAATTATGCACTACAATGAAGTCTCACAGCCCCCTGGTCAAAAGGGCCATCTAAAAAAAGTGTAAAATCCAGAAAGACAGCACAGGCCATGGAGAACAGGGAGCCTTGTTATGCTGATGGGCGGGATGTAAATTGCCAACAGCCACCCTGGAGAAGTGTATGGTGTTTCCTGAAACACCTAAAAAACAAAGCAACGGAGCCTACGGCACTTCCAGTTATGGTCCTATAGCTTAGGGAAATTAAAATCAAAAACACACAGCCACCCCAAATTTTCGGACGGCTCTCTTTACAAGAACCTCATCTACGGTACAAGTTAAATATCCCAGAATGTGAAAAATGGATAAAGAAGTTGTGGTTCGTACGTACAATGGAATATCACTCAGCAATGAAATCTATGTCATCAGGCCCATCACGGCATAATGAGTGGATTCAGCTACAGTGATTCTAAGTGAAATAAGTCACACAGAAAATGAAACATCATAAGATATCACTAATACATGGAATGTAAACTTGGCTACACATGAACTGAATTACAAAACAGAACAGGGACTCAAATTTAGAAAACCAACTTATGCTTGCTTAAGGGCAAAGGTGAGTTGGGGTGCTGCATAAAACCAGAGATTGAAAATAGCACAGATACCGTTCCATAAGCCAAATATGTAATAGTCAAGACCTACTCCTTGTTCAACGACATGGACTCAACACCACATATTCAACGCCTAGGAATATACCTGACTAGTAAGAATCTTAAAACCCGTGGATTTATATTTCTCTGTAGGAGAATCAAGCGTTTGTACAGCGGCATGAACGCAGCAGTGAAAATCCGATAAATCCCATTATCAAACTAAATTACAAAAACAAAACACAATGACAGTGAAAGAGACAGCAATTCTTAAATAATTGATTCAGGGCTTGTGATGAAACCTGGATTTACCACATCTACACCCAGAGCTGGGTGAGGCATAAGGCTGGACACTTCGAACTGATAGCATTGGTGAGGTTCGGTGAGCAAATTCAGACCCTTTGAAGTCATACTGCATGGTACCCATTCCATGGGTCAATAATCTCCAGGTTTAAGGAATTCTTCCTTCAGCTAAAACATGCATGGGAAACCCAGAGTATTGTCAACTGTGAGACTGGGAAACCATTTTAAATGGCTCTCAGGTTTCGTTCCCTGGTACTCGGGTTCACCATTCCAGATGCTTTACTAACCCTCTACCCACTTGGAGAGTCAGTGCCTTTAACCTCCTGTTTGGCACAGTTTGCAATTTCTGCACAAGATGAACAGGAATAGGGAGAACCAATGAGAGACTAGCTGTAGGTGTCTCCACGGGCAAATTGAATGCTCATTTCTCACCAGAAAGAGGAATTTACCAAAGGCTCAGCGTGCCGTGCCGAAACCAGATTACGGCCTGAAGCAATCCTGCGGTTTTGCGGCCAGCTCACAAGAAAGCATGTTGAAGAAAGGAGCTCAGGGACACTGTATTTAACAAACCTGCAGAGTTATTAATGACAGGTATCATACAAAAATATATTGAAGTAAGGCTGCGAGGAGGACTTGAAAGCGGGGCAGTATTCCTGGAATATGATTTCAGGACGTAGACGGGAAGTGCTCTGAAAGCATAGGAGAAGAGGCAGATCCTGGACAATGATGCACTTGGTCAAAATGTGCATATGCGTTTTTTCCAGGGCCCTCATTAAAGAGGGTAGGAGGCTCCCAGAATGCTTTAGTGGCCAACAGAGGGCCCACATCATCAAGGCGACGTGAGCCAGCCAGGCAGGAGTGAGCTCACATCAGAGGGCCCACCTCACAGAAGGGTAAGGAACCCAGCCAGGATCAGACTCTCACCAGAGTGCCCACATCAGCAAGGGGCTGTGAACCAGGCAGGAGTGTCATCACACCCGTGGGGCCATATCATCAAAAGTTGAGGTAACAAGAAAATGTGGCCTCAAACCAGAGGACCCACATCACCATGGGTCTTGGAGCGAGGCAGGCAGGATTAACCTCACAACACATGGCCCATTGTATAAAAAAGGTGAGGAATCCAGCAGTTGGAACATCCCAGCAGGCGGCCCAGAGCACCGAGGCTATGGGATCCAGGCAGTGATGAACTCACAACAGAGGGCCCTCATCATGAAACTGTGAGCAAACCAGCCGTTGTGACCTCAGAGCACAAGGCCCACATCCCCATGGAGAAGGGAACCAAGTAGGAGTGTCATCGCACCAGTGGGCACACATCAGAAAATGTGGGGAGCCCAGCAGTTAGGGCCTGACACCAGAGGGCTCTCATCACCGAGGAGAGGAGGCTCCCAGCAGGCTCCAACTGCTACCAGTGGGCCGCCGTCGCCAATGCGGGGTGTGCCAGCCAGGCAAGAGTGACCTCAGAGCAGAGGGCCCACCTCACAAAAGTGTGAGGAACCCAAGGAGGATCAGACTCTCACCAGAGGGCCCACATCACCAAGAGAATGGGAACCAGGCTGGAGTGTCCTCACACCAGTGGGACCTCATCAACGAAATGTGAGTGACCCAGCACACGTGGCCTCAAACCAGAGGACACACATCACCAAGGGGCTGGGAGTGAGGCAGGCAGGAGGAGTCTCAAAACAGAGGGCCCATAGAAGAAAAAAGGTGAGGAATCCCGCAGTTGGAACCTCCCAGCAGGTGGCCAGGAGCAGCGAGGCTATGGGATCCAGACCTGACTGAACTCAAAACAGAGGGCCCTCATCATGAAACTGTGAGCAACCCAGGCTTTGGGACCTCAGAGCAGAAGGCCCACATTCCTATGTGGTTGGGAACATGGCATAAGTGTACTCGCACCTCAGGGCACACATCAGAGAATTTTGGGAGCCCAGAAGTTAGGGTCTGACGCCAGAGGGCCCTCATTACCAAGGGGAGGAGACTCCAAGCAGGCACCAACTCCCAACTGAGGGCCCATGTCGACAAGGTGACGTGTGACAGCCAGGCAGGAGTGACCTCACAGCAGAGGGCCTACCTCACAGAAGGGTGAGGAACCCAGCCAGGATAAGACTCTCACCAGAGGGCCCACATCACCAAGGGGATCAGAACCAGGCAGGACTGTCTTCACACCAGGGTGACCACATCATAGAAAGGTGAGGAAACCAGCACATGAGGCCTAAACCAGAGGACCCACATCTCCAAGGGGCTCGGATTGAGGCAGGCATGAGTAGCCTCACAACACAGGGCCAATAGAATAAAAAAGGTGAGGAATCCTGCAGTGGGAACCTCCCAGCAGGCGGCCCAGAGCACCGAGTCTATGTGATCCAGGCTGCAGTGAACTCACAGCAGAGGGCCCACATCATGAAACTGTGAGCAACCCAGCCATTGGGACCTCAGAGCAGAAGGCCCACATCCCCATGGGGATGGGAACCTCGCAGGAGTGTCCTCGCACCACTTAGCACGTATCAGAAAATGTGGGTACCCAGCAGTTAGGGCCTGACGCAAGAGGGCCCTCATCACCGAGGGGAGGAGGCTCCCAGCATGCTCCAACTGCCACAAGAGGGCCGATGTTGCCCAGGCGGGGTGTGCCAGCCAGGCAGGAGTGACCTCACAGCAGAGGGCCCACCTCACAGAAGGGTGAGGAACCCAGCCAGGATCAGACTCTCACCAGAGAGCCCACATCTTCAAGGGGATAGGAACCAGGCAAGAGTGTCCTCACACCAGTGGGGCCACATCATCGAAAGGTGAGGGACCCAGCACACGTGGCCTCAAACCAGAGGACACACATCACCAAGGGGCTGGGAGTGAGGCAGGCAGGAGGAGTCTCAAAACAGAGGGCCCATAGAAGAAAAAAGGTGAGGAATCCCGCAGTTGTAACCTCCCCGCAGGTGGCCAGGAGCAGCGAGGCTATGGGATCCAGGCCGGAGTGAACTCACACCAGAGGGCCCTCATCATGAAACTGAGCAACCCATCGTTGGGACCTCAGAGCAGAAGGCCCACATTCCCATGGTGTTGGGAACCTGGCAGGAGTGTACTCGCACCACAGGGCACACATCAGAAAATTTTGGGAGGCCAGGAGTTAGGGCCTGACGCCAGAGGGCCCTCATTACCAAGGGGAGGAGACTCGCAGCAGGCACCAACTCCGACGAGAGAGCCGACGTCGTCAAGGCGGGGTGGGCCAGCCAGGCAGGAGTGACCTCAGAGAAGAGGGCCCACCTCTCAGAAGTGTGAGGAACCCAGCCAGGATCAGACTCTCACCGGAGGGTCCACATCACCAAGGGGATGGGAACCAGGCAGGAGTGTCCTCACACCAGTGGGGCCACATCAGCCAAAGGTGAGGAACCCAGCACATGTGGCCTCAAACTACAGGACACACATAACCAAGGGGCTGGGAGTGAGGCAGGTGTCCGGAGGGGCACATTTAACTCTAATTTCCCACCAGGAAGAGGAATTAACCAAAGGCTCAGAGTGCCGTGTCGGACCCTGATTATGGCCTAAAGCAAACCTGCGGTTCTGTGGCCAGCTTTCAAGGAAACGAGTTAAGAAAGGAAATCACGGGCACTGTAATTCACAAACCTGCAGAGATATAAATGACAGCTATTGGCAAAAATATATTGAAGTAAGTCTGCAAAGAGGACTTGAAAATGAGGCAGAATTGCAGGAATCATATTTCAGGAGGTAGATTGGAATTGCATTTAAAGCATGTGAAAAGCGGCAGATCTTTGACACTGATGCACTTGGACAAAAGTGCGTAAACATTTTTTCCTGAATATATTCAGGAAAAAACGCATATGCCCTTTTTGGCCAACCAAGCACTCCAGCAATGGAAATCCGCACTACAATGAAGTCTCATTTCCCATTCGTCAAAAGGGCCATCTGAAAAAAGTGTAAAAACCAGAAACACAGGACAGGCCATGGAGAACAGGGAGCCTTGTTATGCTGATGGGCGGGATGTAAATTGCCAACAGACACTCTGGAGATGTTTATGGTGTATCCTGAAACATCTGAAAAACAAAGCTACAGAGCCTAGGGTACTTCCACTTTTAGCCCTATAGCTTAGGAAAATTAAAATCAACAAGACACAGCCAGCACAAAATTTAGGGCTGCTGTGTTTACAAGAAACTCGAGTCCAGTACAAATTAAATATCTCAGAAAGAAAAAAATGGATAAAGGAGTTGTGCTACTTACGTACAACGGAATATCACTCAGCAATGAAATCAATGTCATCAGGCCTGTAGCAGCAAATTGAGTGGATTTAAATATGATGATTCTAAGAGAAATACGTCACACAGAGAAAGATAAGTATCATAAGATATCACTAATAGAGGGAGTTTAAACTTGGTTACACATAAACTGAAATACAAAACCGAACAGAGTCTCACATTTAGATAAAAACTTATGCTTGCTTAAGGGGAATGTTGAGTTGGGGTGCTGTATAAAACCAGAGATTGAAATTAGCACACATACCGTTCCATAAGCCAAATATGTAATAGACAAGACCTACTCTTTGCTCAACGAAATAGACTCATCCATGGTGTATCACCTCACACATGTTAGAATGGGCATCATCAGAAAATCTACAAACAACAAATGCTGGAAAGGGTGTGGAGATAAGGAACCCTCTTCCACTATTGTTGGGAATGTAAATTGATACAGTCACTGTGGAGAACATTATGGAGTTTCTTATAAAATTAAGAATAGAATTACCATATGATACAGCAATCCCACTACTGGGCATATACCCAGACAAAACCATAAATCAAAAAGAGACATTCACCGCAATGTTCATTGCATCACTATTTACAATATCCAGGTAATGGAAGCAACCTAAATGCTCACAGACAGACGAATGCATAAAGAAGTGGTACATATATAAAATGGAATATTACTAAGCCATAAAAAGGAATGAAATTGGGTCATTTGTAGAGACGTTGATGGATCTAGAGACTGTCATACAGAGTGAAGTAAGTCAGAAATAGAAAAACAAATCTTGTATATTAATGCCTATATGTGGAACCTAGACAAATTTTACTGATGAACCGTTTTGCAAGGCAGAAATAGAGCAACAGATGTAGACAACAAACGTATGGACACCAAGGGGGGAAAGCTGTTGGGGGGTGGTGGTGGGAGGAGTTGAGAGATTGGGATTGGCATATATACATTTATATGTATAAAAGAGATAACCAAAAAGAACCTGCTGTATAAAAAAATAAAATAAAATTCAAATTACAAAAAGTAAAACAGAGAAAATATTCTTCCCTTCACATACATGTATTTATATGAATAAATTATTTCCATGCTTATATCTGTAAATACAAAAAAGAGGAATAAAATCTACCTTGAACCAAAAACGAAAAAAAGAAAAAAAAACAGAACCCACCAGTTACACAGAGGAAAACCGTATCAGGGCACTTGCTCCAGTTGTAAGCAATTCTGAAGTTGGTCAGTGGTGGGGAATCATCTCCCATTCAGCCAGCAGGCCCCACGCAACAAGCGTCCTCATTGCAAAGCTGGGGGACCGTGCCGAGGCATCTGTGAGTAAACGTGGGCTGAGCCCCAGGCCAGCTGCTGCTGAAATGTTCCCACCCTTCCCAGGTAAAACACCTGAATATGTACAAGGACTTGAAAGCCTAGAGGAAGGGCCATGGAGCCACATGAGCGACAGCATGCCAGCCGACTTGGTGCCTGCAGGCCAGCCAGGGTGGTCCTGGCCCTGGGTGCTCTTCTGGAAGCTTTCCATTTCCCTGCCTGAGATACCCCTGCTGTCCCGGCCCCCACTGCTTTCTTCCTCACTCACCTCTGCCCAGGGAGAAATTCCAGCGGCAGGTATGGGTGACACATCCTCTTCTTTAGCAGGTGGCATCTTGGCAACTGCTGCAGAAAGTCCAGCAGAGCCCCACTCACACTGGGCCACCCACAAAGCCGTGGCCTCTCACTCCCTCCCACCAGTCCAGCCCCAAGACTGCTGACAGGGCAGAGAAAATGGCGTCAGGCACAGCTGCAGGGGCTCTTGCTGCCTGGAGCGGTGTTTATATTGATCTGAACCCAGGCACACCTGGGGAGGGCTGGCCGGCACGGTCGGGCTTCCCAGGCCAGCCAATAATCACCCCTCAGGGGCTCACAGTTGCAGAAACTGGAACTTGCTGAATCGGCCAGGTCCAAGGAACAGGTGTGGGCTCCTGAGAGTCAGGATAGACAAGGGGCTGCAGCTCTGGCTTGTTTTCTAATTATATTATCTGGCCCATGAGTGGGAGACAACTTCAAGAAAACCCTCTCCTAATGAGAGGAACCCAGGAGTCAGGGAGAGGAGGGGTGGCTGGTGGGTGGAGACAGAGGCCTGGTGCCCCGGGTGCAGTGGAAGTCTCTGGAAGACCAGGTGGAGGGAGGCCACACAGGGTGATGCCCAGGGTCACAGACCTGTCGGAGCTGCTGTTTGTTAGTTCAAGTCCTGCTCTGAGGTGCTCTGTGTCAGATCTGAGTGACAGGTGAGCTGGGAGTGCTCTGCAATGAGGGCGATATGCACGGTTCCTGTGTTCCCAGCCCTGCCATGGTACCTGCAAGGGTAGCTCTGTATCCTGGGAGGGGCCTGACCACGAGAGCCCCATGGGCTGCAGGGGGACCTGCCCAGGGAACACCATATCCTGGGAGGGTCCTGAACATGAGAGCCCCGTGGGCTGGGGTGGGGTACCTGCCCAGGTGAGCTCCATATCCTGGGATTGGCCTGACCTCGAGAGCCCCATGGGCTGCTGGAGTCCTGGTAAAGGATGTCAGGACAGTCAGTTAAGCCACTGAGGATATACCTCCAGTAGTTCCTAAACCCTACACCCTGCTGGTCATTCTACCAACCACCAGGACATGGTATTCTGTATTAGTCTTCAATGATGCCTTCTTTTGTATTCTATTAGTCCCAGAGTCACAAGAAATTTTGGCTTGTGAGTGGCAGGACTCAACATACAACTAAAACAATACTTCCGGGCCGTGTTGCCCCAAGGGTTCAAAAATTCCCACACCATCTTTGGGGAAAGCTCAGCTAAAGACCTAAAAGTTCTACCTCTGGAAAAGGAAACACTCATTCAATATGCAGACGACATTCTGATCGCCAGCCCTACTAAGGAGACCTCTGAACTACCAAGCCAATAAAGGATACAAGTTGTCCAAGAAAAAGCTCAAATATCACAGACTACGGTGACCTGCCTGGGCTTCATTCTCACAGAAGGTCGGAGAAGCCCATCCCAGGAAAGGGAAGAAACAATTTACAGCCTTACCCATTTCTAAAACTAGAAGACAGCTTAGGGGTTCCTGGGGAGGCCAGGGTTTTCTGCTTCTGGATCCCTAACTACAGTCTACTAGCTCGGCCTCTATATGAAACACTGAAAGGAAAAGGTGATGATCCTTTTGAATAGAATGCAGAAGTGGCCTTTCAAGAATGGAAAGAGCAGTCAATTCAGACCCTTGAACAGGAACTCCCTAATTTAGCTAAACCCTTTGACCTTTACATTCCTGGTGAACGGTGAATCGCCATTGGAGTATTAGTGCAAAACCTGGGACCACTTGAAATGGAACAATGCAAGAATGCGATCCAGGTAGGATAAACTACGGTCACCAAGGGGCTTGGCTCACCGCCACATCTGGCCAAGATACTGGCAGTATCCGAAAACCTGGAAATCAGGAGCCCAAATGGCCACCTCCCTCCTAAGGTGAAAGGACCCCACGTGGTGATCCTAACCACCAAACATGCCCTGAAGTTGCAGGGTTGGCTCCGTGGGCACACTGACCTTGAGTGAGGAGGCCCTCCAACTCCAACCTCCATAGAGATAACCGGGGCAAACGGGCACCATGACGACTTGTGTGAAGGTGTCTGCACGGGCAAATTTAACGCTCATTTCCCACCAGGAAGAGGAATTAACCAAAGGCTCAGCATGCCGTGCCGGAACCAGATTAGGGCCTGAAGCATTCCTGCGGGTTTGCGGCCAGCTCACAAGAAAGCGAGTTGAAGAAAGGAGCTCAGGGGCACTGTAATTCACAAACCTGCAGAGTTATAAATGACAGCTATGGTCTAAAAATATATTGAAGGAAGGCTGCGAAGAGGACTTGAAAGTGGGGCAGAATTTCAGGAAAACGATTTCAGGGGGTAGACTGGAATTGCATTTAAACCATAGGAAAAGAGGCAGAACGACGACAATGATGCACTTGGCCAAAAAGGGCGTATGCGTTTTTTCCTGAATATATTCAGGAAAAAACGCATACGCCCTTTTTGGACAACCAAGCAAGCATGTAAAGGAAATCTGCACTACAATGAAGTCTCACTGCCCCCCGGTCAAAGGGCCATCTGAAAAAAGTGTAAAATCCAGAAAGGCAGCACAGACCATGGAGAAGAGGGAGCCTTGTCATGCTGATGGGCGGGATGTAAATTGCCAACAGCCACCCTGGAGAAGTGTATGGTGTTTCCTGATACACCTAAAAAACAAAGCAACGGAGCCTACGGCACTTCCAGTTATGGTCCTATAGCTTAGGGAAATTAAAATCAAAAACACACAGCCACCCCAAATTTTCGGACGGCTCTGTTTACAAGAACCTCATCTACGGTACAAGTTAAATATCCCAGAATGTGAAAAATGGATAAAGAAGTTGTGGTTCGTACGTACAATGGAATATCACTCAGCAATGAAATCTATGTCATCAGGCCCATCACGGCATAATGAGTGGATTCAGCTACAGTGATTCTAAGTGAAATAAGTCACACAGAAAATGAAACATCATAAGATATCACTAATACACGGAATGTAAACTTGGCTACGCATGAACTGAATTACAAAACAGAACAGGGACTCAAATTTAGAAAACCAACTTATGCTTGCTTAAGGGCAAAGGTGAGTTGGGGTGCTGCATAAAACCAGAGATTGAAAATAGCACAGATACCGTTCCATAAGCCAAATATGTAATAGTCAAGATCTACTCCTTGTTCAACGACATGGACTCAACACCACATATTCAACGCCTAGGAATATACCTGACTAGTAAGAATCTTAAAACCCGTGGATTTATATTTCTCTGTAGGAGAATCAAGCGTTTGTACAGCGGCATGAACGCAGCAGTGAAAATCTGATAAATCCCATTATCAAACTAAATTACAAAAACAAAACACAATGACAGTGAAAGAGACAGCAATTCTTAAATAATTGATTCAGGGCTTGTGATGAAACCTGGATTTACCACATCTACACCCAGAGCTGGGTGAGGCATAAGGCTGGACACTTCGAACTGATAGCATTGGTGAGGTTCGGTGAGCAAATTCAGACCCTTTTTAGTCATACTGCATGGTACCCATTCCATGGGTCAATAATCTCCAGGTTTAAGGAATTCTTCCTTCAGCTAAAACATGCATGGGAAACCCAGAGTATTGTCCACTGTGAGACTGGGAAACCATTTTAAATGGCTCTCAGGTTTCGTTCCCTGGTACTCGGGTTCACCATTCCAGATGCTTTACTAACCCTCTACCCACTTGGAGAGTCAGTGCCTTTAACCTCCTGTTTGGCACAGTTTGCAATTTCTGCACAAGATGAACAGGAATAGGGAGAACCAATGAGAGACTAGCTGTAGGTGTCTCCACGGGCAAATTGAATGCTCATTTCTCACCAGAAAGAGGAATTTACCAAAGGCTCAGCGTGCCGTGCCGAAACCAGATTACGGCCTGAAGCAATCCTGCGGTTTTGCGGCCAGCTCACAAGAAAGCATGTTGAAGAAAGGAGCTCAGGGACACTGTATTTAACAAACCTGCAGAGTTATTAATGACAGGTATCATACAAAAATATATTGAAGTAAGGCTGCGAGGAGGACTTGAAAGCGGGGCAGTATTCCTGGAATATGATTTCAGGACGTAGACGGGAAGTGCTCTGAAAGCATAGGAGAAGAGGCAGATCCTGGACAATGATGCACTTGGTCAAAATGTGCATATGCGTTTTTTCCAGGGCCCTCATTAAAGAGGGTAGGAGGCTCCCAGAATGCTTTAGTGGCCAACAGAGGGCCCACATCATCAAGGCGACGTGAGCCAGCCAGGCAGGAGTGAGCTCACATCAGAGGGCCCACCTCACAGAAGGGTAAGGAACCCAGTCATGATCAGACTCTCACCAGAGTGCCCACATAAGCAAGGGGCTGGGAACCAGGCAGGAGTGTCCTCACACCCGTGGGGCCACATCATCGAAAGTTGAGGTACCCAGCACATGTGGCCTCAAACCAGAGGACCCACATCACCATGGGTCTCGGAGCGAGGCAGGCAGGATTAACCTCAAAACACATGGCCCATTGTATAAAAAAGGTGAGGAATCCAGCAGTTGGAACATCCCAGCAGGCTGCCCAGAGCACCGAGGCTATGGGATCCAGGCAGTGATGAACTCACAACAGAGGGCCCTCATCGTGATACTGTAAGCAACCCAGCCGTTGTAACCTCAGAGCACAAGGCCCACATCCCCATGGGGAAGGGAACCAAGCAGGAGTGTCATCGCACCAGTGGGCACACATCAGAAAAGGTGGGGAGCCCAGCAGTTAGGGCCGGACGCCAGAGGGCCCTCATCACTGAGGAGAGGAGGCTCCCAGCAAGCTCCAACTGCTACCAGAAGGCCGACGTCGCCAATGCAGGGTGTGCCAGCCAGGCAGGAGTGACCTCAGAGCAGAGGGCCAACCACACAAAAGTGTGAGGAACCCAAAGAGGATCAGACTCTCACCGGAGGGCCCACATCACCAAGGGAATGGAAACCAGGCAGGAGTGTTCTCACACCAGTGTGGTCACATCACCGAAATGTGACGGACCCAGCACACGTGGCCTCAAACTACAGGACACACATCACCAAGGGGCTGGGAGTGAGGCAGGCAGGAGGAGCCTCCAAACAGAGGGCCCATAGTGTAAAAAAGGTGAGGAATCCCGCAGTTGGAACCTCCCAGCAGGTGGCCAGGAGCAGCGAGGCTATGGGGTGCAGGCCTGACTGAACTCAAAACAGAGGGCCCTCATTATGAAACTGTGAGCAACCCAGCCGTTGGGACCTTAGAGCAGAAGGCCCACATCCCCATGGGGTTGGGATCCTGGCAGGAGTGTACTCGCACCACAGGGCGCACATCAGAAACTTTTGGGAGCCCAGGAGTTAGGGTCTGACGCCAGAGGGCCCTCATTACCGAGGGGAGGAGACTCCCAGCAGGCACCAACTCCCAACTGAGGGCCCACGTCGCCACATTGACGTGTGCCAGCCAGGCAGGAGTGACCTCACAGCAGAGGGCCTACCTCACAGAAGGGTGAGGAACCCAGCCAGGATAAGACTCTCACCAGAGGGCCCACATCACCAAGGGGATCGGAACAAGGCAGGAGTGTCCTCACACCAGTGTGGCCACATTATAGAAAGGTGAGGAACCCAGCACATGTGGCCTAAACCAGAGGACCCACATTTCCAAGGTGCTCCGAGTGAGGCAGGCAGGAGTAGCCTAACAACACAGGGCCCACAGAATAAAAAAATGTGAGGAATCCAGCAGTTTGAACCTCCCAGCAGGTGGTCCAGAGCATGGAGTCTATGAGATCCAGGCCACAGTGAACTCACAGCAGAGGGCCCACATCATGAAACTGTGAGCAACCCAGCCAGTGGGACCTCAGAGCAGAAGACCCACATCCCCATGGGGATGGGAACCTCGCAGGAGTGTCCTCGCACAACTTAGCACGTATCAGAAAATGTGGGAAACCAGCAGTTATGGCCTGACGCCAGAGGGCCCTCATCACGGAGGAGAGGAGGCTACCAGCAGGCTCCAAATTCCAACAGAGGGCCGACGTCACCAAGGCAATGGGAGCAAGCCAGGCAGGAGTTACCTCACAGCAGAGGGCCCACCTCACAGAAGTGTGAGGAGCCCAAACAGGATCAGACTCTAACCAGAGCGCCCACATCACCAAGGGGATGGAAACCAGGCAGGAGTGTCCTCACACCAGTGGCGCCACATCAGCGAAAGGTGAGGAACACAGCACATGTGGCCTCAAACAAGGGGACACACATCACGAAAGGGCTGGGAGTGAGGCATGCAGGAGGAGACTCACAACAGAGCGCCCATAGAATAAAAAAGGTGAGGAACCCCGCAGTTGGAAGCTCCAAGCAGGTGGCCCAGAGCACCGAGGTTATGGGATCCATGCCGGAGTGAACTCACAGCAGAGGGCCCACATTCTGACACTGTGAGCAACCCAGCCGTTGGGACCTCAGGGCAGAAAGCCCACATCCCCATGGGAATGGGACCCTGGCTGGAGTGTACTCGCACGACAGGGCGCACATCAGAAAATTTTGGGAGCCCATGAGTTAGGGCCTGACGCCAGAGGGCCCTCATTACCGAGGGGAGGAGACTCCCAGCAGGCACCAACTCCCAACTGAGGGCCCACATCGCCAAGGTGACGTGTGCCAGCCAGGCAGGAGTGACCTCACAGCAGAGGGCCCACCTCACAGAAGTGTGAGGAATCCAGACAGGATCAGACTCTCACCAGAGGGCCCACATCACCAAGGGGATGGGAACCAGGCAGGAGTGTCCTCACACCAGTGGGGCCACATCAATAAAGGTGAGGAAACTGGTACATGTGGCCTTAAACAAGAGGACCTACATCACAAATGGGCTGGGAGTGAGTCAGGAAGTAGGAGCATGAAAACACAGGACACAAAGAATAAAAAAGGTAAGGAATCCAGCAGTAGGAACCTCCCAGCAGGCCGCTCAGAGCACAGAGGCTATGGGATCTACGCCTGGGTGAACTAACACCAGAGAGCCAACATCATGAAACGGTGAACAACACAGGTGTTGGGACCTTAGAGCAGAAGGCCCACATGCCCATGGGGATGGGAACCTCGCAGGAGTGTCCTCGCACCACTTAGCACGTATCAGAAAATGTGGGTACCCAGCAGTTAGGGCCTGAGGCAAGAGGGCCCCCATCACCGAGGGGAGGTTCCCAGCAGGCTCCAACTGCCACAAGAGGGCCGATGTTGCCCAGGTGGGGTGTGCCAGCCAGGCAGGAGTGACCTCACAGCAGAGGGCCCCCCTCACAGAAGGGTGAGGAACCCAGCCAGGATCAGACTCTCACCAGAGGGCCCACATCATCAAGGGGATAGGAACCAGGCAGGAGTGTCCTCACACCAGTGGGGCCACATCATCGAAAGGCGAGGGACCCAGCATACGTGGCCTCAAACCAGAGGACACACATCACCAAGGGGCTGGGAGTGAGGCAGGCCGGAGGAGTCTCAAAACAGAGGGCCCATAGAAGAAAAAAGGTGAGGAATCCCGCAGTTGTAACCTCCCAGCAGGTGGCCAGGAGCAGCGAGGCTATGGGATCCAGGCCGGAGAGAACTCACAGCAGAGGGCCCTCATCATGAAACTGAGCAACCCATGGTTGGGACCTCAGAGCAGAAGGCCCACATTCCCATGGGGTTGGGAACCTGGCAGGAGTGTACTCGAACCACAGGGCGCATATCAGAAAATATTGGGAGCCCAGGAGTTAGGGTCTGACGCCAGAGGGCCCTCATTACCGAGGGGAGGAGACACCCAGCAGGCACCAAATCCCACCAGAGGGCCGACGTCGCCAAGGCGGGGTGTGCCAGCCAGGCAGGAGTGACCTCAGAGAAGAGGGCCCACCTCACAGAAGTGTGAGGAACCCAACCAGGATCAGACTCTCACCGGAGGGCCCACATCACCAAGGGGATGGGAACCAGGCAGGAGTGTCCTCACACCAGTGGGGCCACATCAGCCAAAGGTGAGGAACCCAGCACATGTGGCCTCAAACCACAGGACACACATCACCAAGGGGCTGGGAGTGAGGCAGGTGTCTGGAGGGGCACATTTAACTCTAATTTCCCACCAGGAAGTGGAATGAACCAAAGTCTCAGAGTGCCGTGCCGGACCCTGATTACGGCCTGAAGCAAACCTGCGGTTCTGTGGCCAGTTTTCAAGGAAACGAGTTAAGAAAGGAAATCACGGGCACTGTAATTCACAAACCTGCAGTGTTATAAATGACAGCTATTGGCAAAATTATATGGAAGTAAGTCTGCAAAGAGGACTTGAAAACGAGGCAGAATTGCAGGAATCATATTTCAGGAGGTAGATTGGAATTGCATTTAAAGCATGTGAAAAGCGGCAGATCTTTGACAGTGATGCACTTGGACAAAAGTGCGTAAACATTTTTTCCTGAATATATTCAGGAAAAAACACATATGCCCTTTTTGGCCAACCAAGCACTGGAGAAATGGAAATCCGCACTACAGTGAAGTCTCATTTCCCATTCGTCAAAAGAGACATCTGAAAAAAGTGTAAAAACCAGAAACACAGGACAGGCCATGGAGAACAGGGAGCCTTGTTATGCTGATGGGCGGGATGTAAATTGCCAACAGACACTCTGGAGATGTTTATGGTGTATCCCTAGGGCACTTCCACTTTTGGCCCTATAGCTTAGGAAAATTAAAATCAACAAGACACAGCCAACACAAAATTTAGGGCTGCTGTGTTTACAAGAACCTTGAGTCCAGTACAAATTAAATATCCCAGAAAGAAAAAAATGGATAAAGGAGTTGTGCTACTTACGTACAACGGAATATCACTCAGCAATGAAATCAATGTCATCAGGCCTGTAGCAGCAAATTGAGTGGATTTAAGTATGATGATTCTAAGAGAAATAGGTCACACAGAGAAAGATAATTATCATAAGATATCACTAATAGAGAGAGTGTAAACTTGGCTACACATAAACTGAATTCCAAAACCGAACAGAGTCTCACATTTAGATAAAAACTTATGCTTGCTTAAGGGGAAAGTTGAGTTGGGGTGCTGTATAAAACCAGAGATTGAAATTAGCACACATACCGTTCCATAAGCCAAATATGTAATAGACAAGACCTACTCTTTGCTCAACGAAATAGACTCATCCATGGTGTATCACCTCACACCTGTTAGAATGGGCATCATCAGAAAATCTACAAACAACAAATGCTGGAAAGGGTGTGGAGATAAGGAACCCTCTTCCACTATTGTTGGGAATGTAAATTGATACAGTCACTGTGGAGAACATTATGGAGTTTCTTATAAAATTAAGAATAGAATTACCATATGATACAGCAATCCCACTACTGGGCATATACCCAGACAAAACCATAAATCAAAAAGAGACATTCACCGCAATGTTCATTGCATCACTATTTACAATATCCAGGTAATGGAAGCAACCTAAATGCCCACAGACAGACGAATGCATAAAGAAGTGGTACATATATAAAATGGAATATTACTAAGCCATAAAAAGGAATGAAATTGGGTCATTTGTAGAGACGTTGAAGGATCTAGAGACTGTCATACAGAGTGAAGTAAGTCAGAAATAGAAAAACAAATCTTGTATATTAATGCCTATATGTGGAACCTAGACAAATTTTACAGATGAACCGTTTTGCAAGGCAGAAATAGAGCAACAGATGTAGACAACAAACGTATGGACACCAAGGGGGGAAAGCTGTTGGGGGGTGGTGGTGGGAGGAGTTGAGAGATTGGGATTGGCATATATACATTTATATGTATAAAAGAGATAACCAAAAAGAACC
Source organism: Delphinapterus leucas (assembly GCF_059928025.1). Taxonomy (NCBI): domain Eukaryota; kingdom Metazoa; phylum Chordata; class Mammalia; order Artiodactyla; family Monodontidae; genus Delphinapterus; species Delphinapterus leucas. The sequence goes on from NW_028322267.1 coordinate 1,079,955, forward strand.
TGCTGTATAAAAAAATAAAATAAAATTCAAATTACAAAAAGTAAAACAGAGAAAATATTCTTCCCTTCACATACATGTATTTATATGAATAAATTATTTCCATGCTTATATCTGTAAATACAAAAAAGAGGAATAAAATCTACCTTGAACCAAAAACGAAAAAAAGAAAAAAAAACAGAACCCACCAGTTACACAGAGGAAAACCGTATCAGGGCACTTGCTCCAGTTGTAAGCAATTCTGAAGTTGGTCAGTGGTGGGGAATCATCTCCCATTCAGCCAGCAGGCCCCACGCAACAAGCGTCCTCATTGCAAAGCTGGGGGACCGTGCCGAGGCATCTGTGAGTAAACGTGGGCTGAGCCCCAGGCCAGCTGCTGCTGAAATGTTCCCACCCTTCCCAGGTAAAACACCTGAATATGTACAAGGACTTGAAAGCCTAGAGGAAGGGCCATGGAGCCACATGAGCGACAGCATGCCAGCCGACTTGGTGCCTGCAGGCCAGCCAGGGTGGTCCTGGCCCTGGGTGCTCTTCTGGAAGCTTTCCATTTCCCTGCCTGAGATACCCCTGCTGTCCCGGCCCCCACTGCTTTCTTCCTCACTCACCTCTGCCCAGGGAGAAATTCCAGCAGCAGGTATGGGTGACACATCCTCTTCTTTAGCAGGTGGCATCTTGGCAACTGCTGCAGAAAGTCCAGCAGAGCCCCACTCACACTGGGCCACCCACAAAGCCGTGGCCTCTCACTCCCTCCCACCAGTCCAGCCCCAAGACTGCTGACAGGGCAGAGAAAATGGCGTCAGGCACAGCTGCAGGGGCTCTTGCTGCCTGGAGCGGTGTTTATATTGATCTGAACCCAGGCACACCTGGGGAGGTCTGGCCGGCACGGTCGGGCTTCCCAGGCCAGCCAATAATCACCCCTCAGGGGCTCACAGTTGCAGAAACTGGAACTTGCTGAATCGGCCAGGTCCAAGGAACAGGTGTGGGCTCCTGAGAGTCAGGATAGACAAGGGGCTGCAGCTCTGGCTTGTTTTCTAATTATATTATCTGGCCCATGAGTGGGAGACAACTTCAAGAAAACCCTCTCCTAATGAGAGGAACCCAGGAGTCAGGGAGAGGAGGGGTGGCTGGTGGGTGGAGACAGAGGCCTGGTGCCCCGGGTGCAGTGGAAGTCTCTGGAAGACCAGGTGGAGGGAGGCCACACAGAGTGATGCCCAGGGTCACAGACCTGTCGGAGCTGCTGTTTGTTAGTTCAAGTCCTGCTCTGAGGTGCTCTGTGTCAGATCTGAGTGACAGATGAGATGGGAGTGCTCTGCAATGAGGGCGATATGCAGGGTTCCTGTGTTCCCAGCCCTGCCATGGTACCTGCAAGGGTAGCTCTGTATCCTGGGAGGGGCCTGACCACGAGAGCCCCATGGGCTGCAGGGGAACCTGCCCAGGGAACCCCATATCCTGGGAGGGGCCTGAACACGAGAGCCCCATGGGCTGGGGTGGGGGTGGGGTACCTGCCCAGGTGAGCTCCATATCCTGGGATTGGCCTGACCTCGAGAGCCCCATGGGCTGCTGGAGTCCTGGTAAAGGATGTCAGGACAGTCAGTTAAGCCACCGAGGATATACCTCCAGTAGTTCCTAAATCCTACACCCTGCTGGTCATTCTACCAACCACCAGGACATGGTATTCTGTATTAGTCTTCAATGATGCCTTCTTTTGTATTCTATTAGTCCCAGAGTCACAAGAAATTTTGGCTTGTGAGTGGCAGGACTCAACATACAACTAAAACAATACTTCCGGGCCGTGTTGCCCCAAGGGTTCAAAAATTCCCACACCATCTTTGGGGAAAGCTCAGCTAAAGAACTAAAAGTTCTACCTCTGGAAAAGGAAACACTCCTTCAATATGCAGACGACATTCTGATCGCCAGCCCTACTAAGGAGACCTCTGAACTACCAAGCCAATAAAGGATACAAGTTGTCCAAGAAAAAGCTCAAATATCACAGACTACGGTGACCTGCCTGGGCTTCATTCTCACAGAAGGTCGGAGAAGCCCATCCCAGGAAAGGGAAGAAACAATTTACAGCCTTACCCATTTCTGAAACTAGAAGACAGCTTAGGGGCTCCTGGGGAGGCCAGGGTTTGCTGCTTCTGGATCCCTAACTACAGTCTACTAGCTGGGCCTCTATATGAAACACTGAAAGGAAAAGATGATGATCCTTTTGAATAGAATGCAGAAGTGGCCTTTCAAGAATGGAAAGAGCAGTCAATTCAGACCCTTGCCCTGGAACTCCCTAATTTAGCTAAACCCTTTGACCTTTACATTCCTGGTGAACGGTGAATCGCCATTGGAGTATTAGTGCAAAACCTGGGACCACTTGAAATGGAACAATGCAAGAATGCGATCCAGGTAGGATAAACTACAGTCACCAAGGGGCTTGGCCCACCGCCACATCTGGCCAAGATACTGGCATTATCTGAAAACCTGGAAATCAGCAGCCCAAAAGGCCACCTCCCTCCGAAGGGAAAAGGACCCCACGTGGTGATCCTCACACCCAACCATGCCCTGAAGTTGCAGGGTTGGCTCCATGGGCACACTGACCTTGAGCGAGGAGGCCCTCCAACTCCAACCTCCATAGAGATAACCGGGGCAAAGTGGCACCATGAAGACTCGTGTGAAGGTGTCTGCACGGGCAAATTTAACGCTCATTTCCCACCAGGAAGAGGAATTAACCAAAGGCTCAGCATGCCCTGCCGGAACCAGATTAGGGCCTGAAGCAATCCTGCGGGTTTGCGGCCAGCTCACAAGAAAGCGAGTTGAAGAAAGGAGCTCAGGGACACTGTAATTCACAAACCTGCAGAGTTATAAATGACAGCTATCACCCAAAAATATATTGAAGGAAGGCTGCGAAGAGGACTTGAAAGCGGGGCAGAATTGCAAGAAAACGATTTCAGGGGGTAGACTGGAATTGCATTTAAAGCATAGGAAAAGAGGCAGAACGTCGACAATGATGCACTTGGCCAAAAAGGGCGTATGCGTTTTTTCCTGAATATATTCAGGAAAAAACGCATACGCCCTTTTTGGCCAACCAAGCAAGCATGTTAAAGTAATCTGCACTACAATGAAGTCTCACTACCCCCCGATCAAAAGGGCCATCTGAAAAAAGTGTAAAATCCAGAAAGGCAGCCCAGGCCATGGAGAACAGAGAGCCTTGTTATTCTGATGGGCGGGATGTAAATTGCCAACAGCCACTCTGGAGATGTGTATGGTGTTTCCTCAAAAACCTAAAAAACAAAGCAACGGAGCCTACGGCATTAACACTTATTTTCCTATAGCTTAGGGAAATTAAAATCAAAAACACACAGCCACCGCAAAGTTTCTGTTTACAGCTCTGTTTACAAGAACCTCGTCTACGGTACAAGTTAAATATCCCAGAAAGCGAAAAATGGATAAAGAAGTGTGGTACGTACGTACAAAGGAATATCACTCACCAATGAAATCTATGTCATCAGGCCTGTCACGTCATAATGAGTGGATTCAGGTACGATGATTCTAAGTGAAATAAGTCACACAGAAAATGAAACATCATAAGATATCACTAATACACGGAATGTAAACTTGGCTACACATGAACTGAATAACAGAACAGGGTCTCAAATTTAGAAAACCAACTTATGCTTGCTTAAGGGGAAAGGTGAGTTGTGGTGCTGCATAAAACCAGAGATAGAAATTAGCACAGATACCTTTCCATAAGCCAAATATGTAATAGTCAAGACCTAGCCCTTGCTCAACGAAATGGACTAAACACCCCATATTCAACGCCTAGGATTACACATGACTAGTAAGAACCTTCAAACCCATGGATTTATATGTCTCCGTAAGAGACTCAAGTGTGTGTACAGCGGCATGAATGCAGCAGAGAAAATCCGATAAAACCCATTATCAAAATGAATTACAAAAACAAACACAATGACAGTGAAATAGAGAGCAATTCTTAAATAATTCATTCAGGGCTTGTGATGCAACCGGGATTTACCACATCTACACCCAGAGCTGAGTGAGACATAAGGCTGGACACTTCGGGCTGATAGCATTGGTGAGGTTCGATGAGCAAATGCAGACCCTTTGAAGTCATACTGCATGGTACCCATTCCATGGGTCCCAACTCTCCAGGTTTAAGGGATTCTTCCTTCAGCTAAAACATGCATGGGAAACCCACAGTACAGTGCACTGTGTGACCGGGAAACGTTTTCAAATGCATCTCAGTTTTCGTCCCCTTTTACTCGGGTTCACCATTCCAGACCGTTTACTAACACTCTCCCCACTTGGAGAGTCAGTGCCTTTAACCTCCTGTTTGGCACAGTTTGCAATTTCTGCGCAAGATGAACAGGAATAGGGAGAACCAATGAGAGACTAGCTGTAGGTGTCTGGACGGGCAAATGGAACGCTCATTTCCCACCAGGAAGAGGAATTAACCAAAGGCTCAGCATGCCGTGCCGGAACCAGATAAGGGCCTGAAGCATTCCTGCGGGTTTGCGGCCAGCTCACAAGAAAGCGAGTTGAAGAAAGGAGCTCAGGGGCACTGTAATTCACAAACCTGCAGAGTTATAAATGACAGCTATCGTCCAAAAATATATTGAAGGAAGGCTGCGAAGAGGACTGGAAAGCGGGGCAGAATTGCAGGAAAACGAGTTCAGGGGCAGACTGGAATTGCATTTAAAGCATAAGGAAAGAGACAGAAAGTCGACAATGATGCACTTGGTCAAAAAGGGCGTATGCGTTTTTTCCTGAATATATTCAAGAAAAAACACATACGCCCTTTTTGGCCAAACAAGCAAGCCTGTAAAGAAATCTGCATTACAATGAAGTCTCACTGCCCCCCTGTCAAAAGGGACATCTGAAAAAAGTGAAAAATCCAGAAAGGCAGGACAGGCCATGGAGAACAGGGAGCCTTGTTATGCTGATGGGCGGGATGTAACTTGCCAACAGCCACTCTGGAGAAGTGTATGGTGTTTCCTCAAACACCTAAAAAACTAAGCAACGGAGCCTACGGCACTTCAACTTATGGTTCTATAGCTTAGGGAAATTAAAATCAAAAAGACACAGCCACCCATAAATTTTGGACGGCTCTGCTTACAAGAACCTCATTTACGGTACAAGTGAAATATCCCAGAAAGCAAAAAATGGATAAAGAAGTTGTTGTACGTACGTACAATGGAATATCACTCAGCAATGAAATCTATGTCATGAGGCCCGTCGCGGCATAATGAGTGGATTCAGGTACGATCATTCTAAGTTAACTAAGTCACACAGAAAAAGAAACACCATAAGATATCTCAAATACACGGAATGCAAACATGGCTGCACATGAACTCAATTACAAAACAGAAAAGGGTCTCAAATTTAGAAAACCAACTTATGCTTGCTTAAGGGGAAAGGTGAGTTGTGGTGCTGCATAAAACCAGAGATTGAAATTAGCACAAATACCTTTCCATAAGCAAATATGTAATAGTCAGGATCTACTCCTTGCTCCACGAAATGGACTCAACACCCCATATTCAATGCCTAGGAATATACCTGAATAGTAAGAATCTGAAAACCCATGGATTTATATGTCTCCATAAGAGAATCAAGCATGTGTACGGCGGCATAAACGCAGCAGTGAAAATCCGATAAATCCCATTATCAAAATAAATTACAAAAACAAAACACAATGACAGTGAAATAGAGACCAATTCTTAAATAATTCATTCAGGGCTTGTGATGCAACGTGGATTTACCACATCTACACCCCGAGCTGAGTGAGACATAAGGCTGGACACTTCGGGCTGATAGCATTGGTGACGTTCGGTGAGCAAAGGCAACCCTTTGAAGTCATACTGCGTGGTACCCATTCCATGGGTCCCAACTCTCCAGGTTGAAGGGATTCTTCCTTCAGGTAAAACATGCATGGGCAACCCAGAATATGGTCCACCGTGTGACCGGGAAAACTTTTTAAATGCGTCTCAGTTTTCGTCCCCTCGTACTCGGTTTTACCATTCCAGACGCTTTACTAACACTCTCCCCACTTGGAGAGTCAGTGCCTTTAACCTCCTGTTTGGCACAGTTTGGAATTTCTGCGCAAGATGAACAGGAATAGGGAGAACCAATGAGAGATTAGCTGTAGGTGTCTGCACGAACAAATTTAACGCTCATTTCCCACCAGGAAGAGGAATTAGCCAAAGGCTCAGCATGCCGTGTCGGAACCAGATTAGGGCCTGAAGCAATCCTGCGGTTTTGCGGCCAGCTCACAAGAAAGCGAGTTGAAGAAAGGAGCTCAGGGGCACTGTAATTCACAAACCTGCAGAGTTATAAATGACAGCTATCGTCCAAAAATATATTGAAGTAAGGCTGCAAAGAGGACTTGAACGCGGGGCAGAATTCCAGGAATACAATTTCAGGAGGTAGACGGGAAGTCCTCTGAAAGTATAGGAGAAGAGGCAGAACCTCGACAATGATGCACTTGGTCATAAAGGGCATATGCGTTTCTTCCAGGGCCCTTATTAAAGAGGGTAGGAGGCTCCCAGCATGCTTCAGTGGCCAACAGAGGGCCTACGTCGCCAAGGCGACATGAGCCATCCAGGCAGGAGTGACCTCACATCAGAGGGCCCACCTCACAGAAGGGTAAGGAACCCAGTCAAGATCAGACTCTCACCAGAGTGCCCACATAAGCAAGGGGTTGGGAACCAGGCAGGAGTGTCCTCACACCCGTGGGGCCACATCATCGAAAGTTGAGGTACCCAGCACATGTGGCCTCAAACCAGAGGACCCACATCACCATGGGTCTCGGAGCGAGGCAGGCAGGATTAACCTCAAAACACATGGCCCATTGTATAAAAAAGGTGAGGAATCCAGCAGTTGGAACATCCCAGCAGGCGGCCCAGAGCACCGAGGCTATGGGATCCAGGCAGTGATGAACTCACAACAGAGGGCCCTCATCGTGATACTGTAAGCAACCCAGCCGTTGTGACCTCAGAGCACAAGGCCCACATCCCCATGGGGAAGGGAACCAAGCAGGAGTGTCATCGCACCAGTGGGCACACATCAGAAAAGGTGGGGAGCCCAGCAGTTAGGGCCGGACGCCAGAGGGCCCTCATCACTGAGGAGAGGAGGCTCCCAGCAAGCTCCAACTGCTACCAGAAGGCCGACGTCGCCAATGCAGGGTGTGCCAGCCAGGCAGGAGTGACCTCAGAGCAGAGGGCCAACCACACAAAAGTGTGAGGAACCCAAAGAGGATCAGACTCTCACCGGAGGGCCCACATCACCAAGGGAATGGAAACCAGGCAGGAGTGTTCTCACACCAGTGTGGTCACATCACCGAAATGTGACGGACCCAGCACACGTGGCCTCAAACTACAGGACACACATCACCAAGGGGCTGGGAGTGAGGCAGGCAGGAGGAGCCTCCAAACAGAGGGCCCATAGCGTAAAAAAGGTGAGGAATCCCGCAGTTGGAACCTCCCAGCAGGTGGCCAGGAGCAGCGAGGCTATGGGGTGCAGGCCTGACTGAACTCAAAACAGAGGGCCCTCATTATGAAACTGTGAGCAACCAAGCCGTTGGGACCTTAGAGCAGAAGGCCCACATCCCCATGGGGTTGGGATCCTGGCAGGAGTGTACTCGCACCACAGGGCGCACATCAGAAACTTTTGGGAGCCCAGGAGTTAGGGTCTGACGCCAGAGGGCCCTCATTACCGAGGGGAGGAGACTCCCAGCAGGCACCAACTCCCAACTGAGGGCCCACGTCGCCACGTTGACGTGTGCCAGCCAGGCAGGAGTGACCTCACAGCAGAGGGCCTACCTCACAGAAGGGTGAGGAACCCAGCCAGGATAAGACTCTCACCAGAGGGCCCACATCACCAAGGGGATCGGAACAAGGCAGGAGTGTCCTCACACCAGTGTGGCCACATTATAGAAAGGTGAGGAACCCAGCACATGTGGCCTAAACCAGAGGACCCACATTTCCAAGGTGCTCCGAGTGAGGCAGGCAGGAGTAGCCTAACAACACAGGGCCCACAGAATAAAAAATGTGAGGAATCCAGCAGTTTGAACCTCCCAGCAGGTGGTCCAGAGCATGGAGTCTATGAGATCCAGGCCACAGTGAACTCACAGCAGAGGGCCCACATCATGAAACTGTGAGCAACCCAGCCAGTGGGACCTCAGAGCAGAAGACCCACATCCCCATGGGGATGGGAACCTCGCAGGAGTGTCCTCGCACAACTTAGCACGTATCAGAAAATGTGGGAACCCAGCAGTTATGGCCTGGCGCCAGAGGGCCCTCATCACGGAGGAGAGGAGGCTACCAGCAGGCTCCAAATGCCACCAGAGGGCCGACGTCACCAAGGCAATGGGAGCAAGCCAGGCAGGAGTTACCTCACAGCAGAGGGCCCACCTCCCAGAAGTGTGAGGAATCCAGACAGGATCAGACTCTCACCAGAGGGCCCCCATCACCAAGGGGATGGGAACCAGGCAGGAGTGTCCTCACACCAGTGGGGCCACATCAATAAAGGTGAGGAAACCGGTACATGTGGCCTTAAACCAGAGGACCTACATCACAAATGGGCTGGGAGTGAGTCAGGAAGTAGGAGCATGAAAACACAGGACCCAAAGAATAAAAAAGGTAAGGAATCCAGCAGTAGGAACCTCCCAGCAGGCCGCTCAGAGCACAGAGGCTATGGGATCTAGGCCTGGGTGAACTAACACCAGAGAGCCAACATCATGAAACGGTGAACAACACAGGTGTTGGGACCTTAGAGCAGAAGGCCCACATGCCCATGGGGATGGGAACCTCGCAGGAGTGTCCTCGCACCACTTAGCACGTATCAGAAAATGTGGGTACCCAGCAGTTAGGGCCTGAGGCAAGAGGGCCCCCATCACCGAGGGGAGGTTCCCAGCAGGCTCCAACTGCCACAAGAGGGCCGATGTTGCCCAGGTGGGGTGTGCCAGCCAGGCAGGAGTGACCTCACAGCAGAGGGCACCCCTCACAGAAGGGTGAGGAACCCAGGCAGGATCAGACTCTCACCAGAGGGCCCACATCATCAAGGGGATAGGAACCAGGCAGGAGTGTCCTCACACCAGTGGGGCCACATCATCGAAAGGCGAGGGACCCAGCATACGTGGCCTCAAACCAGAGGACACACATCACCAAGGGGCTGGGAGTGAGGCAGGCAGGAGGAGTCTCAAAACAGAGGGCCCATAGAAGAAAAAAGGTGAGGAATCCCACAGTTGGAACCTCCCAGCAGGTGGCCAGGAGCAGCGAGGTTATGGGATCCAGGCCGGAGAGAACTCACAGCAGAGGGCCCTCATCATGAAACTGAGCAACCCACGGTTGGGACCTCAGAGCAGAAGGCCCACATTCCCATGGGGTTGGGAACCTGGCAGGAGTGTACTCGAACCACAGGGCGCATATCAGAAAATATTGGGAGCCCAGGAGTTAGGGTCTGACGCCAGAGGGCCCTCATTACCGAGGGGAGGAGACACCCAGCAGGCACCAAATCCCACCAGAGGGCCGACGTCGCCAAGGCGGGGTGTGCCAGCCAGGCAGGAGTGACCTCAGAGAAGAGGGCCCACCTCACAGAAGTGTGAGGAACCCAACCAGGATCAGACTCTCACCGGAGGGCCCACATCACCAAGGGGATGGGAACCAGGCAGGAGTGTCCTCACACCAGTGGGGCCACATCAGCCAAAGGTGAGGAACCCAGCACATGTGGCCTCAAACCACAGGACACACATCACCAAGGGGCTAGGAGTGAGGCAGGTGTCTGGAGGGGCACATTTAACTCTAATTTCCCACCAGGAAGTGGAATGAACCAAAGTCTCAGAGTGCCGTGCCAGACCCTGATTACGGCCTGAAGCAAACCTGCGGTTCTGTGGCCAGTTTTCAAGGAAACGAGTTAAGAAAGGAAATCACGGGCACTGTAATTCACAAACCTGCAGTGTTATAAATGACAGTTATTGGCAAAATTATATGGAAGTAAGTCTGCAAAGAGGACTTGAAAACGAGGCAGAATTGCAGGAATCATATTTCAGGAGGTAGATTGGAATTGCATTTAAAGCATGTGAAAAGCGGCAGATCTTTGACAGTGATGCACTTGGACAAAAGTGCGTAAACATTTTTTCCTGAATATATTCAGGAAAAAACACATATGCCCTTTTTGGCCAACCAAGCACTCGAGAAATGGAAATCCGCACTACAATGAAGTCTCATTTCCCATTCGTCAAAAGGGCCATCTGAAAAAAGTGTAAAAACCAGAAACACAGGACAGGCCATGGAGAACAGGGAGCCTTGTTATGCTGATGGGCGGGATGTAAATTGCCAACAGACACTCTGGAGATGTTTATGGTGTATCCTGAAACATCTGAAAAACAAAGCTACAGACCCTAGGGCACTTCCACTTTTGGCCCTATAGCTTAGGAAAATTAAAATCAACAAGACACAGCCAACACAAAATTTAGGGCTGCTGTGTTTACAAGAACCTTGAGCCCAGTACAAATTAAATATCCCAGAAAGAAAAAAATGGATAAAGGAGTTGTGCTACTTACGTACAACGGAATATCACTCAGCAATGAAATCAATGTCATCAGGCCTGTAGCAGCAAATTGAGTGGATTTAAGTATGATGATTCTAAGAGAAATAGGTCACACAGAGAAAGAGAATTATCATAAGATATCACTAATAGAGAGAGTGTAAACTTGGCTACACATAAACTGAATTCCAAAACCGAACAGAGTCTCACATTTAGATAAAAACTTATGCTTGCTTAAGGGGAAAGTTGAGTTGGGGTGCTGTATAAAACCAGAGATTGAAATTAGCACACATACCGTTCCATAAGCCAAATATGTAATAGACAAGACCTACTCTTTGCTCAACGAAATAGACTCATCCATGGTGTATCACCTCACACCTGTTAGAATGGGCATCATCAGAAAATCTACAAACAACAAATGCTGGAAAGGGTGTGGAGATAAGGAACCCTCTTCCACTATTGTTGGGAATGTAAATTGATACAGTCACTGTGGAGAACATTATGGAGTTTCTTATAAAACTAAGAATAGAATTACCATATGATACAGCAATCCCACTACTGGGCATATACCCAGACAAAACCATAAATCAAAAAGAGACATTCACCGCAATGTTCATTGCATCACTATTTACAATATCCAGGTAATGGAAGCAACCTAAATGCCCACAGACAGACGAATGCATAAAGAAGTGGTACATATATAAAATGGAATATTACTAAGCCATAAAAAGGAATGAAATTGGGTCATTTGTAGAGACGTTGAAGGATCTAGAGACTGTCATACAGAGTGAAGTAAGTCAGAAATAGAAAAACAAATCTTGTATATTAATGCCTATATGTGGAACCTAGACAAATTTTACAGATGAACCGTTTTGCAAGGCAGAAATAGAGCAACAGATGTAGACAACAAACGTATGGACACCAAGGGGGGAAAGCTGTTGGGGGGTGGTGGTGGGAGGAGTTGAGAGATTGGGATTGGCATATATACATTTATATGTATAAAAGAGATAACCAAAAAGAACCTGCTGTATAAAAAAATAAAATAAAATTCAAATTACAAAAAGTAAAACAGAGAAAATATTCTTCCCTTCACATACATGTATTTATATGAATAAATTATTTCCATGCTTATATCTGTAAATACAAAAAAGAGGAATAAAATCTACCTTGAACCAAAAACGAAAAAAAGAAAAAAAAACAGAACCCACCAGTTACACAGAGGAAAACCGTATCAGGGCACTTGCTCCAGTTGTAAGCAATTCTGAAGTTGGTCAGTGGTGGGGAATCATCTCCCATTCAGCCAGCAGGCCCCACGCAACAAGCGTCCTCATTGCAAAGCTGGGGGACCGTGCCGAGGCATCTGTGAGTAAACGTGGGCTGAGCCCCAGGCCAGCTGCTGCTGAAATGTTCCCACCCTTCCCAGGTAAAACACCTGAATATGTACAAGGACTTGAAAGCCTAGAGGAAGGGCCATGGAGCCACATGAGCGACAGCATGCCAGCCGACTTGGTGCCTGCAGGCCAGCCAGGGTGGTCCTGGCCCTGGGTGCTCTTCTGGAAGCTTTCCATTTCCCTGCCTGAGATACCCCTGCTGTCCCGGCCCCCACTGCTTTCTTCCTCACTCACCTCTGCCCAGGGAGAAATTCCAGCAGCAGGTATGGGTGACACATCCTCTTCTTTAGCAGGTGGCATCTTGGCAACTGCTGCAGAAAGTCCAGCAGAGCCCCACTCACACTGGGCCACCCACAAAGCCGTGGCCTCTCACTCCCTCCCACCAGTCCAGCCCCAAGACTGCTGACAGGGCAGAGAAAATGGCGTCAGGCACAGCTGCAGGGGCTCTTGCTGCCTGGAGCGGTGTTTATATTGATCTGAACCCAGGCACACCTGGGGAGGTCTGGCCGGCACGGTCGGGCTTCCCAGGCCAGCCAATAATCACCCCTCAGGGGCTCACAGTTGCAGAAACTGGAACTTGCTGAATCGGCCAGGTCCAAGGAACAGGTGTGGGCTCCTGAGAGTCAGGATAGACAAGGGGCTGCAGCTCTGGCTTGTTTTCTAATTATATTATCTGGCCCATGAGTGGGAGACAACTTCAAGAAAACCCTCTCCTAATGAGAGGAACCCAGGAGTCAGGGAGAGGAGGGGTGGCTGGTGGGTGGAGACAGAGGCCTGGTGCCCCGGGTGCAGTGGAAGTCTCTGGAAGACCAGGTGGAGGGAGGCCACACAGAGTGATGCCCAGGGTCACAGACCTGTCGGAGCTGCTGTTTGTTAGTTCAAGTCCTGCTCTGAGGTGCTCTGTGTCAGATCTGAGTGACAGATGAGATGGGAGTGCTCTGCAATGAGGGCGATATGCAGGGTTCCTGTGTTCCCAGCCCTGCCATGGTACCTGCAAGGGTAGCTCTGTATCCTGGGAGGGGCCTGACCACGAGAGCCCCATGGGCTGCAGGGGAACCTGCCCAGGGAACCCCATATCCTGGGAGGGGCCTGAACACGAGAGCCCCATGGGCTGGGGTGGGGGTGGGGTACCTGCCCAGGTGAGCTCCATATCCTGGGATTGGCCTGACCTCGAGAGCCCCATGGGCTGCTGGAGTCCTGGTAAAGGATGTCAGGACAGTCAGTTAAGCCACCGAGGATATACCTCCAGTAGTTCCTAAATCCTACACCCTGCTGGTCATTCTACCAACCACCAGGACATGGTATTCTGTATTAGTCTTCAATGATGCCTTCTTTTGTATTCTATTAGTCCCAGAGTCACAAGAAATTTTGGCTTGTGAGTGGCAGGACTCAACATACAACTAAAACAATACTTCCGGGCCGTGTTGCCCCAAGGGTTCAAAAATTCCCACACCATCTTTGGGGAAAGCTCAGCTAAAGAACTAAAAGTTCTACCTCTGGAAAAGGAAACACTCCTTCAATATGCAGACGACATTCTGATCGCCAGCCCTACTAAGGAGACCTCTGAACTACCAAGCCAATAAAGGATACAAGTTGTCCAAGAAAAAGCTCAAATATCACAGACTACGGTGACCTGCCTGGGCTTCATTCTCACAGAAGGTCGGAGAAGCCCATCCCAGGAAAGGGAAGAAACAATTTACAGCCTTACCCATTTCTGAAACTAGAAGACAGCTTAGGGGCTCCTGGGGAGGCCAGGGTTTGCTGCTTCTGGATCCCTAACTACAGTCTACTAGCTGGGCCTCTATATGAAACACTGAAAGGAAAAGATGATGATCCTTTTGAATAGAATGCAGAAGTGGCCTTTCAAGAATGGAAAGAGCAGTCAATTCAGACCCTTGCCCTGGAACTCCCTAATTTAGCTAAACCCTTTGACCTTTACATTCCTGGTGAACGGTGAATCGCCATTGGAGTATTAGTGCAAAACCTGGGACCACTTGAAATGGAACAATGCAAGAATGCGATCCAGGTAGGATAAACTACGGTCACCAAGGGGCTTGGCCCACCGCCACATCTGGCCAAGATACTGGCAGTATCTGAAAACCTGGAAATCAGCAGCCCAAAAGGCCACCTCCCTCCGAAGGGAAAAGGACCCCACGTGGTGATCCTCACACCCAACCATGCCCTGAAGTTGCAGGGTTGGCTCCATGGGCACACTGACCTTGAGCGAGGAGGCCCTCCAACTCCAACCTCCATAGAGATAACCGGGGCAAAGTGGCACCATGAAGACTCGTGTGAAGGTGTCTGCACGGGCAAATTTAACGCTCATTTCCCACCAGGAAGAGGAATTAACCAAAGGCTCAGCATGCCCTGCCGGAACCAGATTAGGGCCTGAAGCAATCCTGCGGGTTTGCGGCCAGCTCACAAGAAAGCGAGTTGAAGAAAGGAGCTCAGGGACACTGTAATTCACAAACCTGCAGAGTTATAAATGACAGCTATCACCCAAAAATATATTGAAGGAAGGCTGCGAAGAGGACTTGAAAGCGGGGCAGAATTGCAAGAAAACGATTTCAGGGGGTAGACTGGAATTGCATTTAAAGCATAGGAAAAGAGGCAGAACGTCGACAATGATGCACTTGGCCAAAAAGGGCGTATGCGTTTTTTCCTGAATATATTCAGGAAAAAACGCATACGCCCTTTTTGGCCAACCAAGCAAGCATGTTAAAGTAATCTGCACTACAATGAAGTCTCACTACCCCCCGATCAAAAGGGCCATCTGAAAAAAGTGTAAAATCCAGAAAGGCAGCCCAGGCCATGGAGAACAGAGAGCCTTGTTATTCTGATGGGCGGGATGTAAATTGCCAACAGCCACTCTGGAGATGTGTATGGTGTTTCCTCAAAAACCTAAAAAACAAAGCAACGGAGCCTACGGCATTAACACTTATTTTCCTATAGCTTAGGGAAATTAAAATCAAAAACACACAGCCACCGCAAAGTTTCTGTTTACAGCTCTGTTTACAAGAACCTCGTCTACGGTACAAGTTAAATATCCCAGAAAGCGAAAAATGGATAAAGAAGTGTGGTACGTACGTACAAAGGAATATCACTCACCAATGAAATCTATGTCATCAGGCCTGTCACGTCATAATGAGTGGATTCAGGTACGATGATTCTAAGTGAAATAAGTCACACAGAAAATGAAACATCATAAGATATCACTAATACACGGAATGTAAACTTGGCTACACATGAACTGAATAACAGAACAGGGTCTCAAATTTAGAAAACCAACTTATGCTTGCTTAAGGGGAAAGGTGAGTTGTGGTGCTGCATAAAACCAGAGATAGAAATTAGCACAGATACCTTTCCATAAGCCAAATATGTAATAGTCAAGACCTAGCCCTTGCTCAACGAAATGGACTAAACACCCCATATTCAACGCCTAGGATTACACATGACTAGTAAGAACCTTCAAACCCATGGATTTATATGTCTCCGTAAGAGACTCAAGTGTGTGTACAGCGGCATGAATGCAGCAGAGAAAATCCGATAAAACCCATTATCAAAATGAATTACAAAAACAAACACAATGACAGTGAAATAGAGAGCAATTCTTAAATAATTCATTCAGGGCTTGTGATGCAACCGGGATTTACCACATCTACACCCAGAGCTGAGTGAGACATAAGGCTGGACACTTCGGGCTGATAGCATTGGTGAGGTTCGATGAGCAAATGCAGACCCTTTGAAGTCATACTGCATGGTACCCATTCCATGGGTCCCAACTCTCCAGGTTTAAGGGATTCTTCCTTCAGCTAAAACATGCATGGGAAACCCACAGTACAGTGCACTGTGTGACCGGGAAACGTTTTCAAATGCATCTCAGTTTTCGTCCCCTTTTACTCGGGTTCACCATTCCAGACCGTTTACTAACACTCTCCCCACTTGGAGAGTCAGTGCCTTTAACCTCCTGTTTGGCACAGTTTGCAATTTCTGCGCAAGATGAACAGGAATAGGGAGAACCAATGAGAGACTAGCTGTAGGTGTCTGGACGGGCAAATGGAACGCTCATTTCCCACCAGGAAGAGGAATTAACCAAAGGCTCAGCATGCCGTGCCGGAACCAGATAAGGGCCTGAAGCATTCCTGCGGGTTTGCGGCCAGCTCACAAGAAAGCGAGTTGAAGAAAGGAGCTCAGGGGCACTGTAATTCACAAACCTGCAGAGTTATAAATGACAGCTATCGTCCAAAAATATATTGAAGGAAGGCTGCGAAGAGGACTGGAAAGCGGGGCAGAATTGCAGGAAAACGAGTTCAGGGGCAGACTGGAATTGCATTTAAAGCATAAGGAAAGAGACAGAAAGTCGACAATGATGCACTTGGTCAAAAAGGGCGTATGCGTTTTTTCCTGAATATATTCAAGAAAAAACACATACGCCCTTTTTGGCCAAACAAGCAAGCCTGTAAAGAAATCTGCATTACAATGAAGTCTCACTGCCCCCCTGTCAAAAGGGACATCTGAAAAAAGTGAAAAATCCAGAAAGGCAGGACAGGCCATGGAGAACAGGGAGCCTTGTTATGCTGATGGGCGGGATGTAACTTGCCAACAGCCACTCTGGAGAAGTGTATGGTGTTTCCTCAAACACCTAAAAAACTAAGCAACGGAGCCTACGGCACTTCAACTTATGGTTCTATAGCTTAGGGAAATTAAAATCAAAAAGACACAGCCACCCATAAATTTTGGACGGCTCTGCTTACAAGAACCTCATTTACGGTACAAGTGAAATATCCCAGAAAGCAAAAAATGGATAAAGAAGTTGTTGTACGTACGTACAATGGAATATCACTCAGCAATGAAATCTATGTCATGAGGCCCGTCGCGGCATAATGAGTGGATTCAGGTACGATCATTCTAAGTTAACTAAGTCACACAGAAAAAGAAACACCATAAGATATCTCAAATACACGGAATGCAAACATGGCTGCACATGAACTCAATTACAAAACAGAAAAGGGTCTCAAATTTAGAAAACCAACTTATGCTTGCTTAAGGGGAAAGGTGAGTTGTGGTGCTGCATAAAACCAGAGATTGAAATTAGCACAAATACCTTTCCATAAGCAAATATGTAATAGTCAGGATCTACTCCTTGCTCCACGAAATGGACTCAACACCCCATATTCAATGCCTAGGAATATACCTGAATAGTAAGAATCTGAAAACCCATGGATTTATATGTCTCCATAAGAGAATCAAGCATGTGTACGGCGGCATAAACGCAGCAGTGAAAATCCGATAAATCCCATTATCAAAATAAATTACAAAAACAAAACACAATGACAGTGAAATAGAGACCAATTCTTAAATAATTCATTCAGGGCTTGTGATGCAACGTGGATTTACCACATCTACACCCCGAGCTGAGTGAGACATAAGGCTGGACACTTCGGGCTGATAGCATTGGTGACGTTCGGTGAGCAAAGGCAACCCTTTGAAGTCATACTGCGTGGTACCCATTCCATGGGTCCCAACTCTCCAGGTTGAAGGGATTCTTCCTTCAGGTAAAACATGCATGGGCAACCCAGAATATGGTCCACCGTGTGACCGGGAAAACTTTTTAAATGCGTCTCAGTTTTCGTCCCCTCGTACTCGGTTTTACCATTCCAGACGCTTTACTAACACTCTCCCCACTTGGAGAGTCAGTGCCTTTAACCTCCTGTTTGGCACAGTTTGGAATTTCTGCGCAAGATGAACAGGAATAGGGAGAACCAATGAGAGATTAGCTGTAGGTGTCTGCACGAACAAATTTAACGCTCATTTCCCACCAGGAAGAGGAATTAGCCAAAGGCTCAGCATGCCGTGTCGGAACCAGATTAGGGCCTGAAGCAATCCTGCGGTTTTGCGGCCAGCTCACAAGAAAGCGAGTTGAAGAAAGGAGCTCAGGGGCACTGTAATTCACAAACCTGCAGAGTTATAAATGACAGCTATCGTCCAAAAATATATTGAAGTAAGGCTGCAAAGAGGACTTGAACGCGGGGCAGAATTCCAGGAATACAATTTCAGGAGGTAGACGGGAAGTCCTCTGAAAGTATAGGAGAAGAGGCAGAACCTCGACAATGATGCACTTGGTCATAAAGGGCATATGCGTTTCTTCCAGGGCCCTTATTAAAGAGGGTAGGAGGCTCCCAGCATGCTTCAGTGGCCAACAGAGGGCCTACGTCGCCAAGGCGACATGAGCCATCCAGGCAGGAGTGACCTCACATCAGAGGGCCCACCTCACAGAAGGGTAAGGAACCCAGTCAAGATCAGACTCTCACCAGAGTGCCCACATAAGCAAGGGGTTGGGAACCAGGCAGGAGTGTCCTCACACCCGTGGGGCCACATCATCGAAAGTTGAGGTACCCAGCACATGTGGCCTCAAACCAGAGGACCCACATCACCATGGGTCTCGGAGCGAGGCAGGCAGGATTAACCTCAAAACACATGGCCCATTGTATAAAAAAGGTGAGGAATCCAGCAGTTGGAACATCCCAGCAGGCGGCCCAGAGCACCGAGGCTATGGGATCCAGGCAGTGATGAACTCACAACAGAGGGCCCTCATCGTGATACTGTAAGCAACCCAGCCGTTGTGACCTCAGAGCACAAGGCCCACATCCCCATGGGGAAGGGAACCAAGCAGGAGTGTCATCGCACCAGTGGGCACACATCAGAAAAGGTGGGGAGCCCAGCAGTTAGGGCCGGACGCCAGAGGGCCCTCATCACTGAGGAGAGGAGGCTCCCAGCAAGCTCCAACTGCTACCAGAAGGCCGACGTCGCCAATGCAGGGTGTGCCAGCCAGGCAGGAGTGACCTCAGAGCAGAGGGCCAACCACACAAAAGTGTGAGGAACCCAAAGAGGATCAGACTCTCACCGGAGGGCCCACATCACCAAGGGAATGGAAACCAGGCAGGAGTGTTCTCACACCAGTGTGGTCACATCACCGAAATGTGACGGACCCAGCACACGTGGCCTCAAACTACAGGACACACATCACCAAGGGGCTGGGAGTGAGGCAGGCAGGAGGAGCCTCCAAACAGAGGGCCCATAGCGTAAAAAAGGTGAGGAATCCCGCAGTTGGAACCTCCCAGCAGGTGGCCAGGAGCAGCGAGGCTATGGGGTGCAGGCCTGACTGAACTCAAAACAGAGGGCCCTCATTATGAAACTGTGAGCAACCAAGCCGTTGGGACCTTAGAGCAGAAGGCCCACATCCCCATGGGGTTGGGATCCTGGCAGGAGTGTACTCGCACCACAGGGCGCACATCAGAAACTTTTGGGAGCCCAGGAGTTAGGGTCTGACGCCAGAGGGCCCTCATTACCGAGGGGAGGAGACTCCCAGCAGGCACCAACTCCCAACTGAGGGCCCACGTCGCCACGTTGACGTGTGCCAGCCAGGCAGGAGTGACCTCACAGCAGAGGGCCTACCTCACAGAAGGGTGAGGAACCCAGCCAGGATAAGACTCTCACCAGAGGGCCCACATCACCAAGGGGATCGGAACAAGGCAGGAGTGTCCTCACACCAGTGTGGCCACATTATAGAAAGGTGAGGAACCCAGCACATGTGGCCTAAACCAGAGGACCCACATTTCCAAGGTGCTCCGAGTGAGGCAGGCAGGAGTAGCCTAACAACACAGGGCCCACAGAATAAAAAATGTGAGGAATCCAGCAGTTTGAACCTCCCAGCAGGTGGTCCAGAGCATGGAGTCTATGAGATCCAGGCCACAGTGAACTCACAGCAGAGGGCCCACATCATGAAACTGTGAGCAACCCAGCCAGTGGGACCTCAGAGCAGAAGACCCACATCCCCATGGGGATGGGAACCTCGCAGGAGTGTCCTCGCACAACTTAGCACGTATCAGAAAATGTGGGAACCCAGCAGTTATGGCCTGGCGCCAGAGGGCCCTCATCACGGAGGAGAGGAGGCTACCAGCAGGCTCCAAATGCCACCAGAGGGCCGACGTCACCAAGGCAATGGGAGCAAGCCAGGCAGGAGTTACCTCACAGCAGAGGGCCCACCTCCCAGAAGTGTGAGGAATCCAGACAGGATCAGACTCTCACCAGAGGGCCCCCATCACCAAGGGGATGGGAACCAGGCAGGAGTGTCCTCACACCAGTGGGGCCACATCAATAAAGGTGAGGAAACCGGTACATGTGGCCTTAAACCAGAGGACCTACATCACAAATGGGCTGGGAGTGAGTCAGGAAGTAGGAGCATGAAAACACAGGACCCAAAGAATAAAAAAGGTAAGGAATCCAGCAGTAGGAACCTCCCAGCAGGCCGCTCAGAGCACAGAGGCTATGGGATCTAGGCCTGGGTGAACTAACACCAGAGAGCCAACATCATGAAACGGTGAACAACACAGGTGTTGGGACCTTAGAGCAGAAGGCCCACATGCCCATGGGGATGGGAACCTCGCAGGAGTGTCCTCGCACCACTTAGCACGTATCAGAAAATGTGGGTACCCAGCAGTTAGGGCCTGAGGCAAGAGGGCCCCCATCACCGAGGGGAGGTTCCCAGCAGGCTCCAACTGCCACAAGAGGGCCGATGTTGCCCAGGTGGGGTGTGCCAGCCAGGCAGGAGTGACCTCACAGCAGAGGGCACCCCTCACAGAAGGGTGAGGAACCCAGGCAGGATCAGACTCTCACCAGAGGGCCCACATCATCAAGGGGATAGGAACCAGGCAGGAGTGTCCTCACACCAGTGGGGCCACATCATCGAAAGGCGAGGGACCCAGCATACGTGGCCTCAAACCAGAGGACACACATCACCAAGGGGCTGGGAGTGAGGCAGGCAGGAGGAGTCTCAAAACAGAGGGCCCATAGAAGAAAAAAGGTGAGGAATCCCACAGTTGGAACCTCCCAGCAGGTGGCCAGGAGCAGCGAGGTTATGGGATCCAGGCCGGAGAGAACTCACAGCAGAGGGCCCTCATCATGAAACTGAGCAACCCACGGTTGGGACCTCAGAGCAGAAGGCCCACATTCCCATGGGGTTGGGAACCTGGCAGGAGTGTACTCGAACCACAGGGCGCATATCAGAAAATATTGGGAGCCCAGGAGTTAGGGTCTGACGCCAGAGGGCCCTCATTACCGAGGGGAGGAGACACCCAGCAGGCACCAAATCCCACCAGAGGGCCGACGTCGCCAAGGCGGGGTGTGCCAGCCAGGCAGGAGTGACCTCAGAGAAGAGGGCCCACCTCACAGAAGTGTGAGGAACCCAACCAGGATCAGACTCTCACCGGAGGGCCCACATCACCAAGGGGATGGGAACCAGGCAGGAGTGTCCTCACACCAGTGGGGCCACATCAGCCAAAGGTGAGGAACCCAGCACATGTGGCCTCAAACCACAGGACACACATCACCAAGGGGCTAGGAGTGAGGCAGGTGTCTGGAGGGGCACATTTAACTCTAATTTCCCACCAGGAAGTGGAATGAACCAAAGTCTCAGAGTGCCGTGCCAGACCCTGATTACGGCCTGAAGCAAACCTGCGGTTCTGTGGCCAGTTTTCAAGGAAACGAGTTAAGAAAGGAAATCACGGGCACTGTAATTCACAAACCTGCAGTGTTATAAATGACAGTTATTGGCAAAATTATATGGAAGTAAGTCTGCAAAGAGGACTTGAAAACGAGGCAGAATTGCAGGAATCATATTTCAGGAGGTAGATTGGAATTGCATTTAAAGCATGTGAAAAGCGGCAGATCTTTGACAGTGATGCACTTGGACAAAAGTGCGTAAACATTTTTTCCTGAATATATTCAGGAAAAAACACATATGCCCTTTTTGGCCAACCAAGCACTCGAGAAATGGAAATCCGCACTACAATGAAGTCTCATTTCCCATTCGTCAAAAGGGCCATCTGAAAAAAGTGTAAAAACCAGAAACACAGGACAGGCCATGGAGAACAGGGAGCCTTGTTATGCTGATGGGCGGGATGTAAATTGCCAACAGACACTCTGGAGATGTTTATGGTGTATCCTGAAACATCTGAAAAACAAAGCTACAGACCCTAGGGCACTTCCACTTTTGGCCCTATAGCTTAGGAAAATTAAAATCAACAAGACACAGCCAACACAAAATTTAGGGCTGCTGTGTTTACAAGAACCTTGAGCCCAGTACAAATTAAATATCCCAGAAAGAAAAAAATGGATAAAGGAGTTGTGCTACTTACGTACAACGGAATATCACTCAGCAATGAAATCAATGTCATCAGGCCTGTAGCAGCAAATTGAGTGGATTTAAGTATGATGATTCTAAGAGAAATAGGTCACACAGAGAAAGAGAATTATCATAAGATATCACTAATAGAGAGAGTGTAAACTTGGCTACACATAAACTGAATTCCAAAACCGAACAGAGTCTCACATTTAGATAAAAACTTATGCTTGCTTAAGGGGAAAGTTGAGTTGGGGTGCTGTATAAAACCAGAGATTGAAATTAGCACACATACCGTTCCATAAGCCAAATATGTAATAGACAAGACCTACTCTTTGCTCAACGAAATAGACTCATCCATGGTGTATCACCTCACACCTGTTAGAATGGGCATCATCAGAAAATCTACAAACAACAAATGCTGGAAAGGGTGTGGAGATAAGGAACCCTCTTCCACTATTGTTGGGAATGTAAATTGATACAGTCACTGTGGAGAACATTATGGAGTTTCTTATAAAACTAAGAATAGAATTACCATATGATACAGCAATCCCACTACTGGGCATATACCCAGACAAAACCATAAATCAAAAAGAGACATTCACCGCAATGTTCATTGCATCACTATTTACAATATCCA
Organism: Delphinapterus leucas; assembly: GCF_059928025.1. Lineage (NCBI taxonomy): Eukaryota > Metazoa > Chordata > Mammalia > Artiodactyla > Monodontidae > Delphinapterus > Delphinapterus leucas. Next base: position 1,102,714 of record NW_028322267.1, read on the forward strand.
GGTAATGGAAGCAACCTAAATGCCCACAGACAGACGAATGCATAAAGATGTGGTACATATATAAAATGAAATATTACTAAGCTATAAAAAGGAATGAAATTGGGTCATTTGTAGAGACGTTGATGGATCTAGAGACTGTCATACAGAGTGAAGTAAGTCAGAAAGAGAAAAACAAATCTTGTCTATTAATGCATATATGTGGAACCTAGAAAAATTGTACAGATGAACCGTTTTGCCAGGCAGAAATAGAGCAACAGATGTAGACAACAAACGTATGGACACCAAGGGGGGAAAGCTGTTGGGGGGTGGTGGTGGGAGGAGTTGAGAGATTGGGATTGGCATATATACATTTATATGTATAAAATAGATAACTAAAAAGAACCTGCTGTATAAAAAAATAAAATAAAATTCAAATTACAAAAAGTAAAACAGAAAAAATATTCTTCCCTTCACATACATGTATTTATATGAATAAATTATTTCCATGCTTATATCTGTAAATACAAAAAAGAGGAATAAAATCTACCTTGAACCAAAAACGAAAAAAAGAAAAAAAAACAGAACTCACCAGTTACACAGAGGAAAACCGTATCAGGGCACTTGCTCCAGTTGTAAACAATTCTGAAGTTGGTCAGTGGTGGGGAATCATCTCCCATTCAGCCAGCAGGCCCCACGCAACAAGCGTCCTCATTGCAAAGCTGGGGGACCGTGCCGAGGCATCTGTGAGTAAACGTGGGCTGAGCCCCAGGCCAGCTGCTGCTGAAATGTTCCCACCCTTCCCAGGTAAAACACCTGAATATGTACAAGGACTTGAAAGCCTAGAGGAAGGGCCATGGAGCCACATGAGTGACAGCATGCCAGCCGACTTGGTGCCTGCAGGCCAGCCAGGATGGTCCTGGCCCTGGGTGCTCTTCTGGAAGCTTTCCATTTCCCTGCCTGAGATACCCCTGCTGTCCCGGCCCCCACTGCTTTCTTCCTCACTCACCTCTGCCCAGGGAGAAATTCCAGCAGCAGGTATGGGTGACACATCCTCTTCTTTAGCAGGTGGCATCTTGGCAACTGCTGCAGAAAGTCCAGCAGAGCCCCACTCACACTGGGCCACCCACAAAGCCGTGGCCTCTCACTCCCTCCCACCAGTCCAGCCCCAAGACTGCTGACAGGGCAGAGAAAATGGCGTCAGGCACAGCTGCAGGGGCTCTTGCTGCCTGGAGCGGTGTTTATATTGATCTGAACCCAGGCACACCTGGGGAGGTCTGGCCGGCAAGGTCGGGCTTCCCAGGCCAGCCAATAATCACCCCTCAGGGGCTCACAGTTGCAGAAACTGGAACTTGCTGAATCGGCCAGGTCCAAGGAACAGGTGTGGGCTCCTGAGAGTCAGGATAGACAAGGGGCTGCAGCTCTGGCTTGTTTTCTAATTATATTATCTGGCCCATGAGTGGGAGACAACTTCAAGAAAACCCTCTCCTAATGAGAGGAACCCAGGAGTCAGGGAGAGGAGGGGTGGCTGGTGGGTGGAGACAGAGGCCTGGTGCCCCGGGTGCAGTGGAAGTCTCTGGAAGACCAGGTGGAGGGAGGCCACACAGAGTGATGCCCAGGGTCACAGACCTGTCGGAGCTGCTGTTTGTTAGTTCAAGTCCTGCTCTGAGGTGCTCTGTGTCAGATCTGAGTGACAGGTGAGCTGGGAGTGCTCTGCAATGAGGGCGATATGCAGGGTTCCTGTGTTCCCAGCCCTGCCATGGTACCTGCAAGGGTAGCTCTGTATCCTGGGAGGGGCCTGACCACGAGAGCCCCATGGGCTGCAGGGGAACCTGCCCAGGGAACCCCATATCCTGGGAGGGGCCTGAACACGAGAGCCCCATGGGCTGGGGTGGGGGTGGGGTACCTGCCCAGGTGAGCTCCATATCCTGGGATTGGCCTGACCTCGAGAGCCCCATGGGCTGCTGGAGTCCTGGTAAAGGATGTCAGGACAGTCAGTGAAGCCACCGAGGATATACCTCCAGTAGTTCCTAAATCCTACACCCTGCTGGTCATTCTACCAACCACCAGGACATGGTATTCTGTATTAGTCTTCAATGATGCCTTCTTTTGTATTCTATTAGTCCCAGAGTCACAAGAAATTTTGGCTTTTGAGTGGCAGGACTCAACATACAACTAAAACAATACTTCCGGGCCGTGTTGCCCCAAGGGTTCAAAAATTCCCACACCATCTTTGGGGAAAGCTCAGCTAAAGAACTGAAAGTTCTACCTCTGGAAAAGGAAACACTCCTTCAATATGCAGACGACATTCTGATCGCCAGCCCTACTCAGGAGACCTCTGAACTACCAAGCCAATAAAGGATACAAGTTGTCCAAGAAAAAGCTCAAATATCACAGACTACGGTGACCTGCCTGGGCTTCATTCTCACAGAAGGTCGGAGAAGCCCATCCCAGGAAAGGGAAGAAACAATTTACAGCCTTACCCATTTCTGAAACTAGAAGACAGCTTAGGGGTTCCTGGGGAGACCAGGGATTGCTGCTTCTGGATGCCTAACTACAGTCTACTAGCTGGGCCTCTATATGAAACACTGAAAGGAAAAGATGATGATCCTTTTGAATAGAATGCAGAAGTGGCCTTTCAAGAATGGAAAGAGCAGTCAATTCAGACCCTTGCCCTGGAACTCCCTAATTTAGCTAAACCCTTTGACCTTTACATTCCTGGTGAACGGTGAATCGCCATTGGAGTATTAGTGCAAAACCTGGGACCACTTGAAATGGAACAATGCAAGAATGCGATCCAGGTAGGATAAACTACGGTCACCAAGGGGCTTGGCCCACCGCCACATCTGGCCAAGATACTGGCAGTATCTGAAAACCTGGAAATCAGCAGCCCAAAAGGCCACCTCCCTCCTAAGGGAAAAGGACCCCACGTGGTGATCCTAACACCCAACCATGCCCTGAAGTTGCAGGGTTGGCTCCATGGGCACACTGACCTTGAGCGAGGAGGCCCTCCAACTCCAACCTCCATAGAGATAACCAGGGCAAACTGGCACCATGAAGACTCGTGTGAAGGTGTCTGCACGGGCAAACTTAACGCTCATTTCCCACCAGGAAGAGGAATTAGCCAAAGGCTCAGCATGCCGTGCCGGAACCAGATTAGGGCCTGAAGCAATCCGCCGGTTTTGCGGCCAGCTCACAAGAAAGCGAGTTGAAGAAAGGAGCTCAGGGGCACTGTAATTCACAAACCTGCAGAGTTATAAATGACAGCTATCGTCCAAAAATATATTGAAGTAAGGCTGCAAAGAGGACTTGAACGCGGGGCAGAATTCCAGGAATACGATTTCAGGAGGTAGACGGGAAGTCCTCTGAAAGTATAGGAGAAGAGGCAGAACCTCGACAATGATGCACTTGGTCAAAAAGGGCATATGCGTTTCTTCCAGGGCCCTTATTAAAGAGGGTAGGAGGCTCCCAGCATGCTTCAGTGGCCAACAGAGGGCCTACGTCGCCAAGGCGACATGAGCCATCCAGGCAGGAGTGACCTCACATCAGAGGGCCCACCTCACAGAAGGGTAAGGAACCCAGTCAAGATCAGACTCTCACCAGAGTGCCCACATAAGCAAGGGGCTGGGAACCAGGCAGGAGTGTCCTCACACCCGTGGGGCCACATCATCGAAAGTTGAGGTACCCAGCACATGTGGCCTCAAACCAGAGGACCCACATCACCATGGGTCTCGGAGCGAGGCAGGCAGGATTAACCTCAAAACACATGGCCCATTGTATAAAAAAGGTGAGGAATCCAGCAGTTGGAACATCCCAGCAGGCGGCCCAGAGCACCGAGGCTATGGGATCCAGGCAGTGATGAACTCACAACAGAGGGCCCTCATCGTGATACTGTAAGCAACCCAGCCGTTGTAACCTCAGAGCACAAGGCCCACATCCCCATGGGGAAGGGAACCAAGCAGGAGTGTCATCGCACCAGTGGGCACACATCAGAAAAGGTGGGGAGCCCAGCAGTTAGGGCCGGACGCCAGAGGGCCCTCATCACTGAGGAGAGGAGGCTCCCAGCAAGCTCCAACTGCTACCAGAAGGCCGACGTCGCCAATGCAGGGTGTGCCAGCCAGGCAGGAGTGACCTCAGAGCAGAGGGCCAACCACACAAAAGTGTGAGGAACCCAAAGAGGATCAGACTCTCACCGGAGGGCCCACATCACCAAGGGAATGGAAACCAGGCAGGAGTGTTCTCACACCAGTGTGGTCACATCACCGAAATGTGACGGACCCAGCACACGTGGCCTCAAACTACAGGACACACATCACCAAGGGGCTGGGAGTGAGGCAGGCAGGAGGAGCCTCCAAACAGAGGGCCCATAGCGTAAAAAAGGTGAGGAATCCCGCAGTTGGAACCTCCCAGCAGGTGGTCAGGAGCAGCGAGGCTATGGGATCCAGGCCTGACTGAACTCAAAACAGAGGGCCCTCATTATGAAACTGTGAGCAACCCAGCCGTTGGGACCTTAGAGCAGAAGGCCCACATTCCCATGGGGTTGGGATCCTGGCAGGAGTGTACTCGCACCACAGGGCGCACATCAGAAAATTTTGGGAGCCCAGGAGTTAGGGTCTGACGCCAGAGGGCCCTCATTACCGAGGGGAGGAGACTCCCAGCAGGCACCAACTCCCAACTGAGGGCCCACGTTGCCACGTTGACGTGTGCCAGCCAGGCAGGAGTGACCTCACAGCAGAGGGCCTACCTCACAGAAGGGTGAGGAACCCAGCCAGGATAAGACTCTCACCAGAGGGCCCACATCACCAAGGGGATCGGAACAAGGCAGGAGTGTCCTCACACCAGTGTGGCCACATTATAGAAAGGTGAGGAACCCAGCACATGTGGCCTAAACCAGAGGACCCACATTTCCAAGGTGCTCCGAGTGAGGCAGGCAGGAGTAGCCTAACAACACAGGGCCCACAGAATAAAAAATGTGAGGAATCCAGCAGTTTGAACCTCCCAGCAGGTGGCCCAGAGCATGGAGTCTATGGGATCCAGGCCACAGTGAACTCACAGCAGAGGGCCCACATCATGAAACTGTGAGCAACCCAGCCAGTGGGACCTCAGAGCAGAAGGCCCACATCCCCATGGGGATGGGAACCTCGCAGGAGTGTCCTCGCACAACTTAGCACGTATCAGAAAATGTGGGAACCCAGCAGTTATGGCCTGGCGCCAGAGGGCCCTCATCACGGAGGAGAGGAGGCTACCAGCAGGCTCCAAATGCCACCAGAGGGCCGACGTCACCAAGGCAATGGGAGCAAGCCAGGCAGGAGTTACCTCACAGCAGAGGGCCCACCTCCCAGAAGTGTGAGGAATCCAGACAGGATCAGACTCTCACCAGAGGGCCCCCATCACCAAGGGGATGGGAACCAGGCAGGAGTGTCCTCACACCAGTGGGGCCACATCAATAAAGGTGAGGAAACCGGTACATGTGGCCTTAAACCAGAGGACCTACATCACAAATGGGCTGGGAGTGAGTCAGGAAGTAGGAGCATGAAAACACAGGACCCAAAGAATAAAAAAGGTAAGGAATCCAGCAGTAGGAACCTCCCAGCAGGCCGCTCAGAGCACAGAGGCTATGGGATCTAGGCCTGGGTGAACTAACACCAGAGAGCCAACATCATGAAACGGTGAACAACACAGGTGTTGGGACCTTAGAGCAGAAGGCCCACATGCCCATGGGGATGGGAACTTCTCAGGAGTGTCCTCGCACCACTTAGCACGTATCAGAAAATGTGGGTACCCAGCAGTTAGGGCCTGAGGCAAGAGGGCCCCCATCACCGAGGGGAGGTTCCCAGCAGGCTCCAACTGCCACAAGAGGGCCGATGTTGCCCAGGTGGGGTGTGCCAGCCAGGCAGGAGTGACCTCACAGCAGAGGGCACCCCTCACAGAAGGGTGAGGAACCCAGGTAGGATCAGACTCTCACCAGAGGGCCCACATCACCAAGGTGATAGGAACCAGGCAGGAGTGTCCTCACACCAGTGGGGCCACATCATCGAAAGGCGAGGGACCCAGCATACGTGGCCTCAAAGCAGAGGACACACATCACCAAGGGGCTGGGAGTGAGGCAGGCAGGAGGAGTCTCAAAACAGAGGGCCCATAGAAGAAAAAAGGTGAGGAATCCCGCAGTTGTAACCTCCCAGCAGGTGGCCAGGAGCAGCGAGGTTATGGGATCCAGGCCGGAGAGAACTCACAGCAGAGGGCCCTCATCATGAAACTGAGCAACCCACGGTTGGGACCTCAGAGCAGAAGGCCCACATTCCCATGGGGTTGGGAACCTGGCAGGAGTGTACTCGAACCACAGGGCGCATATCAGAAAATATTGGGAGCCCAGGAGTTAGGGTCTGACGCCAGAGGGCCCTCATTACCGAGGGGAGGAGACACCCAGCAGGCACCAAATCCCACCAGAGGGCCGACGTCGCCAAGGCGGGGTGTACCAGCCAGGCAGGAGTGACCTCAGAGAAGAGGGCCCACCTCACAGAAGTGTGAGGAACCCAACCAGGATCAGACTCTCACCGGAGGGCCCACATCACCAAGGGGATGGGAACCAGGCAGGAGTGTCCTCACACCAGTGGGGCCACATCAGCCAAAGGTGAGGAACCCAGCACATGTGGCCTCAAACCACAGGACACACATCACCAAGGGGCTAGGAGTGAGGCAGGTGTCTGGAGGGGCACATTTAACTCTAATTTCCCACCAGGAAGTGGAATGAACCAAAGTCTCAGAGTGCCGTGCCGGACCCTGATTACGGCCTGAAGCAAACCTGCGGTTCTGTGGCCAGTTTTCAAGGAAACGAGTTAAGAAAGGAAATCACGGGCACTGTAATTCACAAACCTGCAGTGTTATAAATGACAGCTATTGGCAAAATTATATGGAAGTAAGTCTGCAAAGAGGACTTGAAAACGAGGCAGAATTGCAGGAATCATATTTCAGGAGGTAGATTGGAATTGCATTTAAAGCATGTGAAAAGCGGCAGATCTTTGACAGTGATGCACTTGGACAAAAGTGCGTAAACATCTTTTCCTGAATATATTCAGGAAAAAACACATATGCCCTTTTTGGCCAACCAAGCACTCGAGAAATGGAAATCCGCACTACAATGAAGTCTCATTTCCCATTCGTCAAAAGGGCCATCTGAAAAAAGTGTAAAAACCAGAAACACAGGACAGGCCATGGAGAACAGGGAGCCTTGTTATGCTGATGGGCGGGATGTAAATTGCCAACAGACACTCTGGAGATGTTTATGGTGTATCCTGAAACATCTGAAAAACAAAGCTACAGACCCTAGGGCACTTCCACTTTTGGCCCTATAGCTTAGGAAAATTAAAATCAACAAGACACAGCCAACACAAAATTTAGGGCTGCTGTGTTTACAAGAACCTTGAGCCCAGTACAAATTAAATATCCCAGAAAGAAAAAAATGGATAAAGGAGTTGTGCTACTTACGTACAACGGAATATCACTCAGCAATGAAATCAATGTCATCAGGCCTGTAGCAGCAAAGTGAGTGGATTTAAGTATGATGATTCTAAGAGAAATAGGTCACACAGAGAAAGAGAATTATCATAAGATATCACTAATAGAGAGAGTGTAAACTTGGCTACACATAAACTGAATTCCAAAACCGAACAGAGTCTCACATTTAGATAAAAACTTATGCTTGCTTAAGGGGAAAGTTGAGTTGGGGTGCTGTATAAAACCAGAGATTGAAATTAGCACACATACCGTTCCATAAGCCAAATATGTAATAGACAAGACCTACTCTTTGCTCAACGAAATAGACTCATCCATGGTGTATCACCTCACACCTGTTAGAATGGGCATCATCAGAAAATCTACAAACAACAAATGCTGGAAAGGGTGTGGAGATAAGGAACCCTCTTCCACTATTGTTGGGAATGTAAATTGATACAGTCACTGTGGAGAACATTATGGAGTTTCTTATAAAACTAAGAATAGAATTACCATATGATACAGCAATCCCACTACTGGGCATATACCCAGACAAAACCATAAATCAAAAAGAGACATTCACCGCAATGTTCATTGCATCACTATTTACAATATCCAGGTAATGGAAGCAACCTAAATGCCCACAGACAGACGAATGCATAAAGATGTGGTACATATATAAAATGGAATATTACTAAGCCATAAAAAGGAATGAAATTGGGTCATTTGTAGAGACGTTGATGGATCTAGAGACTGTCATACAGAGTGAAGTAAGTCAGAAAGAGAAAAACAAATCTTGTCTATTAATGCATATATGTGGAACCTAGAAAAATTGTACAGATGAACCGTTTTGCCAGGCAGAAATAGAGCAACAGATGTAGACAACAAACGTATGGACACCAAGGGGGGAAAGCTGTTGGGGGGTGGTGGTGGGAGGAGTTGAGAGATTGGGATTGGCATGTATACATTTATATGTATAAAATAGATAACCAAAAAGAACCTGCTGTATAAAAAAATAAAATAAAATTCAAATTACAAAAAGTAAAACAGAAAAAATATTCTTCCCTTCACATACATGTATTTATATGAATAAATTATTTCCATGCTTATATCTGTAAATACAAAAAAGAGGAATAAAATCTACCTTGAACCAAAAACGAAAAAAAGAAAAAAAAACAGAACCCACCAGTTACACAGAGGAAAACCGTATCAGGGCACTTGCTCCAGTTGTAAACAATTCTGAAGTTGGTCAGTGGTGGGGAATCATCTCCCATTCAGCCAGCAGGCCCCACGCAACAAGCGTCCTCATTGCAAAGCTGGGGGACCGTGCCGAGGCATCTGTGAGTAAACGTGGGCTGAGCCCCAGGCCAGCTGCTGCTGAAATGTTCCCACCCTTCCCAGGTAAAACACCTGAATATGTACAAGGACTTGAAAGCCTAGAGGAAGGGCCATGGAGCCACATGAGCGACAGCATGCCAGCCGACTTGGTGCCTGCAGGCCAGCCAGGATGGTCCTGGCCCTGGGTGCTCTTCTGGAAGCTTTCCATTTCCCTGCCTGAGATACCCCTGCTGTCCCGGCCCCCACTGCTTTCTTCCTCACTCACCTCTGCCCAGGGAGAAATTCCAGCGGCAGGTATGGGTGACACATCCTCTTCTTTAGCAGGTGGCATCTTGGCAACTGCTGCAGAAAGTCCAGCAGAGCCCCACTCACACTGGGCCACCCACAAAGCCGTGGCCTCTCACTCCCTCCCACCAGTCCAGCCCCAAGACTGCTGACAGGGCAGAGAAAATGGCGTCAGGCACAGCTGCAGGGGCTCTTGCTGCCTGGAGCGGTGTTTATATTGATCTGAACCCAGGCACACCTGGGGAGGTCTGGCCGGCACGGTCGGGCTTCCCAGGCCAGCCAATAATCACCCCTCAGGGGCTCACAGTTGCAGAAACTGGAACTTGCTGAATCGGCCAGGTCCAAGGAACAGGTGTGGGCTCCTGAGAGTCAGGATAGACAAGGGGCTGCAGCTCTGGCTTGTTTTCTAATTATATTATCTGGCCCATGAGTGGGAGACAACTTCAAGAAAACCCTCTCCTAATGAGAGGAACCCAGGAGTCAGGGAGAGGAGGGGTGGCTGGTGGGTGGAGACAGAGGCCTGGTGCCCCGGGTGCAGTGGAAGTCTCTGGAAGACCAGGTGGAGGGAGGCCACACAGAGTGATGCCCAGGGTCACAGACCTGTCGGAGCTGCTGTTTGTTAGTTCAAGTCCTGCTCTGAGGTGCTCTGTGTCAGATCTGAGTGACAGGTGAGCTGGGAGTGCTCTGCAATGAGGGCGATATGCAGGGTTCCTGTGTTCCCAGCCCTGCCATGGTACCTGCAAGGGTAGCTCTGTATCCTGGGAGGGGCCTGACCACGAGAGCCCCATGGGCTGCAGGGGAACCTGCCCAGGGAACCCCATATCCTGGGAGGGGCCTGAACACGAGAGCCCCATGGGCTGGGGTGGGGGTGGGGTACCTGCCCAGGTGAGCTCCATATCCTGGGATTGGCCTGACCTCGAGAGCCCCATGGGCTGCTGGAGTCCTGGTAAAGGATGTCAGGACAGTCAGTGAAGCCACCGAGGATATACCTCCAGTAGTTCCTAAATCCTACACCCTGCTGGTCATTCTACCAACCACCAGGACATGGTATTCTGTATTAGTCTTCAATGATGCCTTCTTTTGTATTCTATTAGTCCCAGAGTCACAAGAAATTTTGGCTTGTGAGTGGCAGGACTCAACATACAACTAAAACAATACTTCCGGGCCGTGTTGCCCCAAGGGTTCAAAAATTCCCACACCATCTTTGGGGAAAGCTCAGCTAAAGAACTACAAGTTCTACCTCTGGAAAAGGAAACACTCCTTCAATATGCAGACGACATTCTGATCGCCAGCCCTACTAAGGAGACCTCTGAACTACCAAGCCAATAAAGGATACAAGTTGTCCAAGACAAAGCTCAAATATCACAGACTACGGTGACCTGCCTGGGCTTCATTCTCACAGAAGGTCGGAGAAGCCCATCCCAGGAAAGGGAAGAAACAATATACAGCCTTACCCATTTCTGAAACTAGAAGACAGCTTAGGGGCTCCTGGGGAGGCCAGGGTTTGCTGCTTCTGGATCCCTAACTACAGTCTACTAGCTGGGCCTCTATATGAAACACTGAAAGGAAAAGATGATGATCCTTTTGAATAGAATGCAGAAGTGGCCTTTCAAGTATGGAAAGAGCAGTCAATTCAGACCCTTGCCCTGGAACTCCCTAATTTAGCTAAACCCTTTGACCTTTACATTCCTGGTGAACGGTGAATCGCCATTGGAGTATTAGTGCAAAACCTGGGACCACTTGAAATGGAACAATGCAAGAATGCGATCCAGGTAGGATAAACTACGGTCACCAAGGGGCTTGGCCCACCGCCACATCTGGCCAAGATACTGGCAGTATCTGAAAACCTGGAAATCAGCAGCCCAAAAGGCCACCTCCCTCCGAAGGGAAAATGACCCCACGTGGTGATCCTAACACCCAACCATGCCCTGAAGTTGCAGGGTTGGCTCCATGGGCACACTGACCTTGAGCGAGGAGGCCCTCCAACTCCAACCTCCATAGAGATAACCGGGGCAAAGTGGCACCATGAAGACTCGTGTGAAGGTGTCTGCACGGGCAAATTTAACGCTCATTTCCCACCAGGAAGCGGAATTAACCAAAGGCTCAGCATGCCGTGCCGGAACCAGATTAGGGCCTGAAGCAATCCTGCGGGTTTGCGGCCAGCTCACAAGAAAGCGAGTTGAAGAAAGGAGCTCAGGGACACTGTAATTCACAAACCGGCAGAGTTATAAATGACAGCTATCACCCAAAAATATATTGAAGGAAGGCTGCGAAGAGGACTTGAAAGCGGGGCAGAACTGCAAGCAAACGATTCCAGGGGGTAGACTGGAATTGCATTTAAAGCATAGGAAAAGAGGCAGAACGTCGACAATGATGCACTTGGCCAAAAAGGGCGTATGCGTTTTTTCCTGAATATATTGAGGAAAAAACGCATACGCCCTATTTGGCCAACCAAGCAAGCATGTTAAAGAAATCTGCACTACAATGAAGTCTCACTGCCCCCCGTTCAAAAGGGCCATCTGAAAAAAGTGTAAAATCCAGAAAGGCAGCACAGGCCATGGAGAACAGGGAGCCTTGTTATGCTGATGGGCGGGATGTAAATTGCCAACAGCCACTCTGGAGATGTGTATGGTGTTTCCTCAAAAACCTAAAAAACAAAGCAACGGAGCCTACGGCATTACCACTTATTTTCCTATAGCTTAGGGAAATTAAAATCAAAAACACACAGCCACCGCAAAGTTTCTGTTTACGGCTCTGTTTACAAGAACCTCGTCTACGGTACAAGTTAAATATCCCAGAAAGCGAAAAATGGATAAAGAAGTGTGGTACGTACGTACAAAGGAATATCACTCACCAATGAAATCTATGTCATCAGGCCCGTCGCGGCATAATGAGTGGATTCAGGTACGATGATTCTAAGTGAAATAAGTCACACAGAAAATGAAACATCATAAGATATCACTAATACACGGAATGTAAACTTGGCTACACATGAACTGAATTACAAAACAGAACAGGGTCTCATATTTAGAAAGCCAACTTATGCTTGCTTAAGGGGAAAGGTGAGTTGTGGTGCTGCATAAAACCAGAGATAGAAATTAGCACAGATACCTTTCCATAAGCCAAATATGTAATAGTCAAGACCTAGCCCTTGCTCAACGAAATGGACTAAACACCCCATATTCAACGCCTAGGATTACACATGACTAGTAAGAACCTTCAAACCCATGGATTTATATGTCTCCGTAAGAGACTCAAATGTGTGTACAGCGGCATGAATGCAGCAGAGAAAATCCGATAAAACCCATTATCAAAATGAATTACAAAAACAAACACAATGACAGTGAAATAGAGAGCAATTCTTAAATAATTCATTCAGGGCTTGTGATGCAACCTGGATTTACCACATCTACACCCAGAGCTGAGTGAGACATAAGGCTGGACACTTCGGGTTGATAGCATTGGTGAGGTTCGATGAGCAAATGCAGACCCTTTGAAGTCATACTGCATGGTACCCATTCCATGGGTCCCAACTCTCCAGGTTTAAGGGATTCTTCCTTCAGCTAAAACATGCATGGGAAACCCACAGTACAGTGCACTGTGTGACCGGGAAACGTTTTCAAATGCATCTCAGTTTTCGTCCCCTTTTACTCGGGTTCACCATTCCAGACCGTTTACTAACACTCTCCCCACTTGGAGAGTCAGTGCCTTTAACCTCCTGTTTGGCACAGTTTGCAATTTCTGCGCAAGATGAACAGGAATAGGGAGAACCAATGAGAGACTAGCTGTAGGTGTCTGGACGGGCAAATGGAACGCTCATTTCCCACCAGGAAGAGGAATTAACCAAAGGCTCAGCATGCCGTGCCGGAACCAGATTAGGGCCTGAAGCATTCCTGCGGGTTTGCGGCCAGCTCACAAGAAAGCGAGTTGAAGAAAGGAGCTCAGGGACACTGTAATTCACAAACCTGCAGAGTTATAAATGACAGCTATCGTCCAAAAATATATTGAAGGAAGGCTGCGAAGAGGACTGGAAAGCGGGGCAGAATTGCAGGAAAACGATTTCAGGGGGTAGACTGGAATTGCATTTAAAGCATAGGAAAAGAGGCAGAACGTCGACAATGATGCACTTGGCCAAAAAGGGCGTATGCGTTTTTTCCTGAATATATTCAGGAAAAAACGCATACGCCCTTTTTGGCCAACCAAGCCAGCATGTTAAAGAAATCTGCACTACAAAGAAGTCTCACTGCCCCCAGGTCAAAAGGGCCATCTGAAAAAAGTGTAAAATCCAGAAAGACAGCACAGGCCATGGAGAACAGGGAGGCTTGTTATGCTGATGGGCGGGATGTAAATTGCCAACAGCCACTCTGGAGAAGTGTATGGTGTTTCCTGAAACACCTAAGAAACAAAGCAACGGAGACTACGGCACTTCCACTTATGGTCTTATAGATCACGGAAATTAAAATCAAAAACAGACAGCCACCCCAAAGTTTCAGACGGCTCTGTTTACAGGAATCTCGTCTACGGTACAAGTTAAATATCCCAGAATGTGAAAAATGGATAAAGAAGTTGTGGTACACACATTCAATGGAATATCACTCAGCAATGAAATCTATGTCATCAGGCCCATCGTGGCATAATGAGTGGATTCAGGTACGATGATTCTACGAGAAATAAGTCACACAGAAAAAGAAACATCATAAGATATCACTAATACACGGAATGTAAACTTGGCTACACATGAACTGAATTACAAAACAGAACAGGGTCTCAAAATTAGAAAACCAACTTATGTTTGCATATGGGGAACGGTGAGTTGGGGTGCTGCATAAAACCAGAGATTGAAATTAGCACAGATACCGTTCCATAAGCCAAATATATAATAGACAAGACCTACTCCTTGCTCAGCGAAATGGACTCAACACCCCATATTCAACGCCTGGGAAGATACCTGACAAGTAAGAATCTTAAAACCCATGGATTTATATGTCTCCATAAGGAAATCAAGCATGTGTACAGCGGCCTAAACGCAGCAGTGAAAATCCGATAAATCCCATTATCAACATAAATTTCAAAAACAAAACACAATGACAGTGAAATAGAGAGCAATTCTTAAATAATTCATTGAGGGCTTGTGATGCAACCTGGATTTACCACATCTACACCCAGAGTTGGGTGAGACATAAGGCTGGACACTTCGGGCTGATAGCATTGGTGAGGTTCGGTGAGCAAACGCAGACCCTTTGAAGTCATACTGCATGGTACCCATTCCATGGGTCCCAACTCTCAACGTTTAAGGGATTCTTCCTTCAGCTAAAACATGCATGGGAAACCCAGAGTATGGTCCACCGTGTGATTGGGAAACGTTTTCAAATGCATCTCAATTTTCGAACCCTGGTACTCGGGTTCACCATTCCAGACGCTTTACTAACACTCTCCCCACTTGGAGAGTCAGGGACTTTAACCTCCTGTTTGGCACAGTTTGCAATTTCTGCGCAAGATGAACAGGAATAGGGAGAACCAATGAGAGACTAGCTGTAGGTGTCTGCACGGCCAAATGGAACGCTCATTTCCCACCAGGAAGAGGAATTAACCAAAGGCTCAGCGTGCCCTGCCAGAAACAGTTTAGGGCCTGAAGCAATCCTGCGGTTTTGCGGCCAGCTCAGGAGAAAGCGAGTTGAGGAAAGGAGCTCAGGGGCACTGTAATTCACAAACCTGCAGAGTTATGAATGACAGCTATCGTCCAAAAATGTATTGAAGTAAGTCGTCCAAGACGACTTGAAAGCGGGGAAGAATTTCCGGAAAACGATTTCAGGGGGTAAACTGGAATTGCACTTAAAGCATAGGAAAAGAGGCAGAATGTCGACAATGATGCACTTGGCCAAAAAGGTCGTATGCGTTTTTTCCTGAATATATTCAGTAAAAAACGCATACACCCTTTTTGGCCAACCAAGCAAGCGTGTAAAGGAAATCTGCACTACAATGAAGTCCCACTGCCCACCGGTCAAAAGGGCCATCTGAAAAAAGTGTAAAATCCAGAAAGGCAGGACAGGTCATGGAGAACAGGGAGCTTTGTTATGCTGATGTGCGGGATATAAATTGCCAACAGCCACTCTGGAGAAGTGTATGGTGTTTCCTGAAACACGTAGGAAACAAAGCAACACAGCCTATGGCACTTCCACTTATGGTCCTATAGCTTAGGGAAATTAAAATCAAAAACACACAGCCACCCCAAAGTTTCGGACGGCTCTGTTAACAAGAACCTTGTCTACGGTATAAGTTAACTATCCGAGAAAGCAAAAAACGGATAAAGAAGTTGTGGTACTCACGTACAATGGAATATCACACAGCAATGAAATCTACGTCATCAGGCCCGTAGCGGCATAATGAGTGGATTCAGGAACGATGATTCTACGAGAAATAAGTTATACAGAAAAAGAAACATCATAAGATATCACTAATACACGGAATGTAAACTTGGCTACACATGAACTGAATTACAAAACAGAACAGGGTCTCAAATTTAGAAAACCAACTTATGCTTGCTTATGGGGAAAGGTGAGTTGGGGTGCTGCATAAAAACAGAGATTGAAATTAGCACAGATACCGTTCCATAAGCCAAATATATAATAGACAAGACCTACTCCTTGCTCAGCGAAATAGACTCAACACCACATATTCAACGCCTGGGAATATACCTGACAAGTAAGAATCTTAAAACCCATGGATTTATATGTCTCCATAAGGAAATCAAATGTCTGTACATCGGCCTAAACGCAGCAGTGAAAATCTGATAAATCCCATTATCAAAATAAATTTCAAAAACAAAACACAGTGACAGTGAAATAGAGAGCAATTCTTAAATAATTGATTCAGGGCTTGTGATGCAACTTGGATTTACCACATGTACACCCAGAGCTGGGTGAGACATAAGGCTTGGCACTTTGGGCTGATAGCATTGGTGAGGTTCGGTGAGCAAACGCAGACCCTTTGAAGTCATACTTCATGGTACTCATTCCATGGGTCCCAACTCTCGAGGTTTAAGGGATTCTTCCTTCAGCTAAAACATGCATGGGAAACCCGGAGTATGGTCCACCGTGTGATTGGGAAACGTTTCCAAATGCATCTCAGTTTTCGAACCCCGGTACTCGGGTGCACCATTCCAGACGCTTTACTAAAACTCTCCCCACTTGGAGAGTCAGTGCCTTTAACCTCCTGTTTGGCACAGTTTGCAATTTCTGCGCAAGATGAACAGGAATAGGGAGAACCAATGAGAGACTATCTGTAGGTGTCTGCACGGGCAAATGGAATGCTCATTTCCCACCAGGAAGAGGAATTAACCAAAGGCTCAGCATGCCCTGCCGGAAACAGATAAGGGCCTGAAGCAATCCTGCGGTTTTGCAGCCAGCTCACGAGAAAGCGAGTTGAGGAAAGGAGCTCAGGGGCACTGTAATTCACAAACCTGCAGAGTTATGAATGACAGCTATCGTCCAAAAATGTATTGAAGTAAGTCTCCGAAGAGGACTTGAAAGTGGGGCAGAATTTCAGGAAAACGATTTCAGGGGGTAGACTGGAATTGCACTTAAAGCATAGGAAAAGAGGCAGAATGTCAACAATAATGCACTTGGCCAAAAAGGGCGTATGCGTTTTTTCCTGAATATATTCAGGAAAAAACGCATACGCCCTTTTTGGCCAACCAAGCAAGCGTGTAAAGGAAATCTGCACTACAATGAAGTCTCACTGCCCCCCGGTCAAAAGGGCCATCTGAAAAAAGTGTAAAATCCAGAAAGGCAGGACAGGTCATGGAGAAAAGGGAGCCTTGTTATGCTGATGGGCGGGATGTAAATTGCCAACAGCCACTCTGGAGAAGTGTATGGTGTTTCCTGAAACACGTAGGAAACAAAGCAACACAGCCTATGGCACTTCCACTTATGGTCCTATAGATTATGGAAATTAAAATCAAAAACACACAGCCACCCCAATGTTTGGGACGTCTCTGTTTACAAGAACCTCGTCTACGGTACAAGTTAAATATCCGAGAAAGCAAAAAATTCATAAAGAAGTTGTGGTATGCAAGTACAATGGAATATCACTCAGCAATGAAATCTATGTCATCAGGCCCATCACGGCATAATGAGTGGATTCAGCTACAGTGATTCTAAGTGAAATAAGTCACACAGAAAATGAAACATCATAAGATATCACTAATACACGGAATGTAAACTTGGCTACACATGAACTGAATTACAAAACAGAACAGGGACTCAAATTTAGAAAACCAACTTATGCTTGCTTAAGGGCAAAGGTGAGTTGGGGTGCTGCATAAAACCAGAGATTGAAAATAGCACAGATACCGTTCCATAAGCCAAATATGTAATAGTCAAGACCTACTCCTTGTTCAACGACATGGACTCAACACCACATATTCAACGCCTAGGAATATACCTGACTAGTAAGAATCTTAAAACCCGTGGATTTATATTTCTCTGTAGGAGAATCAAGCGTTTGTACAGCGGCATGAACGCAGCAGTGAAAATCCGATAAATCCCATTATCAAACTAAATTACAAAAACAAAACACAATGACAGTGAAAGAGACAGCAATTCTTAAATAATTGATTCAGGGCTTGTGATGAAACCTGGATTTACCACATCTACACCCAGAGCTGGGTGAGGCATAAGGCTGGACACTTCGAACTGATAGCATTGGTGAGGTTCGGTGAGCAAATTCAGACCCTTTTTAGTCATACTGCATGGTACCCATTCCATGGGTCAATAATCTCCAGGTTTAAGGAATTCTTCCTTCAGCTAAAACATGCATGGGAAACCCAGAGTATTGTCCACTGTGAGACTGGGAAACCATTTTAAATGGCTCTCAGGTTTCGTTCCCTGGTACTCGGGTTCACCATTCCAGATGCTTTACTAACCCTCTACCCACTTGGAGAGTCAGTGCCTTTAACCTCCTGTTTGGCACAGTTTGCAATTTCTGCACAAGATGAACAGGAATAGGGAGAACCAATGAGAGACTAGCTGTAGGTGTCTCCACGGGCAAATTGAATGCTCATTTCTCACCAGAAAGAGGAATTTACCAAAGGCTCAGCGTGCCGTGCCGAAACCAGATTACGGCCTGAAGCAATCCTGCGGTTTTGCGGCCAGCTCACAAGAAAGCATGTTGAAGAAAGGAGCTCAGGGACACTGTATTTAACAAACCTGCAGAGTTATTAATGACAGGTATCATACAAAAATATATTGAAGTAAGGCTGCGAGGAGGACTTGAAAGCGGGGCAGTATTCCTGGAATATGATTTCAGGACGTAGACGGGAAGTGCTCTGAAAGCATAGGAGAAGAGGCAGATCCTGGACAATGATGCACTTGGTCAAAATGTGCATATGCGTTTTTTCCAGGGCCCTCATTAAAGAGGGTAGGAGGCTCCCAGAATGCTTTAGTGGCCAACAGAGGGCCCACATCATCAAGGCGACGTGAGCCAGCCAGGCAGGAGTGAGCTCACATCAGAGGGCCCACCTCACAGAAGGGTAAGGAACCCAGCCAGGATCAGACTCTCACCAGAGTGCCCACATCAGCAAGGGGCTGTGAACCAGGCAGGAGTGTCATCACACCCGTGGGGCCATATCATCAAAAGTTGAGGTAACAAGAAAATGTGGCCTCAAACCAGAGGACCCACATCACCATGGGTCTTGGAGCGAGGCAGGCAGGATTAACCTCACAACACATGGCCCATTGTATAAAAAAGGTGAGGAATCCAGCAGTTGGAACATCCCAGCAGGCGGCCCAGAGCACCGAGGCTATGGGATCCAGGCAGTGATGAACTCACAACAGAGGGCCCTCATCATGAAACTGTGAGCAAACCAGCCGTTGTGACCTCAGAGCACAAGGCCCACATCCCCATGGGGAAGGGAACCAAGTAGGAGTGTCATCGCACCAGTGGGCACACATCAGAAAAGGTGGGGAGCCCAGCAGTTAGGGCCTGACACCAGAGGGCTCTCATCACCGAGGAGAGGAGGCTCCCAGCAGGCTCCAACTGCTACCAGTGGGCCGCCGTCGCCAATGCGGGGTGTGCCAGCCAGGCAAGAGTGACCTCAGAGCAGAGGGCCCACCTCACAAAAGTGTGAGGAACCCAAGGAGGATCAGACTCTCACCAGAGGGCCCACATCACCAAGAGAATGGGAACCAGGCTGGAGTGTCCTCACACCAGTGGGACCTCATCAACGAAATGTGAGTGACCCAGCACACGTGGCCTCAAACCAGAGGACACACATCACCAAGGGGCTGGGAGTGAGGCAGGCAGGAGGAGTCTCAAAACAGAGGGCCCATAGAAGAAAAAAGGTGAGGAATCCCGCAGTTGGAACCTCCCAGCAGGCGGCCAGGAGCAGCGAGGCTATGGGATCCAGACCTGACTGAACTCAAAACAGAGGGCCCTCATCATGAAACTGTGAGCAACCCAGGCTTTGGGACCTCAGAGCAGAAGGCCCACATTCCTATGTGGTTGGGAACATGGCATAAGTGTACTCGCACCTCAGGGCACACATCAGAGAATTTTGGGAGCCCAGAAGTTAGGGTCTGACGCCAGAGGGCCCTCATTACCAAGGGGAGGAGACTCCAAGCAGGCACCAACTCCCAACTGAGGGCCCATGTCGACAAGGTGACGTGTGACAGCCAGGCAGGAGTGACCTCACAGCAGAGGGCCTACCTCACAGAAGGGTGAGGAACCCAGCCAGGATAAGACTCTCACCAGAGGGCCCACATCACCAAGGGGATCAGAACCAGGCAGGACTGTCTTCACACCAGGGTGACCACATCATAGAAAGGTGAGGAAACCAGCACATGAGGCCTAAACCAGAGGACCCACATCTCCAAGGGGCTCGGATTGAGGCAGGCATGAGTAGCCTCACAACACAGGGCCAATAGAATAAAAAAGGTGAGGAATCCTGCAGTGGGAACCTCCCAGCAGGCGGCCCAGAGCACCGAGTCTATGTGATCCAGGCTGCAGTGAACTCACAGCAGAGGGCCCACATCATGAAACTGTGAGCAACCCAGCCATTGGGACCTCAGAGCAGAAGGCCCACATCCCCATGGGGATGGGAACCTCGCAGGAGTGTCCTCGCACCACTTAGCACGTATCAGAAAATGTGGGTACCCAGCAGTTAGGGCCTGACGCAAGAGGGCCCTCATCACCGAGGGGAGGAGGCTCCCAGCATGCTCCAACTGCCACAAGAGGGCCGATGTTGCCCAGGCGGGGTGTGCCAGCCAGGCAGGAGTGACCTCACAGCAGAGGGCCCACCTCACAGAAGGGTGAGGAACCCAGCCAGGATCAGACTCTCACCAGAGAGCCCACATCTTCAAGGGGATAGGAACCAGGCAAGAGTGTCCTCACACCAGTGGGGCCACATCATCGAAAGGTGAGGGACCCAGCACACGTGGCCTCAAACCAGAGGACACACATCACCAAGGGGCTGGGAGTGAGGCAGGCAGGAGGAGTCTCAAAACAGAGGGCCCATAGAAGAAAAAAGGTGAGGAATCCCGCAGTTGTAACCTCCCCGCAGGTGGCCAGGAGCAGCGAGGCTATGGGATCCAGGCCGGAGTGAACTCACACCAGAGGGCCCTCATCATGAAACTGAGCAACCCATCGTTGGGACCTCAGAGCAGAAGGCCCACATTCCCATGGTGTTGGGAACCTGGCAGGAGTGTACTCGCACCACAGGGCGCACATCAGAAAATTTTGGGAGGCCAGGAGTTAGGGCCTGACGCCAGAGGGCCCTCATTACCAAGGGGAGGAGACTCGCAGCAGGCACCAACTCCCACGAGAGAGCCGACGTCGTCAAGGCGGGGTGGGCCAGCCAGGCAGGAGTGACCTCAGAGAAGAGGGCCCACCTCTCAGAAGTGTGAGGAACCCAGCCAGGATCAGACTCTCACCGGAGGGTCCACATCACCAAGGGGATGGGAACCAGGCAGGAGTGTCCTCACACCAGTGGGGCCACATCAGCCAAAGGTGAGGAACCCAGCACATGTGGCCTCAAACTACAGGACACACATAACCAAGGGGCTGGGAGTGAGGCAGGTGTCCGGAGGGGCACATTTAACTCTAATTTCCCACCAGGAAGAGGAATTAACCAAAGGCTCAGAGTGCCGTGTCGGACCCTGATTATGGCCTAAAGCAAACCTGCGGTTCTGTGGCCAGCTTTCAAGGAAACGAGTTAAGAAAGGAAATCACGGGCACTGTAATTCACAAACCTGCAGAGATATAAATGACAGCTATTGGCAAAAATATATTGAAGTAAGTCTGCAAAGAGGACTTGAAAACGAGGCAGAATTGCAGGAATCATATTTCAGGAGGTAGATTGGAATTGCATTTAAAGCATGTGAAAAGCGGCAGATCTTTGACACTGATGCACTTGGACAAAAGTGCGTAAACATTTTTTCCTGAATATATTCAGGAAAAAACGCATATGCCCTTTTTGGCCAACCAAGCACTCCAGCAATGGAAATCCGCACTACAATGAAGTCTCGTTTCCCATTCGTCAAAAGGGCCATCTGAAAAAAGTGTAAAAACCAGAAACACAGGACAGGCCATGGAGAACAGGGAGCCTTGTTATGCTGATGGGCGGGATGTAAATTGCCAACAGACACTCTGGAGATGTTTATGGTGTATCCTGAAACATCTGAAAAACAAAGCTACAGAGCCTAGGGTACTTCCACTTTTAGCCCTATAGCTTAGGAAAATTAAAATCAACAAGACACAGCCAGCACAAAATTTAGGGCTGCTGTGTTTACAAGAAACTCGAGTCCAGTACAAATTAAATATCTCAGAAAGAAAAAAATGGATAAAGGAGTTGTGCTACTTACGTACAACGGAATATCACTCAGCAATGAAATCAATGTCATCAGGCCTGTAGCAGCAAATTGAGTGGATTTAAATATGATGATTCTAAGAGAAATACGTCACACAGAGAAAGATAAGTATCATAAGATATCACTAATACAGGGAGTGTAAACTTGGTTACACATAAACTGAAATACAAAACCGAACAGAGTCTCACATTTAGATAAAAACTTATGCTTGCTTAAGGGGAATGTTGAGTTGGGGTGCTGTATAAAACCAGAGATTGAAATTAGCACACATACCGTTCCATAAGCCAAATATGTACTAGACAAGACCTACTCTTTGCTCAACGAAATAGACTCATCCATGGTGTATCACCTCACACATGTTAGAATGGGCATCATCAGAAAATCTACAAACAACAAATGCTGGAAAGGGTGTGGAGATAAGGAACCCTCTTCCACTATTGTTGGGAATGTAAATTGATACAGTCACTGTGGAGAACATTATGGAGTTTCTTATAAAATTAAGAATAGAATTACCATATGATACAGCAATCCCACTACTGGGCATATACCCAGACAAAACCATAAATCAAAAAGAGACATTCACCGCAATGTTCATTGCATCACTATTTACAATATCCAGGTAATGGAAGCAACCTAAATGCCCACAGACAGACGAATGCATAAAGAAGTGGTACATATATAAAATGGAATATTACTAAGCCATAAAAAGGAATGAAATTGGGTCATTTGTAGAGACGTTGATGGATCTAGAGACTGTCATACAGAGTGAAGTAAGTCAGAAATAGAAAAACAAATCTTGTCTATTAATGCCTATATGTGGAACCTAGACAAATTTTACAGATGAACCGTTTTGCAAGGCAGAAATAGAGCAACAGATGTAGACAACAAACGTATGGACACCAAGGGGGGAAAGCTGTTGGGGGGTGGTGGTGGGAGGAGTTGAGAGATTGGGATTGGCATATATACATTTATATGTATAAAAGAGATAACCAAAAAGAACCTGCTGTATAAAAAAATAAAATAAAATTCAAATTACAAAAAGTAAAACAGAGAAAATATTCTTCCCTTCACATACATGTATTTATATGAATAAATTATTTCCATGCTTATATCTGTAAATACAAAAAAGAGGAATAAAATCTACCTTGAACCAAAAACGAAAAAAAGAAAAAAAAACAGAACCCACCAGTTACACAGAGGAAAACCGTATCAGGGCACTTGCTCCAGTTGTAAGCAATTCTGAAGTTGGTCAGTGGTGGGGAATCATCTCCCATTCAGCCAGCAGGCCCCACGCAACAAGCGTCCTCATTGCAAAGCTGGGGGACCGTGCCGAGGCATCTGTGAGTAAACGTGGGCTGAGCCCCAGGCCAGCTGCTGCTGAAATGTTCCCACCCTTCCCAGGTAAAACACCTGAATATGTACAAGGACTTGAAAGCCTAGAGGAAGGGCCATGGAGCCACATGAGCGACAGCATGCCAGTCGACTTGGTGCCTGCAGGCCAGCCAGGGTGGTCCTGGCCCTGGGTGCTCTTCTGGAAGCTTTCCATTTCCCTGCCTGTGATACCCCTGCTGTCCCGGCCCCCACTGCTTTCTTCCTCACTCACCTCTGCCCAGGGAGAAATTCCAGCGGCACGTATGGGTGACACATCCTCTTCTTTAGCAGGTGGCATCTTGGCAACTGCTGCAGAAAGTCCAGCAGAGCCCCACTCACACTGGGCCACCCACAAAGCCGTGGCCTCTCACTCCCTCCCACCAGTCCAGCCCCAAGACTGCTGACAGGGCAGAGAAAATGGCGTCAGGCACAGCTGCAGGGGCTCTTGCTGCCTGGAGCGGTGTTTATATTGATCTGAACCCAGGCACACCTGGGGAGGGCTGGCCGGCACGGTCAGGCTTCCCAGGCCAGCCAATAATCACCCCTCAGGGGCTCACAGTTGCAGAAACTGGAACTTGCTGAATCGGCCAGGTCCAAGGAACAGGTGTGGGCTCCTGAGAGTCAGGATAGACAAGGGGCTGCAGCTCTGGCTTGTTTTCTAATTATATTATCTGGCCCATGAGTGGGAGACAACTTCAAGAAAACCCTCTCCTAATGAGAGGAACCCAGGAGTCAGGGAGAGGAGGGGTGGCTGGTGGGTGGAGACAGAGGCCTGGTGCCCCGGGTGCAGTGGAAGTCTCTGGAAGACCAGGTGGAGGGAGGCCACACAGAGTGATGCCCAGGGTCACAGACCTGTCGGAGCTGCTGTTTGTTAGTTCAAGTCCTGCTCTGAGGTGCTCTGTGTCAGATCTGAGTGACAGGTGAGCTGGGAGTGCTCTGCAATGAGGGCGATATGCACGGTTCCTGTGTTCCCAGCCCTGCCATGGTACCTGCAAGGGTAGCTCTGTATCCTGGGAGGGGCCTGACCACGAGAGCCCCATGGGCTGCAGGGGGACCTGCCCAGGGAACACCATATCCTGGGAGGGTCCTGAACATGAGAGCCCCGTGGGCTGGGTTGGGGTACCTGCCCAGGTGAGCTCCATATCCTGGGATTGGCCTGACCTCGAGAGCCCCATGGGCTGCTGGAGTCCTGGTAAAGGATGTCAGGACAGTCAGTTAAGCCACTGAGGATATACCTCCAGTAGTTCCTAAACCCTACACCCTGCTGGTCATTCTACCAACCACCAGGACATGGTATTCTGTATTAGTCTTCAATGATGCCTTCTTTTGTATTCTATTAGTCCCAGAGTCACAAGAAATTTTGGCTTGTGAGTGGCAGGACTCAACATACAACTAAAACAATACTTCCGGGCCGTGTTGCCCCAAGGGTTCAAAAATTCCCACACCATCTTTGGGGAAAGCTCAGCTAAAGACCTAAAAGTTCTACCTCTGGAAAAGGAAACACTCATTCAATATGCAGACGACATTCTGATCGCCAGCCCTACTAAGGAGACCTCTGAACTACCAAGCCAATAAAGGATACAAGTTGTCCAAGAAAAAGCTCAAATATCACAGACTACGGTGACCTGCCTGGGCTTCATTCTCACAGAAGGTCGGAGAAGCCCATCCCAGGAAAGGGAAGAAACAATTTACAGCCTTACCCATTTCTAAAACTAGAAGACAGCTTAGGGGTTCCTGGGGAGGCCAGGGTTTGCTGCTTCTGGATCCCTAACTACAGTCTACTAGCTCGGCCTCTATATGAAACACTGAAAGGAAAAGGTGATGATCCTTTTGAATAGAATGCAGAAGTGGCCTTTCAAGAATGGAAAGAGCAGTCAATTCAGACCCTTGAACAGGAACTCCCTAATTTAGCTAAACCCTTTGACCTTTACATTCCTGGTGAACGGTGAATCGCCATTGGAGTATTAGTGCAAAACCTGGGACCACTTGAAATGGAACAATGCAAGAATGCGATCCAGGTAGGATAAACTACGGTCACCAAGGGGCTTGGCCCACCGCCACATCTGGCCAAGATACTGGCAGTATCCGAAAACCTGGAAATCAGCAGCCCAAAAGGCCACCTCCCTCCTAAGGTGAAAGGACCCCACGTGGTGATCCTAACCACCAAACATGCCCTGAAGTTGCAGGGTTGGCTCCGTGGGCACACTGACCTTGAGTGAGGAGGCCCTCCAACTCCAACCTCCATAGAGATAACCGGGGGAAAGGGGCACCATGACGACTCGTGTGAAGGTGTCTGCACGGGCAAATTTAACGCTCATTTCCCACCAGGAAGAGGAATTAACCAAAGGCTCAGCATGCCGTGCCGGAACCAGATTAGGGCCTGAAGCATTCCTGCGGGTTTGCGGCCAGCTCACAAGAAAGCGAGTTGAAGAAAGGAGCTCAGGGGCACTGTAATTCACAAACCTGCAGAGTTATAAATGACAGCTATGGTCTAAAAATATATTGAAGGAAGGCTGCGAAGAGGACTTGAAAGTGGGGCAGAATTTCAGGAAAACGATTTCAGGGGGTAGACTGGAATTGCATTTAAAGCATAGGAAAAGAGGCAGAACGACGACAATGATGCACTTGGCCAAAAAGGGCGTATGCGTTTTTTCCTGAATATATTCAGGAAAAAACGCATACGCCCTTTTTGGCCAACCAAGCAAGCGTGTAAAGGAAATCTGCACTACAATGAAGTCTCACTGCCCCCCGGTCAAAAGGGCCATCTGAAAAAAGTGTAAAATCCAGAAAGGCAGCACAGACCATGGAGAAGAGGGAGCCTTGTCATGCTGATGGGCGGGATGTAAATTGCCAACAACCACTCTGGAGAAGTGTATGGTGTTTCCAGAAACACGTAGGAAACAAAGCAACACAGCCTATGGCACTTCCACTTATGGTCCTATAGCTTAGGGAAATTAAAATCAAAAACACACAGCCACCCCAAAGGTTCGGACGGCTCTGTTTACAAGAACCTCGTCTACGGTACAAGTTAAATATCCAAGAAAGCGAAAAATGGATAAAGAAATTGTGGTACGTACGTACAATGGAATATCACTCACCAATGAAATCTATGTCATCAGGCCCATTGCGGCATAATGAGTGGATTCAGGTACGATGATTCTAAGTGAAATAAGTCACACAGAAAATGAAACATCATAAGATATCACTAATACAAGGAATGTAAACTTGGCTACACATGAACTGAATTACAAAACAGAACAGGGTCTCAAATTTAGAAAACCAACTTATGCTTGCTTAAGGGGAAATGTGAGTTGGGGTGCTGCATAAAACCAGAGATAGAAATTAGCACAGATACCTTTCCATAAGCCAAATATATAATACTCAAGACCTACCCCTTGCTCAACGAAATGGACTAAACACCCCATATTCAAAGCCTAGGAATACACCTGACTGATCAGAATCTTCAAACCCATGGATTTATATGTCTCCATAAGAGAATCAAGCGTGTGTACAGCTGCAAGAATGCAGCAGAGAAAATCCGATAAATCCCATTATCAAAATGAATTACAGAAACAAAACACAATGACAGTGAAATAGAGAGCAATTTTTAAATAATTCATTCAGGGCTTGTGATGCAACCTGGATTTACCACATCTACACCCAGAGCTGAGTGAGACATAAGGTTGGACACTTCGGGCTGATAGCATTGGTGAGGTTCGATGAGCAAGTGCAGACCCTTTGAAGTCATACTGCATGGTACCCATTCCATGGGTCCCAACTCTCCAGGTTTGAGGGATTCTTCCTTCAGCTAAAACATGCATGGAAAACCCAAGTATGGTGCACCATGTGACCGGGAAACGTTTTCAAATGCATCTCAGTTTTCGTCCCCTTTTACTCGGGTTCACCATTCCAGACCCTTTACTAACACTCTCCCCACTTGGTGACTCAGTGCCTTTAACCTCCTGTTTGGCACAGTTTGCAATATCTGCGCAAGATGAACAGGAATAGGGGGAATCAATGAGAGACTAGCTGGAGGTGTCTGCACAGGCAAATTTAATGCTCATTTCCCACCAGGAAGAGGAATTCACCAAAGGCTCAGCATGCCGTGCCGGAACCAGATTAGGGCCTGAAGCAATCATGTGTGTTTGTGGCCAGCTCACAAGAAAGCGAGTTGAAGAAAGGAGCTCAGGGGCACTGTAATTCACAAACCTGCAGAGTTATAAATGACAGCTATCGTCCAAAAATATATTGAAGGAAGGCTGCGAAGAGGACTTGTAAGTGGGCAGAATTGCAAGAAAACGATTTCAGGGGGTAGACTGGAATTGCATTTAAAGCATAGGAAAAGAGGCAGAACGTCGACAATGATGCACTTGGCCAAAAAGGGCGTATGCGTTTTTTCCTGAATATATTCAGGAAAAAACGCATACACCCTTTTTGGCCAACCATGCAAGCATGTTAAAGAATTATGCACTACAATGAAGTCTCACAGCCCCCTGGTCAAAAGGGCCATCTAAAAAAAGTGTAAAATCCAGAAAGACAGCACAGGCCATGGAGAACAGGGAGCCTTGTTATGCTGATGGGCGGGATGTAAATTGCCAACAGCCACCCTGGAGAAGTGTATGGTGTTTCCTGAAACACCTAAAAATCAAAGCAACGGAGCCTACGGCACTTCCAGTTATGGTCCTATAGCTTAGGGAAATTAAAATCAAAAACACACAGCCACCCCAAATTTTCGGACGGCTCTGTTTACAAGAACCTCATCTACGGTACAAGTTAAATATCCCAGAATGTGAAAAATGGATAAAGAAGTTGTGGTTCGTACGTACAATGGAATATCACTCAGCAATGAAATCTATGTCATCAGGCCCATCACGGCATAATGAGTGGATTCAGCTACAGTGATTCTAAGTGAAATAAGTCACACAGAAAATGAAACATCATAAGATATCACTAATACACGGAATGTAAACTTGGCTACACATGAACTGAATTACAAAACAGAACAGGGACTCAAATTTAGAAAACCAACTTATGCTTGCTTAAGGGCAAAGGTGAGTTGGGGTGCTGCATAAAACCAGAGATTGAAAATAGCACAGATACCGTTCCATAAGCCAAATATGTAATAGTCAAGACCTACTCCTTGTTCAACGACATGGACTCAACACCACATATTCAACGCCTAGGAATATACCTGACTAGTAAGAATCTTAAAACCCGTGGATTTATATTTCTCTGTAGGAGAATCAAGCGTTTGTACAGCGGCATGAACGCAGCAGTGAAAATCCGATAAATCCCATTATCAAACTAAATTACAAAAACAAAACACAATGACAGTGAAAGAGACAGCAATTCTTAAATAATTGATTCAGGGCTTGTGATGAAACCTGGATTTACCACATCTACACCCAGAGCTGGGTGAGGCATAAGGCTGGACACTTCGAACTGATAGCATTGGTGAGGTTCGGTGAGCAAATTCAGACCCTTTTTAGTCATACTGCATGGTACCCATTCCATGGGTCAATAATCTCCAGGTTTAAGGAATTCTTCCTTCAGCTAAAACATGCATGGGAAACCCAGAGTATTGTCCACTGTGAGACTGGGAAACCATTTTAAATGGCTCTCAGGTTTCGTTCCCTGGTACTCGGGTTCACCATTCCAGATGCTTTACTAACCCTCTACCCACTTGGAGAGTCAGTGCCTTTAACCTCCTGTTTGGCACAGTTTGCAATTTCTGCACAAGATGAACAGGAATAGGGAGAACCAATGAGAGACTAGCTGTAGGTGTCTCCACGGGCAAATTGAATGCTCATTTCTCACCAGAAAGAGGAATTTACCAAAGGCTCAGCGTGCCGTGCCGAAACCAGATTACGGCCTGAAGCAATCCTGCGGTTTTGCGGCCAGCTCACAAGAAAGCATGTTGAAGAAAGGAGCTCAGGGACACTGTATTTAACAAACCTGCAGAGTTATTAATGACAGGTATCATACAAAAATATATTGAAGTAAGGCTGCGAGGAGGACTTGAAAGCGGGGCAGTATTCCTGGAATATGATTTCAGGACGTAGACGGGAAGTGCTCTGAAAGCATAGGAGAAGAGGCAGATCCTGGACAATGATGCACTTGGTCAAAATGTGCATATGCGTTTTTTCCAGGGCCCTCATTAAAGAGGGTAGGAGGCTCCCAGAATGCTTTAGTGGCCAACAGAGGGCCCACATCATCAAGGCGACGTGAGCCAGCCAGGCAGGAGTGACCTCACATCAGAGGGCCCACCTCACAGAAGGGTAAGGAACCCAGCCAGGATCAGACTCTCACCAGAGTGCCCACATCAGCAAGGGGCTGTGAACCAGGCAGGAGTGTCATCACACCCGTGGGGCCATATCATCAAAAGTTGAGGTAACAAGAAAATGTGGCCTCAAACCAGAGGACCCACATCACCATGGGTCTTGGAGCGAGGCAGGCAGGATTAACCTCACAACACATGGCCCATTGTATAAAAAAGGTGAGGAATCCAGCAGTTGGAACATCCCAGCAGGCGGCCCAGAGCACCGAGGCTATGGGATCCAGGCAGTGATGAACTCACAACAGAGGGCCCTCATCATGAAACTGTGAGCAAACCAGCCGTTGTGACCTCAGAGCACAAGGCCCACATCCCCATGGGGAAGGGAACCAAGTAGGAGTGTCATCGCACCAGTGGGCACACATCAGAAAAGGTGGGGAGCCCAGCAGTTAGGGCCTGACACCAGAGGGCTCTCATCACCGAGGAGAGGAGGCTCCCAGCAGGCTCCAACTGCTACCAGTGGGCCGCCGTCGCCAATGCGGGGTGTGCCAGCCAGGCAAGAGTGACCTCAGAGCAGAGGGCCCACCTCACAAAAGTGTGAGGAACCCAAGGAGGATCAGACTCTCACCAGAGGGCCCACATCACCAAGAGAATGGGAACCAGGCTGGAGTGTCCTCACACCAGTGGGACCTCATCAACGAAATGTGAGTGACCCAGCACACGTGGCCTCAAACCAGAGGACACACATCACCAAGGGGCTGGGAGTGAGGCAGGCAGGAGGAGTCTCAAAACAGAGGGCCCATAGAAGAAAAAAGGTGAGGAATCCCGCAGTTGGAACCTCCCAGCAGGCGGCCAGGAGCAGCGAGGCTATGGGATCCAGACCTGACTGAACTCAAAACAGAGGGCCCTCATCATGAAACTGTGAGCAACCCAGGCTTTGGGACCTCAGAGCAGAAGGCCCACATTCCTATGTGGTTGGGAACATGGCATAAGTGTACTCGCACCTCAGGGCACACATCAGAGAATTTTGGGAGCCCAGAAGTTAGGGTCTGACGCCAGAGGGCCCTCATTACCAAGGGGAGGAGACTCCAAGCAGGCACCAACTCCCAACTGAGGGCCCATGTCGACAAGGTGACGTGTGACAGCCAGGCAGGAGTGACCTCACAGCAGAGGGCCTACCTCACAGAAGGGTGAGGAACCCAGCCAGGATAAGACTCTCACCAGAGGGCCCACATCACCAAGGGGATCAGAACCAGGCAGGACTGTCTTCACACCAGGGTGACCACATCATAGAAAGGTGAGGAAACCAGCACATGAGGCCTAAACCAGAGGACCCACATCTCCAAGGGGCTCGGATTGAGGCAGGCATGAGTAGCCTCACAACACAGGGCCAATAGAATAAAAAAGGTGAGGAATCCTGCAGTGGGAACCTCCCAGCAGGCGGCCCAGAGCACCGAGTCTATGTGATCCAGGCTGCAGTGAACTCACAGCAGAGGGCCCACATCATGAAACTGTGAGCAACCCAGCCATTGGGACCTCAGAGCAGAAGGCCCACATCCCCATGGGGATGGGAACCTCGCAGGAGTGTCCTCGCACCACTTAGCACGTATCAGAAAATGTGGGTACCCAGCAGTTAGGGCCTGACGCAAGAGGGCCCTCATCACCGAGGGGAGGAGGCTCCCAGCATGCTCCAACTGCCACAAGAGGGCCGATGTTGCCCAGGCGGGGTGTGCCAGCCAGGCAGGAGTGACCTCACAGCAGAGGGCCCACCTCACAGAAGGGTGAGGAACCCAGCCAGGATCAGACTCTCACCAGAGAGCCCACATCTTCAAGGGGATAGGAACCAGGCAAGAGTGTCCTCACACCAGTGGGGCCACATCATCGAAAGGTGAGGGACCCAGCACACGTGGCCTCAAACCAGAGGACACACATCACCAAGGGGCTGGGAGTGAGGCAGGCAGGAGGAGTCTCAAAACAGAGGGCCCATAGAAGAAAAAAGGTGAGGAATCCCGCAGTTGTAACCTCCCCGCAGGTGGCCAGGAGCAGCGAGGCTATGGGATCCAGGCCGGAGTGAACTCACACCAGAGGGCCCTCATCATGAAACTGAGCAACCCATCGTTGGGACCTCAGAGCAGAAGGCCCACATTCCCATGGTGTTGGGAACCTGGCAGGAGTGTACTCGCACCACAGGGCGCACATCAGAAAATTTTGGGAGGCCAGGAGTTAGGGCCTGACGCCAGAGGGCCCTCATTACCAAGGGGAGGAGACTCGCAGCAGGCACCAACTCCCACGAGAGAGCCGACGTCGTCAAGGCGGGGTGGGCCAGCCAGGCAGGAGTGACCTCAGAGAAGAGGGCCCACCTCTCAGAAGTGTGAGGAACCCAGCCAGGATCAGACTCTCACCGGAGGGTCCACATCACCAAGGGGATGGGAACCAGGCAGGAGTGTCCTCACACCAGTGGGGCCACATCAGCCAAAGGTGAGGAACCCAGCACATGTGGCCTCAAACTACAGGACACACATAACCAAGGGGCTGGGAGTGAGGCAGGTGTCCGGAGGGGCACATTTAACTCTAATTTCCCACCAGGAAGAGGAATTAACCAAAGGCTCAGAGTGCCGTGTCGGACCCTGATTATGGCCTAAAGCAAACCTGCGGTTCTGTGGCCAGCTTTCAAGGAAACGAGTTAAGAAAGGAAATCACGGGCACTGTAATTCACAAACCTGCAGAGATATAAATGACAGCTATTGGCAAAAATATATTGAAGTAAGTCTGCAAAGAGGACTTGAAAACGAGGCAGAATTGCAGGAATCATATTTCAGGAGGTAGATTGGAATTGCATTTAAAGCATGTGAAAAGCGGCAGATCTTTGACACTGATGCACTTGGACAAAAGTGCGTAAACATTTTTTCCTGAATATATTCAGGAAAAAACGCATATGCCCTTTTTGGCCAACCAAGCACTCCAGCAATGGAAATCCGCACTACAATGAAGTCTCGTTTCCCATTCGTCAAAAGGGCCATCTGAAAAAAGTGTAAAAACCAGAAACACAGGACAGGCCATGGAGAACAGGGAGCCTTGTTATGCTGATGGGCGGGATGTAAATTGCCAACAGACACTCTGGAGATGTTTATGGTGTATCCTGAAACATCTGAAAAACAAAGCTACAGAGCCTAGGGTACTTCCACTTTTAGCCCTATAGCTTAGGAAAATTAAAATCAACAAGACACAGCCAGCACAAAATTTAGGGCTGCTGTGTTTACAAGAAACTCGAGTCCAGTACAAATTAAATATCTCAGAAAGAAAAAAATGGATAAAGGAGTTGTGCTACTTACGTACAACGGAATATCACTCAGCAATGAAATCAATGTCATCAGGCCTGTAGCAGCAAATTGAGTGGATTTAAATATGATGATTCTAAGAGAAATACGTCACACAGAGAAAGATAAGTATCATAAGATATCACTAATACAGGGAGTGTAAACTTGGTTACACATAAACTGAAATACAAAACCGAACAGAGTCTCACATTTAGATAAAAACTTATGCTTGCTTAAGGGGAATGTTGAGTTGGGGTGCTGTATAAAACCAGAGATTGAAATTAGCACACATACCGTTCCATAAGCCAAATATGTACTAGACAAGACCTACTCTTTGCTCAACGAAATAGACTCATCCATGGTGTATCACCTCACACATGTTAGAATGGGCATCATCAGAAAATCTACAAACAACAAATGCTGGAAAGGGTGTGGAGATAAGGAACCCTCTTCCACTATTGTTGGGAATGTAAATTGATACAGTCACTGTGGAGAACATTATGGAGTTTCTTATAAAATTAAGAATAGAATTACCATATGATACAGCAATCCCACTACTGGGCATATACCCAGACAAAACCATAAATCAAAAAGAGACATTCACCGCAATGTTCATTGCATCACTATTTACAATATCCAGGTAATGGAAGCAACCTAAATGCCCACAGACAGACGAATGCATAAAGAAGTGGTACATATATAAAATGGAATATTACTAAGCCATAAAAAGGAATGAAATTGGGTCATTTGTAGAGACGTTGATGGATCTAGAGACTGTCATACAGAGTGAAGTAAGTCAGAAATAGAAAAACAAATCTTGTCTATTAATGCCTATATGTGGAACCTAGACAAATTTTACAGATGAACCGTTTTGCAAGGCAGAAATAGAGCAACAGATGTAGACAACAAACGTATGGACACCAAGGGGGGAAAGCTGTTGGGGGGTGGTGGTGGGAGGAGTTGAGAGATTGGGATTGGCATATATACATTTATATGTATAAAAGAGATAACCAAAAAGAACCTGCTGTATAAAAAAATAAAATAAAATTCAAATTACAAAAAGTAAAACAGAGAAAATATTCTTCCCTTCACATACATGTATTTATATGAATAAATTATTTCCATGCTTATATCTGTAAATACAAAAAAGAGGAATAAAATCTACCTTGAACCAAAAACGAAAAAAAGAAAAAAAAACAGAACCCACCAGTTACACAGAGGAAAACCGTATCAGGGCACTTGCTCCAGTTGTAAGCAATTCTGAAGTTGGTCAGTGGTGGGGAATCATCTCCCATTCAGCCAGCAGGCCCCACGCAACAAGCGTCCTCATTGCAAAGCTGGGGGACCGTGCCGAGGCATCTGTGAGTAAACGTGGGCTGAGCCCCAGGCCAGCTGCTGCTGAAATGTTCCCACCCTTCCCAGGTAAAACACCTGAATATGTACAAGGACTTGAAAGCCTAGAGGAAGGGCCATGGAGCCACATGAGCGACAGCATGCCAGTCGACTTGGTGCCTGCAGGCCAGCCAGGGTGGTCCTGGCCCTGGGTGCTCTTCTGGAAGCTTTCCATTTCCCTGCCTGAGATACCCCTGCTGTCCCGGCCCCCACTGCTTTCTTCCTCACTCACCTCTGCCCAGGGAGAAATTCCAGCAGCAGGTATGGGTGACACATCCTCTTCTTTAGCAGGTGGCATCTTGGCAACTGCTGCAGAAAGTCCAGCAGAGCCCCACTCACACTGGGCCACCCACAAAGCCGTGGCCTCTCACTCCCTCCCACCAGTCCAGCCCCAAGACTGCTGACAGGGCAGAGAAAATGGCGTCAGGCACAGCTGCAGGGGCTCTTGCTGCCTGGAGCGGTGTTTATATTGATCTGAACCCAGGCACACCTGGGGAGGGCTGGCCGGCACGGTCAGGCTTCCCAGGCCAGCCAATAATCACCCCTCAGGGGCTCACAGTTGCAGAAACTGGAACTTGCTGAATCGGCCAGGTCCAAGGAACAGGTGTGGGCTCCTGAGAGTCAGGATAGACAAGGGGCTGCAGCTCTGGCTTGTTTTCTAATTATATTATCTGGCCCATGAGTGGGAGACAACTTCAAGAAAACCCTCTCCTAATGAGAGGAACCCAGGAGTCAGGGAGAGGAGGGGTGGCTGGTGGGTGGAGACAGAGGCCTGGTGCCCCGGGTGCAGTGGAAGTCTCTGGAAGACCAGGTGGAGGGAGGCCACACAGAGTGATGCCCAGGGTCACAGACCTGTCGGAGCTGCTGTTTGTTAGTTCAAGTCCTGCTCTGAGGTGCTCTGTGTCAGATCTGAGTGACAGGTGAGCTGGGAGTGCTCTGCAATGAGGGCGATATGCAGGGTTCCTGTGTTCCCAGCCCTGCCATGGTACCTGCAAGGGTAGCTCTGTATCCTGGGAGGGGCCTGACCACGAGAGCCCCATGGGCTGCAGGGGGACCTGCCCAGGGAACACCATATCCTGGGAGGGTCCTGAACATGAGAGCCCCGTGGGCTGGGTTGGGGTACCTGCCCAGGTGAGCTCCATATCCTGGGATTGGCCTGACCTCGAGAGCCCCATGGGCTGCTGGAGTCCTGGTAAAGGATGTCAGGACAGTCAGTTAAGCCACTGAGGATATACCTCCAGTAGTTCCTAAACCCTACACCCTGCTGGTCATTCTACCAACCACCAGGACATGGTATTCTGTATTAGTCTTCAATGATGCCTTCTTTTGTATTCTATTAGTCCCAGAGTCACAAGAAATTTTGGCTTGTGAGTGGCAGGACTCAACATACAACTAAAACAATACTTCCGGGCCGTGTTGCCCCAAGGGTTCAAAAATTCCCACACCATCTTTGGGGAAAGCTCAGCTAAAGACCTAAAAGTTCTACCTCTGGAAAAGGAAACACTCATTCAATATGCAGACGACATTCTGATCGCCAGCCCTACTAAGGAGACCTCTGAACTACCAAGCCAATAAAGGATACAAGTTGTCCAAGAAAAAGCTCAAATATCACAGACTACGGTGACCTGCCTGGGCTTCATTCTCACAGAAGGTCGGAGAAGCCCATCCCAGGAAAGGGAAGAAACAATTTACAGCCTTACCCATTTCTAAAACTAGAAGACAGCTTAGGGGTTCCTGGGGAGGCCAGGGTTTGCTGCTTCTGGATCCCTAACTACAGTCTACTAGCTCGGCCTCTATATGAAACACTGAAAGGAAAAGGTGATGATCCTTTTGAATAGAATGCAGAAGTGGCCTTTCAAGAATGGAAAGAGCAGTCAATTCAGACCCTTGAACAGGAACTCCCTAATTTAGCTAAACCCTTTGACCTTTACATTCCTGGTGAACGGTGAATCGCCATTGGAGTATTAGTGCAAAACCTGGGACCACTTGAAATGGAACAATGCAAGAATGCGATCCAGGTAGGATAAACTACGGTCACCAAGGGGCTTGGCCCACCGCCACATCTGGCCAAGATACTGGCAGTATCCGAAAACCTGGAAATCAGCAGCCCAAAAGGCCACCTCCCTCCTAAGGTGAAAGGACCCCACGTGGTGATCCTAACCACCAAACATGCCCTGAAGTTGCAGGGTTGGCTCCGTGGGCACACTGACCTTGAGTGAGGAGGCCCTCCAACTCCAACCTCCATAGAGATAACCGGGGGAAAGGGGCACCATGACGACTCGTGTGAAGGTGTCTGCACGGGCAAATTTAACGCTCATTTCCCACCAGGAAGAGGAATTAACCAAAGGCTCAGCATGCTGTGCCGGAACCAGATTAGGGCCTGAAGCATTCCTGCGGGTTTGCGGCCAGCTCACAAAAAAAGCGAGTTGAAGAAAGGAGCTCAGGGGCACTGTAATTCACAAACCTGCAGAGTTATAAATGACAGCTATGGTCTAAAAATATATTGAAGGAAGGCTGCGAAGAGGACTTGAAAGTGGGGCAGAATTTCAGGAAAACGATTTCAGGGGGTAGACTGGAATTGCATTTAAAGCATAGGAAAAGAGGCAGAACGACGACAATGATGCACTTGGCCAAAAAGGGCGTATGCGTTTTTTCCTGAATATATTCAGGAAAAAACGCATACGCCCTTTTTGGACAACCAAGCAAGCGTGTAAAGGAAATCTGCACTACAATGAAGTCTCACTGCCCCCCGGTCAAAAGGGCCATCTGAAAAAAGTGTAAAATCCAGAAAGGCAGCACAGACCATGGAGAAGAGGGAGCCTTGTCATGCTGATGGGCGGGATGTAAATTGCCAACAACCACTCTGGAGAAGTGTATGGTGTTTCCAGAAACACGTAGGAAACAAAGCAACACAGCCTATGGCACTTCCACTTATGGTCCTATAGCTTAGGGAAATTAAAATCAAAAACACACAGCCACCCCAAAGTTTCGGACGGCTCTGTTTACAAGAACCTCGTCTACGGTACAAGTTAAATATCCAAGAAAGCGAAAAATGGATAAAGAAATTGTGGTACGTACGTACAATGGAATATCACTCACCAATGAAATCTATGTCATCAGGCCCATTGCGGCATAATGAGTGGATTCAGGTACGATGATTCTAAGTGAAATAAGTCACACAGAAAATGAAACATCATAAGATATCACTAATACAAGGAATGTAAACTTGGCTACACATGAACTGAATTACAAAACAGAACAGGGTCTCAAATTTAGAAAACCAACTTATGCTTGCTTAAGGGGAAATGTGAGTTGGGGTGCTGCATAAAACCAGAGATAGAAATTAGCACAGATACCTTTCCATAAGCCAAATATATAATACTCAAGACCTACCCCTTGCTCAACGAAATGGACTAAACACCCCGTATTCAAAGCCTAGGAATACACCTGACTGATCAGAATCTTCAAACCCATGGATTTATATGTCTCCATAAGAGAATCAAGCGTGTGTACAGCTGCAAGAATGCAGCAGAGAAAATCCGATAAATCCCATTATCAAAATGAATTACAGAAACAAAACACAATGACAGTGAAATAGAGAGCAATTTTTAAATAATTCATTCAGGGCTTGTGATGCAACCTGGATTTACCACATCTACACCCAGAGCTGAGTGAGACATAAGGTTGGACACTTCGGGCTGATAGCATTGGT
The DNA here is from genome assembly GCF_059928025.1 of Delphinapterus leucas. Taxonomy (NCBI): domain Eukaryota; kingdom Metazoa; phylum Chordata; class Mammalia; order Artiodactyla; family Monodontidae; genus Delphinapterus; species Delphinapterus leucas. Next base: position 1,140,733 of record NW_028322267.1, read on the forward strand.
GAGGTTCGATGAGCAAGTGCAGACCCTTTGAAGTCATACTGCATGGTACCCATTCCATGGGTCCCAACTCTCCAGGTTTGAGGGATTCTTCCTTCAGCTAAAACATGCATGGAAAACCCAAGTATGGTGCACCATGTGACCGGGAAACGTTTTCAAATGCATCTCAGTTTTCGTCCCCTTTTACTCGGGTTCACCATTCCAGACCCTTTACTAACACTCTCCCCACTTGGTGACTCAGTGCCTTTAACCTCCTGTTTGGCACAGTTTGCAATATCTGCGCAAGATGAACAGGAATAGGGGGAATCAATGAGAGACTAGCTGGAGGTGTCTGCACAGGCAAATTTAACGCTCATTTCCCACCAGGAAGAGGAATTCACCAAAGGCTCAGCATGCCGTGCCGGAACCAGATTAGGGCCTGAAGCAATCATGTGTGTTTGCGGCCAGCTCACAAGAAAGCGAGTTGAAGAAAGGAGCTCAGGGGCACTGTAATTCACAAACCTGCAGAGTTATAAATGACAGCTATCGTCCAAAAATATATTGAAGGAAGGCTGCGAAGAGGACTTGTAAGTGGGCAGAATTGCAAGAAAACGATTTCAGGGGGTAGACTGGAATTGCATTTAAAGCATAGGAAAAGAGGCAGAACGTCGACAATGATGCACTTGGCCAAAAAGGGCGTATGCGTTTTTTCCTGAATATATTCAGGAAAAAACGCATACGCCCTTTTTGGCCAACCATGCAAGCATGTTAAAGAATTATGCACTACAATGAAGTCTCACAGCCCCCTGGTCAAAAGGGCCATCTAAAAAAAGTGTAAAATCCAGAAAGACAGCACAGGCCATGGAGAACAGGGAGCCTTGTTATGCTGATGGGCGGGATGTAAATTGCCAACAGCCACCCTGGAGAAGTGTATGGTGTTTCCTGAAACACCTAAAAAACAAAGCAACGGAGCCTACGGCACTTCCAGTTATGGTCCTATAGCTTAGGGAAATTAAAATCAAAAACACACAGCCACCCCAAATTTTCGGACGGCTCTGTTTACAAGAACCTCATCTACGGTACAAGTTAAATATCCCAGAATGTGAAAAATGGATAAAGAAGTTGTGGTTCGTACGTACAATGGAATATCACTCAGCAATGAAATCTATGTCATCAGGCCCATCACGGCATAATGAGTGGATTCAGCTACAGTGATTCTAAGTGAAATAAGTCACACAGAAAATGAAACATCATAAGATATCACTAATACACGGAATGTAAACTTGGCTACACATGAACTGAATTACAAAACAGAACAGGGACTCAAATTTAGAAAACCAACTTATGCTTGCTTAAGGGCAAAGGTGAGTTGGGGTGCTGCATAAAACCAGAGATTGAAAATAGCACAGATACCGTTCCATAAGCCAAATATGTAATAGTCAAGACCTACTCCTTGTTCAACGACATGGACTCAACACCACATATTCAACGCCTAGGAATATACCTGACTAGTAAGAATCTTAAAACCCGTGGATTTATATTTCTCTGTAGGAGAATCAAGCGTTTGTACAGCGGCATGAACGCAGCAGTGAAAATCCGATAAATCCCATTATCAAACTAAATTACAAAAACAAAACACAATGACAGTGAAAGAGACAGCAATTCTTAAATAATTGATTCAGGGCTTGTGATGAAACCTGGATTTACCACATCTACACCCAGAGCTGGGTGAGGCATAAGGCTGGACACTTCGAACTGATAGCATTGGTGAGGTTCGGTGAGCAAATTCAGACCCTTTTTAGTCATACTGCATGGTACCCATTCCATGGGTCAATAATCTCCAGGTTTAAGGAATTCTTCCTTCAGCTAAAACATGCATGGGAAACCCAGAGTATTGTCCACTGTGAGACTGGGAAACCATTTTAAATGGCTCTCAGGTTTCGTTCCCTGGTACTCGGGTTCACCATTCCAGATGCTTTACTAACCCTCTACCCACTTGGAGAGTCAGTGCCTTTAACCTCCTGTTTGGCACAGTTTGCAATTTCTGCACAAGATGAACAGGAATAGGGAGAACCAATGAGAGACTAGCTGTAGGTGTCTCCACGGGCAAATTGAATGCTCATTTCTCACCAGAAAGAGGAATTTACCAAAGGCTCAGCGTGCCGTGCCGAAACCAGATTACGGCCTGAAGCAATCCTGCGGTTTTGCGGCCAGCTCACAAGAAAGCATGTTGAAGAAAGGAGCTCAGGGACACTGTATTTAACAAACCTGCAGAGTTATTAATGACAGGTATCATACAAAAATATATTGAAGTAAGGCTGCGAGGAGGACTTGAAAGCGGGGCAGTATTCCTGGAATATGATTTCAGGACGTAGACGGGAAGTGCTCTGAAAGCATAGGAGAAGAGGCAGATCCTGGACAATGATGCACTTGGTCAAAATGTGCATATGCGTTTTTTCCAGGGCCCTCATTAAAGAGGGTAGGAGGCTCCCAGAATGCTTTAGTGGCCAACAGAGGGCCCACATCATCAAGGCGACGTGAGCCAGCCAGGCAGGAGTGAGCTCACATCAGAGGGCCCACCTCACAGAAGGGTAAGGAACCCAGCCAGGATCAGACTCTCACCAGAGTGCCCACATCAGCAAGGGGCTGTGAACCAGGCAGGAGTGTCATCACACCCGTGGGGCCATATCATCAAAAGTTGAGGTAACAAGAAAATGTGGCCTCAAACCAGAGGACCCACATCACCATGGGTCTTGGAGCGAGGCAGGCAGGATTAACCTCACAACACATGGCCCATTGTATAAAAAAGGTGAGGAATCCAGCAGTTGGAACATCCCAGCAGGCGGCCCAGAGCACCGAGGCTATGGGATCCAGGCAGTGATGAACTCACAACAGAGGGCCCTCATCATGAAACTGTGAGCAAACCAGCCGTTGTGACCTCAGAGCACAAGGCCCACATCCCCATGGGGAAGGGAACCAAGTAGGAGTGTCATCGCACCAGTGGGCACACATCAGAAAAGGTGGGGAGCCCAGCAGTTAGGGCCTGACACCAGAGGGCTCTCATCACCGAGGAGAGGAGGCTCCCAGCAGGCTCCAACTGCTACCAGTGGGCCGCCGTCGCCAATGCGGGGTGTGCCAGCCAGGCAAGAGTGACCTCAGAGCAGAGGGCCCACCTCACAAAAGTGTGAGGAACCCAAGGAGGATCAGACTCTCACCAGAGGGCCCACATCACCAAGAGAATGGGAACCAGGCTGGAGTGTCCTCACACCAGTGGGACCTCATCAACGAAATGTGAGTGACCCAGCACACGTGGCCTCAAACCAGAGGACACACATCACCAAGGGGCTGGGAGTGAGGCAGGCAGGAGGAGTCTCAAAACAGAGGGCCCATAGAAGAAAAAAGGTGAGGAATCCCGCAGTTGGAACCTCCCAGCAGGCGGCCAGGAGCAGCGAGGCTATGGGATCCAGACCTGACTGAACTCAAAACAGAGGGCCCTCATCATGAAACTGTGAGCAACCCAGGCTTTGGGACCTCAGAGCAGAAGGCCCACATTCCTATGTGGTTGGGAACATGGCATAAGTGTACTCGCACCTCAGGGCACACATCAGAGAATTTTGGGAGCCCAGAAGTTAGGGTCTGACGCCAGAGGGCCCTCATTACCAAGGGGAGGAGACTCCAAGCAGGCACCAACTCCCAACTGAGGGCCCATGTCGACAAGGTGACGTGTGACAGCCAGGCAGGAGTGACCTCACAGCAGAGGGCCTACCTCACAGAAGGGTGAGGAACCCAGCCAGGATAAGACTCTCACCAGAGGGCCCACATCACCAAGGGGATCAGAACCAGGCAGGACTGTCTTCACACCAGGGTGACCACATCATAGAAAGGTGAGGAAACCAGCACATGAGGCCTAAACCAGAGGACCCACATCTCCAAGGGGCTCGGATTGAGGCAGGCATGAGTAGCCTCACAACACAGGGCCAATAGAATAAAAAAGGTGAGGAATCCTGCAGTGGGAACCTCCCAGCAGGCGGCCCAGAGCACCGAGTCTATGTGATCCAGGCTGCAGTGAACTCACAGCAGAGGGCCCACATCATGAAACTGTGAGCAACCCAGCCATTGGGACCTCAGAGCAGAAGGCCCACATCCCCATGGGGATGGGAACCTCGCAGGAGTGTCCTCGCACCACTTAGCACGTATCAGAAAATGTGGGTACCCAGCAGTTAGGGCCTGACGCAAGAGGGCCCTCATCACCGAGGGGAGGAGGCTCCCAGCATGCTCCAACTGCCACAAGAGGGCCGATGTTGCCCAGGCGGGGTGTGCCAGCCAGGCAGGAGTGACCTCACAGCAGAGGGCCCACCTCACAGAAGGGTGAGGAACCCAGCCAGGATCAGACTCTCACCAGAGAGCCCACATCTTCAAGGGGATAGGAACCAGGCAAGAGTGTCCTCACACCAGTGGGGCCACATCATCGAAAGGTGAGGGACCCAGCACACGTGGCCTCAAACCAGAGGACACACATCACCAAGGGGCTGGGAGTGAGGCAGGCAGGAGGAGTCTCAAAACAGAGGGCCCATAGAAGAAAAAAGGTGAGGAATCCCGCAGTTGTAACCTCCCCGCAGGTGGCCAGGAGCAGCGAGGCTATGGGATCCAGGCCGGAGTGAACTCACACCAGAGGGCCCTCATCATGAAACTGAGCAACCCATCGTTGGGACCTCAGAGCAGAAGGCCCACATTCCCATGGTGTTGGGAACCTGGCAGGAGTGTACTCGCACCACAGGGCGCACATCAGAAAATTTTGGGAGGCCAGGAGTTAGGGCCTGACGCCAGAGGGCCCTCATTACCAAGGGGAGGAGACTCGCAGCAGGCACCAACTCCCACGAGAGAGCCGACGTCGTCAAGGCGGGGTGGGCCAGCCAGGCAGGAGTGACCTCAGAGAAGAGGGCCCACCTCTCAGAAGTGTGAGGAACCCAGCCAGGATCAGACTCTCACCGGAGGGTCCACATCACCAAGGGGATGGGAACCAGGCAGGAGTGTCCTCACACCAGTGGGGCCACATCAGCCAAAGGTGAGGAACCCAGCACATGTGGCCTCAAACTACAGGACACACATAACCAAGGGGCTGGGAGTGAGGCAGGTGTCCGGAGGGGCACATTTAACTCTAATTTCCCACCAGGAAGAGGAATTAACCAAAGGCTCAGAGTGCCGTGTCGGACCCTGATTATGGCCTAAAGCAAACCTGCGGTTCTGTGGCCAGCTTTCAAGGAAACGAGTTAAGAAAGGAAATCACGGGCACTGTAATTCACAAACCTGCAGAGATATAAATGACAGCTATTGGCAAAAATATATTGAAGTAAGTCTGCAAAGAGGACTTGAAAACGAGGCAGAATTGCAGGAATCATATTTCAGGAGGTAGATTGGAATTGCATTTAAAGCATGTGAAAAGCGGCAGATCTTTGACACTGATGCACTTGGACAAAAGTGCGTAAACATTTTTTCCTGAATATATTCAGGAAAAAACGCATATGCCCTTTTTGGCCAACCAAGCACTCCAGCAATGGAAATCCGCACTACAATGAAGTCTCGTTTCCCATTCGTCAAAAGGGCCATCTGAAAAAAGTGTAAAAACCAGAAACACAGGACAGGCCATGGAGAACAGGGAGCCTTGTTATGCTGATGGGCGGGATGTAAATTGCCAACAGACACTCTGGAGATGTTTATGGTGTATCCTGAAACATCTGAAAAACAAAGCTACAGAGCCTAGGGTACTTCCACTTTTAGCCCTATAGCTTAGGAAAATTAAAATCAACAAGACACAGCCAGCACAAAATTTAGGGCTGCTGTGTTTACAAGAAACTCGAGTCCAGTACAAATTAAATATCTCAGAAAGAAAAAAATGGATAAAGGAGTTGTGCTACTTACGTACAACGGAATATCACTCAGCAATGAAATCAATGTCATCAGGCCTGTAGCAGCAAATTGAGTGGATTTAAATATGATGATTCTAAGAGAAATACGTCACACAGAGAAAGATAAGTATCATAAGATATCACTAATAGAGGGAGTGTAAACTTGGTTACACATAAACTGAAATACAAAACCGAACAGAGTCTCACATTTAGATAAAAACTTATGCTTGCTTAAGGGGAATGTTGAGTTGGGGTGCTGTATAAAACCAGAGATTGAAATTAGCACACATACCGTTCCATAAGCCAAATATGTACTAGACAAGACCTACTCTTTGCTCAACGAAATAGACTCATCCATGGTGTATCACCTCACACATGTTAGAATGGGCATCATCAGAAAATCTACAAACAACAAATGCTGGAAAGGGTGTGGAGATAAGGAACCCTCTTCCACTATTGTTGGGAATGTAAATTGATACAGTCACTGTGGAGAACATTATGGAGTTTCTTATAAAATTAAGAATAGAATTACCATATGATACAGCAATCCCACTACTGGGCATATACCCAGACAAAACCATAAATCAAAAAGAGACATTCACCGCAATGTTCATTGCATCACTATTTACAATATCCAGGTAATGGAAGCAACCTAAATGCCCACAGACAGACGAATGCATAAAGAAGTGGTACATATATAAAATGGAATATTACTAAGCCATAAAAAGGAATGAAATTGGGTCATTTGTAGAGACGTTGATGGATCTAGAGACTGTCATACAGAGTGAAGTAAGTCAGAAATAGAAAAACAAATCTTGTCTATTAATGCCTATATGTGGAACCTAGACAAATTTTACAGATGAACCGTTTTGCAAGGCAGAAATAGAGCAACAGATGTAGACAACAAACGTATGGACACCAAGGGGGGAAAGCTGTTGGGGGGTGGTGGTGGGAGGAGTTGAGAGATTGGGATTGGCATATATACATTTATATGTATAAAAGAGATAACCAAAAAGAACCTGCTGTATAAAAAAATAAAATAAAATTCAAATTACAAAAAGTAAAACAGAGAAAATATTCTTCCCTTCACATACATGTATTTATATGAATAAATTATTTCCATGCTTATATCTGTAAATACAAAAAAGAGGAATAAAATCTACCTTGAACCAAAAACGAAAAAAAGAAAAAAAAACAGAACCCACCAGTTACACAGAGGAAAACCGTATCAGGGCACTTGCTCCAGTTGTAAGCAATTCTGAAGTTGGTCAGTGGTGGGGAATCATCTCCCATTCAGCCAGCAGGCCCCACGCAACAAGCGTCCTCATTGCAAAGCTGGGGGACCGTGCCGAGGCATCTGTGAGTAAACGTGGGCTGAGCCCCAGGCCAGCTGCTGCTGAAATGTTCCCACCCTTCCCAGGTAAAACACCTGAATATGTACAAGGACTTGAAAGCCTAGAGGAAGGGCCATGGAGCCACATGAGCGACAGCATGCCAGTCGACTTGGTGCCTGCAGGCCAGCCAGGGTGGTCCTGGCCCTGGGTGCTCTTCTGGAAGCTTTCCATTTCCCTGCCTGAGATACCCCTGCTGTCCCGGCCCCCACTGCTTTCTTCCTCACTCACCTCTGCCCAGGGAGAAATTCCAGCGGCACGTATGGGTGACACATCCTCTTCTTTAGCAGGTGGCATCTTGGCAACTGCTGCAGAAAGTCCAGCAGAGCCCCACTCACACTGGGCCACCCACAAAGCCGTGGCCTCTCACTCCCTCCCACCAGTCCAGCCCCAAGACTGCTGACAGGGCAGAGAAAATGGCGTCAGGCACAGCTGCAGGGGCTCTTGCTGCCTGGAGCGGTGTTTATATTGATCTGAACCCAGGCACACCTGGGGAGGGCTGGCCGGCACGGTCAGGCTTCCCAGGCCAGCCAATAATCACCCCTCAGGGGCTCACAGTTGCAGAAACTGGAACTTGCTGAATCGGCCAGGTCCAAGGAACAGGTGTGGGCTCCTGAGAGTCAGGATAGACAAGGGGCTGCAGCTCTGGCTTGTTTTCTAATTATATTATCTGGCCCATGAGTGGGAGACAACTTCAAGAAAACCCTCTCCTAATGAGAGGAACCCAGGAGTCAGGGAGAGGAGGGGTGGCTGGTGGGTGGAGACAGAGGCCTGGTGCCCCGGGTGCAGTGGAAGTCTCTGGAAGACCAGGTGGAGGGAGGCCACACAGAGTGATGCCCAGGGTCACAGACCTGTCGGAGCTGCTGTTTGTTAGTTCAAGTCCTGCTCTGAGGTGCTCTGTGTCAGATCTGAGTGACAGGTGAGCTGGGAGTGCTCTGCAATGAGGGCGATATGCACGGTTCCTGTGTTCCCAGCCCTGCCATGGTACCTGCAAGGGTAGCTCTGTATCCTGGGAGGGGCCTGACCACGAGAGCCCCATGGGCTGCAGGGGGACCTGCCCAGGGAACACCATATCCTGGGAGGGTCCTGAACATGAGAGCCCCGTGGGCTGGGTTGGGGTACCTGCCCAGGTGAGCTCCATATCCTGGGATTGGCCTGACCTCGAGAGCCCCATGGGCTGCTGGAGTCCTGGTAAAGGATGTCAGGACAGTCAGTTAAGCCACTGAGGATATACCTCCAGTAGTTCCTAAACCCTACACCCTGCTGGTCATTCTACCAACCACCAGGACATGGTATTCTGTATTAGTCTTCAATGATGCCTTCTTTTGTATTCTATTAGTCCCAGAGTCACAAGAAATTTTGGCTTGTGAGTGGCAGGACTCAACATACAACTAAAACAATACTTCCGGGCCGTGTTGCCCCAAGGGTTCAAAAATTCCCACACCATCTTTGGGGAAAGCTCAGCTAAAGACCTAAAAGTTCTACCTCTGGAAAAGGAAACACTCATTCAATATGCAGACGACATTCTGATCGCCAGCCCTACTAAGGAGACCTCTGAACTACCAAGCCAATAAAGGATACAAGTTGTCCAAGAAAAAGCTCAAATATCACAGACTACGGTGACCTGCCTGGGCTTCATTCTCACAGAAGGTCGGAGAAGCCCATCCCAGGAAAGGGAAGAAACAATTTACAGCCTTACCCATTTCTAAAACTAGAAGACAGCTTAGGGGTTCCTGGGGAGGCCAGGGTTTGCTGCTTCTGGATCCCTAACTACAGTCTACTACCTGGGCCTCTATATGAAACACTGAAAGGAAAAGGTGATGATCCTTTTGAATAGAATGCAGAAGTGGCCTTTCAAGAATGGAAAGAGCAGTCAATTCAGACCCTTGAACAGGAACTCCCTAATTTAGCTAAACCCTTTGACCTTTACATTCCTGGTGAACGGTGAATCGCCATTGGAGTATTAGTGCAAAACCTGGGACCACTTGAAATGGAACAATGCAAGAATGCGATCCAGGTAGGATAAACTACGGTCACCAAGGGGCTTGGCCCACCGCCACATCTGGCCAAGATACTGGCAGTATCCGAAAACCTGGAAATCAGCAGCCCAAAAGGCCACCTCCCTCCTAAGGTGAAAGGACCCCACGTGGTGATCCTAACCACCAAACATGCCCTGAAGTTGCAGGGTTGGCTCCATGGGCACACTGACCTTGAGTGAGGAGGCCCTCCAACTCCAACCTCCATAGAGATAACCGGGGCAAAGGGGCACCATGACGACTCGTGTGAAGGTGTCTGCACGGGCAAATTTAACGCTCATTTCCCACCAGGAAGAGGAATTAACCAAAGGCTCAGCATGCCGTGCCGGAACCAGATTAGGGCCTGAAGCATTCCTGCGGGTTTGCGGCCAGCTCACAAGAAAGCGAGTTGAAGAAAGGAGCTCAGGGGCACTGTAATTCACAAACCTGCAGAGTTATAAATGACAGCTATGGTCTAAAAATATATTGAAGGAAGGCTGCGAAGAGGACTTGAAAGTGGGGCAGAATTTCAGGAAAACGATTTCAGGGGGTAGACTGGAATTGCATTTAAAGCATAGGAAAAGAGGCAGAACGACGACAATGATGCACTTGGCCAAAAAGGGCGTATGCGTTTTTTCCTGAATATATTCAGGAAAAAACGCATACGCCCTTTTTGGCCAACCAAGCAAGCGTGTAAAGGAAATCTGCACTACAATGAAGTCTCACTGCCCCCCGGTCAAAAGGGCCATCTGAAAAAAGTGTAAAATCCAGAAAGGCAGCACAGACCATGGAGAAGAGGGAGCCTTGTCATGCTGATGGGCGGGATGTAAATTGCCAACAACCACTCTGGAGAAGTGTATGGTGTTTCCAGAAACACGTAGGAAACAAAGCAACACAGCCTATGGCACTTCCACTTATGGTCCTATAGCTTAGGGAAATTAAAATCAAAAACACACAGCCACCCCAAAGTTTCGGACGGCTCTGTTTACAAGAACCTCGTCTACGGTACAAGTTAAATATCCAAGAAAGCGAAAAATGGATAAAGAAATTGTGGTACGTACGTACAATGGAATATCACTCACCAATGAAATCTATGTCATCAGGCCCATTGCGGCATAATGAGTGGATTCAGGTACGATGATTCTAAGTGAAATAAGTCACACAGAAAATGAAACATCATAAGATATCACTAATACAAGGAATGTAAACTTGGCTACACATGAACTGAATTACAAAACAGAACAGGGTCTCAAATTTAGAAAACCAACTTATGCTTGCTTAAGGGGAAATGTGAGTTGGGGTGCTGCATAAAACCAGAGATAGAAATTAGCACAGATACCTTTCCATAAGCCAAATATATAATACTCAAGACCTACCCCTTGCTCAACGAAATGGACTAAACACCCCATATTCAAAGCCTAGGAATACACCTGACTGATCAGAATCTTCAAACCCATGGATTTATATGTCTCCATAAGAGAATCAAGCGTGTGTACAGCTGCAAGAATGCAGCAGAGAAAATCCGATAAATCCCATTATCAAAATGAATTACAGAAACAAAACACAATGACAGTGAAATAGAGAGCAATTTTTAAATAATTCATTCAGGGCTTGTGATGCAACCTGGATTTACCACATCTACACCCAGAGCTGAGTGAGACATAAGGTTGGACACTTCGGGCTGATAGCATTGGTGAGGTTCGATGAGCAAGTGCAGACCCTTTGAAGTCATACTGCATGGTACCCATTCCATGGGTCCCAACTCTCCAGGTTTGAGGGATTCTTCCTTCAGCTAAAACATGCATGGAAAACCCAAGTATGGTGCACCATGTGACCGGGAAACGTTTTCAAATGCATCTCAGTTTTCGTCCCCTTTTACTCGGGTTCACCATTCCAGACCCTTTACTAACACTCTCCCCACTTGGTGACTCAGTGCCTTTAACCTCCTGTTTGGCACAGTTTGCAATATCTGCGCAAGATGAACAGGAATAGGGGGAATCAATGAGAGACTAGCTGGAGGTGTCTGCACAGGCAAATTTAACGCTCATTTCCCACCAGGAAGAGGAATTCACCAAAGGCTCAGCATGCCGTGCCGGAACCAGATTAGGGCCTGAAGCAATCATGTGTGTTTGTGGCCAGCTCACAAGAAAGCGAGTTGAAGAAAGGAGCTCAGGGGCACTGTAATTCACAAACCTGCAGAGTTATAAATGACAGCTATCGTCCAAAAATATATTGAAGGAAGGCTGCGAAGAGGACTTGTAAGTGGGCAGAATTGCAAGAAAACGATTTCAGGGGGTAGACTGGAATTGCATTTAAAGCATAGGAAAAGAGGCAGAACGTCGACAATGATGCACTTGGCCAAAAAGGGCGTATGCGTTTTTTCCTGAATATATTCAGGAAAAAACGCATACGCCCTTTTTGGCCAACCATGCAAGCATGTTAAAGAATTATGCACTACAATGAAGTCTCACAGCCCCCTGGTCAAAAGGGCCATCTAAAAAAAGTGTAAAATCCAGAAAGACAGCACAGGCCATGGAGAACAGGGAGCCTTGTTATGCTGATGGGCGGGATGTAAATTGCCAACAGCCACCCTGGAGAAGTGTATGGTGTTTCCTGAAACACCTAAAAATCAAAGCAACGGAGCCTACGGCACTTCCAGTTATGGTCCTATAGCTTAGGGAAATTAAAATCAAAAACACACAGCCACCCCAAATTTTCGGACGGCTCTGTTTACAAGAACCTCATCTACGGTACAAGTTAAATATCCCAGAATGTGAAAAATGGATAAAGAAGTTGTGGTTCGTACGTACAATGGAATATCACTCAGCAATGAAATCTATGTCATCAGGCCCATCACGGCATAATGAGTGGATTCAGCTACAGTGATTCTAAGTGAAATAAGTCACACAGAAAATGAAACATCATAAGATATCACTAATACACGGAATGTAAACTTGGCTACACATGAACTGAATTACAAAACAGAACAGGGACTCAAATTTAGAAAACCAACTTATGCTTGCTTAAGGGCAAAGGTGAGTTGGGGTGCTGCATAAAACCAGAGATTGAAAATAGCACAGATACCGTTCCATAAGCCAAATATGTAATAGTCAAGACCTACTCCTTGTTCAACGACATGGACTCAACACCACATATTCAACGCCTAGGAATATACCTGACTAGTAAGAATCTTAAAACCCGTGGATTTATATTTCTCTGTAGGAGAATCAAGCGTTTGTACAGCGGCATGAACGCAGCAGTGAAAATCCGATAAATCCCATTATCAAACTAAATTACAAAAACAAAACACAATGACAGTGAAAGAGACAGCAATTCTTAAATAATTGATTCAGGGCTTGTGATGAAACCTGGATTTACCACATCTACACCCAGAGCTGGGTGAGGCATAAGGCTGGACACTTCGAACTGATAGCATTGGTGAGGTTCGGTGAGCAAATTCAGACCCTTTTTAGTCATACTGCATGGTACCCATTCCATGGGTCAATAATCTCCAGGTTTAAGGAATTCTTCCTTCAGCTAAAACATGCATGGGAAACCCAGAGTATTGTCCACTGTGAGACTGGGAAACCATTTTAAATGGCTCTCAGGTTTCGTTCCCTGGTACTCGGGTTCACCATTCCAGATGCTTTACTAACCCTCTACCCACTTGGAGAGTCAGTGCCTTTAACCTCCTGTTTGGCACAGTTTGCAATTTCTGCACAAGATGAACAGGAATAGGGAGAACCAATGAGAGACTAGCTGTAGGTGTCTCCACGGGCAAATTGAATGCTCATTTCTCACCAGAAAGAGGAATTTACCAAAGGCTCAGCGTGCCGTGCCGAAACCAGATTACGGCCTGAAGCAATCCTGCGGTTTTGCGGCCAGCTCACAAGAAAGCATGTTGAAGAAAGGAGCTCAGGGACACTGTATTTAACAAACCTGCAGAGTTATTAATGACAGGTATCATACAAAAATATATTGAAGTAAGGCTGCGAGGAGGACTTGAAAGCGGGGCAGTATTCCTGGAATATGATTTCAGGACGTAGACGGGAAGTGCTCTGAAAGCATAGGAGAAGAGGCAGATCCTGGACAATGATGCACTTGGTCAAAATGTGCATATGCGTTTTTTCCAGGGCCCTCATTAAAGAGGGTAGGAGGCTCCCAGAATGCTTTAGTGGCCAACAGAGGGCCCACATCATCAAGGCGACGTGAGCCAGCCAGGCAGGAGTGAGCTCACATCAGAGGGCCCACCTCACAGAAGGGTAAGGAACCCAGCCAGGATCAGACTCTCACCAGAGTGCCCACATCAGCAAGGGGCTGTGAACCAGGCAGGAGTGTCATCACACCCGTGGGGCCATATCATCAAAAGTTGAGGTAACAAGAAAATGTGGCCTCAAACCAGAGGACCCACATCACCATGGGTCTTGGAGCGAGGCAGGCAGGATTAACCTCACAACACATGGCCCATTGTATAAAAAAGGTGAGGAATCCAGCAGTTGGAACATCCCAGCAGGCGGCCCAGAGCACCGAGGCTATGGGATCCAGGCAGTGATGAACTCACAACAGAGGGCCCTCATCATGAAACTGTGAGCAAACCAGCCGTTGTGACCTCAGAGCACAAGGCCCACATCCCCATGGGGAAGGGAACCAAGTAGGAGTGTCATCGCACCAGTGGGCACACATCAGAAAAGGTGGGGAGCCCAGCAGTTAGGGCCTGACACCAGAGGGCTCTCATCACCGAGGAGAGGAGGCTCCCAGCAGGCTCCAACTGCTACCAGTGGGCCGCCGTCGCCAATGCGGGGTGTGCCAGCCAGGCAAGAGTGACCTCAGAGCAGAGGGCCCACCTCACAAAAGTGTGAGGAACCCAAGGAGGATCAGACTCTCACCAGAGGGCCCACATCACCAAGAGAATGGGAACCAGGCTGGAGTGTCCTCACACCAGTGGGACCTCATCAACGAAATGTGAGTGACCCAGCACACGTGGCCTCAAACCAGAGGACACACATCACCAAGGGGCTGGGAGTGAGGCAGGCAGGAGGAGTCTCAAAACAGAGGGCCCATAGAAGAAAAAAGGTGAGGAATCCCGCAGTTGGAACCTCCCAGCAGGCGGCCAGGAGCAGCGAGGCTATGGGATCCAGACCTGACTGAACTCAAAACAGAGGGCCCTCATCATGAAACTGTGAGCAACCCAGGCTTTGGGACCTCAGAGCAGAAGGCCCACATTCCTATGTGGTTGGGAACATGGCATAAGTGTACTCGCACCTCAGGGCACACATCAGAGAATTTTGGGAGCCCAGAAGTTAGGGTCTGACGCCAGAGGGCCCTCATTACCAAGGGGAGGAGACTCCAAGCAGGCACCAACTCCCAACTGAGGGCCCATGTCGACAAGGTGACGTGTGACAGCCAGGCAGGAGTGACCTCACAGCAGAGGGCCTACCTCACAGAAGGGTGAGGAACCCAGCCAGGATAAGACTCTCACCAGAGGGCCCACATCACCAAGGGGATCAGAACCAGGCAGGACTGTCTTCACACCAGGGTGACCACATCATAGAAAGGTGAGGAAACCAGCACATGAGGCCTAAACCAGAGGACCCACATCTCCAAGGGGCTCGGATTGAGGCAGGCATGAGTAGCCTCACAACACAGGGCCAATAGAATAAAAAAGGTGAGGAATCCTGCAGTGGGAACCTCCCAGCAGGCGGCCCAGAGCACCGAGTCTATGTGATCCAGGCTGCAGTGAACTCACAGCAGAGGGCCCACATCATGAAACTGTGAGCAACCCAGCCATTGGGACCTCAGAGCAGAAGGCCCACATCCCCATGGGGATGGGAACCTCGCAGGAGTGTCCTCGCACCACTTAGCACGTATCAGAAAATGTGGGTACCCAGCAGTTAGGGCCTGACGCAAGAGGGCCCTCATCACCGAGGGGAGGAGGCTCCCAGCATGCTCCAACTGCCACAAGAGGGCCGATGTTGCCCAGGCGGGGTGTGCCAGCCAGGCAGGAGTGACCTCACAGCAGAGGGCCCACCTCACAGAAGGGTGAGGAACCCAGCCAGGATCAGACTCTCACCAGAGAGCCCACATCTTCAAGGGGATAGGAACCAGGCAAGAGTGTCCTCACACCAGTGGGGCCACATCATCGAAAGGTGAGGGACCCAGCACACGTGGCCTCAAACCAGAGGACACACATCACCAAGGGGCTGGGAGTGAGGCAGGCAGGAGGAGTCTCAAAACAGAGGGCCCATAGAAGAAAAAAGGTGAGGAATCCCGCAGTTGTAACCTCCCCGCAGGTGGCCAGGAGCAGCGAGGCTATGGGATCCAGGCCGGAGTGAACTCACACCAGAGGGCCCTCATCATGAAACTGAGCAACCCATCGTTGGGACCTCAGAGCAGAAGGCCCACATTCCCATGGTGTTGGGAACCTGGCAGGAGTGTACTCGCACCACAGGGCGCACATCAGAAAATTTTGGGAGGCCAGGAGTTAGGGCCTGACGCCAGAGGGCCCTCATTACCAAGGGGAGGAGACTCGCAGCAGGCACCAACTCCCACGAGAGAGCCGACGTCGTCAAGGCGGGGTGGGCCAGCCAGGCAGGAGTGACCTCAGAGAAGAGGGCCCACCTCTCAGAAGTGTGAGGAACCCAGCCAGGATCAGACTCTCACCGGAGGGTCCACATCACCAAGGGGATGGGAACCAGGCAGGAGTGTCCTCACACCAGTGGGGCCACATCAGCCAAAGGTGAGGAACCCAGCACATGTGGCCTCAAACTACAGGACACACATAACCAAGGGGCTGGGAGTGAGGCAGGTGTCCGGAGGGGCACATTTAACTCTAATTTCCCACCAGGAAGAGGAATTAACCAAAGGCTCAGAGTGCCGTGTCGGACCCTGATTATGGCCTAAAGCAAACCTGCGGTTCTGTGGCCAGCTTTCAAGGAAACGAGTTAAGAAAGGAAATCACGGGCACTGTAATTCACAAACCTGCAGAGATATAAATGACAGCTATTGGCAAAAATATATTGAAGTAAGTCTGCAAAGAGGACTTGAAAACGAGGCAGAATTGCAGGAATCATATTTCAGGAGGTAGATTGGAATTGCATTTAAAGCATGTGAAAAGCGGCAGATCTTTGACACTGATGCACTTGGACAAAAGTGCGTAAACATTTTTTCCTGAATATATTCAGGAAAAAACGCATATGCCCTTTTTGGCCAACCAAGCACTCCAGCAATGGAAATCCGCACTACAATGAAGTCTCGTTTCCCATTCGTCAAAAGGGCCATCTGAAAAAAGTGTAAAAACCAGAAACACAGGACAGGCCATGGAGAACAGGGAGCCTTGTTATGCTGATGGGCGGGATGTAAATTGCCAACAGACACTCTGGAGATGTTTATGGTGTATCCTGAAACATCTGAAAAACAAAGCTACAGAGCCTAGGGTACTTCCACTTTTAGCCCTATAGCTTAGGAAAATTAAAATCAACAAGACACAGCCAGCACAAAATTTAGGGCTGCTGTGTTTACAAGAAACTCGAGTCCAGTACAAATTAAATATCTCAGAAAGAAAAAAATGGATAAAGGAGTTGTGCTACTTACGTACAACGGAATATCACTCAGCAATGAAATCAATGTCATCAGGCCTGTAGCAGCAAATTGAGTGGATTTAAATATGATGATTCTAAGAGAAATACGTCACACAGAGAAAGATAAGTATCATAAGATATCACTAATAGAGGGAGTGTAAACTTGGTTACACATAAACTGAAATACAAAACCGAACAGAGTCTCACATTTAGATAAAAACTTATGCTTGCTTAAGGGGAATGTTGAGTTGGGGTGCTGTATAAAACCAGAGATTGAAATTAGCACACATACCGTTCCATAAGCCAAATATGTACTAGACAAGACCTACTCTTTGCTCAACGAAATAGACTCATCCATGGTGTATCACCTCACACATGTTAGAATGGGCATCATCAGAAAATCTACAAACAACAAATGCTGGAAAGGGTGTGGAGATAAGGAACCCTCTTCCACTATTGTTGGGAATGTAAATTGATACAGTCACTGTGGAGAACATTATGGAGTTTCTTATAAAATTAAGAATAGAATTACCATATGATACAGCAATCCCACTACTGGGCATATACCCAGACAAAACCATAAATCAAAAAGAGACATTCACCGCAATGTTCATTGCATCACTATTTACAATATCCAGGTAATGGAAGCAACCTAAATGCCCACAGACAGACGAATGCATAAAGAAGTGGTACATATATAAAATGGAATATTACTAAGCCATAAAAAGGAATGAAATTGGGTCATTTGTAGAGACGTTGATGGATCTAGAGACTGTCATACAGAGTGAAGTAAGTCAGAAATAGAAAAACAAATCTTGTCTATTAATGCCTATATGTGGAACCTAGACAAATTTTACAGATGAACCGTTTTGCAAGGCAGAAATAGAGCAACAGATGTAGACAACAAACGTATGGACACCAAGGGGGGAAAGCTGTTGGGGGGTGGTGGTGGGAGGAGTTGAGAGATTGGGATTGGCATATATACATTTATATGTATAAAAGAGATAACCAAAAAGAACCTGCTGTATAAAAAAATAAAATAAAATTCAAATTACAAAAAGTAAAACAGAGAAAATATTCTTCCCTTCACATACATGTATTTATATGAATAAATTATTTCCATGCTTATATCTGTAAATACAAAAAAGAGGAATAAAATCTACCTTGAACCAAAAACGAAAAAAAGAAAAAAAAACAGAACCCACCAGTTACACAGAGGAAAACCGTATCAGGGCACTTGCTCCAGTTGTAAGCAATTCTGAAGTTGGTCAGTGGTGGGGAATCATCTCCCATTCAGCCAGCAGGCCCCACGCAACAAGCGTCCTCATTGCAAAGCTGGGGGACCGTGCCGAGGCATCTGTGAGTAAACGTGGGCTGAGCCCCAGGCCAGCTGCTGCTGAAATGTTCCCACCCTTCCCAGGTAAAACACCTGAATATGTACAAGGACTTGAAAGCCTAGAGGAAGGGCCATGGAGCCACATGAGCGACAGCATGCCAGTCGACTTGGTGCCTGCAGGCCAGCCAGGGTGGTCCTGGCCCTGGGTGCTCTTCTGGAAGCTTTCCATTTCCCTGCCTGAGATACCCCTGCTGTCCCGGCCCCCACTGCTTTCTTCCTCACTCACCTCTGCCCAGGGAGAAATTCCAGCGGCACGTATGGGTGACACATCCTCTTCTTTAGCAGGTGGCATCTTGGCAACTGCTGCAGAAAGTCCAGCAGAGCCCCACTCACACCGGGCCACCCACAAAGCCGTGGCCTCTCACTCCCTCCCACCAGTCCAGCCCCAAGACTGCTGACAGGGCAGAGAAAATGGCGTCAGGCACAGCTGCAGGGGCTCTTGCTGCCTGGAGCGGTGTTTATATTGATCTGAACCCAGGCACACCTGGGGAGGGCTGGCCGGCACGGTCAGGCTTCCCAGGCCAGCCAATAATCACCCCTCAGGGGCTCACAGTTGCAGAAACTGGAACTTGCTGAATCGGCCAGGTCCAAGGAACAGGTGTGGGCTCCTGAGAGTCAGGATAGACAAGGGGCTGCAGCTCTGGCTTGTTTTCTAATTATATTATCTGGCCCATGAGTGGGAGACAACTTCAAGAAAACCCTCTCCTAATGAGAGGAACCCAGGAGTCAGGGAGAGGAGGGGTGGCTGGTGGGTGGAGACAGAGGCCTGGTGCCCCGGGTGCAGTGGAAGTCTCTGGAAGACCAGGTGGAGGGAGGCCACACAGAGTGATGCCCAGGGTCACAGACCTGTCGGAGCTGCTGTTTGTTAGTTCAAGTCCTGCTCTGAGGTGCTCTGTGTCAGATCTGAGTGACAGGTGAGCTGGGAGTGCTCTGCAATGAGGGCGATATGCACGGTTCCTGTGTTCCCAGCCCTGCCATGGTACCTGCAAGGGTAGCTCTGTATCCTGGGAGGGGCCTGACCACGAGAGCCCCATGGGCTGCAGGGGGACCTGCACAGGGAACACCATATCCTGGGAGGGTCCTGAACATGAGAGCCCTGTGGGCTTGGGTGGGGTACCTGCCCAGGTGAGCTCCATATCCTGGGATTGGCCTGACCTCGAGAGCCCCATGGGCTGCTGGAGTCCTGGTAAAGGATGTCAGGACAGTCAGTTAAGCCACTGAGGATATACCTCCAGTAGTTCCTAAACCCTACACCCTGCTGGTCATTCTACCAACCACCAGGACATGGTATTCTGTATTAGTCTTCAATGATGCCTTCTTTTGTATTCTATTAGTCCCAGCGTCACAAGAAATTTTGGCTTGTGAGTGGCAGGACTCAACATACAACTAAAACAATACTTCCAGGCCGTGTTGTCCCAAGGGTTCAAAAATTCCCACACCATCTTTGGGGAAAGCTCAGCTAAAGACCTAAAAGTTCTACCTCTGGAAAAGGAAACACTCCTTCAATATGCAGACGACATTCTGATCGCCAGCCCTACTAAGGAGACCTCTGAACTACGAAGCCAATAAAGGATACAAGTTGTCCAAGAAAAAGCTCAAATATCACAGACTACGGTGACCTGCCTGGGCTTCATTCTCACAGAAGGTCGGAGAAGCCCATCCCAGGAAAGGGAAGAAACAATTTACAGCCTTACCCATTTCTAAAACTAGAAGACAGCTTAGGGGTTCCTGGGGAGGCCAGGGTTTGCTGCTTCTGGATCCCTAACTACAGTCTACTAGCTCGGCCTCTATATGAAACACTGAAAGGAAAAGGTGATGATCCTTTTGAATAGAATGCAGAAGTGGCCTTTCAAGAATGGAAAGAGCAGTCAATTCAGACCCTTGAACAGGAACTCCCTAATTTAGCTAAACCCTTTGACCTTTACATTCCTGGTGAACGGTGAATCGCCATTGGAGTATTAGTGCAAAACCTGGGACCACTTGAAATGGAACAATGCAAGAATGCGATCCAGGTAGGATAAACTACGGTCACCAAGGGGCTTGGCCCACCGCTACATCTGGCCAAGATACTGGCAGTATCTGAAAACCTGGAAATCAGCAGCCCAAAAGGCCACCTCCCTCCTAAGGTAAAAGGACCCCACGTGGTGATCCTAACCACCAAACATGCCCTGAAGTTGCAGGGTTGGCTCCGTGGGCACACTGACCTTGAGTGAGGAGGCCCTCCAACTCCAACCTCCATAGAGATAACCGGGGCAAAGGGGCACCATGACGACTCGTGTGAAGGTGTCTGCACGGGCAAATTTAACGCTCATTTCCCACCAGGAAGAGGAATTAACCAAAGGCTCAGCATGCCGTGCCGGAACCAGATTAGGGCCTGAAGCATTCCTGCGGGTTTGCGGCCAGCTCACAAGAAAGCGAGTTGAAGAAAGGAGCTCAGGGACACTGTAATTCACAAACCTGCAGAGTTATAAATGACAGCTATGGTCTAAAAATATATTGAAGGAAGGCTGCGAAGAGGACTTGAAAGTGGGGCAGAATTTCAGGAAAACGATTTCAGGGGGTAGACTGGAATTGCATTTAAAGCATAGGAAAAGAGGCAGAACGACGACAATGATGCACTTGGCCAAAAAGGGTGTATGCGTTTTTTCCTGAATATATTCAGGAAAAAACGCATACGCCCTTTTTGGCCAACCAAGCAAGCGTGTAAAGGAAATCTGCACTACAATGAAGTCTCACTGCCCCCCGGTCAAAAGGGCCATCTGAAAAAAGTGTAAAATCCAGAAAGGCAGCACAGACCATGGAGAAGAGGGAGCCTTGTCATGCTGATGGGCGGGATGTAAATTGCCAACAACCACTCTGGAGAAGTGTATGGTGTTTCCAGAAACACGTAGGAAACAAAGCAACACAGCCTATGGCACTTCCACTTATGGTCCTATAGCTTAGGGAAATTAAAATCAAAAACACACAGCCACCCCAAAGTTTCGGACGGCTCTGTTTACAAGAACCTCGTCTACGGTACAAGTTAAATATCCAAGAAAGCGAAAAATGGATAAAGAAATTGTGGTACGTACGTACAATGGAATATCACTCACCAATGAAATCTATGTCATCAGGCCCATTGCGGCATAATGAGTGGATTCAGGTACGATGATTCTAAGTGAAATAAGTCACACAAAAAATGAAACATCATAAGATATCACTAATACAAGGAATGTAAACTTGGCTACACATGAACTGAATTACAAAACAGAACAGGGTCTCAAATTTAGAAAACCAACTTATGCTTGCTTAAGGGGAAATGTGAGTTGGGGTGCTGCATAAAACCAGAGATAGAAATTAGCACAGATACCTTTCCATAAGCCAAATATATAATACTCAAGACCTACCCCTTGCTCAACGAAATGGACTAAACACCCCATATTCAAAGCCTAGGAATACACCTGACTGAT
This sequence comes from Delphinapterus leucas, assembly GCF_059928025.1. NCBI lineage: Eukaryota > Metazoa > Chordata > Mammalia > Artiodactyla > Monodontidae > Delphinapterus > Delphinapterus leucas. The sequence goes on from NW_028322267.1 coordinate 1,162,443, forward strand.
CAGAATCTTCAAACCCATGGATTTATATGTCTCCATAAGAGAATCAAGCGTGTGTACAGCTGCAAGAATGCAGCAGAGAAAATCCGATAAATCCCATTATCAAAATGAATTACAGAAACAAAACACAATGACAGTGAAATAGAGAGCAATTTTTAAATAATTCATTCAGGGCTTGTGATGCAACCTGGATTTACCACATCTACACCCAGAGCTGAGTGAGACATAAGGTTGGACACTTCGGGCTGATAGCATTGGTGAGGTTCGATGAGCAAGTGCAGACCCTTTGAAGTCATACTGCATGGTACCCATTCCATGGGTCCCAACTCTCCAGGTTTGAGGGATTCTTCCTTCAGCTAAAACATGCATGGAAAACCCAAGTATGGTGCACCATGTGACCGGGAAACGTTTTCAAATGCATCTCAGTTTTCGTCCCCTTTTACTCGGGTTCACCATTCCAGACCCTTTACTAACACTCTCCCCACTTGGTGACTCAGTGCCTTTAACCTCCTGTTTGGCACAGTTTGCAATATCTGCGCAAGATGAACAGGAATAGGGGGAATCAATGAGAGACTAGCTGGAGGTGTCTGCACAGGCAAATTTAACGCTCATTTCCCACCAGGAAGAGGAATTCACCAAAGGCTCAGCATGCCGTGCCGGAACCAGATTAGGGCCTGAAGCAATCATGTGTGTTTGCGGCCAGCTCACAAGAAAGCGAGTTGAAGAAAGGAGCTCAGGGGCACTGTAATTCACAAACCTGCAGAGTTATAAATGACAGCTATCGTCCAAAAATATATTGAAGGAAGGCTGCGAAGAGGACTTGTAAGTGGGCAGAATTGCAAGAAAACGATTTCAGGGGGTAGACTGGAATTGCATTTAAAGCATAGGAAAAGAGGCAGAACGTCGACAATGATGCACTTGGCCAAAAAGGGCGTATGCGTTTTTTCCTGAATATATTCAGGAAAAAACGCATACGCCCTTTTTGGCCAACCATGCAAGCATGTTAAAGAATTATGCACTACAATGAAGTCTCACAGCCCCCTGGTCAAAAGGGCCATCTAAAAAAAGTGTAAAATCCAGAAAGACAGCACAGGCCATGGAGAACAGGGAGCCTTGTTATGCTGATGGGCGGGATGTAAATTGCCAACAGCCACCCTGGAGAAGTGTATGGTGTTTCCTGAAACACCTAAAAATCAAAGCAACGGAGCCTACGGCACTTCCAGTTATGGTCCTATAGCTTAGGGAAATTAAAATCAAAAACACACAGCCACCCCAAATTTTCGGACGGCTCTGTTTACAAGAACCTCATCTACGGTACAAGTTAAATATCCCAGAATGTGAAAAATGGATAAAGAAGTTGTGGTTCGTACGTACAATGGAATATCACTCAGCAATGAAATCTATGTCATCAGGCCCATCACGGCATAATGAGTGGATTCAGCTACAGTGATTCTAAGTGAAATAAGTCACACAGAAAATGAAACATCATAAGATATCACTAATACACGGAATGTAAACTTGGCTACACATGAACTGAATTACAAAACAGAACAGGGACTCAAATTTAGAAAACCAACTTATGCTTGCTTAAGGGCAAAGGTGAGTTGGGGTGCTGCATAAAACCAGAGATTGAAAATAGCACAGATACCGTTCCATAAGCCAAATATGTAATAGTCAAGACCTACTCCTTGTTCAACGACATGGACTCAACACCACATATTCAACGCCTAGGAATATACCTGACTAGTAAGAATCTTAAAACCCGTGGATTTATATTTCTCTGTAGGAGAATCAAGCGTTTGTACAGCGGCATGAACGCAGCAGTGAAAATCCGATAAATCCCATTATCAAACTAAATTACAAAAACAAAACACAATGACAGTGAAAGAGACAGCAATTCTTAAATAATTGATTCAGGGCTTGTGATGAAACCTGGATTTACCACATCTACACCCAGAGCTGGGTGAGGCATAAGGCTGGACACTTCGAACTGATAGCATTGGTGAGGTTCGGTGAGCAAATTCAGACCCTTTTTAGTCATACTGCATGGTACCCATTCCATGGGTCAATAATCTCCAGGTTTAAGGAATTCTTCCTTCAGCTAAAACATGCATGGGAAACCCAGAGTATTGTCCACTGTGAGACTGGGAAACCATTTTAAATGGCTCTCAGGTTTCGTTCCCTGGTACTCGGGTTCACCATTCCAGATGCTTTACTAACCCTCTACCCACTTGGAGAGTCAGTGCCTTTAACCTCCTGTTTGGCACAGTTTGCAATTTCTGCACAAGATGAACAGGAATAGGGAGAACCAATGAGAGACTAGCTGTAGGTGTCTCCACGGGCAAATTGAATGCTCATTTCTCACCAGAAAGAGGAATTTACCAAAGGCTCAGCGTGCCGTGCCGAAACCAGATTACGGCCTGAAGCAATCTTGCGGTTTTGCGGCCAGCTCACAAGAAAGCATGTTGAAGAAAGGAGCTCAGGGACACTGTATTTAACAAACCTGCAGAGTTATTAATGACAGGTATCATACAAAAATATATTGAAGTAAGGCTGCGAGGAGGACTTGAAAGCGGGGCAGTATTCCTGGAATATGATTTCAGGACGTAGACGGGAAGTGCTCTGAAAGCATAGGAGAAGAGGCAGATCCTGGACAATGATGCACTTGGTCAAAATGTGCATATGCGTTTTTTCCAGGGCCCTCATTAAAGAGGGTAGGAGGCTCCCAGAATGCTTTAGTGGCCAACAGAGGGCCCACATCATCAAGGCGACGTGAGCCAGCCAGGCAGGAGTGACCTCACATCAGAGGGCCCACCTCACAGAAGGGTAAGGAACCCAGCCAGGATCAGACTCTCACCAGAGTGCCCACATCAGCAAGGGGCTGTGAACCAGGCAGGAGTGTCATCACACCCGTGGGGCCATATCATCAAAAGTTGAGGTAACAAGAAAATGTGGCCTCAAACCAGAGGACCCACATCACCATGGGTCTTGGAGCGAGGCAGGCAGGATTAACCTCACAACACATGGCCCATTGTATAAAAAAGGTGAGGAATCCAGCAGTTGGAACATCCCAGCAGGCGGCCCAGAGCACCGAGGCTATGGGATCCAGGCAGTGATGAACTCACAACAGAGGGCCCTCATCATGAAACTGTGAGCAAACCAGCCGTTGTGACCTCAGAGCACAAGGCCCACATCCCCATGGGGAAGGGAACCAAGTAGGAGTGTCATCGCACCAGTGGGCACACATCAGAAAAGGTGGGGAGCCCAGCAGTTAGGGCCTGACACCAGAGGGCTCTCATCACCGAGGAGAGGAGGCTCCCAGCAGGCTCCAACTGCTACCAGTGGGCCGCCGTCGCCAATGCGGGGTGTGCCAGCCAGGCAAGAGTGACCTCAGGGCAGAGGGCCCACCTCACAAAAGTGTGAGGAACCCAAGGAGGATCAGACTCTCACCAGAGGGCCCACATCACCAAGAGAATGGGAACCAGGCTGGAGTGTCCTCACACCAGTGGGACCTCATCAACGAAATGTGAGTGACCCAGCACACGTGGCCTCAAACCAGAGGACACACATCACCAAGGGGCTGGGAGTGAGGCAGGCAGGAGGAGTCTCAAAACAGAGGGCCCATAGAAGAAAAAAGGTGAGGAATCCCGCAGTTGGAACCTCCCAGCAGGCGGCCAGGAGCAGCGAGGCTATGGGATCCAGACCTGACTGAACTCAAAACAGAGGGCCCTCATCATGAAACTGTGAGCAACCCAGGCTTTGGGACCTCAGAGCAGAAGGCCCACATTCCTATGTGGTTGGGAACATGGCATAAGTGTACTCGCACCTCAGGGCACACATCAGAGAATTTTGGGAGCCCAGAAGTTAGGGTCTGACGCCAGAGGGCCCTCATTACCAAGGGGAGGAGACTCCAAGCAGGCACCAACTCCCAACTGAGGGCCCATGTCGACAAGGTGATGTGTGACAGCCAGGCAGGAGTGACCTCACAGCAGAGGGCCTACCTCACAGAAGGGTGAGGAACCCAGCCAGGATAAGACTCTCACCAGAGGGCCCACATCACCAAGGGGATCAGAACCAGGCAGGACTGTCTTCACACCAGGGTGACCACATCATAGAAAGGTGAGGAAACCAGCACATGAGGCCTAAACCAGAGGACCCACATCTCCAAGGGGCTCGGATTGAGGCAGGCATGAGTAGCCTCACAACACAGGGCCAATAGAATAAAAAAGGTGAGGAATCCTGCAGTGGGAACCTCCCAGCAGGCGGCCCAGAGCACCGAGTCTATGTGATCCAGGCTGCAGTGAACTCACAGCAGAGGGCCCACATCATGAAACTGTGAGCAACCCAGCCATTGGGACCTCAGAGCAGAAGGCCCACATCCCCATGGGGATGGGAACCTCGCAGGAGTGTCCTCGCACCACTTAGCACGTATCAGAAAATGTGGGTACCCAGCAGTTAGGGCCTGACGCAAGAGGGCCCTCATCACCGAGGGGAGGAGGCTCCCAGCATGCTCCAACTGCCACAAGAGGGCCGATGTTGCCCAGGCGGGGTGTGCCAGCCAGGCAGGAGTGACCTCACAGCAGAGGGCCCACCTCACAGAAGGGTGAGGAACCCAGCCAGGATCAGACTCTCACCAGAGAGCCCACATCTTCAAGGGGATAGGAACCAGGCAAGAGTGTCCTCACACCAGTGGGGCCACATCATCGAAAGGTGAGGGACCCAGCACACGTGGCCTCAAACCAGAGGACACACATCACCAAGGGGCTGGGAGTGAGGCAGGCAGGAGGAGTCTCAAAACAGAGGGCCCATAGAAGAAAAAAGGTGAGGAATCCCGCAGTTGTAACCTCCCCGCAGGTGGCCAGGAGCAGCGAGGCTATGGGATCCAGGCCGGAGTGAACTCACACCAGAGGGCCCTCATCATGAAACTGAGCAACCCATCGTTGGGACCTCAGAGCAGAAGGCCCACATTCCCATGGTGTTGGGAACCTGGCAGGAGTGTACTCGCACCACAGGGCGCACATCAGAAAATTTTGGGAGGCCAGGAGTTAGGGCCTGACGCCAGAGGGCCCTCATTACCAAGGGGAGGAGACTCGCAGCAGGCACCAACTCCCACGAGAGAGCCGACGTCGTCAAGGCGGGGTGGGCCAGCCAGGCAGGAGTGACCTCAGAGAAGAGGGCCCACCTCTCAGAAGTGTGAGGAACCCAGCCAGGATCAGACTCTCACCGGAGGGTCCACATCACCAAGGGGATGGGAACCAGGCAGGAGTGTCCTCACACCAGTGGGGCCACATCAGCCAAAGGTGAGGAACCCAGCACATGTGGCCTCAAACTACAGGACACACATAACAAAGAGGCTGGGAGTGAGGCAGGTGTCCGGAGGGGCACATTTAACTCTAATTTCCCACCAGGAAGAGGAATTAACCAAAGGCTCAGAGTGCCGTGTCGGACCCTGATTATGGCCTAAAGCAAACCTGCGGTTCTGTGGCCAGCTTTCAAGGAAACGAGTTAAGAAAGGAAATCACGGGCACTGTAATTCACAAACCTGCAGAGATATAAATGACAGCTATTGGCAAAAATATATTGAAGTAAGTCTGCAAAGAGGACTTGAAAACGAGACAGAATTGCAGGAATCATATTTCAGGAGGTAGATTGGAATTGCATTTAAAGCATGTGAAAAGCGGCAGATCTTTGACACTGATGCACTTGGACAAAAGTGCGTAAACATTTTTTCCTGAATATATTCAGGAAAAAACGCATATGCCCTTTTTGGCCAACCAAGCACTCCAGCAATGGAAATCCGCACTACAATGAAGTCTCATTTCCCATTCGTCAAAAGGGCCATCTGAAAAAAGTGTAAAAACCAGAAACACAGGACAGGCCATGGAGAACAGGGAGCCTTGTTATGCTGATGGGCGGGATGTAAATTGCCAACAGACACTCTGGAGATGTTTATGGTGTATCCTGAAACATCTGAAAAACAAAGCTACAGAGCCTAGGGTACTTCCACTTTTAGCCCTATAGCTTAGGAAAATTAAAATCAACAAGACACAGCCAGCACAAAATTTAGGGCTGCTGTGTTTACAAGAAACTCGAGTCCAGTACAAATTAAATATCCCAGAAAGAAAAAAATGGATAAAGGAGTTGTGCTACTTACGTACAACGGAATATCACTCAGCAATGAAATCAATGTCATCAGGCCTGTAGCAGCAAATTGAGTGGATTTAAATATGATGATTCTAAGAGAAATACGTCACACAGAGAAAGATAAGTATCATAAGATATCACTAATAGAGGGAGTGTAAACTTGGCTACACATAAACTGAAATACAAAACCGAACAGAGTCTCACATTTAGATAAAAACTTATGCTTGCTTAAGGGGAATGTTGAGTTGGGGTGCTGTATAAAACCAGAGATTGAAATTAGCACACATACCGTTCCATAAGCCAAATATGTACTAGACAAGACCTACTCTTTGCTCAACGAAATAGACTCATCCATGGTGTATCACCTCACACATGTTAGAATGGGCATCATCAGAAAATCTACAAACAACAAATGCTGGAAAGGGTGTGGAGATAAGGAACCCTCTTCCACTATTGTTGGGAATGTAAATTGATACAGTCACTGTGGAGAACATTATGGAGTTTCTTATAAAATTAAGAATAGAATTACCATATGATACAGCAATCCCACTACTGGGCATATACCCAGACAAAACCATAAATCAAAAAGAGACATTCACCGCAATGTTCATTGCATCACTATTTACAATATCCAGGTAATGGAAGCAACCTAAATGCCCACAGACAGACGAATGCATAAAGAAGTGGTACATATATAAAATGGAATATTACTAAGCCATAAAAAGGAATGAAATTGGGTCATTTGTAGAGACGTTGATGGATCTAGAGACTGTCATACAGAGTGAAGTAAGTCAGAAATAGAAAAACAAATCTTGTATATTAATGCCTATATGTGGAACCTAGACAAATTTTACAGATGAACCGTTTTGCAAGGCAGAAATAGAGCAACAGATGTAGACAACAAACGTATGGACACCAAGGGGGGAAAGCTGTTGGGGGGTGGTGGTGGGAGGAGTTGAGAGATTGGGATTGGCATATATACATTTATATGTATAAAAGAGATAACCAAAAAGAACCTGCTGTATAAATATAAAATAAAATTCAAATTACAAAAAGTAAAACAGAGAAAATATTCTTCCCTTCACATACATGTATTTATATGAATAAATTATTTCCATGCTTATATCTGTAAATACAAAAAAGAGGAATAAAATCTACCTTGATCCAAAAACGAAAAAAAGAAAAAAAAACAGAACCCACCAGTTACACAGAGGAAAACCGTATCAGGGCACTTGCTCCAGTTGTAAGCAATTCTGAAGTTGGTCAGTGGTGGGGAATCATCTCCCATTCAGCCAGCAGGCCCCACGCAACAAGCGTCCTCATTGCAAAGCTGGGGGACCGTGCCGAGGCATCTGTGAGTAAACGTGGGCTGAGCCCCAGGCCAGCTGCTGCTGAAATGTTCCCACCCTTCCCAGGTAAAACACCTGAATATGTACAAGGACTTGAAAGCCTAGAGGAAGGGCCATGGAGCCACATGAGCGACAGCATGCCAGTCGACTTGGTGCCTGCAGGCCAGCCAGGGTGGTCCTGGCCCTGGGTGCTCTTCTGGAAGCTTTCCATTTCCCTGCCTGAGATACCCCTGCTGTCCCGGCCCCCACTGCTTTCTTCCTCACTCACCTCTGCCCAGGGAGAAATTCCAGCGGCACGTATGGGTGACACATCCTCTTCTTTAGCAGGTGGCATCTTGGCAACTGCTGCAGAAAGTCCAGCAGAGCCCCACTCACACTGGTCCACCCACAAAGCCGTGGCCTCTCACTCCCTCCCACCAGTCCAGCCCCAAGACTGCTGACAGGGCAGAGAAAATGGCGTCAGGCACAGCTGCAGGGGCTCTTGCTGCCTGGAGCGGTGTTTATATTGATCTGAACCCAGGCACACCTGGGGAGGGCTGGCCGGCACGGTCAGGCTTCCCAGGCCAGCCAATAATCACCCCTCAGGGGCTCACAGTTGCAGAAACTGGAACTTGCTGAATCGGCCAGGTCCAAGGAACAGGTGTGGGCTCCTGAGAGTCAGGATAGACAAGGGGCTGCAGCTCTGGCTTGTTTTCTAATTATATTATCTGGCCCATGAGTGGGAGACAACTTCAAGAAAACCCTCTCCTAATGAGAGGAACCCAGGAGTCAGGGAGAGGAGGGGTGGCTGGTGGGTGGAGACAGAGGCCTGGTGCCCCGGGTGCAGTGGAAGTCTCTGGAAGACCAGGTGGAGGGAGGCCACACAGAGTGATGCCCAGGGTCACAGACCTGTCGGAGCTGCTGTTTGTTAGTTCAAGTCCTGCTCTGAGGTGCTCTGTGTCAGATCTGAGTGACAGGTGAGCTGGGAGTGCTCTGCAATGAGGGCGATATGCACGGTTCCTGTGTTCCCAGCCCTGCCATGGTACCTGCAAGGGTAGCTCTGTATCCTGGGAGGGGCCTGACCACGAGAGCCCCATGGGCTGCAGGGGGACCTGCACAGGGAACACCATATCCTGGGAGGGTCCTGAACATGAGAGCCCTGTGGGCTGGGGTGGGGTACCTGCCCAGGTGAGCTCCATATCCTGGGATTGGCCTGACCTCGAGAGCCCCATGGGCTGCTGGAGTCCTGGTAAAGGATGTCAGGACAGTCAGTTAAGCCACTGAGGATATACCTCCAGTAGTTCCTAAACCCTACACCCTGCTGGTCATTCTACCAACCACCAGGACATGGTATTCTGTATTAGTCTTCAATGATGCCTTCTTTTGTATTCTATTAGTCCCAGAGTCACAAGAAATTTTGGCTTGTGAGTGGCAGGACTCAACATACAACTAAAACAATACTTCCAGGCCGTGTTGTCCCAAGGGTTCAAAAATTCCCACACCATCTTTGGGGAAAGCTCAGCTAAAGACCTAAAAGTTCTACCTCTGGAAAAGGAAACACTCCTTCAATATGCAGATGACATTCTGATCGCCAGCCCTACTAAGGAGACCTCTGAACTACGAAGCCAATAAAGGATACAAGTTGTCCAAGAAAAAGCTCAAATATCACAGACTACGGTGACCTGCCTGGGCTTCATTCTCACAGAAGGTCGGAGAAGCCCATCCCAGGAAAGGGAAGAAACAATTTACAGCCTTACCCATTTCTAAAACTAGAAGACAGCTTAAGGGTTCCTGGGGAGGCCAGGGTTTGCTGCTTCTGGATCCCTAACTACAGTCTACTAGCTCGGCCTCTATATGAAACACTGAAAGGAAAAGGTGATGATCCTTTTGAATAGAATGCAGAAGTGGCCTTTCAAGAATGGAAAGAGCAGTCAATTCAGACCCTTGCACAGGAACTCCCTAATTTAGCTAAACCCTTTGACCTTTACATTCCTGGTGAACGGTGAATCGCCATTGGAGTATTAGTGCAAAACCTGGGACCACTTGAAATGGAACAATGCAAGAATGCGATCCAGGTAGGATAAACTACGGTCACCAAGGGGCTTGGCCCACCGCCACATCTGGCCAAGATACTGGCAGTATCTGAAAACCTGGAAATCAGCAGCCCAAAAGGCCACCTCCCTCCTAAGGTGAAAGGACCCCACGTGGTGATCCTAACCACCAAACATGCCCTGAAGTTGCAGGGTTGGCTCCGTGGGCACACTGACCTTGAGTGAGGAGGCCCTCCAACTCCAACCTCCATAGAGATAACTGGGGCAAAGGGGCACCATGACGACTCGTGTGAAGGTGTCTGCACGGGCAAATTTAACGCTCATTTCCCACCAGGAAGAGGAATTAACCAAAGGCTCAGCATGCCGTGCCGGAACCAGATTAGGGCCTGAAGCATTCCTGTGGGTTTGCGGCCAGCTCACAAGAAAGCGAGTTGAAGAAAGGAGCTCAGGGACACTGTAATTCACAAACCTGCAGAGTTATAAATGACAGCTATGGTCTAAAAATATATTGAAGGAAGGCTGCGAAGAGGACTTGAAAGTGGGGCAGAATTTCAGGAAAACGATTTCAGGGGGTAGACTGGAATTGCATTTAAAGCATAGGAAAAGAGGCAGAACGACGACAATGATGCACTTGGCCAAAAAGGGCGTATGCGTTTTTTCCTGAATATATTCAGGAAAAAACGCATACGCCCTTTTTGGCCAACCAAGCAAGCGTGTAAAGGAAATCTGCACTACAATGAAGTCTCACTGCCCCCCGGTCAAAAGGGCCATCTGAAAAAAGTGTAAAATCCAGAAAGGCAGCACAGACCATGGAGAAGAGGGAGCCTTGTCATGCTGATGGGCGGGATGTAAATTGCCAACAACCACTCTGGAGAAGTGTATGGTGTTTCCAGAAACACGTAGGAAACAAAGCAACACAGCCTATGGCACTTCCACTTATGGTCCTATAGCTTAGGGAAATTAAAATCAAAAACACACAGCCACCCCAAAGGTTCGGACGGCTCTGTTTACAAGAACCTCGTCTACGGTACAAGTTAAATATCCAAGAAAGCGAAAAATGGATAAAGAAATTGTGGTACGTACGTACAATGGAATATCACTCACCAATGAAATCTATGTCATCAGGCCCATTGCGGCATAATGAGTGGATTCAGGTACGATGATTCTAAGTGAAATAAGTCACACAGAAAATGAAACATCATAAGATATCACTAATACAAGGAATGTAAACTTGGCTACACATGAACTGAATTACAAAACAGAACAGGGTCTCAAATTTAGAAAACCAACTTATGCTTGCTTAAGGGGAAATGTGAGTTGGGGTGCTGCATAAAACCAGAGATAGAAATTAGCACAGATACCTTTCCATAAGCCAAATATATAATACTCAAGACCTACCCCTTGCTCAACGAAATGGACTAAACACCCCGTATTCAAAGCCTAGGAATACACCTGACTGATCAGAATCTTCAAACCCATGGATTTATATGTCTCCATAAGAGAATCAAGCGTGTGTACAGCTGCAAGAATGCAGCAGAGAAAATCCGATAAATCCCATTATCAAAATGAATTACAGAAACAAAACACAATGACAGTGAAATAGAGAGCAATTTTTAAATAATTCATTCAGGGCTTGTGATGCAACCTGGATTTACCACATCTACACCCAGAGCTGAGTGAGACATAAGGTTGGACACTTCGGGCTGATAGCATTGGTGAGGTTCGATGAGCAAGTGCAGACCCTTTGAAGTCATACTGCATGGTACCCATTCCATGGGTCCCAACTCTCCAGGTTTGAGGGATTCTTCCTTCAGCTAAAACATGCATGGAAAACCCAAGTATGGTGCACCATGTGACCGGGAAACGTTTTCAAATGCATCTCAGTTTTCGTCCCCTTTTACTCGGGTTCACCATTCCAGACCCTTTACTAACACTCTCCCCACTTGGTGACTCAGTGCCTTTAACCTCCTGTTTGGCACAGTTTGCAATATCTGCGCAAGATGAACAGGAATAGGGGGAATCAATGAGAGACTAGCTGGAGGTGTCTGCACAGGCAAATTTAACGCTCATTTCCCACCAGGAAGAGGAATTCACCAAAGGCTCAGCATGCCGTGCTGGAACCAGATTAGGGCCTGAAGCAATCATGTGTGTTTGCGGCCAGCTCACAAGAAAGCGAGTTGAAGAAAGGAGCTCAGGGGCACTGTAATTCACAAACCTGCAGAGTTATAAATGACAGCTATCGTCCAAAAATATATTGAAGGAAGGCTGCGAAGAGGACTTGTAAGTGGGCAGAATTGCAAGAAAACGATTTCAGGGGGTAGACTGGAATTGCATTTAAAGCATAGGAAAAGAGGCAGAACGTCGACAATGATGCACTTGGCCAAAAAGGGCGTATGCGTTTTTTCCTGAGGAAAAAACGCATACGCCCTTTTTGGCCAACCATGCAAGCATGTTAAAGAATTATGCCCTACAATGAAGTCTCACAGCCCCCTGGTCAAAAGGGCCATCTAAAAAAAGTGTAAAATCCAGAAAGACAGCACAGGCCATGGAGAACAGGGAGCCTTGTTATGCTGATGGGCGGGATGTAAATTGCCAACAGCCACCCTGGAGAAGTGTATGGTGTTTCCTGAAACACCTAAAAATCAAAGCAACGGAGCCTACGGCACTTCCAGTTATGGTCCTATAGCTTAGGGAAATTAAAATCAAAAACACACAGCCACCCCAAATTTTCGGACGGCTCTGTTTACAAGAACCTCATCTACGGTACAAGTTAAATATCCCAGAATGTGAAAAATGGATAAAGAAGTTGTGGTTCGTACGTACAATGGAATATCACTCAGCAATGAAATCTATGTCATCAGGCCCATCACGGCATAATGAGTGGATTCAGCTACAGTGATTCTAAGTGAAATAAGTCACACAGAAAATGAAACATCATAAGATATCACTAATACACGGAATGTAAACTTGGCTACACATGAACTGAATTACAAAACAGAACAGGGACTCAAATTTAGAAAACCAACTTATGCTTGCTTAAGGGCAAAGGTGAGTTGGGGTGCTGCATAAAACCAGAGATTGAAAATAGCACAGATACCGTTCCATAAGCCAAATATGTAATAGTCAAGACCTACTCCTTGTTCAACGACATGGACTCAACACCACATATTCAACGCCTAGGAATATACCTGACTAGTAAGAATCTTAAAACCCGTGGATTTATATTTCTCTGTAGGAGAATCAAGCGTTTGTACAGCGGCATGAACGCAGCAGTGAAAATCCGATAAATCCCATTATCAAACTAAATTACAAAAACAAAACACAATGACAGTGAAAGAGACAGCAATTCTTAAATAATTGATTCAGGGCTTGTGATGAAACCTGGATTTACCACATCTACACCCAGAGCTGGGTGAGGCATAAGGCTGGACACTTCGAACTGATAGCATTGGTGAGGTTCGGTGAGCAAATTCAGACCCTTTTTAGTCATACTGCATCGTACCCATTCCATGGGTCAATAATCTCCAGGTTTAAGGAATTCTTCCTTCAGCTAAAACATGCATGGGAAACCCAGAGTATTGTCCACTGTGAGACTGGGAAACCATTTTAAATGGCTCTCAGGTTTCGTTCCCTGGTACTCGGGTTCACCATTCCAGATGCTTTACTAACCCTCTACCCACTTGGAGAGTCAGTGCCTTTAACCTCCTGTTTGGCACAGTTTGCAATTTCTGCACAAGATGAACAGGAATAGGGAGAACCAATGAGAGACTAGCTGTAGGTGTCTCCACGGGCAAATTGAATGCTCATTTCTCACCAGAAAGAGGAATTTACCAAAGGCTCAGCGTGCCGTGCCGAAACCAGATTACGGCCTGAAGCAATCCTGCGGTTTTGCGGCCAGCTCACAAGAAAGCGTGTTGAAGAAAGGAGCTCAGGGACACTGTATTTAACAAACCTGCAGAGTTATTAATGACAGGTATCATACAAAAATATATTGAAGTAAGGCTGCGAGGAGGACTTGAAAGCGGGGCAGTATTCCTGGAATATGATTTCAGGACGTAGACGGGAAGTGCTCTGAAAGCATAGGAGAAGAGGCAGATCCTGGACAATGATGCACTTGGTCAAAATGTGCATATGCGTTTTTTCCAGGGCCCTCATTAAAGAGGGTAGGAGGCTCCCAGAATGCTTTAGTGGCCTACAGAGGGCCTACATCATCAAGGTGACGTGAGCCAGCCAGGCAGGAGTGACCTCACATCAGAGGGCCCACCTCACAGAAGGGTAAGGAACCCAGCCAGGATCAGACTCTCACCAGAGTGCCCACATCAGCAAGGGGCTGTGAACCAGGCAGGAGTGTCATCACACCCGTGGGGCCATATCATCAAAAGTTGAGGTAACAAGAAAATGTGGCCTCAAACCAGAGGACCCACATCACCATGGGTCTTGGAGCGAGGCAGGCAGGATTAACCTCACAACACATGGCCCATTGTATAAAAAAGGTGAGGAATCCAGCAGTTGGAACATCCCAGCAGGCGGCCCAGAGCACCGAGGCTATGGGATCCAGGCAGTGATGAACTCACAACAGAGGGCCCTCATCATGAAACTGTGAGCAAACCAGCCGTTGTGACCTCAGAGCACAAGGCCCACATCCCCATGGGGAAGGGAACCAAGTAGGAGTGTCATCGCACCAGTGGGCACACATCAGAAAAGGTGGGGAGCCCAGCAGTTAGGGCCTGACACCAGAGGGCTCTCATCACCGAGGAGAGGAGGCTCCCAGCAGGCTCCAACTGCTACCAGTGGGCCGCCGTCGCCAATGCGGGGTGTGCCAGCCAGGCAAGAGTGACCTCAGAGCAGAGGGCCCACCTCACAAAAGTGTGAGGAACCCAAGGAGGATCAGACTCTCACCAGAGGGCCCACATCACCAAGAGAATGGGAACCAGGCTGGAGTGTCCTCACACCAGTGGGACCTCATCAACGAAATGTGAGTGACCCAGCACACGTGGCCTCAAACCAGAGGACACACATCACCAAGGGGCTGGGAGTGAGGCAGGCAGGAGGAGTCTCAAAACAGAGGGCCCATAGAAGAAAAAAGGTGAGGAATCCCGCAGTTGGAACCTCCCAGCAGGCGGCCAGGAGCAGCGAGGCTATGGGATCCAGACCTGACTGAACTCAAAACAGAGGGCCCTCATCATGAAACTGTGAGCAACCCAGGCTTTGGGACCTCAGAGCAGAAGGCCCACATTCCTATGTGGTTGGGAACATGGCATAAGTGTACTCGCACCTCAGGGCACACATCAGAGAATTTTGGGAGCCCAGAAGTTAGGGTCTGACGCCAGAGGGCCCTCATTACCAAGGGGAGGAGACTCCAAGCAGGCACCAACTCCCAACTGAGGGCCCATGTCGACAAGGTGACGTGTGACAGCCAGGCAGGAGTGACCTCACAGCAGAGGGCCTACCTCACAGAAGGGTGAGGAACCCAGCCAGGATAAGACTCTCACCAGAGGGCCCACATCACCAAGGGGATCAGAACCAGGCAGGACTGTCTTCACACCAGGGTGACCACATCATAGAAAGGTGAGGAAACCAGCACATGAGGCCTAAACCAGAGGACCCACATCTCCAAGGGGCTCGGATTGAGGCAGGCATGAGTAGCCTCACAACACAGGGCCAATAGAATAAAAAAGGTGAGGAATCCTGCAGTGGGAACCTCCCAGCAGGCGGCCCAGAGCACAGAGTCTATGTGATCCAGGCTGCAGTGAACTCACAGCAGAGGGCCCACATCATGAAACTGTGAGCAACCCAGCCATTGGGACCTCAGAGCAGAAGGCCCACATCCCCATGGGGATGGGAACCTCGCAGGAGTGTCCTCGCACCACTTAGCACGTATCAGAAAATGTGGGTACCCAGCAGTTAGGGCCTGACGCAAGAGGGCCCTCATCACCGAGGGGAGGAGGCTCCCAGCATGCTCCAACTGCCACAAGAGGGCCGATGTTGCCCAGGCGGGGTGTGCCAGCCAGGCAGGAGTGACCTCACAGCAGAGGGCCCACCTCACAGAAGGGTGAGGAACCCAGCCAGGATCAGACTCTCACCAGAGAGCCCACATCTTCAAGGGGATAGGAACCAGGCAAGAGTGTCCTCACACCAGTGGGGCCACATCATCGAAAGGTGAGGGACCCAGCACACGTGGCCTCAAACCAGAGGACACACATCACCAAGGGGCTGGGAGTGAGGCAGGCAGGAGGAGTCTCAAAACAGAGGGCCCATAGAAGAAAAAAGGTGAGGAATCCCGCAGTTGTAACCTCCCCGCAGGTGGCCAGGAGCAGCGAGGCTATGGGATCCAGGCCGGAGTGAACTCACACCAGAGGGCCCTCATCATGAAACTGAGCAACCCATCGTTGGGACCTCAGAGCAGAAGGCCCACATTCCCATGGTGTTGGGAACCTGGCAGGAGTGTACTCGCACCACAGGGCGCACATCAGAAAATTTTGGGAGGCCAGGAGTTAGGGCCTGACGCCAGAGGGCCCTCATTACCAAGGGGAGGAGACTCGCAGCAGGCACCAACTCCCACGAGAGAGCCGACGTCGTCAAGGCGGGGTGGGCCAGCCAGGCAGGAGTGACCTCAGAGAAGAGGGCCCACCTCTCAGAAGTGTGAGGAACCCAGCCAGGATCAGACTCTCACCGGAGGGTCCACATCACCAAGGGGATGGGAACCAGGCAGGAGTGTCCTCACACCAGTGGGGCCACATCAGCCAAAGGTGAGGAACCCAGCACATGTGGCCTCAAACTACAGGACACACATAACAAAGAGGCTGGGAGTGAGGCAGGTGTCCGGAGGGGCACATTTAACTCTAATTTCCCACCAGGAAGAGGAATTAACCAAAGGCTCAGAGTGCCGTGTCGGACCCTGATTATGGCCTAAAGCAAACCTGCGGTTCTGTGGCCAGCTTTCAAGGAAACGAGTTAAGAAAGGAAATCACGGGCACTGTAATTCACAAACCTGCAGAGATATAAATGACAGCTATTGGCAAAAATATATTGAAGTAAGTCTGCAAAGAGGACTTGAAAACGAGGCAGAATTGCAGGAATCATATTTCAGGAGGTAGATTGGAATTGCATTTAAAGCATGTGAAAAGCGGCAGATCTTTGACACTGATGCACTTGGACAAAAGTGCGTAAACATTTTTTCCTGAATATATTCAGGAAAAAACGCATATGCCCTTTTTGGCCAACCAAGCACTCCAGCAATGGAAATCCGCACTACAATGAAGTCTCATTTCCCATTCGTCAAAAGGGCCATCTGAAAAAAGTGTAAAAACCAGAAACACAGGACAGGCCATGGAGAACAGGGAGCCTTGTTATGCTGATGGGCGGGATGTAAATTGCCAACAGACACTCTGGAGATGTTTATGGTGTATCCTGAAACATCTGAAAAACAAAGCTACAGAGCCTAGGGTACTTCCACTTTTAGCCCTATAGCTTAGGAAAATTAAAATCAACAAGACACAGCCAGCACAAAATTTAGGGCTGCTGTGTTTACAAGAAACTCGAGTCCAGTACAAATTAAATATCCCAGAAAGAAAAAAATGGATAAAGGAGTTGTGCTACTTACGTACAACGGAATATCACTCAGCAATGAAATCAATGTCATCAGGCCTGTAGCAGCAAATTGAGTGGATTTAAATATGATGATTCTAAGAGAAATACGTCACACAGAGAAAGATAAGTATCATAAGATATCACTAATAGAGGGAGTGTAAACTTGGCTACACATAAACTGAAATACAAAACCGAACAGAGTCTCACATTTAGATAAAAACTTATGCTTGCTTAAGGGGAATGTTGAGTTGGGGTGCTGTATAAAACCAGAGATTGAAATTAGCACACATACCGTTCCATAAGCCAAATATGTACTAGACAAGACCTACTCTTTGCTCAACGAAATAGACTCATCCATGGTGTATCACCTCACACATGTTAGAATGGGCATCATCAGAAAATCTACAAACAACAAATGCTGGAAAGGGTGTGGAGATAAGGAACCCTCTTCCACTATTGTTGGGAATGTAAATTGATACAGTCACTGTGGAGAACATTATGGAGTTTCTTATAAAATTAAGAATAGAATTACCATATGATACAGCAATCCCACTACTGGGCATATACCCAGACAAAACCATAAATCAAAAAGAGACATTCACCGCAATGTTCATTGCATCACTATTTACAATATCCAGGTAATGGAAGCAACCTAAATGCCCACAGACAGACGAATGCATAAAGAAGTGGTACATATATAAAATGGAATATTACTAAGCCATAAAAAGGAATGAAATTGGGTCATTTGTAGAGACGTTGATGGATCTAGAGACTGTCATACAGAGTGAAGTAAGTCAGAAATAGAAAAACAAATCTTGTATATTAATGCCTATATGTGGAACCTAGACAAATTTTACAGATGAACCGTTTTGCAAGGCAGAAATAGAGCAACAGATGTAGACAACAAACGTATGGACACCAAGGGGGGAAAGCTGTTGGGGGGTGGTGGTGGGAGGAGTTGAGAGATTGGGATTGGCATATATACATTTATATGTATAAAAGAGATAACCAAAAAGAACCTGCTGTATAAATATAAAATAAAATTCAAATTACAAAAAGTAAAACAGAGAAAATATTCTTCCCTTCACATACATGTATTTATATGAATAAATTATTTCCATGCTTATATCTGTAAATACAAAAAAGAGGAATAAAATCTACCTTGATCCAAAAACGAAAAAAAGAAAAAAAAACAGAACCCACCAGTTACACAGAGGAAAACCGTATCAGGGCACTTGCTCCAGTTGTAAGCAATTCTGAAGTTGGTCGGTGGTGGGGAATCATCTCCCATTCAGCCAGCAGGCCCCACGCAACAAGCGTCCTCATTGCAAAGCTGGGGGACCGTGCCGAGGCATCTGTGAGTAAACGTGGGCTGAGCCCCAGGCCAGCTGCTGCTGAAATGTTCCCACCCTTCCCAGGTAAAACACCTGAATATGTACAAGGACTTGAAAGCCTAGAGGAAGGGCCATGGAGCCACATGAGCGACAGCATGCCAGCCGACTTGGTGCCTGCAGGCCAGCGAGGGTGGTCCTGGCCCTGGGTGCTCTTCTGGAAGCTTTCCATTTCCCTGCCTGAGATACCCCTGCTGTCCCGGCCCCCACTGCTTTCTTCCTCACTCACCTCTGCCCAGGGAGAAATTCCAGCGGCAGGTATGGGTGACACATCCTCTTCTTTAGCAGGTGGCATCTTGGCAACTGCTGCAGAAAGTCCAGCAGAGCCCCACTCACACTGGTCCACCAACAAAGCCGTGGCCTCTCACTCCCTCCCACCAGTCCAGCCCCAAGACTGCTGACAGGGCAGAGAAAATGGCGTCAGGCACAGCTGCAGGGGCTCTTGCTGCCTGGAGCGGTGTTTATATTGATCTGAACCCAGGCACACCTGGGGAGTGCTGGCCGGCACGGTCAGGCTTCCCAGGCCAGCCAATAATCACCCCTCAGGGGCTCACAGTTGCAGAAACTGGAACTTGCTGAATCGGCCAGGTCCAAGGAACAGGTGTGGGCTCCTGAGAGTCAGGATAGACAAGGGGCTGCAGCTCTGGCTTGTTTTCTAATTATATTATCTGGCCCATGAGTGGGAGACAACTTCAAGAAAACCCTCTCCTAATGAGAGGAACCCAGGAGTCAGGGAGAGGAGGGGTGGCTGGTGGGTGGAGACAGAGGCCTGGTGCCCCGGGTGCAGTGGAAGTCTCTGGAAGACCAGGTGGAAGGAGGCCACACAGAGTGATGCCCAGGGTCACAGACCTGTTGGAGCTGCTG
The DNA here is from genome assembly GCF_059928025.1 of Delphinapterus leucas. NCBI lineage: Eukaryota > Metazoa > Chordata > Mammalia > Artiodactyla > Monodontidae > Delphinapterus > Delphinapterus leucas. The sequence goes on from NW_028322267.1 coordinate 1,181,808, forward strand.
TTTGTTAGTTCAAGTCCTGCTCTGAGGTGCTCTGTGTCAGATCTGAGTGACAGGTGAGCTGGGAGTGCTCTGCAATGAGGGCGATATGCACGGTTCCTGTGTTCCCAGCCCTGCCATGGTACCTGCAAGGGTAGCTCTGTATCTTGGGAGGGGCCTGACCACGAGAGCCCCATGGGCTGCAGGGGAACCTGCCCAGGGAACCCCATATCCTGGGAGGGGCCTGAACACGAGAGCCCCGTGGGCTGGGGTGGGGGTGGGGTACCTGCCCAGGTGAGCTCCATATCCTGGGATTGGCCTGACCTCGAGAGCCCCATGGGCTGCTGGAGTCCTGGTAAAGGATGTCAGGACAGTCAGTGAAGCCACCGAGGGTATACCTCCAGTAGTTCCTAAATCCTACACCCTTCTGGTCATGCTACCAACCACCAGGACATGGTATTCTGTATTAGTCTTCAATGATGCCTTCTTTTGTATTCTATTAGTCCCAGAGTCACAAGAAATTTTGGCTTGTGAGTGGCAGGACTCAACATACAACTAAAACAATACTTCCGGGCCGTGTTGCCCCAAGGGTTCAAAAATTCCCACACCATCTTTGGGGAAAGCTCAGCTAAAGACCTAAAAGTTCTACCTCTGGAAAAGGAAACACTCCTTCAATATGCAGACGACATTCTGATCGCCAGCCCTACTAAGGAGACCTCTGAACTACAAAGCCAATAAAGGATACAAGTTGTCCAAGACAAAGCTCAAATATCACAGACTACGGTGACCTGCCTGGGCTTCATTCTCACAGAAGGTCGGAGAAGCCCATCCCAGGAAAGGGAAGAAACAATTTACAGCCTTACCCATTTCTGAAACTAGAAGACAGCTTAGGGGTTCCTGGGGAGGCCAGGGTTTGCTGCTTCTGGATCCCTAACTACAGTCTACTAGCTGGGCCTCTATATGAAACACTGAAAGGAAAAGATGATGATCCTTTTGAATAGAATGCAGAAGTGGCCTTTCAAGAATGGAAAGAGCAGTCAATTCAGACCCTTGCCCTGGAACTCCCTAATTTAGCTAAACCCTTTGACCTTTACATTCCTGGTGAACGGTGAATCGCCATTGGAGTATTAGTGCAAAACCTGGGACCACTTGAAATGGAACAATGCAAGAATGCGATCCAGGTAGGATAAACTACGGTCACCAAGGGGCTTGGCCCACCGCCACATCTGGCCAAGATACTGGCAGTATCTGAAAACCTGGAAGTCAGCAGCCCAAAAGGCCACCTCCCTCCGAAGGGAAAAGGACCCCACGTGGTGATCCTAACACCCAACCATGCCCTGAAGTTGCAGGGTTGGCTCCATGGGCACACTGACCTTGAGCGAGGAGGCCCTCCAACTCCAACCTCCATAGAGATAACCGGGGCAAAGTGGCACCATGAAGACTCGTGTGAAGGTGTCTGCACGGGCAAATTTAACGCTCATTTCCCACCAGGAAGAGGAATTAACCAAAGGCTCAGCATGCCGTGCCGGAACCAGATTAGGGCCTGAACCATTCCTGCGGGTTTGCGGCCAGCTCACAAGAAAGTGAGTTGAGGAAAGGAGCTCAGGGGCACTGTAATTCACAAACCTGCAGAGTTATAAATGACAGCTATCGTCCAAAAATATATTGAAGGAAGGCTGCGAAGAGGACTGGAAAGTGGGGCAGAATTGCAGGAAAACGATTTCAGGGGGTAGACTGGAATTGCATTTAAAGCATAGGAAAAGAGGCAGAACGTCGACAATGATGCACTTGGCCAAAAAGGGCGTATGCGTTTTTTCCTGAATATATTCAGGAAAAAACGCATACGCCCTTTTTGGCCAACCAAGCCAGCATGTTAAAGAAATCTGCACTACAAAGAAGTCTCACTGCCCCCAGGTCAAAAGGGCCATCTGAAAAAAGTGTAAAATCCAGAAAGACAGCACAGGCCATGGAGAACAGGGAGCCTTGTTATGCTGATGGGCGGGATGTAAATTGCCAACAGCCACTCTGGAGAAGTGTATGGTGTTTCCTGAAACACCTAAGAAACAAAGCAACGGAGACTACGGCACTTCCACTTATGGTCTTATAGATCACGGAAATTAAAATCAAAAACAGACAGCCACCCCAAAGTTTCAGACGGCTCTGTTTACAGGAATCTCGTCTACGGTACAAGTTAAATATCCCAGAATGTGAAAAATGGATAAAGAAGTTGTGGTACACACATTCAATGGAATATCACTCAGCAATGAAATCTATGTCATCAGGCCCATCGTGGCATAATGAGTGGATTCAGGTACGATGATTCTAAGTGAAATAAGTCACACAGAAAATGAAACATCATAAGATATCACTAATACACGGAATGTAAACTTGGCTACACATGAACTGAATTACAAAACAGAACAGGGTCTCAAATTTAGAAAACCACCTTATGCTTGCTTAAGGGGAAAAGTGAGTTGGGGTACTGCATAAAACCAGAGATAGAAATTAGCACAGATACCTTTCCATAAGCCAAATATGTAATAGTCAAGACCTAGCCCTTGCTCAACGAAATGGACTAAACACCCCGTATTCAAAGCCTAGGAATACACCTGACTAGTAAGTATCTTCAAACCCATGGATTTATATGTCTCCATAAGAGACTCAAGTGTGTGTACAGCGGCATGAATGCAGCAGAGAAAATCCGATAAATCCCATTATCAAAATGAATTACAAAAACAAACACAATGACAGTGAAATAGAGAGCAATTCTTAAATAATTCATTCAGGGCTTGTGATGCAACGTGGATTTACCACATCTACACCCCGAGCTGAGTGAGACATAAGGCTGGACACTTCGGGCTGATAACATTGGTGACGTTCGGTGAGCAAAGGCAACCCTTTGAAGTCATACTGCGTGGTACCCATTCCATGGGTCCCAACTCTCCAGGTTGAAGGGATTCTTCCTTCAGGTAAAACATGCATGGGCAACCCGGAATATGGTCCACCGTGTGACCGGGAAAACTTTTTAAATGCGTCTCAGTTTTCGTCCCCTCGTACTCGGTTTTACCATTCCAGACGCTTTACTAACACTCTCCCCACTTGGAGAGTCAGTGCCTTTAACCTCCTGTTTGGCACAGTTTGGAATTTCTGCGCAAGATGAACAGGAATAGGGAGAACCAATGAGAGATTAGCTGTAGGTGTCTGCACGAACAAATTTAACGCTCATTTCCCACCAGGAAGAGGAATTAGCCAAAGGCTCAGCATGCCGTGTCGGAACCAGATTAGGGCCTGAAGCAATCCTGCGGTTTTGCGGCCAGCTCACAAGAAAGCGAGTTGAAGAAAGGAGCTCAGGGGCAGTGTAATTCACAAACCTGCAGAGTTAAAAATGACAGCTATCGTCCAAAAATATATTGAAGTAAGGCTGCAAAGAGGACTTGAACGCGGGGCAGAATTCCAGGAATACGATTTCAGGAGGTAGACGGGAAGTCCTCTGAAAGTATAGGAGAAGAGGCAGAACCTCGACAATGATGCACTTGGTCAAAAAGGGCATATGCGTTTCTTCCAGGGCCCTTATTAAAGAGGGTAGGAGTCTCCCAGCATGCTTCAGTGGCCAACAGAGGGCCTACGTCACCAAGGCGACATGAGCCATCCAGGCAGGAGTGACCTCACAACAGAGGGCCCACCTCACAGAAGGGTAAGGAGCCCAGTCAAGATCAGACTCTCACCAGAGTGCCCACATAAGCAAGGGGCTGGGAACCAGGCAGGAGTGTCCTCACACCCGTGGGGCCACATCATCGAAAGTTGAGGTACCCAGCACATGTGGCCTCAAACCAGAGGACCCACATCACCATGGGTCTCGGAGCGAGGCAGGCAGGATTAACCTCAAAACCCATGGCCCATTGTATAAAAAAGGTGAGGAATCCAGCAGTTGGAACATCCCAGCAGGCGGCCCAGAGCACCGAGGCTATGGGATCCAGGCAGTGATGAACTCACAACAGAGGTCCCTCATCGTGATACTGTAAGCAACCCAGCCGTTGTAACCTCAGAGCACAAGGCTCACATCCCCATGGGGAAGGGAACCAAGCAGGAGTGTCATCGCACCAGTGGGCACACATCAGAAAAGGTGGGGAGCCCAGCAGTTAGTGCCGGACGCCAGAGGGCCCTCATCACTGAGGAGAGGAGGCTCGCAGCAAGCTCCAACTGCTACCAGAAGGCCGACGTCGCCAATGCAGGGTGTGCCAGCCAGGCAGGAGTGACCTCAGAACAGAGGGCCAACCACAAAAAAGTGTGAGGAACCCAAAGAGGATCAGACTCTCACCGGAGGGCCCACATCACCAAGGGAATGGAAACCAGGCAGGAGTGTTCTCACACCAGTGTGGTCACATCACCGAAATGTGACGGACCCAGCACACGTGGCCTCAAACTACAGGACACACATCACCAAGGGGCTGGGAGTGAGGCAGGCAGGAGGAGCCTCCAAACAGAGGGCCCATAGCGTAAAAAAGGTGAGGAATCCCGCAGTTGGAACCTCCCAGCAGGTGGCCAGGAGCAGCGAGGCTATGGGATCCAGGCCTGACTGAACTCAAAACAGAGGGCCCTCATTATGAAACTGTGAGCAACCCAGCCGTTGGGACCTTAGAGCAGAAGGCCCACATTCCCATGGGGTTGGGATCCTGGCAGGAGTGTACTCGCACCACAGGGCGCACATCAGAAACTTTTGGGAGCCCAGGAGTTAGGGTCTGACGCCAGAGGGCCCTCATTACCGAGGGGAGGAGACTCCCAGCAGGCACCAACTCCCAACTGAGGGCCCACGTCGCCACGTTGACGTGTGCCAGCCAGGCAGGGGTTACCTCACAGCAGAGGGCCTACCTCACAGAAGGGTGAGGAACCCAGCCAGGATAAGACTCTCACCAGAGGGCCCACATCACCAAGGGGATCGGAACAAGGCAGGAGTGTCCTCACACCAGTGTGGCCACATTATAGAAAGGTGAGGAACCCAGCACATTTGGCTTAAACCAGAGGACCCACATTTCCAAGGTGCTCCGAGTGAGGCAGGCAGGAGTAGCCTAACAACACAGGGCCCACAGAATAAAAAATGTGAGGAATCCAGCAGTTTGAACCTCCCAGCAGGTGGCCCAGAGCATGGAGTCTATGGGATCCAGGCCACAGTGAACTCACAGCAGAGGGCCCACATCATGAAACTGTGAGCAACCCAGCCAGTGGGACCTCAGAGCAGAAGGCCGACATCCCCATGGAGATGGGAACCTCGCAGGAGTGTCCTCGCACAACTTAGCACGTATCAGAAAATGTGGGAACCCAGCAGTTATGGCCTGATGCCAGAGGGCCCTCATCACGGAGGAGAGGAGGCTACCAGCAGGCTCCAAATGCCACCAGAGGGCCGACGTCACCAAGGCAATGGGAGCAAGCCAGGCAGGAGTTACCTCACAGCAGAGGGCCCACCTCACAGAAGTGTGAGGAGCCCAAACAGGATCAGACTCTAACCAGAGTGCCCACATCACCAAGGGGATGGAAACCAGGCAGGAGTGTCCTCACACCAGTGGGGCCACATCAGCGAAAGGTGAGGAACACAGCACATGTGGCCTCAAACAAGGGGACACACATCACAAAAGGGCTGGGAGTGAGGCATGCAGGAGGAGACTCACAACAGAGCGCCCATAGAATAAAAAAGGTGAGGAACCCCGCAGTCGGAAGCTCCAAGAAGGTGGCCCAGAGCACCGAGGCTATGGGATCCATGACGGAGTGAACTCACAGCAGAGGGCCCACATTCTGACACTGTGAGAAACCCAGCCGTTGAGACCTCAGGGCAGAAAGCCCACATCCCCATGGGGATGGGACCCTGGCTGGAGTGTACTCGCACGACAGGGCGCACATCAGAAAATTTTGGGAGCCCATGAGTTAGGGCCTGACGCCAGAGGGCCCTCATTACCGAGGGGAGGAGACTCCCAGCAGGCACCAACTCCCAACTGAGGGCCCACATCGCCAAGGTGACGTGTGCCAGCCAGGCAGGAGTGACCTCACAGCAGAGGGCCCACCTCCCAGAAGTGTGAGGAATCCAGACAGGATCAGACTCTCACCAGAGGGCCCCCATCACCAAGGGGATGGGAACCAGGCAGGAGTGTCCTCACACCAGTGGGGCCACATCAATAAAGGTGAGGAAACCGGTACATGTGGCCTTAAACCAGAGGACCTACATCACAAATGGGCTGGGAGTGAGTCAGGAAGTAGGAGCATGAAAACACAGGACCCAAAGAATAAAAAAGGTAAGGAATCCAGCAGTAGGAACCTCCCAGCAGGCCGCTCAGAGCACAGAGTCTATGGGATCTAGGCCTGGGTGAACTAACACCAGAGAGCCAACATCATGAAACGGTGAACAACACAGGTGTTGGGACCTTAGAGCAGAAGGCCCACATGCCCATGGGGATGGGAACTTCTCAGGAGTGTCCTCGCACCACTTAGCACGTATCAGAAAATGTGGGTACCCAGCAGTTAGGGCCTGAGGCAAGAGGGCCCCCATCACCGAGGGGAGGTTCCCAGCAGGCTCCAACTGCCACAAGAGGGCCGATGTTGCCCAGGTGGGGTGTGCCAGCCAGGCAGGAGTGACCTCACAGCAGAGGGCCCCCCTCACAGAAGGGTGAGGAACCCAGCCAGGATCAGACTCTCACCAGAGGGCCCACATCATCAAGGGGATAGGAACCAGGCAGGAGTGTCCTCACACCAGTGGGGCCACATCATCGAAAGGCGAGGGACCCAGCATACGTGGCCTCAAACCAGAGGACACACATCACCAAGGGGCTGGGAGTGAGGCAGGCAGGAGGAGTCTCAAAACAGAGGGCCCATAGAAGAAAAAAGGTGAGGAATCCCGCAGTTGTAACCTCCCAGCAGGTGGCCAGGAGCAGCGAGGCTATGGGATCCAGGCCGGAGAGAACTCACAGCAGAGGGCCCTCATCATGAAACTGAGCAACCCAAGGTTGGGACCTCAGAGCAGAAGGCCCACATTCCCATGGGGTTGGGAACCTGGCAAGAGTGTACTCGAACCACAGGGCGCATATCAGAAAATATTGGGAGCCCAGGAGTTAGGGTCTGACGCCAGAGGGCCCTCATTACCGAGGGGAGGAGACACCCAGCAGGCACCAAATCCCACCAGAGGGCCGACGTCGCCAAGGCGGGGTGTGCCAGCCAGGCAGGAGTGACCTCAGAGAAGAGGGCCCACCTCACAGAAGTGTGAGGAACCCAACCAGGATCAGACTCTCACCAGAGGGCCCACATCACCAAGGGGATGGGAACCAGGCAGGAGTGTCCTCACACCAGTGGGGCCACATCAGCCAAAGGTGAGGAACCCAGCACATGTGGCCTCAAACCACAGGACACACATCACCAAGGGGCTAGGAGTGAGGCAGGTGTCTGGAGGGGCACATTTAACTCTAATTTCCCACCAGGAATTGGAATGGACCAAAGTCTCAGAGTGCCGTGCCAGACCCTGATTACGGCCTGAAGCAAACCTGCGGTTCTGTGGCCAGTTTTCAAGGAAACGAGTTAAGAAAGGAAATCACGGGCACTGTAATTCACAAACCTGCAGTGTTATAAATGACAGCTAATGGCAAAATTATATGGAAGTAAGTCTGCAAAGAGGACTTGAAAACGAGGCAGAATTGCAGGAATCATATTTCAGGAGGTAGATTGGAATTGCATTTAAAGCATGTGAAAAGCGGCAGTTCTTTGACAGTGATGCACTTGGACAAAAGTGCGTAAACATTTTTTCCTGAATATATTCAGGAAAAAACACATATGCCCTTTTTGGCCAACCAAGCACTCGAGAAATGGAAATCCGCACTACAATGAAGTCTCATTTCCCATTCGTCAAAAGGGCCATCTGAAAAAAGTGTAAAAACCAGAAACACAGGACAGGCCATGGAGAACAGGGAGCCTTGTTATGCTGATGGGCGGGATGTAAATTGCCAACAGACACTCTGGAGATGTTTATGGTGTATCCTGAAACATCTGAAAAACAAAGCTACAGACCCTAGGGCACTTCCACTTTTGGCCCTATAGCTTAGGAAAATTAAAATCAACAAGACACAGCCAACACAAAATTTAGGGCTGCTGTGTTTACAAGAACCTTGAGTCCAGTACAAATTAAATATCCCAGAAAGAAAAAAATGGATAAAGGAGTTGTGCTACTTACGTACAACGGAATATCACTCAGCAATGAAATCAATGTCATCAGGCCTCTAGCAGCAAATTGAGTGGATTTAAGTATCATGATTCTAAGAGAAACAGGTCACACAGAGAAAGAGAATTATCATAAGATATCACTAATAGAGAGAGTGTAAACTTGGCTACACATAAACTGAATTCCAAAACCGAACAGAGTCTCACATTTAGATAAAAACTTATGCTTGCTTAAGGGGAAAGTTGAGTTGGGGTGCTGTATAAAACCAGAGATTGAAATTAGCACACATACCGTTCCATAAGCCAAATATGTAATAGACAAGACCTACTCTTTGCTCAACGAAATAGACTCATCCATGGTGTATCACCTCACACCTGTTAGAATGGGCATCATCAGAAAATCTACAAACAACAAATGCTGGAAAGGGTGTGGAGATAAGGAACCCTCTTCCACTATTGTTGGGAATGTAAATTGATACAGTCACTGTGGAGAACATTATGGAGTTTCTTATAAAACTAAGAATAGAATTACCATATGATACAGCAATCCCACTACTGGGCATATACCCAGACAAAACCATAAATCAGAAAGAGACATTCACCGCAATGTTCATTGCATCACTATTTACAATATCCAGGTAATGGAAGCAACATAAATGCCCACAGACAGACGAATGCATAAAGATGTGGTACATATATAAAATGGAATATTACTAAGCCATAAAAAGGAATGAAATTGGGTCATTTGTAGAGACGTTGATGGATCTAGAGACTGTCATACAGAGTGAAGTAAGTCAGAAAGAGAAAAACAAATCTTGTCTATTAATGCATATATGTGGAACCTAGAAAAATTGTACAGATGAACCGTTTTGCCAGGCAGAAATAGAGCAACAGATGTAGACAACAAACGTATGGACACCAAGGGGGGAAAGCTGTTGGGGGGTGGTGGTGGGAGGAGAGATTGGGATTGGCATGTATACATTTATATGTATAAAATAGATAACCAAAAAGAACCTGCTGTATAAAAAAATAAAATAAAATTCAAATTACAAAAAGTAAAACAGAAAAAATATTCTTCCCTTCACATACATGTATTTATATGAATAAATTATTTCCATGCTTATATCTGTAAATACAAAAAAGAGGAATAAAATCTACCTTGAACCAAAAACGAAAAAAAGAAAAAAAAACAGAACCCACCAGTTACACAGAGGAAAACCGTATCAGGGCACTTGCTCCAGTTGTAAACAATTCTGAAGTTGGTCAGTGGTGGGGAATCATCTCCCATTCAGCCAGCAGGCCCCACGCAACAAGCGTCCTCATTGCAAAGCTGGGGGACCGTGCCGAGGCATCTGTGAGTAAACGTGGGCTGAGCCCCAGGCCAGCTGCTGCTGAAATGTTCCCACCCTTCCCAGGTAAAACACCTGAATATGTACAAGGACTTGAAAGCCTAGAGGAAGGGCCATGGAGCCACATGAGTGACAGCATGCCAGTCGACTTGGTGCCTGCAGGCCAGCCAGGATGGTCCTGGCCCTGGGTGCTCTTCTGGAAGCTTTCAATTTCCCTGCCTGAGATACCCCTGCTGTCCCGGCCCCCACTGCTTTCTTCCTCACTCACCTCTGCCCAGGGAGAAATTCCAGCAGCAGGTATGGGTGACACATCCTCTTCTTTAGCAGGTGGCATCTTGGCAACTGCTGCAGAAAGTCCAGCAGAGCCCCACTCACACTGGGCCACCCACAAAGCCGTGGCCTCTCACTCCCTCCCACCAGTCCAGCCCCAAGACTGCTGACAGGGCAGAGAAAATGGCGTCAGGCACAGCTGCAGGGGCTCTTGCTGCCTGGAGCGGTGTTTATATTGATCTGAACCCAGGCACACCTGGGGAGGGCTGGCCGGCACGGTCGGGCTTCCCAGGCCAGCCAATAATCACCCCTCAGGGGCTCACAGTTGCAGAAACTGGAACTTGCTGAATCGGCCAGGTCCAAGGAACAGGTGTGGGCTCCTGAGAGTCAGGATAGACAAGGGGCTGCAGCTCTGGCTTGTTTTCTAATTATATTATCTGGCCCATGAGTGGGAGACAACTTCAAGAAAACCCTCTCCTAATGAGAGGAACCCAGGAGTCAGGGAGAGGAGGGGTGGCTGGTGGGTGGAGACAGAGGCCTGGTGCCCCGGGTGCAGTGGAAGTCTCTGGAAGACCAGGTGGAGGGAGGCCACACAGAGTGATGCCCAGGGTCACAGACCTGTCGGAGCTGCTGTTTGTTAGTTCAAGTCCTGCTCTGAGGTGCTCTGTGTCAGATCTGAGTGACAGGTGAGCTGGGAGTGCTCTGCAATGAGGGCGATATGCATGGTTCCTGTGTTCCCAGCCCTGCCATGGTACCTGCAAGGGTAGCTCTGTATCCTGGGAGGGGCCTGACCACGAGAGCCCCATGGGCTGCAGGGGAACCTGCCCAGGGAACCCCATATCCTGGGAGGGGCCTGAACACGAGAGCCCCGTGGGCTGGGGTGGGGGTGGGGTACCTGCCCAGGTGAGCTCCATATCCTGGGATTGGCCTGACCTCGAGAGCCCCATGGGCTGCTGGAGTCCTGGTAAAGGATGTCAGGACAGTCAGTGAAGCCACCGAGGATATACCTCCAGTAGTTCCTAAATCCTACACCCTGCTGGTCATTCTACCAACCACCAGGACATGGTATTCTGTATTAGTCTTCAATGATGCCTTCTTTTGTATTCTATTAGTCCCAGAGTCACAAGAAATTTTGGCTTGTGAGTGGCAGGACTCAACATACAACTAAAACAATACTTCCGGGCCGTGTTGCCCCAAGGGTTCAAAAATTCCCACACCATCTTTGGGGAAAGCTCAGCTAAAGACCTAAAAGTTCTACCTCTGGAAAAGGAAACACTCCTTCAATATGCAGACGACATTCTGATCGCCAGCCCTACTAAGGAGACCTCTGAACTACCAAGCCAATAAAGGATACAAGTTGTCCAAGAAAAAGCTCAAATATCACAGACTACGGTGACCTGCCTGGGCTTCATTCTCACAGAAGGTCGGAGAAGCCCAACCCAGGAAAGGGAAGAAACAATTTACAGCATTACCCATTTCTGAAATTAGAAGACAGCTTAGGGGCTCCTGGGGAGGCCAGGGATTGCTGCTTCTGGATCCCTAACTACAGTCTACTAGCTCGGCCTCTATATGAAACACTGAAAGGAAAAGATGATGATCCTTTTGAATAGAATGCAGAAGTGGCCTTTCAAGAATGGAAAGAGCAGTCAATTCAGACCCTTGCCCTGGAACTCCCTAATTTAGCTAAACCCTTTGACCTTTACATTCCTGGTGAACGGTGAATCGCCATTGGAGTATTAGTGCAAAACCTGGGACCACTTGAAATGGAACAATGCAAGAATGCGATCCAGGTAGGATAAACTACGGTCACCAAGGGGCTTGGCCCACCGCCACATCTGGCCAAGATACTGGCAGTATCTGAAAACCTGGAAATCTGCAGCCCTAAAGGCCACCTCACTCCGAAGGGAAAAGGACCCCACGTGGTGATCCTAACCCCCAACCATGCCCTGAAGTTGCAGGGTGGGCTCCATGGGCACACTGACCTTGAGTGAGGAGGCCCTCCAACTCCAACCTCCATAGAGATAACCGGGGCAAAGTGGCACCATGAAGACTCGTGTGAAGGAGTCTGCACGGGCAAATTTAACGCTCATTTCCCACCAGGAAGAGGAATTAACCAAAGGCTCAGCATGCCGTGCCGGAACCAGATTAGGGCCTGAAGCAATCCTGCGGGTTTGCGGCCAGCTCACAAGAAAGCGAGTTGAAGAAAGGAGCTCAGGGACACTGTAATTCACAAACCTGCAGAGTTATAAATGACAGCTATCACCCAAAAATATATTGAAGGAAGGCTGCGAAGAGGACTTGAAAGCGGGGCAGAATTGCAAGAAAACGATTTCAGGGGGTAGACTGGAATTGCATTTAAAGCATAGGAAAAGAGGCAGAACGTCGACAATGATGCACTTGGCCAAAAAGGGCGTATGCGTTTTTTCCTGAATATATTCAGGAAAAAACGCATACGCCCTTTTTGGCCAACCAAGCAAGCATGTTAAAGAAATCTGCACAACAAAGAAGTCTCACTGCCCCCAGGTCAAAAGGGCCATCTGAAAAAAGTGTAAAATCCAGAAAGACAGCACAGGCCATGGAGAACAGGGAGCCTTGTTATGCTGATGGGCGGGATGTAAATTGCCAACAGCCACTCTGGAGAAGTGTATGGTGTTTCCTGAAACACGTAGGAAACAAAGCAACACAGCCTATGGCACTTCCACTTATGGTCCTATAGATTATGGAAATTAAAATCAAAAACACACAGCCACCCCAATGTTTGGGACGTCTCTGTTTACAAGAACCTCGTCTACGGTACAAGTTAAATATCCGAGAAAGCAAAAAATTCATAAAGAAGTTGTGGTACGCACGTACAATGGAATATCACTCAGCAATGAAATCTACGTCATCAGGCCCGTAGCGGCATAATGAGTGGATTCAGGTATGATGATTCTACGAGAAATAAGTCACACAGAAAAAGAAACCTCATAAGATATCACTAATACACGGAATGTAAACTTGGCTACACATGAACAGAAATACCAACAGAACAGGGTCTCAAATTTAGAAAACCAACTTATGCTTGCTTATGGGGAAAGGTGAGTTGGGGTGCTGTATAAAACCAGAGATTGAAATTAGCACAGATACCTTTCCATAAGCCAAATATATAATAGACAAGACCTACTCCTTGCTCAACGAAATGGACTCAACACTCCATATTCAACGCTTGGGAATATACCTGACAAGTAAGAATCTTAAAACCCATGGATTTATATGTCTCCACAAGGAAATAAAGCGTGTGTACAGCGGCATAAACGCAGCAGTGAAAATCCGATAAATCCCATGATCAAAATAAATGTCAAAAAAAACCACAATGACAGTGAAATAGAGAGCAATTCTTAAATAATTCATTCAGGGCTTGTGATGAAACCTGGATTTACCACATCTACACCCAGAGCTGGGTGACACATAAGGCTGGACACTTCGGGCTGATAGCTTTGGTGAGGTTCGGTGAGCAAACGCAGACCCTTTGAAGTCATACTGCATGGTACCCATTCCATGGGTCCCAACTCTCCAGGTTTAAGGGATTCTTCCTTCAGCTAAAATATGCATGGGAAACCCAGGGTATGGTCCACCGTGTGATTGGGAAACGTTTTCAAATGCATCTCAGTTTTCGAACGCTGGTACTCGGGTTCACCATTCCAGACGCTTTACTAACACTCTCCCCACTTGGAGAGTCAGGGACTTTAAACTCCTGTTTCGCACAGTTTGCAATTTCTGCGCAAGATGAACAGGAATAGGGAGAACCAATGAGAGATTAGCTGTAGGTGTCTGCACGGGCAAATGGAACGCTCATTTCCCACCAGGAAGACGAATTAACCAAAGGCTCAGCGTGCCCTGCTGGAAACAGATTAGGGCCGGAAGCAATCCTGCGGTTTTGCAGCCAGCTCACAAGAAAGTGAGTTGAAGAAAGGAGCTCAGGGCCACTGAAATTCACAAACCTGCAGAGTTATGAATGACAGCTATCATCCAAAAATGTATTGAAGTAAGTCTTCGAAGAGGACTTGAAAGCGGGACAGAATTTCAGGAAAACGATTTCAGGGGGTAGACTGGAATTGCACTTAAAGCATAGGAAATGAGGCAGAATGTCGACAATGATGCACTTGGCCAAAAAGGGCGTATGTGTTTTTTCCTGAATATATTCAGGAAAAAACGCATACGCACTTTTTGGTCAACAAAGCAAGCGTGTAAAGGAAATCTGCACTACAATGAAGTCTAACTGCCCCCCAGTCAAAAGGGCTATCTGAAAAAAGTGTAAAATCCAGAAAGGAAGGACAGGTCATGGAGAACAGGGAGCCTTGTTATGCTGATGGGCAGGATGTAAAATGCCAACAGCCACTCTGGAGAAGTGTATGGTGTTTCCTGAAACACGTAGGAAACAAAACAACACAGCCTATGGCACTTCCACTTATGGATCTATAGCTTAGGGAAATTAAAATCAAAAACACACAGCCACCCCAAAGTTTGGGACGGCTCCGTTTACAGGAACCTCGTCTACGGTACAAGTTAAATATCCGAGAAAGCCAAAAATGGATAAAGAAGTAGTGCTACGTACGTACAATGGAATATCACACAGCAATGAAATCTACGTCATCAGGCCCGTAGCGCCATAATGAGTGGATTCAAGTACGCTGATTCTACAAGAAATAAGTCACACAGAAAAAGAAACATCATAAGATATCACTAATACACGGAACGTAAACTTGACTACACATAAACTGAATTACAAAACAGAAAAGGGTCTCAAATTGAGACAACCAACTTATACTTGCTTATGGGGAAAGGTGAGTTGGGGTGCTGCATAAAAACAGAGATTGAAATTAGCACAGATACCGTTCCATAAGCCAAATATATAATAGACAAGACCTACTCCTAGCTCAGCGAAATAGACTCAACACCCCATATTCAACGCCTGGGAATATACCTGACAAGTAAGAATTTTAAAACCCATGGATTTATATGTCTCCATAAGGAAATCATATGTCTGTACATCGGCCTAAACGCAGCAGTGAAAATACGATAAATCCCATTATCAAAATAAATTTCAAAAACAAAACACAATGACAGTGAAATAGAGAGCATTTCTTAAATAATTGATTCAGGGCTTGTGATGCAACCTGGATTTACCACATGTACACCCAGAGCTGGGTGAGACATAAGGCTGGGCACTTCGGGCTGATAGCATTGGTGAGGTTCGGTGAGCAAACGCAGACCCTTTGAAGTCATACTGCATGGTACCCATTCTATGGGTCCCAACTCTCCAGGTTTAAGGGATTCTTCCTTCAGCTAAAACATGCATGGGAAACCCAGAGTATGGACCACCGTGTGATTGGGAAACGTTTTCAAATGCATCTCAGTTTTTGCCCCTGGTACTCGGGTTCACCATTCCAGACGCTTTACTAACACTCTCCCCACTTGGAGAGTCAGTGCCTTTAACCTCCTGTTTGGCCCAGTTTGCAATTTCTGCGCAAGATGAACAGGAATAGGGAGAAGCAATGAGAGACTAGATGTAGGTGTCTGCACGTGCAAATGGAACGCTCATTTCCCACCAGGAAGAGGAATTAACCAAAGGCTCAGCGTGCCCTGCCAGAAAGAGATTATGGCGTGAAGCAATCCTGCGGTTTTGCGGCGAGCTCACAAGAAAGCGAGTTGAAGAACGGAGCTCAGGGGCAGTGTAATTCAGAAACCTGCAGAGTTATGAATGACAGCTATCGTCCAAAAATGTATTGAAGTAAGTCTTCGAAGAGGACTTGAAAGCGGGGCAGAATTTCAGGAACACAATTTCAGGGGGTAGACAGGAATTGCACTTAAAGCATAGGAAAAGAGGCAGAATGTCGAAAATGATGCACTTGGCCAAAAAGGACGTATGCGTTTTTTCCTGAATATATTCAGGAAAAAACGCATACGCGGTTTATGGCCAAACAAGCAAGCGTGTAAAGGAAATCTGCACTAAAATGAAGTCACACTGCCCACCGGTCAAAAGGCACATCTGAACAAAGTGTAAAATCCAGAAAGGCAGGACAGGTCATGGAGAACAGGGAGCCTTGTTATGCTGATGGGCGGGATGTAAATTGCCAACAGCCACTCTGGAGAAGTGTATGGTGTTTCCAGAAACATGTAGGAAACAAAGCAACACAGCCTATGGCACTTCCACTTATGGTCCTATAGCTTAGGGAAATTAAAATCAAAAACACACAGCCACCCCAAAGTTTGGGACGGCTCTGTTTACAAGAACCTTGTCTACGGTATAAGTTAACTATCCGAGAAAGCAAAAAATGGATAAAGAAGTTGTGGTACGCACGTACAATGGAATATCACTCAGTAATGAAATCTACGTCATCAGGCCCGTAGCGGCATAATGAGTGGATTCAGGTACGATGATTCTACGAGAAATAAGTCACACGGAAAAAGAAACATCATGAGATATCACTAATACACCGAATGTAATCTTGGCTACACACGAACTGAATTACAAAACAGAACAGGGTCTCAAATTTAGAAAACCAACTTATGTTTGCATATGGGGAACGGTGAGTTGGGGTGCTGCATAAAACCAGAGATTGAAATTAGCACAGATACCGTTCCATAAGCCAAATATATAATAGACAAGACCTACTCCTTGCTCAGCGAAATGGACTCAACACCCCATATTCAACGCCTGGGAAGATACCTGACAAGTAAGAATCTTAAAACCCATGGATTTATATGTCTCCATAAGGAAATCAAGCATGTGTACAGCGGCCTAAACGCAGCAGTGAAAATCCGATAAATCCCATTATAAACATAAATTTCAAAAACAAAACACAATGACAGTGAAATAGAGAGCAATTCTTAAATAATTCATTGAGGGCTTGTGATGCAACCTGGATTTACCACATCTACACCCAGAGTTGGGTGAGACATAAGGCTGGACACTTCGGGCTGATAGCATTGGTGAGGTTCGGTGAGCAAACGCAGACCCTTTGAAGTCATACTGCATGGTACCCATTCCATGGGTCCCAACTCTCAACGTTTAAGGGATTCTTCCTTCAGCTAAAACATGCATGGGAAACCCAGAGTATGGTCCACCGTGTGATTGGGAAACGTTTTCAAATGCATCTCAATTTTCGAACCCTGGTACTCGGGTTCACCATTCCAGACGCTTTACTAACACTCTCCCCACTTGGAGAGTCAGGGACTTTAACCTCCTGTTTGGCACAGTTTGCAATTTCTGCGCAAGATGAACAGGAATAGGGAGAACCAATGAGAGACTAGCTGTAGGTGTCTGCACGGCCAAATGGAACGCTCATTTCCCACCAGGAAGAGGAATTAACCAAAGGCTCAGCGTGCCCTGCCAGAAACAGTTTAGGGCCTGAAGCAATCCTGCGGTTTTGCGGCCAGCTCAGGAGAAAGCGAGTTGAGGAAAGGAGCTCAGGGGCACTGTAATTCACAAACCTGCAGAGTTATGAATGACAGCTATCGTCCAAAAATGTATTGAAGTAAGTCGTCCAAGACGACTTGAAAGCGGGGAAGAATTTCCGGAAAACGATTTCAGGGGGTAAACTGGAATTGCACTTAAAGCATAGGAAAAGAGGCAGAATGTCGACAATGATGCACTTGGCCAAAAAGGTCGTATGCGTTTTTTCCTGAATATATTCAGTAAAAAACGCATACACCCTTTTTGGCCAACCAAGCAAGCGTGTAAAGGAAATCTGCACTACAATGAAGTCCCACTGCCCACCGGTCAAAAGGGCCATCTGAAAAAAGTGTAAAATCCAGAAAGGCAGGACAGGTCATGGAGAACAGGGAGCTTTGTTATGCTGATGTGCGGGATATAAATTGCCAACAGCCACTCTGGAGAAGTGTATGGTGTTTCCTGAAACACGTAGGAAACAAAGCAACACAGCCTATGGCACTTCCACTTATGGTCCTATAGCTTAGGGAAATTAAAATCAAAAACACACAGCCACCCCAAAGTTTCGGACGGCTCTGTTAACAAGAACCTTGTCTACGGTATAAGTTAACTATCCGAGAAAGCAAAAAACGGATAAAGAAGTTGTGGTACTCACGTACAATGGAATATCACACAGCAATGAAATCTACGTCATCAGGCCC
Organism: Delphinapterus leucas; assembly: GCF_059928025.1. Taxonomy (NCBI): domain Eukaryota; kingdom Metazoa; phylum Chordata; class Mammalia; order Artiodactyla; family Monodontidae; genus Delphinapterus; species Delphinapterus leucas. The sequence goes on from NW_028322267.1 coordinate 1,199,726, forward strand.
GTAGCGGCATAATGAGTGGATTCAGGAACGATGATTCTACGAGAAATAAGTTATACAGAAAAAGAAACATCATAAGATATCACTAATACACGGAATGTAAACTTGGCTACACATGAACTGAATTACAAAACAGAACAGGGTCTCAAATTTAGAAAACCAACTTATGCTTGCTTATGGGGAAAGGTGAGTTGGGGTGCTGCATAAAAACAGAGATTGAAATTAGCACAGATACCTTTCCATAAGCCAAATATATAATAGACAAGACCTACTCCTTGCTCAGCGAAATAGACTCAACACCACATATTCAACGCCTGGGAATATACCTGACAAGTAAGAATCTTAAAACCCATGGATTTATATGTCTCCATAAGGAAATCAAATGTCTGTACATCGGCCTAAATGCAGCAGTGAAAATCTGATAAATCCCATTATCAAAATAAATTTCAAAAACAAAACACAGTGACAGTGAAATAGAGAGCAATTCTTAAATAATTGATTCAGGGCTTGTGATGCAACTTGGATTTACCACATGTACACCCAGAGCTGGGTGAGACATAAGGCTTGGCACTTTGGGCTGATAGCATTGGTGAGGTTCGGTGAGCAAACGCAGACCCTTTGAAGTCATACTTCATGGTACTCATTCCATGGGTCCCAACTCTCGAGGTTTAAGGGATTCTTCCTTCAGCTAAAACATGCATGGGAACCCGGAGTATGGTCCACCGTGTGATTGGGAAACGTTTTCAAATGCATCTCAGTTTTCGAACCCCGGTACTCGGGTGCACCATTCCAGACGCTTTACTAAAACTCTCCCCACTTGGAGAGTCAGTGCCTTTAACCTCCTGTTTGGCACAGTTTGCAATTTCTGCGCAAGATGAACAGGAATAGGGAGAACCAATGAGAAACTATCTGTAGGTGTCTGCACGGGCAAATGGAATGCTCATTTCCCACCAGGAAGAGGAATTAACCAAAGGCTCAGCATGCCCTGCCGGAAACAGATAAGGGCCTGAAGCAATCCTGCGGTTTTGCAGCCAGCTCACGAGAAAGCGAGTTGAAGAAAGGAGCTCAGGGGCACTGTAATTCACAAACCTGCAGAGTTATGAATGACAGCTATCGTCCAAAAATGTATTGAAGTAAGTCTCCGAAGAGAACTTGAAAGTGGGGCAGAATTTCAGGAAAACGATTTCAGGGGGTAGACTGGAATTGCACTTAAAGCATAGGAAAAGAGGCAGAATGTCAACAATAATGCACTTGGCCAAAAAGGGCGTATGCGTTTTTTCCTGAATATATTCAGGAAAAAACGCATATGCCCTTTTTGGCCAACCAAGCAAGCGTGTAAAGGAAATCTGCACTACAATGAAGTCTCACTGCCCCCCGGTCAAAAGGGCCATCTGAAAAAAGTGTAAAATCCAGAAAGGCAGGACAGGTCATGGAGAAAAGGGAGCCTTGTTATGCTGATGGGCGGGATGTAAATTGCCAACAGCCACTCTGGAGAAGTGTATGGTGTTTCCTGAAACACGTAGGAAACAAAGCAACACAGCCTATGGCACTTCCACTTATGGTCCTATAGATTATGGAAATTAAAATCAAAAACACACAGCCACCCCAATGTTTGGGACGTCTCTGTTTACAAGAACCTCGTCTACGGTACAAGTTAAATATCCGAGAAAGCAAAAAATTCATAAAGAAGTTGTGGTATGCAAGTACAATGGAATATCACTCAGCAATGAAATCTACGTCATCAGGCCCGTAGCGGCATAATGAGTGGATTCAGGTACGATGAATCTATGAGAAATAAGTCACACAGAAAAAGAAACCTCATAAGATATCACTAATACACGGAATGTAAACTTGGCTACCCATGAACTGAATTACAAAACAGAAGAGGGTCTCAAATTCAGCAAACCAACTTATGCTTGCTAATGGGGAAAGGTCAGTTGGGATGCTGAATAAAACCAGAGATTGAAATTAGCACAGATACCGTTCCATAAGCGAAATATATAAGAGACAAAACCTACTCCTTGCTCAACGAAATGGACTCAACACCCTATATTCAATGCCTGGGAAGATACCTGACAAGTAAGAATCTTAAAACCCATGGATTTATATGTCTCCATAAGGAAATCAAGCGTGTGTACAGTGGCCTAAAAGCAGCAGTGAAAATACGATAAATCCCATTATCAAAATGAATTTCAAAAACAAAACACAATGAGAGTGAAATAGAGAGCAATTCTTAAATAATTCATTCAGGGCTTGTGATGCAACCTGTATTTACCACATCTACACCCAGAGCTGGATGAGACATAAGGCTGGACACTTCGGGCTGATAGCATTGGTGAGGTTCGGTGAGCAAACGCAGACCCTTTGAAGTCATACTGCATGGTACCCATTCCATGGGTCCCAACTCTCCAGGTTTAAGGGATCCTTCCTTCAGCTAAAACATGCATGGGAAACCCAGAGTATGGTCCACAGTGTGATTGGGAAACGTTTTCAAATGCATCTCAGTTTTCGTCCCCTGGTACTCGGGTTCAACATTTGAACGCTTTACTAATACCCTCCTCACTTGGAGAGTCAGTGCCATTAACCTCCTGTTTGGCACAGTTTGCAATTTCTGCGCAAGATGAACAGGAATAGGGAGAAGCAATGAGAGACTAGCTGTAGGTGTCTGCACGGGCAAATGGAACGCTCATTTCCCACCAGGAAGAGGAATTAACCAAAGGCTCAGCGTGCCCTGCCGGAAACAGATTAGGGCCTGAAGCAATCCTGTGGTTTTCGGCCATCTCACAAGAAAGCGAGTTGAAGAAATGAGCTCAGGGGCACTGTAATTCACAAACCTGCAGAGTTATGAATGACAGCTATCGTCAAAAATGTATTGAAGTAAGTCTTCGAAGAGGACTTGAAAGCGGGGCAGAATTTCAGGAAAACAATTTCAGGGGGTAGACTGGAATTGTACTAAAAGCATAGGAAAAGAGGCAGAATGTCAACAATGATGCACTTGGCCAAAAAGGGCGTATGCGTTTTTTCCTGAATATATTCAGGAAAAAACGCATACGCCCTTTTTGGCCAACAAAGCAAGCGTGTAATGGAAATCTGCACTACAATGAAGTCTCACTGCCCCCCGGTCAAAAGGGCCATCTGAAAAAAGTGTAAAATCCAGAAAGGCAGCACAGACCATGGAGAAGAGGGAGCCTTGTCATGCTGATGGGCGGGATGTAAATTGCCAACAGCCACCCTGGAGAAGTGTATGGTGTTTCCTGAAACACCTAAAAAACAAAGCAACGGAGCCTACGGCACTTCCAGTTATGGTCCTATAGCTTAGGGAAATTAAAATCAAAAACACACAGCCACCCCAAATTTTCGGACGGCTCTGTTTACAAGAACCTCATCTACGGTACAAGTTAAATATCCCAGAATGTGAAAAATGGATAAAGAAGTTGTGGTTCGTACGTACAATGGAATATCACTCAGCAATGAAATCTATGTCATCAGGCCCATCACGGCATAATGAGTGGATTCAGCTACAGTGATTCTAAGTGAAATAAGTCACACAGAAAATGAAACATCATAAGATATCACTAATACACGGAATGTAAACTTGGCTACACATGAACTGAATTACAAAACAGAACAGGGACTCAAATTTAGAAAACCAACTTATGCTTGCTTAAGGGCAAAGGTGAGTTGGGGTGCTGCATAAAACCAGAGATTGAAATTAGCACAGATACCGTTCCATAAGCCAAATATATAATAGACAAGACCTACTCCTTGCTCAGCGAAATGGACTCAACACCCCATATTCAACGCCTGGGAAGATACCTGACAAGTAAGAATCTTAAAACCCATGGATTTATATGTCTCCATAAGGAAATCAAGCATGTGTACAGCGGCCTAAACGCAGCAGTGAAAATCCGATAAATCCCATTATAAACATAAATTTCAAAAACAAAACACAATGACAGTGAAATAGAGAGCAATTCTTAAATAATTCATTGAGGGCTTGTGATGCAACCTGGATTTACCACATCTACACCCAGAGTTGGGTGAGACATAAGGCTGGACACTTCGGGCTGATAGCATTGGTGAGGTTCGGTGAGCAAACGCAGACCCTTTGAAGTCATACTGCATGGTACCCATTCCATGGGTCCCAACTCTCAACGTTTAAGGGATTCTTCCTTCAGCTAAAACATGCATGGGAAACCCAGAGTATGGTCCACCGTGTGATTGGGAAACGTTTTCAAATGCATCTCAATTTTCGAACCCTGGTACTCGGGTTCACCATTCCAGACGCTTTACTAACACTCTCCCCACTTGGAGAGTCAGGGACTTTAACCTCCTGTTTGGCACAGTTTGCAATTTCTGCGCAAGATGAACAGGAATAGGGAGAACCAATGAGAGACTAGCTGTAGGTGTCTGCACGGCCAAATGGAACGCTCATTTCCCACCAGGAAGAGGAATTAACCAAAGGCTCAGCGTGCCCTGCCAGAAACAGTTTAGGGCCTGAAGCAATCCTGCGGTTTTGCGGCCAGCTCAGGAGAAAGCGAGTTGAGGAAAGGAGCTCAGGGGCACTGTAATTCACAAACCTGCAGAGTTATGAATGACAGCTATCGTCCAAAAATGTATTGAAGTAAGTCGTCCAAGACGACTTGAAAGCGGGGAAGAATTTCCGGAAAACGATTTCAGGGGGTAAACTGGAATTGCACTTAAAGCATAGGAAAAGAGGCAGAATGTCGACAATGATGCACTTGGCCAAAAAGGTCGTATGCGTTTTTTCCTGAATATATTCAGTAAAAAACGCATACACCCTTTTTGGCCAACCAAGCAAGCGTGTAAAGGAAATCTGCACTACAATGAAGTCCCACTGCCCACCGGTCAAAAGGGCCATCTGAAAAAAGTGTAAAATCCAGAAAGGCAGGACAGGTCATGGAGAACAGGGAGCTTTGTTATGCTGATGTGCGGGATATAAATTGCCAACAGCCACTCTGGAGAAGTGTATGGTGTTTCCTGAAACACGTAGGAAACAAAGCAACACAGCCTATGGCACTTCCACTTATGGTCCTATAGCTTAGGGAAATTAAAATCAAAAACACACAGCCACCCCAAAGTTTCGGACGGCTCTGTTAACAAGAACCTTGTCTACGGTATAAGTTAACTATCCGAGAAAGCAAAAAACGGATAAAGAAGTTGTGGTACTCACGTACAATGGAATATCACACAGCAATGAAATCTACGTCATCAGGCCCGTAGCGGCATAATGAGTGGATTCAGGAACGATGATTCTACGAGAAATAAGTTATACAGAAAAAGAAACATCATAAGATATCACTAATACACGGAATGTAAACTTGGCTACACATGAACTGAATTACAAAACAGAACAGGGTCTCAAATTTAGAAAACCAACTTATGCTTGCTTATGGGGAAAGGTGAGTTGGGGTGCTGCATAAAAACAGAGATTGAAATTAGCACAGATACCTTTCCATAAGCCAAATATATAATAGACAAGACCTACTCCTTGCTCAGCGAAATAGACTCAACACCCCATATTCAACGCCTGGGAATATACCTGACAAGTAAGAATCTTAAAACCCATGGATTTATATGTCTCCATAAGGAAATCAAATGTCTGTACATCGGCCTAAATGCAGCAGTGAAAATCTGATAAATCCCATTATCAAAATAAATTTCAAAAACAAAACACAGTGACAGTGAAATAGAGAGCAATTCTTAAATAATTGATTCAGGGCTTGTGATGCAACTTGGATTTACCACATGTACACCCAGAGCTGGGTGAGACATAAGGCTTGGCACTTTGGGCTGATAGCATTGGTGAGGTTCGGTGAGCAAACGCAGACCCTTTGAAGTCATACTTCATGGTACTCATTCCATGGGTCCCAACTCTCGAGGTTTAAGGGATTCTTCCTTCAGCTAAAACATGCATGGGAACCCGGAGTATGGTCCACCGTGTGATTGGGAAACGTTTTCAAATGCATCTCAGTTTTCGAACCCCGGTACTCGGGTGCACCATTCCAGACGCTTTACTAAAACTCTCCCCACTTGGAGAGTCAGTGCCTTTAACCTCCTGTTTGGCACAGTTTGCAATTTCTGCGCAAGATGAACAGGAATAGGGAGAACCAATGAGAAACTATCTGTAGGTGTCTGCACGGGCAAATGGAATGCTCATTTCCCACCAGGAAGAGGAATTAACCAAAGGCTCAGCATGCCCTGCCGGAAACAGATAAGGGCCTGAAGCAATCCTGCGGTTTTGCAGCCAGCTCACGAGAAAGCGAGTTGAAGAAAGGAGCTCAGGGGCACTGTAATTCACAAACCTGCAGAGTTATGAATGACAGCTATCGTCCAAAAATGTATTGAAGTAAGTCTCCGAAGAGAACTTGAAAGTGGGGCAGAATTTCAGGAAAACGATTTCAGGGGGTAGACTGGAATTGCACTTAAAGCATAGGAAAAGAGGCAGAATGTCAACAATAATGCACTTGGCCAAAAAGGGCGTATGCGTTTTTTCCTGAATATATTCAGGAAAAAACGCATATGCCCTTTTTGGCCAACCAAGCAAGCGTGTAAAGGAAATCTGCACTACAATGAAGTCTCACTGCCCCCCGGTCAAAAGGGCCATCTGAAAAAAGTGTAAAATCCAGAAAGGCAGGACAGGTCATGGAGAAAAGGGAGCCTTGTTATGCTGATGGGCGGGATGTAAATTGCCAACAGCCACTCTGGAGAAGTGTATGGTGTTTCCTGAAACACGTAGGAAACAAAGCAACACAGCCTATGGCACTTCCACTTATGGTCCTATAGATTATGGAAATTAAAATCAAAAACACACAGCCACCCCAATGTTTGGGACGTCTCTGTTTACAAGAACCTCGTCTACGGTACAAGTTAAATATCCGAGAAAGCAAAAAATTCATAAAGAAGTTGTGGTATGCAAGTACAATGGAATATCACTCAGCAATGAAATCTACGTCATCAGGCCCGTAGCGGCATAATGAGTGGATTCAGGTACGATGAATCTATGAGAAATAAGTCACACAGAAAAAGAAACCTCATAAGATATCACTAATACACGGAATGTAAACTTGGCTACCCATGAACTGAATTACAAAACAGAAGAGGGTCTCAAATTCAGCAAACCAACTTATGCTTGCTAATGGGGAAAGGTCAGTTGGGATGCTGAATAAAACCAGAGATTGAAATTAGCACAGATACCGTTCCATAAGCGAAATATATAAGAGACAAAACCTACTCCTTGCTCAACGAAATGGACTCAACACCCTATATTCAATGCCTGGGAAGATACCTGACAAGTAAGAATCTTAAAACCCATGGATTTATATGTCTCCATAAGGAAATCAAGCGTGTGTACAGTGGCCTAAAAGCAGCAGTGAAAATACGATAAATCCCATTATCAAAATGAATTTCAAAAACAAAACACAATGAGAGTGAAATAGAGAGCAATTCTTAAATAATTCATTCAGGGCTTGTGATGCAACCTGTATTTACCACATCTACACCCAGAGCTGGATGAGACATAAGGCTGGACACTTCGGGCTGATAGCATTGGTGAGGTTCGGTGAGCAAACGCAGACCCTTTGAAGTCATACTGCATGGTACCCATTCCATGGGTCCCAACTCTCCAGGTTTAAGGGATCCTTCCTTCAGCTAAAACATGCATGGGAAACCCAGAGTATGGTCCACAGTGTGATTGGGAAACGTTTTCAAATGCATCTCAGTTTTCGTCCCCTGGTACTCGGGTTCAACATTTGAACGCTTTACTAATACCCTCCTCACTTGGAGAGTCAGTGCCATTAACCTCCTGTTTGGCACAGTTTGCAATTTCTGCGCAAGATGAACAGGAATAGGGAGAAGCAATGAGAGACTAGCTGTAGGTGTCTGCACGGGCAAATGGAACGCTCATTTCCCACCAGGAAGAGGAATTAACCAAAGGCTCAGCGTGCCCTGCCGGAAACAGATTAGGGCCTGAAGCAATCCTGTGGTTTTCGGCCATCTCACAAGAAAGCGAGTTGAAGAAATGAGCTCAGGGGCACTGTAATTCACAAACCTGCAGAGTTATGAATGACAGCTATCGTCAAAAATGTATTGAAGTAAGTCTTCGAAGAGGACTTGAAAGCGGGGCAGAATTTCAGGAAAACAATTTCAGGGGGTAGACTGGAATTGTACTAAAAGCATAGGAAAAGAGGCAGAATGTCAACAATGATGCACTTGGCCAAAAAGGGCGTATGCGTTTTTTCCTGAATATATTCAGGAAAAAACGCATACGCCCTTTTTGGCCAACAAAGCAAGCGTGTAATGGAAATCTGCACTACAATGAAGTCTCACTGCCCCCCGGTCAAAAGGGCCATCTGAAAAAAGTGTAAAATCCAGAAAGGCAGCACAGACCATGGAGAAGAGGGAGCCTTGTCATGCTGATGGGCGGGATGTAAATTGCCAACAGCCACCCTGGAGAAGTGTATGGTGTTTCCTGAAACACCTAAAAAACAAAGCAACGGAGCCTACGGCACTTCCAGTTATGGTCCTATAGCTTAGGGAAATTAAAATCAAAAACACACAGCCACCCCAAATTTTCGGACGGCTCTGTTTACAAGAACCTCATCTACGGTACAAGTTAAATATCCCAGAATGTGAAAAATGGATAAAGAAGTTGTGGTTCGTACGTACAATGGAATATCACTCAGCAATGAAATCTATGTCATCAGGCCCATCACGGCATAATGAGTGGATTCAGCTACAGTGATTCTAAGTGAAATAAGTCACACAGAAAATGAAACATCATAAGATATCACTAATACACGGAATGTAAACTTGGCTACACATGAACTGAATTACAAAACAGAACAGGGACTCAAATTTAGAAAACCAACTTATGCTTGCTTAAGGGCAAAGGTGAGTTGGGGTGCTGCATAAAACCAGAGATTGAAAATAGCACAGATACCGTTCCATAAGCCAAATATGTAACAGTCAAGACCTACTCCTTGTTCAACGACATGGACTCAACACCACATATTCAACGCCTAGGAATATACCTGACTAGTAAGAATCTTAAAACCCGTGGATTTATATTGCTCTGTAGGAGAATCAAGCGTTTGTACAGCGGCATGAACGCAGCAGTGAAAATCCGATAAATCCCATTATCAAACTAAATTACAAAAACAAAACACAATGACAGTGAAAGAGACAGCAATTCTTAAATAATTGATTCAGGGCTTGTGATGAAACCTGGATTTACCACATCTACACCCAGAGCTGGGTGAGGCATAAGGCTGGACACTTCGAACTGATAGCATTGGTGAGGTTCGGTGAGCAAATTCAGACCCTTTTTAGTCATACTGCATGGTACCCATTCCATGGGTCAATAATCTCCAGGTTTAAGGAATTCTTCCTTCAGCTAAAACATGCATGGGAAACCCAGAGTATTGTCCACTGTGAGACTGGGAAACCATTTTAAATGGCTCTCAGGTTTCGTTCCCTGGTACTCGGGTTCACCATTCCAGATGCTTTACTAACCCTCTACCCACTTGGAGAGTCAGTGCCTTTAACCTCCTGTTTGGCACAGTTTGCAATTTCTGCACAAGATGAACAGGAATAGGGAGAACCAATGAGAGACTAGCTGTAGGTGTCTCCACGGGCAAATTGAATGCTCATTTCTCACCAGAAAGAGGAATTTACCAAAGGCTCAGCGTGCCGTGCCGAAACCAGATTACGGCCTGAAGCAATCCTGCGGTTTTGCGGCCAGCTCACAAGAAAGCATGTTGAAGAAAGGAGCTCAGGGACACTGTATTTAACAAACCTGCAGAGTTATTAATGACAGGTATCATACAAAAATATATTGAAGTAAGGCTGCGAGGAGGACTTGAAAGCGGGGCAGTATTCCTGGAATATGATTTCAGGACGTAGACGGGAAGTGCTCTGAAAGCATAGGAGAAGAGGCAGATCCTGGACAATGATGCACTTGGTCAAAATGTGCATATGCGTTTTTTCCAGGGCCCTCATTAAAGAGGGTAGGAGGCTCCCAGAATGCTTTAGTGGCCAACAGAGGGCCCACATCATCAAGGCGACGTGAGCCAGCCAGGCAGGAGTGACCTCACATCAGAGGGCCCACCTCACAGAAGGGTAAGGAACCCAGCCAGGATCAGACTCTCACCAGAGTGCCCACATCAGCAAGGGGCTGTGAACCAGGTAGGAGTGTCATCACACCCGTGGGGCCATATCGTCAAAAGTTGAGGTAACAAGAAAATGTGGCCTCAAACCAGAGGACCCACATCACCATGGGTCTTGGAGCGAGGCAGGCAGGATTAACCTCACAACACATGGCCCATTGTATAAAAAAGGTGAGGAATCCAGCAGTTGGAACATCCCAGCAGGCGGCCCAGAGCACCGAGGCTATGGGATCCAGGCAGTGATGAACTCACAACAGAGGGCCCTCATCATGAAACTGTGAGCAAACCAGCCGTTGTGACCTCAGAGCACAAGGCCCACATCCCCATGGGGAAGGGAACCAAGTAGGAGTGTCATCGCACCAGTGGGCACACATCAGAAAAGGTGGGGAGCCCAGCAGTTAGGGCCTGACACCAGAGGGCTCTCATCACCGAGGAGAGGAGGCTCCCAGCAGGCTCCAACTTCTACCAGTGGGCCGCCGTCGCCAATGCGGGGTGTGCCAGCCAGGCAAGAGTGACCTCAGAGCAGAGGGCCCACCTCACAAAAGTGTGAGGTACCCAAGGAGGATCAGACTCTCACCAGAGGGCCCACATCACCAAGAGAATGGGAACCAGGCTGGAGTGTCCTCACACCAGTGGGACCTCATCAACGAAATGTGAGTGACCCAGCACACGTGGCCTCAAACCAGAGGACACACATCACCAAGGGGCTGGGAGTGAGGCAGGCAGGAGGAGTCTCAAAACAGAGGGCCCATAGAAGAAAAAAGGTGAGGAATCCCGCAGTTGGAACCTCCCAGCAGGCGGCCAGGAGCAGCGAGGCTATGGGATCCAGACCTGACTGAACTCAAAACAGAGGGCCCTCATCATGAAACTGTGAGCAACCCAGGCTTTGGGACCTCAGAGCAGAAGGCCCACATTCCTATGTGGTTGGGAACATGGCATAAGTGTACTCGCACCTCAGGGCACACATCAGAGAATTTTGGGAGCCAGAAGTTAGGGTCTGACGCCAGAGGGCCCTCATTACCAAGGTGAGGAGACTCCAAGCAGGCACCAACTCCCAACTGAGGGCCCATGTCGACAAGGTGACGTGTGACAGCCAGGCAGGAGTGACCTCACAGCAGAGGGCCTACCTCACAGAAGGGTGAAGAACCCAGCCAGGATAAGACTCTCACCAGAGGGCCCACATCACCAAGGGGATCAGAACCAGGCAGGACTGTCTTCACACCAGGGTGACCACATCATAGAAAGGTGGGGAAACCAGCACATGAGGCCTAAACCAGAGGACCCACATCTCCAAGGGGCTCGGATTGAGGCAGGCATGAGTAGCCTCACAACACAGGGCCAATAGAATAAAAAAGGTGAGGAATCCTGCAGTGGGAACCTCCCAGCAGGCGGCCCAGAGCACCGAGTCTATGTGATCCAGGCTGCAGTGAACTCACAGCAGAGGGCCCACATCATGAAACTGTGAGCAACCCAGCCATTGGGACCTCAGAGCAGAAGGCCCACATCCCCATGGGGATGGGAACCTCGCAGGAGTGTCCTCGCACCACTTAGCACGTATCAGAAAATGTGGGTACCCAGCAGTTAGGGCCTGACGCAAGAGGGCCCTCATCACCGAGGGGAGGAGGCTCCCAGCATGCTCCAACTGCCACAAGAGGGCCGATGTTGCCCAGGCGGGGTGTGCCAGCCAGGCAGGAGTGACCTCACAGCAGAGGGCCCACCTCACAGAAGGGTGAGGAACCCAGCCAGGATCAGACTCTCACCGGAGGGTCCACATCACCAAGGGGATGGGAACCAGGCAGGAGTGCCCTCACACCAGTGGGGCCACATCAGCCAAAGGTGAGGAACCCAGCACATGTGGCCTCAAACTACAGGACACACATAACCAAGGGGCTGGGAGTGAGGCAGGTGTCTGGAGGGGCACATTTAACTCTAATTTCCCACCAGGAAGAGGAATTAACCAAAGGCTCAGAGTGCCGTGTCGGACCCTGATTATGGCCTAAAGCAAACCTGCGGTTCTGTGGCCAGCTTTCAAGGAAACGAGTTAAGAAAGGAAATCACGGGCACTGTAATTCACAAACCTGCAGAGATATAAATGACAGCTATTGGCAAAAATATATTGAAGTAAGTCTGCAAAGAGGACTTGAAAACGAGGCAGAATTGCAGGAATCATATTTCAGGAGGTAGATTGGAATTGCATTTAAAGCATGTGAAAAGCGGCAGATCTTTGACACTGATGCACTTGGACAAAAGTGCGTAAACATTTTTTCCTGAATATATTCAGGAAAAAACGCATATGCCCTCTTTGGCCAACCAAGCACTCCAGCAATGGAAATCCGCACTACAATGAAGTCTCATTTCCCATTCGTCAAAAGGGCCATCTGAAAAAAGTGTAAAAACCAGAAACACAGGACAGGCCATGGAGAACAGGGAGCCTTGTTATGCTGATGGGCGGGATGTAAATTGCCAACAGACACTCTGGAGATGTTTATGGTGTATCCTGAAACATCTGAAAAACAAAGCTACAGAGCCTAGGGTACTTCCACTTTTAGCCCTATAGCCTAGGAAAATTAAAATCAACAAGACACAGCCAGCACAAAATTTAGGGCTGCTGTGTTTACAAGAAACTCGAGTCCAGTACAAATTAAATATCCCAGAAAGAAAAAAATGGATAAAGGAGTTGTGCTACTTACGTACAACGGAATGTCACTCAGCAATGAAATCAATGTCATCAGGCCTGTAGCAGCAAATTGAGTGGATTTAAATATGATGATTCTAAGAGAAATACGTCACACAGAGAAAGATAAGTATCATTAAGATATCACTAATAGAGGGAGTGTAAACTTGGCTACACATAAACTGAAATACAAAACCGAACAGAGTCTCACATTTAGATAAAAACTTATGCTTGCTTAAGGGGAATGTTGAGTTGGGGTGCTGTATAAAACCAGAGATTGAAATTAGCACACATACCGTTCCATAAGCCAAATATGTACTAGACAAGACCTACTCTTTGCTCAACGAAATAGACTCATCCATGGTGTATCACCTCACACCTGTTAGAATGGGCATCATCAGAAAATCTACAAACAACAAATGCTGGAAAGGGTGTGGAGATAAGGAACCCTCTTCCACTATTGTTGGGAATGTAAATTGATACAGTCACTGTGGAGAACATTATGGAGTTTCTTATAAAACTAAGAATAGAATTACCATATGATACAGCAATCCCACTACTGGGCATATACCCAGACAAAACCATAAATCAAAAAGAGACATTCACCGCAATGTTCATTGCATCACTATTTACAATATCCAGGTAATGGAAGCAACCTAAATGCCCACAGACAGACGAATGCATAAAGAAGTGGTACATATATAAAATGGAATATTACTAAGCCATAAAAAAGAATGAAATTGGGTCATTTGTAGAGACGTTGATGGATCTAGAGACTGTCATACAGAGTGAAGTAAGTCAGAAATAGAAAAACAAATCTTGTATATTAATGCCTATATGTGGAACCTAGACAAACTTTACAGATGAACCGATTTGCAAGGCAGAAATAGAGCAACAGATGTAGACAACAAACGTATGGACACCAAGGGGGGAAAGCTGTTGGGGGGTGGTGGTGGGAGGAGTTGAGAGATTGGGATTGGCATATATACATTTATATGTATAAAAGAGATAACCAAAAAGAACCTGCTGTATAAAAAAATAAAATAAAATTCAAATTACAAAAAGTAAAACAGAGAAAATATTCTTCCCTTCACATACATGTATTTATATGAATAAATTATTTCCATGCTTATATCTGTAAATACAAAAAAGAGGAATAAAATCTACCTTGAACCAAAAACGAAAAAAAACAGAACCCACCAGTTACACAGAGGAAAACCGTATCAGGGCACTTGCTCCAGTTGTAAGCAATTCTGAAGTTGGTCAGTGGTGGGGAATCATCTCCCATTCAGCCAGCAGGCCCCACGCAACAAGCGTCCTCATTGCAAAGCTGGGGGACCGTGCCGAGGCATCTGTGAGTAAACGTGGGCTGAGCCCCAGGCCAGCTGCTGCTGAAATGTTCCCACCCTTCCCAGGTAAAACACCTGAATATGTACAAGGACTTGAAAGCCTAGAGGAAGGGCCATGGAGCCACATGAGTGACAGCATGCCAGCCGAATGGTGCCTGCAGGCCAGCCAGGGTGGTCCTGGCCCTGGGTGTTCTTCTGGAAGCTTTCAATTTCCCTGCCTGAGATACCCCTGCTGTCCCGGCCCCCACTGCTTTCTTCCTCACTCACCTCTGCCCAGGGAGAAATTCCAGCGGCAGGTATGGGTGACACATCCTCTTCTTTAGCAGGTGGCATCTTGGCAACTGCTGCAGAAAGTCCAGCAGAGCCCCACTCACACTGGGCCACCCACAAAGCCGTGGCCTCTCACTCCCTCCCACCAGTCCAGCCCCAAGACTGCTGACAGGGCAGAGAAAATGGCGTCAGGCACAGCTGCAGGGGCTCTTGCTGCCTGGAGCGGTGTTTATATTGATCTGAACCCAGGCACACCTGGGGAGGGCTGGCCGGCACGGTCGGGCTTCCCAGGCCAGCCAATAATCACCCCTCAGGGGCTCACAGTTGCAGAAACTGGAACTTGCTGAATCGGCCAGGTCCAAGGAACAGGTGTGGGCTCCTGAGAGTCAGGATAGACAAGGGGCTGCAGCTCTGGCTTGTTTTCTAATTATATTATCTGGCCCATGAGTGGGAGACAACTTCAAGAAAACCCTCTCCTAATGAGAGGAACCCAGGAGTCAGGGAGAGGAGGGGTGGCTGGTGTGTGGAGACAGAGGCCTGGTGCCCCGGGTGCAGTGGAAGTCTCTGGAAGACCAGGTGGAGGGAGGCCACACAGAGTGATGCCCAGGGTCACAGACCTGTCGGAGCTGCTGTTTGTTAGTTCAAGTCCTGCTCTGAGGTGCTCTGTGTCAGATCTGAGTGACAGGTGAGCTGGGAGTGCTCTGCAATGAGGGCGATATGCACGGTTCCTGTGTTCCCAGCCCTGCCATGGTACCTGCAAGGGTAGCTCTGTATCCTGGGAGGGGCCTGACCACGAGAGCCCCATGGGCTGCAGGGGGACCTGCCCAGGGAACCCCATATCGTGGGAGGGTCCTGAACATGAGAGCCCCGTGGGCTGGGGTGGGGTACCTGCCCAGGTGAGCTCCATATCCTGGGATTGGCCTGACCTCGAGAGCCCCATGGGCTGCTGGAGTCCTGGTAAAGGATGTCAGGGCAGTCAGTTAAGCCACTGAGGATATACCTCCAGTAGTTCCTAAACCCTACACCCTGCTGGTCATTCTACCAACCACCAGGACATGGTATTCTGTATTAGTCTTCAATGATGCCTTCTTTTGTATTCTATTAGTCCCAGAGTCACAAGAAATTTTGGCTTGTTAGTGGCAGGACTCAACATACAACTAAAACAATACTTCCGGGCCGTGTTGCCCCAAGGGTTCAAAAATTCCCACACCATCTTTGGGGAAAGCTCAGCTAAAGACCTAAAAGTTCTACCTCTGGAAAAGGAAACACTCCTTCAATATGCAGACGACATTCTGATCGCCAGCCCTACTAAGGAGACCTCTGAACTACGAAGCCAATAAAGGATACAAGTTGTCCAAGAAAAAGCTCAAATATCACAGACTACGGTGACCTGCCTGGGCTTCATTCTCACAGAAGGTCGGAGAAGCCCATCCCAGGAAAGGGAAGAAACAATTTACAGCCTTACCCATTTCTGAAACTAGAAGACAGCTTAGGGGTTCCTGGGGAGGCCAGGGTTTGCTGCTTCTGGATCCCTAACTACAGTCTACTAGCTCGGCCTCTATATGAAACACTGAAAGGAAAAGGTGATGATCCTTTTGAATAGAATGCAGAAGTGGCCTTTCAAGAATGGAAAGAGCAGTCAATTCAGACCCTTGCACAGGAACTCCCTAATTTAGCTAAACCCTTTGACCTTTACATTCCTGGTGAACGGTGAATCGCCATTGGAGTATTAGTGCAAAACCTGGGACCACTTGAAATGGAACAATGCAAGAATGCGATCCAGGTAGGATAAACTACGGTCACCAAGGGGATTGGCCCACCGCCACATCTGGCCAAGATACTGGCAGTATCCGAAAACCTGGAAATCAGCAGCCCAAAAGGCCACCTCCCTCCTAAGGTAAAAGGACCCCACGTGGTGATCCTAACCACCAAACATGCCCTGAAGTTGCAGGGTTGGCTCCGTGGGCACACTGACCTTGAGTGAGGAGGCCCTCCAACTCCAACCTCCATAGAGATAACCGGGGCAAAGAGCACCATGACGACTCATGTGAAGGTGTCTGCACGGGCAAATTTAACGCTCATTTCCCACCAGGAAGAGGAATTAACCAAAGGCTCAGCATGCCGTGCCGGAACCAGATTAGGGCCTGAAGCATTCCTGTGGGTTTGCGGCCAGCTCACAAGAAAGCGAGTTGAAGAAAGGAGCTCAGGGGCACTGTAATTCACAAACCTGCAGAGTTATAAATGAGAGCTATGGTCTAAAAATATATTGAAGGAAGGCTGCGAAGAGGACTTGAAAGTGGGGCAGAATTTCAGGAAAACGATTTCAGGGGGTAGACTGGAATTGCATTTAAAGCATAGGAAAAGAGGCAGAACGACGACAATGATGCACTTGGCCAAAAAGGGCGTATGCGTTTTTTCCTGAATATATTCAGGAAAAAATGCATACGCCCTTTTTGGCCAACCAAGCAAGCGTGTAAAGGAAATCTGCACTACAAAGAAGTCTCACTGCCCCCCGGTCAAAAGGGTTATCTGAAAAAAGTGAAAAATCCAGAAAATCAGGACAGGCCTTGGAGAACAGGGAGCCTTATTATGTTGATTGTCGGGATGTAAATTGCCAACAGCCACTTTGGAAAAGTGTACGGTGTACCCTGAAACACCTAAAAAACAAAGCAACGGAGCCTATGGCACTTCCACTTATGGTCCTATAGCTTAGGGAAAATAAAATCAAAAAGACACAGCCACCCTAATGTTTTGGACATCTATTTTTACAAGAACCTTGTCTACGGAACAAGTTAAATACCCCAGAACGTGAAAAATGTATGAAGAATATGTGGTACGCACGTACAATGGAATATCACTCAGCAATGAAATCTATGTCATCAGGCCCGTCACGGCATAATGAGTGGATTCAGGTACGATGATTCTAAGTGAAATAAGTCACACAGAAAATGAAACATCATAAGATATTACTAATACACGGAATGTAAACTTTGCTACACATGAACTGAATTACAAAACAGAACAGGGTCTCAAATTTAGAAACCCAACATATGCTTTCTTAAGGGGAAAGGTAAGTTGGGGTGCTGCATATACCAGAGATAGAAATTAGCACAGATACCTTTCCATAAGCCAAATATGTAATAGTCAAGACCTACTACTTGCTCAACGAAATCGACTAAACACCCCATATTCAATGCCTAGGAATACACCTGACTAGTAAGAATCTACAAACCCATGGATTTATATGTCTCCATAAGAGACTCAAGTGTGTGTTCAGCGGCATGAATGCAGCAGAGAAAATCCGATAAATCCCATTATCAAAATGAATTGCAAAAACAAACACAATTACAGTGAAATAGAGAGCAATTCTTAAATAATTCATTCAGGGCTTGTGATGCAACCTGGATTTACCACATCTATACCAAGAGCTGAGTGAGACATAAGGTTGGACATTTCGGGCTAATAGCATTGGTGAGGATCCATGAGGAAATGCAGACCCTTTGAAGTCATACTGCATGGTACCCATTCCATGTTTCCCAAATTTTCAGGTTTAAGGGATTCTTCCTTCAGCTAAAACGTGCATGGGAAACCCACAGTATGGTGCACCGTGTGACCGGGAAACGTTTTCAAATGCATCTCAGTTTTCGTCCCCTTTTACTCGGGTTCACCATTCCAGACCCTTTACTAACACTCTCCCCACTTGGAGAGTCAGTGCCTTTAACCTCCTGTTTGGCACAGTTTGCAATTTCTGCGCAAGATGAACAGGAATAGGGAGAATCAATGAGAGAGTAGCAGTAGGTGTCTGCACGGGCAAATTTAATGCTCATTTCCCACCAGGAAGAGGAATTAACCAAAGGCTCAGCATGCCATGCCGGAACCAGATTAGGGCCTGAAGCATTCCTGCGGGTTTGCGGCCAGCTCACAAGAAAGCAAGTTGAAGAAAGGAGCTCAGGGGCACTGTAATTCACAAACCTGCAGAGTTATAAATGACAGCTATCGTCCAAAAATATATTGAAGGAAGGCTACGAAGAGGGCTTGAATGTGGGGCAGAATTGCAGGAAAAGGATTTCAGGGGGTAGACTGGAATTGCATTTAAAGCATAGGAAAAGAGGCAGAACGACGACAATGATGCACTTGGCCAAAAGAGGCATATGCGTTTTTTCTTGAATATATTCAGGAAAACACGCATACGCACTTTTTGGCCAACCAAGCAAACATGTTAAAGAAATCTGCACTACAATGAAGTCTGACTGCCCCCCAGTCAAAAGGGCCATCTGAAAAAAGTGTAAAATCCAGAAAGGCAGCACAGACCATGGAGAAGAGGAAGCCTTGTTATGCTGATGGGCGGGATGTAAATTGCCAACAGCCACTCTGGAGAAGTGTATGGTGTTTCCTCAAACACCTAAAAAACTAAGCAACGGAGCCTATGGCACTTCAACTTATGGTTCTATAGCTTAGGGAAATTAAAATCAAAAAGACACAGCTACCCATAAATTTTGCACGGCTCTGCTTACAAGAACCGCGTTTACGGTACAAGTGAAATATCCCAGGAAGCAAAAATGGATAAAGAAGTTGTTGTACGTACGTACAATGGAATATCACTCAGCAAAGAAATCTATGTCATGAGGCCCGTCGCGGCATAATGAGTGGATTCAGGTACGATCATTCTAAGTTAACTAAGTCACACAGAAAAAGAAACACCATAAGATATCTCAAATACACGGAATGCAAACATGGCTGCACATGAACTCAATTACAAAACAGAAAAGGGTCTCAAATTTAGAAAACCAACTTATGCTTGCTTAAGGGGAAAGGTGAGTTGTGCGGCTGCATAAAACCAGAGATTGAAATTAGCACAGATACCTCTCCATAAGCAAATATGTAATAGTCAGGACCTACTCCTTGCTCCACGAAATGGACTCAACACCCCATATTCAATGCCTAGGAATATACCTGACTAGTAAGAATCTTCAAACCCATGTTTTATATGTCTCCATAAGAGAATCAAGCATGTGTACAGCGGCATAAATGCAGCAGTGAAAATCCAATAAATCCCATTATCAAAATAAATTACAAAAACAAAACACAATGACAGTGAAATAGAGAGCAATTCTTAAATAATTCATTCAGGGCTTGTGATGCAACGTGGATTTACCACATCTACACCCCGAGCTGAGTGAGACATAAGGCTGGACACTTCGGGCTGATAGCCTTGGTGACATTCGGTGAGCAAAGGCAACCCTTTGAAGTCATACTGCATGGTACCCATTCCATGGGTCCCAACTCTCCAGGTTGAAGGGATTCTTCCTTCAGGTAACACATGCATGGGAAACCCAGAATATCGTCCACCGTGTGACCGGGAAACCTTTTTAAATGCATCTCAGTTTTCGTCACCTCGTACTCGGTTTTACCATTCCAGACGCTTTACTAACACTCTCCCCACTTGGAGAGTCAGTGCCTTTAACCTCCTGTTTGGCACAGTTTGGAATTTCTGCGCAAGATGAACAGGAATAGGGAGAACCAATGAGAGATTAGCTGTAGGTGTCTGCACGAACAAATTTAACGCTCATTTCCCACCAGGAAGAGGAATTAGCCAAAGGCTCAGCATGCCGTGCCGGAACCAGATTAGGGCCTGAAGCAATCCGCCGGTTTTGCGGCCAGCTCACAAGAAAGCGAGTTGAAGAAAGGAGCTCAGGGGCACTGTAATTCACAAACCTGCAGAGTTATAAATGACAGCTATCGTCCAAAAATATATTGAAGTAAGGCTGCAAAGAGGACTTGAACGCGGGGCAGAATTCCAGGAATACGATTTCAGGAGGTAGACGGGAAGTCCTCTGAAAGTATAGGAGAAGAGGCAGAACCTCGACAATGATGCACTTGGTCAAAAAGGGCATATGCGTTTCTTCCAGGGCCCTTATTAAAGGGGGTAGGAGGCTCCCAGCATGCTTCAGTGGCCAACAGATGGCCTATGTCGCCAAGGTGAAATGAGCCATCCAGGCAGGAGTGACCTCACATCAGAGGGCCCACCTCACAGAAGGGTAAGGAACCCAGTCAGGATCAGACTCTCACCAGAGTGCCCACATAAGCAAGGGGCTGGGAACCAGGCAGGAGTGTCCTCACACCCGTGGGGCCACATCATCGAAAGTTGAGGTACCCAGCACATGTGGCCTCAAACCAGAGGACCCACATCACCATGGGTCTCGGAGCGAGGCAGGCAGGATTAACCTCACAACACATGGCCCATTGTATAAAAAAGGTGAGGAATCCTGCAGTTGGAACATCCCAGCAGGCGGCCCAGAGCACCGAGGCTATGGGATCCAGGCAGTGATGAACTCACAACAGAGGGCCCTCATCGTGATACTGTAAGCAACCCAGCCGCTGTAACCTCAGAGCACAAGGCCCACATCTCCATGGGGAAGGGAACCAAGCAGGAGTGTCATCGCACCAGTGGGCACACATCAGAAAACGTGGGGAGCCCAGCAGTTAGGGCCGGACGCCAGAGGGCCCTCATCACTGAGGAGAGGAGGCTCCCAGCAAGCTCCAACTGCTACCAGAAGGCAGACGTCGCCAATGCGGGGTCTGCCAACCAGGCAGGAGTGACCTCAGAGCAGAGGGCCAACCACACAAAAGTGTGAGGAACCCAAAGAGGATCAGACTCTCACCGGAGGGCCCACGTCACCAAGGGAATGGAAACCAGGCAGGAGTGTCCTCACACCAGTGGGGCCACACCACCGAAATGTGACGGACCCAGCACACGTGGCCTCAAACTACAGGACACACATCACCAAGGGGCTGGGAGTGAGGCAGGCAGGAGGAGCCTCCAAACAGAGGGCCCATTGCGTAAAAAAGGTGAGGAATCCCGCAGTTGGAACCTCCCAGCAGGTGGCCCAGAGCACCCAGTCTATGGGATCCAGGCCGCAGTGCACTCATATCAGAGGGCCAACATCATGAAACTTTGAGCAACCCAGCCGTTTGGACATCAGAGCAGAAGTCCCACATCCCCACGGGGATGGGAACCTGGCAGGAGTGTCCTCGCACCACTTAGTACGTATTAGAAAATGTGGGTACACAGCAGTTAGGGCCTGACGCCAAAGGGCCCTCATTACTGAGGGAAGGAGGCTCCCAGCACGCTCCAACTGCCACCAGAGGGCCGACGTCACCAAGGCGGGGTGTGCCAGCCAGGCAGGAGTGACCTCAGAGCAGAGGGCCAAGTTCACGGAAGTGTGAGGAACCCAACCAGGATCAGACTCTCACCAGAGGGCCCACATCACCAAGAGGATGGGAACCAGGCAGGAGTGTTCTCAGTCCAGTGGGGCCACATCATTGAAAGGCGAGGAAACCACCACAGGTGGCCTCAAACCAGAGGACACACATCAGCAAGGGGCTGGGAGGGAGGCAGGCAGGAGTAGTCTCAAAACAGAGGGCCCATAGAATAAAAAAGGTGAGGAATCCCGCAGTTGGAACATCCCAGCAGGCGGCAAGGAACAACGAGGCTATGGGATCCCGGCCGGTGTGAACTCACAAAAGAGGGCCCTCATCATGAAACTGTGAATAGCCCAGCCATTGGGTCCACAGAGCAGAAGGCCCACATTGCCATGGGGTTGGGAACCTGGCAGGAGTGTACTCGCACCACAGGGCACACATCAGAAAAGTTTGGGAGCCCAGGATTTAAGGCCTGACGCCAGAGGGCCCTCATTACCAAAGGGAGGAAACTCCCAGCAGACACCAAATCCCAACTGAGGGCCCACGTCGCCAAGGTGACGTGCGCCAGCCAGGCAGGAGTGACATCACAGCAGAGGGCATACGTCACAGAAGGGTGAGGAACCCAGCCAGGATAAGACTCTCACCAGAGGGCCCGCATCACCAAGGGGATCGGAACCAGGCAGAAGTATACTCACACCAGTGTGGCCAAATAATGGAAAGGTGAGGGACCCAGAACATGTGGCCTAAACCAGAGGAACCACATCTCCAAGGGGCTCGGAGTGAGGCAGGCAGGACTAGCCTAACAACACAGGGCCCATAGATTAAAAAATATGAGGAATCCAGCAGTTGGAACCTCGCAGCAGGAGGCCCAGAGCACCGAGTCTATGGGATCCAGGCCAAAGTGAACTCACAGCAGAGGGCCCACATCATGAAACTGTGAGCAACCCAGCCGTTGGGACCTCAGAGCAGAACGCCCACATCCCCATGGGGATGGGAACGTGGCAGGCGTATCCTCGCACCACTTAGTACGTATTAGAAAATGTGGGTACCCAGCAGTTAGGGTCTGACGCCAAAGGGCTCTCATCACTGAGGGGAGGAGGCTCCCAGCAGGCTCCAACTGCCACCAGAGGGCCGACGTCGCCAAGGCGGGGTGTGCCAGCCAGGCAGGAGTGACCTCAGAGCTGAGGGCCAAGCTCACGGAAGTGTGAGGAACCCAACCCGGATCAGATTCTCACCAGAGGGCCCACATCACCAAGGGGATGCGAACCAGGCAGGAGTGTGCTCACACCAGTGGGGCCACATCATTGAAAGGCAGGGAACCCACCACATGTGGCCTCAAACCAGAAGACCCACATCAACAAGGGGCTCAGAGTGAGGCAGGCAGGAAGTGTCTCACAACACACGGCCCATAGAAGAAAAAAGGTAAGGAATCCTGCAGTTGGAAGCTCCAAGCAGGTGGCCCAGAGCACCGAGGCTATGGGATGCATGCCGGAGTGAACTCACAGCAGAAGGCCCACATCCTGACACTGTGAGCAAGCCAGCCGTTGGCACCTCAGAACAGAAGGCCCAAATCTGCATGGGGATGGGAACCTGGCAGGAGTGTCATCGCACAAGTGGGCGCACATCAGAAAATGTGGTGAGCCCAGCAGTTAGGGCCGGACGCCAGAGGGCCCTCATCACCGATGGGAGGAGGTTCCCAGCACGCTCCAACTGCAACCAGAGGGCCCATGTGGCCAAGGCATCGTGTGCCAGCCAGGCAGGTGTGACCTCACAGCAGAGGGCCCGCCTCACAGAAGTGTGAGGAATCAAGCCAGGATCAGACTCTCACCAGAGGGCCCACATCAACAAGGGAATGGGAACCAGTCAGGAGTGTCCTCACACCAGTAGGGCCACATCCCTAAAAGGTGAGACAAACGGCACACGTGGTCTCAAACCAGAAGACCTACATCACCAAGGGGCTCGGTGTGAGGCAGGCAGGAGGAGCTTCACCACACAGGGCCCAAAGTATAAGAAAGGTGAGGAATCCAGCAGTTGGAACCTCCCAGCAGGCGGCCCAGAGCACAGAGGCTATGGGATCTAGGCCTGAGTGAACTAACACCGGAGTGCCAACATAACGAAACTGTGAGCAACCCAGGCGTTGCGACCACAGAGCAGAAGGCACACATCCCCATGAGTATTGGAACCTTACAGGAGTGTCCTGGCATCACTGGGCTCACATCAGAAATCGTGGGGAGCCCAGCAGTTAGAGCCTGACGCAAGAGGGCCCTCATCACCTTGGAGAGGAGGGTACAAGAAGGCTCCAACTGCCACCAGAAGTCCAACGTCACCAGGGCAACGGGAGCAAGCCAGGCAGGAGTTACCTCACAGCAGAGGGCCCACCTCACAGAAGAGTGAGGAACCCAGCCAGGATCAGACTCTCACCAGAGGGCCCACATCACCAAGGGGATCTGATCCAGGCAGGAGTGGCCTCACACCAGTGTGGCCAAATCATAGAAAGGTGAGGAACCCAGAACATGTGGCCTAAACAAGAGGACCCACATCTCCAAGGGGCTCGGAGTGAGGCAGGCAGGAGGAGCCTCAAAACAGAGGACCCATAGAATAAAAAAGGTGAGGAATCCCGCAGTTGGAACCTCCTAGCATGCAGCAAGGAGCAGCGAGGCTATGGGGTCCCGGCCGTTGTGAACTCACAACAGAGGACCCTCATCATGAAACTGTGAACAACACAGCTGTTGGGACCACAGAACAGAAGGCCCACATTCCCATGGGGTTGGGAAACTGGCAGGAGTGTACTCCCACCAGAGGGCACACATCAGAAAAGTATGGGAGCCCAGGAGTTAGGGCCTGACGTCAGAGGGCCCTCATTACCGAGGGGAGGAGACTCCCAGCAGGCACCAACTCCCAAATGAGGGCCCACGTCGCCAAGGCGGGGTGTGCCAGCCAGGCAGGATTGACCTCAGAGAAGAGGGCCCACCTCACAGAAGTGTGAGGAACCCAACCAGGATCAGACTCTCACCGGAGGGCCCACATCACCAAGGGGATTGGAAGCAGGCAGGAGTGTCCTCACACCAGTGGGGCCACATCAGCCAAAGTGAGGAACCCAGCACATGTGGCCTCAAACCAGAGGACACACATCACCAAGGGCTAGGAATGAGGCAGGTGTCTGGAGGGGCACATTTAACTCTAATTTCCCACCAGGAAGTGGAATGAACCAAAGTCTCAGAGTTCCGTGCCGGACACTGATTATGGCCTGAAGCAACACTGCGGTTCTGTGTCCAGTTTTCAAGGAAACGAGTTAAGAAAGAAAATCACGGGCACTGTAATTCACAAACCTGCAGAGTTATAAATGACAGCTATGGTCTAAAAATATATTGAAGGAAGGCTGCGAAGAGGACTTGAAAGTGGGGCAGAATTTCAGGAAAACGATTTCAGGGGGTAGACTGGAATTGCATTTAAAGCATAGGAAAAGAGGCAGAACGACGACAATGATGCACTTGGCCAAAAAGGGCGTATGCGTTTTTTCCTGAATATATTCAGGAAAAAGGGCATACGCACTTTTTGGCCAACCAAGCAAGCGTGTAAAGGAAATCTGCACTACAATGAAGTCTCACTGCCCCCCGGTCAAAAGGGCCATCTGAAAAAAGTGTAAAATCCAGAAAGGCAGCACAGACCATGGAGAAGAGGGAGCCTTGTTATGCTGATGGGCGGGATGTAATTTGCCAACAGCCACTCTGGAGAAGTGTATGGTGTTTCCTCAAACACCTAAAAAACCAAGCAACGGAGCCTACAGCACTTCCACTTATGGTCCTATAGCTTAGTGAAATTAAAATCAAAAACACACAGCCACCCCAAAGTTTTGGAAACAAAACACAATGACAGTGAAAGAGACAGCAATTCTTAAATAATTGATTCAGGGCTTGTGATGAAACCTGGATTTACCACATCTACACCCAGAGCTGGGTGAGGCATAAGGCTGGACACTTTGAACTGATAGCATTGGTGAGGTTCAGTGAGCAAATTCAGACCCTTTTTAGTCATACTGCATGGTACCCATTCCATGGGTCAATAATCTCCAGGTTTAAGGAATTCTTCCTTCAGCTAAAACATGCATGGGAAACTCAGAGTATTGTCCACTGTGAGACTGGGAAACCATTTTAAATGGCTCTCAGGTTTCGTTCCCTGGTACTTGGGTTCACCATTCCAGATGCTTTACTAACCCTCTACCCACTTGGAGAGTCAGTGCCTTTAACCTCCTGTTTGGCACAGTTTGCAATTTCTGCACAAGATGAACAGGAATAGGGAGAACCAATGAGAGACTAGCTATAGGTGTCTCCACGGGCAAATTGAATGCTCATTTCTCACCAGAAAGAGGAATTTACCAAAGGCTCAGCGTGCCGTGCCGAATCCAGATTACAGCCTGAAGCAATCCTGCGGTTTTGCGGCCAGCTCACAAGAAAGCGTGTTGAAGAATGGAGCTCAGGGACACTGTATTTAACAAACCTGCAGAGTTATTAATGACAGGTATCATACAAAAATATATTGAAGTAAGGCTGCGAGGAGGACTTGAAAGCGGGGCAGTATTCCTGGAATATGATTTCAGGACGTAGACGGGAAGTGCTCTGAAAGCATAGGAGAAGAGGCAGATCCTGGACAATGATGCACTTGGTCAAAATGTGCATATGCGTTTTTTCCAGGGCCCTCATTAAAGAGGGTAGGAGGCTCCCAGAATGCTTTAGTGGCCAACAGAGGGCCCACATCATCAAGGCGACGTGAGCCAGCCAGGCAGGAGTGAGCTCACATCAGAGGGCCCACCTCACAGAAGGGTAAGGAACCCAGCCAGGATCAGACTCTCACCAGAGTGCCCACATCAGCAAGGGGCTGTGAACCAGGCAGGAGTGTCATCACACCCGTGGGGCCATATCATCAAAAGTTGAGGTAACAAGAAAATGTGGCCTCAAACCAGAGGACCCACATCACCATGGGTCTTGGAGCGAGGCAGGCAGGATTAACCTCACAACACATGGCCCATTGTATAAAAAAGGTGAGGAATCCAGCAGTTGGAACATCCCAGCAGGCGGCCCAGAGCACCGAGGCTATGGGATCCAGGCAGTGATGAACTCACAACAGAGGGCCCTCATCATGAAACTGTGAGCAAACCAGCCGTTGTGACCTCAGAGCACAAGGCCCACATCCCCATGGGGAAGGGAACCAAGTAGGAGTGTCATCGCACCAGTGGGCACACATCAGAAAATGTGGGGAGCCCAGCAGTTAGGGCCTGACACCAGAGGGCTCTCATCACCGAGGAGAGGAGGCTCCCAGCAGGCTCCAACTGCTACCAGTGGGCCGCCGTCGCCAATGCGGGGTGTGCCAGCCAGGCAAGAGTGACCTCAGGGCAGAGGGCCCACCTCACAAAAGTGTGAGGAACCCAAGGAGGATCAGACTCTCACCAGAGGGCCCACATCACCAAGAGAATGGGAACCAGGCTGGAGTGTCCTCACACCAGTGGGACCTCATCAACGAAATGTGAGTGACCCAGCACACGTGGCCTCAAACCAGAGGACACACATCACCAAGGGGCTGGGAGTGAGGCAGGCAGGAGGAGTCTCAAAACAGAGGGCCCATAGAAGAAAAAAGGTGAGGAATCCCGCAGTTGGAACCTCCCAGCAGGTGGCCAGGAGCAGCGAGGCTATGGGATCCAGACCTGACTGAACTCAAAACAGAGGGCCCTCATCATGAAACTGAGCAACGTACCATTGGGACCTCAGAACAGAAAACCCACATTCCCATGGGGTTGGGATCCTGGCAGGAGTGTACTCGCACCACAGGGCGCACATCAGAAAATTTTGGGAGCCCAGGAGTTAGGGTCTGAAGACAGAGGGCCCTCGTTACCGAGGGTAGGAGACTCCCAGCAGGCACCAACTCCCAACTGAGGGCCCACGTCGCCAAGTTGACGTGTGCCAGCCAGGCAGGAGTGACCTCACAGCAGA
Source organism: Delphinapterus leucas (assembly GCF_059928025.1). Taxonomy (NCBI): domain Eukaryota; kingdom Metazoa; phylum Chordata; class Mammalia; order Artiodactyla; family Monodontidae; genus Delphinapterus; species Delphinapterus leucas. The sequence continues at coordinate 1,227,390 of NW_028322267.1, forward strand.
GGGCCTACCTCACAGAAGGGTGAGGAACCCAGCCAGGATAAGACTCTCACCAGAGGGCCCACATCACCAAGGGGATCGGAACAAGGCAGGAGTGTCCTCACACCAGTGCGGCCACATTATAGAAAGTTGAGGAATCCCGCGCATGTGGCCTAAACCAGAGGACCCACATTTCCAAGGTGCTCCGAGTGAGGCAGGCAGGAGTAGCCTAACAACACAGGGCCCACAGAATAAAAAATGTGAGGAATCCAGCAGTTTGTACCTCCCAGCAGGTGGCCCAGAGCATGGAGTCTATGGGATCCAGGCCACAGTGAACTCACAGCAGAGGGCCCACATCATGAAACTGTGAGCAACCCAGCCAGTGGGACCTCAGAGCAGAAGGCCCACATCCCCATGGGGATGGGAACCTCGCAGGACTGTCCTCGCACAACTTAGCACGTATCAGAAAATGTGGGAACCCATCAGTTATGGCCTGACGCCAGAGGGCCCTCATCACTGAGGAGAGGAGGCTACCAGCAGGCTCCAAATGCCACCAGAGGGCCGACGTCACCAAGGCAATGGGAGCAAGCCAGGCAGGAGTTACCTCACAGCAGAGGGCCCACCTCACAGAAGTGTGAGGAGCCCAAACAGGATCAGACTCTAACCACAGCGCCCACATCACCAAGGGGATGGAAACCAGGCAGGAGTGTCCTCACACCAGTGGGGCCACATCAGCGAAAGGTGAGGAACACAGCACATGTGGCCTCAAACAAGGGGACACACATCACGAAAGGGCTGGGAGTGAGGCATGCAGGAGGAGACTCACAACAGAGCGCCCATAGAATAAAAAAGGTGAGGAACCCCGCAGTTGGAAGCTCCAAGCAGGTGGCCCAGAGCACCGAGGCTATGGGATCCATGCCGGAGTGAACTCACAGCAGAGGGCCCACATTCTGACACTGTGAGCAACCCAGCCGTTGGAACCTCAGAGCAGAAAGCCCACATCCCCATGGGGATGGGACCCTGGCTGGAGTGTACTCGCACGACAGGGCGCACATCAGAAAATTTTGGGAGCCCATGAGTTAGGGCCTGATGCCAGAGGGCCCTCATTACCGAGGGGAGGAGACTCCCAGCAGGCACCAACTCCCAACTGAGGGCCCACATCGCCAAGGTGACGTGTGCCAGCCAGGCAGGAGTGACCTCACAGCAGAGGGCCCACCTCCCAGAAGTTTGAGGAATCCAGAAGGATCAGACTCTCACCAGAGGGCCCCCATCACCAAGGGGATGGGAACCAGGCAGGAGTGTCCTCACACCAGTGGGGCCACATCAATAAAGGTGAGGAAACCGGTACATGTGGCTTTAAACCAGAGGACCTACATCACAAATGGGCTGGAAGTGAGTCAGGAAGTAGGAGCATGAAAACACAGGACCCAAAGAATAAAAGAGGTAAGGAATCCAGCAGTAGGAACCTCCCAGCAGGCCGCTCAGAGCACAGAGTCTATGGGATCTAGGCCTGGGTGAACTAACACCAGAGAGCCAACATCATGAAACGGTGAACAACACAGGTGTTGGGACCTTAGAGCAGAAGGCCCACATGCCCATGGGGATGGGAACCTCGCAGGAGTGTCCTCGCACCACTTAGCACGTATCAGAAAATGTGGGTACCCAGCAGTTAGGGCCTGAGGCAAGAGGGCCCCCATCACCGAGGGGAGGTTCCCAGCAGGCTCCAACTGCCACAAGAGGGCCGATGTTGCCCAGGTGGGGTGTGCCAGCCAGGCAGGAGTGACCTCACAGCAGAGGGCCCCCCTCACAGAAGGGTGAGGAACCCAGCCAGGATCAGACTCTCACCAGAGGGCCCACATCATCAAGGGGATAGGAACCAGGCAGGAGTGTCCTCACATCAGTGGGGCCACATCATCGAAAGGCGAGGGACCCAGCATACGTGGCCTCAAACCAGAGGACACACATCACCAAGGGGCTGGGAGTGAGGCAGGCAGGAGGAGTCTCAAAACAGAGGGCCCATAGAAGAAAAAAGGTGAGGAATCCCGCAGTTGTAACCTCCCAGCAGGTGGCCAAGAGCAGCGAGGCTATGGGATCCAGGCCGGAGAGAACTCGCAGCAGAGGGCCCTCATCATGAAACTGAGTAACCCACGGTTGGGACCTCAGAGCAGAAGGCCCACATTCCCATGGGGTTGGGAACCTGGCAGGAGTGTACTCGAACCACAGGGTGCATATCAGAAAATATTGGGAGCCCAGGAGTTAGGGCCTGACGCCAGAGGGCCCTCATTACCGAGGGGAGGAGACACACAGCAGGCACCAAATCCCACCAGAGGGCCGACGTCGCCAAGGCGGGGTGTGCCAGCCAGGCAGGAGTGACCTCAGAGAAGAGGGCCCACCTCACAGAAGTGTGAGGAACCCAACCAGGATCAGACTCTCACCGGAGGGCCCACATCACCAAGGGGATGGGAAGCAGGCAGGAGTGTCCTCACACCAGTGGGGCCACATCAGCCAAAGGTGAGGAACCCAGCACATGTGGCCTCAAACCAGAGGACACACATCACCAAGGGGCTAGGAGTGAGGCAGGTGTCTGGAGGGGCACATTTAACTCTAATTTCCCACCAGGAAGTGGAATGAACCAAAGTCTCAGAGTGCCGTGCCGGACCCTGATTACGGCCTCAAGCAAACCTGCGGTTCTGTGGCCAGTTTTCAAGGAAACGAGTTAAGAAAGGAAATCACGGGCACTGTAATTCACAAACCTGCAGAGTTATAAATGACAGCTATTGGCAAAAATATATGGAAGTAAGTCTGCAAAGAGGACTTGAAAACGAGGCAGAATTGCAGGAATCATATTTCAGGAGGTAGATTGGAATTGCATTTAAAGCATGTGAAAAGCGGCAGATCTTTGACACTGATGCACTTGGACAAAAGTGCGTAAACATTTTTTCCTGAATATATTCAGGAAAAAACACATATGCCCTTTCTGGCCAACCAAGCACTCGAGAAATGGAAATCCGCACTACAATGAAGTCTCATTTCCCATTCGTCAAAAGGGCCATCTGAAAAAAGTGTAAAAACCAGAAACACAGGACAGGCCATGGAGAACAGGGAGCCTTGTTATGCTGATGGGCGGGATGTAAATTGCCAACAGACACTCTGGAGATGTGTATGGTGTATCCTGAAACATCTGAAAAACAAAGCTACAGACCCTAGGGCACTTCCACTTTTGGCCCTATAGCTTAGGAAAATTAAAATCAACAAGACACAGCCAACACAAAATTTAGGGCTGCTGTGTTTACAAGAACCTTGAGTCCAGTACAAATTAAATATCCCAGAAAGAAAAAAATGGATAAAGGAGTTGTGCTACTTACGTACAACAGAATATCACTCAGCAATGAAATCAATGTCATCAGGCCTGTAGCAGCAAATTGAGTGGATTTAAGTATGATGATTCTAAGAGAAATAGGTCACACAGAGAAAGATAATTATCATAAGATATCACTAATAGAGAGAGTGTAAACTTGGCTACACATAAACTGAATTCCAAAACCGAACAGAGTCTCACATTTAGATAAAAACTTATGCTTGCTTAAGGGGAAAGTTGAGTTGGGGTGCTGTATAAAACCAGAGATTGAAATTAGCACACATACCGTTCCATAAGCCAAATATATAATAGACAAGACCTACTCTTTGCTCAACGAAATAGACTCATCCATGGTGTATCACCTCACACCTGTTAGAATGGGCATCATCAGAAAATCTACAAACAACAAATGCTGGAAAGGGTGTGGAGATAAGGAACCCTCTTCCACTATTGTTGGGAATGTAAATTGATACAGTCACTGTGGAGAACATTATGGAGTTTCTTATAAAACTAAGAATAGAATTACCATATGATACAGCAATCCCACTACTGGGCATATACCCAGACAAAACCATAAATCAAAAAGAGACATTCACCGCAATGTTCATTGCATCACTATTTACAATATCCAGGTAATGGAAGCAACCTAAATGCCCACAGACAGACGAATGCATAAAGATGTGGTACATATATAAAATGGAATATTACTAAGCCATAAAAAGGAATGAAATTGGGTCATTTGTAGAGACGTTGATGGATCTAGAGACTGTCATACAGAGTGAAGTAAGCCAGAAAGAGAAAAACAAATCTTGTCTATTAATGCATATATGTGGAACCTAGAAAAATTGTACAGATGAACCGTTTTGCCAGGCAGAAATAGAGCAACAGATGTAGACAACAAACGTATGGACACCAAGGGGGGAAAGCTGTTGGGGGGTGGTGGTGGGAGGAGTTGAGAGATTGGGATTGGCATGTATACATTTATATGTATAAAATAGATAACCAAAAAGAACCTGCTGTATAAAAAAATAAAATAAAATTCAAATTACAAAAAGTAAAACAGAAAAAATATACTTCCCTTCACATACATGTATTTATATGAATAAATTATTTCCATGCTTATATCTGTAAATACAAAAAAGAGGAATAAAATCTACCTTGAACCAAAAACGAAAAAAAGAAAAAAAAACAGAACCCACCAGTTACACAGAGGAAAACCGTATCAGGGCACTTGCTCCAGTTGTAAACAATTCTGAAGTTGGTCAGTGGTGGGGAATCATCTCCCATTCAACCAGCAGGCCCCACGCAACAAGCGTCCTCATTGCAAAGCTGGGGGACCGTGCCGAGGCATCTGTGAGTAAACGTGGGCTGAGCCCCAGGCCAGCTGCTGCTGAAATGTTCCCACCCTTCCCAGGTAAAACACCTGAATATGTACAAGGACTTGAAAGCCTAGAGGAAGGGCCATGGAGCCACATGAGTGACAGCATGCCAGCCGACTTGGTGCCTGCAGGCCAGCCAGGATGGTCCTGGCCCTGGGTGCTCTTCTGGAAGTTTTCCATTTCCCTGCCTGAGATACCCCTGCTGTCCCGGCCCCCACTGCTTTCTTCCTCACTCACCTCTGCCCAGGGAGAAATTCCAGCGGCAGGTATGGGTGACACATCCTCTTCTTTAGCAGGTGGCATCTTGGCAACTGCTGCAGAAAGTCCAGCAGAGCCCCACTCACACTGGGCCACCCACAAAGCCGTGGCCTCTCACTCCCTCCCACCAGTCCAGCCCCAAGACTGCTGACAGGGCAGAGAAAATGGCGTCAGGCACAGCTGCAGGGGCTCTTGCTGCCTGGAGCGGTGTTTATATTGATCTGAACCCAGGCACACCTGGGGAGGGCTGGCCGGCACGGTCGGGCTTCCCAGGCCAGCCAATAATCACCCCTCAGGGGCTCACAGTTGCAGAAACTGGAACTTGCTGAATCGGCCAGGTCCAAGGAACAGGTGTGGGCTCCTGAGAGTCAGGATAGACAAGGGGCTGCAGCTCTGGCTTGTTTTCTAATTATATTATCTGGCCCATGAGTGGGAGACAACTTCAAGAAAACCCTCTCCTAATGAGAGGAACCCAGGAGTCAGGGAGAGGAGGGGTGGCTGGTGGGTGGAGACAGAGGCCTGGTGCCCCGGGTGCAGTGGAAGTCTCTGGAAGACCAGGTGGAGGGAGGCCACACAGAGTGATGCCCAGGGTCACAGACCTGTCGGAGCTGCTGCTTGTTAGTTCAAGTCCTGCTCTGAGGTGCTCTGCGTCAGATCTGAGTGACAGGTGAGCTGGGAGTGCTCTGCAATGAGGGCGATATGCTCGGTTCCTGTTTTCCCAGCCCTGCCATGGTACCTGCAAGGGTAGCTCTGTATCCTGGGAGGGGCCTGACCACGAGAGCCCCATGGGCTGCAGGGGAACCTGCCCAGGGAACCCCATATCCTGGGAGGGGCCTGAACACGAGAGCCCCGTGGGCTGGGGTGGGGGTGGGGTACCTGCCCAGGTGAGCTCCATATCCTGGGATTGGCCTGACCTCGAGAGCCCCATGGGCTGCTGGAGTCCTGGTAAAGGATGTCAGGACAGTCAGTGAAGCCACCGAGGATATACCTCCAGTAGTTCCTAAATCCTACACCCTGCTGGTCATTCTACCAACCACCAGGACATGGTATTCTGTATTAGTCTTCAATGATGCCTTCTTTTGTATTCTATTAGTCCCAGAGTCACAAGAAATTTTGGCTTGTGAGTGGCAGGACTCAACATACAACTAAAACAATACTTCCGGGCCGTGTTGCCCCAAGGGTTCAAAAATTCCCACACCATCTTTGGGGAAAGCTCAGCTAAAGACCTAAAAGTTCTACCTCTGGAAAAGGAAACACTCCTTCAATATGCAGACGACATTCTGATCGCCAGCCCTACTAAGGAGACCTCTGAACTACCAAGCCAATAAAGGATACAAGTTGTCCAAGACAAAGCTCAAATATCACAGACTACGGTGACCTGCCTGGGCTTCATTCTCACAGAAGGTCGGAGAAGCCCATCCCAGGAAAGGGAAGAAACAATTTGCAGCCTTACCCATTTCTGAAACTAGAAGACAGCTTAGGGGTTCCTGGGGAGGCCAGGGTTTGCTGCTTCTGGATCCCTAACTACAGTCTACTAGCTGGGCCTCTATATGAAACACTGAAAGGAAAAGATGATGATCCTTTTGAATAGAATGCAGAAGAGGCCTTTCAAGAATGGAAAGAGCAGTCAATTCAGACCCTTGCCCTGGAACTCCCTAATTTAGCTAAACCCTTTGACCTTTACATTCCTGGTGAACGGTGAATCGCCATTGGAGTATTAGTGCAAAACCTGGGACCACTTGAAATGGAACAATGCAAGAATGCGATCCAGGTAGGATAAACTACAGTCACCAAGGGGCTTGGCCCACCGCCACATCTGGCCAAGATACTGGCAGTATCTGAAAACCTGGAAATCAGCAGCCCAAAAGGCCACCTCCCTCCTAAGGGAAAAGGACCCCACGTGGTGATCCTAACACCCAACCATGCCCTGAAGTTGCAGGGTTGGCTCCATGGGCACACTGACCTTGAGTGAGGAGGCCCTCCAACTCCAACCTCCATAGAGATAACCGGGGCAAAGTGGCACCATGACGACTCGTGTGAAGGTGTCTGCACGGGCAAATTTAACGCTCATTTCCCACCAGGAAGAGGAATTAACCAAAGGCTCAGCATGCCGTGCCGGAACCAGATTAGGGCCTGAAGCAATCCTGCGGGTTTGCGGCCAGCTCACAAGAAAGCGAGTTGAAGAAAGGAGCTCAGGGACACTGTAATTCACAAACCTGCAGAGTTATAAATGACAGCTATCACCCAAAAATATATTGAAGGAAGGCTGCGAAAAGGACTTGAAAGCGGGGCAGAATTTCAAGAAAACGATTTCAGGGGGTAGACTGGAATTGCATTTAAAGCATAGGAAAAGAGGCAGAACGTCGACAATGATGCACTTGGCCAAAAAGGGCGTATGCGTTTTTTCCTGAATATATTCAGGAAAAAACGCATACGCCCTTTTTGGCCAACCAAGCAAGCATGTTAAAGAAATCTGCACTACAATGAAGTCTCACTGCCCCCCGTTCTAAAGGGCCATCTGAAAAAAGTGTAAAAACCAGAAACACAGGACAGGCCATGGAGAACAGGGAGCCTTGTTATGCTGATGGGCGGGATGTAAATTGCCAACAGACACTCTGGAGATGTGTATGGTGTTTCCTCAAAAACCTAAAAAACAAAGCAACGGAGCCTACGGCATTACCACTTATTTTCCTATAGCTTAGGGAAATTAAAATCAAAAACACACAGCCACCCCAAAGTTTCTGTTTACGGCTCTGTTTACAAGAACCGCGTCTACGGTACAAGTTAAATATCCCAGAAAGCGAAAAATGGATAAAGAAGTGTGGTACGTACGTACAAAGGAATATCACTCACCAATGAAATCTATTTCATCAGGCCCATCGCGGCATAATGAGTGGATTCAGGTACGATGATTCTAACTGAAATAAGTCACACAGAAAATGAAACATCATAAGTTATCACTAATACACGGAATGTAAACTTGGCTACACATGAACTGAATTACAAAACAGAACAGGGTCTCAAATTTAGAAAACCACCTTATGTTTGCTTAAGGGGAAAAGTGAGTTGGGGTGCTGCATAAAAGCAGAGATAGAAATTAGCACAGATAGCTTTCCATAAGCCAAATATGTAATAGTCAAGACCTACCCCTTGCTCAACGAAATGGACTAAACACCTCATATTCAACACCTAGGAATACACCTGACTAGTAAGAATCTTCAAACCCATGGATTTATATGTCTCCGTAAGACAATCAAGCGTGTGTACAGCTGCATGAACGCAGCAGAGAAAATCCAATAAATCCCATTATCAAAATAAATTACAAAAACAAAACACAATGACAGTGAAATAGAGAGCAATTCTTAAATAATTCATTCAGGGCTTGTGATGCAACGTGGATTTACCACATCTACACCCCGAGCTGAGTGAGACATAAGGCTGGACACTTCGGGCTGATAACATTGGTGACGTTCGGTGAGCAAAGGCAACCCTTTGAAGTCATACTGCATGGTACCCATTCCATGGGTCCCAACTCTCCAGGTTGAAGGGATTCTTCCTTCAGGTAAAACATGCATGGGCAACCCAGAATATGGTCCACCGTGTGACCGGGAAACCTTTTTAAATGCATCTCAGTTTTCGTCCCCTCGTACTCGGTTTTACCATTCCAGACGCTTTACTAACACTCTCCCCACTTGGAGAGTCAGTGCCTTTAACCTCCTGTTTGGCACAGTTTGGAATTTCTGAGCAAGATGAACAGGAATAGGGAGAACCAATGAGAGATTAGCTGTAGGTGTCTGCACGAACAAATTTAACGCTCATTTCCCACCAGGAAGAGGAATTAGCCAAAGGCTCAGCATGCCGTGCCGGAACCAGATTAGGGCCTGAAGCAATCCTGCAGTTTTGCGGCCAGCTCACAAGAAAGCGAGTTGAAGAAAGGAGCTCAGGGGCACTGTAATTCACAAACCTGCAGAGTTATAAATGACAGCTATCGTCCAAAAATATATTGAAGTAAGGCTGCAAAGAGGACTTGAATGTGGGGCAGAATTCCAGGAATACGATTTCAGGAGGTAGACGGGAAGTCCTCTGAAAGTATAGGAGAAGAGGCAGAACCTCGACAATGATGCACTTGGTCAAAAAGGGCATATGCGTTTCTTCCAGGGCCCTTATTAAAGAGGGTAGGAGGCTCCCAGCATGCTTCAGTGGCCAACAGAGGGCCTACGTCGCCAAGGCGACATGAGCCATCCAGGCAGGAGTGACCTCACATCAGAGGGCCCACCTCACAGAAGGGTAAGGAACCCAGTCAGGATCAGACTCTCACCAGAGTGCCCACATAAGCAAGGGGCTGGGAACCAGGCAGGAGTGTCCTCACACCCGTGGGGCCACATCATCGAAAGTTGAGGTACCCAGCACATGTGGCCTCAAACCAGAGGACCCACATCACCATGGGTCTCGGAGCGAGGCAGGCAGGATTAACCTCAAAACACATGGCCCATTGTATAAAAAAGGTGAGGAATCCAGCAGTTGGAACATCCCAGCAGGCGGCCCAGAGCACCGAGGCTATGGGATCCAGGCAGTAATGAACTCACAACAGAGGGCACTCATCGTGATACTGTAAGCAACCCAGCCGTTGTAACCTCAGAGCACAAGGCCCACATCCCCATGGGGAAGGGAACCAAGCAGGAGTGTCATCGCACCAGTGGGCACACATCAGAAAAGGTGGGGAGCCCAGCAGTTAGGGCCGGACGCCAGAGGGCCCTCATCACTGAGGAGAGGAGGCTCCCAGCAAGCTCCAACTGCTACCAGAAGGCCGACGTCACCAATGCGGGGTGTGCCAGCCAGGCAGGAGTGACCTCAGAGCAGAGGGCCAACCACACAAAAGTGTGAGGAACCCAAAGAGGATCAGACTCTCACCGGAGGGCCCACATCACCAAGGGAATGGAAACCAGGCAGGAGTGTCCTCACACCAGTGGGGCCACATCACCGAAATGTGACGGACCCAGCACACGTGGACTCAAACTACAGGACACACATCACCAAGGGGATGAGAGTGCGGCAGGCAAGAGAAGTCTCAAAACAGAGGGCCCATAGAAGGAAAAAGTGAGGAATCCCGCAGTGGGAACCTCCCCGCAGGAGGCCAGGAACAGCGAGGCTATGGGGTCCATGTCGGAGTGAACTCACACCAGAGGGCCCTCATCATGAAACTGAGCAACGTACCATTGGGACCTCAGAGCAGAATACCCACATTCCCATGGGGTTGGGATCCTGGCAGGAGTGTACTCGCACCACAGGGCGCACATCAGAAAATTGTGGGAGCCCAGGAGTTAGGGTCTGAAGCCAGAGGGCCCTCATTACCAAGGGTAGGAGACTCCCAGCAGGCACCAACTCCCAACTGAGGGCCCACGTCGCCAAGTTGACGTCTGCCAGCCAGGCAGGAGTGACCTCACAGCAGAGGGCCTACCTCACAGAATGGTGAGGAACCCAGCCAAGGTAAGACTCTCACCAGAGGGCCCACAACACCAAGGGCATCAGAACCAGGCAGGAGTGTCTTCACACCAGGGTGGCCACATCATAGAAAGGTGAGGAACCCAGCACATGTGGCCTAAACCAGTGGATCCAGATCTCCAAGGGGCTCGGAGTGAGGCAGGCAGGAGTAGCCTCACAACACAGGGCCAATAGAATAAAAAAGGTGAGGAATCCTGCAGTGAGAACCTCCCAGCAGGCGGCCCAGAGCACCGAGTCTATGCGATCCAGGCCGCAGTGAACTCACAGCAGAGGGCCCACATCATGAAACTGTGAGCAACCCAGCCGTTGGGACCTCAGAGCAGAAGACCCACATCCCCATGGGGTTGGGAACATGGCACGAGTGTCCTCGCACCACTTAGCACGTATCAGAAAATGTGGGTACCCAGCAGTTAGAGCCTGACGCCAGAGGGCCCTCATCACCGAGGGGAGGAGGCTCCGAGCAGGCTCCAACTGCCACAAGAGGGCCGACATTGCCAAGGCGGGGTGTGCCAGCCAGGCAGGAGTGACCTCACAGCAGAGGGCCCACCTCACAGAAGTGGGAGGAACCCAGCCAGGATCAGACTCTCACCAGAGGGCCCACATCACCAAGGGGATAGGAACCAGGCAGGAGTGTCCTCACACCAGTGGGGCCACATCATCGAAAGGTGAGGGACCCAGCACACGTGGCCTCAAACCAGAGGACACACATCACCAAGGGGCTGGGAGTGAGGCAGGCAGGAGGAGTCTCAAAACAGAGGGCCCATAGAAGGAAAAAGGTGAGGAATCCCGCAGTTGTAACCTCCCCGCAGGTGGCCAGGAGCAGCGAGGCTATGGGGTCCATGCCGGAGTGAACTCACACCAGAGGGCCCTCATCATGAAACTGAACAACGTACCATTGGGACCTCAGATCAGAAGACCCACATTCCCATGGGGTTGGGATCCTGGCAGGAGTGTACTCGCACCACAGGGCGCACATCAGAAAATTTTGGGAGCCCAGGAGTTAGGGTCTGACGCCAGAGGGCCCTCATTACCGAGGGGAGGAGACTCCCAGCAGGCACAAACTCCCAACTGAGGGCCCACGTCGCCAAGTTGACGTGTGCCAGCCAGGCAGGAGTGACCTCACAGCAGAGGGCCTACCTCACAGAAGGGTGAGGGACCCAGCCAGGATAAGACTCTCACCAGAGGGCCCACATCACCAAGGGGATCGGAACAAGGCAGGAGTGTCCTCACACCAGTGTGGCCACATTATAGAAAGGTGAGGAACCCAGCACATGTGGCCTAAACCAGAGGACCCACATTTCCAAGGTGCTCCGAGTGAGGCAGGCAGGAGTAGCCTAACAACACAGGGCCCACAGAATAAAAAATGTGAGGAATCCAGCAGTTTGAACCTCCCAGCAGGTGGCCCAGAGCATGGAGTCTATGGGATCCAGGCCACAGTGAACTCACAGAAGAGGGCCCACATCATGAAACTGTGAGCAACCCAGCCAGTGGGACCTCAGAGCAGAAGGCCCACATCCCCATGGGGATGGGAACCTCGCAGGAGTGTCCTCGCACAACTTAGCACGTATCAGAAAATGTGGGAACCCCGCAGTTATGGCCTGACGCCAGAGGGCCCTCATCACTGAGGAGAGGAGGCTACCAGCAGGCTCCAAATGCCACCAGAGGGCCGACGTCACCAATGGAACGGGAGCAAGCCAGGCAGGAGTTACCTCACAGCAGAGGGCCCACCTCACAGAAGTGTGAGGAGCCCAAACAGGATCAGACTCTAACCAGAGCGCCCACATCACCAAGGGGATGCGAACCAGGCAGGAGTGTGCTCACACCAGTGGGGCCACATCATTGAAAGGCAAGGAACCCACCACATGTGGCCTCAAACCAGAAGACCCACATCAACAAGGGGCTCAGAGTGAGGCAGGCAGGAAGTGTCTCACAACACACGGCCCATAGAAGAAAAAAGGTAAGGAATCCTGCAGTTGGAAGCTCCAAGCAGGTGGCCCAGAGCACCGAGGCTATGGGATGCATGCCGGAGTGAACTCACAGCAGAGGGCCCACATCCTGACACTGTGAGCAAGCCAGCCGTTGGCACCTCAGAACAGAAGGCCCAAATCTGCATGGGGATGGGAACCTGGCAGGAGTGTCATCGCACAAGTGGGCGCACATCAGAAAATGTGGTGAGCCCAGCAGTTAGGGCCGGACGCCAGAGGGCCCTCATCACCGATGGGAGGAGGTTCCCAGCACGCTCCAACTGCAACCAGAGGGCCCATGTGGCCAAGGCGTCGTGTGCCAGCCAGGCAGGTGTGACCTCACAGCAGAGGGCCCGCCTCACAGAAGTGTGAGGAATCAAGCCAGGATCAGACTCTCACCAGAGGGCCCACATCAACAAGGGGATGGGAACCAGTCAGGAGTGTCCTCACACCAGTAGGGCCACATCCCTAAAAGGTGAGACAAATGGCCCACGTGGTCTCAAACCAGAAGACCTACATCACCAAGGGGCTCGGTGTGAGGCAGGCAGGAGGAGCTTCACCACACAGGGCCCAAAGTATAAGAAAGGTGAGGAATCCAGCAGTTGGAACCTCCCAGCAGGCGGCCCAGAGCACAGAGGCTATGGGATCTAGGCCTGAGTGAACTAACACCGGAGTGCCAACATAACGAAACTGTGAGCAACCCAGGCGTTGCGACCACAGAGCAGAAGGCACACATCCCCATGAGTATTGGAACCTTACAGGAGTGTCCTGGCATCACTGGGCTCACATCAGAAATCGTGGGGAGCCCAGCAGTTAGAGCCTGACGCAAGAGGGCCCTCATCACCTTGGAGAGGAGGGTACAAGAAGGCTCCAACTGCCACCAGAAGTCCGACGTCACCAGGGCAACGGGAGCAAGCCAGGCAGGAGTTACCTCACAGCAGAGGGCCCACCTCACAGAAGAGTGAGGAACCCAGCCAGGATCAGACTCTCACCAGAGGGCCCACATCACCAAGGGGATCTGATCCAGGCAGGAGTGGCCTCACACCAGTGTGGCCAAATCATAGAAAGGTGAGGAACCCAGAACATGTGGCCTAAACAAGAGGACCCACATCTCCAAGGGGCTCGGAGTGAGGCAGGCAGGAGGAGCCTCAAAACAGAGGACCCATAGAATAAAAAAGGTGAGGAATCCCGCAGTTGGAACCTCCTAGCATGCAGCAAGGAGCAGCGAGGCTATGGGGTCCCGGCCGTTGTGAACTCACAACAGAGGACCCTCATCATGAAACTGTGAACAACACAGCTGTTGGGACCACAGAACAGAAGGCCCACATTCCCATGGGGTTGGGAACCTGGCAGGAGTGTACTCGCACCACAGGGCACACATCAGAAAATTTTGGGAGCCCAGGAGTTAGGGCCTGACGCCAGACGGCCCTAATTACCGAGGGGAGCAGACTCCTAGAAGGCACCAACTCCCACCTGAGGGCCCACGTCTCCAAGGTGATGTGCGTTAGCCAGGCAGGAGTGACCTCACAGCAGAGGGCCTATGTCACAGAAGGGGGAGGAACCCAGCCAGGATAAGACTCTCACCAGAGGGCCCACATCACCAAGGGGATCAGAACCAGGCAGGAGTGGCCTCACACCAGTGTGGCCAAATCGTAGAAAAGTGAGGAACCCAGAACATATGGCCTAAACCAGAGGACCCACATCAACAAGGGGCTCAGAGTGAGGCAGGCAGGAGGTGTCTCAAACAGAGGGCCATAAAATAAAAAAGGTGAGGTAACCCGCAGTTGGAACCTCCCAGCAGGCGGCAAGGAGCAGCGAGGCTATGGGATCCCGGCCGGTGTGAACTCACAACAGAAGGCCCTCATCACGAAACTGTGAACAACCCAGCGGTTGGGACCACAGAGAAGAAGGCCCACATTCCCATGTGGTTGGGAAACTGGCAGGAGTGTACTCCCACCAGAGGGCACACATCAGAAAAGTATGGGAGCCCAGGAGTTAGGGCCTGACGTCAGAGGGCCCTCATTACCGAGGGGAGGAGACTCCCAGCAGGCACCAACTCCCAACTGAGGGCCCACATCGCCAAGGTGACGTGTGCCAGCCAGGCAGGAGTGACCTCACAGCAGAGGGCCCACCTCCCAGAAGTGTGAGGAATCCAGACAGGATCAGACTCTCACCAGAGGGCCCCCATCACCAAGGGGATGGGAACCAGGCAGGAGTGTCCTCACACCAGTGTGGTCACATCACCGAAATGTGACGGACCCAGCACACGTGGCCTCAAACTACAGGACACACATCACCAAGGGGCTGGGAGTGAGGCAGGCAGGAGGAGCCTCCAAACAGAGGGCCCATAGCGTAAAAAAGGTGAGGAATCCCGCAGTTGGAACCTCCCAGCAGGTGGCCAGGAGCAGCGAGGCTATGGGATCCAGGCCTGACTGAACTCAAAACAGAGGGCCCTCATTATGAAACTGTGAGCAACCCAGCCGTTGGGACCTTAGAGCAGAAGGCCCACATTCCCATGGGGTTGGGATCCTGGCAGGAGTGTACTCGCACCACAGGGCGCACATCAGAAAATTTTGGGAGCCCAGGAGTTAGGGTCTGACGCCAGAGGGCCCTCATTACCGAGGGGAGGAGACTCCCAGCAGGCACCAACTCCCAACTGAGGGCCCACGTCGCCACGTTGACGTGTGCCAGCCAGGCAGGAGTGACCTCACAGCAGAGGGCCTACCTCACAGAAGGGTGAGGAGCCCAGCCAGGATAAGGCTCTCACCAGAGGGCCCACATCACCAAGGGGATCGGAACAAGGCAGGAGTGTCCTCACACCAGTGTGGCCACATTATAGAAAGGTGAGGAACCCAGCACATGTGGCCTAAACCAGAGGACCCACATTTCCAAGGTGCTCCGAGTGAGGCAGGCAGGAGTAGCCTAACAACACAGGGCCCACAGAATAAAAAATGTGAGGAATCCAGCAGTTTGAACCTCCCAGCAGGTGGCCCAGAGCATGGAGTCTATGGGATCCAGGCCACAGTGAACTCACAGCAGAGGGCCCACATCATGAAACTGTGAGCAACCCAGCCAGTGGGACCTCAGAGCAGAAGGCCCACATCCCCATGGGGATGGGAACCTCGCAGGAGTGTCCTCGCACAACTTAGCACGTATCAGAAAATGTGGGAACCCAGCAGTTATGGCCTGGCGCCAGAGGGCCCTCATCACGGAGGAGAGGAGGCTACCAGCAGGCTCCAAATGCCACCAGAGGGCCGACGTCACCAAGGCAATGGGAGCAAGCCAGGCAGGAGTTACCTCACAGCAGAGGGCCCACCTCACAGAAGTGTGAGGAATCCAGACAGGATCAGACTCTCACCAGAGGGCCCACATCACCAAGGGGATGGGAACCAGGCAGGAGTGTCCTCACACCAGTGGGGCCACATCAATAAAGGTGAGGAAACTGGTACATGTGGCCTTAAACAAGAGGACCTACATCACAAATGGGCTGGGAGTGAGTCAGGAAGTAGGAGCATGAAAACACAGGACCCAAAGAATAAAACAGGTAAGGAATCCAGCAGTAGGAACCTCCCAGCAGGCCGCTCAGAGCACAGAGGCTATGGGATCTAGGCCTGGGTGAACTAACACCAGAGAGCCAACATCATGAAACGGTGAACAACACAGGTGTTGGGACCTTAGAGCAGAAGGCCCACATGCCCATGGGGATGGGAACCTCGCAGGAGTGTCCTCGCACCACTTAGCACGTATCAGAAAATGTGGGTACCCAGCAGTTAGGGCCTGAGGCAAGAGGGCCCCCATCACCGAGGGGAGGTTCCCAGCAGGCTCCAACTGCCACAAGAGGGCCGATGTTGGCCAGGTGGGGTGTGCCAGCCAGGCAGGAGTGACCTCACAGCAGAGGGCCCCCCTCACAGAAGGGTGAGGAACCCAGCCAGGATCAGACTCTCACCAGAGGGCCCACATCATCAAGGGGATAGGAACCAGGCAGGAGTGTCCTCACACCAGTGGGGCCACATCATCGAAAGGCGAGGGACCCAGCATACGTGGCCTCAAACCAGAGGACACACATCACCAAGGGGCTGGGAGTGAGGCAGGCAGGAGGAGTCTCAAAACAGAGGGCCCATAGAAGAAAAAAGGTGAGGAACCCCGCAGTTGTAACCTCCCAGCAGGTGGCCAGGAGCAGCGAGGCTATGGGATCCAGGCCGGAGAGAACTCACAGCAGAGGGCCCTCATCATGAAACTGAGCAACCCACGGTTGGGACTTCAGAGCAGAAGGCCCACATTCCCATGGGGTTGGGAACCTGGCAGGAGTGTACTCGAACCACAGGGCGCATATCAGAAAATATTGGGAGCCCAGGAGTTAGGGTCTGACGCCAGAGGGCCCTCATTACCGAGGGGAGGAGACACCCAGCAGGCACCAAATCCCACCAGAGGGCCGACGTCACCAAGGCGGGGTGTGCCAGCCAGGCAGGAGTGACCTCAGAGAAGAGGGCCCACCTCACAGAAGTGTGAGGAACCCAACCAGGATCAGACTCTCACCGGAGGGCCCACATCACCAAGGGGATGGGAACCAGGCAGGAGTGTCCTCACACCAGTGGGGCCACATCAGCCAAAGGTGAGGAACCCAGCACATGTGGCCTCAAACCACAGGACACACATCACCAAGGGGATAGGAGTGAGACAGGTGTCTGGAGGGGCACATTTAACTCTAATTTCCCACCAGGAAGTGGAATGAACCAAAGTCTCAGAGTGCCGTGCCGGACCCTGATTACGGCCTGAAGCAAACCTGCGGTTCTGTGGCCAGTTTTCAAGGAAACGAGTTAAGAAAGGAAATCACGGGCACTGTAATTCACAAACCTGCAGTGTTATAAATGACAGCTATTGGCAAAATTATATGGAAGTAAGTCTGCAAAGAGGACTTGAAAACGAGGCAGAATTGCAGGAATCATATTTCAGGAGGTAGATTGGAATTGCATTTAAAGCATGTGAAAAGCGGCAGATCTTTGACAGTGATGCAGTTGGACAAAAGTGCGTAAACATTTTTTCCTGAATATATTCAGGAAAAAACACATATGCCCTTTTTGGCCAACCAAGCACTCGAGAAATGGAAATCCGCACTACAATGAAGTCTCATTTCCCATTCGTCAAAAGGGCCATCTGAAAAAAGTGTAAAAACCAGAAACACAGGACAGGCCATGGAGAACAGGGAGCCTTGTTATGCTGATGGGCGGGATGTAAATTGCCAACAGACACTCTGGAGATGTTTATGGTGTATCCTGAAACATCTGAAAAACAAAGCTACAGACCCTAGGGCACTTCCACTTTTGGCACTATAGCTTAGGAAAATTAAAATCAACAAGACACAGCCAACACAAAATTTAGGGCTGCTGTGTTTACAAGAACCTTGAGTCCAGTACAAATTAAATATCCCAGAAAGAAAAAAATGGATAAAGGAGTTGTGCTACTTACGTACAACGGAATATCACTCAGCAATGAAATCAATGTCATCAGGCCTGTAGCAGCAAATTGAGTGGATTTAAGTATGATGATTCTAAGAGAAATAGGTCACACAGAGAAAGAGAATTATCATAAGATATCACTAATAGAGAGAGTGTAAACTTGGCTACACATAAACTGAATTCCAAAACCGAACAGAGTCTCACATTTAGATAAAAACTTATGCTTGCTTAAGGGGAAAGTTGAGTTGGGGTGCTGTATAAAACCAGAGATTGAAATTAGCACACATACCGTTCCATAAGCCAAATATGTAATAGACAAGACCTACTCTTTGCTCAACGAAATAGACTCATCCATGGTGTATCACCTCACACCTGTTAGAATGGGCATCATCAGAAAATCTACAAACAACAAATGCTGGAAAGGGTGTGGAGATAAGGAACCCTCTTCCACTATTGTTGGGAATGTAAATTGATACAGTCACTGTGGAGAACATTATGGAGTTTCTTATAAAACTAAGAATAGAATTACCATATGATACAGCAATCCCACTACTGGGCATATACCCAGACAAAACCATAAATCAAAAAGAGACATTCACCGCAATGTTCATTGCATCACTATTTACAATATCCAGGTAATGGAAGCAACCTAAATGCCCACAGACAGACGAATGCATAAAGATGTGGTACATATATAAAATGGAATATTACTAAGCCATAAAAAGGAATGAAATTGGGTCATTTGTAGAGACGTTGATGGATCTAGAGACTGTCATACAGAGTGAAGTAAGTCAGAAAGAGAAAAACAAATCTTGTCTATTAATGCATATATGTGGAACCTAGAAAAATTGTACAGATGAACCGTTTTGCCAGGCAGAAATAGAGCAACAGATGTAGACAACAAACGTATGGACACCAAGGGGGGAAAGCTGTTGGGGGGTGGTGGTGGGAGGAGTTGAGAGATTGGGATTGGCATGTATACATTTATATGTATAAAATAGATAACCAAAAAGAACCTGCTGTATAAAAAAATAAAATAAAATTCAAATTACAAAAAGTAAAACAGAAAAAATATTCTTCCCTTCACATACATGTATTTATATGAATAAATTATTTCCATGCTTATATCTGTAAATACAAAAAAGAGGAATAAAATCTACCTTGAACCAAAAACGAAAAAAAGAAAAAAACACAGAACCCACCAGTTACACAGAGGAAAACCGTATCAGGGCACTTGCTCCAGTTGTAAACAATTCTGAAGTTGGTCAGTGGTGGGGAATCATCTCCCATTCAGCCAGCAGGCCCCACGCAACAAGCGTCCTCATTGCAAAGCTGGGGGACCGTGCCGAGGCATCTGTGAGTAAACGTGGGCTGAGCCCCAGGCCAGCTGCTGCTGAAATGTTCCCACCCTTCCCAGGTAAAACACCTGAATATGTACAAGGACTTGAAAGCCTAGAGGAAGGGCCATGGAGCCACATGAGTGACAGCATGCCAGCCGACTTGGTGCCTGCAGGCCAGCCAGGATGGTCCTGGCCATGGGTGCTCTTCTGGAAGCTTTCCATTTCCCTGCCTGAGATACCCCTGCTGTCCCGGCCCCCACTGCTTTCTTCCTCACTCACCTCTGCCCAGGGAGAAATTCCAGCGGCACGTATGGGTGACACATCCTCTTCTTTAGCAGGTGGCATCTTGGCAACTGCTGCAGAAAGTCCAGCAGAGCCCCACTCACACTGGGCCACCCACAAAGCCGTGGCCTCTCACTCCCTCCCACCAGTCCAGCCCCAAGACTGCTGACAGGGCAGAGAAAATGGCGTCAGGCACAGCTGCAGGGGCTCTTGCTGCCTGGAGCGGTGTTTATATTGATCTGAACCCAGGCACACCTGGGGAGGGCTGGCCGGCACGGTCGGGCTTCCCAGGCCAGCCAATAATCACCCCTCAGGGGCTCACAGTTGCAGAAACTGGAACTTGCTGAATCGGCCAGGTCTAAGGAACAGGTGTGGGCTCCTGAGAGTCAGGATAGACAAGGGGCTGCAGCTCTGGCTTGTTTTCTAATTATATTATCTGGCCCATGAGTGGGAGACAACTTCAAGAAAACCCTCTCCTAATGAGAGGAACCCAGGAGTCAGGGAGAGGAGGGGTGGCTGGTGGGTGGAGACAGAGGCCTGGTGCCCCGGGTGCAGTGGAAGTCTCTGGAAGACCAGGTGGAGGGAGGCCACACAGAGTGATGCCCAGGGTCACAGACCTGTCGGAGCTGCTGTTTGTTAGTTCAAGTCCTGCTCTGAGGTGCTCTGTGTCAGATCTGAGTGACAGGTGAGCTGGGAGTGCTCTGCAATGAGGGCGATATGCACGGTTCCTGTGTTCCCAGCCCTGCCATGGTACCTGCAAGGGTAGCTCTGTATCCTGGGAGGGGCCTGACCACGAGAGCCCCATGGGCTGCAGGGAACCTGCCCAGGGAACCCCATATCCTGGGAGGGGCCTGAACACGAGAGCCCCATGGGCTGGGGTTGGGGTGGGGTACCTGCCCAGGTGAGATCCATATCCTGGGATGGGCCTGAACACGAGAGCCCCATGGGCTGGGGTGGGGGTGGGGTACCTGCCCAGGTGAGCTCCATATCCTGGGATTGGTCTGACCTCGAGAGCCCCATGGGCTGCTGGAGTCCTGGTAAAGGATGTCAGGACAGTCAGTGAAGCCACCGAGGATATACCTCCAGTAGTTCCTAAATCCTACACCCTGCTGGTCATTCTACCAACCACCAGGACATGGTATTCTGTATTAATCTTCAATGATGCCTTCTTTTGTATTCTATTAGTCCCAGAGTCACAAGAAATTTTGGCTTGTGAGTGGCAGGACTCAACATACAACTAAAACAATACTTCCGGGCCGTGTTGCCCCAAGGGTTCAAAAATTCCCACACCATCTTTGGGGAAAGCTCAGCTCAAGAACTAAAAGATCTACCTCTGGAAAAGGAAACACTCCTTCAATATGCAGACGACATTCTGATCGCCAGCCCTACTAAGGAGACCTCTGAACTACCAAGCCAATAAAGGATACAAGTTGTCCAAGAAAAAGCTCAAATATCACAGACTACGGTGACCTGCCTGGGCTTCATTCTCACAGAAGGTCGGAGAAGCCCATCCCAGGAAAGGGAAGAAACAATTTACAGCCTTACCCATTTCTGAACCTAGAAGACAGCTTAGGGGTTCCTGGGGAGGCCAGGGTTTGCTGCTTCTGGATCGCTAACTACAGTCTACTAGCTGGGCCTCTATATGAAACACTGAAAGGAAAAGATGATGATCCTTTTGAATAGAATGCAGAAGTGGCCTTTCAAGAATGGAAAGAGCAGTCAATTCAGACCCTTGCCCTGGAACTCCCTAATTTAGCTAAACCCTTTGACCTTTACATTCCTGGTGAACGGTGAATCGCCATTGGAGTATTAGTGCAAAACCTGGGACCACTTGAAATGGAACAATGCAAGAATGCGCTCCAGGTAGGATAAACTACGGTCACCAAGGGGCTTGGCCCACCGCCACATCTGGCCAAGATACTGGCAGTATCTGAAAACCTGGAAATCAGCAGCCCAAAAGGCCACCTCCCTCCGAAGGGAAAAGGACCCCACGTGGTGATCCTAACACCCAACCATGCCCTGAAGTTGCAGGGTTGGCTCCATGGGCACACTGACATTGAGCGAGGAGGCCCTCCAACTCCAACCTCAATAGAGATACCCGGGGCAAAGTGGCACCATGAAGACTCGTGTGAAGGTGTCTGCACGGGCAAATTTAACGCTCATTTCCCACCAGGAAGAGGAATTAACCAAAGGCTCAGCATGCCGTGCCGGAACCAGATTAGGGCCTGAAGCAATCCTGCGGGTTTGCGGCCAGCTCACAAGAAAGCAAGTTGAAGAAAGGAGCTCAGGGACACTGTAATTCACAAACCTGCAGAGTTATAAATGACAGCTATCACCCAAAAATATATTGAAGGAAGGCTGCGAAGAGGACTGGAAAGCGGGGCAGAATTGCAAGAAAACGATTTCAGGGGGTAGACTGGAATTGCATTTAAAGCATAGGAAAAGAGGCAGAACGTCGACAATGATGCACTTGGCCAAAAAGGGCGTATGCGTTTTTTCCTGAATATATTCAGGAAAAAACGCATACGCCCTTTTTGGCCAACCAAGCAAGCATGTTAAAGAAATCTGCACTACAATGAAGTCTCACTGCTCCCCGTTCAAAAGGGCCATCTGAAAAAAGTGTAAAATCCAGAAAGGCAGCACAGGCCATGGAGAACAGGGAGCCTTGTTATGCTGATGGGCGGGATGTAAATTGCCAACAGCCACTCTGGAGATGTGTATGGTGTTTCCTCAAAAACCTAAAAAACAAAGCAACGGAGTCTATGGCATTACCACTTATTTTCCTATAGCTTAGGGAAATTAAAATCAAAAACACACAGCCACCGCAAAGTTTCTGTTTACGGCTCTGTTTACAAGAACCTCGTCTACGGTACAAGTTAAATATCCCAGAAAGCGAAAAATGGATAAAGAAGTGTGGTACGTACGTACAAAGGAATATCACTCACCAATGAAATCTATGTCATCAGGCCCGTCGCGGCATAATGAGTGGATTCACGTACGATGATTCTAAGTGAAATAAGTCACACAGAAAATGAAACATCATAAGATATCACTAATACACGGAATGTAAACTTGGCTACACATGAACTGAATTACAAAACAGAACAGGGTCTCAAATTTAGAAAACCTACTTATGCTTGCTTAAGGGGAAAGGTGAGTTGTGGTGCTGCATAAAACCAGAGATAGAAATTAGCACAGATACCTTTCCATAAGCCAAATATGTAATAGTCAAGACCTAACCCTTGCTCAATGAAATGGACTAAACACCCCATATTCAACGCCTAGGATTACACATGAGTAGTAAGAACCTTCAAACCCATGGATTTATATGTCTCCGTAAGAGACTCAAGTGTGTGTACAGCGGCATGAATGCAGCAGAGAAAATCCGATAAAACCCATTATCAAAATGAATTACAAAAACAAACACAATGACAGTGAAATAGAGAGCAATTCTTAAATAATTCATTCAGGGCTTGTGATGCGACCTGGATTTACCACATCTACACCCAGAGCTGAGTGAGACATAAGGCTGGACACTTCGGGCTGATAGCATTGGTGAGGTTCGATGAGAAAATGCAGACCCTTTGGAGTCATACTGCATGGTACCCATTCCATGGGTCCCAACTCTCCAGGTTTAAGGGATTCTTCCTTCAGCTAAAACATGCATGGGAAACCCACAGTACAGTGCACTGTGTGACCGGGAAACGTTTTCAAATGCATCTCAGTTTTCGTCCCCTTTTACTCGGGTTCACCATTCCAGACCGTTTACTAACACTCTCCCCACTTGGAGAGTCAGTGCCTTTAACCTCCTGTTTGGCACAGTTTGCAATTTCTGCGCAAGATGAACAGGAATAGGGAGAACCAATGAGAGACTAGCTGTAGGTGTCTGGACGGGCAAATGGAACGCTCATTTCCCACCAGGAAGAGGAATTAACCAAAGGCTCAGCATGCCGTGCTGGAACCAGATTAGGGCCTGAAGCATTCCTGCGGGTTTGCGGCCAGCTCACAAGAAAGCGAGTTGAAGAAAGGAGCTCAGGGGCACTGTAATTCACAAACCTGCAGAGTTATAAATGACAGCTATCGTCCAAAAATATATTGAAGGATGGCTGCGAAGAGGACTGGAAAGCGGGGCAGAATTGCAGGAAAACGATTTCAGGGGGTAGACTGGAATTGCATTTAAAGCATAGGAAAAGAGGCAGAACGTCGACAATGATGCACTTGGCCAAAAAGGGCGTATGCGTTTTTTCCTGAATATATTCAGGAAAAAACGCATACGCCCTTTTTGGCCAACCAAGCCAGCATGTTAAAGAAATCTGCACTACAAAGAAGTCTCACTGCCCCCAGGTCAAAAGGGCCATCTGAAAAAAGTGTAAAATCCAGAAAGACAGCACAGGCCATGGAGAACAGGGAGCCTTGTTATGCTGATGGGCGGGATGTAAATTGCCAACAGCCACTCTGGAGAAGTGTATGGTGTTTCCTGAAACACCTAAGAAACAAAGCAACGGAGACTACGGCACTTCCACTTATGGTCTTATAGATCACGGAAATTAAAATCAAAAACAGACAGCCACCCCAAAGTTTCAGACGGCTCTGTTTACAGGAATCTCGTCTACGGTACAAGTTAAATATCCCAGAATGTGAAAAATGGATAAAGAAGTTGTGGTACACACATTCAATGGAATATCACTCAGCAATGAAATCTATGTCATCAGGCCCATCGTGGCATAATGAGTGGATTCAGGTACGATGATTCTAAGTGAAATAAGTCACACAGAAAATGAAACATCATAAGATATCACTAATACACGGAATGTAAACTTGGCTACACATGAACTGAATTACAAAACAGAACAGGGTCTCAAATTTAGAAAACCACCTTATGCTTGCTTAAGGGGAAAAGTGAGTTGGGGTGCTGCATAAAACCAGAGATAGAAATTAGCACAGATACCTTTCCATAAGCCAAATATGTAATAGTCAAGACCTAGCCCTTGCTCAACGAAATGGACTAAACACCCCATATTCAACGCCTAGGAATACACCTGACTAGTAAGTATCTTCAAACCCATGGATTTATATGTCTCCATAAGAGACTCAAGTGTGTGTACAGCGGCATGAATGCAGCAGAGAAAATCCGATAAATCCCATTATCAAAATGAATTACAAAAACAAACACAATGACAGTGAAATAGAGAGCAATTCTTAAATAATTCATTCAGGGCTTGTGATGAAACCTGGATTTACCACATCTACAACCAGAGCTGAGTGAGACATAAGGCTGTACACTTCGGCCTGATAACATTGGTGAGGTTCGTTGTGAAAATGCAGGCCCTTTGAAGTCATACTGCATGGTACCCATTCCATGGGTCCCAACTCTCCAGGTTTAAGGGATTCTTCCTTCAGCTAAAACATGCATGGGAAACCCACAGTATGGTGCACCGTGTGACCGGGAAACCTTTTCAAATGCATCTCAGTTTTCGTCCCCTTTTACTCGGGTTCACGATTGAAGACCCTTTACTAATACTCTCCCCACTTAGAGAGTCAGTGCCTTTAACCTCCTGTTTGGCACAGTTTGCAATTTCTGCGCAAGATGAACAAGAATAGGGAGAACCAATGAGAGACTAGCTCTAGGTGTCTGCACGTTCAAATATAACACTCATTTCCCACCAGGAAGAGGAATTTACCAAAGGATCAGCATGCTGTGCCGGAACCAGATTAGGGCATGAAGCAATGCTGCGGGTTTGCGGCCAGCTCACAAGAAAGCGAGTAGAAGAAAGGAGCTCAGGCGCACTGTCATTCACAAACCTGCAGAGTTATAAATGTCAGCTATTGTCCAAAAATTTATTGAAGTAAGGCTGTGTAGAGGACTTGAAAGCGGCGCAGAATTGCAGGAAAACGAGTTCAGGGGCAGACTGGAATTGCATTTAAAGCATAAGGAAAGAGACAGAAAGTCGACAATGATGCACTTGGTCAAAAAGGGTGTATGCGTTTTTTCCTGAATATATTCAAGAAAAAACACATACGCCCTTTTTGGCCAAACAAGCAAGCCTGTAAAGAAATCTGCATTACAATGAAGTCTCACTGCCCCCCTGTCAAAAGGGACATCTGAAAAAAGTGAAAAATCCAGAAAGGCAGGACAGGCCATGGAGAACAGGGAGCCTTGTTATGCTGATGGGCGGGATGTAACTTGCCAACAGCCACTCTGGAGAAGTGTATGGTGTTTCCTCAAACACCTAAAAAACTAAGCAACGGAGCCTACGGCACTTCAACTTATGGTTCTATAGCTTAGGGAAATTAAAATCAAAAAGACACAGCCACCCATAAATTTTGGACGGCTCTGCTTACAAGAACCTCATTTACGGTACAAGTGAAATATCCCAGAAAGCAAAAAATGGATAAAGAAGTTGTTGTACGTACGTACAATGGAATATCACTCAGCAATGAAATCTATGTCATGAGGCCCGTCGCGGCATAATGAGTGGATTCAGGTACGATCATTCTAAGTTAACTAAGTCACACAGAAAAAGAAACACCATAAGATATCTCAAATACACGGAATGCAAACATGGCTGCACATGAACTCAATTACAAAACAGAAAAGGGTCTCAAATTTAGAAAACCAACTTATGCTTGCTTAAGGGGAAAGGTGAGTTGTGGTGCTGCATAAAACTAGAGATTGAAATTAGCACAGATACCTTTCCATAAGCAAATATGTAATAGTCAGGACCTACTCCTTGCTCCACGAAATGGACTCAACATCCCATATTCAATGCCTAGGAATATACCTGACTAGTAAGAATCTGAAAACCCATGGATTTATATGTCTCCATAAGAGAATCAAGCATGTGTACGGCGACATAAACGCAGCAGTGAAAATCCGATAAATCCCATTATCAAAATAAATTACAAAAACAAAACACAATGACAGTGAAATAGAGGGCAATTCTTAAATAATTCATTCAGGGCTTGTGATGAAACCTGGATTTACCACATCTACACCCCGAGCTGAGTGAGACATAAGGCTGGACACTTTGGGCTGATAGCATTGGTGACGTTCGGTGAGCAAAACCAACCCTTTGATGTCATACTGCGTGGTACCCATTCCATGGGTCCCAACTCTCCAGGTTTAAGGGATTCTTCCTTCAGGTAAAACATTCATGGGCAACCCAGAATATGGTCCACCGTGTGACCGTGAAAACTTTTTAAATGCGTCTCAGTTTTCGTCCCCTCGTACTCGGTTTTACCATTCCAGACGCTTTACTAACACTCTCCCCACTTGGAGAGTCAGTGCCTTTAACCTCCTGTTTGGCAGAGTTTGGAATTTCTGCGCAAGATGAACAGGAATAGGGAGAACCAATGAGAGATTAGCTGTAGGTGTCTGCACGAACAAATTTAACGCTCATTTCCCACCAGGAAGAGGAATTAGCCAAAGGCTCAGCATGCCGTGTCGGAACCAGATTAGGGCCTGAAGCAATCCTGCGGTTTTGCGGCCAGCTCACAAGAAAGCGAGTTGAAGAAAGGAGCTCAGGGGCACTGTAATTCACAAACCTGCAGAGTTATAAATGACAGCTATCGTCCAAAAATATATTGAAGTAAGGCTGCAAAGAGGACTTGAACGCGGGGCAGAATTCCAGGAATACGATTTCAGGAGGTAGACGGGAAGTCCTCTGAAAGTATAGGAGAAGAGGCAGAACCTCGACAATGATGCACTTGGTCAAAAAGGGCATATGCGTTTCTTCCAGGGCCCTTATTAAAGAGGGTAGGAGGCTCCCAGCATGCTTCAGTGGCCAACAGAGGGCCTACGTCGCCAAGGCGACATGAGCCATCCAGGCAGGAGTGACCTCACATCAGAGGGCCCACCTCACAGAAGGGTAAGGAACCCAGTCAAGATCAGACTCTCACCAGAGTGCCCACATAAGCAAGGGGCTGGGAACCAGGCAGGAGTGTCCTCACACCCGTGGGGCCACATCATCGAAAGTTGAGGTACCCAGCACATGTGGCCTCAAACCAGAGGACCCACATCACCATGGGTCTCGGAGCGAGGCAGGCAGGATTAACCTCAAAACACATGGCCCATTGTATAAAAAAGGTGAGGAATCCAGCAGTTGGAACATCCCAGCAGGCGGCCCAGAGCACCGAGGCTATGGGATCCAGGCAGTGATGAACTCACAACAGAGGGCCCT
This sequence comes from Delphinapterus leucas, assembly GCF_059928025.1. NCBI lineage: Eukaryota > Metazoa > Chordata > Mammalia > Artiodactyla > Monodontidae > Delphinapterus > Delphinapterus leucas. The sequence goes on from NW_028322267.1 coordinate 1,255,085, forward strand.
CATCGTGATACTGTAAGCAACCCAGCCGTTGTAACCTCAGAGCACAAGGCCCACATCCCCATGGGGAAGGGAACCAAGCAGGAGTGTCATCGCACCAGTGGGCACACATCAGAAAAGGTGGGGAGCCCAGCAGTTAGGGCCGGACGCCAGAGGGCATTCATCACTGAGGAGAGGAGGCTCCCAGCAAGCTCCAACTGCTACCAGAAGGCCGACGTCGCCAATGCAGGGTGTGCCAGCCAGGCAAGAGTGACCTCAGAGCACAGGGCCAACCACACAAAAGTGTGAGGAACCCAAAGAGGATCAGACTCTCACCGGAGGGCCCACATCACCAAGGGAATGGAAACCAGGCAGGAGTGTTCTCACACCAGTGTGGTCACATCACCGAAATGTGACGGACCCAGCACACGTGGCCTCAAACTACAGGACACACAACACCAAGGGGCTGGGAGTGAGGCAGGCAGGAGGAGCCTCCAAACAGAGGGCCCATAGCGTAAAAAAGGTGAGGGATCCCGCAGTTGGAACCTCCCAGCAGGTGGCCAGGAGCAGCGAGGCTATGGGATCCAGGCCTGACTGAACTCAAAACAGAGGGCCCTCATTATGAAACTGTGAGCAACCCAGCCGGTGGGACCTTAGAGCAGAAGGCCCACATTCCCATGGGGTTGGGATCCTGGCAGGAGTGTACTCGCACCACAGGGCGCACATCAGAAACTTTTGGGAGCCCAGGAGTTAGGGTCTGACGCCAGAGGGCCCTCGTTACCGAGGGTAGGAGACTCCCAGCAGGCACCAACTCCCAACTGAGGGCCCACGTCGCCACGTTGACGTGTGCCAGCCAGGCAGGAGTGACCTCACAGCAGAGGGCCTACCTCACAGAAGGGTGAGGAACCCAGCCAGGATAAGACTCTCACCAGAGGGCCCACATCACCAAGGGGATCAGAAAAAGGCAGGAGTGTCCTCACACCAGTGTGGCCACATTATAGAAAGGTGAGGAACCCAGCACATGTGGCCTAAACCAGAGGACCCACATTTCCAAGGTGCTCCGAGTGAGGCAGGCAGGAGTAGCCTAACAACACAGGGCCCACAGAATAAAAAATGTGAGGAATCCAGCAGTTTGAACCTCCCAGCAGGTGGCCCAGAGCATGGAGTCTATGGGATCCAGGCCACAGTGAACTCACAGCAGAGGGCCCACATCATGAAACTGTGAGCAACCCAGCCAGTGGGACCTCAGAGCAGAAGGCCCACATCCCCATGGGGATGGGAACCTCGCAGGAGTGTCCTCGCACAACTTAGCACGTATCAGAAAATGTGGGAACCCAGCAGTTATGGCCTGGCGCCAGAGGGCCCTCATCACGGAGGAGAGGAGGCTACCAGTAGGCTCCAAATGCCACCAGAGGGCCGACGTCACCAAGGCAATGGGAGCAAGCCAGGCAGGAGTTACCTCACAGCAGAGGGCCCACCTCACAGAAGTGTGAGGAGCCCAAACAGGATCAGACTCTAACCAGAGCGCCCACATCACCAAGGGGATGGAAACCAGGCAGGAGTGTCCTCACACCAGTGGGGCCACATCAGCGAAAGGTGAGGAACACAGCACATGTGGCCTCAAACAAGGGGACACACATCACGAAAGGGCTGGGAGTGAGGCATGCAGGAGGAGACTCACAACAGAGCGCCCATAGAATAAAAAAGGTGAGGAACCCCGTAGTTGGAAGCTCCAAGCAGGTGGCCCAGAGCACCGAGGCTATGGGAACCATGCCGGAGTGAACTCACAGCAGAGGGCCCACATTCTGACACTGTGAGCAACCCAGGCGTTGGGACCACAGGGCAGAAAGCCCACATCCCCATGGGGATGGTAACCTGGCTGGAGTGTACTCGCACGACAGGGCGCACATCAGAAAATTTTGGGAGCCCATGAGTTAGGGCCTGACGCCAGAGGGCCCTCATTACCGAGGGGAGGACACTCCCAGCAGGCACCAACTCCCAACAGAGGGCCCACATCGCCAAGGTGACGTGTGCCAGCCAGGCAGGAGTGACCTCACAGCAGAGGGCCCACCTCCCAGAAGTGTGAGGAATCCAGACAGGATCAGACTCTCACCAGAGGGCCCCCATCACCAAGGGGATGGGAACCAGGCAGGAGTGTCCTCACACCAGTGGGGCCACATCAATAAAGGTGAGGAAACTGGTACATGTGGCCTTAAACCAGAGGACCTACATCACAAATGGGCTGGGAGTGAGTCAGGAAGTAGGAGCATGAAAACACAGGACCCAAAGAATAAAAAAGGTAAGGAATCCAGCAGTAGGAACCTCCTAGCAGGCCGCTCAGAGCACAGAGGCTATGGGATCTAGGCCTGGGTGAACTAACACCAGAGAGCCAACATCATGAAACGGTGAACAACACAGGTGTTGGGACCTTAGAGCAGAAGGCCCACATGCCCATGGGGATGGGAACCTCGCAGGAGTGTCCTCGCACCACTTAGCACGTATCAGAAAATGTGGGTACCCAGCAGTTAGGGCCTGAGGCAAGAGGGCCCCCATCACCGAGGGGAGGTTCCCAGCAGGCTCCAACTGCCACAAGAGGGCCGATGTTGCCCAGGTGGGGTGTGCCAGCCAGGCAGGAGTGACCTCACAGCAGAGGGCCCCCCTCACAGAAGGGTGAGGAACCCAGCCAGGATCAGACTCTCACCAGAGGGCCCACATCATCAAGGGGATAGGAACCAGGCAGGAGTGTCCTCACACCAGTGGGGCCACATCATCGAAAGGCGAGGGACCCAGCACATGTGGTCTCACACCAGAGGACACACATCACCAAGGGACTGGGAGTGAGGCAGGCAGGAGGAGTCTCAAAACAGAGGGTCCATAGAAGAAAAAAGGTGAGGAATCCCGCAGTTGTAACCTCCCAGCAGGTGGCCAGGAGCAGCGAGGCTATGGGATCCAGGCCGGAGAGAACTCACAGCAGAGGGCCCTCATCATGAAACTGAGCAACCCACGGTTGGGACCTCAGAGCAGAAGGCCCACATTCCCATGGGGTTGGGAACCTGGCAGGAGTGTACTCGAACCACAGGGCGCATATCAGAAAATATTGGGAGCCCAGGAGTTAGGGCCTGACGCCAGAGGACCCTCATTACCAAGGGGAGGAGACACTCAGCAGGCACCAAATCCCACCAGAGAGCCGACGTCGCCAAGGCGGGGTGTGCCAGCCAGGCAGGAGTGACCTCAGAGAAGAGGGCCCACCTCACAGAAGTGTGAGGAACCCAACCAGGATCAGACTCTCACCGGAGGGCCCACATCACCAAGGGGATGGGAACCAGGCAGGAGTGTCCTCACACCAGTGGGGCCACATCAGCCAAAGGTGAGGAACCCAGCACATGTGGCCTCAAACCACAGGACACACATCACCAAGGGGCTAGGAGTGAGGCAGGTGTCTGGAGGGGCACATTTAACTCTAATTTCCCACCAGGAAGTGGAATGAACCAAAGTCTCAGAGTGCCGTGCCGGACCCTGATTACGTCCTGAAGCAAACCTACGGTTCTGTGGCCAGTTTTCAAGGAAACGAGTTAAGAAAGGAAATCACGGGCACTGTAATTCACAAACCTGCAGTGTTATAAATGACAGTTATTGGCAAAATTATATGGAAGTAAGTCTGCAAAGAGGACTTGAAAACGAGGCAGAATTGCAGGAATCATATTTCAGGAGGTAGATTGGAATTGCATTTAAAGCATGTGAAAAGCGGCAGATCTTTGACAGTGATGCACTTGGACAAAAGTGCGTAAACATTTTTTCCTGAATATATTCAGGAAAAAACACATATGCCCTTTTTGGCCAACCAAGCACTCGAGAAATGGAAATCCGCACTACAATGAAGTCTCATTTCCCATTCGTCAAAAGGGCCATCTGAAAAAAGTGTAAAAACCAGAAACACAGGACAGGCCATGGAGAACAGGGAGCCTTGTTATGCTGATGGGCGGGATGTAAATTGCCAACAGACACTCTGGAGATGTTTATGGTGTATCCTGAAACATCTGAAAAACAAAGCTACAGACCCTAGGGCACTTCCACTTTTGGCCCTATAGCTTAGGAAAATTAAAATCAACAAGACACAGCCAGCACAAAATTTAGGGCTGCTGTGTTTACAAGAACCTTGAGTCCAGTACAAATTAAATATCCCAGAAAGAAAAAAATGGATAAAGGAGTTGTGCTACTTACGTACAACGGAATATCACTCAGCAATGAAATCAATGTCATCAGGCCTGTAGCAGCAAATTGAGTGGATTTAAGTATGATGATTCTAAGAGAAATAGGTCACACAGAGAAAGATAATTATCATAAGATATCACTAATAGAGAGAGTGTAAACTTGGCTACACATAAACTGAATTCCAAAACCGAACAGAGTCTCACATTTAGATAAAAACTTATGCTTGCTTAAGGGGAAAGTTGAGTTGGGGTGCTGTATAAAACCAGAGATTGAAATTAGCACACATACCGTTCCATAAGCCAAATATGTAATAGACAAGACCTACTCTTTGCTCAACGAAATAGACTCATCCATGGTGTATCACCTCACACCTGTTAGAATGGGCATCATCAGAAAATCTACAAACAACAAATGCTGGAAAGGGTGTGGAGATAAGGAACCCTCTTCCACTATTGTTGGGAATGTAAATTGATACAGTCACTGTGGAGAACATTATGGAGTTTCTTATAAAACTAAGAATAGAATTACCATATGATACAGCAATCCCACTACTGGGCATATACCCAGACAAAACCATAAATCAGAAAGAGACATTCACCGCAATGTTCATTGCATCACTATTTACAATATCCAGGTAATGGAAGCAACCTAAATGCCCACAGACAGACGAATGCATAAAGAAGTGGTACATATATAAAATGGAATATTACTAAGCCATAAAAAGGAATGAAATTGGGTCATTTGTAGAGACGTTGATGGATCTAGAGACTGTCATACAGAGTGAAGTAAGTCAGAAAGAGAAAAACAAATCTTGTCTATTAATGCATATATGTGGAACCTAGAAAAATTGTACAGATGAACCGTTTTGCCAGGCAGAAATAGAGCAACAGATGTAGACAACAAACGTATGGACACCAAGGGGGGAAAGCTGTTGGGGGGTGGTGGTGGGAGGAGTTGAGAGATTGGGATTGGCATGTATACATTTATATGTATAAAATAGATAACCAAAAAGAACCTGCTGTATAAAAAAATAAAATAAAATTCAAATTACAAAAAGTAAAACAGAAAAAATATACTTCCCTTCACATACATGTATTTATATGAATAAATTATTTCCATGCTTATATCTGTAAATACAAAAAAGAGGAATAAAATCTACCTTGAACCAAAAACGAAAAAAAGAAAAAAAAACAGAACCCACCAGTTACACAGAGGAAAACCGTATCAGGGCACTTGCTCCAGTTGTAAACAATTCTGAAGTTGGTCAGTGGTGGGGAATCATCTCCCATTCAGCCAGCAGGCCCCACGCAACAAGCGTCCTCATTGCAAAGCTGGGGGACCGTGCCGAGGCATCTGTGAGTAAACGTGGGCTGAGCCCCAGGCCAGCTGCTGCTGAAATGTTCCCACCCTTCCCAGGTAAAACACCTGAATATGTACAAGGACTTGAAAGCCTAGAGGAAGGGCCATGGAGCCACATGAGTGACAGCATGCCAGTTGACTTGGTGCCTGCAGGCCAGCCAGGATGGTCCTGGCCCTGGGTGCTCTTCTGGAAGCTTTCAATTTCCCTGCCTGAGATACCCCTGCTGTCCCGGCCCCCACTGCTTTCTTCCTCACTCACCTCTGCCCAGGGAGAAATTCCAGCGGCAGGTATGGGTGACACATCCTCTTCTTTAGCAGGTGGCATCTTGGCAACTGCTGCAGAAAGTCCAGCAGAGCCCCACTCACACTGGGCCACCCACAAAGCCGTGGCCTCTCACTCCCTCCCACCAGTCCAGCCCCAAGACTGCTGACAGGGCAGAGAAAATGGCGTCAGGCACAGCTGCAGGGGCTCTTGCTGCCTGGAGCGGTGTTTATATTGATCTGAACCCAGGCACACCTGGGGAGGGCTGGCCGGCACGGTCGGGCTTCCCAGGCCAGCCAATAATCACCCCTCAGGGGCTCACAGTTGCAGAAACTGGAACTTGCTGAATCGGCCAGGTCCAAGGAACAGGTGTGGGCTCCTGAGAGTCAGGATAGACAAGGGGCTGCAGCTCTGGCTTGTTTTCTAATTATATTATCTGGCCCATGAGTGGGAGACAACTTCAAGAAAACCCTCTCCTAATGAGAGGAACCCAGGAGTCAGGGAGAGGAGGGGTGGCTGGTGGGTGGAGACAGAGGCCTGGTGCCCCGGGTGCAGTGGAAGTCTCTGGAAGACCAGGTGGAGGGAGGCCACACAGAGTGATGCCCAGGGTCACAGACCTGTCGGAGCTGCTGTTTGTTAGTTCAAGTCCTGCTCTGAGGTGCTCTGTGTCAGATCTGAGTGACAGGTGAGCTGGGAGTGCTCTGCAATGAGGGCGATATGCACGGTTCCTGTGTTCCCAGCCCTGCCATGGTACCTGCAAGGGTAGCTCTGTATCCTGGGAGGGGCCTGACCACGAGAGCCCCATGGGCTGCAGGGGAACCTGCCCAGGGAACCCCATATCCTGGGAGGGGCCTGAACACGAGAGCCCCATGGGCTGGGGTGGGGGTGGGGTACCTGCCCAGGTGAGCTCCATATCCTGGGATTGGCCTGACCTCGAGAGCCCCATGGGCTGCTGGAGTCCTGGTAAAGGATGTCAGGACAGTCAGTGAAGCCACCGAGGATATACCTCCAGTAGTTCCTAAATCCTACACCCTGCTGGTCATTCTACCAACCACCAGGACATGGTATTCTGTATTAGTCTTCAATGATGCCTTCTTTTGTATTCTATTAGTCCCAGAGTCACAAGAAATTTTGGCTTGTGAGTGGCAGGACTCAACATACAACTAAAACAATACTTCCGGGCCGTGTTGCCCCAAGGGTTCAAAAATTCCCACACCATCTTTGGGGAAAGCTCAGCTAAAGAACTAAAAGTTCTACCTCTGGAAAAGGAAACACTCCTTCAATATGCAGACGACATTCTGATCGCCAGCCCTACTAAGGAGACCTCTGAACTACCAAGCCAATAAAGGATACAAGTTGTCCAAGAAAAAGCTCAAATATCACAGACTACGGTGACCTGCCTGGGCTTCATTCTCACAGAAGGTCGGAGAAGCCCATCCCAGGAAAGGGAAGAAACAATTTACAGCCTTACCCATTTCTGAAACTAGAAGACAGCTTAGGGGCTCCTGGGGAGGCCAGGGACTGCTGCTTCTGGATCCCTAACTACAGTCTACTAGCTCGGCCTCTATATGAAACACTGAAAGGAAAAGATGATGATCCTTTTGAATAGAATGCAGAAGTGGCCTTTCAAGAATGGAAAGAGCAGTCAATTCAGACCCTTGCCCTGGAACTCCCTAATTTAGCTAAACCCTTTGACCTTTACATTCCTGGTGAACGGTGAATCGCCATTGGAGTATTAGTGCAAAACCTGGGACCACTTGAAATGGAACAATGCAAGAATGCGATCCAGGTAGGATAAACTACGGTCACCAAGGGGCTTGGCCCACCGCCACATCTGGCCAAGATACTGGCAGTATCTGAAAACCTGGAAATCAGCAGCCCTAAAGGCCACCTCACTCCGAAGGGAAAAGGACCCCACGTGGTGATCCTAACCCCCAACCATGCCCTGAAGTTGCAGGGTGGGCTCCATGGGCACACTGACCTTGAGTGAGGAGGCCCTCCAACTCCAACCTCCATAGAGATAACCGGGGCAAAGTGGCACCATGAAGACTCGTGTGAAGGTGTCTGCACGGGCAAATTTAACGCTCATTTCCCACCAGGAAGAGGAATTAACCAAAGGCTCAGCATGCCGTGCCGGAACCAGATTAGGGCCTGAAGCAATCCTGCGGGTTTGCGGCCAGCTCACAAGAAAGCGAGTTGAAGAAAGGAGCTCAGGGACACTGTAATTCACAAACCTGCAGAGTTATAAATGACAGCTATCACCCAAAAATATATTGAAGGAAGGCTGCGAAGAGGACATGAAAGCGGGGCAGAATTGCAAGAAAACGATTTCAGGGGGTAGACTGGAATTGCATTTAAAGCATAGGAAAAGAGGCAGAACGTCGACAATGATGCACTTGGCCAAAAAGGGCGTATGCGTTTTTTCCTGAATATATTCAGGAAAAAACGCATACGCCCTTTTTGGCCAACCAAGCAAGCATGTTAAAGAAATCTGCACTACAAAGAAGTCTCACTGCCCCCAGGTCAAAAGGGCCATCTGAAAAAAGTGTAAAATCCAGAAAGACAGCACAGGCCATGGAGAACAGGGAGCCTTGTTATGCTGATGGGCGGGATGTAAATTGCCAACAGCCACTCTGGAGAAGTGTATGGTGTTTCCTGAAACAGGTAGGAAACAAAGCAACACAGCCTATGGCACTTCCACTTATGGTCCTATAGATTATGGAAATTAAAATCAAAAACACACAGCCACCCCAATGTTTGGGACGGCTCTGTTTACAAGAACCTCGTCTACGGTACAAGTTAAATATCCGAGAAAGCAAAAAATTCATAAAGAAGTTGTGGTATGCAAGTACAATGGAATATCACTCAGCAATGAAATCTACGTCATCAGGCCCGTAGCGGCATAATGAGTGGATTCAGGTATGATGATTCTACGAGAAATAAGTCACACAGAAAAAGAAACCTCATAAGATATCACTAATACACGGAATGTAAACTTGGCTACACATGAACAGAAATACCAACAGAACAGGGTCTCAAATTTAGAAAACCAACTTACGCTTGCTTATGGGGAAAGGTGAGTTGGGGTGCTGTATAAAACCAGAGATTGAAATTAGCACAGATACCGTTCCATAAGCCAAATATATAATAGACAAGACCTACTCCTTGCTCAACGAAATGGACTCAACACTCCATATTCAACGCTTGGGAATATACCTGACAAGTAAGAATCTTAAAACCCATGGATTTATATGTCTCCACAAGGAAATAAAGCGTGTGTACAGCGGCATAAACGCAGCAGTGAAAATCCGATAAATCCCATGATCAAAATAAATGTCAAAAAAAACCACAATGACAGTGAAATAGAGAGCAATTCTTAAATAATTCATTCAGGGCTTGTGATGAAACCTGGATTTACCACATCTACACCCAGAGCTGGGTGACACATAAGGCTGGACACTTCGGGCTGATAGCTTTGGTGAGGTTCGGTGAGCAAACGCAGACCCTTTGAAGTCATACTGCATGGTACCCATTCCATGGGTCCCAACTCTCCAGGTTTAAGGGATTCTTCCTTCAGCTAAAATATGCATGGGAAACCCAGGGTATGGTCCACCGTGTGATTGGGAAACGTTTTCAAATGCATCTCAGTTTTCGAACCCTGGTACTCGGGTTCACCATTCCAGACGCTTTACTAACACTCTCCCCACTTGGAGAGTCAGTGCCTTTAACCTGCTGTTTGGCACAGTTTTCAATTTCTGCGCAAGATGAACAGGAATAGGGAGAACCAATGAGAGACTAGCTGTAGGTGTCTGGACGGGCAAATGGAACGCTCATTTCCCACCAGGAAGAGGAATTAACCAAATGCTCAGCACGCCGTGCCGGAACCAGATTAGGGCCTGAATCATTCCTGCGGGTTTGCGGCCAGCTCACAAGAAAGGGAGTTGAAGAAAGGAGCTCAGGGGCACTGTAATTCACAAACCTGCAGAGTTTTAAATGACAGCTATGGTCTAAAAATATATTGAAGGAAGGCTGCGAAGAGGACTTGAAAGTGGGGCAGAATTTCAGGAAAACGATTTCAGGGGGTAGACTGGAATTGCATTTAAAGCATAGGAAAAGAGGCAGAACGACGACAATGATGCACTTGGCCAAAAAGGGCGTATGCGTTTTTTCCTGAATATATTCAGGAAAAAACGCATACGCCCTTTTTGGACAACCAAGCAAGCGTGTAAAGGAAATCTGCACTACAATGAAATCTCACTGCCCCCCGGTCAAAAAGGGCATCTGAAAAAAGTGTAAAATCCAGAAAGGCAGCACAGACCATGGAGAAGTGGGAGCCTTGTCATGCTGATGGGCGGGATGTAAATTGCCAACAACCACTCTGGAGAAGTGTATGTGTTTCCAGAAACACGTAGGAAACAAAGCAACACAGCCTATGGCACTTCCACTTATGGTCCTATAGCTTAGGGAAATTAAAATCAAAAACACACAGCCACCCCAAAGTTTCGGACGGCTCTGTTTACAAGAACCTCGTCTACGGTACAAGTTAAATATCCAAGAAAGCGAAAAATGGATAAAGAAATTGTGGTACGTACGTACAATGGAATATCACTCACCAATGAAATCTATGTCATCAGGCCCATTGCGGCATAATGAGTGGATTCAGGTACGATGATTCTAAGTGAAATATGTCACACAGAAAATGAAACATCATAAGATATCACTAATACACGGAATGTAAACTTGGCTACACATGAACTGAATTACAAAACAGAACAGGGTCTCAAATTTAGAAAACCAACTTATGCTTGCTTAAGGGGAAATGTGAGTTGGGGTGCTGTATAAAACCAGAGATAGAAATTAGCACAGATACCTTTCCATAAGCCAAATATATAATACTCAAGACCTACCCCTTGCTCAACGAAATGGACTAAACACCCCATATTCAAAGCCTAGGAATACACCTGACTGATCAGAATCTTCAAACCCATGGATTTATATGTCTCCATAAGTGAATCAAGCGTGTGTACAGCTGCAAGAATGCAGCAGAGAAAATCCGATAAATCCCATTATCAAAATGAATTACAGAAACAAAACACAATGACAGTGAAATAGAGAGCAATTTTTAAATAATTCATTCAGGGCTTGTGATGCAACCTGGATTTACCACATCTACACCCAGAGCTGAGTGAGACATAAGGTTGGACACTTCGGGCTGATAGCATTGGTGAGGTTCGATGAGCAAGTGCAGACCCTTTGAAGTCATACTGCATGGTACCCATTCCATGGGTCCCAACTCTCCAGGTTTGAGGGATTCTTCCTTCAGCTAAAACATGCATGGAAAACCCAAGTATGGTGCACCATGTGACCGGGAAACGTTTTCAAATGCATCTCAGTTTTCGTCCCCTTTTACTCGGGTTCACCATTCCAGACCCTTTACTAACACTCTCCCCACTTGGAGAATCAGTGCCTTTAACCTCCTGTTTGGCACAGTTTGCAATATCTGCGCAAGATGAACAGGAATAGGGGGAATCAATGAGAGACTAGCTGGAGGTGTCTGCACAGGCAAATTTAACGCTCATTTCCCACCAGGAAGAGGAATTCACCAAAGGCTCAGCATGCCGTGCCGGAACCAGATTAGGGCCTGAAGCAATCATGTGTGTTTGCGGCCAGCTCACAAGAAAGCGAGTTGAAGAAAGGAGCTCAGGGGCACTGTAATTCACAAACCTGCAGAGTTATAAATGACAGCTATCGTCCAAAAATATATTGAAGGAAGCCTGCGAAGAGGACTTGTAAGTGGGCAGAATTGCAAGAAAACGATTTCGGGGGTAGGCTGGAATTGCATTTAAAGCATAGGAAAAGAGGCAGAACGTCGACAATGATGCACTTGGCCAAAAAGGGCGTATGCGTTTTTTCCTGAATATATTCAGGAAAAAACGCATACGCCCTTTTTGGCCAACCATGCAAGCATGTTAAAGAATTATGCACTACAATGAAGTCTCACAGCCCCCTGGTCAAAAGGGCCATCTAAAAAAAGTGTAAAATCCAGAAAGACAGCACAGGCCATGGAGAACAGGGAGCCTTGTTATGCTGATGGGCGGGATGTAAATTGCCAACAGCCACCCTGGAGAAGTGTATGGTGTTTCCTGAAACACCTAAAAAACAAAGCAACGGAGCCTACGGCACTTCCAGTTATGGTCCTATAGCTTAGGGAAATTAAAATCAAAAACACACAGCCACCCCAAATTTTCGGACGGCTCTGTTTACAAGAACCTCATCTACGGTACAAGTTAAATATCCCAGAATGTGAAAAATGGATAAAGAAGTTGTGGTTCGTACGTACAATGGAATATCACTCAGCAATGAAATCTATGTCATCAGGCCCATCACGGCATAATGAGTGGATTCAGCTACAGTGATTCTAAGTGAAATAAGTCACACAGAAAATGAAACATCATAAGATATCACTAATACACGGAATGTAAACTTGGCTACACATGAACTGAATTACAAAACAGAACAGGGACTCAAATTTAGAAAACCAACTTATGCTTGCTTAAGGGCAAAGGTGAGTTGGGGTGCTGCATAAAACCAGAGATTGAAAATAGCACAGATACCGTTCCATAAGCCAAATATGTAATAGTCAAGACCTACTCCTTGTTCAACGACATGGACTCAACACCACATATTCAACGCCTAGGAATATACCTGACTAGTAAGAATCTTAAAACCCGTGGATTTATATTTCTCTGTCGGAGAATCAAGCGTTTGTACAGCGGCATGAACGCAGCAGTGAAAATCCGATAAATCCCATTATCAAACTAAATTACAAAAACAAAACACAATGACAGTGAAAGAGACAGCAATTCTTAAATAATTGATTCAGGGCTTGTGATGAAACCTGGATTTACCACATCTACACCCAGAGCTGGGTGAGGCATAAGGCTGGACACTTCGAACTGATAGCATTGGTGAGGTTCGGTGAGCAAATTCAGACCCTTTTTAGTCATACTGCATGGTACCCATTCCATGGGTCAATAATCTCCAGGTTTAAGGAATTCTTCCTTCAGCTAAAACATGCATGGGAAACCCAGAGTATTGTCCACTGTGAGACTGGGAAACCATTTTAAATGGCTCTCAGGTTTCGTTCCCTGGTACTCGGGTTCACCATTCCAGATGCTTTACTAACCCTCTACCCACTTGGAGAGTCAGTGCCTTTAACCTCCTGTTTGGCACAGTTTGCAATTTCTGCACAAGATGAACAGGAATAGGGAGAACCAATGAGAGACTAGCTGTAGGTGTCTCCACGGGCAAATTGAATGCTCATTTCTCACCAGAAAGAGGAATTTACCAAAGGCTCAGCGTGCCGTGCCGAAACCAGATTACGGCCTGAAGCAATCCTGCGGTTTTGCGGCCAGCTCACAAGAAAGCGTGTTGAAGAAAGGAGCTCAGGGACACTGTATTTAACAAACCTGCAGAGTTATTAATGACAGGTATCATACAAAAATATATTGAAGTAAGGCTGCGAGGAGGACTTGAAAGCGGGGCAGTATTCCTGGAATATGATTTCAGGACGTAGACGGGAAGTGCTCTGAAAGCATAGGAGAAGAGGCAGATCCTGGACAATGATGCACTTGGTCAAAATGTGCATATGCGTTTTTTCCAGGGCCCTCATTAAAGAGGGTAGGAGGCTCCCAGAATGCTTTAGTGGCCAACAGAGGGCCCACATCATCAAGGCGACGTGAGCCAGCCAGGCAGGAGTGACCTCACATCAGAGGGCCCACCTCACAGAAGGGTAAGGAACCCAGCCAGGATCAGACTCTCACCAGAGTGCCCACATCAGCAAGGGGCTGTGAACCAGGCAGGAGTGTCATCACACCCGTGGGGCCATATCATCAAAAGTTGAGGTAACAAGAAAATGTGGCCTCAAACCAGAGGACCCACATCACCATGGGTCTTGGAGCGAGGCAGGCAGGATTAACCTCACAACACATGGCCTATTGTATAAAAAAGGTGAGGAATCCAGCAGTTGGAACATCCCAGCAGGCGGCCCAGAGCACCGAGGCTATGGGATCCAGGCAGTGATGAACTCACAACAGAGGGCCCTCATCATGAAACTGTGAGCAAACCAGCCGTTGTGACCTCAGAGCACAAGGCCCACATCCCCATGGGGAAGGGAACCAAGTAGGAGTGTCATCGCACCAGTGGGCACACATCAGAAAATGTGGGGAGCCCAGCAGTTAGGGCCTGACACCAGAGGGCTCTCATCACCGAGGAGAGGAGGCTCCCAGCAGGCTCCAACTGCTACCAGTGGGCCGCCGTCGCCAATGCGGGGTGTGCCAGCCAGGCAAGAGTGACCTCAGGGCAGAGGGCCCACCTCACAAAAGTGTGAGGAACCCAAGGAGGATCAGACTCTCACCAGAGGGCCCACATCACCAAGAGAATGGGAACCAGGCTGGAGTGTCCTCACACCAGTGGGACCTCATCAACGAAATGTGAGTGACCCAGCACACGTGGCCTCAAACCAGAGGACACACATCACCAAGGGGCTGGGAGTGAGGCAGGCAGGAGGAGTCTCAAAACAGAGGGCCCATAGAAGAAAAAAGGTGAGGAATCCCGCAGTTGGAACCTCCCAGCAGGCGGCCAGGAGCAGCGAGGCTATGGGATCCAGACCTGACTGAACTCAAAACAGAGGGCCCTCATCATGAAACTGTGAGCAACCCAGGATTTGGGACCTCAGAGCAGAAGGCCCACATTCCTATGTGGTTGGGAACATGGCATAAGTGTACTCGCACCTCAGGGCACACATCAGAGAATTTTGGGAGCCCAGAAGTTAGGGTCTGACGCCAGAGGGCCCTCATTACCAAGGGGAGGAGACTCCAAGCAGGCACCAACTCCCAACTGAGGGCCCATGTCGACAAGGTGACGTGTGACAGCCAGGCAGGAGTGACCTCACAGCAGAGGGCCTACCTCACAGAAGGGTGAGGAACCCAGCCAGGATAAGACTCTCACCAGAGGGCCCACATTACAAAGGGGATCAGAACCAGGCAGGACTGTCTTCACACCAGGGTGACCACATCATAGAAAGGTGGGGAAACCAGCACATGAGGCCTAAACCAGAGGACCCACATCTCCAAGGGGCTCGGATTGAGGCAGGCATGAGTAGCCTCACAACACAGGGCCAATAGAATAAAAAAGGTGAGGAATCCTGCAGTGGGAACCTCCCAGCAGGCGGCCCAGAGCACCGAGTCTATGTGATCCAGGCTGCAGTGAACTCACAGCAGAGGGCCCACATCATGAAACTGTGAGCAACCCAGCCATTGGGACCTCAGAGCAGAAGGCCCACATCCCCATGGGGATGGGAACATCGCAGGAGTGTCCTCGCACCACTTAGCACGTATCAGAAAATGTGGGTACCTAGCAGTTAGGGCCTGACGCAAGAGGGCCTCATCACCGAGGGGAGGAGGCTCCCAGCATGCTCCAACTGCCACAAGAGGGCCGATGTTGCCCAGGCGGGGTGTGCCAGCCAGGCAGGAGTGACCTCACAGCAGAGGGCCCACCTCACAGAAGGGTGAGGAACCCAGCCAGGATCAGACTCTCACCCGAGAGCCCACATCATCAAGGGGATAGGAACCAGGCAAGAGTGTCCTCACACCAGTGGGGCCACATCATCGAAAGGTGAGGGACCCAGCACACGTGGCCTCAAACCAGAGGACACACATCACCAAGGGGCTGGGAGTGAGGCAGGCAGGAGGAGTCTCAAAACAGAGGGCCCACAGAAGAAAAAAGGTGAGGAATCCCGCAGTTGTAACCTCCCCGCAGGTGGCCAGGAGCAGCGAGGCTATGGGATCCAGGCCGGAGTGAACTCACACCAGAGGGCCCTCATCATGAAACTGAGCAACCCATCGTTGGGACCTCAGAGCAGAAGGCCCACATTCCCATGGTGTTGGGAACCTGGCAGGAGTGTACTCGCACCACAGGGCGCACATCAGAAAATTTTGGGAGGCCAGGAGTTAGGGCCTGACGTCAGAGGGCCCTCATTTCCAAGGGGAGGAGACTCGCAGCAGGCACCAACTCCCACGAGAGAGCCGACGTCGTCAAAGCGGGGTGGGCCAGCCAGGCAGGAGTGACCTCAGAGAAGAGGGCCCACCTCTCAGAAGTGTGAGGAACCCAGCCAGGATCAGACTCTCACCGGAGGGTCCACATCACCAAGGGGATGGGAACCAGGCAGGAGTGCCCTCACACCAGTGGGGCCACATCAGCCAAAGGTGAGGAACCCAGCACATGTGGCCTCAAACTACAGGACACACATAACCAAGGGGCTGGGAGTGAGGCAGGTGTCTGGAGGGGCACATTTAACTCTAATTTCCCACCAGGAAGAGGAATTAACCAAAGGCTCAGAGTGCCGTGTCGGACCCTGATTATGGCCTAAAGCAAACCTGCGGTTCTGTGGCCAGCTTTCAAGGAAACGAGTTAAGAAAGGAAATCACGGGCACTGTAATTCACAAACCTGCAGAGATATAAATGACAGCTATTGGCAAAAATATATTGAAGTAAGTCTGCAAAGAGGACTTGAAAACGAGGCAGAATTGCAGGAATCATATTTCAGGAGGTAGATTGGAATTGCATTTAAAGCATGTGAAAAGCGGCAGATCTTTGACACTGATGCACTTGGACAAAAGTGCGTAAACATTTTTTCCTGCATATATTCAGGAAAAAACGCATATGCCCTCTTTGGCCAACCAAGCACTCCAGCAATGGAAATCCGCACTACAATGAAGTCTCATTTCCCATTCGTCAAAAGGGCCATCTGAAAAAAGTGTAAAAACCAGAAACACAGGACAGGCCATGGAGAACAGGGAGCCTTGTTATGCTGATGGGCGGGATGTAAATTGCCAACAGACACTCTGGAGATGTTTATGGTGTATCCTGAAACATCTGAAAAACAAAGCTACAGAGCCTAGGGTACTTCCACATTTAGCCCTATAGCTTAGGAAAATTAAAATCAACAAGACACAGCCAGCACAAAATTTAGGGCTGCTGTGTTTACAAGAAACTCGAGTCCAGTACAAATTAAATATCCCAGAAAGAAAAAAATGGATAAAGGAGTTGTGCTACTTACGTACAACGGAATGTCACTCAGCAATGAAATCAATGTCATCAGGCCTGTAGCAGCAAATTGAGTGGATTTAAATATGATGATTCTAAGAGAAATACGTCACACAGAGAAAGATAAGTATCATTAAGATATCACTAATAGAGGGAGTGTAAACTTGGCTACACTTAAACTGAAATACAAAACCGAACAGAGTCTCACATTTAGATAAAAACTTATGCTTGCTTAAGGGGAATGTTGAGTTGGGGTGCTGTATAAAACCAGAGATTGAAATTAGCACACATACCGTTCCATAAGCCAAATATGTACTAGACAAGACCTACTCTTTGCTCAACGAAATAGACTCATCCATGGTGTATCACCTCACACATGTTAGAATGGGCATCATCAGAAAATCTACAAACAACAAATGCTGGAAAGGGTGTGGAGATAAGGAACCCTCTTCCACTATTGTTGGGAATGTAAATTGATACAGTCACTGTGGAGAACATTATGGAGTTTCTTATAAAATTAAGAATAGAATTACCATATGATACAGCAATCCCACTACTGGGCATATACCCAGACAAAACCATAAATCAAAAAGAGACATTCACCGCAATGTTCATTGCATCACTATTTACAATATCCAGGTAATGGAAGCAACCTAAATGCCCACAGACAGACGAATGCATAAAGAAGTGGTACATATATAAAATGGAATATTACTAAGCCATAAAAAAGAATGAAATTGGGTCATTTGTAGAGACGTTGATGGATCTAGAGACTGTCATACAGAGTGAAGTAAGTCAGAAATAGAAAAACAAATCTTGTATATTAATGCCTATATGTGGAACCTAGACAAACTTTACAGATGAACCGTTTTCCAAGGCAGAAATAGAGCAACAGATGTAGACAACAAACGTATGGACACCAAGGGGGGAAAGCTGTTGGGGGGTGGTGGTGGGAGGAGTTGAGAGATTGGGATTGGCATATATACATTTATATGTATAAAAGAGATAACCAAAAAGAACCTGCTGTATAAAAAAATAAAATAAAATTCAAATTACAAAAAGTAAAACAGAGAAAATATACTTCCCTTCACATACATGTATTTATATGAATAAATTATTTCCATGCTTATATCTGTAAATACAAAAAAGAGGAATAAAATCTACCTTGAACCAAAAACGAAAAAAAGAAAAAAAAACAGAACCCACCAGTTACACAGAGGAAAACCGTATCAGGGCACTTGCTCCAGTTGTAAACAATTCTGAAGTTGGTCAGTGGTGGGGAATCATCTCCCATTCAGCCAGCAGGCCCCACGCAACAAGCGTCCTCATTGCAAAGCTGGGGGACCGTGCCGAGGCATCTGTGAGTAAACGTGGGCTGAGCCCCAGGCCAGCTGCTGCTGAAATGTTCCCACCCTTCCCAGGTAAAACACCTGAATATGTACAAGGACTTGAAAGCCTAGAGGAAGGGCCATGGAGCCACATGAGTGACAGCATGCCAGCCGACTTGGTGCCTGCAGGCCAGCCAGGGTGGTCCTGGCCCTGGGTGTTCTTCTGGAAGCTTTCCATTTCCCTGCCTGAGATACCCCTGCTGTCCCGGCCCCCACTGCTTTCTTCCTCACTCACCTCTGCCCAGGGAGAAATTCCAGCGGCAGGTATGGGTGACACATCCTCTTCTTTAGCAGGTGGCATCTTGGCAACTGCTGCAGAAAGTCCAGCAGAGCCCCACTCACACTGGGCCACCCACAAAGCCGTGGCCTCTCACTCCCTCCCACCAGTCCAGCCCCAAGACTGCTGACAGGGCAGAGAAAATGGCGTCAGGCACAGCTGCAGGGGCTCTTGCTGCCTGGAGCGGTGTTTATATTGATCTGAACCCAGGCACACCTGGGGAGGGCTGGCCGGCACGGTCGGGCTTCCCAGGCCAGCCAATAATCACCCCTCAGGGACTCACAGTTGCAGAAACTGGAACTTGCTGAATCGGCCAGGTCCAAGGAACAGGTGTGGGCTCCTGAGAGTCAGGATAGACAAGGGGCTGCAGCTCTGGCTTGTTTTCTAATTATATTATCTGGCCCATGAGTGGGAGACAACTTCAAGAAAACCCTCTCCTAATGAGAGGAACCCAGGAGTCAGGGAGAGGAGGGGTGGCTGGTGTGTGGAGACAGAGGCCTGGTGCCCCGGGTGCAGTGGAAGTCTCTGGAAGACCAGGTGGAGGGAGGCCACACAGAGTGATGCCCAGGGTCACAGACCTGTCGGAGCTGCTGTTTGTTAGTTCAAGTCCTGCTCTGAGGTGCTCTGTGTCAGATCTGAGTGACAGGTGAGCTGGGAGTGCTCTGCAATGAGGGCGATATGCACGGTTCCTGTGTTCCCAGCCCTGCCATGGTACCTGCAAGGGTAGCTCTGTATCCTGGGAGGGGCCTGACCACGAGAGCCCCATGGGCTGCAGGGGGACCTGCCCAGGGAACACCATATCCTGGGAGGGTCCTGAACATGAGAGCCCCGTGGGCTGGGGTGGGGTACCTGCCCAGGTGAGCTCCATATCCTGGGATTGGCCTGACCTCGAGAGCCCCATGGGCTGCTGGAGTCCTGGTAAAGGATGTCAGGGCAGTCAGTTAAGCCACTGAGGATATACCTCCAGTAGTTCCTAAACCCTACACCCTGCTGGTCATTCTACCAACCACCAGGACATGGTATTCTGTATTAGTCTTCAATGATGCCTTCTTTTGTATTCTATTAGTCCCAGAGTCACAAGAAATTTTGGCTTGTTAGTGGCAGGACTCAACATACAACTAAAACAATACTTCCGGGCCGTGTTGTCCCAAGGGTTCAAAAATTCCCACACCATCTTTGGGGAAAGCTCAGCTAAAGACCTAAAAGTTCTACCTCTGGAAAAGGAAACACTCCTTCAATATGCAGACGACATTCTGATCGCCAGCCCTACTAAGGAGACCTCTGAACTACGAAGCCAATAAAGGATACAAGTTGTCCAAGAAAAAGCTCAAATATCACAGACTACGGTGACCTGCCTGGGCTTCATTCTCACAGAAGGTCGGAGAAGCCCATCCCAGGAAAGGGAAGAAACAATTTACAGCCTTACCCATTTCTGAAACTAGAAGACAGCTTAGGGGTTCCTGGGGAGGCCAGGGTTTGCTGCTTCTGGATCCCTAACTACAGTCTACTAGCTCGGCCTCTATATGAAACACTGAAAGGAAAAGGTGATGATCCTTTTGAATAGAATGCAGAAGTGGCCTTTCAAGAATGGAAAGAGCAGTCAATTCAGACCCTTGCACAGGAACTCCCTAATTTAGCTAAACCCTTTGACCTTTACATTCCTGGTGAACGGTGAATCGCCATTGGAGTATTAGTGCAAAACCTGGGACCACTTGAAATGGAACAATGCAAGAATGCGATCCAGGTAGGATAAACTACGGTCACCAAGGGGATTGGCCCACCGCCACATCTGGCCAAGATACTGGCAGTATCCGAAAACCTGGAAATCAGCAGCCCAAAAGGCCACCTCCCTCCTAAGGTAAAAGGACCCCACGTGGTGATCCTAACCACCAAACATGCCCTGAAGTTGCAGGGTTGGCTCCGTGGGCACACTGACCTTGAGTGAGGAGGCCCTCCAACTCCAACCTCCATAGAGATAACCGGGGCAAAGAGCACCATGACGACTCATGTGAAGGTGTCTGCACGGGCAAATTTAACGCTCATTTCCCACCAGGAAGAGGAATTAACCAAAGGCTCAGCATGCCGTGCCGGAACCAGATTAGGGCCTGAAGCATTCCTGTGGGTTTGCGGCCAGCTCACAAGAAAGCGAGTTGAAGAAAGGAGCTCAGGGGCACTGTAATTCACAAACCTGCAGAGTTATAAATGAGAGCTATGGTCTAAAAATATATTGAAGGAAGGCTGCGAAGAGGACTTGAAAGTGGGGCAGAATTTCAGGAAAACGATTTCAGGGGGTAGACTGGAATTGCATTTAAAGCATAGGAAAAGAGGCAGAACGACGACAATGATGCACTTGGCCAAAAAGGGCGTATGCGTTTTTTCCTGAATATATTCAGGAAAAAATGCATACGCCCTTTTTGGCCAACCAAGCAAGCGTGTAAAGGAAATCTGCACTACAAAGAAGTCTCACTGCCCCCCGGTCAAAAGGGTTATCTGAAAAAAGTGAAAAATCCAGAAAATCAGGACAGGCCTTGGAGAACAGGGAGCCTTATTATGTTGATTGTCGGGATGTAAATTGCCAACAGCCACTTTGGAAAAGTGTACGGTGTACCCTGAAACACCTAAAAAACAAAGCAACGGAGCCTATGGCACTTCCACTTATGGTCCTATAGCTTAGGGAAAATAAAATCAAAAAGACACAGCCACCCTAAAGTTTTGGACATTTATTTTTACAAGAACCTTGTCTACGGAACAAGTTAAATATCCCAGAACGTGAAAAATGTATGAAGAATATGTGGTACGCACGTACAATGGAATATCACTCAGCAATGAAATCTATGTCATCAGGCCCGTCACGGCATAATGAGTGGATTCAGGTACGATGATTCTAAGTGAAATAAGTCACACAGAAAATGAAACATCATAAGATATTACTAATACACGGAATGTAAACTTTGCTACACATGAACTGAATTACAAAACAGAACAGGGTCTCAAATTTAGAAACCCAACATATGCTTTCTTAAGGGGAAAGGTAAGTTGGGGTGCTGCATATACCAGAGATAGAAATTAGCACAGATACCTTTCCATAAGCCAAATATGTAATAGTCAAGACCTACTACTTGCTCAACGAAATCGACTAAACACCCCATATTCAATGCCTAGGAATACACCTGACTAGTAAGAATCTACAAACCCATGGATTTATATGTCTCCATAAGAGACTCAAGTGTGTGTTCAGCGGCATGAATGCAGCAGAGAAAATCCGATAAATCCCATTATCAAAATGAATTACAAAAACAAACACAATTACAGTGAAATAGAGAGCAATTCTTAAATAATTCATTCAGGGCTTGTGATGCAACCTGGATTTACCACATCTATACCAAGAGCTGAGTGAGACATAAGGTTGGACACTTCGGGCTAATAGCATTGGTGAGGATCCATGAGGAAATGCAGACCCTTTGAAGTCATACTGCATGGTACCCATTCCATGTTTCCCAAATTTTCAGGTTTAAGGGATTCTTCCTTCAGCTAAAACGTGCATGGGAAACCCACAGTATGGTGCACCGTGTGACCGGGAAACGTTTTCAAATGCATCTCAGTTTTCGTCCCCTTTTACTCGGGTTCACGAATCCAGACCCTTTACTAACACTCTCCCCACTTGGAGAGTCAGTGCCTTTAACCTCCTGTTTGGCACAGTTTGCAATTTCTGCGCAAGATGAACAGGAATAGGGAGAATCAATGAGAGAGTAGCAGTAGGTGTCTGCACGGGCAAATTTAATGCTCATTTCCCACCAGGAAGAGGAATTAACCAAAGGCTCAGCATGCCATGCCGGAACCAGATTAGGGCCTGAAGCATTCCTGCGGGTTTGCGGCCAGCTCACAAGAAAGCAAGTTGAAGAAAGGAGCTCAGGGGCACTGTAATTCACAAACCTGCAGAGTTATAAATGACAGCTATCGTCCAAAAATATATTGAAGGAAGGCTACGAAGAGGGCTTGAATGTGGGGCAGAATTGCAGGAAAAGGATTTCAGGGGGTAGACTGGAATTGCATTTAAAGCATAGGAAAAGAGGCAGAACGACGACAATGATGCACTTGGCCAAAAGAGGCATATGCGTTTTTTCTTGAATATATTCAGGAAAACACGCATACGCACTTTTTGGCCAACCAAGCAAACATGTTAAAGAAATCTGCACTACAATGAAGTCTGACTGCCCCCCAGTCAAAAGGGCCATCTGAAAAAAGTGTAAAATCCAGAAAGGCAGCACAGACCATGGAGAAGAGGAAGCCTTGTTATGCTGATGGGCGGGATGTAAATTGCCAACAGCCACTCTGGAGAAGTGTATGGTGTTTCCTCAAACACCTAAAAAACTAAGCAACGGAGCCTATGGCACTTCAACTTATGGTTCTATAGCTTAGGGAA
Organism: Delphinapterus leucas; assembly: GCF_059928025.1. NCBI lineage: Eukaryota > Metazoa > Chordata > Mammalia > Artiodactyla > Monodontidae > Delphinapterus > Delphinapterus leucas. The sequence goes on from NW_028322267.1 coordinate 1,278,088, forward strand.
ATTAAAATCAAAAAGACACAGCTACCCATAAATTTTGCACGGCTCTGCTTACAAGAACCGCGTTTACGGTACAAGTGAAATATCCCAGGAAGCAAAAATGGATAAAGAAGTTGTTGTACGTACGTACAATGGAATATCACTCAGCAATGAAATCTATGTCATGAGGCCCGTCGCGGCATAATGAGTGGATTCAGGTACGATCATTCTAAGTTAACTAAGTCACACAGAAAAAGAAACACCATAAGATATCTCAAATACACGGAATGCAAACATGGCTGCACATGAACTCAATTACAAAACAGAAAAGGGTCTCAAATTTAGAAAACCAACTTATGCTTGCTTAAGGGGAAAGGTGAGTTGTGGGGCTGCATAAAACCAGAGATTGAAATTAGCACAGATACCTCTCCATAAGCAAATATGTAATAGTCAGGACCTACTCCTTGCTCCACGAAATGGACTCAACACCCCATATTCAATGCCTAGGAATATACCTGACTAGTAAGAACCTTCAAACCCATGTTTTATATGTCTCCATAAGAGAATCAAGCGTGTGTACAGCTGCATGAATGCAGCAGAGAAAATCCAATAAATCCCATTATCAAAATAAATTACAAAAACAAAACACAATGACAGTGAAATAGAGAGCAATTCTTAAATAATTCATTCAGGGCTTGTGATGCAACGTGGATTTACCACATCTACACCCCGAGCTGAGTGAGACATAAGGCTGGACACTTTGGGCTGATAACATTGGTGACGTTCGGTGAGCAAAGGCAACCCTTTGAAGTCATACTGCATGGTACCCATTCCATGGGTCCCAACTCTCCAGGTTGAAGGGATTCTTCCTTCAGGTAAAACATGCATGGGCAACCCAGAATATGGTCCACCGTGTGACCGGGAAACCTTTTTAAATGCATCTCAGTTTTCGTCCCCTCGTACTCGGTTTTACCATTCCAGACGCTTTACTAACACTCTCCCCACTTGGAGAGTCAGTGCCTTTAACCTCCTGTTTGGCACAGTTTGGAATTTCTGCGCAAGATGAACAGGAATAGGGAGAACCAATGAGAGATTAGCTGTAGGTGTCTGCACGAACAAATTTAACGCTCATTTCCCACCAGGAAGAGGAATTAGCCAAAGGCTCAGCATGCCGTGCCGGAACCAGATTAGGGCCTGAAGCAATCCTGCGGTTTTGCGGCCAGCTCACAAGAAAGCGAGTTGAAGAAAGGAGCTCAGGGGCACTGTAATTCACAAACCTGCAGAGTTATAAATGACAGCTATCGTCCAAAAATATATTGAAGTAAGGCTGCAAAGAGGACTTGAATGTGGGGCAGAATTCCAGGAATACGATTTCAGGAGGTAGACGGGAAGTCCTCTGAAAGTATAGGAGAAGAGGCAGAACCTCGACAATGATGCACTTGATCAAAAAGGGCATATGCGTTTCTTCCAGGGCCCTTATTAAAGAGGGTAGGAGGCTCCCAGCATGCTTCAGTGGCCAACAGAGGGCCTACGTCGCCAAGGCGACATGAGCCATCCAGGCAGGAGTGACCTCACATCAGAGGGCCCACCTCACAGAAGGGTAAGGAACCCAGTCAGGATCAGACTCTCACCAGAGTGCCCACATAAGCAAGGGGCTGGGAACCAGGCAGGAGTGTCCTCACACCCGTGGGGCCACATCATCGAAAGTTGAGGTACCCAGCACATGTGTCCTCAAACCAGAGGACCCACATCACCATGGGTCTCGGAGCGAGGCAGGCAGGATTAACCTCAAAACACATGGCCCATTGTATAAAAAAGGTGAGGAATCCAGCAGTTGGAACATCCCAGCAGGCGGCCCAGAGCACCGAGGCTATGGGATCCAGGCAGTGATGAACTCACAACAGAGGGCACTCATCGTGATACTGTAAGCAACCCAGCCGTTGTAACCTCAGAGCACAAGGCCCACATCCCCATGGGGAAGGGAACCAAGCAGGAGTGTCATCGCACCAGTGGGCACACATCAGAAAAGGTGGGGAGCCCAGCAGTTAGGGCCGGACGCCAGAGGGCCCTCATCACTGAGGAGAGGAGGCTCCCAGCAAGCTCCAACTGCTACCAGAAGGCCGACGTCACCAATGCGGGGTCTGCCAACAAGGCAGGAGTGACCTCAGAGCAGAGGGCCAACCACACAAAAGTGTGAGGAACCCAAAGAGGATCAGACTCTCACCGGAGGGCCCACATCACCAAGGGAATGGAAACCAGGCAGGAGTGTCCTCACACCAGTGGGGCCACATCACCGAAATGTGACGGACCCAGCACACGTGGACTCAAACTACAGGACACACATCACCAAGGGGATGAGAGTGCGGCAGGCAAGAGAAGTCTCAAAACAGAGGGCCCATAGAAGGAAAAAGGTGAGGAATACCGCAGTGGGAACCTCCCCGCAGGAGGCCAGCAGCAGCGAGGCTATGGGGTCCATGCCGGAGTGAACTCACACCAGAGGGCCCTCATCATGAAACTGAGCAACGTACCATTGGGACCTCAGAGCAGAAGACCCACATTCCCATGGGGTTGGGATCCTGGCAGGAGTGTACTCGCACCACAGGGCGCACATCAGAAAATTTTGGGAGCCCAGGAGTTAGGGTCTGAAGCCAGAGGGCCCTCATTACCAAGGGTAGGAGACTCCCAGCAGGCACCAACTCCCAACTGAGGGCCCACGTCGCCAAGTTGACGTCTGCCAGCCAGGCAGGAGTGACCTCACAGCAGAGGGCCTACCTCACAGAATGGTGAGGAACCCAGCCAAGGTAAGACTCTCACCAGAGGGCCCACATCACCAAGGGCATCAGAACCAGGCAGGAGTGTCTTCACACCAGGGTGGCCACATCATAGAAAGGTGAGGAACCCAGCACATGTGGCCTAAACCAGTGGATCCAGATCTCCAAGGGGCTCGGAGTGAGGCAGGCAGGAGTAGCCTCACAACACAGGGCCAATAGAATAAAAAAGGTGAGGAATCCTGCAGTGAGAACCTCCCAGCAGGCGGCCCAGAGCACCGAGTCTATGCGATCCAGGCCGCAGTGAACTCACAGCAGAGGGCCCACATCATGAAACTGTGAGCAACCCAGCCGTTGGGACCTCAGAGCAGAAGACCCACATCCCCATGGGGTTGGGAACATGGCACGAGTGTCCTCGCACAACTTAGCACGTATCAGAAAATTTGGGTACCCAGCAGTTAGGGCCTGACGCCAGAGGGCCCTCATCACCGAGGGGAGGAGGCTCCCAGTAGGCTCCAACTGCCACAAGAGGGCCGACATTGCCAAGGCGGGGTGTGCCAGCCAGGCAGGAGTGACCTCACAGCAGAGGGCCCACCTCACAGAAGTGGGAGGAACCCAGCCAGGATCAGACTCTCACCAGAGGGCCCACATCACCAAGGGGATAGGAACCAGGCAGGAGTGTCCTCACACCAGTGGGGCCACATCATCGAAAGGTGAGGGACCCAGCACACATGGCCTCAAACCAGAGGACACACATCACCAAGGGGCTGGGAGTGAGGCAGGCAGGAGGAGTCTCAAAACAGAGGGCCCATAGAAGGAAAAAGGTGAGGAATCCCACAGTGGGAACCTCCCCGCAGGTGGCCAGGAGCAGCGAGGCTATGGGGTCCATGCCGGAGTGAACTCACACCAGAGGGCCCTCATCATGAAACTGAACAACGTACCATTGGGACCTCAGATCAGAAGACCCACATTCCCATGGGGTTGGGATCCTGGCAGGAGTGTACTCGCACCACAGGGCGCACATCAGAAAATTTTGGGAGCCCAGGAGTTAGGGTCTGACGCCAGAGGGCCCTCATTACCGAGGGGAGGAGACTCCCAGCAGGCACAAACTCCCAACTGAGGGCCCACGTCGCCAAGTTGACGTGTGCCAGCCAGGCAGGAGTGACCTCACAGCAGAGGGCCTACCTCACAGAAGGGTGAGGGACCCAGCCAGGATAATACTCTCACCAGAGGGCCCACATCACCAAGGGGATCGGAACAAGGCAGGAGTGTCCTCACACCAGTGTGGCCACATTATAGAAAGGTGAGGAACCCAGCACATGTGGCCTAAACCAGAGGACCCACATTTCCAAGGTGCTCCGAGTGAGGCAGGCAGGAGTAGCCTAACAACACAGGGCCCACAGAATAAAAAATGTGAGGAATCCAGCAGTTTGAACCTCCCAGCAGGTGGCCCAGAGCATGGAGTCTATGGGATCCAGGCCACAGTGAACTCACAGCAGAGGGCCCACATCATGAAACTGTGAGCAACCCAGCCAGTGGGACCTCAGAGCAGAAGGCCCACATCCCCATGGGGATGGGAACCTCGCAGGAGTGTCCTCGCACAACTTAGCACGTATCAGAAAATGTGGGAACCCCGCAGTTATGGCCTGACGCCAGAGGGCCCTCATCACGGAGGAGAGGAGGCTACCAGCAGGCTCCAAATGCCACCAGAGGGCCGACGTCACCAATGGAACGGGAGCAAGCCAGGCAGGAGTTACCTCACAGCAGAGGGCCCACCTCACAGAAGTGTGAGGAGCCCAAACAGGATCAGACTCTAACCAGAGCGCCCACATCACCAAGGGGATGCGAACCAGGCAGGAGTGTGCTCACACCAGTGGGGCCACATCATTGAAAGGCAAGGAACCCACCACATGTGGCCTCAAACCAGAAGACCCACATCAACAAGGGGCTCAGAGTGAGGCAGGCAGGAAGTGTCTCACAACACACGGCCCATAGAAGAAAAAAGGTAAGGAATCCTGCAGTTGGAAGCTCCAAGCAGGTGGCCCAGAGCACCGAGGCTATGGGATGCATGCCGGAGTGAACTCACAGCAGAGGGCCCACATCCTGACACTGTGAGCAAGCCAGCCGTTGGCACCTCAGAACAGAAGGCCCAAATCTGCATGGGGATGGGAACCTGGCAGGAGTGTCATCGCACAAGTGGGCGCACATCAGAAAATGTGGTGAGCCCAGCAGTTAGGGCCGGACGCCAGAGGGCCCTCATCACCGATGGGAGGAGGTTCCCAGCACGCTCCAACTGCAACCAGAGGGCCCATGTGGCCAAGGCGTCGTGTGCCAGCCAGGCAGGTGTGACCTCACAGCAGAGGGCCCGCCTCACAGAAGTGTGAGGAATCAAGCCAGGATCAGACTCTCACCAGAGGGCCCACATCAACAAGGGGATGGGAACCAGTCAGGAGTGTCCTCACACCAGTAGGGCCACATCCCTAAAAGGTGAGACAAACGGCCCACGTGGTCTCAAACCAGAAGACCTACATCACCAAGGGGCTCGGTGTGAGGCAGGCAGGAGGAGCTTCACCACACAGGGCCCAAAGTATAAGAAAGGTGAGGAATCCAGCAGTTGGAACCTCCCAGCAGGCGGCCCAGAGCACAGAGGCTATGGGATCTAGGCCTGAGTGAACTAACACCGGAGTGCCAACATAACGAAACTGTGAGCAACCCAGGCGTTGCGACCACAGAGCAGAAGGCACACATCCCCATGAGTATTGGAACCTTACAGGAGTGTCCTGGCATCACTGGGCTCACATCAGAAATCGTGGGGAGCCCAGCAGTTAGAGCCTGACGCAAGAGGGCCCTCATCACCTTGGAGAGGAGGGTACAAGAAGGCTCCAACTGCCACAAGAAGTCCGACGTCACCAGGGCAACGGGAGCAAGCCAGGCAGGAGTTACCTCACAGCAGAGGGCCCACCTCACAGAAGAGTGAGGAACCCAGCCAGGATCAGACTCTCACCAGAGGGCCCACATCACCAAGGGGATCTGATCCAGGCAGGAGTGGCCTCACACCAGTGTGGCCAAATCATAGAAAGGTGAGGAACCCAGAACATGTGGCCTAAACAAGAGGACCCACATCTCCAAGGGGCTCGGAGTGAGGCAGGCAGGAGGAGCCTCAAAACAGAGGACCCATAGAATAAAAAAGGTGAGGAATCCCGCAGTTGGAACCTCCTAGCATGCAGCAAGGAGCAGCGAGGCTATGGGGTCCCGGCCGTTGTGAACTCACAACAGAGGACCCTCATCATGAAACTGTGAACAACACAGCTGTTGGGACCACAGAACAGAAGGCCCACATTCCCATGGGGTTGGGAACCTGGCAGGAGTGTACTCGCACCACAGGGCACACATCAGAAAATTTTGGGAGCCCAGGAGTTAGGGCCTGACGCCAGACGGCCCTAATTACCGAGGGGAGCAGACTCCTAGAAGGCACCAACTCCCACCTGAGGGCCCACGTCTCCAAGGTGATGTGCGTTAGCCAGGCAGGAGTGACCTCACAGCAGAGGGCCTATGTCACAGAAGGGGGAGGAACCCAGCCAGGATAAGACTCTCACCAGAGGGCCCACATCACCAAGGGGATCAGAACCAGGCAGGAGTGGCCTCACACCAGTGTGGCCAAATCATAGAAAAGTGAGGAACCCAGAACATATGGCCTAAACCAGAGGACCCACATCAACAAGGGGCTCAGAGTGAGGCAGGCAGGAGGTGTCTCAAACAGAGGGCCATAAAATAAAAAAGGTGAGGTAACCCGCAGTTGGAACCTCCCAGCAGGCGGCAAGGAGCAGCGAGGCTATGGGATCCCGGCCGGTGTGAACTCACAACAGAAGGCCCTCATCACGAAACTGTGAACAACCCAGCGGTTGGGACCACAGAGAAGAAGGCCCACATTCCCATGGGGTTGGGAACCTGGCAGGAGTGTACTCCCACCAGAGGGCACACATCAGAAAAGTATGGGAGCCCAGGAGTTAGGGCCTGACGTCAGAGGGCCCTCATTACCGAGGGGAGGAGACTCCCAGCAGGCACCAACTCCCAACTGAGGGGCCACGTCGCCAAGGTGACGTGCGCCAGCCAGGCAGGAGTGACCTCACAGCAGAGGGCATACGTCCCAGAAGGGTGAGGCACCCAGCCAGGATAAGAGTCTCACCAGAGGGCCCGCATCACCAAGGGGATCGGATCCAGGCAAGAGTGGCCTCACACCAGTGTGGCCAAATCATAGAAAGGTGAGGAACCCAGAACACGTGGCCTAAACCAGAGGATCCACATCTCCAAGGGGTTCAGAGTGAGGCAGGCAGGACTAGCCTCACAACGCAGGGCCCATAGAATAAAAAATGTGAGGAATCCAACAGTTCGAACCTCCCAGCAGGTGGCCCAGAGCACCCAGTCTATGGGATCCAGGCCGCAGTGCACTCACAGCAGAGGGCCCACATCATGAAACTTTGAGCAACCCAGCCGTTTGGACATCAGGGCAGAAGTCCCACATCCCCACGGGGATGGGAACCTGGCAGGAGTGTCCTCGCACCACTTAGTACGTATTAGAAAATGTGGGTACACAGCAGTTAGGGCCTGACGCCAAAGGGCCCTCATTACTGAGGGAAGGAGGCTCCCAGCACGCTCCAACTGCCACCAGAGGGCCGACGTCACCAAGGCGGGGTGTGCCAGCCAGGCAGGAGTGACCTCAGAGCAGAGGGCCAAGTTCACGGAAGTGTGAGGAACCCAACCAGGATCAGACTCTCACCAGAGGGCCCACATCACCAAGAGGATGGGAACCAGGCAGGAGTGTTCTCAGTCCAGTGGGGCCACATCATTGAAAGGCGAGGAAACCACCACATGTGGCCTCAAACCAGAGGACACACATCACCAAGGGGCTGGGAGGGAGGCAGGCAGGAGTAGTCTCAAAACAGAGGGCCCATAGAATAAAAAAGGTGAGGAATCCCACAGTTGGAACATCCCAGCAGGCAGCAAGGAACAACGAGGCTATGGGATCCCGGCCGGTGTGAACTCACAAAAGAGGGCCCTCATCATGAAACTGTGAATAGCCCAGCCATTGGGTCCACAGAGCAGAAGGCCCACATTGCCATGGGGTTGGGAACCTGGCAGGAGTGTACTCGCACCACAGGGCACACATCAGAAAAGTTTGGGAGCCCAGGATTTAAGGCCTGACGCCAGAGGGCCCTCATTACCGAAGGGAGGAAACTCCCAGCAGACACCAAATCCCAACTGAGGGCCCACGTCGCCAAGGTGACGTGCGCCAGCCAGGCAGGAGTGACATCACAGCAGAGGGCATACGTCACAGAAGGGTGAGGAACCCAGCCAGGATAAGACTCTCACCAGAGGGCCCGCATCACCAAGGGGATCGGAACCAGGCAGAAGTATACTCACACCAGTGTGGCCAAATAATGGAAAGGTGAGGGACCCAGAACATGTGGCCTAAACCAGAGGAACCACATCTCCAAGGGGCTCGGAGTGAGGCAGGCAGGACTAGCCTAACAACACAGGGCCCATAGATTAAAAAATGTGAGGAATCCAGCAGTTGGAACCTCGCAGCAGGAGGCCCAGAGCACCGAGTCTATGGGATCCAGGCCAAAGTGAACTCACAGCAGAGGGCCCACATCATGAAACTGTGAGCAACCCAGCCGTTGGGACCTCAGAGCAGAACGCCCACATCCCCATGGGGATGGGAACGTGGCAGGCGTATCCTCGCACCACTTAGTACGTATTAGAAAATGTGGGTACCCAGCAGTTAGGGCCTGACGCCAAAGGGCTCTCATCACTGAGGGGAGGAGGCTCCCAGCAGGCTCCAACTGCCACCAGAGGGCCGACGTCGCCAAGGCGGGGTGTGCCAGCCAGGCAGGAGTGACCTCAGAGCTGGGGGCCAAGCTCACGGAAGTGTGAGGAACCCAACCCGGATCAGATTCTCACCAGAGGGCCCACATCACCAAGGGGATGCGAACCAGGCAGGAGTGTGCTCACACCAGTGGGGCCACATCATTGAAAGGCAAGGAACCCACCACATGTGGCCTCAAACCAGAAGACCCACATCAACAAGGGGCTCAGAGTGAGGCAGGCAGGAAGTGTCTCACAACACACGGCCCATAGAAGAAAAAAGGTAAGGAATCCTGCAGTTGGAAGCTCCAAGCAGGTGGCCCAGAGCACCGAGGCTATGGGATGCATGCCGGAGTGAACTCACAGCAGAGGGCCCACATCCTGACACTGTGAGCAAGCCAGCCGTTGGCACCTCAGAACAGAAGGCCCAAATCTGCATGGGGATGGGAACCTGGCAGGAGTGTCATCGCACAAGTGGGCGCACATCAGAAAATGTGGTGAGCCCAGCAGTTAGGGCCGGACGCCAGAGGGCCCTCATCACCGATGGGAGGAGGTTCCCAGCACGCTCCAACTGCAACCAGAGGGCCCATGTGGCCAAGGCGTCGTGTGCCAGCCAGGCAGGTGTGACCTCACAGCAGAGGGCCCGCCTCACAGAAGTGTGAGGAATCAAGCCAGGATCAGACTCTCACCAGAGGGCCCACATCAACAAGGGGATGGGAACCAGTCAGGAGTGTCCTCACACCAGTAGGGCCACATCCCTAAAAGGTGAGACAAACGGCCCACGTGGTCTCAAACCAGAAGACCTACATCACCAAGGGGCTCGGTGTGAGGCAGGCAGGAGGAGCTTCACCACACAGGGCCCAAAGTATAAGAAAGGTGAGGAATCCAGCAGTTGGAACCTCCCAGCAGGCGGCCCAGAGCACAGAGGCTATGGGATCTAGGCCTGAGTGAACTAACACCGGAGTGCCAACATAACGAAACTGTGAGCAACCCAGGCGTTGCGACCACAGAGCAGAAGGCACACATCCCCATGAGTATTGGAACCTTACAGGAGTGTCCTGGCATCACTGGGCTCACATCAGAAATCGTGGGGAGCCCAGCAGTTAGAGCCTGACGCAAGAGGGCCCTCATCACCTTGGAGAGGAGGGTACAAGAAGGCTCCAACTGCCACCAGAAGTCCGACGTCACCAGGGCAACGGGAGCAAGCCAGGCAGGAGTTACCTCACAGCAGAGGGCCCACCTCACAGAAGAGTGAGGAACCCAGCCAGGATCAGACTCTCACCAGAGGGCCCACATCACCAAGGGGATCTGATCCAGGCAGGAGTGGCCTCACACCAGTGTGGCCAAATCATAGAAAGGTGAGGAACCCAGAACATGTGGCCTAAACAAGAGGACCCACATCTCCAAGGGGCTCGGAGTGAGGCAGGCAGGAGGAGCCTCAAAACAGAGGACCCATAGAATAAAAAAGGTGAGGAATCCCGCAGTTGGAACCTCCTAGCATGCAGCAAGGAGCAGCGAGGCTATGGGGTCCCGGCCGTTGTGAACTCACAACAGAGGACCCTCATCATGAAACTGTGAACAACACAGCTGTTGGGACCACAGAACAGAAGGCCCACATTCCCATGGGGTTGGGAACCTGGCAGGAGTGTACTCGCACCACAGGGCACACATCAGAAAATTTTGGGAGCCCAGGAGTTAGGGCCTGACGCCAGACGGCCCTAATTACCGAGGGGAGCAGACTCCTAGAAGGCACCAACTCCCACCTGAGGGCCCACGTCTCCAAGGTGATGTGCGTTAGCCAGGCAGGAGTGACCTCACAGCAGAGGGCCTATGTCACAGAAGGGGGAGGAACCCAGCCAGGATAAGACTCTCACCAGAGGGCCCACATCACCAAGGGGATCAGAACCAGGCAGGAGTGGCCTCACACCAGTGTGGCCAAATCATAGAAAAGTGAGGAACCCAGAACATATGGCCTAAACCAGAGGACCCACATCAACAAGGGGCTCAGAGTGAGGCAGGCAGGAGGTGTCTCAAACAGAGGGCCATAAAATAAAAAAGGTGAGGTAACCTGCAGTTGGAACCTCCCAGCAGGCGGCAAGGAGCAGCGAGGCTATGGGATCCCGGCCGGTGTGAACTCACAACAGAAGGCCCTCATCACGAAACTGTGAACAACCCAGCGGTTGGGACCACAGAGAAGAAGGCCCACATTCCCATGGGGTTGGGAACCTGGCAGGAGTGTACTCCCACCAGAGGGCACACATCAGAAAAGTATGGGAGCCCAGGAGTTAGGGCCTGACGTCAGAGGGCCCTCATTACCGAGGGGAGGAGACTCCCAGCAGGCACCAACTCCCAAATGAGGGCCCACGTCGCCAAGGCGGGGTGTGCCAGCCAGGCAGGATTGACCTCAGAGAAGAGGGCCCACCTCACAGAAGTGTGAGGAACCCAACCAGGATCAGACTCTCACCGGAGGGCCCACATCACCAAGGGGATGGGAAGCAGGCAGGAGTGTCCTCACACCAGTGGGGCCACATCAGCCAAAGTGAGGAACCCAGCACATGTGGCCTCAAACCAGAGGACACACATCACCAAGGGGCTAGGAATGAGGCAGGTGTCTGGAGGGGCACATTTAACTCTAATTTCCCACCAGGAAGTGGAATGAACCAAAGTCTCAGAGTTCCGTGCCGGACACTGATTATGGCCTGAAGCAACACTGCGGTTCTGTGTCCAGTTTTCAAGGAAACGAGTTAAGAAAGAAAATCACGGGCACTGTAATTCACAAACCTGCAGAGTTATAAATGACAGCTATGGTCTAAAAATATATTGAAGGAAGGCTGCGAAGAGGACTTGAAAGTGGGGCAGAATTTTAGGAAAACGATTTCAGGGGGTAGACTGGAATTGCATTTAAAGCATAGGAAAAGAGGCAGAACGACGACAATGATGCACTTGGCCAAAAAGGGCGTATGCGTTTTTTCCTGAATATATTCAGGAAAAAACGCATACGCCCTTTTTGGCCAACCAAGCAAGCGTGTAAAGGAAATCTGCACTACAATGAAGTCTCACTGCCCCCCGGTCAAAAGGGCCATCTGAAAAATGTGTAAAATCCAGAAAGGCAGGACAGGTCATGGAGAACAGGGAGCCTTGTAATGCTGATGGGCGGGATATAAATTGCCAACAGCCACTCTGGAGAAGTTTATGGTGTTCCCTGAAACAGGTAGGAAACAAAACAAAACAGCCTATGGCACTTCCACTTATGGTCCTATAGCTTAGGGAAATTAAAATCAAAAACACACAGCCACCCCAAAGTTTGGGACGGCTCTGTTTACAAGAACCACTTCTACGGTACAAGTTAAATATCCGAGAAAGCAAAAAATGGATAAAGAAGTTGTGGTACGCACGTAAAATGGAATATCACTCAGCAATGAAATCTACGTCATCAGGCCCGTAGCGGCATAATGAGTGGATTCAGGTACGATGATTCTTCGAGAAATAAGTCACACAGAAAAAGAAACATCATTAGATATCCCTAATACACGGAATGTAAACTTGGCTACACATGAACTGAATTACAAAACAGAACAGGGTCTCAAATTTAGAAAACCAACTTATGCTTGCTTATGGGGAAAGGTGAGTTGGGGTGCTGCATAAAACCAGAGATTGAAATTAGCACAGATACTGTTCCATAAGCCAAATATATAATAGACAAGACCTACTCCTTGCTCAACGAAATGGACTCAACACCCCATATTCAACGCCTGGCAAGATACCTGACAAGTAAGAATCTTAAAACCCATGGATTTATATGTCTCCATAAGGAAATCAAGCATGTGTACAGCGGCCTAAACGCAGCAGTGAACATCCGATAAATCCCATTACCAAAATAAATTTCAAAAACAAAACACAATGACAGTGAAATAGAGAGCAATTCTTAAATAATTCATTCAGGGCTTGTGATGCAACCTGGATTTACCACATCTACACCCAGAGCTGGGTGAGACATAAGGCTGGACACTTCGGGCTGATAGCATTGGTGAGGTTCGGTGAGCAAACGCAGACCCTTTGAAGTCATACTGCATGGTACCCATTCCATGGGTCCCAACTCTCCAGGTTTAAGGGATTCTTACTTCAGCTAAAACATGCATGGGAAACCCACAGAATGGTCCACCATGTGATTGGGAAACGTTTTCAAATGCATCTCAGTTTTCGAACCCTGGTACTCGGGTTCACCATTCCAGACGCTTTACTAACACTCTCCCCACTTGGAGAGTCAGTGCCTTTAACATCCTGTTTGGCACAGTTTGCAATTTCTGCGCAAGATTAACAGGAATAGGGAGAACAAATGAGAGACTAGCTGTAGGTGTCTGCACGGGCAAATGGAACGCTCATTTCCCACCAGGAAGAGGAATTAACCAAAGGCTCAGCGTGCCCTGCAGGAAACAGATTAGGGCCTAAGGCAATCCTGCGGTTTTGCGGCCATCTCACAAAAAAGCGAGTTGAAAAAAGGAGCTAAGGGGCACTGTAATTCACAAAACTGCAGAGTTATGAATGACAGCTATCGTCCAAAATTGTATTGAAGTAAGTCTTCGAAGAGGACTTGAAAGCGGGGCCGAATTTCAGGAACAAGATTTCAGGGGATAGAGTGGAATTGCACTTAAAGCATAGGAAAAGAGGCAGAATGTCGACAATGATGCACTTGGCGAAAAAGGGCGGATGCGTTTTTTCCTGAATATATTCAGGAAAAAACGCATACGCCCTTTTTGGCCAACCAAGCAAGCGTGTAAAGGAAATCTGCACTACAATGAAGTCTCAATGCCCCCCGGTCAAAAGGGCCATCTGAAAAAAGTGTAAAATCCAGAAAGGCAGGACAGGTCATGGAGAACAGGGAGCCTTGTTATGCTGATGGGCGGGATGTAAATTGCCAACAGCCACTCTGGAGAAGTGTATGGTGTTTCCTGAAACACATAGGAAACAAAGCAACACAGCCTATGGCACTTCCACTTATGGTCCTATAGCATAGGGAAATTAAAAACAAAAACACACAGCCACCCCAAACTTTGGGACGGCTCTGTTTACAAGAACCTCGTCTACGGTACAAGTTAAATATCCGAGAAAGCAAAAAATTCATAAAGAAGTTGTGGTACGCACGTACAATGGAATATCACTCAGCAATGAAATCTACGTCATCAGGCCCGTAGCGGCATAATGAGTGGATTCAGGTACGATGATTTTACGAGAAATAAGTCACACAGAAAAAGAAATATCATAAGATATCACTAATACACGGAATGTAAACTTGGCTACACATGAACTGAATTACAAAACAGAACAGGGTCTCAAATTTAGAAAACCAACTTATGCTTGCTTATGGGGAAAGGTGAGTTGGGGTGCTGCATAAAACCAGAGATTGAAATTAGCACAGATACCTTTCCATAAGCTAAATATATAATAGACAAGACCTACTCCTTGCTCAACGAAATGGACTCAACACCCCATATTCAACGCCTGGGAAGATACCTGACAAGTAAGAATCTTAAAACCCATGGATTTATATGTCTCCATAAGGAAATCAAGCGTGTGTACAGCGGCCTAAACGCAGCAGTGAAAATCCGATAAATCCCATTATCAAAATAAATTTCAAAAACAAAACACAATGACAGTGAAATACAGAGCAATTCTTAAATAATTCATTCAGGGCTTGTGATGCAACCTGGATTTACCACATCTACACCCAGAGCTGGGTGAGACATAAGGCTGGACACTTCGGGCTGATAGCATTTGTGAGGTTCGGTGAGCAAACGCAGACCCTTTGAAGTCATACTGCATGGTACCCATTCCATGGGTCCCAACTCTCCACGTTTAAGGGATTCTTCCTTCAGCTAAAACATGCATGGGAAATCCAGAGTATGGTCCACCGTGTGATTGGGAAACGTTCTCAAATGCATCTCAGTTTTCGAACCCTGGTGCTCGGGTTCACCATTCCAGACGCTTTACTAACACTCTCCCCACTTGTAGAGTCAGGGACTTTAAACTCCTGTTTGGCACAGTTTGCAATTTCTGCGCAAGATGAACAGGAATTGGGAGAACCAATGAGAGACTAGCTGTAGGTGTCTGCACTGGCAAATGGAACGCTCATTTCCCACCAGGAAGAGGAATTAACCAAAGGCTCAGCGTGCCCTGCCGGAAAGAGATTAGGGCCTGAAGCAATCCTGTGGTTTTGCGGCCAGCTCACAAGAAAGCGTGTTGAGGAAAGGAGCTCAGGGGCACTGTAATTCACAAACCTGCAGAGTTATGAATGACAGCTATCGTCCAAAAATGTACTGAAGTAAGTCTTCGAAGAGGACTTGAAAGCGGGGCAGAATTTCAGGAAAACGATTTCAGGGGGTAGACTGGAATTGCACTTAAAGCATAGGAAAAGAGGCAGAATGTCGACAATGATGCACTTGGCCAAAAAGGGCGTATGCGTTTTATCCTGAATATATTCAGGAAAAAACGCATACGCCCTTTTTGGCCAACCAAGCAAGCGTGTAAAGGAAATCTGCACTACAATGAAGTCTCAATGCCCCCCGGTCAAAAGGGCCATCTGAAAAAAGTGCAAGATCCAGAAAGGCAGGACAGGTCATGGAGAACAGGGAGCCTTGTTATGCTGATGGGCTCGATGTAAATTGCCAACAGCCACTCTGGAGAAGTGTATGGTGTATCCTGAAACACGAAGGAAACAAAGCAACACAGCCTATGGCACTTCCACTTATGGTCCTATAGCTTAGGGAAATTAAAATCAAAAACACACAGCCACCCCAAAGTTTGGGACGGCTCTGTTTACAAGAACCACTTCTACGGTACAAGTTAAATATCCGAGAAAGCAAAAAATGGATAAAGAAGTTGTGGTACGCACGTAAAATGGAATATCACTCAGCAATGAAATCTACGTCATCAGGCCCGTAGCGGCATAATGAGTGGATTCAGGTACGATGATTCTTCGAGAAATAAGTCACACAGAAAAAGAAACATCATTAGATATCCCTAATACACGGAATGTAAACTTGGCTACACATGAACTGAATTACAAAACAGAACAGGGTCTCAAATTTAGAAAACCAACTTATGCTTGCTTATGGGGAAAGGTGAGTTGGGGTGCTGCATAAAACCAGAGATTGAAATTAGCACAGATACTGTTCCATAAGCCAAATATATAATAGACAAGACCTACTCCTTGCTCAACGAAATGGACTCAACACCCCATATTCAACGCCTGGCAAGATACCTGACAAGTAAGAATCTTAAAACCCATGGATTTATATGTCTCCATAAGGAAATCAAGCATGTGTACAGCGGCCTAAACGCAGCAGTGAACATCCGATAAATCCCATTACCAAAATAAATTTCAAAAACAAAACACAATGACAGTGAAATAGAGAGCAATTCTTAAATAATTCATTCAGGGCTTGTGATGCAACCTGGATTTACCACATCTACACCCAGAGCTGGGTGAGACATAAGGCTGGACACTTCGGGCTGATAGCATTGGTGAGGTTCGGTGAGCAAACGCAGACCCTTTGAAGTCATACTGCATGGTACCCATTCCATGGGTCCCAACTCTCCAGGTTTAAGGGATTCTTACTTCAGCTAAAACATGCATGGGAAACCCACAGAATGGTCCACCATGTGATTGGGAAACGTTTTCAAATGCATCTCAGTTTTCGAACCCTGGTACTCGGGTTCACCATTCCAGACGCTTTACTAACACTCTCCCCACTTGGAGAGTCAGTGCCTTTAACATCCTGTTTGGCACAGTTTGCAATTTCTGCGCAAGATTAACAGGAATAGGGAGAACAAATGAGAGACTAGCTGTAGGTGTCTGCACGGGCAAATGGAACGCTCATTTCCCACCAGGAAGAGGAATTAACCAAAGGCTCAGCGTGCCCTGCAGGAAACAGATTAGGGCCTAAGGCAATCCTGCGGTTTTGCGGCCATCTCACAAAAAAGCGAGTTGAAAAAAGGAGCTAAGGGGCACTGTAATTCAAAAAACTGCAGAGTTATGAATGACAGCTATCGTCCAAAATTGTATTGAAGTAAGTCTTCGAAGAGGACTTGAAAGCGGGGCCGAATTTCAGGAACAAGATTTCAGGGGATAGAGTGGAATTGCACTTAAAGCATAGGAAAAGAGGCAGAATGTCGACAATGATGCACTTGGCGAAAAAGGGCGGATGCGTTTTTTCCTGAATATATTCAGGAAAAAACGCATACGCCCTTTTTGGCCAACCAAGCAAGCGTGTAAAGGAAATCTGCACTACAATGAAGTCTCAATGCCCCCCGGTCAAAAGGGCCATCTGAAAAAAGTGTAAAATCCAGAAAGGCAGGACAGGTCATGGAGAACAGGGAGCCTTGCTATGCTGATGGGCGGGATGTAAATTGCCAACAGCCACTCTGGAGAAGTGTATGGTGTTTCCTGAAACACATAGGAAACAAAGCAACACAGCCTATGGCACTTCCACTTATGGTCCTATAGCATAGGGAAATTAAAAACAAAAACACACAGCCACCCCAAACTTTGGGACGGCTCTGTTTACAAGAACCTCGTCTACGGTACAAGTTAAATATCCGAGAAAGCAAAAAATTCATAAAGAAGTTGTGGTACGCACGTACAATGGAATATCACTCAGCAATGAAATCTACGTCATCAGGCCCGTAGCGGCATAATGAGTGGATTCAGGTACGATGATTTTACGAGAAATAAGTCACACAGAAAAAGAAATATCATAAGATATCACTAATACACGGAATGTAAACTTGGCTACACATGAACTGAATTACAAAACAGAACAGGGTCTCAAATTTAGAAAACCAACTTATGCTTGCTTATGGGGAAAGGTGAGTTGGGGTGCTGCATAAAACCAGAGATTGAAATTAGCACAGATACCTTTCCATAAGCTAAATATATAATAGACAAGACCTACTCCTTGCTCAACGAAATGGACTCAACACCCCATATTCAACGCCTGGGAAGATACCTGACAAGTAAGAATCTTAAAACCCATGGATTTATATGTCTCCATAAGGAAATCAAGCGTGTGTACAGCGGCCTAAACGCAGCAGTGAAAATCCGATAAATCCCATTACCAAAATAAATTTCAAAAACAAAACACAATGACAGTGAAATACAGAGCAATTCTTAAATAATTCATTCAGGGCTTGTGATGCAACCTGGATTTACCACATCTACACCCAGAGCTGGGTGAGACATAAGGCTGGACACTTCGGGCTGATAGCATTTGTGAGGTTCGGTGAGCAAACGCAGACCCTTTGAAGTCATACTGCATGGTACCCATTCCATGGGTCCCAACTCTCCACGTTTAAGGGATTCTTCCTTCAGCTAAAACATGCATGGGAAATCCAGAGTATGGTCCACCGTGTGATTGGGAAACGTTCTCAAATG
Organism: Delphinapterus leucas; assembly: GCF_059928025.1. Classification (NCBI taxonomy): domain Eukaryota; kingdom Metazoa; phylum Chordata; class Mammalia; order Artiodactyla; family Monodontidae; genus Delphinapterus; species Delphinapterus leucas. The sequence goes on from NW_028322267.1 coordinate 1,296,127, forward strand.
CATCTCAGTTTTCGAACCCTGGTGCTCGGGTTCACCATTCCAGACGCTTTACTAACACTCTCCCCACTTGTAGAGTCAGGGACTTTAAACTCCTGTTTGGCACAGTTTGCAATTTCTGCGCAAGATGAACAGGAATTGGGAGAACCAATGAGAGACTAGCTGTAGGTGTCTGCACTGGCAAATGGAACGCTCATTTCCCACCAGGAAGAGGAATTAACCAAAGGCTCAGCGTGCCCTGCCGGAAAGAGATTAGGGCCTGAAGCAATCCTGTGGTTTTGCGGCCAGCTCACAAGAAAGCGTGTTGAGGAAAGGAGCTCAGGGGCACTGTAATTCACAAACCTGCAGAGTTATGAATGACAGCTATCGTCCAAAAATGTACTGAAGTAAGTCTTCGAAGAGGACTTGAAAGCGGGGCAGAATTTCAGGAAAACGATTTCAGGGGGTAGACTGGAATTGCACTTAAAGCATAGGAAAAGAGGCAGAATGTCGACAATGATGCACTTGGCCAAAAAGGGCGTATGCGTTTTATCCTGAATATATTCAGGAAAAAACGCATACGCCCTTTTTGGCCAACCAAGCAAGCGTGTAAAGGAAATCTGCACTACAATGAAGTCTCAATGCCCCCCGGTCAAAAGGGCCATCTGAAAAAAGTGCAAGATCCAGAAAGGCAGGACAGGTCATGGAGAACAGGGAGCCTTGTTATGCTGATGGGCTCGATGTAAATTGCCAACAGCCACTCTGGAGAAGTGTATGGTGTATCCTGAAACACGAAGGAAACAAAGCAACACAGCCTATGGCACTTCCACTTATGGTCCTATAGCTTAGGGAAATTAAAATCAAAAACACACAGCCACCCCAAAGTTTGGGACGGCTCTGTTTACAAGAACCTCGTCTACGGTACAAGTTAAATATCCGAGAAAGCAAAAAATGGATAAAGAAGTTGTGGTACGCACGTAAAATGGAATATCACTCAGCAATGAAATCTACGTCATCAGGCCCGTAGCGGCATAATGAGTGGATTCAGGTACGATGATTCTTCGAGAAATAAGTCACACAGAAAAAGAAACATCATTAGATATCCCTAATACACGGAATGTAAACTTGGCTACACATGAACTGAATTACAAAACAGAACAGGGTCTCAAATTTAGAAAACCAACTTATGCTTGCTTATGGGGAGAGGTGAGTTGGGGTGCTGCATAAAACCAGAGATTGAAATTAGCACAGATACTGTTCCATAAGCCAAATATATAATAGACAAGACCTACTCCTTGCTCAACGAAATGGACTCAACACCCCATATTCAACGCCTGGCAAGATACCTGACAAGTAAGAATCTTAAAACCCATGGATTTATATGTCTCCATAAGGAAATCAAGCGTGTGTACAGCGGCCTAAACGCAGCAGTGAACATCCGATAAATCCCATTACCAAAATAAATTTCAAAAACAAAACACAATGACAGTGAAATAGAGAGCAATTCTTAAATAATTCATTCAGGGCTTGTGATGCAACCTGGATTTACCACATCTACACCCAGAGCTGGGTGAGACATAAGGCTGGACACTTCGGGCTGATAGCATTGGTGAGGTTCGGTGAGCAAACGCAGACCCTTTGAAGTCATACTGCATGGTACCCATTCCATGGGTCCCAACTCTCCAGGTTTAAGGGATTCTTACTTCAGCTAAAACATGCATGGGAAACCCACAGAATGGTCCACCATGTGATTGGGAAACGTTTTCAAATGCATCTCAGTTTTCGAACCCTGGTACTCGGGTTCACCATTCCAGACGCTTTACTAACACTCTCCCCACTTGGAGAGTCAGTGCCTTTAACATCCTGTTTGGCACAGTTTGCAATTTCTGCGCAAGATTAACAGGAATAGGGAGAACAAATGAGAGACTAGCTGTAGGTGTCTGCACGGGCAAATGGAACGCTCATTTCCCACCAGGAAGAGGAATTAACCAAAGGCTCAGCGTGCCCTGCAGGAAACAGATTAGGGCCTAAGGCAATCCTGCGGTTTTGCGGCCATCTCACAAAAAAGCGAGTTGAAAAAAGGAGCTAAGGGGCACTGTAATTCACAAAACTGCAGAGTTATGAATGACAGCTATCGTCCAAAATTGTATTGAAGTAAGTCTTCGAAGAGGACTTGAAAGCGGGGCCGAATTTCAGGAACAAGATTTCAGGGGATAGAGTGGAATTGCACTTAAAGCATAGGAAAAGAGGCAGAATGTCGACAATGATGCACTTGGCGAAAAAGGGCGGATGCGTTTTTTCCTGAATATATTCAGGAAAAAACGCATACGCCCTTTTTGGCCAACCAAGCAAGCGTGTAAAGGAAATCTGCACTACAATGAAGTCTCAATGCCCCCCGGTCAAAAGGGCCATCTGAAAAAAGTGTAAAATCCAGAAAGGCAGGACAGGTCATGGAGAACAGGGAGCCTTGTTATGCTGATGGGCGGGATGTAAATTGCCAACAGCCACTCTGGAGAAGTGTATGGTGTTTCCTGAAACACATAGGAAACAAAGCAACACAGCCTATGGCACTTCCACTTATGGTCCTATAGCATAGGGAAATTAAAAACAAAAACACACAGCCACCCCAAACTTTGGGACGGCTCTGTTTACAAGAACCTCGTCTACGGTACAAGTTAAATATCCGAGAAAGCAAAAAATTCATAAAGAAGTTGTGGTACGCACGTACAATGGAATATCACTCAGCAATGAAATCTACGTCATCAGGCCCGTAGCGGCATAATGAGTGGATTCAGGTACGATGATTCTTCGAGAAATAAGTCACACAGAAAAAGAAACATCATTAGATATCCCTAATACACGGAATGTAAACTTGGCTACACATGAACTGAATTACAAAACAGAACAGGGTCTCAAATTTAGAAAACCAACTTATGCTTGCTTATGGGGAAAGGTGAGTTGGGGTGCTGCATAAAACCAGAGATTGAAATTAGCACAGATACTGTTCCATAAGCCAAATATATAATAGACAAGACCTACTCCTTGCTCAACGAAATGGACTCAACACCCCATATTCAACGCCTGGCAAGATACCTGACAAGTAAGAATCTTAAAACCCATGGATTTATATGTCTCCATAAGGAAATCAAGCGTGTGTACAGCGGCCTAAACGCAGCAGTGAACATCCGATAAATCCCATTACCAAAATAAATTTCAAAAACAAAACACAATGACAGTGAAATAGAGAGCAATTCTTAAATAATTCATTCAGGGCTTGTGATGCAACCTGGATTTACCACATCTACACCCAGAGCTGGGTGAGACATAAGGCTGGACACTTCGGGCTGATAGCATTGGTGAGGTTCGGTGAGCAAACGCAGACCCTTTGAAGTCATACTGCATGGTACCCATTCCATGGGTCCCAACTCTCCAGGTTTAAGGGATTCTTACTTCAGCTAAAACATGCATGGGAAACCCACAGAATGGTCCACCATGTGATTGGGAAACGTTTTCAAATGCATCTCAGTTTTCGAACCCTGGTACTCGGGTTCACCATTCCAGACGCTTTACTAACACTCTCCCCACTTGGAGAGTCAGTGCCTTTAACATCCTGTTTGGCACAGTTTGCAATTTCTGCGCAAGATTAACAGGAATAGGGAGAACAAATGAGAGACTAGCTGTAGGTGTCTGCACGGGCAAATGGAACGCTCATTTCCCACCAGGAAGAGGAATTAACCAAAGGCTCAGCGTGCCCTGCAGGAAACAGATTAGGGCCTAAGGCAATCCTGCGGTTTTGCGGCCATCTCACAAAAAAGCGAGTTGAAAAAAGGAGCTAAGGGGCACTGTAATTCACAAAACTGCAGAGTTATGAATGACAGCTATCGTCCAAAATTGTATTGAAGTAAGTCTTCGAAGAGGACTTGAAAGCGGGGCCGAATTTCAGGAACAAGATTTCAGGGGATAGAGTGGAATTGCACTTAAAGCATAGGAAAAGAGGCAGAATGTCGACAATGATGCACTTGGCGAAAAAGGGCGGATGCGTTTTTTCCTGAATATATTCAGGAAAAAACGCATACGCCCTTTTTGGCCAACCAAGCAAGCGTGTAAAGGAAATCTGCACTACAATGAAGTCTCAATGCCCCCCGGTCAAAAGGGCCATCTGAAAAAAGTGTAAAATCCAGAAAGGCAGGACAGGTCATGGAGAACAGGGACCCTTGTTATGCTGATGGGCGGGATGTAAATTGCCAACAGCCACTCTGGAGAAGTGTATGGTGTTTCCTGAAACACATAGGAAACAAAGCAACACAGCCTATGGCACTTCCACTTATGGTCCTATAGAATAGGGAAATTAAAAACAAAAACACACAGCCACCCCAAACTTTGGGACGGCTCTGTTTACAAGAACCTCGTCTACGGTACAAGTTAAATATCCGAGAAAGCAAAAAATTCATAAAGAAGTTGTGGTACGCACGTACAATGGAATATCACTCAGCAATGAAATCTACGTCATCAGGCCCGTAGCGGCATAATGAGTGGATTCAGGTACGATGATTTTACGAGAAATAAGTCACACAGAAAAAGAAATATCATAAGATATCACTAATACACGGAATGTAAACTTGGCTACACATGAACTGAATTACAAAACAGAACAGGGTCTCAAATTTAGAAAACCAACTTATGCTTGCTTATGGGGAAAGGTGAGTTGGGGTGCTGCATAAAACCAGAGATTGAAATTAGCACAGATACCTTTCCATAAGCTAAATATATAATAGACAAGACCTACTCCTTGCTCAACGAAATGGACTCAACACCCCATATTCAACGCCTGGGAAGATACCTGACAAGTAAGAATCTTAAAACCCATGGATTTATATGTCTCCATAAGGAAATCAAGCGTGTGTACAGCGGCCTAAACGCAGCAGTGAAAATCCGATAAATCCCATTATCAAAATAAATTTCAAAAACAAAACACAATGACAGTGAAATACAGAGCAATTCTTAAATAATTCATTCAGGGCTTGTGATGCAACCTGGATTTACCACATCTACACCCAGAGCTGGGTGAGACATAAGGCTGGACACTTCGGGCTGATAGCATTTGTGAGGTTCGGTGAGCAAACGCAGACCCTTTGAAGTCATACTGCATGGTACCCATTCCATGGGTCCCAACTCTCCAGGTTTAAGGGATTCTTCCTTCAGCTAAAACATGCATGGGAAACCCAGAGTATGGTCCACCGTGTGATTGGGAAACGTTCTCAAATGCATCTCAGTTTTCGAACCCTGGTGCTCGGGTTCACCATTCCAGATGCTTTACTAACACTCTCCCCACTTGTAGAGTCAGGGACTTTAAACTCCTGTTTGGCACAGTTTGCAATTTCTGCGCAAGATGAACAGGAATTGGGAGAACCAATGAGAGACTAGCTGTAGGTGTCTGCACTGGCAAATGGAACGCTCATTTCCCACCAGGAAGAGGAATTAACCAAAGGCTCAGCGTGCCCTGCCGGAAAGAGATTAGGGCCTGAAGCAATCCTGTGGTTTTGCGGCCAGCTCACAAGAAAGCGTGTTGAGGAAAGGAGCTCAGGGGCACTGTAATTCACAAACCTGCAGAGTTATGAATGACAGCTATCGTCCAAAAATATACTGAAGTAAGTCTTCGAAGAGGACTTGAAAGCGGGGCAGAATTTCAGGAAAACGATTTCAGGGGGTAGACTGGAATTGCACTTAAAGCATAGGAAAAGAGGCAGAATGTCGACAATGATGCACTTGGCCAAAAAGGGCGTATGCGTTTTATCCTGAATATATTCAGGAAAAAACGCATACGCCCTTTTTGGCCAACCAAGCAAGCGTGTAAAGGAAATCTGCACTACAATGAAGTCTCAATGCCCCCCGGTCAAAAGGGCCATCTGAAAAAAGTGCAAGATCCAGAAAGGCAGGACAGGTCATGGAGAACTGGGAGCCTTGTTATGCTGATGGGCTCGATGTAAATTGCCAACAGCCACTCTGGAGAAGTGTATGGTGTATCCTGAATCACGAAGGAAACAAAGCAACACAGCCTATGGCACTTCCACTTATGGTCCTATAGCTTAGGGAAATTAAAATCAAAAACACACAGCCACCCCAAAGTTTGGGACGGCTCTGTTTACAAGAACCTCGTCTACGGTACAAGTTAAATATCCGAGAAAGCAAAAAATTCATAAAGAAGTTGTGGTACGCACGTAAAATGGAATATCACTCAGCAATGAAATCTACGTCATCAGGCCCGTAGCGGCATAATGAGTGGATTCAGGTACGATGATTCTTCGAGAAATAAGTCACACAGAAAAAGAAACATCATTAGATATCCCTAATACACGGAATGTAAACTTGGCTACACATGAACTGAATTACAAAACAGAACAGGGTCTCAAATTTAGAAAACCAACTTATGCTTGCTTATGGGGAAAGGTGAGTTGGGGTGCTGCATAAAACCAGAGATTGAAATTAGCACAGATACTGTTCCATAAGCCAAATATATAATAGACAAGACCTACTCCTTGCTCAACGAAATGGACTCAACACCCCATATTCAACGCCTGGCAAGATACCTGACAAGTAAGAATCTTAAAACCCATGGATTTATATGTCTCCATAAGGAAATCAAGCGTGTGTACAGCGGCCTAAACGCAGCAGTGAACATCCGATAAATCCCATTACCAAAATAAATTTCAAAAACAAAACACAATGACAGTGAAATAGAGAGCAATTCTTAAATAATTCATTCAGGGCTTGTGATGCAACCTGGATTTACCACATCTACACCCAGAGCTGGGTGAGACATAAGGCTGGACACTTCGGGCTGATAGCATTGGTGAGGTTCGGTGAGCAAACGCAGACCCTTTGAAGTCATACTGCATGGTACCCATTCCATGGGTCCCAAATCTCCAGGTTTAAGGGATTCTTACTTCAGCTAAAACATGCATGGGAAACCCACAGAATGGTCCACCATGTGATTGGGAAACGTTTTCAAATGCATCTCAGTTTTCGAACCCTGGTACTCGGGTTCACCATTCCAGACGCTTTACTAACACTCTCCCCACTTGGAGAGTCAGTGCCTTTAACATCCTGTTTGGCACAGTTTGCAATTTCTGCGCAAGATTAACAGGAATAGGGAGAACAAATGAGAGACTAGCTGTAGGTGTCTGCACGGGCAAATGGAACGCTCATTTCCCACCAGGAAGAGGAATTAACCAAAGGCTCAGCGTGCCCTGCAGGAAACAGATTAGGGCCTAAGGCAATCCTGCGGTTTTGCGGCCATCTCACAAAAAAGCGAGTTGAAAAAAGGAGCTAAGGGGCACTGTAATTCACAAAACTGCAGAGTTATGAATGACAGCTATCGTCCAAAATTGTATTGAAGTAAGTCTTCGAAGAGGACTTGAAAGCGGGGCAGAATTTCAGGAACAAGATTTCAGGGGATAGAGTGGAATTGCACTTAAAGCATAGGAAAAGAGGCAGAATGTCGACAATGATGCACTTGGCGAAAAAGGGCGGATGCGTTTTTTCCTGAATATATTCAGGAAAAAACGCATACGCCCTTTTTGGCCAACCAAGCAAGCGTGTAAAGGAAATCTGCACTACAATGAAGTCTCAATGCCCCCCGGTCAAAAGTGCCATCTGAAAAAAGTGTAAAATCCAGAAAGGCAGGACAGGTCATGGAGAACAGGGAGCCTTGTTATGCTGATGGGCGGGATGTAAATTGCCAACAACCACTCTGGAGAAGTGTATGGTGTTTCCTGAAACACGTAGGAAACAAAGCAACACAGCCTATGGCACTTCCACTTATGGTCCTATAGATTAGGTAAATTAAAATCAAAAAGACACAGCCACCCCAAAGTTTGGGCCGGCTCTGTTTACAAGAACCTCGTCTACGGTACAAGTTAAATATCCGAGAAAGCAAAAAATGGATAAAGAAGTTGTGCTACGCATGTACAATGGAATATCACTCAGCAATGAAATCTACGTCATCAGGTCCCTATCGGCATAATGAGTGGATTCAGGTACGATGATTCTACGAGAAATAAGTCACACAGAAAAAGAAACATCATAAGATATCACTAATACACGGAATGTAAACTTGGCTACACATGAACTGAATTACAAAACAGAACAGGGTCTCAAATTTAGAAAACCAACTTATACTTGCTTATGGGGAAAGGTGAGTTCGGGTGCTGCATAAAACCAGAGATTGAAATTAGCACACATACCGTTCCATAAGCCAAACATATAATAGACAAAACCTACTCCTTGCTCAACGAAATGGACTCAACACCCCATATTCAACGCTTGGGAAGATACCTGACAAGTAAGAATCTTAAAACCCATGGATTTATATGCTCCATAAGGAAATCAAGCATGTGTACAGCGGCCTAAACGCAGCAGTGAACATCTGATAAATCCCATTATCAAAATGAATTTCAAAAACAAAACACAATGACAGTGAAATAGAGAGCAATTCTTAAATAATTCATTCAGGGCTTGTGATGCAACCTGGATTTACCACATCTACACCCAGAGCTGGGTGAGACATAAGGCTGGACACTTCGGGCTGATAGCATTGGTGAGGTTCGGTGAGCAAACGCAGACCCTTTGAAGTCATACTGCATGGTACCCATTCCTTGGGTCCCAACTCTCCAGGTTTAAGGGATTCTTCCTTCAGCTAAAACATGCATGGGAAACCCACAGTACAGTGCACTGTATGACCGGGAAACGTTTTCAAATGCATCTCAGTTTTCGTCCCCTGGTACTCGGGTTCACCTTTCCAGACGCTTTACTAACACTCTCCCCACTTGGAGAGTCAGTGCCTTTAACCTCCTGTTTGGCACAGTTTGCAATTTCTGCGCAAGATGAACAGGAATAGGGAGAACCAATGAGAGACTAGATGTAGGTGTCTGCACGTGCAAATGGAACGCTCATTTCCCACCAGGAAGAGGAATTAACCAAAGGTTCAGCGTGCCCTGCCAGAAAGAGATTATGGCGTGAAGCAATCCTGCGGTTTTGCGGCCAGCTCACCAGAAAGCGAGTTGAAGAAAGGAGCTCAGGGGCAGTGTAATTCAGAAACCTGCAGAGTTATGAATGACAGCTATCGTCCAAAAATGTATTGAAGTAAGTCTTCGAAGAGGACTTGAAAGCGGGGCAGAATTTCAGGAAAACGATTTCACGGGGTAGACTGGAATTGCACTTAAAGCATAGGTATAGAGGCAGAATGTCGACAATGATGCACTTGGCCAAAAAGGGCGTATGCGTTTTTTCCGGAAAAAACGCATACGCCCTTTTTGGCCAACCAAGCAAGCGTGTAAAGGAAATCTGCACTACAATGAAGTCTCACTGCCCCCCGGTCAAAAGGGCCATCTGAAAAAAGTGTAAAATCCAGAAAGGCAGGAGAGGTCATGGAGAACAGGGAGCCTTGTTATGCTGATGGGCGGGATGTAAATAGCCAACAGCCACTCTGGAGAAGTGTATGGTGTTTCCTGAAACACGTAGGAAACAAAGCAACACAGCCTATGGCACTTCCACTTATGGCCCTATAGCTTAGGGAAATTAAAATCAAAAACACACATCTACCCCAAATTTGGGACGGCTCTGTTTACAAGAACTTCGTCTACGGTACAAGTTAAATATCTGAGAAAGCAAAAAATGGATAAAGAAGTTGTGGTATGTACGTACAATGGAATATCACTCAGCAATGTAATCTACGTCATCAGGCCCGTAGCGGCATAATGAGTGGATTCAGGTACGATGATTCTACGAGAAATAAGTCACACAGAAAAAGAAACATCATAAGATATCACTAATACACGGAATGTAAACTTGGCTACACATGAACTGAATTACAAAACAGAACAGGGTCTCAAATTTAGAAAACCAACTTATGCTTGCTTATGGGGAAAGGTGAGTTGCAGTGCTGCATAAAATCAGAGATTGAAATTAGCACACATACCATTCCATAAGCCAAATATATAATAGACAAAACCTACTCCTTGCTCAACGAAATCGACTCAACACCGCATATTCAACGCCTGGCAAGATACTTGACAAGTAAGAATCTTAAAACCCATGGATTTATATGTCTCCATAAGGAAATCAAGCATGTGTACAGCGACCTAAACGCAGCAGTGAACATCCGATAAATCCCATTATCAAAATAAATTTCAAAAACAAAACACAATGACAGTGAAATAGAGAGCAATTCTTAAATAATTCATTCAGGGCTTGTGATGCAACCTGGATTTACCACATCTACACCCAGAGCTGGGTGAGACATAAGGCTGGACACTTCGGGCTGATAGCATTGGTGAGGTTCGGTGAGCAAACGCAAACCCTTTGAAGTCATACTGCATGGTACCCATTCCATGGGTCCCAACTCTCCAGGTTTAAGGGATTCTTCCTTCAGCTAAAACATGCATGGGAAACCCAGACTATCGTCCGCCGTGTGATTGGGAAACGTTTTCAAATGCATCTCAGTTTTCGAACCCTGGTACTCGGGTTCACCATTCCAGAAGCTTTACTAACACTCTCCCCACTTGGAGAGTCAGTGCCTTTAACCTCCTGTTTGGCACAGTTTGCAATTTCTGCACAAGATGAACAGGAATAGGGAGAACCAATGAGAGACTAGCTGTAGGTGTCTGCACTGGCAAATGGAACGCTCATTTCCCACCAGGAAGAGGAATTAACCAAAGGCTCAGCGTGCCCTGCCGGAAAGAGATTAGGGCCTGAAGCAATCCTGTGGTTTTGCGGCCAGCTCACAAGAAAGCGTGTTGAGGAAAGGAGCTCAGGGGCATTGTAATTCACAAACCTGCAGAGTTATGAATGACAGCTATCGTCCAAAAATGTACTGAAGTAAGTCTTCGAAGAGGACTTGAAAGCGGGGCAGAATTTCAGGAAAACGATTTCAGGGGGTAGACTGGAATTGCACTTAAAGCATAGGAAAAGAGGCAGAATGTCGACAATGATGCACTTGGCCAAATAGGGCATATGCGTTTTTTCTTGAATATATTCAGGATAAAAGGCATACGCACTTTTTGGCCAACCAAGCAAGCGTGTAAAGAAATCTGCACTACAAAGAAGTCCCACTGTTCCCCGGTCAAAAGGGCCATCTGAAAAAAGTGTAAAATCCAGAAAGGCAGGACAGGTCATGGAGAACAGGGAGCCTTGTTATGCTGCTGGGCAGGATGTAAATTGCCAACAGCCACTCTGGAGAAGTGTATGGTGTTTCCTGAAACACGTAGGAAACAAAGCAACACAGCCTATTGCACTTCCACTTATGGTCCTATAGCTTAGGGAAATTAAAATCAAAAACACACAGGCACCCCAAAGTTTGGGACGGCTCTGTTTACCAGAACCTCATCTACGGTACAAGTTAAATATCCTAGAAAGCAAAAAATGGATAAAGAAGTTGTGGTATGCACGTACAATGGAATATCACTCAGCAATGAAATCTCCGTCATCAGGCCCGTAGCGGCATAATGAGTGGATCCAAGTACGATGATTCTACGGGAAATAAGTCACACAAAATAAGAAACATCATAAGATATCACTAATACACGGAATGTAAACTGACTACCCATGAACTGAATTACAAAACAGAACAGGGTCTCAAATTTAGAAAACCTACTTATGCTTGCTTATGGGGAAAGGTGAATTTGGGTGCTGTATAAAACCAGAGATTGAAATTAGCACAGATACCATTCCATAAGCCAAATATATAGTAGACAAGACCTACTCCTTGCTCAGCGAAATGGACTCAACAGCCCATATTCAACGCCTGGGAACATACCTGACAAGTAAGAATCTTAAAACCCATGGATTTATATGTCTCCATAAGGAAATCAAGCATGTGTACAGCGGCCTAAACGCAGCAGTGAAAATCCGATAAATCCCATTATCAAGATAAATTTCGAAAACAAAACACAATGAGAGTGAAATAGAGAGCAATTCTTAAATAATTCATTCAGGGCTTGTGATGCAACCTGGATTTACCACATCTACACGCAGAGCTGTGTGAGACATAAGGCTGGACACTTCAGGCTAATAGCATTGGTGAGGTTCGGTGAGCAAACGCAGACCCTTTGAAGTCATACTGCCTGGTATCCATTCCATGGGTCCCAACTTTCCAGGTTTAAGGGATTCTTCCTTCAGCTAAATCATGCATGGGAAACCCAGAGTATGGTCCACCGTGTGATTGGGAAACGTTTTCAAATGCATCTCAGTTTTCGAACCCTGGTACTCGGGTTCACTATTCCAGCCGCTTTACTAACATTCTCCCCACTTGGAGAGTCAGTGCCTTTAACATCCTGTTTGGCACAGTTTGCAATTTCTGCGCAAGATGAACAGGAATAGGGAGAACCAATGAGAGACTAGCTGTAGGTGTCTGCACGGGCAAATGGAACGCTCATTTCCCACCAGGAAGACGAATTAACCAAAGGCTCAGCGTGCCCTGCCGGAAACAGATTAGGGCCTGAAACAATCCTGCGGTTTTGCAGCCAGCTCACGAGAAAGCGAGTTGAGGAAAGGAGCTCAGGGGCACTGTAATTCACAAACCTGCAGAGTTATGAATGACAGCTATCGTCCAAAAATGTACTGAAGTAAGTCTTCGAATAGGACTTGAATGTGGGGCAGAATTTCAGGAAAACGATTTCAGGGGGTAGACTGGAATTGCACTTAAAGCATAGGAAAAAAGGCAGAATGTCGACAATGATGCACTTGGCCAAAAAGGGCGTATGCGATTTTTCCTGAATATATTCAGGAAAAAACGCATACGCACTTTTTGGCCAACCAAGCAGGCGTGTAAAGGAAATCTGCACTACAATGAAGTCTCACTGCCCCCCGGTCAAAAGGGCCATCTGAAAAAAGTGTAAAATCCAGAAAGGCAGGACAGGTCATGGAGAACAGGGACCCTTGTTATGCTGATGGGCGGGATGTAAATTGCCAACAGCCAATCTGGAGAAGTGTATGGTGTTTCCTGAAACACATAGGAAACAAAGCAACACAGCCTATGGCACTTCCACTTATGGTCCTATAGCTTATGGAAATTAAAATCAAAAACACACAGCCACCCCAATGTTTGGGACGTCTCTGTTTACAAGAACGTCGTCTACGGTACAAGTTAAATATCCGAGAAAGCAAAAAATGGATAAAGAAGTTATGGTATGCACGTACAATGGAATATCACTCAGCAATGAAATCTACGTCATCAGGCCCGTATCAGCATAATGAGTGGGTTCAGGTACGATGATTCTACGAGAAATTAGTCACACAGAAAAAGAAACATCATAAGATATCACTAATACACGGAATGTAAATTTGACTACACATGAACTGAATTACAAAACAGAACATGGTATCAAATTTAGAAAACCAACTTATGTTTGCTTATTTGGAAAGGTGAGTTGGGGTGCTGCATAAAACCAGAGATTGAAATTAGCACAGAAAGCTTTCCATAAGCCAATTATATAATAGACAAGACCTACTCCTTGCTCAACGAAATGGACTCAACACTCCATATTCAACGCCTGGGAATATACCTGACAAGTAAGAATCTTAAAACCCATGGATTTATATGTCTCCACAAGGAAATCAAGTGTGTGTACAGCGACATAAACGCAGCAGTGAAAATCCGATAAATCCCATTATCAAAATAAATTTCAAAAACAAAACACAATGACAGTGAAATAGAGAGCAATTCGTAAATAATTCATTGAGGGCTTGTGATGCAACCTGGATTTACCACATCTACACCCAGAGCTGGGTGAGACATAAGGCTGGACACTTCGGGCTGATAGCTTTGGTGAGGTTCGGTGAGCAAACGCAGACCCTTTGAAGTAATACTGCATGGTACCCATTCCATGGATCCCAACTCTCCAGGTTTAAGGGATTCTTCCTTCAGCTAAAACATTCATGGGAAACCCAGAGTATGGTCCACCGTGTGATTGGGAAACGTTTTCAAATGCATCTCAGTTTTCGAACGCTGGTACTCAGGTTCACCATTCCAGACGCTTTACTAACACTCTCCCCACTTGGAGAGTCAGTGCCTTTAAACTCCTGTTTGGCACAGTTTGCAATTTCTGCGCAAGATGAACAGGAATAGGGAGAACCAATGAGAGACTAGCTGTAGGTGTCTGCACGGGCAAATGGAACGCTCATTTCCCACCAGGAAGACGAATAAACCAAAGGCTCAGCGTGCCCTGCCGGAAACAGATTAGGGCCTGAAGCAATCCTGCGGTTTTGCAGCCAGCTCACAAGAAAGTGAGTTGAAGAAAGGAGCTCAGGGCCACTGAAATTCACAAACCTGCAGAGTTATGAATGATAGCTATCGTCCAAAAATGTATTGAAGTAAGTCTTCGAAGAGGACTTGAATGCGGGGCAGAATTTCTGGAAAACGATTTCAGGGGTTAGACTGGAATTGCACTGAAAGCATAGGAAATGAGGCAGAATGTCGACAATGATGCACTTGGCCAAAAAGGGCGTATGTGTTTTTTCCTGAATATATTCAGGAAAAAACGCATACGCCCTTTTTGGCCAACCAAGCAAGCGTGTAAAGGAAATCTGCACTACAATGAAGTCTCACTGCCCCCCGGTCAAAATGGCCATCTGAAAAAAGTGTAAAATCCAGAAAGGCAGGACAGGTCATGGAGAACAGGGAGCCTTGTTATGCTTATGGGCAGGAAGTAAATTGCCAACAGCCACTCTGGAGAAGTGTATGGTGTTTCCTGAAACACGTAGGAAACAAAACAACACAGCCTATGGCACTTCCACTTATGGATCTATAGCTTAGGGTAATTAAAAACAAAAACACACAGCCACCCCAAAGTTTGGGACGGCTCCGTTTACAGGAACCTCGTCTACAGTACAAGTTAAATATCCTAGAAAGCAAAAAATGGATAAAGAAGTAGTGCTACGTACGTACAATGGAATATCACACAGCAATGAAATCTACGTCATCAGGCCTGTAGCGCCATAATGAGTGGATTCAGGTACGATGATTCTACGAGAAATAAGTCACACAGAAAAAGAAACATCATAAGATATGACTAATACAGGGAATGTAAACTTGGCTACACATGAACTGAATTACAAAACAGAAAAGGGTCTCAAATTGAGACAACCAACTTATGCTTGCTTATGGGGAAAGGTGAGTTGGGGTGCTGCATAAAAACAGAGATTGAAATTAGCACAGATACCGTTCCATAAGCCAAATATATAATAGAAAAGACCTACTCCTTGCTCAGCGAAACGGACTCAACGCCTGGGAATATACCTGACAAGTAAGAATCTTAAAACCCATGGATTTATATGTCTCCATAAGGAAATCAAGCGTGTGAACAGCGGCCTAAACGCAACAGTGAAAATCCGATAAATCCCATTATCAAAATAAATTTCAAAACCAAAACACATTGACAGTGAAATAGAGAGCAATTCTTAAATAATTCATTCAGGGCTTGTGATGCAACCTGGATTTACCACATCTACACCCAGAGCTGGGTGAGACATAAGGCTGGACACTTCAGGCTGATAGCATTTGTGAGGTTCGGTGAGCAAACGCAGACCCTTTGAAGTCATACTGCATGGTACCCATTCCATGGTTCCCAGCTCTCCAGGTTTAAGGGATTCTTCCTTCAGCTAAAACATGCATGGGAAACGCAGAGTATTGTCCACCGTGTGATTGGGAAACCTTTGCAAATATATCTCAGTTTTCGAACCCTGGTACTCGGGTTCACCATTCCAGACACTTTACTAACATTCTCCCCACTTGGAGAGTCAGTGCCTTTAACCTCCTGTTTGGCACAGTTTGCAATTTCTACGTAAGATTAACAGGAATAGGGAGAACCAATGAGAGACTAGCTGTAGGTGTCTGCACGGGCAAATGGAACGCTCATTTCCCACCAGGAAGAGGAATTAACCAAAGGCTCAATGTGCCCTGCCAGAAACAGATTAGGGCCTGAAGCAATCCTGGGGTTTTTGGGCCAGCTCACAAGAAAGCGAGTTGAGGAAACGAGCTCAGGGGCACTGTAATTCACAAACCTGCAGAGTTATGAATGACAGCTATCGTCCAAAAATGTATTGAAGTAAGTCTTCGAAGAGGACTTGAAAGCGGGGCAGAATTTCAGGAAAACGATTTCAGGGGGTAGACTGGAATTGCACTTAAAGCATAGGAAATGAGGCAGAATGTCGACAATGATGCACTTGGCCAAAAAGGGCGTATGCGTTTTTTTCCTGAATATATTCATGAAAAAACGCATACGCCATTTTTGGCCAAGCAAGCAAGCATGTAAGTGAAATCTGCACTACAATGAAGTCTCACTGCCCCCCGGTCAAAAGGGCCATCTGAAAAAGTGTAAAATCCAGAAAGGCAGGACAGGTCATGGAGAACAGGGAGCCTTGTTATGCTGATGGGGGTGATGTAAATTGAAAACAGCCACTCTGGAGAAGTGTATGGGGTTTCCTGAAACAGGTAGGAAACAAAGCAACAGAGCCTATGGCACTTCCACTTATGGTCCTATAGCTTAGGGAAATTAAAATCAAAAACACACAGCCACCCCAAAGTTTGGGACGGCTCTCTTTACAAGAACCTCGTCTACGGTACAAGTGAAATATCCCAGAATGTGAAAAATGGTTAAAGAAGTTGTGGTACGTACGTACAATGGAATATCACTCACCAATGAAATCTATGTCATCAGGCCCGTCGCGGCATATTGAGTGGATCCAGGTACGATGATTCTAAGTGAAATAAGTCACACAGAAAATGAAACATCATAAGATATCACTAATAAACGGAATGTAAACTTGGCTACACATGAACTGAATTACAAAACAGAACAGGGTCTCAAATTTAGAAAACCAACTTATGCTTGTTTATGGGGAAAGATGAGGTGGGGTGCTGCATAAAACCAGAGATAGAAATTAGCACGCATACCTTTCCATAAGCCAAATATGTAATAGTCAAGACCTACACCTTGCTCAACGAAATGGACTAAACACACCATATTCAAGTCCTAGGATTACACATGACTAGTAAGAATTTTCAAACCCATGGATTTATATGTCTCCGTAAGAGAATCAAGTGTGTGTACAGTGGCATGAATGCAGCAGAGAAAATCCGATAAATCCCATTATCAAAATAAACTACAAAAACAAACACAATGACAGTGAAATAGAGAGCAATTCTTATATAATTCATTCAGGGCTTGTGATGCAACCTGGATTTACCACATCTACACCTAGAGCTGAGTGAGACATAAGGTTCGACACTTTGGGCTGATAGCATTGCTGAGGTTCGGTGAGAAAATGCAGGCCCTTTGAAGTCATACTGCATGGTACCCATTCCATGGGTCCCACCTCTCCAGGTTTAAGGGATTATTCCTTCAGGTAAAACACGCATGGGAAACCCAGAATATGGTCCACCGTGTGACCGGGAAAACTTTTTAAAGGCATCTCAGTTTTCGTCCCCTCATACTCGGTTTTACCATTCCAGACGCTTTACTAACCCTTTCCCCAATTGGAGAGTCAGTGCCTTTAACCTCCTGTTTGGCACAGTTTGGAATGTCTGCGCAAGATGAACAGGAATAGGGAGAACCAATAAGAGATTAGCTGTAGGTGTCTGCACGAGCAAATTTAACGCTCATTTCCCACCAGGAAGAGGAATTAGCCAAAGGCTCAGCATGCCGTGCCGGAACCAGATTAGGGCCTGAAGCAATCCTGCGGTTTTGCGGCCAGCTCACAAGAAAGCGAGTTGAAGAATGGAGCTCAGGGGCACTGTAATTCACAAACCTGCAGAGTTATAAATGACAGCTATCGTCCAAAAATATATTGAAGTAAGGCTGCAAAGAGGACTTGAACGCGGGGCAGAATTCCAGGAATACGATTTCAGGAGGTAGACGGGAAGTCCTCTGAAAGTATAGGAGAAGAGGCAGAACTTCGACAATGATGCACTTGGTCAAAAAGGGCATATGCGTTTCTTCCAGGGCCCTCATTAAAGAGGGTAGGAGGCTCCCAGCATGCTTCAGTGGCCAACAGAGGGCCTACGTCGCCAAGGCGACGTGAGCCATCCAGGCAGGAGTGACCTCACATCAGAGCGCCCACCTCACAGAAGGGTAAGGAACCCAGTCATGATCAGACTCTCACCAGAGTGCCCACAGAAGCAAGGGGCTGGGAATCAGGCACGAGTGTCCTCACACCCGTGGGGCCACATCATCGAAAGTTGAGGTACCCAGCACATGTGGCCTCAAACCAGAGGACCCACATCACCATGGGTCTCAGAGCGAGGCAGGCAGGATTAACCTCAAAACACATGGCACATTGTATAAAAAGGTGAGGAATCCAGCAGTTGGAACATCCCAGCAGGCGGCCCAGAGCACCGAGGCTATGGGATCCAGGCAGTGATGACCTCACAACAGAGGGCCCTCATCGTGATACTGTAAGCAACCCAGCCGTTGTGACTTCAGAGCACAAGGCCCACATCCCCATGGGGAAGGGAACCAAGCAGGAGTGTCATCGCACCAGTGGGCACACAACAGAAAATGTGGGGAGCCCAGCAGTTAGGGCCGGACGCCAGAGGGCTCTCATCACTGAGGAGAGGAGGCTCCCAGCAAGCTCCAACTGCTACCAGAGGGCCGACGTCGCCAATGCGGGGTGTGCCAGCCAGGCAGGAGTGACCTCAGAGCAGAGGGCCAACCACACAAAAGTGTGAGGAACCCAAAGAGGATCAGACTCTCACCAGAGGGCCCACATCACCAAGGGAATGGAAACCAGGCAGGAGTGTCCTCACACCAGTGGGGCCACATCACCGAAATGTGACGGACCCAGCACACGTGGCCTCAAACTACAGGACACACATCACCAAGGGGCTGGGAGTGAGGCAGGCAGGGGGAGCCTCAAAACAGGGGGACCATTGCGTAAAAAAGGTGAGGAATCCCACAGTTGGAACCTCCCAGCAGGCGGCCAGGAGCAGCGAGGCTATGGGATCCAGGCCTGACTGAACTCAAAACAGAGGGCCCTCATCATGAAACTGTGAGCAACCCAGCCGTTGGGACCATAGAGCAGAAGGCCCACATTCCCATGTGGTTGGGAACTTGGCAGAAGGGTACTCGCACCACAGGGCGCACATCAGAGAATTTTGGGAACCCAGAAATTAGGGCCTGATGCCAGAGGGCCCTCATTACCAAGGGGAGGAGACCCCAAGCAGGCACCAACTCCCTACGGAGGGACCATGTCGCCAAGGTGACGTGCAACAGCCAGGCAGGAGTGACCTCACAGCTGAGGGCCTACCTCACAGAATGGTGAGGAACCCAGCCAGGATAAGACTCTCACCAGAGGGCCCACATCACCAAGGGCATCAGAACCAGGCAGGACTGTCTTCACACCAGGGTGACCACATCATAGAAAGGTGAGGAACCCAGCACATGTGGCCTAAACCAGAGGACCCAGATCTCCAAGGGGTTCGGAGTGAGGCAGGCATGAGTAGCCTCACAACACAGGGCGAATAGAATAAAAAAGCTGAGGAATCCTGCAGTGGGAACCTCCCAGCAGGCGGCCCAGAGCACCGAGTCTATGTGATCCAGGCCACAGTGAACTCACAGCAGAGGGCCCACATCATGAAACTGTGAGCAACCCAGCCGTTTGGACCTCAGAGCAGAAGGCCCACATCACCATGGGGTTGGGAACATGGCACGAGTGTCCTCGCACAACTTAGCACGTATCAGAAAATTTGGGTACCCAGCAGTTAGGGCCTGACGCCAGAGGGCCCTCATCACCGAGGGGAGGAGGCTCCCAGTAGGCTCCAACTGCCACAAGAGGGCCGACATTGCCAAGGCGGGGTGTGACAGCCAGGCAGGAGTGACCTCACAGCAGAGGGCCCACCTCACAGAAGTGTGAGGAACCCAGCCAGGATCAGACTCTCACCAGAGGGCCCACGTCACCAAGGGGATAGGAACCAGGCAGGAGTGTCCTCACACCAGTGGGGCCACATCATCGAAAGGTGAGGGACCCAGCACACGTGGCCTCAAACCAGAGGACACACATCACCAAGGGGCTGGGAGTGAGGCAGGCAGGAGGAGTCTCAAAACAGAGGGCCCATAGAAGGAAAAAGGTGAGGAATCCCGCAGTTGGAATTTCCCCGCAGGTGGCCAGGAGCAGCGAGGCTATGGGATCCATGCTGGAGTGAACTCACACCAGAGGGCCCTCATCAAGAAACTGAGCAACCCAAGGTTGGAACCTCAGAGCAGAAGGCCCACATTCCCATGGGGTTTGGAACCTGGTAGGAGTGTACTAGCACCACAGGGCGCACAACAGAAAATTTTGGGAGCCCAGGAGTTAGGGTCTGACGCCAGAGGGCCCTCATTACCGAGGGGAGGAGACTCGCAGCAGGCACCATCTCCCAACTGAGGGCCCACGTCGCCAAGGTGACGTGGGCCAGCCAGGTAGGAGTGACCTCACAGCAGAGGGCCTACCTCACAGAAGGGTGAGGAACCCAGCCAGGATAAGACTCTCACCAGAGGGCCCACATCACCAAGGGGATCGGAACAAGGCAGGAGTGTCCTCACACCAGTGGGGCCACATCAGCGAAAGGTGAGGAACACAGCACATGTGGCCTCAAACAAGGGGACATACATCACGAAAGGGCTGGGAGTGAGGCATGCAGGAGGAGACTCAGAACAGAGGGCCAATAGAATAAAAAAGGTGAGGAACCCCGCAGTTGGAAGCTCCAAGCAGGTGGCCCAGAGCACCGAGGTTATGGGATCCATGCCGGAGTGAACTCAGAGCAGAGGGCCCACATTCTGACACTGTGAGCAACCCAGCCGTTGGGACCACAGAGCAGAAAGCCCACATCCCCTAGGGAAGAGACCCTGGCTGGAGTGTACTCACACGACAGGGCGCACATCAGAAAATTTTGGGAGCCCATGAGTTAGGGCCTGACGACAGAGGGCCCTCATTACCGAGGGGAGGAGACTCCCAGCAGGCACCAACTACCAACTGAGGGCCCACATCGCCAAGGTGACGTGTGCCAGCCAGGCAGGAGTGACCTCACAGCAGAGGGCCCACCTCCCAGAAGTGTGAGGAATCCAGACAGGATCAGACTCTCACCAGAGGGTCCCCATCACCAAGGGGATGGGAACCAGGCAGGAGTGTCCTCACACCAGTGGGGCCACATCAATAAAGGTGAGGAAACCGGTACATGTGGCCTTAAACCAGAGGACCTACATCACAAAGGGGCTTGGAGTGAGTCAGGAAGTAGGAGCATAAAAACACAGGACCCAAAGAATAAAAAAGGTAAGGAATCCAGCAGTAGGAACCTCCCAGCAGTCGGCTCAGAGCACAGAGTCTATGGGATCTAGGCCTGAGTGAACTAACACCAGAGAGACAACATCATGAAACGGTGAACAACACAGGTGTTGGGACCTTAGAGCAGAAGGCCCACATGCCCATGGGGATGGGAACCTCGCAGGAGTGTCCTCGCACCACTTAGCACGTATCAGAAAATGTGGGTACCCAGCAGTTCGGTCCTGACGCTAGAGGGGCCCCATCACTGAGGGGAGGAGGCTCCCAGCAGGCTCCAAGTGCCACAAGAGGGCCGATGTTGCCCAGGTGGGGTGTGCCAGCCAGGCAGGAGTGAGCTCACAGCAGAGGGCCCACCTCACAGAAGGGTGAGGACCCCAGCCAGGATCAGACTCTCACCAGAGGGCCCACATCATCAAGGGGATAGGAAGCAGGCAGGAGAGTCCTCACACCAGTGGGGCCACATCATCGAAAGGCGAGGGACCCAGCACACGTGGCCTCACACCAGAGGACACACATCACCAAGGGACTGGGAGTGAGGCAGGCAGGTGGAGTCTCAAAACAGAGGGTCCATAGAAGAAAAAAGGTGAGGAATCCCGCAGTTGGAACCTCCCAGCAGGTGGCCAGGAGCAGCGAGGCTATGGGATCCAGGCCGGAGAGAACTCACAGCAGAGGGCCCTCATCATGAAACTGAGCAACCCACGGTTGGGACCTCAGAGCAGAAGGCCCACATTCCCATGGGGTTGGGAACCTGGCAGGAGTGTACTCGAACCACAGGGTGCATATCAGAAAATATTGGGAGCCCAGGAATTAGGGCCTGACGCCAGAGGGCCCTCATTACCGAGGGGAGGAGACACCCAGCAGGCACCAAATCCCACCAGAGGGCCGACGTCGCCAAGGCGGGGTGTGCCAGCCAGGCAGGAGTGACCTCAGAGAAGAGGGCCCACCTCACAGAAGTGTGAGGAACCCAACCAGGATCAGACTCTCACCGGATGGCCCACATCACCAAGGGGATTGGAACCAGGCAGGAGTGTCCTCACACCAGTGGGGCCACATCAGCCAAAGGTGAGGAACCCAGCACATGTGGCCTCAAACCACAGGACACACATCACCAAGGGGCTGGGAGTGAGGCAGGTGTCCAGAGGGGCACATTTAACTCTAAATTCCCACCAGGAAGAGGAATTAACCAAAGGCTCAGAGTGCCGTGCCAGACCCTGATTATGGCCTAAAGCAAACCTGCGGTTCTGTGGCCAGCTTTCAAGGAAACGAGTTAAGAAAGGAAATCACGGGCACTGTAATTCACAAACCTGCAGAGTTATAAATGACAGCTATTCGCAAAAATATACTGAAGTAAGTCTGCAAAGAGGACTTCAAAACGAGGCAGAATTGCAGGAATCATATTTCAGGAAGTAGATTGGAATTGCATTTAAAGCATGTGAAAAGCTGCAGATCTTTGACAGTGATGCACTTGGACAAAAGTGCGTAAACATTTTTTCCTGAATATATTCAGGAAAAAACACATATGCCCTTTTTGGCCAACCAAGCACTCGAGCAATGGAAATCCGCACTACAATGAAGTCTCATTTCCCATTCGTCAAAAGGGCCATCTGAGAAAAGTGTAAAAACCAGAAACACAGGACAGGCCATGAAGAACAGGGAGCCTTGTTATGCTGATGGGCGGGATGTAAATTGCCAACAGACACTCTGGAGATGTTTATGGTGTATCCTGAAACATCTGAAAAACAAAGCTACAGACACTAGGGCACTTCCACTTTTGGCCCTATAGCTTAGGAAAATTAAAATCAACAAGACACAGCCAACACAAAATTTAGGGCTGCTGTGTTTTCAAGAACCTTGAGTCCAGTACAAATTAAATATCCCAGAAAGAAAAAAATGGATAAAGGAGTTGTGCTACTTACGTACAACGGAATATCACTCAGCAATGAAATCAATGTCATCAGGTCTGTAGCAGCAAATTGAGTGGATTTAAGTATGATGATTCTAAGAGAAATAGGTCACACAGAGAAAGAGAATTATCATAAGATATCACTAATAGAGAGAGTGTAAACTTGGCTACACATAAACTGAATTCCAAAACCGAACAGAGTCTCACATTTAGATAAAAACTTATGCTTGCTTAAGGGGAAAGTTGAGTTGCGGTGCTGTATAAAACCAGAGATTGAAATTAGCACACATACCGTTCCATAAGCCAAATATGTAATAGACAAGACCTACTCTTTGCTCAACGAAATAGACTCATCCATGGTGTATCACCTCACACCTGTTAGAATGGGCATCATCAGAAAATCTACAAACAACAAATGCTGGAAAGGGTGTGGAGATAAGGAACCCTCCTCCGCTATTGTTGGGAATGAAATTGATAAAGTCACTGTGGAGAACGTTATGGAGTTTCTTATAAAACTAAGAATAGAATTACCATATGATACAGCAGTCCCACTACTGGGCATATACCCAGACAAAACCATAAATCAAAAAGAGACATTCACCGCAATGTTCATTGCATCACTATTTACAATATCCAGGTAATGGAAGCAACCTAAATGCCCACAGACAGACGAATGCATAAAGATGTGGTACATATATAAAATGGAATATTACTAAGCCATAAAAAGGAATGAAATTGGGTCATTTGTAGAGACGTTGATGGCTCTAGAGATTGTCATACAGAGTGAAGTAAGTCAGAAAGAGAAAAAGAAATCTTGTCTATTAATGCCTATATGTGGAACCTAGACAAATTGTACAGATGAACCGTTTTGCAAGACAGAAATAGAGCAACAGATGTAGACAACAAACGTATGGACACCAAGGGGGTAAAGATGTTGGGGGGTGGTGGTGGGAGGAGTTGAGAGATTGGGATTGGCATGTATACATTTATATGTATAAAATAGATAACCAAAAAGAACCTGCTGTATAAAAAAATAAAATAAAATTCAAATTACAAAAAGTAAAACAGAAAAATTATTCTTCCCTTCACATACATGTATTTATATGAATAAATTATTTCCATGCTTATATCTGGAAATACAAAAAAGAGGAATAAAATCTACCTTGAACCAAAAAAGAAAAAAAGAAAAAAAAACAGAACCCACCAGCTACACAGAGGAAAACCGTATCAGGGCACTTGCTCCAGTTGTAAACAATTCTGAAGTTGGTCAGTGGTGAGGAATCATCTCCCATTCAGCCAGCAGGTCCCACGCAACAAGCGTCCTCATTGCAAAGCTGGGGGACAGTGCCGAGGCATCTGTGAGTAAACGTGGGCTGAGCCCCAGGCCAGTTGCTGCTGAAATGTTCCCACCCTTCCCAGGTAAAACACCTGAATATGTACAAGGACTTGAAAGCCTAGAGGAAGGGCCATGGAGCCACATGAGCGACAGCATGCCAGCCGACTTGGTGCCTGCAGGCCAGCCAGGATGGTCCTGGCCCTGGGTGCTCTTCTGGAAGCTTTCCATTTCCCTGCCTGAGATACCCCTGCTGTCCCGGCCCCCACTGCTTTCTTCCTCACTCACCTCTGCCCAGGGAGAAATTCCAGCGGCAGGTATGGGTGACACATCCTCTTCTTTAGCAGGTGGCATCTTGGCAACTGCTGCAGAAAGTCCAGCAGAGCCCCACTCACACTGGGCCACCCACAAATCCGTGGCCTCTCACTCCCTCCCACCAGTCCAGCCCCAAGACTGCTGACAGGGCAGAGAAAATGGCGTCAGGCACAGCTGCAGGGGCTCTTGCTGCCTGGAGCGGTGTTTATATTGATCTGAACCCAGGCACACCTGAGGAGGGCTGGCCGGCACGGTCAGGCTTCCCAGGCCAGCCAATAATCACCCCTCAGGGGCTCACAGTTGCAGAAACTGGAACTTGCTGAATCGGCCAGGTCCAAGGAACAGGTGTGGGCTCCTGAGAGTCAGGATAGACAAGGGGCTGCAGCTCTGGCTTGTTTTCTAATTATATTATCTGGCCCATGAGTGGGAGACAACTTCAAGAAAACCCTCTCCTAATGAGAGGAACCCAGGAGTCAGGGAGAGGAGGGGTGGCTGGTGGGTGGAGACAGAGGCCTGGTGCCCCGGGTGCAGTGGAAGTCTCTGGAAGACCAGGTGGAGGGAGGCCACACAGAGTGATGCCCAGGGTCACAGACCTGTCGGAGCTGCTGTTTGTTAGTTCAAGTCCTGCTCTGAGGTGCTCTGTGTCAGATCTGAGTGACAGGTGAGCTGGGAGTGCTCTGCAATGAGGGCGATATGCACGGTTCCTGTGTTCCCAGCCCTGCCATGGTACCTGCAAGGGTAGCTCTGTATCCTGGGAGGGGCCTGACCACGAGAGCCCCATGGGCTGCAGGGGGACCTGCCCAGGGAACCCCATATCCTGGGAGGGTCCTGAACACGAGAGCCCCGTGGGCTGGTGTGGGGTACCTGCCCAGGTGAGCTCCATATCCTGGGATTGGCCTGACCTCGAGAGCCCCATGGGCTGCTGGAGTCCTGGTAAAGGATGTCAGGACAGTCAGTGAAGCCACCGTGGATATACCTCCAGTAGTTCCTAAACCCTACACCCTGCTGGTCATTCTACCAACCACCAGGACGTGGTATTCTGTATTAGTCTTCAATGATGCCTTCTTTTGTATTCTATTAGTCCCAGAGTCACAAGAAATTTTGGCTTGCGAGTGGCAGGGCTCAACATACAACTAAAACAATACTTCCGGGCCGTGTTGCCCCAAGGGTTCAAAAATTTCCACACCATCTTTGGGGAAAGCTCAGCTAAAGACCTAAAAGTTCTACGTCTGGAAAAGGAAACACTCCTTCAATATGCAGACGACATTCTGATCGCCATCCCTACTAAGGAGACCTCTGAACTACCAAGCCAATAAAAGATACAAGTTGTCCAAGAAAAAGCTCAAATATCACAGACTACGGTGACCTGCCTGGGCTTCATTCTCACAGAAGGTCGGAGAAGCCCATCCCAGGAAAGGGAAGAAACAATTTACAGCCTTACCCATTTCTAAAACTAGAAGACAGCTTAGGGGTTCCTGGGGAGGCCAGGGTTTGCTGCTTCTGGATCCCTAACTACAGTCTACTAGCTCGGCCTCTATATGAAACACTGAAAGGAAAAGGTGATGATCCTTTTGAATAGAATGCAGAAGTGGCCTTTCAAGAATGGAAAGAGCAGTCAATTCAGACCCTTGCCCTGGAACTCCCTAATTTAGCTAAACCCTTTGACCTTTACATTCCTGGTGAACGGTGAATCGCCATTGGAGTATTAGTGCAAAACCTGGGACCACTTGAAATGGAACAATGCAAGAATGCGATCCAGGTAGGAAAAACTACGGTCACCAAGGGGCTTGGCCCACCGCCACATCTGACCAAGATACTGGCAGTATCTGATAACCTGGAAATCAGCAGCCCAAATGGCCACCTCCTTCCTAAGGGAAAAGGAACCCTCGTGGTGAACCTAACCCCCAACCATGCCCTGAAGTTGCAGGGTTGGCTCCGTGGGCACACTGATCTTGAGTGAGGAGGCCCTCCAACTCCAACCTCCATAGAGATAACCGGGGCAAAGGGGCACCATGACGACTCATGTGAAGGTGTCTGCACGTGCAAATTTAACGCTAATTTCCCACCAGGAAGAGGAATTAACCAAAGGCTCAGCATGCCATGCCGGAACCAGATTAGGGCCTGAAGCAATCCTGTGGGTTTGCGGCCAGCTCATAAGAAAGCGAGTTGAAGAAAGGAGCTCAGGGGCACTGTAATTCACAAACCTGCAGAGTAATGAATGACAGCTATCGTCCAAAAATGTTTTGAAGTAAGTCTTCGAAGAGGACTTGAAAGCGGGGAAGAATTTCAGGAAAACGATTTCAGGGGGTAGACTGGAATTGCACTTAAAGAACAGGATTAGAGGCAGAATGTCGACAATGATGCACTTGGCCAAAAAGGGCATATGCGTTTTTTCCTGAATATATTCAGGAAAAAACGCATACGCACTTTTTGGCCAACCAAGCCGGCATGTAAAGGAAATCTGCACTACAATGAAGTCTCACTGCCCCCCGGTCAAAAGGGCCATCTGAAAAAAGTGTAAAATCCAGAAAGGCAGGACAGGTCATGGAGAACACGGAGCCTTGTTATGCTGATGGGCGAGACGTAAATTGCCAACAGCCACTCTGGAGAAGTGTATGGTGTTTCCTGAAACACGTAGGAAACAAAGCAACACAGCCTATGGCACTTCCACTTATGGTCCTATAGCTTAGGGAAATTAAAATAAAAAACACACAGCCACCCCAAAGTTTGGGAAGGCTCTGTTTACAAGAACGTCATCTATGATACTAGTTAAATATCTGATAATACAAAAAATGGATAAAGAAGTTGTGGTACGCACGTACAATGGAATATCACTCAGCAATGAAATCTACGTCATCAGGCCCGTGGCGGCATAATGAGTGGATTCAGGTACGATGATTCTACAAGAATTAAGTCACACAGAAAATGAAACATCATAAGATATCACTAATACACGGAATGTAAACCTGGCTACACATGAACTGAATTACAAAACAGAACAGGGTCTCAATGTTAGAAAACCAACTTATGCTTGCTTATTGGGAAAGGTGAGTTGGGGTGCTGCATAAAACCAGAGATTGAAATTAGCACAGATACCGTACCATAAGCCAAATATATAATAGACAAGACCTACTCCTTGCTCAACGAAATGGACTCAACACCCCATATTCAACGCCTGGCAAGATACCTGACAAGTAAGAATCTTAAAACCCATGGATTTATATGTGTCCATAAGGAAACCAAGCATGTGTATAGCGGCTAAACGCAGCAGTGAAAATCCGATAAATCCCATTATCAAAATAAATTTCAAAAACAAAACACAATGACAGTGAAATAGAGAGCAATTCTTAAATAATTCATTCAGGGCTTGTGATGCAACCTGGATTTACCACATCTACACCCAGAGCTGGGTGAGACATAAGGCTGGACACTTCGGGCTGATAGCATTGCTGAGGTTCGATGAGCAAACGCAAACCCTTTGAAGTCATACTGCATGGTACCCATTCCATGGGTCCCAACTCTCAAGGTTTAAGGGATTCTTCCTTCAGCTAAAACATGCATGGGAAACCCAGAGTATGGTCAACCGAGTGATTGGGAAACGTTTTCAAATGCATCTCAGTTTTCGAACCCTGGTGCTCGGGTTCACCATTCCAGACGCTTTACTAACACTCTCCCCACTTGGAGAGTCAGGGACTTTAAACTCCTGTTAGGCACAGTTTGCAATTTCTGCGCAAGATGAACAGGAATTGGGAGAACCAATGAGAGACTAGCTGTAGGTGTCTGCACTGGCAAATGGAACGCTCATTTCCCACCAGGAAGTGGAATTAACCAAAGGCTCATCGTGCCCTGCCGGAAAGAGATTAGGGCCTGAAGCAATCCTGTGGTTTTGCGGCCAGCTCACAAGAAAGCGTGTTGAGGAAAGGAGCTCAGGGGCACTGTAATTCACAAACCTGCAGAGTTATGAATGACAGCTATCGTCCAAAAATGTATTGAAGTAAGTCTTCGAAGAGGACTTGAAAGCGCGGAAGAATTTCAGGAAAACGATTTCAGGAGGTAGACAGGAATTGCACTTAAAGCATAGGAAAAGAGGCAGAATGTCGACAATGATGCACTTGGCCAAAAAGGGCATATGCGTTTTTTCCTGAAAAAACGCATACGCACTTTTTGGCCA
This sequence comes from Delphinapterus leucas, assembly GCF_059928025.1. Lineage (NCBI taxonomy): Eukaryota > Metazoa > Chordata > Mammalia > Artiodactyla > Monodontidae > Delphinapterus > Delphinapterus leucas. The sequence goes on from NW_028322267.1 coordinate 1,325,134, forward strand.
ACCAAGCAAGCGTGTAAAGGAAATCTGCACTACAATGAAGTCTCACTGCCCACCGGTCAAAAGGGCCATCTGAAAAAAGTGTAAAATCCAGAAAGGCAGGACAGGTCATGGAGAACAGGGAGCCTTGTTATGCTGATGGGCAGGATGTAAATTGCCAACAGCCACTCTGGAGAAGTGTATGGTGTTTCCTGAAACACGTAGGAAACAAAACAACACAGCCTATGGCACTTCCACTTATGGATCTATAGCTTAGGGAAATTAAAATCAAAAACACACAGCTACCCCAAAGTTTGGGACGGCTCCGTTTACAGGAACCTCGTCGACGGTACAAGTTAAATATCCGAGAAAGCAAAAAATGGATAAAGAAGTAGTGCTACGTATGTACAATGGAATATCACACAGCAATGAAATCTACGTCATCAGGCCCGTAGCGCCATAATGAGTGGATTCAGGTACGATGATTCTACGAGAAATAAGTCACACAGAAAAAGAAACATCATAACATATGACTAATACACGGAATGTAAACTTGGCTACACATGAACTGAATTACAAAACAGAAAAGGGTCTCAAATTGAGACAACCAACTTATGTTTGCTTATGGGGAAAGGTGAGTTGGGGTGCTGCATAAAAACAGAGATTGAAATTAGCACAGATACCATTCCATAAGCCAAATATATAATAGACAAGACCTACTCCTTGCTCAGCGAAATGGACTCAACAGCCCATATTCAACGCCTGGGAACATATCTGACAAGTAAGAATCTTAAAACCCATGGATTTATATGTCTCCATAAGGAAATCAAGCATGTGTAAAGGGGCCTAAACGCAGCAGTGAAAATCAGATAAATCCCATTATCAAGATAAATTTCGAAAACAAAACACAATGAGAGTGAAATAGAGAGCAATTCTTAAATAATTCATTCAGGGCTTGTGATGCAACCTGGATTTACCACATCTACACGCAGAGCTGTGTGAGACATAAGGCTGGACACTTCAGGCTGATAGCATTGGTGAGGTTCGGTGAGCAAACGCAGACCCTTTGAAGTCATACTGCCTGGTATCCATTCCATGGGTCCCAACTTTCCAGGTTTAAGGGATTCTTCCTTCAGCTAAATCATGCATGGGAAACCCAGAATATGGTCCACCGTGTGATTGGGAAACGTTTTCAAATGCATCTCAGTTTTCGAACCCTGGTACTCGGGTTCACAATTCCAGACGCTTTACTAACACTCTCCCCACTTGGAGAGTCAGTGCCTTTAAACTCCTGTTTGGCACAGTTTGCAATTTCTGCACAAGATGAACAGGAATAGGGAGAACCAATGAGAGACTAGCTGTAGGTGTCTGCACGGGCAAATGGAACGCTCATTTCCCACCAGGAAGACGAATTAACCAAAGGCTCAGCGTGCCCTGCCGGAAACAGATTAGGGCCTGAAGCACTCCTGCGGTTTTGCAGCCAGCTCACAAGAAAGTGAGTTGAAGAAAGGAGCTCAGGGCCACTGAAATTCACAAACCTGCAGAGTTATGAATGACAGCTATCGTCCAAAAATGTATTGAAGTAAGTCTTCGAAGAGGACTTGAAAGCGGGGCAGAATTTCTGCAAAACGATTTCAGGGGTTAGACTGGAATTGCACTGAAAGCATAGGAAATGAGGCAGAATGTCGACAATGATGCACTTGGCCAAAAAGGGCGTATGTGTTTTTTCCTGAATATATTCAGGAAAAAACGCATACGCACTTTTTGGTCAACCAAGCAAGCGTGTAAAGGAAATCTGCACTACAATGAAGTCTCACTGCCCCCCGGTCAAAAGGGCCATCTGAAAAAAGTGTAAAATCCAGAAAGGCAGGACAGGTCATGGAGAACATGGAGCCTTGTTATGCTGATGGGCGGGATGTAAATTGCCAACAGCCACTCTGGAGAAGTGTATGGTGTTTCCTGAAACACGTAGGAAACAAAGCAACACAGCCTATGGCACTTCCACTTATGGATCTATAGCTTAGGGAAATTAAAATCAAAAACACACAGCCACCCCAAATTATGGGACGGCTCCGTTTACAGGAACCTCGTCTACAGTACAAGTTAAATATCCAAGAAAGCAAAAAATGGATAAAGAAGTAGTGCTACGTACGTACAATGGAATATCACACAGCAATGAAATCTACGTCATCAGGCCCGTAGCGCCATAATGAGTGGATTCAGGTACGATGATTCTACGAGAAATAAGTCACACAGAAAAAGAAACATCATAAGATATGACTAATACACGGAATGTAAACTTGGCTACACATGAACTGAATTACAAAACAGAAAAGGGTCTCAAATTGAGACAACCAACTTATGCTTGCTTATGGGGAAAGGTGAGTTGGGGTGCTGCATAAAAACAGAGATTGAAATTAGCACAGATACCGTTCCATAAGCCAAATATATAATAGACAAGACCTACTCCTTGCTCAGCGAAATAGACTCAACACCCCATATTCAACGCCTGGGAATATACCTGACAAGTAAGAATCTTAAAACCCATGGATTTATATGTCTCCATAAGGAAATCAAATGTCTGTACATCGGCCTAAACGCAGCAGTGAAAATCCGATAAATCCCATTATCAAAATAAATTTCAAAAACAAAACACAATGACAGTGAAATAGAGAGCAATTCTTAAATAATTGATTCAGGGCTTGTGATGCAACCTGGATTTACCACATCTACACCCAGAGCTGGGTGAGACATAAGGCTGGGCACTTCGGGCTGATAGCATTGGTGATGTTCGGTGAGCAAACGCAGACCCTTTGAAGTCATACTGCATGGTACTCATTCCATGGGTCCCAACTCTCCAGGTTTAAGGGATTCTTCCTTCAGCTAAAACATGCATGGGAAACCCAGAGTATGGTCCACCGTGTGATTGGGAAACGTTTTCAAATGCATCTAAGTTTTCGAACGCTGGTACTCGGGTTCACCATTCCAGACGCTTTACTAACACTCTCCCCACTTGGAGAGTCAGTGCCTTTAAACTCCTGTTTGGCTCAGTTTGCAATTTCTGCGTAAGATGAACAGGAATAGGGAGAACCAATGAGAGACTAACTGTAGGTGTCTGCACTGGCAAATGGAATGCTCATTTCCCACCAGGAAGAGGAATTAACCAAAGGCTCAGCATGCCATGCCGGAAACAGATTAGGGCCTGAAACAATCCTGCGGTTTTGCGACCAGTTCACATGAAGGCGAGTTGAGGAAAGGAGATCTGGGGCACTGTAATTCACAAACCTGCAGAGATCTGAATGACAGCTATCGTCCAAAAATGTATTGAAGTAAGTCTTCGAAGAGGACTTGAAAGCGGGGCAGAATTGCAAGAAAACGATTTCAGGGGGTAGACTGGAATTGCATTTAAAGCATAGGAAAAGAGGCAGAACGTCGACAATGATGCACTTGGCCAAAAAGGGCGTATGCGTTTTTTCCTGAATATATTCAGGAAAAAACGCATACGCCCTTTTTGGCCAACCAAGCAAGCATGTTAAAGAAATCTGCACTACAATGAAGTCTCACTGCCCCCCGTTCAAAAGGGCCATCTGAAAAAAGTGTAAAAACCAGAAACACAGGACAGGCCATGGAGAACAGGGAGCCTTGTTATGATGATGGGCGGGATGTAAATTGCCAACTGCCACTCTGGAGTTGTGTATGGTGTTTCCTCAAAAACCTAAAAAACAAAGCAACGGAGCCTACGGCATTACCACTTATTTTCCTATAGCTTAGGGAAATTAAAATCAAAAACACACAGCCACCCCAAAGTTTCTGTTTATGGCTCTGTTTACAAAAACCTCGTCTACGGTACAAGTTAAATATCCCAGAAAGCGAAAAATGGATAAAGAAGTGCGGTACGTACGTACAAAGGAATATCACTCACCAATGAAATCTATTTCATCAGGCCCGTCGCGGCATAATGAGTGGATTCAGGTACGATGATTCTAAGTGAAATAAGTCACACAGAAAATGAAACATCATAAGTTATCACTAATACACGGAATGTAAACTTGGCTACACATGAACTGAATTACAAAACAGAACAGGGTCTCAAATTTAGAAAACCACCTTATGTTTGCTTAAGGGGAAAAGTGAGTTGGGGTGCTGCATAAAAGCAGAGATAGAAATTAGCACAGATACCTTTCCATAAGCCAAATATGTAACAGTCAAGACCTACCCCTTGCTCAACGAAATGGACTAAACACCTCATATTCAACACCTAGGAATACACCTGACTAGTAAGAATCTTCAAACCCATGGATTTATATGTCTCCGTAAGACAATCAAGCGTGTGTACAGCTGCATGAACGCAGCAGAGAAAATCCAATAAATCCCATTATCAAAATGAATTACAAAAACAAAACACAATCACAGTGAAATAGAGAGCAATTCTTAAATAATTCATTCAGGGCATGTGATGCAACCTGGATTTACCACATCTACACCCAGAGCTGAGTGAGACATAAGGTTGGACACTTCGGGCTGATAGCATTGGTGAGGTTCGATGAGCAAATGCAGACCCTTTGAAGTCATACTGCATGGTACCCATTCCATGGGTCCCAACTGTCCAGTTTTAAGGGATTCTTCCTTCAGCTAAAACGTGCATGGGAAACCCACAGTATGGTGCACCGTGTGACCTGGAAACGTTTTCAAATGCATCTCAGTTTTCATCCCCTTTTACTCGGGTTCACCATTCCAGACCTTTACTAACACTCTCCCCACTTGGAGAGTCAGTGCCTTTAACCTCCTGTTTGGCACAGTTTGCAATTTCTGCGCAAGATGAAAAGGAATAGGGAGAACCAATGAGAGACTAGCTGTAGGCGTCTGCACTGGAAATTTAACGCTCATTTCCCACCAGGAAGAAGAATTAACCAAAGGCTCAGCATGCCATGCCGGAACCTGATTAAGGCCTGAAGCAATCCTGCGGGTTTGCGGCCAGCTCACAAGAAAGCGAGTTGAAGAAAGGAGCTCAGGGGCACTGTAATTCACAAACCTGCAGAGTTATAAATGACAGCTATCGTCCAAAAATATATTGAAGGAAGGCTGCGAAGAGGACTGGAAAGCGGGGCAGAATTGCAGGAAAATGATTTCAGGGGCAGACTGGAATTGCATTTAAAGCATAGGGAAAGAGACAGAAAGTCGACAATGATGCACTTGGTCTTAAAGGGCGTATGCGTTTTTTCCTGAATATATTCAAGAAAAAACACATATGCCCTTTTTGGCCAAACAAGCAAGCCTGTAAAGAAATCTGCATTCCAATGAAGTCTCACTGCCCCCCTGTCAAAAGGGACATCTGAAAAAAGTGAAAAATCCAGAAAGGCAGGACAGGCCATGGAGAACAGGGAGCCTTGTTATGCTGATGGGCGGGATGTAAATTGCCAACAGCCACTCTGGAGAAGTGTATGGTGTTTCCTCAAACACCTAAAAAACTAAGCAACGGAGCCTACGGCACTTCAACTTATGGTTCTATAGCTTAGGGAAATTAAAATCAAAAAGACACAGCCACCCATAAATTTTGGACGGCTCTGCTTACAAGAAACTCATTTACGGTACAAGTGAAATATCCCAGAAAGCAAAAATGGATAAAGAAGTTGTTGTACGTACGTACAATGGAATATCACTCAGCAATGAAATCTATGTCATGAGGCCCGTCGCGGCATAATGAGTGGATTCAGGTACGATCATTCTAAGTTAACTAAGTCACACAGAAAAAGAAACACCATAAGATATCTCAAATACACGGAATGCAAACATGGCTGCACATGAACTCAATTACAAAACAGAAAAGGGTCTCAAATTTAGAAAACCAACTAATGCTTGCTTAAGGGGAAAGGTGAGTTGTGGTGCTGCATAAAACCAGAGATTGAAATTAGCACAGATACCTTTCCATAAGCAAATATGTAATAGTCAGGACCTACTCCTTGCTCCATGAAATGGACACAACACCCCATATTCAATGCCTAGGAATATACCTGACTAGTAAGAATCTGAAAACCCATGGATTTATATGTCTCCATAAGAGAATCAAGCATGTGTACAGCGGCATAAACGCAGCAGTGAAAATCCGATAAATCCCATTATCAAAATAAATTACAAAAACAAAACACAATGACAGTGAAATAGAGAGCAATTCTTAAATAATTCATTCAGGGCTTGTGATGCAACGTGGATTTACCACATCTACACCCCGAGCTGAGTGAGACATAAGGCTGGACACTTCGGGCTGATAACATTGGTGACGTTCGGTGAGCAAAGGCAACCCTTTGAAGTCATACTGCATGGTACCCATTCCATGGGTCCCAACTCTCCAGGTTGAAGGGATTCTTCCTTCAGGTAAAACATGCATGGGCAACACAGAATATGGTCCACCATGTGACCGGGAAACCTTTTTAAATGCATCTCAGTTTTCGTCCCCTCGTACTCGGTTTTACCATTCCAGACCCTTTACTAACTCTCTCCCCACTTGGAGAGTCAGTGCCTTTAACCTCCTGTTTGGCACAGTTTGCAATTTCTGCGCAAGATGAACAGGAATAGGGAGAACCAATGAGAGATTAGCTGTAGGTGTCTGCACGAACAAATTTAACACTCATTTCCCACCAGGAAGAGGAATTAGCCAAAGGCTCAGCATGCCGTGCCGGAACCAGATTAGGGCCTGAAGCAATCCTGCGGTTTTGCGGCCAGCTCACAAGAAAGCGAGTTGAAGAAAGGAGCTCAGGGGCACTGTAATTCACAAACCTGCAGAGTTATAAATGACAGCTATCGTCCAAAAATATATTGAAGTAAGGCTGCAAAGAGGACTTGAACGCGGGGCAGAATTCCAGGAATACGATTTCAGGAGGTAGACGGGAAGTCCTCTGAAAGTATAGGAGAAGAGGCAGAACATCGACAATGATGCACTTGGTCAAAAAGGGCACATGCGTTTCTTCCAGGGCCCTTATTAAAGAGGGTAGGAGGCTCCCAGCATGCTTCAGTGGCCAACAGAGGGCCTACGTCGCCAAGGCGACATGAGACATCCAGGCAGGAGTGACCTCACATCAGAGGGCCCACCTCACAGAAGGGTAAGGAACCCAGTCACGATCAGACTCTCACCAGAGTGCCCACATAAGCAAGGGGCTGGGAACCAGGCAGGAGTGTCCTCACACCCGTGGGGCCACATCATCGAAAGTTGAGGTACCCAGCACATGTGGCCTCAAACCAGAGGACCAACATCACCATGGGTCTCGGAGCAAGGCAGGCAGGATTAACCTCAAAACACATGGCCCATTGTATAAAAAAGGTGAGGAAACCAGCAGTTGGAACATCCCAGCAGGCGGCCCAGAGCACCGAGGCTATGGGATCCAGGCAGTGATGAACTCACAACAGAGGGCCCTCATCGTGATACTGTAAGCAACCCAGCCGTTGTAACCTCAGAGCACAATGCCCACATCCCCATGGTGAACGGAACCAAGCAGGAGTGTCATCGCACCAGTGGGCACACATCAGAAAAGGTGGGGAGCCCAGCAGTTAGGGCCGGACGCCAGAGGGACCTCATCACTGAGGAGAGGAGGCTCCCAGCAAGCTCCAACTGCTACCAGAAGGCCGACGTCACCAATGCGGGGTGTGCCAGCCAGGCAGGAGTGACCTCAGAGCAGAGGGCCAACCACACAAAAGTGTGAGGAACCCAAAGAGGATCAGACTCTCACCGGAGGGCCCACATCACCAAGGGAATGGAAACCAGGCAGGAGTGTCCTCACACCAGTGGGGCCACATCACCGAAATGTGACGGACCCAGCACACGTGGACTCAAACTACAGGACACACATCACCAAGGGGCTGGGAGTGAGGCAGGCAAGAGAAGTCTCAAAACAGAGGGCCCATAGAAGGAAAAAGTTGAGGAATCCCGCAGTTGGAACCTCCCCGCAGGTGGCCAGGAGCAGCGAGGCTATGGGGCCCATGCCGGAGTGAACTCACACCAGAGGGCCCTCATCATGAAACTGAACAACGTACCATTGGGACTTCAGAGCAGAAGACCCACATTCACATGGGGTTGGGATCCTGGCAGGAGTGTACTTGCACCACAGGGTGCACATCAGAAAATTTTGGGAGCCCAGGAGTTAGGGTCTGACGCCAGAGGGCCCTCATTACCGAGGGGAGGAGACTCCCAGCAGGCACCAACTCCCAACTGAGGGCCCACGTCGCCAAGTTGACGTGTGCCAGCCAGGCAGGAGTGACCTCACAGCAGAGGGCCTACCTCACAGAAGGGTGAGGAACCCAGCCAGGATAAGACTCTCACCAGAGGGCCCACATCACCAAGGGGATCGGAACAAGGCAGGAGTGTCCTCACACCAGTTTGGCCACATTATAGAAAGGTGAGGAACCCAGCACATGTGGCCTAAACCAGAGGACCCACATTTCAAAGGTGCTCCGAGTGAGGCAGGCAGGAGTAGCCTAACAACACAGGGCCCACAGAATAAAAAATGTGAGGAATCCAGCAGTTTGAACCTCCCAGCAGGTGGCCCAGAGTATGGAGTCTATGGGATCCAGGCCACAGTGAACTCACAGCAGAGGGCCCACATCATGAAACTGTGAGCAACCCAGCCAGTGGGACCTCAGAGCAGAAGGCCCACATCCCCATGGGGATGGGAACCTCGCAGGAGTGTCCTCGCACAACTTAGCACGTATCAGAAAATGTGGGAACCCAGCAGTTATGGCCTGACGCCAGAGGGCCCTCATCACGGAGGAGAGGAGGCTACCAGCAGGTTCCAAATGCCACCAGAGGGCCGACGTCACCAAGGCAATGGGAGCAAGCCAGGCAGGAGTTACCTCACAGCAGAGGGCTCACCTCACAGAAGTGTGAGGAGCCCAAACAGGATCAGACTCTAACCAGAGCGCCCACATCACCAAGGGGATGGAAACCAGGCAGGAGTGTCCTCACACCAGTGGGGCCACATCAGCGAAAGGTGAGGAACACAGCACATGTGGCCTCAAACAAGGGGACACACATCACGAAAGGGCTGGGAGTGAGGCATGCAGGAGGAGACTCACAACAGAGCGCCCATAGAATAAAAACGGTGAGGAACCCCACAGTTGGATGCTCCAAGCAGGTGGCCCAGAGCACCGAGGCTATGGGATCCATGCCGGAGTGAACTCACAGCAGAGGGCCCACATTCTGACACTGTGAGCAACCCAGCCGTTGGGACCTCAGAGCAGAAAGCCCACATCCCCATGGGGATGGGACCCTGGCTGGAGTGTACTCGCACGACAGGGCGCACATCAGAAAATTTTGGGAGCCCATGAGTTAGGGCCTGACGCCAGAGGGCCCTCATTACCAAGGGGAGGAGACTCCCAGCAGGCACCAACTCCCAACTGAGGGCCCACATCGCCAAGGTGACGTGTGCCAGCCAGGCAGGAGTGACCTCACAGCAGAGGGCCCACCTCCCAGAAGTGTGAGGAATCCAGACAGGATCAGACTCTCACCAGAGGGCCCCCATCACCAAGGGGATGGGAACCAGGCAGGAGTGTCCTCACACCAGTGGGGCCACATCAATAAAGGTGAGGAAACCGGTACATGTGGCCTTAAACCAGAGGACCTACATCACAAATGGGCTGGGAGTGAGTCAGGAAGTAGGAGCATGAAAACACAGGACCCAAAGAATAAAAAAGCTAAGGAATCCAGCAGTAGGAACCTCCCAGCAGGCCGCTCAGAGCACAGAGTCTATGGGATCTAGGCCTGGGTGAACTAACACCAGAGAGCCAACATCATGAAACGGTGAACAACACAGGTGTTGGGACCTTAGAGCAGAAGGCCCACATGCCCATGGGGATGGGAACCTCGCAGGAGTGTCCTCGCACCACTTAGCACGTATCAGAAAATGTGGGTACCCAGCAGTTAGGGCCTGAGGCAAGAGGGCCCCCATCACCGAGGGGAGGTTCCCAGCAGGCTCCAACTGCCACAAGAGGGCCGATGTTGCCCAGGTGGGGTGTGCCAGCCAGGCAGGAGTGACCTCACAGCAGAGGGCCCCCCTCACAGAAGGGTGAGGAACCCAGCCAGGATCAGACTCTCACCAGAGGGCCCACATCATCAAGGGGATAGGAACCAGGCAGGAGTGTCCCCACACCAGTGGGGCCACATCATCGAAAGGCGAGGGACCCAGCATACGTGGCCTCAAACCAGAGGACACACATCACCAAGGGGCTGGGAGTGAGGCAGGCAGGAGGAGTCTCAAAACAGAGGGCACATAGAGGAAAAAAGGTGAGGAATCCCGCAGTTGTAACCTCCCAGCAGGTGGCCAGGAGCAGCGAGGCTATGGGATCCAGGCCGGAGAGAACTCACAGCAGAGGGCCCTCATCATGAAACTGAGCAACCCACGGTTGGGACCTCAGAGCAGAAGGCCCACATTCCCATGGGGTTGGGAACCTGGCAGGAGTGTACTCGAACCACAGGGCGCATATCAGAAAATATTGGGAGCCCAGGAGTTAGGGCCTGACGCCAGAGGGCCCTCATTCCCGAGGGGAGGAGACACCCAGCAGGCACCAAATCCCACCAGAGGGCCGACGTCGCCAAGGCGGGGTGTGCCAGCCAGGCAGGAGTGACCTCAGAGAAGAGGGCCCACCTCACAGAAGTGTGAGGAACCCAACCAGGATCAGACTCTCACCGGAGGGCCCACATCACCAAAGGGATGGGAACCAGGCAGGAGTGTCCTCACACCAGTGGGGCCACATCAGCCAAAGGTGAGGAACCCAGCACATGTGGCCTCAAACCAGAGGACACACATCACCAAGGGGCTAGGAGTGAGGCAGGTGTCTGGAGGGGCACATTTAACTCTAATTTCCCACCAGGAAGTGGAATGAACCAAAGTCTCAGAGTGCCCTGCCGGACCCTGATTACGGCCTGAAGCAAACCTGCGGTTCTGTGGCCAGTTTTCAAGGAAACGAGTTAAGAAAGGAAATCACGGGCACTGTAATTCACAAACCTGCAGAGTTATAAATGACAGCTATTGGCAAAAATATATGGAAGTAAATCTGCAAAGAGGACTTGAAAACGAGGCAGAATTGCAGGAATCATATTTCAGGAGGTAGATTGGAATTGCATTTAAAACATGTGAAAAGCGGCAGATCTTTGACAGTGATGCACTTGGACAAAAGTGCGTAAACATTTTTTCCTGAGTATATTAAGGAAAAAACACATATGCCCTTTTTGGCCAACCAAGCACTCGAGAAATGGAAATCCGCACTACAATGAAGTCTCATTTCCCATTCGTCAAAAGGGCCATCTGAAAAAAGTGTAAAAACCAGAAACACAGGACAGGCCATGGAGAACAGGGAGCCTTGTTATGCTGATGGGCGGGATGTAAATTGCCAACAGACACTCTGGAGATGTGTATGGTGTATCCTGAAACATCTGAAAAACAAAGCTACAGACCCTAGGGCACTTCCACTTTTGGCACTATAGCTTAGGAAAATTAAAATCAACAAGACACAGCCAACACAAAATTTAGGGCTGCTGTGTTTACAAGAACCTTGAGTCCAGTACAAATTAAATATCCCAGAAAGAAAAAAATGGATAAAGGAGTTGTGCTACTTACGTACAACGGAATATCACTCAGCAATGAAATCAATGTCATCAGGCCTGTAGCAGCAAATTGAGTGGATTTAAGTATGATGATTCTAAGAGAAATAGGTCACACAGAGAAAGATAATTATCATAAGATATCACTAATAGAGAGAGTGTAAACTTGGCTACACATAAACTGAATTCCAAAACCGAACAGAGTCTCACATTTAGATAAAAACTTATGCTTGCTTAAGGGGAAAGTTGAGTTGGGGTGCTGTATAAAACCAGAGATTGAAATTAGCACACATACCGTTCCATAAGCCAAATATGTAATAGACAAGACCTACTCTTTGCTCAACGAAATAGACTCATCCATGGTGTATCACCTCACACCTGTTAGAATGGGCATCATCAGAAAATCTACAAACAACAAATGCTGGAAAGGGTGTGGAGATAAGGAACCCTCTTCCACTATTGTTGGGAATGTAAATTGATACAGTCACTGTGGAGAACATTATGGAGTTTCTTATAAAACTAAGAATAGAATTACCATATGATACAGCAATCCCACTACTGGGCATATACCCAGACAAAACCATAAATCAAAAAGAGACATTCACCGCAATGTTCATTGCATCACTATTTACAATATCCAGGTAATGGAAGCAACCTAAATGCCCACAGACAGACGAATGCATAAAGATGTGGTACATATATAAAATGGAATATTACTAAGCCATAAAAAGGAATGAAATTGGGTCATTTGTAGAGACGTTGATGGATCTAGAGACTGTCATACAGAGTGAAGTAAGTCAGAAAGAGAAAAACAAATCTTGTCTATTAATGCATATATGTGGAACCTAGAAAAATTGTACAGATGAACCATTTTGCCAGGCAGAAATAGAGCAACAGATGTAGACAACAAACGTATGGACACCAAGGGGGGAAAGCTGTTGGGGGGTGGTGGTGGGAGGAGTTGAGAGATTGGGATTGGCATGTATACATTTATATGTATAAAATAGATAACCAAAAAGAACCTGCTGTATAAAAAAATAAAATAAAATTCAAATTACAAAAAGTAAAACAGAAAAAATATTCTTCCCTTCACATACATGTATTTATATGAATAAATTATTTCCATGCTTATATCTGTAAATACAAAAAAGAGGAATAAAATCTACCTTGAACCAAAAATGAAAAAAAGAAAAAAAAACAGAACCCACCAGTTACACAGAGGAAAACCGTATCAGGGCACTTGCTCCAGTTGTAAACAATTCTGAAGTTGGTCAGTGGTGGGGAATCATCTCCCATTCAGCCAGCAGGCCCCACGCAACAAGCGTCCTCATTGCAAAGCTGGGGGACCGTGCCGAGGCATCTGTGAGTAAACGTGGGCTGAGCCCCAGGCCAGCTGCTGCTGAAATGTTCCCACCCTTCCCAGGTAAAACACCTGAATATGTACAAGGACTTGAAAGCCTAGAGGAAGGGCCATGGAGCCACATGAGTGACAGCATGCCAGCCGACTTGGTGCCTGCAGGCCAGCCAGGATGGTCCTGGCCCTGGGTGCTCTTCTGGAAGTTTTCCATTTCCCTGCCTGAGATACCCCTGCTCTCCCGGCCCCCACTGCTTTCTTCCTCACTCACCTCTGCCCAGGGAGAAATTCCAGCGGCAGGTATGGGTGACACATCCTCTTCTTTAGCAGGTGGCATCTTGGCAACTGCTGCAGAAAGTCCAGCAGAGCCCCACTCACACTGGGCCACCCACAAAGCCGTGGCCTCTCACTCCCTCCCACCAGTCCAGCCCCAAGACTGCTGACAGGGCAGAGAAAATGGCGTCAGGCACAGCTGCAGGGGCTCTTGCTGCCTGGAGCGGTGTTTATATTGATCTGAACCCAGGCACACCTGGGGAGGGCTGGCCGGCACGGTCGGGCTTCCCAGGCCAGCCAATAATCACCCCTCAGGGGCTCACAGTTGCAGAAACTGGAACTTGCTGAATCGGCCAGGTCCAAGGAACAGGTGTGGGCTCCTGAGAGTCAGGATAGACAAGGGGCTGCAGCTCTGGCTTGTTTTCTAATTATATTATCTGGCCCATGAGTGGGAGACAACTTCAAGAAAACCCTCTCCTAATGAGAGGAACCCAGGAGTCAGGGAGAGGAGGGGTGGCTGGTGGGTGGAGACAGAGGCCTGGTGCCCCGGGTGCAGTGGAAGTCTCTGGAAGACCAGGTGGAGGGAGGCCACACAGAGTGATGCCCAGGGTCACAGACCTGTCGGAGCTGCTGTTTGTTAGTTCAAGTCCTGCTCTGAGGTGCTCTGTGTCAGATCTGAGTGACAGGTGAGCTGGGAGTGCTCTGCAATGAGGGCGATATGCACGGTTCCTGTGTTCCCAGCCCTGCCATGGTACCTGCAAGGGTAGCTCTGTATCCTGGGAGGGGCCTGACCACGAGAGCCCCATGGGCTGCAGGGGAACCTGCCCAGGGATCCCCATATCCTGGGAGGGGCCTGAACACGAGAGCCCCATGGGCTGGGGTGGGGGTGGGGTACCTGCCCAGGTGAGCTCCATATCCTGGGATTGGCCTGACCTCGAGAGCCCCATGGGCTGCTGGAGTCCTGGTAAAGGATGTCAGGACAGTCAGTGAAGCCACCGAGGATATACCTCCAGTAGTTCCTAAATCCTACACCCTGCTGGTCATTCTACCAACCACCAGGACATGGTATTCTGTATTAGTCTTCAATGATGCCTTCTTTTGTATTCTATTAGTCCCAGAGTCACAAGAAATTTTGGCTTGTGAGTGGCAGGACTCAACATACAACTAAAACAATACTTCCGGGCCGTGTTGCCCCAAGGGTTCAAAAATTCCCACACCATCTTTGGGGAAAGCTCAGCTAAAGACCTAAAAGTTCTACCTCTGGAAAAGGAAACACTCCTTCAATATGCAGACGACATTCTGATCGCCAGCCCTACTAAGGAGACCTCTGAACTACCAAGCCAATAAAGGATACAAGTTGTCCAAGAAAAAGCTCAAATATCACAGACTACGGTGACCTGCCTGGGCTTCATTCTCACAGAAGGTCGGAGAAGCCCATCCCAGGAAAGGGAAGAAACAATTTGCAGCCTTACCCATTTCTGAAACTAGAAGACAGCTTAGGGGTTCCTGGGGAGGCCAGGGTTTGCTGCTTCTGGATCCCTAACTACAGTCTACTAGCTGGGCCTCTATATGAAACACTGAAAGGAAAAGATGATGATCCTTTTGAATAGAATGCAGAAGAGGCCTTTCAAGAATGGAAAGAGCAGTCAATTCAGACCATTGCCCTGGAACTCCCTAATTTAGCTAAACCCTTTGACCTTTACATTCCTGGTGAACGGTGAATCGCCATTGGAGTATTAGTGCAAAACCTGGGACCACTTGAAATGGAACAATGCAAGAATGCGATCCAGGTAGGATAAACTACGGTCACCAAGGGGCTTGGCCCACCGCCACATCTGACCAAGATACTGGCAGTATCTGAAAACCTGGAAATCAGCAGCCCAAAAGGCCACCTCCCTCCTAAGGGAAAAGGACCCCACGTGGTGATCCTAACACCCAACCATGCCCTGAAGTTGCAGGGTTGGCTCCATGGGCACACTGACCTTGAGTGAGGAGGCCCTCCAACTCCAACCTCCATAGAGATAACCGGGGCAAAGTGGCACCATGACGACTCGTGTGAAGGTGTCTGCACGGGCAAATTTAACGCTCATTTCCCACCAGGAAGAGGAATTAACCAAAGGCTCAGAATGCCGTGCCGGAACCAGATTAGGGCCTGAAGCAATCCTGCGGGTTTGCGGCCAGCTCACAAGAAAGCGAGTTGAAGAAAGGAGCTCAGGGACACTGTAATTCACAAACCTGCAGAGTTATAAATGACAGCTATCACCCAAAAATATATTGAAGGAAGGCTGCGAAGAGGACTTGAAAGCGGGGCAGAATTGCAAGAAAATGATTTCAGGGGGTAGACTGGAATTGCATTTAAAGCATAGGAAAAGAGGCAGAACGTCGACAATGATGCACTTGGCCAAAAAGGGCGTATGCGTTTTTTCCTGAATATATTCAGGAAAAAACGCATACGCCCTTTTTGGCCAACCAAGCAAGCATGTTAAAGAAATCTGCACTACAATGAAGTCTCACTGCCCCGTGGTCAAAAGGGCCATCTGAAAAAAGTGTAAAATCCAGAAAGGCAGCACAGGCCATGGAGAACAGGGAGCCTTGTTATGCTGATGGGCGGGATGTAAATTGCCAACAGCCACTCTGGAGATGTGTATGGTGTTTCCTCAAAAACCTGAAAAACAAAGCAACGGAGCCTACGGCATTACCACTTATTTTCCTATAGCTTAGGGAAATTAAAATCAAAAACACACAGCCACCGCAAAGTTTCTGTTTATGGCTCTGTTTACAAGAACCTCGTCTACGGTACAAGTTAAATATCCCAGAAAGCGAAAAATGGATAAAGAAGTGTGGTACGTACGTACAAAGGAATATCACTCACCAATGAAATCTATGTCATCAGGCTCGTCGCGGCATAATGAGTGGATTCAGGTACGATGATTCTAAGTGAAATAAGTCACACAGAAAATGAAACATCATAAGATATCACTAATACACGGAATGTAAACTTGGCTACACATGAACTGAATTACAAAACAGAACAGGGTCTCAAATTTAGAAAACCAACTTATGCTTGCTTAAGGGGAAAGGTGAGTTGTGGTGCTGCATAAAACCAGAGATAGAAATTAGCACAGATACCTTTCCATAAGCCATATAAGTAATAGTCAACACCTAGCCCTTGCTCAACGAAATGGACTAAACACCCCATATTCAACGCCTAGGATTACACATGACTAGTAAGAACCTTCAAACCCATGGATTTATATGTCTCCGTAAGAGACTCAAGTGTGTGTACAGCGGCATGAATGCAGCAGAGAAAATCCGATAAAACCCATTATCAAAATGAATTACAAAAACAAACACAATGACAGTGAAATAGAGAGCAATTCTTAAATAATTCATTCAGGGCTTGTGATGCAACCTGGATTTACCACATCTACACCCAGAGCTGAGTGAGACATAAGGCTGGACACTTCGGGCTGATAGCATTGGTGAGGTTCGATGAGCAAATGCAGACCCTTTGAAGTCATACTGCATGGTACCCATTCCATGGGTCCCAACTCTCCAGGTTTAAGGGATTCTTCCTTCAGCTAAAACATGCATGGGAAACCCACAGTACAGTGCACTGTGTGATCGGGAAACGTTTTCAAATGCATCTCAGTTTTCGTCCCCTTTTACTCGGGTTCACCATTCCAGACCGTTTACTAACACTCTCCCCACTTGGAGAGTCGGTGCCTTTAACCTCCTGTTTGGCACAGTTTGCAATTTCTGCGCAAGATGTACAGGAATAGGGAGAACCAATGAGAGACTAGCTGTAGGTGTCTGGACGGGCAAATGGAACGCTCATTTCCCACCAGGAAGAGGAATTAACCAAAGGCTCAGCATGCCGTGCCAGAACCAGATTAGGGCCTGAAGCATTCCTGCGGGTTTGCGGCCAGCTCACAAGAAAGCGAGTTGAAGAAAGGAGCTCAGGGGCACTGTAATTCACAAACCTGCAGAGTTATAAATGACAGCTATCGTCCAAAAATATATTGAAGGAAGGCTGCGAAGAGGACTGGAAAGCGGGGCAGAATTGCAGGAAAACCATTTCAGGGGGTAGACTGGAATTGCATTTAAAGCATAGGAAAAGAGGCAGAACGTCGACAATGATGCACTTGGCCAAAAAGGGCGTATGCGTTTTTTCCTGAATATATTCAGGAAAAAACGCATACGCCCTTTTTGGCCAACCAAGCCAGCATGTTAAAGAAATCTGCACTACAAAGAAGTCTCACTGCCCCCCGGTCAAAAGGGCCATCTGAAAAAAGTGTAAAATCCAGAAAGGCAGCACAGGCCATGGAGAACAGGGAGCCTTGTTATGCTGATGGGCGGGATGTAAATTGCCAACAGCCACTCTGGAGATGTGTATGGTGTTTCCTCAAAAACCTGAAAAACAAAGCAACGGAGCCTACAGCATTACCACTTATTTTCCTATAGCTTAGGGAAATTAAAATCAAAAACACACAGCCACCGCAAAGTTTCTGTTTATGGCTCTGTTTACAAGAACCTCGTCTACGGTACAAGTTAAATATCCCAGAAAGCGAAAAATGGATAAAGAAGTGTGGTACGTACGTACAAAGGAATATCACTCACCAATGAAATCTATGTCATCAGGCTCGTCGCGGCATAATGAGTGGATTCAGGTACGATGATTCTAAGTGAAATAAGTCACACAGAAAATGAAACATCATAAGATATCACTAATACACGGAATGTAAACTTGGCTACACATGAACTGAATTACAAAACAGAACAGGGTCTCAAATTTAGAAAACCAACTTATGCTTGCTTAAGGGGAAAGGTGAGTTGTGGTGCTGCATAAAACCAGAGATAGAAATTAGCACAGATACCTTTCCATAAGCCAAATATGTAATAGTCAACACCTAGCCCTTGCTCAACGAAATGGACTAAACACCCCATATTCAACGCCTAGGATTACACATGACTAGTAAGAACCTTCAAACCCATGGATTTATATGTCTCCGTAAGAGACTCAAGTGTGTGTACAGTGGCATGAATGCAGCAGAGAAAATCCGATAAAACCCATTATCAAAATGAATTACAAAAACAAACACAATGACAGTGAAATAGAGAGCAATTCTTAAATAATTCATTCAGGGCTTGTGATGCAACCTGGATTTACCACATCTACACCCAGAGCTGAGTGAGACATAAGGCTGGACACTTCGGGCTGATAGCATTGGTGAGGTTCGATGAGCAAATGCAGACCCTTTGAAGTCATACTGCATGGTACCCATTCCATGGGTCCCAACTCTCCAGGTTTAAGGGATTCTTCCTTCAGCTAAAACATGCATGGGAAACCCACAGTACAGTGCACTGTGTGACCGGGAAACGTTTTCAAATGCATCTCAGTTTTCGTCCCCTTTTACTCGGGTTCACCATTCCAGACCGTTTACTAACACTCTCCCCACTTGGAGAGTCAGTGCCTTTAACCTCCTGTTTGGCACAGTTTGCAATTTCTGCGCAAGATGTACAGGAATAGGGAGAACCAATGAGAGACTAGCTGTAGGTGTCTGGACGGGCAAATGGAACGCTCATTTCCCACCAGGAAGAGGAATTAACCAAAGGCTCAGCATGCCGTGCCGGAACCAGATTAGGGCCTGAAGCATTCCTGCGGGTTTGCGGCCAGCTCACAAGAAAGCGAGTTGAAGAAAGGAGCTCAGGGGCACTGTAATTCACAAACCTGCAGAGTTATAAATGACAGCTATCGTCCAAAAATATATTGAAGGATGGCTGCGAAGAGGACTGGAAAGCGGGGCAGAATTGCAGGAAAACGATTTCAGGGGGTAGACTGGAATTGCATTTAAAGCATAGGAAAAGAGGCAGAAGGTCGACAATGATGCACTTGGCCAAAAAGGGCGTATGCGTTTTTTCCTGAATATATTCAGGAAAAAACGCATACGCCCTTTTTGGCCAACCAAGCCAGCATGTTAAAGAAATCTGCACTACAAAGAAGTCTCACTGCCCCCAGGTCAAAAGGGCCATCTGAAAAAAGTGTAAAATCCAGAAAGACAGCACAGGCCATGGAGAACAGGGAGCCTTGTTATGCTGATGGGCGGGATGTAAATTGCCAACAGCCACTCTGGAGAAGTGTATGGTGTTTCCTGAAACACCTAAGAAACAAAGCAACGGAGACTACGGCACTTCCACTTATGGTCTTATAGATCACGGAAATTAAAATCAAAAACAGACAGCCACCCCAAAGTTTCAGACGGCTCTGTTTACAGGAATCTCATCTACGGTACAAGTTAAATATCCCAGAATGTGAAAAATGGATAAAGAAGTTGTGGTACACACATTCAATGGAATATCACTCAGCAATGAAATCTATGTCATCAGGCCCATCGTGGCATAATGAGTGGATTCAGGTACGATGATTCTAAGTGAAATAAGTCACACAGAAAATGAAACATCATAAGATATCACTAATACACGGAATGTAAACTTGGCTACACATGAACTGAATTACAAAACAGAACAGGGTCTCAAATTTAGAAAACCACCTTATGCTTGCTTAAGGGGAAAAGTGAGTTGGGGTGCTGCATAAAACCAGAGATAGAAATTAGCACAGATACCTTTCCATAAGCCAAATATGTAATAGTCAAGACCTAGCCCTTGCTCAACGAAATGGACTAAACACCCCATATTCAACGCCTAGGAATACACCTGACTAGTAAGTATCTTCAAACCCATGGATTTATATGTCTCCATAAGAGACTCAAGTGTGTGTACAGCGGCATGAATGCAGCAGAGAAAATCCGATAAATCCCATTATCAAAATGAATTACAAAAACAAACACAATGACAGTGAAATAGAGAGCAATTCTTAAATAATTCATTCAGGGCTTGTGATGCAACCTGGATTTACCACATCTACAACCAGAGCTGAGTGAGACATAAGGCTGTACACTTCGGCCTGATAGCATTGGTGAGGTTCGTTGAGAAAATGCAGGCCCTTTGAAGTCATACTGCATGGTACCCATTCCATGGGTCCCAACTCTCCAGGTTTAAGGGATTCTTCCTTCAGCTAAAGCATGCATGGGAAACCCACAGTATGGTGCACCGTGTGACCGGGAAACCTTTTCAAATGCATCTCAGTTTTCGTCCCCTTTTACTCGGGTTCACGATTGAAGACCCTTTACTAATACTCTCCCCACTAAGAGAGTCAGTGCCTTTAACCTCCTGTTTGGCACAGTTTGCAATTTCTGCGCAAGATGAACAAGAATAGGGAGAACCAATGAGAGACTAGCTCTAGGTGTCTGCACGTTCAAATATAACACTCATTTCCCACCAGGAAGAGGAATTTACCAAAGGATCAGCATGCTGTGCCGGAACCAGATTAGGGCATGAAGCAATCCTGTGGGTTTGCGGCCAGCT
Source organism: Delphinapterus leucas (assembly GCF_059928025.1). Taxonomy (NCBI): domain Eukaryota; kingdom Metazoa; phylum Chordata; class Mammalia; order Artiodactyla; family Monodontidae; genus Delphinapterus; species Delphinapterus leucas. Next base: position 1,345,749 of record NW_028322267.1, read on the forward strand.
CACAAGAAAGCGAGTAGTAGAAAGGAGCTCAGGCGCACTGTCATTCACAAACCTGCAGAGTTATAAATGTCAGCTATTGTCCAAAAATGTATTGAAGTAAGGCTGCGTAGAGGACTTGAAAGCTGGGCAGGATTGCAGGAAAACGAGTTCAGGGGCAGACTGGAATTGCATTTAAAGCATAAGGAAAGAGACAGAAAGTTGACAATGATGCACTTGGTCAAAAAGGGCGTATGCGTTTTTTCCTGAATATATTCAAGAAAAAACACATACGCCCTTTTTGGCCAAACAAGCAAGCCTGTAAAGAAATCTGCATTACAATGAAGTCTCACTGCCCCCCTGTCAAAAGGGACATCTGAAAAAAGTGAAAAATCCAGAAAGGCAGGACAGGCCATGGAGAACAGGGAGCCTTGTTATGCTGATGGGCGGGATGTAACTTGCCAACAGCCACTCTGGAGAAGTGTATGGTGTTTCCTCAAACACCTAAAAAACTAAGCAATGGAGCCTACGGCACTTCAACTTATGGTCCTATAGCTTAGGGAAATTAAAATCAAAAAGACACAGCCACCCATAAATTTTGGACGGCTCTGCTTACAAGAACCTCATTTACGGTACAAGTGAAATATCCCAGAAAGCAAAAAATGGATAAAGAAGTTGTTGTACGTACGTACAATGGAATATCACTCAGCAATGAAATCTATGTCATGAGGCCCGTCGCGGCATAATGAGTGGATTCAGGTACGATCATTCTAAGTTAACTAAGTCACACAGAAAAAGAAACACCATAAGATATCTCAAATACACGGAATGCAAACATGGCTGCACATGAACTCAATTACAAAACAGAAAAGGGTCTCAAATTTAGAAAACCAACTTATGCTTGCTTAAGGGGAAAGGTGAGTTGTGGTGCTGCATAAAACCAGAGATTGAAATTAGCACAGATACCTTTCCATAAGCAAATATGTAATAGTCAGGACCTACTCCTTGCTCCACGAAATGGACTCAACACCCCATATTCAATGCCTAGGAATATACCTGACTAGTAAGTATCTAAAAACCCATGGATTTATATGTCTCCATAAGAGAATCAAGCATGTGTACAGCGGCATAAACGCAGCAGTGAAAATCCGATAAATCCCATTATCAAAATAAATTACAAAAACAGAACACAATGACAGTGAAATAGAGAGCAATTCTTAAATAATTCATTCAGGGCTTGTGATGCAACGTGGAGTTACCACATCTACACCCCGAGCTGAGTGAGACATAAGGCTGGACACTTCGGGCTGATAGCATTGGTGACGTTCGGTGAGCAAAGGCAACCCTTTGAAGTCATACTGCATGGTACCCATTCCATGGGTCCCAACTCTCCAGGTTGAAGGGATTCTTCCTTCAGGTAAAACATGCATGGGCAACCCAGAATATGGTCCACCGTGTGACCGGGAAACCTTTTTAAATGCGTCTCAGTTTTCGTCCCCTCGTACTCGGTTTTACCATTCCAGACGCTTTACTAACACTCTCCCCACTTGGAGAGTCAGTGCCTTTAACCTCCTGTTTGGCACAGTTTGGAATTTCTGCGCAAGATGAACAGGAATAGGGAGAACCAATGAGAGATTAGCTGTAGGTGTCTGCACGAACAAATTTAACGCTCATTTCCCACCAGGAAGAGGAATTAGCCAAAGGCTCAGCATGCCGTGTCGGAACCAGATAAGGGCCTGAAGCAATCCTGCGGTTTTGCGGCCAGCTCACAAGAAAGCGAGTTGAAGAAAGGAGCTCAGGGGCACTGTAATTCACAAACCTGCAGAGTTATAAATGACAGCTATCGTCCAAAAATATATTGAAGTAAGGCTGCAAAGAGGACTTGAACGCGGGGCAGAATTCCAGGAATACGATTTCAGGAGGTAGACGGGAAGTCCTCTGAAAGTATAGGAGAAGAGGCAGAACCTCGACAATGATGCACTTGGTCAAAAAGGGCATATGCGTTTCTTCCAGGGCCCTTATTAAAGAGGGTAGGAGGCTCCCAGCATGCTTCAGTGGCCAACAGAGGGCCTACGTCGCCAAGGCGACATGAGCCATCCAGGCAGGAGTGACCTCACATCAGAGGGCCCACCTCACAGAAGGGTAAGGAACCCAGTCAAGATCAGACTCTCACCAGAGTGCCCACATAAGCAAGGGGCTGGGAACCAGGCAGGAGTGTCCTCACACCCGTGGGGCCACATCATCGAAAGTTGAGGTACCCAGCACATGTGGCCTCAAACCAGAGGACCCACATCACCATGGGTCTCGGAGCGAGGCAGGCAGGATCAACCTCAAAACACATGGCCCATTGTATAAAAAAGGTGAGGAATCCAGCAGTTGGAACATCCCAGCAGGCGGCCCAGAGCACCGAGGCTATGGGATCCAGGCAGTGATGAACTCACAACAGAGGGCCCTCATCGTGATACTGTAAGCAACCCAGCCGCTGTAACTTCAGAGCACAAGGCCCGCATCCCCATGGGGAAGGGAACCAAGCAGGAGTGTCATCGCACCAGTGGGCACACATCAGAAAAGGTGGGGAGCCCAGCAGTTAGGGCCGGACGCCAGAGGGCCCTCATCACTGAGGAGAGGAGGCTCCCAGCAAGCTCCAACTGCTACCAGAAGGCCGACGTCGCCAATGCAGGGTGTGCCAGCCAGGCAGGAGTGACCTCAGAGCAGAGGGCCAACCACAAAAAAGTGTGAGGAACCCAAAGAGGATCAGACTCTCACCGGAGGGCCCACATCACCAAGGGAATGGAAACCAGGCAGGAGTGTTCTCACACCAGTGTGGTCACATCACCGAAATGTGACGGACCCAGCACACGTGGCCTCAAACTACAGGACACACATCACCAAGGGGCTGGGAGTGCGGCAGGCAGGAGGAGCCTCCAAACAGAGGGCCCATAGCGTAAAAAAGGTGAGGAATCCCGCAGTTGGAACCTCCCAGAAGGTGGCCAGGAGCAGCGAGGCTATGGGATCCAGGCCTGACTGAACTCAAAACAGAGGGCCCTCATTATGAAACTGTGAGCAACCCAGCCGTTGGGACCTTAGAGCAGAAGGCCCACATTCCCATGGGGTTGGGATCCTGGCAGGAGTGTACTCGCACCACAGGGCGCACATCAGAAACTTTTGGGAGCCCAGGAGTTAGGGTCTGACGCCAGAGGGCCCTCATTACCGAGGGGAGGAGACTCCCAGCAGGCACCAACTCCCAACTGAGGGCCCACGTCGCCACGTTGACGTGTGCCAGCCAGGCAGGAGTGACCTCACAGCAGAGGGCCTACCTCACAGAAGGGTGAGGAACCCAGCCAGGATAAGACTCTCACCAGAGGGCCCACATCACCAAGGGGATCGGAACAAGGCAGGAGTGTCCTCACACCAGTGTGGCCACATTATAGAAAGGTGAGGAACCCAGCACATGTGGCCTAAACCAGAGGACCCACATTTCCAAGGTGCTCCGAGTGAGGCAGGCAGGAGTAGCCTAACAACACAGGGCCCACAGAATAAAAAATGTGAGGAATCCAGCAGTTTGAACCTCCCAGCAGGTGGCCCAGAGCATGGAGTCTATGGGATCCAGGCCACAGTGAACTCACAGCAGAGGGCCCACATCATGAAACTGTGAGCAACCCAGCCAGTGGGACCTCAGAGCAGAAGGCCCACATCCCCATGGGGATGGGAACCTCGCAGGAGTGTCCTCGCACAACTTAGCACGTATCAGAAAATGTGGGAACCCAGCAGTTATGGCCTGGCGCCAGAGGGCCCTCATCACGGAGGAGAGGAGGCTACCAGCAGGCACCAAATGCCACCAGAGGGCCGACGTCACCAAGGCAATGGGAGCAAGCCAGGCAGGAGTTACCTCACAGCAGAGGGCCCACCTCACAGAAGTGTGAGGAATCCAGACAGGATCAGACTCTGACCAGAGGGCCCACATCACCAAGGGGATGGGAACCAGGCAGGAGTGTCCTCTCACCAGTGGGGCCACATCAATAAAGGTGAAGAAACTGGTACATGTGGCCTTAAACAAGAGGACCTACATCACAAATGGGCTGGGAGTGAGTCAGGAAATAGGAGCATGAAAACACAGGACACAAAGAATAAAATAGGTAAGGAATCCAGCAGTAGGAACCTCCCAGCAGGCCGCTCAGAGCACAGAGGCTATGGGATCTAGGCCTGGGTGAACTAACACTAGAGAGCCAACATCATGAAACGGTGAACAACACAGGTGTTGGGACCTTAGAGCAGAAGGCCCACATGCCCATGGGGATGGGAACCTCGCAGGAGTGTCCTCGCACCACTTAGCACGTATCAGAAAATGTGGGTACCCAGCAGTTAGGGCCTGAGGCAAGAGGGCCCCCATCACCGAGGGGAGGTTCCCAGCAGGCTCCAACTGCCACAAGAGGGCCAATGTTGCCCAGGTGGGGTGTGCCAGCCAGGCAGGAGTGACCTCACAGCAGAGGGCCCCCCTCACAGAAGGGTGAGGAACCCAGCCAGGATCAGACTCTCACCAGAGGGCCCACATCATCAAGGGGATAGGAACCAGGCAGGAGTGTCCTCACACCAGTGGGGCCACATCATCGAAAGGCGAGGGACCCAGCATACGTGGCCTCAAACCAGAGGACACACATCACCAAGGGGCTGGGAGTGAGGCAGGCAGGAGGAGTCTCAAAACAGAGGGCCCATAGAAGAAAAAAGGTGAGGAATCCCGCAGTTGTAACCTCCCAGCAGGTGGCCAGGAGCAGCGAGGCTATGGGATCCAGGCCGGAGAGAACTCACAGCAGAGGGCCCTCATCATGAAACTGAGCAACCCAAGGTTGGGACCACAGAGCAGAAGGCCCACATTCCCATGGGGTTGGGAACCTGGCAGGAGTGTACTCGAACCACAGGGCGCATATCAGAAAATATTGGGAGCCCAGGAGTTAGGGCCTGACGCCAGAGGGCCCTCATTACCGAGGGGAGGAGACACCCAGCAGGCACCAAATCCCACCAGAGAGCCGACGTCGCCAAGGCGGGGTGTGCCAGCCAGGCAGGATTGACCTCAGAGAAGAGGGCCCACCTCACAGAAGTGTGAGGAACCCAACCAGGATCAGACTCTCACCGGAGGGCCCACATCACCAAGGGGATTGGAACCAGGCAGGGGTGTCCTCACACCAGTGGGGCCACATCAGCCAAAGGTGAGGAACCCAGCACATGTGGCCTCAAACCAGAGGACACACATCACCAAGGGGCTAGGAGTGAGGCAGGTGTCTGGAGGGGCACATTTAACTCTAATTTCCCACCAGGAATTGGAATGAACCAAAGTCTCAGAGTGCCGTGCCGGACCCTGATTACGGCCTGAAGCAAACCTGCGGTTCTGTGGCCAGTTTTCAAGGAAACGAGTTAAGAAAGGAAATCACGGGCACTGTAATTCACAAACCTGCAGTGTTATAAATGACAGTTATTGGCAAAATTATATGGAAGTAAGTCTGCAAAGAGGCCTTGAAAACGAGGCAGAATTGCAGGAATCATATTTCAGTAGGTAGATTGGAATTGCATTTAAAGCTTGTGAAAAGCGGCAGATCTTTGACAGTGATGAACTTGGACAAGAGTGCGTAAACATTTTTTCCTGAATATATTCAGGAAAAAACACATATGCCCTTTTTGGCCAACCAAGCACTCGAGAAATGGAAATCCGCACTACAATGAAGTCTCATTTCCCATTCGTCAAAAGGGCCATCTGAAAAAAGTGTAAAAACCAGAAACACAGGACAGGCCATGGAGAACAGGGAGCCTTGTTATGCTGATGGGCGGGATGTAAATTGCCAACAGACACTCTGGAGATGTTTATGGTGTATCCTGAAACATCTGAAAAACAAAGCTACAGACCCTAGGGCACTTCCACTTTTGGCCCTATAGCTTAGGAAAATTAAAATCAACAAGACACAGCCAACACCAAATTTAGGGCTGCTGTGTTTACAAGAACCTTGAGTCCAGTACAAATTAAATATCCCAGAAAGAAAAAAATGGATAAAGGAGTTGTGCTACTTACGTACAACGGAATATCACTCAGCAATGAAATCAATGTCATCAAGCCTGTAGCAGCAAATTGAGTGGATTTAAGTATGATGATTCTAAGAGAAATAGGTCACACAGAGAAAGAGAATTATCATAAGATATCACTAATAGAGAGAGTGTAAACTTGGCTACACATAAACTGAATTCCAAAACCGAACAGAGTCTCACATTTAGATAAAAACTTATGCTTGCTTAAGGGGAAAGTTGAGTTGGGGTGCTGTATAAAACCAGAGATTGAAATTAGCACACATACCGTTCCATAAGCCAAATATGTAATAGACAAGACCTACTCTTTGCTCAACGAAATAGACTCATCCATGGTGTATCACCTCACACCTGTTAGAATGGGCATCATCAGAAAATCTACAAACAACAAATGCTGGAAAGGGTGTGGAGATAAGGAACCCTCTTCCACTATTGTTGGGAATGTAAATTGATACAGTCACTGTGGAGAACATTATGGAGTTTCTTATAAAACTAAGAATAGAATTACCATATGATACAGCAATCCCACTACTGGGCATATACCCAGACAAAACCATAAATCAAAACGAGATATTCACCGCAATGTTCATTGCATCACTATTTACAATATCCAGGTAATGGAAGCAACCTAAATGCCCACAGACAGACGAATGCATAAAGATGTGGTACATATATAAAATGGAATATTACTAAGCCATAAAAAGGAATGAAATTGGGTCATTTGTAGAGACGTTGATGGATCTAGAGACTGTCATACAGAGTGAAGTAAGTCAGAAAGAGAAAAACAAATCTTGTCTATTAATGCATATATGTGGAACCTAGAAAAATTGTACAGATGAACCGTTTTGCCAGGCAGAAATAGAGCAACAGATGTAGACAACAAACGTATGGACACCAAGGGGGGAAAGCATTTGGGGGGTGGTGGTGGGAGGAGTTGAGAGATTGGGATTGGCATATATACATTTATATGTATAAAATAGATAACCAAAAAGAACCTGCTGTATAAAAAAATAAAATAAAATTCAAATTACAAAAAGTAAAACAGAAAAAATATTCTTCCCTTCACATACATGTATTTATATGAATAAATTATTTCCATGCTTATATCTGTAAATACAAAAAAGAGGAATAAAATCTACCTTGAACCAAAAACGAAAAAAAGAAAAAAACACAGAACCCACCAGTTACACAGAGGAAAACCGTATCAGGGCACTTGCTCCAGTTGTAAACAATTCTGAAGTTGGTCAGTGGTGGGGAATCATCTCCCATTCAGCCAGCAGGCCCCACGCAACAAGCGTCCTCATTGCAAAGCTGGGGGACCGTGCCGAGGCATCTGTGAGTAAACGTGGGCTGAGCCCCAGGCCAGCTGCTGCTGAAATGTTCCCACCCTTCCCAGGTAAAACACCTGAATATGTACAAGGACTTGAAAGCCTAGAGGAAGGGCCATGGAGCCACATGAGTGACAGCATGCCAGCCGACTTGGTGCCTGCAGGCCAGCCAGGATGGTCCTGGCCCTGGGTGCTCTTCTGGAAGCTTTCCATTTCCCTGCCTGAGATACCCCTGCTGTCCCGGCCCCCACTGCTTTCTTCCTCACTCACCTCTGTCCAGGGAGAAATTCCAGCGGCAGGTATGGGTGACACATCCTCTTCTTTAGCAGGTGGCATCTTGGCAACTGCTGCAGAAAGTCCAGCAGAGCCCCACTCACACTGGGCCACCCACAAAGCCGTGGCCTCTCACTCCCTCCCACCAGTCCAGCCCCAAGACTGCTGACAGGGCAGAGAAAATGGCGTCAGGCACAGCTGCAGGGGCTCTTGCTGCCTGGAGCGGTGTTTATATTGATCTGAACCCAGGCACACCTGGGGAGGGCTGGCCGGCACGGTCGGGCTTCCCAGGCCAGCCAATAATCACCCCTCAGGGGCTCACAGTTGCAGAAACTGGAACTTGCTGAATCGGCCAGGTCCAAGGAACAGGTGTGGGCTCCTGAGAGTCAGGATAGACAAGGGGCTGCAGCTCTGGCTTGTTTTCTAATTATATTATCTGGCCCATGAGTGGGAGACAACTTCAAGAAAACCCTCTCCTAATGAGAGGAACCCAGGAGTCAGGGAGAGGAGGGGTGGCTGGTGGGTGGAGACAGAGGCCTGGTGCCCCGGGTGCAGTGGAAGTCTCTGGAAGACCAGGTGGAGGGAGGCCACACAGAGTGATGCCCAGGGTCACAGACCTGTCGGAGCTGCTGTTTGTTAGTTCAAGTCCTGCTCTGAGGTGCTCTGTGTCAGATCTGAGTGACAGGTGAGCTGGGAGTGCTCTGCAATGAGGGCGATATGCACGGTTCCTGTGTTCCCAGCCCTGCCATGGTACCTGCAAGGGTAGCTCTGTATCCTGGGAGGGGCCTGACCACGAGAGCCCCATGGGCTGCAGGGGAACCTGCCCAGGGAACCCCATATCCTGGGAGGGGCCTGAACACGAGAGCCCCATGGGCTGGGGTGGGGGTGGGGTACCTGCCCAGGTGAGCTCCATATCCTGGGATTGGCCTGACCTCGAGAACCCCATGGGCTGCTGGAGTCCTGATAAAGGATGTCAGGACAGTCAGTGAAGCCACCGAGGATATACCTCCAGTAGTTCCTAAATCCTACACCCTGCTGGTCATTCTACCAACCACCAGGACATGGTATTCTGTATTAGTCTTCAATGATGCCTTCTTTTGTATTCTATTAGTCCCAGAGTCACAAGAAATTTTGGCTTGTGAGTGGCAGGACTCAACATACAACTAAAACAATACTTCCGGGCCATGTTGCCCCAAGGGTTCAAAAATTCCCACACCATCTTTGGGGAAAGCTCAGCTAAAGAACTAAAAGTTCTACCTCTGGAAAAGGAAACACTCCTTCAATATGCAGACGACATTCTGATCGCCAGCCCTACTAAGGAGACCTCTGAACTACGAAGCCAATAAAGGATACAAGTTGTCCAAGAAAAAGCTCAAATATCACAGACTACGGTGACCTGCCTGGGCTTCATTCTCACAGAAGGTCGGAGAAGCCCATCCCAGGAAAGGGAAGAAACAATTTACAGCCTTACCCATTTCTGAACCTAGAAGACAGCTTAGGGGTTCCTGGGGAGGCCAGGGTTTGCTGCTTCTGGATCCCTAACTACAGTCTACTAGCTGGGCCTCTATATGAAACACTGAAAGGAAAAGATGATGATCCTTTTGAATAGAATGCAGAAGTGGCCTTTCAAGAATGGAAAGAGCAGTCAATTCAGACCCTTGCCCTGGAACTCCCTAATTTAGCTAAACCCTTTGACCTTTACATTCCTGGTGAACGGTGAATCGCCATTGGAGTATTAGTGCAAAACCTGGGACCACTTGAAATGGAACAATGCAAGAATGCGATCCAGGTAGGATAAACTACGGTCACCAAGGGGCTTGGCCCACCGCCACATCTGGCCAAGATACTGGCAGTATCTGAAAACCTGGAAATCAGCAGCCCAAAAGGCCACCTCCCTCCGAAGGGAAAAGGACCCCACGTGGTGATCCTAACACCCAACCATGCCCTGAAGTTGCAGGGTTGGCTCCATGGGCACACTGACCTTGAGCGAGGAGGCCCTCCAACTCCAACCTCCATAGAGATAACCGGGGCAAAGTGGCACCATGAAGACTCGTGTGAAGGTGTCTGCACGGGCAAATTTAACGCTCATTTCCCACCAGGAAGAGGAATTAACCAAAGGCTCAGCATGCCGTGCCGGAACCAGATTAGGGCCTGAAGCAATCCTGCGGGTTTGCGGCCAGCTCACAAGAAAGCGAGTTGAAGAAAGGAGCTCAGGGACACTGTAATTCACAAACCTGCAGAGTTATAAATGACAGCTATCACCCAAAAATATATTGAAGGAAGGCTGCGAAGAGGACTTGAAAGCGGGGCAGAATTGCAAGAAAACGATTTCAGGGGGTAGACTGGAATTGCATTTAAAGCATAGGAAAAGAGGCAGAACGTCGACAATGATGCACTTGGCCAAAAAGGGCGTATGCGTTTTTTCCTGAATATATTCAGGAAAAAACGCATACGCCCTTTTTGGCCAACCAAGCAAGCATGTTAAAGAAATCTGCACTACAATGAAGTCTCACTGCCCCGTGGTCAAAAGGGCCATCTGAAAAAAGTGTAAAATCCAGAAAGGCAGCACAGGCCATGGAGAACAGGGAGCCTTGTTATGCTGATGGGCGGGATGTAAATTGCCAACAGCCACTCTGGAGATGTGTATGGTGTTTCCTCAAAAGCCTAAAAAACAAAGCAACGGAGCCTACGGCATTACCACTTTTTTTCCTATAGCTTAGGGAAATTAAAATCAAAAACACACAGCCACCGCAAAGTTTCTGTTTACGGCTCTGTTTACAAGAACCTCGTCTACGGTACAAGTTAAATATCCCAGAAAGCGAAAAATGGATAAAGAAGTGTGGTACGTACGTACAAAGGAATATCACTCACCAATGAAATCTATGTCATCAGGCCCGTCGCGGCATAATGAGTGGATTCAGGTACGATGATTCTAAGTGAAATAAGTCACACAGAAAATGAAATATCATAAGATATCACTAATACACAGAATGTAAACTTGGCTACACATGAACTGAATTACAAAACAGAACAGGGTCTCAAATTTAGAAAACCAACTTATGCTTGCTTAAGGGGAAAGGTGAGTTGTGGTGCTGCATAAAACCAGAGATACAAATTAGCACAGATACCTTTCCATAAGCCAAATATGTAATAGTCAAGACCTAGCCCTTGCTCAACGAAATGGACTAAACACCCCATATTCAACGCCTAGGATTACACATGACTAGTAAGAACCTTCAAACCCATGGATTTATATGTCTCCGTAAGAGACTCAAGTGTGTGTACAGCGGCATGAATGCAGCAGAGAAAATCCGATAAAACCCATTATCAAAATGAATTACAAAAACAAACACAATGACAGTGAAATAGAGAGCAATTGTTAAATAATTCACTCAGGGCTTGTGATGCAACCTGGAATTACCACATCTACAACCAGAGCTGAGTGAGACATAAGGCTGTACACTTCGGCCTGATAGCATTGGTGAGGTTCGTTGAGAAAATGCAGGCCCTTTGAAGTCATAGTGCATGGTACCCATTCCATGGGTCCCAACTCTCCAGGTTTAAGGGATTCTTCCTTCAGCTAAAACATGCATGGGAAACCCACAGTATGGTGCACCGCGTGACCGGGAAACCTTTTCAAATGCATCTCAGTTTTCGTCCCCTTTTACTCGGGTTCACGATTGAAGACCATTTATTAATACTCTCCCCACTTAGAGAGTCAGTGCCTTTAACCTCCTGTTTGGCACAGTTTGCAATTTCTGCGCAAGATGAACAAGAATAGGGAGAACCAATGAGAGACTAGCTCTAGGTGTCTGCACGTTCAAATATAACACTCATTTCCCACCAGGAAGAGGAATTTACCAAAGGATCAGCATGCTGTGCCGGAACCAGATTAGGGCATGAAGAAATGCTGCGGGTTTGCGGCCAGCTCACAAGAAAGCGAGTAGAAGAAAGGAGCTCAGGCGCACTGTCATTCACAAACCTGCAGAGTTATAAATGTCAGCTATTGTCCAAAAATGTATTGAAGTAAGGCTGCGTAGAGGACTTGAAAGCGGGGCAGAATTGCAGGAAAACGAGTTCAGGGGCAGACTGGAATTGCATTTAAAGCATAAGGAAAGAGACAGAAAGTCGACAATGATGCACTTGGTCAAAAAGGGCGTATGCGTTTTTTCCTGAATATATTCAAGAAAAAACACATACGCCCTTTTTGGCCAAACAAGCAAGCCTGTAAAGAAATCTGCATTACAATGAAGTCTCACTGCCCCCCTGTCAAAAGGGACATCTGAAAAAAGTGAAAAATCCAGAAAGGCAGGACAGGCCATGGAGAACAGGGAGCCTTGTTATGCTGATGGGCGGGATGTAACTTGCCAACAGCCACTCTGGAGAAGTGTATGGTGTTTCCTCAAACACCTAAAAAACTAAGCAACGGAGCCTACGGCACTTCAACTTATGGTTCTATAGCTTAGGGAAATTAAAATCAAAAAGACACAGCCACCCATAAATTTTGGACGGCTCTGCTTACAAGAACCTCATTTACGGTACAAGTGAAATATCCCAGAAAGCAAAAAATGGATAAAGAAGTTGTTGTACGTACGTACAATGGAATATCACTCAGCAATGAAATCTATGTCATGACGCCCGTCGCGGCATAATGAGTGGATTCAGGTACGATCATTCTAAGTTAACTAAGTCACACAGAAAAAGAAACACCATAAGATATCTCAAATACACGGAATGCAAACATGGCTGCACATGAACTCAATTACACAACAGAAAAGGGTCTCAAATTTAGAAAACCAACTTATGCTTGCTTAAGGGGAAAGGTGAGTTGTGGTGCTGCATAAAACCAGAGATTGAAATTAGCACAGATACCTTTCCATAAGCAAATATGTAATAGTCAGGACCTACTCCTTGCTCCACGAAATGGACTCAACACCCCATATTCAATGCCTAGGAATATACCTGACTAGTAAGAATCTGAAAACCCATGGATTTATATGTCTCCATAAGAGAATCAAGCATGTGTACAGCGGCATAAACGCAGCAGTGAAAATCCGATAAATCCCATTATCAAAATAAATTACAAAAACAAAACACAATGACAGTGAAATAGAGAGCAATTCTTAAATAATTCATTCAGGGCTTGTGATGCAACGTGGATTTACCACATCTACACCCCGAGCTGAGTGAGACATAAGGCTGGACACTTCGGGCTGATAGCATTGGTGACGTTCGGTGAGCAAAGGCAACCCTTTGAAGTCATACTGCGTGGTACCCATTCCATGGGTCCCAACTCTCCAGGTTTAAGGGATTCTTCCTTCAGGTAAAACATTCATGGGCAACCCAGAATATGGTCCACCGTGTGACCGGGAAAACTTTTTAAATGCGTCTCAGTTTTTGTCCCCTCGTACTCGGTTTTACCATTCCAGACGCTTTACTAACACTCTCCCCACTTGGAGAGTCAGTGCCTTTAACCTCCTGTTTGGCACAGTTTGGAATTTCTGCGCAAGATGAACAGGAATAGGGAGAACCAATGAGAGATTAGCTGTAGGTGTCTGCACGAACAAATTTAACGCTCATTTCCCACCAGGAAGAGGAATTAGCCAAAGGCTCAGCATGCCGTGTCGGAACCAGATTAGGGCCTGAAGCAATCCTCTGGTTTTGCGGCCAGCTCACAAGAAAGCGAGTTGAAGAAAGGAGCTCAGGGGCACTGTAATTCACAAACCTGCAGAGTTATAAATGACAGCTATCGTCCAAAAATATATTGAAGTAAGGCTGCAAAGAGGACTTGAACGCGGGGCAGAATTCCAGGAATACGATTTCAGGAGGTAGACGGGAAGTCCTCTGAAAGTATAGGAGAAGAGGCAGAACCTCGACAATGATGCACTTGGTCAAAAAGGGCATATGCGTTTCTTCCAGGGCCCTTATTAAAGAGGGTAGGAGGCTCCCAGCATGCTTCAGTGGCCAACAGAGGGCCTATGTCGCCAAGGCGACATGAGCCATCCAGGCAGGAGTGACCTCACATCAGAGGGCCCACCTCACAGAAGGGTAAGGAACCCAGTCAAGATCAGACTCTCACCAGAGTGCCCACATAAGCAAGGGGCTGGGAACCAGGCAGGAGTGTCCTCACACCCGTGGGGCCACATCATCGAAAGTTGAGGTACCCAGCACATGTGGCCTCAAACCAGAGGACCCACATCACCATGGGTCTCGGAGCGAGGCAGGCAGGATTAACCTCAAAACACATGGCCCATTGTATAAAAAAGGTGAGGAATCCAGCAGTTGGAACATCCCAGCAGGCGGCCCAGAGCACCGAGGCTATGGGATCCAGGCAGTGATGAACTCACAACAGAGGGCCCTCATCGTGATACTGTAAGCAACCCAGCCGCTGTAACCTCAGAGCACAAGGCCCACATCCCCATGGGGAAGGGAACCAAGCAGGAGTGTCATCGCACCAGTGGGCACACATCAGAAAAGGTGGGGAGCCCAGCAGTTAGGGCCGGACGCCAGAGGGCCCTCATCACTGAGGAGAGGAGGCTCCCAGCAAGCTCCAACTGCTACCAGAAGGCCGACGTCGCCAATGCAGGGTGTGCCAGCCAGGCAGGAGTGACCTCAGAGCAGAGGGCCAACCACACAAAAGTGTGAGGAACCCAAAGAGGATCAGACTCTCACCGGAGGGCCCACATCACCAAGGGAATGGAAACCAGGCAGGAGTGTTCTCACACCAGTGTGGTCACATCACCGAAATGTGACGGACCCAGCACACGTGGCCTCAAACTACAGGACACACATCACCAAGGGGCTGGGAGTGCGGCAGGCAGGAGGAGCCTCCAAACAGAGGGCCCATAGCGTAAAAAAGGTGAGGAATCCCGCAGTTGGAACCTCCCAGAAGGTGGCCAGGAGCAGCGAGGCTATGGGATCCAGGCCTGACTGAACTCAAAACAGAGGGCCCTCATTATGAAACTGTGAGCAACCCAGCCGTTGGGACCTTAGAGCAGAAGGCCCACATTCCCATGGGGTTGGGATCCTGGCAGGAGTGTACTCGCACCACAGGGCGCACATCAGAAACTTTTGGGAGCCCAGGAGTTAGGGTCTGACGCCAGAGGGCCCTCATTACCGAGGGGAGGAGACTCCCAGCAGGCACCAACTCCCAACTGAGGGCCCACGTCACCACGTTGACGTGTGCCAGCCAGGCAGGAGTGACCTCACAGCAGAGGGCCTACCTCACAGAAGGGTGAGGAACCCAGCCAGGATAAGGCTCTCACCAGAGGGCCCACATCACCAAGGGGATCGGAACAAGGCAGGAGTGTCCTCACACCAGTGTGGCCACATTATAGAAAGGTGAGGAACCCAGCACATGTGGCCTAAACCAGAGGACCCACATTTCCAAGGTGCTCCGAGTGAGGCAGGCAGGAGTAGCCTAACAACACAGGGCCCACAGAATAAAAAATGTGAGGAATCCAGCAGTTTGAACCTCCCAGCAGGTGGCCCAGAGCATGGAGTCTATGGGATCCAGGCCACAGTGAACTCACAGCAGAGGGCCCACATCATGAAACTGTGAGCAACCCAGCCAGTGGGACCTCAGAGCAGAAGGCCCACATCCCCATGGGGATGGGAACCTCGCAGGAGTGTCCTCGCACAACTTAGCACGTATCAGAAAATGTGGGAACCCAGCAGTTATGGCCTGGCGCCAGAGGGCCCTCATCACGGAGGAGAGGAGGCTACCAGCAGGCTCCAAATGCCACCAGAGGGCCGACGTCACCAAGGCAATGGGAGCAAGCCAGGCAGGAGTTACCTCACAGCAGAGGGCCCACCTCACAGAAGTGTGAGGAGCCCAAACAGGATCAGACTCTAACCAGAGCGCCCACATCACCAAGGGGATGGAAACCAGGCAGGAGTGTCCTCACACCAGTGGGACCACATCAGCGAAAGGTGAGGAGCACAGCACATGTGGCCTCAAACAAGGGGACACACATCACGAAAGGGCTGGGAGTGAGGCATGCAGGAGGAGACTCACAACAGAGCGCCCATAGAATAAAAAAGGTGAGGAACCCCACAGTTGGAAGCTCCAAGCAGGTGGCCGAGAGCACCGAGGCTATGGGATCCATGCCGGAGTGAACTCACAGCAGAGGGCCCACATTCTGACACTGTGAGCAACCCAGCCGTTGGGACCTCAGGGCAGAAAGCCCACATCCCCAAGGGGATGGGACCCTGGCTAGAGTGTACTCGCTTGACAGGGCGCACATCAGAAAATTTTGGGAGCCCATGAGTTAGGGCCTGACGCCAGAGGGCCCTCATTACCGAGGGGAGGAGACTCCTAGCAGGCACCAACTCCCAACTGAGGGCCCACATCGCCAAGGTGACGTGTGCCAGCCAGGCAGGAGTGACCTCACAGCAGAGGGACCCCTCACAGAAGGGTGAGGGACCCAGCCAGGATCAGACTCTCACCAGAGAGCCCCCATCACCAAGGGGATGGGAACCAGGCAGGAGTGTCCTCACACCAGTGGGGCCACATCAATAAAGGTGAGGAGACCGGTACATGTGGCCTTAAACCAGAGGACCTACATCACAAATGGGCTGGGAGTGAGTCAGGAAATAGGAGCATGAAAACACAGGACCCAAAGAATAAAAAAGGTAAGGAATCCAGCAGTAGGAACCTCCCAGCAGGCCGCTCAGAGCACAGAGGCTATGGGATCTAGGCCTGGGTGAACTAACACCAGAGAGCCAACATCATGAAACGGTGAACAACACAGGTGTTGGGACCTTAGAGCAGAAGGCCCACATGCCCATGGGGATGGGAACCTCGCAGGAGTGTCCTCGCACCACTTAGCACGTATCAGAAAATGTGGGTACCCAGCAGTTAGGGCCTGAGGCAAGAGGGCCCCCATCACCGAGGGGAGGTTCCCAGCAGGCTCCAACTGCCACAAGAGGGCCGATGTTGCCCAGGTGGGGTGTGCCAGCCAGGCAGGAGTGACCTCACAGCAGAGGGCCCCCCTCACAGAAGGGTGAGGAACCCAGCCAGGATCAGACTCTCACCAGAGGGCCCACATCATCAAGGGGATAGGAACCAGGCAGGAGTGTCCTCACACCAGTGGGGCCACATCATCGAAAGGCGAGGGACCCAGCATACGTGGCCTCAAACCAGAGGACACACATCACCAAGGGGCTGGGAGTGAGGCAGGCAGGAGGAGTCTCAAAACAGAGGGTCCATAGAAGAAAAAAGGTGAGGAATCCCGCAGTTGTAACCTCCCAGCAGGTGGCCAGGAGCAGCGAGGCTATGGGATCCAGGCCGGAGAGAACTCACAGCAGAGGGCCCTCATCATGAAACTGAGCAACCCACGGTTGGGACCTCAGAGCAGAAGGCCCACATTCCCATGGGGTTGGGAACCTGGCAGGAGTGTACTCGAACCACAGGGCGCATATCAGAAAATATTGGGAGCCCAGGAGTTAGGGTCTGACGCCAGAGGGCCCTCATTACCGAGGGGAGGAGACACCCAGCAGGCACCAAATCCCACCAGAGGGCCGACGTCGCCAAGGCGGGGTGTGCCAGCCAGGCAGGAGTGACCTCAGAGAAGAGGGCCCACCTCACAGAAGTGTGAGGAACCCAACCAGGATCAGACTCTCACCGGAGGGCCCACATCACCAAGGGGATGGGAACCAGGCAGGAGTGTCCTCACACCAGTGGGGCCACATCAGCCAAAGGTGAGGAACCCAGCACATGTGGCCTCAAACCACAGGACACACATCACCAAGGGGCTAGGAGTGAGGCAGGTGTCTGGAGGGGCACATTTAACTCTAATTTCCCACCAGGAAGTGGAATGAACCAAAGTCTCAGAGTGCCGTGCCGGACCCTGATTACGGCCTGAAGCAAACCTGCGGTTCTGTGGCCAGTTTTCAAGGAAACGAGTTAAGAAAGGAAATCACGGGCACTGTAATTCACAAACCTGCAGTGTTATAAATGACAGCTATTGGCAAAATTATATGGAAGTAAGTCTGCAAAGAGGACTTGAAAACGAGGCAGAATTGCAGGAATCATATTTCAGGAGGTAGATTGGAATTGCATTTAAAGCATGTGAAAAGCGGCAGATCTTTGACAGTGATGCACTTGGACAAAAGTGCGTAAACATTTTTTCCTGAATATATTCAGGAAAAAACACATATGCCCTTTTTGGCCAACCAAGCACTCGAGAAATGGAAATCCGCACTACAATGAAGTCTCATTTCCCATTCGTCAAAAGGGCCATCTGAAAAAAGTGTAAAAACCAGAAACACAGGACAGGCCATGGAGAACAGGGAGCCTTGTTATGCTGATGGGCGGGATGTAAATTGCCAACAGACACTCTGGAGATGTTTATGGTGTATCCTGAAACATCTGAAAAACAAAGCTACAGACCCTAGGGCACTTCCACTTTTGGCACTATAGCTTAGGAAAATTAAAATCAACAAGACACAGCCAACACAAAATTTAGGGCTGCTGTGTTTACAAGAACCTTGAGTCCAGTACAAATTAAATATCCCAGAAAGAAAAAAATGGATAAAGGAGTTGTGCTACTTACGTACAACGGAATATCACTCAGCAATGAAATCAATGTCATCAGGCCTGTAGCAGCAAATTGAGTGGATTTAAGTATGATGATTCTAAGAGAAATAGGTCACACAGAGAAAGAGAATTATCATGAGATATCACTAATAGAGAGAGTGTAAACTTGGCTACACATAAACTGAATTCCAAAACCGAACAGAGTCTCACATTTAGATAAAAACTTATGCTTGCTTAAGGGGAAAGTTGAGTTGGGGTGCTGTATAAAACCAGAGATTGAAATTAGCACACATACCGTTCCATAAGCCAAATATGTAATAGACAAGACCTACTCTTTGCTCAACGAAATAGACTCATCCATGGTGTATCACCTCACACCTGTTAGAATGGGCATCATCAGAAAATCTACAAACAACAAATGCTGGAAAGGGTGTGGAGATAAGGAACCCTCTTCCACTATTGTTGGGAATGTAAATTGATACAGTCACTGTGGAGAACATTATGGAGTTTCTTATAAAACTAAGAATAGAATTACCATATGATACAGCAATCCCACTACTGGGCATATACACAGACAAAACCATAAATCAAAAAGAGACATTCACCGCAATGTTCATTGCATCACTATTTACAATATCCAGGTAATGGAAGCAACCTAAATGCCCACAGACAGACGAATGCATAAAGATGTGGTACATATATAAAATGGAATATTACTAAGCCATAAAAAGGAATGAAATTGGGTCATTTGTAGAGACGTTGATGGATCTAGAGACTGTCATACAGAGTGAAGTAAGTCAGAAAGAGAAAAACAAATCTTGTCTATTAATGCATATATGTGGAACCTAGAAAAATTGTACAGATGAACCGTTTTGCCAGGCAGAAATAGAGCAACAGATGTAGACAACAAACGTATGGACACCAAGGGGAGAAAGCTGATGGGGGGTGGTGGTGGGAGGAGTTGAGAGATTGGGATTGGCATGTATACATTTGTATGTATAAAATAGATAACCAAAAAGAACCTGCTGTATAAAAAAATAAAATAAAATTCAAATTACAAAAAGTAAAACAGAAAAAATATTCTTCCCTTCACATACATGTATTTATATGAATAAATTATTTCCATGCTTATATCTGTAAATACAAAAAAGAGGAATAAAATCTACCTTGAACCAAAAACGAAAAAAAGAAAAAAACACAGAACCCACCAGTTACACAGAGGAAAACCGTATCAGGGCACTTGCTCCAGTTGTAAACAATTCTGAAGTTGGTCAGTGGTGGGGAATCATCTCCCATTCAGCCAGCAGGCCCCACGCAACAAGCGTCCTCATTGCAAAGCTGGGGGACCGTGCCGAGGCATCTGTGAGTAAACGTGGGCTGAGCCCCAGGCCAGCTGCTGCTGAAATGTTCCCACCCTTCCCAGGTAAAACACCTGAATATGTACAAGGACTTGAAAGCCTAGAGGAAGGGCCATGGAGCCACATGAGTGACAGCATGCCAGCCGACTTGGTGCCTGCAGGCCAGCCAGGATGGTCCTGGCCCTGGGTGCTCTTCTGGAAGCTTTCCATTTCCCTGCCTGTGATACCCCTGCTGTCCCGGCCCCCACTGCTTTCTTCCTCACTCACCTCTGCCCAGGGAGAAATTCCAGCGGCAGGTATGGGTGACACATCCTCTTCTTTAGCAGGTGTCATCTTCGCAACTGCTGCAGAAAGTCCAGCAGAGCTCCACTCACACTGGGCCACCCACAAAGCCGTGGCCTCTCACTCCCTCCCACCAGTCCAGCCCCAAGACTGCTGACAGGGCAGAGAAAATGGCGTCAGGCACAGCTGCAGGGGCTCTTGCTGCCTGGAGCGGTGTTTATATTGATCTGAACCCAGGCACACCTGGGGAGGGCTGGCCGGCACGGTCGGGCTTCCCAGGCCAGCCAATAATCACCCCTCAGGGGCTCACAGTTGCAGAAACTGGAACTTGCTGAATCGGCCAGGTCCAAGGAACAGGTGTGGGCTCCTGAGAGTCAGGATAGACAAGGGGCTGCAGCTCTGGCTTGTTTTCTAATTATATTATCTGGCCCATGAGTGGGAGACAACTTCAAGAAAACCCTCTCCTAATGAGAGGAACCCAGGAGTCAGGGAGAGGAGGGGTGGCTGGTGGGTGGAGACAGAGGCCTGGTGCCCCGGGTGCAGTGGAAGTCTCTGGAAGACCAGGTGGAGGGAGGCCACACAGAGTGATGCCCAGGGTCACAGACCTGTCGGAGCTGCTGTTTGTTAGTTCAAGTCCTGCTCTGAGGTGCTCTGTGTCAGATCTGAGTGACAGGTGAGCTGGGAGTGCTCTGCAATGAGGGCGATATGCACGGTTCCTGTGTTCCCAGCCCTGCCATGGTACCTGAAAGGGTAGCTCTGTATCCTGGGAGGGGCCTGACCACGAGAGCCCCATGGGCTGCAGGGGGACCTGCCCAGGGAACCCCATATCCTGGGAGGGGCCTGAACACGAGAGCCCCATGGGCTGGGGTGGGGTACCTGCCCAGGTGAGCTCCATATCCTGGGATTGGCCTGACCTCGAGAGCCCCATGGGCTGCTGGAGTCCTGGTAAAGGATGTCAGGACAGTCAGTGAAGCCACCGAGGATATACCTCCAGTAGTTCCTAAATCCTACACACTGCTGGTCATTCTACCAACCACCAGGACATGGTATTCTGTATTAGTCTTCAATGATGCCTTCTTTTGTATTCTATTAGTCCCAGAGTCACAAGAAATTTTGGCTTGTGAGTGGCAGGACTCAACATACAACTAAAACAATACTTCCGGGCCGTGTTGCCCCAAGGGTTCAAAAATTCCCACACCATCTTTGGGGAAAGCTCAGCTAAAGAACTAAAAGTTCTACCTCTGGAAAAGGAAACACTCCTTCAATATGCAGACGACATTCTGATCGCCAGCCCTACTAAGGAGACCTCTGAACTACCAAGCCAATAAAGGATACAAGTTGTCCAAGAAAAAGCGCAAATATCACAGACTACGGTGACCTGCCTGGGCTTCATTCTCACAGAAGGTCGGAGAAGCCCATCCCAGGAAAGGGAAGAAACAATTTACAGCCTTACCCATTTCTGAACCTAGAAGACAGCTTAGGGGTTCCTGGGGAGGCCAGGGTTTGCTGCTTCTGGATCCCTAACTACAGTCTACTAGCTGGGCCTCTATATGAAACACTGAAAGGAAAAGATGATGATCCTTTTGAATAGAATGCAGAAGTGGCCTTTCAAGAATGGAAAGAGCAGTCAATTCAGACCCTTGCCCTGGAACTCCCTAATTTAGCTAAACCCTTTGACCTTTACATTCCTGGTGAACGGTGAATCGCCATTGGAGTATTAGTGCAAAACCTGGGACCACTTGAAATGGAACAATGCAAGAATGCGATCCAGGTAGGATAAACTACGGTCACCAAGGGGCTTGGCCCACCGCCACATCTGGCCAAGATACTGGCAGTATCTGAAAACCTGGAAATCAGCAGCCCAAAAGGCCACCTCCCTCCTAAGGGAAAAGGACCCCACGTGGTGATCCTAACACCCAACCATGCCCTGAAGTTGCAGGGTTGGCTCCATGGGCACACTGACCTTGAGCGAGGAGGCCCTCCAACTCCAACCTCCATAGAGATAACCGGGGCAAAGTGGCACCATGAAGACTCGTGTGAAGGTGTCTGCACGGGCAAATTTAACGCTCATTTCCCACCAGGAAGAGGAATTAACCAAAGGCTCAGCATGCCGTGCCGGAACCAGATTAGGGCCTGAAGCAATCCTGCGGGTTTGCGGCCAGCTCACAAGAAAGCGAGTTGAAGAAAGGAGCTCAGGGACACTGTAATTCACAAACCTGCAGAGTTATAAATGACAGCTATCACCCAAAAATATATTGAAGGAAGGCTGCGAAGAGGACTTGAAAGCGGGGCAGAATTGCAAGAAAACGATTTCAGGGGGTAGACTGGAATTGCATTTAAAGCATAGGAAAAGAGGCAGAACGTCGACAATGATGCACTTGGCCAAAAAGGGCGTATGCATTTTTTCCTGAATATATTCAGGAAAAAACGCATACGCCCTTTTTGGCCAACCAAGCAAGCATGTTAAAGAAATCTGCACTACAATGAAGTCTCACTGCCCCCCGTTCAAAAGGGCCATCTGTAAAAAGTGTAAAATCCAGAAAGGCAGCACAGGCCATGGAGAACAGGGAGCCTTGTTATGCTGATGGGCGGGATGTAAATTGGCAACAGCCACTCTGGAGATGTGTATGGTGTTTCCTCAAAAGCCTAAAAAACAAAGCAACGGAGCCTACGGCATTACCACTTTTTTTCCTATAGCTTAGGGAAATTAAAATCAAAAACACACAGCCACCGCAAAGTTTCTGTTTACGGCTCTGTTTACAAGAACCTCGTCTACGGTACAAGTTAAATATCCCAGAAAGCGAAAAATGGATAAAGAAGTGTGGTACGTACGTACAAAGGAATATCACTCACCAATGAAATCTATGTCATCAGGCCCGTCGCGGCATAATGAGTGGATTCAGGTACGATGATTCTAAGTGAAATAAGTCACACAGAAAATGAAACATCATAAGATATCACTAATACACGGAATGTAAACTTGGCTACACATGAACTGAATTACAAAACAGAACAGGGTCTCAAATTTAGAAAACCAACTTATGCTTGCTTAAGGGGAAAGGTGAGTTGTGGTGCTGCATAAAACCAGAGATAGAAATTAGCACAGATACCTTTCCATAAGCCAAATATGTAATAGTCAAGACCTAGCCCTTGCTCAACGAAATGGACTAAACACCCCATATTCAACGCCTAGGATTACACATGACTAGTAAGAACCTTCAAACCCATGGATTTATATGTCTCCGTAAGAGACTCAAGTGTGTGTACAGCGGCATGAATGCAGCAGAGAAAATCCGATAAAACCCATTATCAAAATGAATTACAAAAACAAACACAATGACAGTGAAATAGAGAGCAATTCTTAAATAATTCATTCAGGGCTTGTGATGCAACCTGGATTTACCACATCTACACCCAGAGCTGAGTGAGACATAAGGCTGGACACTTCGGGCTGATAGCATTGGTGAGGTTCGATGAGCAAATGCAGACCCTTTGAAGTCATACTGCATGGTACCCATTCCATGGGTCCCAACTCTCCAGGTTTAAGGGATTCTTCCTTCAGCTAAAACATGCATGGGAAACCCACAGTACAGTGCACTGTGTGACCGGGAAACGTTTTCAAATGCATCTCAGTTTTCGTCCCCTTTTACTCGGGTTCACCATTCCAGACCGTTTACTAACACTCTCCCCACTTGGAGAGTCAGTGCCTTTAACCTCCTGTTTGGCACAGTTTGCAATTTCTGCGCAAGATGAACAGGAATAGGGAGAACCAATGAGAGACTAGCTGTAGGTGTCTGGACGGGCAAATGGAACGCTCATTTCCCACCAGGAAGAGGAATTAACCAAAGGCTCAGCATGCCGTGCCGGAACCAGATTAGGGCCTGAAGCATTCCTGCGGGTTTGCGGCCAGCTCACAAGAAAGCGAGTTGAAGAAAGGAGCTCAGGGGCACTGTAATTCACAAACCTGCAGAGTTATAAATGACAGCTATCGTCCAAAAATATATTGAAGGAAGGCTGCGAAGAGGACTGGAAAGAGGGGCAGAATTGCAGGAAAACCATTTCAGGGGGTAGACTGGAATTGCATTTAAAGCATAGGAAAAGAGGCAGAAGGTCGACAATGATGCACTTGGCCAAAAAGGGCGTATGCGTTTTTTCCTGAATATATTCAGGAAAAAACGCATACGCCCTTTTTGGCCAACCAAGCCAGCATGTTAAAGAAATCTGCACTACAAAGAAGTCTCACTGCCCCCAGGTCAAAAGGGCCATCTGAAAAAAGTGTAAAATCCAGAAAGACAGCACAGGCCATGGAGAACAGGGAGCCTTGTTATGCTGATGGGCGGGATGTAAATTGCCAACAGCCACTCTGGAGAAGTGTATGGTGTTTCCTGAAACACCTAAGAAACAAAGCAACGGAGACTACGGCACTTCCACTTATGGTCTTATAGATCACGGAAATTAAAATCAAAAACAGACAGCCACCCCAAAGTTTCAGACGGCTCTGTTTACAGGAATCTCGTCTACGGTACAAGTTAAATATCCCAGAATGTGAAAAATTGATAAAGAAGTTGTGGTACACACATTCAATGGAATATCACTCAGCAATGAAATCTATGTCATCAGGCCCATCGTGGCATAATGAGTGGATTCAGGTACGATGATTCTAAGTGAAATAAGTCACACAGAAAATGAAACATCATAAGATATCACTAATACACGGAATGTAAACTTGGCTACACATGAACTGAATTACAAAACAGAACAGGGTCTCAAATTTAGAAAACCACCTTATGCTTGCTTAAGGGGAAAAGTGAGTTGGGGTGCTGCATAAAACCAGAGATAGAAATTAGCACAGATACCTTTCCATAAGCCAAATATGTAATAGTCAAGACCTAGCCCTTGCTCAACGAAATGGACTAAACACCCCATATTCAACGCCTAGGAATACACCTGACTAGTAAGTATCTTCAAACCCATGGATTTATATGTCTCCATAAGAGACTCAAGTGTGTGTACAGCGGCATGAATGCAGCAGAGAAAATCCGATAAATCCCATTATCAAAATGAATTACAAAAACAAACAAAATGACAGTGAAATAGAGAGCAATTCTTAAATAATTCATTCAGGGCTTGTGATGCAACCTGGATTTACCACATCTACAACCAGAGCTGAGTGAGACATAAGGCTGTACACTTCGGCCTGATAGCATTGGTGAGGTTCGTTGCGAAAATGCAGGCCCTTTGAAGTCATACTGCATGGTACCCATTCCATGGGTCCCAACTCTCCAGGTTTAAGGGATTCTTCCTTCAGCTAAAACATGCATGGGAAACCCACAGTACGGTGCACCGTGTGACCGGGAAACCTTTTCAAATGCATCTCAGATTTCGTCCCTTTTTACTCGGGTTCACGATTGAAGACCCTTTACTAATACTCTCCCCACTTAGAGAGTCAGTGCCTTTAACCTCCTGTTTGGCACAGTTTGCAATTTCTGCGCAAGATGAACAAGAATAGGGAGAACCAATGAGAGACTAGCTCTAGGTGTCTGCACGTTCAAATATAACACTCATTTCCCACCAGGAAGAGGAATTTACCAAAGGATCAGCATGCTGTGCCGGAACCAGATTAGGGCATGAAGCAATGCTGCGGGTTTGCGGCCAGCTCACAAGAAAGCGAGTAGAAGAAAGGAGCTCAGGCGCACTGTCATTCACAAACCTGCAGAGTTATAAATGTCAGCTATTGTCCAAAAATGTATTGAAGTAAGGCTGCGTAGAGGAATTGAAAGCGGGGCAGAATTGCAGGAAAACGAGTTCAGGGGCAGACTGGAATTGCATTTAAAGCATAAGGAAAGAGACAGAAAGTCGACAATGATGCACTTGGTCAAAAAGGGCGTATGCGTTTTTTCCTGAATATATTCAAGAAAAAACACATATGCCCTTTTTGGCCAAACAAGCAAGCCTGTAAAGAAATCTGCATTACAATGAAGTCTCACTGCCCCCCTGTCAAAAGGGACATCTGAAAAAAGTGAAAAATCCAGAAAGGCAGGACAGGCCATGGAGAACAGGGAGCCTTGTTATGCTGATGGGCGGGATGTAAATTGCCAACAGCCACTCTGGAGAAGTGTATGGTGTTTCCTCAAACACCTAAAAAACTAAGCAACGGAGCCTACGGCACTTCAACTTACGGTTCTATAGGTTAGGGAAATTAAAATCAAAAAGACACAGCCACCCATAAATTTTGGACGGCTCTGCTTACAAGAACCTCATTTACGGTACAAGTGAAATATCCCAGAAAGCAAAAAATGGATAAAGAAGTTGTTGTACGTACGTACAATGGAATATCACTCAGCAATGAAATCTATGTCATGAGGCCCGTCGCGGCATAATGAGTGGATTCAGGTACGATCATTCTAAGTTAACTAAGTCACACAGAAAAAGAAACACCATAAGATATCTCAAATACACGGAATGCAAACATGGCTGCACATGAACTCAATTACACAACAGAAAAGGGTCTCAAATTTAGAAAACCAACTTATGCTTGCTTAAGGGGAAAGGTGAGTTGTGGTGCTGCATAAAACCAGAGATTGAAATTAGCACAGATACCTTTCCATAAGCAAATATGTAATAGTCAGGACCTACTCCTTGCTCCACGAAATGGACTCAACACCCCATATTCAATGCCTAGGAATATACCTGACTAGTAAGTATCTGAAAACCCATGGATTTATATGTCTCCATAAGAGAATCAAGCATGTGTACGGCGGCATAAACGCAGCAGTGAAAATCCGATAAATCCCATTATCAAAATAAATTACAAAAACAGAACACAATGACAGTGAAATAGAGAGCAATTCTTAAATAATTCATTCAGGGCTTGTGATGCAACGTGGAGTTACCACATCTACACCCCGAGCTGAGTGAGACATAAGGCTGGACACTTCGGGCTGATAGCATTGGTGACGTTCGGTGAGCAAAGGCAACCCTTTGAAGTCATACTGCATGGTACCCATTCCATGGGTCCCAACTCTCCAGGTTGAAGGGATTCTTCCTTCAGGTAAAACATGCATGGGCAACCCAGAATATGGTCCACCGTGTGACCGGGAAACCTTTTTAAATGCGTCTCAGTTTTCGTCCCCTCGTACTCGGTTTTACCATTCCAGACGCTTTACTAACACTCTCCCCACTTGGAGAGTCAGTGCCTTTAACCTCCTGTTTGGCACAGTTTGGAATTTCTGCGCAAGATGAACAGGAATAGGGAGAACCAATGAGAGATTAGCTGTAGGTGTCTGCACGAACAAATTTAACGCTCATTTCCCACCAGGAAGAGGAATTAGCCAAAGGCTCAGCATGCCGTGTCGGAACCAGATTAGGGCCTGAAGCAATCCTGCGGTTTTGCGGCCAGCTCACAAGAAAGCGAGTTGAAGAAAGGAGCTCAGGGGCACTGTAATTCACAAACCTGCAGAGTTATAAATGACAGCTATCGTCCAAAAATATATTGAAGTAAGGCTGCAAAGAGGACTTGAACGCGGGGCAGAATTCCAGGAATACGATTTCAGGAGGTAGACGGGAAGTCCTCTGAAAGTATAGGAGAAGAGGCAGAACCTCGACAATGATGCACTTGGTCAAAAAGGGCATATGCGTTTCTTCCAGGGCCCTTATTAAAGAGGGTAGGAGGCTCCCAGCATGCTTCAGTGGCCAACAGAGGGCCTACGTCGCCAAGGCGACATGAGCCATCCAGGCAGGAGTGACCTCACATCAGAGGGCCCACCTCACAGAAGGGTAAGGAACCCAGTCAAGATCAGACTCTCACCAGAGTGCCCACATAAGCAAGGGGCTGGGAACCAGGCAGGAGTGTCCTCACACCCGTGGGGCCACATCATCGAAAGTTGAGGTACCCAGCACATGTGGCCTCAAACCAGAGGACCCACATCACCATGGGTCTCGGAGCGAGGCAGGCAGGATCAACCTCAAAACACATGGCCCATTGTATAAAAAAGGTGAGGAATCCAGCAGTTGGAACATCCCAGCAGGCGGCCCAGAGCACCGAGGCTATGGGATCCAGGCAGTGATGAACTCACAACAGAGGGCCCTCATCGTGATACTGTAAGCAACCCAGCCGCTGTAACTTCAGAGCACAAGGCCCGCATCCCCATGGGGAAGGGAACCAAGCAGGAGTGTCATCGCACCAGTGGGCACACATCAGAAAAGGTGGGGAGCCCAGCAGTTAGGGCCGGACGCCAGAGGGCCCTCATCACTGAGGAGAGGAGGCTCCCAGCAAGCTCCAACTGCTACCAGAAGGCCGACGTCGCCAATGCAGGGTGTGCCAGCCAGGCAGGAGTGACCTCAGAGCAGAGGGCCAACCACACAAAAGTGTGAGGAACCCAAAGAGGATCAGACTCTCACCGGAGGGCCCACATCACCAAGGGAATGGAAACCAGGCAGGAGTGTTCTCACACCAGTGTGGTCACATCACCGAAATGTGACGGACCCAGCACACGTGGCCTCAAACTACAGGACACACATCACCAAGGGGCTGGGAGTGAGGCAGGCAGGAGGAGCCTCCAAATAGAGGGCCCATAGTGTAAAAAAGGTGAGGAATCCCGCAGTTGGAACCTCCCAGCAGGTGGCCAGGAGCAGCGAGGCTATGGGGTGCAGGCCTGACTGAACTCAAAACAGAGGGCCCTCATTATGAAACTGTGAGCAACCCAGCCGTTGGGACCTTAGAGCAGAAGGCCCACATCCCCATGGGGTTGGGATCCTGGCAGGAGTGTACTCGCACCACAGGGCGCACATCAGAAACTTTTGGGAGCCCAGGAGTTAGGGTCTGACGCCAGAGGGCCCTCATTACCGAGGGGAGGAGACTCCCAGCAGGCACCAACTCCCAACTGAGGGCCCACGTTGCCACGTTGATGTGTGCCAGCCAGGCAGGAGTGACCTCACAGCAGAGGGCCTACCGCACAGAAGGGTGAGGAACCCAGCCAGGATAAGACTCTCACCAGAGGGCCCACATCACCAAGGGGATCGGAACAAGGCAGGAGTGTCCTCACACCAGTGTGGCCACATTATAGAAAGGTGAGGAACCCAGCACATGTGGCCTAAACCAGAGGACCCACATTTCCAAGGTGCTCCGAGTGAGGCAGGCAGGAGTAGCCTAACAAGACAGTGCCCACAGAATAAAAAATGTGAGGAATCCAGCAGTTTGAACCTCCCAGCAGGTGGTCCAGAGCATGGAGCCTATGGGATCCAGGCCACAGTTAACTCACAGCAGAGGGCCCACATCATGAAACTCTGAGCAACCCAGCCAGTGGGACCTCAGAGCAGAAGGCCCACATCCCCATGGGGATGGGAACCTCGCAGGAGTGTCCTCGCACAACTTAGCACGTATCAGAAAATGTGGGAACCCAGCAGTTATGGCCTGACGCCAGAGGGCCCTCATCACGGAGGAGAGGAGGCTACCAGCAGGCTCCAAATTCCAACAGAGGGCCGACGTCACCAAGGCAATGGGAGCAAGCCAGGCAGGAGTTACCTCACAGCAGAGGGCCCACCTCACAGAAGTGTGAGGAGCCCAAACAGGATCAGACTCTAACCAGAGCGCCCACATCACCAAGGGGATGGAAACCAGGCAGGAGTGTCCTCACACCAGTGGCGCCACATCAGCGAAAGGTGAGGAACACAGCACATGTGGCCTCAAACAAGGGGACACACATCACGAAAGGGCTGGGAGTGAGGCATGCAGGAGGAGACTCACAACAGAGCGCACATAGATTAAAAAAGGTGAGGAACCCCGCAGTTGGAAGCTCCAAGCAGGTGGCCCAGAGCACCGAGGCTATGGGATCCATGCCGGAGTGAACTCACAGCAGAGGGCCCACATTCTGACACTGTGAGAAACCCAGCCGTTGGGACCTCAGGGCAGAAAGCCCACATCCCCATGGGGATGGGACCCTGGCTGGAGTGTACTCGCACGACAGGGCGCACATCAGAAAATTTTGGGAGCCCATGAGTTAGGGCCTGACGCCAGAGGGCCCTCATTACCGAGGGGAGGAGACTCCCAGCAGGCACCAACTCCCAACTGAGGGCCCACATCGCCAAGGTGACGTGTGCCAGCCAGGCAGGAGTGACCTCACAGCAGAGGGCCCACCTCACAGAAGTGTGAGGTATCCAGACAGGATCAGACTCTCACCAGAGGGCCCACATCACCAAGGGGATGGGAACCAGGCAGGAGTGTCCTCACACCAGTGGGGCCACATCAATAAAGGTGAGGAAACTGGTACATGTGGCCTTAAACAAGAAGACCTACATCACAAATGGGCTGGGAGTGAGTCAGGAAGTAGGAGCATGAAAACACAGGACCCAAAGAATAAAAAAGCTAAGGAATCCAGCAGTAGGAACCTCCCAGCAGGCCGCTCAGAGCACAGAGGCTATGGGATCTAGGCCTGGGTGAACTAACACCAGAGAGCCAACATCATGAAACGGTGAACAACACAGGTGTTGGGACCTTAGAGCAGAAGGCCCACATGCCCATGGGGATGGGAACCTCGCAGGAGTGTCCTCGCACCACTTAGCACGTATCAGAAAATGTGGGTACCCAGCAGTTAGGGCCTGAGGCAAGAGGGCCCCCATCACCGAGGGGAGGTTCCCAGCAGGCTCCAACTGCCACAAGAGGGCCGATGTTGCCCAGGTGGGGTGTGCCAGCCAGGCAGGAGTGACCTCACAGCAGAGGGCCCCCCTCACAGAAGGGTGAGGAACCCAGCCAGGATCAGACTCTCACCAGAGGGCCCACATCATCAAGGGGATAGGAACCAGGCAGGAGTGTCCTCACACCAGTGGGGCCACATCATCGAAAGGCGAGGGACCCAGCATACGTGGCCTCAAACCAGAGGACACACATCACCAAGGGGCTGGGAGTGAGGCAGGCAGGAGGAGTCTCAAAACAGAGGGCCCATAGAAGAAAAAAGGTGAGGAATCCCGCAGTTGTAACCTCCCAGCAGGTGGCCAGGAGCAGCGAGGCTATGGGATCCAGGCCAGAGAGAACTCACAGCAGAGGGCCCTCATCATGAAACTGAGCAACCCACGGTTGGGACCTCAGAGCAGAAGGCCCACATTCCCATGGGGTTGGGAACCTGGCAGGAGTGTACTCGAACCACAGGGCGCATATCAGAAAATATTGGGAGCCCAGGAGTTAGGGTCTGACGCCAGAGGGCCCTCATTACCGAGGGGAGGAGACACCCAGCAGGCACCAAATCCCACCAGAGGGCCGACGTCACCAAGGCGGGGTGTGCCAGCCAGGCAGGAGTGACCTCAGAGAAGAGGGCCCACCTCACAGAAGTGTGAGGAACCCAACCAGGATCAGACTCTCACCGGAGGGCCCACAACACCAAGGGGATGGGAACCAGGCAGGAGTGTCCTCACACCAGTGGGGCCACATCAGCCAAAGGTGAGGAACCCAGCACATGTGACCTCAAACCACAGGACACACATCACCAAGGGCCTAGGAGTGAGGCAGGTGTCTGGAGGGGCACATTTAACTCTAATTTCCCACCAGGAGGTGGAATGAACCAAAGTCTCAGAGTGCCGTGCCGGACCCTGATTACGGCCTGAAGCAAACCTGCGGTTCTGTGGCCAGTTTTCAAGGAAACGAGTTAAGAAAGGAAATCACGGGCACTGTAATTCACAAACCTGCAGTGTTATAAATGACAGCTATTGGCAAAATTATATGGAAGTAAGTCTGCAAAGAGGACTTGAAAACGAGGCAGAATTGCAGGAATCATATTTCAGGAGGTAGATTGGAATTGCATTTAAAGCATGTGAAAAGCGGCAGATCTTTGACAGTGATGCACTTGGACAAAAGTGCGTAAACATTTTTTCCTGAATATATTCAGGAAAAAACACATATGCCCTTTTTGGCCAACCAAGCACTCGAGAAATGGAAATCCGCACTACAATGAAGTCTCATTTCCCATTCGTCAAAAGGGCCATCTGAAAAAAGTGTAAAAACCAGAAACACAGGACAGGCCATGGAGAACAGGGAGCCTTGTTATGCTGATGGGCGGGATGTAAATTGCCAACAGACACTCTGGAGATGTGTATGGTGTATCCTGAAACATCTGAAAAACAAAGCTACAGACCCTAGGGCACTTCCACTTTTGGCCCTATAGCTTAGGAAAATTAAAATCAACAAGACACAGCCAACACAAAATTTAGGGCTGCTGTGTTTACAAGAACCTTGAGTCCAGTACAAATTAAATATCCCAGAAAGAAAAAAATGGATAAAGGAGTTGTGCTACTTACGTACAACGGAATATCACTCAGCAATGAAATCAATGTCATCAGGCCTGTAGCAGCAAAGTGAGTGGATTTAAGTATGATGATTCTAAGAGAAATAGGTCACACAGAGAAAGAGAATTATCATAAGATATCACTAATAGAGAGAGTGTAAACTTGGCTACACATAAACTGAATTCCAAAACCGAACAGAGTCTCACATTTAGATAAAAACTTATGCTTGCTTAAGGGGAAAGTTGAGTTGGGGTGCTGTATAAAACCAGAGATTGAAATTAGCACACATACCGTTCCATAAGCCAAATATGTAATAGACAAGACCTACTCTTTGCTCAACGAAATAGACTCATCCATGGTGTATCACCTCACACCTGTTAGAATGGGCATCATCAGAAAATCTACAAACAACAAATGCTGGAAAGGGTGTGGAGATAAGGAACCCTCTTCCACTATTGTTGGGAATGTAAATTGATACAGTCACTGTGGAGAACATTATGGAGTTTCTTATAAAACTAAGAATAGAATTACCATATGATACAGCAATCCCACTACTGGGCATATACCCAGACAAAACCATAAATCAAAAAGAGACATTCACCGCAATGTTCATTGCATCACTATTTACAATATCCAGGTAATGGAAGCAACCTAAATGCCCACAGACAGACGAATGCATAAAGACGTGGTACATATATAAAATGGAATATTACTAAGCCATAAAAAGGAATGAAATTGGGTCATTTGTAGAGACGTTGATGGATCTAGAGACTGTCATACAGAGTGAAGTAAGTCAGAAAGAGAAAAACAAATCTTGTCTATTAATGCATATATGTGGAACCTAGAAAAATTGTACAGATGAACCGTTTTGCCAGGCAGAAATAGAGCAACAGATGTAGACAACAAACGTATGGACACCAAGGGGGGAAAGCTGTTGGGGGGTGGTGGTGGGAGGAGTTGAGAGATTGGGATTGGCATGTATACATTTATATGTATAAAATAGATAACCAAAAAGAACCTGCTGTATAAAAAAATAAAATAAAATTCAAATTACAAAAAGTAAAACAGAAAAAATATTCTTCCCTTCACATACATGTATTTATATGAATAAATTATTTCCATGCTTATATCTGTAAATACAAAAAAGAGGAATAAAATCTACCTTGAACCAAAAACGAAAAAAAGAAAAAAACACAGAACCCACCAGTTACACAGAGGAAAACCGTATCAGGGCACTTGCTCCAGTTGTAAACAATTCTGAAGTTGGTCAGTGGTGGGGAATCATCTCCCATTCAGCCAGCAGGCCCCACGCAACAAGCGTCCTCATTGCAAAGCTGGGGGACCGTGCCGAGGCATCTGTGAGTAAACGTGGGCTGAGCCCCAGGCCAGCTGCTGCTGAAATGTTCCCACCCTTCCCAGGTAAAACACCTGAATATGTACAAGGACTTGAAAGCCTAGAGGAAGGGCCATGGAGCCACATGAGTGACAGCATGCCAGCCGACTTGGTGCCTGCAGGCCAGCCAGGATGGTCCTGGCCATGGGTGCTCTTCTGGAAGCTTTCCATTTCCCTGCCTGAGATACCCCTGCTGTCCCGGCCCCCACTGCTTTCTTCCTCACTCACCTCTGCCCAGGGAGAAATTCCAGCGGCAGGTATGGGTGACACATCCTCTTCTTTAGCAGGTGGCATCTTGGCAACTGCTGCAGAAAGTCCAGCAGAGCCCCACTCACACTGGGCCACCCACAAAGCCGTGGCCACTCACTCCCTCCCACCAGTCCAGCCCCAAGACTGCTGACAGGGCAGAGAAAATGGCGTCAGGCACAGCTGCAGGGGCTCTTGCTGCCTGGAGCGGTGTTTATATTGATCTGAACCCAGGCACACCTGGGGAGGGCTGGCCGGCACGGTCGGGCTTCCCAGGCCAGCCAATAATCACCCCTCAGGGTCTCACAGTTGCAGAAACTGGAACTTGCTGAATCGGCCAGGTCCAAGGAACAGGTGTGGGCTCCTGAGAGTCAGGATAGACAAGGGGCTGCAGTTCTGGCTTGTTTTATAATTATATTATCTGGCCCATGAGTGGGAGACAACTTCAAGAAAACCCTCTCCTAATGAGAGGAACCCAGGAGTCAGGGAGAGGAGGGGTGGCTGGTGGGTGGAGACAGAGGCCTTGTGCCCCGGGTGCAGTGGAAGTCTCTGGAAGACCAGGTGGAGGGAGGCCACACAGAGTGATGCCCAGGGTCACAGACCTGTCGGAGCTGCTGTTTGTTAGTTCAAGTCCTGCTCTGAGGTGCTCTGTGTCAGATCTGAGTGACAGGTGAGCTGGGAGTGCTCTGCAATGAGGGCGATATGCAGGGTTCCTGTGTTCCCAGGCCTGCCATGGTACCTGCAAGGGTAGCTCTGTATCCTGGGAGGGGCCTGACCACGAGAGCCCCATGGGCTGCAGGGGAACCTGCCCAGGGAACCCCATATCCTGGGAGGGGCCTGAACACGAGAGCCCCATGGGCTGGGGTGGGGGTGGGGTACCTGCCCAGGTGAGCTCCATATCCTGGGATTGGCCTGACCTCGAGAGCCCCATGGGCTGCTGGAGTCCTGGTAAAGGATGTCAGGACAGTCAGTGAAGCCACCGAGGATATACCTCCAGTAGTTCCTAAATCCTACACCCTGCTGGTCATTCTACCAACCACCAGGACATGGTATTCTGTATTAGTCTTCAATGATGCCTTCTTTTGTATTCTATTAGTCCCAGAGTCACAAGAAATTTTGGCTTGTGAGTGGCAGGACTCAACATACAACTAAAACAATACTTCCGGGCCGTGTTGCCCCAAGGGTTCAAAAATTCCCACACCATCTTTGGGGAAAGCTCAGCTAAAGAACTAAAAGTTCTACCTCTGGAAAAGGAAACACTCCTTCAATATGCAGACGACATTCTGATCGCCAGCCCTACTAAGGAGACCTCTGAACTACCAAGCCAATAAAGGATACAAGTTGTCCAAGAAAAAGCTCAAATATCACAGACTACGGTGACCTGCCTGGGCTTCATTCTCACAGAAGGTCGGAGAAGCCCATCCCAGGAAAGGGAAGAAACAATTTACAGCCTTACCCATTTCTGAACCTAGAAGACAGCTTAGGGGTTCCTGGGGAGGCCAGGGATTGCTGCTTCTGGATCCCTAACTAAAATCTACTAGCTCGGCCTCTATATGAAACACTGAAAGGAAAAGATGATGATCCTTTTGAATAGAATGCAGAAGTGGCCTTTCAAGAATGGAAAGAGCAGTCAATTCAGACCCTTGCCCTGGAACTCCCTAATTTAGCTAAACCCTTTGACCTTTACATTCCTGGTGAACGGTGAATCGCCATTGGAGTATTAGTGCAAAACCTGGGACCACTTGAAATGGAACAATGCAAGAATGCGCTCCAGGTAGGATAAACTACGGTCACCAAGGGGCTTGGCCCACCGCCACATCTGGCCAAGATACTGGCAGTATCTGAAAACCTGGAAATCAGCAGCCCAAAAGGCCACCTCCCTCCGAAGGGAAAAGGACCCCACGTGGTGATCCTAACACCCAACCATGCCCTGAAGTTGCAGGGTTGGCTCCATGGGCACACTGACCTTGAGCGAGGAGGCCCTCCAACTCCAACCTCCATAGAGATAACCGGGGCAAAGTGGCACCATGAAGACTCGTGTGAAGGTGTCTGCACGGGCAAATTTAACGCTCATTTCCCACCAGGAAGAGGAATTAACCAAAGGCTCAGCATGCCGTGCCGGAACCAGATTAGGGCCTGAAGCAATCCTGCGGGTTTGCGGCCAGCTCACAAGAAAGCGAGTTGAAGAAAGGAGCTCAGGGACACTGTAATTCACAAACCTGCAGAGTTATAAATGACAGCTATCACCCAAAAATATATTGAAGGAAGGCTGCGAAGAGGACTTGAAAGCGGGGCAGAATTGCAAGAAAACGATTTCAGGGGGTAGACTGGAATTGCATTTAAAGCATAGGAAAAGAGGCAGAACGTCGACAATGATGCACTTGGCCAAAAAGGGCGTATGCGTTTTTTCCTGAATATATTCAGGAAAAAACGCATACGCCCTTTTTGGCCAACCAAGCAAGCATGTTAAAGAAATCTGCACTACAATGAAGTCTCACTGCTCCCCATTCAAAAGGGCCATCTGAAAAAAGTGTAAAATCAAGAAAGGCAGCACAGGCCATGGAGAACAGGGAGCCTTGTTATGCTGATGGGCGGGATGTAAATTGCCAACAGCCACTCTGGAGATGTGTATGGTGTTTCCTCAAAAACCTAAAAAACAAAGCAACGGAGCCTATGGCATTACCACTTATTTTCCTATAGCTTAGGGAAATTAAAATCAAAAACACACAGCCACCGCAAAGTTTCTGTTTACGGCTCTGTTTACAAGAACCTCGTCTACGGTACAAGTTAGATATCCCAGAAAGCGAAAAATGGATAAAGAAGTGTGGTACGTACGTACAAAGGAATATCACTCACCAATGAAATCTATGTCATCAGGCCCGTCGCGGCATAATGAGTGGATTCACGTACGATGATTCTAAGTGAAATAAGTCACACAGAAAATGAAACATCATAAGATATCACTAATACACCGAATGTAAACTTGGCTACACATGAACTGAATTACAAAACAGAACAGGGTCTCAAATTTAGAAAACCTACTTATGCTTGCTTAAGGGGAAAGGTGAGTTGTGGTGCTGCATAAAACCAGAGATAGAAATTAGCACAGATACCTTTCCATAAGCCAAATATGTAATAGTCAAGACCTAACCCTTGCTCAATGAAATGGACTAAACACCCCATATTCAACGCCTAGGATTACACATGAGTAGTAAGAACCTTCAAACCCATGGATTTATATGTCTCCGTAAGAGACTCAAGTGTGTGTACAGCGGCATGAATGCAGCAGAGAAAATCCGATAAAACCCATTATCAAAATGAATTACAAAAACAAACACAATGACAGTGAAATAGAGAGCAATTCTAAATAATTCATTCAGGGCTTGTGATGCGACCTGGATTTACCACATCTACACCCAGAGCTGAGTGAGACATAAGGCTGGACACTTCGGGCTGATAGCATTGGTCAGGTTCGATGAGAAAATGCAGACCCTTTGAAGTCATACTGCATGGTACCCATTCCATGGGTCCCAACTCTCCAGGTTTAAGGGATTCTTCCTTCAGCTAAAACATGCATGGGAAACCCACAGTACAGTGCACTGTGTGACCGGGAAACGTTTTCAAATGCATCTCAGTTTTCGTCCCCTTTTACTCGGGTTCACCATTCCAGACCGTTTACTAACACTCTCCCCACTTGGAGAGTCAGTGCCTTTAACCTCCTGTTTGGCACAGTTTGCAATTTCTGCGCAAGATGAACAGGAATAGGGAGAACCAATGAGAGACTAGCTGTAGGTGTCTGGACGGGCAAATGGAACGCTCATTTCCCACCAGGAAGAGGAATTAACCAAAGGCTCAGCATGCCGTGCCGGAACCAGATTAGGGCCTGAAGCATTCCTGCGGGTTTGCGGCCAGCTCACAAGAAAGCGAGTTGAAGAAAGGAGCTCAGGGGCACTGTAATTCACAAACCTGCAGAGTTATAAATGACAGCTATCGTCCAAAAATATATTGAAGGATGGCTGCGAAGAGGACTGGAAAGCGGGGCAGAATTGCAGGAAAACGATTTCAGGGGGTAGACTGGAATTGCATTTAAAGCATAGGAAAAGAGGCAGAACGTCGACAATGATGCACTTGGCCAAAAAGGGCGTATGCGTTTTTTCCTGAATATATTCAGGAAAAAACGCATACGCCCTTTTTGGCCAACCAAGCCAGCATGTTATAGAAATCTGCACTACAAAGAAGTCTCACTGCCCCCAGGTCAAAAGGGCCATCTGAAAAAAGTGTAAAATCCAGAAAGACAGCACAGGCCATGGAGAACAGGGAGCCTTGTTATGCTGATGGGCGGGATGTAAATTGCCAACAGCCACTCTGGAGAAGTGTATGGTGTTTCCTGAAACACCTAAGAAACAAAGCAACGGAGACTACGGCACTTCCACTTATGGTCTTATAGATCACGGAAATTAAAATCAAAAACAGACAGCCACCCCAAAGTTTCAGACGGCTCTGTTTACAGGAATCTCGTCTACGGTACAAGTTAAATATCCCAGAATGTGAAAAATGGATAAAGAAGTTGTGGTACACACATTCAATGGAATATCACTCAGCAATGAAATCTATGTCATCAGGCCCATCGTGGCATAATGAGTGGATTCAGGTACGATGATTCTAAGTGAAATAAGTCACACAGAAAATGAA
This sequence comes from Delphinapterus leucas, assembly GCF_059928025.1. NCBI lineage: Eukaryota > Metazoa > Chordata > Mammalia > Artiodactyla > Monodontidae > Delphinapterus > Delphinapterus leucas. Next base: position 1,384,179 of record NW_028322267.1, read on the forward strand.
ACATCATAAGATATCACTAATACACGGAATGTAAACTTGGCTACACATGAACTGAATTACAAAACAGAACAGGGTCTCAAATTTAGAAAACCACCTTATGCTTGCTTAAGGGGAAAAGTGAGTTGGGGTGCTGCATAAAACCAGAGATAGAAATTAGCACAGATACCTTTCCATAAGCCAAATATGTAATAGTCAAGACCTAGCCCTTGCTCAACGAAATGGACTAAACACCCCATATTCAACGCCTAGGAATACACCTGACTAGTAAGTATCTTCAAACCCATGGATTTATATGTCTCCATAAGAGACTCAAGTGTGTGTACAGCGGCATGAATGCAGCAGAGAAAATCCGATAAATCCCATTATCAAAATGAATTACAAAAACAAACACAATGACAGTGAAATAGAGAGCAATTCTTAAATAATTCATTCAGGGCTTGTGATGCAACCTGGATTTACCACATCTACAACCAGAGCTGAGTGAGACATAAGGCTGTACACTTCGGCCTGATAGCATTGGTGAGGTTCGTTGCGAAAATGCAGGCCCTTTGGAGTCATACTGCATGGTACCCATTCCATGGGTCCCAACTCTCCAGGTTTAAGGGATTCTTCCTTCAGCTAAAACATGCATGGGAAACCCACAGTATGGTGCACCGTGTGACCGGGAAACCTTTTCAAATGCATCTCAGTTTTCGTCCCCTTTTACTCGGGTTCACGATTCAAGACCCTTTATTAATACTCTCCCCACTTAGAGAGTCAGTGCCTTTAACCTCCTGTTTGGCACAGTTTGCAATTTCTGCGCAAGATGAACAAGAATAGGGAGAACCAATGAGAGACTAGCTCTAGGTGTCTGCACGTTCAAATATAACACTCATTTCCCACCAGGAAGAGGAATTTACCAAAGGATCAGCATGCTGTGCCGGAACCAGATTAGGGCATGAAGACATGCTGCGGGTTTGCGGCCAGCTCACAAGAAAGCGAGTAGAAGAAAGGAGCTCAGGCGCACTGTCATTCACAAACCTGCAGAGTTATAAATGTCAGCTATTGTCCAAAAATGTATTGAAGTAAGGCTGCGTAGAGGACTTGAAAGCGGGGCAGAATTGCAGGAAAACGAGTTCAGGGGCAGACTGGAATTGCATTTAAAGCATAAGGAAAGAGACAGAAAGTCGACAATGATGCACTTGGTCAAAAAGGGCGTATGCGTTTTTTCCTGAATATATTCAAGAAAAAACACATACGCCCTTTTTGGCCAAACAAGCAAGCCTGTAAAGAAATCTGCATTACAATGAAGTCTCACTGCCCCCCTGTCTAAAGGGACATCTGAAAAAAGTGAAAAATCCAGAAAGGCAGGACAGGCCATGGAGAACAGGGAGCCTTGTTATGCTGATGGGCGGGATGTAACTTGCCAACAGCCACTCTGGAGAAGTGTATGGTGTTTCCTCAAACACCTAAAAAACTAAGCAACGGAGCCTACGGCACTTCAACTTATGGTTCTATAGCTTAGGGAAATTAAAATCAAAAAGACACAGCCACCCATAAATTTTGGACGGCTCTGCTTACAAGAACCTCATTTACGGTACAAGTGAAATATCCCAGAAAGCAAAAAATGGATAAAGAAGTTGTTGTACGTACGTACAATGGAATATCACTCAGCAATGAAATCTATGTCATGAGGCCCGTCGCGGCATAATGAGTGGATTCAGGTACGATCATTCTAAGTTAACTAAGTCACACAGAAAAAGAAACACCATAAGATATCTCAAATACACGGAATGCAAACATGGCTGCACATGAACTCAATTACAAAACAGAAAAGGGTCTCAAATTTAGAAAACCAACTTATGCTTGCTTAAGGGGAAAGGTGAGTTGTGGTGCTGCATAAAACCAGAGATTGAAATTAGCACAGATACCTTTCCATAAGCAAATATGTAATAGTCAGGACCTACTCCTTGCTCCACGAAATGGACTCAACACCCCATATTCAATGCCTAGGAATATACCTGACTAGTAAGAATCTGAAAACCCATGGATTTATATGTCTCCATAAGAGAATCAAGCATGTGTACAGCGGCATAAACGCAGCAGTGAAAATCCGATAAATCCCATTATCAAAATAAATTACAAAAACAAAACACAATGACAGTGAAATAGAGAGTAATTCTTAAATAATTCATTCAGGGCTTGTGATGCAACGTGGATTTACCACATCTACACCCCGAGCTGAGTGAGACATAAGGCTGGACACTTCGGGCTGATAGCATTGGTGACGTTCGGTGAGCAAAGGCAACCCTTTGAAGTCATACTGCGTGGTACCCATTCCATGGGTCCCAACTCTCCAGGTTTAAGGGATTCTTCCTTCAGGTAAAACATGCATGGGCAACCCAGAATATGGTCCACTGTGTGACCGGGAAAACTTTTAAAATGCGTCTCAGTTTTCGTCCCCTCGTACTCGGTTTTACCATTCCAGACGCTTTACTAACACTCTCCCCACTTGGAGAGTCAGTGCCTTTAACCTCCTGTTTGGCACAGTTTGGAATTTCTGCGCAAGATGAAGAGGAATAGGGAGAACCAATGAGAGATTAGCTGTAGGTGTCTGCACGAACAAATTTAACGCTCATTTCCCACCAGGAGGAGGAATTAGCCAAAGGCTCAGCATGCCGTGTCGGAACCAGATTAGGGCCTGAAGCAATCCTGCGGTTTTGCGGCCAGCTCACAAGAAAGCGAGTTGAAGAAAGGAGCTCAGGGGCACTGTAATTCACAAACCTGCAGAGTTATAAATGACAGCTATCGTCCAAAAATATATTGAAGTAAGGCTGCAAAGAGGACTTGAACGCGGGGCAGAATTCCAGGAATACGATTTCAGGAGGTAGACGGGAAGTCCTCTGAAAGTATAGGAGAAGAGGCAGAACCTCGACAATGATGCACTTGGTCAAAAAGGGCATATGCGTTTCTTCCAGGGCCCTTATTAAAGAGGGTAGGAGGCTCCCAGCATGCTTCAGTGGCCAACAGAGGGCCTACGTCGCCAAGGCGACATGAGCCATCCAGGCAGGAGTGACCTCACATCAGAGGGCCCACCTCACAGAAGGGTAAGGAACCCAGTCAAGATCAGACTCTCACCAGAGTGCCCACATAAGCAAGGGGCTGGGAACCAGGCAGGAGTGTCCTCACACCCGTGGGGCCACATCATCGAAAGTTGAGGTACCCAGCACATGTGGCCTCAAACCAGAGGACCCACATCACCATGGGTCTCGGAGCGAGGCAGGCAGGATTAACCTCAAAACCCATGGCCCATTGTATAAAAAAGGTGAGGAATCCAGCAGTTGGAACATCCCAGCAGGCGGCCCAGAGCACCGAGGCTATGGGATCCAGGCAGTGATGAACTCACAACAGAGGGCCCTCATCGTGATACTGTAAGCAACCCAGCCATTGTAACCTCAGAGCACAAGGCCCACATCCCCATGGGGAAGGGAACCAAGCAGGAGTGTCATCGCACCAGTGGGCACACATCAGAAAAGGTGGGGAGCCCAGCAGTTAGGGCCGGACGCCAGAGGGCCCTCATCACTGAGGAGAGGAGGCTCCCAGCAAGCTCCAACTGCTACCAGAAGGCTGACGTCGCCAATGCAGGGTGTGCCAGCCAGGCAGGAGTGACCTCAGAGCAGAGGGCCAACCACACAAAAGTGTGAGGAACCCAAAGAGGATCAGACTCTCACCGGAGGGCCCACATCACCAAGGGAATGGAAACCAGGCAGGAGTGTTCTCACACCAGTGTGGTCACATCACCGAAATGTGACGGACCCAGCACACGTGGCCTCAAACTACAGGACACACATCACCAAGGGGCTGGGAGTGAGGCAGGCAGGAGGAGCCTCCAAACAGAGGGCCCATAGCGTAAAAAAGGTGAGGAATCCCGCAGTTGGAACCTCCCAGCAGGTGGCCAGGAGCAGCGAGGCTATGGGATCCAGGCCTGACTGAACTCAAAACAGAGGGCCCTCATTATGAAACTGTGAGAAACCCAGCCGTTGGGACCTTAGAGCAGAAGGCCCACATTCCCATGGGGTTGGGATCCTGGCAGGAGTGTACTCGCACCACAGGGCGCACATCAGAAACTTTTGGGAGCCCAGGAGTTAGGGTCTGACGCCAGAGGGCCCTCATTACCGAGGGGAGGAGACTCCCAGCAGGCACCAACTCCCAACTGAGGGCCCACGTCGCCACGTTGACGTGTGCCAGCCAGGCAGGGGTGACCTCACAGCAGAGGGCCTACCTCACAGAAGGGTGAGGAACCCAGCCAGGATAAGGCTCTCACCAGAGGGCCCACATCACCAAGGGGATCGGAACAAGGCAGGAGTGTCCTCACACCAGTGTGGCCACATTATAGAAAGGTGAGGAACCCAGCACATGTGGCCTAAACCAGAGGACCCACATTTCCAAGGTGCTCCGAGTGAGGCAGGCAGGAGTAGCCTAACAACACAGGGCCCACAGAATAAAAAATGTGAGGAATCCAGCAGTTTGAACCTCCCAGCAGGTGGCCCAGAGCATGGAGTCTATGGGATCCAGGCCACAGTGAACTCACAGCAGAGGGCCCACATCATGAAACTGTGAGCAACCCAGCCAGTGGGACCTCAGAGCAGAAGGCCCACATCCCCATGGGGATGGGAACCTCGCAGGAGTGTCCTCGCACAACTTAGCACGTATCAGAAAATGTGGGAACCCAGCAGTTATGGCCTGGCGCCAGAGGGCCCTCATCACGGAGGAGAGGAGGCTACCAGCAGGCTCCAAATGCCACCAGAGGGCCGACGTCACCAAGGCAATGGGAGCAAGCCAGGCAGGAGTTACCTCACAGCAGAGGGCCCACCTCACAGAAGTGTGAGGAATCCAGACAGGATCAGACTCTCACCAGAGGGCCCACATCACCAAGGGGATGGGAACCAGGCAGGAGTGTCCTCACACCAGTGGGGCCACATCAATAAAGGTGAGGAAACTGGTACATGTGGCCTTAAACAAGAGGACCTACATCACAAATGGGCTGGGAGTGAGTCAGGAAGTAGGAGCATGAAAACACAGGACCCAAAGAATAAAAAAGGTAAGGAATCCAGCAGTAGGAACCTCACAGCAGGCCGCTCAGAGCACAGAGGCTATGGGATCTAGGCCTGGGTGAACTAACACCAGAGAGCCAACATCATGAAACGGTGAACAACACAGGTGTTGGGACCTTAGAGCAGAAGGCCCACATGCCCATGGGGATGGGAACCTCGCAGGAGTGTCCTCGCACCACTTAGCATGTATCAGAAAATGTGGGTACCCAGCAGTTAGGGCCTGAGGCAAGAGGGCCCCCATCACCGAGGGGAGGTTCCCAGCAGGCTCCAACTGCCACAAGAGGGCCGATGTTGCCCAGGTGGGGTGTGCCAGCCAGGCAGGAGTGACCTCACAGCAGAGGGCCCCCCTCACAGAAGGGTGAGGAACCCAGCCAGGATCAGACTCTCACCAGAGGGCCCACATCATCAAGGGGATAGGAACCAGGCAGGAGTGTCCTCACACCAGTGGGGCCACATCATCGAAAGGCGAGGGACCCAGCATACGTGGCCTCAAACCAGAGGACACACATCACCAAGGGGCTGGGAGTGAGGCAGGCAGGAGGAGTCTCAAAACAGAGGGCGCATAGAAGAAAAAAGGTGAGGAATCCCGCAGTTGTAACCTCCCAGCAGGTGGCCAGGAGCAGCGAGGCTATGGGATCCAGGCCGGAGAGAACTCACAGCAGAGGGCCCTCATCATGAAACTGAGCAACCCAAGGTTGGGACTTCAGAGCAGAAGGCCCACATTCCCATGGGGTTGGGAACCTGGCAGGAGTGTACTCGAACCACAGGGCGCATATCAGAAAATATTGGGAGCCCAGGAGTTAGGGTCTGACGCCAGAGGGCCCTCATTACCGAGGGGAGGAGACACCCAGCAGGCACCAAATCCCACCAGAGGGCCGACGTCACCAAGGCGGGGTGTGCCAGCCAGGCAGGAGTGACCTCAGAGAAGAGGGCCCACCTCACAGAAGTGTGAGGAACCCAACCAGGATCAGACTCTCACCGGAGGGCCCACATCACCAAGGGGATGGGAACCAGGCAGAAGTGTCCTCACACCAGTGGGGCCACATCAGCCAAAGGTGAGGAACCCAGCACATGTGGCCTCAAACCACAGGACACACATCACCAAGGGGATAGGAGTGAGGCAGGTGTCTGGAGGGGCACATTTAACTCTAATTTCCCACCAGGAAGTGGAATGAACCAAAGTCTCAGAGTGCCGTGCCGGACCCTGATTACGGCCTGAAGCAAACCTGCGGTTCTGTGGCCAGTTTTCAAGGAAACGAGTTAAGAAAGGAAATCACGGGCACTGTAATTCACAAACCTGCAGTGTTATAAATGACAGCTATTGGCAAAATTATATGGAAGTAAGTCTGCAAAGAGGACTTGAAAACGAGGCAGAATTGCAGGAATCATATTTCAGGAGGTAGATTGGAATTGCATTTAAAGCATGTGAAAAGCGGCAGATCTTTGACAGTGATGCAGTTGGACAAAAGTGCGTAAACATTTTTTCCTGAATATATTCAGGAAAAAACACATATGCCCTTTTTGGCCAACCAAGCACTCGAGAAATGGAAATCCGCACTACAATGAAGTCTCATTTCCCATTCGTCAAAAGGGCCATCTGAAAAAAGTGTAAAAACCAGAAACACAGGACAGGCCATGGAGAACAGGGAGCCTTGTTATGCTGATGGGCGGGATGTAAATTGCCAACAGACACTCTGGAGATGTTTATGGTGTATCCTGAAACATCTGAAAAACAAAGCTACAGACCCTAGGGCACTTCCACTTTTGGCACTATAGCTTAGGAAAATTAAAATCAACAAGACACAGCCAACACAAAATTTAGGGCTGCTGTGTTTACAAGAACCTTGAGTCCAGTACAAATTAAATATCCCAGAAAGAAAAAAATGGATAAAGGAGTTGTGCTACTTACGTACAACGGAATATCACTCAGCAATGAAATCAATGTCATCAGGCCTGTAGCAGCAAATTGAGTGGATTTAAGTATGATGATTCTAAGAGAAATAGGTCACACAGAGAAAGAGAATTATCATAAGATATCACTAATAGAGAGAGTGTAAACTTGGCTACACATAAACTGAATTCCAAAACCGAACAGAGTCTCACATTTAGATAAAAACTTATGCTTGCTTAAGGGGAAAGTTGAGTTGGGGTGCTGTATAAAACCAGAGATTGAAATTAGCACACATACCGTTCCATAAGCCAAATATGTAATAGACAAGACCTACTCTTTGCTCAACGAAATAGACTCATCCATGGTGTATCACCTCACACCTGTTAGAATGGGCATCATCAGAAAATCTACAAACAACAAATGCTGGAAAGGGTGTGGAGATAAGGAACCCTCTTCCACTATTGTTGGGAATGTAAATTGATACAGTCACTGTGGAGAACATTATGGAGTTTCTTATAAAACTAAGAATAGAATTACCATATGATACAGCAATCCCACTACTGGGCATATACCCAGACAAAACCATAAATCAAAAAGAGACATTCACCGCAATGTTCATTGCATCACTATTTACAATATCCAGGTAATGGAAGCAACCTAAATGCCCACAGACAGACGAATGCATAAAGATGTGGTACATATATAAAATGGAATATTACTAAGCCATAAAAAGGAATGAAATTGGGTCATTTGTAGAGACGTTGATGGATCTAGAGACTGTCATACAGAGTGAAGTAAGTCAGAAAGAGAAAAACAAATCTTGTCTATTAATGCATATATGTGGAACCTAGAAAAATTGTACAGATGAACCGTTTTGCCAGGCAGAAATAGAGCAACAGATGTAGACAACAAACGTATGGACACCAAGGGGGGAAAGCTGTTGGGGGGTGGTGGTGGGAGGAGTTGAGAGATTGGGATTGGCATGTATACATTTATATGTATAAAATAGATAACCAAAAAGAACCTGCTGTATAAAAAAATAAAATAAAATTCAAATTACAAAAAGTAAAACAGAAAAAATATTCTTCCCTTCACATACATGTATTTATATGAATAAATTATTTCCATGCTTATATCTGTAAATACAAAAAAGAGGAATAAAATCTACCTTGAACCAAAAACGAAAAAAAGAAAAAAACACAGAACCCACCAGTTACACAGAGGAAAACCGTATCAGGGCACTTGCTCCAGTTGTAAACAATTCTGAAGTTGGTCAGTGGTGGGGAATCATCTCCCATTCAGCCAGCAGGCCCCACGCAACAAGCGTCCTCATTGCAAAGCTGGGGGACCGTGCCGAGGCATCTGTGAGTAAACGTGGGCTGAGCCCCAGGCCAGCTGCTGCTGAAATGTTCCCACCCTTCCCAGGTAAAACACCTGAATATGTACAAGGACTTGAAAGCCTAGAGGAAGGGCCATGGAGCCACATGAGTGACAGCATGCCAGCCGACTTGGTGCCTGCAGGCCAGCCAGGATGGTCCTGGCCATGGGTGCTCTTCTGGAAGCTTTCCATTTCCCTGCCTGAGATACCCCTGCTGTCCCGGCCCCCACTGCTTTCTTCCTCACTCACCTCTGCCCAGGGAGAAATTCCAGCGGCAGGTATGGGTGACACATCCTCTTCTTTAGCAGGTGGCATCTTGGCAACTGCTGCAGAAAGTCCAGCAGAGCCCCACTCACACTGGGCCACCCACAAAGCCGTGGCCTCTCACTCCCTCCCACCAGTCCAGCCCCAAGACTGCTGACAGGGCAGAGAAAATGGCGTCAGGCACAGCTGCAGGGGCTCTTGCTGCCTGGAGCGGTGTTTATATTGATCTGAACCCAGGCACACCTGGGGAGGTCTGGCCGGCACGGTCGGGCTTCCCAGGCCAGCCAATAATCACCCCTCAGGGGCTCACAGTTGCAGAAACTGGAACTTGCTGAATCGGCCAGGTCTAAGGAACAGGTGTGGGCTCCTGAGAGTCAGGATAGACAAGGGGCTGCAGCTCTGGCTTGTTTTCTAATTATATTATCTGGCCCATGAGTGGGAGACAACTTCAAGAAAACCCTCTCCTAATGAGAGGAACCCAGGAGTCAGGGAGAGGAGGGGTGGCTGGTGGGTGGAGACAGAGGCCTGGTGCCCCGGGTGCAGTGGAAGTCTCTGGAAGACCAGGTGGAGGGAGGCCACACAGAGTGATGCCCAGGGTCACAGACCTGTCGGAGCTGCTGTTTGTTAGTTCAAGTCCTGCTCTGAGGTGCTCTGTGTCAGATCTGAGTGACAGGTGAGCTGGGAGTGCTCTGCAATGAGGGCGATATGCACGGTTCCTGTGTTCCCAGCCCTGCCATGGTACCTGCAAGGGTAGCTCTGTATCCTGGGAGGGGCCTGACCACGAGAGCCCCATGGGCTGCAGGGGAACCTGCCCAGGGAACCCCATATCCTGGGAGGGGCCTGAACACGAGAGCCCCATGGGCTGGGGTGGGGGTGGGGTACCTGCCCAGGTGAGATCCATATCCTGGGATGGGCCTGAACACGAGAGCCCCATGGGCTGGGGTGGGGGTGGGGTACCTGCCCAGGTGAGCTCCATATCCTGGGATTGGCCTGACCTCGAGAGCCCCATGGGCTGCTGGAGTCCTGGTAAAGGATGTCAGGACAGTCAGTGAAGCCACCGAGGATATACCTCCAGTAGTTCCTAAATCCTACACCCTGCTGGTCATTCTACCAACCACCAGGACATGGTATTCTGTATTAGTCTTCAATGATGCCTTCTTTTGTATTCTATTAGTCCCAGAGTCACAAGAAATTTTGGCTTGTGAGTGGCAGGACTCAACATACAACTAAAACAATACTTCCGGGCCGTGTTGCCCCAAGGGTTCAAAAATTCCCACACCATCTTTGGAGAAAGCTCAGCTAAAGAACTAAAAGATCTACCTCTGGAAAAGGAAACACTCCTTCAATATGCAGACGACATTCTGATCGCCAGCCCTACTAAGGAGACCTCTGAACTACCAAGCCAATAAAGGATACAAGTTGTCCAAGAAAAAGCTCAAATATCACAGACTACGGTGACCTGCCTGGGCTTCATTCTCACAGAAGGTCGGAGAAGCCCATCCCAGGAAAGGGAAGAAACAATTTACAGCCTTACCCATTTCTGAACCTAGAAGACAGCTTAGGGGTTCCTGGGGAGGCCAGGGTTTGCTGCTTCTGGATCCCTAACTACAGTCTACTAGCTGGGCCTCTATATGAAACACTGAAAGGAAAAGATGATGATCCTTTTGAATAGAATGCAGAAGTGGCCTTTCAAGAATGGAAAGAGCAGTCAATTCAGACCCTTGCCCTGGAACTCCCTAATTTAGCTAAACCCTTTGACCTTTACATTCCTGGTGAACGGTGAATCGCCATTGGAGTATTAGTGCAAAACCTGGGACCACTTGAAATGGAACAATGCAAGAATGCGCTCCAGGTAGGATAAACTACGGTCACCAAGGGGCTTGGCCCACCGCCACATCTGGCCAAGATACTGGCAGTATCTGAAAACCTGGAAATCAGCAGCCCAAAAGGCCACCTCCCTCCAAAGGGAAAAGGACCCCACGTGGTGATCCTAACACCCAACCATGCCCTGAAGTTGCAGGGTTGGCTCCATGGGCACACTGACATTGAGCGAGGAGGCCCTCCAACTCCAACCTCCATAGAGATACCCGGGGCAAAGTGGCACCATGAAGACTCGTGTGAAGGTGTCTGCACGGGCAAATTTAACGCTCATTTCCCACCAGGAAGAGGAATTAACCAAAGGCTCAGCATGCCGTGCCGGAACCAGATTAGGGCCTGAAGCAATCCTGCGGGTTTGCGGCCAGCTCACAAGAAAGCGAGTTGAAGAAAGGAGCTCAGGGACACTGTAATTCACAAACCTGCAGAGTTATAAATGACAGCTATCACCCAAAAATATATTGAAGGAAGGCTGCGAAGAGGACTTGAAAGCGGGGCAGAATTGCAAGAAAACGATTTCAGGGGGTAGACTGGAATTGCATTTAAAGCATAGGAAAAGAGGCAGAACGTCGACAATGATGCACTTGGCCAAAAAGGGCGTATGCGTTTTTTCCTGAATATATTCAGGAAAAAACGCATACGCCCTTTTTGGCCAACCAAGCAAGCATGTTAAAGAAATCTGCACTACAATGAAGTCTCACTGCTCCCCATTCAAAAGGGCCATCTGAAAAAAGTGTAAAATCCAGAAAGGCAGCACAGGCCATGGAGAACAGGGAGCCTTGTTATGCTGATGGGCGGGATGTAAATTGCCAACAGCCACTCTGGAGATGTGTATGGTGTTTCCTCAAAAACCTAAAAAACAAAGCAACGGAGTCTATGGCATTACCACTTATTTTCCTATAGCTTAGGGAAATTAAAATCAAAAACACACAGCCACCGCAAAGTTTCTGTTTACGGCTCTGTTTACAAGAACCTCGTCTACGGTACAAGTTAAATATCCCAGAAAGCGAAAAATGGATAAAGAAGTGTGGTACGTACGTACAAAGGAATATCACTCACCAATGAAATCTATGTCATCAGGCCCATCGCGGCATAATGAGTGGATTCAGGTACGATGATTCTAAGTGAAATAAGTCACACAGAAAATGAAACATCATAAGATATCACTAATACACCGAATGTAAACTTGGCTACACATGAACTGAATTACAAAACAGAACAGGGTCTCAAATTTAGAAAACCTACTTATGCTTGCTTAAGGGGAAATGTGAGTTGTGGTGCTGCATAAAACCAAAGATAGAAATTAGCACAGATACCTTTCCATAAGCCAAATATGTAATAGTCAAGACCTAACCCTTGCTCAATGAAATGGACTAAACACCCCATATTCAACGCCTAGGATTACACATGAGTAGTAAGAACCTTCAAACCCATGGATTTATATGTCTCCGTAAGAGACTCAAGTGTGTGTACAGCGGCATGAATGCAGCAGAGAAAATCCGATAAAACCCATTATCAAAATGAATTACAAAAACAAACACAATGACAGTGAAATAGAGAGCAATTCTTAAATAATTCATTCAGGGCTTGTGATGCGACCTGGATTTACCACATCTACACCCAGAGCTGAGTGAGACATAAGGCTGGACACTTCGGGCTGATAGCATTGGTGAGGTTCGATGAGAAAATGCAGACCCTTTGAAGTCATACTGCATGGTACCCATTCCATGGGTCCCAACTCTCCAGGTTTAAGGGATTCTTCCTTCAGCTAAAACATGCATGGGAAACCCACAGTACAGTGCACTGTGTGACCGGGAAACGTTTTCAAATGCATCTCAGTTTTTGTCCCCTTGTACTCGGGTTCACCATTCCAGACCGTTTACTAACACTCTCCCCACTTGGAGAGTCAGTGCCTTTAACCTCCTGTTTGGCACAGTTTGCAATTTCTGCGCAAGATGAACAGGAATAGGGAGAACCAATGAGAGACTAGCTGTAGGTGTCTGGACGGGCAAATGGAACGCTCATTTCCCACCAGGAAGAGGAATTAACCAAAGGCTCAGCATGCCGTGCCGGAACCAGATTAGGGCCTGAAGCATTCCTGCGGGTTTGCGGCCAGCTCACAAGAAAGCGAGTTGAAGAAAGGAGCTCAGGGGCACTGTAATTCACAAACCTGCAGAGTTATAAATGACAGCTATCGTCCAAAAATATATTGAAGGATGGCTGCGAAGAGGACTGGAAAGCGGGGCAGAATTGCAGGAAAACGATTTCAGGGGGTAGACTGGAATTGCATTTAAAGCATAGGAAAAGAGGCAGAACGTCGACAATGATGCACTTGGCCAAAAAGGGCGTATGCGTTTTTTCCTGAATATATTCAGGAAAAAACGCATACGCCCTTTTTGGCCAACCAAGCCAGCATGTTATAGAAATCTGCACTACAAAGAAGTCTCACTGCCCCCAGGTCAAAAGGGCCATCTGAAAAAAGTGTAAAATCCAGAAAGACAGCACAGGCCATGGAGAACAGGGAGCCTTGTTATGCTGATGGGCGGGATGTAAATTGCCAACAGCCACTCTGGAGAAGTGTATGGTGTTTCCTGAAACACCTAAGAAACAAAGCAACGGAGACTACGGCACTTCCACTTATGGTCTTATAGATCACGGAAATTAAAATCAAAAACAGACAGCCACCCCAAAGTTTCAGACGGCTCTGTTTACAGGAATCTCGTCTACAGTACAAGTTAAATATCCCAGAATGTGAAAAATGGATAAAGAAGTTGTGGTACACACATTCAATGGAATATCACTCAGCAATGAAATCTATGTCATCAGGCCCATCGTGGCATAATGAGTGGATTCAGGTACGATGATTCTAAGTGAAATAAGTCACACAGAAAATGAAACATCATAAGATATCACTAATACACGGAATGTAAACTTGGCTACACATGAACTGAATTACAAAACAGAACAGGGTCTCAAATTTAGAAAACCACCTTATGCTTGCTTAAGGGGAAAAGTGAGTTGGGGTGCTGCATAAAACCAGAGATAGAAATTAGCACAGATACCTTTCCATAAGCCAAATATGTAATAGTCAAGACCTAGCCCTTGCTCAACGAAATGGACTAAACACCCCATATTCAACGCCTAGGAATACACCTGACTAGTAAGTATCTTCAAACCCATGGATTTATATGTCTCCATAAGAGACTCAAGTGTGTGTACAGCGGCATGAATGCAGCAGAGAAAATCCGATAAATCCCATTATCAAAATGAATTACAAAAACAAACACAATGACAGTGAAATAGAGAGCAATTCTTAAATAATTCATTCAGGGCTTGTGATGCAACCTGGATTTACCACATCTACAACCAGAGCTGAGTGAGACATAAGGCTGTACACTTCAGCCTGATAGCATTGGTGAGGTTCGTTGAGAAAATGCAGGCCCTTTGAAGTCATACTGCATGGTACCCATTCCATGGGTCCCAACTCTCCAGGTTTAAGGGATTCTTCCTTCAGCTAAAACATGCATGGGAAACCCACAGTATGGTGCACCGTGTGACCGGGAAACCTTTTCAAATGCATCTCAGTTTTCGTCCCCTTTTACTCGGGTTCACGATTGAAGACCCTTTACTAATACTCTCCCCACTTAGAGAGTCAGTGCCTTTAACCTCCTGTTTGGCACAGTTTGCAATTTCTGCGCAAGATGAACAAGAATAGGGAGAACCAATGAGAGACTAGCTCTAGGTGTCTGCACGTTCAAATATAACACTCATTTCCCACCAGGAAGAGGAATTTACCAAAGGATCAGCATGCTGTGCCGGAACCAGATTAGGGCATGAAGCAATGCTGCGGGTTTGCGGCCAGCTCACAAGAAAGCGAGTAGAAGAAAGGAGCTCAGGCGCACTGTCATTCACAAACCTGCAGAGTTATAAATGTCAACTATTGTCCAAAAATGTATTGAAGTAAGGCTGCGTAGAGGACTTGAAAGCGGGGCAGAATTGCGGGAAAACGAGTTCAGGGGCAGACTGGAATTGCATTTAAAGCATAAGGAAAGAGACAGAAAGTCGACAATGATGCACTTGGTCAAAAAGGGCGTATGCGTTTTTTCCTGAATATATTCAAGAAAAAACACATACGCCCTTTTTGGCCAAACAAGCAAGCCTGTAAAGAAATCTGCATTACAATGAAGTCTCACTGCCCCCCTGTCAAAAGGGACATCTGAAAAAAGTGAAAAATCCAGAAAGGCAGGACAGGCCATGGAGAACAGGGAGCCTTGTTATGCTGATGGGCGGGATGTAACTTGCCAACAGCCACTCTGGAGAAGTGTATGGTGTTTCCTCAAACACCTAAAAAACTAAGCAACGGAGCCTACGGCACTTCAACTTATGGTTCTATAGCTTAGGGAAATTAAAATCAAAAAGACACAGCCACCCATAAATTTTGGACGGCTCTGCTTACAAGAACCTCATTTACGGTACAAGTGAAATATCCCAGAAAGCAAAAAATGGATAAAGAAGTTGTTGTACGTACGTACAATGGAATATCACTCAGCAATGAAATCTATGTCATGAGGCCCGTCGCGGCATAATGAGTGGATTCAGGTACGATCATTCTAAGTTAACTAAGTCACACAGAAAAAGAAACACCATAAGATATCTCAAATACACGGAATGCAAACATGGCTGCACATGAACTCAATTACAAAACAGAAAAGGGTCTCAAATTTAGAAAACCAACTTATGCTTGCTTAAGGGGAAAGGTGAGTTGTGGTGCTGCATAAAACCAGAGATTGAAATTAGCACAGATACCTTTCCATAAGCAAATATGTAATAGTCAGGACCTACTCCTTGCTCCACGAAATGGACTCAACACCCCATATTCAATGCCTAGGAATATACCTGACTAGTAAGAATCTGAAAACCCATGGATTTATATGTCTCCATAAGAGAATCAAGCATGTGTACAGCGGCATAAACGCAGCAGTGAAAATCCGATAAATCCCATTATCAAAATAAATTACAAAAACAAAACACAATGACAGTGAAATAGAGAGCAATTCTTAAATAATTCATTCAGGGCTTGTGATGCAACGTGGATTTACCACATCTACACCCCGTGCTGAGTGAGACATAAGGCTGGACACTTCGGGCTGATAGCATTGGTGACGTTTGGTGAGCAAAGGCAACCCTTTGAAGTCATACTGCGTGGTACCCATTCCATGGGTCCCAACTCTCCAGGTTGAAGGGATTCTTCCTTCAGGTAAAACATGCATGGGCAACCCAGAATATGGTCCACCGTGTGACCGGGAAAACTTTTTAAATGCGTCTCAGTTTTCGTCCCCTCGTACTCGGTTTTACCATTCCAGACGCTTTACTAACACTCTCCCCACTTCGAGAGTCAGTGCCTTTAACCTCCTGTTTGGCACAGTTTGGAATTTCTGCGCAAGATGAACAGGAATAGGGAGAACCAATGAGAGATTAGCTGTAGGTGTCTGCACGAACAAATTTAACGCTCATTTCCCACCAGGAAGAGGAATTAGCCAAAGGCTCAGCATGCCGTGTCGGAACCAGATTAGGGCCTGAAGCAATCCTGCGGTTTTGCGGCCAGCTCACAAGAAAGCGAGTTGAAGAAAGGAGCTCAGGGGCAGTGTAATTCACAAACCTGCAGAGTTATAAATGACAGCTATCGTCCAAAAATATATTGAAGTAAGGCTGCAAAGAGGACTTGAACGCGGGGCAGAATTCCAGGAATACGATTTCA
Organism: Delphinapterus leucas; assembly: GCF_059928025.1. Lineage (NCBI taxonomy): Eukaryota > Metazoa > Chordata > Mammalia > Artiodactyla > Monodontidae > Delphinapterus > Delphinapterus leucas. The sequence goes on from NW_028322267.1 coordinate 1,400,438, forward strand.
GGAGGTAGACGGGAAGTCCTCTGAAAGTATAGGAGAAGAGGCAGAACCTCGACAATGATGCACTTGGTCAAAAAGGGCATATGCGTTTCTTCCAGGGCCCTTATTAAAGAGGGTAGGAGGCTCCCAGCATGCTTCAGTGGCCAACAGAGGGCCTACGTCGCCAAGGCGACATGAGCCATCCAGGCAGGAGTGACCTCACATCAGAGGGCCCACCTCACAGAAGGGTAAGGAACCCAGTCAAGATCAGACTCTCACCAGAGTGCCCACATAAGCAAGGGGCTGGGAACCAGGCAGGAGTGTCCTCACACCCGTGGGGCCACATCATCGAAAGTTGAGGTACCCAGCACATGTGGCCTCAAACCAGAGGACCCACATCATCATGGGTCTCGGAGCGAGGCAGGCAGGATTAACCTCAAAACTCATGGCCCATTGTATAAAAAAGGTTAGGAATCCAGCAGTTGGAACATCCCAGCAGGCGGCCCAGGGCACCGAGGCTATGGGATCCAGGCAGTGATGAACTCACAACAGAGGGCCCTCATCGTGATACTGTAAGCAACCCAGCCGTTGTAACCTCAGAGCACAAGGCCCACATCCCCATGGGGAAGGGAACCAAGCAGGAGTGTCATCGCACCAGTGGGCACACATCAGAAAAGGTGGGGAGCCCAGCAGTTAGGGCCGGACGCCAGAGGGCCCTCATCACTGAGGAGAGGAGGCTCCCAGCAAGCTCCAACTGCTACCAGAAGGCCGACGTCGCCAATGCAGGGTGTGCCAGCCAGGCAGGAGTGACCTCAGAGCAGAGGGCCAACCACACAAAAGTGTGAGGAACCCAAAGAGGATCAGACTCTCACCGGAGGGCCCACATCACCAAGGGAATGGAAACCAGGCAGGAGTGTTCTCACACCAGTGTGGTCACATCACCGAAATGTGACGGACCCAGCACACGTGGCCTCAAACTACAGGACACACATCACCAAGGGGCTGGGAGTGCGGCAGGCAGGAGGAGCCTCCAAACAGAGGGCCCATAGCGTAAAAAAGGTGAGGAATCCTGCAGTTGGAACCTCCCAGCAGGTGGCCAGGAGCAGCGAGGCTATGGGATCCAGGCCTGACTGAACTCAAAACAGAGGGCCCTCATTATGAAACTGTGAGCAACCCAGCCGGTGGGACCTTAGAGCAGAAGGCCCACATTCCCATGGGGTTGGGATCCTGGCAGGAGTGTACTCGCACCACAGGGCGCACATCAGAAAATTTTGGGAGCCCAGGAGTTAGGGTCTGACGCCAGAGGGCCCTCATTACCGAGGGGAGGAGACTCCCAGCAGGCACCAACTCCCAACTGAGGGCCCACATCGCCAAGTTGACGTGTGCCAGCCAGGCAGGAGTGACCTCACAGCAGAGGGCCTACCGCACAGAAGGGTGAGGAACCCAGCCAGGATAAGACTCTCACCAGAGGGCCCACATCACCAAGGGGATCGGAACAAGGCAGGAGTGTCCTCACACCAGTGTGGCCACATTATAGAAAGGTGAGGAACCCAGCACATGTGGCCTAAACCAGAGGACCCACATTTCCAAGGTGCTCCGAGTGAGGCAGGCAGGAGTAGCCTAACAACACAGGGCCCACAGAATAAAAAATGTGAGGAATCCAGCAGTTTGAACCTCCCAGCAGGTGGCCCAGAGCATGGAGTCTATGGGATCCAGGCCACAGTGAACTCACAGCAGAGGGCCCACATCATGAAACTGTGAGCAACCCAGCCAGTGGGACCTCAGAGCAGAAGGCCCACATCCCCATGGGGATGGGAACCTCGCAGGAGTGTCCTCGCACAACTTAGCACGTATCAGAAAATGTGGGAACCCAGCAGTTATGGCCTGGCGCCAGAGGGCCCTCATCACGGAGGAGAGGAGGCTACCAGCAGGCTCCAAATGCCACCAGAGGGCCGACGTCACCAAGGCAATGGGAGCAAGCCAGGCAGGAGTTACCTCACAGCAGAGGGCCCACCTCACAGAAGTGTGAGGAGCCCAAACAGGATCAGACTCTAACCAGAGCGCCCACATCACCAAGGGGATGGAAACCAGGCAGGAGTGTCCTCACACCAGTGGGGCCACATCAGCGAAAGGTGAGGAGCACAGCACATGTGGCCTCAAACAAGGGGACACACATCACGAAAGGGCTGGGAGTGAGGCATGCAGGAGGAGACTCACAACAGAGCGCCCATAGAATAAAAAAGGTGAGGAACCCCGCAGTTGGAAGCTCCAAGCAGGTGGCCCAGAGCACCGAGGCTATGGGATCCATGCCGGAGTGAACTCACAGCAGAGGGCCCACATTCTGACACTGTGAGCAACCCAGCCGTTGGGACCTCAGGGCAGAAAGCCCACATCCCCATGGGGATGGGACCCTGGCTGGAGTGTACTCGCACGACAGGGCGCACATCAGAAAATTTTGGGAGCCCATGAGTTAGGGCCTGACGCCAGAGGGCCCTCATTACCGAGGGGAGGAGACTCCCAGCAGGCACCAACTCCCAACTGAGGGCCCACATCGCCAAGGTGACGTGTGCCAGCCAGGCAGGAGTGACCTCACAGCAGAGGGCCCACCTCCCAGAAGTGTGAGGAATCCAGACAGGATCAGACTCTCACCAGAGGGCCCCCATCACCAAGGGGATGGGAACCAGGCAGGAGTGTCCTCACACCAGTGGGGCCACATCAATAAAGGTGAGGAAACCGGTACATGTGGCCTTAAACCAGAGGACCTACATCACAAATGGGCTGGGAGTGAGTCAGGAAGTAGGAGCATGAAAACACAGGACACAAAGAATAAAAAAGGTAAGGAATCCAGCAGTAGGAACCTCCCAGCAGGCCGCTCAGAGCACAGAGGCTATGGGATCTAGGCCTGGGTGAACTAACACCAGAGAGCCAACATCATGAAACGGTGAACAACACAGGTGTTGGGACCTTAGAGCAGAAGGCCCACATGCCCATGGGGATGGGAACCTCGCAGGAGTGTCCTCGCACCACTTAGCACGTATCAGAAAATGTGGGTACCCAGCAGTTAGGGCCTGAGGCAAGAGGGCCCCCATCACCGAGGGGAGGTTCCCAGCAGGCTCCAACTGCCACAAGAGGGCCGATGTTGCCCAGGTGGGGTGTGCCAGCCAGGCAGGAGTGACCTCACAGCAGAGGGCCCACCTCACAGAAGGGTGAGGAACCCAGCCAGGATCAGACTCTCACCAGAGGGCCCACATCATCAAGGGGATAGGAACCAGGCAGGAGTGTCCTCACACCAGTGGGGCCACATCATCGAAAGGCGAGGGACCCAGCATACATGGCCTCAAACCAGAGGACACACATCACCAAGGGGCCGGGAGTGAGGCAGGCAGGAGGAGTCTCAAAACAGAGGGCACATAGAAGAAAAAAGGTGAGGAATCCCGCAGTTGTAACCTCCCAGCAGGTGGCCAGGAGCAGCGAGGCTATGGGATCCAGGCCGGAGAGAACTCACAGCAGAGGGCCCTCATCATGAAACTGAGCAACACACGGTTGGGACCTCAGAGCAGAAGGCCCACATTCCCATGGGGTTGGGAACCTTGCAGGAGTGTACTCGAACCACAGGGCGCATATCAGAAAATATTGGGAGCCCAGGAGTTAGGGTCTGACGCCAGAGGGCCCTCATTACCGAGGGGAGGAGACACCCAGCAGGCACCAAATCCCACCAGAGAGCCGACGTCGCCAAGGCGGGGTGTGCCAGCCAGGCAGGAGTGACCTCAGAGAAGAGGGCCCACCTCACAGAAGTGTGAGGAACCCAACCAGGATCAGACTCTCACCGGAGGGCCCACATCACCAAGGGGATTGGAACCAGGCAGGGGTGTCCTCACACCAGTGGGGCCACATCAGCCAAAGGTCAGGAACCCAGCACATGTGGCCTCAAACCAGAGGACACACATCACCAAGGGGCTAGGAGTGAGGCAGGTGTCTGGAGGGGCACATTTAACTCTAATTTCCCACCAGGAAGTGGAATGAACCAAAGTCTCAGAGTGCCGTGCCGGACCCTGATTACGGCCTGAAGCAAACCTGCGGTTCTGTGGCCAGTTTTCAAGGAAACGAGTTAAGAAAGGAAATCACGGGCACTGTAATTCACAAACCTGCAGTGTTATAAATGACAGCTATTGGCAAAATTATATGGAAGTAAGTCTGCAAAGAGGCCTTGAAAACGAGGCAGAATTGCAGGAATCATATTTCAGTAGGTAGATTGGAATTGCATTTAAAGCATGTGAAAAGCGGCAGATCTTTGACAGTGATGCAGTTGGACAAAAGTGCGTAAACATTTTTTCCTGAATATATTCAGGAAAAAACACATATGCCCTTTTTGGCCAACCAAGCACTCGAGAAATGGAAATCCGCACTACAATGAAGTCTCATTTCCCATTCGTCAAAAGGGCCATCTGAAAAAAGTGTAAAAACCAGAAACACAGGACAGGCCATGGAGAACAGGGAGCCTTGTTATGCTGATGGGCGGGATGTAAATTGCCAACAGACACTCTGGAGATGTTTATGGTGTATCCTGAAACATCTGAAAAACAAAGCTACAGACCCTAGGGCACTTCCACTTTTGGCCCTATAGCTTAGGAAAATTAAAATCAACAAGACACAGCCAACACAAAATTTAGGGCTGCTGTGTTTACAAGAACCTTGAGTCCAGTACAAATTAAATATCCCAGAAAGAAAAAAATGGATAAAGGAGTTGTGCTACTTACGTACAACGGAATATCACTCAGCAATGAAATCAATGTCATCAAGCCTGTAGCAGCAAATTGAGTGGATTTAAGTATGATGATTCTAAGAGAAATAGGTCACACAGAGAAAGAGAATTATCATAAGATATCACTAATAGAGAGAGTGTAAACTTGGCTACACATAAACTGAATTCCAAAACCGAACAGAGTCTCACATTTAGATAAAAACTTATGCTTGATTAAGGGGAAAGTTGAGTTGGGGTGCTGTATAAAACCAGAGATTGAAATTAGCACACATACCGTTCCATAAGCCAAATATGTAATAGACAAGACCTACTCTTTGCTCAACGAAATAGACTCATCCATGGTGTATCACCTCACACCTGTTAGAATGGGCATCATCAGAAAATCTACAAACAACAAATGCTGGAAAGGGTGTGGAGATAAGGAACCCTCTTCCACTATTGTTGGGAATGTAAATTGATACAGTCACTGTGGAGAACATTATGGAGTTTCTTATAAAACTAAGAATAGAATTACCATATGATACAGCAATCCCACTACTGGGCATATACCCAGACAAAACCATAACTCAAAAAGAGATATTCACCGCAATGTTCATTGCATCACTATTTACAATATCCAGGTAATGGAAGCAACCTAAATGCCCACAGACAGACGAATGCATAAAGATGTGGTACATATATAAAATGGAATATTACTAAGCCATAAAAAGGAATGAAATTGGGTCATTTGTAGAGACGTTGATGGATCTAGAGACTGTCATACAGAGTGAAGTAAGTCAGAAAGAGAAAAACAAATCTTGTCTATTAATGCATATATGTGGAACCTAGAAAAATTGTACAGATGAACCGTTTTGCCAGGCAGAAATAGAGCAACAGATGTAGACAACAAACGTATGGACACCAAGGGGGGAAAGCTGTTGGGGGGTGGTGGTGGGAGGAGTTGAGAGATTGGGATTGGCATATATACATTTATATGTATAAAATAGATAACCAAAAAGAACCTGCTGTATAAAAAAATAAAATAAAATTCAAATTACAAAAAGTAAAACAGAAAAAATATTCTTCCTTCACATACATGTATTTATATGAATAAATTATTTCCATGCTTATATCTGTAAATACAAAAAAGAGGAATAAAATCTACCTTGAACCAAAAACGAAAAAAAGAAAAAAACACAGAACCCACCAGTTACACAGAGGAAAACCGTATCAGGGCACTTGCTCCAGTTGTAAACAATTCTGAAGTTGGTCAGTGGTGGGGAATCATCTCCCATTCAGCCAGCAGGCCCCACGCAACAAGCGTCCTCATTGCAAAGCTGGGGGACCGTGCCGAGGCATCTGTGAGTAAACGTGGGCTGAGCCCCAGGCCAGCTGCTGCTGAAATGTTCCCACCCTTCCCAGGTAAAACACCTGAATATGTACAAGGACTTGAAAGCCTAGAGGAAGGGCCATGGAGCCACATGAGTGACAGCATGCCAGCCGACTTGGTGCCTGCAGGCCAGCCAGGATGGTCCTGGCCCTGGGTGCTCTTCTGGAAGCTTTCCATTTCCCTGCCTGAGATACCCCTGCTGTCCCGGCCCCCACTGCTTTCTTCCTCACTCACCTCTGCCCAGGGAGAAATTCCAGCGGCAGGTATGGGTGACACATCCTCTTCTTTAGCAGGTGGCATCTTGGCAACTGCTGCAGAAAGTCCAGCAGAGCCCCACTCACACTGGGCCACCCACAAAGCCGTGGCCTCTCACTCCCTCCCACCAGTCCAGCCCCAAGACTGCTGACAGGGCAGAGAAAATGGCGTCAGGCACAGCTGCAGGGGCTCTTGCTGCCTGGAGCGGTGTTTATATTGATCTGAACCCAGGCACACCTGGGGAGGGCTGGCTGGCACGGTCGGGCTTCCCAGGCCAGCCAATAATCACCCCTCAGGGGCTCACAGTTGCCGAAACTGGAACTTGCTGAATCGGCCAGGTCCAAGGAACAGGTGTGGGCTCCTGAGAGTCAGGATAGACAAGGGGCTGCAGCTCTGGCTTGTTTTCTAATTATATTATCTGGCCCATGAGTGGGAGACAACTTCAAGAAAACCCTCTCCTAATGAGAGGAACCCAGGAGTCAGGGAGAGGAGGGGTGGCTGGTGGGTGGAGACAGAGGCCTGGTGCCCCGTGTGCAGTGGAAGTCTCTGGAAGACCAGGTGGAGGGAGGCCACACAGAGTGATGCCCAGGGTCACAGACCTGTCGGAGCTGCTGTTTGTTAGTTCAAGTCCTGCTCTGAGGTGCTCTGTGTCAGATCTGAGTGACAGGTGAGCTGGGAGTGCTCTGCAATGAGGGCGATATGCAGGGTTCCTGTGTTCCCAGGCCTGCCATGGTACCTGCAAGGGTAGCTCTGTATCCTGGGAGGGGCCTGACCACGAGAGCCCCATGGGCTGCAGGGGAACCTGCCCAGGGAACCCCATATCCTGGGAGGGGCCTGAACACGAGAGCCCCATGGGCTGGGGTGGGGGTGGGGTACCTGCCCAGGTGAGCTCCATATCCTGGGATTGGCCTGACCTCGAGAGCCCCATGGGCTGCTGGAGTCCTGGTAAAGGATGTCAGGACAGTCAGTGAAGCCACCGAGGATATACCTCCAGTAGTTCCTAAATCCTACACCCTGCTGGTCATTCTACCAACCACCAGGACATGGTATTCTGTATTAGTCTTCAATGATGCCTTCTTTTGTATTCTATTAGTCCCAGAGTCACAAGAAATTTTGGCTTGTGAGTGGCAGGACTCAACATACAACTAAAACAATACTTCCGGGCCGTGTTGCCCCAAGGGTTCAAAAATTCCCACACCATCTTTGGAGAAAGCTCAGCTAAAGAACTAAAAGTTCTACCTCTGGAAAAGGAAACACTCCTTCAATATGCAGACGACATTCTGATCGCCAGCCCTACTAAGGAGACCTCTGAACTACCAAGCCAATAAAGGATACAAGTTGTCCAAGAAAAAGCTCAAATATCACAGACTACGGTGACCTGCCTGGGCTTCATTCTCACAGAAGGTCGGAGAAGCCCATCCCAGGAAAGGGAAGAAACAATTTACAGCCTTACCCATTTCTGAACCTAGAAGACAGCTTAGGGGTTCCTGGGGAGGCCAGGGTTTGCTGCTTCTGGATCCCTAACTACAATCTACTAGCTCGGCCTCTATATGAAACACTGAAAGGAAAAGATGATGATCCTTTTGAATAGAATGCAGAAGTGGCCTTTCAAGAATGGAAAGAGCAGTCAATTCAGACCCTTGCCCTGGAACTCCCTAATTTAGCTAAACCCTTTGACCTTTACATTCCTGGTGAACGGTGAATCGCCATTGGAGTGTTAGTGCAAAACCTGGGACCACTTGAAATGGAACAATGCAAGAATGCGCTCCAGGTAGGATAAACTACGGTCACCAAGGGGCTTGGCCCACCGCCACATCTGGCCAAGATACTGGCAGTATCTGAAAACCTGGAAATCAGCAGCCCAAAAGGCCACCTCCCTCCGAAGGGAAAAGGACCCCACGTGGTGATCCTAACACCCAACCATGCCCTGAAGTTGCAGGGTTGGCTCCATGGGCACACTGACCTTGAGCGAGGAGGCCCTCCAACTCCAACCTCCATAGAGATAACCGGGGCAAAGTGGCACCATGAAGACTCGTGTGAAGGTGTCTGCACGGGCAAATTTAACGCTCATTTCCCACCAGGAAGAGGAATTAACCAAAGGCTCAGCATGCCGTGCCGGAACCAGATTAGGGCCTGAAGCAATCCTGCGGGTTTGCGGCCAGCTCACAAGAAAGCGAGTTGAAGAAAGGAGCTCAGGGACACTGTAATTCACAAACCTGCAGAGTTATAAATGACAGCTATCACCCAAAAATATATTGAAGGAAGGCTGCGAAGAGGACTTGAAAGCGGGGCAGAATTGCAAGAAAACGATTTCAGGGGGTAGACTGGAATTGCATTTAAAGCATAGGAAAAGAGGCAGAACGTCGACAATGATGCACTTGGCCAAAAAGGGCGTATGCGTTTTTTCCTGAATATATTCAGGAAAAAACGCATACGCCCTTTTTGGCCAACCAAGCAAGCATGTTAAAGAAATCTGCACTACAATGAAGTCTCACTGCTCCCCATTCAAAAGGGCCATCTGAAAAAAGTGTAAAATCCAGAAAGGCAGCACAGGCCATGGAGAACAGGGAGCCTTGTTATGCTGATGGGCGGGATGTAAATTGCCAACAGCCACTCTGGAGATGTGTATGGTGTTTCCTCAAAAACCTAAAAAACAAAGCAACGGAGCCTATGGCATTACCACTTATTTTCCTATAGCTTAGGGAAATTAAAATCAAAAACACACAGCCACCGCAAAGTTTCTGTTTACGGCTCTGTTTACAAGAACCTCGTCTACGGTACAAGTTAGATATCCCAGAAAGCGAAAAATGGATAAAGAAGTGTGGTACGTACGTACAAAGGAATATCACTCACCAATGAAATCTATGTCATCAGGCCCGTCGCGGCATAATGAGTGGATTCAGGTACGATGATTCTAAGTGAAATAAGTCACACAGAAAATGAAACATCATAAGATATCACTAATACACCGAATGTAAACTTGGCTACACATGAACTGAATTACAAAACAGAACAGGGTCTCAAATTTAGAAAACCTACTTATGCTTGCTTAAGGGGAAAGGTGAGTTGTGGTGCTGCATAAAACCAGAGATAGAAATTAGCACAGATACCTTTCCATAAGCCAAATATGTAATAGTCAAGACCTAACCCTTGCTCAATGAAATGGACTAAACACCCCATATTCAACGCCTAGGATTACACATGAGTAGTAAGAACCTTCAAACCCATGGATTTATATGTCTCCGTAAGAGACTCAAGTGTGTGTACAGCGGCATGAATGCAGCAGAGAAAATCCGATAAAACCCATTATCAAAATGAATTACAAAAACAAACACAATGACAGTGAAATAGAGAGCAATTCTTAAATAATTCATTCAGGGCTTGTGATGCGACCTGGATTTACCACATCTACACCCAGAGCTGAGTGAGACATAAGGCTGGACACTTCGGGCTGATAGCATTGGTCAGGTTCGATGAGAAAATGCAGACCCTTTGAAGTCATACTGCATGGTACCCATTCCATGGGTCCCAACTCTCCAGGTTTAAGGGATTCTTCCTTCAGCTAAAACATGCATGGGAAACCCACAGTACAGTGCACTGTGTGACCGGGAAACGTTTTCAAATGCATCTCAGTTTTCGTCCCCTTTTACTCGGGTTCACCATTCCAGACCGTTTACTAACACTCTCCCCACTTGGAGAGTCAGTGCCTTTAACCTCCTGTTTGGCACAGTTTGCAATTTCTGCGCAAGATGAACAGGAATAGGGAGAACCAATGAGAGACTAGCTGTAGGTGTCTGGACGGGCAAATGGAACGCTCATTTCCCACCAGGAAGAGGAATTAACCAAAGGCTCAGCATGCCGTGCCGGAACCAGATTAGGGCCTGAAGCATTCCTGCGGGTTTGCGGCCAGCTCACAAGAAAGCGAGTTGAAGAAAGGAGCTCAGGGGCACTGTAATTCACAAACCTGCAGAGTTATAAATGACAGCTATCGTCCAAAAATATATTGAAGGATGGCTGCGAAGAGGACTGGAAAGCGGGGCAGAATTGCAGGAAAACGATTTCAGGGGGTAGACTGGAATTGCATTTAAAGCATAGGAAAAGAGGCAGAACGTCGACAATGATGCACTTGGCCAAAAAGGGCGTATGCGTTTTTTCCTGAATATATTCAGGAAAAAACGCATACGCCCTTTTTGGCCAACCAAGCCAGCATGTTATAGAAATCTGCACTACAAAGAAGTCTCACTGCCCCCAGGTCAAAAGGGCCATCTGAAAAAAGTGTAAAATCCAGAAAGACAGCACAGGCCATGGAGAACAGGGAGCCTTGTTATGCTGATGGGCGGGATGTAAATTGCCAACAGCCACTCTGGAGAAGTGTATGGTGTTTCCTGAAACACCTAAGAAACAAAGCAACGGAGACTACGGCACTTCCACTTATGGTCTTATAGATCACGGAAATTAAAATCAAAAACAGACAGCCACCCCAAAGTTTCAGACGGCTCTGTTTACAGGAATCTCGTCTACGGTACAAGTTAAATATCCCAGAATGTGAAAAATGGATAAAGAAGTTGTGGTACACACATTCAATGGAATATCACTCAGCAATGAAATCTATGTCATCAGGCCCATCGTGGCATAATGAGTGGATTCAGGTACGATGATTCTAAGTGAAATAAGTCACACAGAAAATGAAACATCATAAGATATCACTAATACACGGAATGTAAACTTGGCTACACATGAACTGAATTACAAAACAGAACAGGGTCTCAAATTTAGAAAACCACCTTATGCTTGCTTAAGGGGAAAAGTGAGTTGGGGTGCTGCATAAAACCAGAGATAGAAATTAGCACAGATACCTTTCCATAAGCCAAATATGTAATAGTCAAGACCTAGCCCTTGCTCAACGAAATGGACTAAACACCCCATATTCAACGCCTAGGAATACACCTGACTAGTAAGTATCTTCAAACCCATGGATTTATATGTCTCCATAAGAGACTCAAGTGTGTGTACAGCGGCATGAATGCAGCAGAGAAAATCCGATAAATCCCATTATCAAAATGAATTACAAAAACAAACACAATGACAGTGAAATAGAGAGCAATTCTTAAATAATTCATTCAGGGCTTGTGATGCAACCTGGATTTACCACATCTACAACCAGAGCTGAGTGAGACATAAGGCTGTACACTTCGGCCTGATAGCATTGGTGAGGTTCGTTGCGAAAATGCAGGCCCTTTGGAGTCATACTGCATGGTACCCATTCCATGGGTCCCAACTCTCCAGGTTTAAGGGATTCTTCCTTCAGCTAAAACATGCATGGGAAACCCACAGTATGGTGCACCGTGTGACCGGGAAACCTTTTCAAATGCATCTCAGTTTTCGTCCCCTTTTACTCGGGTTCACGATTCAAGACCCTTTATTAATACTCTCCCCACTTAGAGAGTCAGTGCCTTTAACCTCCTGTTTGGCACAGTTTGCAATTTCTGCGCAAGATGAACAAGAATAGGGAGAACCAATGAGAGACTAGCTCTAGGTGTCTGCACGTTCAAATATAACACTCATTTCCCACCAGGAAGAGGAATTTACCAAAGGATCAGCATGCTGTGCCGGAACCAGATTAGGGCATGAAGACATGCTGCGGGTTTGCGGCCAGCTCACAAGAAAGCGAGTAGAAGAAAGGAGCTCAGGCGCACTGTCATTCACAAACCTGCAGAGTTATAAATGTCAGCTATTGTCCAAAAATGTATTGAAGTAAGGCTGCGTAGAGGACTTGAAAGCGGGGCAGAATTGCAGGAAAACGAGTTCAGGGGCAGACTGGAATTGCATTTAAAGCATAAGGAAAGAGACAGAAAGTCGACAATGATGCACTTGGTCAAAAAGGGCGTATGCGTTTTTTCCTGAATATATTCAAGAAAAAACACATACGCCCTTTTTGGCCAAACAAGCAAGCCTGTAAAGAAATCTGCATTACAATGAAGTCTCACTGCCCCCCTGTCAAAAGGGACATCTGAAAAAAGTGAAAAATCCAGAAAGGCAGGACAGGCCATGGAGAACAGGGAGCCTTGTTATGCTGATGGGCGGGATGTAACTTGCCAACAGCCACTCTGGAGAAGTGTATGGTGTTTCCTCAAACACCTAAAAAACTAAGCAACGGAGCCTACGGCACTTCAACTTATGGTTCTATAGCTTAGGGAAATTAAAATCAAAAAGACACAGCCACCCATAAATTTTGGACGGCTCTGCTTACAAGAACCTCATTTACGGTACAAGTGAAATATCCCAGAAAGCAAAAAATGGATAAAGAAGTTGTTGTACGTACGTACAATGGAATATCACTCAGCAATGAAATCTATGTCATGAGGCCCGTCGCGGCATAATGAGTGGATTCAGGTACGATCATTCTAAGTTAACTAAGTCACACAGAAAAAGAAACACCATAAGATATCTCAAATACACGGAATGCAAACATGGCTGCACATGAACTCAATTACAAAACAGAAAAGGGTCTCAAATTTAGAAAACCAACTTATGCTTGCTTAAGGGGAAAGGTGAGTTGTGGTGCTGCATAAAACCAGAGATTGAAATTAGCACAGATACCTTTCCATAAGCAAATATGTAATAGTCAGGACCTACTCCTTGCTCCACGAAATGGACTCAACACCCCATATTCAATGCCTAGGAATATACCTGACTAGTAAGAATCTGAAAACCCATGGATTTATATGTCTCCATAAGAGAATCAAGCATGTGTACAGCGGCATAAACGCAGCAGTGAAAATCCGATAAATCCCATTATCAAAATAAATTACAAAAACAAAACACAATGACAGTGAAATAGAGAGTAATTCTTAAATAATTCATTCAGGGCTTGTGATGCAACGTGGATTTACCACATCTACACCCCGAGCTGAGTGAGACATAAGGCTGGACACTTCGGGCTGAGAGCATTGGTGACGTTCGGTGAGCAAAGGCAACCCTTTGAAGTCATACTGCGTGGTACCCATTCCATGGGTCCCAACTCTCCAGGTTTAAGGGATTCTTCCTTCAGGTAAAACATGCATGGGCAACCCAGAATATGGTCCACTGTGTGACCGGGAAAACTTTTAAAATGCGTCTCAGTTTTCGTCCCCTCGTACTCGGTTTTACCATTCCAGACGCTTTACTAACACTCTCCCCACTTGGAGAGTCAGTGCCTTTAACCTCCTGTTTGGCACAGTTTGGAATTTCTGCGCAAGATGAACAGGAATAGGGAGAACCAATGAGAGATTAGCTGTAGGTGTCTGCACGAACAAATTTAACGCTCATTTCCCACCAGGAGGAGGAATTAGCCAAAGGCTCAGCATGCCGTGTCGGAACCAGATTAGGGCCTGAAGCAATCCTGCGGTTTTGCGGCCAGCTCACAAGAAAGCGAGTTGAAGAAAGGAGCTCAGGGGCACTGTAATTCACAAACCTGCAGAGTTATAAATGACAGCTATCGTCCAAAAATATATTGAAGTAAGGCTGCAAAGAGGACTTGAACGCGGGGCAGAATTCCAGGAATACGATTTCAGGAGGTAGACGGGAAGTCCTCTGAAAGTATAGGAGAAGAGGCAGAACCTCGACAATGATGCACTTGGTCAAAAAGGGCATATGCGTTTCTTCCAGGGCCCTTATTAAAGAGGGTAGGAGGCTCCCAGCATGCTTCAGTGGCCAACAGAGGGCCTACGTCGCCAAGGCGACATGAGCCATCCAGGCAGGAGTGACCTCACATCAGAGGGCCCACCTCACAGAAGGGTAAGGAACCCAGTCAAGATCAGACTCTCACCAGAGTGCCCACATAAGCAAGGGGCTGGGAACCAGGCAGGAGTGTCCTCACACCCGTGGGGCCACATCATCGAAAGTTGAGGTACCCAGCACATGTGGCCTCAAACCAGAGGACCCACATCACCATGGGTCTCGGAGCGAGGCAGGCAGGATTAACCTCAAAACCCATGGCCCATTGTATAAAAAAGGTGAGGAATCCAGCAGTTGGAACATCCCAGCAGGCGGCCCAGAGCACCGAGGCTATGGGATCCAGGCAGTGATGAACTCACAACAGAGGGCCCTCATCGTGATACTGTAAGCAACCCAGCCATTGTAACCTCAGAGCACAAGGCCCACATCCCCATGGGGAAGGGAACCAAGCAGGAGTGTCATCGCACCAGTGGGCACACATCAGAAAAGGTGGGGAGCCCAGCAGTTAGGGCCGGACGCCAGAGGGCCCTCATCACTGAGGAGAGGAGGCTCCCAGCAAGCTCCAACTGCTACCAGAAGGCTGACGTCGCCAATGCAGGGTGTGCCAGCCAGGCAGGAGTGACCTCAGAGCAGAGGGCCAACCACACAAAAGTGTGAGGAACCCAAAGAGGATCAGACTCTCACCGGAGGGCCCACATCACCAAGGGAATGGAAACCAGGCAGGAGTGTTCTCACACCAGTGTGGTCACATCACCGAAATGTGACGGACCCAGCACACGTGGCCTCAAACTACAGGACACACATCACCAAGGGGCTGGGAGTGAGGCAGGCAGGAGGAGCCTCCAAACAGAGGGCCCATAGCGTAAAAAAGGTGAGGAATCCCGCAGTTGGAACCTCCCAGCAGGTGGCCAGGAGCAGCGAGGCTATGGGATCCAGGCCTGACTGAACTCAAAACAGAGGGCCCTCATTATGAAACTGTGAGAAACCCAGCCGTTGGGACCTTAGAGCAGAAGGCCCACATTCCCATGGGGTTGGGATCCTGGCAGGAGTGTACTCGCACCACAGGGCGCACATCAGAAAATTTTGGGAGCCCAGGAGTTAGGGTCTGACGCCAGAGGGCCCTCATTACCGAGGGGAGGAGACTCCCAGCAGGCACCAACTCCCAACTGAGGGCCCACGTCGCCACGTTGACGTGTGCCAGCCAGGCAGGGGTGACCTCACAGCAGAGGGCCTACCTCACAGAAGGGTGAGGAACCCAGCCAGGATAAGGCTCTCACCAGAGGGCCCACATCACCAAGGGGATCGGAACAAGGCAGGAGTGTCCTCACACCAGTGTGGCCACATTATAGAAAGGTGAGGAACCCAGCACATGTGGCCTAAACCAGAGGACCCACATTTCCAAGGTGCTCCGAGTGAGGCAGGCAGGAGTAGCCTAACAACACAGGGCCCACAGAATAAAAAATGTGAGGAATCCAGCAGTTTGAACCTCCCAGCAGGTGGCCCAGAGCATGGAGTCTATGGGATCCAGGCCACAGTGAACTCACAGCAGAGGGCCCACATCATGAAACTGTGAGCAACCCAGCCAGTGGGACCTCAGAGCAGAAGGCCCACATCCCCATGGGGATGGGAACCTCGCAGGAGTGTCCTCGCACAACTTAGCACGTATCAGAAAATGTGGGAACCCAGCAGTTATGGCCTGGCGCCAGAGGGCCCTCATCACGGAGGAGAGGAGGCTACCAGCAGGCTCCAAATGCCACCAGAGGGCCGACGTCACCAAGGCAATGGGAGCAAGCCAGGCAGGAGTTACCTCACAGCAGAGGGCCCACCTCACAGAAGTGTGAGGAATCCAGACAGGATCAGACTCTCACCAGAGGGCCCACATCACCAAGGGGATGGGAACCAGGCAGGAGTGTCCTCACACCAGTGGGGCCACATCAATAAAGGTGAGGAAACTGGTACATGTGGCCTTAAACAAGAGGACCTACATCACAAATGGGCTGGGAGTGAGTCAGGAAGTAGGAGCATGAAAACACAGGACCCAAAGAATAAAAAAGGTAAGGAATCCAGCAGTAGGAACCTCCCAGCAGGCCGCTCAGAGCACAGAGGCTATGGGATCTAGGCCTGGGTGAACTAACACCAGAGAGCCAACATCATGAAACGGTGAACAACACAGGTGTTGGGACCTTAGAGCAGAAGGCCCACATGCCCATGGGGATGGGAACCTCGCAGGAGTGTCCTCGCACCACTTAGCACGTATCAGAAAATGTGGGTACCCAGCAGTTAGGGCCTGAGGCAAGAGGGCCCCCATCACCGAGGGGAGGTTCCCAGCAGGCTCCAACTGCCACAAGAGGGCCGATGTTGCCCAGGTGGGGTGTGCCAGCCAGGCAGGAGTGACCTCACAGCAGAGGGACCCCTCACAGAAGGGTGAGGAACCCAGCCAGGATCAGACTCTCACCAGAGGGCCCACATCATCAAGGGGATAGGAACCAGGCAGGAGTGTCCTCACACCAGTGGGGCCACATCATCGAAAGGCGAGGGACCCAGCATACGTGGCCTCAAACCAGAGGACACACATCACCAAGGGGCTGGGAGTGAGGCAGGCAGGAGGAGTCTCAAAACAGAGGGCCCATAGAAGAAAAAAGGTGAGGAATCCCGCAGTTGTAACCTACCAGCAGGTGGCCAGGAGCAGCGAGGCTATGGGATCCAGGCCGGAGAGAACTCACAGCAGAGGGCCCTCATCATGAAACTGAGCAACCCAAGGTTGGGACTTCAGAGCAGAAGGCCCACATTCCCATGGGGTTGGGAACCTGGCAGGAGTGTACTCGAACCACAGGGCGCATATCAGAAAATATTGGGAGCCCAGGAGTTAGGGTCTGACGCCAGAGGGCCCTCATTACCGAGGGGAGGAGACACCCAGCAGGCACCAAATCCCACCAGAGGGCCGACGTCACCAAGGCGGGGTGTGCCAGCCAGGCAGGAGTGACCTCAGAGAAGAGGGCCCACCTCACAGAAGTGTGAGGAACCCAACCAGGATCAGACTCTCACCGGAGGGCCCACATCACCAAGGGGATGGGAACCAGGCAGGAGTGTCCTCACACCAGTGGGGCCACATCAGCCAAAGGTGAGGAACCCAGCACATGTGGCCTCAAACCACAGGACACACATCACCAAGGGGATAGGAGTGAGGCAGGTGTCTGGAGGGGCACATTTAACTCTAATTTCCCACCAGGAAGTGGAATGAACCAAAGTCTCAGAGTGCCGTGCCGGACCCTGATTACGGCCTGAAGCAAACCTGCGGTTCTGTGGCCAGTTTTCAAGGAAACGAGTTAAGAAAGGAAATCACGGGCACTGTAATTCACAAACCTGCAGTGTTATAAATGACAGCTATTGGCAAAATTATATGGAAGTAAGTCTGCAAAGAGGACTTGAAAACGAGGCAGAATTGCAGGAATCATATTTCAGGAGGTAGATTGGAATTGCATTTAAAGCATGTGAAAAGCGGCAGATCTTTGACAGTGATGCACTTGGACAAAAGTGCGTAAACATTTTTTCCTGAATATATTCAGGAAAAAACACATATGCCCTTTTTGGCCAACCAAGCACTCGAGAAATGGAAATCCGCACTACAATGAAGTCTCATTTCCCATTCGTCAAAAGGGCCATCTGAAAAAAGTGTAAAAACCAGAAACACAGGACAGGCCATGGAGAACAGGGAGCCTTGTTATGCTGATGGGCGGGATGTAAATTGCCAACAGACACTCTGGAGATGTTTATGGTGTATCCTGAAACATCTGAAAAACAAAGCTACAGACCCTAGGGCACTTCCACTTTTGGCACTATAGCTTAGGAAAATTAAAATCAACAAGACACAGCCAACACAAAATTTAGGGCTGCTGTGTTTACAAGAACCTTGAGTCCAGTACAAATTAAATATCCCAGAAAGAAAAAAATGGATAAAGGAGTTGTGCTACTTACGTACAACGGAATATCACTCAGCAATGAAATCAATGTCATCAGGCCTGTAGCAGCAAATTGAGTGGATTTAAGTATGATGATTCTAAGAGAAATAGGTCACACAGAGAAAGAGAATTATCATAAGATATCACTAATAGAGAGAGTGTAAACTTGGCTACACATAAACTGAATTCCAAAACCGAACAGAGTCTCACATTTAGATAAAAACTTATGCTTGCTTAAGGGGAAAGTTGAGTTGGGGTGCTGTATAAAACCAGAGATTGAAATTAGCACACATACCGTTCCATAAGCCAAATATGTAATAGACAAGACCTACTCTTTGCTCAACGAAATAGACTCATCCATGGTGTATCACCTCACACCTGTTAGAATGGGCATCATCAGAAAATCTACAAACAACAAATGCTGGAAAGGGTGTGGAGATAAGGAACCCTCTTCCACTATTGTTGGGAATGTAAATTGATACAGTCACTGTGGAGAACATTATGGAGTTTCTTATAAAACTAAGAATAGAATTACCATATGATACAGCAATCCCACTACTGGGCATATACCCAGACAAAACCATAAATCAAAAAGAGACATTCACCGCAATGTTCATTGCATCACTATTTACAATATCCAGGTAATGGAAGCAACCTAAATGCCCACAGACAGACGAATGCATAAAGATGTGGTACATATATAAAATGGAATATTACTAAGCCATAAAAAGGAATGAAATTGGGTCATTTGTAGAGACGTTGATGGATCTAGAGACTGTCATACAGAGTGAAGTAAGTCAGAAAGAGAAAAACAAATCTTGTCTATTAATGCATATATGTGGAACCTAGAAAAATTGTACAGATGAACCGTTTTGCCAGGCAGAAATAGAGCAACAGATGTAGACAACAAACGTATGGACACCAAGGGGGGAAAGCTGTTGGGGGGTGGTGGTGGGAGGAGTTGAGAGATTGGGATTGGCATGTATACATTTATATGTATAAAATAGATAACCAAAAAGAACCTGCTGTATAAAAAAATAAAATAAAATTCAAATTACAAAAAGTAAAACAGAAAAAATATTCTTCCCTTCACATACATGTATTTATATGAATAAATTATTTCCATGCTTATATCTGTAAATACAAAAAAGAGGAATAAAATCTACCTTGAACCAAAAACGAAAAAAAGAAAAAAACACAGAACCCACCAGTTACACAGAGGAAAACCGTATCAGGGCACTTGCTCCAGTTGTAAACAATTCTGAAGTTGGTCAGTGGTGGGGAATCATCTCCCATTCAGCCAGCAGGCCCCACGCAACAAGCGTCCTCATTGCAAAGCTGGGGGACCGTGCCGAGGCATCTGTGAGTAAACGTGGGCTGAGCCCCAGGCCAGCTGCTGCTGAAATGTTCCCACCCTTCCCAGGTAAAACACCTGAATATGTACAAGGACTTGAAAGCCTAGAGGAAGGGCCATGGAGCCACATGAGTGACAGCATGCCAGCCGACTTGGTGCCTGCAGGCCAGCCAGGATGGTCCTGGCCATGGGTGCTCTTCTGGAAGCTTTCCATTTCCCTGCCTGAGATACCCCTGCTGTCCCGGCCCCCACTGCTTTCTTCCTCACTCACCTCTGCCCAGGGAGAAATTCCAGCGGCAGGTATGGGTGACACATCCTCTTCTTTAGCAGGTGGCATCTTGGCAACTGCTGCAGAAAGTCCAGCAGAGCCCCACTCACACTGGGCCACCCACAAAGCCGTGGCCTCTCACTCCCTCCCACCAGTCCAGCCCCAAGACTGCTGACAGGGCAGAGAAAATGGCGTCAGGCACAGCTGCAGGGGCTCTTGCTGCCTGGAGCGGTGTTTATATTGATCTGAACCCAGGCACACCTGGGGAGGTCTGGCCGGCACGGTCGGGCTTCCCAGGCCAGCCAATAATCACCCCTCAGGGGCTCACAGTTGCAGAAACTGGAACTTGCTGAATCGGCCAGGTCTAAGGAACAGGTGTGGGCTCCTGAGAGTCAGGATAGACAAGGGGCTGCAGCTCTGGCTTGTTTTCTAATTATATTATCTGGCCCATGAGTGGGAGACAACTTCAAGAAAACCCTCTCCTAATGAGAGGAACCCAGGAGTCAGGGAGAGGAGGGGTGGCTGGTGGGTGGAGACAGAGGCCTGGTGCCCCGGGTGCAGTGGAAGTCTCTGGAAGACCAGGTGGAGGGAGGCCACACAGAGTGATGCCCAGGGTCACAGACCTGTCGGAGCTGCTGTTTGTTAGTTCAAGTCCTGCTCTGAGGTGCTCTGTGTCAGATCTGAGTGACAGGTGAGCTGGGAGTGCTCTGCAATGAGGGCGATATGCACGGTTCCTGTGTTCCCAGCCCTGCCATGGTACCTGCAAGGGTAGCTCTGTATCCTGGGAGGGGCCTGACCACGAGAGCCCCATGGGCTGCAGGGGAACCTGCCCAGGGAACCCCATATCCTGGGAGGGGCCTGAACACGAGAGCCCCATGGGCTGGGGTGGGGGTGGGGTACCTGCCCAGGTGAGATCCATATCCTGGGATGGGCCTGAACACGAGAGCCCCATGGGCTGGGGTGGGGGTGGGGTACCTGCCCAGGTGAGCTCCATATCCTGGGATTGGCCTGACCTCGAGAGCCCCATGGGCTGCTGGAGTCCTGGTAAAGGATGTCAGGACAGTCAGTGAAGCCACCGAGGATATACCTCCAGTAGTTCCTAAATCCTACACCCTGCTGGTCATTCTACCAACCACCAGGACATGGTATTCTGTATTAGTCTTCAATGATGCCTTCTTTTGTATTCTATTAGTCCCAGAGTCACAAGAAATTTTGGCTTGTGAGTGGCAGGACTCAACATACAACTAAAACAATACTTCTGGGCCGTGTTGCCCCAAGGGTTCAAAAATTCCCACACCATCTTTGGAGAAAGCTCAGCTAAAGAACTAAAAGATCTACCTCTGGAAAAGGAAACACTCCTTCAATATGCAGACGACATTCTGATCGCCAGCCCTACTAAGGAGACCTCTGAACTACCAAGCCAATAAAGGATACAAGTTGTCCAAGAAAAAGCTCAAATATCACAGACTACGGTGACCTGCCTGGGCTTCAT
Organism: Delphinapterus leucas; assembly: GCF_059928025.1. Classification (NCBI taxonomy): domain Eukaryota; kingdom Metazoa; phylum Chordata; class Mammalia; order Artiodactyla; family Monodontidae; genus Delphinapterus; species Delphinapterus leucas. The sequence goes on from NW_028322267.1 coordinate 1,421,589, forward strand.
TCTCACAGAAGGTCGGAGAAGCCCATCCCAGGAAAGGGAAGAAACAATTTACAGCCTTACCCATTTCTGAACCTAGAAGACAGCTTAGGGGTTCCTGGGGAGGCCAGGGTTTGCTGCTTCTGGATCCCTAACTACAGTCTACTAGCTGGGCCTCTATATGAAACACTGAAAGGAAAAGATGATGATCCTTTTGAATAGAATGCAGAAGTGGCCTTTCAAGAATGGAAAGAGCAGTCAATTCAGACCCTTGCCCTGGAACTCCCTAATTTAGCTAAACCCTTTGACCTTTACATTCCTGGTGAACGGTGAATCGCCATTGGAGTATTAGTGCAAAACCTGGGACCACTTGAAATGGAACAATGCAAGAATGCGCTCCAGGTAGGATAAACTACGGTCACCAAGGGGATTGGCCCACCGCCACATCTGGCCAAGATACTGGCAGTATCTGAAAACCTGGAAATCAGCAGCCCAAAAGGCCACCTCCCTCCAAAGGGAAAAGGACCCCACGTGGTGATCCTAACACCCAACCATGCCCTGAAGTTGCAGGGTTGGCTCCATGGGCACACTGACATTGAGCGAGGAGGCCCTCCAACTCCAACCTCCATAGAGATACCCGGGGCAAAGTGGCACCATGAAGACTCGTGTGAAGGTGTCTGCACGGGCAAATTTAACGCTCATTTCCCACCAGGAAGAGGAATTAACCAAAGGCTCAGCATGCCGTGCCGGAACCAGATTAGGGCCTGAAGCAATCCTGCGGGTTTGCGGCCAGCTCACAAGAAAGCGAGTTGAAGAAAGGATCTCAGGGACACTGTAATTCACAAACCTGCAGAGTTATAAATGACAGCTATCACCCAAAAATATATTGAAGGAAGGCTGCGAAGAGGACTTGAAAGCGGGGCAGAATTGCAAGAAAACGATTTCAGGGGGTAGACTGGAATTGCATTTAAAGCATAGGAAAAGAGGCAGAACGTCGACAATGATGCACTTGGCCAAAAAGGGTGTATGCGTTTTTTCCTGAATATATTCAGGAAAAAACGCATACGCCCTTTTTGGCCAACCAAGCAAGCATGTTAAAGAAATCTGCACTACAATGAAGTCTCACTGCTCCCCGTTCAAAAGGGCCATCTGAAAAAAGTGTAAAATCCAGAAAGGCAGCACAGGCCATGGAGAACAGGGAGCCTTGTTATGCTGATGGGCGGGATGTAAATTGCCAACAGCCACTCTGGAGATGTGTATGGTGTTTCCTCACAAACCTAAAAAACAAAGCAACGGAGTCTATGGCATTACCACTTATTTTCCTATAGCTTAGGGAATTTAAAATCAAAAACACACAGCCACCGCAAAGTTTCTGTTTACGGCTCTGTTTACAAGAACCTCGTCTACGGTACAAGTTAAATATCCCAGAAAGCGAAAAATGGATAAAGAAGTGTGGTACGTACGTACAAAGGAATATTACTCACCAATGAAATCTATGTCATCAGGCCCGTCGCGGCATAATGAGTGGATTCACGTACGATGATTCTAAGTGAAATAAGTCACACAGAAAATGAAACATCATAAGATATCACTAATACACCGAATGTAAACTTGGCTACACATGAACTGAATTACAAAACAGAACAGGGTCTCAAATTTAGAAAACCTACTTATGCTTGCTTAAGGGGAAAGGTGAGTTGTGGTGCTGCATAAAACCAGAGATAGAAATTAGCACAGATACCTTTCCATAAGCCAAATATGTAATAGTCAAGACCTAACCCTTGCTCAATGAAATGGACTAAACACCCCATATTCAACGCCTAGGATTACACATGAGTAGTAAGAACCTTCAAACCCATGGATTTATATGTCTCCGTAAGAGACTCAAGTGTGTGTACAGCGGCATGAATGCAGCAGAGAAAATCCGATAAAACCCATTATCAAAATGAATTACAAAAACAAACACAATGACAGTGAAATAGAGAGCAATTCTTAAATAATTCATTCAGGGCTTGTGATGCGACCTGGATTTACCACATCTACACCCAGAGCTGAGTGAGACATAAGGCTGGACACTTCGGGCTGATAGCATTGGTGAGGTTCGATGAGCAAATGCAGACCCTTTGAAGTCATACTGCATGGTACCCATTCCATGGGTCCCAACTCTCCAGGTTTAAGGGATTCTTCCTTCAGCTAAAACATGCATGGGAAACCCACAGTACAGTGCACTGTGTGACCGGGAAACGTTTTCAAATGCATCTCAGTTTTCGTCCCCTTTTACTCGGGTTCACCATTCCAGACCGTTTACTAACACTCTCCCCACTTGGAGAGTCAGTGCCTTTAACCTCCTGTTTGGCACAGTTTGCAATTTCTGCGCAAGATGAACAGGAATAGGGAGAACCAATGAGAGACTAGCTGTAGGTGTCTGGACGGGCAAATGGAACGCTCATTTCCCACCAGGAAGAGGAATTAACCAAAGGCTCAGCATGCCGTGCCGGAACCAGATTAGGGCCTGAAGCATTCCTGCGGGTTTGCGGCCAGCTCACAAGAAAGCGAGTTGAAGAAAGGAGCTCAGGGGCACTGTAATTCACAAACCTGCAGAGTTATAAATGACAGCTATCGTCCAAAAATATATTGAAGGATGGCTGCGAAGAGGACTGGAAAGCGGGGCAGAATTGCAGGAAAACGATTTCAGGGGGTAGACTGGAATTGCATTTAAAGCATAGGAAAAGAGGCAGAACGTCGACAATGATGCACTTGGCCAAAAAGGGCGTATGCGTTTTTTCCTGAATATATTCAGGAAAAAACGCATACGCCCTTTTTGGCCAACCAAGCCAGCATGTTAAAGAAATCTGCACTACAAAGAAGTCTCACTGCCCCCAGGTCAAAAGGGCCATCTGAAAAAAGTGTAAAATCCAGAAAGACAGCACAGGCCATGGAGAACAGGGAGCCTTGTTATGCTGATGGGTGGGATGTAAATTGCCAACAGCCACTCTGGAGAAGTGTATGGTGTTTCCTGAAACACCTAAGAAACAAAGCAACGGAGACTACGGCACTTCCACTTATGGTCTTATAGATCACGGAAATTAAAATCAAAAACAGACAGCCACCCCAAAGTTTCAGACGGCTCTGTTTACAGGAATCTCGTCTACGGTACAAGTTAAATATCCCAGAATGTGAAAAATGGATAAAGAAGTTGTGGTACACACATTCAATGGAATATCACTCAGCAATGAAATCTATGTCATCAGGCCCATCGTGGCATAATGAGTGGATTCAGGTACGATGATTCTAAGTGAAATAAGTCACACAGAAAATGAAACATCATAAGATATCACTAATACACGGAATGTAAACTTGGCTACACATGAACTGAATTACAAAACAGAACAGGGTCTCAAATTTAGAAAACCACCTTATGCTTGCTTAAGGGGAAAAGTGAGTTGGGGTGCTGCATAAAACCAGAGATAGAAATTAGCACAGATACCTTTCCATAAGCCAAATATGTAATAGTCAAGACCTAGCCCTTGCTCAACGAAATGGACTAAACACCCCATATTCAACGCCTAGGAATACACCTGACTAGTAAGTATCTTCAAACCCATGGATTTATATGTCTCCATAAGAGACTCAAGTGTGTGTACAGCGGCATGAATGCAGCAGAGAAAATCCGATAAATCCCATTATCAAAATGAATTACAAAAACAAACACAATGACAGTGAAATAGAGAGCAATTCTTAAATAATTCATTCAGGGCTTGTGATGCAACCTGGATTTACCACATCTACAACCAGAGCTGAGTGAGACATAAGGCTGTACACTTCGGCCTGATAGCATTGGTGAGGTTCGTTGCGAAAATGCAGGCCCTTTGGAGTCATACTGCATGGTACCCATTCCATGGGTCCCAACTCTCCAGGTTTAAGGGATTCTTCCTTCAGCTAAAACATGCATGGGAAACCCACAGTATGGTGCACCGTGTGACCGGGAAACCTTTTCAAATGCATCTCAGTTTTCGTCCCCTTTTACTCGGGTTCACGATTCAAGACCCTTTATTAATACTCTCCCCACTTAGAGAGTCAGTGCCTTTAACCTCCTGTTTGGCACAGTTTGCAATTTCTGCGCAAGATGAACAAGAATAGGGAGAACCAATGAGAGACTAGCTCTAGGTGTCTGCACGTTCAAATATAACACTCATTTCCCACCAGGAAGAGGAATTTACCAAAGGATCAGCATGCTGTGCCGGAACCAGATTAGGGCATGAAGACATGCTGCGGGTTTGCGGCCAGCTCACAAGAAAGCGAGTAGAAGAAAGGAGCTCAGGCGCACTGTCATTCACAAACCTGCAGAGTTATAAATGTCAGCTATTGTCCAAAAATGTATTGAAGTAAGGCTGCGTAGAGGACTTGAAAGCGGGGCAGAATTGCAGGAAAACGAGTTCAGGGGCAGACTGGAATTGCATTTAAAGCATAAGGAAAGAGACAGAAAGTCGACAATGATGCACTTGGTCAAAAAGGGCGTATGCGTTTTTTCCTGAATATATTCAAGAAAAAACACATACGCCCTTTTTGGCCAAACAAGCAAGCCTGTAAAGAAATCTGCATTACAATGAAGTCTCACTGCCCCCCTGTCAAAAGGGACATCTGAAAAAAGTGAAAAATCCAGAAAGGCAGGACAGGCCATGGAGAACAGGGAGCCTTGTTATGCTGATGGGCGGGATGTAACTTGCCAACAGCCACTCTGGAGAAGTGTATGGTGTTTCCTCAAACACCTAAAAAACTAAGCAACGGAGCCTACGGCACTTCAACTTATGGTTCTATAGCTTAGGGAAATTAAAATCAAAAAGACACAGCCACCCATAAATTTTGGACGGCTCTGCTTACAAGAACCTCATTTACGGTACAAGTGAAATATCCCAGAAAGCAAAAAATGGATAAAGAAGTTGTTGTACGTACGTACAATGGAATATCACTCAGCAATGAAATCTATGTCATGAGGCCCGTCGCGGCATAATGAGTGGATTCAGGTACGATCATTCTAAGTTAACTAAGTCACACAGAAAAAGAAACACCATAAGATATCTCAAATACACGGAATGCAAACATGGCTGCACATGAACTCAATTACAAAACAGAAAAGGGTCTCAAATTTAGAAAACCAACTTATGCTTGCTTAAGGGGAAAGGTGAGTTGTGGTGCTGCATAAAACCAGAGATTGAAATTAGCACAGATACCTTTCCATAAGCAAATATGTAATAGTCAGGACCTACTCCTTGCTCCACGAAATGGACTCAACACCCCATATTCAATGCCTAGGAATATACCTGACTAGTAAGAATCTGAAAACCCATGGATTTATATGTCTCCATAAGAGAATCAAGCATGTGTACAGCGGCATAAACGCAGCAGTGAAAATCCGATAAATCCCATTATCAAAATAAATTACAAAAACAAAACACAATGACAGTGAAATAGAGAGTAATTCTTAAATAATTCATTCAGGGCTTGTGATGCAACGTGGATTTACCACATCTACACCCCGAGCTGAGTGAGACATAAGGCTGGACACTTCGGGCTGAGAGCATTGGTGACGTTCGGTGAGCAAAGGCAACCCTTTGAAGTCATACTGCGTGGTACCCATTCCATGGGTCCCAACTCTCCAGGTTGAAGGGATTCTTCCTTCAGGTAAAACATGCATGGGCAACCCAGAATATGGTCCACTGTGTGACCGGGAAAACTTTTAAAATGCGTCTCAGTTTTCGTCCCCTCGTACTCGGTTTTACCATTCCAGACGCTTTACTAACACTCTCCCCACTTGGAGAGTCAGTGCCTTTAACCTCCTGTTTGGCACAGTTTGGAATTTCTGCGCAAGATGAAGAGGAATAGGGAGAACCAATGAGAGATTAGCTGTAGGTGTCTGCACGAACAAATTTAACGCTCATTTCCCACCAGGAGGAGGAATTAGCCAAAGGCTCAGCATGCCGTGTCGGAACCAGATTAGGGCCTGAAGCAATCCTGCGGTTTTGCGGCCAGCTCACAAGAAAGCGAGTTGAAGAAAGGAGCTCAGGGGCACTGTAATTCACAAACCTGCAGAGTTATAAATGACAGCTATCGTCCAAAAATATATTGAAGTAAGGCTGCAAAGAGGACTTGAACGCGGGGCAGAATTCCAGGAATACGATTTCAGGAGGTAGACGGGAAGTCCTCTGAAAGTATAGGAGAAGAGGCAGAACCTCGACAATGATGCACTTGGTCAAAAAGGGCATATGCGTTTCTTCCAGGGCCCTTATTAAAGAGGGTAGGAGGCTCCCAGCATGCTTCAGTGGCCAACAGAGGGCCTACATCGCCAAGGCGACATGAGCCATCCAGGCAGGAGTGACCTCACATCAGAGGGCCCACCTCACAGAAGGGTAAGGAACCCAGTCAAGATCAGACTCTCACCAGAGTGCCCACATAAGCAAGGGGCTGGGAACCAGGCAGGAGTGTCCTCACACCCGTGGGGCCACATCATCGAAAGTTGAGGTACCCAGCACATGTGGCCTCAAACCAGAGGACCCACATCACCATGGGTCTCGGAGCGAGGCAGGCAGGATTAACCTCAAAACCCATGGCCCATTGTATAAAAAAGGTGAGGAATCCAGCAGTTGGAACATCCCAGCAGGCGGCCCAGAGCACCGAGGCTATGGGATCCAGGCAGTGATGAACTCACAACAGAGGGCCCTCATCGTGATACTGTAAGCAACCCAGCCATTGTAACCTCAGAGCACAAGGCCCACATCCCCATGGGGAAGGGAACCAAGCAGGAGTGTCATCGCACCAGTGGGCACACATCAGAAAAGGTGGGGAGCCCAGCAGTTAGGGCCGGACGCCAGAGGGCCCTCATCACTGAGGAGAGGAGGCTCCCAGCAAGCTCCAACTGCTACCAGAAGGCTGACGTCGCCAATGCAGGGTGTGCAGCCAGGCAGGAGTGACCTCAGAGCAGAGGGCCAACCACACAAAAGTGTGAGGAACCCAAAGAGGATCAGACTCTCACCGGAGGGCCCACATCACCAAGGGAATGGAAACCAGGCAGGAGTGTTCTCACACCAGTGTGGTCACATCACCGAAATGTGACGGACCCAGCACACGTGGCCTCAAACTACAGGACACACATCACCAAGGGGCTGGGAGTGAGGCAGGCAGGAGGAGCCTCCAAACAGAGGGCCCATAGCGTAAAAAAGGTGAGGAATCCCGCAGTTGGAACCTCCCAGCAGGTGGCCAGGAGCAGCGAGGCTATGGGATCCAGGCCTGACTGAACTCAAAACAGAGGGCCCTCATTATGAAACTGTGAGCAACCCAGCCGTTGGGACCTTAGAGCAGAAGACCCACATTCCCATGGGGTTGGGATCCTGGCAGGAGTGTACTCGCACCACAGGGCGCACATCAGAAAATTTTGGGAGCCCAGGAGTTAGGGTCTGACGCCAGAGGGCCCTCATTACCGAGGGGAGGAGACTCCCAGCAGGCACCAACTCCCAACTGAGGGCCCACGTCGCCACGTTGACGTGTGCCAGCCAGGCAGGAGTGACCTCACAGCAGAGGGCCTACCTCACAGAAGGGTGAGGAACCCAGCCAGGATAAGGCTCTCACCAGAGGGCCCACATCACCAAGGGGATCGGAACAAGGCAGGAGTGTCCTCACACCAGTGTGGCCACATTATAGAAAGGTGAGGAACCCAGCACATGTGGCCTAAACCAGAGGACCCACATTTCCAAGGTGCTCCGAGTGAGGCAGGCAGGAGTAGCCTAACAACACAGGGCCCACAGAATAAAAAATGTGAGGAATCCAGCAGTTTGAACCTCCCAGCAGGTGGCCCAGAGCATGGAGTCTATGGGATCCAGGCCACAGTGAACTCACAGCAGAGGGCCCACATCATGAAACTGTGAGCAACCCAGCCAGTGGGACCTCAGAGCAGAAGGCCCACATCCCCATGGGGATGGGAACCTCGCAGGAGTGTCCTCGCACAACTTAGCACGTATCAGAAAATGTGGGAACCCAGCAGTTATGGCCTGGCGCCAGAGGGCCCTCATCACGGAGGAGAGGAGGCTACCAGCAGGCTCCAAATGCCACCAGAGGGCCGACGTCACCAAGGCAATGGGAGCAAGCCAGGCAGGAGTTACCTCACAGCAGAGGGCCCACCTCACAGAAGTGTGAGGAATCCAGACAGGATCAGACTCTCACCAGAGGGCCCACATCACCAAGGGGATGGGAACCAGGCAGGAGTGTCCTCACACCAGTGGGGCCACATCAATAAAGGTGAGGAAACTGGTACATGTGGCCTTAAACAAGAGGACCTACATCACAAATGGGCTGGGAGTGAGTCAGGAAGTAGGAGCATGAAAACACAGGACCCAAAGAATAAAAAAGGTAAGGAATCCAGCAGTAGGAACCTCCCAGCAGGCCGCTCAGAGCACAGAGGCTATGGGATCTAGGCCTGGGTGAACTAACACCAGAGAGCCAACATCATGAAACGGTGAACAACACAGGTGTTGGGACCTTAGAGCAGAAGGCCCACATGCCCATGGGGATGGGAACCTCGCAGGAGTGTCCTCGCACCACTTAGCACGTATCAGAAAATGTGGGTACCCAGCAGTTAGGGCCTGAGGCAAGAGGGCCCCCATCACCGAGGGGAGGTTCCCAGCAGGCTCCAACTGCCACAAGAGGGCCGATGTTGCCCAGGTGGGGTGTGCCAGCCAGGCAGGAGTGACCTCACAGCAGAGGGCCCCCCTCACAGAAGGGTGAGGAACCCAGCCAGGATCAGACTCTCACCAGAGGGCCCACATCATCAAGGGGATAGGAACCAGGCAGGAGTGTCCTCACACCAGTGGGGCCACATCATCGAAAGGCGAGGGACCCAGCATACGTGGCCTCAAACCAGAGGACACACATCACCAAGGGGCTGGGAGTGAGGCAGGCAGGAGGAGTCTCAAAACAGAGGGCCCATAGAAGAAAAAAGGTGAGGAATCCCGCAGTTGTAACCTCCCAGCAGGTGGCCAGGAGCAGCGAGGCTATGGGATCCAGGCCGGAGAGAACTCACAGCAGAGGGCCCTCATCATGAAACTGAGCAACCCACGGTTGGGACTTCAGAGCAGAAGGCCCACATTCCCATGGGGTTGGGAACCTGGCAGGAGTGTACTCGAACCACAGGGCGCTTATCAGAAAATATTGGGAGCCCAGGAGTTAGGGTGTGACGCCAGAGGGCCCTCATTACCGAGGGGAGGAGACACCCAGCAGGCACCAAATCCCACCAGAGGGCCGACGTCACCAAGGCGGGATGTGCCAGCCAGGCAGGAGTGACCTCAGAGAAGAGGGCCCACCTCACAGAAGTGTGAGGAACCCAACCAGGATCAGACTCTCACCGGAGGGCCCACATCACCAAGGGGATGGGAACCAGGCAGGAGTGTCCTCACACCAGTGGGGCCACATCAGCCAAAGGTGAGGAACCCAGCACATGTGACCTCAAACCACAGGACACACATCACCAAGGGGATAGGAGTGAGGCAGGTGTCTGGAGGGGCACATTTAACTCTAATTTCCCACCAGGAAGTGGAATGAACCAAAGTCTCAGAGTGCCGTGCCGGACCCTGATTACGGCCTGAAGCAAACCTGCGGTTCTGTGGCCAGTTTTCAAGGAAACGAGTTAAGAAAGGAAATCACGGGCACTGTAATTCACAAACCTGCAGTGTTATAAATGACAGCTATTGGCAAAATTATATGGAAGTAAGTCTGCAAAGAGGACTTGAAAACGAGGCAGAATTGCAGGAATCATATTTCAGGAGGTAGATTGGAATTGCATTTAAAGCATGTGAAAAGCGGCAGATCTTTGACAGTGATGCAGTTGGACAAAAGTGCGTAAACATTTTTTCCTGAATATATTCAGGAAAAAACACATATGCCCTTTTTGGCCAACCAAGCACTCGAGAAATGGAAATCCGCACTACAATGAAGTCTCATTTCCCATTCGTCAAAAGGGCCATCTGAAAAAAGTGTAAAAACCAGAAACACAGGACAGGCCATGGAGAACAGGGAGCCTTGTTATGCTGATGGGCGGGATGTAAATTGCCAACAGACACTCTGGAGATGTTTATGGTGTATCCTGAAACATCTGAAAAACAAAGCTACAGACCCTAGGGCACTTCCACTTTTGGCCCTATAGCTTAGGAAAATTAAAATCAACAAGACACAGCCAACACAAAATTTAGGGCTGCTGTGTTTACAAGAACCTTGAGTCCAGTACAAATTAAATATCCCAGAAAGAAAAAAATGGATAAAGGAGTTGTGCTACTTACGTACAACGGAATATCACTCAGCAATGAAATCAATGTCATCAGGCCTGTAGCAGCAAATTGAGTGGATTTAAGTATGATGATTCTAAGAGAAATAGGTCACACAGAGAAAGAGAATTATCATAAGATATCACTAATAGAGAGAGTGTAAACTTGGCTACACATAAACTGAATTCCAAAACCGAACAGAGTCTCACATTTAGATAAAAACTTATGCTTGCTTAAGGGGAAAGTTGAGTTGGGGTGCTGTATAAAACCAGAGATTGAAATTAGCACACATACCGTTCCATAAGCCAAATATGTAATAGACAAGACCTACTCTTTGCTCAACGAAATAGACTCATCCATGGTGTATCACCTCACACCTGTTAGAATGGGCATCATCAGATAATCTACAAACAACAAATGCTGGAAAGGGTGTGGAGATAAGGAACCCTCTTCCACTATTGTTGGGAATGTAAATTGATACAGTCACTGTGGAGAACATTATGGAGTTTCTTATAAAACTAAGAATAGAATTACCATATGATACAGCAATCCCACTACTGGGCATATACCCAGACAAAACCATAAATCAAAAAGAGACATTCACCGCAATGTTCATTGCATCACTATTTACAATATCCAGGTAATGGAAGCAACCTAAATGCCCACAGACAGACGAATGCATAAAGATGTGGTACATATATAAAATGGAATATTACTAAGCCATAAAAAGGAATGAAATTGGGTCATTTGTAGAGACGTTGATGGATCTAGAGACTGTCATACAGAGTGAAGTAAGTCAGAAAGAGAAAAACAAATCTTGTCTATTAATGCATATATGTGGAACCTAGAAAAATTGTACAGATGAACCGTTTTGCCAGGCAGAAATAGAGCAACAGATGTAGACAACAAACGTATGGACACCAAGGGGGGAAAGCTGTTGGGGGGTGGTGGTGGGAGGAGTTGAGAGATTGGGATTGGCATGTATACATTTATATGTATAAAATAGATAACCAAAAAGAACCTGCTGTATAAAAAAATAAAATAAAATTCAAATTACAAAAAGTAAAACAGAAAAAATATTCTTCCCTTCACATACATGTATTTATATGAATAAATTATTTCCATGCTTATATCTGTAAATACAAAAAAGAGGAATAAAATCTACCTTGAACCAAAAACGAAAAAAAGAAAAAAACACAGAACCCACCAGTTACACAGAGGAAAACCGTATCAGGGCACTTGCTCCAGTTGTAAACAATTCTGAAGTTGGTCAGTGGTGGGGAATCATCTCCCATTCAGCCAGCAGGCCCCACGCAACAAGCGTCCTCATTGCAAAGCTGGGGGACCGTGCCGAGGCATCTGTGAGTAAACGTGGGCTGAGCCCCAGGCCAGCTGCTGCTGAAATGTTCCCACCCTTCCCAGGTAAAACACCTGAATATGTACAAGGACTTGAAAGCCTAGAGGAAGGGCCATGGAGCCACATGAGTGACAGCATGCCAGCCGACTTGGGGCCTGCAGGCCAGCCAGGATGGTCCTGGCCATGGGTGCTCTTCTGGAAGCTTTCCATTTCCCTGCCTGAGATACCCCTGCTGTCCCGGCCCCCACTGCTTTCTTCCTCACTCACCTCTGCCCAGGGAGAAATTCCAGCGGCAGGTATGGGTGACACATCCTCTTCTTTAGCAGGTGGCATCTTGGCAACTGCTGCAGAAAGTCCAGCAGAGCCCCACTCACACTGGGCCACCCACAAAGCCGTGGCCTCTCACTCCCTCCCACCAGTCCAGCCCCAAGACTGCTGACAGGGCAGAGAAAATGGCGTCAGGCACAGCTGCAGGGGCTCTTGCTGCCTGGAGCGGTGTTTATATTGATCTGAACCCAGGCACACCTGGGGAGGTCTGGCCGGCACGGTCGGGCTTCCCAGGCCAGCCAATAATCACCCCTCAGGGGCTCACAGTTGCAGAAACTGGAACTTGCTGAATCGGCCAGGTCTAAGGAACAGGTGTGGGCTCCTGAGAGTCAGGATAGACAAGGGGCTGCAGCTCTGGCTTGTTTTCTAATTATATTATCTGGCCCATGAGTGGGAGACAACTTCAAGAAAACCCTCTCCTAATGAGAGGAACCCAGGAGTCAGGGAGAGGAGGGGTGGCTGGTGGGTGGAGACAGAGGCCTGGTGCCCCGGGTGCAGTGGAAGTCTCTGGAAGACCAGGTGGAGGGAGGCCACACAGAGTGATGCCCAGGGTCACAGACCTGTCGGAGCTGCTGTTTGTTAGTTCAAGTCCTGCTCTGAGGTGCTCTGTGTCAGATCTGAGTGACAGGTGAGCTGGGAGTGCTCTGCAATGAGGGCGATATGCACGGTTCCTGTGTTCCCAGCCCTGCCATGGTACCTGCAAGGGTAGCTCTGTATCCTGGGAGGGGCCTGACCACGAGAGCCCCATGGGCTGCAGGGGAACCTGCCCAGGGAACCCCATATCCTGGGAGGGGCCTGAACACGAGAGCCCCATGGGCTGGGGTGGGGGTGGGGTACCTGCCCAGGTGAGATCCATATCCTGGGATGGGCCTGAACACGAGAGCCCCATGGGCTGGGGTGGGGGTGGGGTACCTGCCCAGGTGAGCTCCATATCCTGGGATTGGCCTGACCTCGAGAGCCCCATGGGCTGCTGGAGTCCTGGTAAAGGATGTCAGGACAGTCAGTGAAGCCACCGAGGATATACCTCCAGTAGTTCCTAAATCCTACACCCTGCTGGTCATTCTACCAACCACCAGGACATGGTATTCTGTATTAGTCTTCAATGATGCCTTCTTTTGTATTCTATTAGTCCCAGAGTCACAAGAAATTTTGGCTTGTGAGTGGCAGGACTCAACATACAACTAAAACAATACTTCCGGGCCGTGTTGCCCCAAGGGTTCAAAAATTCCCACACCATCTTTGGAGAAAGCTCAGCTAAAGAACTAAAAGATCTACCTCTGGAAAAGGAAACACTCCTTCAATATGCAGACGACATTCTGATCGCCAGCCCTACTAAGGAGACCTCTGAACTACCAAGCCAATAAAGGATACAAGTTGTCCAAGAAAAAGCTCAAATATCACAGACTACGGTGACCTGCCTGGGCTTCATTCTCACAGAAGGTCGGAGAAGCCCATCCCAGGAAAGGGAAGAAACAATTTACAGCCTTACCCATTTCTGAACCTAGAAGACAGCTTAGGGGTTCCTGGGGAGGCCAGGGTTTGCTGCTTCTGGATCCCTAACTACAGTCTACTAGCTGGGCCTCTATATGAAACACTGAAAGGAAAAGATGATGATCCTTTTGAATAGAATGCAGAAGTGGCCTTTCAAGAATGGAAAGAGCAGTCAATTCAGACCCTTGCCCTGGAACTCCCTAATTTAGCTAAACCCTTTGACCTTTACATTCCTGGTGAACGGTGAATCGCCATTGGAGTATTAGTGCAAAACCTGGGACCACTTGAAATGGAACAATGCAAGAATGCGCTCCAGGTAGGATAAACTACGGTCACCAAGGGGCTTGGCCCACCGCCACATCTGGCCAAGATACTGGCAGTATCTGAAAACCTGGAAATCAGCAGCCCAAAAGGCCACCTCCCTCCAAAGGGAAAAGGACCCCACGTGGTGATCCTAACACCCAACCATGCCCTGAAGTTGCAGGGTTGGCTCCATGGGCACACTGACATTGAGCGAGGAGGCCCTCCAACTCCAACCTCCATAGAGATACCCGGGGCAAAGTGGCACCATGAAGACTCGTGTGAAGGTGTCTGCACGGGCAAATTTAACGCTCATTTCCCACCAGGAAGAGGAATTAACCAAAGGCTCAGCATGCCGTGCCGGAACCAGATTAGGGCCTGAAGCAATCCTGCGGGTTTGCGGCCAGCTCACAAGAAAGCGAGTTGAAGAAAGGAGCTCAGGGACACTGTAATTCACAAACCTGCAGAGTTATAAATGACAGCTATCACCCAAAAATATATTGAAGGAAGGCTGCGAAGAGGACTTGAAAGCGGGGCAGAATTGCAAGAAAACGATTTCAGGGGGTAGACTGGAATTGCATTTAAAGCATAGGAAAAGAGGCAGAACGTCGACAATGATGCACTTGGCCAAAAAGGGCGTATGCGTTTTTTCCTGAATATATTCAGGAAAAAACGCATACGCCCTTTTTGGCCAACCAAGCAAGCATGTTAAAGAAATCTGCACTACAATGAAGTCTCACTGCTCCCCATTCAAAAGGGCCATCTGAAAAAAGTGTAAAATCCAGAAAGGCAGCACAGGCCATGGAGAACAGGGAGCCTTGTTATGCTGATGGGCGGGATGTAAATTGCCAACAGCCACTCTGGAGATGTGTATGGTGTTTCCTCAAAAACCTAAAAAACAAAGCAACGGAGTCTATGGCATTACCACTTATTTTCCTATAGCTTAGGGAAATTAAAATCAAAAACACACAGCCACCGCAAAGTTTCTGTTTACGGCTCTGTTTACAAGAACCTCGTCTACGGTACAAGTTAAATATCCCAGAAAGCGAAAAATGGATAAAGAAGTGTGGTACGTACGTACAAAGGAATATCACTCACCAATGAAATCTATGTCATCAGGCCCATCGCGGCATAATGAGTGGATTCAGGTACGATGATTCTAAGTGAAATAAGTCACACAGAAAATGAAACATCATAAAATATCACTAATACACCGAATGTAAACTTGGCTACACATGAACTGAATTACAAAACAGAACAGGGTCTCAAATTTAGAAAACCTACTTATGCTTGCTTAAGGGGAAAGGTGAGTTGTGGTGCTGCATAAAACCAAAGATAGAAATTAGCACAGATACCTTTCCATAAGCCAAATATGTAATAGTCAAGACCTAACCCTTGCTCAATGAAATGGACTAAACACCCCATATTCAACGCCTAGGATTACACATGAGTAGTAAGAACCTTCAAACCCATGGATTTATATGTCTCCGTAAGAGACTCAAGTGTGTGTACAGCGGCATGAATGCAGCAGAGAAAATCCGATAAAACCCATTATCAAAATGAATTACAAAAACAAACACAATG
Organism: Delphinapterus leucas; assembly: GCF_059928025.1. Classification (NCBI taxonomy): domain Eukaryota; kingdom Metazoa; phylum Chordata; class Mammalia; order Artiodactyla; family Monodontidae; genus Delphinapterus; species Delphinapterus leucas. The sequence goes on from NW_028322267.1 coordinate 1,436,931, forward strand.
ACAGTGAAATAGAGAGCAATTCTTAAATAATTCATTCAGGGCTTGTGATGCGACCTGGATTTACCACATCTACACCCAGAGCTGAGTGAGACATAAGGCTGGACACTTCGGGCTGATAGCATTGGTGAGGTTCGATGAGAAAATGCAGACCCTTTGAAGTCATACTGCATGGTACCCATTCCATGGGTCCCAACTCTCCAGGTTTAAGGGATTCTTCCTTCAGCTAAAACATGCATGGGAAACCCACAGTACAGTGCACTGTGTGACCGGGAAACGTTTTCAAATGCATCTCAGTTTTCGTCCCCTTGTACTCGGGTTCACCATTCCAGACCGTTTACTAACACTCTCCCCACTTGGAGAGTCAGTGCCTTTAACCTCCTGTTTGGCACAGTTTGCAATTTCTGCGCAAGATGAACAGGAATAGGGAGAACCAATGAGAGACTAGCTGTAGGTGTCTGGACGGGCAAATGGAACGCTCATTTCCCACCAGGAAGAGAAATTAACCAAAGGCTCAGCATGCCGTGCCGGAACCAGATTAGGGCCTGAAGCATTCCTGCGGGTTTGCGGCCAGCTCACAAGAAAGCGAGTTGAAGAAAGGAGCTCAGGGGCACTGTAATTCACAAACCTGCAGAGTTATAAATGACAGCTATCGTCCAAAAATATATTGAAGGATGGCTGCGAAGAGGACTGGAAAGCGGGGCAGAATTGCAGGAAAACGATTTCAGGGGGTAGACTGGAATTGCATTTAAAGCATAGGAAAAGAGGCAGAACGTCGACAATGATGCACTTGGCCAAAAAGGGCGTATGCGTTTTTTCCTGAATATATTCAGGAAAAAACGCATACGCCCTTTTTGGCCAACCAAGCCAGCATGTTAAAGAAATCTGCACTACAAAGAAGTCTCACTGCCCCCAGGTCAAAAGGGCCATCTGAAAAAAGTGTAAAATCCAGAAAGACAGCACAGGCCATGGAGAACAGGGAGCCTTGTTATGCTGATGAGTGGGATGTAAATTGCCAACAGCCACTCTGGAGAAGTGTATGGTGTTTCCTGAAACACCTAAGAAACAAAGCAACGGAGACTACGGCACTTCCACTTATGGTCTTATAGATCACGGAAATTAAAATCAAAAACAGACAGCCACCCCAAAGTTTCAGACGGCTCTGTTTACAGGAATCTCGTCTACGCTACAAGTTAAATATCCCAGAATGTGAAAAATGGATAAAGAAGTTGTGGTACACACATTCAATGGAATATCACTCAGCAATGAAATCTATGTCATCAGGCCCATCGTGGCATAATGAGTGGATTCAGGTACGATGATTCTAAGTGAAATAAGTCACACAGAAAATGAAACATCATAAGATATCACTAATACACGGAATGTAAACTTGGCTACACATGAACTGAATTACAAAACAGAACAGGGTCTCAAATTTAGAAAACCACCTTATGCTTGCTTAAGGGGAAAAGTGAGTTGGGGTGCTGCATAAAACCAGAGATAGAAATTAGCACAGATACCTTTCCATAAGCCAAATATGTAATAGTCAAGACCTAGCCCTTGCTCAACGAAATGGACTAAACACCCCATATTCAACGCCTAGGAATACACCTGACTAGTAAGTATCTTCAAACCCATGGATTTATATGTCTCCATAAGAGACTCAAGTGTGTGTACAGCGGCATGAATGCAGCAGAGAAAATCCGATAAATCCCATTATCAAAATGAATTACAAAAACAAACACAATGACAGTGAAATAGAGAGCAATTCTTAAATAATTCATTCAGGGCTTGTGATGCAACCTGGATTTACCACATCTACAACCAGAGCTGAGTGAGACATAAGGCTGTACACTTCAGCCTGATAGCATTGGTGAGGTTCGTTGAGAAAATGCAGGCCCTTTGAAGTCATACTGCATGGTACCCATTCCATGGGTCCCAACTCTCCAGGTTTAAGGGATTCTTCCTTCAGCTAAAACATGCATGGGAAACCCACAGTATGGTGCACCGTGTGACCGGGAAACCTTTTCAAATGCATCTCAGTTTTCGTCCCCTTTTACTCGGGTTCACGATTGAAGACCCTTTACTAATACTCTCCCCACTTAGAGAGTCAGTGCCTTTAACCTCCTGTTTGGCACAGTTTGCAATTTCTGCGCAAGATGAACAAGAATAGGGAGAACCAATGAGAGACTAGCTCTAGGTGTCTGCACGTTCAAATATAACACTCATTTCCCACCAGGAAGAGGAATTTACCAAAGGATCAGCATGCTGTGCCGGAACCAGATTAGGGCATGAAGCAATGCTGCGGGTTTGCGGCCAGCTCACAAGAAAGCGAGTAGAAGAAAGGAGCTCAGGCGCACTGTCATTCACAAACCTGCAGAGTTATAAATGTCAACTATTGTCCAAAAATGTATTGAAGTAAGGCTGCGTAGAGGACTTGAAAGCGGGGCAGAATTGCAGGAAAACGAGTTCAGGGGCAGACTGGAATTGCATTTAAAGCATAAGGAAAGAGACAGAAAGTCGACAATGATGCACTTGGTCAAAAAGGGCGTATGCGTTTTTTCCTGAATATATTCAAGAAAAAACACATACGCCCTTTTTGGCCAAACAAGCAAGCCTGTAAAGAAATCTGCATTACAATGAAGTCTCACTGCCCCCCTGTCAAAAGGGACATCTGAAAAAAGTGAAAAATCCAGAAAGGCAGGACAGGCCATGGAGAACAGGGAGCCTTGTTATGCTGATGGGCGGGATGTAACTTGCCAACAGCCACTCTGGAGAAGTGTATGGTGTTTCCTCAAACACCTAAAAAACTAAGCAACGGAGCCTACGGCACTTCAACTTATGGTTCTATAGCTTAGGGAAATTAAAATCAAAAAGACACAGCCACCCATAAATTTTGGACGGCTCTGCTTACAAGAACCTCATTTACGGTACAAGTGAAATATCCCAGAAAGCAAAAAATGGATAAAGAAGTTGTTGTACGTACGTACAATGGAATATCACTCAGCAATGAAATCTATGTCATGAGGCCCGTCGCGGCATAATGAGTGGATTCAGGTACGATCATTCTAAGTTAACTAAGTCACACAGAAAAAGAAACACCATAAGATATCTCAAATACACGGAATGCAAACATGGCTGCACATGAACTCAATTACAAAACAGAAAAGGGTCTCAAATTTAGAAAACCAACTTATGCTTGCTTAAGGGGAAAGGTGAGTTGTGGTGCTGCATAAAACCAGAGATTGAAATTAGCACAGATACCTTTCCATAAGCAAATATGTAATAGTCAGGACCTACTCCTTGCTCCACGAAATGGACTCAACACCCCATATTCAATGCCTAGGAATATACCTGACTAGTAAGAATCTGAAAACCCATGGATTTATATGTCTCCATAAGAGAATCAAGCATGTGTACAGCGGCATAAACGCAGCAGTGAAAATCCGATAAATCCCATTATCAAAATAAATTACAAAAACAAAACACAATGACAGTGAAATAGAGAGCAATTCTTAAATAATTCATTCAGGGCTTGTGATGCAACGTGGATTTACCACATCTACACCCCGAGCTGAGTGAGACATAAGGCTGGACACTTCGGGCTGATAGCATTGGTGACGTTTGGTGAGCAAAGGCAACCCTTTGAAGTCATACTGCGTGGTACCCATTCCATGGGTCCCAACTCTCCAGGTTGAAGGGATTCTTCCTTCAGGTAAAACATGCATGGGCAACCCAGAATATGGTCCACCGTGTGACCGGGAAAACTTTTTAAATGCGTCTCAGTTTTCGTCCCCTCGTACTCGGTTTTACCATTCCAGACGCTTTACTAACACTCTCCCCACTTGGAGAGTCAGTGCCTTTAACCTCCTGTTTGGCACAGTTTGGAATTTCTGCGCAAGATGAACAGGAATAGGGAGAACCAATGAGAGATTAGCTGTAGGTGTCTGCACGAACAAATTTAACGCTCATTTCCCACCAGGAAGAGGAATTAGCCAAAGGCTCAGCATGCCGTGTCGGAACCAGATTAGGGCCTGAAGCAATCCTGCGGTTTTGCGGCCAGCTCACAAGAAAGCGAGTTGAAGAAAGGAGCTCAGGGGCAGTGTAATTCACAAACCTGCAGAGTTATAAATGACAGCTATCGTCCAAAAATATATTGAAGTAAGGCTGCAAAGAGGACTTGAACGCGGGGCAGAATTCCAGGAATACGATTTCAGGAGGTAGACGGGAAGTCCTCTGAAAGTATAGGAGAAGAGGCAGAACCTCGACAATGATGCACTTGGTCAAAAAGGGCATATGCGTTTCTTCCAGGGCCCTTATTAAAGAGGGTAGGAGGCTCCCAGCATGCTTCAGTGGCCAACAGAGGGCCTACGTCGCCAAGGCGACATGAGCCATCCAGGCAGGAGTGACCTCACATCAGAGGGCCCACCTCACAGAAGGGTAAGGAACCCAGTCAAGATCAGACTCTCACCAGAGTGCCCACATAAGCAAGGGGCTGGGAACCAGGCAGGAGTGTCCTCACACCCGTGGGGCCACATCATCGAAAGTTGAGGTACCCAGCACATGTGGCCTCAAACCAGAGGACCCACATCATCATGGGTCTCGGAGCGAGGCAGGCAGGATTAACCTCAAAACTCATGGCCCATTGTATAAAAAAGGTTAGGAATCCAGCAGTTGGAACATCCCAGCAGGCGGCCCAGAGCACCGAGGCTATGGGATCCAGGCAGTGATGAACTCACAACAGAGGGCCCTCATCGTGATACTGTAAGCAACCCAGCCGTTGTAACCTCAGAGCACAAGGCCCACATCCCCATGGGGAAGGGAACCAAGCAGGAGTGTCATCGCACCAGTGGGCACACATCAGAAAAGGTGGGGAGCCCAGCAGTTAGGGCCGGACGCCAGAGGGCCCTCATCACTGAGGAGAGGAGGCTCCCAGCAAGCTCCAACTGCTACCAGAAGGCCGACGTCGCCAATGCAGGGTGTGCCAGCCAGGCAGGAGTGACCTCAGAGCAGAGGGCCAACCACACAAAAGTGTGAGGAACACAAAGAGGATCAGACTCTCACCGGAGGGCCCACATCACCAAGGGAATGGAAACCAGGCAGGAGTGTTCTCACACCAGTGTGGTCACATCACCGAAATGTGACGGACCCAGCACACGTGGCCTCAAACTACAGGACACACATCACCAAGGGGCTGGGAGTGAGGCAGGCAGGAGGAGCCTCCAAACAGAGGGCCCATAGCGTAAAAAAGGTGAGGAATCCTGCAGTTGGAACCTCCCAGCAGGTGGCCAGGAGCAGCGAGGCTATGGGATCCAGGCCTGACTGAACTCAAAACAGAGGGCCCTCATTATGAAACTGTGAGCAACCCAGCCGGTGGGACCTTAGAGCAGAAGGCCCACATTCCCATGGGGTTGGGATCCTGGCAGGAGTGTACTCGCACCACAGGGCGCACATCAGAAAATTTTGGGAGCCCAGGAGTTAGGGTCTGACGCCAGAGGGCCCTCATTACCGAGGGGAGGAGACTCCCAGCAGGCACCAACTCCCAACTGAGGGCCCACATCGCCAAGTTGACGTGTGCCAGCCAGGCAGGAGTGACCTCACAGCAGAGGGCCTACCGCACAGAAGGGTGAGGAACCCAGCCAGGATAAGACTCTCACCAGAGGGCCCACATCACCAAGGGGATCGGAACAAGGCAGGAGTGTCCTCACACCAGTGTGGCCACATTATAGAAAGGTGAGGAACCCAGCACATGTGGCCTAAACCAGAGGACCCACATTTCCAAGGTGCTCCGAGTGAGGCAGGCAGGAGTAGCCTAACAACACAGGGCCCACAGAATAAAAAATGTGAGGAATCCAGCAGTTTGAACCTCCCAGCAGGTGGCCCAGAGCATGGAGTCTATGGGATCCAGGCCACAGTGAACTCACAGCAGAGGGCCCACATCATGAAACTGTGAGCAACCCAGCCAGTGGGACCTCAGAGCAGAAGGCCCACATCCCCATGGGGATGGGAACCTCGCAGGAGTGTCCTCGCACAACTTAGCACGTATCAGAAAATGTGGGAACCCAGCAGTTATGGCCTGGCGCCAGAGGGCCCTCATCACGGAGGAGAGGAGGCTACCAGCAGGCTCCAAATGCCACCAGAGGGCCGACGTCACCAAGGCAATGGGAGCAAGCCAGGCAGGAGTTACCTCACAGCAGAGGGCCCACCTCACAGAAGTGTGAGGAGCCCAAACAGGATCAGACTCTAACCAGAGCGCCCACATCACCAAGGGGATGGAAACCAGGCAGGAGTGTCCTCACACCAGTGGGGCCACATCAGCGAAAGGTGAGGAGCACAGCACATGTGGCCTCAAACAAGGGGACACACATCACGAAAGGGCTGGGAGTGAGGCATGCAGGAGGAGACTCACAACAGAGCGCCCATAGAATAAAAAAGGTGAGGAACCCCGCAGTTGGAAGCTCCAAGCAGGTGGCCCAGAGCACCGAGGCTATGGGATCCATGCCGGAGTGAACTCACAGCAGAGGGCCCACATTCTGACACTGTGAGCAACCCAGCCGTTGGGACCTCAGGGCAGAAAGCCCACATCCCCATGGGGATGGGACCCTGGCTGGAGTGTACTCGCACGACAGGGCGCACATCAGAAAATTTTGGGAGCCCATGAGTTAGGGCCTGACGCCAGAGGGCCCTCATTACCGAGGGGAGGAGACTCCCAGCAGGCACCAACTCCCAACTGAGGGCCCACATCGCCAAGGTGACGTGTGCCAGCCAGGCAGGAGTGACCTCACAGCAGAGGGCCCACCTCCCAGAAGTGTGAGGAATCCAGACAGGATCAGACTCTCACCAGAGGGCCCCCATCACCAAGGGGATGGGAACCAGGCAGGAGTGTCCTCACACCAGTGGGGCCACATCAATAAAGGTGAGGAAACCGGTACATGTGGCCTTAAACCAGAGGACCTACATCACAAATGGGCTGGGAGTGAGTCAGGAAGTAGGAGCATGAAAACACAGGACCCAAAGAATAAAAAAGGTAAGGAATCCAGCAGTAGGAACCTCCCAGCAGGCCGCTCAGAGCACAGAGGCTATGGGATCTAGGCCTGGGTGAACTAACACCAGAGAGCCAACATCATGAAACGGTGAACAACACAGGTGTTGGGACCTTAGAGCAGAAGGCCCACATGCCCATGGGGATGGGAACCTCGCAGGAGTGTCCTCGCACCACTTAGCACGTATCAGAAAATGTGGGTACCCAGCAGTTAGGGCCTGAGGCAAGAGGGCCCCCATCACCGAGGGGAGGTTCCCAGCAGGCTCCAACTGCCACAAGAGGGCCGATGTTGCCCAGGTGGGGTGTGCCAGCCAGGCAGGAGTGACCTCACAGCAGAGGGCCCACCTCACAGAAGGGTGAGGAACCCAGCCAGGATCAGACTCTCACCAGAGGGCCCACATCATCAAGGGGATAGGAACCAGGCAGGAGTGTCCTCACACCAGTGGGGCCACATCATCGAAAGGCGAGGGACCCAGCATACATGGCCTCAAACCAGAGGACACACATCACCAAGGGGCCGGGAGTGAGGCAGGCAGGAGGAGTCTCAAAACAGAGGGCACATAGAAGAAAAAAGGTGAGGAATCCCGCAGTTGTAACCTCCCAGCAGGTGGCCAGGAGCAGCGAGGCTATGGGATCCAGGCCGGAGAGAACTCACAGCAGAGGGCCCTCATCATGAAACTGAGCAACACACGGTTGGGACCTCAGAGCAGAAGGCCCACATTCCCATGGGGTTGGGAACCTTGCAGGAGTGTACTCGAACCACAGGGCGCATATCAGAAAATATTGGGAGCCCAGGAGTTAGGGTCTGACGCCAGAGGGCCCTCATTACCGAGGGGAGGAGACACCCAGCAGGCACCAAATCCCACCAGAGGGCCGACGTCGCCAAGGCGGGGTGTGCCAGCCAGGCAGGAGTGACCTCAGAGAAGAGGGCCCACCTCACAGAAGTGTGAGGAACCCAACCAGGATCAGACTCTCACCGGAGGGCCCACATCACCAAGGGGATTGGAACCAGGCAGGGGTGTCCTCACACCAGTGGGGCCACATCAGCCAAAGGTCAGGAACCCAGCACATGTGGCCTCAAACCACAGGACACACATCACCAAGGGGCTAGGAGTGAGGCAGGTGTCTGGAGGGGCACATTTAACTCTAATTTCCCACCAGGAAGTGGAATGAACCAAAGTCTCAGAGTGCCGTGCCGGACCCTGATTACGGCCTGAAGCAAACCTGCGGTTCTGTGGCCAGTTTTCAAGGAAACGAGTTAAGAAAGGAAATCACGGGCACTGTAATTCACAAACCTGCAGTGTTATAAATGACAGCTATTGGCAAAATTATATGGAAGTAAGTCTGCAAAGAGGCCTTGAAAACGAGGCAGAATTGCAGGAATCATATTTCAGTAGGTAGATTGGAATTGCATTTAAAGCATGTGAAAAGCGGCAGATCTTTGACAGTGATGCACTTGGACAAAAGTGCGTAAACATTTTTTCCTGAATATATTCAGGAAAAAACACATATGCCCTTTTTGGCCAACCAAGCACTCGAGAAATGGAAATCCGCACTACAATGAAGTCTCATTTCCCATTCGTCAAAAGGGCCATCTGAAAAAAGTGTAAAAACCAGAAACACAGGACAGGCCATGGAGAACAGGGAGCCTTGTTATGCTGATGGGCGGGATGTAAATTGCCAACAGACACTCTGGAGATGTTTATGGTGTATCCTGAAACATCTGAAAAACAAAGCTACAGACCCTAGGGCACTTCCACTTTTGGCCCTATAGCTTAGGAAAATTAAAATCAACAAGACACAGCCAACACAAAATTTAGGGCTGCTGTGTTTACAAGAACCTTGAGTCCAGTACAAATTAAATATCCCAGAAAGAAAAAAATGGATAAAGGAGTTGTGCTACTTACGTACAACGGAATATCACTCAGCAATGAAATCAATGTCATCAGGCCTGTAGCAGCAAATTGAGTGGATTTAAGTATGATGATTCTAAGAGAAATAGGTCACACAGAGAAAGAGAATTATCATAAGATATCACTAATAGAGAGAGTGTAAACTTGGCTACACATAAACTGAATTCCAAAACCGAACAGAGTCTCACATTTAGATAAAAACTTATGCTTGCTTAAGGGGAAAGTTGAGTTGGGGTGCTGTATAAAACCAGAGATTGAAATTAGCACACATACCGTTCCATAAGCCAAATATGTAATAGACAAGACCTACTCTTTGCTCAACGAAATAGACTCATCCATGGTGTATCACCTCACACCTGTTAGAATGGGCATCATCAGATAATCTACAAACAACAAATGCTGGAAAGGGTGTGGAGATAAGGAACCCTCTTCCACTATTGTTGGGAATGTAAATTGATACAGTCACTGTGGAGAACATTATGGAGTTTCTTATAAAACTAAGAATAGAATTACCATATGATACAGCAATCCCACTACTGGGCATATACCCAGACAAAACCATAAATCAAAAAGAGACATTCACCGCAATGTTCATTGCATCACTATTTACAATATCCAGGTAATGGAAGCAACCTAAATGCCCACAGACAGACGAATGCATAAAGATGTGGTACATATATAAAATGGAATATTACTAAGCCATAAAAAGGAATGAAATTGGGTCATTTGTAGAGACGTTGATGGATCTAGAGACTGTCATACAGAGTGAAGTAAGTCAGAAAGAGAAAAACAAATCTTGTCTATTAATGCATATATGTGGAACCTAGAAAAATTGTACAGATGAACCGTTTTGCCAGGCAGAAATAGAGCAACAGATGTAGACAACAAACGTATGGACACCAAGGGGGGAAAGCTGTTGGGGGGTGGTGGTGGGAGGAGTTGAGAGATTGGGATTGGCATGTATACATTTATATGTATAAAATAGATAACCAAAAAGAACCTGCTGTATAAAAAAATAAAATAAAATTCAAATTACAAAAAGTAAAACAGAAAAAATATTCTTCCCTTCACATACATGTATTTATATGAATAAATTATTTCCATGCTTATATCTGTAAATACAAAAAAGAGGAATAAAATCTACCTTGAACCAAAAACGAAAAAAAGAAAAAAACACAGAACCCACCAGTTACACAGAGGAAAACCGTATCAGGGCACTTGCTCCAGTTGTAAACAATTCTGAAGTTGGTCAGTGGTGGGGAATCATCTCCCATTCAGCCAGCAGGCCCCACGCAACAAGCGTCCTCATTGCAAAGCTGGGGGACCGTGCCGAGGCATCTGTGAGTAAACGTGGGCTGAGCCCCAGGCCAGCTGCTGCTGAAATGTTCCCACCCTTCCCAGGTAAAACACCTGAATATGTACAAGGACTTGAAAGCCTAGAGGAAGGGCCATGGAGCCACATGAGTGACAGCATGCCAGCCGACTTGGTGCCTGCAGGCCAGCCAGGATGGTCCTGGCCATGGGTGCTCTTCTGGAAGCTTTCCATTTCCCTGCCTGAGATACCCCTGCTGTCCCGGCCCCCACTGCTTTCTTCCTCACTCACCTCTGCCCAGGGAGAAATTCCAGCGGCAGGTATGGGTGACACATCCTCTTCTTTAGCAGGTGGCATCTTGGCAACTGCTGCAGAAAGTCCAGCAGAGCCCCACTCACACTGGGCCACCCACAAAGCCGTGGCCTCTCACTCCCTCCCACCAGTCCAGCCCCAAGACTGCTGACAGGGCAGAGAAAATGGCGTCAGGCACAGCTGCAGGGGCTCTTGCTGCCTGGAGCGGTGTTTATATTGATCTGAACCCAGGCACACCTGGGGAGGTCTGGCCGGCACGGTCGGGCTTCCCAGGCCAGCCAATAATCACCCCTCAGGGGCTCACAGTTGCAGAAACTGGAACTTGCTGAATCGGCCAGGTCTAAGGAACAGGTGTGGGCTCCTGAGAGTCAGGATAGACAAGGGGCTGCAGCTCTGGCTTGTTTTCTAATTATATTATCTGGCCCATGAGTGGGAGACAACTTCAAGAAAACCCTCTCCTAATGAGAGGAACCCAGGAGTCAGGGAGAGGAGGGGTGGCTGGTGGGTGGAGACAGAGGCCTGGTGCCCCGGGTGCAGTGGAAGTCTCTGGAAGACCAGGTGGAGGGAGGCCACACAGAGTGATGCCCAGGGTCACAGACCTGTCGGAGCTGCTGTTTGTTAGTTCAAGTCCTGCTCTGAGGTGCTCTGTGTCAGATCTGAGTGACAGGTGAGCTGGGAGTGCTCTGCAATGAGGGCGATATGCACGGTTCCTGTGTTCCCAGCCCTGCCATGGTACCTGCAAGGGTAGCTCTGTATCCTGGGAGGGGCCTGACCACGAGAGCCCCATGGGCTGCAGGGGAACCTGCCCAGGGAACCCCATATCCTGGGAGGGGCCTGAACACGAGAGCCCCATGGGCTGGGGTGGGGGTGGGGTACCTGCCCAGGTGAGCTCCATATCCTGGGATTGGCCTGACCTCGACAGCCCCATGGGCTGCTGGAGTCCTGGTAAAGGATGTCAGGACAGTCAGTGAAGCCACCGAGGATATACCTCCAGTAGTTCCTAAACCCTACACCCTGCTGGTCATTCTACCAACCACCAGGACATGGTATTCTGTATTAGTCTTCAATGATGCCTTCTTTTGTATTCTATTAGTCCCAGAGTCACAAGAAATTTTGGCTTGTGAGTGGCAGGACTCAACATACAACTAAAACAATACTTCCGGGTCATGTTGCCCCAAGGGTTCAAAAATTCCCACACCATCTTTGGGGAAAGCTCAGCTAAAGAACTAAAAGTTCTACCTCTGGAAAAGGAAACACTCCTTCAATATGCAGACGACATTCTGATCGCCAGCCCTACTAAGGAGACCTCTGAACTACCAAGCCAATAAAGGATACAAGTTGTCCAAGAAAAAGCTCAAATATCACAGACTACAGTGACCTGCCTGGGCTTCATTCTCACAGAAGGTCGGAGAAGCCCATCCCAGGAAAGGGAAGAAACAATTTACAGCCTTACCCATTTCTGAAACTAGAAGACAGCTTAGGGGCTCCTGGGGAGGCCAGGGTTTGCTGCTTCTGGATCCCTAACTACAGTCTACTAGCTGGGCCTCTATATGAAACACTGAAAGGAAAAGATGATGATCCTTTTGAATAGAATGCAGAAGTGGCCTTTCAAGAATGGAAAGAGCAGTCAATTCAGACCCTTGCCCTGGAACTCCCTAATTTAGCTAAACCCTTTGACCTTTACATTCCTGGTGAACGGTGAATCGCCATTGGAGTATTAGTGCAAAACCTGGGACCACTTGAAATGGAACAATGCAAGAACGCGATCCAGGTAGGATAAACTACGGTCACCAAGGGGCTTGGCCCACCGCCACATCTGGCCAAGATACTGGCAGTATCTGAAAACCTGGAAATCAGCAGCCCAAAAGGCCACCTACCTCCGAAGGGAAAAGGACCCCACGTGGTGATCCTAACCCCCAACCATGCCCTGAAGTTGCAGGGTTGGCTCCATGGGCACACTGACCTTGAGTGAGGAGGCCCTCCAACTCCAACCTCCATAGAGATACCCGGGGCAAAGTGGCACCATGAAGACTCGTGTGAAGGTGTCTGCACGGGCAAATTTAACGCTCATTTCCCACCAGGAAGAGGAATTAACCAAAGGCTCAGCATGCCGTGCCGGAACCAGATTAGGGCCTGAAGCAATCCTGCGCGTTTGCGGCCAGCTCACAAGAAAGCGAGTTGAAGAAAGGAGCTCAGGGACACTGTAATTCACAAACCTGCAGAGTTATAAATGACAGCTATCACCCAAAAATATATTGAAGGAAGGCTGCGAAGAGGACTTGAAAGCGGGGCAGAATTGCAAGAAAACGATTTCAGGGGGTAGACTGGAATTGCATTTAAAGCATAGGAAAAGAGGCAGAACGTCGACAATGATGCACTTGGCCAAAAAGGGCGTATGCGTTTTTTCCTGAATATATTCAGGAAAAAAACGCATACGCCCTTTTTGGCCAACCAAGCAAGCATGTTAAAGAAATCTGCACTACAATGAAGTCTCACTGCCCCCCGTTCAAAAGGGCCATCTGAAAAAAGTGTAAAATCCAGAAAGGCAGCACAGGCCATGGAGAACAGGGAGCCTTGTTATGCTGATGGGCGAGATGTAAATTGCCAACAGCCACTCTGGAGATGTGTATGGTGTTTCCTCAAAAACCTAAAAAACAAAGCAACGGAGCCTACGGCATTACCACTTTTTTTCCTATAGCTTAGGGAAATTAAAATCAAAAACACACAGCCACCGCAAAGTTTCTGTTTACGGCTCTGTTTACAAGAACCTCGTCTACGGTACAAGTTAAATATCCCAGAAAGCGAAAAATGGATAAAGAAGTGTGGTACGTACGTACAAAGGAATATCACTCACCAATGAAATCTATGTCATCAGGCCCGTCGCGGCATAATGAGTGGATTCAGGTACGATGATTCTAAGTGAAATAAGTCACACAGAAAATGAAACATCATAAGATATCACTAATACACGGAATGTAAACTTGGCTACACATGAACTGAATTACAAAACAGAACAGGGTCTCAAATTTAGAAAACCAACTTATGCTTGCTTAAGGGGAAAGGTGAGTTGTGGTGCTGCATAAAACCAGAGATAGAAATTAGCACAGATACCTTTCCATAAGCCAAATATGTAATAGTCAAGACCTAGCCCTTGCTCAACGAAATGGACTAAACACCCCATATTCAACGCCTAGGATTACACATGACTAGTAAGAATCTTCAAACCCATGGATTTATATATCTCCGTAAGAGACTCAAGTGTGTGTAGAGCGGCATGAATGCAGCAGAGAAAATCCGATAAAACCCATTATCAAAATGAATTACAAAAACAAACACAATGACAGTGAAATAGAGAGCAATTCTTAAATAATTCATTCAGGGCTTGTGATGCGACCTGGATTTACCACATCTACACCCAGAGCTGAGTGAGACATAAGGCTGGACACTTCGGGCTGATAGCATTGGTGAGGTTCGATGAGCAAATGCAGACCCTTTGAAGTCATACTGCATGGTACCCATTCCATGGGTCCCAACTCTCCAGGTTTAAGGGATTCTTCCTTCAGCTATAACATGCATGGGAAACCCACAGTACAGTGCACTGTGTGACCGGGAAACGTTTTCAAATGCATCTCAGTTTTCGTCCCCTTTTACTCGGGTTCACCATTCCAGACCGTTTACTAACACTCTCCCCACTTGGAGAGTCAGTGCCTTTAACCTGCTGTTTGGCACAGTTTTCAATTTCTGCGCAAGATGAACAGGAATAGGGAGAACCAATGAGAGACTAGCTGTAGGTGTCTGGACGGGCAAATGGAACGCTCATTTCCCACCAGGAAGAGGAATTAACCAAAGGCTCAGCATGCCGTGCCGGAACCAGATTAGGGCCTGAAGCATTCCTGCGGGTTTGCGGCCAGCTCACAAGAAAGCGAGTTGAAGAAAGGAGCTCAGGGGCACTGTAATTCACAAACCTGCAGAGTTATAAATGACAGCTATCGTCCAAAAATATATTGAAGGATGGCTGCGAAGAGGACTGGAAAGCGGGGCAGAATTGCAGGAAAACGATTTCAGGGGGTAGACTGGAATTGCATTTAAAGCATAGGAAAAGAGGCAGAACGTCGACAATGATGCACTTGGCCAAAAAGGGCGTATGCGTTTTTTCCTGAATATATTCAGGAAAAAACGCATACGCCCTTTTTGGCCAACCAAGCCAGCATGTTAAAGAAATCTGCACTACAAAGAAGTCTCACTGCCCCCAGGTCAAAAGGGCCATCTGAAAAAAGTGTAAAATCCAGAAAGACAGCACAGGCCATGGAGAACAGGGAGCCTTGTTATGCTGATGGGCGGGATGTAAATTGCCAACAGCCACTCTGGAGAAGTGTATGGTGTTTCCTGAAACACCTAAGAAACAAAGCAACGGAGACTACGGCACTTCCACTTATGGTCTTATAGATCACGGAAATTAAAATCAAAAACAGACAGCCACCCCAAAGTTTCAGACGGCTCTGTTTACAGGAATCTCGTCTACGGTACAAGTTAAATATCCCAGAATGTGAAAAATGGATAAAGAAGTTGTGGTACACACATTCAATGGAATATCACTCAGCAATGAAATCTATGTCATCAGGCCCATCGTGGCATAATGAGTGGATTCAGGTACGATGATTCTAAGTGAAATAAGTCACACAGAAAATGAAACATCATAAGATATCACTAATACACGGAATGTAAACTTGGCTACACATGAACTGAATTACAAAACAGAACAGGGTCTCAAATTTAGAAAACCACCTTATGCTTGCTTAAGGGGAAAAGTGAGTTGGGGTGCTGCATAAAACCAGAGATAGAAATTAGCACAGATACCTTTCCATAAGCCAAATATGTAATAGTCAAGACCTAGCCCTTGCTCAACGAAATGGACTAAACACCCCATATTCAACGCCTAGGAATACACCTGACTAGTAAGTATCTTCAAACCCATGGATTTATATGTCTCCATAAGAGACTCAAGTGTGTGTACAGCGGCATGAATGCAGCAGAGAAAATCCGATAAATCCCATTATCAAAATGAATTACAAAAACAAACACAATGACAGTGAAATAGAGAGCAATTCTTAAATAATTCAGGGCTTGTGATGCAACCTGGATTTACCACATCTACAACCAGAGCTGAGTGAGACATAAGGCTGTACACTTCGGCCTGATAGCATTGGTGAGGTTCGTTGCGAAAATGCAGGCCCTTTGAAGTCATACTGCATGGTACCCATTCCATGGGTCCCAACTCTCCAGGTTTAAGGGATTCTTCCTTCAGCTAAAACATGCATGGGAAACCCACAGTATGGTGCACCGTGTGACCGGGAAACCTTTTCAAATGCATCTCAGTTTTCGTCCCCTTTTACTCGGGTTCACGATTGAAGACCCTTTACTAATACTCTCCCCACTTAGAGAGTCAGTGCCTTTAACCTCCTGTTTGGCACAGTTTGCAATTTCTGCGCAAGATGAACAAGAATAGGGAGAACCAATGAGAGACTAGCTCTAGGTGTCTGCACGTTCAAATATAACACTCATTTCCCACCAGGAAGAGGAATTTACCAAAGGATCAGCATGCTGTGCCGGAACCAGATTAGGGCATGAAGCAATGCTGCGGGTTTGCGGCCAGCTCACAAGAAAGCGAGTAGAAGAAAGGAGCTCAGGCGCCCTGTCATTCACAAACCTGCAGAGTTATAAATGTCAGCTATTGTCCAAAAATGTATTGAAGTAAGGCTGTGTAGAGGACTTGAAAGCGGGGCAGAATTGCAGGAAAACGAGTTCAGGGGCAGACTGGAATTGCATTTAAAGCATAAGGAAAGAGACAGAAAGTCGACAATGATGCACTTGGTCAAAAAGGGTGTATGCGTTTTTTCCTGAATATATTCAAGAAAAAACACATACGCCCTTTTTGGCCAAACAAGCAAGCCTGTAAAGAAATCTGCATTACAATGAAGTCTCACTGCCCCACTGTCAAAAGGGACATCTGAAAAAAGTGAAAAATCCAGAAAGGCAGGACAGGCCATGGAGAACAGGGAGCCTTGTTATGCTGATGGGCGGGATGTAACTTGCCAACAGCCACTCTGGAGAAGTGTATGGTGTTTCCTCAAACACCTAAAAAACTAAGCAACGGAGCCTACGGCACTTCAACTTATGGTTCTATAGCTTAGGGAAATTAAAATCAAAAAGACACAGCCACCCATAAATTTTGGACGGCTCTGCTTACAAGAACCTCATTTACGGTACAAGTGAAATATCCCAGAAAGCAAAAAATGGATAAAGAAGTTGTTGTACGTACGTACAATGGAATATCACTCAGCAATGAAATCTATGTCATGAGGCCCGTCGCGGCATAATGAGTGGATTCAGGTACGATCATTCTAAGTTAACTAAGTCACACAGAAAAAGAAACACCATAAGATATCTCAAATACACGGAATGCAAACATGGCTGCACATGAACTCAATTACAAAACAGAAAAGGGTCTCAAATTTAGAAAACCAACTTATGCTTGCTTAAGGGGAAAGGTGAGTTGTGGTGCTGCATAAAACCAGAGATTGAAATTAGCACAGATACCTTTCCATAAGCAAATATGTAATAGTCAGGACCTACTCCTTGCTCCACGAAATGGACTCAACACCCCATATTCAATGCCTAGGAATATACCTGACTAGTAAGAATCTGAAAACCCATGGATTTATATGTCTCCATAAGAGAATCAAGCATGTGTACAGCGGCATAAACGCAGCAGTGAAAATCCGATAAATCCCATTATCAAAATAAATTACAAAAACAAAACACAATGACAGTGAAATAGAGAGCAATTCTTAAATAATTCATTCAGGGCTTGTGATGCAACGTGGATTTACCACATCTACACCCCGAGCTGAGTGAGACATAAGGCTGGACACTTCGGGCTGATAGCATTGGTGACGTTCGGTGAGCAAAGGCAACCCTTTGAAGTCATACTGCGTGGTACCCATTCCATGGGTCCCAACTCTCCAGGTTGAAGGGATTCTTCCTTCAGGTAAAACATGCATGGGCAACCCAGAATATGGTCCACCGTGTGACCGGGAAAACTTTTTAAATGCGTCTCAGTTTTCGTCCCCTCGTACTCGGTTTTACCATTCCAGACGCTTTACTAACACTCTCCCCACTTGGAGAGTCAGTGCCTTTAACCTCCTGTTTGGCACAGTTTGGAATTTCTGCGCAAGATGAACAGGAATAGGGAGAACCAATGAGAGATTAGCTGTAGGTGTCTGCACGAACAAATTTAACGCTCATTTCCCACCAGGAAGAGGAATTAGCCAAAGGCTCAGCATGCCGTGTCGGAACCAGATTAGGGCCTGAAGCAATCCTGCGGTTTTGCGGCCAGCTCACAAGAAAGCGAGTTGAAGAAAGGAGCTCAGGGGCACTGTAATTCACAAACCTGCAGAGTTATAAATGACAGCTATCGTCCAAAAATATATTGAAGTAAGGCTGCAAAGAGGACTTGAACGCGGGGCAGAATTCCAGGAATACGATTTCAGGAGGTAGACGGGAAGTCCTCTGAAAGTATAGGAGAAGAGGCAGAACCTCGACAATGATGCACTTGGTCAAAAAGGGCATATGCGTTTCTTCCAGGGCCCTTATTAAAGAGGGTAGGAGGCTCCCAGCATGCTTCAGTGGCCAACAGAGGGCCTACGTCGCCAAGGCGACATGAGCCATCCAGGCAGGAGTGACCTCACATCAGAGGGCCCACCTCACAGAAGGGTAAGGAACCCAGTCAAGATCAGACTCTCACCAGAGTGCCCACATAAGCAAGGGGCTGGGAACCAGGCAGGAGTGTCCTCACACCCGTGGGGCCACATCATCGAAAGTTGAGGTACCCAGCACATGTGGCCACAAACCAGAGGACCCACATCACCATGGGTCTCGGAGCGAGGCAGGCAGGATTAACCTCAAAACACATGGCCCATTGTATAAAAAAGGTGAGGAATCCAGCAGTTGGAACATCCCAGCAGGCGGCCCAGAGCACCGAGGCTATGGGATCCAGGCAGTGATGAACTCACAACAGAGGGCCCTCATCATGATACTGTAAGCAACCCAGCCGTTGTAACCTCAGAGCACAAGGCCCACATCCCCATGGGGAAGGGAACCAAGCAGGAGTGTCATCGCACCAGTGGGCACACATCAGAAAAGGTGGGGAGCCCAGCAGTTAGGGTCGGACGCCAGAGGGCCCTCATCACTGAGGAGAGGAGGCTCCCAGCAAGCTCCAACTGCTACCAGAAGGCCGACGTCGCCAACGCAGGGTGTGCCAGCCAGGCAGGAGTGACCTCAGAGCAGAGGGCCAACCACAAAAAAGTGTGAGGAACCCAAAGAGGATCAGACTCTCACCGGAGGGCCCACATCACCAAGGGGATGGAAACCAGGCAGGAGTGTCCTCACACCAGTGGGGCCACATCAGCGAAAGGTGAGGAACACAGCACATGTGGCCTCAAACAAGGGGACACACATCACGAAAGGGCTGGGAGTGAGGCATGCAGGAGGAGACTCACAACAGAGCGCCCATAGAATAAAAAAGGTGAGGAACCCCGCAGTTGGAAGCTCCAAGCAGGTGGCCCAGAGCACCGAGGCTATGGGATCCATGCCGGAGTGAACTCACAGCAGAGGGCCCACATTCTGACACTGTGAGCAACCCAGCCGTTGGGACCTCAGGGCAGAAAGCCCACATCCCCATGGGGATGGGACCCTGGCTGGAGTGTACTCGCACGACAGGGCGCACATCAGAAAATTTTGGGAGCCCATGAGTTAGGGCCTGACGCCAGAGGGCCCTCATTACCGAGGGGAGGAGACTCCCAGCAGGCACCAACTCCCAACTGAGGGCCCACATCGCCAAGGTGACGTGTGCCAGCCAGGCAGGAGTGACCTCACAGCAGAGGGCCCACCTCCCAGAAGTGTGAGGAATCCAGACAGGATCAGACTCTCACCAGAGGGCCCCCATCACCAAGGGGATGGGAACCAGGCAGGAGTGTCCTCACACCAGTGGGGCCACATCAATAAAGGTGAGGAAACTGGTACATGTGGCCTTAAACCAGAGGACCTACATCACAAAGGGGCTGGGAGTGAGTCAGGAAGTAGGAGCATGAAAACACAGGACCCAAAGAATAAAAAAGGTAAGGAATCCAGCATTAGGAACCTCCCAGCAGGCCGCTCAGAGCACAGAGGCTATGGGATCTAGGCCTGGGTGAACTAACACCAGAGAGCCAACATCATGAAACGGTGAACAACACAGGTGTTGGGACCTTAGAGCAGAAGGCCCACATGCCCATGGGGATGGGAACCTCGCAGGAGTGTCCTTGCACCACTTAGCACGTATCAGAAAATGTGGGTACCCAGCAGTTAGGGCCTGAGGCAAGAGGGCCCCCATCACCGAGGGGAGGTTCCCAGCAGGCTCCAACTGCCACAAGAGGGCCGATGTTGCCCAGGTGGGGTGTGCCAGCCAGGCAGGAGTGACCTCACAGCAGAGGGCCCCCCTCACAGAAGGGTGAGGAACCCAGCCAGGATCAGACTCTCACCAGAGGGCCCACATCATCAAGGGGATAGGAACCAGGCAGGAGTGTCCTCACACCAGTGGGGCCACATCATCGAAAGGCGAGGGACCCAGCATACATGGCCTCAAACCAGAGGACACACATCACCAAGGGGCTGGGAGTGAGGCAGGCAGGAGGAGTCTCAAAACAGAGGGTCCATAGAAGAAAAAAGGTGAGGAATCCCGCAGTTGTAACCTCCCAGCAGGTGGCCAGGATCAGCGAGGCTATGGGATCCAGGCCGGAGAGAACTCACAGCAGAGGGCCCTCATCATGAAACTGAGCAACCCACGGTTGGGACCTCAGAGCAGAAGGCCCACATTCCCATGCGGTTGGGAACCTGGCAGGAGTGTACTCGAACCACAGGGCGCATATCAGAAAATATTGGGAGCCCAGGAGTTAGGGCCTGACACCAGAGGGCCCTCATTACCGAGGGGAGGAGACACCCATCAGGCACCAAATCCCACCAGAGAGCCGACGTCGCCAAGGCGGGGTGTGCCAGCCAGGCAGGAGTGACCTCAGAGAAGAGGGCCCACCTCACAGAAGTGTGAGGAACCCAACCAGGATCAGACTCTCACCGGAGGGCCCACATCACCAAGGGGATGGGAACCAGGCAGGAGTGTCCTCACACCAGTGGGGCCACATCAGCCAAAGGTGAGGAACCCAGCACATTTGGCCTCAAACCAGAGGACACACATCACCAAGGGGCTAGGAGTGAGGCAGGTGTCTGGAGGGGCACATTTAACTCTAATTTCCCACCAGGAAGTGGAATGAACCAAAGTCTCAGAGTGCCGTGCCAGACCCTGATTACGGCCTGAAGCAAACCTGTGGTTCTGTGGCCAGTTTTCAAGGAAACGAGTTAAGAAAGGAAATCACGGGCACTGTAATTCACAAACCTGCAGTGTTATAAATGACAGTTATTGGCAAAATTATATGGAAGTAAGTCTGCAAAGAGGACTTGAAAACGAGGCAGAATTGCAGGAATCATATTTCAGGAGGTAGATTGGAATTGCATTTAAAGCATGTGAAAAGCGGCAGATCTTTGACACTGATGCACTTGGACAAAAGTGCGTAAACATTTTTTCCTGAATATATTCAGGAAAAAACACATATGCCCTTTTTGGCCAACCAAGCACTCGAGAAATGGAAATCCGCACTACAATGAAGTCTCATTTCCCATTCGTCAAAAGGGCCATCTGAAAAAAGTGTAAAAACCAGAAACACAGGACAGGCCATGGAGAACAGGGAGCCTTGTTATGCTGATGGGCGGGATGTAAATTGCCAACAGACACTCTGGAGATGTTTATGGTGTATCCTGAAACATCTGAAAAACAAAGCTACAGACCCTAGGGCACTTCCACTTTTGGCCCTATAGCTTAGGAAAATTAAAATCAACAAGACACAGCCAACACAAAATTTAGGGCTGCTGTGTTTACAAGAACCTTGAGTCCAGTACAAATTAAATATCCCAGAAAGAAAAAAATGGATAAAGGAGTTGTGCTACTTACGTACAACGGAATATCACTCAGCAATGAAATCAATGTCATCAGGCCTGTAGCAGCAAATTGAGTGGATTTAAGTATGATGATTCTAAGAGAAATAGGTCACACAGAGAAAGAGAATTATCATAAGATATCACTAATAGAGAGAGTGTAAACTTGGCTACACATAAACTGAATTCCAAAACCGAACAGAGTCTCACATTTAGATAAAAACTTATGCTTGCTTAAGGGGAAAGTTGAGTTGGGGTGCTGTATAAAACCAGAGATTGAAATTAGCACACATACCGTTCCATAAGCCAAATATGTAATAGACAAGACCTACTCTTTGCTCAACGAAATAGACTCATCCATGGTGTATCACCTCACACCTGTTAGAATGGGCATCATCAGAAAATCTACAAACAACAAATGCTGGAAAGGGTGTGGAGATAAGGAACCCTCTTACACTATTGTTGGGAATGTAAATTGATACAGTCACTGTGGAGAACATTATGGAGTTTCTTATAAAACTAAGAATAGAATTACCATATGATACAGCAATCCCACTACTGGGCATATACCCAGACAAAACCATAAATCAAAAAGAGACATTCACCGCAATGTTCATTGCATCACTATTTACAATATCCAGGTAATGGAAGCAACCTAAATGCCCACAGACAGACGAATGCATAAAGATGTGGTACATATATAAAATGGAATATTACTAAGCCATAAAAAGGAATGAAATTGGGTCATTTGTAGAGACGTTGATGGATCTAGAGACTGTCATACAGAGTGAAGTAAGTCAGAAAGAGAAAAACAAATCTTGTCTATTAATGCATATATGTGGAACCTAGAAAAATTGTACAGATGAACCGTTTTGCCAGGCAGAAATAGAGCAACAGATGTAGACAACAAACGTATGGACACCAAGGGGGGAAAGCTGTTGGGGGGTGGTGGTGGGAGGAGTTGAGAGATTGGGATTGGCATGTATACATTTATATGTATAAAATAGATAACCAAAAAGAACCTGCTGTATAAAAAAATAAAATAAAATTCAAATTACAAAAAGTAAAACAGAAAAAATATTCTTCCCTTCACATACATGTATTTATATGAATAAATTATTTCCATGCTTATATCTGTAAATACAAAAAAGAGGAATAAAATCTACCTTGAACCAAAAACGAAAAAAAGAAAAAAACACAGAACCCACCAGTTACACAGAGGAAAACCGTATCAGGGCACTTGCTCCAGTTGTAAACAATTCTGAAGTTGGTCAGTGGTGGGGAATCATCTCCCATTCAGCCAGCAGGCCCCACGCAACAAGCGTCCTCATTGCAAAGCTGGGGGACCGTGCCGAGGCATCTGTGAGTAAACGTGGGCTGAGCCCCAGGCCAGCTGCTGCTGAAATGTTCCCACCCTTCCCAGGTAAAACACCTGAATATGTACAAGGACTTGAAAGCCTAGAGGAAGGGCCATGGAGCCACATGAGTGACAGCATGCCAGCCGACTTGGTGCCTGCAGGCCAGCCAGGATGGTCCTGGCCCTGGGTGCTCTTCTGGAAGCTTTCCATTTCCCTGCCTGAGATACCCCTGCTGTCCCGGCCCCCACTGCTTTCTTCCTCACTCACCTCTGCCCAGGGAGAAATTCCAGCGGCAGGTATGGGTGACACATCCTCTTCTTTAGCAGGTGGCATCTTGGCAACTGCTGCAGAAAGTCCAGCAGAGCCCCACTCACACTGGGCCACCCACAAAGCCGTGGCCTCTCACTCCCTCCCACCAGTCCAGCCCCAAGACTGCTGACAGGGCAGAGAAAATGGCGTCAGGCACAGCTGCAGGGGCTCTTGCTGCCTGGAGCGGTGTTTATATTGATCTGAACCCAGGCACACCTGGGGAGGTCTGGCCGGCACGGTCGGGCTTCCCAGGCCAGCCAATAATCACCCCTCAGGGGCTCACAGTTGCAGAAACTGGAACTTGCTGAATCGGCCAGGTCTAAGGAACAGGTGTGGGCTCCTGAGAGTCAGGATAGACAAGGGGCTGCAGCTCTGGCTTGTTTTCTAATTATATTATCTGGCCCATGAGTGGGAGACAACTTCAAGAAAACCCTCTCCTAATGAGAGGAACCCAGGAGTCAGGGAGAGGAGGGGTGGCTGGTGTGTGGAGACAGAGGCCTGGTGCCCCGGGTGCAGTGGAAGTCTCTGGAAGACCAGGTGGAGGGAGGCCACACAGAGTGATGCCCAGGGTCACAGACCTGTCGGAGCTGCTGTTTGTTAGTTCAAGTCCTGCTCTGAGGTGCTCTGTGTCAGATCTGAGTGACAGGTGAGCTGGGAGTGCTCTGCAATGAGGGCGATATGCACGGTTCCTGTGTTCCCAGCCCTGCCATGGTACCTGCAAGGGTAGCTCTGTATCCTGGGAGGGGCCTGACCACGAGAGCCCCATGGGCTTCAGGGGGACCTGCCCAGGGAACACCATATCCTGGGAGGGTCCTGAACATGAGAGCCCCGTGGGCTGGGTTGGGGTACCTGCCCAGGTGAGCTTCATATCCTGGGATTGGCCTGACCTCGAGAGCCCCATGGGCTGCTGGAGTCCTGGTAAAGGATGTCAGGACAGTCAGTTAAGCCACCGAGGATATACCTCCATTAGTTACTAACCCCTACACCCTGCTGGTCATTCTACCAACCACCAGGACATGGTATTCTGTATTAGTCTTCAATGATGCCTTCTTTTGTATTCTATTAGTCCCAGAGTCACAAGAAATTTTGGCTTGTGAGTGGCAGGACTCAACATACAACTAAAACAATACTTCCGGGCCGTGTTGCCCCAAGGGTTCAAAAATTCCCACACCATCTTTGGGGAAAGCTCAGCTAAAGAACTAAAAGTTCTACCTCTGGAAAAGGAAACACTCCTTCAATATGCAGACGACATTCTGATCGCCAGCCCTACTAAGGAGACCTCTGAACTACCAAGCCAATAAAGGATACAAGTTGTCCAAGAAAAAGCTCAAATATCACAGACTACGGTGACCTGCCTGGGCTTCATTCTCACAGAAGGTCGGAGAAGCCCATCCCAGGAAAGGGAAGAAACAATTTACAGCCTTACCCATTTCTGAAACTAGAAGACAGCTTAGGGGTTCCTGGGGAGGCCAGGGTTTGCTGCTTCTGGATCCCTAACTACAATCTACTAGCTCGGCCTCTATATGAAACACTGAAAGGAAAAGATGATGATCCTTTTGAATAGAATGCAGAAGTGGCCTTTCAAGAATGGAAAGAGCAGTCAATTCAGACCCTTGCCCTGGAACTCCCTAATTTAGCTAAACCCTTTGACCTTTACATTCCTGGTGAACGGTGAATCGCCATTGGAGTATTAGTGCAAAACCTGGGACCACTTGAAATGGAACAATGCAAGAATGCGCTCCAGGTAGGATAAACTACTGTCACCAAGGGGCTTGGCCCACCGCCACATCTGGCCAAGATACTGGCAGTATCTGAAAACCTGGAAATCAGCAGCCCAAAAGGCCACCTCCCTCCGAAGGGAAAAGGACCCCACGTGGTGATCCTAACACCCAACCATGCCCTGAAGTTGCAGGGTTGGCTCCATGGGCACACTGACATTGAGCGAGGAGGCCCTCCAACTCCAACCTCCATAGAGATAACCGGGGCAAAGTGGCACCATGAAGACTCGTGTGAAGGTGTCTGCACGGGCAAATTTAACGCTCATTTCCCACCAGGAAGAGGAATTAACCAAAGGCTCAGCATGCCGTGCCGGAACCAGATTAGGGCCTGAAGCAATCCTGCGGGTTTGCGGCCAGCTCACAAGAAAGCGAGTTGAAGAAAGGAGCTCAGGGACACTGTAATTCACAAACCTGCAGAGTTATAAATGACAGCTATCACCCAAAAATATATTGAAGGAAGGCTGCGAAGAGGACTTGAAAGCGGGGCAGAATTGCAAGAAAACGATTTCAGGGGGTAGACTGGAATTGCATTTAAAGCATAGGAAAAGAGGCAGAACGTCGACAATGATGCACTTGGCCAAAAAGGGCGTATGCGTTTTTTCCTGAATATATTCAGGAAAAAACGCATACGCCCTTTTTGGCCAACCAAGCAAGCATGTTAAAGAAATCTGCACTACAATGAAGTCTCACTGCTCCCCGTTCAAAAGGGCCATCTGAAAAAAGTGTAAAATCCAGAAAGGCAGCACAGGCCATGGAGAACAGGGAGCCTTGTTATGCTGATGGGCGGGATGTAAATTGCCAACAGCCACTCTGGAGATGTGTATGGTGTTTCCTCACAAACCTAAAAAACAAAGCAACGGAGTCTATGGCATTACCACTTATTTTCCTATAGCTTAGGGAAATTAAAATCAAAAACACACAGCCACCGCAAAGTTTCTGTTTACGGCTCTGTTTACAAGAACCTCGTCTACGGTACAAGTTAAATATCCCAGAAAGCGAAAAATGGATAAAGAAGTGTGGTACGTACGTACAAAGGAATATCACTCACCAATGAAATCTATGTCATCAGGCCCGTCGCGGCATAATGAGTGGATTCAGGTACGATGATTCTAAGTGAAATAAGTCACACAGAAAATGAAACATCATAAGATATCACTAATACACGGAATGTAAACTTGGCTACACATGAACTGAATTACAAAACAGAACAGGGTCTCAAATTTAGAAAACCTACTTATGCTTGCTTAAGGGGAAAGGTGAGTTGTGGTGCTGCATAAAACCAGAGATAGAAATTAGCACAGATACCTTTCCATAAGCCAAATATGTAATAGTCAAGACCTAACCCTTGCTCAATGAAATGGACTAAACACCCCATATTCAACGCCTAGGATTACACATGAGTAGTAAGAACCTTCAAACCCATGGATTTATATGTCTCCGTAAGAGACTCAAGTGTGTGTACAGCGGCATGAATGCAGCAGAGAAAATCCGATAAAACCCATTATCAAAATGAATTACAAAAACAAACACAATGACAGTGAAATAGAGAGCAATTCTTAAATAATTCATTCAGGGCTTGTGATGCGACCTGGATTTACCACATCTACACCCAGAGCTGAGTGAGACATAAGGCTGGACACTTCGGGCTGATAGCATTGGTGAGGTTCGATGAGAAAATGCAGACCCTTTGAAGTCATACTGCATGGTACCCATTCCATGGGTCCCAACTCTCCAGGTTTAAGGGATTCTTCCTTCAGCTAAAACATGCATGGGAAACCCACAGTACAGTGCACTGTGTGACCGGGAAACGTTTTCAAATGCATCTCAGTTTTCGTCCCCTTTTACTCGGGTTCACCATTCCAGACCGTTTACTAACACTCTCCCCACTTGGAGAGTCAGTGCCTTTAACCTCCTGTTTGGCACAGTTTGCAATTTCTGCGCAAGATGAACAGGAATAGGGAGAACCAATGAGAGACTAGCTGTAGGTGTCTGGACGGGCAAATGGAACGCTCATTTCCCACCAGGAAGAGGAATTAACCAAAGGCTCAGCATGCCGTGCCGGAACCAGATTAGGGCCTGAAGCATTCCTGCGGGTTTGCGGCCAGCTCACAAGAAAGCGAGTTGAAGAAAGGAGCTCAGGGGCACTGTAATTCACAAACCTGCAGAGTTATAAATGACAGCTATCGTCCAAAAATATATTGAAGGATGGCTGCGAAGAGGACTGGAAAGCGGGGCAGAATTGCAGGAAAACGATTTCAGGGGGTAGACTGGAATTGCATTTAAAGCATAGGAAAAGAGGCAGAACGTCGACAATGATGCACTTGGCCAAAAAGGGCGTATGCGTTTTTTCCTGAATATATTCAGGAAAAAACGCATACGCCCTTTTTGGCCAACCAAGCCAGCATGTTAAAGAAATCTGCACTACAAAGAAGTCTCACTGCCCCCAGGTCAAAAGGGCCATCTGAAAAAAGTGTAAAATCCAGAAAGACAGCACAGGCCATGGAGAACAGGGAGCCTTGTTATGCTGATGGGCGGGATGTAAATTGCCAACAGCCACTCTGGAGAAGTGTATGGTGTTTCCTGAAACACCTAAGAAACAAAGCAACGGAGACTACGGCACTTCCACTTATGGTCTTATAGATCACGGAAATTAAAATCAAAAACAGACAGCCACCCCAAAGTTTCAGACGGCTCTGTTTACAGGAATCTCGTCTACGGTACAAGTTAAATATCCCAGAATGTGAAAAATGGATAAAGAAGTTGTGGTACACACATTCAATGGAATATCACTCAGCAATGAAATCTATGTCATCAGGCCCATCGTGGCATAATGAGTGGATTCAGGTACGATGATTCTAAGTGAAATAAGTCACACAGAAAATGAAACATCATAAGATATCACTAATACACGGAATGTAATCTTGGCTACACATGAACTGAATTACAAAACAGAACAGGGTCTCAAATTTAGAAAACCACCTTATGCTTGCTTAAGGGGAAAAGTGAGTTGGGGTGCTGCATAAAACCAGAGATAGAAATTAGCACAGATACCTTTCCATAAGCCAAATATGTAATAGTCAAGACCTAGCCCTTGCTCAACGAAATGGACTAAACACCCCATATTCAACGCCTAGGAATACACCTGACTAGTAAGTATCTTCAAACCCATGGATTTATATGTCTCCATAAGAGACTCAAGTGTGTGTACAGCGGCATGAATGCAGCAGAGAAAATCCGATAAATCCCATTATCAAAATGAATTACAAAAACAAACACAATGACAGTGAAATAGAGAGCAATTCTTAAATAATTCATTCAGGGCTTGTGATGCAACCTGGATTTACCACATCTACAACCAGAGCTGAGTGAGACATAAGGCTGTACACTTCACCCTGATAGCATTGGTGAGGTTCGTTGAGAAAATGCAGGCCCTTTGAAGTCATACTGCATGGTACCCATTCCATGGGTCCCAACTCTCCAGGTTTAAGGGATTCTTCCTTCAGCTAAAACATGCATGGGAAACCCACAGTATGGTGCACCGTGTGACCGGGAAACCTTTTCAAATGCATCTCAGTTTTCGTCCCCTTTTACTCGGGTTCACGATTGAAGACCCTTTACTAATACTCTCCCCACTTAGAGAGTCAGTGCCTTTAACCTCCTGTTTGGCACAGTTTGCAATTTCTGCGCAAGATGAACAAGAATAGGGAGAACCAATGAGAGACTAGCTCTAGGTGTCTGCACGTTCAAATATAACACTCATTTCCCACCAGGAAGAGGAATTTACCAAAGGATCAGCATGCTGTGCCGGAACCAGATTAGGGCATGAAGCAATGCTGCGGGTTTGCGGCCAGCTCACAAGAAAGCGAGTAGAAGAAAGGAGCTCAGGCGCACTGTCATTCACAAACCTGCAGAGTTATAAATGTCAGCTATTGTCCAAAAATGTATTGAAGTAAGGCTGCGTAGAGGACTTGAAAGCGGGGCAGAATTGCAGGAAAACGAGTTCAGGGGCAGACTGGAATTGCATTTAAAGCATAAGGAAAGAGACAGAAAGTCGACAATGATGCACTTGGTCACAAAGGGCGTATGCGTTTTTTCCTGAATATATTCAAGAAAAAACACATACGCCCTTTTTGGCCAAACAAGCAAGCCTGTAAAGAAATCTGCATTACAATGAAGTCTCACTGCCCCCCTGTCAAAAGGGACATCTGAAAAAAGTGAAAAATCCAGAAAGGCAGGACAGGCCATGGAGAACAGGGAGCCTTGTTATGCTGATGGGCGGGATGTAACTTGCCAACAGCCACTCTGGAGAAGTGTATGGTGTTTCCTCAAACACCTAAAAAACTAAGCAACGGAGCCTACGGCACTTCAACTTATGGTTCTATAGCTTAGGGAAATTAAAATCAAAAAGACACAGCCACCCATAAATTTTGGACGGCTCTGCTTACAAGAACCTCATTTACGGTACAAGTGAAATATCCCAGAAAGCAAAAAATGGATAAAGAAGTTGTTGTACGTACGTACAATGGAATATCACTCAGCAATGAAATCTATGTCATGAGGCCCGTCGCGGCATAATGAGTGGATTCAGGTACGATCATTCTAAGTTAACTAAGTCACACAGAAAAAGAAACACCATAAGATATCTCAAATACACGGAATGCAAACATGGCTGCACATGAACTCAATTACAAAACAGAAAAGGGTCTCAAATTTAGAAAACCAACTTATGCTTGCTTAAGGGGAAAGGTGAGTTGTGGTGCTGCATAAAACCAGAGATTGAAATTAGCACAGATACCTTTCCATAAGCAAATATGTAATAGTCAGGACCTACTCCTTGCTCCACGAAATGGACTCAACACCCCATATTCAATGCCTAGGAATATACCTGACTAGTAAGAATCTGAAAACCCATGGATTTATATGTCTCCATAAGAGAATCAAGCATGTGTACAGCGGCATAAACGCAGCAGTGAAAATCCGATAAATCCCATTATCAAAATAAATTACAAAAACAAAACACAATGACAGTGAAATAGAGAGCAATTCTTAAATAATTCATTCAGGGCTTGTGATGCAACGTGGATTTACCACATCTACACCCCGAGCTGAGTGAGACATAAGGCTGGACACTTCGGGCTGATAGCATTGGTGACGTTTGGTGAGCAAAGGCAACCCTTTGAAGTCATACTGCGTGATACCCATTCCATGGGTCCCAACTCTCCAGGTTTAAGGGATTCTTCCTTCAGGTAAAACATGCATGGGCAACCCAGAATATGGTCCACCGTGTGACCGGGAAAACTTTTTAAATGCGTCTCAGTTTTCGTCCCCTCGTACTCGGTTTTACCATTCCAGACGCTTTACTAACACTCTCCCCACTTGGAGAGTCAGTGCCTTTAACCTCCTGTTTGGCACAGTTTGGAATTTCTGCGCAAGATGAACAGGAATAGGGAGAACCAATGAGAGATTAGCTGTAGGTGTCTGCACGAACAAATTTAACGCTCATTTCCCACCAGGAAGAGGAATTAGCCAAAGGCTCAGCATGCCGTGATGGAACCAGATTAGGGCCTGAAGCAATCCTGCGGTTTTGCGGCCAGCTCACAAGAAAGCGAGTTGAAGAAAGGAGCTCAGGGGCAGTGTAATTCACAAACCTGCAGAGTTATAAATGACAGCTATCGTCCAAAAATATATTGAAGTAAGGCTGCAAAGAGGACTTGAACGCGGGGCAGAATTCCAGGAATACGATTTCAGGAGGTAGACGGGAAGTCCTCTGAAAGTATAGGAGAAGAGGCAGAACCTCGACAATGATGTACTTGGTCAAAAAGGGCATATGCGTTTCTTCCAGGGCCCTTATTAAAGAGGGTAGGAGGCTCCCAGCATGCTTCAGTGGCCAACAGAGGGCCTACGTCGCCAAGGCGACATGAGCCATCCAGGCAGGAGTGACCTCACATCAGAGGGCCCACCTCACAGAAGGGTAAGGAACCCAGTCAAGATCAGACTCTCACCAGAGTGCCCACATAAGCAAGGGGCTGGGAACCAGGCAGGAGTGTCTTCACACCCGTGGGGCCACATCATCGAAAGTTGAGGTACCCAGCACATGTGGCCTCAAACCAGAGGACCCACATCACCATGGGTCTTGGAGCGAGGCAGGCAGGATTAACCTCAAAACCCATGGCCCATTGTATAAAAAAGGTGAGGAATCCAGCAGTTGGAACATCCCAGCAGGCGGCCCAGAGCACCGAGGCTATGGGATCCAGGCAGTGATGAACTCACAACAGAGGGCCCTCATCGTGATACTGTAAGCAACCCAGCCGTTGTAACCTCAGAGCACAAGGCCCACATCCCCATGGGGAAGGGAACCAAGCAGGAGTGTCATCGCACCAGTGGGCACACATCAGAAAAGGTGGGGAGCCCAACAGTTAGGGCCGGACGCCAGAGGGCCCTCATCACTGAGGAGAGGAGGCTCCCAGCAAGCTCCAACTGCTACCAGAAGGCCGACGTCGCCAATGCAGGGTGTGCCAGCCAGGCAGGAGTGACCTCAGAGCAGAGGGCCAACCACAAAAAAGTGTGAGGAACCCAAAGAGGATCAGACTCTCACCGGAGGGCCCACATCACCAAGGGAATGGAAACCAGGCAGGAGTGTTCTCACACCAGTGTGGTCACATCACCGAAATGTGACGGACCCAGCACACGTGGCCTCAAACTACAGGACACACATCACCAAGGGGCTGGGAGTGAGGCAGGCAGGAGGAGCCTCCAAACAAAGGGCCCATAGCGTAAAAAAGGTGAGGAATCCTGCAGTTGGAACCTCCCAGCAGGTGGCCAGGAGCAGCGAGGCTATGGGATCCAGGCCTGACTGAACTCAAAACAGAGGGCCCTCATTATGAAACTGTGAGCAACCCAGCCGGTGGGACCTTAGAGCAGAAGGCCCACATTCCCATGGGGTTGGGATCCTGGCAGGAGTGTACTCGCACCACAGGGCGCACATCAGAAAATTTTGGGAGCCCAGGAGTTAGGGTCTGACGCCAGAGGGCCCTCATTACCGAGGGGAGGAGACTCCCAGCAGGCACCAACTCCCAACGGAGGGCCCACATCGCCAAGTTGACGTGTGCCAGCCAGGCAGGAGTGACCTCACAGCAGAGGGCCTACCGCACAGAAGGGTGAGGAACCCAGCCAGGATAAGACTCTCACCAGAGGGCCCACATCACCAAGGGGATCGGAACAAGGCAGGAGTGTCCTCACACCAGTGTGGCCACATTATAGAAAGGTGAGGAACCCAGCACATGTGGCCTAAACCAGAGGACCCACATTTCCAAGGTGCTCCGAGTGAGGCAGGCAGGAGTAGCCTAACAACACAGGGCCCACAGAATAAAAAATGTGAGGAATCCAGCAGTTTGAACCTCCCAGCAGGTGGCCCAGAGCATGGAGTCTATGGGATCCAGGCCACAGTGAACTCACAGCAGAGGGCCCACATCATGAAACTGTGAGCAACCCAGCCAGTGGGACCTCAGAGCAGAAGGCCCACATCCCCATGGGGATGGGAACCTCGCAGGAGTGTCCTCGCACAACTTAGCACGTATCAGAAAATGTGGGAACCCAGCAGTTATGGCCTGGCGCCAGAGGGCCCTCATCACGGAGGAGAGGAGGCTACCAGCAGGCTCCAAATGCCACCAGAGGGCCGACGTCACCAAGGCAATGGGAGCAAGCCAGGCAGGAGTTACCTCACAGCAGAGGGCCCACCTCACAGAAGTGTGAGGAATCCAGACAGGATCAGACTCTCACCAGAGGGCCCCCATCACCAAGGGGATGGGAACCAGGCAGGAGTGTCCTCACACCAGTGGGGCCACATCAATAAAGGTGAGGAAACCGGTACATGTGGCCTTAAACCAGAGGACCTACATCACAAATGGGCTGGGAGTGAGTCAGGAAGTAGGAGCATGAAAACACAGGACACAAAGAATAAAAAAGGTAAGGAATCCAGCAGTAGGAACCTCCCAGCAGGCCGCTCAGAGCACAGAGGCTATGGGATCTAGGCCTGGGTGAACTAACGCCAGAGAGCCAACATCATGAAACGGTGAACAACACAGGTGTTGGGACCTTAGAGCAGAAGGCCCACATGCCCATGGGGATGGGAACCTCGCAGGAGTGTCCTCGCACCACTTAGCACGTATCAGAAAATGTGGGTACCCAGCAGTTAGGGCCTGAGGCAAGAGGGCCCCCATCACCGAGGGGAGGTTCCCAGCAGGCTCCAACTGCCACAAGAGGGCCGATGTTGCCCAGGTGGGGTGTGCCAGCCAGGCAGGAGTGCCCTCACAGCAGAGGGCCCACCTCACAGAAGGGTGAGGAACCCAGCCAGGATCAGACTCTCACCAGAGGGCCCACATCATCAAGGGGATAGGAACCAGGCAGGAGTGTCCTCACACCAGTGGGGCCACATCATCGAAAGGCGAGGGACCCAGCATACATGGCCTCAAACCAGAGGACACACATCACCAAGGGGCTGGGAGTGAGGCAGGCAGGAGGAGTCTCAAAACAGAGGGCCCATAGAAGAAAAAAGGTGAGGAATCCCGCAGTTGTAACCTCCCAGCAGGTGGCCAGGAGCAGCGAGGCTATGGGATCCAGGCCGGAGAGAACTCACAGCAGAGGGCCCTCATCATGAAACTGAGCAACACACGGTTGGGACCTCAGAGCAGAAGGCCCACATTCCCATGGGGTTGGGAACCTTGCAGGAGTGTACTCGAACCACAGGGCGCATATCAGAAAATATTGGGAGCCCAGGAGTTAGGGCCCGACGCCAGAGGGCCCTCATTACCGAGGGGAGGAGACACTCAGCAGGCACCAAATCCCACCAGAGAGCCGACGTCGCCAAGGCGGGGTGTGCCAGCCAGGCAGGATTGACCTCAGAGAAGAGGGCCCACCTCACAGAAGTGTGAGGAACCCAACCAGGATCAGACTCTCACCGGAGGGCCCACATCACCAAGGGGATTGGAACCAGGCAGGGGTGTCCTCACACCAGTGGGGCCACATCAGCCAAAGGTGAGGAACCCAGCACATGTGGCCTCAAACCACAGGACACACATCACCAAGGGGCTAGGAGTGAGGCAGGTGTCTGGAGGGGCACATTTAACTCTAATTTCCCACCAGGAATTGGAATGAACCAAAGTCTCAGAGTGCCGTGCCGGACCCTGATTACGGCCTGAAGCAAACCTGCGGTTCTGTGGCCAGTTTTCAAGGAAACGAGTTAAGAAAGGAAATCACGGGCACTGTAATTCACAAACCTGCAGTGTTATAAATGACAGCTATTGGCAAAATTATATGGAAGTAAGTCTGCAAAGAGGCCTTGAAATCGAGGCAGAATTGCAGGAATCATATTTCAGTAGGTAGATTGGAATTGCATTTAAAGCATGTGAAAAGCGGCAGATCTTTGACAGTGATGCACTTGGACAAAAGTGCGTAAACATTTTTTCCTGAATATATTCAGGAAAAAACACATATGCCCTTTTTGGCCAACCAAGCACTCGAGAAATGGAAATCCGCACTACAATGAAGTCTCATTTCCCATTCGTCAAAAGGGCCATCTGAAAAAAGTGTAAAAACCAGAAACACAGGACAGGCCATGGAGAACAGGGAGCCTTGTTATGCTGATGGGCGGGATGTAAATTGCCAACAGACACTCTGGAGATGTTTATGGTGTATCCTGAAACATCTGAAAAACAAAGCTACAGACCCTAGGGCACTTCCACTTTTGGCCCTATAGCTTAGGAAAATTAAAATCAACAAGACACAGCCAACACAAAATTTAGGGCTGCTGTGTTTACAAGAACCTTGAGTCCAGTACAAATTAAATATCCCAGAAAGAAAAAAATGGATAAAGGAGTTGTGCTACTTACGTACAACGGAATATCACTCAGCAATGAAATCAATGTCATCAAGCCTGTAGCAGCAAATTGAGTGGATTTAAGTATGATGATTCTAAGAGAAATAGGTCACACAGAGAAAGATAATTATCATAAGATATCACTAATAGAGAGAGTGTAAACTTGGCTACACATAAACTGAATTCCAAAACCGAACAGAGTCTCACATTTAGATAAAAACTTATGCTTGCTTAAGGGGAAAGTTGAGTTGGGGTGCTGTATAAAACCAGAGATTGAAATTAGCACACATACCGTTCCATAAGCCAAATATGTAATAGACAAGACCTACTCTTTGCTCAACGAAATAGACTCATCCATGGTGTATCACCTCACACCTGTTAGAATGGGCATCATCAGAAAATCTACAAACAACAAATGCTGGAAAGGGTGTGGAGATAAGGAACCCTCTTCCACTATTGTTGGGAATGTAAATTGATACAGTCACTGTGGAGAACATTATGGAGTTTCTTATAAAACTAAGAATAGAATTACCATATGATACAGCAATCCCACTACTGGGCATATACCCAGACAAAACCATAAATCAAAAAGAGATATTCACCGCAATGTTCATTGCATCACTATTTACAATATCCAGGTAATGGAAGCAACCTAAATGCCCACAGACAGACGAATGCATAAAGATGTGGTACATATATAAAATGGAATATTACTAAGCCATAAAAAGGAATGAAATTGGGTCATTTGTAGAGACGTTGATGGATCTAGAGACTGTCATACAGAGTGAAGTAAGTCAGAAAGAGAAAAACAAATCTTGTCTATTAATGCATATATGTGGAACCTAGAAAAATTGTACAGATGAACCGTTTTGCCAGGCAGAAATAGAGCAACAGATGTAGACAACAAACGTATGGACACCAAGGGGGGAAAGCTGTTGGGGGGTGGTGGTGGGAGGAGTTGAGAGATTGGGATTGGCATATATACATTTATATGTATAAAATAGATAACCAAAAAGAACCTGCTGTATAAAAAAATAAAATAAAATTCAAATTACAAAAAGTAAAACAGAAAAAATATTCTTCCTTCACATACATGTATTTATATGAATAAATTATTTCCATGCTTATATCTGTAAATACAAAAAAGAGGAATAAAATCTACCTTGAACCAAAAACGAAAAAAAGAAAAAAACACAGAACCCACCAGTTACACAGAGGAAAACCGTATCAGGGCACTTGCTCCAGTTGTAAACAATTCTGAAGTTGGTCAGTGGTGGGGAATCATCTCCCATTCAGCCAGCAGGCCCCACGCAACAAGCGTCCTCATTGCAAAGCTGGGGGACCGTGCCGAGGCATCTGTGAGTAAACGTGGGCTGAGCCCCAGGCCAGCTGCTGCTGAAATGTTCCCACCCTTCCCAGGTAAAACACCTGAATATGTACAAGGACTTGAAAGCCTAGAGGAAGGGCCATGGAGCCACATGAGTGACAGCATGCCAGCCGACTTGGGGCCTGCAGGCCAGCCAGGATGGTCCTGGCCCTGGGTGCTCTTCTGGAAGCTTTCCATTTCCCTGCCTGAGATACCCCTTCTGTCCCGGCCCCCACTGCTTTCTTCCTCACTCACCTCTGCCCAGGGAGAAATTCCAGCGGCAGGTATGGGTGACACATCCTCTTCTTTAGCAGGTGGCATCTTGGCAACTGCTGCAGAAAGTCCAGCAGAGCCCCACTCACACTGGGCCACCCACAAAGCCGTGGCCTCTCACTCCCTCCCACCAGTCCAGCCCCAAGACTGCTGACAGGGCAGAGAAAATGGCGTCAGGCACAGCTGCAGGGGCTCTTGCTGCCTGGAGCGGTGTTTATATTGATCTGAACCCAGGCACACCTGGGGAGGGCTGGCCGGCACGGTCGGGCTTCCCAGGCCAGCCAATAATCACCCCTCAGGGGCTCACAGTTGCAGAAACTGGAACTTGCTGAATCGGCCAGGTCCAAGGAACAGGTGTGGGCTCCTGAGAGTCAGGATAGACAAGGGGCTGCAGCTCTGGCTTGTTTTCTAATTATATTATCTGGCCCATGAGTGGGAGACAACTTCAAGAAAACCCTCTCCTAATGAGAGGAACCCAGGAGTCAGGGAGAGGAGGGGTGGCTGGTGGGTGGAGACAGAGGCCTGGTGCCCCGGGTGCAGTGGAAGTCTCTGGAAGACCAGGTGGAGGGAGGCCACACAGAGTGATGCCCAGGGTCACAGACCTGTCGGAGCTGCTGTTTGTTAGTTCAAGTCCTGCTCTGAGGTGCTCTGTGTCAGATCTGAGTGACAGGTGAGCTGGGAGTGCTCTGCAATGAGGGCGATATGCACGGTTCCTGTGTTCCCAGCCCTGCCATGGTACCTGCAAGGGTAGCTCTGTATCCTGGGAGGGGCCTGACCACGAGAGCCCCATGGGCTGCAGGGGAACCTGCCCAGGGAACCCCATATCCTGGGAGGGGCCTGAACACGAGAGCCCCATGGGCTGGGTTGGGGGTGGGGTACCTGCCGAGGTGAGCTCCATATCCTGGGATTGGCCTGACCTCGAGAGCCCCATGGGCTGCTGGAATCCTGGTAAAAGATGTCAGGACAGTCAGTGAAGCCACCGAGGATATACCTCCAGTAGTTCCTAAACCCTACACCCTGCTGGTCATTCTACCAACCACCAGGACATGGTATTCTGTATTAGTCTTCAATGATGACTTCTTTTGTATTCTATTAGTCCCAGAGTCACAAGAAATTTTGGCTTGTGAGTGGCAGGACTCAACATACAACTAAAACAATACTTCCGGGCCATGTTGCCCCAAGGGTTCAAAAATTCCCACACCATCTTTGGGGAAAGCTCAGCTAAAGAACTAAAAGTTCTACCTCTGGAAAAGGAAACACTCCTTCAATATGCAGACGACATTCTGATCGCCAGCCCTACTAAGGAGACCTCTGAACTACCAAGCCAATAAAGGATACAAGTTGTCCAAGAAAAAGCTCAAATATCACAGACTACGGTGACCTGCCTGGGCTTCATTCTCACAGAAGGTCGGAGAAGCCCTTCCCAGGAAAGGGAAGAAACAATTTACAGCCTTACCCATTTCTGAAACTAGAAGACAGCTTAGGGGCTCCTGGGGAGGCCAGGGTTTGCTGCTTCTGGATCCCTAACTACAGTCTACTAGCTGGGCCTCTATATGAAACACTGAAAGGAAAAGATGATGATCCTTTTGAATAGAATGCAGAAGTGGCCTTTCAAGAATGGAAAGAGCAGTCAATTCAGACCCTTGCCCTGGAACTCCCTAATTTAGCTAAACCCTTTGACCTTTACATTCCTGGTGAACGGTGAATCGCCATTGGAGTATTAGTGCAAAACCTGGGACCACTTGAAATGGAACAATGCAAGAACGCGATCCAGGTAGGATAAACTACGGTCACCAAGGGGCTTGGCCCACCGCCACATCTGGCCAAGATACTGGCAGTATCTGAAAACCTGGAAATCAGCAGCCCAAAAGGCCACCTCCCTCCGAAGGGAAAAGGACCCCACGTGGTGATCCTAACACCCAACCATGCCCTGAAGTTGCAGGGTTGGCTCCATGGGCACACTGACCTTGAGTGAGGAGGCCCTCCAACTCCAACCTCCATAGAGATACCCGGGGCAAAGTGGCACCATGAAGACTCGTGTGAAGGTGTCTGCACGGGCAAATTTAACGCTCATTTCCCACCAGGAAGAGGAATTAACCAAAGGCTCAGCATGCCGTGCCGGAACCAGATTGGGGCCTGAAGCAATCCTGCGGGTTTGCGGCCAGCTCACAAGAAAGCGAGTTGAAGAAAGGATCTCAGGGACACTGTAATTCACAAACCTGCAGAGTTATAAATGACAGCTATCACCCAAAAATATATTGAAGGAAGGCTGCGAAGAGGACTTGAAAGCGGGGCAGAATTGCAAGAAAACGATTTCAGGGGGTAGACTGGAATTGCATTTAAAGCATAGGAAAAGAGGCAGAACGTCGACAATGATGCACTTGGCCAAAAAGGGCGTATGCGTTTTTTCCTGAATATATTCAGGAAAAAACGCATACGCCCTTTTTGGCCAACCAAGCAAGCATGTTAAAGAAATCTGCACTACAATGAAGTCTCACTGCCCCCCGTTCAAAAGGGCCATCTGAAAAAAGTGTAAAATCCAGAAAGGCAGCACAGGCCATGGAGAACAGGGAGCCTTGTTATGCTGATGGGCGAGATGTAAATTGCCAACAGCCACTCTGGAGATGTGTATGGTGTTTCCTCAAAAACCTAAAAAACAAAGCAACGGAGCCTACGGCATTACCACTTTTTTTCCTATAGCTTAGGGAAATTAAAATCAAAAACACACAGCCACCGCAAAGTTTCTGTTTACGGCTCTGTTTACAAGAACCTCGTCTACGGTACAAGTTAAATATCCCAGAAAGCGAAAAATGGATAAAGAAGTGTGGTACGTACGTACAAAGGAATATCACTCACCAATGAAATCTATGTCATCAGGCCCGTCGCGGCATAATGAGTGGATTCAGGTACGATGATTCTAAGTGAAATAAGTCACACAGAAAATGAAACATCATAAGATATCACTAATACACGGAATGTAAACTTGGCTACACATGAACTGAATTACAAAACAGAACAGGGTCTCAAATTTAGAAAACCAACTTATGCTTGCTTAAGGGGAAAGGTGAGTTGTGGTGCTGCATAAAACCAGAGATAGAAATTAGCACAGATACCTTTCCATAAGCCAAATATGTAATAGTCAAGACCTAGCCCTTGCTCAACGAAATGGACTAAACACCCCATATTCAACGCCTAGGATTACACATGACTAGTAAGAATCTTCAAACCCATGGATTTATATGTCTCCGTAAGAGACTCAAGTGTGTGTAGAGCGGCATGAATGCAGCAGAGAAAATCCGATAAAACCCATTATCAAAATGAATTACAAAAACAAACACAATGACAGTGAAATAGAGAGCAATTCTTAAATAATTCATTCAGGGCTTGTGATGCAACCTGGATTTACCACATCTACAACCAGAGCTGAGTGAGACATAAGGCTGGACACTTCAGGCTGATAGCATTGGTGAGGTTCGATGAGCAAATGCAGACCCTTTGAAGTCATACTGCATGGTACCCATTCCATGGGTCCCAACTCTCCAGGTTTAAGGGATTCTTCCTTCAGCTAAAACATGCATGGGAAACCCACAGTACAGTGCACTGTGTGACCGGGAAACGTTTTCAAATGCATCTCAGTTTTCGTCCCCTTTTACTCGGGTTCACCATTCCAGACCGTTTACTAACACTCTCCCCACTTGGAGAGTCAGTGCCTTTAACCTCCTGTTTGGCACAGTTTGCAATTTCTGCGCAAGATGAACAGGAATAGGGAGAACCAATGAGAGACTAGCTGTAGGTGTCTGGACGGGCAAATGGAACGCTCATTTCCCACCAGGAAGAGGAATTAACCAAATGCTCAGCATGCTGTGCTGGAACCAGATTAGGGCCTGAAGCATTCCTGCGGGTTTGCGGCCAGCTCACAAGAAAGCGAGTTGAAGAAAGGAGCTCAGGGGCACTGTAATTCACAAACCTGCAGAGTTATAAATGACAGCTATCGTCCAAAAATATATTGAAGGAAGGCTGCGAAGAGGACTGGAAAGCGGGGCAGAATTGCAGGAAAACGATTTCAGGGGGTAGACTGGAATTGCATTTAAAGCATAGGAAAAGAGGCAGAACGTCGACAATGATGCACTTGGCCAAAAAGGGCGTATGCGTTTTTTCCTGAATATATTCAGGAAAAAACGCATACGCCCTTTTTGGCCAACCAAGCCAGCATGTTAAAGAAATCTGCACTACAAAGAAGTCTCACTGCCCCCAGGTCAAAAGGGCCATCTGAAAAAAGTGTAAAATCCAGAAAGACAGCACAGGCCATGGAGAACAGGGAGCCTTGTTATGCTGATGGGCGGGATGTAAATTGCCAACAGCCACTCTGGAGAAGTGTATGGTGTTTCCTGAAACACGTAGGAAACAAAGCAACACAACCTATGGCACTTCCACTTATGGTCCTATAGATTAGGGAAATTAAAATCAAAAACACACAGCCACCCCAATGTTTGGGACGTCTGTGTTTACAAGAACCTCGTCTACGGTACAAGTTAAATATCCGAGAAAGCAAAAAATTCATAAAGAAGTTGTGGTATGCAAGTACAATGGAATATCACTCAGCAATGAAATCTACGTCATCAGGCCCGTAGCGGCATAATGAGTGGATTCAGGTATGATGATTCTACGAGAAATAAGTCACACAGAAAAAGAAACCTCATAAGATATCACTAATACACGGAATGTAAACTTGGCTACACATGAACAGAAATACCAACAGAACAGGGTCTCAAATTTAGAAAACCAACTTATGCTTGCTTATGGGGAAAGGTGAGTTGGGGTGCTGTATAAAACCAGAGATTGAAATTAGCACAGATACCTTTCCATAAGCCAAATATATAATAGACAAGACCTACTCCTTGCTCAACGAAATGGACTCAACACTCCATATTCAACGCTTGGGAATATACCTGACAAGTAAGAATCTTAAAACCCATGGATTTATATGTCTCCACAAGGAAATAAAGCGTGTGTACAGCGGCATAAACGCAGCAGTGAAAATCCAATAAATCCCATGATCAAAATAAATGTCAAAAAAACCCACAATGACAGTGAAATAGAGAGCAATTCTTAAATAATTCATTCAGGGCTTGTGATGAAACCTGGATTTACCACATCTACACCCAGAGCTGGGTGACACATAAGGCTGGACACTTCGGGCTGATAGCTTTGGTGAGGTTCGGTGAGCAAACGCAGACCCTTTGAAGTCATACTGCATGGTACCCATTCCATGGGTCCCAACTCTCCAGGTTTAAGGGATTCTTCCTTCAGCTAAAATATGCATGGGA
The DNA here is from genome assembly GCF_059928025.1 of Delphinapterus leucas. Taxonomy (NCBI): domain Eukaryota; kingdom Metazoa; phylum Chordata; class Mammalia; order Artiodactyla; family Monodontidae; genus Delphinapterus; species Delphinapterus leucas. The sequence continues at coordinate 1,478,874 of NW_028322267.1, forward strand.
AACCCAGGGTATGGTCCACCGTGTGATTGGGAAACGTTTTCAAATGCATCTCAGTTTTCGAACGCTGGTACTCGGGTTCACCATTCCAGACGCTTTACTAACACTCTCCCCACTTGGAGAGTCAGTGCCTTTAAACTCCTGTTTCGCACAGTTTGCAATTTCTGCGCAAGATGAACAGGAATAGGGAGAACCAATGAGAGATTAGCTGTAGGTGTCTGCACGGGCAAATGGAACGCTCATTTCCCACCAGGAAGACGAATTAACCAAAGGCTCAGCGTGCCCTGCTGGAAACAGATTAGGGCCGGAAGCAATCCTGCGGTTTTGCAGCCAGCTCACAAGAAAGTGAGTTGAAGAAAGGAGCTCAGGGCCACTGAAATTCACAAACCTGCAGAGTTATGAATGACAGCTATCGTCCAAAAATGTATTGAAGTAAGTCTTCGAAGAGGACTTGAAAGCGGGACAGAATTTCAGGAAAACGATTTCAGGGGGTAGACTGGAATTGCACTTAAAGCATAGGAAATGAGGCAGAATGTCGACAATGATGCACTTGGCCAAAAAGGGCGTATGTGTTTTTTCCTGAATATATTCAGGAAAAAACGCATACGCACTTTTTGGTCAACAAAGCAAGCATGTAAAGGAAATCTGCACTACAATGAAGTCTAACTGCCCGCCGGTCAAAAGGGCTATCTGAAAAATGTGTAAAATCCAGAAAGGAAGGACAGGTCATGGAGAACAGGGAGCCTTGTTATGCTGATGGGCAGGATGTAAAATGCCAACAGCCACTCTGGAGAAGTGTATGGTGTTTCCTGAAACACGTAGGAAACAAAACAACACAGCCTATGGCACTTCCACTTATGGATCTATAGCTTAGGGAAATTAAAATCAAAAACACACAGCCACCCCAAAGGTTGGGACGGCTCCGTTTACAGGAACCTCGTCTACGGTACAAGTTAAATATCCGAGAAAGCCAAAAATGGATAAAGAAGTAGTGCTACGTACGTACAATGGAATATCACACAGCAATGAAATCTACGTCATCAGGCCCGTAGCGCCATAATGAGTGGATTCAAGTACGCTGATTCTACGAGAAATAAGTCACACAGAAAAAGAAACATCATAAGATATCACTAATACACGGAACGTAAACTTGACTACACATAAACTGAATTACAAAACAGAAAAGGGTCTCAAATTGAGACAACCAACTTATACTTGCTTATGGGGAAAGGTGAGTTGGGGTGCTGCATAAAAACAGAGATTGAAATTAGCACAGATACCGTTCCATAAGCCAAATATATAATAGACAAGACCTACTCCTAGCTCAGCGAAATAGACTCAACACCCCATATTCAACGCCTGGGAATATACCTGACAAGTAAGAATTTTAAAACCCATGGATTTATATGTCTCCATAAGGAAATCATATGTCTGTACATCGGCCTAAACGCAGCAGTGAAAATACGATAAATCCCATTATCAAAATAAATTTCAAAAACAAAACACAATGACAGTGAAATAGAGAGCATTTCTTAAATAATTGATTCAGGGCTTGTGATGCAACCTGGATTTACCACATGTACACCCAGAGCTGGGTGAGACATAAGGCTGGGCACTTCGGGCTGATAGCATTGGTGAGGTTCGGTGAGCAAACGCAGACCCTTTGAAGTCATACTGCATGGTACCCATTCTATGGGTCCCAACTCTCCAGGTTTAAGGGATTCTTCCTTCAGCTAAAACATGCATGGGAAACCCAGAGTATGGACCACCGTGTGATTGGGAAACGTTTTCAAATGCATCTCAGTTTTTGCCCCTTGTACTCGGGTTCACCATTCCAGACGCTTTACTAACACTCTCCCCACTTGGAGAGTCAGTGCCTTTAACCTCCTGTTTGGCCCAGTTTGCAATTTCTGCGCAAGATTAACAGGAATAGGGAGAAGCAATGAGAGACTAGATGTAGGTGTCTGCACGTGCAAATGGAACGCTCATTTCCCACCAGGAAGAGGAATTAACCAAAGGCTCAGCGTGCCCTGCCAGAAAGAGATTATGGCGTGAAGCAATCCTGCGGTTTTGCGGCGAGCTCACAAGAAAGCGAGTTGAAGAACGGAGCTCAGGGGCAGTGTAATTCAGAAACCTGCAGAGTTATGAATGACAGCTATCGTCCAAAAATGTATTGAAGTAAGTCTTCGAAGAGGACTTGAAAGCGGGGCAGAATTTCAGGAACACAATTTCAGGGGGTAGACAGGAATTGCACTTAAAGCATAGGAAAAGAGGCAGAATGTCGAAAATGATGCACTTGGCCAAAAAGGACGTATGCGTTTTTTCCTGAATATATTCAGGAAAAAACGCATACGCGGTTTATGGCCAAACAAGCAAGCGTGTAAAGGAAATCTGCACTAAAATGAAGTCACACTGCCCACCGGTCAAAAGGCACATCTGAACAAAGTGTAAAATCCAGAAAGGCAGGACAGGTCATGGAGAACAGGGAGCCTTGTTATGCTGATGGGCGGGATGTAAATTGCCAACAGCCACTCTGGAGAAGTGTATGGTGTTTCCTGAAACACGTAGGAAACAAAGCAACACAGCCTATGGCACTTCCACTTATGGTCCTATAGCTTAGGGAAATTAAAATCAAAAACACACAGCCACCCCAAAGTTTGGGACGGCTCTGTTTACAAGAACCTTGTCTACGGTATAAGTTAACTATCCGAGAAAGCAAAAAATGGATAAAGAAGTTGTGGTACGCACGTACAATGGAATATCACTCAGTAATGAAATCTACGTCATCAGGCCCGTAGCGGCATAATGAGTGGATTCAGGTACGATGATTCTACGAGAAATAAGTCACACAGAAAAAGAAACATCATAAGCTATCACTAATACACCGAATGTAATCTTGGCTACAGACGAACTGAATTACAAAACAGAACAGGGTCTCAAATTTAGAAAACCAACTTATGTTTGCATATGGGGAACGGTGAGTTGGGGTGCTTCATAAAACCAGAGATTGAAATTAGCACAGATACCGTTCCATAAGCCAAATATATAATAGACAAGACCTACTCCTTGCTCAACGAAATGGACTCAACACCCCATATTCAACGCCTGGGAAGATACCTGACAAGTAAGAATCTTAAAACCCATGGATTTATATGTCTCCATAAGGAAATCAAGCATGTGTACAGCGGCCTAAACGCAGCAGTGAAAATCCGATAAATCCCATTATCAACATAAATTTCAAAAACAAAACACAATGACAGTGAAATAGAGAGCAATTCTTAAATAATTCATTGAGGGCTTGTGATGCAACCTGGATTTACCACATCTACACCCAGAGTTGGGTGAGACATAAGGCTGGACACTTCGGGCTGATAGCATTGGTGAGGTTCGGTGAGCAAACGCAGACCCTTTGAAGTCATACTGCATGGTACCCATTCCATGGGTCCCAACTCTCAACGTTTAAGGGATTCTTCCTTCAGCTAAAACATGCATGGGAAACCCAGAGTATGGTCCACCGTGTGATTGGGAAACGTTTTCAAATGCATCTCAATTTTCGAACCCTGGTACTCGGGTTCACCATTCCAGACGCTTTACTAACACTCTCCCCACTTGGAGAGTCAGGGACTTTAACCTCCTGTTTGGCACAGTTTGCAATTTCTGCGCAAGATGAACAGGAATAGGGAGAACCAATGAGAGACTAGCTGTAGGTGTCTGCACGGCCAAATGGAACGCTCATTTCCCACCAGGAAGAGGAATTAACCAAAGGCTCAGCGTGCCCTGCCAGAAACAGTTTAGGGCCTGAAGCAATCCTGCGGTTTTGCGGCCAGCTCAGGAGAAAGCGAGTTGAGGAAAGGAGCTCAGGGGCACTGTAATTCACAAACCTGCAGAGTTATGAATGACAGCTATCGTCCAAAAATGTATTGAAGTAAGTCGTCCAAGACGACTTGAAAGCGGGGAAGAATTTCCGGAAAACGATTTCAGGGGGTAAACTGGAATTGCACTTAAAGCATAGGAAAAGAGGCAGAATGTCGACAATGATGCACTTGGCCAAAAAGGTCGTATGCGTTTTTTCCTGAATATATTCAGTAAAAAACGCATACACCCTTTTTGGCCAACCAAGCAAGCGTGTAAAGGAAATCTGCACTACAATGAAGTCTCACTGCCCCCCGGTCAAAAGGGCCATCTGAAAAAAGTGTAAAATCCAGAAAGGCAGGACAGGTCATGGAGAACAGGGAGCTTTGTTATGCTGATGTGCGGGATATAAATTGCCAACAGCCACTCTGGAGAAGTGTATGGTGTTTCCTGAAACACGTAGGAAACAAAGCAACACAGCCTATGGCACTTCCACTTATGGTCCTATAGCTTAGGGAAATTAAAATCAAAAACACACAGCCACCCCAAAGTTTCGGACGGCTCTGTTAACAAGAACCTTGTCTACGGTATAAGTTAACTATCCGAGAAAGCAAAAAACGGATAAAGAAGTTGTGGTACTCACGTACAATGGAATATCACACAGCAATGAAATCTACGTCATCAGGCCCGTAGCGGCATAATGAGTGGATTCACGAACGATGATTCTACGAGAAATAAGTTATACAGAAAAAGAAACATCATAAGATATCACTAATACACGGAATGTAAACTTGGCTACACATGAACTGAATTACAAAACAGAACAGGGTCTCAAATTTAGAAAACCAACTTATGCTTGCTTATGGGGAAAGGTGAGTTGGGGTGCTGCATAAAAACAGAGATTGAAATTAGCACAGATACCGTTCCATAAGCCAAATATATAATAGACAAGACCTACTCCTTGCTCAGCGAAATAGACTCAACACCACATATTCAACGCCTGGGAATATACCTGACAAGTAAGAATCTTAAAACCCTTGGATTTATATGTCTCCATAAGGAAATCAAATGTCTGTACATCGGCCTAAACGCAGCAGTGAAAATCTGATAAATCCCATTATCAAAATAAATTTCAAAAACAAAACACAGTGACAGTGAAATAGAGAGCAATTCTTAAATAATTGATTCAGGGCTTGTGATGCAACTTGGATTTACCACATGTACACCCAGAGCTGGGTGAGACATAAGGCTTGGCACTTTGGGCTGATAGCATTGGTGAGGTTCGGTGAGCAAACGCAGACCCTTTGAAGTCATACTTCATGGTACTCATTCCATGGGTCCCAACTCTCGAGGTTTAAGGGATTCTTCCTTCAGCTAAAACATGCATGGGAAACCCGGAGTATGGTCCACCGTGTGATTGGGAAACGTTTCCAAATGCATCTCAGTTTTCGAACCCCGGTACTCGGGTGCACCATTCCAGACGCTTTACTAAAACTCTCCCCACTTGGAGAGTCAGTGCCTTTAACCTCCTGTTTGGCACAGTTTGCAATTTCTGCGCAAGATGAACAGGAATAGGGAGAACCAATGAGAGACTAGCTGTAGGTGTCTGGACGGGCAAATGGAATGCTCATTTCCCACCAGGAAGAGGAATTAACCAAAGGCTCAGCATGCCCTGCCGGAAACAGATAAGGGCCTGAAGCAATCCTGCGGTTTTGCAGCCAGCTCACGAGAAAGCGAGTTGAGGAAAGGAGCTCAGGGGCACTGTAATTCACAAACCTGCAGAGTTATGAATGACAGCTATCGTCCAAAAATGTATTGAAGTAAGTCTCCGAAGAGGACTTGAAAGTGGGGCAGAATTTCAGGAAAACGATTTCAGGGGGTAGACTGGAATTGCACTTAAAGCATAGGAAAAGAGGCAGAATGTCAACAATAATGCACTTGGCCAAAAAGTGCGTATGCGTTTTTTCCTGAATATATTCAGGAAAAAACGCATACGCCCTTTTTGGCCAACCAAGCAAGCGTGTAAAGGAAATCTGCACTACAATGAAGTCTCACTGCCCCCCGGTCAAAAGGGCCATCTGAAAAAAGTGTAAAATCCAGAAAGGCAGGACAGGTCATGGAGAAAAGGGAGCCTTGTTATGCTGATGGGCGGGATGTAAATTGCCAACAGCCACTCTGGAGAAGTGTATGGTGTTTCCTGAAACACGTAGGAAACAAAGCAACACAGCCTATGGCACTTCCACTTATGGTCCTATAGATTATGGAAATTAAAATCAAAAACACACAGCCACCCCAATGTTTGGGACGTCTCTGTTTACAAGAACCTCGTCTACGGTACAAGTTAAATATCCGAGAAAGCAAAAAATTCATAAAGAAGTTGTGGTATGCAAGTACAATGAAATATCACTCAGCAATGAAATCTACGTCATCAGGCCCGTAGCGGCATAATGAGTGGATTCAGGTACGATGAATCTATGAGAAATAAGTCACACAGAAAAAGAAACCTCATAAGATATCACTAATACACGGAATGTAAACTTGGCTACCCATGAACTGAATTACAAAACAGAAGAGGGTCTCAAATTCAGCAAACCAACTTATGCTTGCTAATGGGGAAAGGTCAGTTGGGATGCTGAATAAAACCAGAGATTGAAATTAGCACAGATACCGTTCCATAAGCGAAATATATAATAGACAAAACCTACTCCTTGCTCAACGAAATGGACTCAACACCCTATATTAAATGCCTGGGAAGATACCTGACAAGTAAGAATCTTAAAACCCATGGATTTATATGTCTCCATAAGGAAATCGAGCGTGTGTACAGTGGCCTAAAAGCAGCAGTGAAAATACGATAAATCCCATTATCAAAATGAATTTCAAAAACAAAACACAATGAGAGTGAAATAGAGAGCAATTCTTAAATAATTCATTCAGGGCTTGTGATGCAACCTGTATTTACCACATCTACACCCAGAGCTGGATGAGACATAAGGCTGGACACTTCAGGCTGATAGCATTGGTGAGGTTCGGTGAGCAAACGCAGACCCTTTGAAGTCATACTGCATGGTACCCATTCCATGGGTCCCAACTCTCCAGGTTTAAGGGATCCTTCCTTCAGCTAAAACATGCATGGGAAACCCAGAGTATGGTCCACAGTGTGATTGGGAAACGTTTTCAAATGCATCTCAGTTTTCGTCCCCTGGTACTCGGGTTCAACATTTGAACGCTTTACTAATACCCTCCTCACTTGGAGAGTCAGTGCCATTAACCTCCTGTTTGGCACAGTTTGCAATTTCTGCGCAAGATGAACAGGAATAGGGAGAAGCAATGAGAGACTAGCTGTAGGTGTCTGCACGGGCAAATGGAACGCTCATTTCCCACCAGGAAGAGGAATTAACCAAAGGCTCAGCGTGCCGTGCCGGAAACAGATTAGGGCCTGAAGCAATCCTGTGGTTTTCGGCCATCTCACAAGAAAGCGAGTTGAAGAAATGAGCTCAGGGGCACTGTAATTCACAAACCTGCAGAGTTATGAATGACAGCTATCGTCAAAAATGTATTGAAGTAAGTCTTCGAAGAGGACTTGAAAGCGGGGCAGAATTTCAGGAAAACAATTTCAGGGGGTAGACTGGAATTGTACTAAAAGCATAGGAAAAGAGGCAGAATGTCAACAATGATGCACTTGGCCAAAAAGGGCGTATGCGTTTTTTCCTGAATATATTCAGGAAAAAACGCATACGCCCTTTTTGGCCAACAAAGCAAGCGTGTAATGGAAATCTGCACTACAATGAAGTCTCACTGCCCCCAGGTCAAAAGGGCCATCTGAAAAAAGTGTAAAATCCAGAAAGGCAGCACAGACCATGGAGAAGAGGGAGCCTTGTCATGCTGATGGGCGGGATGTAAATTGCCAACAGCCACCCTGGAGAAGTGTATGGTGTTTCCTGAAACACCTAAAAAACAAAGCAACGGAGCCTACGGCACTTCCAGTTATGGTCCTATAGCTTAGGGAAATTAAAATCAAAAACACACAGCCACCCCAAATTTTCGGACGGCTCTGTTTACAAGAACCTCATCTACGGTACAAGTTAAATATCCCAGAATGTGAAAAATGGATAAAGAAGTTGTGGTTCGTACGTACAATGGAATATCACTCAGCAATGAAATCTATGTCATCAGGCCCATCACGGCATAATGAGTGGATTCAGCTACAGTGATTCTAAGTGAAATAAGTCACACAGAAAATGAAACATCATAAGATATCACTAATACACGGAATGTAAACTTGGCTACACATGAACTGAATTACAAAACAGAACAGGGACTCAAATTTAGAAAACCAACTTATGCTTGCTTAAGGGCAAAGGTGAGTTGGGGTGCTGCATAAAACCAGAGATTGAAAATAGCACAGATACCGTTCCATAAGCCAAATATGTAATAGTCAAGACCTACTCCTTGTTCAACGACATGGACTCAACACCACATATTCAACGCCTAGGAATATACCTGACTAGTAAGAATCTTAAAACCCGTGGATTTATATTTCTCTGTAGGAGAATCAAGCGTTTGTACAGCGGCATGAACGCAGCAGTGAAAATCCGATAAATCCCATTATCAAACTAAATTACAAAAACAAAACACAATGACAGTGAAAGAGACAGCAATTCTTAAATAATTGATTCAGGGCTTGTGATGAAACCTGGATTTACCACATCTACACCCAGAGCTGGGTGAGGCATAAGGCTGGACACTTCGAACTGATAGCATTGGTGAGGTTCGGTGAGCAAATTCAGACCCTTTTTAGTCATACTGCATGGTACCCATTCCATGGGTCAATAATCTCCAGGTTTAAGGAATTCTTCCTTCAGCTAAAACATGCATGGGAAACCCAGAGTATTGTCCACTGTGAGACTGGGAAACCATTTTAAATGGCTCTCAGGTTTCGTTCCCTGGTACTCGGGTTCACCATTCCAGATGCTTTACTAACCCTCTACCCACTTGGAGAGTCAGTGCCTTTAACCTCCTGTTTGGCACAGTTTGCAATTTCTGCACAAGATGAACAGGAATAGGGAGAACCAATGAGAGACTAGCTGTAGGTGTCTCCACGGGCAAATTGAATGCTCATTTCTCACCAGAAAGAGGAATTTACCAAAGGCTCAGCGTGCCGTGCCGAAACCAGATTACGGCCTGAAGCAATCCTGCGGTTTTGCGGCCAGCTCACAAGAAAGCGTGTTGAAGAAAGGAGCTCAGGGACACTGTATTTAACAAACCTGCAGAGTTATTAATGACAGGTATCATACAAAAATATATTGAAGTAAGGCTGCGAGGAGGACTTGAAAGCGGGGCAGTATTCCTGGAATATGATTTCAGGACGTAGACGGGAAGTGCTCTGAAAGCATAGGAGAAGAGGCAGATCCTGGACAATGATGCACTTGGTCAAAATGTGCATATGCGTTTTTTCCAGGGCCCTCATTAAAGAGGGTAGGAGGCTCCCAGAATGCTTTAGTGGCCAACAGAGGGCCCACATCATCAAGGCGACGTGAGCCAGCCAGGCAGGAGTGACCTCACATCAGAGGGCCCACCTCACAGAAGGGTAAGGAACCCAGCCAGGATCAGACTCTCACCAGAGTGCCCACATCAGCAAGGGGCTGTGAACCAGGTAGGAGTGTCATCACACCCGTGGGGCCATATCGTCAAAAGTTGAGGTAACAAGAAAATGTGGCCTCAAACCAGAGGACCCACATCACCATGGGTCTTGGAGCGAGGCAGGCAGGATTAACCTCACAACACATGGCCCATTGTATAAAAAAGGTGAGGAATCCAGCAGTTGGAACATCCCAGCAGGCGGCCCAGAGCACCGAGGCTATGGGATCCAGGCAGTGATGAACTCACAACAGAGGGCCCTCATCATGAAACTGTGAGCAAACCAGCCGTTGTGACCTCAGAGCACAAGGCCCACATCCCCATGGGGAAGGGAACCAAGTAGGAGTGTCATCGCACCAGTGGGCACACATCAGAAAATGTGGGGAGCCCAGCAGTTAGGGCCTGACACCAGAGGGCTCTCATCACCGAGGAGAGGAGGCTCCCAGCAGGCTCCAACTGCTACCAGTTGGCTGCCGTCGCCAATGCGGGGTGTGCCAGCCAGGCAAGAGTGACCTCAGAGCAGAGGGCCCACCTCACAAAAGTGTGAGGAACCCAAGGAGGATCAGACTCTCACCAGAGGGCCCACATCACCAAGAGAATGGGAACCAGGCTGGAGTGTCCTCACACCAGTGGGACCTCATCAACGAAATGTGAGTGACCCAGCACACGTGGCCTCAAACCAGAGGACACACATCACCAAGGGGCTGGGAGTGAGGCAGGCAGGAGGAGTCTCAAAACAGAGGGCCCATAGAAGAAAAAAGGTGAGGAATCCCGCAGTTGGAACCTCCCAGCAGGCGGCCAGGAGCAGCGAGGCTATGGGATCCAGACCTGACTGAACTCAAAACAGAGGGCCCTCATCATGAAACTGTGAGCAAACCAGGCTTTGGGACCTCAGAGCAGAAGGCCCACATTCCTATGTGGTTGGGAACATGGCATAAGTGTACTCGCACCTCAGGGCACACATCAGAGAATTTTGGGAGCCCAGAAGTTAGGGTCTGACGCCAGAGGGCCCTCATTACCAAGGGGAGGAGACTCCAAGCAGGCACCAACTCCCAACTGAGGGCCCATGTCGACAAGGTGACGTGTGACAGCCAGGCAGGAGTGACCTCACAGCAGAGGGCCTACCTCACAGAAGGGTGAAGAACCCAGCCAGGATAAGACTCTCACCAGAGGGCCCACATCACCAAGGGGATCAGAACCAGGCAGGACTGTCTTCACACCAGGGTGACCACATCATAGAAAGGTGAGGAAACCAGCACATGAGGCCTAAACCAGAGGACCCACATCTCCAAGGGGCTCGGATTGAGGCAGGCATGAGTAGCCTCACAACACAGGGCCAATAGAATAAAAAAGGTGAGGAATCCTGCAGTGGGAACCTCCCAGCAGGCGGCCCAGAGCACCGAGTCTATGTGATCCAGGCTGCAGTGAACTCACAGCAGAGGGCCCACATCATGAAACTGTGAGCAACCCAGCCATTGGGACCTCAGAGCAGAAGGCCCACATCCCCATGGGGATGGGAACCTCGCAGGAGTGTCCTCGCACCACTTAGCACGTATCAGAAAATGTGGGTACCCAGCAGTTAGGGCCTGACGCAAGAGGGCCCTCATCACCGAGGGGAGGAGGCTCCCAGCATGCTCCAACTGCCACAAGAGGGCCGATGTTGCCCAGGCGGGGTGTGCCAGCCAGGCAGGAGTGACCTCACAGCAGAGGGCCCACCTCACAGAAGGGTGAGGAACCCAGCCAGGATCAGACTCTCACCAGAGAGCCCACATCTTCAAGGGGATAGGAACCAGGCAAGAGTGTCCTCACACCAGTGGGGCCACATCATCGAAAGGTGAGGGACCCAGCACACGTGGCCTCAAACCAGAGGACACACATCACCAAGGGGCTGGGAGTGAGGCAGGCAGGAGGAGTCTCAAAACAGAGGGCCCACAGAAGAAAAAAGGTGAGGAATCCCGCAGTTGTAACCTCCCCGCAGGTGGCCAGGAGCAGCGAGGCTATGGGATCCAGGCCGGAGTGAACTCACAGCAGAGGGCCCTCATCATGAAACTGAGCAACCCATCGTTGGGACCTCAGAGCAGAAGGCCCACATTCCCATGGTGTTGGGAACCTGGCAGGAGTGTACTCGCACCACAGGGCGCACATCAGAAAATTTTGGGAGGCCAGGAGTTAGGGCCTTACGCCAGAGGGCCCTCATTACCAAGGGGAGGAGACTCGCAGCAGGCACCAACTCCCACGAGAGAGCCGACGTCGTCAAGGCGGGGTGGGCCAGCCAGGCAGGAGTGACCTCAGAGAAGAGGGCCCACCTCTCAGAAGTGTGAGGAACCCAGCCAGGATCAGACTCTCACCGGAGGGTCCACATCACCAAGGGGATGGGAACCAGGCAGGAGTGTCCTCACACCAGTGGGGCCACATCAGCCGAAGGTGAGGAACCCAGCACATGTGGCCTCAAACTACAGGACACACATAACCAAGGGGCTGGGAGTGAGGCAGGTGTCCGGAGGGGCACATTTAACTCTAATTTCCCACCAGGAAGAGGAATTAACCAAAGGCTCAGAGTGCCGTGTCGGACCCTGATTATGGCCTAAAGCAAACCTGCGGTTCTGTGGCCAGCTTTCAAGGAAACGAGTTAAGAAAGGAAATCACGGGCACTGTAATTCACAAACCTGCAGAGATATAAATGACAGCTATTGGCAAAAATATATTGAAGTAAGTCTGCAAAGAGGACTTGAAAACGAGGCAGAATTGCAGGAATCATATTTCAGGAGGTAGATTGGAATTGCATTTAAAGCATGTGAAAAGCGGCAGATCTTTGACACTGATGCACTTGGACAAAAGTGCGTAAACATTTTTTCCTGAATATATTCAGGAAAAAACGCATATGTCCTTTTTGGCCAACCAAGCACTCCAGCAATGGAAATCCGCACTACAATGAAGTCTCATTTCCCATTCGTCAAAAGGGCCATCTGAAAAAAGTGTAAAAACCAGAAACACAGGACAGGCCATGGAGAACAGGGAGCCTTGTTATGCTGATGGGCGGGATGTAAATTGCCAACAGACACTCTGGAGATGTTTATGGTGTATCCTGAAACATCTGAAAAACAAAGCTACAGAGCCTAGGGTACTTCCACTTTTAGCCCTATAGCTTAGGAAAATTAAAATCAACAAGACACAGCCAGCACAAAATTTAGGGCTGCTGTGTTTACAAGAAACTCGAGTCCAGTACAAATTAAATATCCCAGAAAGAAAAAAATGGATAAAGGAGTTGTGCTACTTACGTACAACGGAATATCACTCAGCAATGAAATCAATGTCATCAGGCCTGTAGCAGCAAATTGAGTGGATTTAAGTATGATGATTCTAAGAGAAATAGGTCACACAGAGAAAGATAAGTATCATAAGATATCACTAATAGAGGGAGTGTAAACTTGGCTACACATAAACTGAAATACAAAACCGAACAGAGTCTCACATTTAGATAAAAACTTATGCTTGCTTAAGGGGAATGTTGAGTTGGGGTGCTGTATAAAACCAGAGATTGAAATTAGCACACATACCGTTCCATAAGCCAAATATGTACTAGACAAGACCTACTCTTTGCTCAACGAAATAGACTCATCCATGGTGTATCACCTCACACATGTTAGAATGGGCATCATCAGAAAATCTACAAACAACAAATGCTGGAAAGGGTGTGGAGATAAGGAACCCTCTTCCACTATTGTTGGGAATGTAAATTGATACAGTCACTGTGGGGAGCATTATGGAGTTTCTTATAAAATTAAGAATAGAATTACCATATGATACAGCAATCCCACTACTGGGCATATACCCAGACAAAACCATAAATCAAAAAGAGACATTCACCGCAATGTTCATTGCATCACTATTTACAATATCCAGGTAATGGAAGCAACCTAAATGCCCACAGACAGACGAATGCATAAAGAAGTGGTACATATATAAAATGGAATATTACTAAGCCATAAAAAGGAATGAAATTGGGTCATTTGTAGAGACGTTGATGGATCTAGAGACTGTCATACAGAGTGAAGTAAGTCAGAAATAGAAAAACAAATCTTGTATATTAATGCCTATATGTGGAACCTAGACAAATTTTACAGATGAACCGTTTTGCAAGGCAGAAATAGAGCAACAGATGTAGACAACAAACGTATGGACACCAAGGGGGGAAAGCTGTTGGGGGGTGGTGGTGGGAGGAGTTGAGAGATTGGGATTGGCATATATACATTTATATGTATAAAAGAGATAACCAAAAAGAACCTGCTGTATAAAAAAATAAAATAAAATTCAAATTACAAAAAGTAAAACAGAGAAAATATTCTTCCCTTCACATACATGTATTTATATGAATAAATTATTTCCATGCTTATATCTGTAAATACAAAAAAGAGGAATAAAATCTACCTTGAACCAAAAACGAAAAAAAGAAAAAAAAACAGAACCCACCAGTTACACAGAGGAAAACCGTATCAGGGCACTTGCTCCAGTTGTAAGCAATTCTGAAGTTGGTCAGTGGTGGGGAATCATCTCCCATTCAGCCAGCAGGCCCCACGCAACAAGCGTCCTCATTGCAAAGCTGGGGGACCGTGCCGAGGCATCTGTGAGTAAACGTGGGCTGAGCCCCAGGCCAGCTGCTGCTGAAATGTTCCCACCCTTCCCAGGTAAAACACCTGAATATGTACAAGGACTTGAAAGCCTAGAGGAAGGGCCATGGAGCCACATGAGCGACAGCATGCCAGCCGACTTGGTGCCTGCAGGCCAGCCAGGGTGGTCCTGGCCCTGGGTGCTCTTCTGGAAGCTTTCCATTTCCCTGCCTGAGATACCCCTGCTGTCCCGGCCCCCACTGCTTTCTTCCTCACTCACCTCTGCCCAGGGAGAAATTCCAGCGGCAGGTATGGGTGACACATCGTCTTCTTTAGCAGGTGGCATCTTGGCAACTGCTGCAGAGAGTCCAGCAGAGCCCCACTCACACTGGGCCACCCACAAAGCCGTGGCCTCTCACTCCCTCCCACCAGTCCAGCCCCAAGACTGCTGACAGGGCAGAGAAAATGGCGTCAGGCACAGCTGCAGGGGCTCTTGCTGCCTGGAGCGGTGTTTATATTGATCTGAACCCAGGCACACCTGGGGAGGGCTGGCCGGCACTCCCAGGCCAGCCAATAATCACCCCTCAGGGGCTCACAGTTGCAGAAACTGGAACTTGCTGAATCGGCCAGGTCCAAGGAACAGGTGTGGGCTCCTGAGAGTCAGGATAGACAAGGGGCTGCAGCTCTGGCTTGTTTTCTAATTATATTATCTGGCCCATGAGTGGGAGACAACTTCAAGAAAACCCTCTCCTAATGAGAGGAACCCAGGAGTCAGGGAGAGGAGGGGTGGCTGGTGGGTGGAGACAGAGGCCTGGTGCCCCGGGTGCAGTGGAAGTCTCTGGAAGACCAGGTGGAGGGAGGCCACACAGAGTGATGCCCAGGGTCACAGACCTGTTGGAGCTGCTGTTTGTTAGTTCAAGTCCTGCTCTGAGGTGCTCTGTGTCAGATCTGAGTGACAGGTGAGCTGGGAGTGCTCTGCAATGAGGGCGATATGCACGGTTCCTGTGTTCCCAGCCCTGCCATGGTACCTGCAAGGGTAGCTCTGTATCCTGGGAGGGGCCTGACCACGAGAGCCCCATGGGCTGCAGGGGGACCTGCCCAGGGAACACCATATCCTGGGAGGGTCCTGAACTTGAGAGCCCCGTGGGCTGGGTTGGGGTACCTGCCCAGGTGAGCTCCATATCCTGGGATTGGCCTGACCTCGAGAGCCCCATGGGCTGCTGGAGTCCTGGTAAAGGATGTCAGGGCAGTCAGTTAAGCCACTGAGGATATACCTCCAGTAGTTCCTAAACCCTACACCCTGCTGGTCATTCTACCAACCACCAGGACATGGTATTCTGTATTAGTCTTCAATGATGCCTTCTTTTGTATTCTATTAGTCCCAGAGTCACAAGAAATTTTGGCTTGTGAGTGGCAGGACTCAACATACAACTAAAACAATACTTCCGGGCCGTGTTGTCCCAAGGGTTCAAAAATTCCCACACCATCTTTGGGGAAAGCTCAGCTAAAGACCTAAAAGTTCTACCTCTGGAAAAGGAAACACTCCTTCAATATGCAGACGACATTCTGATCGCCAGCCCTACTAAGGAGACCTCTGAACTACCAAGCCAATAAAGGATACAAGTTGTCCAAGAAAAAGCTCAAATATCACAGACTACGGTGACCTGCCTGGGCTTCATTCTCACAGAAGGTCGGAGAAGCCCATCCCAGGAAAGGGAAGAAACAATTTACAGCCTTACCCATTTCTAAAACTAGAAGACAGCTTAGGGGTTCCTGGGGAGGCCAGGGTTTGCTGCTTCTGGATCCCAAACTACAGTCTACTAGCTCGGCCTCTATATGAAACACTGAAAGGAAAAGGTGATGATCCTTTTGAATAGAATGCAGAAGTGGCCTTTCAAGAATGGAAAGAGCAGTCAATTCAGACCCTTGCACAGGAACTCCCTAATTTAGCTAAACCCTTTGACCTTTACATTCCTGGTGAACGGTGAATCGCCATTGGAGTATTAGTGCAAAACCTGGGACCACTTGAAATGGAACAATGCAAGAATGCGATCCAGGTAGGATAAACTACGGTCACCAAGGGGATTGGCCCACTGCCACATCTGGCCAAGATACTGGCAGTATCTGAAAACCTGGAAATCAGCAGCCCAAAAGGCCACCTCCCTCCTAAGGTAAAAGGACCCCACGTGGTGATCCTAACCACCAAACATGCCCTGAAGTTGCAGGGTTGGCTCCGTGGGCACACTGACCTTGAGTGAGGAGGCCCTCCAACTCCAACCTCCATAGAGATAACCGGGGCAAAGGGGCACCATGACGACTCGTGTGAAGGTGTCTGCACGGGCAAATTTAACGCTCATTTCCCACCAGGAAGTGGAAATAACCAAAGGCTCAGCATGCCGTGCCGGAACCAGATTAGGGCCTGAAGCATTCCTGCGGGTTTGCGGCCAGCTCACAAGAAAGCGAGTTGAAGAAAGGAGCTCAGGGGCACTGTAATTCACAAACCTGCAGAGTTATAAATGACAGCTATGGTCTAAAAATATATTGAAGGAAGGCTGCGAAGAGGACTTGAAAGTGGGGCAGAATTTCAGGAAAACGATTTCAGGGGGTAGACTGGAATTGCATTTAAAGCATAGGAAAAGAGGCAGAACGACGACAATGATGCACTTGGCCAAAAAGGGCGTATGCGTTTTTTCCTGAATATATTCAGGAACAAATGCATACGCCCTTTTTGGACAACCAAGCTAGCGTGTAAAGGAAATCTGCACTACAATGAAGTCTCACTGCCCCCCGGTCAAAAGGGCCATCTGAAAAAAGTGTAAAATCCAGAAAGGCAGCACAGTCCATGGAGAAGAGGGAGCCTTGTCATGCTGATGGGCGGGATGTAAATTGCCAACAGCCACCCTGGAGAAGTGTATGGTGTTTCCTGAAACACCTAAAAAACAAAGCAACGGAGCCTACGGCACTTCCAGTTATGGTCCTATAGCTTAGGGAAATTAAAATCAAAAACACACAGCCACCCCAAATTTTCGGACGGCTCTGTTTACAAGAACCTCATCTACGGTACAAGTTAAATATCCCAGAATGTGAAAAATGGATAAAGAAGTTGTGGTTCGTACGTACAATGGAATATCACTCAGCAATGAAATCTATGTCATCAGGCCCATCACGGCATAATGAGTGGATTCAGCTACAGTGATTCTAAGTGAAATAAGTCACACAGAAAATGAAACATCATAAGATATCACTAATACACGGAATGTAAACTTGGCTACACATGAACTGAATTACAAAACAGAACAGGGACTCAAATTTAGAAAACCAACTTATGCTTGCTTAAGGGCAAAGGTGAGTTGGGGTGCTGCATAAAACCAGAGATTGAAAATAGCACAGATACCGTTCCATAAGCCAAATATGTAATAGTCAAGACCTACTCCTTGTTCAACGACATGGACTCAACACCACATATTCAACGCCTAGGAATATACCTGACTAGTAAGAATCTTAAAACCCGTGGATTTATATTTCTCTGTAGGAGAATCAAGCGTTTGTACAGCGGCATGAACGCAGCAGTGAAAATCCGATAAATCCCATTATCAAACTAAATTACAAAAACAAAACACAATGACAGTGAAAGAGACAGCAATTCTTAAATAATTGATTCAGGGCTTGTGATGAAACCTGGATTTACCACATCTACACCCAGAGCTGGGTGAGGCATAAGGCTGGACACTTCGAACTGATAGCATTGGTGAGGTTCGGTGAGCAAATTCAGACCCTTTTTAGTCATACTGCATGGTACCCATTCCATGGGTCAATAATCTCCAGGTTTAAGGAATTCTTCCTTCAGCTAAAACATGCATGGGAAACCCAGAGTATTGTCCACTGTGAGACTGGGAAACCATTTTAAATGGCTCTCAGGTTTCGTTCCCTGGTACTCGGGTTCACCATTCCAGATGCTTTACTAACCCTCTACCCACTTGGAGAGTCAGTGCCTTTAACCTCCTGTTTGGCACAGTTTGCAATTTCTGCACAAGATGAACAGGA
Organism: Delphinapterus leucas; assembly: GCF_059928025.1. Lineage (NCBI taxonomy): Eukaryota > Metazoa > Chordata > Mammalia > Artiodactyla > Monodontidae > Delphinapterus > Delphinapterus leucas. The sequence goes on from NW_028322267.1 coordinate 1,497,014, forward strand.
ATAGGGAGAACCAATGAGAGACTAGCTGTAGGTGTCTCCACGGGCAAATTGAATGCTCATTTCTCACCAGAAAGAGGAATTTACCAAAGGCTCAGCGTGCCGTGCCGAAACCAGATTACGGCCTGAAGCAATCCTGCGGTTTTGCGGCCAGCTCACAAGAAAGCGTGTTGAAGAAAGGAGCTCAGGGACACTGTATTTAACAAACCTGCAGAGTTATTAATGACAGGTATCATACAAAAATATATTGAAGTAAGGCTGCGAGGAGGACTTGAAAGCGGGGCAGTATTCCTGGAATATGATTTCAGGACGTAGACGGGAAGTGCTCTGAAAGCATAGGAGAAGAGGCAGATCCTGGACAATGATGCACTTGGTCAAAATGTGCATATGCGTTTTTTCCAGGGCCCTCATTAAAGAGGGTAGGAGGCTCCCAGAATGCTTTAGTGGCCAACAGAGGGCCCACATCATCAAGGCGACGTGAGCCAGCCAGGCAGGAGTGACCTCACATCAGAGGGCCCACCTCACAGAAGGGTAAGGAACCCAGCCAGGATCAGACTCTCACCAGAGTGCCCACATCAGCAAGGGGCTGTGAACCAGGCAGGAGTGTCATCACACCCGTGGGGCCATATCATCAAAAGTTGAGGTAACAAGAAAATGTGGCCTCAAACCAGAGGACCCACATCACCATGGGTCTTGGAGCGAGGCAGGCAGGATTAACCTCACAACACATGGCCCATTGTATAAAAAAGGTGAGGAATCCAGCAGTTGGAACATCCCAGCAGGCGGCCCAGAGCACCGAGGCTATGGGATCCAGGCAGTGATGAACTCACAACAGAGGGCCCTCATCATGAAACTGTGAGCAAACCAGCCGTTGTGACCTCAGAGCACAAGGCCCACATCCCCATGGGGAAGGGAACCAAGTAGGAGTGTCATCGCACCAGTGGGCACACATCAGAAAATGTGGGGAGCCCAGCAGTTAGGGCCTGACACCAGAGGGCTCTCATCACCGAGGAGAGGAGGCTCCCAGCAGGCTCCAACTGCTACCAGTGGGCCGCCGTCGCCAATGCGGGGTGTGCCAGCCAGGCAAGAGTGACCTCAGAGCAGAGGGCCCACCTCACAAAAGTGTGAGGAACCCAAGGAGGATCAGACTCTCACCAGAGGGCCCACATCACCAAGAGAATGGGAACCAGGCTGGAGTGTCCTCACACCAGTGGGACCTCATCAACGAAATGTGAGTGACCCAGCACACGTGGCCTCAAACCAGAGGACACACATCACCAAGGGGCTGGGAGTGAGGCAGGCAGGAGGAGTCTCAAAACAGAGGGCCCATAGAAGAAAAAAGGTGAGGAATCCCGCAGTTGGAACCTCCCAGCAGGCGGCCAGGAGCAGCGAGGCTATGGGATCCAGACCTGACTGAACTCAAAACAGAGGGCCCTCATCATGAAACTGTGAGCAACCCAGGCTTTGGGACCTCAGAGCAGAAGGCCCACATTCCTATGTGGTTGGGAACATGGCATAAGTGTACTCGCACCTCAGGGCACACATCAGAGAATTTTGGGAGCCCAGAAGTTAGGGTCTGACGCCAGAGGGCCCTCATTACCAAGGGGAGGAGACTCCAAGCAGGCACCAACTCCCAACTGAGGGCCCATGTCGACAAGGTGACGTGTGACAGCCAGGCAGGAGTGACCTCACAGCAGAGGGCCTACCTCACAGAAGGGTGAGGAACCCAGCCAGGATAAGACTCTCACCAGAGGGCCCACATTACAAAGGGGATCAGAACCAGGCAGGACTGTCTTCACACCAGGGTGACCACATCATAGAAAGGTGAGGAAACCAGCACATGAGGCCTAAACCAGAGGACCCACATCTCCAAGGGGCTCGGATTGAGGCAGGCATGAGTAGCCTCACAACACAGGGCCAATAGAATAAAAAAGGTGAGGAATCCTGCAGTGGGAACCTCCCAGCAGGCGGCCCAGAGCACCGAGTCTATGTGATCCAGGCTGCAGTGAACTCACAGCAGAGGGCCCACATCATGAAACTGAGCAACCCATCGTTGGGACCTCAGAGCAGAAGGCCCACATTCCCATGGTGTTGGGAACCTGGCAGGAGTGTACTCGCACCACAGGGCGCACATCAGAAAATTTTGGGAGGCCAGGAGTTAGGGCCTGACGCCAGAGGGCCCTCATTACCAAGGGGAGGAGACTCGCAGCAGGCACCAACTCCCACGAGAGAGCCGACGTCGTCAAGGCGGGGTGGGCCAGCCAGGCAGGAGTGACCTCAGAGAAGAGGGCCCACCTCTCAGAAGTGTGAGGAACACAGCCAGGATCAGACTCTCACCGGAGGGTCCACATCACCAAGGGGATGGGAACCAGGCAGGAGTGTCCTCACACCAGTGGGGCCACATCAGCCGAAGGTGAGGAACCCAGCACATGTGGCCTCAAACTACAGGACACACATAACCAAGGGGCTGGGAGTGAGGCAGGTTTCTGGAGGGGCACATTTAACTCTAATTTCCCACCAGGAAGAGGAATTAACCAAAGGCTCAGAGTGCCGTGTCGGACCCTGATTATGGCCTAAAGCAAACCTGCGGTTCTGTGGCCAGCTTTCAAGGAAACGAGTTAAGAAAGGAAATCACGGGCACTGTAATTCACAAACCTGCAGAGATATAAATGACAGCTATTGGCAAAAATATATTGAAGTAAGTCTGCAAAGAGGACTTGAAAACGAGGCAGAATTGCAGGAATCATATTTCAGGAGGTAGATTGGAATTGCATTTAAAGCATGTGAAAAGCGGCAGATCTTTGACACTGATGCACTTGGACAAAAGTGCGTAAACATTTTTTCCTGAATATATTCAGGAAAAAACGCATATGCCCTTTTTGGCCAACCAAGCACTCCAGCAATGGAAATCCGCACTACAATGAAGTCTCATTTCGCATTCGTCAAAAGGGCCATCTGAAAAAAGTGTAAAAACCAGAAACACAGGACAGGCCATGGAGAACAGGGAGCCTTGTTATGCTGATGGGCGGGATGTAAATTGCCAACAGACACTCTGGAGATGTTTATGGTGTATCCTGAAACATCTGAAAAACAAAGCTACAGAGCCTAGGGTACTTCCACTTTTAGCCCTATAGCTTAGGAAAATTAAAATCAACAAGACACAGCCAGCACAAAATTTAGGGCTGCTGTGTTTACAAGAAACTCGAGTCCAGTACAAATTAAATATCCCAGAAAGAAAAAAATGGATAAAGGAGTTGTGCTACTTACGTACAACGGAATATCACTCAGCAATGAAATCAATGTCATCAGGCCTGTAGCAGCAAATTGAGTGGATTTAAGTATGATGATTCTAAGAGAAATAGGTCACACAGAGAAAGATAAGTATCATAAGATATCACTAATAGAGGGAGTGTAAACTTGGCTACACATAAACTGAAATACAAAACCGAACAGAGTCTCACATTTAGATAAAAACTTATGCTTGCTTAAGGGGAATGTTGAGTTGGGGTGCTGTATAAAACCAGAGATTGAAATTAGCACACATACCGTTCCATAAGCCAAATATGTACTAGACAAGACCTACTATTTGCTCAACGAAATAGACTCATCCATGGTGTATCACCTCACACATGTTAGAATGGGCATCATCAGAAAATCTACAAACAACAAATGCTGGAAAGGGTGTGGAGATAAGGAACCCTCTTCCACTATTGTTGGGAATGTAAATTGATACAGTCACTGTGGGGAGCATTATGGAGTTTCTTATAAAATTAAGAATAGAATTACCATATGATACAGCAATCCCACTACTGGGCATATACCCAGACAAAACCATAAATCAAAAAGAGACATTCACCGCAATGTTCATTGCATCACTATTTACAATATCCAGGTAATGGAAGCAACCTAAATGCCCACAGACAGACGAATGCATAAAGAAGTGGTACATATATAAAATGGAATATTACTAAGCCATAAAAAGGAATGAAATTGGGTCATTTGTAGAGACGTTGATGGATCTAGAGACTGTCATACAGAGTGAAGTAAGTCAGAAATAGAAAAACAAATCTTGTATATTAATGCCTATATGTGGAACCTAGACAAATTTTACAGATGAACCGTTTTGCAAGGCAGAAATAGAGCAACAGATGTAGACAACAAACGTATGGACACCAAGGGGGGAAAGCTGTTGGGGGGTGGTGGTGGGAGGAGTTGAGAGATTGGGATTGGCATATATACATTTATATGTATAAAAGAGATAACCAAAAAGAACCTGCTGTATAAAAAAATAAAATAAAATTCAAATTACAAAAAGTAAAACAGAGAAAATATTCTTCCCTTCACATACATGTATTTATATGAATAAATTATTTCCATGCTTATATCTGTAAATACAAAAAAGAGGAATAAAATCTACCTTGAACCAAAAACGAAAAAAAGAAAAAAAAACAGAACCCACCAGTTACACAGAGGAAAACCGTATCAGGGCACTTGCTCCAGTTGTAAGCAATTCTGAAGTTGGTCAGTGGTGGGGAATCATCTCCCATTCAGCCAGCAGGCCCCACGCAACAAGCGTCCTCATTGCAAAGCTGGGGGACCGTGCCGAGGCATCTGTGAGTAAACGTGGGCTGAGCCCCAGGCCAGCTGCTGCTGAAATGTTCCCACCCTTCCCAGGTAAAACACCTGAATATGTACAAGGACTTGAAAGCCTAGAGGAAGGGCCATGGAGCCACATGAGCGACAGCATGCCAGCCGACTTGGTGCCTGCAGGCCAGCCAGGGTGGTCCTGGCCCTGGGTGCTCTTCTGGAAGCTTTCCATTTCCCTGCCTGAGATACCCCTGCTGTCCCGGCCCCCACTGCTTTCTTCCTCACTCACCTCTGCCCAGGGAGAAATTCCAGCGGCAGGTATGGGTGACACATCGTCTTCTTTAGCAGGTGGCATCTTGGCAACTGCTGCAGAGAGTCCAGCAGAGCCCCACTCACACTGGGCCACCCACAAAGCCGTGGCCTCTCACTCCCTCCCACCAGTCCAGCCCCAAGACTGCTGACAGGGCAGAGAAAATGGCGTCAGGCACAGCTGCAGGGGCTCTTGCTGCCTGGAGCGGTGTTTATATTGATCTGAACCCAGGCACACCTGGGGAGGGCTGGCCGGCACGGTCAGGCTTCCCAGGCCAGCCAATAATCACCCCTCAGGGGCTCACAGTTGCAGAAACTGGAACTTGCTGAATCGGCCAGGTCCAAGGAACAGGTGTGGGCTCCTGAGAGTCAGGATAGACAAGGGGCTGCAGCTCTGGCTTGTTTTCTAATTATATTATCTGGCCCATGAGTGGGAGACAACTTCAAGAAAACCCTCTCCTAATGAGAGGAACCCAGGAGTCAGGGAGAGGAGGGGTGGCTGGTGGGTGGAGACAGAGGCCTGGTGCCCCGGGTGCAGTGGAAGTCTCTGGAAGACCAGGTGGAGGGAGGCCACACAGAGTGATGCCCAGGGTCACAGACCTGTCGGAGCTGCTGTTTGTTAGTTCAAGTCCTGCTCTGAGGTGCTCTGTGTCAGATCTGAGTGACAGGTGAGCTGGGAGTGCTCTGCAATGAGGGCGATATGCACGGTTCCTGTGTTCCCAGCCCTGCCATGGTACCTGCAAGGGTAGCTCTGTATCCTGGGAGGGGCCTGACCACGAGAGCCCCATGGGCTGCAGGGGGACCTGCCCAGGGAACCCCATATCCTGGGAGGGTCCTGAACATGAGAGCCCCGTGGGCTGGGGTGGGGTACCTGCCCAGGTGAGCTCCATATCCTGGGATTGGCCTGACCTCGAGAGCCCCATGGGCTGCTGGATTTCTGGTAAAGGATGTCAGGACAGTCAGTTAAGCCACTGAGGATATACCTCCAGTAGTTCCTAAACCCTACACCCTGCTGGTCATTCTACCAACCACCAGGACATGGTATTCTGTATTAGTCTTCAATGATGCCTTCTTTTGTATTCTATTAGTCCCAGAGTCACAAGAAATTTTGGCTTGTGAGTGGCAGGACTCAACATACAACTAAAACAATACTTCCGGGCCGTGTTGTCCCAAGGGTTCAAAAATTCCCACACCATCTTTGGGGAAAGCTCAGCTAAAGACCTAAAAGTTCTACCTCTGGAAAAGGGAACACTCCTTCAATATGCAGACGACATTCTGATCGCCAGCCCTACTAAGGAGACCTCTGAACTACGAAGCCAATAAAGGATACAAGTTGTCCAAGAAAAAGCTCAAATATCACAGACTACGGTGACCTGCCTGGGCTTCATTCTCACAGAAGGTCGGAGAAGCCCATCCCAGGAAATGGAAGAAACAATTTACAGCCTTACCCATTTCTAAAACTAGAAGACAGCTTAGGGGTTCCTGGGGAGGCCAGGGTTTGCTGCTTCTGGATCCCTAACTACAGTCTACTAGCTCAGCCTCTATATGAAACACTGAAAGGAAAAGATGATGATCCTTTTGAATAGAATGCAGAAGTGGCCTTTCAAGAATGGAAAGAGCAGTCAATTCAGACCCTTGCACAGGAACTCCCTAATTTAGCTAAACCCTTTGACCTTTACATTCCTGGTGAACGGTGAATCACCATTGGAGTATTAGTGCAAAACCTGGGACCACTTGAAATGGAACAATGCAAGAATGCGATCCAGGTAGGATAAACTACGGTCACCAAGGGGATTGGCCCACCGCCACATCTGGCCAAGATACTTGCAGTATCCGAAAACCTGGAAATCAGCAGCCCAAAAGGCCACCTCCCTCCTAAGGTAAAAGGACCCCACGTGGTGATCCTAACCACCAAACATGCCCTGAAGTTGCAGGGTTGGCTCCGTGGGCACACTGACCTTGAGTGAGGAGGCCCTCCAACTCCAACCTCCATAGAGATAACCGGGGCAAAGGGGCACCATGACGACTCGTGTGAAGGTGTCTGCACGGGCAAATTTAACGCTCATTTCCCACCAGGAAGAGGAATTAACCAAATGCTCAGCACGCCGTGCCGGAACCAGATTAGGGCCTGAATCATTCCTGCGGGTTTGCGGCCAGCTCACAAGAAAGCGAGTTGAAGAAAGGAGCTCAGGGGCACTGTAATTCACAAACCTGCAGAGTTTTAAATGACAGCTATGGTCTAAAAATATATTGAAGGAAGGCTGCGAAGAGGACTTGAAAGTGGGGCAGAATTTCAGGAAAACGATTTCAGGGGGTAGACTGGAATTGCATTTAAAGCATAGGAAAAGAGGCAGAACGACGACAATGATGCACTTGGCCAAAAAGGGCGTATGCGTTTTTTCCTGAATATATTCAGGAAAAAACGCATACGCCCTTTTTGGACAACCAAGCAAGCGTGTAAAGGAAATCTGCACTACAATGAAGTCTCACTGCCCCCCGGTCAAAAGGGCCATCTGAAAAAAGTGTAAAATCCAGAAAGGCAGCACAGACCATGGAGAAGTGGGAGCCTTGTCATGCTGATGGGCGGGATGTAAATTGCCAACAACCACTCTGGAGAAGTGTATGTGTTTCCAGAAACACGTAGGAAACAAAGCAACACAGCCTATGGCACTTCCACTTATGGTCCTATAGCTTAGGGAAATTAAAATCAAAAACACACAGCCACCCCAAAGTTTCGGACGGCTCTGTTTACAAGAACCTCGTCTACGGTACAAGTTAAATATCCAAGAAAGCGAAAAATGGATAAAGAAATTGTGGTACGTATGTACAATGGAATATCACTCAGCAATGAAATCTATGTCATCAGGCCCATTGCGGCATAATGAGTGGATTCAGGTACGATGATTCTAAGTGAAATATGTCACACAGAAAATGAAACATCATAAGATATCACTAATACAAGGAATGTAAACTTGGCTACACATGAACTGAATTACAAAACAGAACAGGGTCTCAAATTTAGAAAACCAACTTATGCTTGCTTAAGGGGAAATGTGAGTTGGGGTGCTGTATAAAACCAGAGATAGAAATTAGCACAGATACCTTTCCATAAGCCAAATATATAATACTCAAGACCTACCCCTTGCTCAACGAAATGGACTAAACACCACATATTCAAAGCCTAGGAATACACCTGACTGATCAGAATCTTCAAACCCATGGATTTATATGTCTCCATAAGTGAATCAAGCGTGTGTACAGCTGCAAGAATGCAGCAGAGAAAATCCGATAAATCCCATTATCAAAATGAATTACAGAAACAAAACACAATGACAGTGAAATAGAGAGCAATTTTTAAATAATTCATTCAGGGCTTGTGATGCAACCTGGATTTACCACATCTACACCCAGAGCTGAGTGAGACATAAGGTTGGACACTTCGGGCTGATAGCATTGGTGAGGTTCGATGAGCAAGTGCAGACCCTTTGAAGTCATACTGCATGGTACCCATTCCATGGGTCCCAACTCTCCAGGTTTGAGGGATTCTTCCTTCAGCTAAAACATGCATGGAAAACCCAAGTATGGTGCACCATGTGACCGGGAAACGTTTTCAAATGCATCTCAGTTTTCGTCCCCTTTTACTCGGGTTCACCATTCCAGACCCTTTACTAACACTCTCCCCACTTGGAGACTCAGTGCCTTTAACCTCCTGTTTGGCACAGTTTGCAATATCTGCGCAAGATGAACAGGAATAGGGGGAATCAATGAGAGACTAGCTGGAGGTGTCTGCACAGGCAAATTTAACGCTCATTTCCCACCAGGAAGAGGAATTCACCAAAGGCTCAGCATGCCGTGCCGGAACCAGATTAGGGCCTGAAGCAATCATGTGTGTTTGCGGCCAGCTCACAAGAAAGCGAGTTGAAGAAAGGAGCTCAGGGACACTGTAATTCACAAACCTGCAGAGTTATAAATGACAGCTATCGTCCAAAAATATATTGAAGGAAGCCTGCGAAGAGGACTTGTAAGTGGGCAGAATTGCAAGAAAACGATTTCGGGGGTAGGCTGGAATTGCATTTAAAGCATAGGAAAAGAGGCAGAACGTCGACAATGATGCACTTGGCCAAAAAGGGCATATGCGTTTTTTCCTGAATATATTCAGGAAAAAACGCATACGCCCTTTTTGGCCAACCATGCAAGCATGTTAAAGAATTATGCACTACAATGAAGTCTCACAGCCCCCTGGTCAAAAGGGCCATCTAAAAAAAGTGTAAAATCCAGAAAGACAGCACAGGCCATGGAGAACAGGGAGCCTTGTTATGCTGATGGGCGGGATGTAAATTGCCAACAGCCACCCTGGAGAAGTGTATGGTGTTTCCTGAAACACCTAAAAAACAAAGCAACGGAGCCTACGGCACTTCCAGTTATGGTCCTATAGCTTAGGGAAATTAAAATCAAAAACACACAGCCACCCCAAATTTTCGGACGGCTCTGTTTACAAGAACCTCATCTACGGTACAAGTTAAATATCCCAGAATGTGAAAAATGGATAAAGAAGTTGTGGTTCGTACGTACAATGGAATATCACTCAGCAATGAAATCTATGTCATCAGGCCCATCACGGCATAATGAGTGGATTCAGCTACAGTGATTCTAAGTGAAATAAGTCACACAGAAAATGAAACATCATAAGATATCACTAATACACGGAATGTAAACTTGGCTACACATGAACTGAATTACAAAACAGAACAGGGACTCAAATTTAGAAAACCAACTTATGCTTGCTTAAGGGCAAAGGTGAGTTGGGGTGCTGCATAAAACCAGAGATTGAAAATAGCACAGATACCGTTCCATAAGCCAAATATGTAATAGTCAAGACCTACTCCTTGTTCAACGACATGGACTCAACACCACATATTCAACGCCTAGGAATATACCTGACTAGTAAGAATCTTAAAACCCGTGGATTTATATTTCTCTGTAGGAGAATCAAGCGTTTGTACAGCGGCATGAACGCAGCAGTGAAAATCCGATAAATCCCATTATCAAACTAAATTACAAAAACAAAACACAATGACAGTGAAAGAGACAGCAATTCTTAAATAATTGATTCAGGGCTTGTGATGAAACCTGGATTTACCACATCTACACCCAGAGCTGGGTGAGGCATAAGGCTGGACACTTCGAACTGATAGCATTGGTGAGGTTCGGTGAGCAAATTCAGACCCTTTTTAGTCATACTGCATGGTACCCATTCCATGGGTCAATAATCTCCAGGTTTAAGGAATTCTTCCTTCAGCTAAAACATGCATGGGAAACCCAGAGTATTGTCCACTGTGAGACTGGGAAACCATTTTAAATGGCTCTCAGGTTTCGTTCCCTGGTACTCGGGTTCACCATTCCAGATGCTTTACTAACCCTCTACCCACTTGGAGAGTCAGTGCCTTTAACCTCCTGTTTGGCACAGTTTGCAATTTCTGCACAAGATGAACAGGAATAGGGAGAACCAATGAGAGACTAGCTGTAGGTGTCTCCACGGGCAAATTGAATGCTCATTTCTCACCAGAAAGAGGAATTTACCAAAGGCTCAGCGTGCCGTGCCGAAACCAGATTACGGCCTGAAGCAATCCTGCGGTTTTGCGGCCAGCTCACAAGAAAGCGTGTTGAAGAAAGGAGCTCAGGGACACTGTATTTAACAAACCTGCAGAGTTATTAATGACAGGTATCATACAAAAATATATTGAAGTAAGGCTGCGAGGAGGACTTGAAAGCGGGGCAGTATTCCTGGAATATGATTTCAGGACGTAGACGGGAAGTGCTCTGAAAGCATAGGAGAAGAGGCAGATCCTGGACAATGATGCACTTGGTCAAAATGTGCATATGCGTTTTTTCCAGGGCCCTCATTAAAGAGGGTAGGAGGCTCCCAGAATGCTTTAGTGGCCAACAGAGGGCCCACATCATCAAGGCGACGTGAGCCAGCCAGGCAGGAGTGACCTCACATCAGAGGGCCCACCTCACAGAAGGGTAAGGAACCCAGCCAGGATCAGACTCTCACCAGAGTGCCCACATCAGCAAGGGGCTGTGAACCAGGCAGGAGTGTCATCACACCCGTGGGGCCATATCATCAAAAGTTGAGGTAACAAGAAAATGTGGCCTCAAACCAGAGGACCCACATCACCATGGGTCTTGGAGCGAGGCAGGCAGGATTAACCTCACAACACATGGCCCATTGTATAAAAAAGGTGAGGAATCCAGCAGTTGGAACATCCCAGCAGGCGGCCCAGAGCACCGAGGCTATGGGATCCAGGCAGTGATGAACTCACAACAGAGGGCCCTCATCATGAAACTGTGAGCAAACCAGCCGTTGTGACCTCAGAGCACAAGGCCCACATCCCCATGGGGAAGGGAACCAAGTAGGAGTGTCATCGCACCAGTGGGCACACATCAGAAAATGTGGGGAGCCCAGCAGTTAGGGCCTGACACCAGAGGGCTCTCATCACCGAGGAGAGGAGGCTCCCAGCAGGCTCCAACTGCTACCAGTGGGCCGCCGTCGCCAATGCGGGGTGTGCCAGCCAGGCAAGAGTGACCTCAGGGCAGAGGGCCCACCTCACAAAAGTGTGAGGAACCCAAGGAGGATCAGACTCTCACCAGAGGGCCCACATCACCAAGAGAATGGGAACCAGGCTGGAGTGTCCTCACACCAGTGGGACCTCATCAACGAAATGTGAGTGACCCAGCACACGTGGCCTCAAACCAGAGGACACACATCACCAAGGGGCTGGGAGTGAGGCAGGCAGGAGGAGTCTCAAAACAGAGGGCCCATAGAAGAAAAAAGGTGAGGAATCCCGCAGTTGGAACCTCCCAGCAGGCGGCCAGGAGCAGCGAGGCTATGGGATCCAGACCTGACTGAACTCAAAACAGAGGGCCCTCATCATGAAACTGTGAGCAACCCAGGCTTTGGGACCTCAGAGCAGAAGGCCCACATTCCTATGTGGTTGGGAACATGGCATAAGTGTACTCGCACCTCAGGGCACACATCAGAGTATTTTGGGAGCCCAGAAGTTAGGGTCTGACGCCAGAGGGCCCTCATTACCAAGGGGAGGAGACTCCAAGCAGGCACCAACTCCCAACTGAGGGCCCATGTCGACAAGGTGACGTGTGACAGCCAGGCAGGAGTGACCTCACAGCAGAGGGCCTACCTCACAGAAGGGTGAGGAACCCAGCCAGGATAAGACTCTCACCAGAGGGCCCACATTACAAAGGGGATCAGAACCAGGCAGGACTGTCTTCACACCAGGGTGACCACATCATAGAAAGGTGGGGAAACCAGCACATGAGGCCTAAACCAGAGGACCCACATCTCCAAGGGGCTCGGATTGAGGCAGGCATGAGTAGCCTCACAACACAGGGCCAATAGAATAAAAAAGGTGAGGAATCCTGCAGTGGGAACCTCCCAGCAGGCGGCCCAGAGCACCGAGTCTATGTGATCCAGGCTGCAGTGAACTCACAGCAGAGGGCCCACATCATGAAACTGTGAGCAACCCAGCCATTGGGACCTCAGAGCAGAAGGCCCACATCCCCATGGGGATGGGAACCTCGCAGGAGTGTCCTCGCACCACTTAGCACGTATCAGAAAATGTGGGTACCTAGCAGTTAGGGCCTGACGCAAGAGGGCCTCATCACCGAGGGGAGGAGGCTCCCAGCATGCTCCAACTGCCACAAGAGGGCTGATGTTGCCAAGGCGGGGTGTGCCAGCCAGGCAGGAGTGACCTCACAGCAGAGGGCCCACCTCACAGAAGGGTGAGGAACCCAGCCAGGATCAGACTCTCACCCGAGAGCCCACATCATCAAGGGGATAGGAACCAGGCAAGAGTGTCCTCACACCAGTGGGGCCACATCATCGAAAGGTGAGGGACCCAGCACACGTGGCCTCAAACCAGAGGACACACATCACCAAGGGGCTGGGAGTGAGGCAGGCAGGAGGAGTCTCAAAACAGAGGGCCCACAGAAGAAAAAAGGTGAGGAATCCCGCAGTTGTAACCTCCCCGCAGGTGGCCAGGAGCAGCGAGGCTATGGAATCCAGGCCGGAGTGAACTCACACCAGAGGGCCCTCATCATGAAACTGAGCAACCCATCGTTGGGACCTCAGAGCAGAAGGCCCACATTCCCATGGTGTTGGGAACCTGGCAGGAGTGTACTCGCACCACAGGGCGCACATCAGAAAATTTTGGGAGGCCAGGAGTTAGGGCCTGACGCCAGAGGGCCCTCATTTCCAAAGGGAGGAGACTCGCAGCAGGCACCAACTCCCACGAGAGAGCCGACGTCGTCAAAGCGGGGTGGGCCAGCCAGGCAGGAGTGACCTCAGAGAAGAGGGCCCACCTCTCAGAAGTGTGAGGAACCCAGCCAGGATCAGACTCTCACCGGAGGGTCCACATCACCAAGGGGATGGGAACCAGGCAGGAGTGCCCTCACACCAGTGGGGCCACATCAGCCAAAGGTGAGGAACCCAGCACATGTGGCCTCAAACTACAGGACACACATAACCAAGGGGCTGGGAGTGAGGCAGGTGTCTGGAGGGGCATATTTAACTCTAATTTCCCACCAGGAAGAGGAATTAACCAAAGGCTCAGAGTGCCGTGTCGGACCCTGATTATGGCCTAAAGCAAACCTGCGGTTCTGTGGCCAGCTTTCAAGGAAACGAGTTAAGAAAGGAAATCACGGGCACTGTAATTCACAAACCTGCAGAGATATAAATGACAGCTATTGGCAAAAATATATTGAAGTAAGTCTGCAAAGAGGACTTGAAAACGAGGCAGAATTGCAGGAATCATATTTCAGGAGGTAGATTGGAATTGCATTTAAAGCATGTGAAAAGCGGCAGATCTTTGACACTGATGCACTTGGACAAAAGTGCGTAAACATTTTTTCCTGCATATATTCAGGAAAAAACGCATATGCCCTCTTTGGCCAACCAAGCACTCCAGCAATGGAAATCCGCACTACAATGAAGTCTCATTTCCCATTCGTCAAAAGGGCCATCTGAAAAAAGTGTAAAAACCAGAAACACAGGACAGGCCATGGAGAACAGGGAGCCTTGTTATGCTGATGGGCGGGATGTAAATTGCCAACAGACACTCTGGAGATGTTTATGGTGTATCCTGAAACATCTGAAAAACAAAGCTACAGAGCCTAGGGTACTTCCACTTTTAGCCCTATAGCTTAGGAAAATTAAAATCAACAAGACACAGCCAGCACAAAATTTAGGGCTGCTGTGTTTACAAGAAACTCGAGTCCAGTACAAATTAAATATCCCAGAAAGAAAAAAATGGATAAAGGAGTTGTGCTACTTACGTACAACGGAATGTCACTCAGCAATGAAATCAATGTCATCAGGCCTGTAGCAGCAAATTGAGTGGATTTAAATATGATGATTCTAAGAGAAATACGTCACACAGAGAAAGATAAGTATCATTAAGATATCACTAATAGAGGGAGTGTAAACTTGGCTACACATAAACTGAAATACAAAACCGAACAGAGTCTCACATTTAGATAAAAACTTATGCTTGCTTAAGGGGAATGTTGAGTTGGGGTGCTGTATAAAACCAGAGATTGAAATTAGCACACATACCGTTCCATAAGCCAAATATGTACTAGACAAGACCTACTCTTTGCTCAACGAAATAGACTCATCCATGGTGTATCACCTCACACATGTTAGAATGGGCATCATCAGAAAATCTACAAACAACAAATGCTGGAAAGGGTGTGGAGATAAGGAACCCTCTTCCACTATTGTTGGGAATGTAAATTGATACAGTCACTGTGGAGAACATTATGGAGTTTCTTATAAAATTAAGAATAGAATTACCATATGATACAGCAATCCCACTACTGGGCATATACACAGACAAAACCATAAATCAAAAAGAGACATTCACCGCAATGTTCATTGCATCACTATTTACAATATCCAGGTAATGGAAGCAACCTAAATGCCCACAGACAGACGAATGCATAAAGAAGTGGTACATATATAAAATGGAATATTACTAAGCCATAAAAAAGAATGAAATTGGGTCATTTGTAGAGACGTTGATGGATCTAGAGACTGTCATACAGAGTGAAGTAAGTCAGAAATAGAAAAACAAATCTTGTCTATTAATGCCTATATGTGGAACCTAGACAAACTTTACAGATGAACCGTTTTGCAAGGCAGAAATAGAGCAACAGATGTAGACAACAAACGTATGGACACCAAGGGGGGAAAGCTGTTGGGGGGTGGTGGTGGGAGGAGTTGAGAGATTGGGATTGGCATATATACATTTATATGTATAAAAGAGATAACCAAAAAGAACCTGCTGTATAAAAAAATAAAATAAAATTCAAATTACAAAAAGTAAAACAGAGAAAATATTCTTCCCTTCACATACATGTATTTATATGAATAAATTATTTCCATGCTTATATCTGTAAATACAAAAAAGAGGAATAAAATCTACCTTGAACCAAAAACGAAAAAAAGAAAAAAAAACAGAACCCACCAGTTACACAGAGGAAAACCGTATCAGGGCACTTGCTCCAGTTGTAAGCAATTCTGAAGTTGGTCAGTGGTGGGGAATCATCTCCCATTCAGCCAGCAGGCCCCACGCAACAAGCGTCCTCATTGCAAAGCTGGGGGACCGTGCCAAGGCACCTGTGAGTAAACGTGGGCTGAGCCCCAGGCCAGCTGCTGCTGAAATGTTCCCACCCTTCCCAGGTAAAACACCTGAATATGTACAAGGACTTGAAAGCCTAGAGGAAGGGCCATGGAGCCACATGAGCGACAGCATGCCAGCCGACTTGGTGCCTGCAGGCCAGCCAGGGTGGTCCTGGCCCTGGGTGTTCTTCTGGAAGCTTTCCATTTCCCTGCCTGAGATACCCCTGCTGTCCCGGCCCCCACTGCTTTCTTCCTCACTCACCTCTGCCCAGGGAGAAATTCCAGCGGCACGTATGGGTGACACATCCTCTTCTTTAGCAGGTGGCATCTTGGCAGCTGCTGCAGAAAGTCCAGCAGAGCCCCACTCACACTGGGCCACCCACAAAGCCGTGGCCTCTCACTCCCTCCCACCAGTCCAGCCCCAAGACTGCTGACAGGGCAGAGAAAATGGCGTCAGGCACAGCTGCAGGGGCTCTTGCTGCCTGGAGCGGTGTTTATATTGATCTGAACCCAGGCACACCTGGGGAGGGCTGGCCGGCACGGTCAGGCTTCCCAGGCCAGCCAATAATCACCCCTCAGGGGCTCACAGTTGCAGAAACTGGAACTTGCTGAATCGGCCAGGTCCAAGGAACAGGTGTGGGCTCCTGAGAGTCAGGATAGACAAGGGGCTGCAGCTCTGGCTTGTTTTCTAATTATATTATCTGGCCCATGAGTGGGAGACAACTTCAAGAAAACCCTCTCCTAATGAGAGGAACCCAGGAGTCAGGGAGAGGAGGGGTGGCTGGTGGGTGGAGACAGAGGCCTGGTGCCCCGGGTGCAGTGGAAGTCTCTGGAAGACCAGGTGGAGGGAGGCCACACAGAGTGATGCCCAGGGTCACAGACCTGTCGGAGCTGCTGTTTGTTAGTTCAAGTCCTGCTCTGAGGTGCTCTGTGTCAGATCTGAGTGACAGGTGAGCTGGGAGTGCTCTGCAATGAGGGCGATATGCACGGTTCCTGTGTTCCCAGCCCTGCCATGGTACCTGCAAGGGTAGCTCTGTATCCTGGGAGGGGCCTGACCACGAGAGCCCCATGGGCTGCAGGGGGACCTGCCCAGGGAACACCATATCCTGGGAGGGTCCTGAACATGAGAGCCCCGTGGGCTGGGGTGGGGTACCTGCCCAGGTGAGCTCCATATCCTGGGATTGGCCTGACCTCGAGAGCCCCATGGGCTGCTGGAGTCCTGGTAAAGGATGTCAGGACAGTCAGTTAAGCCACTGAGGATATACCTCCAGTTGTTCCTAAACCCTACACCCTGCTGGTCATTCTACCAACCACCAGGACATGGTATTCTGTATTAGTCTTCAATGATGCCTTCTTTTGTATTCTATTAGTCCCAGAGTCACAAGAAATTTTGGCTTGTGAGTGGCAGGACTCAACATACAACTAAAACAATACTTCCGGGCCGTGTTGTCCCAAGGGTTCAAAAATTCCCACACCATCTTTGGGGAAAGCTCAGCTAAAGACCTAAAAGTTCTACCTCTGGAAAAGGGAACACTCCTTCAATATGCAGACGACATTCTGATCGCCAGCCCTACTAAGGAGACCTCTGAACTACGAAGCCAATAAAGGATACAAGTTGTCCAAGAAAAAGCTCAAATATCACAGACTACGGTGACCTGCCTGGGCTTCATTCTCACAGAAGGTCGGAGAAGCCCATCCCAGGAAAGGGAAGAAACAATTTACAGCCTTACCCATTTCTAAAACTAGAAGACAGCTTAGGGGTTCCTGGGGAGGCCAGGGTTTGCTGCTTCTGGATCCCTAACTACAGTCTACTAGCTCAGCCTCTATATGAAACACTGAAAGGAAAAGATGATGATCCTTTTGAATAGAATGCAGAAGTGGCCTTTCAAGAATGGAAAGAGCAGTCAATTCAGACCCTTGCACAGGAACTCCCTAATTTAGCTAAACCCTTTGACCTTTACATTCCTGGTGAACGGTGAATCACCATTGGAGTATTAGTGCAAAACCTGGGACCACTTGAAATGGAACAATGCAAGAATGCGATCCAGGTAGGATAAACTACGGTCACCAAGGGGATTGGCCCACCGCCACATCTGGCCAAGATACTTGCAGTATCCGAAAACCTGGAAATCAGCAGCCCAAAAGGCCACCTCCCTCCTAAGGTAAAAGGACCCCACGTGGTGATCCTAACCACCAAACATGCCCTGAAGTTGCAGGGTTGGCTCCGTGGGCACACTGACCTTGAGTGAGGAGGCCCTCCAACTCCAACCTCCATAGAGATAACCGGGGCAAAGGGGCACCATGACGACTCGTGAAGGTGTCTGCACGGGCAAATTTAACGCTCATTTCCCACCAGGAAGAGGAATTAACCAAATGCTCAGCACGCCGTGCCGGAACCAGATTAGGGCCTGAATCATTCCTGCGGGTTTGCGGCCAGCTCACAAGAAAGCGAGTTGAAGAAAGGAGCTCAGGGGCACTGTAATTCACAAACCTGCAGAGTTTTAAATGACAGCTATGGTCTAAAAATATATTGAAGGAAGGCTGCGAAGAGGACTTGAAAGTGGGGCAGAATTTCAGGAAAACGATTTCAGGGGGTAGACTGGAATTGCATTTAAAGCATAGGAAAAGAGGCAGAACGACGACAATGATGCACTTGGCCAAAAAGGGCGTATGCGTTTTTTCCTGAATATATTCAGGAAAAAACGCATACGCCCTTTTTGGACAACCAAGCAAGCGTGTAAAGGAAATCTGCACTACAATGAAGTCTCACTGCCCCCCGGTCAAAAGGGCCATCTGAAAAAAGTGTAAAATCCAGAAAGGCAGCACAGACCATGGAGAAGTGGGAGCCTTGTCATGCTGATGGGCGGGATGTAAATTGCCAACAACCACTCTGGAGAAGTGTATGTGTTTCCAGAAACACGTAGGAAACAAAGCAACACAGCCTATGGCACTTCCACTTATGGTCCTATAGCTTAGGGAAATTAAAATCAAAAACACACAGCCACCCCAAAGTTTCGGACGGCTCTGTTTACAAGAACCTCGTCTACGGTACAAGTTAAATATCCAAGAAAGCGAAAAATGGATAAAGAAATTGTGGTACGTATGTACAATGGAATATCACTCACCAATGAAATCTATGTCATCAGGCCCATTGCGGCATAATGAGTGGATTCAGGTACGATGATTCTAAGTGAAATATGTCACACAGAAAATGAAACATCATAAGATATCACTAATACAAGGAATGTAAACTTGGCTACACATGAACTGAATTACAAAACAGAACAGGGTCTCAAATTTAGAAAACCAACTTATGCTTGCTTAAGGGGAAATGTGAGTTGGGGTGCTGTATAAAACCAGAGATAGAAATTAGCACAGATACCTTTCCATAAGCCAAATATATAATACTCAAGACCTACCCCTTGCTCAACGAAATGGACTAAACACCCCATATTCAAAGCCTAGGAATACACCTGACTGATCAGAATCTTCAAACCCATGGATTTATATGTCTCCATAAGTGAATCAAGCGTGTGTACAGCTGCAAGAATGCAGCAGAGAAAATCCGATAAATCCCATTATCAAAATGAATTACAGAAACAAAACACAATGACAGTGAAATAGAGAGCAATTTTTAAATAATTCATTCAGGGCTTGTGATGCAACCTGGATTTACCACATCTACACCCAGAGCTGAGTGAGACATAAGGTTGGACACTTTGGGCTGATAGCATTGGTGAGGTTCGATGAGCAAGTGCAGACCCTTTGAAGTCATACTGCATGGTACCCATTCCATGGGTCCCAACTCTCCAGGTTTGAGGGATTCTTCCTTCAGCTAAAACATGCATGGAAAACCCAAGTATGGTGCACCATGTGACCGGGAAACGTTTTCAAATGCATCTCAGTTTTCGTCCCCTTTTACTCGGGTTCACCATTCCAGACCCTTTACTAACACTCTCCCCACTTGGAGACTCAGTGCCTTTAACCTCCTGTTTGGCACAGTTTGCAATATCTGCGCAAGATGAACAGGAATAGGGGGAATCAATGAGAGACTAGCTGGAGGTGTCTGCACAGGCAAATTTAACGCTCATTTCCCACCAGGAAGAGGAATTCACCAAAGGCTCAGCATGCCGTGCCGGAACCAGATTAGGGCCTGAAGCAATCATGTGTGTTTGCGGCCAGCTCACAAGAAAGCGAGTTGAAGAAAGGAGCTCAGGGGCACTGTAATTCACAAACCTGCAGAGTTATAAATGACAGCTATCGTCCAAAAATATATTGAAGGAAGCCTGCGAAGAGGACTTGTAAGTGGGCAGAATTGCAAGAAAACGATTTCGGGGGTAGGCTGGAATTGCATTTAAAGCATAGGAAAAGAGGCAGAACGTCGACAATGATGCACTTGGCCAAAAAGGGCGTATGCGTTTTTTCCTGAATATATTCAGGAAAAAACGCATACGCCCTTTTTGGCCAACCATGCAAGCATGTTAAAGAATTATGCACTACAATGAAGTCTCACAGCCCCCTGGTCAAAAGGGCCATCTAAAAAAAGTGTAAAATCCAGAAAGACAGCACAGGCCATGGAGAACAGGGAGCCTTGTTATGCTGATGGGCGGGATGTAAATTGCCAACAGCCACCCTGGAGAAGTGTATGGTGTTTCCTGAAACACCTAAAAAACAAAGCAATGGAGCCTACGGCACTTCCAGTTATGGTCCTATAGCTTAGGGAAATTAAAATCAAAAACACACAGCCACCCCAAATTTTCGGACGGCTCTGTTTACAAGAACCTCATCTACGGTACAAGTTAAATATCCCAGAATGTGAAAAATGGATAAAGAAGTTGTGGTTCGTACGTACAATGGAATATCACTCAGCAATGAAATCTATGTCATCAGGCCCATCACGGCATAATGAGTGGATTCAGCTACAGTGATTCTAAGTGAAATAAGTCACACAGAAAATGAAACATCATAAGATATCACTAATACACGGAATGTAAACTTGGCTACACATGAACTGAATTACAAAACAGAACAGGGACTCAAATTTAGAAAACCAACTTATGCTTGCTTAAGGGCAAAGGTGAGTTGGGGTGCTGCATAAAACCAGAGATTGAAAATAGCACAGATACCGTTCCATAAGCCAAATATGTAATAGTCAAGACCTACTCCTTGTTCAACGACATGGACTCAACACCACATATTCAACGCCTAGGAATATACCTGACTAGTAAGAATCTTAAAACCCGTGGATTTATATTTCTCTGTAGGAGAATCAAGCGTTTGTACAGCGGCATGAACGCAGCAGTGAAAATCCGATAAATCCCATTATCAAACTAAATTACAAAAACAAAACACAATGACAGTGAAAGAGACAGCAATTCTTAAATAATTGATTCAGGGCTTGTGATGAAACCTGGATTTACCACATCTACACCCAGAGCTGGGTGAGGCATAAGGCTGGACACTTCGAACTGATAGCATTGGTGAGGTTCGGTGAGCAAATTCAGACCCTTTTTAGTCATACTGCATGGTACCCATTCCATGGGTCAATAATCTCCAGGTTTAAGGAATTCTTCCTTCAGCTAAAACATGCATGGGAAACCCAGAGTATTGTCCACTGTGAGACTGGGAAACCATTTTAAATGGCTCTCAGGTTTCGTTCCCTGGTACTCGGGTTCACCATTCCAGATGCTTTACTAACCCTCTACCCACTTGGAGAGTCAGTGCCTTTAACCTCCTGTTTGGCACAGTTTGCAATTTCTGCACAAGATGAACAGGAATAGGGAGAACCAATGAGAGACTAGCTATAGGTGTCTCCACGGGCAAATTGAATGCTCATTTCTCACCAGAAAGAGGAATTTACCAAAGGCTCAGCGTGCCGTGCCGAAACCAGATTACGGCCTGAAGCAATCCTGCGGTTTTGCGGCCAGCTCACAAGAAAGCGTGTTGAAGAAAGGAGCTCAGGGACACTGTATTTAACAAACCTGCAGAGTTATTAATGACAGGTATCATACAAAAATATATTGAAGTAAGGCTGCGAGGAGGACTTGAAAGCGGGGCAGTATTCCTGGAATATGATTTCAGGACGTAGACGGGAAGTGCTCTGAAAGCATAGGAGAAGAGGCAGATCCTGGACAATGATGCACTTGGTCAAAATGTGCATATGTGTTTTTTCCAGGGCCCTCATTAAAGAGGGTAGGAGGCTCCCAGAATGCTTTAGTGGCCAACAGAGGGCCCACATCATCAAGGCGACGTGAGCCAGCCAGGCAGGAGTGACCTCACATCAGAGGGCCCACCTCACAGAAGGGTAAGGAACCCAGCCAGGATCAGACTCTCACCAGAGTGCCCACATCAGCAAGGGGCTGTGAACCAGGCAGGAGTGTCATCACACCCGTGGGGCCATATCGTCAAAAGTTGAGGTAACAAGAAAATGTGGCCTCAAACCAGAGGACCCACATCACCATGGGTCTTGGAGCGAGGCAGGCAGGATTAACCTCACAACACATGGCCCATTGTATAAAAAAGGTGAGGAATCCAGCAGTTGGAACATCCCAGCAGGCGGCCCAGAGCACCGAGGCTATGGGATCCAGGCAGTGATGAACTCACAACAGAGGGCCCTCATCATGAAACTGTGAGCAAACCAGCCGTTGTGACCTCAGAGCACAAGGCCCACATCCCCATGGGGAAGGGAACCAAGTAGGAGTGTCATCGCACCAGTGGGCACACATCAGAAAATGTGGGGAGCCCAGCAGTTAGGGCCTGACACCAGAGGGCTCTCATCACCGAGGAGAGGAGGCTCCCAGCAGGCTCCAACTGCTACCAGTGGGCCGCCGTCGCCAATGCGGGGTGTGCCAGCCAGGCAAGAGTGACCTCAGGGCAGAGGGCCCACCTCACAAAAGTGTGAGGAACCCAAGGAGGATCAGACTCTCACCAGAGGGCCCACATCACCAAGAGAATGGGAACCAGGCTGGAGTGTCCTCACACCAGTGGGACCTCATCAACGAAATGTGAGTGACCCAGCACACGTGGCCTCAAACCAGAGGACACACATCACCAAGGGGCTGGGAGTGAGGCAGGCAGGAGGAGTCTCAAAACAGAGGGCCCATAGAAGAAAAAAGGTGAGGAATCCCGCAGTTGGAACCTCCCAGCAGGCGGCCAGGAGCAGCGAGGCTATGGGATCCAGACCTGACTGAACTCAAAACAGAGGGCCCTCATCATGAAACTGTGAGCAACCCAGGCTTTGGGACCTCAGAGCAGAAGGCCCACATTCCTATGTGGTTGGGAACATGGCATAAGTGTACTCGCACCTCAGGGCACACATCAGAGTATTTTGGGAGCCCAGAAGTTAGGGTCTGACGCCAGAGGGCCCTCATTACCAAGGGGAGGAGACTCCAAGCAGGCACCAACTCCCAACTGAGGGCCCATGTCGACAAGGTGACGTGTGACAGCCAGGCAGGAGTGACCTCACAGCAGAGGGCCTACCTCACAGAAGGGTGAGGAACCCAGCCAGGATAAGACTCTCACCAGAGGGCCCACATTACAAAGGGGATCAGAACCAGGCAGGACTGTCTTCACACCAGGGTGACCACATCATAGAAAGGTGGGGAAACCAGCACATGAGGCCTAAACCAGAGGACCCACATCTCCAAGGGGCTCGGATTGAGGCAGGCATGAGTAGCCTCACAACACAGGGCCAATAGAATAAAAAAGGTGAGGAATCCTGCAGTGGGAACCTCCCAGCAGGCGGCCCAGAGCACCGAGTCTATGTGATCCAGGCTGCAGTGAACTCACAGCAGAGGGCCCACATCATGAAACTGTGAGCAACCCAGCCATTGGGACCTCAGAGCAGAAGGCCCACATCCCCATGGGGATGGGAACCCCGCAGGAGTGTCCTCGCACCACTTAGCACGTATCAGAAAATGTGGGTACCTAGCAGTTAGGGCCTGACGCAAGAGGGCCTCATCACCGAGGGGAGGAGGCTCCCAGCATGCTCCAACTGCCACAAGAGGGCCGATGTTGCCAAGGCGGGGTGTGCCAGCCAGGCAGGAGTGACCTCAGAGCAGAGGGCCAACCACACAAAAGTGTGAGGAACCCAAAGAGGATCAGACTCTCACCGGAGGGCCCACATCACCAAGGGAATGGAAACCAGGCAGGAGTGTTCTCACACCAGTGTGGTCACATCACCGAAATGTGACGGACCCAGCACACGTGGCCTCAAACTACAGGACACACATCACCAAGGGGCTGGGAGTGAGGCAGGCAGGAGGAGCCTCCAAACAGAGGGCCCATAGCGTAAAAAAGGTGAGGAATCCCGCAGTTGGAACCTCCCAGCAGGTGGCCAGGAGCAGCGAGGCTATGGGATCCAGGCCTGACTGAACTCAAAACAGAGGGCCCTCATTATGAAACTGTGAGCAACCCAGCCGTTGGGACCTTAGAGCAGAAGGCCCACATTCCCATGGGGTTGGGATCCTGGCAGGAGTGTACTCGCACCACAGGGCGCACATCAGAAACTTTTGGGAGCCCAGGAGTTAGGGTCTGACGCCAGAGGGCCCTCATTACCGAGGGGAGGAGACTCCCAGCAGGCACCAACTCCCAACTGAGGGCCCACGTCGCCACGTTGACGTGTGCCAGCCAGGCAGGGGTGACCTCACAGCAGAGGGCCTACCTCACAGAAGGGTGAGGAACCCAGCCAGGATAAGGCTCTCACCAGAGGGCCCACATCACCAAGGGGATCGGAACAAGGCAGGAGTGTCCTCACACCAGTGTGGCCACATTATAGAAAGGTGAGGAACCCAGCACATGTGGCCTAAACCAGAGGACCCACATTTCCAAGGTGCTCCGAGTGAGGCAGGCAGGAGTAGCCTAACAACACAGGGCCCACAGAATAAAAAATGTGAGGAATCCAGCAGTTTGAACCTCCCAGCAGGTGGCCCAGAGCATGGAGTCTATGGGATCCAGGCCACAGTGAACTCACAGCAGAGGGCCCACATCATGAAACTGTGAGCAACCCAGCCAGTGGGACCTCAGAGCAGAAGGCCCACATCCCCATGGGGTTGGGAACCTCGCAGGAGTGTCCTCGCACAACTTAGCACGTATCAGAAAATGTGGGAACCCAGCAGTTATGGCCTGGCGCCAGAGGGCCCTCATCACGGAGGAGAGGAGGCTACCAGCAGGCTCCAAATGCCACCAGAGGGCCGACGTCACCAAGGCAATGGGAGCAAGCCAGGCAGGAGTTACCTCACAGCAGAGGGCCCACCTCACAGAAGTGTGAGGAATCCAGACAGGATCAGACTCTCACCAGAGGGCCCACATCACCAAGGGGATGGGAACCAGGCAGGAGTGTCCTCACACCAGTGGGGCCACATCAATAAAGGTGAGGAAACTGGTACATGTGGCCTTAAACAAGAGGACCTACATCACAAATGGGCTGGGAGTGAGTCAGGAAGTAGGAGCATGAAAACACAGGACCCAAAGAATAAAAAAGGTAAGGAATCCAGCAGTAGGAACCTCACAGCAGGCCGCTCAGAGCACAGAGGCTATGGGATCTAGGCCTGGGTGAACTAACACCAGAGAGCCAACATCATGAAACGGTGAACAACACAGGTGTTGGGACCTTAGAGCAGAAGGCCCACATGCCCATGGGGATGGGAACCTCGCAGGAGTGTCCTCGCACCACTTAGCACGTATCAGAAAATGTGGGTACCCAGCAGTTAGGGCCTGAGGCAAGAGGGCCCCCATCACCGAGGGGAGGTTCCCAGCAGGCTCCAACTGCCACAAGAGGGCCGATGTTGCCCAGGTGGGGTGTGCCAGCCAGGCAGGAGTGACCTCACAGCAGAGGGCCCACCTCACAGAAGGCTGAGGAACCCAGCCAGGATCAGACTCTCACCAGAGGGCCCACATCATAAAGGGGATAGGAACCAGGCAAGAGTGTCCTCACACCAGTGGGGCCACATCATCGAAAGGCGAGGGACCCAGCATACGTGGCCTCAAACCAGAGGACACACATCACCAAGGGGCTGGGAGTGAGGCAGGCAGGAGGAGTCTCAAAACAGAGGGCCCATAGAAGAAAAAAGGTGAGGAATCCCGCAGTTGTAACCTACCAGCAGGTGGCCAGGAGCAGCGAGGCTATGGGATCCAGGCCGGAGAGAACTCACAGCAGAGGGCCCTCATCATGAAACTGAGCAACCCACGGTTGGGACTTCAGAGCAGAAGGCCCACATTCCCATGGGGTTGGGAACCTGGCAGGAGTGTACTCGAACCACAGGGCGCATATCAGAAAATATTGGGAGCCCAGGAGTTAGGGTCTGACGCCAGAGGGCCCTCATTACCGAGGGGAGGAGACACCCAGCAGGCACCAAATCCCACCAGAGGGCCGACGTCACCAAGGCGGGGTGTGCCAGCCAGGCAGGAGTGACCTCAGAGAAGAGGGCCCACCTCACAGAAGTGTGAGGAACCCAACCAGGATCAGACTCTCACCGGAGGGCCCACATCACCAAGGGGATGGGAACCAGGCAGGAGTGTCCTCACACCAGTGGGGCCACATCAGCCAAAGGTGAGGAACCCAGCACATGTGGCCTCAAACCACAGGACACACATCACCAAGGGGCTAGGAGTGAGGCAGGTGTCTGGAGGGGCACATTTAACTCTAATTTCCCACCAGGAAGTGGAATGAACCAAAGTCTCAGAGTGCCGTGCCGGACCCTGATTACGGCCTGAAGCAAACCTGCGGTTCTGTGGCCAGTTTTCAAGGAAACGAGTTAAGAAAGGAAATCACGGGCACTGTAATTCACAAACCTGCAGTGTTATAAATGACAGCTATTGGCAAAATTATATGGAAGTAAGTCTGCAAAGAGGACTTGAAAACGAGGCAGAATTGCAGGAATCATATTTCAGGAGGTAGATTGGAATTGCATTTAAAGCATGTGAAAAGCGGCAGATCTTTGACAGTGATGCAGTTGGACAAAAGTGCGTAAACATTTTTTCCTGAATATATTCAGGAAAAAACACATATGCCCTTTTTGGCCAACCAAGCACTCGAGAAATGGAAATCCGCACTACAATGAAGTCTCATTTCCCATTCGTCAAAAGGGCCATCTGAAAAAAGTGTAAAAACCAGAAACACAGGACAGGCCATGGAGAACAGGGAGCCTTGTTATGCTGATGGGCGGGATGTAAATTGCCAACAGACACTCTGGAGATGTTTATGGTGTATCCTGAAACATCTGAAAAACAAAGCTACAGACCCTAGGGCACTTCCACTTTTGGCACTATAGCTTAGGAAAATTAAAATCAACAAGACACAGCCAACACAAAATTTAGGGCTGCTGTGTTTACAAGAACCTTGAGTCCAGTACAAATTAAATATCCCAGAAAGAAAAAAATGGATAAAGGAGTTGTGCTACTTACGTACAACGGAATATCACTCAGCAATGAAATCAATGTCATCAGGCCTGTAGCAGCAAATTGAGTGGATTTAAGTATGATGATTCTAAGAGAAATAGGTCACACAGAGAAAGATAATTATCATAAGATATCACTAATAGAGAGAGTGTAAACTTGGCTACACATAAACTGAATTCCAAAACCGAACAGAGTCTCACATTTAGATAAAAACTTATGCTTGCTTAAGGGGAAAGTTGAGTTGGGGTGCTGTATAAAACCAGAGATTGAAATTAGCACACATACCGTTCCATAAGCCAAATATGTAATAGACAAGACCTACTCTTTGCTCAACGAAATAGACTCATCCATGGTGTATCACCTCACACCTGTTAGAATGGGCATCATCAGAAAATCTACAAACAACAAATGCTGGAAAGGGTGTGGAGATAAGGAACCCTCTTCCACTATTGTTGGGAATGTAAATTGATACAGTCACTGTGGAGAACATTATGGAGTTTCTTATAAAACTAAGAATAGAATTACCATATGATACAGCAATCCCACTACTGGGCATATACCCAGACAAAACCATAAATCAAAAAGAGACATTCACCGCAATGTTCATTGCATCACTATTTACAATATCCAGGTAATGGAAGCAACCTAAATGCCCACAGACAGACGAATGCATAAAGAAGTGGTACATATATAAAATGGAATATTACTAAGCCATAAAAAGGAATGAAATTGGGTCATTTGTAGAGACGTTGATGGATCTAGAGACTGTCATACAGAGTGAAGTAAGTCAGAAAGAGAAAAACAAATCTTGTCTATTAATGCATATATGTGGAACCTAGAAAAATTGTACAGATGAACCGTTTTGCCAGGCAGAAATAGAGCAACAGATGTAGACAACAAACGTATGGACACCAAGGGGGGAAAGCTGTTGGGGGGTGGTGGTGGGAGGAGTTGAGAGATTGGGATTGGCATGTATACATTTATATGTATAAAATAGATAACCAAAAAGAACCTGCTGTATAAAAAAATAAAATAAAATTCAAATTACAAAAAGTAAAACAGAAAAAATATTCTTCCCTTCACATACATGTATTTATATGAATAAATTATTTCCATGCTTATATCTGTAAATACAAAAAAGAGGAATAAAATCTACCTTGAACCAAAAACGAAAAAAAGAAAAAAACACAGAACCCACCAGTTACACAGAGGAAAACCGTATCAGGGCACTTGCTCCAGTTGTAAGCAATTCTGAAGTTGGTCAGTGGTGGGGAATCATCTCCCATTCAGCCAGCAGGCCCCACGCAACAAGCGTCCTCATTGCAAAGCTGGGGGACCGTGCCGAGGCATCTGTGAGTAAACGTGGGCTGAGCCCCAGGCCAGCTGCTGCTGAAATGTTCCCACCCTTCCCAGGTAAAACACCTGAATATGTACAAGGACTTGAAAGCCTAGAGGAAGGGCCATGGAGCCACATGAGTGACAGCATGCCAGCCGACTTGGTGCCTGCAGGCCAGCCAGGATGGTCCTGGCCATGGGTGCTCTTCTGGAAGCTTTCCATTTCCCTGCCTGAGATACCCCTGCTGTCCCGGCCCCCACTGCTTTCTTCCTCACTCACCTCTGCCCAGGGAGAAATTCCAGCGGCAGGTATGGGTGACACATCCTCTTCTTTAGCAGGTGGCATCTTGGCAACTGCTGCAGAAAGTCCAGCAGAGCCCCACTCACACTGGGCCACCCACAAAGCCGTGGCCTCTCACTCCCTCCCACCAGTCCAGCCCCAAGACTGCTGACAGGGCAGAGAAAATGGCGTCAGGCACAGCTGCAGGGGCTCTTGCTGCCTGGAGCGGTGTTTATATTGATCTGAACCCAGGCACACCTGGGGAGGGCTGGCCGGCACGGTCGGGCTTCCCAGGCCAGCCAATAATCACCCCTCAGGGGCTCACAGTTGCAGAAACTGGAACTTGCTGAATCGGCCAGGTCTAAGGAACAGGTGTGGGCTCCTGAGAGTCAGGATAGACAAGGGGCTGCAGCTCTGGCTTGTTTTCTAATTATATTATCTGGCCCATGAGTGGGAGACAACTTCAAGAAAACCCTCTCCTAATGAGAGGAACCCAGGAGTCAGGGAGAGGAGGGGTGGCTGGTGGGTGGAGACAGAGGCCTGGTGCCCCGGGTGCAGTGGAAGTCTCTGGAAGACCAGGTGGAGGGAGGCCACACAGAGTGATGCCCAGGGTCACAGACCTGTCGGAGCTGCTGTTTGTTAGTTCAAGTCCTGCTCTGAGGTGCTCTGTGTCAGATCTGAGTGACAGGTGAGCTGGGAGTGCTCTGCAATGAGGGCGATATGCACGGTTCCTGTGTTCCCAGCCCTGCCATGGTACCTGCAAGGGTAGCTCTGTATCCTGGGAGGGGCCTGACCACGAGAGCCCCATGGGCTGCAGGGGAACCTGCCCAGGGAACCCCATATCCTGGGAGGGGCCTGAACACGAGAGCCCCATGGGCTGGGGTGGGGGTGGGGTACCTGCCCAGGTGAGATCCATATCCTGGGATGGGCCTGAACACGAGAGCCCCATGGGCTGGGGTGGGGGTGGGGTACCTGCCCAGGTGAGCTCCATATCCTGGGATTGGCCTGACCTCGAGAGCCCCATGGGCTGCTGGAGTCCTGGTAAAGGATGTCAGGACAGTCAGTGAAGCCACCGAGGATATACCTCCAGTAGTTCCTAAATCCTACACCCTGCTGGTCATTCTACCAACCACCAGGACATGGTATTCTGTATTAGTCTTCAATGATGCCTTCTTTTGTATTCTATTAGTCCCAGAGTCACAAGAAATTTTGGCTTGTGAGTGGCAGGACTCAACATACAACTAAAACAATACTTCCGGGCCGTGTTGCCCCAAGGGTTCAAAAATTCCCACACAATCTTTGGAGAAAGCTCAGCTAAAGAACTAAAAGATCTACCTCTGGAAAAGGAAACACTCCTTCAATATGCAGACGACATTCTGATCGCCAGCCCTACTAAGGAGACCTCTGAACTACCAAGCCAATAAAGGATACAAGTTGTCCAAGAAAAAGCTCAAATATCACAGACTACGGTGACCTGCCTGGGCTTCATTCTCACAGAAGGTCGGAGAAGCCCATCCCAGGAAAGGGAAGAAACAATTTACAGCCTTACCCATTTCTGAACCTAGAAGACAGCTTAGGGGTTCCTGGGGAGGCCAGGGTTTGCTGCTTCTGGATCCCTAACTACAGTCTACTAGCTGGGCCTCTATATGAAACACTGAAAGGAAAAGATGATGATCCTTTTGAATAGAATGCAGAAGTGGCCTTTCAAGAATGGAAAGAGCAGTCAATTCAGACCCTTGCCCTGGAACTCCCTAATTTAGCTAAACCCTTTGACCTTTACATTCCTGGTGAACGGTGAATCGCCATTGGAGTATTAGTGCAAAACCTGGGACCACTTGAAATGGAACAATGCAAGAATGCGCTCCAGGTAGGATAAACTACGGTCACCAAGGGGCTTGGCCCACCGCCACATCTGGCCAAGATACTGGCAGTATCTGAAAACCTGGAAATCAGCAGCCCAAAAGGCTACCTCCCTCCGAAGGGAAAAGGACCCCACGTGGTGATCCTAACACCCAACCATGCCCTGAAGTTGCAGGGTTGGCTCCATGGGCACACTGACATTGAGCGAGGAGGCCCTCCAACTCCAACCTCCATAGAGATACCCGGGGCAAAGTGGCACCATGAAGACTCGTGTGAAGGTGTCTGCACGGGCAAATTTAACGCTCATTTCCCACCAGGAAGAGGAATTAACCAAAGGCTCAGCATGCCGTGCCGGAACCAGATTAGGGCCTGAAGCAATCCTGCGGGTTTGCGGCCAGCTCACAAGAAAGCGAGTTGAAGAAAGGAGCTCAGGGACACTGTAATTCACAAACCTGCAGAGTTATAAATGACAGCTATCACCCAAAAATATATTGAAGGAAGGCTGCGAAGAGGACTTGAAAGCGGGGCAGAATTGCAAGAAAACGATTTCAGGGGGTAGACTGGAATTGCATTTAAAGCATAGGAAAAGAGGCAGAACGTCGACAATGATGCACTTGGCCAAAAAGGGCGTATGCGTTTTTTCCTGAATATATTCAGGAAAAAACGCATACGCCCTTTTTGGCCAACCAAGCAAGCATGTTAAAGAAATCTGCACTACAATGAAGTCTCACTGCTCCCCGTTCAAAAGGGCCATCTGAAAAAAGTGTAAAATCCAGAAAGGCAGCACAGGCCATGGAGAACAGGGAGCCTTGTTATGCTGATGGGCGGGATGTAAATTGCCAACAGCCACTCTGGAGATGTGTATGGTGTTTCCTCAAAAACCTAAAAAACAAAGCAACGGAGTCTATGGCATTACCACTTATTTTCCTATAGCTTAGGGAAATTAAAATCAAAAACACACAGCCACCGCAAAGTTTCTGTTTACGGCTCTGTTTACAAGAACCTCGTCTACGGTACAAGTTAAATATCCCAGAAAGCGAAAAATGGATAAAGAAGTGTGGTACGTACGTACAAAGGAATATCACTCACCAATGAAATCTATGCCATCAGGCCCGTCGCGGCATAATGAGTGGATTCACGTACGATGATTCTAAGTGAAATAAGTCACACAGAAAATGAAACATCATAAGATATCACTAATACACCGAATGTAAACTTGGCTACACATGAACTGAATTACAAAACAGAACAGGGTCTCAAATTTAGAAAACCTACTTATGCTTGCTTAAGGGGAAAGGTGAGTTGTGGTGCTGCATAAAACCAGAGATAGAAATTAGCACAGATACCTTTCCATAAGCCAAATATGTAATAGTCAAGACCTAACCCTTGCTCAATGAAATGGACTAAACACCCCATATTCAACGCCTAGGATTACACATGAGTAGTAAGAACCTTCAAACCCATGGATTTATATGTCTCCGTAAGAGACTCAAGTGTGTGTACAGCGGCATGAATGCAGCAGAGAAAATCCGATAAAACCCATTATCAAAATGAATTACAAAAACAAACACAATGACAGTGAAATAGAGAGCAATTCTTAAATAATTCATTCAGGGCTTGTGATGCGACCTGGATTTACCACATCTACACCCAGAGCTGAGTGAGACATAAGGCTGGACACTTCGGGCTGATAGCATTGGTGAGGTTCGATGAGAAAATGCAGACCCTTTGAAGTCATACTGCATGGTACCCATTCCATGGGTCCCAACTCTCCAGGTTTAAGGGATTCTTCCTTCAGCTAAAACATGCATGGGAAACCCACAGTACAGTGCACTGTGTGACCGGGAAACGTTTTCAAATGCATCTCAGTTTTCGTCCCCTTTTACTCGGGTTCACCATTCCAGACCGTTTACTAACACTCTCCCCACTTGGAGAGTCAGTGCCTTTAACCTCCTGTTTGGCACAGTTTGCAATTTCTGCGCAAGATGAACAGGAATAGGGAGAACCAATGAGAGACTAGCTGTAGGTGTCTGGACGGGCAAATGGAACGCTCATTTCCCACCAGGAAAAGGAATTAACCAAAGGCTCAGCATGCCGTGCCGGAACCAG
This sequence comes from Delphinapterus leucas, assembly GCF_059928025.1. Lineage (NCBI taxonomy): Eukaryota > Metazoa > Chordata > Mammalia > Artiodactyla > Monodontidae > Delphinapterus > Delphinapterus leucas. The sequence continues at coordinate 1,529,587 of NW_028322267.1, forward strand.
ATTAGGGCCTGAAGCATTCCTGCGGGTTTGCGGCCAGCTCACAAGAAAGCGAGTTGAAGAAAGGAGCTCAGGGGCACTGTAATTCACAACCCTGCAGAGTTATAAATGACAGCTATCGTCCAAAAATATATTGAAGGATGGCTGCGAAGAGGACTGGAAAGCGGGGCAGAATTGCAGGAAAACGATTTCAGGGGGTAGACTGGAATTGCATTTAAAGCATAGGAAAAGAGGCAGAACGTCGACAATGATGCACTTGGCCAAAAAGGGCGTATGCGTTTTTTCCTGAATATATTCAGGAAAAAACGCATACGCCCTTTTTGGCCAACCAAGCCAGCATGTTAAAGAAATCTGCACTACAAAGAAGTCTCACTGCCCCCAGGTCAAAAGGGCCATCTGAAAAAAGTGTAAAATCCAGAAAGACAGCACAGGCCATGGAGAACAGGGAGCCTTGTTATGCTGATGGGCGGGATGTAAATTGCCAACAGCCACTCTGGAGAAGTGTATGGTGTTTCCTGAAACACCTAAGAAACAAAGCAACGGAGACTACGGCACTTCCACTTATGGTCTTATAGATCACGGAAATTAAAATCAAAAACAGACAGCCACCCCAAAGTTTCAGACGGCTCTGTTTACAGGAATCTCGTCTACGGTACAAGTTAAATATCCCAGAATGTGAAAAATGGATAAAGAAGTTGTGGTACACACATTCAATGGAATATCACTCAGCAATGAAATCTATGTCATCAGGCCCATCGTGGCATAATGAGTGGATTCAGGTACGATGATTCTAAGTGAAATAAGTCACACAGAAAATGAAACATCATAAGATATCACTAATACACGGAATGTAAACTTGGCTACACATGAACTGAATTACAAAACAGAACAGGGTCTCAAATTTAGAAAACCACCTTATGCTTGCTTAAGGGGAAAAGTGAGTTGGGGTGCTGCATAAAACCAGAGATAGAAATTAGCACAGATACCTTTCCATAAGCCAAATATGTAATAGTCAAGACCTAGCCCTTGCTCAACGAAATGGACTAAACACCCCATATTCAACGCCTAGGAATACACCTGACTAGTAAGTATCTTCAAACCCATGGATTTATATGTCTCCATAAGAGACTCAAGTGTGTGTACAGCGGCATGAATGCAGCAGAGAAAATCCGATAAATCCCATTATCAAAATGAATTACAAAAACAAACACAATGACAGTGAAATAGAGAGCAATTCTTAAATAATTCATTCAGGGCTTGTGATGCAACCTGGATTTACCACATCTACAACCAGAGCTGAGTGAGACATAAGGCTGTACACTTCGGCCTGATAGCATTGGTGAGGTTCGTTGCGAAAATGCAGGCCCTTTGGAGTCATACTGCATGGTACCCATTCCATGGGTCCCAACTCTCCAGGTTTAAGGGATTCTTCCTTCAGCTAAAACATGCATGGGAAACCCACAGTATGGTGCACCGTGTGACCGGGAAACCTTTTCAAATGCATCTCAGTTTTCGTCCCCTTTTACTCGGGTTCACGATTCAAGACCCTTTATTAATACTCTCCCCACTTAGAGAGTCAGTGCCTTTAACCTCCTGTTTGGCACAGTTTGCAATTTCTGCGCAAGATGAACAAGAATAGGGAGAACCAATGAGAGACTAGCTCTAGGTGTCTGCACGTTCAAATATAACACTCATTTCCCACCAGGAAGAGGAATTTACCAAAGGATCAGCATGCTGTGCCGGAACCAGATTAGGGCATGAAGACATGCTGCGGGTTTGCGGCCAGCTCACAAGAAAGCGAGTAGAAGAAAGGAGCTCAGGCGCACTGTCATTCACAAACCTGCAGAGTTATAAATGTCAGCTATTGTCCAAAAATGTATTGAAGTAAGGCTGCGTAGAGGACTTGAAAGCGGGGCAGAATTGCAGGAAAACGAGTTCAGGGGCAGACTGGAATTGCATTTAAAGCATAAGGAAAGAGACAGAAAGTCGACAATGATGCACTTGGTCAAAAAGGGCGTATGCGTTTTTTCCTGAATATATTCAAGAAAAAACACATACGCCCTTTTTGGCCAAACAAGCAAGCCTGTAAAGAAATCTGCATTACAATGAAGTCTCACTGCCCCCCTGTCTAAAGGGACATCTGAAAAAAGTGAAAAATCCAGAAAGGCAGGACAGGCCATGGAGAACAGGGAGCCTTGTTATGCTGATGGGCGGGATGTAACTTGCCAACAGCCACTCTGGAGAAGTGTATGGTGTTTCCTCAAACACCTAAAAAACTAAGCAACGGAGCCTACGGCACTTCAACTTATGGTTCTATAGCTTAGGGAAATTAAAATCAAAAAGACACAGCCACCCATAAATTTTGGACGGCTCTGCTTACAAGAACCTCATTTACGGTACAAGTGAAATATCCCAGAAAGCAAAAAATGGATAAAGAAGTTGTTGTACGTACGTACAATGGAATATCACTCAGCAATGAAATCTATGTCATGAGGCCCGTCGCGGCATAATGAGTGGATTCAGGTACGATCATTCTAAGTTAACTAAGTCACACAGAAAAAGAAACACCATAAGATATCTCAAATACACGGAATGCAAACATGGCTGCACATGAACTCAATTACAAAACAGAAAAGGGTCTCAAATTTAGAAAACCAACTTATGCTTGCTTAAGGGGAAAGGTGAGTTGTGGTGCTGCATAAAACCAGAGATTGAAATTAGCACAGATACCTTTCCATAAGCAAATATGTAATAGTCAGGACCTACTCCTTGCTCCACGAAATGGACTCAACACCCCATATTCAATGCCTAGGAATATACCTGACTAGTAAGAATCTGAAAACCCATGGATTTATATGTCTCCATAAGAGAATCAAGCATGTGTACAGCGGCATAAACGCAGCAGTGAAAATCCGATAAATCCCATTATCAAAATAAATTACAAAAACAAAACACAATGACAGTGAAATAGAGAGTAATTCTTAAATAATTCATTCAGGGCTTGTGATGCAACGTGGATTTACCACATCTACACCCCGAGCTGAGCGAGACATAAGGCTGGACACTTCGGGCTGATAGCATTGGTGACGTTCGGTGAGCAAAGGCAACCCTTTGAAGTCATACTGCGTGGTACCCATTCCATGGGTCCCAACTCTCCAGGTTGAAGGGATTCTTCCTTCAGGTAAAACATGCATGGGCAACCCAGAATATGGTCCACTGTGTGACCGGGAAAACTTTTTAAATGCGTCTCAGTTTTCGTCCCCTCGTACTCGGTTTTACCATTCCAGACGCTTTACTAACACTCTCCCCACTTGGAGAGTCAGTGCCTTTAACCTCCTGTTTGGCACAGTTTGGAATTTCTGCGCAAGATGAACAGGAATAGGGAGAACCAATGAGAGATTAGCTGTAGGTGTCTGCACGAACAAATTTAACGCTCATTTCCCACCAGGAGGAGGAATTAGCCAAAGGCTCAGCATGCCGTGTCGGAACCAGATTAGGGCCTGAAGCAATCCTGCGGTTTTGCGGCCAGCTCACAAGAAAGCGAGTTGAAGAAAGGAGCTCAGGGGCACTGTAATTCACAAACCTGCAGAGTTATAAATGACAGCTATCGTCCAAAAATATATTGAAGTAAGGCTGCAAAGAGGACTTGAACGCGGGGCAGAATTCCAGGAATACGATTTCAGGAGGTAGACGGGAAGTCCTCTGAAAGTATAGGAGAAGAGGCAGAACCTCGACAATGATGTACTTGGTCAAAAAGGGCATATGCGTTTCTTCCAGGGCCCTTATTAAAGAGGGTAGGAGGCTCCCAGCATGCTTCAGTGGCCAACAGAGGGCCTACGTCGCCAAGGCGACATGAGCCATCCAGGCAGGAGTGACCTCACATCAGAGGGCCCACCTCACAGAAGGGTAAGGAACCCAGTCAAGATCAGACTCTCACCAGAGTGCCCACATAAGCAAGGGGCTGGGAACCAGGCAGGAGTGTCCTCACACCCGTGGGGCCACATCATCGAAAGTTGAGGTACCCAGCACATGTGGCCTCAAACCAGAGGACCCACATCACCATGGGTCTCGGAGCGAGGCAGGCAGGATTAACCTCAAAACCCATGGCCCATTGTATAAAAAAGGTGAGGAATCCAGCAGTTGGAACATCCCAGCAGGCGGCCCAGAGCACCGAGGCTATGGGATCCAGGCAGTGATGAACTCACAACAGAGGGCCCTCATCGTGATACTGTAAGCAACCCAGCCGCTGTAACCTCAGAGCACAAGGCCCACATCCCCATGGGGAAGGGAACCAAGCAGGAGTGTCATCGCACCAGTGGGCACACATCAGAAAAGGTGGGGAGCCCAGCAGTTAGGGCCGGACGCCAGAGGGCCCTCATCACTGAGGAGAGGAGGCTCCCAGCAAGCTCCAACTGCTACCAGAAGGCTGACGTCGCCAATGCAGGGTGTGCCAGCCAGGCAGGAGTGACCTCAGAGCAGAGGGCCAACCACACAAAAGTGTGAGGAACCCAAAGAGGATCAGACTCTCACCGGAGGGCCCACATCACCAAGGGAATGGAAACCAGGCAGGAGTGTTCTCACACCAGTGTGGTCACATCACCGAAATGTGACGGACCCAGCACACGTGGCCTCAAACTACAGGACACACATCACCAAGGGGCTGGGAGTGAGGCAGGCAGGAGGAGCCTCCAAACAGAGGGCCCATAGCGTAAAAAAGGTGAGGAATCCCGCAGTTGGAACCTCCCAGCAAGTGGCCAGGAGCAGCGAGGCTATGGGATCCAGGCCTGACTGAACTCAAAACAGAGGGCCCTCATTATGAAACTGTGAGCAACCCAGCCGTTGGGACCTTAGAGCAGAAGGCCCACATTCCCATGGGGTTGGGATCCTGGCAGGAGTGTACTCGCACCACAGGGCGCACATCAGAAACTTTTGGGAGCCCAGGAGTTAGGGTCTGACGCCAGAGGGCCCTCATTACCGAGGGGAGGAGACTCCCAGCAGGCACCAACTCCCAACTGAGGGCCCACGTCCCCACGTTGACGTGTGCCAGCCAGGCAGGGGTGACCTCACAGCAGAGGGCCTACCTCACAGAAGGGTGAGGAACCCAGCCAGGATAAGGCTCTCACCAGAGGGCCCACATCACCAAGGGGATCGGAACAAGGCAGGAGTGTCCTCACACCAGTGTGGCCACATTATAGAAAGGTGAGGAACCCAGCACATGTGGCCTAAACCAGAGGACCCACATTTCCAAGGTGCTCCGAGTGAGGCAGGCAGGAGTAGCCTAACAACACAGGGCCCACAGAATAAAAAATGTGAGGAATCCAGCAGTTTGAACCTCCCAGCAGGTGGCCCAGAGCATGGAGTCTATGGGATCCAGGCCACAGTGAACTCACAGCAGAGGGCCCACATCATGAAACTGTGAGCAACCCAGCCAGTGGGACCTCAGAGCAGAAGGCCCACATCCCCATGGGGATGGGAACCTCGCAGGAGTGTCCTCGCACAACTTAGCACGTATCAGAAAATGTGGGAACCCAGCAGTTATGGCCTGGCGCCAGAGGGCCCTCATCACGGAGGAGAGGAGGCTACCAGCAGGCTCCAAATGCCACCAGAGGGCCGACGTCACCAAGGCAATGGGAGCAAGCCAGGCAGGAGTTACCTCACAGCAGAGGGCCCACCTCACAGAAGTGTGAGGAATCCAGACAGGATCAGACTCTCACCAGAGGGCCCACATCACCAAGGGGATGGGAACCAGGCAGGAGTGTCCTCACACCAGTGGGGCCACATCAATAAAGGTGAGGAAACTGGTACATGTGGCCTTAAACAAGAGGACCTACATCACAAATGGGCTGGGAGTGAGTCAGGAAGTAGGAGCATGAAAACACAGGACACAAAGAATAAAAAAGGTAAGGAATCCAGCAGTAGGAACCTCACAGCAGGCCGCTCAGAGCACAGAGGCTATGGGATCTAGGCCTGGGTGAACTAACACCAGAGAGCCAACATCATGAAACGGTGAACAACACAGGTGTTGGGACCTTAGAGCAGAAGGCCCACATGCCCATGGGGATGGGAACCTCGCAGGAGTGTCCTCGCACCACTTAGCACGTATCAGAAAATGTGGGTACCCAGCAGTTAGGGCCTGAGGCAAGAGGGCCCCCATCACCGAGGGGAGGTTCCCAGCAGGCTCCAACTGCCACAAGAGGGCCGATGTTGCCCAGGTGGGGTGTGCCAGCCAGGCAGGAGTGACCTCACAGCAGAGGGCCCCCCTCACAGAAGGGTGAGGAACCCAGCCAGGATCAGACTCTCACCAGAGGGCCCACATCATCAAGGGGATAGGAACCAGGCAGGAGTGTCCTCACACCAGTGGGGCCACATCATCGAAAGGCGAGGGACCCAGCATACATGGCCTCAAACCAGAGGACACACATCACCAAGGGGCTGGGAGTGAGGCAGGCAGGAGGAGTCTCAAAACAGAGGGCCCATAGAAGAAAAAAGGTGAGGAATCCCGCAGTTGTAACCTACCAGCAGGTGGCCAGGAGCAGCGAGGCTATGGGATCCAGGCCGGAGAGAACTCACAGCAGAGGGCCCTCATCATGAAACTGAGCAACCCACGGTTGGGACTTCAGAGCAGAAGGCCCACATTCCCATGGGGTTGGGAACCTGGCAGGAGTGTACTCGAACCACAGGGCGCATATCAGAAAATATTGGGAGCCCAGGAGTTAGGGTCTGACGCCAGAGGGCCCTCATTACCGAGGGGAGGAGACACCCAGCAGGCACCAAATCCCACCAGAGGGCCGACGTCACCAAGGCGGGGTGTGCCAGCCAGGCAGGAGTGACCTCAGAGAAGAGGGCCCACCTCACAGAAGTGTGAGGAACCCAACCAGGATCAGACTCTCACCGGAGGGCCCACATCACCAAGGGGATGGGAACCAGGCAGGAGTGTCCTCACACCAGTGGGGCCACATCAGCCAAAGGTGAGGAACCCAGCACATGTGGCCTCAAACCACAGGACACACATCACCAAGGGGATAGGAGTGAGGCAGGTGTCTGGAGGGGCACATTTAACTCTAATTTCCCACCAGGAAGTGGAATGAACCAAAGTCTCAGAGTGCCGTGCCGGACCCTGATTACGGCCTGAAGCAAACCTGCGGTTCTGTGGCCAGTTTTCAAGGAAACGAGTTAAGAAAGGAAATCACGGGCACTGTAATTCACAAACCTGCAGTGTTATAAATGACAGCTATTGGCAAAATTATATGGAAGTAAGTCTGCAAAGAGGACTTGAAAACGAGGCAGAATTGCAGGAATCATATTTCAGGAGGTAGATTGGAATTGCATTTAAAGCATGTGAAAAGCGGCAGATCTTTGACAGTGATGCAGTTGGACAAAAGTGCGTAAACATTTTTTCCTGAATATATTCAGGAAAAAACACATATGCCCTTTTTGGCCAACCAAGCAAACGAGAAATGGAAATCCGCACTACAATGAAGTCTCATTTCCCATTCGTCAAAAGGGCCATCTGAAAAAAGTGTAAAAACCAGAAACACAGGACAGGCCATGGAGAACAGGGAGCCTTGTTATGCTGATGGGCGGGATGTAAATTGCCAACAGACACTCTGGAGATGTTTATGGTGTATCCTGAAACATCTGAAAAACAAAGCTACAGACCCTAGGGCACTTCCACTTTTGGCACTATAGCTTAGGAAAATTAAAATCAACAAGACACAGTCAACACAAAATTTAGGGCTGCTGTGTTTACAAGAACCTTGAGTCCAGTACAAATTAAATATCCCAGAAAGAAAAAAATGGATAAAGGAATTGTGCTACTTACGTACAACGGAATATCACTCAGCAATGAAATCAATGTCATCAGGCCTGTAGCAGCAAATTGAGTGGATTTAAGTATGATGATTCTAAGAGAAATAGGTCACACAGAGAAAGAGAATTATCATAAGATATCACTAATAGAGAGAATGTAAACTTGGCTACACATAAACTGAATTCCAAAACCGAACAGAGTCTCACATTTAGATAAAAACTTATGCTTGCTTAAGGGGAAAGTTGAGTTGGGGTGCTGTATAAAACCAGAGATTGAAATTAGCACACATACCGTTCCATAAGCCAAATATGTAATAGACAAGACCTACTCTTTGCTCAACGAAATAGACTCATCCATGGTGTATCACCTCACACCTGTTAGAATGGGCATCATCAGAAAATCTACAAACAACAAATGCTGGAGAGGGTGTGGAGATAAGGAACCCTCTTCCACTATTGTTGGGAATGTAAATTGATACAGTCACTGTGGAGAACATTATGGAGTTTCTTATAAAACTAAGAATAGAATTACCATATGATACAGCAATCCCACTACTGGGCATATACCCAGACAAAACCATAAATCAAAAAGAGACATTCACCGCAATGTTCATTGCATCACTATTTACAATATCCAGGTAATGGAAGCAACCTAAATGCCCACAGGCAGACGAATGCATAAAGATGTGGTACATATATAAAATGGAATATTACTAAGCCATAAAAAGGAATGAAATTGGGTCATTTGTAGAGACGTTGATGGATCTAGAGACTGTCATACAGAGTGAAGTAAGTCAGAAAGAGAAAAACAAATCTTGTCTATTAATGCATATATGTGGAACCTAGAAAAATTGTACAGATGAACCGTTTTGCCAGGCAGAAATAGAGCAACAGATGTAGACAACAAACGTATGGACACCAAGGGGGGAAAGCTGTTGGGGGGTGGTGGTGGGAGGAGTTGAGAGATTGGGATTGGCATGTATACATTTATATGTATAAAATAGATAACCAAAAAGAACCTGCTGTATAAAAAAATAAAATAAAATTCAAATTACAAAAAGTAAAACAGAAAAAATATTCTTCCCTTCACATACATGTATTTATATGAATAAATTATTTCCATGCTTATATCTGTAAATACAAAAAAGAGGAATAAAATCTACCTTGAACCAAAAACGAAAAAAAGAAAAAAAAACAGAACCCACCAGTTACACAGAGGAAAACCGTATCAGGGCACTTGCTCCAGTTGTAAACAATTCTGAAGTTGGTCAGTGGTGGGGAATCATCTCCCATTCAGCCAGCAGGCCCCACGCAACAAGCGTCCTCATTGCAAAGCTGGGGGACCGTGCAGAGGCATCTGTGAGTAAACGTGGGCTGAGCCCCAGGCCAGCTGCTGCTGAAATGTTCCCACCCTTCCCAGGTAAAACACCTGAATATGTACAAGGACTTGAAAGCCTAGAGGAAGGGCCATGGAGCCACATGAGTGACAGCATGCCAGCCGACTTGGTGCCTGCAGGCCAGCCAGGATGGTCCTGGCCCTGGGTGCTCTTCTGGAAGCTTTCCATTTCCCTGCCTGAGATACCCCTGTGTCCCGGCCCCCACTGCTTTCTTCCTCACTCACCTCTGCCCAGGGAGAAATTCCAGCGGCAGGTATGGGTGACACATCCTCTTCTTTAGCAGGTGGCATCTTGGCAACTGCTGCAGAAAGTCCAGCAGAGCCCCACTCACACTGGGCCACCCACAAAGCCGTGGCCTCTCACTCCCTCCCACCAGTCCAGCCCCAAGACTGCTGACAGGGCAGAGAAAATGGCGTCAGGCACAGCTGCAGGGGCTCTTGCTGCCTGGAGCGGTGTTTATATTGATCTGAACCCAGGCACACCTGGGGAGGGCTGGCCGGCACGGTCGGGCTTCCCAGGCCAGCCAATAATCACCCCTCAGGGGCTCACAGTTGCAGAAACTGGAACTTGCTGAATCGGCCAGGTCTAAGGAACAGGTGTGGGCTCCTGAGAGTCAGGATAGACAAGGGGCTGCAGCTCTGGCTTGTTTTCTAATTATATTATCTGGCCCATGAGTGGGAGACAACTTCAAGAAAACCCTCTCCTAATGAGAGGAACCCAGGAGTCAGGGAGAGGAGGGGTGGCTGGTGGGTGGAGACAGAGGCCTGGTGCCCCGGGTGCAGTGGAAGTCTCTGGAAGACCAGGTGGAGGGAGGCCACACAGAGTGATGCCCAGGGTCACAGACCTGTCGGAGCTGCTGTTTGTTAGTTCAAGTCCTGCTCTGAGGTGCTCTGTGTCAGATCTGAGTGACAGGTGAGCTGGGAGTGCTCTGCAATGAGGGCGATATGCACGGTTCCTGTGTTCCCAGCCCTGCCATGGTACCTGCAAGGGTAGCTCTGTATCCTGGGAGGGGCCTGACCACGAGAGCCCCATGGGCTGCAGGGGAACCTGCCCAGGGAACCCCATATCCTGGGAGGGGCCTGAACACGAGAGCCCCATGGGCTGGGGTGGGGGTGGGGTACCTGCCCAGGTGAGATCCATATCCTGGGATGGGCCTGAACACGAGAGCCCCATGGGCTGGGGTGGGGGTGGGGTACCTGCCCAGGTGAGCTCCATATCCTGGGATTGGCCTGACCTCGAGAGCCCCATGGGCTGCTGGAGTCCTGGTAAAGGATGTCAGGACAGTCAGTGAAGCCACCGAGGATATACCTCCAGTAGTTCCTAAATCCTACACCCTGCTGGTCATTCTACCAACCACCAGGACATGGTATTCTGTATTAGTCTTCAATGATGCCCCAGAGTCACAAGAAATTTTGGCTTGTGAGTGGCAGGACTCAACATACAACTAAAACAATACTTCCGGGCCGTGTTGCCCCAAGGGTTCAAAAATTCCCACACCATCTTTGGAGAAAGCTCAGCTAAAGAACTAAAAGATCTACCTCTGGAAAAGGAAACACTCCTTCAATATGCAGACGACATTCTGATCGCCAGCCCTACTAAGGAGACCTCTGAACTACCAAGCCAATAAAGGATACAAGTTGTCCAAGAAAAAGCTCAAATATCACAGACTACGGTGACCTGCCTGGGCTTCATTCTCACAGAAGGTCGGAGAAGCCCATCCCAGGAAAGGGAAGAAACAATTTACAGCCTTACCCATTTCTGAACCTAGAAGACAGCTTAGGGGTTCCTGGGGAGGCCAGGGTTTGCTGCTTCTGGATCCCTAACTACAGTCTACTAGCTGGGCCTCTATATGAAACACTGAAAGGAAAAGATGATGATCCTTTTGAATAGAATGCAGAAGTGGCCTTTCAAGAATGGAAAGAGCAGTCAATTCAGACCCTTGCCCTGGAACTCCCTAATTTAGCTAAACCCTTTGACCTTTACATTCCTGGTGAACGGTGAATCGCCATTGGAGTATTAGTGCAAAACCTGGGACCACTTGAAATGGAACAATGCAAGAATGCGCTCCAGGTAGGATAAACTACGGTCACCAAGGGGCTTGGCCCACCGCCACATCTGGCCAAGATACTGGCAGTATCTGAAAACCTGGAAATCAGCAGCCCAAAAGGCCACCTCCCTCCGAAGGGAAAAGGACCCCACGTGGTGATCCTAACACCCAACCATGCCCTGAAGTTGCAGGGTTGGCTCCATGGGCACACTGACATTGAGCGAGGAGGCCCTCCAACTCCAACCTCCATAGAGATACCCGGGGCAAAGTGGCACCATGAAGACTCGTGTGAAGGTGTCTGCACGGGCAAATTTAACGCTCATTTCCCACCAGGAAGAGGAATTAACCAAAGGCTCAGCATGCCGTGCCGGAACCAGATTAGGGCCTGAAGCAATCCTGCGGGTTTGCGGCCAGCTCACAAGAAAGCGAGTTGAAGAAAGGAGCTCAGGGACACTGTAATTCACAAACCTGCAGAGTTATAAATGACAGCTATCACCCAAAAATATATTGAAGGAAGGCTGCGAAGAGGACTTGAAAGCGGGGCAGAATTGCAAGAAAACGATTTCAGGGGGTAGACTGGAATTGCATTTAAAGCATAGGAAAAGAGGCAGAACGTCGACAATGATGCACTTGGCCAAAAAGGGCGTATGCGTTTTTTCCTGAATATATTCAGGAAAAAACGCATACGCCCTTTTTGGCCAACCAAGCAAGCATGTTAAAGAAATCTGCACTACAATGAAGTCTCACTGCTCCCCGTTCAAAAGGGCCATCTGAAAAAAGTGTAAAATCCAGAAAGGCAGCACAGGCCATGGAGAACAGGGAGCCTTGTTATGCTGATGGGCGGGATGTAAATTGCCAACAGCCACTCTGGAGATGTGTATGGTGTTTCCTCAAAAACCTAAAAAACAAAGCAACGGAGTCTATGGCATTACCACTTATTTTCCTATAGCTTAGGGAAATTAAAATCAAAAACACACAGCCACCGCAAAGTTTCTGTTTACGGCTCTGTTTACAAGAACCTCGTCTACGGTACAAGTTAAATATCCCAGAAAGCGAAAAATGGATAAAGAAGTGTGGTACGTACGTACAAAGGAATATCACTCACCAATGAAATCTATGCCATCAGGCCCGTCGCGGCATAATGAGTGGATTCACGTACGATGATTCTAAGTGAAATAAGTCACACAGAAAATGAAACATCATAAGATATCACTAATACACCGAATGTAAACTTGGCTACACATGAACTGAATTACAAAACAGAACAGGGTCTCAAATTTAGAAAACCTACTTATGCTTGCTTAAGGGGAAAGGTGAGTTGTGGTGCTGCATAAAACCAGAGATAGAAATTAGCACAGATACCTTTCCATAAGCCAAATATGTAATAGTCAAGACCTAACCCTTGCTCAATGAAATGGACTAAACACCCCATATTCAACGCCTAGGATTACACATGAGTAGTAAGAACCTTCAAACCCATGGATTTATATGTCTCCGTAAGAGACTCAAGTGTGTGTACAGCGGCATGAATGCAGCAGAGAAAATCCGATAAAACCCATTATCAAAATGAATTACAAAAACAAACACAATGACAGTGAAATAGAGAGCAATTCTTAAATAATTCATTCAGGGCTTGTGATGCGACCTGGATTTACCACATCTACACCCAGAGCTGAGTGAGACATAAGGCTGGACACTTCGGGCTGATAGCATTGGTGAGGTTCGATGAGCAAATGCAGACCCTTTGAAGTCATACTGCATGGTACCCATTCCATGGGTCCCAACTCTCCAGGTTTAAGGGATTCTTCCTTCAGCTAAAACATGCATGGGAAACCCACAGTACAGTGCACTGTGTGACCGGGAAACGTTTTCAAATGCATCTCAGTTTTCGTCCCCTTTTACTCGGGTTCACCATTCCAGACCGTTTACTAACACTCTCCCCACTTGGAGAGTCAGTGCCTTTAACCTCCTGTTTGGCACAGTTTGCAATTTCTGCGCAAGATGAACAGGAATAGGGAGAACCAATGAGAGACTAGCTGTAGGTGTCTGGACGGGCAAATGGAACGCTCATTTCCCACCAGGAAGAGGAATTAACCAAAGGCTCAGCATGCCGTGCCGGAACCAGATTAGGGCCTGAAGCATTCCTGCGGGTTTGCGGCCAGCTCACAAGAAAGCGAGTTGAAGAAAGGAGCTCAGGGGCACTGTAATTCACAAACCTGCAGAGTTATAAATGACAGCTATCGTCCAAAAATATATTGAAGGATGGCTGCGAAGAGGACTGGAAAGCGGGGCAGAATTGCAGGAAAACGATTTCAGGGGGTAGACTGGAATTGCATTTAAAGCATAGGAAAAGAGGCAGAACGTCGACAATGATGCACTTGGCCAAAAAGGGCGTATGCGTTTTTTCCTGAATATATTCAGGAAAAAACGCATACGCCCTTTTTGGCCAACCAAGCCAGCATGTTAAAGAAATCTGCACTACAAAGAAGTCTCACTGCCCCCAGGTCAAAAGGGCCATCTGAAAAAAGTGTAAAATCCAGAAAGACAGCACAGGCCATGGAGAACAGGGAGCCTTGTTATGCTGATGGGCGGGATGTAAATTGCCAACAGCCACTCTGGAGAAGTGTATGGTGTTTCCTGAAACACCTAAGAAACAAAGCAACGGAGACTACGGCACTTCCACTTATGGTCTTATAGATCACGGAAATTAAAATCAAAAACAGACAGCCACCCCAAAGTTTCAGACGGCTCTGTTTACAGGAATCTCGTCTACGGTACAAGTTAAATATCCCAGAATGTGAAAAATGGATAAAGAAGTTGTGGTACACACATTCAATGGAATATCACTCAGCAATGAAATCTATGTCATCAGGCCCATCGTGGCATAATGAGTGGATTCAGGTACGATGATTCTAAGTGAAATAAGTCACACAGAAAATGAAACATCATAAGATATCACTAATACACGGAATGTAAACTTGGCTACACATGAACTGAATTACAAAACAGAACAGGGTCTCAAATTTAGAAAACCACCTTATGCTTGCTTAAGGGGAAAAGTGAGTTGGGGTGCTGCATAAAACCAGAGATAGAAATTAGCACAGATACCTTTCCATAAGCCAAATATGTAATAGTCAAGACCTAGCCCTTGCTCAACGAAATGGACTAAACACCCCATATTCAACGCCTAGGAATACACCTGACTAGTAAGTATCTTCAAACCCATGGATTTATATGTCTCCATAAGAGACTCAAGTGTGTGTACAGCGGCATGAATGCAGCAGAGAAAATCCGATAAATCCCATTATCAAAATGAATTACAAAAACAAACACAATGACAGTGAAATAGAGAGCAATTCTTAAATAATTCATTCAGGGCTTGTGATGCAACCTGGATTTACCACATCTACAACCAGAGCTGAGTGAGACATAAGGCTGTACACTTCGGCCTGATAGCATTGGTGAGGTTCGTTGCGAAAATGCAGGCCCTTTGGAGTCATACTGCATGGTACCCATTCCATGGGTCCCAACTCTCCAGGTTTAAGGGATTCTTCCTTCAGCTAAAACATGCATGGGAAACCCACAGTATGGTGCACCGTGTGACCGGGAAACCTTTTCAAATGCATCTCAGTTTTCGTCCCCTTTTACTCGGGTTCACGATTCAAGACCCTTTATTAATACTCTCCCCACTTAGAGAGTCAGTGCCTTTAACCTCCTGTTTGGCACAGTTTGCAATTTCTGCGCAAGATGAACAAGAATAGGGAGAACCAATGAGAGACTAGCTCTAGGTGTCTGCACGTTCAAATATAACACTCATTTCCCACCAGGAAGAGGAATTTACCAAAGGATCAGCATGCTGTGCCGGAACCAGATTAGGGCATGAAGACATGCTGCGGGTTTGCGGCCAGCTCACAAGAAAGCGAGTAGAAGAAAGGAGCTCAGGCGCACTGTCATTCACAAACCTGCAGAGTTATAAATGTCAGCTATTGTCCAAAAATGTATTGAAGTAAGGCTGCGTAGAGGACTTGAAAGCGGGGCAGAATTGCAGGAAAACGAGTTCAGGGGCAGACTGGAATTGCATTTAAAGCATAAGGAAAGAGACAGAAAGTCGACAATGATGCACTTGGTCAAAAAGGGCGTATGCGTTTTTTCCTGAATATATTCAAGAAAAAACACATACGCCCTTTTTGGCCAAACAAGCAAGCCTGTAAAGAAATCTGCATTACAATGAAGTCTCACTGCCCCCCTGTCTAAAGGGACATCTGAAAAAAGTGAAAAATCCAGAAAGGCAGGACAGGCCATGGAGAACAGGGAGCCTTGTTATGCTGATGGGCGGGATGTAACTTGCCAACAGCCACTCTGGAGAAGTGTATGGTGTTTCCTCAAACACCTAAAAAACTAAGCAACGGAGCCTACGGCACTTCAACTTATGGTTCTATAGCTTAGGGAAATTAAAATCAAAAAGACACAGCCACCCATAAATTTTGGACGGCTCTGCTTACAAGAACCTCATTTACGGTACAAGTGAAATATCCCAGAAAGCAAAAAATGGATAAAGAAGTTGTTGTACGTACGTACAATGGAATATCACTCAGCAATGAAATCTATGTCATGAGGCCCGTCGCGGCATAATGAGTGGATTCAGGTACGATCATTCTAAGTTAACTAAGTCACACAGAAAAAGAAACACCATAAGATATCTCAAATACACGGAATGCAAACATGGCTGCACATGAACTCAATTACAAAACAGAAAAGGGTCTCAAATTTAGAAAACCAACTTATGCTTGCTTAAGGGGAAAGGTGAGTTGTGGTGCTGCATAAAACCAGAGATTGAAATTAGCACAGATACCTTTCCATAAGCAAATATGTAATAGTCAGGACCTACTCCTTGCTCCACGAAATGGACTCAACACCCCATATTCAATGCCTAGGAATATACCTGACTAGTAAGAATCTGAAAACCCATGGATTTATATGTCTCCATAAGAGAATCAAGCATGTGTACAGCGGCATAAACGCAGCAGTGAAAATCCGATAAATCCCATTATCAAAATAAATTACAAAAACAAAACACAATGACAGTGAAATAGAGAGCAATTCTTAAATAATTCATTCAGGGCTTGTGATGCAACGTGGATTTACCACATCTACACCCCGAGCTGAGTGAGACATAAGGCTGGACACTTCGGGCTGATAGCATTGGTGACGTTTGGTGAGCAAAGGCAACCCTTTGAAGTCATACTGCGTGGTACCCATTCCATGGGTCCCAACTCTCCAGGTTGAAGGGATTCTTCCTTCAGGTAAAACATGCATGGGCAACCCAGAATATGGTCCACCGTGTGACCGGGAAAACTTTTTAAATGCGTCTCAGTTTTCGTCCCCTCGTACTCGGTTTTACCATTCCAGACGCTTTACTAACACTCTCCCCACTTGGAGAGTCAGTGCCTTTAACCTCCTGTTTGGCACAGTTTGGAATTTCTGCGCAAGATGAACAGGAATAGGGAGAACCAATGAGAGATTAGCTGTAGGTGTCTGCACGAACAAATTTAACGCTCATTTCCCACCAGGAAGAGGAATTAGCCAAAGGCTCAGCATGCCGTGTCGGAACCAGATTAGGGCCTGAAGCAATCCTGCGGTTTTGCGGCCAGCTCACAAGAAAGCGAGTTGAAGAAAGGAGCTCAGGGGCACTGTAATTCACAAACCTGCAGAGTTATAAATGACAGCTATCGTCCAAAAATATATTGAAGTAAGGCTGCAAAGAGGACTTGAACGCGGGGCAGAATTCCAGGAATACGATTTCAGGAGGTAGACGGGAAGTCCTCTGAAAGTATAGGAGAAGAGGCAGAACCTCGACAATGATGCACTTGGTCAAAAAGGGCATATGCGTTTCTTCCAGGGCCCTTATTAAAGAGGGTAGGAGGCTCCCAGCATGCTTCAGTGGCCAACAGAGGGCCTACGTCGCCAAGGCGACATGAGCCATCCAGGCAGGAGTGACCTCACATCAGAGGGCCCACCTCACAGAAGGGTAAGGAACCCAGTCAAGATCAGACTCTCACCAGAGTGCCCACATAAGCAAGGGGCTGGGAACCAGGCAGGAGTGTCCTCACACCCGTGGGGCCACATCATCGAAAGTTGAGGTACCCAGCACATGTGGCCTCAAACCAGAGGACCCACATCACCATGGGTCTCGGAGCGAGGCAGGCAGGATTAACCTCAAAACCCATGGCCCATTGTATAAAAAAGGTGAGGAATCCAGCAGTTGGAACATCCCAGCAGGCGGCCCAGAGCACCGAGGCTATGGGATCCAGGCAGTGATGAACTCACAACAGAGGGCCCTCATCGTGATGCTGTAAGCAACCCAGCCGTTGTAACCTCAGAGCACAAGGCCCACATCCCCATGGGGAAGGGAACCAAGCAGGAGTGTCATCGCACCAGTGGGCACACATCAGAAAAGGTGGGGAGCCCAGCAGTTAGGGCCGGACGCCAAAGGGCCCTCATCACTGAGGAGAGGAGGCTCCCAGCAAGCTCCAACTGCTACCAGAAGGCCGACGTCGCCAATGCAGGGTGTGCCAGCCAGGCAGGAGTGACCTCAGAGCAGAGGGCCAACCACAAAAAAGTGTGAGGAACCCAAAGAGGATCAGACTCTCACCAGAGGGCCCACATCACCAAGGGAATGGAAACCAGGCAGGAGTGTTCTCACACCAGTGTGGTCACATCACCGAAATGTGACGGACCCAGCACACGTGGCCTCAAACTACAGGACACACATCACCAAGGGGCTGGGAGTGAGGCAGGCAGGAGGAGTCTCCAAACAGAGGGCCCATAGCGTAAAAAAGGTGAGGAATCCTGCAGTTGGAACCTCCCAGCAGGTGGCCAGGAGCAGCGAGGCTATGGGATCCAGGCCTGACTGAACTCAAAACAGAGGGCCCTCATTATGAAACTGTGAGCAACCCAGCCGGTGGGACCTTAGAGCAGAAGGCCCACATTCCCATGGGGTTGGGATCCTGGCAGGAGTGTACTCGCACCACAGGGCGCACATCAGAAAATTTTTGGAGCCCAGGAGTTAGGGTCTGACGCCAGAGGGCCCTCATTACCGAGGGGAGGAGACTCCCAGCAGGCACCAACTCCCAACTGAGGGCCCACATCGCCAAGTTGACGTGTGCCAGCCAGGCAGGAGTGGCCTCACAGCAGAGGGCCTACCGCACAGAAGGGTGAGGAACCCAGCCAGGATAAGACTCTCACCAGAGGGCCCACATCACCAAGGGGATCGGAACAAGGCAGGAGTGTCCTCACACCAGTGTGGCCACATTATAGAAAGGTGAGGAACCCAGCACATGTGGCCTAAACCAGAGGACCCACATTTCCAAGGTGCTCCGAGTGAGGCAGGCAGGAGTAGCCTAACAACACAGGGCCCACAGAATAAAAAATGTGAGGAATCCAGCAGTTTGAACCTCCCAGCAGGTGGCCCAGAGCATGGAGTCTATGGGATCCAGGCCACAGTGAACTCACAGCAGAGGGCCCACATCATGAAACTGTGAGCAACCCAGCCAGTGGGACCTCAGAGCAGAAGGCCCACATCCCCATGGGGATGGGAACCTCGCAGGAGTGTCCTCGCACAACTTAGCACGTATCAGAAAATGTGGGAACCCAGCAGTTATGGCCTGGCGCCAGAGGGCCCTCATCACGGAGGAGAGGAGGCTACCAGCAGGCTCCAAATGCCACCAGAGGGCCGACGTCACCAAGGCAATGGGAGCAAGCCAGGCAGGAGTTACCTCACAGCAGAGGGCCCACCTCACAGAAGTGTGAGGAGCCCAAACAGGATCAGACTCTAACCAGAGCGCCCACATCACCAAGGGGATGGAAACCAGGCAGGAGTGTCCTCACACCAGTGGGGCCACATCAGCGAAAGGTGAGGAGCACAGCACATGTGGCCTCAAACAAGGGGACACACATCACGAAAGGGCTGGGAGTGAGGCATGCAGGAGGAGACTCACAACAGAGCGCCCATAGAATAAAAAAGGTGAGGAACCCCGCAGTTGGAAGCTCCAAGCAGGTGGCCCAGAGCACCGAGGCTATGGGATCCATGCCGGAGTGAACTCACAGCAGAGGGCCCACATTCTGACACTGTGAGCAACCCAGCCGTTGGGACCTCAGGGCAGAAAGCCCACATCCCCATGGGGATGGGACCCTGGCTGGAGTGTACTCGCACGACAGGGCGCACATCAGAAAATTTTGGGAGCCCATGAGTTAGGGCCTGACGCCAGAGGGCCCTCATTACCGAGGGGAGGAGACTCCCAGCAGGCACCAACTCCCAACTGAGGGCCCACATCGCCAAGGTGACGTGTGCCAGCCAGGCAGGAGTGACCTCACAGCAGAGGGCCCACCTCCCAGAAGTGTGAGGAATCCAGACAGGATCAGACTCTCACCAGAGGGCCCACATCACCAAGGGGATGGGAACCAGGCAGGAGTGTCCTCACACCAGTGGGGCCACATCAATAAAGGTGAGGAAACCGGTACATGTGGCCTTAAACCAGAGGACCTACATCACAAATGGGCTGGGAGTGAGTCAGGAAGTAGGAGCATGAAAACACAGGACACAAAGAATAAAAAAGGTAAGGAATCCAGCAGTAGGAACCTCCCAGCAGGCCGCTCAGAGCACAGAGGCTATGGGATCTAGGCCTGGGTGAACTAACACCAGAGAGCCAACATCATGAAACGGTGAACAACACAGGTGTTGGGACCTTAGAGCAGAAGGCCCACATGCCCATGGGGATGGGAACCTCGCAGGAGTGTCCTCGCACCACTTAGCACGTATCAGAAAATGTGGGTACCCAGCAGTTAGGGGCTGAGGCAAGAGGGCCCCCATCACCGAGGGGAGGTTCCCAGCAGGCTCCAACTGCCACAAGAGGGCCGATGTTGCCCAGGTGGGGTGTGCCAGCCAGGCAGGAGTGACCTCACAGCAGAGGGCCCCCCTCACAGAAGGGTGAGGAACCCAGCCAGGATCAGTCTCTCACCAGAGGGCCCACATCATCAAGGGGATAGGAACCAGGCAGGAGTGTCCTCACACCAGTGGGGCCACATCATCGAAAGGCGAGGGACCCAGCATACATGGCCTCAAACCAGAGGACACACATCACCAAGGGGCTGGGAGTGAGGCAGGCAGGAGGAGTCTCAAAACAGAGGGCCCATAGAAGAAAAAAGGTGAGGAATCCCGCAGTTGTAACCTCCCAGCAGGTGGCCAGGAGCAGCGAGGCTATGGGATCCAGGCCGGAGAGAACTCACAGCAGAGGGCCCTCATCATGAAACTGAGCAACACACGGTTGGGACCTCAGAGCAGAAGGCCCACATTCCCATGGGGTTGGGAACCTTGCAGGAGTGTACTCGAACCACAGGGCGCATATCAGAAAATATTGGGAGCCCAGGAGTTAGGGCCTGACGCCAGAGGGCCCTCATTACCGAGGGGAGGAGACACCCAGCAGGCACCAAATCCCACCAGAGAGCCGACGTCGCCAAGGCGGGGTGTGCCAGCCAGGCAGGATTGACCTCAGAGAAGAGGGCCCACCTCACAGAAGTGTGAGGAACCCAACCAGGATCAGACTCTCACCGGAGGGCCCACATCACCAAGGGGATTGGAACCAGGCAGGGGTGTCCTCACACCAGTGGGGCCACATCAGCCAAAGGTGAGGAACCCAGCACATGTGGCCTCAAACCACAGGACACACATCACCAAGGGGATAGGAGTGAGGCAGGTGTCTGGAGGGGCACATTTAACTCTAATTTCCCACCAGGAATTGGAATGAACCAAAGTCTCAGAGTGCCGTGCCGGACCCTGATTACGGCCTGAAGCAAACCTGCGGTTCTGTGGCCAGTTTTCAAGGAAACGAGTTAAGAAAGGAAATCACGGGCACTGTAATTCACAAACCTGCAGTGTTATAAATGACAGCTATTGGCAAAATTATATGGAAGTAAGTCTGCAAAGAGGCCTTGAAAACGAGGCAGAATTGCAGGAATCATATTTCAGTAGGTAGATTGGAATTGCATTTAAAGCATGTGAAAAGCGGCAGATCTTTGACAGTGATGCACTTGGACAAAAGTGCGTAAACATTTTTTCCTGAATATATTCAGGAAAAAACACATATGCCCTTTTTGGCCAACCAAGCACTCGAGAAATGGAAATCCGCACTACAATGAAGTCTCATTTCCCATTCGTCAAAAGGGCCATCTGAAAAAAGTGTAAAAACCAGAAACACAGGACAGGCCATGGAGAACAGGGAGCCTTGTTATGCTGATGGGCGGGATGTAAATTGCCAACAGACACTCTGGAGATGTTTATGGTGTATCCTGAAACATCTGAAAAACAAAGCTACAGACCCTAGGGCACTTCCACTTTTGGCCCTATAGCTTAGGAAAATTAAAATCAACAAGACACAGCCAACACAAAATTTAGGGCTGCTGTGTTTACAAGAACCTTGAGTCCAGTACAAATTAAATATCCCAGAAAGAAAAAAATGGATAAAGGAGTTGTGCTACTTACGTACAACGGAATATCACTCAGCAATGAAATCAATGTCATCAAGCCTGTAGCAGCAAATTGAGTGGATTTAAGTATGATGATTCTAAGAGAAATAGGTCACACAGAGAAAGATAATTATCATAAGATATCACTAATAGAGAGAGTGTAAACTTGGCTACACATAAACTGAATTCCAAAACCGAACAGAGTCTCACATTTAGATAAAAACTTATGCTTGCTTAAGGGGAAAGTTGAGTTGGGGTGCTGTATAAAACCAGAGATTGAAATTAGCACACATACCGTTCCATAAGCCAAATATGTAATAGACAAGACCTACTCTTTGCTCAACGAAATAGACTCATCCATGGTGTATCACCTCACACCTGTTAGAATGGGCATCATCAGAAAATCTACAAACAACAAATGCTGGAAAGGGTGTGGAGATAAGGAACCCTCTTCCACTATTGTTGGGAATGTAAATTGATACAGTCACTGTGGAGAACATTATGGAGTTTCTTATAAAACTAAGAATAGAATTACCATATGATACAGCAATCCCACTACTGGGCATATACCCAGACAAAACCATAATTCAAAAAGAGATATTCACCGCAATGTTCATTGCATCACTATTTACAATATCCAGGTAATGGAAGCAACCTAAATGCCCACAGACAGACGAATGCATAAAGATGTGGTACATATATAAAATGGAATATTACTAAGCCATAAAAAGGAATGAAATTGGGTCATTTGTAGAGACGTTGATGGATCTAGAGACTGTCATACAGAGTGAAGTAAGTCAGAAAGAGAAAAACAAATCTTGTCTATTAATGCATATATGTGGAACCTAGAAAAATTGTACAGATGAACCGTTTTGCCAGGCAGAAATAGAGCAACAGATGTAGACAACAAACGTATGGACACCAAGGGGGGAAAGCTGTTGGGGGGTGGTGGTGGGAGGAGTTGAGAGATTGGGATTGGCATATATACATTTATATGTATAAAATAGATAACCAAAAAGAACCTGCTGTATAAAAAAATAAAATAAAATTCAAATTACAAAAAGTAAAACAGAAAAAATATTCTTCCTTCACATACATGTATTTATATGAATAAATTATTTCCATGCTTATATCTGTAAATACAAAAAAGAGGAATAAAATCTACCTTGAACCAAAAACGAAAAAAAGAAAAAAAAACAGAACCCACCAGTTACACAGAGGAAAACCGTATCAGGGCACTTGCTCCAGTTGTAAACAATTCTGAAGTTGGTCAGTGGTGGGGAATCATCTCCCATTCAGCCAGCAGGCCCCACGCAACAAGCATCCTCATTGCAAAGCTGGGAGACCGTGCTGAGGAATCTGTGAGTAAACGTGGGCTGAGCCCCAGGCCAGCTGCTGCTGAAATGTTCCCACCCTTCCCAGGTAAAACACCTGAATATGTACAAGGACTTGAAAGCCTAGAGGAAGGGCCATGGAGCCACATGAGTGACAGCATGCCAGCCGACTTGGGGCCTGCAGGCCAGCCAGGATGGTCCTGGCCCTGGGTGCTCTTCTGGAAGCTTTCCATTTCCCTGCCTGAGATACCCCTTCTGTCCCGGCCCCCACTGCTTTCTTCCTCACTCACCTCTGCCCAGGGAGAAATTCCAGCGGCAGGTATGGGTGACACATCCTCTTCTTTAGCAGGTGGCATCTTGGCAACTGCTGCAGAAAGTCCAGCAGAGCCCCACTCACACTGGGCCACCCACAAAGCCGTGGCCTCTCACTCCCTCCCACCAGTCCAGCCCCAAGACTGCTGACAGGGCAGAGAAAATGGCGTCAGGCACAGCTGCAGGGGCTCTTGCTGCCTGGAGCGGTGTTTATATTGATCTGAACCCAGGCACACCTGGGGAGGGCTGGCCGGCACGGTCGGGCTTCCCAGGCCAGCCAATAATCACCCCTCAGGGGCTCACAGTTGCCGAAACTGGAACTTGCTGAATCGGCCAGGTCCAAGGAACAGGTGTGGGCTCCTGAGAGTCAGGATAGACAAGGGGCTGCAGCTCTGGCTTGTTTTCTAATTATATTATCTGGCCCATGAGTGGGAGACAACTTCAAGAAAACCCTCTCCTAATGAGAGGAACCCAGGAGTCAGGGAGAGGAGGGGTGGCTGGTGGGTGGAGACAGAGGCCTGGTGCCCCGGGTGCAGTGGAAGTCTCTGGAAGACCAGGTGGAGGGAGGCCACACAGAGTGATGCCCAGGGTCACAGACCTGTCGGAGCTGCTGTTTGTTAGTTCAAGTCCTGCTCTGAGGTGCTCTGTGTCAGATCTGAGTGACAGGTGAGCTGGGAGTGCTCTGCAATGAGGGCGATATGCACGGTTCCTGTGTTCCCAGCCCTGCCATGGTACCTGCAAGGGTAGCTCTGTATCCTGGGAGGGGCCTGACCACGAGAGCCCCATGGGCTGCAGGGGAACCTGCCCAGGGAACCCCATATCCTGGGAGGGGCCTGAACACGAGAGCCCCATGGGCTGGGGTGGGGGTGGGGTACCTGCCCAGGTGAGCTCCATATCCTGGGATTGGCCTGACCTCGAGAGCCCCATGGGCTGCTGGAGTCCTGGTAAAGGATGTCAGGACAGTCAGTGAAGCCACCGAGGATATACCTCCAGTAGTTCCTAAACCCTACACCCTGCTGGTCATTCTACCAACCACCAGGACATGGTATTCTGTATTAGTCTTCAATGATGCCTTCTTTTGTATTCTATTAGTCCCAGAGTCACAAGAAATTTTGGCTTGTGAGTGGCAGGACTCAACATACAACTAAAACAATACTTCCGGGTCATGTTGCCCCAAGGGTTCAAAAATTCCCACACCATCTTTGGGGAAAGCTCAGCTAAAGAACTAAAAGTTCTACCTCTGGAAAAGGAAACACTCCTTCAATATGCAGACGACATTCTGATCGCCAGCCCTACTAAGGAGACCTCTGAACTACCAAGCCAATAAAGGATACAAGTTGTCCAAGACAAAGCTCAAATATCACAGACTACGGTGACCTGCCTGGGCTTCATTCTCACAGAAGGTCGGAGAAGCCCATCCCAGGAAAGGGAAGAAACAATTTACAGCCTTACCCATTTCTGAAACTAGAAGACAGCTTAGGGGCTCCTGGGGAGGCCAGGGTTTGCTGCTTCTGGATCCCTAACTACAGTCTACTAGCTGGGCCTCTATATGAAACACTGAAAGGAAAAGATGATGATCCTTTTGAATAGAATGCAGAAGTGGCCTTTCAAGAATGGAAAGAGCAGTCAATTCAGACCCTTGCCCTGGAACTCCCTAATTTAGCTAAACCCTTTGACCTTTACATTCCTGGTGAACGGTGAATCGCCATTGGAGTATTAGTGCAAAACCTGGGACCACTTGAAATGGAACAATGCAAGAACGCGATCCAGGTAGGATAAACTACGGTCACCAAGGGGCTTGGCCCACCGCCACATCTGGCCAAGATACTGGCAGTATCTGAAAACCTGGAAATCAGCAGCCCAAAAGGCCACCTCCCTCCGAAGGGAAAAGGACCCCACGTGGTGATCCTAACCCCCAACCATGCCCTGAAGTTGCAGGGTTGGCTCCATGGGCACACTGACCTTGAGTGAGGAGGCCCTCCAACTCCAACCTCCATAGAGATACCCGGGGCAAAGTGGCACCATGAAGACTCGTGTGAAGGTGTCTGCACGGGCAAATTTAACGCTCATTTCCCACCAGGAAGAGGAATTAACCAAAGGCTCAGCATGCCGTGCCGGAACCAGATTAGGGCCTGAAGCAATCCTGCGGGTTTGCGGCCAGCTCACAAGAAAGCGAGTTGAAGAAAGGAGCTCAGGGACACTGTAATTCACAAACCTGCAGAGTTATAAATGACAGCTATCACCCAAAAATATATTGAAGGAAGGCTGCGAAGAGGACTTGAAAGCGGGGCAGAATTGCAAGAAAACGATTTCAGGGGGTAGACTGGAATTGCATTTAAAGCATAGGAAAAGAGGCAGAACGTCGACAATGATGCACTTGGCCAAAAAGGGCGTATGCGTTTTTTCCTGAATATATTCAGGAAAAAACGCATACGCCCTTTTTGGCCAACCAAGCAAGCATGTTAAAGAAATCTGCACTACAATGAAGTCTCACTGCCCCCCGTTCAAAAGGGCCATCTGAAAAAAGTGTAAAATCCAGAAAGGCAGCACAGGCCATGGAGAACAGGGAGCCTTGTTATGCTGATGGGCGAGATGTAAATTGCCAACAGCCACTCTGGAGATGTGTATGGTGTTTCCTCAAAAACCTAAAAAACAAAGCAACGGAGCCTACGGCATTACCACTTTTTTTCCTATAGCTTAGGGAAATTAAAATCAAAAACACACAGCCACCGCAAAGTTTCTGTTTACGGCTCTGTTTACAAGAACCTCGTCTACGGTACAAGTTAAATATCCCAGAAAGCGAAAAATGGATAAAGAAGTGTGGTACGTACGTACAAAGGAATATCACTCACCAATGAAATCTATGTCATCAGGCCCGTCGCGGCATAATGAGTGGATTCAGGTACGATGATTCTAAGTGAAATAAGTCACACAGAAAATGAAACATCATAAGATATCACTAATACACGGAATGTAAACTTGGCTACACATGAACTGAATTACAAAACAGAACAGGGTCTCAAATTTAGAAAACCAACTTATGCTTGCTTATGGGGAAAGGTGAGTTGTGGTGCTGCATAAAACCAGAGATAGAAATTAGCACAGATACCTTTCCATAAGCCAAATATGTAATAGTCAAGACCTAGCCCTTGCTCAACGAAATGGACTAAACACCCCATATTCAACGCCTAGGATTACACATGAGTAGTAAGAACCTTCAAACCCATGGATTTATATGTCTCCGTAAGAGACTCAAGTGTGTGTACAGCGGCATGAATGCAGCAGAGAAAATCCGATAAAACCCATTATCAAAATGAATTACAAAAACAAACACAATGACAGTGAAATAGAGAGCAATTCTTAAATAATTCATTCAGGGCTTGTGATGCGACCTGGATTTACCACATCTACACCCAGAGCTGAGTGAGACATAAGGCTGGACACTTCGGGCTGATAGCATTGGTGAGGTTCGATGAGAAAATGCAGACCCTTTGAAGTCATACTGCATGGTACCCATTCCATGGGTCCCAACTCTCCAGGTTTAAGGGATTCTTCCTTCAGCTAAAACATGCATGGGAAACCCACAGTACAGTGCACTGTGTGACCGGGAAACGTTTTCAAATGCATCTCAGTTTTCGTCCCCTTTTACTCGGGTTCACCATTCCAGACCGTTTACTAACACTCTCCCCACTTGGAGAGTCAGTGCCTTTAACCTCCTGTTTGGCACAGTTTGCAATTTCTGCGCAAGATGAACAGGAATAGGGAGAACCAATGAGAGACTAGCTGTAGGTGTCTGGACGGGCAAATGGAACGCTCATTTCCCACCAGGAAGAGGAATTAACCAAAGGCTCAGCATGCCGTGCCGGAACCAGATTAGGGCCTGAAGCATTCCTGCGGGTTTGCGGCCAGCTCACAAGAAAGCGAGTTGAAGAAAGGAGCTCAGGGGCACTGTAATTCACAAACCTGCAGAGTTATAAATGACAGCTATCGTCCAAAAATATATTGAAGGATGGCTGCGAAGAGGACTGGAAAGCGGGGCAGAATTGCAGGAAAACGATTTCAGGGGGTAGACTGGAATTGCATTTAAAGCATAGGAAAAGAGGCAGAACGTCGACAATGATGCACTTGGCCAAAAAGGGCGTATGCGTTTTTTCCTGAATATATTCAGGAAAAAACGCATACGCCCTTTTTGGCCAACCAAGCCAGCATGTTAAAGAAATCTGCACTACAAAGAAGTCTCACTGCCCCCAGGTCAAAAGGGCCATCTGAAAAAAGTGTAAAATCCAGAAAGACAGCACAGGCCATGGAGAACAGGGAGCCTTGTTATGCTGATGGGCGGGATGTAAATTGCCAACAGCCACTCTGGAGAAGTGTATGGTGTTTCCTGAAACACCTAAGAAACAAAGCAACGGAGACTACGGCACTTCCACTTATGGTCTTATAGATCACGGAAATTAAAATCAAAAACAGACAGCCACCCCAAAGTTTCAGACGGCTCTGTTTACAGGAATCTCGTCTACGGTACAAGTTAAATATCCCAGAATGTGAAAAATGGATAAAGAAGTTGTGGTACACACATTCAATGGAATATCACTCAGCAATGAAATCTATGTCATCAGGCCCATCGTGGCATAATGAGTGGATTCAGGTACGATGATTCTAAGTGAAATAAGTCACACAGAAAATGAAACATCATAAGATATCACTAATACACGGAATGTAAACTTGGCTACACATGAACTGAATTACAAAACAGAACAGGGTCTCAAATTTAGAAAACCACCTTATGCTTGCTTAAGGGGAAAAGTGAGTTGGGGTGCTGCATAAAACCAGAGATAGAAATTAGCACAGATACCTTTCCATAAGCCAAATATGTAATAGTCAAGACCTAGCCCTTGCTCAACGAAATGGACTAAACACCCCATATTCAACGCCTAGGAATACACCTGACTAGTAAGTATCTTCAAACCCATGGATTTATATGTCTCCATAAGAGACTCAAGTGTGTGTACAGCGGCATGAATGCAGCAGAGAAAATCCGATAAATCCCATTATCAAAATGAATTACAAAAACAAACACAATGACAGTGAAATAGAGAGCAATTCTTAAATAATTCATTCAGGGCTTGTGATGCAACCTGGATTTACCACATCTACAACCAGAGCTGAGTGAGACATAAGGCTGTACACTTCGGCCTGATAGCATTGGTGAGGTTCGTTGAGAAAATGCAGGCCCTTTGAAGTCATACTGCATGGTACCCATTCCATGGGTCCCAACTCTCCAGGTTTAAGGGATTCTTCCTTCAGCTAAAACATGCATGGGAAACCCACAGTATGGTGCACCGTGTGACCGGGAAACCTTTTCAAATGCATCTCAGTTTTCGTCCCCTTTTACTCGGGTTCACGATTGAAGACCCTTTACTAATACTCTCCCCACTTAGAGAGTCAGTGCCTTTAACCTCCTGTTTGGCACAGTTTGCAATTTCTGCGCAAGATGAACAAGAATAGGGAGAACCAATGAGAGACTAGCTCTAGGTGTCTGCACGTTCAAATATAACACTCATTTCCCACCAGGAAGAGGAATTTACCAAAGGATCAGCATGCTGTGCCGGAACCAGATTAGGGCATGAAGCAATGCTGCGGGTTTGCGGCCAGCTCACAAGAAAGCGAGTAGAAGAAAGGAGCTCAGGCGCACTGTCATTCACAAACCTGCAGAGTTATAAATGTCAGCTATTGTCCAAAAATGTATTGAAGTAAGGCTGTGTAGAGGACTTGAAAGCGGGGCAGAATTGCAGGAAAACGAGTTCAGGGGCAGACTGGAATTGCATTTAAAGCATAAGGAAAGAGACAGAAAGTCGACAATGATGCACTTGGTCAAAAAGGGTGTATGCGTTTTTTCCTGAATATATTCAAGTAAAAACACATACGCCCTTTTTGGCCAAACAAGCAAGCCTGTAAAGAAATCTGCATTACAATGAAGTCTCACTGCCCCCCTGTCAAAAGGGACATCTGAAAAAAGTGAAAAATCCAGAAAGGCAGGACAGGCCATGGAGAACAGGGAGCCTTGTTATGCTGATGGGCGGGATGTAACTTGCCAACAGCCACTCTGGAGAAGTGTATGGTGTTTCCTCAAACACCTAAAAAACTAAGCAACGGAGCCTACGGCACTTCAACTTATGGTTCTATAGCTTAGGGAAATTAAAATCAAAAAGACACAGCCACCCATAAATTTTGGACGGCTCTGCTTACAAGAACCTCATTTACGGTACAAGTGAAATATCCCAGAAAGCAAAAAATGGATAAAGAAGTTGTTGTACGTACGTACAATGGAATATCACTCAGCAATGAAATCTATGTCATGAGGCCCGTCACGGCATAATGAGTGGATTCAGGTACGATCATTGTAAGTTAACTAAGTCACACAGAAAAAGAAACACCATAAGATATCTCAAATACACGGAATGCAAACATGGCTGCACATGAACTCAATTACAAAACAGAAAAGGGTCTCAAATTTAGAAAACCAACTTATGCTTGCTTAAGGGGAAAGGTGAGTTGTGGTGCTGCATAAAACCAGAGATTGAAATTAGCACAGATACCTTTCCATAAGCAAATATGTAATAGTCAGGACCTACTCCTTGCTCCACGAAATGGACTCAACACCCCATATTCAATGCCTAGGAATATACCTGACTAGTAAGAATCTGAAAACCCATGGATTTATATGTCTCCATAAGAGAATCAAGCATGTGTACAGCGGCATAAACGCAGCAGTGAAAATCCGATAAATCCCATTATCAAAATAAATTACAAAAACAAAACACAATGACAGTGAAATAGAGAGCAATTCTTAAATAATTCATTCAGGGCTTGTGATGCAACGTGGATTTACCACATCTACACCCCGAGCTGAGTGAGACATAAGGCTGGACACTTCGGGCTGATAGCATTGGTGACGTTCGGTGAGCAAAGGCAACCCTTTGAAGTCATACTGCGTGGTACCCATTCCATGGGTCCCAACTCTCCAGGTTTAAGGGATTCTTCCTTCAGGTAAAACATGCATGGGCAACCCAGAATATGGTCCACCGTGTGACCGGGAAAACTTTTTAAATGCGTCTCAGTTTTCGTCCCCTCGTACTCGGTTTTACCATTCCAGACGCTTTACTAACACTCTCCCCACTTGGAGAGTCAGTGCCTTTAACCTCCTGTTTGGCACAGTTTGGAATTTCTGCGCAAGATGAACAGGAATAGGGAGAACCAATGAGAGATTAGCTGTAGGTGTCTGCACGAACAAATTTAACGCTCATTTCCCACCAGGAAGAGGAATTAGCCAAAGGCTCAGCATGCCGTGTCGGAACCAGATTAGGGCCTGAAGCAATCCTGCGGTTTTGCGGCCAGCTCACAAGAAAGCGAGTTGAAGAAAGGAGCTCAGGGGCACTGTAATTCACAAACCTGCAGAGTTATAAATGACAGCTATCGTCCAAAAATATATTGAAGTAAGGCTGCAAAGAGGACTTGAACGCGGGGCAGAATTCCAGGAATACGATTTCAGGAGGTAGACGGGAAGTCCTCTGAAAGTATAGGAGAAGAGGCAGAACCTCGACAATGATGCACTTGGTCAAAAAGGGCATATGCGTTTCTTCCAGGGCCCTTATTAAAGAGGGTAGGAGGCTCCCAGCATGCTTCAGTGGCCAACAGAGGGCCTACGTCGCCAAGGCGACATGAGCCATCCAGGCAGGAGTGACCTCACATCAGAGGGCCCACCTCACAGAAGGGTAAGGAACCCAGTCAAGATCAGACTCTCACCAGAGTGCCCACATAAGCAAGGGGCTGGGAACCAGGCAGGAGTGTCCTCACACCCGTGGGGCCACATCATCGAAAGTTGAGGTACCCAGCACATGTGGCCTCAAACCAGAGGACCCACATCACCATGGGTCTCGGAGCGAGGCAGGCAGGATTAACCTCAAAACCCATGGCCCATTGTATAAAAAAGGTGAGGAATCCAGCAGTTGGAACATCCCAGCAGGCGGCCCAGACCACCGAGGCTATGGGATCCAGGCAGTGATGAACTCACAACAGAGGGCCCTCATCGTGATACTGTAAGCAACCCAGCCGTTGTAACCTCAGAGCACAAGGCCCACATCCCCATGGGGAAGGGAACCAAGCAGGAGTGTCATCGCACCAGTGGGCACACATCAGAAAAGGTGGGGAGCCCAGCAGTTAGGGTCGGACGCCAGAGGGCCCTCATCACTGAGGAGAGGAGGCTCCCAGCAAGCTCCAACTGCTACCAGAAGGCCGACGTCGCCAATGCAGGGTGTGCCAGCCAGGCAGGAGTGACCTCAGAGCAGAGGGCCAACCACAAAAAAGTGTGAGGAACCCAAAGAGGATCAGACTCTCACCGGAGGGCCCACATCACCAAGGGGATGGAAACCAGGCAGGAGTGTCCTCACACCAGTGGGGCCACATCAGCGAAAGGTGAGGAACACAGCACATGTGGCCTCAAACAAGGGGACACACATCACGAAAGGGCTGGGAGTGAGGCATGCAGGAGGAGACTCACAACAGAGCGCCCATAGAATAAAAAAGGTGAGGAACCCCGCAGTTGGAAGCTCCAAGCAGGTGGCCCAGAGCACCGAGGCTATGGGATCCATGCCGGAGTGAACTCACAGCAGAGGGCCCACATTCTGACACTGTGAGCAACCCAGCCGTTGGGACCTCAGGGCAGAAAGCCCACATCCCCATGGGGATGGGACCCTGGCTGGAGTGTACTCGCACGACAGGGCGCACATCAGAAAATTTTGGGAGCCCATGAGTTAGGGCCTGACGCCAGAGGGCCCTCATTACCGAGGGGAGGAGACTCCCAGCAGGCACCAACTCCCAACTGAGGGCCCACATCGCCAAGGTGACGTGTGCCAGCCAGGCAGGAGTGACCTCACAGCAGAGGGCCCACCTCCCAGAAGTGTGAGGAATCCAGACAGGATCAGACTCTCACCAGAGGGCCCACATCACCAAGGGGATGGGAACCAGGCAGGAGTGTCCTCACACCAGTGGGGCCACATCAATAAAGGTGAGGAAACCGGTACATGTGGCCTTAAACCAGAGGACCTACATCACAAATGGGCTGGGAGTGAGTCAGGAAGTAGGAGCATGAAAACACAGGACACAAAGAATAAAAAAGGTAAGGAATCCAGCAGTAGGAACCTCCCAGCAGGCCGCTCAGAGCACAGAGGCTATGGGATCTAGGCCTGGGTGAACTAACACCAGAGAGCCAACATCATGAAACGGTGAACAACACAGGTGTTGGGACCTTAGAGCAGAAGGCCCACATGCCCATGGGGATGGGAACCTCGCAGGAGTGTCCTCGCACCACTTAGCACGTATCAGAAAATGTGGGTACCCAGCAGATAGGGCCTGAGGCAAGAGGGCCCCCATCACCGAGGGGAGGTTCCCAGCAGGCTCCAACTGCCACAAGAGGGCCGATGTTGCCCAGGTGGGGTGTGCCAGCCAGGCAGGAGTGACCTCACAGCAGAGGGCCCCCCTCACAGAAGGGTGAGGAACCCAGCCAGGATCAGACTCTCACCAGAGGGCCCACATCATCAAGGGGATAGGAACCAGGCAGGAGTGTCCTCACACCAGTGGGGCCACATCATCAAAAGGCGAGGGACCCAGCATACATGGCCTCAAACCAGAGGACACACATCACCAAGGGGCTGGGAGTGAGGCAGGCAGGAGGAGTCTCAAAACAGAGGCTCCATAGAAGAAAAAAGGTGAGGAATCCCGCAGTTGTAACCTCCCAGCAGGTGGCCAGGAGCAGCGAGGCTATGGGATCCAGGCCGGAGAGAACTCACAGCAGAGGGCCCTCATCATGAAACTGAGCAACCCACGGTTGGGACCTCAGAGCAGAAGGCCCACATTCCCATGCGGTTGGGAACCTGGCAGGAGTGTACTCGAACCACAGGGCGCATATCAGAAAATATTGGGAGCCCAGGAGTTAGGGCCTGACACCAGAGGGTCCTCATTACCGAGGGGAGGAGACACCCATCAGGCACCAAATCCCACCAGAGAGCCGACGTCGCCAAGGCGGGGTGTGCCAGCCAGGCAGGAGTGACCTCAGAGAAGAGGGCCCACCTCACAGAAGTGTGAGGAACCCAACCAGGATCAGACTCTCACCGGAGGGCCCACATCACCAAGGGGATGGGAACCAGGCAGGAGTGTCCTCACACCAGTGGGGCCATATCAGCCAAAGGTGAGGAACCCAGCACATGTGGCCTCAAACCAGAGGACACACATCACCAAGGGGCTAGGAGTGAGGCAGGTGTCTGGAGGGGCACATTTAACTCTAATTTCCCACCAGGAAGTGGAATGAACCAAAGTCTCAGAGTGCCGTGCCAGACCCTGATTACGGCCTGAAGCAAACCTGTGGTTCTGTGGCCAGTTTTCAAGGAAACGAGTTAAGAAAGGAAATCACGGGCACTGTAATTCACAAACCTGCAGTGTTATAAATGACAGTTATTGGCAAAATTATATTGAAGTAAGTCTGCAAAGAGGACTTGAAAACGAGGCAGAATTGCAGGAATCATATTTCAGGAGGTAGATTGGAATTGCATTTAAAGCATGTGAAAAGCGGCAGATCTTTGACAGTGATGCACTTGGACAAAAGTGCGTAAACATTTTTTCCTGAATATATTCAGGAAAAAACACATATGCCCTTTTTGGCCAACCAAGCACTCGAGAAATGGAAATCCGCACTACAATGAAGTCTCATTTCCCATTCGTCAAAAGGGCCATCTGAAAAAAGTGTAAAAACCAGAAACACAGGACAGGCCATGGAGAACAGGGAGCCTTGTTATGCTGATGGGCGGGATGTAAATTGCCAACAGACACTCTGGAGATGTTTATGGTGTATCCTGAAACATCTGAAAAACAAAGCTACAGACCCTAGGGCACTTCCACTTTTGGCCCTATAGCTTAGGAAAATTAAAATCAACAAGACACAGCCAACACAAAATTTAGGGCTGCTGTGTTTACAAGAACCTTGAGTCCAGTACAAATTAAATATCCCAGAAAGAAAAAAATGGATAAAGGAGTTGTGCTACTTACGTACAACGGAAAATCACTCAGCAATGAAATCAATGTCATCAAGCCTGTAGCAGCAAATTGAGTGGATTTAAGTATGATGATTCTAAGAGAAATAGGTCACACAGAGAAAGAGAATTATCATAAGATATCACTAATAGAGAGAGTGTAAACTTGGCTACACATAAACTGAATTCCAAAACCGAACAGAGTCTCACATTTAGATAAAAACTTATGCTTGCTTAAGGGGAAAGTTGAGTTGGGGTGCTGTATAAAACCAGAGATTGAAATTAGCACACATACCGTTCCATAAGCCAAATATGTAATAGACAAGACCTACTCTTTGCTCAACGAAATAGACTCATCCATGGTGTATCACCTCACACCTGTTAGAATGGGCATCATCAGAAAATCTACAAACAACAAATGCTGGAAAGGGTGTGGAGATAAGGAACCCTCTTCCACTATTGTTGGGAATGTAAATTGATACAGTCACTGTGGAGAACATTATGGAGTTTCTTATAAAACTAAGAATAGAATTACCATATGATACAGCAATCCCACTACTGGGCATATACCCAGACAAAACCATAAATCAAAAAGAGACATTCACCGCAATGTTCATTGCATCACTATTTACAATATCCAGGTAATGGAAGCAACCTAAATGCCCACAGACAGACGAATGCATAAAGATGTGGTACATATATAAAATGGAATATTACTAAGCCATAAAAAGGAATGAAATTGGGTCATTTGTAGAGACGTTGATGGATCTAGAGACTGTCATACAGAGTGAAGTAAGTCAGAAAGAGAAAAACAAATCTTGTCTATTAATGCATATATGTGGAACCTAGAAAAATTGTACAGATGAACCGTTTTGCCAGGCAGAAATAGAGCAACAGATGTAGACAACAAACGTATGGACACCAAGGGGGGAAAGCTGTTGGGGGGTGGTGGTGGGAGGAGTTGAGAGATTGGGATTGGCATATATACATTTATATGTATAAAATAGATAACCAAAAAGAACCTGCTGTATAAAAAAATAAAATAAAATTCAAATTACAAAAAGTAAAACAGAAAAAATATTCTTCCTTCACATACATGTATTTATATGAATAAATTATTTCCATGCTTATATCTGTAAATACAAAAAAGAGGAATAAAATCTACCTTGAACCAAAAACGAAAAAAAGAAAAAAAAACAGAACCCACCAGTTACACAGAGGAAAACCGTATCAGGGCACTTGCTCCAGTTGTAAACAATTCTGAAGTTGGTCAGTGGTGGGGAATCATCTCCCATTCAGCCAGCAGGCCCCACGCAACAAGCGTCCTCATTGCAAAGCTGGGGGACCGTGCCGAGGCATCTGTGAGTAAACGTGGGCTGAGCCCCAGGCCAGCTGCTGCTGAAATGTTCCCACCCTTCCCAGGTAAAACACCTGAATATGTACAAGGACTTGAAAGCCTAGAGGAAGGGCCATGGAGCCACATGAGTGACAGCATGCCAGCCGACTTGGTGCCTGCAGGCCAGCCAGGATGGTCCTGGCCCTGGGTGCTCTTCTGGAAGCTTTCCATTTCCCTGCCTGAGATACCCCTTCTGTCCCGGCCCCCACTGCTTTCTTCCTCACTCACCTCTGCCCAGGGAGAAATTCCAGCGGCAGGTATGGGTGACACATCCTCTTCTTTAGCAGGTGGCATCTTGGCAACTGCTGCAGAAAGTCCAGCAGAGCCCCACTCACACTGGGCCACCCACAAAGCCGTGGCCTCTCACTCCCTCCCACCAGTCCAGCCCCAAGACTGCTGACAGGGCAGAGAAAATGGCGTCAGGCACAGCTGCAGGGGCTCTTGCTGCCTGGAGCGGTGTTTATATTGATCTGAACCCAGGCACACCTGGGGAGGGCTGGCCGGCACGGTCGGGCTTCCCAGGCCAGCCAATAATCACCCCTCAGGGGCTCACAGTTGCCGAAACTGGAACTTGCTGAATCGGCCAGGTCCAAGGAACAGGTGTGGGCTCCTGAGAGTCAGGATAGACAAGGGGCTGCAGCTCTGGCTTGTTTTCTAATTATATTATCTGGCCCATGAGTGGGAGACAACTTCAAGAAAACCCTCTCCTAATGAGAGGAACCCAGGAGTCAGGGAGAGGAGGGGTGGCTGGTGGGTGGAGACAGAGGCCTGGTGCCCCGGGTGCAGTGGAAGTCTCTGGAAGACCAGGTGGAGGGAGGCCACACAGAGTGATGCCCAGGGTCACAGACCTGTCGGAGCTGCTGCTTGTTAGTTCAAGTCCTGCTCTGAGGTGCTCTGCGTCAGATCTGAGTGACAGGTGAGCTGGGAGTGCTCTGCAATGAGGGCGATATGCTCGGTTCCTGTTTTCCCAGCCCTGCCATGGTACCTGCAAGGGTAGCTCTGTATCCTGGGAGGGGCCTGACCACGAGAGCCCCATGGGCTGCAGGGGAACCTGCCCAGGGAACCCCATATCCTGGGAGGGGCCTGAACACGAGAGCCCCGTGGGCTGGGGTGGGGGTGGGGTACCTGCCCAGGTGAGCTCCATATCCTGGGATTGGCCTGACCTCGAGAGCCCCATGGGCTGCTGGAATCCTGTTAAAAGATGTCAGGACAGTCAGTGAAGCCACCGAGGGTATACCTCCAGTAGTTCCTAAACCCTACACCCTGCTGGTCATTCTACCAACCACCAGGACATGGTATTCTGTATTAGTCTTCAATGATGCCTTCTTTTGTATTCTATTAGTCCCAGAGTCACAAGAAATTTTGGCTTGTGAGTGGCAGGACTCAACATACAACTAAAACAATACTTCCGGGCCATGTTGCCCCAAGGGTTCAAAAATTCCCACACCATCTTTGGGGAAAGCTCAGCTAAAGAACTAAAAGTTCTACCTCTGGAAAAGGAAACACTCCTTCAATATGCAGACGACATTCTGATCGCCAGCCCTACTAAGGAGACCTCTGAACTACCAAGCCAATAAAGGATACAAGTTGTCCAAGAAAAAGCTCAAATATCACAGACTACGGTGACCTGCCTGGGCTTCATTCTCACAGAAGGTCGGAGAAGCCCATCCCAGGAAAGGGAAGAAACAATTTACAGCCTTACCCATTTCTGAAACTAGAAGACAGCTTAGGGGCTCCTGGGGAGGCCAGGGTTTGCTGCTTCTGGATCCCTAACTACAGTCTACTAGCTGGGCCTCTATATGAAACACTGAAAGGAAAAGATGATGATCCTTTTGAATAGAATGCAGAAGTGGCCTTTCAAGAATGGAAAGAGCAGTCAATTCAGACCCTTGCCCTGGAACTCCCTAATTTAGCTAAACCCTTTGACCTTTACATTCCTGGTGAACGGTGAATTGCCATTGGAGTATTAGTGCAAAACCTGGGACCACTTGAAATGGAACAATGCAAGAACGCGATCCAGGTAGGATAAACTACGGTCACCAAGGGGCTTGGCCCACCGCCACATCTGGCCAAGATACTGGCAGTATCTGAAAACCTGGAAATCAGCAGCCCAAAAGGCCACCTCCCTCCGAAGGGAAAAGGACCCCACGTGGTGATCCTAACCCCCAACCATGCCCTGAAGTTGCAGGGTTGGCTCCATGGGCACACTGACCTTGAGTGAGGAGACCCTCCAACTCCAACCTCCATAGAGATACCCGGGGCAAAGTGGCACCATGAAGACTTGTGTGAAGGTGTCTGCACGGGCAAATTTAACGCTCATTTCCCACCAGGAAGAGGAATTAACCAAAGGCTCAGCATGCCGTGCCGGAACCAGATTAGGGCCTGAAGCAATCCTGCGGGTTTGCGGCCAGCTCACAAGAAAGCGAGTTGAAGAAAGGAGCTCAGGGACACTGTAATTCACAAACCTGCAGAGTTATAAATGACAGCTATCACCCAAAAATATATTGAAGGAAGGCTGCGAAGAGGACTTGAAAGCGGGGCAGAATTGCAAGAAAACGATTTCAGGGGGTAGACTGGAATTGCATTTAAAGCATAGGAAAAGAGGCAGAACGTCGACAATGATGCACTTGGCCAAAAAGGGCGTATGCGTTTTTTCCTGAATATATTCAGGAAAAAACGCATACGCCCTTTTTGGCCAACCAAGCAAGCATGTTAAAGAAATCTGCACTACAATGAAGTCTCACTGCCCCCCGTTCAAAAGGGCCATCTGAAAAAAGTGTAAAATCCAGAAAGGCAGCACAGGCCATGGAGAACAGGGAGCCTTGTTATGCTGATGGGCGAGATGTAAATTGCCAACAGCCACTCTGGAGATGTGTATGGTGTTTCCTCAAAAACCTAAAAAACAAAGCAATGGAGCCTACGGCATTACCACTTTTTTTCCTATAGCTTAGGGAAATTAAAATCAAAAACACACAGCCACCGCAAAGTTTCTGTTTACGGCTCTGTTTACAAGAACCTCGTCTACGGTACAAGTTAAATATCCCAGAAAGCGAAAAATGGATAAAGAAGTGTGGTACGTACGTACAAAGGAATATCACTCACCAATGAAATCTATGTCATCAGGCCCGTCGCGGCATAATGAGTGGATTCAGGTACGATGATTCTAAGTGAAATAAGTCACACAGAAAATGAAACATCATAAGATATCACTAATACACGGAATGTAAACTTGGCTACACATGAACTGAATTACAAAACAGAACAGGGTCTCAAATTTAGAAAACCAACTTATGCTTGCTTAAGGGGAAAGGTGAGTTGTGGTGCTGCATAAAACCAGAGATAGAAATTAGCACAGATACCTTTCCATAAGCCAAATATGTAATAGTCAAGACCTAGCCCTTGCTCAACGAAATGGACTAAACACCCCATATTCAACGCCTAGGATTACACATGACTAGTAAGAATCTTCAAACCCATGGATTTATATGTCTCCGTAAGAGACTCAAGTGTGTGTAGAGCGGCATGAATGCAGCAGAGAAAATCCGATAAAACCCATTATCAAAATGAATTACAAAAACAAACACAATGACAGTGAAATAGAGAGCAATTCTTAAATAATTCATTCAGGGCTTGTGATGCAACCTGGATTTACCACATCTACACCCAGAGCTGAGTGAGACATAAGGCTGGACACTTCGGGCTGATAGCATTGGTGAGGTTCGATGAGCAAATGCAGACCCTTTGAAGTCATACTGCATGGTACCCATTCCATGGGTCCCAACTCTCCAGGTTTAAGGGATTCTTCCTTCAGCTAAAACATGCATGGGAAACCCACAGTACAGTGCACTGTGTGACCGGGAAACGTTTTCAAATGCATCTCAGTTTTCGTCCCCTTTTACTCGGGTTCACCATTCCAGACCGTTTACTAACACTCTCCCCACTTGGAGAGTCAGTGCCTTTAACCTCCTGTTTGGCACAGTTTGGAATTTCTGCGCAAGATGAACAGGAATAGGGAGAACCAATGAGAGACTAGCTGTAGGTGTCTGGACGGGCAAATGGAACGCTCATTTCCCACCAGGAAGAGGAATTAACCAAAGGCTCAGCATGCCGTGCCGGAACCAGATTAGGGCCTGAAGCATTCCTGCGGGTTTGCGGCCAGCTCACAAGAAAGCGAGTTGAAGAAAGGAGCTCAGGGGCACTGTAATTCACAAACCTGCAGAGTTATAAATGACAGCTATCGTCCAAAAATATATTGAAGGAAGGCTGCGAAGAGGACTGGAAAGCAGGGCAGAATTGCAGGAAAACGATTTCAGGGGGTAGACTGGAATTGCATTTAAAGCATAGGAAAAGAGGCAGAACGTCGACAATGATGCACTTGGCCAAAAAGGGCGTATGCGTTTTTTCCTGAATATATTCAGGAAAAAACGCATACGCCCTTTTTGGCCAACCAAGCCAGCATGTTAAAGAAATCTGCACTACAAAGAAGTCTCACTGCCCCCAGGTCAAAAGGGCCATCTGAAAAAAGTGTAAAATCCAGAAAGACAGCACAGGCCATGGAGAACAGGGAGCCTTGTTATGCTGATGGGCGGGATGTAAATTGCCAACAGCCACTCTGGAGAAGTGTATGGTGTTTCCTGAAACACCTAAGAAACAAAGCAACGGAGACTACGGCACTTCCACTTATGGTCTTATAGATCACGGAAATTAAAATCAAAAACAGACAGCCACCCCAAAGTTTCAGACGGCTCTGTTTACAGGAATCTCGTCTACGGTACAAGTTAAATATCCCAGAAAGCGAAAAATGGATAAAGAAGTTGTGGTACACACATTCAATGGAATATCACTCAGCAATGAAATCTATGTCATCAGGCCCATCGTGGCATAATGAGTGGATTCAGGTACGATGATTCTAAGTGAAATAAGTCACACAGAAAATGAAACATCATAAGATATCACTAATACACGGAATGTAAACTTGGCTACACATGAACTGAATTACAAAACAGAACAGGGTCTCAAATTTAGAAAACCACCTTATGCTTGCTTA
Organism: Delphinapterus leucas; assembly: GCF_059928025.1. Lineage (NCBI taxonomy): Eukaryota > Metazoa > Chordata > Mammalia > Artiodactyla > Monodontidae > Delphinapterus > Delphinapterus leucas. The sequence continues at coordinate 1,570,531 of NW_028322267.1, forward strand.
AGGGGAAAAGTGAGTTGGGGTGCTGCATAAAACCAGAGATAGAAATTAGCACAGATACCTTTCCATAAGCCAAATATGTAATAGTCAAGACCTAGCCCTTGCTCAACGAAATGGACTAAACACCCCATATTCAACGCCTAGGAATACACCTGACTAGTAAGTATCTTCAAACCCATGGATTTATATGTCTCCATAAGAGACTCAAGTGTGTGTACAGCGGCATGAATGCAGCAGAGAAAATCTGATAAATCCCATTATCAAAATGAATTACAAAAACAAACACAATGACAGTGAAATAGAGAGCAATTCTTAAGTAATTCATTCAGGGCTTGTGATGCAACCTGGATTTACCACATCTACAACCAGAGCTGAGTGAGACATAAGGCTGTACACTTCAGCCTGATAGCATTGGTGAGGTTCGTTGAGAAAATGCAGGCCCTTTGAAGTCATACTGCATGGTACCCATTCCATGGGTCCCAACTCTCCAGGTTTAAGGGATTCTTCCTTCAGCTAAAACATGCATGGGAAACCCACAGTATGGTGCACCGTGTGACCGGGAAACCTTTTCAAATGCATCTCAGTTTTCGTCCCCTTTTACTCGGGTTCACGATTGAAGACCCTTTACTAATACTCTCCCCACTTCGAGAGTCAGTGCCTTTAACCTCCTGTTTGGCACAGTTTGCAATTTCTGCGCAAGATGAACAAGAATAGGGAGAACCAATGAGAGACTAGCTCTAGGTGTCTGCACGTTCAAATATAACACTCATTTCCCACCAGGAAGAGGAATTTACCAAAGGATCAGCATGCTGTGCCGGAACCAGATTAGGGCATGAAGCAATCCTGCGGGTTTGCGGCCAGCTCACAAGAAAGCGAGTAGAAGAAAGGAGCTCAGGCGCACTGTCTTTCACAAACCTGCAGAGTTATAAATGTCAGCTATTGTCCAAAAATGTATTGAAGTAAGGCTGCGTAGAGGACTTGAAAGCGGGGCAGAATTGCAGGAAAACGAGTTCAGGGGCAGACTGGAATTGCATTTAAAGCATAAGGAAAGAGACAGAAAGTCGACAATGATGCACTTGGTCAAAAAGGGCGTATGCGTTTTTTCCTGAATATACTCAAGAAAAAACACATACGCCCTTTTTGGCCAAACAAGCAAGCCTGTAAAGAAATCTGCATTACAATGAAGTCTCACTGCCCCCCTGTCTAAAGGGACATCTGAAAAAAGTGAAAAATCCAGAAAGGCAGGACAGGCCATGGAGAACAGGGAGCCTTGTTATGCTGATGGGCGGGATGTAACTTGCCAACAGCCACTCTGGAGAAGTGTATGGTGTTTCCTCAAACACCTAAAAAACTAAGCAACGGAGCCTACGGCACTTCAACTTATGGTTCTATAGCTTAGGGAAATTAAAATCAAAAAGACACAGCCACCCATAAATTTTGGACGGCTCTGCTTACAAGAACCTCATTTACGGTACAAGTGAAATATCCCAGAAAGCAAAAAATGGATAAAGAAGTTGTTGTACGTACGTACAATGGAATATCACTCAGCAATGAAATCTATGTCATGAGGCCCGTCGCGGCATAATGAGTGGATTCAGGTACGATCATTCTAAGTTAACTAAGTCACACAGAAAAAGAAACACCATAAGATATCTCAAATACAAGGAATGCAAACATGGCTGCACATGAACTCAATTACAAAACAGAAAAGGGTCTCAAATTTAGAAAACCAACTTATGCTTGCTTAAGGGGAAAGGTGAGTTGTGGTGCTGCATAAAACTAGAGATTGAAATTAGCACAGATACCTTTCCATAAGCAAATATGTAATAGTCAGGACCTACTCCTTGCTCCACGAAATGGACTCAACATCCCATATTCAATGCCTAGGAATATACCTGACTAGTAAGAATCTGAAAACCCATGGATTTATATGTCTCCATAAGAGAATCAAGCATGTGTACGGCGACATAAACGCAGCAGTGAAAATCCGATAAATCCCATTATCAAAATAAATTACAAAAACAAAACACAATGACAGTGAAATAGAGAGCAATTCTTAAATAATTCATTCAGGGCTTGTGATGCAACGTGGATTTACCACATCTACACCCCGAGCTGAGTGAGACATAAGGCTGGACACTTTGGGCTGATAGCATTGGTGACGTTCGGTGAGCAAAACCAACCCTTTGATGTCATACTGCGTGGTACCCATTCCATGGGTCCCAACTCTCCAGGTTGAAGGGATTCTTCCTTCAGGTAAAACATGCATGGGCAACCCAGAATATGGTCCACCGTGTGACCGTGAAAACTTTTTAAATGCGTCTCAGTTTTCGTCCCCTCGTACTCGGTTTTACCATTCCAGACGCTTTACTAACACTCTCCCCACTTGGAGAGTCAGTGCCTTTAACCTCCTGTTTGGCACAGTTTGGAATTTCTGCGCAAGATGAACAGGAATAGGGAGAACCAATGAGAGATTAGCTGTAGGTGTCTGCACGAACGAATTTAACGCTCATTTCCCACCAGGAAGAGGAATTAACCAAATGCTCAGCACGCCGTCCCGGAACCAGATTAGGGCCTGAATCATTCCTGTGGGTTTGCGGCCAGCTCACAAGAAAGGGAGTTGAAGAAAGGAGCTCAGGGGCACTGTAATTCACAAACCTGCAGAGTTTTAAATGACAGCTATGGTCTAAAAATATATTGAAGGAAGGCTGCGAAGAGGACTTGAAAGTGGGGCAGAATTTCAGGAAAACGATTTCAGGGGGTAGACTGGAATTGCATTTAAAGCATAGGAAAAGAGGCAGAACGACGACAATGATGCACTTGGCCAAAAAGGGCGTATGCGTTTTTTCCTGAATATATTCAGGAAAAAACGCATACGCCCTTTTTGGACAACCAAGCAAGCGTGTAAAGGAAATCTGCACTACAATGAAGTCTCACTGCCCCCCGGTCAAAAGGGCCATCTGAAAAAAGTGTAAAATCCAGAAAGGCAGCACAGACCATGGAGAAGTGGGAGCCTTGTCATGCTGATGGGCGGGATGTAAATTGCCAACAACCACTCTGGAGAAGTGTATGTGTTTCCAGAAACACGTAGGAAACAAAGCAACACAGCCTATGGCACTTCCACTTATGGTCCTATAGCTTAGGGAAATTAAAATCAAAAACACACAGCCACCCCAAAGTTTCGGACGGCTCTGTTTACAAGAACCTCGTCTACGGTACAAGTTAAATATCCAAGAAAGCGAAAAATGGATAAAGAAATTGTGGTACGTATGTACAATGGAATATCACTCACCAATGAAATCTATGTCATCAGGCCCATTGCGGCATAATGAGTGGATTCAGGTACGATGATTCTAAGTGAAATATGTCACACAGAAAATGAAACATCATAAGATATCACTAATACAAGGAATGTAAACTTGGCTACACATGAACTGAATTACAAAACAGAACAGGGTCTCAAATTTAGAAAACCAACTTATGCTTGCTTAAGGGGAAATGTGAGTTGGGGTGCTGTATAAAACCAGAGATAGAAATTAGCACAGATACCTTTCCATAAGCCAAATATATAATACTCAAGACCTACCCCTTGCTCAACGAAATGGACTAAACACCCCATATTCAAAGCCTAGGAATACACCTGACTGATCAGAATCTTCAAACCCATGGATTTATATGTCTCCATAAGTGAATCAAGCGTGTGTACAGCTGCAAGAATGCAGCAGAGAAAATCCGATAAATCCCATTATCAAAATGAATTACAGAAACAAAACACAATGACAGTGAAATAGAGAGCAATTTTTAAATAATTCATTCAGGGCTTGTGATGCAACCTGGATTTACCACATCTACACCCAGAGCTGAGTGAGACATAAGGTTGGACACTTCGGGCTGATAGCATTGGTGAGGTTCGATGAGCAAGTGCAGACCCTTTGAAGTCATACTGCATGGTACCCATTCCATGGGTCCCAACTCTCCAGGTTTGAGGGATTCTTCCTTCAGCTAAAACATGCATGGAAAACCCAAGTATGGTGCACCATGTGACCGGGAAACGTTTTCAAATGCATCTCAGTTTTCGTCCCCTTTTACTCGGATTCACCATTCCAGACCCTTTACTAACACTCTCCCCACTTGGAGACTCAGTGCCTTTAACCTCCTGTTTGGCACAGTTTGCAATATCTGCGCAAGATGAACAGGAATAGGGGGAATCAATGAGAGACTAGCTGGAGGTGTCTGCACAGGCAAATTTAACGCTCATTTCCCACCAGGAAGAGGAATTCACCAAAGGCTCAGCATGCCGTGCCGGAACCAGATTAGGGCCTGAAGCAATCATGTGTGTTTGCGGCCAGCTCACAAGAAAGCGAGTTGAAGAAAGGAGCTCAGGGGCACTGTAATTCACAAACCTGCAGAGTTATAAATGACAGCTATCGTCCAAAAATATATTGAAGGAAGCCTGCGAAGAGGACTTGTAAGTGGGCAGAATTGCAAGAAAACGATTTCGGGGGTAGGCTGGAATTGCATTTAAAGCATAGGAAAAGAGGCAGAACGTCGACAATGATGCACTTGGCCAAAAAGGGCGTATGCGTTTTTTCCTGAATATATTCAGGAAAAAACGCATACGCCCTTTTTGGCCAACCATGCAAGCATGTTAAAGAATTATGCACTACAATGAAGTCTCACAGCCCCCTGGTCAAAAGGGCCATCTAAAAAAAGTGTAAAATCCAGAAAGACAGCACAGGCCATGGAGAACAGGGAGCCTTGTTATGCTGATGGGCGGGATGTAAATTGCCAACAGCCACCCTGGAGAAGTGTATGGTGTTTCCTGAAACACCTAAAAAACAAAGCAACGGAGCCTACGGCACTTCCAGTTATGGTCCTATAGCTTAGGGAAATTAAAATCAAAAACACACAGCCACCCCAAATTTTCGGACGGCTCTGTTTACAAGAACCTCATCTACGGTACAAGTTAAATATCCCAGAATGTGAAAAATGGATAAAGAAGTTGTGGTTCGTACGTACAATGGAATATCACTCAGCAATGAAATCTATGTCATCAGGCCCATCACGGCATAATGAGTGGATTCAGCTACAGTGATTCTAAGTGAAATAAGTCACACAGAAAATGAAACATCATAAGATATCACTAACACACGGAATGTAAACTTGGCTACACATGAACTGAATTACAAAACAGAACAGGGACTCAAATTTAGAAAACCAACTTATGCTTGCTTAAGGGCAAAGGTGAGTTGGGGTGCTGCATAAAACCAGAGATTGAAAATAGCACAGATACCGTTCCATAAGCCAAATATGTAATAGTCAAGACCTACTCCTTGTTCAACGACATGGACTCAACACCACATATTCAACGCCTAGGAATATACCTGACTAGTAAGAATCTTAAAACCCGTGGATTTATATTTCTCTGTTGGAGAATCAAGCGTTTGTACAGCGGCATGAACGCAGCAGTGAAAATCCGATAAATCCCATTATCAAACTAAATTACAAAAACAAAACACAATGACAGTGAAAGAGACAGCAATTCTTAAATAATTGATTCAGGGCTTGTGATGAAACCTGGATTTACCACATCTACACCCAGAGCTGGGTGAGGCATAAGGCTGGACACTTCGAACTGATAGCATTGGTGAGGTTCGGTGAGCAAATTCAGACCCTTTTTAGTCATACTGCATGGTACCCATTCCATGGGTCAATAATCTCCAGGTTTAAGGAATTCTTCCTTCAGCTAAAACATGCATGGAAAACCCAGAGTATTGTCCACTGTGAGACTGGGAAACCATTTTAAATGGCTCTCAGGTTTCGTTCCCTGGTACTCGGGTTCACCATTCCAGATGCTTTACTAACCCTCTACCCACTTGGAGAGTCAGTGCCTTTAACCTCCTGTTTGGCACAGTTTGCAATTTCTGCACAAGATGAACAGGAATAGGGAGAACCAATGAGAGACTAGCTGTAGGTGTCTCCACGGGCAAATTGAATGCTCATTTCTCACCAGAAAGAGGAATTTACCAAAGGCTCAGCGTGCCGTGCCGAAACCAGATTACGGCCTGAAGCAATCCTGCGGTTTTGCGGCCAGCTCACAAGAAAGCGTGTTGAAGAAAGGAGCTCAGGGACACTGTATTTAACAAACCTGCAGAGTTATTAATGACAGGTATCATACAAAAATATATTGAAGTAAGGCTGCGAGGAGGACTTGAAAGCGGGGCAGTATTCCTGGAATATGATTTCAGGACGTAGACGGGAAGTGCTCTGAAAGCATAGGAGAAGAGGCAGATCCTGGACAATGATGCACTTGGTCAAAATGTGCATATGCGTTTTTTCCAGGGCCCTCATTAAAGAGGGTAGGAGGCTCCCAGAATGCTTTAGTGGCCAACAGAGGGCCCACATCATCAAGGCGACGTGAGCCAGCCAGGCAGGAGTGACCTCACATCAGAGGGCCCACCTCACAGAAGGGTAAGGAACCCAGCCAGGATCAGACTCTCACCAGAGTGCCCACATCAGCAAGGGGCTGTGAACCAGGCAGGAGTGTCATCACACCCGTGGGGCCATATCATCAAAAGTTGAGGTAACAAGAAAATGTGGCCTCAAACCAGAGGACCCACATCACCATGGGTCTTGGAGCGAGGCAGGCAGGATTAACCTCACAACACATGGCCCATTGTATAAAAAAGGTGAGGAATCCAGCAGTTGGAACATCCCAGCAGGCGGCCCAGAGCACCGAGGCTATGGGATCCAGGCAGTGATGAACTCACAACAGAGGGCCCTCATCATGAAACTGTGAGCAAACCAGCCGTTGTGACCTCAGAGCACAAGGCCCACATCCCCATGGGGAAGGGAACCAAGTAGGAGTGTCATCGCACCAGTGGGCACACATCAGAAAATGTGGGGAGCCCAGCAGTTAGGGCCTGACACCAGAGGGCTCTCATCACCGAGGAGAGGAGGCTCCCAGCAGGCTCCAACTGCTACCAGTGGGCCGCCGTCGCCAATGCGGGGTGTGCCAGCCAGGCAAGAGTGACCTCAGGGCAGAGGGCCCACCTCACAAAAGTGTGAGGAACCCAAGGAGGATCAGACTCTCACCAGAGGGCCCACATCACCAAGAGAATGGGAACCAGGCTGGAGTGTCCTCACACCAGTGGGACCTCATCAACGAAATGTGAGTGACCCAGCACACGTGGCCTCAAACCAGAGGACACACATCACCAAGGGGCTGGGAGTGAGGCAGGCAGGAGGAGTCTCAAAACAGAGGGCCCATAGAAGAAAAAAGGTGAGGAATCCCGCAGTTGGAACCTCCCAGCAGGCGGCCAGGAGCAGCGAGGCTATGGGATCCAGACCTGACTGAACTCAAAACAGAGGGCCCTCATCATGAAACTGTGAGCAACCCAGGCTTTGGGACCTCAGAGCAGGAGGCCCACATTCCTATGTGGTTGGGAACATGGCATAAGTGTACTCGCACCTCAGGGCACACATCAGAGAATTTTGGGAGCCCAGAAGTTAGGGTCTGACGCCAGAGGGCCCTCATTACCAAGGGGAGGAGACTCCAAGCAGGCACCAACTCCCAACTGAGGGCCCATGTCGACAAGGTGACGTGTGACAGCCAGGCAGGAGTGACCTCACAGCAGAGGGCCTACCTCACAGAAGGGTGAGGAACCCAGCCAGGATAAGACTCTCACCAGAGGGCCCACATTACAAAGGGGATCAGAACCAGGCAGGACTGTCTTCACACCAGGGTGACCACATCATAGAAAGGTGAGGAAACCAGCACATGAGGCCTAAACCAGAGGACCCACATCTCCAAGGGGCTCGGATTGAGGCAGGCATGAGTAGCCTCACAACACAGGGCCAATAGAATAAAAAAGGTGAGGAATCCTGCAGTGGGAACCTCCCAGCAGGCGGCCCAGAGCACCGAGTCTATGTGATCCAGGCTGCAGTGAACTCACAGCAGAGGGCCCACATCATGAAACTGTGAGCAACCCAGCCATTGGGACCTCAGAGCAGAAGGCCCACATCCCCATGGGGATGGGAACCTCGCAGGAGTGTCCTCGCACCACTTAGCACATATCAGAAAATGTGGGTACCCAGCAGTTAGGGCCTGACGCAAGAGGGCCTCATCACCGAGGGGAGGAGGCTCCCAGCATGCTCCAACTGCCACAAGAGGGCCGATGTTGCCAAGGCGGGGTGTGCCAGCCAGGCAGGAGTGACCTCACAGCAGAGGGCCCACCTCACAGAAGGGTGAGGAACCCAGCCAGGATCAGACTCTCACCCGAGAGCCCACATCATCAAGGGGATAGGAACCAGGCAAGAGTGTCCTCACACCAGTGGGGCCACATCATCGAAAGGTGAGGGACCCAGCACACGTGGCCTCAAACCAGAGGACACACATCACCAAGGGGCTGGGAGTGAGGCAGGCAGGAGGAGTCTCAAAACAGAGGGCCCACAGAAGAAAAAAGGTGAGGAATCCCGCAGTTGTAACCTCCCCGCAGGTGGCCAGGAGCAGCGAGGCTATGGGATCCAGGCCGGAGTGAACTCACACCAGAGGGCCCTCATCATGAAACTGAGCAACCCATCGTTGGGACCTCAGAGCAGAAGGCCCACATTCCCATGGTGTTGGGAACCTGGCAGGAGTGTACTCGCACCACAGGGCGCACATCAGAAAATTTTGGGAGGCCAGGAGTTAGGGCCTGACGACAGAGGGCCCTCATTTCCAAGGGGAGGAGACTCGCAGCAGGCACCAACTCCCACGAGAGAGCCGACGTCGTCAAAGCGGGGTGGGCCAGCCAGGCAGGAGTGACCTCAGAGAAGAGGGCCCACCTCTCAGAAGTGTGAGGAACCCAGCCAGGATCAGACTCTCACCGGAGGGTCCACATCACCAAGGGGATGGGAACCAGGCAGGAGTGTCCTCACACCAGTGGGGCCACATTAGCCAAAGGTGAGGAACCCAGCACATGTGGCCTCAAACTACAGGACACACATAACCAAGGGGCTGGGAGTGAGGCAGGTGTCCTGAGGGGCACATTTAACTCTAATTTCCCACCAGGAAGAGGAATTAACCAAAGGCTCAGAGTGCCGTGTCGGACCCTGATTATGGCCTAAAGCAAACCTGCGGTTCTGTGGCCAGCTTTCAAGGAAACGAGTTAAGAAAGGAAATCACGGGCACTGTAATTCACAAACCTGCAGAGATATAAATGACAGCTATTGGCAAAAATATATTGAAGTAAGTCTGCAAAGAGGACTTGAAAACGAGGCAGAATTGCAGGAATCATATTTCAGGAGGTAGATTGGAATTGCATTTAAAGCATGTGAAAAGCGGCAGATCTTTGACACTGATGCACTTGGACAAAAGTGCGTAAACATTTTTTCCTGAATATATTCAGGAAAAAACGCATATGCCCTTTTTGGCCAACCAAGCACTCCAGCAATGGAAATCCACACTACAATGAAGTCTCATTTCCCATTCGTCAAAAGGGCCATCTGAAAAAAGTGTAAAAACCAGAAACACAGGACAGGCCATGGAGAACAGGGAGCCTTGTTATGCTGATGGGCGGGATGTAAATTGCCAACAGACACTCTGGAGATGTTTATGGTGTATCCTGAAACATCTGAAAAACAAAGCTACAGAGCCTAGGGTACTTCCACTTTTAGCCCTATAGCTTAGGAAAATTAAAATCAACAAGACACAGCCAGCACAAAATTTAGGGCTGCTGTGTTTACAAGAAACTCGAGTCCAGTACAAATTAAATATCCCAGAAAGAAAAAAATGGATAAAGGAGTTGTGCTACTTACGTACAACGGAATATCACTCAGCAATGAAATCAATGTCATCAGGCCTGAGGCAGCAAATTGAGTGGATTTAAATATGATGATTCTAAGAGAAATACGTCACACAGAGAAAGATAAGTATCATAAGATATCACTAATAGAGGGAGGGTAAACTTGGCTACACATAAACTGAAATACAAAACCGAACAGAGTCTCACATTTAGATAAAAACTTACGCTTGCTTAAGGGGAATGTTGAGTTGGGGTGCTGTATAAAACCAGAGATTGAAATTAGCACACATACCGTTCCATAAGCCAAATATGTACTAGACAAGATCTACTCTTTGCTCAACGAAATAGACTCATCCATGGTGTATCACCTCACACATGTTAGAATGGGCATCATCAGAAAATCTACAAACAACAAATGCTGGAAAGGGTGTGGAGATAAGGAACCCTCTTCCACTATTGTTGGGAATGTAAATTGATACAGTCACTGTGGAGAACATTATGGAGTTTCTTATAAAACTAAGAATAGGATTACCATATGATACAGCCATCCCACTACTGGGCATATACACAGACAAAACCATAAATCAAAAAGAGACATTCACCGCAATGTTCATTGCATCACTATTTACAATATCCAGGTAATGGAAGCAACCTAAATGCCCACAGACAGACGAATGCATAAAGAAGTGGTACATATATAAAATGGAATATTACTAAGCCATAAAAAGGAATGAAATTGGGTCATTTGTAGAGACGTTGATGGATCTAGAGACTGTCATACAGAGTGAAGTAATTCAGAAAGAGAAAAACAAATCTTGTATATTAATGCCTATATGTGGAACCTAGACAAATTTTACAGATGAACCGTTTTGCAAGGCAGAAATAGAGCAACAGATATAGACAACAAACGTATGGACACCAAGGGGGGAAAGCTGTTGGGGGGTGGTGGTGGGAGGAGTTGAGAGATTGGGATTGGCATATATACATTTATATGTATAAAAGAGATAACCAAAAAGAACCTGCTGTATAAAAAAATAAAATAAAATTCAAATTACAAAAAGTAAAACAGAGAAAATATTCTTCCCTTCACATACATGTATTTATATGAATAAATTATTTCCATGCTTATATCTGTAAATACAAAAAAGAGGAATAAAATCTACCTTGAACCAAAAACGAAAAAAAGAAAAAAAAACAGAACCCACCAGTTACACAGAGGAAAACCGTATCAGGGCACTTGCTCCAGTTGTAAGCAATTCTGAAGTTGGTCAGTGGTGGGGAATCATCTCCCATTCAGCCAGCAGGCCCCACGCAACAAGCGTCCTCATTGCAAAGCTGGGGGACTGTGCCGAGGCACCTGTGAGTAAATGTGGGCTGAGCCCCAGGACCGCTGCTGCTGAAATGTTCCCACCCTTCCCAGGTAAAACACCTGAATATGTACAAGGACTTGAAAGCCTAGAGGAAGGGCCATGGAGCCACATGAGCGACAGCATGCCAGCCGACTTGGTGCCTGCAGGCCAGCCAGGGTGGTCCTGGCCCTGGGTGCTCTTCTGGAAGCTTTCCATTTCCCTGCCTGAGATACCCCTGCTGTCCCGGCCCCCACTGCTTTCTTCCTCACTCACCTCTGCCCAGGGAGAAATTCCAGCGGCAGGTATGGGTGACACATCGTCTTCTTTAGCAGGTGGCATCTTGGCAACTGCTGCAGAAAGTCCAGCAGAGCCCCACTCACACTGGGCCACCCACAAAGCCGTGGCCTCTCACTCCCTCCCACCAGTCCAGCCCCAAGACTGCTGACAGGGCAGAGAAAATGGCGTCAGGCACAGCTGCAGGGGCTCTTGCTGCCTGGAGCGGTGTTTATATTGATCTGAACCCAGGCACACCTGGGGAGGGCTGGCCGGCACGGTCGGGCTTCCCAGGCCAGCCAATAATCACCCCTCAGGGGCTCACAGTTGCAGAAACTGGAACTTGCTGAATCGGCCAGGTCCAAGGAACAGGTGTGGGCTCCTGAGAGTCAGGATAGACAAGGGGCTGCAGCTCTGGCTTGTTTTCTAATTATATTATCTGGCCCATGAGTGGGAGACAACTTCAAGAAAACCCTCTCCTAATGAGAGGAACCCAGGAGTCAGGGAGAGGAGGGGTGGCTGGTGTGTGGAGACAGAGGCCTGGTGCCCCGGGTGCAGTGGAAGTCTCTGGAAGACCAGGTGGAGGGAGGCCACACAGAGTGATGCCCAGGGTCACAGACCTGTCGGAGCTGCTGTTTGTTAGTTCAAGTCCTGCTCTGAGGTGCTCTGTGTCAGATCTGAGTGACAGGTGAGCTGGGAGTGCTCTGCAATGAGGGCGATATGCACGGTTCCTGTGTTCCCAGCCCTGCCATGGTACCTGCAAGGGTAGCTCTGTATCCTGGGAGGGGCCTGACCACGAGAGCCCCATGGGCTGCAGGGGGACCTGCCCTAGGAACACCATATCCTGGGAGGGTCCTGAACATGAGAGCCCCGTGGGCTGGGGTGGGGTACCTGCCCAGGTGAGCTCCATATACTGGGATTGGCCTGACCTCGAGAGCCCCATGGGCTGCTGGAGTCCTGGTAAAGATATCAGGACAGTCAGTTAAGCCACTGAGGATATACCTCCAGTAGTTCCTAAATCCTACACCCTGCTGGTCATTCTACCAACCACCAGGACATGGTATTCTGTATTAGTCTTCAATGATGCCTTCTTTTGTATTCTATTAGTCCCAGAGTCACAAGAAATTTTGGCTTGTGAGTGGCAGGACTCAACATACAACTAAAACAATACTTCCGGGCCGTGTTGTCCCAAGGGTTCAAAAATTCCCACACCATCTTTGGGGAAAGCTCAGCTAAAGACCTAAAAGTTCTACCTCTGGAAAAGGAAACACTCCTTCAATATGCAGACGACATTCTGATCGCCAGCCCTACTAAGGAGACCTCTGAACTACGAAGCCAATAAAGGATACAAGTTGTCCAAGAAAAAGCTCAAATATCACAGACTACGGTGACCTGCCTGGGCTTCATTCTCACAGAAGGTCGGAGAAGCCCATCCCAGGAAAGGGAAGAAACAATTTACAGCCTTACCCATTTCTAAAACTAGAAGACAGCTTAGGGGTTCCTGGGGAGGCCAGGGTTTGCTGCTTCTGGATCCCTAATTACAGTCTACTAGCTCGGCCTCTATATGAAACACTGAAAGGAAAAGGTGATGATCCTTTTGAATAGAATGCAGAAGTGGCCTTTCAAGAATGGAAAGAGCAGTCAATTCAGACCCTTGCACAGGAACTCCCTAATTTAGCTAAACCCTTTGACCTTTACATTCCTGGTGAACGGTGAATCGCCATTGGAGTATTAGTGCAAAACCTGGGACCACTTGAAATGGAACAATGCAAGAATGCGATCCAGGTAGGATAAACTACGGTCACCAAGGGGATTGGCCCACTGCCACATCTGGCCAAGATATTGGCAGTATCTGAAAACCTGGAAATCAGCAGCCCAAAAGGCCACCTCACTCCTAAGGTAAAAGGACCCCACGTGGTGATCCTAACAACCAAACATGCCCCGAAGTTGCAGGGTTGGCTCCGTGGGCACACTGACCTTGAGTGAGGAGGCCCTCCAACTCCAACCTCCATAGAGATAACCGGGGCAAAGGGGCACCATGACGACTCGTGTGAAGGTGTCTGCACGGGCAAATTTAACGCTCATTTCCCACCAGGAACTGGAAATAACCAAAGGCTCAGCATGCCGTGCCGGAACCAGATTAGGGCCTGAAGCATTCCTGCGGGTTTGCAGCCAGCTCACAAGAAAGCGAGTTGAAGAAAGGAGCTCAGGGGCACTGTAATTCACAAACCTGCAGAGTTATAAATGACAGCTATGGTCTAAAAATATATTGAAGGAAGGCTGCGAAGAGGACTTGAAAGTGGGGCAGAATTTCAGGAAAACGATTTCAGGGGGTAGACTGGAATTGCATTTAAAGCATAGGAAAAGAGGCAGAACGACGACAATGATGCACTTGGCCAAAAAGGGTGTATGCGTTTTTTCCTGAATATATTCAGGAACAAATGCATACGCCCTTTTTGGACAACCAAGCTAGCGTGTAAAGTAAATCTGCACTACAATGAAGTCTCACAGCCCCCTGGTCAAAAGGGCCATCTAAAAAAAGTGTAAAATCCAGAAAGACAGCACAGGCCATGGAGAACAGGGAGCCTTGTTATGCTGATGGGCGGGATGTAAATTGCCAACAGCCACCCTGGAGAAGTGTATGGTGTTTCCTGAAACACCTAAAAAACAAAGCAACGGAGCCTACAGCACTTCCAGTTATGGTCCTATAGCTTAGGGAAATTAAAATCAAAAACACACAGCCACCCCAAATTTTCGGACGGCTCTGTTTACAAGAACCTCATCTACGGTACTAGTTAAATATCCCAGAATGTGAAAAATGGATAAAGAAGTTGTGGTTCGTACGTACAATGGAATATCACTCAGCAATGAAATCTATGTCATCAGGCCCATCACGGCATAATGAGTGGATTCAGCTACAGTGATTCTAAGTGAAATAAGTCACACAGAAAATGAAACATCATAAGATATCACTAATACACGGAATGTAAACTTGGCTACACATGAACTGAATTACAAAACAGAACAGGGACTCAAATTTAGAAAACCAACTTATGCTTGCTTAAGGGCAAAGGTGAGTTGGGGTGCTGCATAAAACCAGAGATTGAAAATAGCACAGATACCGTTCCATAAGCCAAATATGTAATAGTCAAGACCTACTCCTTGTTCAACGACATGGACTCAACACCACATATTCAACGCCTAGGAATATACCTGACTAGTAAGAATCTTAAAACCCGTGGATTTATATTTCTCTGTCGGAGAATCAAGCGTTTGTACAGCGGCATGAACGCAGCAGTGAAAATCCGATAAATCCCATTATCAAACTAAATTACAAAAACAAAACACAATGACAGTGAAAGAGACAGCAATTCTTAAATAATTGATTCAGGGCTTGTGATGAAACCTGGATTTACCACATCTACACCCAGAGCTGGGTGAGGCATAAGGCTGGACACTTCAAACTGATAGCATTGGTGAGGTTCGGTGAGCAAATTCAGACCCTTTTTAGTCATACTGCATGGTACCCATTCCATGGGTCAATAATCTCCAGGTTTAAGGAATTCTTCCTTCAGCTAAAACATGCATGGGAAACCCAGAGTATTGTCCACTGTGAGACTGGGAAACCATTTTAAATGGCTCTCAGGTTTCGTTCCCTGGTACTCGGGTTCACCATTCCAGATGCTTTACTAACCCTCTACCCACTTGGAGAGTCAGTGCCTTTAACCTCCTGTTTGGCACAGTTTGCAATTTCTGCACAAGATGAACAGGAATAGGGAGAACCAATGAGAGACTAGCTGTAGGTGTCTCCACAGGCAAATTGAATGCTCATTTCTCACCAGAAAGAGGAATTTACCAAAGGCTCAGCGTGCCGTGCCGAAACCAGATTACGGCCTGAAGCAATCCTGCGGTTTTGCGGCCAGCTCACAAGAAAGCATGTTGAAGAAAGGAGCTCAGGGACACTGTATTTAACAAACCTGCAGAGTTATTAATGACAGGTATCATACAAAAATATATTGAAGTAAGGCTGCGAGGAGGACTTGAAAGCGGGGCAGTATTCCTGGAATATGATTTCAGGACGTAGACGGGAAGTGCTCTGAAAGCATAGGAGAAGAGGCAGATCCTGGACAATGATGCACTTGGTCAAAATGTGCATATGCGTTTTTTCCAGGGCCCTCATTAAAGAGGGTAGGAGGCTCCCAGAATGCTTTAGTGGCCAACAGAGGGCCCACATCATCAAGGCGACGTGAGCCAGCCAGGCAGGAGTGACCTCACATCAGAGGGCCCACCTCACAGAAGGGTAAGGAACCCAGCCAGGATCAGACTCTCACCAGAGTGCCCACATCAGCAAGGGGCTGTGAACCAGGCAGGAGTGTCATCACACCCGTGGGGCCATATCATCAAAAGTTGAGGTAACAAGAAAATGTGGCCTCAAACCAGAGGACCCACATCACCATGGGTCTTGGAGCGAGGCAGGCAGGATTAACCTCACAACACATGGCCCATTGTATAAAAAAGGTGAGGAATCCAGCAGTTGGAACATCCCAGCAGGCGGCCCAGAGCACCGAGGCTATGGGATCCAGGCAGTGATGAACTCACAACAGAGGGCCCTCATCATGAAACTGTGAGCAAACCAGCCGTTGTGACCTCAGAGCACAAGGCCCACATCCCCATGGGGAAGGGAACCAAGTAGGAGTGTCATCGCACCAGTGGGCACACATCAGAAAATGTGGGGAGCCCAGCATTTAGGGCCTGACACCAGAGGGCTCTCATCACCGAGGAGAGGAGGCTCCCAGCAGGCTCCAACTGCTACCAGTGGGCCGCCGTCGCCAATGCGGGGTGTGCCAGCCAGGCAAGAGTGACCTCAGAGCAGAGGGCCCACCTCACAAAAGTGTGAGGAACCCAAGGAGGATCAGACTCTCACCAGAGGGCCCACATCACCAAGAGAATGGGAACCAGGCTGGAGTGTCCTCACACCAGTGGGACCTCATCAACGAAATGTGAGTGACCCAGCACACGTGGCCTCAAACCAGAGGACACACATCACCAAGGGGCTGGGAGTGAGGCAGGCAGGAGGAGTCTCAAAACAGAGGGCCCATAGAAGAATAAAGGTGAGGAATCCCGCAGTTGGAACCTCCCAGCAGGCGGCCAGGAGCAGCGAGGCTATGGGATCCAGACCTGACTGAACTCAAAACAGAGGGCCCTCATCATGAAACTGTGAGCAACCCAGGCTTTGGGACCTCAGAGCAGAAGGCCCACATTCCTATGTGGTTGGGAACATGGCATAAGTGTACTCGCACCTCAGGGCACACATCAGAGAATTTTGGGAGCCCAGAAGTTAGGGTCTGACGCCAGAGGGCCCTCATTACCAAGGGGAGGAGACTCCAAGCAGGCACCAACTCCCAACTGAGGGCCCATGTCGACAAGGTGACGTGTGACAGCCAGGCAGGAGTGACCTCACAGCAGAGGGCCTACCTCACAGAAGGGTGAGGAACCCAGCCAGGATAAGACTCTCACCAGAGGGTCCACATTACAAAGGGGATCAGAACCAGGCAGGACTGTCTTCACACCAGGGTGACCACATCATAGAAAGGTGGGGAAACCAGCACATGAGGCCTAAACCAGAGGACCCACATCTCCAAGGGGCTCGGATTGAGGCAGGCATGAGTAGCCTCACAACACAGGGCCAATAGAATAAAAAAGGTGAGGAATCCTGCAGTGGGAACCTCCCAGCAGGCGGCCCAGAGCACCGAGTCTATGTGATCCAGGCTGCAGTGAACTCACAGCAGAGGGCCCACATCATGAAACTGAGCAACCCATCGTTGGGACCTCAGAGCAGAAGGCCCACATTCCCATGGTGTTGGGAACCTGGCAGGAGTGTACTCGCACCACAGGGCGCACATCAGAAAATTTTGGGAGGCCAGGAGTTAGGGCCTGACGCCAGAGGGCCCTCATTACCAAGGGGAGGAGACTCGCAGCAGGCACCAACTCCCACGAGAGAGCCGACGTCGTCAAGGCGGGGTGGGCCAGCCAGGCAGGAGTGACCTCAGAGAAGAGGGCCCACCTCTCAGAAGTGTGAGGAACCCAGCCAGGATCAGACTCTCACCGGAGGGTCCACATCACCAAGGGGATGGGAACCAGGCAGGAGTGTCCTCACACCAGTGGGGCCACATCAGCCAAAGGTGAGGAACCCAGCACATGTGGCCTCAAACTACAGGACACACATAACCAAGGGGCTGGGAGTGAGGCAGGTGTCCGGAGGGGCACATTTAACTCTAATTTCCCACCAGGAAGAGGAATTAACCAAAGGCTCAGAGTGCCGTGTCGGACCCTGATTATGGCCTAAAGCAAACCTGCGGTTCTGTGGCCAGCTTTCAAGGAAACGAGTTAAGAAAGGAAATCACGGGCACTGTAATTCACAAACCTGCAGAGATATAAATGACAGCTATTGGCAAAAATATATTGAAGTAAGTCTGCAAAGAGGACTTGAAAACGAGGCAGAATTGCAGGAATCATATTTCAGGAGGTAGATTGGAATTGCATTTAAAGCATGTGAAAAGCGGCAGATCTTTGACACTGATGCACTTGGACAAAAGTGCGTAAACATTTTTTCCTGAATATATTCAGGAAAAAACGCATATGCCCTTTTTGGCCAACCAAGCACTCCAGCAATGGAAATCCGCACTACAATGAAGTCTCATTTCGCATTCGTCAAAAGGGCCATCTGAAAAAAGTGTAAAAACCAGAAACACAGGACAGGCCATGGAGAACAGGGAGCCTTGTTATGCTGATGGGCGGGATGTAAATTGCCAACAGACACTCTGGAGATGTTTATGGTGTATCCTGAAACATCTGAAAAACAAAGCTACAGAGCCTAGGGTACATCCACTTTTAGCCCTATAGCTTAGGAATATTAAAATCAACAAGACACAGCCAGCACAAAATTTAGGGCTGCTGTGTTTACAAGAAACTCGAGTCCAGTACAAATTAAATATCCCAGAAAGAAAAAAATGGATAAAGGAGTTGTGCTACTTACGTACAACGGAATATCACTCAGCAATGAAATCAATGTCATCAGGCCTGTAGCAGCAAATTGAGTGGATTTAAATATGATGATTCTAAGAGAAATACGTCACACAGAGAAAGATAAGTATCATAAGATATCACTAATAGAGGGAGTGTAAACTTGGCTACATATAAACTGAAATACAAAACCGAACAGAGTCTCACATTTAGATAAAAACTTATGCCTGCTTAAGGGGAATGTTGAGTTGGGGTGCTGTATAAAACCAGAGATTGAAATTAGCACACATACCGTTCCATAAGCCAAATATGTACTAGACAAGACCTACTCTTTGCTCAACGAAATAGACTCATCCATGGTGTATCACCTCACACATGTTAGAATGGGCATCATCAGAAAATCTACAAACAACAAATGCTGGAAAGGGTGTGGAGATAAGGAACCCTCTTCCACTATTGTTGGGAATGTAAATTGATACATTCACTATGGAGAGCATTATGGAGTTTCTTATAAAATTAAGAATAGAATTACCATATGATACAGCAATCCCACTACTGGGCATATACACAGACAAAACCATAAATCAAAAAGAGACATTCACCGCAATGTTCATTGCATCACTATTTACAATATCCAGGTAATGGAAGCAACCTAAATGCCCACAGACAGACGAATGCATAAAGAAGTGGTACATATATAAAATGGAATATTACTAAGCCATAAAAAGGAATGAAATTGGGTCATTTGTAGAGACGTTGATGGATCTAGAGACTGTCATACAGAGTGAAGTAAGTCAGAAATAGAAAAACAAATCTTGTATATTAATGCCTATATGTGGAACCTAGACAAATTTTACAGATGAACCGTTTTGCAAGGCAGAAATAGAGCAACAGATGTAGACAACAAACGTATGGACACCAAGGGGGGAAAGCTGTTGGGGGGTGGTGGTGGGAGGAGTTGAGAGATTGGGATTGGCATATATACATTTATATGTATAAAAGAGATAACCAAAAAGAACCTGCTGTATAAAAAAATAAAATAAAATTCAAATTACAAAAAGTAAAACAGAGAAAATATTCTTCCCTTCACATACATGTATTTATATGAATAAATTATTTCCATGCTTATATCTGTAAATACAAAAAAGAGGAATAAAATCTACCTTGAACCAAAAACGAAAAAAAGAAAAAAAAACAGAACCCACCAGTTACACAGAGGAAAACCGTATCAGGGCACTTGCTCCAGTTGTAAGCAATTCTGAAGTTGGTCAGTGGTGGGGAATCATCTCCCATTCAGCCAGCAGGCCCCACGCAACAAGCGTCCTCATTGCAAAGCTGGGGGACCGTGCCGAGGCATCTGTGAGTAAACGTGGGCTGAGCCCCAGGCCAGCTGCTGCTGAAATGTTCCCACCCTTCCCAGGTAAAACACCTGAATATGTACAAGGACTTGAAAGCCTAGAGGAAGGGCCATGGAGCCACATGAGCGACAGCATGCCAGCCGACTTGGTGCCTGCAGGCCAGCCAGGGTGGTCCTGGCCCTGGGTGCTCTTCTGGAAGCTTTCCATTTCCCTGCCTGAGATACCCCTGCTGTCCCGGCCCCCACTGCTTTCTTCCTCACTCACCTCTGCCCAGGGAGAAATTCCAGCGGCAGGTATGGGTGACACATCCTCTTCTTTAGCAGGTGGCATCTTGGCAACTGCTGCAGAAAGTCCAGCAGAGCCCCACTCACACTGGGCCACCCACAAAGCCGTGGCCTCTCACTCCCTCCCACCAGTCCAGCCCCAAGACTGCTGACAGGGCAGAGAAAATGGCGTCAGGCACAGCTGCAGGGGCTCTTGCTGCCTGGAGCGGTGTTTATATTGATATGAACCCAGGCACACCTGGGGAGGTCTGGCCGGCACGGTCGGGCTTCCCAGGCCAGCCAATAATCACCCCTCAGGGGCTCACAGTTGCAGAAACTGGAACTTGCTGAATCGGCCAGGTCCAAGGAACAGGTGTGGGCTCCTGAGAGTCAGGATAGACAAGGGGCTGCAGCTCTGGCTTGTTTTCTAATTATATTATCTGGCCCATGAGTGGGAGACAACTTCAAGAAAACCCTCTCCTAATGAGAGGAACCCAGGAGTCAGGGAGAGGAGGGGTGGCTGGTGTGTGGAGACAGAGGCCTGGTGCCCCGGGTGCAGTGGAAGTCTCTGGAAGACCAGGTGGAGGGAGGCCACACAGAGTGATGCCCAGGGTCACAGACCTGTCGGAGCTGCTGTTTGTTAGTTCAAGTCCTGCTCTGAGGTGCTCTGTGTCAGATCTGAGTGACAGGTGAGCTGGGAGTGCTCTGCAATGAGGGCGATATGCACGGTTCCTGTGTTCCCAGCCCTGCCATGGTACCTGCAAGGGTAGCTCTGTATCCTGGGAGGGGCCTGACCACGAGAGCCCCATGGGCTGCAGGGGGACCTGCCCAGGGAACCCCATATCCTGGGAGGGTCCTGAACATGAGAGCCCCGTGGGCTGGGGTGGGGTACCTGCCCAGGTGAGCTCCATATCCTGGGATTGGCCTGACCTCGAGAGCCCCATGGGCTGCTGGAGTCCTGGTAAAGGATGTCAGGACAGTCAGTTAAGCCACTGAGGATATACCTCCAGTAGTTCCTAAACCCTACACCCTGCTGGTCATTCTACCAACCACCAGGACATGGTATTCTGTATTAGTCTTCAATGATGCCTTCTTTTGTATTCTATTAGTCCCAGAGTCACAAGAAATTTTGGCTTGTGAGTGGCAGGACTCAACATACAACTAAAACAATACTTCCGGGCCGTGTTGTCCCAAGGGTTCAAAAATTCCCACACCATCTTTGGGGAAAGCTCAGCTAAAGACCTAAAAGTTCTACCTCTGGAAAAGGGAACACTCCTTCAATATGCAGACGACATTCTGATCGCCAGCCCTACTAAGGAGACCTCTGAACTACGAAGCCAATAAAGGATACAAGTTGTCCAAGAAAAAGCTCAAATATCACAGACTACGGTGACCTGCCTGGGCTTCATTCTCACAGAAGGTCGGAGAAGCCCATCCCAGGAAAGGGAAGAAACAATTTACAGCCTTACCCATTTCTAAAACTAGAAGACAGCTTAGGGGTTCCTGGGGAGGCCAGGGTTTGCTGCTTCTGGATCCCTAACTACAGTCTACTTGCTCAGCCTCTATATGAAACACTGAAAGGAAAAGATGATGATCCTTTTGAATAGAATGCAGAAGTGGCCTTTCAAGAATGGAAAGAGCAGTCAATTCAGACCCTTGCACAGGAACTCCCTAATTTAGCTAAACCCTTTGACCTTTACATTCCTGGTGAACGGTGAATCACCATTGGAGTATTAGTGCAAAACCTGGGACCACTTGAAATGGAACAATGCAAGAATGCGATCCAGGTAGGATAAACTACGGTCACCAAGGGGATTGGCCCACCGCCACATCTGGCCAAGATACTTGCAGTATCCGAAAACCTGGAAATCAGCAGCCCAAAAGGCCACCTCCCTCCTAAGGTAAAAGGACCCCACGTGGTGATCCTAACCACCAAACATGCCCCGAAGTTGCAGGGTTGGCTCCGTGGGCACACTGACCTTGAGTGAGGAGGCCCTCCAACTCCAACCTCCATAGAGATAACCGGGGCAAAGGGGCACCATGACGACTCGTGTAAAGGTGTTTGCACGGGCAAATTTAACGCTCATTTCCCACCAGGAAGAGGAATTAACCAAATGCTCAGCACGCCGTGCCGGAACCAGATTAGGGCCTGAATCATTCCTGCGGGTTTGCGGCCAGCTCACAAGAAAGCGAGTTGAAGAAAGGAGCTCAGGGGCACTGTAATTCACAAACCTGCAGAGTTATAAATGTCAGCTATTGTCCAAAAATATATTGAAGTAAGGCTGCGTAGAGGACTTGAAAGCGGGGAGAATTGCAGGAAAACGAGTTCAGGGCCAGACTGGAATTGCATTTAAAGCATAGGGAATGAGACAGAAAGTCGACCATGATGGACTTGGTCAAAAAGGGCGTATGCGTTTTTTCCTGAATATATTCAAGAAAAAACACATACGCCCTTTTTGGCCAAACAAGCAAGCCTGTAAAGAAATCTGCATTACAATGAAGTCTCACTGCCCCCCTGTCAAAAGGGACATCTGAAAAAAGTGAAAAATCCAGAAAGGCAGGACAGGCCATGGAGAACACGGAGCCTTGTTATGCTGATGGGCGGGATGTAAATTGCCAACAGCCACTATGGAGAAGTTTATGGTGTTTCCTGAAACACGTAGGCAACAAAGCAACACAGCCTATGGCACTTCCACTTATGGTCCTATAGCTTAGGGAAATTAAAATTAAAATCACCCAGCCAAGCCAAAGTTTGGGACGGCTCTGTTTACAAGAACGTCCTCTACGGTAGAAGTTAAATTTCCGAGAAAGCAAAAAATTGATAAAGAAGTTGTGATACGCACGTACAATGAAATATCACTCAGCAAAGAAATCTTCGTCATCAGGTCCGTAGCGGCATAATGAGTGGATTCAGGTACGATGATTCTACGAGAAATAAGTCACACAGAAAAAGAAACATCATAAGATATCACTAATACACGGAATGTAAACTTGGCTACACATGAACTGAATTACAAAACAGAAAAAGGGTCTCAAATTTAGAAAACCAACTTATGCTTGCTTATGGAGAAAGGTGAGTTGGGGTGTTGCATAAAACCAGAGATTGAAATTAGCACAGATACCGTTCCATAAGCCAAATATATAATAGACAAGACCTACTCCTTGCTCAACGAAATGGACTCAACACCCCATATTCAACGCCTGGGAATATATCTGACAAGTAAGAATCTTAAAACCCATGGATTTATATGTCTCCATAAGGAAATAAAGCATGTGTACAGCGGCCTAAACGCAGCAGTGAAAATCCGATAAAACCCATTATCAAAATAAATTTCAAAAAAAATCACAATGACAGTGAAATAGAGAGCAATTCTTAAATATTCATTCAGAGCTTGAGATGCAACCTGGATTTACAACATCTACACCCAGAGCTGGGTGAGACATAAGGCTGGACACTTCGGGCTGATAACATTGGTGAGGTTCGGTGAGGACACGCAGACCCTTTGAAATCATACTGCATGGTACCTATTCCATGAGTCCAAATTCTCCAGGTTTAAGGGATTCTTCCTTCAGCTAAAGCATGCATGGGAAACCCAGAGTATGGTCCACCATGTGATTGGGAAACGTTTTCAAATGCATCTCAGTTTTCGTCCCCTGGTACTCGGATTCAACATTCCAGACACTTTACTAACACTCTTCCCACTTGGAGAGTCAGTGCCTTTAAACTCCTGTTTGGTACAGTTTGCAATTTCTGCGCAAGATGAACAGGCATAGGGAGAACCAATGAGAGACTAGCTGTAGGTGCCTGCATGGGCAAATGGAACGCTCATTTCCCACCAGGATGAGGAATTAACCAAAGGCTCAGCATGCCCGGCCGGAAATATATTAGGGCCTGAAGCAATCCTGCGGTTTTGCGGCCAGCTCACAAGAAAGCGAGTTGAAGAAAGGAGCTCAGGGGCACTGTAATTCAGAAACCTGCAGAGTTATGAATGACAGGTATCGTCGGAAAATGTACTGAAGTAAGTCTTCCAAGAGGACTTGAAAGAGGGGCAGAATTTCAGAGAAACGATTTCAGGCGACAGACTGGAATTGCACTTAAAGCATAGGAAAAGAGGCAGAATGTCGACAATGATGCACTTGGCCAAAAAGGGCGTATGCGTTTTTTCCTGAATATATTCAGGAAAAAACGCATACGCCCTTTTTGGCCAACCAAGCAAGCGTGTAAAGGAAATCTACACTACAATGAAGTCTCACTGCCCCCCGGTCAAAAGGGCCATCTGAAAATAGTGTAAAATCGAGAAAGGCAGGACAGGTCATGGAGAACAGGGAGCCTTGTTATGCTGATGGGCGGGATATAAATTGCCAACGGCCACTATGGACAAGTTTATGGTGTTTCCTGAAACACGTAGGAAACAAAGCAACACAGCCTATAGCAATTCCACTTATGGTCCTATAGCTTAGGGAAATTAAAATCAAAAACACGCAGCCACCCCAAAGTTTGGGACATCCCTGTTTACAAGAACCTCATCTACGGTAGAAGTTAAATATCAGAGAAAGCAAAAAATGGATAAAGAAGTTGTGGTACGCATGTACAATGGAATATCACTCAGCAATGAAATCTACGTCATCAGGCCCGTAGCGGCATAATGAGTGGATTCAGGTACGATGATTCTACGAGAAATAAGTCACACAGAAAAAGATACATCATGAGATATCACTAATACATGGAATGTAAACTTGGCTACACATGAACTGAATTACAAAACAGAACAGGGTCTCAAATTTAGCAAACCAACTTATGCTTGCTTATGGGGAAAGGTGAGTTGGGGTGCTGCATTAAACCAGAGATTGAAATTAGCACAGATACCGTTCCATAAGCCAAATATATAATAGACAAGAACTACTCCTTCCTCAACGAAATGGACTCAACACCCCATATTCAACGCCTGGGAAGATACCTGACAAGTAAGAATCTTAAAACCCATGGATTTATACGTCTCCATAAGGAAATCAAGCGTGTGTACAGCGGCCTAAACGGAGCAGTGAAAATCCGATAAATCCCATTATCAAAATAAATTTCAAAAACAAAACACAATGACAGTGAAATAGAGAGCAATTGTTAAATAACTCATTCAGAGCTTGTGATGCAACCTGGATTTACCACATCTACACCCAGAGCTGGGTGAGACATAAGGCTGGACACTTCGGGCTGATAGCATTGGTGAGGTTCGGTGAGCAAACGCAGACCCTTTGAACTCATACTGCATGGTACCTATTCCATGGGTCCCAACTCTCCAGGTTTAAGGGATTCTTCCTTCAGCTAAAACATGCATGGGAATCCCAGAGTATGGTCCACCGTGTGATTGGAAAACGTTTTCAAATGCATCTCAGGTTTCGTCCCCTGGTACTCGGGTTCACCATTCCAGACCTTTACAAACACTCTCCCCACTTGGAGAGTCAGTGCCTTTAACCTCCTGTTTGGCACAGTTTGCAATTTCTGCGCAAGATGAACAGGAATAGGGAGAACCAATGAGAGACTAGCTGTAGGTGTCTGCACTGGAAATTTAACGCTCATTTCCCACCAGGAAGAAGAATTAACCAAAGGCTCAGCATGCCTTGCCGGAACCTGATTAGGGCCTGAAGCAATCCTGCGGGTTTGCGGCCAGCTCACAAGAAAGCGAGTTGAAGAAAAGAGCTCATTGGCACTGTAATTCACAAACCTGCAGAGTTATAAATGACAGCTCTCGTTCAAAAATATATTGAAGGGAGGCTGTGAAGAGGACTTGAAAGTGGGGCAGAATTGCAGGAAAACGATTTCAGGGGGTAGACTGGAATTGCATTTAAAGCATAGGAAAAGAGGCAGAACGTCGACAATGATTCAGTTGGCCAAAAAGGGCGTATGCGTTTTTTCCTGAATATATTCAGGAAAAAACGCATACGCCCTTTTTGGCCAACCAAGCAAGCATGTTAAAGAAATCTGCACTACAATGAAGTCTCAATGCCCCACGGTCAATAGCGCAATCTGAAAAAAGTGTAAAATCCAGAAACACAGCACAGGCCATGGAGAACATGGAGCCTTGTTATGCTGATGGGTGAGATGTAAATTACCAACAGCCACTCTGGAGAAGTGTATTGTGTTTCCTGAAACACCTAAAAAACAAAGCAACGGAGCCTATAGCACTTCCACTTATGGTCCTATAATTTAGGGAAATTAAAATCAAAAACACACAGCCACCCCAAAGTTTTGGACGGTTCTGTTTACAAGAACCTCGTCTACGGTACAAGTTAAATATCCCAGAATGTGAAAAATGGATAACGAAGTTGTGGTACGTACGTAAAATGGAATCTCACTCAGCAATGAAATCTATGTCATCAGGCCCGTCGCGGCATAATGAGGGGATTCAGGTACGATGATTCTAAGTGAAATACACAGAGAAAATGAAACATCATAAGATATGACTAATACACGGAATGTAAACTTGGCTACACATGAACTGAATTACAAAACAGAACAGGGTCTCAAATTGAGAAAACCAACTTATGCTTGCTTAAGGGGAAAGGTGAGTTGGGGTGCTGCATAAAACCAGAGATAGAAATTAGCACAGATACCTTTCCATAAACCAAATATGTAATAGTCAAGACCTAGCCCTTGCTCAACGAAATGGACTAAACACGCCATATTCAACGCCTAGCATTACACATGACTAGTAAGAATCTTCAAACCCATGGATTTATATGTCTCCGTAAGAGACTCAAGTGTGTGTACAGCGACATGAATGCAGCAGAGAAAATCCGATAAAATCCATTATCAAAATGAATTACAAAAACAAACAAAATGACAGTGAAATAGAGAGCAATTCTTAAATAATTCATTCAGGGCTTGTGATGCAACCTGGATTTACCACATCTACAACCAGAGCTGAGTGAGACATAAGGCTGGACACTTCGGGCTGGTAGCATTGGTGAGGTTCGATGAGCAAATGCAGACCCTTTGAAGTCATACTGCATGGTACCCATTCCATGGGTCCCAACTCTCCAGGTTGAAGGGATTCTTCCTTCAGCTAAAACATGCATGAGAAACCCACAGTACAGTGCACTGTGTGACCAGGAAGTGTTTTCAAATGCATCTCAATTTTCGTCCCCTTTTACTCGGTTTCACCATTCCAGACCCTTTACTAACACTCTCCCCACTTGGAGAGTCAGTGCCTTTAATCTCCTGTTTAGCACAGTTTGCAATTTCTGCGCAAGATGAACAGGAATAGGGAGAACCAATTAGAGACTAGCTGTAGGTGTCTGCACGGGCAAATTTAACACTCATTTCCCACCAGGAAGAGGAATTAACCAAAGGCTCAGCATGCTGTGCCGGAACCAGATTAGGACCTGAAGCATTCCTGCGGGTTTGCGGCCAGCTCAGAAGAAAGCGAGTTGAAGAAAGGAGCTCAGGGACACTGTAATTCACAAACCTGCAGAGTTAAAATGACAGCTATTTTCCAAAAATATATTAGAGGAAGGCTGCGAAGAGGACTGGAAAGCGGGGCAGAATTGCAAGAAAACAATTTCAGGGGGTAGACTGGAATTGCATTTAAAGCATAGGAAAAGAGGCAGAACGTCGACAATGATGCACTTGGCCAAAAAGAGCGTATGCGTTTTTTCCTGAATATATTCAGGAAAAAACGCATACGCCCTTTTTGGCCAACCAAGCAAGCATGTTAAAGAAATCTCCACTACAAAGAAGTCTCACTGCCCCCAGGTCAAAAGGGCCATCTGAAAAAAGTGTAAAATCCAGAAAGACAGCACAGGCCATGGAGAACAGGGAGCCTTGTTATGCTGATGGGCGGGATGTAAATTGCCAACAGCCACTCTGGAGAAGTGTATGGTGTTTCCTGAAACACCTAAGAAACAAAGCAACGGAGACTACGGCACTTCCACTTATGGTCTTATAGATCACGGAAATTAAAATAAAAAACAGACAGCCACCCCAAAGTTTCAGACGGCTCTGTTTACAGGAATCTCGTCTACGGTACAAGTTAAATATCCCAGAATGTGAAAAATGGATAAAGAAATTGTGGTACACACATTCAATGGAATATCACTCAGCAATGAAATCTATGTGATCAGGCCCATCGTGGCATAAGGAGTGGATTCAGGTACGATGATTCTAAGTGAAATAAGTCACACAGAAAATGAAACATCATAAGATATCACTAATACAAGGAATGTAAACTTGGCTACACATGAACTGAATTACAAAACAGAACAGTGTCTCAAATTTAGAAAACCACCTTATGCTTGCTTAAGGGGAAAAGTGAGTTGGGGTGCTGCATAAAACCAGAGATTGAAATTAGCACAGATACCTTTCCATAAGCCAAATATGTAATAGTCAAGACCTACTCCTTGCTCAACGAAATGGACTCAACACCCCATATTCAACGCCTAGGAATACACCTGACTAGTAAGTATCTTCAAACCCATGGATTTATATGTATCCATAAGAGACTCAAGTGTGTGTACAGTGGCATGAATGCAGCAGAGAAAATCCGATAAATCCCATTATCAAAATAAATTACAAAAACAAACACAATGACAGTGAAATAGAGAGCAATTCTTAAATAATTCATTCAGGGCTTGTGATGCAACCTGGATTTACCACATCTACAACCAGAGCTGAGTGAGACATAAGGCTGGGCACTTTGGGCTGATAGCATTGGTGAGGTTCGTTGAGAAAATGCAGGCCCTTTGAAGTCATACTGCATGGTACCCATTCCATGGGTCCCAACTCTCCAGGTTTAAGGGATTCTTCCTTCAGCTAAAACATGCATGCGAAACCCACAGTATGGTGCACCGTGTGACCAGGAAACCTTTTCAAATGCATCTCAGTTTTCGTCCCCTTTTACTCGGGTTCACGATTGAAGACCCTTTACTAATACTCTCCCCACTTAGAGAGTCAGGGCCTTTAACCTCCTTTTGGCACAGTTTGCAATTTCTGCGCAAGATGAACAAGAATAGGGAGAACCAATGAGAGACTAGCTCTAGGTGTCTGCACGTTCAAATATAACACTCATTCCCCACCGGAAGAGGAATTTACCAAAGGATCAGCATGCTGTGCCGGAACCAGATTAGGGCCTGAAGCAATCCTACGGGTTTGCGGCCAGCTCACAAGAAAGCGAGTAGAAGAAAGGAGCTCAGGCACACTGTCATTCACAAACCTGCAGAGTTATAAATGTCAGCTATTGTCCAAAAATGTATTGAAGTAAGGCTGCGTAGAGGACTTGAAAGCGGGGAGAATTGAAGGAAAACGAGTTCAGTGGGTAGACTGGAATTGCACTTAAAGCATAGGAAAAGAGGCAGAATGTCGACAATGATGTGTAACATCCAGAAAGGCAGGACAGGTCATGGAGAACAGGGAGCCTTGTTATGCTGATGGGCGGATGAAAATTGCCAACAGCCACTCTGGAGAAGTGTATGGTGTTTCCTGAAACAGGTAGGAAACAAAGCAACACAGCCTATGGCACTTCCACTTATGGTCCTATAGCTTAGGGAAATTAAAATCAAAAACACACAGCCAACCCAAATTTTCGGACGGCTCTGTTTACAAGAACCTCGTCTACGGTACAAGTTAAATATCCAAGAAAGCAACAAATGGATAATGAAGTTCTGGTACGCACGTACAATGGAATATCACTCAGCAATGAAATCTACGTCATCAGGTCCCTAGCGGCATAATGAGTGGATTCAGGTACCATGATTCTACGAGAAATAAGTCACACAGAAAAAGAAACATCATTAGATATCCCTAATACACGGAATGTAAACTTGGCTACACATGAACTGAATTACAAAACAGAACAGGGTCTCAAATTGAGAAAACCATCTTATGCTTGCTTACGGGGAAAGGTGAGTTGGGGTGCTGCATAAAACCAGAGATTGAAATTAGCACAGATACCGTTCCATAAGCCAAATATATAATAGACAAGACCTACTCCTTGCTCAACGAAATGGACTCAACACCCCATATTCAACGCCTGGGAAGATACCTGACAAGTAAGAATCTTAAAACCCATGGATTTATATGTCTCCATAAGGAAATAAAGAGTGTGTACAGCGGCCTAAATGCAGCAGTGAAAATCCGATAAATCCCATTATCAAAATAAATTTCAAAAACAAAACACAAAGACAGTGAAATAGAGAGCAATTCTTAAATAATTCATTAAGGTCTTGTGATGCAACCTGGATTTACCAATTCTACACCCAGAGTTGGGTGAGACATAAGGCCGGACACTTCGGGCTGATAGCATTGGTGAGGTTCGTTGAGCAAACGCAGACCCTTTGAAGTCATACTGCATGGTACCCATTCCATGAGTCCCAACTCTCCAGGTTTAAGGGATTCTTCCTTCAGCTAAAACATGCATGGGAAACCCAGAGTATGGTCCACCGTGTGATTGGGAAACGTTTTCAAATGCATCTCAGTTTTCGCCCGTGGTACTCGGGTTCACCATTCCAGACGCTTTACTAACACTCTCCCCACTTGGAGAGTCAGTGCCTTTAACCTCCTGTTTGGCACAGTTTGCAATTTCTGCGCAAGATGAACAGGAATAGGGAAAACCAATGGGAGACTAGATGTAGGTGTCTGCACGGGCAAATGGAACGCTCATTTCCCACCAGGAAGAGGAATTAACCAAAGGCTCAGCGTGCCCTGCCAGAAAGAGATTATGGCGTGAAGCAATCCTGCGGTTTTGCGGCCAGCTCACATGGAAGCGAGTTGAAGAAAGGAGCTCAGGGGCACTGTAATTCACAAACCTGCAGAGTTATGAATGACAGCTATCGTCCAAAATGTACTGAAGTAAGTCTTCGAAAAGGACTTGAAAGCGGGGCAGAATTTCAGGAAAACGATTTCAGGGGGTAGACTGGAATTGCGCTTAAAGCATAGGAATAGAGGCAGAATGTCGACAATGATGCACTTGGCCAAAAAGGGCATATGCGTTTTTTCCTGAATATATTCAGGAAAAAACGCATACGCCCGTTTTTGCCAACCAAGCAAGCGTGTAAAGGAAATCTGCATTACAATGAAGTCTCACTGCCCCCCGGTCAAAAGGGCCATCTGAAAAAAGTGTAAAATCCAGAAAGGCAGGACAGGTCATGGAGAACAGGGAGCCTTGTTATGCTGATGGGCGGATGTAAATTGCCAACAGCCACTCTGGAGAAGTGTATGGTGTTTCCTGAAACAGGTAGGAAACAAAGCAACACAGCCTATGGCACTTCCACTTATGGTCCTTTAGCTTAGGGAAATTAAAATCAAAAAGACACAGCCACCCCAAAGTTTGGGACGGCTCTGTTTACAAGAACCTCGTCTACGGTACAAGTTAAATATCCAAGAAAGCAAAAAATGGATAAAGAAGTTGTGGTACGCACGTACAATGGAATATCACTCAGCAATGAAATCTACGTCATCAGGTCACTATCGGCATAATGAGTGGATTCAGGTACGATGATTCTACGAGAAATATGTCACAAAGAAAAAGAAACATCATTAGATATCCCTAATACACGGAATGTAAACTTGGGTACACATGAACTGAATTACAAAACAGAACAGGGTCTCAAATTGAGAAAACCAACTTAGGCTTGCTTACGGGGAAAGGTGAGTTGGCGTGCTACATAAAACCAGAGATTGAAATTAGCACAGATACCGTTCCATAAGCCAAATATATAATAGACAAGACCTACTCCTTGCTCAACGAAATGGACTCAACACCCCATATTCAACGCTTGGGAAGATACCTGACAAGTAAGAATCTTTAAACCAATGGATTTATATGTCTCCA
This sequence comes from Delphinapterus leucas, assembly GCF_059928025.1. NCBI lineage: Eukaryota > Metazoa > Chordata > Mammalia > Artiodactyla > Monodontidae > Delphinapterus > Delphinapterus leucas. The sequence goes on from NW_028322267.1 coordinate 1,602,401, forward strand.
TAAGGAAATCAAGAGTGTGTACAGCGGACTAAATGCAGCAGTGAAAATCCGATAAATCCCATTATCAAAATAAATTTCAAAAACAAAACACAATGACAGTGAAATAGAGAGCAATTCTTAAATAATTCATTAAGGTCTTGTGATGCAACCTGGATTTAACACTTCTACACCAAGAGCTGGGTGAGACATAAGGCTGGACACTTCGGGCTGATAGCATTGGTGAAGTTTGGTGAGCAAACGCAGACCCTTTGAAGTCATACTGCATGGTACCCATTCCATGAATCCCAACTCTCCAGGTTTAAGGGATTCTTCCTTCAGCTAAAACATGCATGGGAAACCCAGAGTATGGTCCACTGTGTGACTGGGAAACGTTTTCAAATGCATCTCAGTTTTCGTCCCCTGGTGCTCGTGTTCACCATTCCAGGTGCTTTACTAACACTATCCCCACTTGGAGAGTCAGTGCCATTAACTTCCTGTTTGGCACAGTTTGCAATTTCTGCGCAAGATGAACAGGAATAGGGAGAACCAATGAGAGACTAGATGTAGGTGTCTGCACGGGGAAATGGAACGCTCATTTCCCACCAGGAAGAGGAATTAACCAAAGGCTCAGAGTGCCCTGCCAGAAAGAGATTATGGCGTGAAGCAATCCTGCGGTTTTGCGGCCAGCTCACAAGAAAGCGAGTTGAAGAAAGGAGCTCAGGGGCAGTGTAATTCAGAAACCTGCAGAGTTATGAATGACAGCTATCGTCCAAAAATGTATTGAAGTAAGTCTTCGAAGAGGATTTGAAAGCGGGGCAGAATTTCAGGAACACGATTTCATGGGGTAGACTGGAATTGCACTTAAAGCATAGGAAAAGAGGCAGAATGTCGACAATGATGCACTTGGCCAAAAAGGGCGTATGCGTTTTCTCCTGAATATATTCAGGAAAAAACGCATACGCCCTTTTTGGCCAAACAACCAAGCGTGTAAAGGAAATCTGCACTAAAATGAAGCCTCACTGCCCCACGGTCAAAAGGGCCATCTGAAAAAAGTGTAAAATCCAGAAAGGCAGGACAGGTCATGGAGAACAGGGAGCCTTGTTATGCTGATGGGTGGGATGTAAATTGCCAACAACCACTCTGGAGAAGTGTATGGTGTTTCCAGAAACACGTAGGAAACAAAGCAACACAGCCTATGGCACTTCCACTTATGGTCCTATAGCTTAGGGAAATTAAAATCAAAAAGACACAGCCACCCCAAAATTTGGGATGGCTCTGTTTACAAGAACCTCGTCTACGGTACAAGTGAAATATCCGAGAAAGCAAAAAATGGATAAAGAAGTTGTGGTACGCACGTACAATGGAATATCACTCAGCAATGAAATCTATGTCTCCAGGCCCGTAGCGGCATAATGAGTGGATTCAGGTACGATGATTCTACGAGAAATAAGTCACACAGAAAAAGAAACATCATAAGATATCACTAATACACGGAATGTCACCTTGGCTACACATGAACTGAATTACAAAACAGAACAGGGTCTCAAATTTAGAAAACCGACTTATGCTTGCTTATGGGGAAAAGTGAGTTGGGGTGCTGCATAATACCAGAGATTGAAATTAGCACAGATACCGTTCCATAAGCCAAATATATAATAGACAAGACCTACTCCTTGCTCAACGAAATGGACTCAACACCCCATATTCAACGCCTGGGAAGATACCTGACAAGTAAGAATCTTAAAACCCATGGATTTATATGTCTCCATAAGGAAATCAAGCGTGTGTACAGCGGCCTAAACGCAGCAGTGAACATCCGATAAATCCCATTATCAAAATAAATTTCAAAAACAAAACACAATGACAGTGAAATAGAGAGCAATTCTTAAATAATTCATTCAGGGCTTGTGATGCCACCTGGATTTACCACATCTACACCCAGAGCTGGGTGAGACATAAGGCTGGACACTTCGGGCTGATAGCATTGGTGAGGTTCGGTGAGCAAACGCAGACCCTTTGAAGTCATACTGCATGGTACCCATTCCATGGGTCCCAACTCTCCAGGTTTAAGGGATACTTCCTTCAGCTAAAACATGCATGGGAAACCCACAGTACAGTGCACTGTGTGACCGGGAAACGTTTTCAAATGCATCTCAGGTTTCGTCCCCTGGTACTCGGGTTCACCATTCCAGACGCTTTACTAACACTCTTCCCACTTGGAGAGTCAGTGCCTTTAAACTCCTGTTTGGTACAGTTTGCAATTTCTGCGCAAGATGAACAGGCATAGGGAGAACCAATGAGAGACTAGCTGTAGGTGCCTGCATGGGCAAATGGAACGCTCATTTCCCACCAGGATGTGGAATTAACCAAAGGCTCAGCGTGCCCGGCCGGAAACAGATTAGGGCCTGAAACAATCCTGCGGTTTTGCGGCCAGCTCACAAGAAAGCGAGTTGAAGAAATGAGTTCAGGGGCACAGTAATTCAGAAACATGCAGAGTTATGAATGACAGCTATCGTCCAAAAATGTACTGAAGTAAGTCTTCCAAGAGGACTTGAAAGTGGGGCAGAATTTCAGGAAAACGATTTCAGGGGGTAGACTGGAATTGCACTTAAAGCATAGGAAAAGAGGCAGAATGTCGACAATGATGCACTTGGCCAAAAAGGGCGTATGCGTTTTTTCCTGAATATATTCAGGAAAAAACGCATACGCCCTTTTTGGCCAACCAAGCAAGCGTGTAAAGGAAATCTGCACTACAATGAAGTCTCACTGCCCCCCGGTCAAAAGGGCCATCTGAAAAAAGTTTAAAATCCAGAAAGGCAGGACAGGTCTTGGAGAACAGGGAGCCTTGTTATGCTGATGGTCGGGATGTAAATTGCCAACAGCCACTCTGGAGAAATGTATGGTGTATCCTGAAACACGTAGGAAACAATGCAACACAGCCTATGGCACTTCCACTTATGGTCCTATAGATTAGGGAAATTAAAATCACAAACACACAGGCACCCCAAAGTTTGGGATGGCTCTGTTTACAAGAACCTTGTCTACGGTACAAGTTAAATATCCGAGAAAGGAAAAAATGGATAAAGAAGTTTTGGTACGCACGTACAATGGAATATCACTCAGCAATGAAATCTACGTCTTCCGGCCCGTAGCGGCATAATGAGTGGATTCAGGTACGATGATTCTACGAGAAATAAGTCACACAGAAAAAGAAACAACATAATATATCAGTAATACACGGAATGTAAACTTGGCTACACATAAACTGAATTACAAAACAGAACAGGGTCTCAAATTTAGAAAACCAACTTATGCTTGCTTTTGGGGAAAGGTGAGTTGGGGTGCTGCATAAAACCAGAGATTGAAATTAGCACAGATACCGTTCCATAAGCCAAATATATAATAGACCAGCCCTACTCCTTGCTCAACGAAATGGACTCAACACCCCATATTCAACGCCTGGCAAGATACCTGACAAGTAAGAATCTTAAAACCCATGGATTTATATGTCTCCATAAGGAAATCAAGCGTGTGTACAGCGGCCTAAAGGCAGCAGTGAAAATCTGATAAATCCCATTATCAAAATAAATTTCAAAAACAAAACACAATGACAGTGAAATAGAGAGCAATTCTTAAATAATTCATTCAGGGCTTGTGATGCCACCTGGATTTTCCACATCTACACCCAGAGCTGGGTGAGACATAAGGCTGGGCACTTCGGGCTGATAGCATTGGTGAGGTTCGGTGAGCAAACGCAGACCCTTTGAAGTCATACTGCATGGTACCCATTCCATGGTCCCAACTCTCCAGGTTTAAGGGATTCTTCCTTCAGCTAAAACATGCATGGGAAACCCAGACTATCGTCCGCCGTGTGATTGGGAAACGTTGTCAAATGCATCTCAGTTTTCGTCCCCTGGTACTCGGGTTCACCATTCCAGACGCTTTACTAACACTCTCCCCACTTGGAGAGTCAGTGCCTTTAACCTCCTGTTTGGCACAGTTTGCAATTTCTGCGCAAGATGATCAGGCATAGGGAGAACCAATGAGAGACTACCTGTTGGTGTCTGCACGGGCAAATTGAACGCTCATTACCCACCAGGAAGAGGAATTAACCAAAGGCTCAGCGTGCCTGGCCGGAAACATATTAGGGCCTGAAGCAATCCTGCGGTTTTGCGGCCAGCTCACAAGAAAACGAGTTGAAGAAAGGAGCTCAGGGGCACTGAAATTCACAAATCTGCAGAGTTATGAATGACAGCTATCGTCAAAAAATGTACTGAAGTAAGTCTTCAAAGAGGACTTGAAAGCGGGGCAGAACTTCAAGAAAACGATTTCAGGGGGTAGACTGGAATTGCACTTAAAGCATAGGAAAAGAGGCAGAATGTCGACAATGATGCACTTGGCCAAAAAGGGCGTATGCGTTTTTTCCTGAATATATTCAGGAAAAAACGCATATGCCCTTTTTGGCCAACCAAGCAAGCGTGTAAAGGAAATCTGCACTACAATGAAGTCTCACTGCCCCGCGGTCAAAAGGGCCATCTGAAAAAAGTGTAAAATCCAGAAAGACAGGACAGGTCATGGAGAACAGGGAGCCTTGTTATGCGGATGGGCGGGATGTAAATTGCCAACAGCCACTCTGGAGAAATGTATGGTGTATCCTGAAACACGTAGGAAACAAAGCAACACAGCCTATGTCACTTCCACTTATGGTCCTATAGCTTAGGGAAATTAAAATCACAAACACACAGCCACCCCAAAGTTTGGGATGGCTCTGTTTACAAGAACCTTGTCTACGGTACAAGTTAAATATCCGAGAAAGGAAAAAATGGATAAAGAAGTTTTGGTACGCACGTACAATGGAATATCACTCAGCAATGAAATCTACGTCTTCAGGCCCGTAGCGGCATAATGAGTGGATTCAGGTACGATGATTCTACGAGAAATAAGTCACACAGAAAAAGAAACATCATAATATATCAGTAATACACGGAATGTAAACTTGGCTACACATAAACTGAATTACAAAACAGAACAGGGTCTCAAATTTAGAAAACCAACTTATGCTTGCTTATGGGGAAAAGTGAGTTGAGGTGCTGCATAATACCAGAGATTGAAATTAGCACAGATACCGTTCCATAAGCCAAATATATAATAGACAAGACCTACTCCTTGCTCAACGAAATATACTCAACACCCCATATTCAACGCCTGGGAAGATACCTGACAAGTAAGAATCTTAAAACCCATGGATTTATATGTCTCCATAAGGAAATCAAGCGGGTGTACAGCGGCCTAAACGCAGCAGTGAACATCCGATAAATCCCATTATCAAAATGAATTTCAAAAACAAAACACAATGACAGTGAAATAGAGAGCAATTCTTAAATAATTCATTCAGGGCTTGTGATGCCACCTGGATTTACCACATCTACACCCAGAGCTGGGTGAGACATAAGGCTGGACTCTTCGGGCTGATAGCATTGGTGAGGTTCGGTGAGCAAACGCAGACCCTTTGAAGTCATACTGCATGGTACCCATTCCATGGGTCCCTACTCTCCAGGTTTAAGGGATACTTCCTTCAGCTAAAACATGCATGGGAAACCCACAGTACAGTGCACTGTGTGACCGGGAAACATTTTCAAATGCATCTCAGGTTTCGTCCCCTGGTACTCGGGTTCACCATTCCAGACGCTTTACTAACACTCTTCCCACTTGGAGAGTCAGTGCCTTTAAACTACTGTTTGGTACAGTTTGCAATTTCTGCGCAAGATGAACAGGCATAGGGAGAACCAATGAGAGACTAGCTGTAGGTGCCTGCATGGGCAAATGGAACGCTCATTTCCCGCCAGGATGAGGAATTAACCAAATGCTCAGCGTGCCCGGCCGGAAACAGATTAGGGCCTGAAGCAATCCTGCGGTTTTGCGGCCAGCTCACAAGAAAGCGAGTTGAAGAAAGCAGCTCAGGGGCACTGTAATTCACAAACCTGCAGAGTTATGAATGACAGCTATCGTCCAAAAATGTACTGAAGTAAGTCTTCCAAGAGGACTTGAATGCGGGGCAGAATTTCAGAGAAACGATTTCAGGGGATAGACTGGAATTGCACTTAAAGCATAGGAAAAGAGGCAGAATGTCGACAATGATGCACTTGGCCAAAAAGGGCGTATGCGTTTTTTCCTGAATATATTCAGGAAAAAACGCATACGCCCTTTTTGGCCAACCAAGCAAGCGTGTAAAGGAAATCTGCACTACAATGAAGTCTCACTGCCCCCCGGTCAAAAGGGCCATCTGAAAAAAGTGTAAAATCCAGAAAGGCAGGACAGGTCATGGAGAACAGGGAGCCTTGTAACGCTGATGGGCGGGATATAAATTGCCAACAGCCCATCTGGAGAAGTGTATGGTGTTTCATGAAACACGAAGGAAACAAAGCAACACAGCCTATGGCACTTCCACTTATGGTCCTATAGCTTAGGGAAATTAAAATCAAAAACACACAGCCACCCCAAAGTTTGGGACGGCTCTGTTTACAAGAACCTCGTCTACGGTACATGTTAAATATCCGAAAAAGCAAAAACTGGATAAAGAAGTTGTGGTATGCACGTACAATGGAATATCACTCAGCAATGAAATCTACATCATCAGGTCCGTAGCGGCATAATGAGTGGATTCAGGTACGATGATTCTACGAGAAATAAGTCACACAAAAAAAGAAACATCATAAGATACCACTAATACACGGAATGTAAACTTGGCTACACATAAACTGAATTTCAAAACAGAACAGGGTCTCAAATTTAGAAAACCAACTTATGGTTGCTTATGGGGAAAGGTGAGTTGGGGTGCTGCATAAAACCAGAGATTGAAATTAGCACAGATACCGTTCCATAAGCCAAATATATAATAGACAAGACCTACTCCTTGCTCAACGAAATGGACTCAACACCCCATATTCAACGCCTGGGAAGATACCTGACAAGTAAGAATCTTAAAACCCATGGATTATATGTCTCCATAAGGAAATCAAGTGTGTGTACAGCGGCCTAAACGCAGCAGTGAAAATCCGATAAATCCCATTATCAAAATAAATTTCAAAAACAAAACACAATGACAGTGAAATAGAGAGCAATTCTTAAATAATTCATTCAGGGCTTGTGATGCAACCTGGATTTACCACATCTACACCCAGAGCTGGGTGAGACATAAGGCTGGACACTTCGGGCTGATAGCATTGGTGAGGTTCGGTGAGCAAACGCAGACCCTTTGAATTCATACTGCATGGTACCCATTCCATGGGTCCCAACTCTCCAGGTTTAAGGGATTCTTCCTTCAGCTAAAACATGCATGGGAAACCCAGACTATCGTCCGCTGTGTGATTGGGAAACGTTTTCAAATGCATCTCAGTTTTCGTCCCCTGGTACTCGGGTTCACCATTCCAGACGCTTTACTAACACTCTCCCCACTTGGAGAGTCAGTGCCTTTAACCTCTTGTTTGGCACAGTTTGCAATTTCTGCGCAAGATGAACAGGAATAGGGAGAACCAAAGAGAGACTAGCTGTTGGTGTCTGCACGGGCAAATTGAACGCTCATTTCCCACCAGGAAGAGGAATTAACCAAAGGCTCAGCGTGCCCGGCCGGAAACAGATTAGGGCCTGAAGCAATCCTGCGGTTTTGCGGCCAGCTCACAAGAAAGCGAGTTGAAGAAGTGAGTTCAGGGGCACAGTAATTCAGAAACATGCAGAGTTATGAATGACAGCTATCGTCCAAAAATGTACTGAAGTAAGTCTTCCAAGAGGACTTGAAAGCGGGGCAGAATTTCAGGAAAACGATTTCAGGGGGTAGACTGGAATTGCACTTAAAGCATAGGAAAAGAGGCAGAATGTCGACAATGATGCACTTGGCTAAAAAGGGCGTATGCGTTTTTTCCTGAATATATTCAGGAAAAAACGCATACGCCCTTTTTGGCCAACCAAGCAAGCGTGTAAAGGAAATCTGCACTACAATGAAGTCTCACTGCCCCCCGGTCAAAAGGGCCATCTGAAAAAAGTTTAAAATCCAGAAAGGCAGGACAGTTCTTGGAGAACAGGGAGCCTTGTTATGCTGATGGTCGGGATGTAAATTGCCAACAGCCACTCTGGAGAAATGTATGGTGTATCCTGAAACACGTAGGAAACAATGCAACACAGCCTATGTCACTTCCACTTATGGTCCTATAGATTAGGGAAATTAAAATCACAAACACACAGCCACCCCAAAGTTTGGGATGGCTCTGTTTACAAGAACCTTGTCTACGGTACAAGTTAAATATCCGAGAAAGGAAAAAATGGATAAAGAAGTTTTGGTACGCACGTACAATGGAATATCACTCAGCAATGAAATCTACGTCTTCAGGCCCATAGCGGCATAATGAGTGGATTCAGGTACGATGATTCTACGAGAAATAAGTCACACAGAAAAAGAAACAACATAATATATCAGTAATACACGGAATGTAAACTTGGCTACACATAAACTGAATTACAAAACAGAACAGGGTCTCAAATTTAGAAAACCAACTTATGCTTGCTTTTGGGGAAAGGTGAGTTGGGGTGCTGCATAAAACCAGAGATTGAAATTAGCACAGATACCGTTCCATAAGCCAAATATATAATAGACCAGCCCTACTCCTTGCTCAACGAAATGGACTCAACACCCCATATTCAACGCCTGGCAAGATACCTGACAAGTAAGAATCTTAAAACCCATGGATTTATATGTCTCCATAAGGAAATCAAGCGTGTGTACAGCGGCCTAAAGGCAGCAGTGAAAATCTGATAAATCCCATTATCAAAATAAATTTCAAAAACAAAACACAATGACAGTGAAATAGAGAGCAATTCTTAAATAATTCATTCAGGGCTTGTGATGCCACCTGGATTTACCACATCTACACCCAGAGCTGGGTGAGACATAAGGCTGGGCACTTCGGGCTGATAGCATTGGTGAGGTTCGGTGAGCAAACGCAGACCCTTTGAAGTCATACTGCATGGTACCCATTCCATGGGTCCCAACTCTCCAGGTTTAAGGGATTCTTCCTTCAGCTAAAACATGCATGGGAAACCCAGACTATCGTCCGCCGTGTGATTGGGAAACGTTGTCAAATGCATCTCAGTTTTCGTCCCCTGGTACTCGGGTTCACCATTCCAGACGCTTTACTAACACTCTCCCCACTTGGAGAGTCAGTGCCTTTAACCTCCTGTTTGGCACAGTTTGCAATTTCTGCGCAAGATGATCAGGCATAGGGAGAACCAATGAGAGACTACCTGTTGGTGTCTGCACGGGCAAATTGAACGCTCATTACCCACCAGGAAGAGGAATTAACCAAAGGCTCAGCGTGCCTGGCCGGAAACATATTAGGGCCTGAAGCAATCCTGCGGTTTTGCGGCCAGCTCACAAGAAAACGAGTTGAAGAAAGGAGCTCAGGGGCACTGTAATTCACAAATCTGCAGAGTTATGAATGACAGCTATCGTCAAAAAATGTACTGAAGTAAGTCTTCAAAGAGGACTTGAAAGCGGGGCAGAACTTCAAGAAAACGATTTCAGGGGGTAGACTGGAATTGCACTTAAAGCATAGGAAAAGAGGCAGAATGTCGACAATGATGCACTTGGCCAAAAAGGGCGTATGCGTTTTTTCCTGAATATATTCAGGAAAAAACGCATACGCCCTTTTTGGCCAACCAAGCAAGCGTGTAAAGGAAATCTGCACTACAATGAAGTCTCACTGCCCCGCGGTCAAAAGGGCCATCTGAAAAAAGTGTAAAATCCAGAAAGACAGGACAGGTCATGGAGAACAGGGAGCCTTGTTATGCTGATGGGCGGGATGTAAATTGCCAACAGCCACTCTGGAGAAATGTATGGTGTATCCTGAAACACGTAGGAAAAAAAGCAACACAGCCTATGTCACTTCCACTTATGGTCCTATAGCTTAGGGAAATTAAAATCACAAACACACAGCCACCCCAAAGTTTGGGATGGCTCTGTTTACAAGAACCTTGTCTACGGTACAAGTTAAATATCCGAGAAAGGAAAAAATGGATAAAGAAGTTTTGGTACGCACGTACAATGGAATATCACTCAGCAATGAAATCTACGTCTTCAGGCCCGTAGCGGCATAATGAGTGGATTCAGGTACGATGATTCTACGAGAAATAAGTCACACAGAAAAAGAAACATCATAATATATCAGTAATACACGGAATGTAAACTTGGCTACACATAAACTGAATTACAAAACAGAACAGGGTCTCAAATTTAGAAAACCAACTTATGCTTGCTTTTGGGGAAAGGTGAGTTGGGGTGCTGCATAAAACCAGAGATTGAAATTAGCACAGATACCGTTCCATAAGCCAAATATATAATAGACAAGACCTACTCCTTGCTCAACGAAATGGACTCAACACCCCATATTCAACGCCTGGCAAGATACCTGACAAGTAAGAATCTTAATACCCATGGATTTATATGTCTCCATAAGGAAATCAAGCGTGTGTAGAGCGGCCTAAATGCAGCAGTGAATATCCGATAAATCCCATTATCAAAATGAATTTCAAAAACAAAACACAATGACAGTGAAATAGAGAGCAATTCTTAAATAATTCATTCAGGGCTTGTGATGCAACCTGGATTTAGCACATCTACACCCAGAGCTGGGTGAGACATAAGGCTGGACACTTCGGGCTGATAGCATTGGTGAAGTTCGGTGAGCAAACGCAGACCCTTTGAAGTCATACTGCATGGTACCCATTCCATGGGTCCCAACTCTCCAGGTTTAGGAATTCTTCTTCAGTTAAAACATGCATGGGAAACCCAGAGTATGTTCAACCGTGTGATTGGGAAACGTTTTCAAATGCATCTCAGTTTTCGTCCCCTGGTACTCAAGTTCACCATTCCAGACGCTTTACTAACACTCTCCTCACTTGGAGAGTCAGTGCCTTTCACCTCCTGTTTGGCACAGTTTGCAATTTCTGCGCAAGATGAACAGGAATAGGGAGAACCAATGAGAGACTAGCTGTAGGTGCCTGCACGGGCAAATGGAAGCACATTTACCACCAGGAAGAGGAATTAACCAAAGGCTCAACGTGCCCTGCCGGAAACAGATTAGGGCCTGAAGCAATACTGCGGATTGGCGGCCAGCTCACATGGAAGCGAGTTGAAGAAAGGAGCTCAGGGGCACTGTAATTCACAAACCTGCAGAGTTATGAATGACAGCTATCGTCCAAAATGTACTGAAGTAAGTCTTCGAAGAGGACTTGAAAGCGGGGCAGAATTTCAGGAACACGATTTCAGGGGGTAGACAGGAATTGCGCTTAAAGCATAGGAACAGAGGCAGAATGTCGACAATGATGCACTTGGCTAAAAAGGGCATATGCGTTTTTTCCTGAATATATTCAGGAAAAAACGCAAACGCCCTTTTTGGCCAACCAAGCAAGCGTGTAAATGAAATCGTCACTACAATGAAGTCTCACTGCCCCGTGGTCAAAAGGGCCATCTGAAAAAAGTGTAAAATCCAGAAAGGCAGGACAGGTCATGGAGAACAGGGAGCCTTGTTATGCGGATAGGCGGGATGTAAATTGCCAACAGCCACTCTGGAGAAGTGTATGGTGTTTCCTGAAACACGTAGGAAACAAAGCAACACAGCCTATGGCACTTCCACTTATGGTCCTATAGCTTAGGGAAATTAAAATAAAAAACACACAGCCACCCAAAAGTTTGGGATGGCTCTGTTTACAAGAACCTTGCCTACGGTACAAGTTAAATATCCAAGAAAGCAAAAAATGCATAAAGAAGTTGTGGTACGCACGTACAGTGGAATATCACTCAGCAATGAAATCTACGTCATCAGGTCCTATCGGCATAATGAGTGGATTCAGGTACGATGATTCTACGAGAAATAAGTCACACAGAAAAAGAAACATCATAAGTTATCACTAATACACGGAATGTCACCTTGGCTACACATGAACTGAATTACAAAACAGAACAGGGTCTCAAATTTAGAAAACCAACTTATGCTTGCTTATGGGGAAAAGTGAGTTGAGGTGCTGCATAATACCAGAGATTGAAATTAGCACAGATACCGTTCCATAAGCCAAATATATAATAGACAAGACCTACTCCTTGCTCAACGAAATATACTCAACACCCCATATTCAACGCCTGGGAAGATACCTGACAAGTAAGAATCTTAAAACCCATGGATTTATATGTCTCCATAAGGAAATCAAGCGTGTGTACAGCGGCCTAAACGCAGCAGTGAACATCCGATAAATCCCATTATCAAAATGAATTTCAAAAACAAAACACAATGACAGTGAAATAGAGAGCAATTCTTAAATAATTCATTCAGGGCTTGTGATGCCACCTGGATTTACCACATCTACACCCAGAGCTGGGTGAGACATAAGGCTGGACACTTCGGGCTGATAGCATTGGTGAGGTTCGGTGAGCAAACGCAGACCCTTTGAAGTCATACTGCATGGTACCCATTCCAAGGGTCCCAACTCTCCAGGTTTAAGGGATACTTCCTTCAGCTAAAACATGCATGGGAAACCCACAGAATGGTCCACCATGTGATTGGGAAACGTTTTCAAATGCATCTCAGTTTTCGAGCCCTGGTACTCGGGTTCACCATTCCAGACGCTTTACTAACACTCTCCCCACTTGGAGAGTCAGTGCCTTTAACATCCTGTTTGGCACAGTTTGCAATTTCTGCGCAAGATTAACAGGAATAGGGAGAACAAATGAGAGACTAGCTGTAGGTGTCTGCACTGGCAAATGGAACGCTCATTTCCCACCAGGAAGAGGAATTAACCAAAGGCTCAGCGTGCCCTGCAGGAAACAGATTAGGGCCTAAGGCAATCCTGCGGTTTTGCGGCCATCTCACAAAAAAGCGAGTTGAAAAAAGGAGCTAAGGGGCACTGTAATTCACAAAACTGCAGAGTTATGAATGACAGCTATCGTCCAAAATTGTATTGAAGTAAGTCTTCGAAGAGGACTTGAAAGCGGGGCCGAATTTCAGGAACACGATTTCAGGGGATAGAGTGGAATTGCACTTAAAGCATAGGAAAAGAGGCAGAATGTCGACAATGATGCACTTGGCGAAAAAGGGCGTATGCGTTTTTTCCTGAATATATTCAGGAAAAAACGCATACGCCCTTTTTGGCCAACCAAGCAAGCTTTTAAAGGAAATCTGCACTACAATGAAGTCTCAATGCCCCCCGGTCAAAAGGGCCATCTGAAAAAAGTGTAAAATCCAGAAAGGCAGGACAGGTCATGGAGAACAGGGAGCCTTGTTATGCTGATGGGCGGGATGTAAATTGCCAACAGCCACTCTGGAGAAGTGTATGGTGTTTCCTGAAACACATAGGAAACAAAGCAACACAGCCTATGGCACTTCCACTTATGGTCCTATAGCATAGGGAAATTAAAAACAAAAACACACAGCCACCCCAAACTTTGGGACGGCTCTGTTTACAAGATCCTCGTCTACGGTACAAGTTAAATATCCGAGAAAGCAAAAAATTCATAAAGAAGTTGTGGTACGCACGTACAATGGAATATCACTCAGCAATGAAATCTACGTCATCAGGCCCATAGCGGCATAATGAGTGGATTCAGGTACGATGATTTTACGAGAAATAAGTCACACAGAAAAAGAAATATCATAAGATATCACTAATACACGGAATGTAAACTTGGCTACACATGAACTGAATTACAAAACAGAACAGGGACTCAAATTTAGAAAACCAACTTATGCTTGCATATGGGGAAAGGTGAGTTGGGGTGCTGCATAAAACCAGAGATTGAAATTAGCACAGATACCTTTCCATAAGCTAAATATATAATAGACAAGACCTACTCCTTGCTCAACGAAATGGACTCAACACCCCATATTCAACGCCTGGGAAGATACCTGACAAGTAAGAATCTTAAAACCCATGGATTTATATGTCTCCATAAGGAAATCAAGCGTGTGTACAGCGGCCTAAACGCAGCAGTGAAAATCCGATAAATCCCATTATCAAAATAAATTTCAAAAACAAAACACAATGACAGTGAAATACAGAGCAATTCTTAAATAATTCATTCAGGGCTTGTGATGCAACCTGGATTTACCACATCTACACCCAGAGCTGGGTGAGACATAAGGCTGGACACTTCGGGCTGATAGCATTTGTGAGGTTCGGTGAGCAAACGCAGACCCTTTGAAGTCATACTGCATGGTACCCATTCCAAGGGTCCCAACTCTCCAGGTTTAAGGGATACTTCCTTCAGCTAAAACATGCATGGGAAACCCACAGAATGGTCCACCATGTGATTGGGAAACGTTTTCAAATGCATCTCAGTTTTCGAGCCCTGGTACTCGGGTTCACCATTCCAGACGCTTTACTAACACTCTCCCCACTTGGAGAGTCAGTGCCTTTAACATCCTGTTTGGCACAGTTTGCAATTTCTGCGCAAGATTAACAGGAATAGGGAGAACAAATGAGAGACTAGCTGTAGGTGTCTGCACTGGCAAATGGAACGCTCATTTCCCACCAGGAAGAGGAATTAACCAAAGGCTCAGCGTGCCCTGCAGGAAACAGATTAGGGCCTAAGGCAATCCTGCGGTTTTGCGGCCATCTCACAAAAAAGCGAGTTGAAAAAAGGAGCTAAGGGGCACTGTAATTCACAAAACTGCAGAGTTATGAATGACAGCTATCGTCCAAAATTGTATTGAAGTAAGTCTTCGAAGAGGACTTGAAAGCGGGGCCGAATTTCAGGAACACGATTTCAGGGGATAGAGTGGAATTGCACTTAAAGCATAGGAAAAGAGGCAGAATGTCGACAATGATGCACTTGGCGAAAAAGGGCGTATGCGTTTTTTCCTGAATATATTCAGGAAAAAACGCATACGCCCTTTTTGGCCAACCAAGCAAGCTTGTAAAGGAAATCTGCACTACAATGAAGTCTCAATGCCCCCCGGTCAAAAGGGCCATCTGAAAAAAGTGTAAAATCCAGAAAGGCAGGACAGGTCATGGAGAACAGGGAGCCTTGTTATGCTGATGGGCGGGATGTAAATTGCCAACAGCCACTCTGGAGAAGTGTATGGTGTTTCCTGAAACACATAGGAAACAAAGCAACACAGCCTATGGCACTTCCACTTATGGTCCTATAGCATAGGGAAATTAAAAACAAAAACACACAGCCACCCCAAACTTTGGGACGGCTCTGTTTACAAGATCCTCGTCTACGGTACAAGTTAAATATCCGAGAGAGCAAAAAATTCATAAAGAAGTTGTGGTACGCACGTACAATGGAATATCACTCAGCAATGAAATCTACGTCATCAGGCCCATAGCGGCATAATGAGTGGATTCAGGTACGATGATTTTACGAGAAATAAGTCACACAGAAAAAGAAATATCATAAGATATCACTAATACACGGAATGTAAACTTGGCTACACATGAACTGAATTACAAAACAGAACAGGGACTCAAATTTAGAAAACCAACTTATGCTTGCATATGGGGAAAGGTGAGTTGGGGTGCTGCATAAAACCAGAGATTGAAATTAGCACAGATACCTTTCCATAAGCTAAATATATAATAGACAAGACCTACTCCTTGCTCAACGAAATGGACTCAACACCCCATATTCAACGCCTGGGAAGATACCTGACAAGTAAGAATCTTAAAACCCATGGATTTATATGTCTCCATAAGGAAATCAAGCGTGTGTACAGCGGCCTAAACGCAGCAGTGAAAATCCGATAAATCCCATTATCAAAATAAATTTCAAAAACAAAACACAATGACAGTGAAATAGAGAGCAATTCTTAAATAATTCATTCAGGGCTTGTGATGCCACCTGGATTTACCACATCTACACCCAGAGCTGGGTGAGACATAAGGCTGGACACTTCGGGCTGATAGCATTTGTGAGGTTCGGTGAGCAAACGCAGACCCTTTGAAGTCATACTGCATGGTACCCATTCCATGGGTCCCAACTCTCCACGTTTAAGGGATTCTTCCTTCAGCTAAAACATGCATGGGAAACCCAGAGTATGGTCCACCGTGTGATTGGGAAACGTTCTCAAATGCATCTCAGTTTTCGAACCCTGGTGCTCGGGTTCACCATTCCAGACGCTTTACTAACACTCTCCCCACTTGGAGAGTCAGGGACTTTAAACTCCTGTTTGGCACAGTTTGCAATTTCTGCGCAAGATGAACAGGAATTGGGAGAACCAATGAGAGACTAGCTGTAGGTGTCTGCACTGGCAAATGGAACGCTCATTTCCCACCAGGAAGAGGAATTAACCAAAGGCTCAGCGTGCCCTGCAGGAAACAGATTAGGGCCTAAGGCAATCCTGCGGTTTTGCGGCCATCTCACAAAAAAGCGAGTTGAAAAAAGGAGCTAAGGGGCACTGTAATTCACAAAACTGCAGAGTTATGAATGACAGCTATCGTCCAAAATTGTATTGAAGTAAGTCTTCGAAGAGGACTTGAAAGCGGGGCCGAATTTCAGGAACACGATTTCAGGGGATAGAGTGGAATTGCACTTAAAGCATAGGAAAAGAGGCAGAATGTCGACAATGATGCACTTGGCGAAAAAGGGCGTATGCGTTTTTTCCTGAATATATTCAGGAAAAAACGCATACGCCCTTTTTGGCCAACCAAGCAAGCGTGTAAAGGAAATCTGCACTACAATGAAGTCTCAATGCCCCCCGGTCAAAAGGGCCATCTGAAAAAAGTGTAAAATCCAGAAAGGCAGGACAGGTCATGGAGAACAGGGAGCCTTGTTATGCTGATGGGCGGGATGTAAATTGCCAACAGCCACTCTGGAGAAGTGTATGGTGTTTCCTGAAACACATAGGAAACAAAGCAACACAGCCTATGGCACTTCCACTTATGGTCCTATAGCATAGGGAAATTAAAAACAAAAACACACAGCCACCCCAAACTTTGGGACGGCTCTGTTTACAAGATCCTCGTCTACGGTACAAGTTAAATATCCGAGAAAGCAAAAAATTCATAAAGAAGTTGTGGTACGCACGTACAATGGAATATCACTCAGCAATGAAATCTACGTCATCAGGCCCATAGCGGCATAATGAGTGGATTCAGGTACGATGATTTTACGAGAAATAAGTCACACAGAAAAAGAAATATCATAAGATATCACTAATACACGGAATGTAAACTTGGCTACACATGAACTGAATTACAAAACAGAACAGGGTCTCAAATTTAGAAAACCAACTTATGCTTGCATATGGGGAAAGGTGAGTTGGGGTGCTGCATAAAACCAGAGATTGAAATTAGCACAGATACTGTTCCATAAGCCAAATATATAATAGACAAGACCTACTCCTTGCTCAACGAAATGGACTCAACACCCCATATTCAACGCCTGGCAAGATACCTGACAAGTAAGAATCTTAAAACCCATGGATTTATATGTCTCCATAAGGAAATCAAGCGTGTGTACAGCGGCCTAAACGCAGCAGTGAACATCCGATAAATCCCATTACCAAAATAAATTTCAAAAACAAAACACAATGACAGTGAAATAGAGAGCAATTCTTAAATAATTCATTCAGGGCTTGTGATGCAACCTGGATTTACCACATCTACACCCAGAGCTGGGTGAGACATAAGGCTGGACACTTCGGGCTGATAGCATTGGTGAGGTTCGGTGAGCAAACGCAGACCCTTTGAAGTCATACTGCATGGTACCCATTCCATGGGTCCCAACTCTCCAGGTTTAAGGGATTCTTACTTCAGCTAAAACATGCATGGGAAACCCACAGAATGGTCCACCATGTGATTGGGAAACGTTTTCAAATGCATCTCAGTTTTCGAACCCTGGTACTCGGGTTCACCATTCCAGACGCTTTACTAACACTCTCCCCACTTGGAGAGTCAGTGCCTTTAACATCCTGTTTGGCACAGTTTGCAATTTCTGCGCAAGATTAACAGGAATAGGGAGAACAAATGAGAGACTAGCTGTAGGTGTCTGCACGGGCAAATGGAACGCTCATTTCCCACCAGGAAGAGGAATTAACCAAAGGCTCAGCGTGCCCTGCAGGAAACAGATTAGGGCCTAAGGCAATCCTGCGGTTTTGCGGCCATCTCACAAAAAAGCGAGTTGAAAAAAGGAGCTAAGGGGCACTGTAATTCACAAAACTGCAGAGTTATGAATGACAGCTATCGTCCAAAATTGTATTGAAGTAAGTCTTCGAAGAGGACTTGAAAGCGGGGCCGAATTTCAGGAACAAGATTTCAGGGGATAGAGTGGAATTGCACTTAAAGCATAGGAAAAGAGGCAGAATGTCGACAATGATGCACTTGGCGAAAAAGGGCGGATGCGTTTTTTCCTGAATATATTCAGGAAAAAACGCATACGCCCTTTTTGGCCAACCAAGCAAGCGTGTAAAGGAAATCTGCACTACAATGAAGTCTCAATGCCCCCCGGTCAAAAGGGCCATCTGAAAAAAGTGTAAAATCCAGAAAGGCAGGACAGGTCATGGAGAACAGGGAGCCTTGTTATGCTGATGGGCGGGATGTAATTTGCCAACAGCCACTCTGGAGAAGTGTATGGTGTTTCCTGAAACACATAGGAAACAAAGCAACACAGCCTATGGCACTTCCACTTATGGTCCGATAGCATAGGGAAATTAAAAACAAAAACACACAGCCACCCCAAACTTTGGGACGGCTCTGTTTACAAGAACCTCGTCTACGGTACAAGTTAAATATCCGAGAAAGCAAAAAATTCATAAAGAAGTTGTGGTACGCACGTACAATGGAATATCACTCAGCAATGAAATCTACGTCATCAGGCCCGTAGCGGCATAATGAGTGGATTCAGGTACGATGATTTTACGAGAAATAAGTCACACAGAAAAAGAAATATCATAAGATATCACTAATACACGGAATGTAAACTTGGCTACACATGAACTGAATTACAAAACAGAACAGGGTCTCAAATTTAGAAAACCAACTTATGCTTGCTTATGGGGAAAGGTGAGTTGGGGTGCTGCATAAAACCAGAGATTGAAATTAGCACAGATACCTTTCCATAAGCTAAATATATAATAGACAAGACCTACTCCTTGCTCAACGAAATGGACTCAACACCCCATATTCAACGCCTGGGAACATACCTGACAAGTAAGAATCTTAAAACCCATGGATTTATATGTCTCCATAAGGAAATCAAGCGTGTGTACAGCGGCCTAAACGCAGCAGTGAAAATCCGATAAATCCCATTATCAAAATAAATTTCAAAAACAAAACACAATGACAGTGAAATACAGAGCAATTCTTAAATAATTCATTCAGGGCTTGTGATGCAACCTGGATTTACCACATCTACACCCAGAGCTGGGTGAGACATAAGGCTGGACACTTCGGGCTGATAGCATTTGTGAGGTTCGGTGAGCAAACGCAGACCCTTTGAAGTCATACTGCATGGTACCCATTCCATGGGTCCCAACTCTCCACGTTTAAGGGATTCTTCCTTCAGCTAAAACATGCATGGGAAACCCAGAGTATGGTCCACCGTGTGATTGGGAAACGTTCTCAAATGCATCTCAGTTTTCGAACCCTGGTGCTCGGGTTCACCATTCCAGACGCTTTACTAACACTCTCCCCACTTGTAGAGTCAGGGACTTTAAACTCCTGTTTGGCACAGTTTGCAATTTCTGCGCAAGATGAACAGGAATTGGGAGAACCAATGAGAGACTAGCTGTAGGTGTCTGCACTGGCAAATGGAACGCTCATTTCCCACCAGGAAGAGGAATTAACCAAAGGCTCAGCGTGCCCTGCCGGAAAGAGATTAGGGCCTGAAGCAATCCTGTGGTTTTGCGGCCAGCTCACAAGAAAGCGTGTTGAGGAAAGGAGCTCAGGGGCACTGTAATTCACAAACCTGCAGAGTTATGAGTGACAGCTATCGTCCAAAAATGTACTGAAGTAAGTCTTCGAAGAGGACTTGAAAGCGGGGCAGAATTTCAGGAAAACGATTTCAGGGGGTAGACTGGAATTACACTTAAAGCATAGGAAAAGAGGCAGAATGTCGACAATGATGCACTTGGCCAAAAAGGGCGTATGCGTTTTATCCTGAATATATTCAGGAAAAAACGCATACGCCCTTTTTGGCCAACCAAGCAAGCGTGTAAAGGAAATCTGCACTACAATGAAGTCTCAATGCCCCCCGGTCAAAAGGGCCATCTGAAAAAAGTGCAAGATCCAGAAAGGCAGGACAGGTCATGGAGAACAGGGAGCCTTGTTATGCTGATGGGCTCGATGTAAATTGCCAACAGCCACTCTGGAGAAGTGTATGGTGTATCCTGAATCACGAAGGAAACAAAGCAACACAGCCTATGGCACTTCCACTTATGGTCCTATAGCTTAGGGAAATTAAAATCAAAAACACACAGCCACCCCAAAGTTTGGGACGGCTCTGTTTACAAGAACCTCGTCTACGGTACAAGTTAAATATCCGAGAAAGCAAAAAATGGATAAAGAAGTTGTGGTACGCACGTAAAATGGAATATCACTCAGCAATGAAATCTACGTCATCAGGCCCGTAGCGGCATAATGAGTGGATTCAGGTACGATGATTCTTCGAGAAATAAGTCACACAGAAAAAGAAACATCATTAGATATCCCTAATACACGGAATGTAAACTTGGCTACACATGAACTGAATTACAAAACAGAACAGGGTCTCAAATTTAGAAAACCAACTTATGCTTGCTTATGGGGAAAGGTGAGTTGGGGTGCTGCATAAAACCAGAGATTGAAATTAGCACAGATACTGTTCCATAAGCCAAATATATAATAGACAAGACCTACTCCTTGCTCAACGAAATGGACTCAACACCCCATATTCAACGCCTGGCAAGATACCTGACAAGTAAGAATCTTAAAACCCATGGATTTATATGTCTCCATAAGGAAATCAAGCGTGTGTACAGCGGCCTAAACGCAGCAGTGAACATCCGATAAATCCCATTACCAAAATAAATTTCAAAAACAAAACACAATGACAGTGAAATAGAGAGCAATTCTTAAATAATTCATTCAGGGCTTGTGATGCAACCTGGATTTACCACATCTACACCCAGAGCTGGGTGAGACATAAGGCTGGACACTTCGGGCTGATAGCATTGGTGAGGTTCGGTGAGCAAACGCAGACCCTTTGAAGTCATACTGCATGGTACCCATTCCATGGGTCCCAACTCTCCAGGTTTAAGGGATTCTTACTTCAGCTAAAACATGCATGGGAAACCCACAGAATGGTCCACCATGTGATTGGGAAACGTTTTCAAATGCATCTCAGTTTTCGAACCCTGGTACTCGGGTTCACCATTCCAGACGCTTTACTAACACTCTCCCCACTTGGAGAGTCAGTGCCTTTAACATCCTGTTTGGCACAGTTTGCAATTTCTGCGCAAGATTAACAGGAATAGGGAGAACAAATGAGAGACTAGCTGTAGGTGTCTGCACGGGCAAATGGAACGCTCATTTCCCACCAGGAAGAGGAATTAACCAAAGGCTCAGCGTGCCCTGCAGGAAACAGATTAGGGCCTAAGGCAATCCTGCGGTTTTGCGGCCATCTCACAAAAAAGCGAGTTGAAAAAAGGAGCTAAGGGGCACTGTAATTCACAAAACTGCAGAGTTATGAATGACAGCTATCGTCCAAAATTGTATTGAAGTAAGTCTTCGAAGAGGACTTGAAAGCGGGGCCGAATTTCAGGAACACGATTTCAGGGGGTAGACTGGAATTGCACTTAAAGCATAGGAAAAGAGGCAGAATGTCGACAATGATGCACTTGGCGAAAAAGGGCGTATGCGTTTTTTCCTGAATATATTCAGGAAAAAACGCATACGCACTTTTTGGCCAACCAAGCAAGCGTGTAAAGGAAATCAGCACTACAATGAAGTCTCAATGCCCCCCGGTCAAAAGGGCCATCTGAAAAAAGTGTAAAATCCAGAAAGGCAGGACAGGTCATGGAGAACAGGGAGCCTTGTTATGCTGATGGGCGGGATGTAAATTGCCAACAGCCACTCTGGAGAAGTGTATGGTGTTTCCTGAAACACATAGGAAACAAAGCAACACAGCCTATGGCACTTCCACTTATGGTCCTATAGCATAGGGAAATTAAAAACAAAAACACACAGCCACCCCAAACTTTGGGACGGCTCTGTTTACAAGAACCTCGTCTACGGTACAAGTTAAATATCCGAGAAAGCAAAAAATTCATAAAGAAGTTGTGGTACGCACGTACAATGGAATATCACTCAGCAATGAAATCTACGTCATCAGGCCCGTAGCGGCATAATGAGTGGATTCAGGTACGATGATTTTACGAGAAATAAGTCACACAGAAAAAGAAATATCATAAGATATCACTAATACACGGAATGTAAACTTGGCTACACATGAACTGAATTACAAAACAGAACAGGGTCTCAAATTTAGAAAACCAACTTATGCTTGCTTATGGGGAAAGGTGAGTTGGGGTGCTGCATAAAACCAGAGATTGAAATTAGCACAGATACCTTTCCATAAGCTAAATATATAATAGACAAGACCTACTCCTTGCTCAACGAAATGGACTCAACACCCCATATTCAACGCCTGGGAAGATACCTGACAAGTAAGAATCTTAAAACCCATGGATTTATATGTCTCCATAAGG
Source organism: Delphinapterus leucas (assembly GCF_059928025.1). Lineage (NCBI taxonomy): Eukaryota > Metazoa > Chordata > Mammalia > Artiodactyla > Monodontidae > Delphinapterus > Delphinapterus leucas. Next base: position 1,625,110 of record NW_028322267.1, read on the forward strand.
AAATCAAGCGTGTGTACAGCGGCCTAAACGCAGCAGTGAAAATCCGATAAATCCCATTATCAAAATAAATTTCAAAAACAAAACACAATGACAGTGAAATACAGAGCAATTCTTAAATAATTCATTCAGGGCTTGTGATGCAACCTGGATTTACCACATCTACACCCAGAGCTGGGTGAGACATAAGGCTGGACACTTCGGGCTGATAGCATTTGTGAGGTTCGGTGAGCAAACGCAGACCCTTTGAAGTCATACTGCATGGTACCCATTCCATGGGTCCCAACTCTCCACGTTTAAGGGATTCTTCCTTCAGCTAAAACATGCATGGGAAACCCAGAGTATGGTCCACCGTGTGATTGGGAAACGTTCTCAAATGCATCTCAGTTTTCGAACCCTGGTGCTCGGGTTCACCATTCCAGACGCTTTACTAACACTCTCCCCACTTGTAGAGTCAGGGACTTTAAACTCCTGTTTGGCACAGTTTGCAATTTCTGCGCAAGATGAACAGGAATTGGGAGAACCAATGAGAGACTAGCTGTAGGTGTCTGCACTGGCAAATGGAACGCTCATTTCCCACCAGGAAGAGGAATTAACCAAAGGCTCAGCGTGCCCTGCCGGAAAGAGATTAGGGCCTGAAGCAATCCTGTGGTTTTGCGGCCAGCTCACAAGAAAGCGTGTTGAGGAAAGGAGCTCAGGGGCACTGTAATTCACAAACCTGCAGAGTTATGAATGACAGCTATCGTCCAAAAATGTACTGAAGTAAGTCTTCGAAGAGGACTTGAAAGCGAGGCAGAATTTCAGGAAAACGATTTCAGGGGGTAGACTGGAATTGCACTTAAAGCATAGGAAAAGAGGCAGAATGTCGACAATGATGCACTTGGCCAAAAAGGGCGTATGCGTTTTATCCTGAATATATTCAGGAAAAAACGCATACGCCCTTTTTGGCCAACCAAGCAAGCGTGTAAAGGAAATCTGCACTACAATGAAGTCTCACTGCCCCCCGGTCAAAAGGGCCATCTGAAAAAAGTGCAAGATCCAGAAAGGCAGGACAGGTCATGGAGAACAGGGAGCCTTGTTATGCTGATGGGCTCGATGTAAATTGCCAACAGCCACTCTGGAGAAGTGTATGGTGTATCCTGAATCACGAAGGAAACAAAGCAACACAGCCTATGGCACTTCCACTTATGGTCCTATAGCTTAGGGAAATTAAAATCAAAAACACACAGCCACCCCAAAGTTTGGGACGGCTCTGTTTACAAGAACCTCGTCTACGGTACAAGTTAAATATCCGAGAAAGCAAAAAATGGATAAAGAAGTTGTGGTACGCACGTAAAATGGAATATCACTCAGCAATGAAATCTACGTCATCAGGCCCGTAGCGGCATAATGAGTGGATTCAGGTACGATGATTCTTCGAGAAATAAGTCACACAGAAAAAGAAACATCATTAGATATCCCTAATACACGGAATGTAAACTTGGCTACACATGAACTGAATTACAAAACAGAACAGGGTCTCAAATTTAGAAAACCAACTTATGCTTGCTTATGGGGAAAGGTGAGTTGGGGTGCTGCATAAAACCAGAGATTGAAATTAGCACAGATACTGTTCCATAAGCCAAATATATAATAGACAAGACCTACTCCTTGCTCAACGAAATGGACTCAACACCCCATATTCAACGCCTGGCAAGATACCTGACAAGTAAGAATCTTAAAACCCATGGATTTATATGTCTCCATAAGGAAATCAAGCGTGTGTACAGCGGCCTAAACGCAGCAGTGAACATCCGATAAATCCCATTACCAAAATAAATTTCAAAAACAAAACACAATGACAGTGAAATAGAGAGCAATTCTTAAATAATTCATTCAGGGCTTGTGATGCAACCTGGATTTACCACATCTACACCCAGAGCTGGGTGAGACATAAGGCTGGACACTTCGGGCTGATAGCATTGGTGAGGTTCGGTGAGCAAACGCAGACCCTTTGAAGTCATACTGCATGGTACCCATTCCATGGGTCCCAACTCTCCAGGTTTAAGGGATTCTTACTTCAGCTAAAACATGCATGGGAAACCCACAGAATGGTCCACCATGTGATTGGGAAACGTTTTCAAATGCATCTCAGTTTTCGAACCCTGGTACTCGGGTTCACCATTCCAGACGCTTTACTAACACTCTCCCCACTTGGAGAGTCAGTGCCTTTAACATCCTGTTTGGCACAGTTTGCAATTTCTGCGCAAGATTAACAGGAATAGGGAGAACAAATGAGAGACTAGCTGTAGGTGTCTGCACGGGCAAATGGAACGCTCATTTCCCACCAGGAAGAGGAATTAACCAAAGGCTCAGCGTGCCCTGCAGGAAACAGATTAGGGCCTAAGGCAATCCTGCGGTTTTGCGGCCATCTCACAAAAAAGCGAGTTGAAAAAAGGAGCTAAGGGGCACTGTAATTCACAAAACTGCAGAGTTATGAATGACAGCTATCGTCCAAAATTGTATTGAAGTAAGTCTTCGAAGAGGACTTGAAAGCGGGGCCGAATTTCAGGAACAAGATTTCAGGGGATAGAGTGGAATTGCACTTAAAGCATAGGAAAAGAGGCAGAATGTCGACAATGATGCACTTGGCGAAAAAGGGCGGATGCGTTTTTTCCTGAATATATTCAGGAAAAAACGCATACGCCCTTTTTGGCCAACCAAGCAAGCGTGTAAAGGAAATCTGCACTACAATGAAGTCTCAATGCCCCCCGGTCAAAAGGGCCATCTGAAAAAAGTGTAAAATCCAGAAAGGCAGGACAGGTCATGGAGAACAGGGAGCCTTGTTATGCTGATGGGCGGGATGTAAATTGCCAACAGCCACTCTGGAGAAGTGTATGGTGTTTCCTGAAACACATAGGAAACAAAGCAACACAGCCTATGGCACTTCCACTTATGGTCCTATAGCATAGGGAAATTAAAAACAAAAACACACAGCCACCCCAAACTTTGGGACGGCTCTGTTTACAAGAACCTCGTCTACGGTACAAGTTAAATATCTGAGAAAGCAAAAAATTCATAAAGAAGTTGTGGTACGCACGTACAATGGAATATCACTCAGCAATGAAATCTACGTCATCAGGCCCGTAGCGGCATAATGAGTGGATTCAGGTACGATGATTTTACGAGAAATAAGTCACACAGAAAAAGAAATATCATAAGATATCACTAATACACGGAATGTAAACTTGGCTACACATGAACTGAATTACAAAACAGAACAGAGTCTCAAATTTAGAAAACCAACTTATGCTTGCTTATGGGGAAAGGTGAGTTGGGGTGCTGCATAAAACCAGAGATTGAAATTAGCACAGATACCTTTCCATAAGCTAAATATATAATAGACAAGACCTACTCCTTGCTCAACGAAATGGACTCAACACCCCATATTCAACGCCTGGGAAGATACCTGACAAGTAAGAATCTTAAAACCCATGGATTTATATGTCTCCATAAGGAAATCAAGCGTGTGTACAGCGGCCTAAACGCAGCAGTGAAAATCCGATAAATCCCATTATCAAAATAAATTTCAAAAACAAAACACAATGACAGTGAAATACAGAGCAATTCTTAAATAATTCATTCAGGGCTTGTGATGCAACCTGGATTTACCACATCTACACCCAGAGCTGGGTGAGACATAAGGCTGGACACTTCGGGCTGATAGCATTTGTGAGGTTCGGTGAGCAAACGCAGACCCTTTGAAGTCATACTGCATGGTACCCATTCCATGGGTCCCAACTCTCCACGTTTAAGGGATTCTTCCTTCAGCTAAAACATGCATGGGAAACCCAGAGTATGGTCCACCGTGTGATTGGGAAACGTTCTCAAATGCATCTCAGTTTTCGAACCCTGGTGCTCGGGTTCACCATTCCAGACGCTTTACTAACACTCTCCCCACTTGTAGAGTCAGGGACTTTAAACTCCTGTTTGGCACAGTTTGCAATTTCTGCGCAAGATGAACAGGAATTGGGAGAACCAATGAGAGACTAGCTGTAGGTGTCTGCACTGGCAAATGGAACGCTCATTTCCCACCAGGAAGAGGAATTAACCAAAGGCTCAGCGTGCCCTGCCGGAAAGAGATTAGGGCCTGAAGCAATCCTGTGGTTTTGCGGCCAGCTCACAAGAAAGCGTGTTGAGGAAAGGAGCTCAGGGGCACTGTAATTCACAAACCTGCAGAGTTATGAGTGACAGCTATCGTCCAAAAATGTACTGAAGTAAGTCTTCGAAGAGGACTTGAAAGCGGGGCAGAATTTCAGGAAAACGATTTCAGGGGGTAGACTGGAATTACACTTAAAGCATAGGAAAAGAGGCAGAATGTCGACAATGATGCACTTGGCCAAAAAGGGCGTATGCGTTTTATCCTGAATATATTCAGGAAAAAACGCATACGCCCTTTTTGGCCAACCAAGCAAGCGTGTAAAGGAAATCTGCACTACAATGAAGTCTCAATGCCCCCCGGTCAAAAGGGCCATCTGAAAAAAGTGCAAGATCCAGAAAGGCAGGACAGGTCATGGAGAACAGGGAGCCTTGTTATGCTGATGGGCTCGATGTAAATTGCCAACAGCCACTCTGGAGAAGTGTATGGTGTATCCTGAATCACGAAGGAAACAAAGCAACACAGCCTATGGCACTTCCACTTATGGTCCTATAGCTTAGGGAAATTAAAATCAAAAACACACAGCCACCCCAAAGTTTGGGACGGCTCTGTTTACAAGAACCTCGTCTACGGTACAAGTTAAATATCCGAGAAAGCAAAAAATGGATAAAGAAGTTGTGGTACGCACGTAAAATGGAATATCACTCAGCAATGAAATCTACGTCATCAGGCCCGTAGCGGCATAATGAGTGGATTCAGGTACGATGATTCTTCGAGAAATAAGTCACACAGAAAAAGAAACATCATTAGATATCCCTAATACACGGAATGTAAACTTGGCTACACATGAACTGAATTACAAAACAGAACAGGGTCTCAAATTTAGAAAACCAACTTATGCTTGCTTATGGGGAAAGGTGAGTTGGGGTGCTGCATAAAACCAGAGATTGAAATTAGCACAGATACTGTTCCATAAGCCAAATATATAATAGACAAGACCTACTCCTTGCTCAACGAAATGGACTCAACACCCCATATTCAACGCCTGGCAAGATACCTGACAAGTAAGAATCTTAAAACCCATGGATTTATATGTCTCCATAAGGAAATCAAGCGTGTGTACAGCGGCCTAAACGCAGCAGTGAACATCCGATAAATCCCATTACCAAAATAAATTTCAAAAACAAAACACAATGACAGTGAAATAGAGAGCAATTCTTAAATAATTCATTCAGGGCTTGTGATGCAACCTGGATTTACCACATCTACACCCAGAGCTGGGTGAGACATAAGGCTGGACACTTCGGGCTGATAGCATTGGTGAGGTTCGGTGAGCAAACGCAGACCCTTTGAAGTCATACTGCATGGTACCCATTCCATGGGTCCCAACTCTCCAGGTTTAAGGGATTCTTACTTCAGCTAAAACATGCATGGGAAACCCACAGAATGGTCCACCATGTGATTGGGAAACGTTTTCAAATGCATCTCAGTTTTCGAACCCTGGTACTCGGGTTCACCATTCCAGACGCTTTACTAACACTCTCCCCACTTGGAGAGTCAGTGCCTTTAACATCCTGTTTGGCACAGTTTGCAATTTCTGCGCAAGATTAACAGGAATAGGGAGAACAAATGAGAGACTAGCTGTAGGTGTCTGCACGGGCAAATGGAACGCTCATTTCCCACCAGGAAGAGGAATTAACCAAAGGCTCAGCGTGCCCTGCAGGAAACAGATTAGGGCCTAAGGCAATCCTGCGGTTTTGCGGCCATCTCACAAAAAAGCGAGTTGAAAAAAGGAGCTAAGGGGCACTGTAATTCACAAAACTGCAGAGTTATGAATGACAGCTATCGTCCAAAATTGTATTGAAGTAAGTCTTCGAAGAGGACTTGAAAGCGGGGCCGAATTTCAGGAACACGATTTCAGGGGATAGAGTGGAATTGCACTTAAAGCATAGGAAAAGAGGCAGAATGTCGACAATGATGCACTTGGCGAAAAAGGGCGTATGCGTTTTTTCCTGAATATATTCAGGAAAAAACGCATACGCCCTTTTTGGCCAACCAAGCAAGCGTGTAAAGGAAATCTGCACTACAATGAAGTCTCACTGCCCCCCGGTCAAAAGTGCCATCTGAAAAAAGTGTAAAATCCAGAAAGGCAGGACAGGTCATGGAGAACAGGGAGCCTTGTTATGCTGATGGGCGGGATGTAAATTGCCAACAACCACTCTGGAGAAGTGTATGGTGTTTCCTGAAACACGTAGGAAACAAAGCAACACAGCCTATGGCACTTCCACTTATGGTCCTATAGATTAGGTAAATTAAAATCAAAAAGACACAGCCACCCCAAAGTTTGGGCCGGCTCTGTTTACAAGAACCTCGTCTACGGTACAAGTTAAATATCCGAGAAAGCAAAAAATGGATAAAGAAGTTGTGCTACGCATGTACAATGGAATATCACTCAGCAATGAAATCTACGTCATCAGGTCCCTATCGGCATAATGAGTGGATTCAGGTACGATGATTCTACGAGAAATAAGTCACACAGAAAAAGAAACATCATAAGATATCACTAATACACGGAATGTAAACTTGGCTACACATGAACTGAATTACAAAACAGAACAGGGTCTCAAATTTAGAAAACCAACTTATACTTGCTTATGGGGAAAGGTGAGTTGGGGTGCTGCATAAAACCAGAGATTGAAATTAGCACAGATACTGTTCCATAAGCCAAACATATAATAGACAAAACCTACTCCTTGCTCAACGAAATGGACTCAACACCCCATATTCAACGCCTGGGAAGATACCTGACAAGTAAGAATCTTAAAACCCATGGATTTATATGCTCCATAAGGAAATCAAGCATGTGTACAGCGGCCTAAACGCAGCAGTGAACATCTGATAAATCCCATTATCAAAATGAATTTCAAAAACAAAACCCAATGACAGTGAAATAGAGAGGAATTCTTAAATAATTCATTCAGGGCTTGTGATGCAACCTGGATTTACCACATCTACACCCAGAGCTGGGTGAGACATAAGGCTGGACACTTCGGGCTGATAGCATTGGTGAGGTTCGGTGAGCAAACGCAGACCCTTTGAAGTCATACTTCATGGTACCCATTCCTTGGGTCCCAACTCTCCAGGTTTAAGGGATTCTTCCTTCAGCTAAAACATGCATGGGAAACCCACAGTACAGTGCACTGTATGACCGGGAAACGTTTTCAAATGCATCTCAGTTTTCGTCCCCTGGTACTCGGGTTCACCTTTCCAGACTCTTTACTAACACTCTCCCCACTTGGAGAGTCAGTGCCTTTAACCTCCTGTTTGGCACAGTTTGCAATTTCTGCGCAAGATGAACAGGAATAGGGAGAACCAATGAGAGACTAGATGTAGGTGTCTGCACGTGCAAATGGAACGCTCATTTCCCACCAGGAAGAGGAATTAACCAAAGGTTCAGCGTGCCCTGCCAGAAAGAGATTATGGCGTGAAGCAATCCTGCGGTTTTGCGGCCAGCTCACCAGAAAGCGAGTTCAAGAAAGGAGCTCAGGGGCAGTGTAATTCAGAAACCTGCAGAGTTATGAATGACAGCTATCGTCCAAAAATGTATTGAAGTAAGTCTTCGAAGAGGACTTGAAAGCGGGGCAGAATTTCAGGAAAACGATTTCACGGGGTAGACTGGAATTGCACTTAAAGCATAGGTATAGAGGCAGAATGTCGACAATGATGCACTTGGCCAAAAAGGGCGTATGCGTTTTTTCCTGAATATATTCAGGAAAAAACGCATACGCCCTTTTTGGCCAACCAAGCAAGCGTGTAAAGGAAATCTGCACTACAATGAAGTCTCACTGCCCCCCGGTCAAAAGGGCCATCTGAAAAAAGTGTAAAATCCAGAAAGGCAGGAGAGGTCATGGAGAACAGGGAGCCTTGTTATGCTGATGGGCGGGATGTAAATAGCCAACAGCCACTCTGGAGAAGTGTATGGTGTTTCCTGAAACACGTAGGAAACAAAGCAACACAGCCTATGGCACTTCCACTTATGGCCCTATAGCTTAGGGAAATTAAAATCAAAAACACACAGCTACCCCAAATTTGGGACGGCTCTGTTTACAAGAACGTCGTCTACGGTACAAGTTAAATATCTGAGAAAGCAAAAAATGGATAAAGAAGTTGTGGTATGTACGTACAATGGAATATCACTCAGCAATGTAATCTACGTCATCAGGCCCGTAGCGGCATAATGAGTGGATTCAGGTACGATGATTCTACGAGAAATAAGTCACACAGAAAAAGAAACATCATAAGATATCACTAATACACGGAATGTAAACTTGGCTACACATGAACTGAATTACAAAACAGAACAGGGTCTCAAATTTAGAAAACCAACTTATGCTTGCTTATGGGGAAAGGTGAGTTGCAGTGCTGCATAAAACCAGAGATTGAAATTAGCACACATACCATTCCATAAGCCAAATATATAATAGACAAAACCTACTCCTTGCTCAACGAAATCGACTCAACACCGCATATTCAACGCCTGGCAAGATACTTGACAAGTAAGAATCTTAAAACCCATGGATTTATATGTCTCCATAAGGAAATCAAGCATGTGTACAGCGGCCTAAACGCAGCAGTGAACATCCGATAAATCCCATTATCAAAATAAATTTCAAAAACAAAACACAATGACAGTGAAATAGAGAGCAATTCTTAAATAATTCATTCAGGGCTTGTGATGCAACCTGGATTTACCACATCTACACCCAGAGCTGGGTGAGACATAAGGCTGGACACTTCGGGCTGATAGCATTGGTGAGGTTCGGTGAGCAAACGCAAACCCTTTGAAGTCATACTGCATGGTACCCATTCCATGGGTCCCAACTCTCCAGGTTTAAGGGATTCTTCCTTCAGCTAAAACATGCATGGGAAACCCAGACTATCGTCCGCCGTGTGATTGGGAAACGTTTTCAAATGCATCTCAGTTTTCGAACCCTGGTACTCGGGTTCACCACTCCAGAAGCTTTACTAACACTCTCCCCACTTGGAGAGTCAGTGCCTTTAACCTCCTGTTTGGCACAGTTTGCAATTTCTGCACAAGATGAACAGGAATAGGGAGAACCAATGAGAGACTAGCTGTAGGTGTCTGCAAGGGCAAATGGAACGCTCATTTCCCACCAGGAAGAGGAATTAACCAAAGACTCAGCATGCCCTGCCGGAAACATATTAGGGCCTGAACAATCCTGCGGTTTTGCGGCCAGCTCACAAGAAAGCGAGCTGAAGAAAGGAGCTAAGGGGCACTATAATTCACAAACATGAAGAGTTATGAATGACTGACTGTCGTCCAAAAATGTATTGAAGTAAGTCTTCGAAGAGGACTTGAAAGCGGGGCAAAATTTCAGGAAAAAGTTTTCAGGCGGTAGACTGGAATTGCACTTAAAGCATAGGAAAAGAGGCAGAATGTCGACAATGATGCACTTGGCCAAATAGGGCATATGCGTTTTTTCTTGAATATATTCAGGATAAAAGGCATACGCACTTTTTGGCCAACCAAGCAAGCGTGTAAAGAAATCTGCACTACAAAGAAGTCTCACTGCTCCCCGGTCAAAAGGGCCATCTGAAAAAAGTGTAAAATCCAGAAAGGCAGGACAGGTCATGGAGAACAGGGAGCCTTGTTATGCTGCTGGGCAGGATGTAAATTGCCAACAGCCACTCTGGAGAAGTGTATGGTGTTTCCTGAAACACGTAGGAAACAAAGCAACACAGCCTATTGCACTTCCACTTATGGTCCTATAGCTTATGCAAATTAAAATCAAAAACACACAGCCACCCCAATGTTTGGGACGTCTCTGTTTACAAGAACGTCGTCTACGGTACAAGTTAAATATCCGAGAAAGCAAAAAATGGATAAAGAAGTTATGGTATGCACGTACAATGGAATATCACTCAGCAATGAAATCTACGTCATCAGGCCCGTAGCGGCATAATGAGTGGGTTCAGGTACGATGATTCTACGAGAAATTAGTCACACAGAAAAAGAAACATCATAAGATATCACTAATACACGGAATGTAAATTTGACTACACATGAACTGAATTACAAAACAGAACATGGTATCAAATTTAGAAAACCAACTTATGTTTGCTTATTTGGAAAGGTGAGTTGGGGTGCTGCATAAAACCAGAGATTGAAATTAGCACAGAAAGCTTTCCATAAGCCAATTATATAATAGACAAGACCTACTCCTTGCTCAACGAAATGGACTCAACACTCCATATTCAACGCCTGGGAATATACCTGACAAGTAAGAATCTTAAAACCCATGGATTTATATGTCTCCACAAGGAAATCAAGTGTGTGTACAGCGGCATAAACGCAGCAGTGAAAATCCGATAAATCCCATTATCAAAATAAATTTCAAAAACAAAACACAATGACAGTGAAATAGAGAGCAATTCGTAAATAATTCATTCAGGGCTTGTGATGCAACCTGGATTTCCCACATCTACACCCAGAGCTGGGTGAGACATAAGGCTGGACACTTCGGGCTGATAGCTTTGGTGAGGTTCGGTGAGCAAACGCAGACCCTTTGAAGTCATACTGCATGGTACCCATTCCATGGGTCCCAACTCTCCAGGTTTAAGGGATTCTTCCTTCAGCTAAAACATTCATGGGAAACCCAGAGTATGGTCCACCGTGTGATTGGGAAACGTTTTCAAATGCATCTCAGTTTTCGAACGCTGGTACTCAGGTTCACCATACCAGAGGCTTTACTAACACTCTCCCCACTTGGAGAGTCAGTGCCTTTAAACTCCTGTTTGGCACAGTTTGCAATTTCTGCGCAAGATGAACAGGAATAGGGAGAACCAATGAGAGACTAGCTGTAGGTGTCTGCACGGGCAAATGGAACGCTCATTTCCCACCAGGAAGACGAATAAACCAAAGGCTCAGCGTGCCCTGCCGGAAACAGATTAGGGCCTGAAGCAATCCTGCGGTTTTGCAGCCAGCTCACAAGAAAGTGAGTTGAAGAAAGGAGCTCAGGGCCACTGAAATTCACAAACCTGCAGAGTTATGAATGATAGCTATCGTCCAAAAATGTACTGAAGTAAGTCTTCGAAGAGGACTTGAATGCGGGGCAGAATTTCTGGAAAACGATTTCAGGGGGTAGACTGGAATTGCACTTAAAGCATAGGAAATGAGGCAGAATGTCGACAATGATGCACTTGGCCAAAAAGGGCGTATGTGTTTTTTCCTGAATATATTCAGGAAAAAACGCATACGCACTTTTTGGTCAACCAAGCAAGCGTGTAAAGGAAATCTGCACTACAATGAAGTCTCACTGCCCCCCGGTCAAAAGGGCCATCTGAAAAAAGTGTAAAATCCAGAAAGGCAGGACAGGTCATGGAGAACAGGGAGCCTTGTTATGCTTATGGGCAGGAAGTAAATTGCCAACAGCCACTCTGGAGAAGTGTATGGTGTTTCCTGAAACACGTAGGAAACAAAACAACACAGCCTATGGCACTTCCACTTATGGATCTATAGCTTAGGGTAATTAAAAACAAAAACACACAGCCACCCCAAAATTTGGGACGGCTCCGTTTACAGGAACCTCGTCTACAGTACAAGTTAAATATCCTAGAAAGCAAAAAATGCATAAAGAAGTAGTGCTACGTACGTACAATGGAATATCACACAGCAATGAAATCTACGTCATCAGGCCTGTAGCGCCATAATGAGTGGATTCAGGTACGATGATTCTACGAGAAATAAGTCACACAGAAAAAGAAACATCATAAGATATGACTAATACACGGAATGTAAACTTGGCTACACATGAACTGAATTACAAAATAGAAAAGGGTCTCAAATTGAGACAACCAACTTATGCTTGCTTATGGGGAAAGGTGAGTTGGGGTGCTGCATAAAAACAGAGATTGAAATTAGCACAGATACCGTTCCATAAGCCAAATATATAATAGAAAAGACCTACTCCTTGCTCAGCGAAATAGACTCAACACCCCATATTCAACGCCTGGGAATATACCTGACAAGTAAGAATCTTAAAACCCATGGATTTATATGTCTCCATAAGGAAATCAAATGTCTGTACATCGGCCTAAACGCAGCAGTGAAAATCCGATAAATCCCATTATCAAAATAAATTTGAAAAACAAAACACAATGACAGTGAAATAGAGAACAATTCTTAAATAATTCATTCAGGGCTTGTGATGCAACCTGGATTTACCACATCTACACCCAGAGCTGGGTGAGACATAAGGATGGGCACTTCGGGCTGATAGCATTGGTGAGGTTCGGTGAGCAAACGCAGACCCTTTGAAGTCATACTGCATGGTACTCATTCCATGGGTCCCAACTCTCCAGGTTTAAGGGATTCTTCCTTCAGCTAAAACATGCATGGGAAACCCAGAGTATGGTCCACCGTGTGATTGGGAAACGTTTCCAAATGCATCTCAGTTTTCGAACCCTGGTACTCGGGTTCACCATTCCAGACGCTTTAGTAAAACTCTCCCCACTTGGAGAGTCAGTGCCTTTAACCTCCTGTTTGGCACAGTTTGCAATTTCTGCGCAAGATGAACAGGAATAGGGAGAACGAATGAGAGACTACCTGTAGCTGTCTGCACGGGCAAATGGAATGCTCATTTCCCACCAGGAAGAGGAATTAACCAAAGGCTCAGCGTGCCATGCCGGAAACAGATTAGGGCCTGAAACAATCCTGCGGTTTTGCGGCCATTTCACATGAAAGCGAGTTGAGGAAAGGAGATCTGGGGCACTGTAATTCACAAACCTGCAGAGTTATGAATGACAGCTATCGTCCAAAAATGTATTGAAGTAAGTCTTCGAAGAGGACTTGAAAGCGGGGCAGAATTTCAGGAAAACGATTTCAGGGGGTAGACTGGAATTGCACTTAAAGCATAGGAAAAGAGGCAGAATGTCGACAATCATGCACTTGGCCAAAAAGCGCGTATGCGTTTTTTCCTGAATATATTCAGGAAAAAACGCATACGCCCTTTTTGGCCAACCAAGCATGCGTGTAAAGGAAATCTGCACTACAATGGAGTCTCACTGCCCTCGGTCAAAAGGGCCATCTGAAAAAAGTGTAAAATCCAGAAAGGCAAACAGGTCATGGAGAACAGGGAGCCTTGTTATGCTGCTGGGCAGGATGTAAATTGCCAACAGCCACTCTGGAGAAGTGTATGGTGTTTCCTGAAACACGTAGGAAACAAAGCAACACAGCCTATTGCACTTCCACTTATGGTCCTATAGCTAAGGGAAATTAAAATCAAAAACACACAGCCACACCAAAGTTTGGGACGGCTCTGTTTACAAGAACCTCATTTATGGTACAAGTTAAATATCCTAGAAAGCAAAAAATGGATAAAGAAGTTGTGGTACGCACGTACAATGGAATATCACTCAGCAATGAAATCTACGTCTTCAGGCCCGTAGCGGCATAATGAGTGGATCCAAGTACGATGATTCTACGGGAAATAAGTCACACAGAATAAGAAACATCATACGATATCACTAATACACGGAATGTAAACTTGACTACACATGAACTGAATTACAAAACAGAACAGGGTCTCAAATTTAGAAAACCAACTTATGCTTGCTTATGGGGAAAGGTGAATTTGGGTGCTGTATAAAACCAGAGATTGAAATTAGCACAGATACCATTCCATAAGCCAAATATATAATAGACAAGACCTACTACTTGCTCAGCGAAATGGACTCAACAGCCCATATTCAATGCCTGGGAACATACCTGACAAGTAAGAATCTTAAAACCCATGGATTTATATGTTTCCATAAGGAAATCAAGCATGTGTACAGCGGCCTAAACGCAGCAGTGAAAATCAGATAAATCCCAATATCAAGATAAATTTCGAAAACAAAACACAATGAGAGTGAAATAGAGAGCAATTCTTAAATAATTCATTCAGGGTTTGTGATGCAACCTGGATTGACCACATCTACACGCAGAGCTGTGTGAGACATAAGGCTGGACACTTCAGGCTGAGAGCATTGGTGAAGTTCGGTGAGCAAACGCAGACCCTTTGAAGTCATACTGCCTGGTACCCATTCCATGGGTCCCAACTTTCCAGGTTTAAGGGATTCTTCCTTCAGCTAAATCATGCATGGGAAACCCAGAGTATGGTCCACCGTGTGATTGGGAAACGTTTTCAAATGCATCTCAGTTTTCGAACTCTGGTACTCGGGTTCACCATTCCAGACGCTTTACTAACATTCTCCCCACTTGGAGAGTCAGTGCCTTTAACCTCCTGTTTGGCACAGTTTGCAATTTCTGCGCAAGATGAACAGGAATAGGGAGAACCAATGAGAGACTACCTGTAGGTGTCTGCACGGGCAAATGGAACGCTCATTTCCCACCAGGAAGAGGAATTCACCAAATGGTCATCGAGCCCTGCCGGAAACAGATTAGGGCCTGAAGCAATCCTGCGGTTTTGCGGCCAGCTCACAAGAAAGCGAGTTGAGGAAAGGAGATCAGGGGCACTGTAATTCACAAACATGCAGAGGTATGAATGACAGCTATCGTCCAAAAATGTATTAAAGTAAGTCTTCGAAGAGGACTTGAAAGCGGGGCAGAATTTCAGGAAAACGATTTCAGGGGGTAGACTGGAATTGCACTTAAAGCATAGGAAAAGAGGCAGAATGTGGACAATGATGCACTTGGCCAAAAAGGGCGTATGCGTTTTTTCCTAAATATATTCAGGAAAAAACGCATACGCCCTTTTTGGACAACCAAGCCGGCATGTAAAGGAAATCTGCACTACAATGAAGTCTCACAGCCCCCCGGTCAAAAGGGCCATCTGAAAAAAGTGTAAAATCCAGAAAGGCAGGACAGGTCATGGAGAACAGGGACCCTTGTTATGCTGATGGGCGGGAAGTAAATTGCCAACAGCCACTCTGGAGAAGTGTATGTTGTTTCCTGAAACACGTAGGAAACAAAGCAACACAGCCTATGGCACTTCCAATTATGGTCCTATAGCTTAGGGAAATTAAAATCAAAAACAGACAGCCACCTCAAAGTTTGGGACGGCTCTGTTTACAAGAACCTCGTCTACTGTACAACTTAAATATCCGAGAAAGCAAAAAATTCATAAAGAAGTTGTGGTACCCATGTACAATGGAATATCACTCAGCAATGAAATCTACGTCATCAGGCCCGTCGCGGCATAATGAGTGGATTCAGGTATGATGATTCTACGAGAAATAAGTCACACAGAAAAAGAAACCTCATAAGATATCACTAATACACGGAATGTAAACTTGGCTACACATGAACTGAATACCAAAAGAACAGGGTCTCAAATTTAGAAAACCAACTTATGCTTGCTTATGGGGAAAGGTGAGTTGGGGTGCTGCATAAAACCAGAGATTGAAATTAGCACAGATACCGTTCCATAAGCCAAATATATAATAGACAAGACCTACACCTTGCTCAACGAAACGGACTCAACGCCTGGGAATATACCTGACAAGTAAGAATCTTAAAACCCATGGATTTATATGTCTCCATAAGGAAATCAAGCGTGTGTACAGTGGCCTAAAAGCAGCAGTGTAAATCCGATAAATCCCATTATCAAAATGAATTTCAAAAACAAAACACAATGACAGTGAAATAGAGAGCAATTCTTAAATAATTCATTCAGGGCTTGTGATGCAACCTGGATTTACCACATCTACACCCAGAGCTGGATGAGACATAAGGCTGGACACTTCGGGCTGATAGCATTGGTGAGGTTCGGTGAGCAAACGCAGACCCTTTGAAGTCATACTGCATGGTACCCATTCCATGGGTCCCAACACTCCAGGTTTAAGGGATTCTTCCTTCAGCTAAAACATGCATGGGAAACCCAGAGTATGGTCCAACATGTGATTGGGAAACGTTTTCAAATGCATCTCAGTTTTCGTCCCCTGGTACTCGGGTTCACCATTCCAGACGCTTTACTAACACTCTCCCCACTTGGAGAGTCAGTGCCATTAACCTCCTGTTTGGCACAGTTTGCAATTTCTGCACAAGATGAACAGGCATAGGGAGAACCAATGAGAGACTAGCTGTTGGTGTCTGCACCGGCAAATTGAACGATCATTTCCCACCAGGAAGAGGAATTAACCAAAGGCTCAGCGTGCCCGGCCGGAAACATATTAGGGCAGAAGCAATCCTGCGGTTTTGCGACCAGCTCACAAGAAAAGGAGTTGAAGAAAGGAGCTCAGGGGCACTGTAATTCACAAACATGCAGAGTTATGAATGACAGCTATCGTCCAAAAATGTACTGAAGTAAGTCTTCAAAGAGGACTTGAAAGCGGGGCAGAATTTCAGGAAAACGATTTCAGGGGGTAGACTGGAATTGCACTTAAAGCATAGGAAAAGAGGCAGAATGTCGACAATGATGCACTTGGCCAAAAAAGACGTATGCGTTTTCTCCTGAATATATTCAGGAAAAAACGCATACGCCATTTTTGGCCAACGAAGCAAGCGTGTAAAGGAAATCTGCACTACAATGAAGTCTCACTGCCCCCCGGTCAAAAGGGCTATTTGAAAAAAGTGTAAAATCCAGAAAGGCGGGACAGGTCTTGGAGAACAGGGAGACTATTTATGTTGATGGGTGGGATGTAAAGTGCCAACAGCCACTCTGGAGAAATGTATGGTGTATCCTGAAACACGTAGGAAACAAAGCAACACAGCCTATGTCACTTCCACTTATGATCCTATAGCTTAGGGAAATTAAAATCAAAAACACACAGCCACCCCAAAGTTTGGGATGGCTCTGTTTACAAGAACCTTGTCTACGGTACAAGTTAAATATCCGAGAAAGGAAAAAATGGATAAAGAAGTTCTGGTACGCACGTACAATGGAATATCACTCAGCAATGAAATCTACGTCTTCAGGCCCATAGCGGCATAATGAGTGGATTCAGGTACGATGATTCTACGAGAAATAAGTCACACAGAAAAAGAAACATCATAATATATCAGTAATACACGGAATGTAAACTTGGCTACACATAAACTGAATTACAAAACAGAACAGGGTCTCAAATTTAGAAAACCAACTTATGCTTGCTTATGGGGAAAGGTGAGTTGGGGTGCTGCATAAAACCAGAGATTGAAATTAGCACAGATACCGTTCCATAAGCCAAATATATAATAGACAAGCCCTACTCCTTGCTCAACGAAATGGACTCAACACCCCATATTCAACGCCTGGCAAGATACCTGACAAGTAAGAATCTAAAAACCCATGGATTTATATGTCTCCATAAGGAAATCAAGCGTGTGTACAGCGGCCTAAACACAGCAGTGAAAATCCGATAAATCCCATTATCAAAATAAATTTCAAAAACAAAACACAATGACAGTGAAATAGAGAGCAATTCTTAAATAATTCATTCAGGGTTTGTGATGCAACCTGGATTTACCACATCTACACCCAGAGCTGGGTGAGACATAAGGCTGGACACTTTGGGCTGATAGCATTGGTGAGGTTCGGTGAGCAAACGCAGACCCTTTGAAGTCATACTGCATGGTACCCATTCCATGCGTCCCAAATTTCCAGGTTTAAGGGATTCTTCCTTCAGCTAAAACATGCATGGGAAACCCACAGTACGGTGCACTGTGTGACCGGGAAACGTTTTCAAATGCATCGCAGTTATCGTCCCCTGGTACTCGGGTTCACCATTCCAGACGCTTTACTAACACTCTCCCCACTTGGAGAGTCAGTGCCATTAACCTCCTGTTTGGCACAGTTTGCAATTTCTGCGCAAGATGTACAGGAATAGGGAGAACCAATGAGAGACTAGCTGTAGGTGCCTGCACGGGCAAAAGGAACACTCATTTCCGACCAGGAAGAGGAATTAAACAAAGGCTCAGCATGCCCTGCCGGAAAGAGATTATGGCCTGAAGCAATCCTGCGGTTTTGCGGCCAGCTCACAAGAAAGCGAGTTGAAGACATGAGCTCAGGGGCACTGTAATTCACAAACCTGCAGAGTTATGAATGACAGCTATCGTCCAAAAATGTATTGAAGTAAGTCTTCGAAGAGGACTTGTAAGCGGGGCAGAATTTCAGGAAAACGATTTCAGGGGGTAGACTCGAATTGTACTAAAAGCATTGGAAAAGAGGCAGAATGTCGACAACGATGCACTTGGCCAAAAAGGGCGTATGCGTTTTTTCCTGAATATATTCAGAAAAAACGCATACACGCTTTTTGGCCAAACAAGCAAGCGTGTAAAGGAACTCTGCACTACAAGGAAGTCTCACTGCCCACCCGGTCAAAAGGGCCATCTGAAAAAAGTGTAAAATCCAGAAAGGCAGGACAGGTCATGGAGAACAGGGAGCCTTGTCATCCTGATGGGCGGGATGTAAATTGCCAACAACCACTCTGGAGAAGTGTATGGTGTTTCCAGAAACACGTAGGAAACAAAGCAACACAGCCTATGGCACTTCCACTTATGGTCCTATAGCTTAGGGTAATTAAAATCACAAACACACAGCCACCCCAAAGTTTGGGATGGCTCTGTTTACAAGAACCTTTTCTACGGTACAAGTTAAATATCCGAGAAAGGAAAAAATGGATAAAGAATATCTGGTACGCACGTACAATGGAATATCACTCAGCAATGAAATCTACGTCTTCAGGCCCGTAGTGGCATAATGAGTGGATTCAGGTATGATGATTCTACGAGAAATAAGTCACACAGAAAAAGTAACATCATAAGATATCACTAATACACGGAATGTAAACTTGGCTACCCATGAACTGAATTACAAAACAGAACAGGGTCTCAAATTTAGAAAACCAACTTATGCTTGCTTATGGGGAAAGGTGAGTTGGGGTGCTGCATAAAACCAGAGATTGAAATTAGCACAGATACCGTTCCATAAGCCAAATATATAATAGACAAGCCCTACTCCTTGCTCAACGAAATGGACTCAACACCCCATATTCAACGCCTGGCAAGATACCTGACAAGTAAGAATCTTAAAACCCATGGATTTATATGTCTCCATAAGGAAAACAAGCGTGTGTACAGCGGCCTAAACGCAGCAGTGAAAATCCAATAAATCCCATTATCAAAATAAATTTCAAAAACAAAACACAATGACAGTGAAATAGAGAGCAATTCTTAAATAATTCATTCAGGGCTTGTGATGCAACCTGGATTTCCCACATCTACACCAAGAGCTGGGTGAGACATAAGGCTGGACACTTCGGGCTGATAGCACTGGTGAGGTTCGGTGAGCAAACGCAGACCTTTTGAAGTCATACTGCATGGTACCCATTCCATGGGTTCCAAATTTCCAGGTTTAAGGGATTCTTCCTTCAGCTAAAACATGCATGGGAAACCCAGACTATCGTCCACTGTGTGATTGGGAAACGTTTTCAAATGCATCTCAGTTTTCGTCCCCTGGTACTCGGGTTCACCATTCCAGACGCTTTACTAACACTCTCCCCACTTGGAGAGTCAGTGCCATTAACCTCCTGTTTGGCACAGTTTGCAATTTCTGCACAAGATGAACAGGCATAGGGAGAACCAATGAGAGACTAGCTGTTGGTGTCTGCACCGGCAAATTGAACGATCATTTCCCACCAGGAAGAGGAATTAACCAAAGGCTCAGCGTGCCCGGCCGGAAACATATTAGGGCAGAAGCAATCCTGCGGTTTTGCGACCAGCTCACAAGAAAAGGAGTTGAAGAAAGGAGCTCAGGGGCACTGTAATTCACAAACATGCAGAGTTATTAATGACAGCTATCGTCCAAAAATGTACTGAAGTAAGTCTTCAAAGAGGACTTGAAAGCGGGGCAGAATTTCAGGAAAACGATTTCAGGGGGTAGACTGGAATTGCACTTAAAGCATAGGAAAAGAGGCAGAATATCGACAATGATGCACTTGGCCAAAAAAGGCGTATGCGTTTTCTCCTGAATATATTCAGGAAAAAACGCATACGCCCTTTTTGGCCAACGAAGCAAGCGTGTAAAGGAAATCTGCACTACAATGAAGTCTCACTGCCCCCCGGTCAAAAGGGCCATCTGAAAAAAGTGTAAAATCCAGAAAGGCGGGACAGGTCTTGGAGAACAGGGAGACTATTTATGCTGATGGGTGGGATGTAAAGTGCCAACAGCCACTCTGGAGAAATGTATGGTGTATCCTGAAACACGTAGGAAACAAAGCAACACAGCCTATGTCACTTCCACTTATGGTCCTATAGCTTAGGCAAATTAAAATCAAAAACACACAGCCACCCCAAAGTTTGGGACGTCTCTGTTTACAAGAACCTCGTCTACGGTACAAGTAAAATATCCCAGAAAGTAAAAAATGGATAAAGAAGTTGTGGTACGCACGTACAATGGAATATCACTCAGCAATGAAATCTACGTCATCAGGCCCATAGCGGCATAATGAGTGGATTCAGGTACGATGATTCTACGAGAAATAAGTCACACAGAAAAAGAAACATCATAAGATATCACTAATACACGGAATGTAAACTTGGCTACACATGAACTGAATTACAAAATAGAACAGGGTCTCAAATTTAGAAAACCAACTTATGCTTGCTTATGGGGAAAGGTGAGTTGGGGTGCTGCATAAAACCAGAGATTGAAATTAGCACAGATACCGTTCCATAAGCCAAATATATAATAGACAAGCCCTACTCCTTGCTCAACGAAATGGACTCAACACCCCATATTCAACGCCTGGCGAGATACCTGACAAGTAAGAATCTTAAAACCCATGGATTTATATGTCTCCATAAGGAAATCAAGCATGTGTACAGCGGCCTAAATGCAGCAGTAAAATTCCGATAAATCCCATTATCAAAATAAATTTCAAAAACAAAACACAATGACAGTGAAATAGAGAGCAATTCTTAAATAATTCATTCAGGGCTTGTGATGCAACCTGGATTTACCACATCTACACCCAGAGCTGGGTGAGACATAAGGCTGCACACTTCGGGCTGATAGCATTGGTGAGGTTCGGTGAGCAAACGCAGACCCTTTGAAATCATACTGCATGGTACCCATTCCATGGGTCCCAACTCTCCAGTTTTAAGGGATTCTTCCTTCAGCTAAAACATGCATGGGAAACCCAGACTATCGTCCGCCGTGTGATTGGGAAACGTTTTCAAATGCATCTCAGTTTTTGTCCCCTGGTACTCGGGTTCACCATTCCAGACGCTTTACTAACACTCTCCCCACTTGGAGAGTCAGTGCCTTTAACCTCCTGTTTGGCACAGTTTGCAATTTCTGCGCAAGATGAACAGGCATAGGGAGAACCAATGAGAGACTAGCTGTTGGTGTCTGCATGGGCAAATGGAACGATCATTTCCCTCCAGGAAGAGGAATTAACCAAAGGCTCAGCATGCCCGGCCGGAAACATATTAGGGCCTGAAGCAATCCTGCGGTTTTGCGGCCAGCTCACAAGAAAAGGAGTTGAAGAAAGGAGCTCAGGGGCACTGTAATTCACAAACCTGCAGAGTTATGAATGACATCTGTCGTCCAAAAATGTATAGAAGTAAGTCTTCGAAGAGGACTTGAGAGCGGGGCAGAATTTCAGGAAAACGATTTCAGGGGGTAGACTCGAATTGTACTAAAAGCATAGGAAAAGAGGCAGAATGTCGACAACGATGCACTTGGCCAAAAAGGGCGTATGCGTTTTTTCCTGAATATATTCAGGAAAAAACGCATACGCCCTTTTTGGCCAACCAAGCAAGCATGTAAAGGAAATCTGCACTACAATGAAGTCTCACTGCCCCCCCGGTCAAAAGAGCCATCTGAAAAAAGTGTAAAATCCAGAAAGGCAGGACAGGTCATGGAGAACAGGGAGCCTTGTCATGCTGATGGGCGGGATGTAAATTGCCAACAACCACTCTGGAGAAGTGTATGGTGTTTCCAGAAACACGTAGGAAACAAAGCAACACAGCCTATGGCACTTCCACTTATGGTCCTATAGCTTAGGGAAATTAAAATCACAAACACACAGCCACCCCAGAGTTTGGGATGGCTCTGTTTACAAGAACCTCATCTACGGTAGAAGTTAAATATCCGAGAAAGCATAAAATGGATAAAGAAGTTGTGGTACGCACGTACAATGGAATATCTCTCAGCAATGAAATCTACGTCATCAGCACCGTAGCGGCATAATGAGTGGATTCAGGTACGATGATTCTATGAGAAATAAGTCAGACAGAAAAAGAAACATCATAAGTTATCACTAATACACGGAATGTAAACTTGGCTACCCATGAACTGAATTACAAAACAGAACAGGGTCTCAAATTTAGAAAACCAACTTATGCTTGCTTATGGGGAAAGGTGAGTTGGGGTGCTGCATAAAACCAGAGATTGAAATTAGCACAGATACCGTTCCATAAGCCAAATATGTAATAGACAAGACCTACTCCTTGCTCAACGAAATGGACTCAACACCCCATATTCAACGCCTGGGAACATACCTGACAAGTAAGAATCTTAAAACCCATGGATTTATATGTCTCCATAAGGAAATCAAGCGTGTGTACAGCGGCCTAAACGCAGCAGTGAACATCCGATAAATCCCATTATCAAAATAAATTTCAAAAACAAAACACAATGACAGTGAAATAGAGAGCAATTCTTAAATAATTCATTCAGGGCTTGTGATGCAACCTGGATTTACCACATCTACACCCAGAGCTGGGTGAGACATAAGGCTGGACACTTCGGGCTGATAGCATTGGTGAGGTTCGGTGAGCAAACGCAGACCCTTTGAAGTCATACTGCATGGTACCCATTCCATGGGTCCCAACACTCCAGGTTTAAGGGATTCTTCCTTCAGCTAAAACATGCATGGGAAACCCAGAGTATGGTCCAACATGTGATTGGGAAACGTTTTCAAATGCATCTCAGTTTTCGTCCCCTGGTACTCGGGTTCAACATTTGAACACTTTACTAACACTCTCCCCACTTGGAGAGTAAGTGCCATTAACCTCCTGTTTGGCACACTTTGCAATTTCTGCGCAAGATGAACAGGAATAGGGAGAAGCAATGAGAGACTAGCTGTAGGTGTCTGCACGGGCAAATGGAACGCTCATTTCCGACCAGGAAGAGGAATTAAACAAAGGCTCAGCGTGCCCGGCCGGAAAGAGATTAGGGCCTGAAGCAATCCTGCTGTTTTGCGGCCAGCTCACAGAAAGCGAGTTGAAGAAAGGAGCTCAGGGGCACTGTAATTCACAAACATGCAGAGTTATGAATGACAGCTATCGTCCAAAAATGTATTGAATTAAGTCTTCCAAGAGGACTTGAAAGCGGGGCAGAATTTCAGGAAAACGATTTCAGGGGGTAGACTGGAATTGTACTAAAAGCATAGGAAAAGAGGCAGAATGTCGACAACGATGCACTTGGCCAAAAAGGGCGTATGCGTTTTTTCCTGAATATATTCAGGAAAAAACGCATACGCCCTTTTTGGCCAACCAAGCAAGCATGTAAAGGAAATCTGCACTACAATGAAGTCTCACTGCCCCCCCGGTCAAAAGAGCCATCTGAAAAAAGTGTAAAATCCAGAAAGGCAGGACAGGTCATGGAGAACAGGGAGCCTTGTCATGCTGATGGGCGGGATGTAAATTGCCAACAACCACTCTGGAGAAGTGTATGGTGTTTCCAGAAACACGTAGGAAACAAAGCAACACAGCCTATGGCACTTCCACTTATGGTCCTATAGCTTAGGGAAATTAAAATCACAAACACACAGCCACCCCAGAGTTTGGGATGGCTCTGTTTACAAGAACCTCATCTACGGTAGAAGTTAAATATCCGAGAAAGCATAAAATGGATAAAGAAGTTGTGGTACGCACGTACAATGGAATATCTCTCAGCAATGAAATCTACGTCATCAGCACCGTAGCGGCATAATGAGTGGATTCAGGTACGATGATTCTATGAGAAATAAGTCAGACAGAAAAAGAAACATCATAAGTTATCACTAATACACGGAATGTAAACTTGGCTACCCATGAACTGAATTACAAAACAGAACAGGGTCTCAAATTTAGAAAACCAACTTATGCTTGCTTATGGGGAAAGGTGAGATGGGGTGCTGCATAAAACCAGAGATTGAAATTAGCACAGATACCGTTCCATAAGCCAAATATGTAATAGACAAGACCTACTCCTTGCTCAACGAAATGGACTCAACACCCCATATTCAACGCCTGGGAACATACCTGACAAGTAAGAATCTTAAAACCCATGGATTTATATGTCTCCATAAGGAAATCAAGCGTGTGTACAGCGGCCTAAACGCAGCAGTGAACATCCGATAAATCCCATTATCAAAATAAATTTCAAAAACAAAACACAATGACAGTGAAATAGAGAGCAATTCTTAAATAATTCATTCAGGGCTTGTGATGCAACCTGGATTTACCACATCTACACCCAGAGCTGGGTGAGACATAAGGCTGGACACTTCGGGCTGATAGCATTGGTGAGGTTCGGTGAGCAAACGCAGACCCTTTGAAGTCATACTGCATGGTACCCATTCCATGCGTCCCAAATTTCCAGGTTTAAGGGATTCTTCCTTCAGCTAAAACATGCATTGGAAACCCAGACTATCGTCCGCTGTGTGATTGGGAAACGTTTTCAAATGCATCTCAGTTTTCGTCCCCTGGTACTTGGTTTCACCATTCCAGACGCTTTACTAACACTCTCCCCACTTGGAGAGTCAGTGCCTTTAACCTCCTGTTTGTCACAGTTTGCAATTTCTGCGCAAGATGAACAGGCATAGGGAGAACCAATGAGAGACTAGCTGTTGGTGTCTGCACGGGCAAATTGAACGATCATTTCCCACCAGGAAGAGGAATTAACCAAAGGCTCAGCGTGCCCGGCCGGAAACATATTAGGGCCTGAAGAAATCCTGCGGTTTTGCGGCCAGCTCACAAGAAAACGAGTTGAAGAAAGGAGCTCAGGGGCACTGTAATTCACAAACCTGCAGAGTTATGAATGACAGCTATCGTCCAAAAATGTACTGAAGTAAGTCTTCGAAGAGGACTTGAAAGCGGGGCAGAATTTCAGGAAAACGATTTCAGGGGGTAGACTGGAATTGCACTTAAAGCGTAGGAAAAGAGGCAGAATGTCAACAATGATGCACTTGGCCAAAAAGGGCATATGCGTTTTTTCCTGAATATATTCAGGAAAAAACGCATATGCCCTTTTTGGCCAACCAAGCAAGCGTGTAATGGAAATCTGCACTAATATGAAGTCTCACTGCCCCCCGTTCAAAAGGGCCATCTGACAAAAATGTAAAATCCAGAAAGTCAAGACAGGTCATGGAGAACAGGGAGCCTTGTCATGCTGATGGGCGGGATGTAAATTGCCAACAACCACTCTGGAGAAGTGTATGGTGTTTCCAGAAACACGTAGGAAACAAAGCAACACAGCCTATGGCACTTCCACTTATGGTCCTATAGCTTAGGGAAATTAAAGTCAAAAACACACAGCCACCCCAGATTTGGGACGGCTCTGTTTACAAGAACCTCGTCTACGGTACAAGTAAAATATCCCAGAAAGCAAAAAATGGATAAAGAAGTTGTGGTACGCACGTACAATGGAATATCACTCAGCAATGAAATCTACGTCATCAGGCACGTAGCGGCATAATGAGTGGATTCAGGTACGATGATTCTACGAGAAATAAGTCACACAGAAAGAGAAACATCATAAGATATCACTAATACACGGAATGTAAAGTTGGATACACATGAACTGAATTACAAAACAGAACAGGGTCTCAAATTTAGAAAACCAACTTATGCTTGCTTATGGGGAAAGGTGAGTTGGGGTGCTGCATAAAACCAGAGATTGAAATTAGCACAGATACCGTTCCATAAGCCAAATATATAACAGACAAGCCCTACACCTTGCTCAACGAAATGGACTCAACACCCCATATTCAAGGCCTGGCAAGATACCTGACAAGTAAGAATCTTAAAACCCATGGATTTATATGTCTCCATAAGGAAATCAAGCGTGTGTACAGCGGCCTAAACGCAGCAGTGAAAATCCGATAAATCCCATTATCAAAATAAATTTCAAAAACAAAACACAATGACAGTGAAATAGAGAGCAATTCTTAAATAATTCATTCAGGGCTTGTGATGCAACCTGGATTTCCCACATCTACACCCAGAGCTGGGTGAGACATAAGGCTGGACACTTCGGGCTGATAGCACTGGTGAGGTTCGGTGAGCAAACGCAGACCTTGTGAAGACATACTGCATGGTACCCATTCCATGGGTTCCAAATTTCCAGGTTTAAGGGATTCTTCCTTCAGCTAAAACATGCATGGGAAACCCATAGTATGGTCCACCGTGTGATTGGGAAACGTTTTCAAATGCATCTCAGTTTTCGTCCCCTGGTACTCGGGTTCACCATTCCAGACGCATTACTAACACTCTCCCCACTTGGAGAGTCAGTGCATTTAACCTCCTGTTTGGCACACTTTGCAATTTCTGCGCAAGATGAACAGGAATAGGGAGAAGCAATGAGAGACTAGCTGTAGGTGTCTGCACGGGCAAATGGAACGCTCATTTCCGACGAGGAAGAGGAATTAAACAAAGGCTCAGCGTGCCCGGCCGGAAAGAGATTAGGGCCTGAAGCAATCCTGCGGTTTTGCGGCCAGCTCACAAGAAAGCGAGTTGAAGAAAGGAGCTCAGGGGCACTGTAATTCACAAACCTGCAGAGTTATGAATGACAGCTATCGTCCAAAAATGTATTGAATTAAGTCTTCCAAGAGGACTTGAAAGCGGGGCAGAATTTCAGGAAAACGATTTCAGGGGGTAGACTGGAATTGTACTAAAAGCATAGGAAAAGAGGCAGAATGTCGACAACGATGCACTTGGCCAAAAAGGGCGTATGCGTTTTTTCCTGAATATATTCAGGAAAAAACGCATACGCCCTTTTTGGCCAACCAAGCAAGCATGTAAAGGAAATCTGCACTACAATGAAGTCTCACTGCCCCCCCGGTCAAAAGAGCCATCTGAAAAAAGTGTAAAATCCAGAAAGGCAGGACAGGTCATGGAGAACAGGGAGCCTTGTCATGCTGATGGGCGGGATGTAAATTGCCAACAACCACTCTGGAGAAGTGTATGGTGTTTCCAGAAACACGTAG
The DNA here is from genome assembly GCF_059928025.1 of Delphinapterus leucas. NCBI lineage: Eukaryota > Metazoa > Chordata > Mammalia > Artiodactyla > Monodontidae > Delphinapterus > Delphinapterus leucas. The sequence continues at coordinate 1,652,441 of NW_028322267.1, forward strand.
GAAACAAAGCAACACAGCCTATGGCACTTCCACTTATGGTCCTATAGCTTAGGGAAATTAAAATCACAAACACACAGCCACCCCAGACTTTGGGATGGCTCTGTTTACAAGAACCTCATCTACGGTAGAAGTTAAATATCCGAGAAAGCATAAAATGGATAAAGAAGTTGTGGTACGCACGTACAATGGAATATCTCTCAGCAATGAAATCTACGTCATCAGCACCGTAGCGGCATAATGAGTGGATTCAGGTACGATGATTCTATGAGAAATAAGTCAGACAGAAAAAGAAACATCATAAGTTATCACTAATACACGGAATGTAAACTTGGCTACCCATGAACTGAATTACAAAACAGAACAGGGTCTCAAATTTAGAAAACCAACTTATGCTTGCTTATGGGGAAAGGTGAGTTGGGGTGCTGCATAAAACCAGAGATTGAAATTAGCACAGATACCGTTCCATAAGCCAAATATGTAATAGACAAGACCTACTCCTTGCTCAACGAAATGGACTCAACACCCCATATTCAACGCCTGGGAACATACCTGACAAGTAAGAATCTTAAAACCCATGGATTTATATGTCTCCATAAGGAAATCAAGCGTGTGTACAGCGGCCTAAACGCAGCAGTGAAAATCCGATAAATCCCATTATCAAAATAAATTTCAAAAACAAAACAAAATGACAGTGAAATAGAGAGCAATTCTTAAATAATTCATTCAGGGCTTGTGATGCAACCTGGATTTCCCACATCTACACCCAGAGCTGGGTGAGACATAAGGCTGGACACTTCGGGCTGATAGCATTGGTGAGGTTCGGTGAGCAAACGCAGACCCTTTGAAGTCATACTGCATGGTACCCATTCCATGGGTCCCAACTCTCCAGGTTTAAGGGATTCTTCCTTCAGCTAAAACATGCATGGGAAACCCATAGTATGGTCCACCGTGTGATTGGGAAACGTTTTCAAATGCATCTCAGTTTTCGTCCCCTGGTACTCGGGTTCACCATTCCAGACGCTTTACTAACACTCTCCCCACTTGGAGAGTCAGTGCCTTTAACCTCCTGTTTGGCACAGTTTGCAATTTCTGCGCAAGATGAACAGGCATAGGGAGAACCAATGAGAGACTAGCTGTTGGTGTCTGCACGGGCAAATTGAACGAACATTTCCCACCAGGAAGAGGAATTAACCAAAGGCTCAGCGTGCCATGCCGGAAACAAATTAGGGCCTGAAGCAATCCTGCGGTTTTGCGGCCAGCTCACAAGAAAAGGAGTTGAAGAAAGGAGCTGAGGGGCACTGTAATTCACAATCCTGCAGAGTTATGAATGACAGCTATCGTCCAAAAATATACTGAAGTAAGTCTTCAAAGAGGACTTGAAAGCGGGGCAGAATTTCAGGAAAACGATTTCAGGGGGTAGACTGGAATTGCACTTAAAGCGTAGGAAAAGAGGCAGAATGTCAACAATGATGCACTTGGCCAAAAAGGGCGTATGCGTTTTTTCCTGAATATATTCAGGAAAAAACGCATACGCCCTTTTTGGACAACCAAGCAAGCGTGTAAAGGAAATCTGCACTACAATGAAGTCTCACTGCCCCCCGGGCAAAAGGGCCATCTGAAAAAAGTGTAAAATCCAGAAAGACAGGACAGGTCATGGAGAACAGGGAGCCTTGTTATGCTGATGGGCGGGATGTAAATTGCCAACAGCCACTCTGGAGAAATGTATGGTGTATCCTGAAACACGCAGGAAACAAAGCAACACAGCCTATGTCACTTCCACTTATGATCCTATAGCTTAGGGAAATTAAAATCAAAAACACACAGCCACCCCAAAGTTTGGGATGGCTCTGTTTACAAGAACCTTGTCTACGGTACAAGTTAAATATCCGAGAAAGGAAAAAATGGATAAAGAAGTTCTGGTACGCACGTACAATGGAATATCACTCAGCAATGAAATCTACGTCTTCAGGCCCATAGCGGCATAATGAGTGGATTCAGGTACGATGATTCTACGAGAAATAAGTCACACAGAAAAAGAAACATCATAATATATCAGTAATACACGGAATGTAAACTTGGCTACACATAAACTGAATTACAAAACAGAACAGGGTCTCAAATTTAGAAAACCAACTTATGCTTGCTTATGGCGAAAGGTGAGTTGGGGTGCTGCATAAAACCAGAGATTGAAATTAGCACAGATAACCTTCCATAAGCCAAATATATAATAGACAAGCCCTACTCCTTGCTCAACGAAATGGACTCAACACCCCATATTCAACGCCTGGCAAGATACCTGACAAGTAAGAATCTAAAAACCCATGGATTTATATGTCTCCATAAGGAAATCAAGCGTGTGTACAGCGGCCTAAACGCAGCAGTGAAAATCCGATAAATCCCATTATCAAAATAAATTTCAAAAACAAAACACAATGACAGTGAAATAGAGAGCAATTCTTAAATAATTCATTCAGGGTTTGTGATGCAACCTGGATTTCCCACATCTACACCCAGAGCTGGGTGAGACATAAGGCTGGACACTTCGGGCTGATAGCATTGGTGAGGTTCGGTGAGCAAACGCAGACCCTTTGAAGTCATACTGCATGGTAACCATTCCATGGGTCCCAACTCTCCAGGTTTAAGGAATTCTTCCTTCAGCTAAAACATGCATGGGAAACCCACAGTACGGTGCACTGTGTGACCGGGAAACGTTTTCAAATGCATCTCAGTTATCGTCCCCTGGTACTCGGGTTCACCATTCCAGACGCTTTACTAACACTCTCCCCACTTGGAGAGTCAGTGCCATTAACCTCCTGTTTGGCACAGTTTGCAATTTCTGCGCAAGATGTACAGGAATAGGGAGAACCAATGAGAGACTAGCTGTAGGTGCCTGCACGGGCAAAAGGAACACTCATTTCCGACCAGGAAGAGGAATTAAACAAAGGCTCAGCATGCCCTGCCGGAAAGAGATTATGGCCTGAAGCAATCCTGCGGTTTTGCGGCCAGCTCACAGGAAAGCCAGTTGAAGACATGAGCTCAGGGGCACTGTAATTCACAAACCTGCAGAGTTATGAATGACAGCTATCGTCCAAAAATGTATTGAAGTAAGTCTTCGAAGAGGACTTGTAAGCGGGGCAGAATTTCAGGAAAACGATTTCAGGGGGTAGACTGGAATTGTACTAAAAGCATTGGAAAAGAGGCAGAATGTCGACAACGATGCACTTGGCCAAAAAGGGCGTATGCGTTTTTTTTGAATATATTCAGAAAAAAACGCATACACGCTTTTTGGCCAAACAAGCAAGCGTGTAAAGGAACTCTGCACTACAAGGAAGTCTCACTGCCCACCCGGTCAAAAGGGCCATCTGAAAAAAGTGTAAAATCCAGAAAGGCAGGACAGGTCATGGAGAACAGGGAGCCTTGTCATCCTGATGGGCGGGATGTAAATTGCCAACAACCACTCTGGAGAAGTGTATGGTGTTTCCAGAAACACGTAGGAAACAAAGCAACACAGCCTATGGCACTTCCACTTATGGTCCTATAGCTTAGGGTAATTAAAATCACAAACACACAGCCACCCCAAAGTTTGGGATGGCTCTGTTTACAAGAACCTTTTCTACGGTACAAGTTAAATATCCGAGAAAGGAAAAAATGGATAAAGAATATCTGGTACGCACGTACAATGGAATATCACTCAGCAATGAAATCTACGTCTTCAGGCCCGTAGCGGCATAATGAGTGGATTCAGGTATGATGATTCTACGAGAAATAAGTCACACAGAAAAAGTAACATCATAAGATATCACTAATACACGGAATGTAAACTTGGCTACCCATGAACTGAATTACAAAACAGAACAGGGTCTCAAATTTAGAAAACCAACTTATGCTTGCTTATGGGGAAAGGTGAGTTGGGGTGCTGCATAAAACCAGAGATTGAAATTAGCACAGATACTGTTCCATAAGCCAAATATATAATAGACAAGCCCTACTCCTTGCTCAACGAAATGGACTCAACACCCCATATTCAACGCCTGGCAAGATACCTGACAAGTAAGAATCTTAAAACCCATGGATTTATATGTCTCCATAAGGAAATCAAGCGTGTGTACAGCGGCCTAAACGCAGCAGTGAAAATCCAATAAATCCCATTATCAAAATAAATTTCAAAAACAAAACACAATGACAGTGAAATAGAGAGCAATTCTTAAATAATTCATTCAGGGCTTGTGATGCAACCTGGATTTCCCACATCTACACCAAGAGCTGGGTGAGACATAAGGCTGGACACTTCGGGCTGATAGCACTGGTGAGGTTCGGTGAGCAAACGCAGACCTTTTGAAGTCATACTGCATGGTACCCATTCCATGGGTTCCAAATTTCCAGGTTTAAGGGATTCTTCCTTCAGCTAAAACATGCATGGGAAACCCAGACTATCGTCCACTGTGTGATTGGGAAACGTTTTCAAATGCATCTCAGTTTTCGTCCCCTGGTACTCGGGTTCACCATTCCAGACGCTTTACTAACACTCTCCCCACTTGGAGAGTCAGTGCCATTAACCTCCTGTTTGGCACAGTTTGCAATTTCTGCACAAGATGAACAGGCATAGGGAGAACCAATGAGAGACTAGCTGTTGGTGTCTGCACCGGCAAATTGAACGATCATTTCCCACCAGGAAGAGGAATTAACCAAAGGCTCAGCGTGCCCGGCCGGAAACATATTAGGGCAGAAGCAATCCTGCGGTTTTGCGACCAGCTCACAAGAAAAGGAGTTGAAGAAAGGAGCTCAGGGGCACTGTAATTCACAAACATGCAGAGTTATTAATGACAGCTATCGTCCAAAAATGTACTGAAGTAAGTCTTCAAAGAGGACTTGAAAGCGGGGCAGAATTTCAGGAAAACGATTTCAGGGGGTAGACTGGAATTGCACTTAAAGCATAGGAAAAGAGGCAGAATATCGACAATGATGCACTTGGCCAAAAAAGGCGTATGCGTTTTCTCCTGAATATATTCAGGAAAAAACGCATACGCCCTTTTTGGCCAACGAAGCAAGCGTGTAAAGGAAATCTGCACTACAATGAAGTCTCACTGCCCCCCGGTCAAAAGGGCCATCTGAAAAAAGTGTAAAATCCAGAAAGGCGGGACAGGTCTTGGAGAACAGGGAGACTATTTATGCTGATGGGTGGGATGTAAAGTGCCAACAGCCACTCTGGAGAAATGTATGGTGTATCCTGAAACACGTAGGAAACAAAGCAACACAGCCTATGTCACTTCCACTTATGGTCCTATAGCTTAGGCAAATTAAAATCAAAAACACACAGCCACCCCAAAGTTTGGGACATCTCTGTTTACAAGAACCTCGTCTACGGTACAAGTAAAATATCCCAGAAAGTAAAAAATGGATAAAGAAGTTGTGGTACGCACGTACAATGGAATATCACTCAGCAATGAAATCTACGTCATCAGGCCCATAGCGGCATAATGAGTGGATTCAGGTACGATGATTCTACGAGAAATAAGTCACACAGAAAAAGAAACATCATAAGATATCACTAATACACGGAATGTAAACTTGGCTACACATGAACTGAATTACAAAATAGAACAGGGTCTCAAATTTAGAAAACCAACTTATGCTTGCTTATGGGGAAAGGTGAGTTGGGGTGCTGCATAAAACCAGAGATTGAAATTAGCACAGATACCGTTCCATAAGCCAAATATATAATAGACAAGCCCTACCCCTTGCTCAACGAAATGGACTCAACACCCCATATTCAACGCCTGGCGAGATACCTGACAAGTAAGAATCTTAAAACCCATGGATTTATATGTCTCCATAAGGAAATCAAGCGTGTGTACAGCGGCCTAAATGCAGCAGTAAAATTCCGATAAATCCCATTATCAAAATAAATTTCAAAAACAAAACACAATGACAGTGAAATAGAGAGCAATTCTTAAATAATTCATTCAGGGCTTGTGATGCAACCTGGATTTACCACATCTACACCCAGAGCTGGGTGAGACATAAGGCTGCACACTTCGGGCTGATAGCATTGGTGAGGTTCGGTGAGCAAATGCAGACCCTTTGAAATCATACTGCATGGTACCCATTCCATGGGTCCCAACTCTCCAGTTTTAAGGGATTCTTCCTTCAGCTAAAACATGCATGGGAAACCCAGACTATCGTCCGCCGTGTGATTGGGAAACGTTTTCAAATGCATCTCAGTTTTTGTCCCCTGGTACTCGGGTTCACCATTCCAGACGCTTTACTAACACTCTCCCCACTTGGAGAGTCAGTGCCTTTAACCTCCTGTTTGGCACAGTTTGCAATTTCTGCGCAAGATGAACAGGCATAGGGAGAACCAATGAGAGACTAGCTGTTGGTGTCTGCATGGGCAAATGGAACGATCATTTCCCACCAGGAAGAGGAATTAACCAAAGGCTCAGCATGCCCGGCCGGAAACATATTAGGGCCTGAAGCAATCCTGCGGTTTTGCGGCCAGCTCACAAGAAAAGGAGTTGAAGAAAGGAGCTCAGGGGCACTGTAATTCACAAACCTGCAGAGTTATGAATGACATCTGTCGTCCAAAAATGTATAGAAGTAAGTCTTCGAAGAGGACTTGAGAGCGGGGCAGAATTTCAGGAAAACGATTTCAGGGGGTAGACTGGAATTGTACTAAAAGCATAGGAAAAGAGGCAGAATGTCGACAACGTTGCACTTGGCCAAAAAGGGCGTATGCGTTTTTTCCTGAATATATTCAGGAAAAAACGCATACGCCCTTTTTGGCCAACCAAGCAAGCATGTAAAGGAAATCTGCACTACAATGAAGTCTCACTGCCCCCCCGGTCAAAAGAGCCATCTGAAAAAAGTGTAAAATCCAGAAAGGCAGGACAGGTCATGGAGAACAGGGAGCCTTGTCATGCTGATGGGCGGGATGTAAATTGCCAACAACCACTCTGGAGAAGTGTATGGTGTTTCCAGAAACACGTAGGAAACAAAGCAACACAGCCTATGGCACTTCCACTTATGGTCCTATAGCTTAGGGAAATTAAAATCACAAACACACAGCCACCCCAGAGTTTGGGATGGCTCTGTTTACAAGAACCTCATCTACGGTAGAAGTTAAATATCCGAGAAAGCATAAAATGGATAAAGAAGTTGTGGTACGCACGTACAATGGAATATCTCTCAGCAATGAAATCTACGTCATCAGCACCGTAGCGGCATAATGAGTGGATTCAGGTACGATGATTCTATGAGAAATAAGTGAGACAGAAAAAGAAACATCATAAGTTATCACTAATACACGGAATGTAAACTTGGCTACCCATGAACTGAATTACAAAACAGAACAGGGTCTCAAATTTAGAAAACCAACTTATGCTTGCTTATGGGGAAAGGTGAGTTGGGGTGCTGCATAAAACCAGAGATTGAAATTAGCACAGATACCGTTCCATAAGCCAAATATGTAATAGACAAGACCTACTCCTTGCTCAACGAAATGGACTCAACACCCCATATTCAACGCCTGGGAACATACCTGACAAGTAAGAATCTTAAAACCCATGGATTTATATGTCTCCATAAGGAAATCAAGCGTGTGTACAGCGGCCTAAACGCAGCAGTGAACATCCGATAAATCCCATTATCAAAATAAATTTCAAAAACAAAACACAATGACAGTGAAATAGAGAGCAATTCTTAAATAATTCATTCAGGGCTTGTGATGCAACCTGGATTTACCACATCTACACCCAGAGCTGGGTGAGACATAAGGCTGGACACTTCGGGCTGATAGCATTGGTGAGGTTCGGTGAGCAAACGCAGACCCTTTGAAGTCATACTGCATGGTACCCATTCCATGGGTCCCAACACTCCAGGTTTAAGGGATTCTTCCTTCAGCTAAAACATGCATGGGAAACCCAGAGTATGGTCCAACATGTGATTGGGAAACGTTTTCAAATGCATCTCAGTTTTCGTCCCCTGGTACTCGGGTTCAACATTTGAACACTTTACTAACACTCTCCCCACTTGGAGAGTAAGTGCCATTAACCTCCTGTTTGGCACACTTTGCAATTTCTGCGCAAGATGAACAGGAATAGGGAGAAGCAATGAGAGACTAGCTGTAGGTGTCTGCACGGGCAAATGGAACGCTCATTTCCGACCAGGAAGAGGAATTAAACAAAGGCTCAGCGTGCCCGGCCGGAAAGAGATTAGGGCCTGAAGCAATCCTGCTGTTTTGCGGCCAGCTCACAGAAAGCGAGTTGAAGAAAGGAGCTCAGGGGCACTGTAATTCACAAACCTGCAGAGTTATGAATGACAGCTATCGTCCAAAAATGTATTGAATTAAGTCTTCCAAGAGGACTTGAAAGCGGGGCAGAATTTCAGGAAAACGATTTCAGGGGGTAGACTGGAATTGTACTAAAAGCATAGGAAAAGAGGCAGAATGTCGACAACGATGCACTTGGCCAAAAAGGGCGTATGCGTTTTTTCCTGAATATATTCAGGAAAAAACGCATACGCCCTTTTTGGCCAACCAAGCAAGCATGTAAAGGAAATCTGCACTACAATGAAGTCTCACTGCCCCCCCGGTCAAAAGAGCCATCTGAAAAAAGTGTAAAATCCAGAAAGGCAGGACAGGTCATGGAGAACAGGGAGCCTTGTCATGCTGATGGGCGGGATGTAAATTGCCAACAACCACTCTGGAGAAGTGTATGGTGTTTCCAGAAACACGTAGGAAACAAAGCAACACAGCCTATGGCACTTCCACTTATGGTCCTATAGCTTAGGGAAATTAAAATCACAAACACACAGCCACCCCAGAGTTTGGGATGGCTCTGTTTACAAGAACCTCATCTACGGTAGAAGTTAAATATCCGAGAAAGCATAAAATGGATAAAGAAGTTGTGGTACGCACGTACAATGGAATATCTCTCAGCAATGAAATCTACGTCATCAGCACCGTAGCGGCATAATGAGTGGATTCAGGTACGATGATTCTATGAGAAATAAGTCAGACAGAAAAAGAAACATCATAAGTTATCACTAATACACGGAATGTAAACTTGGCTACCCAGGAACTGAATTACAAAACAGAACAGGGTCTCAAATTTAGAAAACCAACTTATGCTTGCTTATGGGGAAAGGTGAGATGGGGTGCTGCATAAAACCAGAGATTGAAATTAGCACAGATACCGTTCCATAAGCCAAATATGTAATAGACAAGACCTACTCCTTGCTCAACGAAATGGACTCAACACCCCATATTCAACGCCTGGGAACATACCTGACAAGTAAGAATCTTAAAACCCATGGATTTATATGTCTCCATAAGGAAATCAAGCGTGTGTACAGCGGCCTAAACGCAGCAGTGAACATCCGATAAATCCCATTATCAAAATAAATTTCAAAAACAAAACACAATGACAGTGAAATAGAGAGCAATTCTTAAATAATTCATTCAGGGCTTGTGATGCAACCTGGATTTACCACATCTACACCCAGAGCTGGGTGAGACATAAGGCTGGACACTTCGGGCTGATAGCATTGGTGAGGTTCGGTGAGCAAACGCAGACCCTTTGAAGTCATACTGCATGGTACCCATTCCATGCGTCCCAAATTTCCAGGTTTAAGGGATTCTTCCTTCAGCTAAAACATGCATGGGAAACCCATAGTGTGGTCCACCATGTGATTGGGAAACGTTTTCAAATGCATCTCAGTTTTCGTCCCCTGGTACTCGGGTTCACCATTCCAGACGCTTTACTAACACTCTCCCCACTTGGAGAGTCAGCGCATTTAACCTCCTGTTTGGCACACTTGGCAATTTCTGCGCAAGATGAACAGGCATAGGGAGAAGCAATGAGAGACTAGCTGTAGGTGTCTGCACGGGCAAATGGAACGCTCATTTCCCACCAGGAAGAGGAATTAACCAAAGGCTCAGCGTGCCCTGCCGGAAACAGATTAGGGCCTGAAGCAATCTTGCGGTTTTTCGGCCAGCTCACAAGAAAGCGAGTTGAAGAAAGGAGCTCAGGGGCACTGTAATTCACAAACCTGCAGAGTTATGAATGACACCTATCGTCCAAAAATGTATAGAAGTAAGTCTTCGAAGAGGACTTGAAAGCGGGGCAGATTTCAGGAAAACGATTTCATGGGGTAGACTGGAATTGCACTTAAAGCATAGGAAAAGAGGCAGAATGTTGACAATGATGCACTTGGCCAAAAAGGGCGTATGCGTTTTTTCCTGAATATATTCAGGAAAAAACGCATACGCCCTTTTTGGCCAACCAAGCAAGCGTGTAAAGGAAATCTACACTACAATGAAGTCTCACTGCCCCCCGGTCAAAAGGGCCATCTGAAAAAAGTGTAAAATCCAGAAAGGCAGGACAGGTCATGGAGAACAGGGAGCCTTGTTATGCTGATGGGCGGATTTAAATTGCCAACAGCCACTCTGGAAAAGTGTATGGTGTTTCCTGAAACACGTAGGAAACAAAGCAACACAGCCTATGGCACTTCCACTTATGGTCCTATAGCTTAGGCAAATTAAAATCAAAAACACACAGCCACCCCAAAGTTTGGGATGGCTCTGTTTACAAGAACCTCATCTACGGTAGCAGTTAAATATACCAGAAAGCATAAAATGGATAAAGAAGTTGTGGTACGCACGTACAATGGAATATCACTCAGCAATGAAATCTACGTCATCAGGACCGTAGCGGCATAATGAGTGGATTCAGGTACGATGATTCTATGAGAAATAAGTCAGACAGAAAAAGAAACATCATAAGTTATCACTAATACGCGGAATGTAAACTTGGCTACCCATGAACTGAATTACAAAACAGAACAGGGTCTCAAATTTAGCAAACCAACTTATGCTTGCTTATGGGGAAAGGTCAGTTGGGATGCTGCATAAAACCAGAGATTGAAATTAGCACAGATACCGTTCCATAAGCCAAATATATAATAGACAAAACCTACTCCTTGCTCAACGAAATGGACTCAACACCCTATATTCAACGCCTGGGAAGATACCTGACAAGTAAGAATCTTAAAACCCATGGATTTATATGTCTCCATAAGGAAATCAAGCGTGTGTACAGTGGCCTAAAAGCAGCAGTGAAAATCCGATAAATCCCATTATCAAAATGAATTTCAAAAACAAAACACAATGACATTGAAATAGAGAGCAATTCTTAAATAATTCATTCAGGGCTTGTGATGCAACCTGGATTTACCACATCTACACCCAGAGCTGGATGAGACATAAGGCTGGACACTTCGGGCTGATAGCATTGGTGAGGTTCGGTGAGCAAACGCAGACCCTTTGAAGTCATACTGCATGGTACCCATTCCATGGGTCCCAACTCTCCAGGTTTAAGGGATTCTTCCTTCAGCTAAAACATGCATGGGAAACCCAGAGTATGGTCCACCGTGTGATTGGGAAACGTTCTCAAATGCATCTCAGTTTTCGAACCCTGGTGCTCGGGTTCACCATTCCAGACGCTTTACTAACACTCTCCCCACTTGGAGAGTCAGCGCCATTAACCTCCTGTTTGGCACCGTTTGCAATTTCTGCGCAAGATGAACAGGAATAGGGAGAAGCAATGAGAGACTAGCTGTTGGTGTCTGCACGGGCAAATGGAACGCTCATTTCCGACCAGGAAGAGGAATTAAACAAAGGCTCAGCGTTCCCCCCCGGAAAGAGATTATGGCCTGAAGCAATCCTGCGGTTTTGCGGCCAGCTCACAAGAAAGAGAGTTGAAGAAAGGAGCTCAGGGGCACTGCAATTCACAAACCTGCAGAGTTATGAATGACAGCTATCGTCCAAAAGTGTATTGAAGTAAGTCTTCGAAGAGGATATGAAAGCGGGGCAGAATTTCAGGAAAACGATTTCAAGGGGTAGACAGGAATTGCACTTAAAGCATACGAAAAGAGGCAGAATGTCGACAATGATGCACTTGGCCAAAAAGGGCGTATGCGGTTTTTCCTGAATATATTCAGATAAAAACGCATACTCACTTTTTTGCCAAGGAAGCAAGTGTTTAAAGGAAATCTGCACTACAATGAAGTCTCACTGCCCCCCGGTCAAAAGGGCCATCTGAAAAATGTGTAAAATCCAGAAAGGCACGGCAGGTCATGGAGAACAGGGAGCCTTGTTATGCTGATGGGCGTGATGTAAATTGCCAACAGCCACTCTGGAGAAGTTTATGGTGTTTCCTGAAACACGTAGGAAACAAAGCAACACAGCCTATGGCACTTCCACTTATGGTCCTATAGCTTAGGGAAATTAAAATCAAAAACACAGCCACCCCAAAGTTTGGGACGGCTCTGTTTACAAGAACCTCGTCTACGGTACAAGTTAAATATCCGAGAAAGCAAAAACTGTATAAAGCAGTTGTGGTACGCACGTACAATGGAATATCACTCAGCAATGAAATCTACGTCATCAGGCCCATAGCGGCATAATGAGTGGATTCAGGTACGATGATTCTACGAGAAATAAGTCACACAGAAAAAGAAACATCATAAGATATCACTAATACACGGAATGTAAACTTGGCTACACATGAACTGAATTACAAAACAGAACAGGGTCTCAAATTGAGAAAACCAACTTATGCTTGCTTATGGGGAAAGGTGAGTTGGCATGCTGCATAAAACCAGAGATTGAAATTAGCACAGATACCGTTCCATAAGCCAAATATATAATAGACAAGACCTACTCCTTGCTCAACGAAATGGACTCAACACCCCATATTCAACGCCTTGCAAGATACCTGACAAGTAAGAATCTTAAAAGCCATGGATTTATATGTCTCCATAAGGGAATCAAGCGAGTGTACAGCGGCCTAAACGCAGCAGTGAAAATCCGATAAATCCCATTATCAAAATAAATTTCAAAAACAAAACACAATGACAGTGAAATAGAGAGCAATTCTTAAATAATTCATTCAGGGCTTGTGATGCAACCTGGATTTACCACATCTACACCCACAGCTGGGTGAGACATAAGGCTGGACACTTCGGGCTGATAGCATTGGTGAGGTTCGGTGAGCAAATGCAGACCCTTTGAAGTCACCCTGCATGGTATCCATTCCATGGGTCCCAAATCTCCATGTTTAAGGGATTCTTCCTTCAGCTAAAACATGCGTGGGAAACCCAGAGTATGGTCCACCGTGTGATTGGGAAACGTTTTCAAATGCATCTCAGTTTTCGTCCCCTGGTACTCGGGTTCACCATTCCAGACGCTTTACTAACACTCTCCCCACTTGGAGAGTCAGTGCCTTTAACCTCCTGTTTGGCACAGTTTGCAATTTCTGCGCAAGATGAACAGGAATAGGGAGAACCAATGAGAGACTAGCTGTAGTTGTCTGCACGGGCAATTGGAACGCTCATTTACCACCAGGAAACGGAATTTACCAAAGGCTCATCGTGCCCTGCGGGAAACAGATTAGTCCCTGAAGCAATCCTGCAGTTTTGCGGCCAGCTCACAAGAAAGCGAGTTGAAGAAAGGAGCTCTGGGACACCGTAATTCACAAACCTGCAGAGTTATGAATGACAGCTATCATCCAAAAATGTACTGAAGTAAGTCTTCGAAGAGGACTTGAAAGCGGGACAGAATTTCAGGAAAACTATTTCAGGGGGCAGACTGGAATTGCACTTACAGCATAGGAAACGAGGCAGAATGTCGACAATGATGCACTTGGCCAAAAAGAGCATATGCGTTTTTTCCTGAATATATTCAGGAAAAAACGCATATGCCGTTTTTGGACAACCAAGCAAGCGTGTAAAGGAAATCTGCACTACAATGAAGTCTCACTGCCCCCCGGTCAAAAGGGCCATCTGAAAAAATTTAAAATCCAGAAAGGCAGGACAGGTCATGGAGAACAGGGAGCCTTGTTATGCTGATGTGCGGGATGTAAATTGCCAACAGCCACTCTGGAGAAGTGTATGGTGTTTCCTGAAACGCCTAAAAAACAAAGCAACGGAGCCTATGGCACTTCCACTTATGGTCCGACATCTTAGGGAAATTAAAATCAAAAACACAAAGCAACCCCAAAGTTTGGAACGGCTCTGTTTACAAAAACCTCGTCTACGGTACAAGTTAAATATCCGAGAAAGCAAAAAATGGATAAAGAAATTGTGGTACGTACGTACAATGGAATATCACTCAGCAATGAAATCTACGTCATCAGGCCCGTAGCGGCATAATGAGTGGATTCAGGTACGATGATTCTACGAGAAATAAGTCACACAGAAAAAGAAACATCATAAGATATCACTAATACACGGAATGTAAACTTGGCTACACGTGAAATGAATTACAAAACAGGACAGGGTTTCAAATTTAGAAAACCAACTTATGCTTGCTTATGGGGAAAGGTGAGTTGGGGTGCTGCATAAAACCAGAGATTGAAATTAGCACAGATACCGTTCCATAAGCCAAATATATAATAGACAAGACCTACTCCTTGCTCAACGAAATGGACTCAACACCCCATATTCAACGCCTGGGAAGATACCTGACAATTAAGAATCTTAAAACCCATGGATTTATATGTCTCCATAAGGAAATCAAGCATGTGTACAACGGCCTAAATGCAGCAGTGAAGATCCGAAAAATCCCATTATCAAAATTAATTTCAAAAACAAAACACAGAGGGGGGACCTTGAAGATGGCGGAAGAGTAAGACGCGGAGATCGCCTTCCTCCCCACGGATACACCAGAAATACATCTACACGTGGAACAACTCCTACAGAACACCTACTGAAGGCTGGCAGAAGACCTCAGACGTCCCAAAAGGCAAGAAACTCCCCACGTACCTGGGTAGGGCAAAAGAAAAAACAGAGACAGAAGAATAAGGATGGCACCTGCGCCAGTAGGAGGGAGCTGTGAAGGAGGAAAAGTTTTCACACACTTGGAAGCCCCTCCGCGGGCGGAGACTGCGGGAGGCGGAGGGGGGGGCTTCGGGACCGAGGAGTAGTGCACAGCGACGGGTGCGGAGGGCAAAGCGGGGAGATTCCCGCACAGAGGATCGGTGCCGACCGGCACTCACCAGCCCGAGAGGCTTGTCTGCTCACCCGCCCGGGCGGGCGGGGCTGCGAGCTGAAGCTCGGGTTTCGGTTTTGGACGGAGCGCAGGGAGAGGACTGGGGTTGGCGGCTTGAACATAGCCTGAAGGGGTTAGTGCACCACGACTAGCCGGGAGGGAGTTCGGGGAAAAGCCTGCACCTGCCGTAGAGGCAAGAGACTTTTTCTTCCCTCTTTGTTTCCTGGTGCGCGAGGAGAGGGGTTTAAGAGCGCTGCTTAAAGGAACTCCAGAGACGGGCGCGAGCCGCGGCTAAAAGCGCGAACCCCAGAGACGGGCGCGAGCCGCGGCTAAAAGCGCGAACCCCAGAGACGGGCGCGAGCCGCGGCTAAAAGCGCGGACCCCAGAGACGGGCGGGAGACGCTAGGGCTGCTGCTGCCGCCACCAAGGGGCCTGTGCAGCCCGCCCCTGCCAGGTTCCCGGGAACCTCCACACCCCTCTTCCGCGGAGCCTGTGCAGCCCGCCACTGCCAGGTTCCCGGGAACCAGGGACAACTTCCCCGGGAGAACGCACGGCGGGCCTCAGGCTGGTGCAACGTCACGCCGGCCTCTGCCACAACGTCACGCCGCCTCTGACGCCGCAGGCCCGCCCCGCACGCAGTGCCCCTCCTTCCCCCCCCTCACCCCCGGCCTGAGTGAGCCTGAGCCCCCGAATTAGCGGCCCCTTTAACCCTTTCCTGTCTGAGCAAAAAACAGACGCCCTCCAGCGACCTACACGCAGAGGCAGGGCCAAATCCAAAGCTGAGCTCCTGTGAGCTGTGAGAACAAAGAAGAGAAAGGGAAATCTCCCCCAGCAGCCTCAGAAGCAGCGGATTAAAGCTCCACAATCAACCTGATATACCCTGCATCTGTGGAATACCTGAATAGACAAGAAATGATCCCAAATTGAAGAGGTGGAATTTAGGAGCGAGATCTATGATTTTTTTCCCTTTTCCTCTTTTTGTGAATGTGTACGTGTATGCTTATGTGTGAGATCTTGTCTGTATACTCTTGCTTCCACCATTTGTCCTAGGGCTCTATCCGTCCATGGTTTTTAAAAAAAAAAATTTTTTTCTCAATAATTTTAATTGTAATAACTTTATTATACTTTACCGTCGTTCCTTCTTTCTTTCTTTCTTTCTTTCCGTCCTTCCCTCCTTTAGACAACGAATCACCCCAAATTGAGGAGGTGGTCTCTGAGAGCAAGATTTATGATTTTACCCCCTTTACCTCTTTTTGTGAAGGTGTATGTGTATGCTTCTGTATAAGATTTTCTCTGTATAGCTTTGCTTCCAACATTTGTCCTAAGGTTCTATCCGTCCCTCTTTTTTTTTTTTTTCTAAATATTTTTTAATTCAATAAATATATTATACTTTATTTTATTTTACTGTATCTTCTTTCTTTCTGTCTTTTTTCCTTCTTTCCCTCCTTCCTTCCTTCCTTCCTTCCTTCCTCCCTCCCTCCCTCCTTTCTTTCCTTCTTTGCTTCTTTCTTCCTTCCTTCCTTTCCTCCTTTCCTTCTTTCTTTCCTCATACATCTACTAACTCTCTCTACTTTTTCTCCCTTTTATTCTGAGCCGTGTGGATGAAAGGCTCTTGGTGCTCCAGCCAGGAGTCAGGGCTCTGCCTCTGAGGTAGGAGAGCCAACTTCAGGACACTGGTCAAAAGAGACCTCCCAGCTCCACATAATATTAAACGGTGGAAATCTCCCAGTGACCTCCATCTTAACACCAGCACCCAGCTTCACTCAACGACCAGCAAGCCACAGTGCTAGACAACCTATGCCAAACAACTAGCAAAACAGGAACACAACCCCACCCATTAGCAGAGAGGCTGCCTAAAATCATAATAAGGCCACAGACACCCCAAAACACACCACCAGACGTGAACCTGCCCACTAGAGAGACAAGATCCAGCCTCATCCACCACAACACAGGCACTAGTCCCCTCCACCAGGAAGCCTACACAACCCACTGAAACAACCTTAGCCACTGGAGACAGACATCAAAAACAACGGGAACTACGAACGTGCAGCCTGCAAAAAGGAGACCCCAAACACAGTAAGATAAGCAAAATGAGAAGACAGAAAAACACACAGCAGATGAAGGAGCAAGATAAAAATGCACCAGACCTAACAAATGAAGAGGAAATAGGCAGTCTACCTGAAAAAGAATTCAGAATAATGATAGTAAGGATGATCCGAAATCTTGGAAGTAGAATGGACAAAATGCAAGAAGCAGTTAACAAGGACCTAGAAGAAATAAAGGTGAAACAAGCAATGATGAACAACGCAATAAATGAAATTAAAAGTACTCTAGATGGGATCAATAACAGAATAACTGAGGCAGAAGAACGGATAAGTGACCTGGAAGATAAAATAGTGGAAATAACTACTGCAGAGCAGAATAAAGAAAAAAGAATGAAAAGAACTGAGGACAGTCTCAGAGACCTCTGGGACAACATTAAACGCACCAACATTCGAATTATAGGGGTTCCAGAAGAAGAAGAGAAAAAGAAAGGGACTGAGAAAATATTTGAAGAGATTATAGTTGAAAACTTCCCTAATATGGGAAAGGAAATAGTTAATCAAGTCCAGGAAGCACAGAGAGTCCCATACAGGATAAATACAAGGAGAAATACGCCAAGACACATATTAATCAAACTGTCAAAAATTAAATACAAAGAAAGCATATTAAAAGCAGCAAGGGAAAAACAGCAAATAACACACAAGGGAATCCCCATAAGGTTAACAGCTGATCTCTCAGCAGAAACCCTACAAGCCAGAAGGGAGTGGCAGGACATACTAAAAGTGATGAAGGAGAAAAACCTGCAACCAAGGCTACTTTACCCAGCAAGGATCTCATTCAGATTTGATGGAGAAATTAAAACCTTTACAGACAAGCAAAAGCTGAGAGAGTTTAGCACCACCAAACCAGCTTTACAGCAAATGCTAAAGGAACTTCTCTAGACAAGGAACACAAGAGAAGGAAAAGACCTATAATAACGAACCCAAAACAATATAGAAAATGGGAATAGGAACATACATATCGATAATTACCTTAAATGTAAATGGACTAAATGCTCCCACCAAAAGACACAGATTGGCTGAATGGATACAAAAACAAGACCCTTATATATGCTGTCTACAAGAGACCCACTTCAGACCTAGAGACACATACAGACTGAAAATAAGGGGATGGAAAAAGATATTCCATGCAAATGGAAACCAAAAGAAAGCTGGAGTAGCAATTCTCATATCAGACAAAATAGACTTTAAAATAAGGACTATTACAAGAGACAAAGAAGGACACTACATAATGATCAAGGGATCGATTCAAGAAGAAGATATAACAATTGTAAATATTTATGCACCCAACATAGGAGCACCTCAATACATAAGGCAAATACTAACAGCCATAAAAGGGGAGATTGACAGTAACACATTCATAGTAGGGGACTTTAACACCCCACTTTCACCCATGGACAGATCATCCAAAATGAAAATAAATAAGGAAACACAAGCTTTAAATGATACATTAAACAAGATGGACTTAATTGATATTTATAGGACACTCCATCCAAAAACAACAGAATACACATTTTTCTCAAGTGCTCATGGAACATTCTCCAGGATAGATCATATCTTGGGTCACAAATCAAGCCTTGGTAAATTTAAGAAAATTGAAATTGTATCAAGTATCTTTTCTGACCACAACGCCATGAGACTAGATATCAATTACAGGAAAAGATCTGTAAAAAATACAAACACATGGAAGCTAAACAATACACTACTTAATAATGAAGTGATCACTGAAGAAATCAAAGAGGAAATAAAAAAATACCTAGAAACAAATGACAATGGAGACACAACGACCCAAAACCTATGGGATGCAGCAAAAGCAGTTCTAAGGGGGAAGTTTATAGCAATACAAGCCCACCTTAAGAAGCAGGAAACATCTCGAATAAACAACCTAACCTTGCACCTCAAGCAATTAGAGAAAGAAGAACAAAAAAACCCCAAAGCTAGCAGAAGGAAAGAAATCATAAAAATCAGATCAGAAATAAATGAAAAAGAAATGAAGGAAACGATAGCAAAGATCAATAAAACTAAAAGCTGGTTCTTTGAGAAGATAAACAAAATAGATAAACCACTAGCCAGACTCATCAAGAAAAAAAGGGAGAAGACTCAAATCAATAGAATTAGAAATGAAAAAGGAGAAGTAACAACTGACACTGCAGAAATAAAAAAAATCATAAGAGATTACTACAAGCAACTCTATGCCAATAAAATGGACAATCTGGAAGAAATGGACAAATTCTTAGAAATGCACAACCTGCCAAGACTGAATCAGGAAGAAATAGAAAATATGAACAGACCAATCACAAGCACTGAAATTGAAACTGTCATTAAAAATCTTCCAACAAACAAAAGCCCAGGACCAGATGGCTTCACAGGTGAATTCTATCAAACGTTTAGAGAAGAGCTAACACCTATCCTTCTCAAACTCTTCCAAAATATAGCAGAGGGAGGAACACTCCCAAATTCCTTCTACGAGGCCACCATCACCTTGATACCAAAACCAGACAAGGATGTCACAAAGAAAGAAAACTACAGGCCAATATCACTGATGAACATAGATGCAAAAATCCTCAACAAAATACTAGCAAACAGAATCCAACAGCACATTAAAAGGATCATACACCATGATCAAGTGGGGTTTATTCCAGGAATGCAAGGATTCTTCAATATACGCAAATCTATCAATGTGATAAACCATATTAACAAATTGAAAGAGAAAAACCATATGATCATCTCAATAGATGCAGAGAAAGCTTTTGACAAAATTCAACACCCATTTATGCTAAAAACCCTGCAGAAAGTAGGCATAGAGGGAACTTTCCTCAACATAATAAAGGCCATATATGACAAGCCCACAGCAAACATCATCCTCAATGGTGAAAAACTGAAAGCATTTCCACTAAGATCAGGAACAAGACAAGGTTGCCCACTCTCACCACTCTTATTCAACATAGTTTTGGAAGTTTTAGCCACAGCAATCAGAGAAGAAAAGGAAATAAAAGGAATCCAAATCAGAAAAGAAGAAGTAAAGCTGTCACTGTTTGCAGATGACATGATACTATACATAGAGAATCCTAAAGATGCTACCAGAAAACTACTAGAGCTAATCAATGAATTTGGTAAAGTAGCAGGATACAAAGTTAATGCACAGAAATCTCTGGCATTCCTATATACTAATGATGAAAAATCTGAAAGTGAAATCAAGAAAACACTCCCATTTACCATTGCAACAAAAAGAATAAAATATCTAGGAATAAACCTACCTAAGGAGACGAAAGACCTGTATGCAGAAAATTATAAGACACTGATGAAAGAAATTAAAGATGATACAAATAGATGGAGAGATATACCATGTTCTTGGATGGGAAGAATCAACATTGTGAAAATGACTCTACTACCCAAAGCAATCTACAGATTCAATGCAATCCCTATCAAACTACCACTGGCATTTTTCACAGAACTAGAACAAAAAATTTCACAATTTGTATGGAAACACAAAAGACCCCGAATAGCCAAAGCAATCTTGAGAACGAAAAAAGGAGCTGGAGGAATCAGGCTCCCTGACTTCAGACTATACTACAAAGCTACAGTAATCAAGACAGTATGGTACTGGCACAAAAACAGAAATATAGATCAATGGAACAGGATAGAAAGCCCAGCGATAAACCCACGCACATATGGACACCTTATCTTTGATAAAGGTGGCAGGAATGTACAGTGGAGAAAGGACAGCCTCTTCAATAAATGGTGCTGGGAAAACTGGACAGGTACATGTAAAAGTATGAGATTAGATCACTCCCTAACACCATACACAAAAATAAGCTCAAAATGGATTAAAGACCTAAATGTAAGGCCAGAAACTATCAAACTCTTAGAGGAAAACATAGGCAGAACACTCTATGACATAAATCACAGCAAGATCCTTTCTGACCCACCTCCTAGAGTAATGGAAATAAAAACAAAAATAAACAAATGGGACCTAATGAAACTTCAAAGCTTTTGCACAGCAAAGGAAACCATAATCAAGACCAAAAGACAACCCTCACAATGGGAGAAAATATTTGCAAATGAAGCAACTGACAAAGGTTTAATCTCCAAAATTTACAAGCAGCTCATGCAGCTCAATAACAAAAAAACAAACAACCCAATCCAAAAATGGGCAGAAGACCTAAATAGACATTTCTCCAAAGAAGATATACAGAATGCCAACAAACACATGAAAGAATGCTCAACATCATTAATCATTAGAGAAATGCAAATCAAAACTACAATGAGATATCATCTCACACCAGTCAGAATGGCCATCATCAAAAAATCTAGAAACAATAAATGCTGGAGAGGATGTGGAGAAAAGGGAACACTCTTGCACTGCTGGTGGGAATGTGAATTGGTTCAGCCACTATGGAGAACAGTATGGAGGTTCCTTAAAAAACTACAAATAGAATTACCATATGACCCAGCAATCCCACTACTGGGCATATACCCTGAGAAAACCAAAATTCAAAAAGAGTCATGTACCAAAATGTTCATTGCAGCTCTATTTACAATAGCCCGGAGATGGAAACAACCTAAGCGCCCATCATCGGATGAATGGATAAAGAAGATGTGGCACATATATACAATGGAATATTACTCAGCCATAAAAAGAAACGAAATTGAGCTATTTGTAATGAGGTGGATAGACCTAGAGTCTGTCATACAGAGTGAAGTAAGTCAGAAAGAAAAAGACAAATGCCGTATGCTAACGCATATATATGGAATTTAAGGGGAAAACAAATGTCATGAAGAACCTAGGGGTAAGACAGGAATAAAGACGCAGACCTACTGGAGAACGGACTTGAGGATATGGGGAGGGGGAAGGGTGAGCTTTGACAGGGTGAGAGAGAGTCATGGACATATACACACTAACAAACGTAGTAAGGTAGATAGCTAGGGGGAAGCAGCCGCAAGGCACAGGGATATTAGCTCGGTGTTTTGTGACAGCCTGGAGGGGTGGGATAGGGAGAGTGGGAGGGAGGGAGACGCAAGAGGGAAGACATATGGGAACATATGTATATGTATAACTGATTCACTTTGTTATAAAGCAGAAACTAACACACAATTGTAAAGCAATTATACCCCAATAAAGATGTTTAAAAAAAAAAAGAAAATATTGGGAGCCCAGGAGTTAGGGCCTGACGCCAGAGGGCCCTCATTACCGAGGGGAGGAGACACCCAGCAGGCACCAAATCCCACCAGAGGGCCGACGTCGCCAAGGCGGGGTGTACCAGCCAGGCAGGAGTGACCTCAGAGAAGAGGGCCCACCTCACAGAAGTGTGAGGAACCCAACCAGGATCAGACTCTCACCGGAGGGCCCACATCACCAAGGGGATGGGAACCAGGCAGGAGTGTCCTCACACCAGTGGGGCCACATCAGCCAAAGGTGAGGAACGCAGCACATGTGGCCTCAAACCAGAGGACACACATCACCAAGGGGCTAGGAGTGAGGCAGGTGTCTGGAGGGGCACATTTAACTGTAATTTCGCACCAGGAAGTGGAATGAACCAAAGTCTCAGAGTGCCGTGCCGGACCCTGATTACGGCCTGAAGCAAACCTGCGGTTCTGTGGCCAGTTTTCAAGGAAACGAGTTAAGAAAGGAAATCACGGGCACTGTAATTCACAAACCTGCAGAGTTATAAATGACAGCTATTGGCAAAAATATATGGAAGTAAGTCTGCAAAGAGGACTTGAAAACGAGGCAGAATTGCAGGAATCATATTTCAGGAGGTAGATTGGAATTGCATTTAAAGCATGTGAAAAGCGGCAGATCTTTGACAGTGATGCACTTGGACCAAAGTGCGTAAACATTTTTTCCTGAATATATTCAGGAAAAAACACATATGCCCTTTTTGGCCAACCAAGCACTCGAGCAATGGAAATCCGCACTACAATGAAGTCTCATTTCCCATTAGTCAAAAGGGCCATCTGAAAAAAGTGTAAAAACCAGAAACACAGGACAGGCCATGGAGAACAGGGAGCCTTGTTATGCTGATGGGCGGGATGTAAATGCCAACAGCCACTCTGGAGAAGTGTATGGTGTTTCCTGAAACACCTAAGAAACAAAGCAACGGAGACTACGGCACTTCCACTTATGCTCTTATAGATCACGGAAATTAAAATCAAAAACAGACAGCCACCCCAAAGTGTCGGACGGCTCTGTTTACAAGAACCTCGTCTACGGAACAAGTTAAATATCCCAGAAAGCGAAAAATGGATAAAGAAGTGTGGTACGTACGTACAAATGAATATCACTCACCAATGAAATCTATTTCATCAGGCCCGTTGCGGCATAATGAGTGGATTCAGGTACGATGATTCTAAGTGAAATAAGTCACACAGAAAATGAAACATCATAAGTTATCACTAATACACGGAATGTAAACTTGGCTACACATGAACTGAATTACAAAACAGAACAGGGTCTCAAATTTAGAAAACCAACTTATGCTTGCTTAAGGGGAAAAGTGAGTTGGGGTGCTGCATAAAAGCAGAGATAGAAATTAGCACAGATACCTTTCCATAAGCCAAATATGTAATAGTCAAGACCTACGCCTTGCTCAACGAAATGGACTCAACACCTCATATTCAACGCCTAGGAATACACCTGACTAGTAAGAATCTTCAAACCCATGGATTCATATGTCTCCTTAAGACAATCAAGCGTGTGTACAGCTGCATGAAGGCAGCAGAGAAAATCCAATAAATCCCATTATCAAAATGAATTAGAAAAACAAAACACAATGAGAGTGAAATAGAGAGCAATTCTTAAATAATTCATTCAGGGCATGTGATGCAACCTGGATTTACCACATCTACATCCAGAGCTGGGTGAGACATAAGGCTGGACACTTCGGGCTGATAGCATTGGTGAGGTTCGGTGAGCAAACGCAGACCCTTTGAAGTCATACTGCATGGTACCCATTCCATGGGTCCCAACTCTCCAGGTTTAAGGGATTCTTCCTTCAGCTAAAACATGCATGGGAAACCCACAGAACTGTACACTGTGTGACCGGGAAACGTTTTCAAATGCATCTCAGTTTTCGTCCCCTGGTACTCGGGTTCATCATTCCAGACGCTTTACTAACACTCTCCCCACTTGGAGAGTCAGTGCCATTAACCTCCTGTTGGCACAGTTTGCAATTTCTGCGCAAGATGTACAGGAATAGTGAGAACCAATGAGAGACTAGCTGTAGGTGCCTGCATGGGCAAATGGAACGCTCATTTCCGACCAGGAAGAGGAATTAAACAAAGGCTCAGCGTTCCCCCCCGGAAAGAGATTATGGCTTGAAGCAATCCTGCGGTTTTGCGGCCAGCTCACAAGAAAGAGAGTTGAAGAAAGGAGCTCAGGGGCACTGCAATTCACAAACCTGCAGAGTTATGAATGACAGCTATCGTCCACAAATGTATTGAAGTAAGTCTTAGAAGAGGACTTGAAAGCGGGGCAGAATTTCAGGAAAACGATTTCAGGGGGTAGACTGGAATTGCACTTAAAGCATAGGAAAAGAGGCAGAATGTCGACAATGATGCACTTGGCCAAAAAGGGCGTATGCGTTTTTTCCTGAATATATTCAGGAAAAAACGCATACGCACTTTTTCGACAACCAAGCAAGCGTGTAAAGGAAATGTGCACTACAATGAAGTCTCACTGCCCCCCGGTCAAAAGGGCCATCTGAAAAATGTGTAAAATCCAGAAAGGCAGGACAGGTTTTGGAGAACAGGGAGCCTTGTTATGCTGATGGGCGGGATGTAAATTGCCAACAGCCACTCTGGAGAAATGTATGGTGTATCCTGAAACACGTAGGAAACAAAGCAACACAGCCTATGTCACTTCCACTTATGGTCCTATAGCTTAAAGAAATTAAAATCAAAAACACACAGCCACCCCAAAGTTTGGGATGGCTCTGTTTACAAGAACCTTGTCTACGGTACAAGTTAAATATCCGAGAAAGGAAAAAATGGATAAAGAAGTTCTGGTACGCACGTACAATGGAATATCATTCAGCAATTAAATCTACGTCTTCAGGCCCGTAGCGGTATAATGAGTGGATTCAGGTACGATGATTCGTGGAGAAATAAGTCACACAGAAAAATAAACATCATAAGATATCAGTAATACACGGAATGTAAACTTGGCTACACATAAACTGAATTACAAAACAGAACAGGGTCTCAAATTTAGAAAACCAACTTATGCTTGCTTATGGGGAAAGGTGAGTTGGGGTGCTGCATAAAACCAGAGATTGGAATTAGCACAGGTACCGTTCCATAAGCCAAATATATTATAGACAAGACCTACTACTTGCTCAACGAAATGGACTCAACAGCCCATATTCAACGCCTTGCAAGATACCTGACAAGTAAGAATCTTAAAAACCATGGATTTATATGTCTCCATAAGGAAAACAAGCGTGTGTACAGCAGCCTAAACGGAACAGTGAAAATCCGGTAAATCCCATTATCAAAATAAATTTCAAAAAAAAAAACACAATGACAGTGAAATAGAGAGCAATTCTTAAATAATTCATTCAGGGCTTGTGATGCAACCTGGATTTACCACATCTACACCCAGAGCTGGGTGAGACATAAGGCTGGACACTTCGGGCTGATAGCATTGGTGAGGTTCGGTGAGCAGACGCAGACCCTTTGAAGTCATACTGCATGGTACCCATTCCATGGGTCCCAACTCTCCAGGTTTAAGGGACTCTTCCTTCAGCTAAAACATGCATGGGAAACCCAGACTATCGTCCGCCGTGTGATTGGGAAACGTTTTCAAATGCATCTCAGTTTTCGTCCCCTCGTACTCGGTTTTACCATTCCAGACGCTTTACTAACACTCTCCCCACTTGGAGAGTCAGTGCCTTTAACCTCCTGTTTGGCACAGTTTGGAATTTCTGCGCAAGATGAACAGGAATAGGGAGAACCAATGAGAGATTAGCTGTAGGTGTCTGCACGAACAAATTTAACGCTCATTTCCCACCAGGAAGAGGAATTCACCAAAGGCTCAGCGTGCCCTGACGGAAACAGATTAGGGCCTGCAGCAATCCTGCGGTTTTGCGGCCAGCTCACAAGAAAGCGAGTTGAGGAAACGAGCTCAGGGGTACTGTAATTCACAGACCTGCAGAGTTATGAATGACAGCTATCGTCCAAAAATGTATTGAAGTAAGTCTTCGAAGAGGACTTGAAAGCGGGGCAAAATTTCAGGAAAACGATTTCAGGGGGTAGACTGGAATTGCACTTAAAGCATAGGAATAGAGGCAGAATGTCGACAATGATGCACTGGCCAAAAAGTGCGTATGCGTTTTTTCCTGAATATATTCAGGAAAAAACGCATACGCCATTTTTGGCCAAGCAAGCAAGCAGGTAAATGAAATCTGCACTACAATGAAGTCTCACTGCCCCCCGGTTAAAAGGGGCATCTGAAAAAGTGTAAAATCCAGAAAGGCAGGACAGGTCATGGAGAACAGGGAGCCTTGTTATGCTGATGGGGGGGATGTAAATTGCAAACAGCCACTCTGGAGAAGTGTATGGGGTTTCCTGAAACACGTAGGAAACAAAGCAACAGAGCCTATGGCACTTCCACTTATGGTCCTATAGCTTAGGGAAATTAAAATCAAAAACACACAGCCACCCCAAAGTTTGGGACGGCTCTGTTTACAAGAACGTCGTCTACGGTACAAGTTAAATATCCCAGAATGTGAAAAATGGTTAAAGAAGTTGTGGTACGCACGTACAATGGAATATCACTCACCAATGAAATCTATGTCATCAGGCCCGTCGCGGCATATTGAGTGGATCCAGGTACGATGATTCTAAGTGAAATAAGTCACACAGAAAATGAAACATCATAAGATATCACTAATACACGGAATGTAAACTTGGCTACACATGAACTGAATTACAAAACAGAACAGGGTCTCAAATTTAGAACACCAACTTATGCTTGCTTATGGGGAAAGGTGAGGTGGGGTGCTGCATAAAACCAGAGATAGAAATTAGCACACATACCTCTCCATAAGCCAAATATGTAATAGTCAAGACCTACACCTTGCTCAACGAAATGGACTAAACACACCATATTCAACTCCTAGGATTACACATGACTAGTAAGAATCTTCAAACCCATGGATTTATATGTCTCCGTAAGAGAATCAAGTGTGTGTACAGCTGCATGAAGGCAGCAGAGAAAATCCGATAAATCCCATTATCAAAATAAACTACAAAAACAAACACAATGACAGTGAAATAGAGAGCAATTCTTAAATAATTCATTCAGGGCTTGTGATGCAACCTGGATTTACCACATCTACACCTAGAGCTGAGTGAGACATAAGGTTCGACACTTTGGGCTGATAGCATTGGTGAGGTTCGGTGAGAAAATGCAGGCCCTTAGAAGTCATACTGCATGGTACCCATTGCATGGGTCCCACCTCTCCAGGTTTAAGGGATTCTTCCTTCAGGTAAAACACGCATGGGAAACCCAGAATATGGTCCACCGTGTGACCGGAAAACCTTTTTACATGCATCTCAGTTTTCTTCCCCTCATACTCGGTTTTACCATTCCAGACACTTTACTAACTCTTTCCCCAATTGGAGAGTCAGTGCCTTTAACCTCCTGTTTGGCACAGTTTGGAATTTCTGAGCAAGATGAACAGGAATAGGGAGAACCAATGAGAGATTAGCTGTAGGTGTCTGCACGAGCAAATTTAACGCTCATTTCCCATCAGGAAGAGGAATTAGCCAAAGGCTCAACATGCCGTGCCGGAACCAGATTAGGGCCTGAAGCAATCCTGCGGTTTTGCGGCCAGCTCACAAGAAAGCGAGTTGAAGAATGGAGCTCAGGGGCACTGTAATTCACAAACCTGCAGAGTTATAAATGACAGCTATCGTCCAAAAATATATTGAAGTAAGGCTGCAAAGAGGACTTGAACGCGGGGCAGAATTCCAGGAATACGATTTCAGGAGGTAGACGGGAAGTCCTCTGAAAGTATAGGAGAAGAGGCAGAACTTCGACAATGATGCACTTGGTCAAAAAGGGCATATGCGTTTCTTCCAGGGCCCTCATTAAAGAGGGTAGGAGGCTCCCAGCATGCTTCAGTGGCCAACAGAGGGCCTACGTCGCCAAGGCGACGTGAGCCATCCAGGCAGGAGTGACCTCACATCAGAGCGCCCACCTCACAGAAGGGTAAGGAACCCAGTCATGATCAGACTCTCACCAGAGTGCCCACATAAGCAAGGGGCTGGGAATCAGGCACGAGTGTCCTCACACCCGTGGGGCCACATCATCGAAAGTTGAGGTACCCAGCACATGTGGCCTCAAACCAGAAGTCCCACATCACCATGGGTCTCAGAGCGAGGCAGGCAGGATTAACCTCAAAACACATGGCCCATTGTATAAAAAGGTGAGGAATCCAGCAGTTGGAACATCCCAGCAGGCGGCCCAGAGCACCGAGGCTATGGGATCCAGGCAGTGATGAACTCACAACAGAGGGCCCTCATCGTGATACTGTAAGCAACCCAGCCGTTGTGACCTCAGAGCACAAGGCCCACATCCCCATGGGGAAGGGAACCAAGCAGGAGTGTCATCGCACCAGTGGGCACACAACAGAAAATGTGGGGAGCCCAGCAGTTAGGGCCGGATGCCAGAGGGCCCTCATCACTGAGGAGAGGAGGCTCCCAGCAAGCTCCAACTGCTACCAGAGGGCCGACGTCGCCAATGCGGGGTGTGCCAGCCAGGCAGGAGTGACCTCAGAGCAGAGGGCCAACCACACAAAAGTGTGAGGAACCCAAAGAGGATCAGACTCTCACCAGAGGGCCCACATCACCAAGGGAATGGAAACCAGGCAGGAGTGTCCTCACACCAGTGGGGCCACATCACCGAAATGTGCGGACCCAGCACACGTGGCCTCAAACTACAGGACACACATCACCAAGGGGCTGGGAGTGAGGCAGGCAGGAGGAGCCTCAAAACAGAGGGCCCATTGCGTAAAAAAGGTGAGGAATCCCGCAGTTGGAACCTCCCAGCAGGCGGCCAGGAGCAGCGAGGCTATGGGATCCAGGCCTGACTGAACTCAAAACAGAGGGCCCTCATCATGAAACTGTGAGCAACCCAGCCGTTGGGACTTTAGAGCAGAAGGCCCACATTCCCATGTGGTTGGGAACTTGGCAGAAGTGTACTCGCACCACAGGGCGCACATCAGAGAATTTTGGGAACCCAGAAATTAGGGCCTGATGCCAGAGGGCCCTCATTACCAAGGGGAGGAGACCCCAAGCAGGCACCAATTCCCTATGGAGGGACCATGTCGCCAAGGTGACGTGCAACAGCCAGGCAGGAGTGACCTCACAGCTGAGGGCCTACCTCACAGAATGGTGAGGAACCCAGCCAGGATTAGACTCTCACCAGAGGGCCCACATCACCAAGGGCATCAGAACCAGGCAGGACTGTCTTCACACCAGGGTGACCACATCATAGAAAGGTGAGGAACCCAGCACATGTGGCCTAAACCAGCGGACCCAGATCTCCAAGGGGTTCGGAGTGAGGCAGGCATGAGTAGCCTCACAACACAGGGTGAATAGAATAAAAAAGCTGAGGAATCCTGCAGTGGGAACCTCCCAGTGGGCGGCCCAGAGCACCGAGTCTATGCGATCCAGGCCACAGTGAACTCAGAGCAGAGGGCCCACATCATGAAACTGTGAGCAACCCAGCCGTTTGGACCTCAGAGCAGAAGGCCCACATCACCATGGGGTTGGGAACATGGCACGAGTGTCCTCGCACAACTTAGCACGTATCAGAAAATGTGGGTACCCAGCAGTTAGGGCCTGACGCCAGAGGGCCCTCATCACCGAGGGGAGGAGGCTCCCAGTAGGCTCCAACTGCCACAAGAGGGCCGACATTGCCAAGGCGGGGTGTGCCAGCCAGGCAGGAGTGACCTCACAGCAGAGGGCCCACCTCACAGAAGTGTGAGGAACCCAGCCAGGATCAGACTCTCACCAGAGGGCCCACATCACCAAGGGGATAGGAACCAGGCAGGAGTGTCCTCACACCAGTGGGGCCACATCATCGAAAGGTGAGGGACCCAGCACACGTGGCCTCAAACCAGAGGACACACATCACCAAGGGGCTGGGAGTGAGGCAGGCAGGAGGAGTCTCAAAACAGAGGGCCCATAGAAGGAAAAAGGTGAGGAATCCCGCAGTTGGAACTTCCCCGCAGGTGGCCAGGAGCAGCGAGGCTATGGGATCCATGCTGGAGTGAACTCACACCAGAGGGCCCTCATCAAGAAACTGAGCAACCCACGGTTGGGACCTCAGAGCAGAAGGCCCACATTCCCATGGGGTTGGGAACCTGGCAGGAGTGTACTAGCACCACAGGGCGCACAACAGAAAATTTTGGGAGCCCAGGAGTTAGGGTCTGACGCCAGAGGGCCCTCATTACCGAGGGGAGGAGACTCCCAGCAGGCACCAACTCCCAACTGAGGGCCCACGTCGCCAAGGTGACCTGGGCCAGCCAGGCAGGAGTGACCTCACAGCAGAGGGCCTACCTCACAGAAGGGTGAGGAACCCAGCCAGGATAAGACTCTCACCAGAGGGCCCACATCACCAAGGGGATCAGAACAAGGCAGGAGTGTCCTCACACCAGTGGGGCCACATCAGCGAAAGGTGAGGAACCCAGCACATGTGGCCTAAACCAGAGGACCCACATTTCCAAGGTGCTCCAAGTGAGGCAGGCAGGAGTAGCCTAACAACACAGGGTCCACAGAATAAAAAATGTGAGGAATCCAGCAGTTTGAACCTCCTAGCAGGTGGCCCAGAGCATGGAGTCTATGGGATCCAGGCCACAGTGAACTCACAGCAGAGGGCCCACATCATGAAACTGTGAGCAACCCAGCCAGTGGGACCTCAGAGCAGAAGGCCCACATCCCCATGGGGATGGGAACCTCGCAGGAGTGTCCTCGCACAACTTAGCATGTATCAGAAAATGTGGGAACCCAGCAGTTATGGCCTGACGCCAGAGGGCCCTCATCACTGAGGAGAGGAGGCTACCAGCAGGCTCCAAATGCCACCAGAGGGCCGACGTCACCAAGGCAATGGGAGTAAGCCAGGCAGGAGTTACCTCACAGCAGAGGGCCCACCTCACAGAAGTGTGAGGAGCCCAAACAGGATCAGACTCTAACCAGAGCGCCCACATCACCAATGGGATGGAAACCAGGCAGGAGTGTCCTCACACCTGTGGGGCCACATCAGCGAAAGGTGAGGAACACAGCACATGTGGCCTCAAACAAGGGGACACACATCACGAAAGGGCTGGGAGTGAGGCATGCAGGAGGAAACTCACAACAGAGCGCCCATAGAATAAAAAAGGTGAGGAACCCCGCAGTTGGAAGCTCCAAGCAGGTGGCCCAGAGCACCGAGGCTATGGGATCCATGCCGGAGTGAACTCACAGCAGAGGGCCCACATTCTGACACTGTGAGCAACCCAGCCGTTGGGACCACAGAGCAGAAAGCCCACATACCCATGGGGATGGGACCCTGGCTGGAGTGTACTTGCACGACAGGGCGCACATCAGAAAATTGTGGGAGCCCATGAGTTAGGGCCTGACGCCAGAGGGCTCTCATTACCGAGGGGAGGAGACTCCCAGCAGGCACCAACTCCCAACTGAGGGCCCACATCGCCAACGTGACGTGTGCCAGCCAGGCAGGAGTGACCTCACAGCAGAGGGCCCACCTCCCAGAAGTGTGAGGAATCCAGACAGGATCAGACTCTCACCAGAGTGCCCCCATCACCAAGGGGATGGGAACCAGGCAGGAGTGTCCTCACACCAGTGGGGCCACATCAATAAAGGTGAGGAAACCGGTACATGTGGCCTTAAACCAGAGGACCTACATCACAAATGGGCTGGAAGTGAGTCAGGAAGTAGGAGCATGAAAACACAGGACCCAAAGAATAAAAGAGTTAAGGAATCCAGCAGTAGGAACCTCCCAGCAGGCCGCTCAGAGCACAGAGTCTATGGGATCTAGGCCTGGGTGAACTAACACCAGAGAGCCAACATCATGAAACGGTGAACAACACAGGTGTTGGGACCTTAGATCAGAAGGCCCACATGCCCATGGGGATGGGAACCTCGCAGGAGTGTCCTCGCACCACTTAGCACGTATCAGAAAATGTGGGTACCCAGCAGTTAGGGCCTGAGGCAAGAGGGACCCCATCACCGAGGGGAGGTTCTCAGCAGGCTCCAACTGCCACAAGAGGGCCGATGTTGCCCAGGTGGGGTGTGCCAGCCAGGCAGGAGTGACCTCACAGCAGAGGGCCCCCCTCACAGAAGGGTGAGGAACCCAGCCAGGATCAGACTCTCACCAGAGGGCCCACATCATCAAGGGGATAGGAACCAGGCAGGAGTGTCCTCACACCTGTGGTGCCACATCATCGAAAGGCGAGGGACCCAGCATACGTGGCCTCAAACCAGAGGACACACATCACCAAGGGGCTGGAAGTGAGGCAGGCAGGAGGAGTCTCAAAACAGAGGGCCCATAGAAGAAAAAAGGTGAGGAATCCCGCAGTTGTAACCTCCCAGCAGGTGGCCAAGAGCAGCGAGGCTATGGGATCCAGGCCGGAGAGAACTCGCAGCAGAGGGCCCTCATCATGAAACTGAGTAACCCACGGTTGGGACCTCAGAGCAGAAGGCCCACATTCCCATGGGGTTGGGAACCTGGCAGGAGTGTACTCGAACCACAGGGCGCATATCAGAAAATATTGGGAGCCCAGGAGTTAGGGCCTGACGCCAGAGGGCCCTCATTACCGAGGGGAGGAGACACCCAGCAGGCACCAAATCCCACCAGAGGGCCGACGTCGCCAAGGCGGGGTGTGCCAGCCAGGCAGGAGTGACCTCAGAGAAGAGGGCCCACCTCACAGAAGTGTGAGGAACCCAACCAGGATCAGACTCTCACCGGAGGGCCCACATCACCAAGGGGATGGGAACCAGGCAGGAGTGTCCTCACACCAGTGGGGCCACATCAGCCAAAGGTGAGGAACCCAGCACATGTGGCCTCAAACCAGAGGACACACATCACCAAGGGGCTAGGAGTGAGGCAGGTGTCTGGAGGGGCACATTTAACTCTAATTTCCCACCAGGAAGTGGAATGAACCAAAGTCTCAGAGTGCCGTGCCGGACCCTGATTACGGCCTGAAGCAAACCTGCGGTTCTGTGGCCAGTTTTCAAGGAAACGAGTTAAGAAAGGAAATCACGGGCACTGTAATTCACAAACCTGCAGAGTTATAAATGACAGCTATTGGCAAAAATATATGGAAGTAAGTCTGCAAAGAGGACTTGAAAACGAGGCAGAATTGCAGGAATCATATGTCAGGAGGTAGATTGGAATTGCATTTAAAGCATGTGAAAAGCGGCAGATCGTTGACAGTGATGCACTTGGACCAAAGTGCGTAAACATTTTTTCCTGAATATATTCAGGAAAAAACACATATGCCCTTTTTGGCCAACCAAGCACTCGAGCAATGGAAATCCGCACTACAATGAAGTCTCATTTCCCATTCGTCAAAAGGGCCATCTGAAAAAAGTGTAAAAACCAGAAACACAGGACAGGCCATGGAGAACAGGGAGCCTTGTTATGCTGATGGGCGGGATGTAAATGCCAACAGCCACTCTGGAGAAGTGTATGGTGTTTCCTGAAACACCTAAGAAACAAAGCAACGGAGACTACGGCACTTCCACTTATGGTCTTATAGATCACGGAAATTAAAATCAAAAACAGACAGCCACCCCAAAGTGTCGGACGGCTCTGTTTACAAGAACCTCGTCTACGGAACAAGTTAAATATCCCAGAAAGCGAAAAATTGATAAAGAAGTGTGGTACGTACGTACAAATGAATATCACTCACCAATGAAATCTATTTCATCAGGCCCGTCGCGGCATAATGAGTGGATTCAGGTACGATGATTCTAAGTGAAATAAGTCACACAGAAAATGAAACATCATAAGTTATCACTAATACACGGAATGTAAACTTGGCTACACATGAACTGAATTACAAAACAGAACAGGGTGTCAAATTTAGAAAACCAACTTATGCTTGCTTAAGGGGAAAAGTGAGTTGGGGTGCTGCATAAAAGCAGAGATAGAAATTAGCACAGATACCTTTCCATAAGCCAAATATGTAATAGTCAAGACCTACGCCTTGCTCAACGAAATGGACTCAACACCTCATATTCAACGCCTAGGAATACACCTGACTAGTAAGAATCTTCAAACCCATGGATTCATATGTCTCCTTAAGACAATCAAGCGTGTGTACAGCTGCATGAACGCAGCAGAGAAAATCCAATAAATCCCATTATCAAAATGAATTAGAAAAACAAAACACAATGAGAGTGAAATAGAGAGCAATTCTTAAATAATTCATTCAGGGCATGTGATGCAACCTGGATTTACCACATCTACATCCAGAGCTGGGTGAGACATAAGGCTGGACACTTCGGGCTGATAGCATTGGTGAGGTTCGGTGAGCAAACGCAGACCCTTTGAAGTCATACTGCATGGTACCCATTCCATGGGTCCCAACTCTCCAGGTTTAAGGGATTCTTCCTTCAGCTAAAACATGCATGGGAAACCCACAGAACTGTACACTGTGTGACCGGGAAACGTTTTCAAATGCATCTCAGTTTTCGTCCCCTGGTACTCGGGTTCATCATTCCAGACGCTTTACTAACACTCTCCCCACTTGGAGAGTCAGTGCCATTAACCTCCTGTTGGCACAGTTTGCAATTTCTGCGCAAGATGTACAGGAATAGTGAGAACCAATGAGAGACTAGCTGTAGGTGCCTGCATGGGCAAATGGAACGCTCATTTCCGACCAGGAAGAGGAATTAAACAAAGGCTCAGCGTTCCCCCCCGGAAAGAGATTATGGCCTGAAGCAATCCTGCGGTTTTGCGGCCAGCTCACAAGAAAGAGAGTTGAAGAAAGGAGCTCAGGGGCACTGCAATTCACAAACCTGCAGAGTTATGAATGACAGCTATCGTCCACAAATGTATTGAAGTAAGTCTTAGAAGAGGACTTGAAAGCGGGGCAGAATTTCAGGAAAACGATTTCAGGGGGTAGACTGGAATTGCACTTAAAGCATAGGAAAAGAGGCAGAATGTCGACAATGATGCACTTGGCCAAAAAGGGCGTATGCGTTTTTTCCTGAATATATTCAGGAAAAAACGCATACGCACTTTTTCGACAACCAAGCAAGCGTGTAAAGGAAATGTGCACTACAATGAAGTCTCACTGCCCCCCGGTCAAAAGGGCCATCTGAAAAATGTGTAAAATCCAGAAAGGCAGGACAGGTTTTGGAGAACAGGGAGCCTTGTTATGCTGATGGGCGGGATGTAAATTGCCAACAACCACTCTGGAGAAATGTATGGTGTATCCTGAAACACGTAGGAAACAAAGCAACACAGCCTATGTCACTTCCACTTATGGTCCTATAGCTTAAAGAAATTAAAATCAAAAACACACAGCCACCCCAAAGTTTGGGATGGCTCTGTTTACAAGAACCTTGTCTACGGTACAAGTTAAATATCCGAGAAAGGAAAAAATGGATAAAGAAGTTCTGGTACGCACGTACAATGGAATATCATTCAGCAATTAAATCTACGTCTTCAGGCCCGTAGCGGTATAATGAGTGGATTCAGGTACGATGATTCGTGGAGAAATAAGTCACACAGAAAAATAAACATCATAAGATATCAGTAATACACGGAATGTAAACTTGGCTACACATAAACTGAATTACAAAACAGAACAGGGTCTCAAATTTAGAAAACCAACTTATGCTTGCTTATGGGGAAAGGTGAGTTGGGGTGCTGCATAAAACCAGAGATTGGAATTAGCACAGGTACCGTTCCATAAGCCAAATATATTATAGACAAGACCTACTACTTGCTCAACGAAATGGACTCAACAGCCCATATTCAACGCCTGGCAAGATACCTGACAAGTAAGAATCTTAAAAACCATGGATTTATATGTCTCCATAAGGAAAACAAGCGTGTGTACAGCAGCCTAAACGGAACAGTGAAAATCCGGTAAATCCCATTATCAAAATAAATTTCAAAAAAAAAAACACAATGACAGTGAAATAGAGAGCAATTCTTAAATAATTCATTCAGGGCTTGTGATGCAACCTGGATTTACCACATCTACACCCAGAGCTGGGTGAGACATAAGGCTGGACACTTCGGGCTGATAGCATTGGTGAGGTTCGGTGAGCAGACGCAGACCCTTTGAAGTCATACTGCATGGTACCCATTCCATGGGTCCCAACTCTCCAGGTTTAAGGGACTCTTCCTTCAGCTAAAACATGCATGGGAAACCCAGACTATCGTCCGCCGTGTGATTGGGAAACGTTTTCAAATGCATCTCAGTTTTCGTCCCCTCGTACTCGGTTTTACCATTCCAGACGCTTTACTAACACTCTCCCCACTTGGAGAGTCAGTGCCTTTAACCTCCTGTTTGGCACAGTTTGGAATTTCTGCGCAAGATGAACAGGAATAGGGAGAACCAATGAGAGATTAGCTGTAGGTGTCTGCACGAACAAATTTAACGCTCATTTCCCACCAGGAAGAGGAATTCACCAAAGGCTCAGCGTGCCCTGACGGAAACAGATTAGGGCCTGCAGCAATCCTGCGGTTTTGCGGCCAGCTCACAAGAAAGCGAGTTGAGGAAACGAGCTCAGGGGTACTGTAATTCACAAACCTGCAGAGTTATGAATGACAGCTATCGTCCAAAAATGTATTGAAGTAAGTCTTCGAAGAGGACTTGAAAGCGGGGCAAAATTTCAGGAAAACGATTTCAGGGGGTAGACTGGAATTGCACTTAAAGCATAGGAATAGAGGCAGAATGTCGACAATGATGCACTGGCCAAAAAGTGCGTATGCGTTTTTTCCTGAATATATTCAGGAAAAAACGCATACGCCATTTTTGGCCAAGCAAGCAAGCAGGTAAATGAAATCTGCACTACAATGAAGTCTCACTGCCCCCCGGTTAAAAGGGCCATCTGAAAAAGTGTAAAATCCAGAAAGGCAGGACAGGTCATGGAGAACAGGGAGCCTTGTTATGCTGATGGGGGGGATGTAAATTGCAAACAGCCACTCTGGAGAAGTGTATGGGGTTTCCTGAAACACGTAGGAAACAAAGCAACAGAGCCTATGGCACTTCCACTTATGGTCCTATAGCTTAGGGAAATTAAAATCAAAAACACACAGCCACCCCAAAGTTTGGGACGGCTCTGTTTACAAGAACGTCGTCTACGGTACAAGTTAAATATCCCAGAATGTGAAAAATGGTTAAAGAAGTTGTGGTACGCACGTACAATGGAATATCACTCACCAATGAAATCTATGTCATCAGGCCCGTCGCGGCATATTGAGTGGATCCAGGTACGATGATTCTAAGTGAAATAAGTCACACAGAAAATGAAACATCATAAGATATCACTAATACACGGAATGTAAACTTGGCTACACATGAACTGAATTACAAAACAGAACAGGGTCTCAAATTTAGAACACCAACTTATGCTTGCTTATGGGGAAAGGTGAGGTGGGGTGCTGCATAAAACCAGAGATAGAAATTAGCACACATACCTCTCCATAAGCCAAATATGTAATAGTCAAGACCTACACCTTGCTCAACGAAATGGACTAAACACACCATATTCAACTCCTAGGATTACACATGACTAGTAAGAATCTTCAAACCCATGGATTTATATGTCTCCGTAAGAGAATCAAGTGTGTGTACAGCTGCATGAAGGCAGCAGAGAAAATCCGATAAATCCCATTATCAAAATAAACTACAAAAACAAACACAATGACAGTGAAATAGAGAGCAATTCTTAAATAATTCATTCAGGGCTTGTGATGCAACCTGGATTTACCACATCTACACCTAGAGCTGAGTGAGACATAAGGTTCGACACTTTGGGCTGATAGCATTGGTGAGGTTCGGTGAGAAAATGCAGGCCCTTAGAAGTCATACTGCATGGTACCCATTGCATGGGTCCCACCTCTCCAGGTTTAAGGGATTCTTCCTTCAGGTAAAACACGCATGGGAAACCCAGAATATGGTCCACCGTGTGACCGGGAAACCTTTTTACATGCATCTCAGTTTTCTTCCCCTCATACTCGGTTTTACCATTCCAGACACTTTACTAACTCTTTCCCCAATTGGAGAGTCAGTGCCTTTAACCTCCTGTTTGGCACAGTTTGGAATTTCTGAGCAAGATGAACAGGAATAGGGAGAACCAATGAGAGATTAGCTGTAGGTGTCTGCACGAGCAAATTTAACGCTCATTTCCCATCAGGAAGAGGAATTAGCCAAAGGCTCAACATGCCGTGCCGGAACCAGATTAGGGCCTGAAGCAATCCTGCGGTTTTGCGGCCAGCTCACAAGAAAGCGAGTTGAAGAATGGAGCTCAGGGGCACTGTAATTCACAAACCTGCAGAGTTATAAATGACAGCTATCGTCCAAAAATATATTGAAGTAAGGCTGCAAAGAGGACTTGAACGCGGGGCAGAATTCCAGGAATACGATTTCAGGAGGTAGACGGGAAGTCCTCTGAAAGTATAGGAGAAGAGGCAGAACTTCGACAATGATGCACTTGGTCAAAAAGGGCATATGCGTTTCTTCCAGGGCCCTCATTAAAGAGGGTAGGAGGCTCCCAGCATGCTTCAGTGGCCAACAGAGGGCCTACGTCGCCAAGGCGACGTGAGCCATTCAGGCAGGAGTGACCTCACATCAGAGCGCCCACCTCACAGAAGGGTAAGGAACCCAGTCATGATCAGACTCTCACCAGAGTGCCCACATAAGCAAGGGGCTGGGAATCAGGCACGAGTGTCCTCACACCCGTGGGGCCACATCATCGAAAGTTGAGGTACCCAGCACATGTGGCCTCAAACCAGAAGTCCCACATCACCATGGGTCTCAGAGCGAGGCAGGCAGGATTAACCTCAAAACACATGGCCCATTGTATAAAAAGGTGAGGAATCCAGCAGTTGGAACATCCCAGCAGGCGGCCCAGAGCACCGAGGCTATGGGATCCAGGCAGTGATGAACTCACAACAGAGGGCCCTCATCGTGATACTGTAAGCAACCCAGCCGTTGTGACCTCAGAACACAAGGCCCACATCCCCATGGGGAAGGGAACCAAGCAGGAGTGTCATCGCACCAGTGGGCACACAACAGAAAATGTGGGGAGCCCAGCAGTTAGGGCCGGATGCCAGAGGGCCCTCATCACTGAGGAGAGGAGGCTCCCAGCAAGCTCCAACTGCTACCAGAGGGCCGACGTCGCCAATGCGGGGTGTGCCAGCCAGGCAGGAGTGACCTCAGAGCAGAGGGCCAACCACACAAAAGTGTGAGGAACCCAAAGAGGATCAGACTCTCACCAGAGGGCCCACATCACCAAGGGAATGGAAACCAGGCAGGAGTGTCCTCACACCAGTGGGGCCACATCACCGAAATGTGCGGACCCAGCACACGTGGCCTCAAACTACAGGACACACATCACCAAGGGGCTGGGAGTGAGGCAGGCAGGAGGAGCCTCAAAACAGAGGGCCCATTGCGTAAAAAAGGTGAGGAATCCCGCAGTTGGAACCTCCCAGCAGGCGGCCAGGAGCAGCGAGGCTATGGGATCCAGGCCTGACTGAACTCAAAACAGAGGGCCCTCATCATGAAACTGTGAGCAACCCAGCCGTTGGGACTTTAGAGCAGAAGGCCCACATTCCCATGTGGTTGGGAACTTGGCAGAAGTGTACTCGCACCACAGGGCGCACATCAGAGAATTTTGGGAACCCAGAAATTAGGGCCTGATGCCAGAGGGCCCTCATTGCCAAGGGGAGGAGACCCCAAGCAGGCACCAATTCCCTATGGAGGGACCATGTCGCCAAGGTGACGTGCAACAGCCAGGCAGGAGTGACCTCACAGCTGAGGGCCTACCTCACAGAATGGTGAGGAACCCAGCCAGGATTAGACTCTCACCAGAGGGCCCACATCACCAAGGGCATCAGAACCAGGCAGGACTGTCTTCACACCAGGGTGACCACATCA
Organism: Delphinapterus leucas; assembly: GCF_059928025.1. NCBI lineage: Eukaryota > Metazoa > Chordata > Mammalia > Artiodactyla > Monodontidae > Delphinapterus > Delphinapterus leucas. The sequence goes on from NW_028322267.1 coordinate 1,692,721, forward strand.
TAGAAAGGTGAGGAACCCAGCACATGTGGCCTAAACCAGCGGACCCAGATCTCCAAGGGGTTCGGAGTGAGGCAGGCATGAGTAGCCTCACAACACAGGGTGAATAGAATAAAAAAGCTGAGGAATCCTGCAGTGGGAACCTCCCAGTGGGCGGCCCAGAGCACCGAGTCTATGCGATCCAGGCCACAGTGAACTCAGAGCAGAGGGCCCACATCATGAAACTGTGAGCAACCCAGCCGTTTGGACCTCAGAGCAGAAGGCCCACATCACCATGGGGTTGGGAACATGGCACGAGTGTCCTCGCACAACTTAGCACGTATCAGAAAATGTGGGTACCCAGCAGTTAGGGCCTGACGCCAGAGGGCCCTCATCACCGAGGGGAGGAGGCTCCCAGTAGGCTCCAACTGCCACAAGAGGGCCGACATTGCCAAGGCGGGGTGTGCCAGCCAGGCAGGAGTGACCTCACAGCAGAGGGCCCACCTCACAGAAGTGTGAGGAACCCAGCCAGGATCAGACTCTCACCAGAGGGCCCACATCACCAAGGGGATAGGAACCAGGCAGGAGTGTCCTCACACCAGTGGGGCCACATCATCGAAAGGTGAGGGACCCAGCACACGTGGCCTCAAACCAGAGGACACACATCACCAAGGGGCTGGGAGTGAGGCAGGCAGGAGGAGTCTCAAAACAGAGGGCCCATAGAAGGAAAAAGGTGAGGAATCCCGCAGTTGGAACTTCCCCGCAGGTGGCCAGGAGCAGCGAGGCTATGGGATCCATGCTGGAGTGAACTCACACCAGAGGGCCCTCATCAAGAAACTGAGCAACCCACGGTTGGGACCTCAGAGCAGAAGGCCCACATTCCCATGGGGTTGGGAACCTGGCAGGAGTGTACTAGCACCACAGGGCGCACAACAGAAAATTTTGGGAGCCCAGGAGTTAGGGTCTGACGCCAGAGGGCCCTCATTACCGAGGGGAGGAGACTCCCAGCAGGCACCAACTCCCAACTGAGGGCCCACGTCGCCAAGGTGACCTGGGCCAGCCAGGCAGGAGTGACCTCACAGCAGAGGGCCTACCTCACAGAAGGGTGAGGAACCCAGCCAGGATAAGACTCTCACCAGAGGGCCCACATCACCAAGGGGATCAGAACAAGGCAGGAGTGTCCTCACACCAGTGGGGCCACATCAGCGAAAGGTGAGGAACCCAGCACATGTGGCCTAAACCAGAGGACCCACATTTCCAAGGTGCTCCAAGTGAGGCAGGCAGGAGTAACCTAACAACACAGGGCCCACAGAATAAAAAATGTGAGGAATCTAGCAGTTTGAACCTCCTAGCAGGTGGCCCAGAGCATGGAGTCTATGGGATCCAGGCCACAGTGAACTCACAGCAGAGGGCCCACATCATGAAACTGTGAGCAACCCAGCCAGTGGGACCTCAGAGCAGAAGGCCCACATCCCCATGGGGATGGGAACCTCGCAGGAGTGTCCTCGCACAACTTAGCATGTATCAGAAAATGTGGGAACCCAGCAGTTATGGCCTGACGCCAGAGGGCCCTCATCACTGAGGAGAGGAGGCTACCAGCAGGCTCCAAATGCCACCAGAGGGCCGACGTCACCAAGGCAATGGGAGTAAGCCAGGCAGGAGTTACCTCACAGCAGAGGGCCCACCTCACAGAAGTGTGAGGAGCCCAAACAGGATCAGACTCTAACCAGAGCGCCCACATCACCAATGGGATGGAAACCAGGCAGGAGTGTCCTCACACCTGTGGGGCCACATCAGCGAAAGGTGAGGAACACAGCACATGTGGCCTCAAACAAGGGGACACACATCACGAAAGGGCTGGGAGTGAGGCATGCAGGAGGAAACTCACAACAGAGCGCCCATAGAATAAAAAAGGTGAGGAACCCCGCAGTTGGAAGCTCCAAGCAGGTGGCCCAGAGCACCGAGGCTATGGGATCCATGCCGGAGTGAACTCACAGCAGAGGGCCCACATTCTGACACTGTGAGCAACCCAGCCGTTGGGACCACAGAGCAGAAAGCCCACATACCCATGGGGATGGGACCCTGGCTGGAGTGTACTTGCACGACAGGGCGCACATCAGAAAATTGTGGGAGCCCATGAGTTAGGGCCTGACGCCAGAGGGCCCTCATTACCGAGGGGAGGAGACTCCCAGCAGGCACCAACTCCCAACTGAGGGCCCACATCGCCAACGTGACGTGTGCCAGCCAGGCAGGAGTGACCTCACAGCAGAGGGCCCACCTCCCAGAAGTGTGAGGAATCCAGACAGGATCAGACTCTCACCAGAGGGCCCCCATCACCAAGGGGATGGGAACCAGGCAGGAGTGTCCTCACACCAGTGGGGCCACATCAATAAAGGTGAGGAAACCGGTACATGTGGCCTTAAACCAGAGGACCTACATCACAAATGGGCTGGAAGTGAGTCAGGAAGTAGGAGCATGAAAACACAGGACCCAAAGAATAAAAGAGTTAAGGAATCCAGCAGTAGGAACCTCCCAGCAGGCCGCTCAGAGCACAGAGTCTATGGGATCTAGGCCTGGGTGAACTAACACCAGAGAGCCAACATCATGAAACGGTGAACAACACAGGTGTTGGGACCTTAGATCAGAAGGCCCACATGCCCATGGGGATGGGAACCTCGCAGGAGTGTCCTCGCACCACTTAGCACGTATCAGAAAATGTGGGTACCCAGCAGTTAGGGCCTGAGGCAAGAGGGACCCCATCACCGAGGGGAGGTTCTCAGCAGGCTCCAACTGCCACAAGAGGGCCGATGTTGCCCAGGTGGGGTGTGCCAGCCAGGCAGGAGTGACCTCACAGCAGAGGGCCCCCCTCACAGAAGGGTGAGGAACCCAGCCAGGATCAGACTCTCACCAGAGGGCCCACATCATCAAGGGGATAGGAACCAGGCAGGAGTGTCCTCACATCAGTGGGGCCACATCATCGAAAGGCGAGGGACCCAGCATACGTGGCCTCAAACCAGAGGACACACATCACCAAGGGGCTGGGAGTGAGGCAGGCAGGAGGAGTCTCAAAACAGGGGGCCCATAGAAGAAAAAAGGTGAGGAATCCCGCAGTTGTAACCTCCCAGCAGGTGGCCAAGAGCAGCGAGGCTATGGGATCCAGGCCGGAGAGAACTCGCAGCAGAGGGCCCTCATCATGAAACTGAGTAACCCACGGTTGGGACCTCAGAGCAGAAGGCCCACATTCCCATGGGGTTGGGAACCTGGCAGGAGTGTACTCGAACCACAGGGCGCATATCAGAAAATATTGGGAGCCCAAGAGTTAGGGCCTGACGCCAGAGGGCCCTCATTACCGAGGGGAGGAGACACCCAGCAGGCACCAAATCCCACCAGAGGGCCGACGTCGCCAAGGCGGGGTGTGCCAGCCAGGCAGGAGTGACCTCAGAGAAGAGGGCCCACCTCACAGAAGTGTGAGGAACCCAACCAGGATCAGACTCTCACCGGAGGGCCCACATCACCAAGGGGATGGGAACCAGGCAGGAGTGTCCTCACACCAGTGGGGCCACATCAGCCAAAGGTGAGGAACCCAGCACATGTGGCCTCAAACCAGAGGACACACATCACCAAGGGGCTAGGAGTGAGGCAGGTGTCTGGAGGGGCACATTTAACTCTAATTTCCCACCAGGAAGTGGAATGAACCAAAGTCTCAGAGTGCCGTGCCGGACCCTGATTACGGCCTGAAGCAAACCTGCGGTTCTGTGGCCAGTTTTCAAGGAAACGAGTTAAGAAAGGAAATCACGGGCACTGTAATTCACAAACCTGCAGAGTTATAAATGACAGCTATTGGCAAAAATATATGGAAGTAAGTCTGCAAAGAGGACTTGAAAACGAGGCAGAATTGCAGGAATCATATTTCAGGAGGTAGATTGGAATTGCATTTAAAGCATGTGAAAAGCGGCAGATCTTTGACAGTGATGCACTTGGACCAAAGTGCGTAAACATTTTTTCCTGAATATATTCAGGAAAAAACACATATGCCCTTTTTGGCCAACCAAGCACTCGAGCAATGGAAATCCGCACTACAATGAAGTCTCATTTCCCATTCGTCAAAAGGGCCATCTGAAAAAAGTGTAAAAACCAGAAACACAGGACAGGCCATGGAGAACAGGGAGCCTTGTTATGCTGATGGGCGGGATGTAAATGCCAACAGCCACTCTGGAGAAGTGTATGGTGTTTCCTGAAACACCTAAGAAACAAAGCAACGGAGACTACGGCACTTCCACTTATGGTCTTATAGATCACGGAAATTAAAATCAAAAACAGACAGCCACCCCAAAGTGTCGGACGGCTCTGTTTACAAGAACCTCGTCTACGGAACAAGTTAAATATCCCAGAAAGCGAAAAATTGATAAAGAAGTGTGGTACGTACGTACAAATGAATATCACTCACCAATGAAATCTATTTCATCAGGCCCGTCGCGGCATAATGAGTGGATTCAGGTACGATGATTCTAAGTGAAATAAGTCACACAGAAAATGAAACATCATAAGTTATCACTAATACACGGAATGTAAACTTGGCTACACATGAACTGAATTACAAAACAGAACAGGGTCTCAAATTTAGAAAACCAACTTATGCTTGCTTAAGGGGAAAAGTGAGTTGGGGTGCTGCATAAAAGCAGAGATAGAAATTAGCACAGATACCTTTCCATAAGCCAAATATGTAATAGTCAAGACCTACGCCTTGCTCAACGAAATGGACTCAACACCTCATATTCAACGCCTAGGAATACACCTGACTAGTAAGAATCTTCAAACCCATGGATTCATATGTCTCCTTAAGACAATCAAGCGTGTGTACAGCTGCATGAAGGCAGCAGAGAAAATCCAATAAATCCCATTATCAAAATGAATTAGAAAAACAAAACACAATGAGAGTGAAATAGAGAGCAATTCTTAAATAATTCATTCAGGGCATGTGATGCAACCTGGATTTACCACATCTACATCCAGAGCTGGGTGAGACATAAGGCTGGACACTTCGGGCTGATAGCATTGGTGAGGTTCGGTGAGCAAACGCAGACCCTTTGAAGTCATACTGCATGGTACCCATTCCATGGGTCCCAACTCTCCAGGTTTAAGGGATTCTTCCTTCAGCTAAAACATGCATGGGAAACCCACAGAACTGTACACTGTGTGACCGGGAAACGTTTTCAAATGCATCTCAGTTTTCGTCCCCTGGTACTCGGGTTCATCATTCCAGACGCTTTACTAACACTCTCCCCACTTGGAGAGTCAGTGCCATTAACCTCCTGTTGGCACAGTTTGCAATTTCTGCGCAAGATGTACAGGAATAGTGAGAACCAATGAGAGACTAGCTGTAGGTGCCTGCATGGGCAAATGGAACGCTCATTTCCGACCAGGAAGAGGAATTAAACAAAGGCTCAGCGTTCCCCCCCGGAAAGAGATTATGGCCTGAAGCAATCCTGCGGTTTTGCGGCCAGCTCACAAGAAAGAGAGTTGAAGAAAGGAGCTCAGGGGCACTGCAATTCACAAACCTGCAGAGTTATGAATGACAGCTATCGTCCACAAATGTATTGAAGTAAGTCTTAGAAGAGGACTTGAAAGCGGGGCAGAATTTCAGGAAAACGATTTCAGGGGGTAGACTGGAATTGCACTTAAAGCATAGGAAAAGAGGCAGAATGTCGACAATGATGCACTTGGCCAAAAAGGGCGTATGCGTTTTTTCCTGAATATATTCAGGAAAAAACGCATACGCACTTTTTCGACAACCAAGCAAGCGTGTAAAGGAAATGTGCACTACAATGAAGTCTCACTGCCCCCCGGTCAAAAGGGCCATCTGAAAAATGTGTAAAATCCAGAAAGGCAGGACAGGTTTTGGAGAACAGGGAGCCTTGTTATGCTGATGGGCGGGATGTAAATTGCCAACAGCCACTCTGGAGAAATGTATGGTGTATCCTGAAACACGTAGGAAACAAAGCAACACAGCCTATGTCACTTCCACTTATGGTCCTATAGCTTAAAGAAATTAAAATCAAAAACACACAGCCACTCCAAAGTTTGGGATGGCTCTGTTTACAAGAACCTTGTCTACGGTACAAGTTAAATATCCGAGAAAGGAAAAAATGGATAAAGAAGTTCTGGTACGCACGTACAATGGAATATCATTCAGCAATTAAATCTACGTCTTCAGGCCCGTAGCGGTATAATGAGTGGATTCAGGTACGATGATTCGTGGAGAAATAAGTCACACAGAAAAATAAACATCATAAGATATCAGTAATACACGGAATGTAAACTTGGCTACACATAAACTGAATTACAAAACAGAACAGGGTCTCAAATTTAGAAAACCAACTTATGCTTGCTTATGGGGAAAGGTGAGTTGGGGTGCTGCATAAAACCAGAGATTGGAATTAGCACAGGTACCGTTCCATAAGCCAAATATATTATAGACAAGACCTACTACTTGCTCAACGAAATGGACTCAACAGCCCATATTCAACGCCTGGCAAGATACCTGACAAGTAAGAATCTTAAAAACCATGGATTTATATGTCTCCATAAGGAAAACAAGCGTGTGTACAGCAGCCTAAACGGAACAGTGAAAATCCGGTAAATCCCATTATCAAAATAAATTTCAAAAAAAAAAACACAATGACAGTGAAATAGAGAGCAATTCTTAAATAATTCATTCAGGGCTTGTGATGCAACCTGGATTTACCACATCTACACCCAGAGCTGGGTGAGACATAAGGCTGGACACTTCGGGCTGATAGCATTGGTGAGGTTCGGTGAGCAGACGCAGACCCTTTGAAGTCATACTGCATGGTACCCATTCCATGGGTCCCAACTCTCCAGGTTTAAGGGACTCTTCCTTCAGCTAAAACATGCATGGGAAACCCAGACTATCGTCCGCCGTGTGATTGGGAAACGTTTTCAAATACATCTCAGTTTTCCTCCCCTCGTACTCGGTTTTACCATTCCAGACGCTTTACTAACACTCTCCCCACTTGGAGAGTCAGTGCCTTTAACCTCCTGTTTGGCACAGTTTGGAATTTCTGCGCAAGATGAACAGGAATAGGGAGAACCAATGAGAGATTAGCTGTAGGTGTCTGCACGAACAAATTTAACGCTCATTTCCCACCAGGAAGAGGAATTCACCAAAGGCTCAGCGTGCCCTGACGGAAACAGATTAGGGCCTGCAGCAATCCTGCGGTTTTGCGGCCAGCTCACAAGAAAGCGAGTTGAGGAAACGAGCTCAGGGGTACTGTAATTCACAGACCTGCAGAGTTATGAATGACAGCTATCGTCCAAAAATGTATTGAAGTAAGTCTTCGAAGAGGAATTGAAAGCGGGGCAAAATTTCAGGAAAACGATTTCAGGGGGTAGACTGGAATTGCACTTAAAGCATAGGAATAGAGGCAGAATGTCGACAATGATGCACTGGCCAAAAAGTGCGTATGCGTTTTTTCCTGAATATATTCAGGAAAAAACGCATACGCCATTTTTGGCCAAGCAAGCAAGCAGGTAAATGAAATCTGCACTACAATGAAGTCTCACTGCCCCCCGGTTAAAAGGGCCATCTGAAAAAGTGTAAAATCCAGAAAGGCAGGACAGGTCATGGAGAACAGGGAGCCTTGTTATGCTGATGGGGGGGATGTAAATTGCAAACAGCCACTCTGGAGAAGTGTATGGGGTTTCCTGAAACACGTAGGAAACAAAGCAACAGAGCCTATGGCACTTCCACTTATGGTCCTATAGCTTAGGGAAATTAAAATCAAAAACACACAGCCACCCCAAAGTTTGGGACGGCTCTGTTTACAAGAACGTCGTCTACGGTACAAGTTAAATATCCCAGAATGTGAAAAATGGTTAAAGAAGTTGTGGTACGCACGTACAATGGAATATCACTCACCAATGAAATCTATGTCATCAGGCCCGTCGCGGCATATTGAGTGGATCCAGGTACGATGATTCTAAGTGAAATAAGTCACACAGAAAATGAAACATCATAAGATATCACTAATACACGGAATGTAAACTTGGCTACACATGAACTGAATTACAAAACAGAACAGGGTCTCAAATTTAGAACACCAACTTATGCTTGCTTATGGGGAAAGGTGAGGTGGGGTGCTGCATAAAACCAGAGATAGAAATTAGCACACATACCTCTCCATAAGCCAAATATGTAATAGTCAAGACCTACACCTTGCTCAACGAAATGGACTAAACACACCATATTCAACTCCTAGGATTACACATGACTAGTAAGAATCTTCAAACCCATGGATTTATATGTCTCCGTAAGAGAATCAAGTGTGTGTACAGCTGCATGAAGGCAGCAGAGAAAATCCGATAAATCCCATTATCAAAATAAACTACAAAAACAAACACAATGACAGTGAAATAGAGAGCAATTCTTAAATAATTCATTCAGGGCTTGTGATGCAACCTGGATTTACCACATCTACACCTAGAGCTGAGTGAGACATAAGGTTCGACACTTTGGGCTGATAGCATTGGTGAGGTTCGGTGAGAAAATGCAGGCCCTTAGAAGTCATACTGCATGGTACCCATTGCATGGGTCCCACCTCTCCAGGTTTAAGGGATTCTTCCTTCAGGTAAAACACGCATGGGAAACCCAGAATATGGTCCACCGTGTGACCGGGAAACCTTTTTACATGCATCTCAGTTTTCTTCCCCTCATACTCGGTTTTACCATTCCAGACACTTTACTAACTCTTTCCCCAATTGGAGAGTCAGTGCCTTTAACCTCCTGTTTGGCACAGTTTGGAATTTCTGAGCAAGATGAACAGGAATAGGGAGAACCAATGAGAGATTAGCTGTAGGTGTCTGCACGAGCAAATTTAACACTCATTTCCCATCAGGAAGAGGAATTAGCCAAAGGCTCAACATGCCGTGCCGGAACCAGATTAGGGCCTGAAGCAATCCTGCGGTTTTGCGGCCAGCTCACAAGAAAGCGAGTTGAAGAATGGAGCTCAGGGGCACTGTAATTCACAAACCTGCAGAGTTATAAATGACAGCTATCGTCCAAAAATATATTGAAGTAAGGCTGCAAAGAGGACTTGAACGCGGGGCAGAATTCCAGGAATACGATTTCAGGAGGTAGACGGGAAGTCCTCTGAAAGTATAGGAGAAGAGGCAGAACTTCGACAATGATGCACTTGGTCAAAAAGGGCATATGCGTTTCTTCCAGGGCCCTCATTAAAGAGGGTAGGAGGCTCCCAGCATGCTTCAGTGGCCAACAGAGGGCCTACGTCGCCAAGGCGACGTGAGCCATTCAGGCAGGAGTGACCTCACATCAGAGCGCCCACCTCACAGAAGGGTAAGGAACCCAGTCATGATCAGACTCTCACCAGAGTGCCCACATAAGCAAGGGGCTGGGAATCAGGCACGAGTGTCCTCACACCCGTGGGGCCACATCATCGAAAGTTGAGGTACCCAGCACATGTGGCCTCAAACCAGAAGTCCCACATCACCATGGGTCTCAGAGCGAGGCAGGCAGGATTAACCTCAAAACACATGGCCCATTGTATAAAAAGGTGAGGAATCCAGCAGTTGGAACATCCCAGCAGGCGGCCCAGAGCACCGAGGCTATGGGATCCAGGCAGTGATGAACTCACAACAGAGGGCCCTCATCGTGATACTGTAAGCAACCCAGCCGTTGTGACCTCAGAGCACAAGGCCCACATCCCCATGGGGAAGGGAACCAAGCAGGAGTGTCATCGCACCAGTGGGCACACAACAGAAAATGTGGGGAGCCCAGCAGTTAGGGCCGGATGCCAGAGGGCCCTCATCACTGAGGAGAGGAGGCTCCCAGCAAGCTCCAACTGCTACCAGAGGGCCGACGTCGCCAATGCGGGGTGTGCCAGCCAGGCAGGAGTGACCTCAGAGCAGAGGGCCAACCACACAAAAGTGTGAGGAACCCAAAGAGGATCAGACTCTCACCAGAGGGCCCACATCACCAAGGGAATGGAAACCAGGCAGGAGTGTCCTCACACCAGTGGGGCCACATCACCGAAATGTGCGGACCCAGCACACGTGGCCTCAAACTACAGGACACACATCACCAAGGGGCTGGGAGTGAGGCAGGCAGGAGGAGCCTCAAAACAGAGGGCCCATTGCGTAAAAAAGGTGAGGAATCCCGCAGTTGGAACCTCCCAGCAGGCGGCCAGGAGCAGCGAGGCTATGGGATCCAGGCCTGACTGAACTCAAAACAGAGGGCCCTCATCATGAAACTGTGAGCAACCCAGCCGTTGGGACTTTAGAGCAGAAGGCCCACATTCCCATGTGGTTGGGAACTTGGCAGAAGTGTACTCGCACCACAGGGCGCACATCAGAGAATTTTGGGAACCCAGAAATTAGGGCCTGATGCCAGAGGGCCCTCATTGCCAAGGGGAGGAGACCCCAAGCAGGCACCAATTCCCTATGGAGGGACCATGTCGCCAAGGTGACGTGCAACAGCCAGGCAGGAGTGACCTCACAGCTGAGGGCCTACCTCACAGAATGGTGAGGAACCCAGCCAGGATTAGACTCTCACCAGAGGGCCCACATCACCAAGGGCATCAGAACCAGGCAGGACTGTCTTCACACCAGGGTGACCACATCATAGAAAGGTGAGGAACCCAGCACTTGTGGCCTAAACCAGCGGACCCAGATCTCCAAGGGGTTCAGAGTGAGGCAGGCATGAGTAGCCTCACAACACAGGGTGAATAGAATAAAAAAGCTGAGGAATCCTGCAGTGGGAACCTCCCAGTGGGTGGCCCAGAGCACCGAGTCTATGCGATCCAGGCCACAGTGAACTCACAGCAGAGGGCCCACATCATGAAACTGTGAGCAACCCAGCCGTTTGGACCTCAGAGCAGAAGGCCCACATCACCATGGGGTTGGGAACATGGCACGAGTGTCCTCGCACAACTTAGCACGTATCAGAAAATGTGGGTACCCAGCAGTTAGGGCCTGACGCCAGAGGGCCCTCATCACCGAGGGGAGGAGGCTCCCAGTAGGCTCCAACTGCCACAAGAGGGCCGACATTGCCAAGGCGGGGTGTGCCAGCCAGGCAGGAGTGACCTCACAGCAGAGGGCCCACCTCACAGAAGTGTGAGGAACCCAGCCAGGATCAGACTCTCACCAGAGGGCCCACATCACCAAGGGGATAGGAACCAGGCAGGAGTGTCCTCACACCAGTGGGGCCACATCATCGAAAGGTGAGGGACCCAGCACACGTGGCCTCAAACCAGAGGACACACATCACCAAGGGGCTGGGAGTGAGGCAGGCAGGAGGAGTCTCAAAACAGAGGGCCCATAGAAGGAAAAAGGTGAGGAATCCTGCAGTTGGAACTTCCCCGCAGGTGGCCAGGAGCAGCGAGGCTATGGGATCCATGCTGGAGTGAACTCACACCAGAGGGCCCTCATCAAGAAACTGAGCAACCCACGGTTGGGACCTCAGAGCAGAAGGCCCACATTCCCATGGGGTTGGGAACCTGGCAGGAGTGTACTAGCACCACAGGGCGCACAACAGAAAATTTTGGGAGCCCAGGAGTTAGGGTCTGACGCCAGAGGGCCCTCATTACCGAGGGGAGGAGACTCCCAGCAGGCACCAACTCCCAACTGAGGGCCCACGTCGCCAAGGTGACCTGGGCCAGCCAGGCAGGAGTGACCTCACAGCAGAGGGCCTACCTCACAGAAGGGTGAGGAACCCAGCCAGGATAAGACTCTCACCAGAGGGCCCACATCACCAAGGGGATCGGAACAAGGCTGGAGTGTCCTCACACCAGTGGGGCCACATCAGCGAAAGGTGAGGAACCCAGCACATGTGGCCTAAACCAGAGGACCCACATTTCCAAGGTGCTCCGAGTGAGGCAGGCAGGAGTAGCCTAACAACACAGGGCCCACAGAATAAAAAATGTGAGGAATCCAGCAGTTTGAACCTCCCAGCAGGTGGCCCAGAGCATGGAGTCTATGGGATCCAGGCCACAGTGAACTCACAGCAGAGGGCCCACATCATGAAACTGTGAGCAACCCAGCCAGTGGGACCTCAGAGCAGAAGGCCCACATCCCCATGGGGATGGGAACCTCGCAGGAGTGTCCTCGCACAACTTAGCACGTATCAGAAAATGTGGGAACCCAGCAGTTATGGCCTGACGCCAGAGGGCCCTCATCACTGAGGAGAGGAGGCTACCAGCAGGCTCCAAATGCCACCAGAGGGCCGACGTCACCAAGGCAATGGGAGTAAGCCAGGCAGGAGTTACCTCACAGCAGAGGGCCCACCTCACAGAAGTGTGAGGAGCCCAAACAGGATCAGACTCTAACCAGAGCGCCCACATCACCAATGGGATGGAAACCAGGCAGGAGTGTCCTCACACCAGTGGGGCCACATCAGCGAAAGGTGAGGAACACAGCACATGTGGCCTCAAACAAGGGGACACACATCACGAAAGGGCTGGGAGTGAGGCATGCAGGAGGAAACTCACAACAGAGCGCCCATAGAATAAAAAAGGTGAGGAACCCCGCAGTTGGAAGCTCCAAGCAGGTGGCCCAGAGCACCGAGGCTATGGGATCCATGCCGGAGTGAACTCACAGCAGAGGGCCCACATTCTGACACTGTGAGCAACCCAGCCGTTGGGACCACAGAGCAGAAAGCCCACATACCCATGGGGATGGGACCCTGGCTGGAGTGTACTCGCACGACAGGGCGCACATCAGAAAATTGTGGGAGCCCATGAGTTAGGGCCTGACGCCAGAGGGCCCTCATTACCGAGGGGAGGAGACTCCCAGCAGGCACCAACTCCCAACTGAGGGCCCACATCGCCAACGTGACGTGTGCCAGCCAGGCAGGAGTGACCTCACAGCAGAGGGCCCACCTCCCAGAAGTGTGAGGAATCCAGACAGGATCAGACTCTCACCAGAGGGCCCCCATCACCAAGGGGATGGGAACCAGGCAGGAGTGTCCTCACACCAGTGGGGCCACATCAATAAAGGTGAGGAAACCGGTACATGTGGCCTTAAACCAGAGGACCTACATCACAAATGGGCTGGAAGTGAGTCAGGAAGTAGGAGCATGAAAACACAGGACCCAAAGAATAAAAGAGTTAAGGAATCCAGCAGTAGGAACCTCCCAGCAGGCCGCTCAGAGCACAGAGTCTATGGGATCTAGGCCTGGGTGAACTAACACCAGAGAGCCAACATCATGAAACGGTGAACAACACAGGTGTTGGGACCTTAGATCAGAAGGCCCACATGCCCATGGGGATGGGAACCTCGCAGGAGTGTCCTCGCACCACTTAGCACGTATCAGAAAATGTGGGTACCCAGCAGTTAGGGCCTGAGGCAAGAGGGACCCCATCACCGAGGGGAGGTTCTCAGCAGGCTCCAACTGCCACAAGAGGGCCGATGTTGCCCAGGTGGGGTGTGCCAGCCAGGCAGGAGTGACCTCACAGCAGAGGGCCCCCCTCACAGAAGGGTGAGGAACCCAGCCAGGATCAGACTCTCACCAGAGGGCCCACATCATCAAGGGGATAGGAACCAGGCAGGAGTGTCCTCACATCAGTGGGGCCACATCATCGAAAGGCGAGGGACCCAGCATACGTGGCCTCAAACCAGAGGACACACATCACCAAGGGGCTGGGAGTGAGGCAGGCAGGAGGAGTCTCAAAACAGGGGGCCCATAGAAGAAAAAAGGTGAGGAATCCCGCAGTTGTAACCTCCCAGCAGGTGGCCAAGAGCAGCGAGGCTATGGGATCCAGGCCGGAGAGAACTCGCAGCAGAGGGCCCTCATCATGAAACTGAGTAACCCACGGTTGGGACCTCAGAGCAGAAGGCCCACATTCCCATGGGGTTGGGAACCTGGCAGGAGTGTACTCGAACCACAGGGCGCATATCAGAAAATATTGGGAGCCCAGGAGTTAGGGCCTGACGCCAGAGGGACCTCATTACCGAGGGGAGGAGACACCCAGCAGGCACCAAATCCCACCAGAGGGCCGACGTCGCCAAGGCGGGGTGTGCCAGCCAGGCAGGAGTGACCTCAGAGAAGAGGGCCCACCTCACAGAAGTGTGAGGAACCCAACCAGGATCAGACTCTCACCGGAGGGCCCACATCACCAAGGGGATGGGAACCAGGCAGGAGTGTCCTCACACCAGTGGGGCCACATCAGCCAAAGGTGAGGAACCCAGCACATGTGGCCTCAAACCAGAGGACACACATCACCAAGGGGCTAGGAGTGAGGCAGGTGTCTGGAGGGGCACATTTAACTCTAATTTCCCACCAGGAAGTGGAATGAACCAAAGTCTCAGAGTGCCGTGCCGGACCCTGATTACGGCCTGAAGCAAACCTGCGGTTCTGTGGCCAGTTTTCAAGGAAACGAGTTAAGAAAGGAAATCACGGGCACTGTAATTCACAAACCTGCAGAGTTATAAATGACAGCTATTGGCAAAAATATATGGAAGTAAGTCTGCAAAGAGGACTTGAAAACGAGGCAGAATTGCAGGAATCATATTTCAGGAGGTAGATTGGAATTGCATTTAAAGCATGTGAAAAGCGGCAGATCTTTGACAGTGATGCACTTGGACCAAAGTGCGTAAACATTTTTTCCTGAATATATTCAGGAAAAAACACATATGCCCTTTTTGGCCAACCAAGCACTCGAGCAATGGAAATCCGCACTACAATGAAGTCTCATTTCCCATTCGTCAAAAGGGCCATCTGAAAAAAGTGTAAAAACCAGAAACACAGGACAGGCCATGGAGAACAGGGAGCCTTGTTATGCTGATGGGCGGGATGTAAATGCCAACAGCCACTCTGGAGAAGTGTATGGTGTTTCCTGAAACACCTAAGAAACAAAGCAACGGAGACTACGGCACTTCCACTTATGGTCTTATAGATCACGGAAATTAAAATCAAAAACAGACAGCCACCCCAAAGTGTCGGACGGCTCTGTTTACAAGAACCTCGTCTACGGAACAAGTTAAATATCCCAGAAAGCGAAAAATGGATAAAGAAGTGTGGTACGTACGTACAAATGAATATCACTCACCAATGAAATCTATTTCATCAGGCCCGTCGCGGCATAATGAGTGGATTCAGGTACGATGATTCTAAGTGAAATAAGTCACACAGAAAATGAAACATCATAAGTTATCACTAATACACGGAATGTAAACTTGGCTACACATGAACTGATTTACAAAACAGAACAGGGTGTCAAATTTAGAAAACCAACTTATGCTTGCTTAAGGGGAAAAGTGAGTTGGGGTGCTGCATAAAAGCAGAGATAGAAATTAGCACAGATACCTTTCCATAAGCCAAATATGTAATAGTCAAGACCTACGCCTTGCTCAACGAAATGGACTGAACACCTCATATTCAACGCCTAGGAATACACCTGACTAGTAAGAATCTTCAAACCCATGGATTTATATGTCTCCTTAAGACAATCAAGCGTGTGTACAGCTGCATGAAGGCAGCAGAGAAAATCCAATAAATCCCATTATCAAAATGAATTAGAAAAACAAAACACAATGAGAGTGAAATAGAGAGCAATTCTTAAATAATTCATTCAGGGCATGTGATGCAACCTGGATTTACCACATCTACATCCAGAGCTGGGTGAGACATAAGGCTGGACACTTCGTGCTGATAGCATTGTTGAGGTTCGGTGAGTAAACGCAGACCCTTTGAAGTCATACAGCATGGTACCCATTCCATGGGTCCAAACTCTCCAGGTTTAAGGGATTCTTCCTTCAGCTAAAACATGCATGGGAAACCCAGAGTATGGTCCACCGTGTGATTGGGAAACGTTTTCAAATGCATCTCAGTTTTCGAACCCTGGTACTCGGGTTCACCATTCCAGACGCTTTACTAACACTCTCCCCACTTGGAGAGTCAGTGCCTTTAACCTCCTGTTTGGCACAGTTTGCAATTTCTGCGCAAGATGAACAGGAATAGGGAGAACCAATGAGAGACTAGCTGTAGGTGTCTGCACGGGCAAATGGAACGCTCATTTCACACCAGGAAGTGGAATTAACCATATGCTCAGCCTGCCCTGCCGGAAACAGATTAGGGCCTGAAGCAATCCTGCGGTTTTGTGGCCAGCTCACAAGAAAGAGAGTTGAAGAAAGGAGCTCAGGGACACTGTAATTCACAAACCTGCAGAGTTATGAATGACAGCTATCGTACAAAAATGTACTGAAGTAAGTCTTCGAAGAGGACTGGAAAGCGGGGCAGAATTTCAGGAAAATGATTTCAGGGGGCAGACTGGAATTGCACTTAAAGCATAGGAAAATAGGCAGAATGTCGACAATGATGCACTTGGCCATAAAGGGCGTATGCGTTTTTTCCTGAATATATTCAGAAAAAAACGCATACGCCCTTTTTGGCCAACCCAGCAAGCGTGTAAAGGAAATCTGCACTACAATGAAGTCTCACTGCTCCCCGGTCAAAAGGGCCATCTGAAAAATGTGTAAAATCCAGAAAGGCAGGACAGGTCATGGAGAACAGGGAGCCTTGTTATGCTGATGGGTGGGATATAAATTGCCAACAGCCACTCTGGAGAAGTGTATGGTGTTTCCTGAAACACGTAGGAAACAAAGCAACACAGCCTATGGCACTTCCAAATATGGTCCTATAGCTTAGGGAAATTAAAATCAAAAACACACAGCCAGCCCAATGTTTGGGACGGCTCTGTTTACAAGAACCTCGTCTACTGTACAAGTTAAATATCCGAGAAAGCAAAAAATGGATAAAGAAGTTGTGGTACGCACGTACAATGGAATATCACTCAGCAATGAAATCTACGTCATCAGGTCCCTATCGGCATAATGAGTGGATTCAGGTACGATGATTCTACGAGAAAAAAGTCACAAAGAAAAAGAAACATCATAAGATATCACTAATACACGGAATGTAAACTTGGCTACACATAAACTGAATTACAAAACAGAACAGGGTCTCAAATTTAGAAAACCAACTTATGCTTGCTTATGGGGAAAGGTGAGTTGGGGTGCTGCATAAAACCAGAGATTGAAATTAGCACAGATACCGTTCCATAAGCCAAATATATAATAGAAAAGACCTACTCCTTGTTCAACGAAATGGATTCAACACAACATATTCAACGCCTGGGAAGATACCTGACAAGTAAGAATCTTAAAACCCATGGATTTATATGTCTCCATATGGAAATCAAGCGTGTGTACAGCGGCCTAAACGCAGCAGTGAACATCCGATAAATCCCATTATCAAAATGAATTTCAAAAACAAAACACAATGACAGTGAAATAGAGAACAATTCTTAAATGATTCATTCAGGGCTTGTGATGCAACCTGGATTTACCACATCTACACCCAGAGCTGGGTGAGACATAAGGCTGGACACTTCGGGCTGATAGCATTGGTGAGGTTCGGTGAGCAAACGCAGACCCTTTGAAGTCATCCTGCATGGTACCCATTCCATGGGTCCCAACTCTCCAGGTTTAAGGGATTCTTCCTTCAGCTAAAACATGCATGGGAAACCCACAGTACAGTGCACTGTGTGACCGGGAAATGTTTTCAAATGCATCTCAGTTTTCGTCCCCTGGTACTCGGGTTCATCATTTCAGACGCTTTACTAACACTCTCCCCACTTAGAGAGTCAGTGCCTTTAACCTCCTGTTTGGCACAGTTTGCAATTTCTGCGCAAGATGAACAGGAATAGGGAGAACCAATGAGAGATTAGCTGAAGGTGTCTGCACGGGCAAATGGAACGCTCATTTCCCACCAGGAAGAGGAATTAAGCAAAGGCTCAGCGTTCCCCCCCTGGAAAGAGATTATGGCCTGAAGCAATCCTGCGGTTTTGCTGCCAGCTCACAAGAAAGAGAGTTGAAGAAAGGAGCTCAGGGGCACTGCAATTCACAAACCTGCAGAGTTATGAATGACAGCTATCATCCAAAAATGTATTGAAGTAAGTCTTCAAAGAGGACATGAAAGCGGGGCAGAATTTCAGGAAAACGATTTCAAGGGGTAGACTGGAATTGCACTTAAAGCATACGAAAAGAGGCAGAATGTCGACAATGATGCACTTGGCCATAAAGGGCGTATGCGGTTTTTCCTGAATATATTCAGGTAAAAACGCATACGCCCATTTTGGCCAACGAAGCAAGCGTGTAAAGGAAATTTGCACTACAATGAAGTCTCACTGCCCCCCGGTCAAAAGGGCCATCTGAAAAATGTGTAAAATCCAGAAAGGCACAACAGGTCATGGAGAAGAGGGAGCCTTGTTATGCTGATGGGCGGGATGTAAATTGCCAACAGCCACTTTGGAGAAGTGTATGGTGTTTCCTGAAACACGTAGGAAACAAAGCAACACAGCCTATGGCACTTCCACTTATGGTCCTATAGCTTAGGGAAATTAAAATCAAAAACACACAGCCACCCCAATGTTTGGGACGGCTCTGTTTACAAGTACCTCGTCTACGGTACAAGTTAAATACCCGAGAAAGCAAAAACTGGATAAAGCAGTTGTGGTACGCACGTACAATGGAATATCACTCAGCAATGAAATCTACGTCATCAGGCCCGTAGCGGCATAATTAGTGGATTCAGGTATGATGATTCTACGAGAAATAAGTCACACAGATAAAGAAACATCATAAGATATCACTAATACACGGAATGTAACCTTGGCTACACGTGAACTGAAATACAAAACAGAACAGGGTCTCAAATTTAGAAAACCAACTTATGCTTGATTATGGGGAAAGGTGAGTTGGGGTGCTGCATAAAACCAGAGATTGAAATTAGCACAGATACCGTTCCATAAGCCAAATATATAATAGACAAGACCTACACCTTGCTCAACGAAATGGACTCAACACCCCATATTCAACGCCTGGGAAGATACCTGACAAGTAAGAATTTTAAAACCCATGGATTTATATGTCTCCATAAGGAAATCAAGCGTGTGTACAGCAGCCTGAACACAGCAGAGAAAATCCGATAAATCCCATTATCAAAATAAATTTCAAAAACAAAACACAATGACAGTGAAATAGAGATCAATTCTTAAATAATTCATTCAGGGCTTGTGATGCAACCTGGATTTACCACATCTACACACAGAGCTGCGTGAGACATAATGCTGGACACTTCGGGCTGATAGCATTGGTTAGGTTGGGTGAGCAAATGCAGAGCCTTTGAAGTCATACTGCATGGTACCCATTCCATGGGTCGCAACTCTCCAGGTTTAAGGGATTCTTCCTTCAGCTAAACATGCATGGGAAACCCAGAGTATGGTCCACCGTGTGATTGGGAAACGTTTTCAAGTGCATCTCAGTTTTCATCCCCTGGCACTCGGGTTCACTATTCCAGACGCTTTACTAACACTCTCCCCACTTGGAGAGTCAGTGCCTTTAACCTCCTGTTTGGCACAGTTTGCAATTTCTGCGCAAGATGAACAGGAATAGGGAGAACCAATGAGAGACTAGCTGTAGGTGTCTGCACGGGCAAATGGAACGCTCATTTCCCACCAGGAAGAGGAATTAACCAAAAGCTCAGCGTTCCCTGCCAAAAAGAGGTTATGGCCTGAAGAAATCCTGCGGTTTTGCGGCCACCTCACAAGAAAGCGAGTTGAAGAATGGAGCTCAGGGGCAGTGTAATTCAGAAACATGCAGAGTTATGAATGACAGCTATCGTCCAAAAATGTATTGAAGTAAGTCTTTGAAGAGGACTTGAAAGCGGGGCAGAATTTCAGGAAAACAATTTCAGGGGGTAGACTGGAATTGTACTAAAAGCATACGAAAAGAGGCAGAATGTCGACAATGATGCACTTGGCCAAAAAGGGCGTATGCGGTTTTTCCTGAATATATTCAGATAAAAACGCATACTCACTTTTTTGCCAACGAAGCAAGTGTTTAAAGGAAATCTGCACTACAATGAAGTCTCACTGCCCCCCGGTCAAAAGGGCCATCTGAAAAATGTGTAAAATCCAGAAAGGCACGACAGGTCATGGAGAACAGGGAGCCTAGTTATGCTGATGGGCGTGATGTAAATTGCCAACAGCCACTCTGGAGAAGTTTATGGTGTTTCCTGAAACACGTAGGAAACAAAGCAACACAGCCTATGGCACTTCCACTTATGGTCCTATAGCTTAGGGAAATTAAAGTCAAAAACACAGCCACCCCAAAGTTTGGGACGGCTCTGTTTACAAGAACCTCGTCTACGGTACAAGTTAAATATCCGAGAAAGCAAAAACTGTATAAAGCAGTTGTGGTACGCACGTACAATGGAATATCACTCAGCAATGAAATCTACGTCATCAGGCCCATAGCGGCATAATGAGTGGATTCAGGTATGATGATTCTACGAGAAATAAGTCACACAGAAAAAGAAACATCATAAGATATCACTAATACACGGAATGTAAACTTGGCTACACATGAACTGAATTACAAAACAGAACAGGGTCTCAAATTGAGAAAACCAACTTATGCTTGCTTATGGGGAAAGGTGAGTTGGCGTGCTGCATAAAACCAGAGATTGAAATTAGCACAGATACCGTTCCATAAGCCAAACATATAATAGACAAGACCTACTCCTTGCTCAACGAAATGGACTCAACACCCCATATTCAACGCCTTGCAAGATACCTGACAAGTAAGAATCTTAAAAGCCATGGATTTATATGTCTCCATAAGGGAATCAAGCGAGTGTACAGCGGCCTAAACGCAGCAGTGAAAATCCGATAAATCCCATTATCAAAATAAATTTCAAAAACAAAACACAATGACAGTGAAATACAGAGCAATTCTTAAATAATTCATTCAGGGCTTGTGATGCAACCTGGATTTACCACATCTACACCCAGAGCTGGGTGAGACATAAGGCTGGACACTTCAGGCTGATAGCATTGGTGAGGTTCGGTGAGCAAACGCAGACCCTTTGAAGTCACCCTGCATGGTATCCATTCCATGGGTCCCAAATCTCCATGTTTAAGGGATTCTTCCTTCAGCTAAAACATGCGTGGGAAACCCAGAGTATGGTCCACCGTGTGATTGGGAAACGTTTTCAAATGCATCTCAGTTTTCGTCCCCTGGTACTCGGGTTCACCATTCCAGACGCTTTACTAACACTATCCCCACTTGGAGAGTCAGTGCCTTTAACCTCCTGTTTGGCACAGTTTGCAATTTCTGCGCAAGATGAACAGGAATAGGGAGAACCAATGAGAGACTAGCTGTAGTTGTCTGCACGGGCAATTGGAACGCTCATTTACCACCAGGAAAAGGAATTTACCAAAGGCTCAGCGTGCCCTGCGGGAAACAGATTAGTCCCTGAAGCAATCCTGCAGTTTTGCGGCCAGCTCACAAGAAAGCGAGTTGAAGAAAGGAGCTCTGGGACACCGTAATTCACAAACCTGCAGAGTTATGAATGACAGCTATCATCCAAAAATGTACTGAAGTAAGTCTTCGAAGAGGACTTGAAAGCGGGACAGAATTTCAGGAAAACTATTTCAGGGGGCAGACTGGAATTGCACTTACAGCATAGGAAACGAGGCAGAATGTCGACAATGATGCACTTGGCCAAAAAGAGCGTATGCGTTTTTTCCTGAATATATTCAGGAAAAAACGCATATGCCGTTTTTGGACAACCAAGCAAGCGTGTAAAGGAAATCTGCACTACAATGAAGTCTCACTGCCCCCCGGTCAAAAGGGCCATCTGAAAAAAGTTTAAAATCCAGAAAGGCAGGACAGGTCATGGAGAACAGGGAGCCTTGTTATGCTGATGTGCGGGATGTAAATTGCCAACAGCCACTCTGGAGAAGTGTATGGTGTTTCCTGAAACGCCTAAAAAACAAAGCAACGGAGCCTATGGCACTTCCACTTATGGTCCGACAGCTTAGGGAAATTAAAATCAAAAACACAAAGCAACCCCAAAGTTTGGAACGGCTCTGTTTACAAAAACGTCGTCTACGGTACAAGTTAAATATCCGAGAAAGCAAAAAATGGATAAAGAAATTGTGGTACGTACGTACAATGGAATATCACTCAGCAATGAAATCTACGTCATCAGGCCCGTAGCAGCATAATGAGTGGATTCAGGTACGATGATTCTACGAGAAATAAGTCACACAGAAAAAGAAACATCATAAGATATCACTAATACACGGAATGTAAACTTGGCTACACGTGAAATGAATTACAAAACAGGACAGGGTTTCAAATTTAGAAAACCAACTTATGCTTGCTTATGGGGAAAGGTGAGTTGGGGTGCTGCATAAAACCAGAGATTGAAATTAGCACAGATACCGTTCCATAAGCCAAATATATAATAGACAAGACCTACTCCTTGCTCAACGAAATGGACTCAACACCCCATATTCAACGCCTGGGAAGATACCTGACAATTAAGAATCTTAAAACCCATGGATTTATATGTCTCCATAAGGAAATCAAGCATGTGTACAACGGCCTAAATGCAGCAGTGAAGATCCGAAAAATCCCATTATCAAAATTAATTTCAAAAACAAAACACAGAGGGGGGACCTTGAAGATGGCGGAAGAGTAAGACGCGGAGATCGCCTTCCTCCCCACGGATACACCAGAAATACATCTACACGTGGAACAACTCCTACAGAACACCTACTGAAGGCTGGCAGAAGACCTCAGACGTCCCAAAAGGCAAGAAACTCCCCACGTACCTGGGTAGGGCAAAAGAAAAAACAGAGACAGAAGAATAAGGATGGCACCTGCGCCAGTAGGAGGGAGCTGTGAAGGAGGAAAAGTTTCCACACACTTGGAAGCCCCTCCGCGGGCGGAGACTGCGGGAGGCGGAGGGGGGGGCTTCGGGACCGAGGAGTAGTGCACAGCGACGGGTGCGGAGGGCAAAGCGGGGAGATTCCCGCACAGAGGATCGGTGCCGACCGGCACTCACCAGCCCGAGAGGCTTGTCTGCTCACCAGCCCGGGCGGGCGGGGCTGCGAGCTGAAGCTCGGGTTTCGGTTTTGGACGGAGCGCAGGGAGAGGACTGGGGTTGGCGGCTTGAACATAGCCTGAAGGGGTTAGTGCACCACGACTAGCCGGGAGGGAGTTCGGGGAAAAGCCTGCACCTGCCGAAGAGGCAAGAGACTTTTTCTTCCCTCTTTGTTTCCTGGTGCGCGAGGAGAGGGGTTTAAGAGCGCTGCTTATAGGAACTCCAGAGACGGGCGCGAGCCGCGGCTAAAAGCGCGAACCCCAGAGACGGGCGCGAGCCGCGGCTAAAAGCGCGAACCCCAGAGACGGGCGCGAGCCGCGGCTAAAAGCGCGGACCCCAGAGACGGGCGGGAGACGCTAGGGCTGCTGCTGCCGCCACCAAGGGGCCTGTGCAGCCCGCCCCTGCCAGGTTCCCGGGAACCTCCACACCCCTCTTCCGCGGAGCCTGTGCAGCCCGCCACTGCCAGGTTCCCGGGAACCAGGGACAACTTCCCCGGGAGAACGCACGGCGGGCCTCAGGCTGGTGCAACGTCACGCCGGCCTCTGCCACAACGTCACGCCGCCTCTGACGCCGCAGGCCCGCCCCGCACGCAGTGCCCCTCCTTCCCCCCCCTCACCCCCGGCCTGAGTGAGCCTGAGCCCCCGAATTAGCGGCCCCTTTAACCCTTTCCTGTCTGAGCAAAAAACAGACGCCCTCCAGCGACCTACACGCAGAGGCAGGGCCAAATCCAAAGCTGAGCTCCTGTGAGCTGTGAGAACAAAGAAGAGAAAGGGAAATCTCCCCCAGCAGCCTCAGAAGCAGCGGATTAAAGCTCCACAATCAACTTGATATACCCTGCATCTGTGGAATACCTGAATAGACAAGAAATGATCCCAAATTGAAGAGGTGGAATTTAGGAGCGAGATCTATGATTTTTTTCCCTTTTCCTCTTTTTGTGAATGTGTACGTGTATGCTTATGTGTGAGATCTTGTCTGTATACTCTTGCTTCCACCATTTGTCCTAGGGCTCTATCCGTCCATGGTTTTTAAAAAAAAAAATTTTTTTTCTCAATAATTTTAATTGTAATAACTTTATTATACTTTACCGTCGTTCCTTCTTTCTTTCTTTCTTTCTTTCCGTCCTTCCCTCCTTTAGACAACGAATCACCCCAAATTGAGGAGGTGGTCTCTGAGAGCAAGATTTATGATTTTTCCCCCTTTACCTCTTTTTGTGAAGGTGTATGTGTATGCTTCTGTATAAGATTTTCTCTGTATAGCTTTGCTTCCAACATTTGTCCTAAGGTTCTATCCGTCCCTCTTTTTTTTTTTTTTCTAAATATTTTTTAATTCAATAAATATATTATACTTTATTTTATTTTTACTGTATCTTCTTTCTTTCTGTCTTTTTTCCTTCTTTCCCTCCTTCCTTCCTTCCTTCCTTCCTTCCTCCCTCCCTCCCTCCTTTCTTTCCTTCTTTGCTTCTTTCTTCCTTCCTTCCTTTCCTCCTTTCCTTCTTTCTTTCCTCATACATCTACTAATTCTCTCTACTTTTTCTCCCTTTTATTCTGAGCCGTGTGGATGAAAGGCTCTTGGTGCTCCAGCCAGGAGTCAGGGCTCTGCCTCTGAGGTAGGAGAGCCAACTTCAGGACACTGGTCAAAAGAGACCTCCCAGCTCCACATAATATTAAACGGTGGAAATCTCCCAGTGACCTCCATCTTAACACCAGCACCCAGCTTCACTCAACGACCAGCAAGCCACAGTGCTAGACAACCTATGCCAAACAACTAGCAAAACAGGAACACAACCCCACCCATTAGCAGAGAGGCTGCCTAAAATCATAATAAGGCCACAGACACCCCAAAACACACCACCAGACGTGAACCTGCCCACTAGAGAGACAAGATCCAGCCTCATCCACCACAACACAGGCACTAGTCCCCTCCACCAGGAAGCCTACACAACCCACTGAAACAACCTTAGCCACTGGAGACAGACATCAAAAACAACGGGAACTACGAACGTGCAGCCTGCAAAAAGGAGACCCCAAACACAGTAAGATAAGCAAAATGAGAAGACAGAAAAACACACAGCAGATGAAGGAGCAAGATAAAAATGCACCAGACCTAACAAATGAAGAGGAAATAGGCAGTCTACCTGAAAAAGAATTCAGAATAATGATAGTAAGGATGATCCGAAATCTTGGAAGTAGAATGGACAAAATGCAAGAAGCAGTTAACAAGGACCTAGAAGAAATAAAGGTGAAACAAGCAATGATGAACAACGCAATAAATGAAATTAAAAGTACTCTAGATGGGATCAATAACAGAATAACTGAGGCAGAAGAACGGATAAGTGACCTGGAAGATAAAATAGTGGAAATAACTACTGCAGAGCAGAATAAAGAAAAAAGAATGAAAAGAACTGAGGACAGTCTCAGAGACCTCTGGGACAACATTAAACGCACCAACATTCGAATTATAGGGGTTCCAGAAGAAGAAGAGAAAAAGAAAGGGACTGAGAAAATATTTGAAGAGATTATAGTTGAAAACTTCCCTAATATGGGAAAGGAAATAGTTAATCAAGTCCAGGAAGCACAGAGAGTCCCATACAGGATAAATACAAGGAGAAATACGCCAAGACACATATTAATCAAACTGTCAAAAATTAAATACAAAGAAAGCATATTAAAAGCAGCAAGGGAAAAACAGCAAATAACACACAAGGGAATCCCCATAAGGTTAACAGCTGATCTCTCAGCAGAAACCCTACAAGCCAGAAGGGAGTGGCAGGACATACTGAAAGTGATGAAGGAGAAAAACCTGCAACCAAGGCTACTTTACCCAGCAAGGATCTCATTCAGATTTGATGGAGAAATTAAAACCTTTACAGACAAGCAAAAGCTGAGAGAGTTTAGCACCACCAAACCAGCTTTACAGCAAATGCTAAAGGAACTTCTCTAGACAAGGAACACAAGAGAAGGAAAAGACCTATAATAACGAACCCAAAACAATATAGAAAATGGGAATAGGAACATACATATCGATAATTACCTTAAATGTAAATGGACTAAATGCTCCCACCAAAAGACACAGATTGGCTGAATGGATACAAAAACAAGACCCTTATATATGCTGTCTACAAGAGACCCACTTCAGACCTAGAGACACATACAGACTGAAAATAAGGGGATGGAAAAAGATATTCCATGCAAATGGAAACCAAAAGAAAGCTGGAGTAGCAATTCTCATATCAGACAAAATAGACTTTAAAATAAGGACTATCACAAGAGACAAAGAAGGACACTACATAATGATCAAGGGATCGATTCAAGAAGAAGATATAACAATTGTAAATATTTATGCACCCAACATAGGAGCACCTCAATACATAAGGCAAATACTAACAGCCATAAAAGGGGAGATTGACAGTAACACATTCATAGTAGGGGACTTTAACACCCCACTTTCACCCATGGACAGATCATCCAAAATGAAAATAAATAAGGAAACACAAGCTTTAAATGGTACATTAAACAAGATGGACTTAATTGATATTTATAGGACACTCCATCCAAAAACAACAGAATACACATTTTTCTCAAGTGCTCATGGAACATTCTCCAGGATAGATCATATCTTGGGTCACAAATCAAGCCTTGGTAAATTTAAGAAAATTGAAATTGTATCAAGTATCTTTTCTGACCACAACGCCATGAGACTAGATATCAATTACAGGAAAAGATCTGTAAAAAATACAAACACATGGAAGCTAAACAATACACTACTTAATAATGAAGTGATCACTGAAGAAATCAAAGAGGAAATAAAAAAATACCTAGAAACAAATGACAATGGAGACACAACGACCCAAAACCTATGGGATGCAGCAAAAGCAGTTCTAAGGGGGAAGTTTATAGCAATACAAGCCCACCTTAAGAAGCAGGAAACATCTCGAATAAACAACCTAACCTTGCACCTCAAGCAATTAGAGAAAGAAGAACAAAAAAACCCCAAAGCTAGCAGAAGGAAAGAAATCATAAAAATCAGATCAGAAATAAATGAAAAGAAATGAAGGAAACGATAGCAAAGATCAATAAAACTAAAAGCTGGTTCTTTGAGAAGATAAACAAAATAGATAAACCACTAGCCAGACTCATCAAGAAAAAAAGGGAGAAGACTCAAATCAATAGAATTAGAAATGAAAAAGGAGAAGTAACAACTGACACTGCAGAAATAAAAAAAATCATAAGAGATTACTACAAGCAACTCTATGCCAATAAAATGGACAATCTGGAAGAAATGGACAAATTCTTAGAAATGCACAACCTGCCAAGACTGAATCAGGAAGAAATAGAAAATATGAACAGACCAATCACAAGCACTGAAATTGAAACTGTCATTAAAAATCTTCCAACAAACAAAAGCCCAGGACCAGATGGCTTCACAGGTGAATTCTATCAAACGTTTAGAGAAGAGCTAACACCTATCCTTCTCAAACTCTTCCAAAATATAGCAGAGGGAGGAACACTCCCAAATTCCTTCTACGAGGCCACCATCACCTTGATACCAAAACCAGACAAGGATGTCACAAAGAAAGAAAACTACAGGCCAATATCACTGATGAACATAGATGCAAAAATCCTCAACAAAATACTAGCAAACAGAATCCAACAGCACATTAAAAGGATCATACACCATGATCAAGTGGGGTTTATTCCAGGAATGCAAGGATTCTTCAATATACGCAAATCTATCAATGTGATAAACCATATTAACAAATTGAAAGAGAAAAACCATATGATCATCTCAATAGATGCAGAGAAAGCTTTTGACAAAATTCAACACCCATTTATGCTAAAAACCCTGCAGAAAGTAGGCATAGAGGGAACTTTCCTCAACATAATAAAGGCCATATATGACAAGCCCACAGCAAACATCATCCTCAATGGTGAAAAACTGAAAGCATTTCCACTAAGATCAGGAACAAGACAAGGTTGCCCACTCTCACCACTCTTATTCAACATAGTTTTGGAAGTTTTAGCCACAGCAATCAGAGAAGAAAAGGAAATAAAAGGAATCCAAATCAGAAAAGAAGAAGTAAAGCTGTCACTGTTTGCAGATGACATGATACTATACATAGAGAATCCTAAAGATGCTACCAGAAAACTACTAGAGCTAATCAATGAATTTGGTAAAGTAGCAGGATACAAAGTTAATGCACAGAAATCTCTGGCATTCCTATATACTAATGATGAAAAATCTGAAAGTGAAATCAAGAAAACACTCCCATTTACCATTGCAACAAAAAGAATAAAATATCTAGGAATAAACCTACCTAAGGAGACGAAAGACCTGTATGCAGAAAATTATAAGACACTGATGAAAGAAATTAAAGATGATACAAATAGATGGAGAGATATACCATGTTCTTGGATGGGAAGAATCAACATTGTGAAAATGACTCTACTACCCAAAGCAATCTACAGATTCAATGCAATCCCTATCAAACTACCACTGGCATTTTTCACAGAACTAGAACAAAAAATTTCACAATTTGTATGGAAACACAAAAGACCCCGAATAGCCAAAGCAATCTTGAGAACGAAAAAAGGAGCTGGAGGAATCAGGCTCCCTGACTTCAGACTATACTACAAAGCTACAGTAATCAAGACAGTATGGTACTGGCACAAAAACAGAAATATAGATCAATGGAACAGGATAGAAAGCCCAGCGATAAACCCACGCACATATGGACACCTTATCTTTGATAAAGGTGGCAGGAATGTACAGTGGAGAAAGGACAGCCTCTTCAATAAATGGTGCTGGGAAAACTGGACAGGTACATGTAAAAGTATGAGATTAGATCACTCCCTAACACCATACACAAAAATAAGCTCAAAATGGATTAAAGACCTAAATGTAAGGCCAGAAACTATCAAACTCTTAGAGGAAAACATAGGCAGAACACTCTATGACATAAATCACAGCAAGATCCTTTCTGACCCACCTCCTAGAGTAATGGAAATAAAAACAAAAATAAACAAATGGGACCTAATGAAACTTCAAAGCTTTTGCACAGCAAAGGAAACCATAATCAAGACCAAAAGACAACCCTCACAATGGGAGAAAATATTTGCAAATGAAGCAACTGACAAAGGTTTAATCTCCAAAATTTACAAGCAGCTCATGCAGCTCAATAACAAAAAAACAAACAACCCAATCCAAAAATGGGCAGAAGACCTAAATAGACATTTCTCCAAAGAAGATATACAGAATGCCAACAAACACATGAAAGAATGCTCAACATCATTAATCATTAGAGAAATGCAAATCAAAACTACAATGAGATATCATCTCACACCAGTCAGAATGGCCATCATCAAAAAATCTAGAAACAATAAATGCTGGAGAGGGTGTGGAGAAAAGGGAACACTCTTGCACTGCTGGTGGGAATGTGAATTGGTTCAGCCACTATGGAGAACAGTATGGAGGTTCCTTAAAAAACTACAAATAGAATTACCATATGACCCAGCAATCCCACTACTGGGCATATACCCTGAGAAAACCAAAATTCAAAAAGAGTCATGTACCAAAATGTTCATTGCAGCTCTATTTACAATAGCCCGGAGATGGAAACAACCTAAGCGCCCATCATCGGATGAATGGATAAAGAAGATGTGGCACATATATACAATGGAATATTACTCAGCCATAAAAAGAAACGAAATTGAGCTATTTGTAATGAGGTGGATAGACCTAGAGTCTGTCATACAGAGTGAAGTAAGTCAGAAAGAAAAAGACAAATGCCGTATGCTAACGCATATATATGGAATTTAAGGGGAAAACAAATGTCATGAAGAACCTAGGGGTAAGACAGGAATAAAGACGCAGACCTACTGGAGAACGGACTTGAGGATATGGGGAGGGGGAAGGGTGAGCTTTGACAGGGTGAGAGAGAGTCATGGACATATACACACTAACAAACGTAGTAAGGTAGATAGCTAGGGGGAAGCAGCCGCAAGGCACAGGGATATTAGCTCGGTGTTTTGTGACAGCCTGGAGGGGTGGGATAGGGAGAGTGGGAGGGAGGGAGACGCAAGAGGGAAGACATATGGGAACATATGTATATGTATAACTGATTCACTTTGTTATAAAGCAGAAACTAACACACAATTGTAAAGCAATTATACCCCAATAAAGATGTTTAAAAAAAAAAAGAAAATATTGGGAGCCCAGGAGTTAGGGCCTGACGCCAGAGGGCCCTCATTACCGAGGGGAGGAGACACCCAGCAGGCACCAAATCCCACCAGAGGGCCGACGTCGCCAAGGCGGGGTGTACCAGCCAGGCAGGAGTGACCTCAGAGAAGAGGGCCCACCTCACAGAAGTGTGAGGAACCCAACCAGGATCAGACTCTCACCGGAGGGCCCACATCACCAAGGGGATGGGAACCAGGCAGGAGTGTCCTCACACCAGTGGGGCCACATCAGCCAAAGGTGAGGAACGCAGCACATGTGGCCTCAAACCAGAGGACACACATCACCAAGGGGCTAGGAGTGAGGCAGGTGTCTGGAGGGGCACATTTAACTGTAATTTCGCACCAGGAAGTGGAATGAACCAAAGTCTCAGAGTGCCGTGCCGGACCCTGATTACGGCCTGAAGCAAACCTGCGGTTCTGTGGCCAGTTTTCAAGGAAACGAGTTAAGAAAGGAAATCACGGGCACTGTAATTCACAAACCTGCAGAGTTATAAATGACAGCTATTGGCAAAAATATATGGAAGTAAGTCTGCAAAGAGGACTTGAAAACGAGGCAGAATTGCAGGAATCATATTTCAGGAGGTAGATTGGAATTGCATTTAAAGCATGTGAAAAGCGGCAGATCTTTGACAGTGATGCACTTGGACCAAAGTGCGTAAACATTTTTTCCTGAATATATTCAGGAAAAAACACATATGCCCTTTTTGGCCAACCAAGCACTCGAGCAATGGAAATCCGCACTACAATGAAGTCTCATTTCCCATTCGTCAAAAGGGCCATCTGAAAAAAGTGTAAAAACCAGAAACACAGGACAGGCCATGGAGAACAGGGAGCCTTGTTATGCTGATGGGCGGGATGTAAATGCCAACAGCCACTCTGGAGAAGTGTATGGTGTTTCCTGAAACACCTAAGAAACAAAGCAACGGAGACTACGGCACTTCCACTTATGGTCTTATAGATCACGGAAATTAAAATCAAAAACAGACAGCCACCCCAAAGTGTCGGACGGCTCTGTTTACAAGAACCTCGTCTACGGAACAAGTTAAATATCCCAGAAAGCGAAAAATGGATAAAGAAGTGTGGTACGTACGTACAAATGAATATCACTCACCAATGAAATCTATTTCATCAGGCCCGTCGCGGCATAATGAGTGGATTCAGGTACGATGATTCTAAGTGAAATAAGTCACACAGAAAATGAAACATCATAAGTTATCACTAATACACGGAATGTAAACTTGGCTACACATGAACTGAATTACAAAACAGAACAGGGTCTCAAATTTAGAAAACCAACTTATGCTTGCTTAAGGGGAAAAGTGAGTTGGGGTGCTGCATAAAAGCAGAGATAGAAATTAGCACAGATACCTTTCCATAAGCCAAATATGTAATAGTCAAGACCTACGCCTTGCTCAACGAAATGGACTCAACACCTCATATTCAACGCCTAGGAATACACCTGACTAGTAAGAATCTTCAAACCCATGGATTCATATGTCTCCTTAAGACAATCAAGCGTGTGTACAGCTGCATGAACGCAGCAGAGAAAATCCAATAAATCCCATTATCAAAATGAATTAGAAAAACAAAACACAATGAGAGTGAAATAGAGAGCAATTCTTAAATAATTCATTCAGGGCATGTGATGCAACCTGGATTTACCACATCTACATCCAGAGCTGGGTGAGACATAAGGCTGGACACTTCGTGCTGATATCATTGTTGAGGTTCGGTGAGCAAACGCAGACCCTTTGAAGTCATACTGCATGGTACCCATTCCATGGGTCCAAACTCTCCAGGTTTAAGGGATTCTTCCTTCAGCTAAAACATGCATGGGAA
Source organism: Delphinapterus leucas (assembly GCF_059928025.1). Lineage (NCBI taxonomy): Eukaryota > Metazoa > Chordata > Mammalia > Artiodactyla > Monodontidae > Delphinapterus > Delphinapterus leucas. The sequence continues at coordinate 1,724,758 of NW_028322267.1, forward strand.
ACCCAGAGTATGGTCCACCGTGTGATTGGGAAACGTTTTCAAATGCATCTCAGTTTTCGAACCCTGGTACTCGGGTTCACCATTCCAGACGCTTTACTAACACTCTCCCCACTTGGAGAGTCAGTGCCTTTAACCTCCTGTATGGCACAGTTTGCAATTTCTGCGCAAGATGTACAGGAATAGGGAGAACCAATGAGAGACTAGCTGTAGGTCTCTGCACGGGCAAAAGGAATGCTCATTTCCCACCAGGAAGAGGGATTAAACAAAGGCTCAGGGTGCTCTGCCGGAAACAGATTAGGGCCTGAAGCAATCCTGCGGTTTTGTGGCCAGCTCACAAGAAAGCGAGTTGAAGAAAGGAGCTCAGGGGCACTGTAATTCACAAATCTGCAGACTTATGAATGACAGCTATCGTCCAAAAATGTATTGAAGTAAGTCTTCGAAGAGGACTTGAAAGCGGGGCAGAATTTCAGGAACACGATTTCAGGGGATAGACTGGATTTGCACTTAAAGCATAGGAGAAGAGGCAGAATGTCGACCATGATGCACTTGGCCAAAAAGGGCGTATGCGTTGTTTCCTGAATATATTCAGGAAAAAACGCATACGCCCTTTTTGGCCAACCAAGCAAGCGTGTAAAGGAAATCTGCACTACAATGAAGTCTCACTGCCCCCCGGTCAAAAGGGCCATCTGAAAAAAGTGTAAAATCCAGAAAGACAGGACAGGTCATGGAGAACAGGGAGCCTTGTTATGCTGATGGGTGGGATGTAAATTCCCAACAACCACTCTGGAGAAGTGTATGGTGTTTCCAGAAACACGTAGGAAACAAAGCAACACAGCCTATGGCACTTCCACTTATGGTCCTATAGCTTAGGGAAATTAAAATCAAAATCACACAGCCACCCCAAAGTTTGGGACGGCTCTGTTTACAAGAACCTCGTCTACAGTATAAGTTAAATATCCGAGAAAGCAAAAAATGGATAAAGAAGTTGTGGTACGCATGTACAATGGAATATAACTCAGCAATGAAATCTACGTCATCAGGCCCGTAGCGGCATAATGAGTGGATTCAGGTATGATGATTCTACGAGAAATAAGTCACACAGAAAAAGAAACATCATAAGATATCCCTAATACACGGAATGTAAACTTGGCTACACATGTACTGAATTACAAAACAGAACAGGGTCTCAAATTGAGAAAACCATCTTATGATTGCTTACGGGGAAAGGTGAGTTGGGGTGCTGCATAAAACCAGAGATTGAAATTAGCACAGATACCGTTCCATAAGCCAAATATATAATAGACAAGACCTACTCCTTGCTCAACGAAATGGACTCAACACCCCATATTCAACGCCTGGGAAGATATCTGACAAGTAAGAACCTTAAAACCCATGGATTTATATGTCTCCATAAGGAAATCAAGAGTGTGTACAGCGGCCTAAATGCAGCAGTGAAAATCCGATAAATCCCATTATCAAAATAAATTTCAAAATCAAAACGCAATGACAGTGAAATAGAGAGGAATTCTTAAATAATTCATTAAGGTCTTGTTATTCAACCTGGATTTACCACTTCTACACCCAGAGCTGGGTGAGACATAAGGCTGTACACTTCGGGCTGATAGCATTGGTGAGGTTCGGTGAGCAAACGCAGACCCTTTGAAGTCATACTGCATGGTACCCATTCCATGAGTCCCAACTCTCCAGGTTTAAAGGATTCTTCCTTCAGCTAAAACATGCATGGGAAACCCAGAGTATGGTCCACCGTGTGATTGGGAAACGTTTTCAAATGCATCTCAGTTTTCGCCCCTGGTACTCGGGTTCACCATTCCAGATGCTTTACTAACACTCTCCCCACTTGGAGAGTCAGTGCCTTTAACCTCCTGTTTGGCACAGTTTGCAATTTCTGCGCAAGATGAACAGGAATAGGGAGAACCAATGAGAGACTAGATGTAGGTGTCTGCACGGGCAAATGGAATGCTCATTTCCCACCAGGAAGAGGAATTAACCAAAGGCTCAGTGTGCCATGCCATAAAGAGATTATGGCGTGAAGCAATCCTGCGGTGTTGCGGCCAGCTCACCAGAAAGCGAGTTGAAGAAAGGAGTTCAGGGGCAGTGTAATTCAGAAACCTGCAGAGTTATGAATGACAGCTATCGTCCAAAAATGTATTGAAGTAAGTCTTCGAAGAGGACTTGAAAGCGGGGCAGAATTTCAGGAACACGATTTCAGGGGGTAGACTGGAATTGCACTTAAAGCATAGGAAAAGAAGCAGAATGTCGACAATGATGCACTTGGCCAAAAAGGGCGTATGCGTTTTTTCCTGAATATATTCAGGAAAAAACGCATACGCCCTTTTTGGCCAACTAAGCAAGCGTGTAAAGGAAATCTGCACTACAATGATGTCTCACTGCCCCCCGGTCAAAAGGGCCATCTGAAAAAATTGTAAAATCCAGAAAGGCAGGACAGGTCATGGAGAACAGGGAGCATTGTTATGCTGATGGGCGGGATGTAAATTGCGAACAACCACTCTGGAGAAGTGTATGGTGTTTCCAGAGACACGTAGGAAACAAAACAACACAGCCTATGGCACTTCGACTTATGGTCCTATAGCTTAGGGAAATTAAAATCAAAAAGACACAGCCACCCCAAAATTTGGGACGTCTCTGTTTACAAGAACGTCCTCTACGGTACAAGTTAAATATCCGAGAAAGCAAAAAATGGATAAAGAAGTCGTGGTACGCACGTACAGTGGAATATCACTCAGCAATGAAATCTACGTCATCAGGCCCGTAGCGGCATAATGAGTGGATTCAGGTACGATGTTTCTACGAGAAATAAGTCACACAGAAAAAGAAACATCATAAGATATCACTAATCCACGGAATGTAAACTTGGCTACACATGAACTGAATTACAAAACAGAACAGGGTCTCAAATTGAGAAAACCAACTGATGCTTGCTTATGGGGAAAGGTGAGTTGGGGTGCTGCATAAAACCAGAGATTGAAATTAGCACAGATACCGTTCCATAAACCAAATATATAATAGACAAGCCCTACTCCTTGCTCAACGAAATGGACTCAACACCCCATATTCAACTCCTGGGAAGATAACTGACAAGTAAAATCTTAAAACCCATGGATTTATATGTCTCCATAAGGAAATCAAGAGTTTGTACAGTGGCCTAAACGCAGCAATGAAAATCCGATAAATCCCATTATCAAAATAAATTTCAAAAACAAAACACAATGACAGTGAAATAGAGAACAATTCTTATATAATTCATTCAGGGCTTGTGATGCAACCTGGATTTACCACATCTACACACAGAGCTGCGTGAGACATAAGGCTGGACACTTCGGGCTGATAGCATTGGTGAGGTTCGGTGAGCAACGCAGACCCTTTGAAGTCATACTGCATGGTACCCATTCTATGGGTCCCCACTCTCCAGGTTTAAGGGATTCTTCCTTCAGCTAAAACATGCATGGGAAACCCAGAATATGGACCACCGTGTGATTGGGAAACGTTTTCAAATGCATCTCAGGTTTCACCCCTGGTACTCGGGTTCACCATTCCAGACGCTTTACTAACACTCTCCCCACTTGGAGAGTCAGTGCCTTTAACCTCCTGTTTGGCACAGTTTGCAATTTCTGCACAAGATGAACAGGAATAGGGAGAACCAATGAGAGACTAGCTGTAGGTGTCTGCACGGGCAAATGGAATGCTCATTTCCCACCAGGAAGAGGAATTAACCAAAGGCTCAACGTGCCCTGCCAGAAACAGATTAGGGCCTGAAGCAATCCTGCGGTTTGGCGGCCAGCTCACATGGAAGCGAGTTGCAGAAAGGAGCTCAGGGGCACTGTAATTCACAAACCTGCAGAGTTATGAATGACAGCTATCGTCCAAAATGTACTGAAGTAAGTCTTCGAAGAGGACTTGAAAGCGGGGCAGAATTTCAGGAAAACGATTTCAGGGGGTAGACTGGAATTGCGCTTAAAGCATAGGAATACAGGCAGAATGTCGACAATGATGCACTTGGCTAAAAAGGGCATATGCGTTTCTTCCTGAATATATTCAGGAAAAAAAGCAAACGCACTTTTTGACCAACCAAGCAAGCGTGTAAATGAAATCGGCACTACAATGAAGTCTCACTGCCCTGTGGTCAAAAGGGCCATCTGAAAAAAGTGTAAAATCCTGAAAGGCAGGAAAGGTCATGGAGAACAGGGAGCCTTGTTATGCGTATGGGCGGGATGTAAATTGCCAACAGCCACTCTGGAGAAGTGTATGGTGTTTCCTGAAACAGGTAGGAAACAAAGCAACACAGCCTATGGTACTTCCACTTATGGTCCTATAGCTTAGGGAAATTAAAATCAAAAACACACAGCCACCCCAAAGTTTGGGATGGCTCTGTTTACAAGAACCTTGTCTACGGTACAAGTTAAATATCCGAGAAAGGAAAAAATGAATAAAGAAGATCTGGTACGCACGTACAATGGAATATCACTCAGCAATGAAATCTACGTCTTCAGGCCCATAGCGGCATAATGAGTGGATTCAGGTACGATGATTCTACGAGAAATAAGTCACACAGAAAAAGAAACATCATAAGTTATCACTAATACACGGAATGTAAACTTGGCTATGCATAAACTGAATTACAAAACAGAACAGGGTCTCAAATTTAGAAAACAAACTTATGCTTGCTTATGGGGAAAGGTGAGTTGGGGTGCTGCATAAAACCAGAGATTGAAATTAGCACAGATACCGTTCCATAAGCCAAATATATAATAGACAAGACCTACTCCTTGCTCAACGAAATGGACTCACCACCCCATATTCAACGCCTGGCAAGATACCTGACAAGTAAGAATCTTAAAACCCATGGATTTATATGTCTCCATAAGGAAATCAAGCGTGTGTACAGCGGCCTAAACGCAGCAGTGAAAATCCGATAAATCCCATTATCAAAATAAATTTCAAAAACAAAACACAATGACAGTGAAATAGAGAGCAATTCTTAAATAATTCATTCAGGGCTTGTGATGCAACCTGGATTTACCACATCTACACCCAGAGCTGGGTGAGACATAAGGCTGGACACTTCGGGCTGATAGCATTGGTGAGGTTCGGTGAGCAAACGCAGACCCTTTGAAGTCATACTGCATGGTACCCATTCCATGGGTCCCAACTCTTCAGGTTTAAGGAATTCTTCCTTCAGCTAAAACATGCATGGGAAACCCAGACTATCGTCGGCCGTGTGATTGGGAAACGTTTTCAAATGCATCTCAGTTTTCGAACCCTGGTACTCGGGTTCAACATTCCAGACGCTTTACTAACACTCTCCCCACTTGGAGAGTCAGTGCCTTTAACCTCCTGTTTGGCACAGTTTGCAATTTCTGCGCAAGATGAACAGGCATAGGGAGAACCAATGAGAGACTAACTGTCGGTGTCTGCACGGGCAAATTGAACGATCATTTCCCACCAGGAAGAGGAATTAACCAAAGGCTCAGCGTGCCCGGCCGGAAACATATTAGGGCATGAAGCAATCCTGCGGTTTTGCGGCCAGCTCACAAGAAAAGGAGTTGAAGAAAGGAGCTCAGGGGCACTCTAATTCACAAAGCTGCAGAGTTATGAATGACAGCTATCGTCCAAAAATGTACTGAAGTAAGTCTTCAAAGTGGACTTGAAAGCGGGGCAGAATTTCAGGAAAACGATTTCAGGGGGTAGACTGGAATTGCACTTAAAGTATAGGAAAAGAGGCAGAATGTCGACAATGATGCACTTGGCCAAAAAGGGCGTATGCGTTTTTTCCTGAATATATTCAGGAAAAAACGCATACGCCCTTTTTGGCCAACCAAGCAAGCGTGTAAAGGAAATCTGCACTACAATGAAGTCTCACTGCCCCCCGGTCAAAAGGGCCATCTGAAAAAAGTGTAAAATCCAGAAAGGCAGGACAGGTCTTGGAGAACAGGGAGCCTTGTTATGCTGATGGGTGGGATGTAAAGTGCCAACAGCCACTCTGGAGAAATGTATGGTGTATCCTGAAACACGTAGGAAACAAAGCAACACAGCCTATGTCACTTCCACTTATGGTCCTATAGCTTAGGGAAATTAAAATAAAAAACACACAGCCACCCAAAAGTTTGGGATGGCTCTGTTTACAAGAACCTCGTCTACGGTACAAGTAAAATATCCCAGAAAGTAAAAAATGGATAAAGAAGTTGTGGTACGCACGTACAATGGAATATCACTCAGCAATGAAATCTACGTCATCAGGCCCGTAGCGGCATAATGAGTGGATTCAGGTACGATGATTCTACGAGAAATAAGTCACACAGAAAAAGAAACATCATAAGATATCACTAATACACGGAATGTAAAGTTGGCTACACATGAACTGAATTACAAAACAGAACAGGGTCTCAAATTTAGAAAACCAACTTATGCTTGCTTATGGGGAAAGGTGAGTTGGGGTGCTGCATAAAACCAGAGATTGAAATTAGCACAGATACCGTTCCATAAGCCAAATATATAATAGACAAGCCCTACTCCTTGCTCAACGAAATGGACTCAACACCCCATATTCAACGCCTGGCAAGATACCTGACAATTAAGAATCTTAAAACCCATGGATTTATATGTCTCCATAAGGAAATCAAGCGTGTGTACAGCGGCCTAAACGCAGCAGTGAAAATCCGATAAATCCCATTATCAAAATAAATTTCAAAAACAAAACACAATGACAGTGAAATAGAGAGCAATTCTTAAATAATTCATTCAGGGCTTGTGATGCAACCTGGATTTACCACATCTACACCCAGAGCTGGGTAAGACATAAGGCTGGACACTTCGGGCTGATAGCATTGGTGAGGTTCGGTGAGCAAACGCAGACCCTTTGAAGTCATACTGCATGGTACCCATTCCATGGGTCCCAACTCTCCAGGTTTAAGGGATTCTTCCTTCAGCTAAAACATGCATGGGAAACCCAGACTATCGTCCGCCGTGTGATTGGGAAACGTTTTCAAATGCATCTCAGTTTTCGTCCCCTGGTACTCGGGTTCACCATTCCAGACGCTTTACTAACACTCTCCCCACTTGGAGAGTCAGTGCCTTTAACCTCCTGTTTGGCACAGTTTGCAATTTCTGCGCAAGATGAACAGGCATAGGGAGAACCAATGAGAGACTAGCTGTTGGTGTCTGCACGGGCAAATGGAACGCTCATTTCCCACCAGGAAGAGGAATTAACCAAAGGCTCAGCGTGCCCGGCCGGAAACATATTAGGGCCTGAAGCAATCCTGCGGGTTTGCGGCCAGCTCACAAGAAAAGGAGTTGAAGAAAGGAGCTCAGGGGCACTGTAATTCACAAACCTGCAGAGTTATGAATGACAGCTATCGTCCAAAAATGTATAGAAGTAAGTCTTCGGAGAGGACTTGAAAGCGGGGCAGAATTTCAGGAAAACGATTTCAGGGGGTAGACTGGAATTGCACTTAAAGCATAGGAAAAGAGGCAGAATGTCGACAATGATGCACTGGGCCAAAAAGGGCGTATGCGTTTTTTCCTGAATATATTCAGGAAAAAATGCATACGCCCTTTTTGGCGAACGAAGCAAGCGTGTAAAGGAAATCCGCACTACAATGAAGTCTCACTGCCCCCTGGTCAAAAGGGACATCTGAAAAAATTGTAAAATCCAGAAAGGCAGGACAGGTCTTGGAGAACAAGGAGCCTTGTTATGCTGATGGGCGGATTTAAACTGCCAACAGCCACTCTGGAAAACTGTATGGTGTTTCCGGAAACACGTAGGAAACAAAGCAACACAGCCTATGGCACTTCCACTTATGGTCCTATAGCTTAGGGAAATTAAAATCAAAAACACACAGCCACCCCAAAGTTTGGGACGGCTCTGTTTACAAGAACGTCGTCTACGGTACAAGTTAAATATCCCAGAATGTGAAAAATGGTTAAAGAAGTTGTGGTACGCACGTACAATGGAATATCACTCACCAATGAAATCTATGTCATCAGGCCCGTCGCGGCATATTGAGTGGATCCAGGTACGATGATTCTAAGTGAAATAAGTCACACAGAAAATGAAACATCATAAGATATCACTAATACACGGAATGTAAACTTGGCTACACATAAACTGAATTACAAAACAGAACAGGGTCTCAAATTTAGAACACCAACTTATGCTTGCTTATGGGGAAAGGTGAGGTGGGGTGCTGCATAAAACCAGAGATAGAAATTAGCACACATACCTTTCCATAAGCCAAATATGTAATAGTCAAGACTTACACGTTGCTCAATGAAATGGACTAAACACACCATATTGAACTCCTAGGATTACACATGACTAGTAAGAATCTTCAAACCCATGGATTTATATGTCTCCGTAAGAGAATCAAGTGTGTGTACAGCTGCATGAAGGCAGCAGAGAAAATCCGATAAATCCCATTATCAAAATAAACTACAAAAACAAACACAATGACAGTGAAATAGAGAGCAATTCTTAAATAATTCATTCAGGGCTTGTGATGCAACCTGGATTTACCACATCTACACCTAGAGCTGAGTGAGACATAAGGTTCGACACTTTGGGCTGATAGCATTGGTGAGGTTCGGTGAGAAAATGCAGACCATTTGAAGTCATACTGCATGGTACACATTGCATGGGTCCCACCTCTCCAGGTTTAAGGGATTCTTCCTTCAGGTAAAACACGCATGGGAAACCCAGAATATGGTCCACCGTGTGACCGGGAAACCTTTTTAAATGCATCTCAGTTTTCTTCCCCTCATATTCGGTTTTACCATTCAAGACGCTTTACTAACTCTTTCCCCAATTGGAGAGTCAGTGCCTTTAACCTCCTGTTTGGCACAGTTTGCAATTTCTGAGCAAGATGAACAGGAATAGGGAGAACCAATGAGAGATTAGCTGTAGGTGTCTGCACGAGCAAATTTAACGCTCATTTCCCATCAGGAAGAGGAATTAGCCAAAGGCTCAACATGCCGTGCCGGAACCAGATTAGGGCCTGAAGCAATCCTGCAGTTTTCGGCCAGCTCACAAGAAAGCGAGTTGAAGAATGGAGCTCAGGGGCACTGTAATTCACAAACCTGCAGAGTTATAAATGACAGCTATCGTCCAAAAATATATTGAAGTAAGGCTGCAAAGAGGACTTGAACGCGGGGCAGAATTCCAGGAATACGATTTCAGGAGGTAGACGGGAAGTCCTCTGAAAGTATAGGAGAAGAGGCAGAACTTCGACAATGATGCACTTGGTCAAAAAGGGCATATGCGTTTCTTCCAGGGCCCTCATTAAAGAGGGTAGGAGGCTCCCAGCATGCTTCAGTGGCCAACAGAGGGCCTACGTCGCCAAGGCGACGTGAGCCATCCAGGCAGGAGTGACCTCACATCAGAGCGCCCACCTCACAGAAGAGTAAGGAACCCAGTCATGATCAGACTCTCACCAGAGTGCCCACATAAGCAAGGGGCTGGGAATCAGGCACGAGTGTCCTCACACCCGTGGGGCCACATCATCGAAAGTTGAGGTACCCAGCACATGTGGCCTCAAACCAGAAGTCCCACATCACCATGGGTCTCAGAGCGAGGCAGGCAGGATTAACCTCAAAACACATGGCCCATTGTATAAAAAGGTGAGGAATCCAGCAGTTGGAACATCCCAGCAGGCGGCCCAGAGCACCGAGGCTATGGGATCCAGGCAGTGATGAACTCACAACAGAGGGCCCTCATCGTGATACTGTAAGCAACCCAGCCGTTGTGACCTCAGAGCACAAGGCCCACATCCCCATGGGGAAGGGAACCAAGCAGGAGTGTCATCGCACCAGTGGGCACACAACAGAAAATGTGGGGAGCCCAGCAGTTAGGGCCGGACGCCAGAGGGCCCTCATCACTGAGGAGAGGAGGCTCCCAGCAAGCTCCAACTGCTACCAGAGGGCCGACGTCGCCAATGCGGGGTGTGCCAGCCAGGCAGGAGTGACCTCAGAGCAGAGGGCCAACCACACAAAAGTGTGAGGAACCCAAAGAGGATCAGACTCTCACCAGAGGGCCCACATCACCAAGGGAATGGAAACCAGGCAGGAGTGTCCTCACACCAGTGGGGCCACATCCCCGAAATGTGCGGACCCAGCACACGTGGCCTCAAACTACAGGACACACATCACCAAGGGGCTGGGAGTGAGGCAGGCAGGAGGAGCCTCAAAACAGAGGGCCCATTGCGTAAAAAAGGTGAGGAATCCCCCAGTTGGAACCTCCCAGCAGGCGGCCAGGAGCAGCGAGGCTATGAGATCCAGGCCTGACTGAACTCAAAACAGAGGGCCCACATTCTGACACTGTGAGCAACCCAGCCGTTGGGACCACAGAGCAGAAAGCTCACATCCCCTAGAGAAGGGACCCTGGCTGGAGTGTACTCACACGACAGGGCGCACATCAGAAAATTTTGGGAGCCCATGAGTTAGGGCCTGACGCCAGAGGGCCCTCATTACCGAGGGGAGGAGACTCCCAGCAGGCACCAACTCCCAACTGAGGGCCCACATCGCCAACGTGACGTGTGCCAGCCAGGCAGGAGTGACCTCACAGCAGAGGGCCCACCTCCCAGAAGTGTGAGGAATCCAGACAGGATCAGACTCTCACAAGAGGGCCCCAATCACCAAGGGGATGGGAACCAGGCAGGAGTGTCCTCACACCAGTGGGGCCACATCAATAAAGGTGAGGAAACCGGTACATGTGGCCTTAAACCAGAGGACCTACATCACAAAGGGGCTGGGAGTGAGTCAGGAAGTAGGAGCATAAAAACACAGGACCCAAAGAATAAAAAAGGTAAGGAATCCAGCAGTAGGAACCTCCCAGCAGTCGGCTCAGAGCACAGAGTCTATGGGATCTAGGCCTGAGTGAACTAACACCAGAGAGACAACATCATGAAACGGTGAACAACACAGGTGTTGGGACCTTAGAGCAGAAGGCCCACATGCCCATGGGGATGGGAACCTCGCAGGAGTGTCCTCGCACCACTTAGCACGTATCAGAAAATGTGGGTACCCAGCAGTTAGGGCCTGACGCTAGAGGGCCCCCATCACCGAGGGGAGGAGGCTCCCAGCAGGCTCCAAGTGCCACAAGAGGGCCGATGTTGCCCAGGTGGGGTGTGCCAGCCAGGCAGGAGTGACCTCACAGCAGAGGGCCCACCTCACAGAAGGGTGAGGAACCCAGCCAGGATCAGACTCTCACCAGAGGGCCCACATCATCAAGGGGATAGGAAGCAGGCAGGAGTGTCCTCACACCAGTTTGGCCACATCATCCAAAGGCGAGGGACCCAGCACACGTGGCCTCACACCAGAGGACACACATCACCAAGGGACTGGGAGTGAGGCAGGCAGGAGGAGTCTCAAAACAGAGGGTCCATAGAAGAAAAAAGGTGAGGAATCCCGCAGTTGGAACCTCCCAGCAGGTGGCCAGGATCAGCGAGGCTATGGGATCCAGGCCGGAGAGAACTCACAGCAGAGGGCCCTCATCATGAAACTGAGCAACCCACGGTTGGGACCTCAGAGCAGAAGGCCCACATTCCCATGGGGTTGGGAACCTGGCACGAGTGTACTCGAACCACAGGGCGCATATCAGAAAATATTGGGAGCCCAGGAATTAGGGCCTGACGCCAGAGGGCCCTCATTACCGAGGGCAGGAGACCCCCAGCAGGCACCAAATCCCACCAGAGGGCCGACTTCGCCAAGGCGGGGTGTGCCAGCCAGGCAGGAGTGACGTCAGAGAAGAGGGCCCACCTCACAGAAGTGTGAGGAACCCAACCAGGATCAGACTCTCAGCGGATGGCCCACATCACCAAGGGGATGGGAACCAGGCAGGAGTGTCCTCACACCAGTGGGGCCACATCAGCCAAAGGTGAGGAACCCAGCACATGTGGCCTCAAACCACAGGACACACATCACCAAGGGGCTGGGAGTGAGGCAGGTGTCCGGAGGGGCACATTTAACTCTAATTTCCCACCAGGAAGAGGAATTAACCAAAGGCTCAGAGTGCCGTGCCAGACCCTGATTATGGCCTAAAGCAAACCTGCGGTTCTGTGGCCAGCTTTCAAGGAAACGAGTTAAGAAAGGAAATCACAGGCACTGTAATTCACAAACCTGCAGATTTATAAATGACAGCTATTGGCAAAAATATACTGAAGTAAGTCTGCAAAGAGGACTTCAAAACGAGGCAGAATTGCAGGAATCATATTTCAGGAGGTAGATTGGAATTGCGTTTAAAGCATGTGAAAAGCGGCAGATCTTTGACAGTGATGCACTTGGACAAAAGTGCGTAAACATTTTTTCCTGAATATATTCAGGAAAAAACACATATGCCCTTTTTGGCCAACCAAGCACTCGAGCAATGGAAATCCGCACTACAATGAAGTCTCATTTCCCATTCGTCAAAAGGGCCATCTGAAAAAAGTGTAAAAACCAGAAACACAGGACAGGCCACGGAGAACAGGGAGCCTTGTTATGCTGATGGGCGGGATGTAAATTGCCAACAGACACTCTGGAGATGTTTATGGTGTATCCTGAAACATCTGAAAAACAAAGCTACAGACCCTAGGGCACTTCCACTTTTGGCCCTATAGCTTAGGAAAATTAAAATCAACAAGACACAGCCAACACCAAATTTAGGGCTGCTGTGTTTACAAGAACCTTGAGTCCAGTACAAATTAAATATCCCAGAAAGAAAAATATGGATAAAGGAGTTGTTCTACTTACGTACAATGGAATATCACTCAGCAATGAAATCAATGTCATCAGGCCTGTAGCAGCAAATTGAGTGGATTTAAGTATGATGATTCTAAGAGAAATATGTCACACAGAGAAAGGTAATTATCATAAGATATCACTAATAGAGAGAGTGTAAACTTGGCTACACATAAACTGAATTCCAAAACCGAACAGAGTCTCACATTTAGATAAAAACTTATGCTTGCTTAAGGGGAAAGTTGAGTTGCGGTGCTGTATAAAACCAGAGATTGAAATTAGCACACATACCGTTCCATAAGCCAAATATGTAATAGACAAGACCTACTCTTTGCTCAACGAAATAGACTCATCCATGGTATATCACCTCACACCTGTTAGAATGGGCATCATCAGAAAATCTACAAACAACAAATGCTGGAAAGGGTGTGGAGATAAGGAACCCTCTTCCGCTATTGTTGGGAATGAAATTGATACAGTCACTGTGGAGAACGTTATGGAGTTTCTTATAAAACTAAGAATAGAATTACCATATGATACAGCAGTCCCACTACTGGGCATATACCCAGACAAAACCATAAATCAAAAAGAGACATTCACCGCAATGTTCATTGCATCACTATTTACAATATCCAGGTAATGGAAGCAACCTAAATGCCCACAGACAGACGAATGCATAAAGAAGTGGTACATATATAAAATGGAATATTACTAAGCCATAAAAAGGAATGAAATTGGGTCATTTGTAGAGACGTTGATGGATCTAGAGACTGTCATACAGAGTGAAGTAAGTCAGAAAGAGAAAAAGAAATCTTGTCTATTAATGGCTATATGTGGAACCTAGACAAATTGTACAGATGAACCGTTTTGCAAGGCAGAAATAGAGCAACAGATGTAGACAACAAACGTATGGACACCAAGGGGGGAAAGCTGTTGGGGGGTGGTGGTGGGAGGAGTTGAGAGATTGGGATTGGCATGTATACATTTATATGTATAAAATAGATAACCAAAAAGAACCTGCTGTATAAAAAAATAAAATAAAATTCAAATTACAAAAAGTAAAACAGAAAAAATATTCTTCCCTTCACATACATGTATTTATATGAATAAATTATTTCCATGCTTATATCTGTAAATACAAAAAAGAGGAATAAAATCTACCTTGAACCAAAAAAGAAAAAAAAACAGAACCCACCAGCTACACAGAGGAAAACCGTATCAGGGCACTTGCTCCAGTTGTAAACAATTCTGAAGTTGGTCGGTGGTGGGGAATCATCTCCCATTCAGCCAGCAGGCCCCACGCAACAAGCGTCCTCATTGCAAAGCTGGGGGACAGTGCCGAGGCATCTGTGAGTAAACGTGGGCTGAGCCCCAGGCCAGCTGCTGCTGAAATGTTCCCACCCTTCCCAGGTAAAACACCTGAATATGTACAAGGACTTGAAAGCCTAGAGGAAGGGCCATGGAGCCACATGAGCGACAGCATGCCAGCCGACTTGGTGCCTGCAGGCCAGCCAGGATGGTCCTGGTCCTGGGTGCTCTTCTGGAAGCTTTCCATTTCCCTGCCTGAGATACCCCTGCTGTCCCGGCCCCCACTGCTTTCTTCCTCACTCACCTCTGCCCAGGGAGAAATTCCAGCGGCAGGTATGGGTGACACATCCTCTTCTTTAGCAGGTGGCATCTTGGCAACTGCTGCAGAAAGTCCAGCAGAGCCCCACTCACACTGGGCCACCCACAAAGCCGTGGCCTCTCACTCCCTCCCACCAGTCCAGCCCCAAGACTGCTGACAGGGCAGAGAAAATGGCGTCAGGCACAGCTGCAGGGGCTCTTGCTGCCTGGAGCGGTGTTTATATTGATCTGAACCCAGGCACACCTGGGGAGGGCTGGCCGGCACGGTCAGGCTTCCCAGGCCAGCCAATAATCACCCCTCAGGGGCTCACAGTTGCAGAAACTGGAACTTGCTGAATCGGCCAGGTCCAAGGAACAGGTGTGGGCTCCTGAGAGTCAGGATAGACAAGGGGCTGCAGCTCTGGCTTGTTTTCTAATTATATTATCTGGCCCATGAGTGGGAGACAACTTCAAGAAAACCCTCTCCTAATGAGAGGAACCCAGGAGTCAGGGAGAGGAGGGGTGGCTGGTGGGTGGAGACAGAGGCCTGGTGCCCCGGGTGCAGTGGAAGTCTCTGGAACACCAGGTGGAGGGAGGCCACACAGAGTGATGCCCAGGGTCACAGACCTGTCGGAGCTGCTGTTTGTTAGTTCAAGTCCTGCTCTGAGGTGCTCTGTGTCAGATCTGAGTGACAGGTGAGCTGGGAGTGCTCTGCAATGAGGGCGATATGCACGGTTCCTGTGTTCCCAGCCCTGCCATGGTACCTGCAAGGGTAGCTCTGTATCCTGGGAGGGGCCTGACCACGAGAGCCCCATGGGCTGCAGGGGGACCTGTCCAGGGAACCCCATATCCTGGGAGGGTCCTGAACACGAGAGCCCCGTGGGCTGGGGTGGGGTACCTGCCCAGGTGAGCTCCATATCCTGGGATTGGCCTGACCTCGAGAGCCCCATGGGCTGCTGGAGTCCTGGTAAAGGATGTCAGGACAGTCAGTGAAGCCACCGAGGATATACCTCCAGTAGTTCCTAAATCCTACACCCTGCTGGTCATTCTACCAACCACCAGGACATGGTATTCTGTATTAGTCTTCAATGATGCCTTCTTTGGTATTCTATTGGTCCCAGAGTCACAAGAAATTTTGGCTTGTGAGTGGCAGGACTCAACATACAACTAAAACAATACTTCCGGGCCGTGTTGCCCCAATGTTTCAAAAATTCCCACACCATCTTTGGGGAAAGCTCAGCTAAAGACCTAAAAGTTCTACCTCTGGAAAAGGAAACACTCCTTCAATATGCAGACGACATTCTGATCGCCAGCCCTACTAAGGAGACCTCTGAACTACCAAGCCAATAAAGGATACAAGTTGTCCAAGAAAAAGCTCAAATATCACAGACTACGGTGACCTGCCTGGGCTTCATTCTCACAGAAGGTCGGAGAAGCCCATCCCAGGAAAGGGAAGAAACAATTTACAGCCTTACCCATTTCTAAAACTAGAAGACAGCTTAGGGGTTCCTGGGGAGGCCAGGGTTTGCTGCTTCTGGATCCCTAACTACAGTCTACTAGCTCGGCCTCTATATGAAACACTGAAAGGAAAAGGTGATGATCCTTTTGAATAGAATGCAGAAGTGGCCTTTCAAGAATGGAAAGAGCAGTCAATTCAGACCCTTGCCCTGGAACTCCCTAATTTAGCTAAACCCTTTGACCTTTACATTCCTGATGAACGGTGAATCGCCACTGGAGTATTAGTGCAAAACCTGGGACCACTTGAAATGGAACAATGCAAGAATGCGATCCAGGTAGGATAAACTACGGTCACCAAGGGGCTTGGCCCACCGCCACATCTGGCCAAGATACTGGCAGTATCTGATAAACTGGAAATCAGCAGCCCAAAAGGCCACCTCCCTCCTAAGGGAAAAGGAACCCTCGTGGTGATCCTAACCCCCAACCATGCCCTGAAGTTGCAGGGTTGGCTCCGTGGGCACACTGATCTTGAGTGAGGAGGCCCTCCAACTCCAACCTCCATAGAGATAACCGGGGCAAAGGGGCACCATGACGACTCATGTGAAGGTGTCTGCACATGCAAATTTAACGCTCATTTCCCACCAGGAAGAGGAATTAACCAAAGGCTCAGCATGCCATGCCGGAACTATATTAGGGCCTGAAGCAATCCTGCGGGTTTGCGGCCAGCTCACAAGAAAGCGAGTTGAAGAAAGGAGCTCAGGGGCACTGTAATTCACAATCCTGCAGAGTAATGAATGACAGCTATCGTCCAAAAATGTTTTGAAGTAAGTCTTCGAAGAGGACTTGAAATCGGGGCAGAATTTCAGGAAAACGATTTCAGGGGGTAGACAGGAATTGTACTAAAAGCATAGGAAAAGAGGCAGAATGTCGACAACGATGCACTTGGCCAAAAAGTGCGTATGCGTTTTTTCCTGAATATATTCAGGAAAAAACGCATACGCCCTTTTTGGCCAACCAAGCAAGCGTGTAAAGGAAATCTGCACTACAATGAAGTCTCACTGCCCCCCCGGTCAAAAGGGCCATCTGAAAAAAGTGTAAAATCCAGAAAGGCAGGACAGGTCATGGAGAACAGGGAGCCTTGTCATGCTGATGGGCGGGATGTATATTGCCAACAACCACTCTGGAGAAGTGTATGGTGTTTCCAGAGACACGTAGGAAACAAAGCGACACAGCCTATGTCACTTCCACTTATGGTCCTATAGCTTAGGGAAATTAAAATCAAAAACACACAGCCACCCCAGAGTTTGGGACGGCTCTGTTTACAAGAACCTCGTCTACGGTACAAGTAAAATATCCCAGAAAGCCAAAAATGGATAAAGAAGTTGTGGTACGCACGTACAATGGAATATCACTCAGCAATGAAATCTACGTCATCAGGCCCGTAGTGGCATAATGAGTGGATTCAGGTATGATGATTCTACGAGAAATAAGTCACACAGAAAAAGAAACATCATAAGATATGACTAATACACGGAATGTAAACTTGGCTACCCATGAACTGAATTACAAAACAGAACAGGGACTCAAATTTAGCAAACCAACTTATGCTTGCTTATGGGGAAAGGTCAGTTGGGATGCTGCATAAAACCAGAGATTGAAATTAGCACAGATACCGTTCCATAAGCCAAATATATAATAGACAAAACCTACTCCTTGCTCAACGAAACGGACTCAAAGCCTGGGAATATACCTGACAAGTAAGAATCTTAAAACCCATGGATTTATATGTCTCCATAAGGAAATCAAGCGTGTGTACAGCGGCCTAAACGCAGCAGTGAAAATCCGATAAATCCCATTATCAAAATAAATTTCAAAAACAAAACACAATGATAGAGAAATAGAGAGCAATTCTTAAATAATTCATTCAGGGATTGTGATACAACCTGGATTTACCACATCTACACGCAGAGCTGGGTGAGACATAAGGCTGGATACTTCGGGCTGAAAGCATTCGTGAGGTTCGGTGAGCAAACGCAGACCTTTTAAAGTTTTACTGCATGGTACCCATTCCATGGTTCCCAACTCTCCAGGTTTAAGGGATTCTTCCTTCAGCTAAAACATGCATGGGAAACCCAGAGTATGGTCAACCGTGTGATTGGGAAACGTTTTCAAATGCATCTCAGTTATCGTCCCCTGGTACTCGGGTTCACCATTCCAGACGCTTTACTAACACTCTCCCCACTTGGAGAGTCAGTGCCATTAAACTCCTGTTTGGCACAGTTTGCAATTTCTGCGTAAGATGTACAGGAATAGGGAGAACCAATGAGAGACTAGCTGTAGGTGCCTGCACGGGCAAAAGGAACACTCATTTCCTACCAGGAAGAGGAATTAAACAAAGGCTCAGCATGCCCTGCCGGAAAGAGATTATGGCCTGAAGCAATCCTGCGGTTTTGCGGCCAGCTCACAAGAAAGCGAGTTGAAGACATGAGCTCAGGGGCACTGTAATTCAAAAACCTGAATTGTTATGAATGACAGCTATCGTCCAAAAATGTATTGAAATAAGTCTTCGAAGAGGACTTGTAAACGGGGCAGAATTTCAGGAAAACGATTTCAGGGGGTAGACTGGAATTGTACTAAAAGCATAGGAAAAGAGGCAAAATGTCGACAACGATGCACTTGGCCAAAAAGGGCGTATGCGTTTTTTCCTGAATATATTCAGAAAAAAACGCATACGCCCTTTTTGGCCAACCAAGCAACCGTGTAAAGGAAATCTGCACTACAATGAAGTCTCACTGCCCCCCCGGTCAAAAGGGCCATCTGAAAAAAGTGTAAAATCCAGAAAGGCAGGACAGGTCATGGAGAACAGGGAGCCTTGTCATGCTGATGGGCGGGATGTAAATTGCCAACAACCACTCTGGAGAAGTGTATGGTGTTTCCAGAAACACGTAGGAAACAAAGCAACACAGCCTATGGCACTTCCACTTATGGTCCTATAGCTTAGGGAAATTAAAATCAAAAACACACAGCCACCCCAGAGTTTGTGACGGCTCTGTTTACAAGAACCTCGTCTACAGTACAAGTAAAATATCCCAGAAAGCAAAAAATGGATAAAGAAGTTGTGGTACGCACGTACAATGGAATATCACTCAGCAATGAAATCTACGTCATCAGGCCCATAGCGGCCTAATGAGTGGATTCAGGTACGATGATTCAACGAGAAATAAGTCACACAGAAAAAGAAACATCATAAGATATCACTAATACACGGAATGTAAAGTTGGCTACACAGGAACTGAATTACAAAACAGAACAGGGTCTCAAATTTAGAAAACCAACTTATGCTTGCTTATGGGGAAAGGTGAGTTGGGGTGCTGCATAAAACCAGAGATTGAAATTAGCACAGATACCGTTCCATAAGCCAAATATATAATAGAGAAGACCTACTCCTTGCTCAAGGAAATGGACTCAACACCCCATATTCAACGCCTGGCAAGATACCTGACAAGTAAGAATCTTAAAACCCATGGATTTATATGTCTCCATAAGGAAATCAAGCGTGTGTACAGCGGCCTAAACGCAGCAGTGAAAATCCGATAAATCCCATTATCAAAATAAATTTCAAAAACAAAACACAATGACAGTGAAATAGAGAGCAATTCTTAAATAATTCATTCAGGGTTTGTGATGCAACCTGGATTTACCACATCTACACCCAGAGCTGGGTGAGACATAAGGCTGGGCACTTCGGGCTGATAGCATTGGTGAGGTTCGGTGAGCAAACGCAGACCCTTTGAAGTCATACTGCATGGTACCCATTCCATGGGTCCCAACTCTCCAGGTTTAAGGGATTCTTCCTTCAGCTAAAACATGAATGGGAAACCCAGACTATCGTCCGCCGTGTGATTGGGAAACGTTTTCAAATGCATCTCAGTTTTCGTCCCCTGGTACTCGGGTTCACCATTCCAGACGCTTTACTAACACTCTCCCCACTTGGAGAGTCAGTGCCTTTAACCTCCTGTTTGGCACAGTTTGCAATTTCTGCGCAAGATGAACAGGCATAGTGAGAACCAATGAGAGACTAGCTGTTGGTGTCTGCACGGGCAAATTGAACGATCATTTCCCACCAGGAAGTGGAATTAACCAAAGGCTCAGCGTGCCCGGCCGGAAACATATTACGGCCTGAAGCAATCCTGCGGTTTTGCGGGCAGCTCACAAGAAAAGGAGTTGAAGAAAGGAGCTCAGGGGCACTGTAATTCACAAACCTGCAGAGTTATGAATGACAGCTATCGTCCAAACATGTACTGAAGTAAGTCTTCAAAGAGGACTTGAAAGCGGGGCAGAATTTCAGGAAAACGATTTCAGGGGGTAGACTGGAATTGCACTTAAAGCATAGGAAAAGAGGCAGAATGTCGACAATGATGCACTTGGCCAAAAAGGGCGTATGCGTTTTTTCCTGAATATATTCAGGAAAAAACGCATACGCCCTTTTTGGCCAACCAAGCAAGCGTGTAAAGGAAATCTGCACTACAATGAAGTCTCACTGCCCCCCAGTCAAAAGGGCCATCTGAAAAAAGTGTAAAATCCAGAAAGGCAGGACAGGTCATGGAGAACAGGGAGCCTTGTCATGCTGATGGGCGGGATGTAAATTGCCAACAACCACTCTGGAGAAGTGTATGGTGTTTCCAGAAACACGTAGGAAACAAAGCAACACAGCCTATGTCACTTCCACTTATGGTCCTATAGCTTAGGGAAATTAAAATCAAAAACACACAGCCACCCCAGAGTTTGGGACGGCTCTGTTTACAAGAACCTCGTCTACGGTACAAGTAAAATATCCCAGAAAGCCAAAAATGGATAAAGAAGTTGTGGTACGCACGTACAATGGAATATCACTCAGCAATGAAATCTACTTCATCAGGCCCATAGCGGCATAATGAGTGGATTCAGGTATGATGATTCTACGAGAAATAAGTCACACAGAAAAAGAAACATCATAAGATATGACTAATACACGGAATGTAAACTTGGCTACCCATGAACTGAATTACAAAACAGAACAGGGTCTCAAATTTAGAAAACCAACTTATGCTTGCTTATGGGGAAAGGTGAGTTGGGGTGCTGCATAAAACCAGAGATTGAAATTAGCACAGATACCGTTCCATAAGCCAAATATATAATAGACAAGACCTACTCCTTGCTCAACGAAACGGACTCAAAGCCTGGGAATATACCTGACAAGTAAGAATCTTAAAATCCATGGATTTATATGTCTCCATAAGGAAATCAAGCGTGTGTACAGCAGCCTAAACGCAGCAGTGAAAATCCGATAAATCCCATTATCAAAATAAATTTCAAAACCAAAACACATTGACAGTGAAATAGAGAGCAATTCTTAAATAATTCATTCAGGGCTTGTGATGCAACCTGTATTTACCACATCTACACCCAGAGCTGGATGAGACATAAGGCTGGACACTTCAGGCTGATAGCATTGGTGAGGTTCGGTGAGCAAACGCAGACTCTTTGAAGTCATACTGCATGGTACCCATTCCATAGGTCCCAACTCTCCAGGTTTAAGGGATTCTTCCTTCAGCTAAAACATGCATGGGAAACCCAGAGTATGGTCCACCATGTGATTGGGAAACGTTTTTAAATGCATCTCAGTTTTCGTCCCCTGGTACTCAGGTTCAACATTTGAACGCTTTACTAACACTCTCCCCACTTGGAGAGTCAGTGCCATTAACCTCCTGTTTGGCACAGTTTGCAATTTCTGTGCAAGATGAACAGGAATAGGGAGAAGCAATGAGAGACTAGCTGTAGGTGTCTGCACGGGCAAATGGAACGCTCATTACCCACCAGGAAGAGGAATTATCCAAAGGCTCAGCGTGCCCTGCCGGAAACAGATTAGGGCCTGAAGCAATCCTGCGGTTTTGCGGCCAGCTCACAAGAAAGCGAGTTCAAGAAATGAGCTCAGGGGCACTGTAATTCACAAACCTGCAGAGTTATGAATGACAGCTATCATCCAAAAATGTATAGAAGTAAGTCTTCGAAGAGGACTTGAAAGCGGGGCAGAATTTCAGGAAAACTATTTTAGGGGGTAGACTGGGATTGTACTAAAAGCATAGGAAAAGAGGGAGAATTTAGACAATGATGCACTTGGCCAAAAAGGGCGTATGCGTTTTTTCCTGAATATATTCAGGAAAAAACGCATACGCCCTTTTTCGGCAACCAAGCAAGCGTGTAAAGGAAATCTGCACTACAATGAAGTCTCACTGCCCCCCGGTCAAAAGGGGCATCTGAAAAAGTGTAAAATCCAGAAAGGCAGGACAGGTCATGGAGAACAGGGAGACTTGTTATGCTGATGGGGGGGATGTAAATTGCAAACAGCCACTCTGGAGAAGTGTATGGGGTTTCCTGAAACACGTAGGAAACAAAGCAACAGAGCCTATGGCACTTCCACTTATGGTCCTATAGCTTAGGGAAATTAAAATCAAAAACACACAGCCACCCCAAAGTTTGGGACAGCTCTGTTTACAAGAACGTCGTCTACGGTACAAGTTAAATATCCCAGAATGTGAAAAATGGTTAAAGAAGTTGTGGTACGCACGTACAATGGAATATCACTCACCAATGAAATCTGTGTCATCAGGCCCGTCGCGGCATATTGAGTGGATCCAGGTACGATGATTCTAAGTGAAATAAGTCACACAGAAAGTGAAACATCATAAGATATCACTAATACACGGAATGTAAACTTGGCTACACATGAACTGAATTACAAAACAGAACAGGGTCTCAAATTTAGAGCACCAACTTATGCTTGCTTATGGGGAAAGGTGAGGTGGGATGCTGCATAAAACCAGAGATAGAAATTAGCACACATACCTTTCCATAAGCCAAATATGTAATAGTCAAGACTTACACCTTGCTCAACGAAATGGACTAAACACACCATATTCAACTCCTAGGATTACACATGACTAGTAAGAATCTTCAAACCCATGGATTTATATGTCTCCGTAAGAGAATCAAGTGTGTGTACAGCTGCATGAAGGCAGCAGAGAAAATCCGATAAATCCCATTATCAAAATAAACTACAAAAACAAACACAATGACAGTGAAATAGAGAGCAATTCTTAAATAATTCATTCAGGGCTTGTGATGCAACCTGGATTTACCACATCTACACCTAGAGCTGAGTGAGACATAAGGTTCGACACTTTGGGCTGATAGCATTGGTGAGGTTCGGTGAGAAAATGCAGGCCATTTGAAGTCATACTGCATGGTACCCATTGCATGGGTCCCACCTCTCCAGGTTTAAGGGATTCTTCCTTCAGGTAAAACACGCATGGGAAACCCAGAATATGGTCCACCGTGTGACCGGGAAACCTTTTTAAATGCATCTCAGTTTTCTTCCCCTCATACTCGGTTTTACCATTCCAGACGCTTTACTAACTCTTTCCCCAATTGGAGAGTCAGTGCCTTTAACCTCCTGTTTGGCACAGTTTGGAATTTCTGAGCAAGATGAACAGGAATAGGGAGAACCAATGAGAGATTAGCTGTAGGTGTCTGCACGAGCAAATTTAACGCTCATTTCCCATCAGGAAGAGGAATTAGCCTAAGGCTCAACATGCCATGCCGGAACCAGATTAGGGCCTGAAGCAATCCTGCGGTTTTGCGGCCAGCTCACAAGAAAGCGAGTTGAAGAATGGAGCTCAGGGGCACTGTAATTCACAAACCTGCAGAGTTATGAATGACAGCTATCATCCAAAAATGTATAGAAGTAAGTCTTCGAAGAGGACTTGAAAGCGGGGCAGAATTTCAGGAAAACTATTTTAGGGGGTAGACTGGGATTGTACTAAAAGCATAGGAAAAGAGGGAGAATTTAGACAATGATGCACTTGGCCAAAAAGGGCGTATGCGTTTTTTCCTGAATATATTCAGGAAAAAACGCATACGCCCTTTTTCGGCAACCAAGCAAGCGTGTAAAGGAAATCTGCACTACAATGAAGTCTCACTGCCCCCCGGTCAAAAGGGGCATCTGAAAAAGTGTAAAATCCAGAAAGGCAGGACAGGTCATGGAGAACAGGGAGACTTGTTATGCTGATGGGGGGGATGTAAATTGCAAACAGCCACTCTGGAGAAGTGTATGGGGTTTCCTGAAACACGTAGGAAACAAAGCAACAGAGCCTATGGCACTTCCACTTATGGTCCTATAGCTTAGGGAAATTAAAATCAAAAACACACAGCCACCCCAAAGTTTGGGACAGCTCTGTTTACAAGAACGTCGTCTACGGTACAAGTTAAATATCCCAGAATGTGAAAAATGGTTAAAGAAGTTGTGGTACGCACGTACAATGGAATATCACTCACCAATGAAATCTGTGTCATCAGGCCCGTCGCGGCATATTGAGTGGATCCAGGTACGATGATTCTAAGTGAAATAAGTCACACAGAAAGTGAAACATCATAAGATATCACTAATACACGGAATGTAAACTTGGCTACACATGAACTGAATTACAAAACAGAACAGGGTCTCAAATTTAGAGCACCAACTTATGCTTGCTTATGGGGAAAGGTGAGGTGGGATGCTGCATAAAACCAGAGATAGAAATTAGCACACATACCTTTCCATAAGCCAAATATGTAATAGTCAAGACTTACACCTTGCTCAACGAAATGGACTAAACACACCATATTCAACTCCTAGGATTACACATGACTAGTAAGAATCTTCAAACCCATGGATTTATATGTCTCCGTAAGAGAATCAAGTGTGTGTACAGCTGCATGAAGGCAGCAGAGAAAATCCGATAAATCCCATTATCAAAATAAACTACAAAAACAAACACAATGACAGTGAAATAGAGAGCAATTCTTAAATAATTCATTCAGGGCTTGTGATGCAACCTGGATTTACCACATCTACACCTAGAGCTGAGTGAGACATAAGGTTCGACACTTTGGGCTGATAGCATTGGTGAGGTTCGGTGAGAAAATGCAGGCCATTTGAAGTCATACTGCATGGTACCCATTGCATGGGTCCCACCTCTCCAGGTTTAAGGGATTCTTCCTTCAGGTAAAACACGCATGGGAAACCCAGAATATGGTCCACCGTGTGACCGGGAAACCTTTTTAAATGCATCTCAGTTTTCTTCCCCTCATACTCGGTTTTACCATTCCAGACGCTTTACTAACTCTTTCCCCAATTGGAGAGTCAGTGCCTTTAACCTCCTGTTTGGCACAGTTTGGAATTTCTGAGCAAGATGAACAGGAATAGGGAGAACCAATGAGAGATTAGCTGTAGGTGTCTGCACGAGCAAATTTAACGCTCATTTCCCATCAGGAAGAGGAATTAGCCTAAGGCTCAACATGCCATGCCGGAACCAGATTAGGGCCTGAAGCAATCCTGCGGTTTTGCGGCCAGCTCACAAGAAAGCGAGTTGAAGAATGGAGCTCAGGGGCACTGTAATTCACAAACCTGCAGAGTTATAAATGACAGCTATCGTCCAAAAATATATTGAAGTAAGGCTGCAAAGAGGACTTGAAGGCGGGGCAGAATTCCAGGAATACGATTTCAGGAGGTAGATGGGAAGTCCTCTGAAAGTATAGGAGAAGAGGCAGAACTTCGACAATGATGCACTTGGTCAAAAAGGGCATATGCGTTTCTTCCAGGGCCCTCATTAAAGAGGGTAGGAGGCTCCCAGCATGCTTCAGTGGCCAACAGAGGGCCTACGTCGCCAAGGCGACGTGAGCCATCCAGGCAGGAGTGACCTCACATCAGAGCGCCCACCTCACAGAAGGGTAAGGAACCCAGTCATGATCAGACTCTCACCAGAGTGCCCACATAAGCAAGGGGCTGGGAATCAGGCACGAGTGTCCTCACACCCGTGGGGCCACATCATCGAAAGTTGAGGTACCCAGCACATGTGGCCTCAAACCAGAAGACCCACATCACCATGGGTCTCAGAGCGAGGCAGGCAGGATTAACCTCAAAACACATGGCCCATTGTATAAAAAGGTGAGGAATCCAGCAGTTGGAACATCCCAGCAGGCGGCCCAGAGCACCGAGGCTATGGGATCCAGGCAGTGATGAACTCACAACAGAGGGCCCTCATCGTGATACTGTAAGCAACCCAGCCGTTGTGACCTCAGAGCACAAGGCCCACATCCCCATGGGGAAGGGAACCAAGCAGGAGTGTCATCGCACCAGTGGGCACACAACAGAAAATGTGGGGAGCCCAGCAGTTAGGGCCGGACGCCAGAGGGCCCTCATCACTGAGGAGAGGAGGCTCCCAGCAAGCTCCAACTGCTACCAGAGGGCCGACGTCGCCAATGCGGGGTGTGCCAGCCAGGCAGGAGTGACCTCAGAGCAGAGGGCCAACCACACAAAAGTGTGAGGAACCCAAAGAGGATCAGACTCTCACCAGAGGGCCCACATCACCAAGGGAATGGAAACCAGGCAGGAGTGTCCTCACACCAGTGGGGCCACATCACCGAAATGTGACGGACCCAGCACACGTGGCCTCAAACTACAGGACACACATCACCAAGGGGCTGGGAGTGAGGCAGGCAGGAGGAGCCTCAAAACAGAGGGCCCATTGCGTAAAAAAGGTGAGGAATCCCGCAGTTGGAACCTCCCAGCAGGCGGCCAGGAGCAGCGAGGCTATGGGATCCAGGCCTGACTGAACTCAAAACAGAGGGCCCACATTCTGACACTGTGAGCAACCCAGCCGTTGGGACCACAGAGCAGAAAGCCCACATCCCCTAGGGAAGGGACCCTGGCTGGAGTGTACTCACACGACAGGGCGCACATCAGAAAATTTTGGGAGCCCATGAGTTAGGGCCTGACGCCAGAGGGCCCTCATTACCGAGGGGAGGAGACTCCCAGCAGGCACCAACTCCCAACTGAGGGCCCACATCGCCAACGTGACGTGTGCCAGCCAGGCAGGAGTGACCTCACAGCAGAGGGCCCACCTCCCAGAAGTGTGAGGAATCCAGACAGGATCAGACTCTCACAAGAGGGCCCCAATCACCAAGGGGATGGGAACCAGGCAGGAGTGTCCTCACACCAGTGGGGCCACATCAATAAAGGTGAGGAAACCGGTACATGTGGCCTTAAACCAGAGGACCTACATCACAAAGGGGCTGGGAGTGAGTCAGGAAGTAGGAGCATAAAAACACAGGACCCAAAGAATAAAAAAGGTAAGGAATCCAGCAGTAGGAACCTCCCAGCAGTCGGCTCAGAGCACAGAGTCTATGGGATCTAGGCCTGAGTGAACTAACACCAGAGAGACAACATCATGAAACGGTGAACAACACAGGTGTTGGGACCTTAGAGCAGAAGGCCCACATGCCCATGGGGATGGGAACCTCGCAGGAGTGTCCTCGCACCACTTAGCACGTATCAGAAAATGTGGGTACCCAGCAGTTAGGGCCTGACGCTAGAGGGCCCCCATCACCGAGGGGAGGAGGCTCCCAGCAGGCTCCAAGTGCCACAAGAGGGCCGATGTTGCCCAGGTGGGGTGTGCCAGCCAGGCAGGAGTGACCTCACAGCAGAGGGCCCACCTCACAGAAGGGTGAGGAACCCAGCCAGGATCAGACTCTCACCAGAGGGCCCACATCATCAAGGGGATAGGAAGCAGGCAGGAGTGTCCTCACACCAGTGTGGCCACATCATCCAAAGGCGAGGGACCCAGCACACGTGGCCTCACACCAGAGGACACACATCACCAAGGGACTGGGAGTGAGGCAGGCAGGAGGAGTCTCAAAACAGAGGGTCCATAGAAGAAAAAAGGTGAGGAATCCCGCAGTTGGAACCTCCCAGCAGGTGGCCAGGAGCAGCGAGGCTATGGGATCCAGGTCGGAGAGAACTCACAGCAGAGGGCCCTCATCATGAAACTGAGCAACCCACGGTTGGGACCTCAGAGCAGAAGGCCCACAT
Organism: Delphinapterus leucas; assembly: GCF_059928025.1. NCBI lineage: Eukaryota > Metazoa > Chordata > Mammalia > Artiodactyla > Monodontidae > Delphinapterus > Delphinapterus leucas. The sequence continues at coordinate 1,752,515 of NW_028322267.1, forward strand.
TCCCATGGGGTTGGGAACCTGGCACGAGTGTACTCGAACCACAGGGCGCATATCAGAAAATATTGGGAGCCCAGGAATTAGGGCCTGACGCCAGAGGGCCCTCATTACCGAGGGCAGGAGACCCCCAGCAGGCACCAAATCCCACCAGAGGGCCGACTTCGCCAAGGCGGGGTGTGCCAGCCAGGCAGGAGTGACGTCAGAGAAGAGGGCCCACCTCACAGAAGTGTGAGGAACCCAACCAGGATCAGACTCTCACCGGATGGCCCACATCACCAAGGGGATGGGAACCAGGCAGGAGTGTCCTCACACCAGTGGGGCCACATCAGCCAAAGGTGAGGAACCCAGCACATGTGGCCTCAAACCACAGGACACACATCACCAAGGGGCTGGGAGTGAGGCAGGTGTCCGGAGGGGCACATTTAACTCTAATTTCCCACCAGGAAGAGGAATTAACCAAAGGCTCAGAGTGCCGTGCCAGACCCTGATTATGGCCTAAAGCAAACCTGCGGTTCTGTGGCCAGCTTTCAAGGAAACGAGTTAAGAAAGGAAATCACAGGCACTGTAATTCACAAACCTGCAGAGTTATAAATGACAGCTATTGGCAAAAATATACTGAAGTAAGTCTGCAAAGAGGACTTCAAAACGAGGCAGAATTGCAGGAATCATATTTCAGGAGGTAGATTGGAATTGCGTTTAAAGCATGTGAAAAGCGGCAGATCTTTGACAGTGATGCACTTGGACAAAAGTGCGTAAACATTTTTTCCTGAATATATTCAGGAAAAAACACATATGCCCTTTTTGGCCAACCAAGCACTCGAGCAATGGAAATCCGCACTACAATGAAGTCTCATTTCCCATTCGTCAAAAGGGCCATCTGAAAAAAGTGTAAAAACCAGAAACACAGGACAGGCCATGGAGAACAGGGAGCCTTGTTATGCTGATGGGCGGGATGTAAATTGCCAACAGACACTCTGGAGATGTTTATGGTGTATCCTGAAACATCTGAAAAACAAAGCTACAGACCCTAGGGCACTTCCACTTTTGGCCCTATAGCTTAGGAAAATTAAAATCAACAAGACACAGCCAACACCAAATTTAGGGCTGCTGTGTTTACAAGAACCTTGAGTCCAGTACAAATTAAATATCCCAGAAAGAAAAATATGGATAAAGGAGTTGTGCTACTTACGTACAATGGAATATCACTCAGCAATGAAATCAATGTCATCAGGCCTGTAGCAGCAAATTGAGTGGATTTAAGTATGATGATTCTAAGAGAAATATGTCACACAGAGAAAGGTAATTATCATAAGATATCACTAATAGAGAGAGTGTAAACTTGGCTACACATAAACTGAATTCCAAAACCGAACAGAGTCTCACATTTAGATAAAAACTTATGCTTGCTTAAGGGGAAAGTTGAGTTGCGGTGCTGTATAAAACCAGAGATTGAAATTAGCACACATACCGTTCCATAAGCCAAATATGTAATAGACAAGACCTACTCTTTGCTCAACGAAATAGACTCATCCATGGTGTATCACCTCACACCTGTTAGAATGGGCATCATCAGAAAATCTACAAACAACAAATGCTGGAAAGGGTGTGGAGATAAGGAACCCTCTTCCGCTATTGTTGGGAATGAAATTGATACAGTCACTGTGGAGAACGTTATGGAGTTTCTTATAAAACTAAGAATAGAATTACCATATGATACAGCAGTCCCACTACTGGGCATATACCCAGACAAAACCATAAATCAAAAAGAGACATTCACCGCAATGTTCATTGCATCACTATTTACAATATCCAGGTAATGGAAGCAACCTAAATGCCCACAGACAGACGAATGCATAAAGAAGTGGTACATATATAAAATGGAATATTACTAAGCCATAAAAAGGAATGAAATTGGGTCATTTGTAGAGACGTTGATGGATCTAGAGACTGTCATACAGAGTGAAGTAAGTCAGAAAGAGAAAAAGAAATCTTGTCTATTAATGGCTATATGTGGAACCTAGACAAATTGTACAGATGAACCGTTTTGCAAGGCAGAAATAGAGCAACAGATGTAGACAACAAACGTATGGACACCAAGGGGGGAAAGCTGTTGGGGGGTGGTGGTGGGAGGAGTTGAGAGATTGGGATTGGCATGTATACATTTATATGTATAAAATAGATAACCAAAAAGAACCTGCTGTATAAAAAAATAAAATAAAATTCAAATTACAAAAAGTAAAACAGAAAAAATATTCTTCCCTTCACATACATGTATTTATATGAATAAATTATTTCCATGCTTATATCTGTAAATACAAAAAAGAGGAATAAAATCTACCTTGAACCAAAAAAGAAAAAAAAACAGAACCCACCAGCTACACAGAGGAAAACCGTATCAGGGCACTTGCTCCAGTTGTAAACAATTCTGAAGTTGGTCGGTGGTGGGGAATCATCTCCCATTCAGCCAGCAGGCCCCACGCAACAAGCGTCCTCATTGCAAAGCTGGGGGACAGTGCCGAGGCATCTGTGAGTAAACGTGGGCTGAGCCCCAGGCCAGCTGCTGCTGAAATGTTCCCACCCTTCCCAGGTAAAACACCTGAATATGTACAAGGACTTGAAAGCCTAGAGGAAGGGCCATGGAGCCACATGAGTGACAGCATGCCAGCCGACTTGGTGCCTGCAGGCCAGCCAGGATGGTCCTGGTCCTGGGTGCTCTTCTGGAAGCTTTCCATTTCCCTGCCTGAGATACCCCTGCTGTCCCGGCCCCCACTGCTTTCTTCCTCACTCACCTCTGCCCAGGGAGAAATTCCAGCGGCAGGTATGGGTGACACATCCTCTTCTTTAGCAGGTGGCATCTTGGCAACTGCTGCAGAAAGTCCAGCAGAGCCCCACTCACACTGGGCCACCAACAAAGCCGTGGCCTCTCACTCCCTCCCACCAGTCCAGCCCCAAGACTGCTGACAGGGCAGAGAAAATGGCGTCAGGCACAGCTGCAGGGGCTCTTGCTGCCTGGAGCGGTGTTTATATTGATCTGAACCCAGGCACACCTGGGGAGGGCTGGCCGGCACGGTCAGGCTTCCCAGGCCAGCCAATAATCACCCCTCAGGGGCTCACAGTTGCAGAAACTGGAACTTGCTGAATCGGCCAGGTCCAAGGAACAGGTGTGGGCTCCTGAGAGTCAGGATAGACAAGGGGCTGCAGCTCTGGCTTGTTTTCTAATTATATTATCTGGCCCATGAGTGGGAGACAACTTCAAGAAAACCCTCTCCTAATGAGAGGAACCCAGGAGTCAGGGAGAGGAGGGGTGGCTGGTGGGTGGAGACAGAGGCCTGGTGCCCCGGGTGCAGTGGAAGTCTCTGGAACACCAGGTGAAGGGAGGCCACACAGAGTGATGCCCAGGGTCACAGACCTGTCGGAGCTGCTATTTGTTAGTTCAAGTCCTGCTCTGAGGTGCTCTGTGTCAGATCTGAGTGACAGGTGAGATGGGAGTGCTCTGCAATGAGGGCGATATGCACGGTTCCTGTGTTCCCAGCCCTGCCATGGTACCTGCAAGGGTAGCTCTGTATCCTGGGAGGGGCCTGACCACGAGAGCCCCATGGGCTGCAGGGGGACCTGCCCAGGGAACCCCATATCCTGGGAGGGTCCTGAACACGAGAGCCCCGTGGGCTGGGGTGGGGTACCTGCCCAGGTGAGCTCCATATCCTGGGATTGGCCTGACCTCGAGAGCCCCATGGGCTGCTGGAGTCCTGGTAAAGGATGTCAGGACAGTCAGTGAAGCCACCGAGGATATACCTCCAGTAGTTCCTAAATCCTACACCCTGCTGGTCATTCTACCAACCACCAGGACATGGTATTCTGTATTAGTCTTCAATGATGCCTTCTTTTGTATTCTATTAGTCCCAGAGTCACAAGAAATTTTGGCTTGTGAGTGGCAGGACTCAACATACAACTAAAACAATACTTCCGGGCCGTGTTGCCCCAAGGGTTCAAAAATTCCCACACCATCTTTGGGGAAAGCTCAGCTAAAGACCTAAAAGTTCTACCTCTGGAAAAGGAAACACTCCTTCAATATGCAGACGACATTCTGATCACCAGCCCTACTAAGGAGACCTCTGAACTACGAAGCCAATAAAGGATACAAGTTGTCCAAGAAAAAGCTCAAATATCACAGACTACGGTGACCTGCCTGGGCTTCATTCTCACAGAAGGTCGGAGAAGCCCATCCCAGGAAAGGGAAGAAACAATTTACAGCCTTACCCATTTCTGAAACTAGAAGACAGCTTAGGGGTTCCTGGGGAGGCCAGGGTTTGCTGCTTCTGGATCCCTAACTACAGTCTACTAGCTCGGCCTCTATATGAAACACTGAAAGGAAAAGTTGATGATCCTTTTGAATAGAATGCAGAAGTGGCCTTTCAAGAATGGAAAGAGCAGTCAATTCAGACCCTTGCCCTGGAACTCCCTAATTTAGCTAAACCCTTTGACCTTTACATTCCTGGTGAACGGTGAATCGCCATTGGAGTATTAGTGCAAAACCTGGGACCACTTGAAATGGAACAATGCAAGAATGCGATCCAGGTAGGATAAACTACGGTCACCAAGGGGCTTGGCCCACCGCCACATCTGGCCAAGATACTGGCAGTATCTGATAACCTGGAAATCAGCAGCCCAAAAGGCCACCTCCCTCCTAAGGAAAAAGGAACTCTCATGGTGATCCTAATCCCCAGCCATGCCCTGAAGTTGCAGGGTTTGCTCCGTGGGCACACTGATCTTGAGTGAGGAGGCCTTCCAACTCCAACCTCCATAGAGATAACCGGGGCAAAGGGGCACCATGACGACTCATGTGAAGGTGTCTGAACATGGAAATTTAACGCTCATTTCCCACCAGGAAGAGGAATTAACCAAAGGCTCAGCATGCCATGCCGGAAACATATTAGGGCCTGAAGCAATCCTGCGGGTTTGCGGCCAGCTCACAAGAAAGCGAGTTGAAGAAAGGAGCTCAGGGGCAATGTAATTCACAAAATTGCAGAGTAATGAATGACAGCTATCGTCCAAAAATGTTTTGAAGTAAGTCATCGAAGAGGACGTGAAATTGGGGCAGAATTTCAGGAAAACGATTTCAGGGGGTAGACTGGAATTGCACTTAAAGAATAAGATTAGAGGCAGAATGTCGACAATGATGCACTTGGCCAAAAAGGGCGTATGCGTTTTTTCCTGAATATATTCAGGAAAAAACGCATACGCCCTTTTTGGCCAACCAAGCAACCGTGTAAAGGAAATGTGTACTACAATGAAGTCTCACTGCCCCCCGGTCAAAAGGGCCATCTGAAAAATGTGTAAATTCCAGAAAGGCACGACAGGTCATGGAGAACAGGGAGCCTTGTTATGCTGATGGGCGGGATGTAAATTGCCAACAACCACTCTGGAGAAAAGTATGGTGTTTCCTGAAACACGTAGGAAACAAAGCAACACAGCCTATGGCACTTCCACTTATGGTCCTATAGCATAGAGAAATTAAAATCAAAAACACACAGCCACCCCAAAATTTGGGATGGCTCTTTTTACAAGAACCTCGTCTACGGTACAAGTTAAATATCCGAGAAAGCAAAAAATGGATAAAGAAGTTGTGGTACGCACGTACAATGGAATATCACTCAGCAATGAAACCTACGTCATCAGGCCCGTAGCGGCATAATGAGTGGATTCAGGTACGATGATTCTACGAGAAATAAGTCACACAGAAAAAGAAACATCATAAGATATCACTAATACAAGGATTGTAAACTTGGCCACACATGAACTGAATTACAAAACAGAACAGGGTCTCAAATTTAGAAAACCAACTTATGCTTGCTTATGGGGAAAGGTGAGTTGGGGTGCTGCATAAAACCAGAGATTGAAATTAGCACATATACCGTTCCATAAGCCAAATATATAATGGACAAGCCCTACTCCTTGCTCAACGAAATGGACTCAACACCCCATATTCAACGCCTGGCAAGATACCTGACAAGTAAGAATCTTAAAACCCATGGATTTATATGTCTCCATAAGGAAATCAAGCGTGTGTACAGCGGCCTAAACGCAGCAGTGAAAATCCGATAAATCCCATTATCAAAATAAATTTCAAAAACAAAACAAAATGACAGTGAAATAGAGAGCAATTCTTAAATAATTCATTCAGGCTTTGTGATGCAACCTGGATTTACCACATCTACACCCAGAGCTGGGTGAGACATAAGGCTGGACACTTCGGGCTGATAGCATTGGTGAGGTTCGGTGAGCAAACGCAGACCCTTTGAAGTCATACTGCATGGTAACCATTCCATGGGTCCCAACTCTACAGGTTTAAGGAATTCTTCCTTCAGCTAAAACATGCATGGGAAACCCACAGTACTGTGCACTGTGTGACCGGGAAACGTTTTCAAATGCATCTCAGTTATCGTCCCCTGGTACTCGGGTTCACCATTCCAGACGCTTTACTAACACTCTCCCCACTTGGAGAGTCAGTGCCATTAAACTCCTGTTTGGCACAGTTTGCAATTTCTGCGTAAGATGTACAGGAATAGGGAGAACCAATGAGAGACTAGCTGTAGGTGCCTGCACGGGCAAAAGGAACACTCATTTCCTACCAGGAAGAGGAATTAAACAAAGGCTCAGCATGCCCTGCCGGAAAGAGATTATGGCCTGAAGCAATCCTGCGGTTTTGCGGCCAGCTCACAAGAAAGCGAGTTGAAGACATGAGCTCAGGGGCACTGTAATTCAAAAACCTGAATTGTTATGAATGACAGCTATCGTCCAAAAATGTATTGAAATAAGTCTTCGAAGAGGACTTGTAAACGGGGCAGAATTTCAGGAAAACGATTTCAGGGGGTAGACTGGAATTGTACTAAAAGCATAGGAAAAGAGGCAAAATGTCGACAACGATGCACTTGGCCAAAAAGGGCGTATGCGTTTTTTCCTGAATATATTCAGAAAAAAACGCATACGCCCTTTTTGGCCAACCAAGCAACCGTGTAAAGGAAATCTGCACTACAATGCAGTCTCACTGCCCCCCCGGTCAAAAGGGCCATCTGAAAAAAGTGTAAAATCCAGAAAGGCACGACAGGTCATGGAGAACAGGGAGCCTTGTCATGCTGATGGGCGGGATGTAAATTGCCAACAACCACTCTGGAGAAGTGTATGGTGTTTCCAGAAACACGTAGGAAACAAAGCAACACAGCCTATGGCACTTCCACTTATGGTCCTATAGCTTAGGGAAATTAAAATCAAAAACACACAGCCACCCCAGAGTTTGTGACGGCTCTGTTTACAAGAACCTCGTCTACGGTACAAGTAAAATATCCCAGAAAGCAAAAAATGGATAAAGAAGTTGTGGTACGCACGTACAATGGAATATCACTCAGCAATGAAATCTACGTCATCAGGCCCATAGCGGCCTAATGAGTGGATTCAGGTACGATGATTCAACGAGAAATAAGTCACACAGAAAAAGAAACATCATAAGATATCACTAATACACGGAATGTAAAGTTGGCTACACAGGAACTGAATTACAAAACAGAACAGGGTCTCAAATTTAGAAAACCAACTTATGCTTGCTTATGGGGAAAGGTGAGTTGGGGTGCTGCATAAAACCAGAGATTGAAATTAGCACAGATACCGTTCCATAAGCCAAATATATAATAGAGAAGACCTACTCCTTGCTCAAGGAAATGGACTCAACACCCCATATTCAACGCCTGGCAAGATACCTGACAAGTAAGAATCTTAAAACCCATGGATTTATATGTCTCCATAAGGAAATCAAGCGTGTGTACAGCGGCCTAAACGCAGCAGTGAAAATCCGATAAATCCCATTATCAAAATAAATTTCAAAAACAAAACACAATGACAGTGAAATAGAGAGCAATTCTTAAATAATTCATTCAGGGTTTGTGATGCAACCTGGATTTACCACATCTACACCCAGAGCTGGGTGAGACATAAGGCTGGGCACTTCGGGCTGATAGCATTGGTGAGGTTCGGTGAGCAAACGCAGACCCTTTGAAGTCATACTGCATGGTACCCATTCCATGGGTCCCAACTCTCCAGGTTTAAGGGATTCTTCCTTCAGCTAAAACATGAATGGGAAACCCAGACTATCGTCCGCCGTGTGATTGGGAAACGTTTTCAAATGCATCTCAGTTTTCGTCCCCTGGTACTCGGGTTCACCATTCCAGACGCTTTACTAACACTCTCCCCACTTGGAGAGTCAGTGCCTTTAACCTCCTGTTTGGCACAGTTTGCAATTTCTGCGCAAGATGAACAGGCATAGTGAGAACCAATGAGAGACTAGCTGTTGGTGTCTGCACGGGCAAATTGAACGATCATTTCCCACCAGGAAGTGGAATTAACCAAAGGCTCAGCGTGCCCGGCCGGAAACATATTACGGCCTGAAGCAATCCTGCGGTTTTGCGGGCAGCTCACAAGAAAAGGAGTTGAAGAAAGGAGCTCAGGGGCACTGTAATTCACAAACCTGCAGAGTTATGAATGACAGCTATCGTCCAAACATGTACTGAAGTAAGTCTTCAAAGAGGACTTGAAAGCGGGGCAGAATTTCAGGAAAACGATTTCAGGGGGTAGACTGGAATTGCACTTAAAGCATAGGAAAAGAGGCAGAATGTCGACAATGATGCACTTGGCCAAAAAGGGCGTATGCGTTTTTTCCTGAATATATTCAGGAAAAAACGCATACGCCCTTTTTGGCCAACCAAGCAAGCGTTTAAAGGAAATCTGCACTACAATGAAGTCTCACTGCCCCCCAGTCAAAAGGGCCATCTGAAAAAAGTGTAAAATCCAGAAAGGCAGGACAGGTCTTGGAGAACAGGGAGCCTTGTTATGCTGATGGGCGGGATGTAAATTGCCAACAGCCACTCTGGAGAAATGTATGGTGTATCCTGAAACACGTAGGAAACAAAGCAAGACAGCCTATGTCACTTCCACTATGGTCCTATAGCTTAAGGTAATTAAAATCACAAACACACAGCCACCCTAAAGTTTGGGATGGCTCTGTTTACAAGAACCTTGTCTACGGTATAAGTTAAATATCCGAGAAAGGAAAAAATGGATAAAGAAGTTCTGGTACGCACGTACAATGGAATATCACTCAGCAATGAAATCTACGTCTTCAGGCCCGTAGCGGCATAATGAGTGGATTCAAGTATGATGATTTTACGAGAAATAAGTCACACAGAAAAAGAAACATCATAAGATATGACTAATACACGGAATGTAAACTTGGCTACCCATGAACTGAATTACAAAACAGAACAGGGTCTCAAATTTAGAAAACCAACTTATGCTTGCTTATGGGGAAAGGTGAGTTGGGGTGCTGCATAAAACCAGAGATTGAAATTAGCACAGATACCGTTCCATAAGCCAAATATATAATAGACAAGACCTACTCTTTGCTCAACGAAACGGACTCAAAGCCTGGGAATATACCTGACAAGTAAGAATCTTAAAACCCATGGATTTATATGTCTCCATAAGGAAATCAAGCGTGTGTACAGCAGCCTAAACGCAGCAGTGAAAATCCGATAAATCCCATTATCAAAATAAAGTTCAAAACCAAAACACATTGACAGTGAAATAGAGAGCAATTCTTAAATAATTCATTCAGGGCTTGTGATGCAACGTGGATTTACCACATCTACACCCAGAGCTGGGTGAGATATACGGCTGGACACTTCGGGCTGATAGCATTAGTGAGGTTCGGTGAGCAAACGCAGACCCTTTGTAGTCATACTGCATGGTACCCATTCCATGGTTCCCAGCTCTCCAGGTTTAAGGGATTTTTCCTTCAGCTAAGACATGCATGGGAAACCCAGAGTATTGTCCACCGTGTGATTGGGAAACGTTTTCAAATATATCTCAGTTTTCGAACCCTGGTACTCGGGTTCACCATTCCAGACACTTTACTAACATTCTCCCCACTTGGAGAGTCAGTGCCTTTAACATCCTGTTTGGCACAGTTTGCAATTTCTACGCAAGATTAACAGGAATAGGGAGAAACAATGAGAGACTAGCTGTAGGTGTCTGCACGGGCAAATGGAACGCTCATTTCCCACCAGGAAGAGGAATTCACCAAAGGCTCAGTGTGCCCTGACGGAAACAGATTAGGGCCTGCAGCAATCCTGCGGTTTTGCGGCCAGCTCACAAGAAAGCGAGTTGAGGAAACGAGCTCAGGGGCACTGTAATTCACAAACCTGCAGAGTTATGAATGACAGCTATCGTCCAAAAATGTATTGAAGTAAGTCTTCGAAGAGGACTTGAAAGCGGGGCAGAATTTCAGGAAAACGATTTCAGGGGGTAGACTGGAATTGCACTTAAAGCATAGGAATAGAGGCAGAATGTCGACAATGATGCACTGGCCAAAAAGTGCGTATGCCTTTTTTCCTGAATATATTCAGGAAAAAACGCATACGCCATTTTTGGCCAAGCAAGCAAGCAGGTAAATGAAATCTGCACTACAATGAAGTCTCACTGCCCCCCGGTCAAAAGGGGCATCTGAAAAAGGGTAAAATCCAGAAAGGCAGGACAGGTCATGGAGAACAAGGAGACTTGTTATGCTGATGGGGGGGATGTAAATTGCAAACAGCCACTCTGGAGAAGTTTATGGGGTTTCCTGAAACACGTAGGAAACAAAGCAACAGAGCCTACGTCACTTCCACTTATGGTCCTATAGCTTACGGAAATTAAAATCAAAAACACACAGCCACCCCAAAATTTGGGACAGCTCTGTTTACAAGAACGTCGTCTACGGTCCAAGTTAAATATCCCAGAATGTGAAAAATGGTTAAAGAAGTTGTGGTACGCACGTACAATGGAATATCACTCACCAATGAAATCTATGTCATCAGGCCCGTCGCGGCATATTGAGTGGATCCAGGTACGATGATTCTAAGTGAAATAAGTCACACAGAAAATGAAACATCATAAGATATCACTAATACACGGAATGTAAACTTGGCTACACATGAACTGAATTACAAAACAGAACAGGGTCTCAAATTTAGAACACCAACTTATGCTTGCTTATGGGGAAAGGTGAGGTGGGGTGCTGCATAAAACCAGAGATAGAAATTAGCACACATAGCTTTCCATAAGCCAAATATGTAATAGTCAAGATTTACACCTTGCTCAACGAAATGGACTAAACACACCATATTCAACTCCTAGGATTACACATGACTAGTAAGAATCTTCAAACCCATGGATTTATATGTCTCCGTAAGAGAATCAAGTGTGTGTACAGCTGCATGAAGGCAGCAGAGAAAATCCGATAAATCCCATTATCAAAATAAACTACAAAAACAAACACAATGACAGTGAAATAGAGAGCAATTCTTAAATAATTCATTCAGGGCTTGTGATGCAACCTGGATTTACCACATCTACACCTAGAGCTGAGTGAGACATAAGGTTCGACACTTTGGGCTGATAGCATTGGTGAGGTTCGGTGAGAAAATGCAGGCCATTTGAAGTCATACTGCATGGTACCCATTGCATGGGTCCCACCTCTCCAGGTTTAAGGGATTCTTCCTTCAGGTAAAACACGCATGGGAAACCCAGAATATGGTCCACCGTGTGACCGGGAAACCTTTTTAAATGCATCTCAGTTTTCTTCCCCTCATACTCGGTTTTACCATTCCAGACGCTTTACTAACTCTTTCCCCAATTGGAGAGTCAGTGCCTTTAACCTCCTGTTTGGCACAGTTTGGAATTTCTGCGCAAGATGAACAGGAATAGGGAGAACCAATGAGAGATTAGCTGTAGGTGTCTGCACGAGCAAATTTAATGCTCATTTCCCATCAGGAAGAGGAATTAGCCAAAGGCTCAACATGCCGTGCCGGAACCAGATTAGGGCCTGAAGCAATCCTGCGGTTTTGCGGCCAGCTCACAAGAAAGCGAGTTGAAGAATGGAGCTCAGGGGCACTGTAATTCACAAACCTGCAGAGTTATAAATGACAGCTATCGTCCAAAAATATATTGAAGTAAGGCTGCAAAGAGGACTTGAACGCGGGGCAGAATTCCAGGAATACGATTTCAGGAGGTAGATGGGAAGTCCTCTGAAAGTATAGGAGAAGAGGCAGAACTTCGACAATGATGCACTTGGTCAAAAAGGGCATATGCGTTTCTTCCAGGGCCCTCATTAAAGAGGGTAGGAGGCTCCCAGCATGCTTCAGTGGCCAACAGAGGGCCTACGTCGCCAAGGCGACGTGAGCCATCCAGGCAGGAGTGACCTCACATCAGAGCGCCCACCTCCCAGAAGGGTAAGGAACCCAGTCATGATCAGACTCTCACCAGAGTGCCCACATAAGCAAGGGGCTGGGAATCAGGCACGAGTGTCCTCACACCCGTGGGGCCACATCATCGAAAGTTGAGGTACCCAGCACATGTGGCCTCAAACCAGAAGACCCACATCACCATGGGTCTCAGAGCGAGGCAGGCAGGATTAACCTCAAAACACATGGCCCATTGTATAAAAAGGTGAGGAATCCAGCAGTTGGAACATCCCAGCAGGCGGCCCAGAGCACCGAGGCTATGGGATCCAGGCAGTGATGAACTCACAACAGAGGGCCCTCATCGTGATACTGTAAGCAACCCAGCCGTTGTGACCTCAGAGCACAAGGCCCACATCCCCATGGGGAAGGGAACCAAGCAGGAGTGTCATCGCACCAGTGGGCACACAACAGAAAATGTGGGGAGCCCAGCAGTTAGGGCCGGACGCCAGAGGGCCCTCATCACTGAGGAGAGGAGGCTCCCAGCAAGCTCCAACTGCTACCAGAGGGCCGACGTCGCCAATGCGGGGTGTGCCAGCCAGGCAGGAGTGACCTCAGAGCAGAGGGCCAACCACACAAAAGTGTGAGGAACCCAAAGAGGATCAGACTCTCACCAGAGGGCCCACATCACCAAGGGAATGGAAACCAGGCAGGAGTGTCCTCACACCAGTGGAGCCACATCACCGAAATGTGACGGACCCAGCACACGTGGCCTCAAACTACAGGACACACATCACCAAGGGGCTGGGAGTGAGGCAGGCAGGAGGAGCCTCAAAACAGAGGGCCCATTGCGTAAAAAAGGTGAGGAATCCCGCAGTTGGAACCTCCCAGCAGGCGGCCAGGAGCAGCGAGGCTATGGGATCCAGGCCTGACTGAACTCAAAACAGAGGGCCCACATTCTGACACTGTGAGCAACCCAGCCGTTGGGACCACAGAGCAGAAAGCCCACATCCCCTAGGGAAGGGACCCTGGCTGGAGTGTACTCACACGACAGGGCGCACATCAGAAAATTTTGGGAGCCCATGAGTTAGGGCCTGACGCCAGAGGGCCCTCATTACCGAGGGGAGGAGACTCCCAGCAGGCACCAACTCCCAACTGAGGGCCCACATCGCCAACGTGACGTGTGCCAGCCAGGCAGGAGTTACCTCACAGCAGAGGGCCCACCTCCCAGAAGTGTGAGGAATCCAGACAGGATCAGACTCTCACAAGAGGGCCCCAATCACCAAGGGGATGGGAACCAGGCAGGAGTGTCCTCACACCAGTGGGGCCACATCAATAAAGGTGAGGAAACCGGTACATGTGGCCTTAAACCAGAGGACCTACATCACAAATGGGCTGGGAGTGAGTCAGGAAGTAGGAGCATAAAAACACAGGACCCAAAGAATAAAAAAGGTAAGGAATCCAGCAGTAGGAACCTCCCAGCAGTCGGCTCAGAGCACAGAGTCTATGGGATCTAGGCCTGAGTGAACTAACACCAGAGAGACAACATCATGAAACGGTGAACAACACAGGTGTTGGGACCTTAGAGCAGAAGGCCCACATGCCCATGGGGATGGGAACCTCGCAGGAGTGTCCTCGCACCACTTAGCACGTATCAGAAAATGTGGGTACCCAGCAGTTAGGGCCTGACGCTAGAGGGCCCCCATCACCGAGGGGAGGAGGCTCCCAGCAGGCTCCAAGTGCCACAAGAGGGCCGATGTTGCCCAGGTGGGGTGTGCCAGCCAGGCAGGAGTGACCTCACAGCAGAGGGCCCACCTCACAGAAGGGTGAGGAACCCAGCCAGGATCAGACTCTCACCAGAGGGCCCACATCATCAAGGGGATAGGAAGCAGGCAGGAGTGTCCTCACACCAGTGTGGCCACATCATCCAAAGGCGAGGGACCCAGCACACGTGGCCTCACACCAGAGGACACACATCACCAAGGGACTGGGAGTGAGGCAGGCAGGAGGAGTCTCAAAACAGAGGGTCCATAGAAGAAAAAAGGTGAGGAATCCCGCAGTTGGAACCTCCCAGCAGGTGGCCAGGAGCAGCGAGGCTATGGGATCCAGGCCGGAGAGAACTCACAGCAGAGGGCCCTCATCATGAAACTGAGCAACCCACGGTTGGGACCTCAGAGCAGAAGGCCCACATTCCCATGGGGTTGGGAACCTGGCACGAGTGTACTCGAACCACAGGGCGCATATCAGAAAATATTGGGAGCCCAGGAATTAGGGCCTGACGCCAGAGGGCCCTCATTACCGAGGGCAGGAGACCCCCAGCAGGCACCAAATCCCACCAGAGGGCCGACGTCGCCAAGGCGGGGTGTGCCAGCCAGGCAGGAGTGACGTCAGAGAAGAGGGCCCACCTCACAGAAGTGTGAGGAACCCAACCAGGATCAGACTCTCAGCGGATGGCCCACATCACCAAGGGGATGGGAACCAGGCAGGAGTGTCCTCACACCAGTGGGGCCACATCAGCCAAAGGTGAGGAACCCAGCACATGTGGCCTCAAACCACAGGACACACATCACCAAGGGGCTGGGAGTGAGGCAGGTGTCCGGAGGGGCACATTTAACTCTAATTTCCCACCAGGAAGAGGAATTAACCAAAGGCTCAGAGTGCCGTGCCAGACCCTGATTATGGCCTAAAGCAAACCTGCGGTTCTGTGGCCAGCTTTCAAGGAAACGAGTTAAGAAAGGAAATCACAGGCACTGTAATTCACAAACCTGCAGAGTTATAAATGACAGCTATTGGCAAAAATATACTGAAGTAAGTCTGCAAAGAGGACTTCAAAACGAGGCAGAATTGCAGGAATCATATTTCAGGAGGTAGATTGGAATTGCGTTTAAAGCATGTGAAAAGCGGCAGATCTTTGACAGTGATGCACTTGGACAAAAGTGCGTAAACATTTTTTCCTGAATATATTCAGGAAAAAACACATATGCCCTTTTTGGCCAACCAAGCACTCGAGCAATGGAAATCCGCACTACAATGAAGTCTCATTTCCCATTCGTCAAAAGGGCCATCTGAAAAAAGTGTAAAAACCAGAAACACAGGACAGGCCATGGAGAACAGGGAGCCTTGTTATGCTGATGGGCGGGATGTAAATTGCCAACAGGCACTCTGGAGATGTTTATGGTGTATCCTGAAACATCTGAAAAACAAAGCTACAGACCCTAGGGCACTTCCACTTTTGGCCCTATAGCTTAGGAAAATTAAAATCAACAAGACACAGCCAACACCAAAGTTAGGGCTGCTGTGTTTACAAGAACCTTGAGTCCAGTACAAATTAAATATCCCAGAAAGAAAAATATGGATAAAGGAGTTGTGCTACTTACGTACAATGGAATATCACTCAGCAATGAAATCAATGTCATCAGGCCTGTAGCAGCAAATTGAGTGGATTTAAGTATGATGATTCTAAGAGAAATATGTCACACAGAGAAAGGTAATTATCATAAGATATCACTAATAGAGAGAGTGTAAACTTGGCTACACATAAACTGAATTCCAAAACCGAACAGAGTCTCACATTTAGATAAAAACTTATGCTTGCTTAAGGGGAAAGTTGAGTTGCGGTGCTGTATAAAACCAGAGATTGAAATTAGCACACATACCGTTCCATAAGCCAAATATGTAATAGACAAGACCTACTCTTTGCTCAACGAAATAGACTCATCCATGGTGTATCACCTCACACCTGTTAGAATGGGCATCATCAGAAAATCTACAAACAACAAATGCTGGAAAGGGTGTGGAGATAAGGAACCCTCTTCCGCTATTGTTGGGAATGAAATTGATACAGTCACTGTGGAGAAAGTTATGGAGTTTCTTATAAAACTAAGAATAGAATTACCATATGATACAGCAGTCCCACTACTGGGCATATACCCAGACAAAACCATAAATCAAAAAGAGACATTCACCGCAATGTTCATTGCATCACTATTTACAATATCCAGGTAATGGAAGCAACCTAAATGCCCACAGACAGACGAATGCATAAAGAAGTGGTACATATATAAAATGGAATATTACTAAGCCATAAAAAGGAATGAAATTGGGTCATTTGTAGAGACGTTGATGGATCTAGAGACTGTCATACAGAGTGAAGTAAGTCAGAAAGAGAAAAAGAAATCTTGTCTATTAATGGCTATATGTGGAACGTAGACAAATTGTACAGATGAACCGTTTTGCAGGGCAGAAATAGAGCAACAGATGTAGACAACAAACCTATGGACACCAAGGGGGGAAAGCTGTTGGGGGGTGGTGGTGGGAGGAGTTGAAAGATTGGGATTGGCATGTATACATTTATATGTATAAAATAGATAACCAAAAAGAACCTGCTGTATAAAAAAATAAAATAAAATTCAAATTACAAAAAGTAAAACAGAAAAAATATTCTTCCCTTCACATACATGTATTTATATGAATAAATTATTTCCATGCTTATATCTGTAAATACAAAAAAGAGGAATAAAATCTACCTTGAACCAAAAAAGAAAAAAAAACAGAACCCACCAGCTACACAGAGGAAAACCGTATCAGGGCACTTGCTCCAGTTGTAAACAATTCTGAAGTTGGTCGGTGGTGGGGAATCATCTCCCATTCAGCCAGCAGGCCCCACGCAACAAGCGTCCTCATTGCAAAGCTGGGGGACCGTGCCGAGGCATCTGTGAGTAAACGTGGGCTGAGCCCCAGGCCAGCTGCTGCTGAAATGTTCCCACCCTTCCCAGGTAAAACACCTGAATATGTACAAGGACTTGAAAGCCTAGAGGAAGGGCCATGGAGCCACATGAGCGACAGCATGCCAGCCGACTTGGTGCCTGCAGGCCAGCCAGGATGGTCCTGGTCCTGGGTGCTCTTCTGGAAGCTTTCCATTTCCCTGCCTGAGATACCCCTGCTGTCCCGGCCCCCACTGCTTTCTTCCTCACTCACCTCTGCCCAGGGAGAAATTCCAGCGGCAGGTATGAGTGACACATCCTCTTCTTTAGCAGGTGGCATCTTGGCAACTGCTGCAGAAAGTCCAGCAGAGCCCCACTCACACTGGGCCACCCACAAAGCCGTGGCCTCTCACTCCCTCCCACCAGTCCAGCACCAAGACTGCTGACAGGGCAGAGAAAATGGCGTCAGGCACAGCT
The DNA here is from genome assembly GCF_059928025.1 of Delphinapterus leucas. Lineage (NCBI taxonomy): Eukaryota > Metazoa > Chordata > Mammalia > Artiodactyla > Monodontidae > Delphinapterus > Delphinapterus leucas. Next base: position 1,769,955 of record NW_028322267.1, read on the forward strand.
GCAGGGGCTCTTGCTGCCTGGAGCGGTGTTTATATTGATCTGAACCCAGGCACACCTGGGGAGGGCTGGCCGGCACGGTCAGGCTTCCCAGGCCAGCCAATAATCACCCCTCAGGGGCTCACAGTTGCAGGAACTGGAACTTGCTGAATCGGCCAGGTCCACAGAACAGGTGTGGGCTCCTGAGAGTCAGGATAGACAAGGGGCTGCAGCTCTGGCTTGTTTTCTAATTATATTATCTGGCCCATGAGTGGGAGACAACTTCAAGAAAACCCTCTCCTAATGGGAGGAACCCAGGAGTCAGGGAGAGGAGGGGTGGCTGGTGGGTGGAGACAGAGGCCTGGTGCCCCGGGTGCAGTGGAAGTCTCTGGAAAACCAGATGGAGGGAGGCCACACAGAGTGATGCCCAGGGTCACAGACCTGTCGGAGCTGCTGTTTGTTAGTTCAAGTCCTGCTCTGAGATGCTCTGTGTCAGATCTGAGTGACAGGTGAGCTGGGAGTGCTCTGCAATGAGGGCGATATGCACGGTTCCTGTGTTCCCAGCCCTGCCATGGTACCTGCAAGGGTAGCTCTGTATCCTGGGAGGGGCCTGACCACGAGAGCCCCATGGGCTGCAGGGGGAGCTGCCCAGGGAACCCCATATCCTGGGAGGGTCCTGAACACGAGAGCCCCGTGGGCTGGGGTGGGGTACCTGCCCAGGTGAGCTCCATATCCTGGGATTGGCCTGACCTCGAGAGCCCCATGGGCTGCTGGAGTCCTGGTAAAGGATGTCAGGACAGTCAGTGAAGCCACCGAGGATATACCTCCAGTAGTTCCTAAATCCTACACCCTGCTGGTCATTCTACCAACCACCAGGACATGGTACTCTGTATTAGTCTTCAATGATGCCTTCTTTTGTATTCTATTAGTCCCAGAGTCACAAGAAATTTTGGCTTGTGAGTGGCAGGACTCAACATACAGCTAAAACAATACTTCCGGGCCGTGTTGCCCCAAGGGTTCAAAAATTCCCACACCATCTTTGGGGAAAGCTCAGCTAAAGACCTAAAAGTTCTACCTCTGGAAAAGGAAACACTCCTTCAATATGCAGACGACATTCTGATCGCCAGCCCTACTAAGGAGACCTCTGAACTACCAAGCCAATAAAGGATACAAGTTGTCCAAGAAAAAGCTCAAATATCACAGACTACGGTGACCTGCCTGGGCTTCATTCTCACAGAAGGTCGGAGAAGCCCATCCCAGGAAAGGGAAGAAACAATTTACAACCTTACCCATTTCTGAAACTAGAAGACAGCTTAGGGGTTCCTGGGGAGGCCAGGGTTTGCTGCTTCTGGATCCCTAACTACAGTCTACTAGCTCGGCCTCTATATGAAACACTGAAAGGAAAAGGTGATGATCCTTTTGAATAGAATGCAGAAGTGGCCTTTCAAGAATGGAAAGAGCAGTCAATTCAGACCCTTGCCCTGGAACTCCCTAATTTAGCTAAACCCTTTGACCTTTACATTCCTGGTGAACGGTGAATCGCCATTGGAGTATTAGTGCAAAACCTGGGACCACTTGAAATGGAACAATGCAAGAATGCGATCCAGGTAGGATAAACTACGGTCACCAAGGGGCTTGGCCCACCGCCACATCTGGCCAAGATACTGGCAGTATCTGATAACCTGGAAATCAGCAGCCCAAAAGGCCACCTCCCTCCTAAGGAAAAAGGAACCCTCGTGGTGATCCTAACCCCCAGCCATGCCCTGAAGTTGCAGGGTTTGCTCCGTGGGCACACTGATCTTGAGTGAGGAGGCCTTCCAACTCCAACCTCCATAGAGATAACCGGGGCAAAGGGGCACCATGACGACTCATGTGAAGGTGTCTGAACATGGAAATTTAACGCTCATTTCCCACCAGGAAGAGGAATTAACCAAAGGCTCAGCATGCCATGCCGGAACCATATTAGGGCCTGAAGCAATCCTGCGGGTTTGCAGCCAGCTCACAAGAAAGCGAGTTGAAGAAAGGAGCTCAGGGGCACTGTAATTCACAAAACTGCAGAGTAATGAATGACAGCTATCGTCCAAAAATGTTTTGAAGTAAGTCTTCGAAGAGGACTTGAAATCGGGGCAGAATTTCAGGAAAAAGATTTCAGGGGGTAGACTGGAATTGCACTTAAAGAATAAGATTAGAGGCAGAATGTCGACAATGATGCACTTGGCCAAAAAGGGCGTATGCGTTTTTTCCTGAATATATTCAGGAAAAAACGCATACGCCCTTTTTGGCCAACCAAGCAACCGTGTAAAGGAAATGTGTACTACAATGAAGTCTCACTGCCCCCCGATCAAAAGGGCCATCTGAAAAATGTGTAAATTCCAGAAAGGCACGACAGGTCATGGAGAACAGGGAGCCTTGTTATGCTGATGGGCGGGATGTAAATTGCCAACAGCCACTCTGGAGAAGTGTATGGTGTTTCCTGAAACACGTAGGAAACAAAGCAACACAGCCTATGGCACTTCCACTTATGGTCCTATAGCATAGAGAAATTAAAATCAAAAACACACAGCCACCCCAAAATTTGGGATGGCTCTGTTTACAAGAACCTCGTCTACGGTACAAGTTAAATATCCGAGAAAGCAAAAAATGGATAAAGAAGTTGTGGTACGCACGTACAATGGAATATCACTCAGCAATGAAATCTACGTCATCAGGCCCGTAGCGGCATAATGAGTGGATTCAGGTATGATGATTCTACGAGAAATAAGTCACACAGAAAAACAAACATCATAAGATATCACTAATACACGGAATGTAACCTTGGCTACCCATGAACTGAATTACAAAACAGAACAGGGTCTCAAATTTAGAAAACCCACTTATGCTTACTTATGGGGAAAGGTGAGTTGGGGTGCTGCATAAAACCAGAGATTGAAATTAGCACAGATACCGTTCCATAAGCCAAATATATAATAGACAAGACCTACACCTTGCTCAACGAAATGGACTCAACACCCCATATTCAACGCCTGGCAAGATACCTGACAAGTAAGAATCTTAAAACCCATGGATTTATATGTCTCCATAAGGAAATCAAGCGTGTGTACAGCGGCCTAAACACAGCAGAGAAAATCCGATAAATCCCATTATCAAAATAAATTTCAAAAACAAAACACAATGACAGTGAAATAGAGAGCAATTCTTAAATAATTCATTCAGGGCTTGTGATGCAACCTGGATTTCCCACATCTACACCCAGAGCTGGGTGAGACATAAGGCTGGACACATCGGGCTGATAGCATTGGTGAGGTTCGGTGAGCAAACGCAGACCCTTTGAAGTCATACTGCATGGTACCCATTCCATGGGTTCCAAATTTCCAGGTTTAAGGGATTCTTCCTTCAGCTAAAACATGCATGGGAAACCCATAGTATGGTCCACCGTGTGATTGGGAAACGTTTTCAAATGCATCTCAGTTTTCGTCCCCTGGTACTCGGGTTCACCATTCCAGACGCTTTACTAACACTCTCCCCACTTGGAGAGTCAGTGCATTTAACTTCCTGTTTGGCACACTTTGCAATTTCTGTGCAAGATGAACAGGAATAGGGAGAAGCAATGAGAGACTAGCTGTAGGTGTCTGCACGGGCAAATGGAACGCTCATTTCCCACCAGGAAGAGGAATTAACCAAAGGCTCAGCGTGCCCTGCCGGAAAGAGATTAGGGCCTGAAGCAATCCTGCGGTTTTGCGGCCAGCTCACAAGAAAGCGGGTTGAAGAAATGAGCTCAGGGGCACTGTAATTCACAAACCTGCAGAGTTATGAATGACAGCTATCGTCCAAAAATGTATTGAAGTAAGTCTTCGAAGAGGACTTGATAGCGGGGCAGAATTTCAGGAAAACGATTTCAGGGGGTAGACTGGAATTGTACTAACAGCATAGGAAAAGAGGCAGAACGTCGACAATGATGCACTTGGCCAAAAAGTGCGTATGCGTTTTTTCCTGAATATATTCAGGAAAAAACGCATACGCCCTTTTTGGCCAACCAAGCAAGCGTGTAATGGAAATCTGCACTACAATGAAGCCTCACTGCCCCCCGGTCAAAAGTGCCATCTGAAAAAAATGTAAAATCCAGAAAGTCAAGACAGGTCGTGGAGAACAAGGAGCCTTGTCATGCTGATGGGCGGGATGTAAATTGCCAACAACCACTCTGGAGAAGTGTATGGTGTTTCCAGAAACACGTAGGAAACAAAGCAACACAGCCTATGGCACTTCCACTTATGGTCCTATAGCTTAGGGAAATTAAAATCAAAAACACACAGCCACCCCAGTGTTTGGGACGGCTCTGTTTACAAGAACCTCATCTATGGTATAAGTAAAATATCCCAGAAAGCAAAAAATGGATAAAGAAGTTGTGGTACGCACGTACAATGGAATATCACTCAGCAATGAAATCTATGTCATCAGGTCCGTAGCGGCATAATGAGTGGATTCAGGTACGATGATTCTACGAGAAATAAGTCACACAGAAAAAGAAACATCATAAGATATCACTAATACACGGAATGTAAAGTTGGATACACATGAACTGAATTACAAAACAGAACAGGGTCTCAAATTTAGAAAACCAACTTATGCTTGCTTATGGGGAAAGGTGAGTTGGGGTGCTGCATAAAACCAGAGATTGAAATTAGCACAGATACCGTTCCATAAGCCAAATATATAATAGACAAGCCCTACTCCTTGCTCAACGAAATGGACTCAACACCCCATATTCAACGCCTGGCAAGATACCTGACAAGTAAGAATCTTAAAACCCATGGATTTATATGTCTCCATAAGGAAATCAAGCGTGTGTACAGCGGCCTAAACGCAGCAGTGAAAATCCGATAAATCCCATTATCAAAATAAATTTCAAAAACAAAACACAATGACAGTGAAATAGAGAGCAATTCTTAAATAATTCATTCAGGGCTTGTGATGCAACCTGGATTTTCCACATCTACACCCAGAGCTGGGTGAGACATAAGGCTGGGCACTTCGGGCTGATAGCATTGTGAGGTTAGGTGAGCAAACGCAGACCCTTTGAAGTCATACTGCATGGTACCCATTCCATGGGTCCCAACTCTCCAGGTTTAAGGGATTCTTCCTTCAGCTAAAACATGCATGGGAAACCCAGACTATCGTCCGCTATGTGATTGGGAAACGTTTTCAAATGCATCTCAGTTTTCGTCCCCTGGTACTTGGTTTCACCATTCCAGATGCTTTACTAACACTCTCCCCACTTGGAGAGTCAGTGCCTTTAACCTCCTGTTTCGCACAGTTTGCAATTTCTGCGCCCGATGAACAGGCATAGGGAGAACCAATCAGAGACTAGCTGTTGGTGTCTGCACGGGCAAATTGAATGCTCATTTCCCACCAGGAAGAGGAATTAACCAAAGGCTCAGCGTGCCATGTCGGAAACAGATTAGGGCCTGAAGCAATCCTGCGGTTTTGCGGCCAGCTCACAAGAAAACGAGTTGAAGAAAGGAGCTCAGGGGCACTGTAATTCACAAACCTGCAGAGTTATGAATGACAGCTATCGTCCAAAAATGTACTGAAGTAAGTCTTCAAAGAGGACTTGAAAGCGGGGCAGAATTTCAGGAAAACGATTTCAGGGGGTAGACTGGAATTGCGCTTAAAGCATAGGAAAAGAGGCAGAATGTCGACAATGATGCAGTTGGCCAAAAAGGTCGTATGCGTTTTTTCCTGAATATATTCAGGAAAAAACGCATATGCCCTTTTTGGCCAACCAAGCAAGCGTGTAAAGGAAGTCTGCACTACAATGAAGTCTCACTGCCCCCCGGTCAAAAGTCCCATCTGAAAAAAGAGTAAAATCCAGAAAGACAGGACAGGTCATGGAGAACAGGGAGCCTTGTTATGCTGATGGGCGGGATGTAAATTGCCAACAGCCACTCTGGAGAAATGTATGGTGTATCCTGAAACACGTAGGAAACAAAGCAACACAGCCTATGTCACTTCCACTTATGGTCCTATAGCTTAGGGAAATTAAAATCGAAAACACACAGCCACCCCAAAGCTTGGGATGGCTCTGTTTACAAGAACCTTGTCTACGGTACAAGTTAAATATCCGAGAAAGGAAAAAATGGATAAAGAAGTTGTGGTACGCACGTACAATGGAATATCACTCAGCAATGAAATCTACGTCTTCAGGCCCATAGCGGCATAATGAGTGGATTCAGGTACGATGATTCTACGAGAAATAAGTCACACAGAAAAAGAAACATCATAATATATCAGTAATACACGGATTGTAAACTTGGCTACACATAAACTGAATTACAAAACAGAACAGGGTCTCAAATTTAGAAAACAAACTTATGCTTGCTTATGGGGAAAGGTGAGTTGGGGTGCTGCATAAAACCAGAGATTGAAATTAGCACAGATACCGTTCCATAAGCCAAATATATAATAGAAAAGACCTACACCTTGCTTTACGAAATGGACTCAACACCCCATATTCAACGCCTGGCAAGATACCTGACAAGTAAGAATCTTAAAACCCATGGATTTATATGTCTCCATAAGGAAATCAAGTGTGTGTACAGCGGCCTAAACGCAGCAGTGAAAATCCGATAAATCCCATTATCAAAATAAATTTCAAAAACAAAACACAATGACAGTGAAATAGAGAGCAATTCTTAAATAATTCCTTCAGGGCTTGTGATGCAACCTGGATTTCCCACATCTACACCCAGAGCTGGGTGAGACATAAGGCTGGACACTTCGGGCTGATAGCATTGGTGAGGTTCGGTGAGCAAACGCAGACCCTTTGAAGTCATACTGCATGGTACCCATTCCATGGGTCCCAACTCTCCAGGTTTAAGGGATTCTTCCTTCAGCTAAAACATGCCTGGGAAACCCACAGTACAGTGCACTGTGTGACGGGTAAATGTTTTCAAATGCATCTCACTTTTCGTCCCCTGGTACTCGGGTTCACCGTTCCAGATGCTTTACTAACACTCTCCCCACTTGGAGAGTCAGTGCCATTAACCTCCTGTTTGGCACAGTTTGCAATTTCTGCGCAAGATGAACAGGAATAGGGAGAAGCAATGAGAGACTAGCTGTAGGTGTCTGCACGGGCAAATGGAACGCTCATTTCCCACCAGGAAGAGGAATTAACCAAAGGCTCAGCGTGCCCTGCCGGAAACAGATTAGGGCCTGAAGCAATCCTGCGGTTTTGCGGCCAGCTCACAAGAAAGCGAGTTGAAGAAATGAGCTCAGGGGCACTGTAATTCACAAACCTGCAGAGTTATGAATGACAGCTATCGTCCGAAAATGTATTGAAATAAGTCTTCGAAGAGGACTTGAAAGCGGGGCAGAATTTCAGGAAAACGATTTCAGGGGGTAGACTGGAATTGTACTAAAAACATAGGAAAAGAGGGAGAATGTCGACAATGATGCACTTGGCCAAAAAGGGCGTATGCGTTTTTTCCTGAATATATTCAGGAAAAAACGCATACGCCCTTTTTGGCCAACCAAGCAAGCGTGTAAAGGAAATCTGCACTACAGTGAAGTCTCACTGCCCCCCGGTCAAAAGGGCCATCTGAAAAAAATGTAAAATCCAGAAAGACAGGACAGGTCATGGAGAACAGGGAGCCTTGTCATGCTGATGGGCGGGATGTAAATTGCCAACAACCACTCTGGAGAAGTGTATGGTGTTTCCAGAAACACGTAGGAAACAAAGCAACACAACCTATGGCACTTCCACTTATGGTCCTATAGCTTAGGGAAATTAAAATCAAAAACACACAGCCACCCCAGAGTTTGGGACGGCTCTGTTTACAAGAACCTCGTCTACGGTACAAGTAAAATATCCCAGAAAGCAAAAAATGGATAAAGAAGTTGTGGTACGCACGTACAATGGAATATCACTCAGCAATGATATCTACGTCATCAGGCCCGTAGCGGCATAATGAGTGGATTCAGGTACGATGATTCTACGAGAAATAAGTCACACAGAAAAAGAAACATCATAAGATATCACTAATACACGGAATGTAAAGTTGGATACACATGAACTGAAGTACAAAACAGAACAGGGTCTCAAATTTCGAAAACCAACTTATGCTTGCTTATGGGGAAAGGTGAGTTGGGGTGCTGCATAAAACCAGAGATTGAAATTAGCACAGATACCGTTCCATAAGCCAAATATATAATAGACAAGCCCTACTCCTTGCTCAACGAAATGGACTCAACACCCCATATTCAACGCCTGGCAAGATACCTGACAAGTAAGAATCTTAAAACCCATGGATTTATATGTCTCCATAAGGAAATCAAGCGTGTGTACAGCGGCCTAAACGCAGCAGTGAAAATCCGATAAATCCCATTATCAAAATAAATTTCAAAAACAAAACACAATGACAGTGAAATAGAGAGCAATTCTTAAATAACTCATTCAGGGCTTGTGATGCAACCTGGATTTACCACATCTACACCCAGAGCAGGGTGAGACATATGGCTGGGCACTTCGGGCTGATAGCATTGGTGAGGTATGATGAGCAAACGCAAACCCTTTGAAGTCATACAGCATGGTACCCATTCCATGGGTCCCAACTCTCAAGGTTTAAGGGATTCTTCCTTCAGCTAAAACATGCATGGGAAACCCACAGTACAGTGCACTGTGTGACTGGGAAACGTTTTCATATGCATCTCAGTTTTCGTCCCCTGGTACTCGGGTTCACCATTCCAGACGCTTTACTAACACTCTGCCCACTTGGAGAGTCAGTGCCATTAACCTCCTGTTTGGCACAGTTTGCAATTTCTGCGCAAGATGAACAGGAATAGGGAGAACCAATGAGAGACTAGCTCTAGGTGTCTGCACGGGCAAATGGAACGCTTATTTCCGACGAGGAAGAGGAATTAACCAAAGGCTCAGCGTGCCCTGCCGGAAAGAGATTATGGCCTGAAGCAATCCTGCGGGTTTGCGGCCACCTCACAAGAAAGCGAGTTGAAGAAAGGAGCTCAGGGGCACTGCAATTCACAAACCTGCAGAGTTATGAATGACAGCTATCGTCCACAAATGTATTGAAGTAAGTCTTCGAAGAGGACTTGAAAGCGGGGCACAATTTCAGAAAAACGATTTCATGGGGTAGACTGGAATTGCACTTAAAGCATAGGAAAGAGGCAGAATGTCGACAATGATGCACTTGGCCAAAAAGGGCGTATGCGTTTTTTCCTGAATATATTCAGGTAAAAAACTGATACGCACTTTTTGGCCAACCAAGCAAGCGTGTAAAGGAAATCTGCACTACAATGAAGTCTCACTGCCCCACGGTCAAAAGGGCCATCTGAAAAAAGTGCAAGATCCAGAAAGGCAGGACAGGTCATGGAGAACAGGGAGCCTTGTTATGCTGATGGGCGGGATATAAATTGCCAACAGCCACTCTGGAGAAGGGTATGGTGTATCCTGAATGATGAAGGAAACAAAGCAACACAGCCTATGGCACTTCCACTTATGGTCCTATAGCTTAGGGAAATTAAAATCAAAAAGACACAGCCACCCCAAAATTTGGGACGGCTCTGTTTACAAGAACCTCGTCTACGGTACAAGTTAAATATCCGAGAAAGCAAAAAATGGATAAAGAAGTTGTGGTACGCACGTACAATGGAATATCACTCAGCAATGAAATCTACGTCATCAGGTCTCTAGCGGCATAATGAGTGGATTCAGGTACGATGATTCTACGAGAAATAAGTCACACAGAAAAAGAAACATCATAAGATATCACTAATACACGGAATATAAACTTGGCTACACATGAACTGAATTACAAAACAGAACAGGTTCTCAAATTTAGAAAACCAACTTATGCTTGCTTACGGGGAAAGGTGAGTTGGGGTGCTGCATAAAACCAGAGATTGAAATTAGCACAGATACCGTTCCATAAGCCAAATATATAATAGACAAGACCTACTCCTTGCTCAACGACATGGACTCAAAACCCCATATTCAACGCCTGGGAATATACCTGAGAAGTAAGAATCTTAAAACCCATGGATTTATATGTCTCCATAAGGAAATCAAGCATGTGTACAGCGGCCTAAACGCAGCAGTGAAAATCCGATAAATCCCATTATCAAAATAAATATCAAAAACAAAACACAATGACAGTGAAATAGAGAGCAATTCTTAAATCATTCATTCAGGGCTTGTGATGCAACCTGGATTTACCACATCTACACCCAGATCTGGGTGAGACATAAGGCTGGACTCTTCGGGCTGATAGCATTGGTGAGTTTCGGTGAGCAAACGCAGATCCTTTGAAGTCATACTGCATGGTACCCATTCCATGGGTCCCAACTCTCTAGGTTTAAGGGATTCTTCCTTCAGATAAAACATGCATGGGAAACCCAGAGTATGGTCCACTGTGTGATTGGGAAACGTTTTCAAATGCATCTCAGTTTTCGCCCCTGGTACTCGGGTTCACCATTCCAGGCGCTTTACAAACACTCTCCCCACTTGGAGAGTCAGTGCCTTTAACCTCCTGTTTGGCACAGTTTGCAATTTCTGCGCAAGATGAACAGGAATGGGGAGAACCAATGAGAGACTAGCTGTAGGTGTCTGCACGGGCAAATGGAACGCTCATTTCCCACCAGGAAGAGGAATTAACCAAAGGCTCAGCGTGCCCTGCCAGAAAGAGATTATGGCGTGAAGCAATCCTGCGGTTTTGCGGCCAGCTCACAAGAAAGCAAGTTGAAGAAAGAGCTCAGGGGCAGTGTAATTCAGAAACCTGCAGAGTTATGAATGACAGCTATCGTCCAAAAATGTATTGAAGTAAGTCTTCGAAGAGGACTTGAAAGCTGGGCAGAATTTCAGGAATACGATTTCAGGGGATAGACTGGAATTGCACTTAAAGCATAGGAAAAGAGGCAGAATGTCGACAATGATGCAGTTGGACAAAAAGGGCGTATGCGTTTTTTCCTGAATATATTCAGGAAAAAACGCATACGCCCTTTTTGGACAACCAAGCAAGTGTGTAAATGAAATCTGCACTACAATGAAGTCTCACTGCCCCCCGGTCAAAAGGGCCATCTGAAAAAAGTGTAAAATCCAGAAAGGGAGGACAGGTCATGGAGAACAGGGAGCCTTGTTATGCTGATGGGCGGGAGGTAAATTGCCAACAACCGCTCTGGAGATGTGTATGGTGTTTCCAGAAACACGTAGGAAACAAAGCAACACAGTCTATGGCACTTCCACTTATGGTCCTATAGCTTAGGGAAATTAAAATCAAAAACACACAGCCACCCCAAAGTTTGGAATGGCTCTGTTTACAAGAACCTCATCTACGGTAGAAGTTAAATATCCGTGAAAGCATAAAATGGATAAAGAAGTTGTGGTACGCACGTATAATGGAATATCACTCAGCAATGAAATCTACGTCATCAGGACCGTAGCGGCATAATGAGTGGATTCAGGTACGATGATTCTATGAGAAATAAGTCAGACAGAAAAAGAAACATCATAAGTTATCACTAATACACGGAATGTAAACTTGGCTACCCATGAACTGAATTACAAAACAGAACAGGGTCTCAAATTTAGCAAACCAACTTACGCTTGCTTATGGGGAAAGGTCAGTTGGGATGCTGCATAAAACCAGAGATTGAAATTAGCACAGATACCGTTCCATAAGCCAAATATATAATATACAAAACCTACTCCTTGCTCAACGAAATGGACTCAACACCCTATATTCAACGCCTGGGAAGATACCTGACAAGTAAGAATCTTAAAACCCATGGATTTATATGTCTCTATAAGGAAATCAAGCGTGTGTACAGCGGCCTAAAAGCAGCAGTGAAAATCCGATAAATCCCATTATCAAAATGAATTTCAAAAACAAAACACAATGACAGTGAAATAGAGAGCAATTCTTAAATAATTCATTCAGGGCTTGTGATGCAACCTGTATTTACCACATCTACACCCAGAGCTGGATGAGACATAAGGCTGGACACTTCGGGCTGATAGCATTGGTGAGGTTCGGTGAACAAACGCAGACCCTTTGAAGTCATACTGCATGGTACCCATTCCATGGGTCCCAACTCTCCAGGTTTAAGGGATTCTTCCTTAAGCTAAAACATGCATGGGAAACCCAGAGTATCGTCCGCTGTGTGATTGGGAAACGTTTTCAAATGCATCTCAGATTTCGTCCCCTGGTACTTGGGTTCACCATTCCAGACGCCTTACTAACACTCTCCCCACTTGGAGAGTCAGTGCCTTTAACCTCCTGTTTCGCACAGTTTGCAATTTCTGCGCAAGATGAACAGGCATAGGGAGAACCAATGAGAGACTAGCTGTTCGTGTCTGCACGGGCAAATTGAACGCTCATTTCCCACCAGGAAGAGGAATTAACCAAAGGCTCAGTGTACCATGCTGGAAACAGATTAGGGCCTGAAGCAATCCTGCGGTTTTGCGGCCAGCTCACAAGAAAAGGAGTTGAAGAAAGGAGCTCAGGGGTACTGCAATTCACAAACCTGCAGAGTTATGAATGACAGCTATCGTCCAAAAATGTATTGAAGTAAGTCTTCGAAGAGGACTTGAAAGCGGGGCAGAATTTCAGGAAAACGATTTCAGGGGGTAGACTGGAATTGCACTTAAAGCATAGGAAAAGAGGCAGAATGTCTACAATGATGCACTTGGCGAAAAAGGGCGTATGCGTTTTTTCCTGAATATATTCAGGAATAAACGCATACGCTCTTTTTGGCCAACCAAGCAAGCGTGTAAAGGAAATCTGCACTACAATTAAGTCTCACTGCCCCCCGGTCAAAAGGGCCATCTGAAAAAAGTGTAAAATCCAGAAAGGCAGGACAGGTCATGGAGAACACGGAGCCTTGTTATGCTGATGGGCGGGATGTAAATTGCCAACAGCCACTCTGGAGAAGTGTATGGTGTTTCCTGAAACGCGTAGGGAACAAAGCAACACAGCCTATGGCACTTCCACTTATGGTCCTATAGCTTAGGGAAATTAAAATCAAAAAGACACAGCCACCCCAAAATTTGGGACGGCTCTGTTTACAGGAACGTCATCTACGATACTAGTTAAATATCTGAGAATGCAAAAAATGGATAAAGAAGTTCTGGTACGCACGTACAATGGAATATCACTCAGCAATGAAATCTACGTCATCAGGCCTGTAGCGGCATAATGAGTGGATTCACGTACGATGATTCTTCAAGAATTAAGTCACACAGAAAATGAAACATCATAAGATATCAATAATACACGGAATGTATAGTTGGCTACACATGAACTGAATTACAAAACAGAACCGGGTCTCAAATTTAGAAAACCAACTTATGCTTGCTTATGGGGAAAGGTGAGTTGGGGAGCTGCATAAAACCAGAGATTGAAATTAGCACAGATACCGTACCATAAGCCAAATATATAATAGACAAGACCTACTCCTTGCTCATCGAAATGGACTCAACACCCCATATTCAACGCCTGGGAATATACCTGAGAAGTAAGAATCTTAAAACCCATGGATTTATATGTGTCCATAAGGAAATCAAGCGTGTGTACAGCGGCCTAAACGCAGCAGTGAAAATCCGATAAATCCCATTATCAAAATAAATTTCAAAAACAAAACACAATGACAGTGAAATAGAGAGCAATTCTTAAATAACTCATTCAGGGCTTGTGATGCAACCTGGATTTACCAAATCTACACCCAGAGCAGGGTGAGACATATGGCTGGGCACTTCGGGCTGATAGCATTGGTGAGGTACGATGAGCAAACGCAAACCCTTTGAAGTCATACTGCATGGTACCCATTCCATGGGTCCCAACTCTCAAGGTTTAAGGGATTCTTCCTTCAGCTAAAACATGAATGGGAAACCCATACAGTGCACTGTGTGACTGGGAAACGTTTTCAAATGCATCTCAGTTTTCGTCCCCTGGTACTCGGGTTCACCATTCCAGACGCTTTACTAACACTCTGCCCACTTGGAGAGTCAGTGCCATTAACCTCCTGTTTGGCACAGTTTGCAATTTCTGTGCAAGATGAACAGGAATAGGGAGAACCAATGAGAGACTAGCTCTAGGTGTCTGCACGGGCAAATGGAACGCTCATTTCCGACGAGGAAGAGGAATTAACCAAAGGCTCAGCGTGCCCTGCCGGAAAGAGATTATGGCCTGAAGCAATCCTGCGGTTTTGCGGGCAGCTCACAAGAAAAGGAGTTGAAGAAAGGAGCTCAGGGGCACTGTAATTCACAAACCTGCAGAGTTATGAATGACAGCTATCGTCCAAACATGTACTGAAGTAAGTCTTCAAAGAGGACTTGAAAGCGGGGCAGAATTTCAGGAAAACGATTTCAGGGGGTAGACTGGAATTGCACTTAAAGCATAGGAAAAGAGGCAGAATGTCGACAATGATGCACTTGGCCAAAAAGGGCGTATGCGTTTTTTCCTGAATATATTCAGGAAAAAACGCATACGCCCTTTTTGGCCAACCAAGCAAGCGTTTAAAGGAAATCTGCACTACAATGAAGTCTCACTGCCCCCCAGTCAAAAGGGCCATCTGAAAAAAGTGTAAAATCCAGAAAGGCAGGACAGGTCTTGGAGAACAGGGAGCCTTGTTATGCTGATGGGCGGGATGTAAATTGCCAACAGCCACTCTGGAGAAATGTATGGTGTATCCTGAAACACGTAGGAAACAAAGCAAGACAGCCTATGTCACTTCCACTATGGTCCTATAGCTTAAGGTAATTAAAATCACAAACACACAGCCACCCTAAAGTTTGGGATGGCTCTGTTTACAAGAACCTTGTCTACGGTATAAGTTAAATATCCGAGAAAGGAAAAAATGGATAAAGAAGTTCTGGTACGCACGTACAATGGAATATCACTCAGCAATGAAATCTACGTCTTCAGGCCCGTAGCGGCATAATGAGTGGATTCAAGTATGATGATTTTACGAGAAATAAGTCACACAGAAAAAGAAACATCATAAGATATGACTAATACACGGAATGTAAACTTGGCTACCCATGAACTGAATTACAAAACAGAACAGGGTCTCAAATTTAGAAAACCAACTTATGCTTGCTTATGGGGAAAGGTGAGTTGGGGTGCTGCATAAAACCAGAGATTGAAATTAGCACAGATACCGTTCCATAAGCCAAATATATAATAGACAAGACCTACTCTTTGCTCAACGAAACGGACTCAAAGCCTGGGAATATACCTGACAAGTAAGAATCTTAAAACCCATGGATTTATATGTCTCCATAAGGAAATCAAGCGTGTGTACAGCAGCCTAAACGCAGCAGTGAAAATCCGATAAATCCCATTATCAAAATAAAGTTCAAAACCAAAACACATTGACAGTGAAATAGAGAGCAATTCTTAAATAATTCATTCAGGGCTTGTGATGCAACGTGGATTTACCACATCTACACCCAGAGCTGGGTGAGATATACGGCTGGACACTTCGGGCTGATAGCATTAGTGAGGTTCGGTGAGCAAACGCAGACCCTTTGTAGTCATACTGCATGGTACCCATTCCATGGTTCCCAGCTCTCCAGGTTTAAGGGATTTTTCCTTCAGCTAAGACATGCATGGGAAACCCAGAGTATTGTCCACCGTGTGATTGGGAAACGTTTTCAAATATATCTCAGTTTTCGAACCCTGGTACTCGGGTTCACCATTCCAGACACTTTACTAACATTCTCCCCACTTGGAGAGTCAGTGCCTTTAACATCCTGTTTGGCACAGTTTGCAATTTCTACGCAAGATTAACAGGAATAGGGAGAAACAATGAGAGACTAGCTGTAGGTGTCTGCACGGGCAAATGGAACGCTCATTTCCCACCAGGAAGAGGAATTCACCAAAGGCTCAGTGTGCCCTGACGGAAACAGATTAGGGCCTGCAGCAATCCTGCGGTTTTGCGGCCAGCTCACAAGAAAGCGAGTTGAGGAAACGAGCTCAGGGGCACTGTAATTCACAAACCTGCAGAGTTATGAATGACAGCTATCGTCCAAAAATGTATTGAAGTAAGTCTTCGAAGAGGACTTGAAAGCGGGGCAGAATTTCAGGAAAACGATTTCAGGGGGTAGACTGGAATTGCACTTAAAGCATAGGAATAGAGGCAGAATGTCGACAATGATGCACTGGCCAAAAAGTGCGTATGCCTTTTTTCCTGAATATATTCAGGAAAAAACGCATACGCCATTTTTGGCCAAGCAAGCAAGCAGGTAAATGAAATCTGCACTACAATGAAGTCTCACTGCCCCCCGGTCAAAAGGGGCATCTGAAAAAGGGTAAAATCCAGAAAGGCAGGACAGGTCATGGAGAACAAGGAGACTTGTTATGCTGATGGGGGGGATGTAAATTGCAAACAGCCACTCTGGAGAAGTTTATGGGGTTTCCTGAAACACGTAGGAAACAAAGCAACAGAGCCTACGTCACTTCCACTTATGGTCCTATAGCTTACGGAAATTAAAATCAAAAACACACAGCCACCCCAAAATTTGGGACAGCTCTGTTTACAAGAACGTCGTCTACGGTCCAAGTTAAATATCCCAGAATGTGAAAAATGGTTAAAGAAGTTGTGGTACGCACGTACAATGGAATATCACTCACCAATGAAATCTATGTCATCAGGCCCGTCGCGGCATATTGAGTGGATCCAGGTACGATGATTCTAAGTGAAATAAGTCACACAGAAAATGAAACATCATAAGATATCACTAATACACGGAATGTAAACTTGGCTACACATGAACTGAATTACAAAACAGAACAGGGTCTCAAATTTAGAACACCAACTTATGCTTGCTTATGGGGAAAGGTGAGGTGGGGTGCTGCATAAAACCAGAGATAGAAATTAGCACACATAGCTTTCCATAAGCCAAATATGTAATAGTCAAGATTTACACCTTGCTCAACGAAATGGACTAAACACACCATATTCAACTCCTAGGATTACACATGACTAGTAAGAATCTTCAAACCCATGGATTTATATGTCTCCGTAAGAGAATCAAGTGTGTGTACAGCTGCATGAAGGCAGCAGAGAAAATCCGATAAATCCCATTATCAAAATAAACTACAAAAACAAACACAATGACAGTGAAATAGAGAGCAATTCTTAAATAATTCATTCAGGGCTTGTGATGCAACCTGGATTTACCACATCTACACCTAGAGCTGAGTGAGACATAAGGTTCGACACTTTGGGCTGATAGCATTGGTGAGGTTCGGTGAGAAAATGCAGGCCATTTGAAGTCATACTGCATGGTACCCATTGCATGGGTCCCACCTCTCCAGGTTTAAGGGATTCTTCCTTCAGGTAAAACACGCATGGGAAACCCAGAATATGGTCCACCGTGTGACCGGGAAACCTTTTTAAATGCATCTCAGTTTTCTTCCCCTCATACTCGGTTTTACCATTCCAGACGCTTTACTAACTCTTTCCCCAATTGGAGAGTCAGTGCCTTTAACCTCCTGTTTGGCACAGTTTGGAATTTCTGCGCAAGATGAACAGGAATAGGGAGAACCAATGAGAGATTAGCTGTAGGTGTCTGCACGAGCAAATTTAATGCTCATTTCCCATCAGGAAGAGGAATTAGCCAAAGGCTCAACATGCCGTGCCGGAACCAGATTAGGGCCTGAAGCAATCCTGCGGTTTTGCGGCCAGCTCACAAGAAAGCGAGTTGAAGAATGGAGCTCAGGGGCACTGTAATTCACAAACCTGCAGAGTTATAAATGACAGCTATCGTCCAAAAATATATTGAAGTAAGGCTGCAAAGAGGACTTGAACGCGGGGCAGAATTCCAGGAATACGATTTCAGGAGGTAGATGGGAAGTCCTCTGAAAGTATAGGAGAAGAGGCAGAACTTCGACAATGATGCACTTGGTCAAAAAGGGCATATGCGTTTCTTCCAGGGCCCTCATTAAAGAGGGTAGGAGGCTCCCAGCATGCTTCAGTGGCCAACAGAGGGCCTACGTCGCCAAGGCGACGTGAGCCATCCAGGCAGGAGTGACCTCACATCAGAGCGCCCACCTCCCAGAAGGGTAAGGAACCCAGTCATGATCAGACTCTCACCAGAGTGCCCACATAAGCAAGGGGCTGGGAATCAGGCACGAGTGTCCTCACACCCGTGGGGCCACATCATCGAAAGTTGAGGTACCCAGCACATGTGGCCTCAAACCAGAAGACCCACATCACCATGGGTCTCAGAGCGAGGCAGGCAGGATTAACCTCAAAACACATGGCCCATTGTATAAAAAGGTGAGGAATCCAGCAGTTGGAACATCCCAGCAGGCGGCCCAGAGCACCGAGGCTATGGGATCCAGGCAGTGATGAACTCACAACAGAGGGCCCTCATCGTGATACTGTAAGCAACCCAGCCGTTGTGACCTCAGAGCACAAGGCCCACATCCCCATGGGGAAGGGAACCAAGCAGGAGTGTCATCGCACCAGTGGGCACACAACAGAAAATGTGGGGAGCCCAGCAGTTAGGGCCGGACGCCAGAGGGCCCTCATCACTGAGGAGAGGAGGCTCCCAGCAAGCTCCAACTGCTACCAGAGGGCCGACGTCGCCAATGCGGGGTGTGCCAGCCAGGCAGGAGTGACCTCAGAGCAGAGGGCCAACCACACAAAAGTGTGAGGAACCCAAAGAGGATCAGACTCTCACCAGAGGGCCCACATCACCAAGGGAATGGAAACCAGGCAGGAGTGTCCTCACACCAGTGGAGCCACATCACCGAAATGTGACGGACCCAGCACACGTGGCCTCAAACTACAGGACACACATCACCAAGGGGCTGGGAGTGAGGCAGGCAGGAGGAGCCTCAAAACAGAGGGCCCATTGCGTAAAAAAGGTGAGGAATCCCGCAGTTGGAACCTCCCAGCAGGCGGCCAGGAGCAGCGAGGCTATGGGATCCAGGCCTGACTGAACTCAAAACAGAGGGCCCACATTCTGACACTGTGAGCAACCCAGCCGTTGGGACCACAGAGCAGAAAGCCCACATCCCCTAGGGAAGGGACCCTGGCTGGAGTGTACTCACACGACAGGGCGCACATCAGAAAATTTTGGGAGCCCATGAGTTAGGGCCTGACGCCAGAGGGCCCTCATTACCGAGGGGAGGAGACTCCCAGCAGGCACCAACTCCCAACTGAGGGCCCACATCGCCAACGTGACGTGTGCCAGCCAGGCAGGAGTTACCTCACAGCAGAGGGCCCACCTCCCAGAAGTGTGAGGAATCCAGACAGGATCAGACTCTCACAAGAGGGCCCCAATCACCAAGGGGATGGGAACCAGGCAGGAGTGTCCTCACACCAGTGGGGCCACATCAATAAAGGTGAGGAAACCGGTACATGTGGCCTTAAACCAGAGGACCTACATCACAAATGGGCTGGGAGTGAGTCAGGAAGTAGGAGCATAAAAACACAGGACCCAAAGAATAAAAAAGGTAAGGAATCCAGCAGTAGGAACCTCCCAGCAGTCGGCTCAGAGCACAGAGTCTATGGGATCTAGGCCTGAGTGAACTAACACCAGAGAGACAACATCATGAAACGGTGAACAACACAGGTGTTGGGACCTTAGAGCAGAAGGCCCACATGCCCATGGGGATGGGAACCTCGCAGGAGTGTCCTCGCACCACTTAGCACGTATCAGAAAATGTGGGTACCCAGCAGTTAGGGCCTGACGCTAGAGGGCCCCCATCACCGAGGGGAGGAGGCTCCCAGCAGGCTCCAAGTGCCACAAGAGGGCCGATGTTGCCCAGGTGGGGTGTGCCAGCCAGGCAGGAGTGACCTCACAGCAGAGGGCCCACCTCACAGAAGGGTGAGGAACCCAGCCAGGATCAGACTCTCACCAGAGGGCCCACATCATCAAGGGGATAGGAAGCAGGCAGGAGTGTCCTCACACCAGTGTGGCCACATCATCCAAAGGCGAGGGACCCAGCACACGTGGCCTCACACCAGAGGACACACATCACCAAGGGACTGGGAGTGAGGCAGGCAGGAGGAGTCTCAAAACAGAGGGTCCATAGAAGAAAAAAGGTGAGGAATCCCGCAGTTGGAACCTCCCAGCAGGTGGCCAGGAGCAGCGAGGCTATGGGATCCAGGCCGGAGAGAACTCACAGCAGAGGGCCCTCATCATGAAACTGAGCAACCCACGGTTGGGACCTCAGAGCAGAAGGCCCACATTCCCATGGGGTTGGGAACCTGGCACGAGTGTACTCGAACCACAGGGCGCATATCAGAAAATATTGGGAGCCCAGGAATTAGGGCCTGACGCCAGAGGGCCCTCATTACCGAGGGCAGGAGACCCCCAGCAGGCACCAAATCCCACCAGAGGGCCGACGTCGCCAAGGCGGGGTGTGCCAGCCAGGCAGGAGTGACGTCAGAGAAGAGGGCCCACCTCACAGAAGTGTGAGGAACCCAACCAGGATCAGACTCTCAGCGGATGGCCCACATCACCAAGGGGATGGGAACCAGGCAGGAGTGTCCTCACACCAGTGGGGCCACATCAGCCAAAGGTGAGGAACCCAGCACATGTGGCCTCAAACCACAGGACACACATCACCAAGGGGCTGGGAGTGAGGCAGGTGTCCGGAGGGGCACATTTAACTCTAATTTCCCACCAGGAAGAGGAATTAACCAAAGGCTCAGAGTGCCGTGCCAGACCCTGATTATGGCCTAAAGCAAACCTGCGGTTCTGTGGCCAGCTTTCAAGGAAACGAGTTAAGAAAGGAAATCACAGGCACTGTAATTCACAAACCTGCAGAGTTATAAATGACAGCTATTGGCAAAAATATACTGAAGTAAGTCTGCAAAGAGGACTTCAAAACGAGGCAGAATTGCAGGAATCATATTTCAGGAGGTAGATTGGAATTGCGTTTAAAGCATGTGAAAAGCGGCAGATCTTTGACAGTGATGCACTTGGACAAAAGTGCGTAAACATTTTTTCCTGAATATATTCAGGAAAAAACACATATGCCCTTTTTGGCCAACCAAGCACTCGAGCAATGGAAATCCGCACTACAATGAAGTCTCATTTCCCATTCGTCAAAAGGGCCATCTGAAAAAAGTGTAAAAACCAGAAACACAGGACAGGCCATGGAGAACAGGGAGCCTTGTTATGCTGATGGGCGGGATGTAAATTGCCAACAGGCACTCTGGAGATGTTTATGGTGTATCCTGAAACATCTGAAAAACAAAGCTACAGACCCTAGGGCACTTCCACTTTTGGCCCTATAGCTTAGGAAAATTAAAATCAACAAGACACAGCCAACACCAAAGTTAGGGCTGCTGTGTTTACAAGAACCTTGAGTCCAGTACAAATTAAATATCCCAGAAAGAAAAATATGGATAAAGGAGTTGTGCTACTTACGTACAATGGAATATCACTCAGCAATGAAATCAATGTCATCAGGCCTGTAGCAGCAAATTGAGTGGATTTAAGTATGATGATTCTAAGAGAAATATGTCACACAGAGAAAGGTAATTATCATAAGATATCACTAATAGAGAGAGTGTAAACTTGGCTACACATAAACTGAATTCCAAAACCGAACAGAGTCTCACATTTAGATAAAAACTTATGCTTGCTTAAGGGGAAAGTTGAGTTGCGGTGCTGTATAAAACCAGAGATTGAAATTAGCACACATACCGTTCCATAAGCCAAATATGTAATAGACAAGACCTACTCTTTGCTCAACGAAATAGACTCATCCATGGTGTATCACCTCACACCTGTTAGAATGGGCATCATCAGAAAATCTACAAACAACAAATGCTGGAAAGGGTGTGGAGATAAGGAACCCTCTTCCGCTATTGTTGGGAATGAAATTGATACAGTCACTGTGGAGAAAGTTATGGAGTTTCTTATAAAACTAAGAATAGAATTACCATATGATACAGCAGTCCCACTACTGGGCATATACCCAGACAAAACCATAAATCAAAAAGAGACATTCACCGCAATGTTCATTGCATCACTATTTACAATATCCAGGTAATGGAAGCAACCTAAATGCCCACAGACAGACGAATGCATAAAGAAGTGGTACATATATAAAATGGAATATTACTAAGCCATAAAAAGGAATGAAATTGGGTCATTTGTAGAGACGTTGATGGATCTAGAGACTGTCATACAGAGTGAAGTAAGTCAGAAAGAGAAAAAGAAATCTTGTCTATTAATGGCTATATGTGGAACGTAGACAAATTGTACAGATGAACCGTTTTGCAGGGCAGAAATAGAGCAACAGATGTAGACAACAAACCTATGGACACCAAGGGGGGAAAGCTGTTGGGGGGTGGTGGTGGGAGGAGTTGAAAGATTGGGATTGGCATGTATACATTTATATGTATAAAATAGATAACCAAAAAGAACCTGCTGTATAAAAAAATAAAATAAAATTCAAATTACAAAAAGTAAAACAGAAAAAATATTCTTCCCTTCACATACATGTATTTATATGAATAAATTATTTCCATGCTTATATCTGTAAATACAAAAAAGAGGAATAAAATCTACCTTGAACCAAAAAAGAAAAAAAAACAGAACCCACCAGCTACACAGAGGAAAACCGTATCAGGGCACTTGCTCCAGTTGTAAACAATTCTGAAGTTGGTCGGTGGTGGGGAATCATCTCCCATTCAGCCAGCAGGCCCCACGCAACAAGCGTCCTCATTGCAAAGCTGGGGGACCGTGCCGAGGCATCTGTGAGTAAACGTGGGCTGAGCCCCAGGCCAGCTGCTGCTGAAATGTTCCCACCCTTCCCAGGTAAAACACCTGAATATGTACAAGGACTTGAAAGCCTAGAGGAAGGGCCATGGAGCCACATGAGCGACAGCATGCCAGCCGACTTGGTGCCTGCAGGCCAGCCAGGATGGTCCTGGTCCTGGGTGCTCTTCTGGAAGCTTTCCATTTCCCTGCCTGAGATACCCCTGCTGTCCCGGCCCCCACTGCTTTCTTCCTCACTCACCTCTGCCCAGGGAGAAATTCCAGCGGCAGGTATGAGTGACACATCCTCTTCTTTAGCAGGTGGCATCTTGGCAACTGCTGCAGAAAGTCCAGCAGAGCCCCACTCACACTGGGCCACCCACAAAGCCGTGGCCTCTCACTCCCTCCCACCAGTCCAGCACCAAGACTGCTGACAGGGCAGAGAAAATGGCGTCAGGCACAGCTGCAGGGGCTCTTGCTGCCTGGAGCGGTGTTTATATTGATCTGAACCCAGGCACACCTGGGGAGGGCTGGCCGGCACGGTCAGGCTTCCCAGGCCAGCCAATAATCACCCCTCAGGGGCTCACAGTTGCAGGAACTGGAACTTGCTGAATCGGCCAGGTCCACAGAACAGGTGTGGGCTCCTGAGAGTCAGGATAGACAAGGGGCTGCAGCTCTGGCTTGTTTTCTAATTATATTATCTGGCCCATGAGTGGGAGACAACTTCAAGAAAACCCTCTCCTAATGGGAGGAACCCAGGAGTCAGGGAGAGGAGGGGTGGCTGGTGGGTGGAGACAGAGGCCTGGTGCCCCGGGTGCAGTGGAAGTCTCTGGAAAACCAGATGGAGGGAGGCCACACAGAGTGATGCCCAGGGTCACAGACCTGTCGGAGCTGCTGTTTGTTAGTTCAAGTCCTGCTCTGAGATGCTCTGTGTCAGATCTGAGTGACAGGTGAGCTGGGAGTGCTCTGCAATGAGGGCGATATGCACGGTTCCTGTGTTCCCAGCCCTGCCATGGTACCTGCAAGGGTAGCTCTGTATCCTGGGAGGGGCCTGACCACGAGAGCCCCATGGGCTGCAGGGGGAGCTGCCCAGGGAACCCCATATCCTGGGAGGGTCCTGAACACGAGAGCCCCGTGGGCTGGGGTGGGGTACCTGCCCAGGTGAGCTCCATATCCTGGGATTGGCCTGACCTCGAGAGCCCCATGGGCTGCTGGAGTCCTGGTAAAGGATGTCAGGACAGTCAGTGAAGCCACCGAGGATATACCTCCAGTAGTTCCTAAATCCTACACCCTGCTGGTCATTCTACCAACCACCAGGACATGGTACTCTGTATTAGTCTTCAATGATGCCTTCTTTTGTATTCTATTAGTCCCAGAGTCACAAGAAATTTTGGCTTGTGAGTGGCAGGACTCAACATACAGCTAAAACAATACTTCCGGGCCGTGTTGCCCCAAGGGTTCAAAAATTCCCACACCATCTTTGGGGAAAGCTCAGCTAAAGACCTAAAAGTTCTACCTCTGGAAAAGGAAACACTCCTTCAATATGCAGACGACATTCTGATCGCCAGCCCTACTAAGGAGACCTCTGAACTACCAAGCCAATAAAGGATACAAGTTGTCCAAGAAAAAGCTCAAATATCACAGACTACGGTGACCTGCCTGGGCTTCATTCTCACAGAAGGTCGGAGAAGCCCATCCCAGGAAAGGGAAGAAACAATTTACAACCTTACCCATTTCTGAAACTAGAAGACAGCTTAGGGGTTCCTGGGGAGGCCAGGGTTTGCTGCTTCTGGATCCCTAACTACAGTCTACTAGCTCGGCCTCTATATGAAACACTGAAAGGAAAAGGTGATGATCCTTTTGAATAGAATGCAGAAGTGGCCTTTCAAGAATGGAAAGAGCAGTCAATTCAGACCCTTGCCCTGGAACTCCCTAATTTAGCTAAACCCTTTGACCTTTACATTCCTGGTGAACGGTGAATCGCCATTGGAGTATTAGTGCAAAACCTGGGACCACTTGAAATGGAACAATGCAAGAATGCGATCCAGGTAGGATAAACTACGGTCACCAAGGGGCTTGGCCCACCGCCACATCTGGCCAAGATACTGGCAGTATCTGATAACCTGGAAATCAGCAGCCCAAAAGGCCACCTCCCTCCTAAGGAAAAAGGAACCCTCGTGGTGATCCTAACCCCCAGCCATGCCCTGAAGTTGCAGGGTTTGCTCCGTGGGCACACTGATCTTGAGTGAGGAGGCCTTCCAACTCCAACCTCCATAGAGATAACCGGGGCAAAGGGGCACCATGACGACTCATGTGAAGGTGTCTGAACATGGAAATTTAACGCTCATTTCCCACCAGGAAGAGGAATTAACCAAAGGCTCAGCATGCCATGCCGGAACCATATTAGGGCCTGAAGCAATCCTGCGGGTTTGCAGCCAGCTCACAAGAAAGCGAGTTGAAGAAAGGAGCTCAGGGGCACTGTAATTCACAAAACTGCAGAGTAATGAATGACAGCTATCGTCCAAAAATGTTTTGAAGTAAGTCTTCGAAGAGGACTTGAAATCGGGGCAGAATTTCAGGAAAAAGATTTCAGGGGGTAGACTGGAATTGCACTTAAAGAATAAGATTAGAGGCAGAATGTCGACAATGATGCACTTGGCCAAAAAGGGCGTATGCGTTTTTTCCTGAATATATTCAGGAAAAAACGCATACGCCCTTTTTGGCCAACCAAGCAACCGTGTAAAGGAAATGTGTACTACAATGAAGTCTCACTGCCCCCCGATCAAAAGGGCCATCTGAAAAATGTGTAAATTCCAGAAAGGCACGACAGGTCATGGAGAACAGGGAGCCTTGTTATGCTGATGGGCGGGATGTAAATTGCCAACAGCCACTCTGGAGAAGTGTATGGTGTTTCCTGAAACACGTAGGAAACAAAGCAACACAGCCTATGGCACTTCCACTTATGGTCCTATAGCATAGAGAAATTAAAATCAAAAACACACAGCCACCCCAAAATTTGGGATGGCTCTGTTTACAAGAACCTCGTCTACGGTACAAGTTAAATATCCGAGAAAGCAAAAAATGGATAAAGAAGTTGTGGTACGCACGTACAATGGAATATCACTCAGCAATGAAATCTACGTCATCAGGCCCGTAGCGGCATAATGAGTGGATTCAGGTATGATGATTCTACGAGAAATAAGTCACACAGAAAAACAAACATCATAAGATATCACTAATACACGGAATGTAACCTTGGCTACCCATGAACTGAATTACAAAACAGAACAGGGTCTCAAATTTAGAAAACCCACTTATGCTTACTTATGGGGAAAGGTGAGTTGGGGTGCTGCATAAAACCAGAGATTGAAATTAGCACAGATACCGTTCCATAAGCCAAATATATAATAGACAAGACCTACACCTTGCTCAACGAAATGGACTCAACACCCCATATTCAACGCCTGGCAAGATACCTGACAAGTAAGAATCTTAAAACCCATGGATTTATATGTCTCCATAAGGAAATCAAGCGTGTGTACAGCGGCCTAAACACAGCAGAGAAAATCCGATAAATCCCATTATCAAAATAAATTTCAAAAACAAAACACAATGACAGTGAAATAGAGAGCAATTCTTAAATAATTCATTCAGGGCTTGTGATGCAACCTGGATTTCCCACATCTACACCCAGAGCTGGGTGAGACATAAGGCTGGACACATCGGGCTGATAGCATTGGTGAGGTTCGGTGAGCAAACGCAGACCCTTTGAAGTCATACTGCATGGTACCCATTCCATGGGTTCCAAATTTCCAGGTTTAAGGGATTCTTCCTTCAGCTAAAACATGCATGGGAAACCCATAGTATGGTCCACCGTGTGATTGGGAAACGTTTTCAAATGCATCTCAGTTTTCGTCCCCTGGTACTCGGGTTCACCATTCCAGACGCTTTACTAACACTCTCCCCACTTGGAGAGTCAGTGCATTTAACTTCCTGTTTGGCACACTTTGCAATTTCTGTGCAAGATGAACAGGAATAGGGAGAAGCAATGAGAGACTAGCTGTAGGTGTCTGCACGGGCAAATGGAACGCTCATTTCCCACCAGGAAGAGGAATTAACCAAAGGCTCAGCGTGCCCTGCCGGAAAGAGATTAGGGCCTGAAGCAATCCTGCGGTTTTGCGGCCAGCTCACAAGAAAGCGGGTTGAAGAAATGAGCTCAGGGGCACTGTAATTCACAAACCTGCAGAGTTATGAATGACAGCTATCGTCCAAAAATGTATTGAAGTAAGTCTTCGAAGAGGACTTGATAGCGGGGCAGAATTTCAGGAAAACGATTTCAGGGGGTAGACTGGAATTGTACTAACAGCATAGGAAAAGAGGCAGAACGTCGACAATGATGCACTTGGCCAAAAAGTGCGTATGCGTTTTTTCCTGAATATATTCAGGAAAAAACGCATACGCCCTTTTTGGCCAACCAAGCAAGCGTGTAATGGAAATCTGCACTACAATGAAGCCTCACTGCCCCCCGGTCAAAAGTGCCATCTGAAAAAAATGTAAAATCCAGAAAGTCAAGACAGGTCGTGGAGAACAAGGAGCCTTGTCATGCTGATGGGCGGGATGTAAATTGCCAACAACCACTCTGGAGAAGTGTATGGTGTTTCCAGAAACACGTAGGAAACAAAGCAACACAGCCTATGGCACTTCCACTTATGGTCCTATAGCTTAGGGAAATTAAAATCAAAAACACACAGCCACCCCAGTGTTTGGGACGGCTCTGTTTACAAGAACCTCATCTATGGTATAAGTAAAATATCCCAGAAAGCAAAAAATGGATAAAGAAGTTGTGGTACGCACGTACAATGGAATATCACTCAGCAATGAAATCTATGTCATCAGGTCCGTAGCGGCATAATGAGTGGATTCAGGTACGATGATTCTACGAGAAATAAGTCACACAGAAAAAGAAACATCATAAGATATCACTAATACACGGAATGTAAAGTTGGATACACATGAACTGAATTACAAAACAGAACAGGGTCTCAAATTTAGAAAACCAACTTATGCTTGCTTATGGGGAAAGGTGAGTTGGGGTGCTGCATAAAACCAGAGATTGAAATTAGCACAGATACCGTTCCATAAGCCAAATATATAATAGACAAGCCCTACTCCTTGCTCAACGAAATGGACTCAACACCCCATATTCAACGCCTGGCAAGATACCTGACAAGTAAGAATCTTAAAACCCATGGATTTATATGTCTCCATAAGGAAATCAAGCGTGTGTACAGCGGCCTAAACGCAGCAGTGAAAATCCGATAAATCCCATTATCAAAATAAATTTCAAAAACAAAACACAATGACAGTGAAATAGAGAGCAATTCTTAAATAATTCATTCAGGGCTTGTGATGCAACCTGGATTTTCCACATCTACACCCAGAGCTGGGTGAGACATAAGGCTGGGCACTTCGGGCTGATAGCATTGTGAGGTTAGGTGAGCAAACGCAGACCCTTTGAAGTCATACTGCATGGTACCCATTCCATGGGTCCCAACTCTCCAGGTTTAAGGGATTCTTCCTTCAGCTAAAACATGCATGGGAAACCCAGACTATCGTCCGCTATGTGATTGGGAAACGTTTTCAAATGCATCTCAGTTTTCGTCCCCTGGTACTTGGTTTCACCATTCCAGATGCTTTACTAACACTCTCCCCACTTGGAGAGTCAGTGCCTTTAACCTCCTGTTTCGCACAGTTTGCAATTTCTGCGCCCGATGAACAGGCATAGGGAGAACCAATCAGAGACTAGCTGTTGGTGTCTGCACGGGCAAATTGAATGCTCATTTCCCACCAGGAAGAGGAATTAACCAAAGGCTCAGCGTGCCATGTCGGAAACAGATTAGGGCCTGAAGCAATCCTGCGGTTTTGCGGCCAGCTCACAAGAAAACGAGTTGAAGAAAGGAGCTCAGGGGCACTGTAATTCACAAACCTGCAGAGTTATGAATGACAGCTATCGTCCAAAAATGTACTGAAGTAAGTCTTCAAAGAGGACTTGAAAGCGGGGCAGAATTTCAGGAAAACGATTTCAGGGGGTAGACTGGAATTGCGCTTAAAGCATAGGAAAAGAGGCAGAATGTCGACAATGATGCAGTTGGCCAAAAAGGTCGTATGCGTTTTTTCCTGAATATATTCAGGAAAAAACGCATATGCCCTTTTTGGCCAACCAAGCAAGCGTGTAAAGGAAGTCTGCACTACAATGAAGTCTCACTGCCCCCCGGTCAAAAGTCCCATCTGAAAAAAGAGTAAAATCCAGAAAGACAGGACAGGTCATGGAGAACAGGGAGCCTTGTTATGCTGATGGGCGGGATGTAAATTGCCAACAGCCACTCTGGAGAAATGTATGGTGTATCCTGAAACACGTAGGAAACAAAGCAACACAGCCTATGTCACTTCCACTTATGGTCCTATAGCTTAGGGAAATTAAAATCGAAAACACACAGCCACCCCAAAGCTTGGGATGGCTCTGTTTACAAGAACCTTGTCTACGGTACAAGTTAAATATCCGAGAAAGGAAAAAATGGATAAAGAAGTTGTGGTACGCACGTACAATGGAATATCACTCAGCAATGAAATCTACGTCTTCAGGCCCATAGCGGCATAATGAGTGGATTCAGGTACGATGATTCTACGAGAAATAAGTCACACAGAAAAAGAAACATCATAATATATCAGTAATACACGGATTGTAAACTTGGCTACACATAAACTGAATTACAAAACAGAACAGGGTCTCAAATTTAGAAAACAAACTTATGCTTGCTTATGGGGAAAGGTGAGTTGGGGTGCTGCATAAAACCAGAGATTGAAATTAGCACAGATACCGTTCCATAAGCCAAATATATAATAGAAAAGACCTACACCTTGCTTTACGAAATGGACTCAACACCCCATATTCAACGCCTGGCAAGATACCTGACAAGTAAGAATCTTAAAACCCATGGATTTATATGTCTCCATAAGGAAATCAAGTGTGTGTACAGCGGCCTAAACGCAGCAGTGAAAATCCGATAAATCCCATTATCAAAATAAATTTCAAAAACAAAACACAATGACAGTGAAATAGAGAGCAATTCTTAAATAATTCCTTCAGGGCTTGTGATGCAACCTGGATTTCCCACATCTACACCCAGAGCTGGGTGAGACATAAGGCTGGACACTTCGGGCTGATAGCATTGGTGAGGTTCGGTGAGCAAACGCAGACCCTTTGAAGTCATACTGCATGGTACCCATTCCATGGGTCCCAACTCTCCAGGTTTAAGGGATTCTTCCTTCAGCTAAAACATGCCTGGGAAACCCACAGTACAGTGCACTGTGTGACGGGTAAATGTTTTCAAATGCATCT
The DNA here is from genome assembly GCF_059928025.1 of Delphinapterus leucas. NCBI lineage: Eukaryota > Metazoa > Chordata > Mammalia > Artiodactyla > Monodontidae > Delphinapterus > Delphinapterus leucas. The sequence goes on from NW_028322267.1 coordinate 1,800,068, forward strand.
CACTTTTCGTCCCCTGGTACTCGGGTTCACCGTTCCAGATGCTTTACTAACACTCTCCCCACTTGGAGAGTCAGTGCCATTAACCTCCTGTTTGGCACAGTTTGCAATTTCTGCGCAAGATGAACAGGAATAGGGAGAAGCAATGAGAGACTAGCTGTAGGTGTCTGCACGGGCAAATGGAACGCTCATTTCCCACCAGGAAGAGGAATTAACCAAAGGCTCAGCGTGCCCTGCCGGAAACAGATTAGGGCCTGAAGCAATCCTGCGGTTTTGCGGCCAGCTCACAAGAAAGCGAGTTGAAGAAATGAGCTCAGGGGCACTGTAATTCACAAACCTGCAGAGTTATGAATGACAGCTATCGTCCGAAAATGTATTGAAATAAGTCTTCGAAGAGGACTTGAAAGCGGGGCAGAATTTCAGGAAAACGATTTCAGGGGGTAGACTGGAATTGTACTAAAAACATAGGAAAAGAGGGAGAATGTCGACAATGATGCACTTGGCCAAAAAGGGCGTATGCGTTTTTTCCTGAATATATTCAGGAAAAAACGCATACGCCCTTTTTGGCCAACCAAGCAAGCGTGTAAAGGAAATCTGCACTACAGTGAAGTCTCACTGCCCCCCGGTCAAAAGGGCCATCTGAAAAAAATGTAAAATCCAGAAAGACAGGACAGGTCATGGAGAACAGGGAGCCTTGTCATGCTGATGGGCGGGATGTAAATTGCCAACAACCACTCTGGAGAAGTGTATGGTGTTTCCAGAAACACGTAGGAAACAAAGCAACACAACCTATGGCACTTCCACTTATGGTCCTATAGCTTAGGGAAATTAAAATCAAAAACACACAGCCACCCCAGAGTTTGGGACGGCTCTGTTTACAAGAACCTCGTCTACGGTACAAGTAAAATATCCCAGAAAGCAAAAAATGGATAAAGAAGTTGTGGTACGCACGTACAATGGAATATCACTCAGCAATGATATCTACGTCATCAGGCCCGTAGCGGCATAATGAGTGGATTCAGGTACGATGATTCTACGAGAAATAAGTCACACAGAAAAAGAAACATCATAAGATATCACTAATACACGGAATGTAAAGTTGGATACACATGAACTGAAGTACAAAACAGAACAGGGTCTCAAATTTCGAAAACCAACTTATGCTTGCTTATGGGGAAAGGTGAGTTGGGGTGCTGCATAAAACCAGAGATTGAAATTAGCACAGATACCGTTCCATAAGCCAAATATATAATAGACAAGCCCTACTCCTTGCTCAACGAAATGGACTCAACACCCCATATTCAACGCCTGGCAAGATACCTGACAAGTAAGAATCTTAAAACCCATGGATTTATATGTCTCCATAAGGAAATCAAGCGTGTGTACAGCGGCCTAAACGCAGCAGTGAAAATCCGATAAATCCCATTATCAAAATAAATTTCAAAAACAAAACACAATGACAGTGAAATAGAGAGCAATTCTTAAATAACTCATTCAGGGCTTGTGATGCAACCTGGATTTACCACATCTACACCCAGAGCAGGGTGAGACATATGGCTGGGCACTTCGGGCTGATAGCATTGGTGAGGTATGATGAGCAAACGCAAACCCTTTGAAGTCATACAGCATGGTACCCATTCCATGGGTCCCAACTCTCAAGGTTTAAGGGATTCTTCCTTCAGCTAAAACATGCATGGGAAACCCACAGTACAGTGCACTGTGTGACTGGGAAACGTTTTCATATGCATCTCAGTTTTCGTCCCCTGGTACTCGGGTTCACCATTCCAGACGCTTTACTAACACTCTGCCCACTTGGAGAGTCAGTGCCATTAACCTCCTGTTTGGCACAGTTTGCAATTTCTGCGCAAGATGAACAGGAATAGGGAGAACCAATGAGAGACTAGCTCTAGGTGTCTGCACGGGCAAATGGAACGCTTATTTCCGACGAGGAAGAGGAATTAACCAAAGGCTCAGCGTGCCCTGCCGGAAAGAGATTATGGCCTGAAGCAATCCTGCGGGTTTGCGGCCACCTCACAAGAAAGCGAGTTGAAGAAAGGAGCTCAGGGGCACTGCAATTCACAAACCTGCAGAGTTATGAATGACAGCTATCGTCCACAAATGTATTGAAGTAAGTCTTCGAAGAGGACTTGAAAGCGGGGCACAATTTCAGAAAAACGATTTCATGGGGTAGACTGGAATTGCACTTAAAGCATAGGAAAGAGGCAGAATGTCGACAATGATGCACTTGGCCAAAAAGGGCGTATGCGTTTTTTCCTGAATATATTCAGGTAAAAAACTGATACGCACTTTTTGGCCAACCAAGCAAGCGTGTAAAGGAAATCTGCACTACAATGAAGTCTCACTGCCCCACGGTCAAAAGGGCCATCTGAAAAAAGTGCAAGATCCAGAAAGGCAGGACAGGTCATGGAGAACAGGGAGCCTTGTTATGCTGATGGGCGGGATATAAATTGCCAACAGCCACTCTGGAGAAGGGTATGGTGTATCCTGAATGATGAAGGAAACAAAGCAACACAGCCTATGGCACTTCCACTTATGGTCCTATAGCTTAGGGAAATTAAAATCAAAAAGACACAGCCACCCCAAAATTTGGGACGGCTCTGTTTACAAGAACCTCGTCTACGGTACAAGTTAAATATCCGAGAAAGCAAAAAATGGATAAAGAAGTTGTGGTACGCACGTACAATGGAATATCACTCAGCAATGAAATCTACGTCATCAGGTCTCTAGCGGCATAATGAGTGGATTCAGGTACGATGATTCTACGAGAAATAAGTCACACAGAAAAAGAAACATCATAAGATATCACTAATACACGGAATATAAACTTGGCTACACATGAACTGAATTACAAAACAGAACAGGTTCTCAAATTTAGAAAACCAACTTATGCTTGCTTACGGGGAAAGGTGAGTTGGGGTGCTGCATAAAACCAGAGATTGAAATTAGCACAGATACCGTTCCATAAGCCAAATATATAATAGACAAGACCTACTCCTTGCTCAACGACATGGACTCAAAACCCCATATTCAACGCCTGGGAATATACCTGAGAAGTAAGAATCTTAAAACCCATGGATTTATATGTCTCCATAAGGAAATCAAGCATGTGTACAGCGGCCTAAACGCAGCAGTGAAAATCCGATAAATCCCATTATCAAAATAAATATCAAAAACAAAACACAATGACAGTGAAATAGAGAGCAATTCTTAAATCATTCATTCAGGGCTTGTGATGCAACCTGGATTTACCACATCTACACCCAGATCTGGGTGAGACATAAGGCTGGACTCTTCGGGCTGATAGCATTGGTGAGTTTCGGTGAGCAAACGCAGATCCTTTGAAGTCATACTGCATGGTACCCATTCCATGGGTCCCAACTCTCTAGGTTTAAGGGATTCTTCCTTCAGATAAAACATGCATGGGAAACCCAGAGTATGGTCCACTGTGTGATTGGGAAACGTTTTCAAATGCATCTCAGTTTTCGCCCCTGGTACTCGGGTTCACCATTCCAGGCGCTTTACAAACACTCTCCCCACTTGGAGAGTCAGTGCCTTTAACCTCCTGTTTGGCACAGTTTGCAATTTCTGCGCAAGATGAACAGGAATGGGGAGAACCAATGAGAGACTAGCTGTAGGTGTCTGCACGGGCAAATGGAACGCTCATTTCCCACCAGGAAGAGGAATTAACCAAAGGCTCAGCGTGCCCTGCCAGAAAGAGATTATGGCGTGAAGCAATCCTGCGGTTTTGCGGCCAGCTCACAAGAAAGCAAGTTGAAGAAAGAGCTCAGGGGCAGTGTAATTCAGAAACCTGCAGAGTTATGAATGACAGCTATCGTCCAAAAATGTATTGAAGTAAGTCTTCGAAGAGGACTTGAAAGCTGGGCAGAATTTCAGGAATACGATTTCAGGGGATAGACTGGAATTGCACTTAAAGCATAGGAAAAGAGGCAGAATGTCGACAATGATGCAGTTGGACAAAAAGGGCGTATGCGTTTTTTCCTGAATATATTCAGGAAAAAACGCATACGCCCTTTTTGGACAACCAAGCAAGTGTGTAAATGAAATCTGCACTACAATGAAGTCTCACTGCCCCCCGGTCAAAAGGGCCATCTGAAAAAAGTGTAAAATCCAGAAAGGGAGGACAGGTCATGGAGAACAGGGAGCCTTGTTATGCTGATGGGCGGGAGGTAAATTGCCAACAACCGCTCTGGAGATGTGTATGGTGTTTCCAGAAACACGTAGGAAACAAAGCAACACAGTCTATGGCACTTCCACTTATGGTCCTATAGCTTAGGGAAATTAAAATCAAAAACACACAGCCACCCCAAAGTTTGGAATGGCTCTGTTTACAAGAACCTCATCTACGGTAGAAGTTAAATATCCGTGAAAGCATAAAATGGATAAAGAAGTTGTGGTACGCACGTATAATGGAATATCACTCAGCAATGAAATCTACGTCATCAGGACCGTAGCGGCATAATGAGTGGATTCAGGTACGATGATTCTATGAGAAATAAGTCAGACAGAAAAAGAAACATCATAAGTTATCACTAATACACGGAATGTAAACTTGGCTACCCATGAACTGAATTACAAAACAGAACAGGGTCTCAAATTTAGCAAACCAACTTACGCTTGCTTATGGGGAAAGGTCAGTTGGGATGCTGCATAAAACCAGAGATTGAAATTAGCACAGATACCGTTCCATAAGCCAAATATATAATATACAAAACCTACTCCTTGCTCAACGAAATGGACTCAACACCCTATATTCAACGCCTGGGAAGATACCTGACAAGTAAGAATCTTAAAACCCATGGATTTATATGTCTCTATAAGGAAATCAAGCGTGTGTACAGCGGCCTAAAAGCAGCAGTGAAAATCCGATAAATCCCATTATCAAAATGAATTTCAAAAACAAAACACAATGACAGTGAAATAGAGAGCAATTCTTAAATAATTCATTCAGGGCTTGTGATGCAACCTGTATTTACCACATCTACACCCAGAGCTGGATGAGACATAAGGCTGGACACTTCGGGCTGATAGCATTGGTGAGGTTCGGTGAACAAACGCAGACCCTTTGAAGTCATACTGCATGGTACCCATTCCATGGGTCCCAACTCTCCAGGTTTAAGGGATTCTTCCTTAAGCTAAAACATGCATGGGAAACCCAGAGTATCGTCCGCTGTGTGATTGGGAAACGTTTTCAAATGCATCTCAGATTTCGTCCCCTGGTACTTGGGTTCACCATTCCAGACGCCTTACTAACACTCTCCCCACTTGGAGAGTCAGTGCCTTTAACCTCCTGTTTCGCACAGTTTGCAATTTCTGCGCAAGATGAACAGGCATAGGGAGAACCAATGAGAGACTAGCTGTTCGTGTCTGCACGGGCAAATTGAACGCTCATTTCCCACCAGGAAGAGGAATTAACCAAAGGCTCAGTGTACCATGCTGGAAACAGATTAGGGCCTGAAGCAATCCTGCGGTTTTGCGGCCAGCTCACAAGAAAAGGAGTTGAAGAAAGGAGCTCAGGGGTACTGCAATTCACAAACCTGCAGAGTTATGAATGACAGCTATCGTCCAAAAATGTATTGAAGTAAGTCTTCGAAGAGGACTTGAAAGCGGGGCAGAATTTCAGGAAAACGATTTCAGGGGGTAGACTGGAATTGCACTTAAAGCATAGGAAAAGAGGCAGAATGTCTACAATGATGCACTTGGCGAAAAAGGGCGTATGCGTTTTTTCCTGAATATATTCAGGAATAAACGCATACGCTCTTTTTGGCCAACCAAGCAAGCGTGTAAAGGAAATCTGCACTACAATTAAGTCTCACTGCCCCCCGGTCAAAAGGGCCATCTGAAAAAAGTGTAAAATCCAGAAAGGCAGGACAGGTCATGGAGAACACGGAGCCTTGTTATGCTGATGGGCGGGATGTAAATTGCCAACAGCCACTCTGGAGAAGTGTATGGTGTTTCCTGAAACGCGTAGGGAACAAAGCAACACAGCCTATGGCACTTCCACTTATGGTCCTATAGCTTAGGGAAATTAAAATCAAAAAGACACAGCCACCCCAAAATTTGGGACGGCTCTGTTTACAGGAACGTCATCTACGATACTAGTTAAATATCTGAGAATGCAAAAAATGGATAAAGAAGTTCTGGTACGCACGTACAATGGAATATCACTCAGCAATGAAATCTACGTCATCAGGCCTGTAGCGGCATAATGAGTGGATTCACGTACGATGATTCTTCAAGAATTAAGTCACACAGAAAATGAAACATCATAAGATATCAATAATACACGGAATGTATAGTTGGCTACACATGAACTGAATTACAAAACAGAACCGGGTCTCAAATTTAGAAAACCAACTTATGCTTGCTTATGGGGAAAGGTGAGTTGGGGAGCTGCATAAAACCAGAGATTGAAATTAGCACAGATACCGTACCATAAGCCAAATATATAATAGACAAGACCTACTCCTTGCTCATCGAAATGGACTCAACACCCCATATTCAACGCCTGGGAATATACCTGAGAAGTAAGAATCTTAAAACCCATGGATTTATATGTGTCCATAAGGAAATCAAGCGTGTGTACAGCGGCCTAAACGCAGCAGTGAAAATCCGATAAATCCCATTATCAAAATAAATTTCAAAAACAAAACACAATGACAGTGAAATAGAGAGCAATTCTTAAATAACTCATTCAGGGCTTGTGATGCAACCTGGATTTACCAAATCTACACCCAGAGCAGGGTGAGACATATGGCTGGGCACTTCGGGCTGATAGCATTGGTGAGGTACGATGAGCAAACGCAAACCCTTTGAAGTCATACTGCATGGTACCCATTCCATGGGTCCCAACTCTCAAGGTTTAAGGGATTCTTCCTTCAGCTAAAACATGCATGGGAAACCCATACAGTGCACTGTGTGACTGGGAAACGTTTTCAAATGCATCTCAGTTTTCGTCCCCTGGTACTCGGGTTCACCATTCCAGACGCTTTACTAACACTCTGCCCACTTGGAGAGTCAGTGCCATTAACCTCCTGTTTGGCACAGTTTGCAATTTCTGTGCAAGATGAACAGGAATAGGGAGAACCAATGAGAGACTAGCTCTAGGTGTCTGCACGGGCAAATGGAACGCTCATTTCCGACGAGGAAGAGGAATTAACCAAAGGCTCAGCGTGCCCTGCCGGAAAGAGATTATGGCCTGAAGCAATCCTGCGGGTTTGCGGCCACCTCACAAGAAAGCGAGTTGAAGAAAGGAGCTCAGGGGCACTGCAATTCACAAACCTGCAGAGTTATGAATGACAGCTATCGTCCAAAAATGTATTGAAGTAAGTCTTCGAAGAGGACTTGAAAGCGGGGCAGAATTTCAGGAAAACGATTTCAGGGGGTAGACTGGAATTGCACTTAAAGCATAGGTAAGAGGCAGAATGTCGACAATGATGCACTTGGCCAAAAAGGGCGTATGCGTTTTTTCCTGAATATATTCAGGTAAAAAACTGATACGCACTTTTTGGCCAACCAAGCAAGCGTGTAAAGGAAATCTGCACTACAATGAAGTCTCACTGCCCCACGGTCAAAAGGGCCATCTGAAAAAAGTGCAAGATCCAGAAAGGCAGGACAGGTCATGGAGAACAGGGAGCCTTGTTATGCTGATGGGCGGGATATAAATTGCCAACAGCCACTCTGGAGAAGTGTATGGTGTATCCTGAATGATGAAGGAAACAAAGCAACACAGCCTATGGCACTTCCGCTTATGGTCCTATAGCTTAGGGAAATTAAAATCAAAAACACACAGCCACCCCAAAGTTTGGGATGGCTCTGTTTACAAGAACCTTGTCTACGGTACAAGTTAAATATCCGAGAAAGGAAAAAATGGATAAAGAAGTTCTGGTACGCACGTACAATGGAATATCACTCAGCAATGAAATCTACGTCTTCAGGCCCATAGCGGCATAATGAGTGGATTCAGGTACGATGATTCTACGAGAAATAAGTCACACAGAAAAAGAAACATCATAAGATATCACTAATACACGGAATGTAAAGTTGGCTACACATGAACTGAATTACAAAACAGAACAGGGTCTCAAATTTAGAAAACCAACTTATGCTTGCTTATGGGGAAAGGTGAGTTGGGGTGCTGCATAAAACCAGAGATTGAAATTAGCACAGATACCGTTCCATAAGCCAAATATATAATAGACAAGCCCTACTCCTTGCTCAACGAAATGGACTCAACACCCCATATTCAACGTCTGGCAAGATACCTGACAAGTAAGAATCTTAAAACCCATGGATTTATATGTCTCCATAAGGAAATCAAGCGTGTGTACAGCGGCCTAAACGCAGCAGTGAAAATCCGATAAATCCCATTATCAAAATAAATTTCAAAAACAAAACACAATTTCAGTGAAATTGAGAGCAATTCTTAAATAATTCATTCAGGGCTTGTGATGCAACCTGGATTTACCACATCTACACCCAGAGCTGGGTGAGACATAAGGATGGACACTTCGGGCTGATAGCATTGGTGAGGTTCGGTGAGCAAACGCAGACCCTTTGAAGTCATACTGCATGGTACCCATTCCATGGGTCCCAACTCTCCAGGTTTAAGGGATTCTTCCTTCAGCTAAAACATGCATGGGAAACCCAGACTATCGTCCGCCGTTGATTGGGAAACGTTTTCAAATGCATCTCAGTTTTCGTCCCCTGGTACTCGGGTTCACCATTCCAGACGCTTTACTAACACTCTCCCCACTTGGAGAGTCAGTGCCTTTAACCTCCTGTTTGGCACAGTTTGCAATTTCTGCGCAAGATGAACAGGAATGGGGAGAACCAATGAGAGACTAGCTGTAGGTGTCTGCACGGGCAAATGGAACGCTCATTTCCCACCAGGAAGAGGAATTAACCAAAGGCTCAGCATGCCCTGCCGGAAACATATTAGGGCCTGAAGCAATCCTGCGGTTTTGCGGCCAGCTCACAAGAAAGCGAGTTGAAGAAAGGAGTTCAGGGGCACTGTAATTCACAAACATGCAGAGTTATGAATGACAGGTATCGTCCAAAAATGTACTGAAGTAAGTCTTCGAAGAGGACTTGAAAGCGGGGCAGAATTTCAGGAAAAAGATTTCAGGGGGTAGACTGGAATTGCACTTAAAGCATAGGAAAAGAGGCAGAATGTCTACAATGATGCACTTGGCGAAAAACGGCGTATGCGTTTTTTCCTGAATATATTCAGGAATAAACGCATACGCCCTTTTTGGCCAACCAAGCAAGCGTGTAAAGGAAATCTGCACTACAATTAAGTCTCACTGCCCCCCGGTCAAAAGGGCCATCTGAAAAAAGTGTAAAATCCAGAAAGGCAGGACAGGTCATGGAGAACAGGGAGCCTTGTTATGCTGATGGGCGGGATGTAAATTGCCAACAGCCACTCTGGAGAAGTGTATGGTGTTTCCTGAAACGCGTAGGAAACAAAGCAACACAGCCTATGGCACTTCCACTTATGGTCCTATAGCTTAGGGAAATTAAAATCAAAAACACACAGCCACCCCAAAATTTGGGACGGCTCTGTTTACAGGAACGTCATCTACGATACTAGTTAAATATCTGAGAATGCAAAAAATGGATAAAGAAGTTCTGGTACGCACGTACAATGGAATATCACTCAGCAATGAAATCTACGTCATCAGGCCTGTAGCAGCATAATGAGTGGATTCACGTACGATGATTCTTCAAGAATTAAGTCACACAGAAAATGAAACATCATAAGATATCAATAATACACGGAATGTATAGTTGGCTACACATGAACTGAATTACAAAACAGAACAGGTTCTCAAATTTAGAAAACCAACTTATGCTTGCTTACGGGGAAAGGTGAGTTGGGGTGCTGCATAAAACCAGAGATTGAAATTAGCACAGATACTGTTCCATAAGCCAAATATATAATAGACAAGACCTACTCCTTGCTCAACGAAATGGACACAAAACCCCATATTCAACGCCTGGGAATATACCTGACAAGTAAGAATCTTAAAACCCATGGATTTATATGTCTCCATAAGGAAATCAAGCATGTGTACAGCGGCCTAAACGCAGCAGTGAAAATCCGATAAATCCCATTATCAAAATAAATATCAAAAACAAAACACAATGACAGTGAAATAGAGAGCAATTCTTAAATCATTCATTCAGGGCTTGTGATGCAACCTGGATTTACCACATCTACACCCAGATCTGGGTGAGACATAAGGCTGGACTCTTCGGGCTGATAGCATTCGTGAGGTTCGGTGAGCAAACGCAGACCCTTTGAAGTCATACTGCATTGTACCCATTCCATGGGTCCCAACTCTCTAGGTTTAAGGGATTCTTCCTTCAACTAAAACATGCATGGGAAACCCAGAGTATGGTCCACCGTGTGATTGGGAAACGTTTTCAAATGCATCTCAGTTTTCGCCCCTGGTACTCGGGTTCACCATTCCAGGCGCTTTACAAACACTCTCCCCACTTGGAGAGTCAGTGCCTTTAACCTCCTGTTTGGCACAGTTTGCAATTTCTGCGCAAGATGAACAGGAATGGGGAGAACCAATGAGAGACTAGCTGTAGGTGTCTGCACGGGCAAATGGAACGCTCATTTCCCACCAGGAAGAGGAATTAACCAAAGGCTCAGCGTGCCCTGCCAGAAAGAGATTATGGCGTGAAGCAATCCTGCGGTTTTGCGGCCAGCTCACAAGAAAGCAAGTTGAAGAAAGAGCTCAGGGGCAGTGTAATTCAGAAACCTGCAGAGTTATAAATGACAGCTATCGTCCAAAAATGTATTGAAGTAAGTTTTCGAAGAGGACTTGAAAGCGGGGCAGAATTTCAGGAATACGATTTCAGGGGATAGACTGGAATTGCACTTAAAGCATAGGAAAAGAGGCAGAATGTCGACAATGATGCAGTTGGCCAAAAAGGGCGTATGCGTTTTTTCCTGAATATATTCAGGAAAAAACGCATACGCCCTTTTTGGCCAACCAAGCAAGCGTGTAAAGGAAATCTGCACTACAATGAAGTCTCACGGCCCCCCGGTCAAAAGGGCCATCTGAAAAAAGTGTAAAATCCAGAAAGGGAGGACAGGTCATGGAGAACAGGGAGCCTTGTTATGCTGATGGGCGGGAGGTAAATTGCCAACAACCGCTCTGGAGATGTGTATGGTGTTTCCAGAAACACGTAGGAAACAAAGCAACACAGCCTATGGCACTTCCACTTATGGTCCTATAGCTTAGGGAAATTAAAATCAAAAACACACAGCCACCCCAAAGTTTGGAATGGCTCTGTTTACAAGAACCTCATCTACGGTAGAAGTTAAATATCCGTGAAAGCATAAAATGGATAAAGAAGTTGTGGTACGCACGTATAATGGAATATCACTCAGCAATGAAATCTACGTCATCAGGACCGTAGCGGCATAATGAGTGGATTCAGGTACGATGATTCTATGAGAAATAAGTCAGACAGAAAAAGAAACATCATAAGTTATCCCTAATACACGGAATGTAAACTTGGCTACCCATGAACTGAATTACAAAACAGAACAGGGTCTCAAATTTAGCAAACCAACTTACGCTTGCTTATGGGGAGAGGTCAGTTGGGATGCTGCATAAAACCAGAGATTGAAATTAGCACAGATACCGTTCCATAAGCCAAATATATAATAGACAAAACCTACTCCTTGCTCAACGAAATGGACTCAACACCCTATATTCAACGCCTGGGAAGATACCTGACAAGTAAGAATCTTAAAACCCATGGATTTATATGTGTCCATAAGGAAATCAAGCGTGTGTACAGCGGCCTAAACGCAGCAGTGAAAATCCGATAAATCCCATTATCAAAATGAATTTCAAAAACAAAACACAATGACAGTGAAATAGAGAGCAATTCTTAAATAATTCATTCAGGGCTTGTGATGCAACCTGGATTTCCCACATCTACACCCAGAGCTGGGTGAGACATAAGGCTGGACACTTCGGGCTGATAGCATTGGTGAGGTTCGGTGAGCAAACGCAGACCCTTTGAAGTCATACTGCATGGTACCCATTCCATGGGTCCCAACTCTCCAGGTTTAAGGGATTCTTCCTTCAGCTAAAACATGCATGGGATACCCAGACTATCGTCCGCCGTGTGATTGGGAAACGTTTTCAAATGCATCTCAGTTTTCGTCCCCTGGTACTCGGGTTCACCATTCCAGACGCTTTACTAACACTCTCCCCACTTGGAGAGTCAGTGCCTTTAACCTCCTGTTTGGCACAGTTTGCAATTTCTGCGCAAGATGAACAGGCATAGGGAGAACCAATGAGAGACTAGCTGTTGGTGTCTGCACGGGCAAATGGAACGATCATTTCCCACCAGGAAGAGGAATTAACCAAAGGCTCAGCGTGCCCGGCCGGAAACATATTAGGGCCTGAAGCAATCCTGCGGTTTTGCGGCCAGCTCACAAGAAACGGAGTTGAAGAAAGGAGCTCAGGGACACTGTAATTCACAAACCTGCAGAGTTATGAATGACAGCTATCGTCCAAAAATGTATAGAAGTAAGTCTTCGGAGAGGACTTGAAAGCGGGGCAGAATTTCAGGAAAACGATTTCAGGGGGTAGACTGGAATTGCACTTAAAGCATAGGAAAAGAGGCAGAATGTCGACAATGATGCACTGGGCCAAAAAGGGCGTATGCGTTTTTTCCTGAATATGTTCGGAAAAAACGCATACGCCCCTTTTGGCCAACGAAGCAAACGTGTAAAGGAAATCCGCACTACAATGAAGTCTCACTGCCCCCCGGTCAAAAGGGCCATCTGAAAAAAGTGTAAAATCCAGAAAGGCCGGACAGGTCTTGGAGAACAGGGATACTTGTTATGCTGATTGGCGGATTTAAATTGCCAACAGCCACTCTGGAAAACTGTATGGTGTTTCCGGAAACACATAGGAAACAAAGCAACACAGCCTATGGCACTTCCACTTATGGTCCTATAGCCTAGGGAAATTAAAATCAAAAACACACAGCCACCCCAAAGTTTGGGATGGCTCTGTTTACAAGAACCTCATCTATGGTAGAAGTTAAATATCCGAGAAAGCATAAAATGGATAAAGAAGTTCTGGTACGCACGTACAATGTAATATCACTCAGCAATGAAATCTACGTCTTCAGGCCCATAGCGGCATAATGAGTGGATTCAGGTATGATGATTCTACGGGAAATAAGTCACACAGAAAAAGAAACATCATAAGATATGACTAATACACGGAATGTAAACTTGGCTACCCATGAACTGAATTACAAAACAGAACAGGGTCTCAAATTTAGCAAACCAACTTATGCTTGCTTATGGGGAAAGGTCAGTTGGGATGCTGCATAAAACCAGAGATTGAAATTAGCACAGATACCGTTCCATAAGCCAAATATATAATAGACAAAACCTACTCCTTGCTCAATGAAATGGACTCAACACCCTATATTCAACGCCTGGGAAGATACCTGACAAGTAAGAATCTTAAAACCCATGGATTTATATGTCTCTATAAGGAAATCAAGCGTGTGTACAGTGGCCTAAAAGCAGCAGTGTAAATCCGATAAATCCCATTATCAAAATGAATTTCAAAAACAAAACACAATGACAGTGAAATAGAGAGCAATTCTTAAATAATTCATTCAGGGCTTGTGATGCAACCTGTATTTACCACATCTACACCCAGAGCTGGATGAGACATAAGGCTGGACACTTCGGGCTGATAGCATTGGTGAGGTTCGGTGAACAAACGCAGACCCTTTGAAGTCATACTGCATGGTACCCATTCCATGGGTCCCAACTCTCCAGGTTTAAGGGATTCTTCCTTCAGCTAAAACATGCATGGGAAACCCAGAGTATGGTCCACCATGTGATTGGGAATCGTTTTCAAATGCATCTCAGTTTTCGTCCCCTGGTACTCGGGTTCAACATTTGAACGCTTTACTAACACTCTCCCCACTTGGAGAGTCAGTGCCATTAACCTCCTGTTTGGCACAGTTTGCAATTTCTGCGCAAGATGAACAGGAATAGGGAGAAGCAATGAGAATCTAGCTGTAGGTGTCTGCACGGGCAAATGGAACGCTCATTTCCCACTAGGAAGAGAAATTAAACAAAGGCTCAGCGTGCCCTGCCGGAAACAGATTAGGGCCTGAAGCAATCCTGCGGTTTTGCGGCCAGCTCACAAGAATGCGAGTTGAAGAAATGAGCTCAGGGGAACTGTAATTCACAAACCTGCAGAGTTATGAATGACAGCTATCGTCTAAAAATGTATTGAAGTAAGTCTTCGAAGAGGACTTGAAAGCGGGGCAGAATTTCAGGAAAACGATTTCAGGGGGTAGACTGGAATTGTACTAACAGCATAGGAAAAGAGGCAGAATGTCGACAATGATGCACTTGGCCAAAAAGAGCGTATGCGTTTTTTCCTGAATATATTCAGGAAAAAACGCATTCGCCCTTTTTGGCCAACCAAGCAAGCGTGTAATGGAAATCTGCACTACAATGAAGTCTCACTGCCCCCCGGTCAAAAGGGCCATCTGAAAAAAATGTAAAATCCAGAAAGTCAAGACAGGTCATGGAGAACAGGGAGCCTTGTCATGCTGATGGGCGGGATGTAAATTGCCAACAACCACTCTCGGGAAGTGTATGGTGTTTCCAGAAACACGTAGGAAACAAAGCAACACAGCCTATGTCACTTCCACTTATGGTCCTATAGCTTAGGGAAATTAAAATCAAAAACAAACAGCCAACCCAGAGTTTGGGACGGCTCTGTTTACAAGAACCTCGTCTATGGTACAAGTAAAATATCCCAGAAAGCAAAAAATGGATAAAGAAGTTGTGGTACGCACGTACAATGGAATATCACTCAGCAATGAAATCTACGTCATCAGGCCCGTAGCGGCATAATGAGTGGATTCAGGTACGATGATTCTACGAGAAATAAGTCACACAGAAAAAGAAACATCATAAGATATCACTAATACACGGAATGTAAAGTTGGATACACATGAACTGAATTACAAACAGAACAGGGTCTCAAATTTAGAAAACAAACTTATGCTTGCTTATGGGGAAAGGTGAGTTGGGGTGCTGCATAAAACCAGAGATTGAAATTAGCACAGATACCGTTCCATAAGCCAAATATATAATAGACAAGCCCTACTCCTTGCTCAACGAAATGGACTCAACACCCCATATTCAACGCCTGGCAAGATACCTGACAAGTAAGAATCTTAAAACCCATGGATTTATATGTCTCCATAAGGAAATCAAGCGTGTGTACAGCGGCCTAAACGCAGCAGTGAAAATCCGATAAATCCCATTATCAAAATAAATTTCAAAAACAAAACACAATGACAGTGAAATAGAGAGCAATTCTTAAATAATTCATTCAGGGCTTGTGATGCAACCTGGATTTTCCACATCTACACCCAGAGCTGGGTGAGACATAAGGCTGGGCACTTGGGGCTGATAGCATTGGTGAGGTTCGGTGAGCAAACGCAGACCCTTTGAAGTCATACTGCATGGTACCCATTCCATGGGTCCCAACTCTCCAGGTTTAAGGGATTCTTCCTTCAGCTAAAACATGCATGGGAAACCCAGACTATCGTCCGCTGTGTGTTTGGGAATCGTTTTCAAATGCATCTCAGTTTTCGTTCCCTGGTACTTGGTTTCACCATTCCAGACGCTTTACTAAAACTCTCCCCACTTGGAGAGTCAGTGCATTTAACCTCCTGTTTGGCACACTTTGCAATTTCTGCGCAAGATGAACAGGAATAGGGAGAAGCAATGAGAGACTAGCTGTAGGTGTCTGCACGGGCAAATGGAACGCTCATTTCCCACCAGTAAGAGGAATTAACCAAAGGCTCAGCGTGCCCTGCCGGAAACAGATTAGGGCCTGAAGCAATCCTGCGGTTTTGCGGCCAGCTCACAAGAAAGCGAGTTGAAGAAATGAGCTCAGGGGCACTGTAATTCACAAACCTGCAGAGTTATGAATGACAGCTATCGTCCGAAAATGTATTGAAGTAAGTCTTCGAAGAGGACTTGAAAGCGGGGCAGAATTTCAGGAAAACGATTTCAGGGGGTAGACTGGAATTGTACTAAAAACATAGGAAGAGAGGGAGAATGTCGACAATGATGCACTTGGCCAAAAAGGGCGTATGCGTTTTTTCCTGAATATATTCAGGAAAAAACGCATACGCCCTTTTTGGCCAACCAAGCAAGCGTGTAAACGAAATCTGCACTACAGTGAAGTCTCACTGCCCCCCGGTCAAAAGGGCCATCTGAAAAAAATGTAAAATCCAGAAAGTCAGTACAGGTTATGGAGAACAGGGATCCTTGTCATGCTGATGGGCGGGATGTAAATTGCCAACAACCACTCTGGAGAAGTGTATGGTGTTTCCAGAAACACGTAGGAAACAAAGCAACACAACCTATGGCACTTCCACTTATGGTCCTATAGCTTAGGGAAATTAAAATCAAAAACACACAGCCACCCCAGAGTTTGGGACGGCTTTGTTTACAAGAACCTCGTCTACGGTACAAGTAAAATATCCCAAAAGCAAAAAATGGATAAAGAAGTTGTGGTACGCACGTACAATGGAATATCACTCAGCAATGAAATCTACGTCATCAGGCCCGTAGCGGCATAATGAGTGGATTCAGGTACGATGATTCTACGAGAAATAAGTCACACAGAAAAAGAAACATCATAAGATATCACTAATACACGGAATGTAAAGTTGGATACACATGAACTGAATTACAAAACAGAACAGGGTCTCAAATTTAGAAAACCAACTTATGCTTGCTTATGGGGAAAGGTGAGTTGGGGTGCTGCATAAAATCAGAGATTGAAATTAGCACAGATACCGTTCCATAAGTCAAATATATAATAGACAAGCCCTACTCCTTGCTCAACGAAATGGACTCAACACCCCATATTCAACGCCTGGCAAGATACCTGACAAGTAAGAATCTTAAAACCCATGGATTTATATGTCTCCATAAGGAAATCAAGCGTGTGTACAGCAGCCTAAACGCAGCAGTGAAAATCCGATAAATCCCATTATCAAAATAAATTTCAAAAACAAAACAAAATGACAGTGAAATAGAGAGCAATTCTTAAATAATTCATTCAGGGCTTGTCATGAAACCTGGATTTACCCCATCTACACCCAGAGCTGGGTGAGACATAAGGCTGGACACTTCGGGCTGATAGCATTGGTGAGGGTCGGTGAGCAAACGCAGACCCTTTGAAGTCATACTGCATGGTACCCATTCCATGGGTTCCAAATTTCCAGGTTTAAGGGATTCTTCCTTCAGCTAAAACATGCATGGGAAACCCATAGTATGGTCCACCGTGTGATTGGGAAACGTTTTCAAATGCATCTCAGTTTTCGTCCCCTGGTACTCGGGTTCACCATTCCAGACGCTTTACTAACACTCCCCACTTGGAGAGTCAGTGCCTTTAACCTCCTGTTTGGCACAGTTTGCAATTTCTGCGCAAGATGAACAGGCATAGGGAGAACCAATGAGAGACTAGCTGTTGGTGTCTGCACGGGCAAATTGAACGATCATTTCCCACCAGGAAGAGGAATTAACCAAAGGCTCAGCGTGCCCGGCCGGAAACATATTAGGGCCTGAAGCAATCCTGCGGTTTTGGAGCCAGCTCACTAGAAAACGAGATGAAGAAAGAAGCTCAGGGGCACTGTAATTCACAAACCTGCAGAGTTATGAATGACAGCTATCGTCCAAAAATGTACTGAAGTAAGTCTTCAAAGAGGACTTGAAAGCGGGGCAGAATTTCAGGAAAACGATTTCAGGGGGTAGACTGGAATTGCACTTAAAGCATAGGAAAAGAGGCAGAATGTCGACAATGATGCACTTGGCCAAAAAGGGCGTATGCGTTTTTTCCTGAATATATTCAGGAAAAAACGCATACGCCCTTTTTGGCCAACCAAGCAAGCGTGTAAAGGAAATCTGCACTACAGTGAAGTCTCACTGCCCCCCGGTCAAAAGGGCCATCTGAAAAAAGTGTAAAATCCAGAAAGGCAGGACAGGTCTTGGAGAACAGGGAGACTTGTTATGCTGATGGGCGGATTTAAATTGCCAACAGCCACTCTGGAAAACTGTATGGTGTTTCCGGAAACACGTAGGAAACAAAGCAACACAGCCTATGGCACTTCCACTTATGGTCCTATAGCTTAGGGAAATTAAAATCAAAAACACACAGCCACCCCAAAGTTTGGGATGGCTCTGTTTACAAGAACCTCATCTCCGGTAGAAGTTAAATATCCCAGAAAGCATAAAATGGATAAAGAAGTTCTGGTACGCACGAACAATGGAATATCACTCAGCAATGAAATCTACGTCATCAGGCCCATAGCGGCATAATGAGTGGATTCAGGTATGATGATTCTACGAGAAATAAGTCAGACAGAAAAAGAAACATCATAAGATATGACTAATACACGGAATGTAAACTTGGCTACCCATGAACTGAATTACAAAACAGAACAGGGTCTCAAATTTAGCAAACCAACTTATGCTTGCTTATGGGGAAAGGTCAGTTGGGATGCTGCATAAAACCAGAGATTGAAATTAGCACAGATACCGTTCCATAAGCCAAATATATAATAGAAAATACCTACTCCTTGCTCAACGAAATGTACTCAACACCCTATATTCAACGCCTGGGAAGATACCTGACAAGTAAGAATCTTAAAACCCATGGATTTATATGTCTCCATAAGGAAATCAAGCGTGTGTACAGTGGCCTGAAAGCAGCAGTGAAAATCCGATAAATCCCATTATCAAAATGAATTTCAAAAACAAAACACAATGACAGTGAAATAGAGAGCAATTTTTAAATCATTCATTCAGGGCTTGTGATGCAACCTGGATTTACCACATCTACACCCAGAGCTGGATGAGACATAAGGCTGGACACTTCGGGCTGATAGCATTGGTGAGGTTCGGTGAACAAACGCAGACCCTTTGAAGTCATACTGCATGGTACCCATTCCATGGGTCCCAACTCTCCAGGTTTAAGGGATTCTTCCTTCAGCTAAAACATGCATGGGAAACCTAGAGTATGGTCCACCGTGTGATTGGGAAACGTTTTCAAATGCATCTCAGATTTCGTCCCCTGGTACTCGGGATCAACATTTGAACGCTTTACTAACACTCTCCCCACTTGGAGAGTCAGTGCCATTAACCTCCTGTTTGGCACAGTTTGCAATTTCTGTGCAAGATGAACAGGAATAGGCAGAAGCAATGAGAGACTAGCTGTAGGTGTCTGCACGGGCAAATGGAACGCTCATTTCCCACCAGGAAGAGGAATTAACCAAAGGCTCAGCGTGCCCTGCCAGAAAAAGATTAGGGCCTGAAGCAATCCTGCGGTTTTGCGGCCAGCTCACAAGAAAGCGAGTTGAAGAAATGAGCTCAGGGGCACTGTAATTCACAAACTTGCCGAGTTATGAATGACAGCTATCGTCCAAAAATATATTTAAGTAAGTCTTCGAAGAGGACTTGAAAGCGGGGCAGAATTTCAGGAAAACGATTTCAGGGGGGAGACTGGAATTGTACTAAAAGCATAGGAAAAGAGGCAGAATGTCGACAATGATGCACTTGGCCAAAAAGGGCGTATGCGTTTTTTCCTGAATATATTCAGGAAAAAACGCATACGCCCTTTTTGGCCAACCAAGCAAGCGTGTAATGGAAATCTGCACTACAATGAAGTCTCACTGCCCCCCGGTCAAAAGGGCCATCTGAAAAAAATGTAAAATCCAGAAAGTCAGGACAGGTCATGGAGAACAGGGGGCCTTGTCATGCTAATGGGCGGGATGTAAATTGCCAACAACCACTCTGGGGAAGTGTATGGTGTTTCCAGAAACACGTAGGAAACAAAGCAACACAGCCTATGGCAATTCCACTTATGGTCCTATAGCTTAGGGAAATTAAAATCAAAAACACACAGCCACCCCAGAGTTTGGGACGGCTCTGTTTACAAGAACCTCGTCTACTGTACAAGTAAACTATCCCAGAAAGCAAAAAATGGATAAAGAAGTTGTGGTACGCACGTACAATGGAATATCACTCAGCAATGAAATCTACGTCATCAGGCCCGTAGCGGCATAATGAGTGGATTCAGGTACGATGATTCTACGAGAAATAAGTCACACAGAAAAAGAAACATCATAAGATATCACTAATACACGGAATGTAAACTTGGCTACACATGAACTGAATTACAAAACAGAACAGTGTCTCAAATTTAGAAAACCAACTTATGCTTGCTTATGGGGAAAGGTGAGTTGGGGTGCTGCATAAAACCAGAGATTGAAATTAGCACAGATACCGTTCCATAAGCCAAATATATAATAGACAAGCCCTACTCCTTGCTCAACGAAATGGACTCAAAACCCCATATTCAACGCCTGGCAAGATACCTGACAAGTAAGAATCTTAAAACCCATGGATTTATATGTCTCCATAAGGAAATCAAGCGTGTGTACAGCGGCCTAAACGCAGCAGTGAAAATCCGATAAATCCCATTATCAAAAATTAATTTCAAAAACAAAACACAATGATAGTGAAATAGAGAGCAATTCTTAAATAATTCATTCAGGGCTTGTGATGCAACCTGGATTTACCACATCTACACGCAGAGCTGTGTGAGACATAAGGCTGGACACTTCGGGCTGATAGCATTGGTGACGTTCGGTGAGCAAAGGCAACCCTTTGAAGTCATACTGCATGGTACCCATTCCATGGGTCCCAACTCTCCAGGTTGAAGGGATTCTTCCTTCAGGTAAAACATGCATGGGCAACCCAGAATATGGTCCACCATATGACCGGGAAACCTTTTTAAATGCATCTCAGTTTCGTCCCCTCGTACTCGGTTTTACCATTCCAGACGCTTTACTAACACTCTCCCCACTTGGAGAGTCAGTGCCTTTAACCTCCTGTTTGGCACAGTTTGGAATTTCTGCGCAAGATGAACAGGAATAGGGAGAACCAATGAGAGATTAGCTGTAGGTGTCTGCACGAACAAATTTAACACTCATTTCCCACCAGGAAGAGGAATTAGCCAAAGGCTCAGCATGCCGTGCCGGAACCAGATTAGGGCCTGAAGCAATCCTGCGGTTTTGCGGCCAGCTCCCAAGAAAGTGATTTGAAGAAAGGAGCTCAGGGGCACTGTAATTCACAAACCTGCAGAGTTATAAATGACAGCTATCGTCCAAAAATATATTGAAGTAAGGCTGCAAAGAGGACTTGAACGCGGGGCAGAATTCCAGGAATACGATTTCAGGAGGTAGACGGGAAGTCCTCTGAAAGTATAGGAGAAGAGGCAGAACCTCGACAATGATGCACTTGCTCAAAAAGGGCATATGCGTTTCTTCCAGGGCCCTTATTAAAGAGGGTAGGAGGCTCCCAGCATGCTTCAGTGGCCAACAGAGGGCCTACGTCGCCAAGGCGACCTGAGCCATCCAGGCAAGAGTGACCTCACATCAGAGGGCCCACCTCACAGAAGGGTAAGGAACCCAGTCAGGATCAGACTCTCACCAGGGTGCCCACATAAGCAAGGGGCTGGGAACCAGGCAGGAGTGTCCTCACACCCGTGGGGCCACATCATCGAAAGTTGAGGTACCCAGCACATGTGGCCTCAAACCAGAGGACCCACATCACCATGGGTCTCGGAGCGAGGCAGGCAGGATTAACCTCAAAACACATGGCCCATTGTATAAAAAACGTGAGGAATCCAGCAGTTGGAACATCCCAGCAGGCGGCCCAGAGCACCGAGGCTATGGGATCCAGGCAGTGATGAACTCACAACAGAGGGCCCTCATCGTGATACTGTAAGCAACCCAGCCGTTGTGACCTCAGAGCACAAGGCCCACATCCCCATGGGGAAGGGAACCAAGCAGGCGTGTCATCGCACCAGTGGGCACACATCAGAAAATGTGGGGAGCCCAGCAGTTAGGGCCGGACGCCAGAGGGCCCTCATCACTGAGGAGAGGAGGCTCCCAGCAAGCTCCAACTGCTACCAGAAGGCCGATGTCGCCAATGCGGGGTGTGCCAGCCAGGCAGGAGTGACCTCACCGCAGAGGGCCAACCACACAAAAGTGTGAGGAACCCAAAGAGGATCAGACACTCACCAGAGGGCCCACATCACCAAGGGAATGGAAACCAGGCAGGAGTGTCCTCACACCAGTGGGGCCACATCACCGAAATGTGACGGACCCAGCACACGTGGCCTCAAACCAGAGGACACACATCACCAAGGGGCTGGGAGTGAGGGAGGCAGGAGGAGCCTCCAAACAGAGGGCCCATAGCGTAAAAAAGGTGAGGAATCCCGCAGTTGGAACCTCCCAGCAGGTGGCCAGGAGCAGCGAGGCTATGGGATCCAGGCCTGACTGAACTCAAAACAGAGGGCGCTCATCCTGTAACTGTGAGCAACCCAGCCGTTGGGACCTTAGAGCAGAAGGCCCACATTCCCATGGGGTTGGGAACCTGGCAGAAATGTACTCGCACCACAGGGCGCACATCAGAGAATTTTGGGAGACCAGAAGTTAGGGCCTGACGCCAGAGAGCCCTCATTACCAAGGGGAGGAGACCCCAAGCAGGCACCAACTCCCAACTGAGGGCCCATGTCGCCAAGGTGACGTGCAACAGCCAGGCAGGAGTGACCTCACAGCTGAGGGCCTACCTCACAGAATGGTGAGGAACCCAGCCAGGGTAAGACTCTCACCAGAGGGCCCACATCACCAAGGGCATCAGAACCAGGCAGGACTGTCTTTACACCAGGGTGGCCACATCATAGAAAGGTGAGGAACCCAGCACATGTGGCCTAAACCAGAGGATCCAGATCTCCAAGGGGCTCGGAGTGAGGCAGGCAAGAGTAGCCTCACAACACAGGGCCAATAGAATAAAAAAGCTGAGGAATCCTGCAGTGGGAACCTCCCAGCAGGCGGCCCAGAGCACCGAGTCTATGTGATCCAGGCCAAGGTGAACTCACAGCAGAGGGCCCACATCATGAAACTGTGAGCAACCCAGGCGTTGGAACCTCAGAGCAGAAGGCCCACATCCCCATGGGGATGGGAACCTCGCAGGAGTGTCCACGCACAACTTAGCACGTATCAGAAAATGTGGGAACCCAGCAGTTATGGCCTGACGCCAGAGGGCCCTCATCACGGAGGAGGGGAGGCTACCAGCAGGCTCCAAATGCCACCAGAGGGCCGACGTCACCAAGGCAATGGGAGCAAGCCAGGCAGGAGTTACCTCACAGCAGAGGGCCCACCTCACAGAAGTGTGAGGAGCCCAAACAGGATCAGACTCTAACCAGTGCGCCCACATCACCAAGGGGATGGAAACCAGGCAGGAGTGTCCTCACACCAGTGGGGCCACATCAGCGAAAGGTGAGGAACACAGCACATGTGGCCTCAAACAAGCGGACACACATCACGAAAGGGCTGGGAGTGAAGCATGCAGGAGGAGACTCACAACAGAGCGTCCATAGAATAAAAAAGGTGAGGAACCCCGCAGATGGAAGCTCCAAGCAGGTGGCCCAGAGCACCGAGGCTATGGGATCCATGCCGGAGTGAACTCACAGCAGAGGGCCCACATTCTGACACTGTGAGCAACCCAGGCGTTGGGACCTCAGAGCAGAAAGCCCACATACCCATGGGGATGGGACCCTGGCTGGAGTGTACTCGCACGACAGGGCGCACATCAGAAAATTTTGGGAGCCCATGAGTTAGGGCCTGACGCCAGAGGACCCTCATTACCGAGGGGAGGAGACTCCCAGCAGGCACCAACTCCCAACTGAGGGCCCACATCGCCAACGTGACGTGTGCCAGCCAGGCAGGAGTGACCTCACAGCAGAGGGCCCACCTCCCAGAAGTGTGAGGAATCCAGACAGGATCAGACTCTCACCAGAGGGCCCCCATCAACAAGGGGATGGGAACCAGGCAGGAGTGTTCTCATACCAGTGGGGCC
Source organism: Delphinapterus leucas (assembly GCF_059928025.1). Lineage (NCBI taxonomy): Eukaryota > Metazoa > Chordata > Mammalia > Artiodactyla > Monodontidae > Delphinapterus > Delphinapterus leucas. The sequence continues at coordinate 1,824,135 of NW_028322267.1, forward strand.
ACATCAATAAAGGTGAGGAAACCGGTACATGTGGCCTTAAACCAGAGGACCTACATCACAAATGGGCTGGGAGTGAGTCAGGAAGTAGGAGCATGAAAACACAGGACCAAAAGATTCAAAAAAGGTAAGGAATCCAGCAGTAGGAACCTCCCAGCAGGCCGCTCAGAGCACAGAGTCTATGGGATCTAGGCCTGAGTGAACTAACACCAGAGAGCCAACATCATGAAACGGTGAACAACACAGGTGTTGGGACCTTAGAGCAGAAGGCCCGCATGCCCGTGGGGATGGGAACCTCACAGGAGTGTCCTCGCACCACTTAGCACGTATCAGAAAATGTGGGTACCCAGCAGTTAGGGCCTGACGCAAGAGGGCCCCCATCACCGAGGGGAGGTTCCCAGCAGGCTCCAACTGCCACAAGAGGGCCGATGTTACTCAGGTGGGGTGTGCCAGCCAGGCAGGAGTGACCTCACAGCAGAGGGCCCCCCTCACAGAAGGGTGAGGAACCCAGCCAGGATCAGACTCTCACCAGAGGGCCCACATCATCAAGGGGATAGGAACCAGGCAGGAGTGTCCTCACACCTGTGGTGCCACATCATCGAAAGGCGAGGGACCCAGCATACGTGGCCTCAAACCAGAGGACACACATCACCAAGGGGCTGGAAGTGAGGCAGGCAGGAGGAGTCTCAAAACAGAGGGCCCATAGAAGAAAAAAGGTGAGGAATCCCGCAGTTGGAACCTCCCAGCAGGTGGCCAGGAGCAGCGAGCTTATGGGATCCAGGCCAGAGAGAACTCACAGCAGAGGGCCCTCATCATGAAACTGAGCAACCCACGGTTGGGACCTCAGAGCAGAAGGCCCACATTCCCATGGGGTTGGGAACCTGGCAGGAGTGTACTCGAACCACAGGGCGCATATCAGAAAATATTGGGAGCCCAGGAGTTAGGGCCTGACGCCAGAGGGCCCTCATTGCCGAGGGGAGGAGACACCCAGCAGGCACCAAATCCCACCAGAGGGCCGACGTCGCCAAGGCGGGGTGTGCCAGCCAGGCAGGAGTGACCTCAGAGAAGAGGGCCCACCTCACAGAAGTGTGAGGAACCCAACCAGGATCAGACTCTCACCGGAGGGCCCACATCACCAAGGGGATGGGAACCAGGCAGGAGTGTCCTCACACCAGTGGGGCCACATCAGCCAAAGGTGAGGAACCCAGCACATGTGGCCTCAAACCACAGGACACACATCACCAAGGGGCTAGGAGTGAGGCAGGTGTCTGGAGGGGCACATTTAACTCTAATTTCCCACCAGGAAGTGGAATGAACCAAAGTCTCAGAGTGCCGTGCTGGACCCTGATTATGGCCTGAAGCAAACCTGCGGTTCGGTGGCCAGTTTTCAAGGAAACGTGTTAAGAAAGGAAATCACGGGCACTGTAATTCACAAACCTGCAGAGTTATAAATGACAGCTATTGGCAAAAATATATGGAAGTAAGTCTGCAAAGAGGACTTCAAAACGAGGCAGAATTGCAGGAATCATATTTCAGGAGGTAGATTGGAATTCCATTTAAAGCATGTGAAAAGCGGCAGATCTTTGACAGTGATGCACTTGGACAAAAGTGCGTAAACATTTTTTCCTGAATAGATTCAGGAAAAAACACATATGCCCTTTTTGGCCAACCAAGCACTTGAGAAATGGAAATCCGCACTACAATGAAGTTTCATTTCCCATTCGTCAAAAGGGCCATCTGAAAAAAGTGTAAAAACCAGAAACACAGGACAGGCCATGGAGAACAGGGAGCCTTGTTATGCTGATGGGCGGGATGTAAATTGCCAACAGACACTCTGGAGATGTTTATGGTGTATCCTGAAACATCTGAAAAACAAAGCTACAAACCCTAGGGCACTTCCACTTTTGGCCCTATAGCTTAGGAAAATTAAAATCAACAAGACACAGCCAACACAAAATTTAGGGCTGCTGTGTTTACAAGAACCTTGAGTCCAGTACAAATTAAATATCCCAGAAAGAAAAAAATGGATAAAGGAGTTGTGCTACTTACGTACAACGGAATATCACTCAGCAATGAAATCAATGTCATCAGGCCTGTAGCAGCAAATTGAGTGGATTTAAGTATGATGATTCTAAGAGAAATAGGTCACACAGAGAAAGAGAATTATCATAAGATATCACTAATAGAGAGAGTGTAAACTTGGCTACACATAAGCTGAATTCCAAAACCGAACAGAGTCTCACATTTAGATAAAAACTTATGCTTGCTTAAGGGGAAAGTTGAGTTGGGGTGCTGTATAAAACCAGAGATTGAAATTAGCACACATACCGTTCCATAAGCCAAATATGTAATAGACAAGACCTACTCTTTGCTCAACGAAATAGACTCATCCATGGTGTATCACCTCACACCTGTTAGAATGGGCATCATCAGAAAATCTACAAACAACAAATGCTGGAAAGGGTGTGGAGATAAGGAACCCTCTTCCGCTATTGTTGGGAATGTAAATTGATACAGTCACTGTGGAGAACATTATGGAGTTTCTTATAAAACTAAGAATAGAATTACCATATGATACAGCAATCCCACTACTGGGCATATACCCAGACAAAACCATAAATCAAAAAGAGACATTCACTGCAATGTTCATTGTATCACTATTTACAATATCCAGGTAATGGAAGCAACCTAAATGCCCACAGACAGACGAATGCATAAAGATGTGGTACATATATGAAATGGAATATTACTAAGCCATAAAAAGGAATGAAATTGGGTCATTTGTAGAGACGTTGATGGATCTAGAGACTGTCATACAGAGTGAAGTAAGTCAGAAAGAGAAAAAGAAATCTTGTCTATTAATGCATATATGTGGAACCTAGAAAAATTGTACAGATGAACCGTTTTGCAAGGCAGAAATAGAGCAACAGACGTAGACAACAAACGTATGGACACCAAGGGGGGAAAGCTGTTGGGGGGTGGTGGTGGGAGGAGTTGAGAGATTGGGATTGGCATGTATACATTTATATGTATAAAATAGATAACCAAAAAGAACCTGCTGTATAAAAAAATAAAATAAAATTCAAATTACAAAAAGTAAAACAGAAAAAATATTCTTCCCTTCACATACATGTATTTATATGAATAAATTATTTCCATGCTTATATCTGTAAATACAAAAAAGAGGAATAAAATCTACCTTGAACCAAAAAAGAAAAAAAAACAGAACCCGCCAGCTACACAGAGGAAAACCGTATCAGGGCACTTGCTCCAGTTGTAAACAATTCTGAAGTTGGTCAGTGGTGGGGAATCATCTCCCATTCAGCCAGCAGGCCCCACGCAACAAGCTTCCTCATTGCAAAGCTGGGGGACAGTGCCGAGGCATCTGTGAGTAAACGTGGGCTGAGCCCCAGGCCAGCTGCTGCTGAAATGTTCCCACCCTTCCCAGGTAAAACACCTGAATATGTACAAGGACTTGAAAGCCTAGAGGAAGGGCCATGGAGCCACATGAGTGACAGCATGCCAGCCGACTTGGTGCCTGCAGGCCAGCCAGGATGGTCCTGGCCCTGGGTACTCTTCTGGAAGCTTTCCATTTCCCTGCCTGAGATACCCCTGCTGTCCCGGCCCCCACTGCTTTCTTCCTCACTCACCTCTGCCCAGGGAGAAATTCCAGCGGCAGGTATGGGTGACACATCCTCTTCTTTAGCAGGTGGCATCTTGGCAACTGCTGCAGAAAGTCCAGCAGAGCCCCACTCACACTGGGCCACCCACAAAGCCGTGGCCTCTCACTCCCTCCCACCAGTCCAGCCCCAAGACTGCTGACAGGGCAGAGAAAATGGCGTCAGGCACAGCTGCAGGGGCTCTTGCTGCCTGGAGCGGTGTTTATATTGATCTGAACCCAGGCACACCTGGGGAGGTCTGGCCGGCATGGTCGGGCTTCCCAGGCCAGCCAATAATCACCCCTCAGGGGCTCACAGTTGCAGAAACTGGAACTTGCTGAATCGGCCAGGTCCAAGGAACAGGTGTGGGCTCCTGAGAGTCAGGATAGACAAGGGGCTGCAGCTCTGGCTTGTTTTCTAATTATATTATCTGGCCCATGAGTGGGAGACAACTTCAAGAAAACCCTCTCCTAATGAGAGGAACCCAGGAGTCAGGGAGAGGAGGAGTGGCTGGTGGGTGGAGACAGAGGCCTGGTGCCCCTGGTACAGTGGAAGTCTCTGAAAGGCCAGGTGGAGGGAGGCCACACAGAGTGATGCCCAGGGTCACAGACCTGTCGGAGCTGCTGTTTGTTAGTTCAAGTCCTGCTCTGAGGTGCTCTGTGTCAGATCTGAGTGACAGGTGAGCTGGGAGTGCTCTGCAATGAGGGCGATATGCACGGTTCCTGTGTTCCCAGCCCTGCCATGGTACCTGCATGGGTAGCTCTGTATCCTGGGAGGGGCCTGACCACGAGAGCCCCATGAGCTGCAGGGGAACCTGCCAAGGGAACCCCATATCCTGGGAGGGGCCTGACCACGAGAACCCCGTGGTATGGGGTTCGGGTAGGGTACCTGCGCAGGTGATCTCCATATCCTGGGATTGGCCTGACCTCGAGAGCCCCACGGGCTGCTGGAGTCCTGGTAAATGATGTCAGGACAGTCAGTGAAGCCACCGAGGATATACCTCCAGTAGTTCCTAAATTCTACACCCTGCTGGTCATTCTACCAACCACCAGGACATGGTATTCTGTATTAGTCTTCAATGATGCCTTCTTTTGTATTCTATTAGTCCCAGAGTCACAAGAAATTTTGGCTTGTGAGTGGCAGGACTCAACATACAACTAAATCAATACTTCTGGGCCGTCTTGCCCCAAGGGTTCAAAAATTCCCACACCATCTTTGGGGAAAGCTCAGCTAAAGACCTAAAAGTTCTACCTCTGGAAAAGGAAACACTCCTTCAATTTGCAGATGACATTCTGATTGCCAGCCCTACTAAGGAGACCTCTGAACTACCAAGCCAATAAAGGATACAGGTTGTCCAAGAAAAAGCTCAAATATCACAGACTACGGTGACCTGCCTGGGCTTCATTCTCACAGAAGGTCGGAGAAGCCCATCCCAGGAAAGGGAAGAAACAATTTACAGTCTTACCCATATCTTAAACTAGAAGACAGCTTAGGGGTTCCTGGGGAGGCCAGGGTTTGCTGCTTCTGGATCCCTAACTACAGTCTACTAGCTGGGCCTCTATATGAAACACTGAAAGGAAAAGATGATGATCCTTTTGAATAGAATCCAGAAGTGGCCTTTCAAGAATGGAAAGAGCAGTCAATTCAGACCCTTGCCCTGGAACTCCCTAATTTAGCTAAACCCTTTGATCTTTACATTCCTGGTGAAAAGTGAATCGCCATTGGAGTATTAGTGCAAAACCTGGGACCACTTGAAATGGAACAATGCAAGAATGCCATCCAGGTAGGATAAACTACAGTCACCAAGGGGCTTGGCCCACTGCCACATCTGGCCAAGATACTGGCGGTATCTAAAAACCTGGAAATCAGCAGCCCAAAAGGCCACCTCCCTCCTAAGGGAAAAGGACCCCACGTGGTGATCCTAACCCCCAACCATGCCCTGAAGTTGCAGGGTTTGCTCCGTGGGCACACTGACCTCGAGTGAGGAGGCCCTCCAACTCCAACCTCCAGAGAGATAACCGGGGGCAACGGGGCACCATGACGACTCATGTGACCATCACTTGACCTGGAGTTTCTCTCATAAAACAACAAGAGTGTGTCCCAAAAGAGTAGACTACTGCTTGCAGGACTTACTGCACCCAGAGCGGACCTAATAATCTTGGCGGGGGAACCGTATATCACGCTGTCACCATAGAAAAGCCTACAGACACTGTGATAATGGTGGCCAATAAGACCGGCTGGACTCCTGTTTACTTCAAAAGGCTGTTGACTCAGTGGCCATCATGGTCCTTCATCACCAGTGACCCTGGACTGTCTGGGAGTTGAGCGGACAGGGTCCTGACACCTGGTGCTGTTTTTACGTTAATTCAGCGGCCTAATTGAAGAAAGCGCAGACTACTGGTCAGAGCATCTAGGCTGGCAGAAACGGTCAGCCTAAGGTGGCCGAACAAATGTGGGGCGGGGTGAAACTGGACCTCACAGCGTCACTGCACATCTCCTTCCTGGACCCTTAAAGGTCATTAGAATCTATAACACTTCCAATACTGGTGCTCAGGCAGACGAGCAGGGAGGCAGGAGGCCTGGGGACAATCAACGTCACCTGGAGGCTGCTGGGGAGAAGTTCTGACCCTCGCCCACGGGTATGAGGGCTCCTAACTCAGCACTCAGCAGTTACAGAAGAAGGGTCTGCACCCTCAGCACTCCAAGAATGAGGAAGGGGACAAAAGGCAGAAGAGGGTTTTGTCCCAGGCAAAGCCCCTTAAAAATCCCTGGGAGATAAAAATAGAATCTGGGCAATAAAATAAAGTCTAAACTTTTTTATCCTTTGTGCTTTGTCTAATTTCACATGCTCCTAGGGTCCCGCATACAGAGGTTCCACACCCAGCACTTCAGACCAGAGTTCCTAGTGCAGAATGACTGGGTCGACACCTCAGCTCCTGGGGCACAGTGCACTCTCCGTGATATAGAGCCTGAGCTGCAGCCAACTCTGACAGGATATCTACACAGCAGCCCAGCCCACAGCCCACGGGGTAGCACATGCTCTCACCTCTCCACTCTCTGATCAAAATATAAAGTTTCCTTTGCTTCTGAACCAAACTCAGTCTCGATCTGTTGGCTCCAATGACACTGGGCAGGGGGACACTTGTTGGGGTCCACTCTGGAGGATCAGTAACAGAAATTGAGAACATTGTAACTTCAATGAACAGATGTGTGAGCCAAACTGTAATTAACATAGAACAGTGTATAAGGCTCGGGTAAAATAAGATGTTTCTAACACTTCCATTTGATATTTCCATCACTTTATTATAAGCAAGTTCAGTGAAAAGGTTTGTCTTATTTGTCAGGTCAATATTAGAGAAACGAAGTGATTTCTTTCCAAGGATGTACATCTAATAATCTTGGTTAAAGCTTCAATCTTGTTTTAAATGCTTTTCCATTGAAAATGATACCTCTCTTTCAGCTCCCCCATTTCTGAGAAGTATAAAGTCTTATAATTTATTATTGCCAAAGGGGAAAGGTGAGAGGAGGGATAAATTAACAGTTTGGGATTAACACATACACACTGCTATGTATAAAATCGATCATCAACAAGGAACTGCTGTATAGCACAGGGAACTACACTCAATATTTTGCAATAACCTATAAGGGGAAATAATCTGAAAAAGAATAGATATTTTTATTGACATCATCTATTAATGACAGTTAAAATGGAACCTAAGGGAAGCCGGTGGTGAGTGCTTCTGACCCTGAAGACTTCAATCATCTAAAGTTTGGACTCTGCCTACTTCCCAAGGCCCTTAATGAACATATGTGTAGCCGTAGCTTAAAAAATTCGCCAGTTTGGGTTGCGGAGAGACACTGATTTTGAAAAAGCCCTGGTGTTCTCCTCACATGAATGGGACCCTTCCTACAGCTAAAGCATGCCTGTCACACCCAGAGGATGGTATACCGTCTGATCGGGAAGAGTTTGGAAAAGGCATCTCATCTCCTCATCTCCTGGTGCTCGGGTTCACCCCTCCAGCGTCTTTACTAACAGTCTCCCCACTTGGAGATGTCAGCACTGTCAACATCCTGTTGCATACAGTTTGGAATTTGTCCAGAGGATGAAGCAGAAGGAGGAGGAACAATGAGAGACAAGTCCTAGGGGTTCGGACAGGCACATGTCACTCTAATTTCCAATCAGGAAGACGAATTGACCAAAGGCTAGGGTTGCCCATGGAAACAGAATAGGGCTTGAGGAAATCCCGCTGCTTTGTGGCCAGTTCCCATAAACACAAGTTGAAAAATGGAGCTCAGTGGCACTAAAATTCACGAAACTGCAGAGTTGAAAATATCTATCACTGAAAAATGTCCTGAGGAAAGTCAGAGAAAAGGACTTGTAAGCAACGGAGAATGGCAGGAAAGGGATTGGAAGAGGTAGAAAGGACTCGCCATTAAGCACAAGAAAAGGGGCTGAACATTGCCAACATTGCAGTTGGCCAAAAAGGGTGTATGCGTCTTTTTCTGTATATATTCAAGAAAAGAGCATACACGTTTTTAGCCAACCAAACAGGTGGGCACTGGAAATCAATACTACAAAACATGTCACTTCGCATCAGTCAGAAGAGCCGTCCTCATAAAGTGTAAACACCGGAAATGCAGGACAGGGCAAGGAGAAAAGGGAGCCCTGTGAGGCTTATACTGGAAATGTATATTACCAATGGTCACTCTGGAGAAGTGTATTGTGTTTACTAAAGCATCTAAAAAATGAGCTACAGAGCACAGGGCACTTGCACTCATGGACGTATATCTTGGGAAAAACAAAAATCGAGAGGACACAGGCACCCCAATGTATACCGCCTCACTGTTTAAAAGATCCTCGAATAGGATATAACTTAAATGTCTCTGGAGGGAAAAAATGGATACAGATGTGGTGCTCATGTAGAGTGGAATATGACTCAGCCTGGAAATCAATGCAATATGGCCACTTGTAACAACTCCAGAGGAGTTACATATGATCATACAAAGTCACAGAATTCAAAAAGTAAAAGACATACTATATCACTAATACATGGAATGTAAACTTGGCTACACATGAACTGAATTACAAAACAGAACAGGGTCTCATATTTAGAAAACCAACTTATTCTTGCTTAAGGATAAAGGTGAGTTGGGGTGCTGCAAAAAACCAGAGATTGAAATTAGCACAGATACTGTTCCATAAGACAAATATGTAATAGTCAAGACCTACTGCTTGCTCAACAAAATGGACTCAACACCACATATTCAACGCCTAGGAATATACCTGACTAGTAAGAATCTTCAAACCTATGGGTTTATATGTCTCCGAAAGACAATCAAGCGTGTGTACAGCGGCATGAACACAGCAGTGAAAATACGATAAATCCCATTATCAAAATAAATTACAGAAACAAAACACAATGACAATGAAATAGAGAGCAATTCTTAAATAATTCATTCAGGGCCTGTGATGCAACCTGGATTTACCATATCTACACCTAGAGATGAGTGAGACATAAGGCTGGACACCAGGCTGATAGCACTGGTGAGGTTCGGTGAGCAAATGCAGACCCCTTGAAGTACCCATTCCATGGGTCTCAACTCTCCAGGTATAAGGGATTCTTCCTTCAGCTAAAACATGCCTTTGAAACCCACAGTATGCTGCACCATGTGACCGAGAAACGTTTTCCAATGCATCTCAGGTTTCGTCCCCTTTTACACGGGTTCAACATTCCAGACGCTTTACTAACACTCTCCCCACTTGGAGAGTCAGTGCCTTTAACCTCCTGTATGGCACAGTATGCAATTTCTGCGCAAGATGAACAGGAATAGGGAGAACCAATGAGAGACTAGCTGTAGGTGTCTGCACGGGCAAATGGAACGCTCATTTCCCACCAGGAAGAGGAATTAAACAAAGGCTCAGCATGTCCTGCCGGAAACAGATTAGGGCCTGAAGCAATCCTGCGGTTCTGCAGCCAGCTCACGAGAAAGCGAGTTGAAGAAAGGAGTTCAGGGGCACTGTAATTCACAAACCTGCAGAGTTATGAATGACAGCTATCGTCCAAAAATGTATTGAAGTAAGTCTTCGAAGAGGACTTGAAAGCGGGGCAGAATTTCAGGAAAACGATTTCAGGGGGTAGACTGGAATTGCACTTAAAGCATAGGAAAAGAGGCAGAATGTCGACAATGATGCACTTGGCCAAAAAGGGCGTATGCGTTTTTTCCTGAATATATTCAGGAAAAAACGCATACGCACTTTTTGGCCAACCAAGCAAGCGTGTAAAGGAAATCTGCACTACAATGAAGTCTCACAGCCCCCCGGTCAAAAGGGCCATCTGAAAAAAGTGTAAAATCCAGAAAGGCAGGACAGGTCATGGAGAATAGGGAACTTTGTTACGCTGATGGGCGGAATGTAAATTGCCAACAGCCACTCTGGAGAAGTGTATGGGGTTTCCTGAAACACGTAGGAAACAAAGCAACACAGCCTATGGCACTTCCACTTATGGTCCTATAGCTTAGGGAAATTAAAATCAAAAACACACAGCCACCCCAGAGTTTGGGATGGCTCTGTTTACAGGAACCTCGTCTACGGTACAAGTAAAATATCCCAGAAAGTAAAAAATGGATAAAGAAGTTGTGGTACGTACGTACAATGGAATATCACTCAGCAATGAAATCTACGTCATCAGGCCCGTAGCGGCATAATGAGTGGATTCAGGTATGATGATTCTACAAGAAATAAGTCACACAGAAAAAGAAACATCATAAGATATCACTAATACACGGAATGTAAACTTGGCTACCCATGAACTGAATTACAAAACAGAAGAGGGTCTCAAATTTAGAAAACCAACTTATGCTTGCTTATGGGGAAAGGTGAGTTGGGGTGCTGCATAAAACCAGAGATTGAAGTTAGCACAGATACCGTTCCATAAGCCAAATATATAATAGACAAGACCTACTCCTTGCTCAACGAAATGGACTCAACACCCCATATTCAACGCCTGGCAAGATACCTGACAAGTAAGAATCTTAAAACCCATGGATTTATATGTCTACATAAGGAAATCAAGCGTGTGTACAGCGGCCTAAACGCAGCAGTGAAAATCCGATAAATCCCATTATCAAAATAAATTTCAAAAACAAAACAAAATGACAGTGAAATAGAGAGCAATTCTTAAATAATTCATTCAGGGCTTGTGATGCATCCTGGATTTCCCACATCTACACCCAGCGCTGGGTGAGACATAAGGCTGGACACTTCAGGCTGATAGCATTGGTGAGGTTCGGTGAGCAAACGCAGACCCTTTGAAGTCATACTGCATGTTACCCATTCCATGGGTTCCAAATTTCCAGGTTTAAGGGATTCTTCCTTCAGCTAAAACATGCATGGGAAACACATAGTATGGTCCACCGTGTGATTGGGAAACGTTTTCAAAAGCATCTCAGTTTTCGTCCCCTGGTACTCGGGTTCACCATTCCAGACGCTTTACTAACACTCTCCCCACTTGGAGAGTCAGTGCATTTAACCTCCTGTTTGGCACACTTTGCAATTTCTGCGCAAGATGAACAGGAATAGGGAGAAGCAATGAGAGACTAGCTGTAGGTGTCTGCACGGGCAAATGGAACACTCATTTCCCACCAGGAAGAGGAATTAAACAAAGGCTCAGCGTGCCCTGCTGTAAAGATATTAGGGCCTGAAGCAATCCTGCGGTTTTGCGGCCAGCTCACAAGAAAGCGAGTTGAAGAAAGGAGCTCAGGGGCAGTGTAATTCAGAAACCTGCAGAGTTATGAATGAAAGCTATCGTCCAAAAATGTATAGAAGTAAGTCTTCGAAGAGGACTTGAAAGCGGGGCAGAATTTCAGTAAAACGATTTCAGGGTGTAGACTGGAATTGCACTTAAAGCATAGGAAAAGAGGCAGAATGTCGACAATGATGCACTTGGCCAAAAACGGCGTATCTGTTTTTTCCTGAATATATTCAGGAAACAACGCATACGCCCTTTTTGGCCAACCAAGCAAGCGTGTAAAGGAAATCTGCACTACAATGAAGTCTCACTGCCCCCCGGTCAAAAGGGCCATCTGAAAAAAGTGTAAAATCCAGAAAGGCAGGACAGGTCATGGAGAACAGTGAGCCTTGTTATGCTGATGGGCGGATTTAAATTGCCAACAGCCACTCTGGAAAAGTGTATGGTGTTTCCTGAACCACGTAGGAAACAAAGCAACACAGCCTATGTCACTTCCACTTATGGTCCTATAGCTTAGGGAAATTAAAATCAAAAACACAGAGCCACCCCAAAGTTTGGGATGGCTCTGTTTACAAGAACCTCATCTACGGTAGAAGTTAAATATCCGAGAAAGCATAAAATGGATAAAGAAGTTGTGGTACGCACGTACAATGGAATATCACTCAGCAATGAAATCTACGTCATCAGGACCGTAGCGGCATAATGAGTGGATTCAGGTACGATGATTCTATGAGAAATAAGTCAGACAGAAAAAGAAACATCATAAGTTATCACTAATACACGGAATGTAAACTTGGCTACCCATGAACTGAACTTCAAAACAGAACAGGGTCTCAAATTTAGCAAACCAACTTATGCTTGCTTATGGGGAAAGGTCAGTTGGGATGTTGCATAAAACCAGAGATTGAAATTAGCACAGATACCGTTCCATTAGCCAAATATATAATAGACAAAACCTACTCCTTGCTCAACGAAATGGACTCAACAACCTATATTCAACGCCTGGGAAGATACCTGACAAGTAAGAATCTTAAAACCCATGGATTTATATGTCTCCATAAGGAAATCAAGCGTGTGTACAGTGGCCTAAAAGCAGCAGTGAAAATCCGATAAATCCCATTATCAAAATGAATTTCAAAAACAAAACACAATGACAGTGAAATAGAGAGCAATTCTTAAATAATTCATTCAGGGCTTGTGATGCAACCTGGATTTACCACATCTACACCCAGAGCTGGGTGAGACATAAGGCTGGACACTTCGGGCTGATAGCATTGGTGAGGTTCGGTGAGCAAACGCAGACCCTTTGAAGTCACACTGCATGGTACCCATTCCATGGGTCCCAACTCTCCAGGTTTAAGGGATTCTTCCTTCAGCTAAAACATGCATGGGAAACCCAGAGTATGGTCCACCGTGTGATTGGGAAACGTTTTCAAATGCATCTCAGTTTTCGTCCCCTGGTACTCGGGTTCAACATTTGAACGCTTTACTAACACTCTCCCCACTTGGAGAGTCAGTGCCATTAACCTCCTGTTTGGCACAGTTTGCAATTTCTGCGCAAGATGAACAGGAATAGGGAGAAGCAATGAGAGACTAGCTGTAGGTGTCTGCACGGGCAAATGGAACGCTCATTTCCCACCAGGAAGAGGAATTAACCAAAGGCTCAGCGTGCCCTGCGGGAAAGAGATTAGGGCCTGAAGCAATCCTGCGGTTTTGCGGCCAGCTCACAAGAAAGCGAGTTGAAGAAATGAGCTCAGGGGCACTGTAATTCACAAACCTGCAGAGTTATGAATGACAGCTATCATCCAAAAATGTATTGAAGTAAGTCTTCGAAGAGGACTTGAAAGCGGGGCAGAATTTCAGGAAAACGATTTCAGGGGGTAGACTGGAATTGTACTAAAAGCATAGGAAAAGAGGGAGAATGTCGACAATGATGCCCTTGGCCAAAAAGGGCGTATGCGGTTTTTCCTGAATATATTGAGGAAAAAACGCATACGCCCTTTTTGGCCAACCAAGCAAGCGTGTAATGGAAATCTGCACTACAATGAAGTCTCACTGCCCCCCGGTCAAAAGGGCCATCTGAAATAAATGTAAAATCCAGAAAGTCAGGACAGGTCATGGAGAACAGGGAGCCTTGTCATGCTGATGGGCGGGATGTAAATTGCCAACAACCACTCTGGAGAAGTGTATGGTGTTTCCAGAAACACGTAGGAAACAAAGCAACACAGCCTATGGCACTTCCACTTATGGTCCTATAGCTTAGGGAAATTAAAATCACAAACACACAGCCACCCCAAAGTTTGGGATGGCTCTGTTTACAAGAACCTTGTCTACGGTACAAGTTAAATATCCGAGAAAGGAAAAAATGGATAAGGAAGTTCTGGTACGCACGTACAATGGAATATCACTCAGCAATGAAATCTACGTCTTCAGGCCCGTAGCGGCATAATGAGTGGATTCAGGTACGATGATTTTACGAGAAATACGTCACACAGAAAAAGAAACATCATAATATATCAGTAATACACGGAATGTAAACTTGGCTACACATAAACTGAATTACAAAACAGAAGAGGGTCTCAAATTTAGAAAACCAACTTATGCTTGCTTACGGGAAAGGTGAGTTGGGGTGCTGCATAAAACCAGAGATTGAAATTAGCACAGATACCGTTCCATAAGCCAAATATATAATAGACAAGCCCTATTACTTGCTTAACGAAATGGACTCAACACACCATATTCAACGCCTGGCAAGATACCTGACAAGTAAGAATCTTAAAACCCATGGATTTATATGTCTCCTTAAGGAAATCAAGCGTGTGTACAGCGGTCTAAACGCAGCAGTGAAAATCCGATAAATCCCATTATCAAAATAAATTTCAAAAACAAAACACAATGACAGTGAAATAGAGAGCAATTCTTAAATAATTCATTCAGGGCTTGTGATGCAACCTGGATTTACCACATCTACACCCAGAGCTGGGTGAGACATAAGGCTGGGCACTTCGGGCTGATAGCATTGGTGAGGTTCGGTGAGCAAACGCAGACCCTTTGAAGTCATACTGCATGGTACCCATTCCATGGGTCCCAACTCTCCAGGTTTAAGGGATTCTTCCTTCAGCTAAAACATGCATTGGAAACCCAGACTATCGTCCACCGTGTGATTGGGAAACGTTTTCAAATGCATCTCAGTTTTCGTCCAATGATACTCGGGTTCACCATTCCAGACGCTTTACTAACACTCTCCCCACTTGGAGAGTCAGTGCCTTTAACCTCCTGTTTGGCACAGTTTGCAATTTCTGCGCAAGATGAACAGGCATAGGGAGACCCAATGAGAGACTAGCTGTTGGTGTCTGCACGGGCAAATTGAACGCTCATTTCCCACCATTAAGAGGAATTAACCAAAGGCTCAGTGTGCCCTGCTGGAAACAGATTAGGGCCTGAAGCAATCCTGCGGTTTTGCGGCCAGCTCACAAGAAAACGAGTTGAAGAAAGGAGCTCAGGGGCACTGTAATTCACAAACCTGCAGAGTTATGAATGTCAGCTATCGTCCAAAAATATACTGAAGTAAGTCTTCAAAGAGGACTTGAAAGCGGGGCAGAATTTCAGGAAAACGATTTCAGGGGGTAGACTGGAATTGCACTTAAAGCATAGGAAAAGAGGCAGAATGTCGACAATGATGCACTTGGCCAAAAAGGGCGTATGCGTTTTTTCCTGAATATATTCAGGAAAAAACGCATACGCCCTTTTTGGCCAACCAAGCAAGCGTGTAAAGGAAATCTGCACTACAATGAAGTCTCACTGCCCCCCGGTCAAAAGGGCCATCTGAAAAAAGTGTAAAATCCAGAAAGACAGGACAGGTCATGGAGAACAGGGAGCCTTGTTATGCTGATGGGCGGGATGTAAATTGCCGACAGCCACTCTGGAGAAATGTATGGTGTATCCTGAAACACGTAGGAGACAAAGCAACACAGCCTATGTCACTTCCACTTATGGTCCTATAGCTTAGGGAAATTAAAATCAAAAACACACAGCCACCCCAAAGTTTGGGATTGCTCTGTTTAAAGAACCTCGTCTACGGTACAAGTTAAATATCCGAGAAAGGAAAAAATGGATAAAGAAGTTCTGGTACGCACGTACAATGGAATATTACTCAGCAAAGAAATCTACGTCTTCAGGCCCATAGCGGCATAATGACTGGATTCAGGTACGATGATTCTACGAGAAATAAGTCACACAGAAAAAGAAACATCATAATATATCTGTAATACACGGAATGTAAACTTGGCTACACATAAACTGAATTACAAAACAGAAGAGGGTCTCAAATTTAGAAAGCCAACTTATGCTTGCTTATGGGGAAAGGTGAGTTGGGGTGCTGCATAAAACCAGAGATTGAAATTAGCACAGATACCGTTCCATAAGCCAAATATATAATAGACAAGACCTACTCCTTGCTCAACGAAATGGACTCAACACCCCATATTCAACGCCTTGCAAGATACCTGACAAGTAAGAATCTTAAAACCCATGGATTTATATGTCTCCATAATGAAATCAAGCGTGTGTACAACGGCCTAAACGCAGCAGTGAAAATCCGATAAATCCCATTATCAAAATAAATTTCAAAAACAAAACACAATGACAGTGAAATAGAGAGCAAATCTTAAATAATTCATTCAGGGCTTGTGATGCAACCTGGATTTACCACATCTACACCCAGAGCTGGGTGAGACATAAGGCTGGACACTTCGGGCTGATAGCATTGGTGAGGTTCGGTGAGCAAACGCAGACCCTTTGAAGTCAAACTGCATGGTACCCATTCCATGGGTCCCAACTCTCCAGGTTTAAGGGATTCTTCCTTCAGCTAAAACATGCATGGGAAACCCACAGTACAGTGCACTGTGTGACCGGGAAACGTTTTCAAATGCATCTCAGTTTTCGTCCCCTGGTACTCGGGTTCACCATTCCAGACGCTTTACTAACACTCTCCCCACTTGGAGAGTCAGTGCCATTAACCTCCTGTTTGGCACAGTTTGCAATTTCTGCGCAAGATGTACAGGAATAGGGAGAACCAATGAGAGACTAGCTGTAGGTGCCTGCACGGGCAAAAGGAACGCTCATTTCTGACCAGGAAGAGGAATTAAACAAAGGCTCAGCAAGCCCTGCCGGAAAGAGATTACGGCCTGAAGCAATCCTGCGGTTTTGCGGCCAGCTCACAAGAAAACGAGTTGAAGACATGAGCTCAGGGGCACTGTAATTCACAAACCTGCAGAGTTATGAATGACATCTATCGTCCAAAAATGTATTGAAGTAAGTCTTCGAAGAGGACTTGAATGCGGGGCAGAATTTCAGGAAAACGATTTCAGGGGGTAGACTGGAATTGTACTAAAAGCATAGGAAAAGAGGCAGAATGTCGACAACGATGCACTTGGCCAAAAAGGGCGTATGCGTTTTTTCCTGAATATATTCAGGTAAAAACGCATACGCCCTTTTTGGCCAACCAAGCAAGCGTGTAAAGGAAATCTGCACTACAATGAAGTCTCACTGCCCCCCCGGTCAAAAGGGCCATCTGAAAAAAGTGTAAAATCCAGAAAGGCAGGACAGGTCATGGAGAACAGGGAGCCTTGTCATGCTGATGGGCGGGATGTAAATTGCCAACAACCACTCTGGAGAAGTGTATGGTGTTTCCAGAAACACGTGGGAAACAAAGCAACACAGCCTATGTCACTTCCACTTATGGTCCTATAGCTTAGGGAAATTAAAATCAAAAACACACAGCCACCCCAGAGTTTGGGACGGCTCTGTTTACAAGAACCTCGTCTACGGTACAAGTAAAATATCCCAGAAAGCAAAAAATGGATAAAGAAGTTGTGGTACGCACGTACAATGGAATATCACTCAGCAATGAAATCTACTTCATCAGGCCCGTAGCGGCATAATGAGTGGATTCAGGTACGATGATTCTACGAGAAATAAGTCACACAGAAAAAGAAACATCATAAGATATGACTAATACACGGAATGTAAACTTGGCTACCCATGAACTGAATTACAAAACAGAACAGGGTCTCAAATTTAGAAAACCAACTTATGCTTGCTTATGGGGAAATGTGAGTTGGGGCGCTGCATAAAACCAGAGATTG
Source organism: Delphinapterus leucas (assembly GCF_059928025.1). Classification (NCBI taxonomy): domain Eukaryota; kingdom Metazoa; phylum Chordata; class Mammalia; order Artiodactyla; family Monodontidae; genus Delphinapterus; species Delphinapterus leucas. The sequence continues at coordinate 1,841,685 of NW_028322267.1, forward strand.
AAATTAGCACAGATACCGTTCCATAAGCCAAATATATAATAGACAAGCCCTACTCCTTGCTCAACGAAACGGACTCAAAGCCTGGGAATATACCTGACAAGTAAGAATCTTAAAACCCATGGATTTATATGTCTCCATAAGGAAATCAAGCGTGTGTACAGCAGCCTAAACGCAGCAGTGAAAATCCGATAAATCCCATTATCAAAATAAATTTCAAAACCAAAACACATTGACAGTGAAATAGAGAGCAATTCTTAAATAATTCATTCAGGGCTTGTGATGCAACCTGGATTTACCACATCTACACCCAGAGCTGGGTGAGATATACGGCTGGACACTTCGGGCTGATAGCATTTGTGAGGTTCGGTGAGCAAACGCAGACCCTTTGTAGTCATACTGCATGGTACCCATTCCATGGTTCCCAGCTCTCCAGGTTTAAGGGATTCTTCCTTCAGCTAAGACATGCATGGGAAACCCAGAGTATTGTCCACCGTGTGATTGGGAAACGTTTTCAAATATATCTCAGTTTTCGAACCCTGGTACTCGGGTTCACCATTCCAGACACTTTACTAACATTCTCCCCACTTGGAGAGTCAGTGCCTTTAACCTCCTGTTTGGCACAGTTTGCAATTTCTCCGCAAGATTAACAGGAATAGGGAGCAACAATGAGAGACTAGCTGTAGGTGTCTGCACGGGCAAATGGAACGCTCATTTCCCACCAGGAAGAGGAATTCACCAAAGGCTCAGTGTGCCCTGACGGAAACAGATTAGGGCCTGCAGCAATCCTGCGGTTTTGCGGCCAGCTCACAAGAAAGCGAGTTGAGGAAACGAGCTCAGGGGCACTGTAATTCACAAACCTGCAGAGTTATGAATGACAGCTATCGTCCAAAAATGTATTGAAGTAAGTCTTCGAATAGGACTTGAAAGCGGGGCAGAATTTCAGGAAAACGATTTCAGGGGGTAGACTGGAATTGCACTTAAAGCATAGGAATAGAGGGAGAATGTCGACAATGATGCACTGGCCAAAAAAGTGCGTATGCGTTTTTTCCTGAATATATTCAGGAAAAAACGCATACGCCATTTTTGGCCAAGCAAGCAAGCAGGTAAATGAAATCTGCACTACAATGAAGTCTCACTGCCCCCCGGTCAAAAGGGCCATCTGAAAAAAGTGTAAAATTCAGAAAGGCAGGACAGGTCATGGAGAACAGGGAGACTTGTTATGCTGATGGGGGGGATGTAAATTGCAAACAGCCACTCTGGAGAAGTGTATGGGGTTTCCTGAAACACGTAGGAAACAAAGCAACGGAGCCTATGTCACTTCCACTTATGGTCCTATAGCTTAGGGAAATTAAAATCAAAAACACACAGCCACCCCAAAGTTTGGGACAGCTCTGTTTACAAGAACGTCGTCTACGGTACAAGTTAAATATCCCAGAATGTGAAAAATGGTTAAAGAAGTTGTGGTACGCACGTACAATGGAATATCACTCACCAATGAAATCTGTGTCATCAGGCCCGTCGCGGCATATTGAGTGGATCCAGGTACGATGATTCTAAGTGAAATAAGTCACACAGAAAATGAAACATCATAAGATATCACTAATACACGGAATGTAAACTTGGCTACACATGAACTGAATTACAAAACAGAACAGGGTCTCAAATTTAGAACACCAACTTATGCTTGCTTATGGGGAAAGGTGAGGTGGGGTGCTGCATAAAACCAGAGATAGAAATTAGCACACATACCTTTCCATAAGCCAAATATGTAATAGTCAAGACTTACACCTTGCTCAACGAAATGGACTAAACACACCATATTCAACTCCTAGGATTACACATGACTAGTAAGAATCTTCAAATCCATGGATTTATATGTCTCCGTAAGAGAATCAAGTGTGTGTACATCTGCATGAAGGCAGCAGAGAAAATCCGATAAATCCCATTATCAAAATAAACTACAAAAACAAACACAATGACAGTGAAATAGAGAGCAATTCTTAAATAATTCATTCAGGGCTTGTGATGCAACCTGGATTTACCACATCTACACCTAGAGCTGAGTGAGACATAAGGTTCGACACTTTGGGCTGATAGCATTGGTGAGGTTCGGTGAGAAAATGCAGGCCATTTGAAGTCATACTGCATGGTACCCATTGCATGGGTCCCACCTCTCCAGGTTTAAGGGATTCTTCCTTCAGGTAAAACACGCATGGGAAACCCAGAATATGGTCCACCGTGTGACCGGGAAACCTTTTTAAATGCATCTCAGTTTTCTTCCCCTCATACTCGGTTTTACCATTCCAGACGCTTTACTAACTCTTTCCCCAATTGGAGAGTCAGTGCCTTTAACCTCCTGTTTGGCACAGTTTGGAATTTCTGCGCAAGATGAACAGGAATAGGGAGAACCAATGAGAGATTAGCTGTAGGTGTCTGCACGAGCAAATTTAATGCTCATTTCCCATCAGGAAGAGGAATTAGCCAAAGGCTCAACATGCCGTGCCGGAACCAGATTAGGGCCTGAAGCAATCCTGCGGTTTTGCGGCCAGCTCACAAGAAAGCGAGTTGAAGAATGGAGCTCAGGGGCACTGTAATTCACAAACCTGCAGAGTTATAAATGACAGCTATCGTCCAAAAATATATTGAAGTAAGGCTGCAAAGAGGACTTGAACGCGGGGCAGAATTCCAGGAATACGATTTCAGGAGGTAGATGGGAAGTCCTCTGAAAGTATAGGAGAAGAGGCAGAACTTCGACAATGATGCACTTGGTCAAAAAGGGCATATGCGTTTCTTCCAGGGCCCTCATTAAAGAGGGTAGGAGGCTCCCAGCATGCTTCAGTGGCCAACAGAGGGCCTACGTCGCCAAGGCGACGTGAGCCATCCAGGCAGGAGTGACCTCACATCAGAGCGCCCACCTCACAGAAGGGTAAGGAACCCAGTCATGATCAGACTCTCACCAGAGTGCCCACATAAGCAAGGGGCTGGGAATCAGGCACGAGTGTCCTCACACCCGTGGGGCCACATCATCGAAAGTTGAGGTACCCAGCACATGTGGCCTCAAACCAGAAGACCCACATCACCATGGGTCTCAGAGCGAGGCAGGCAGGATTAACCTCAAAACACATGGCCCATTGTATAAAAAGGTGAGGAATCCAGCAGTTGGAACATCCCAGCAGGCGGCCCAGAGCACCGAGGCTATGGGATCCAGGCAGTGATGAACTCACAACAGAGGGCCCTCATCGTGATACTGTAAGCAACCCAGCCGTTGTGACCTCAGAGCACAAGGCCCACATCCCCATGGGGAAGGGAACCAAGCAGGAGTGTCATCGCACCAGTGGGCACACAACAGAAAATGTGGGGAGCCCAGCAGTTAGGGCCGGACGCCAGAGGGCCCTCATCACTGAGGAGAGGAGGCTCCCAGCAAGCTCCAACTTCTACCAGAGGGCCGACGTCGCCAATGCGGGGTGTGCCAGCCAGGCAGGAGTGACCTCAGAGCAGAGGGCCAACCACACAAAAGTGTGAGGAACCCAAAGAGGATCAGACTCTCACCAGAGGGCCCACATCACCAAGGGAATGGAAACCAGGCAGGAGTGTCCTCACACCAGTGGGGCCACATCACCGAAATGTGACGGACCCAGCACACGTGGCCTCAAACTACAGGACACACATCACCAAGGGGCTGGGAGTGAGGCAGGCAGGAGGAGCCTCAAAACAGAGGGCCCATTGCGTAAAAAAGGTGAGGAATCCCGCAGTTGGAACCTCCCAGCAGGCGGCCAGGAGCAGCGAGGCTATGGGATCCAGGCCTGACTGAACTCAAAACAGAGGGCCCACATTCTGACACTGTGAGCAACCCAGCCGTTGGGACCACAGAGCAGAAAGCCCACATCCCCTAGGGAAGGGACCCTGGCTGGAGTGTACTCACACGACAGGGCGCACATCAGAAAATTTTGGGAGCCCATGAGTTAGGGCCTGACGCCAGAGGGCCCTCATTACCGAGGGGAGGAGACTCCCAGCAGGCACCAACTCCCAACTGAGGGCCCACATCGCCAACGTGACGTGTGCCAGCCAGGCAGGAGTGACCTCACAGCAGAGGGCCCACCTCCCAGAAGTGTGAGGAATCCAGACAGGATCAGACTCTCACAAGAGGGCCCCAATCACCAAGGGGATGGGAACCAGGCAGGAGTGTCCTCACACCAGTGGGGCCACATCAATAAAGGTGAGGAAACCGGTACATGTGGCCTTAAACCAGAGGACCTACATCACAAAGGGGCTGGGAGTGAGTCAGGAAGTAGGAGCATAAAAACACAGGACCCAAAGAATAAAAAAGGTAAGGAATCCAGCAGTAGGAACCTCCCAGCAGTCGGCTCAGAGCACAGAGTCTATGGGATCTAGGCCTGAGTGAACTAACACCAGAGAGACAACATCATGAAACGGTGAACAACACAGGTGTTGGGACCTTAGAGCAGAAGGCCCACATGCCCATGGGGATGGGAACCTCGCAGGAGTGTCCTCGCACCACTTAGCACGTATCAGAAAATGTGGGTACCCAGCAGTTAGGGCCTGACGCTAGAGGGCCCCCATCACCGAGGGGAGGAGGCTCCCAGCAGGCTCCAAGTGCCACAAGAGGGCCGATGTTGCCCAGGTGGGGTGTGCCAGCCAGGCAGGAGTGACCTCACAGCAGAGGGCCCACCTCACAGAAGGGTGAGGAACCCAGCCAGGATCAGACTCTCACCAGAGGGCCCACATCATCAAGGGGATAGGAAGCAGGCAGGAGTGTCCTCACACCAGTGTGGCCACATCATCCAAAGGCGAGGGACCCAGCACACGTGGCCTCACACCAGAGGACACACATCACCAAGGGACTGGGAGTGAGGCAGGCAGGAGGAGTCTCAAAACAGAGGGTCCATAGAAGAAAAAAGGTGAGGAATCCCGCAGTTGGAACCTCCCAGCAGGTGGCCAGGAGCAGCGAGGCTATGGGATCCAGGCCGGAGAGAACTCACAGCAGAGGGCCCTCATCATGAAACTGAGCAACCCACGGTTGGGACCTCAGAGCAGAAGGCCCACATTCCCATGGGGTTGGGAACCTGGCACGAGTGTACTCGAACCACAGGGCGCATATCAGAAAATATTGGGAGCCCAGGAATTAGGGCCTGACGCCAGAGGGCCCTCATTACCGAGGGCAGGAGACCCCCAGCAGGCACCAAATCCCACCAGAGGGCCGACTTCGCCAAGGCGGGGTGTGCCAGCCAGGCAGGAGTGACGTCAGAGAAGAGGGCCCACCTCACAGAAGTGTGAGGAACCCAACCAGGATCAGACTCTCAGCGGATGGCCCACATCACCAAGGGGATGGGAACCAGGCAGGAGTGTCCTCACACCAGTGGGGCCACATCAGCCAAAGGTGAGGAACCCAGCACATGTGGCCTCAAACCACAGGACACACATCACCAAGGGGCTGGGAGTGAGGCAGGTGTCCGGAGGGGCACATTTAACTCTAATTTCCCACCAGGAAGAGGAATTAACCAAAGGCTCAGAGTGCCGTGCCAGACCCTGATTATGGCCTAAAGCAAACCTGCGGTTCTGTGGCCAGCTTTCAAGGAAACGAGTTAAGAAAGGAAATCACAGGCACTGTAATTCACAAACCTGCAGAGTTATAAATGACAGCTATTGGCAAAAATATACTGAAGTAAGTCTGCAAAGAGGACTTCAAAACGAGGCAGAATTGCAGGAATCATATTTCAGGAGGTAGATTGGAATTGCGTTTAAAGCATGTGAAAAGCGGCAGATCTTTGACAGTGATGCACTTGGACAAAAGTGCGTAAACATTTTTTCCTGAATATATTCAGGAAAAAACACATACGCCCTTTTTGGCCAACCAAGCACTCGAGCAATGGAAATCCGCACTACAATGAAGTCTCATTTCCCATTCGTCAAAAGGGCCATCTGAAAAATGTGTAAAAACCAGAAACACAGGACAGGCCATGGAGAACAGGGAGCCTTGTTATGCTGATGGGCGGGATGTAAATTGCCAACAGACACTCTGGAGATGTTTATGGTGTATCCTGAAACATCTGAAAAACAAAGCTACAGACCCTAGGGCACTTCCACTTTTGGCCCTATAGCTTAGGAAAATTAAAATCAACAAGACACAGCCAACACCAAATTTAGGGCTGCTGTGTTTACAAGAACCTTGAGTCCAGTACAAATTAAATATCCCAGAAAGAAAAATATGGATAAAGGAGTTGTGCTACTTACGTACAATGGAATATCACTCAGCAATGAAATCAATGTCATCAGGCCTGTAGCAGCAAATTGAGTGGATTTAAGTATGATGATTCTAAGAGAAATATGTCACACAGAGAAAGGTAATTATCATAAGATATCACTAATAGAGAGAGTGTAAACTTGGCTACACATAAACTGAATTCCAAAACCGAACAGAGTCTCACATTTAGATAAAAACTTATGCTTGCTTAAGGGGAAAGTTGAGTTGCGGTGCTGTATAAAACCAGAGATTGAAATTAGCACACATACCATTCCATAAGCCAAATATGTAATAGACAAGACCTACTCTTTGCTCAACGAAATAGACTCATCCATGGTGTATCACCTCACACCTGTTAGAATGGGCATCATCAGAAAATCTACAAACAACAAATGCTGGAAAGGGTGTGGAGATAAGGAACCCTCTTCCGCTATTGTTGGGAATGAAATTGATACAGTCACTGTGGAGAAAGTTATGGAGTTTCTTATAAAACTAAGAATAGAATTACCATATGATACAGCAGTCCCACTACTGGGCATATACCCAGACAAAACCATAAATCAAAAAGAGACATTCACCGCAATGTTCATTGCATCACTATTTACAATATCCAGGTAATGGAAGCAACCTAAATGCCCACAGACAGACGAATGCATAAAGACGTGGTACATATATAAAATGGAATATTACTAAGCCATAAAAAGGAATGAAATTGGGTCATTTGTAGAGACGTTGATGGATCTAGAGACTGTCATACAGAGTGAAGTAAGTCAGAAAGAGAAAAAGAAATCTTGTCTATTAATGGCTATATGTGGAACCTAGACAAATTGTACAGATGAACCGTTTTGCAAGGCAGAAATAGAGCAACAGATGTAGACAACAAACGTATGGACACCAAGGGGGGAAAGCTGTTGGGGGGTGGTGGTGGGAGGAGTTGAGAGATTGGGATTGGCATGTATACATTTATATGTATAAAATAGATAACCAAGAAGAACCTGCTGTATAAAAAAATAAAATAAAATTCAAATTACAAAAAGTAAAACAGAAAAAATATTCTTCCCTTCACATACATGTATTTATATGAATAAATTATTTCCATGCTTATATCTGTAAATACAAAAAAGAGGAATAAAATCTACCTTGAACCAAAAAAGAAAAAAAAACAGAACCCACCAGCTACACAGAGGAAAACCGTATCAGGGCACTTGCTCCAGTTGTAAACAATTCTGAAGTTGGTCGGTGGTGGGGAATCATCTCCCATTCAGCCAGCAGGCCCCACGCAACAAGCGTCCTCATTGCAAAGCTGGGGGACCGTGCCGAGGCATCTGTGAGTAAACGTGGGCTGAGCCCCAGGCCAGCTGCTGCTGAAATGTTCCCACCCTTCCCAGGTAAAACACCTGAATATGTACAAGGACTTGAAAGCCTAGAGGAAGGGCCATGGAGCCACATGAGCGACAGCATGCCAGCCGACTTGGTGCCTGCAGGCCAGCCAGGATGGTCCTGGTCCTGGGTGCTCTTCTGGAAGCTTTCCATTTCCCTGCCTGAGATACCCCTGCTGTCCCGGCCCCCACTGCTTTCTTCCTCACTCACCTCTGCCCAGGGAGAAATTCCAGCGGCAGGTATGGGTGACACATCCTCTTCTTTAGCAGGTGGCATCTTGGCAACTGCTGCAGAAAGTCCAGCAGAGCCCCACTCACACTGGGCCACCCACAAAGCCGTGGCCTCTCACTCCCTCCCACCAGTCCAGCCCCAAGACTGCTGACAGGGCAGAGAAAATGGCGTCAGGCACAGCTGCAGGGGCTCTTGCTGCCTGGAGCGGTGTTTATATTGATCTGAACCCAGGCACACCTGGGGAGGGCTGGCCGGCACGGTCAGGCTTCCCAGGCCAGCCAATAATCACCCCTCAGGGGCTCACAGTTGCAGAAACTGGAACTTGCTGAATCGGCCAGGTCCAAGGAACAGGTGTGGGCTCCTGAGAGTCAGGATAGACAAGGGGCTGCAGCTCTGGCTTGTTTTCTAATTATATTATCTGGCCCATGAGTGGGAGACAACTTCAAGAAAACCCTCTCCTAATGAGAGGAACCCAGGAGTCAGGGAGAGGAGGGGTGGCTGGTGGGTGGAGACAGAGGCCTGGTGCCCCGGGTGCAGTGGAAGTCTCTGGAAGACCAGGTGGAGGGAGGCCACACAGAGTGATGCCCAGGGTCACAGACCTGTCGGAGCTGCTGTTTGTTAGTTCAAGTCCTGCTCTGAGGTGCTCTGTGTCAGATCTGAGTGACAGGTGAGCTGGGAGTGCTCTGCAATGAGGGCGATATGCACGGTTCCTGTGTTCCCAGCCCTGCCATGGTACCTGCAAGGGCAGCTCTGTATCCTGGGAGGGGCCTGACCACGAGAGCCCCGTGGCCTGGGGTGGGGTACCTGCCCAGGTGAGCTCCATATCCTGGGATTGGCCTGACCTCGAGAGCCCCATGGGCTGCTGGAGTCCTGGTAAAGGATGTCAGGACAGTCAGTGAAGCCACCGAGGATATACCTCCAGTAGTTCCTAAATCCTACACCCTGCTGGTCATTCTACCAACCACCAGGACATGGTATTCTGTATTAGTCTTCAATGATGCCTTCTTTTGTATTCTATTAGTCCCAGAGTCACAAGAAATTTTGGCTTGTGAGTGGCAGGACTCAACATACAACTAAAACAATACTTCCGGGCCGTGTTGCCCCAAGGGTTCAAGAATTCCCACACCATCTTTGGGGAAAGCTCAGCTAAAGACCTAAAAGTTCTACCTCTGGAAAAGGAAACACTCCTTCAATATGCAGACGACATTCTGATCGCCAGCCCTACTAAGGATACCTCTGAACTACCAAGCCAATAAAGGATACAAGTTGTCCAAGAAAAAGCTCAAATATCACAGACTATGGTGACCTGCCTGGGCTTCATTCTCACAGAACGTCGGAGAAGCCCATCCCAGGAAAGGGAAGAAACAATTTACAGCCTTACCCATTTCTAAAACTAGAAGACAGCTTAGGGGTTCCTGGGGAGGCCAGGGTTTGCTGCTTCTGGATCCCTAACTACAGTCTACTAGCTCGGCCTCTATATGAAACACTGAAAGGAAAAGGTGATGATCCTTTTGAATAGAATGCAGAAGTGGCCTTTCAAGAATGGAAAGAGCAGTCAATTCAGACCCTTGCCCTGGAACTCCCTAATTTAGCTAAACCCTTTGACCTTTACATTCCTGGTGAACGGTGAATCGCCACTGGAGTATTAGTGCAAAACCTGGGACCACTTGAAATGGAACAATGCAAGAATGCGATCCAGGTAGGATAAACTACGGTCACCAAGGGGCTTGGCCCACCGCCACATCTGGCCAAGATACTGGCAGTATCTGATAACCTGGAAATCAGCAGCCCAAAAGGCCACCTCCCTCCTAAGGGAAAAGGAACCCTCGTGGTGATCCTAACCCCCAACCATGCCCTGAAGTTGCAGGGTTGGCTCCGTGGGCACACTGATCTTGAGGGAGGAGGCCCTCCAACTCCAACCTCCATAGAGATAACCGGGGCAAAGGGGCACCATGACGACTCATGTGAAGGTGTCTGCACATGCAAATTTAACGCTCATTTCCCACAAGGAAGAGGAATTAACCAAAGGCTCAGCATGCCATGCCGGAACGATATTAGGGCCTGAAGCAATCCTTCGGGTTTGTGGCCAGCTCACAAGAAAGCGAGTTGAAGAAAGGAGCTCAGGGGCACTGTAATTCACAAACCTGCAGAGTAATGAATGACAGCTATCGTCCAAAAATGTTTTGAAGTAAGTCTTCGAAGAGGACTTGAAATCGGGGCAGAATTTCAGGAAAACGATTTCAGGGGGTAGAATGGAATTGCACTTAAAGAATAAGATTAGAGGCAGAATGTCGACAATGATGCACTTGGCCAAAAAGGGCGTATGCGTTTTTTCCTGAATATATTCAGGAAAAAACGCATACGCACTTTTTGGCCAACCAAGCAAGCGTGTAAAGGAAATCTGCACTACAATGAAGTCTCACTGCCCCCCGGTCAAAAGGGCCATCTGAAAAAAGTGTAAAATCCAGAAAGGCAGGACAGGTCTTGGAGAACAGGGAGCCTTGTTATGCTGATGGGCGGGATGTAAATTGCCAACAGCCACTCTGGAGAAATGTATGGTGTATCCTGAAACACGTAGGAAACAAAGCAACACAGCCTATGTCACTTCCAATATGGTCCTATAGCTTAGGGTAATTAAAATCACAAACACACAGCAACCCCAAAGTTTGGGATGGCTCTGTTTACAAGAACATTGTCTACGGTACAAGTTAAATATCCAAGAAAGGAAAAAATGGATAAAGAAGTTCTGGTACGCACGTACAATGGAATATCACTCAGCAAAGAAATCTACGTCTTCAGGCCCATAGCGGCATAATGAGTGGATTCAGGTACGATGATTCTACGAGAAATACGTCACCCAGAAAAAGAAACATCATAATATATAACTAATACACGGAATGTAAACTTGGCTACACATAAACTGAATTACAAAACAGAACAGGGTCTCAAATTTAGAAAACCAACTTATGCTTGCTAATGGGGAAAGGTGAGTTGGGGTGCTGCATAAAACCAGAGATTGAAATTAGCACAGATACCGTTCCATAAGCCAAATATATAATAGACAAGACCTACTCCTTGCTCAATGAAATGGACTCAACACCCCATATTCAACGCCTTGCAAGATACCTGACAAGTAAGAATCTTAAAACCCATGGATTTATATGTCTCCATAAGGAAATCAAGCGTGTGTACAACGGCCTAAATGCAGCAGTGAAAATCCGATAAATCCCATTATCAAAATAAATTTCAAAAACAAAACACAATGACAGTGAAATAGAGAGCAATTCTTAAATAATTCATTCAGGGCTTGTGATGCAACCTGGATTTACCACATCTACACCCAGAGCTGGGTGAGACATAAGGCCGGACACTTCGGGCTGATAGCATTGGTGAGGTTCGGTGAGCAAACGCAGACCCTTTGAAGTCATACTGCATGGTAACCATTCCATGGGTCCCAACTCTCCAGGTTTAAGGGATTCTTCCTTCAGCTAAAACATGCATGGGAAACCCACAGTACAGTGCACTGTGTGACCGGGAAACGTTTTCAAATGCATCTCAGGTTTCGTCCCCTGGTACTCGGGTTCACCATTCCAGACGCTTTACTAACACTCTCCCCACTTGGAGAGTCAGTGCCATTAACCTCCTGTTTGGCACAGTTTGCAATTTCTGCGCAAGATGTACAGGAATAGGGAGAACCAATGAGAGACTAGCTGTAGGTGCCTGCACGGGCAAAAGGAACGCTCATTTCCGACCAGGAAGAGGAATTAAACAAAGGCTCAGCAAGCCCTGCCGGAAAGAGATTACGGCCTGAAGCAATCCTGCGGTTTTGCGGCCAGCTCACAAGAAAACGAGTTGAAGACATGAGCTCAGGGGCACTGTAATTCACAAACCTGCAGAGTTATGAATGACATCTATCGTCCAAAAATGTATTGAAGTAAGTCTTCGAAGAGGACTTGAATGCGGGGCAGAATTTCAGGAAAACGATTTCAGGGGGTAGACTGGAATTGTACTAAAAGCATAGGAAAAGAGGCAGAATGTCGACAACGATGCACTTGGCCAAAAAGGGCGTATGCGTTTTTTCCTGAATATATTCAGGTAAAAACGCATACGCCCTTTTTGGCCAACCAAGCAAGCGTGTAAAGGAAATCTGCACTACAATGAAGTCTCACTGCCCCCCCGGTCAAAAGGGCCATCTGAAAAAAGTGTAAAATCCAGAAAGGCAGGACAGGTCATGGAGAACAGGGAGCCTTGTCATGCTGATGGGCGGGATGTAAATTGCCAACAACCACTCTGGAGAAGTGTATGGTGTTTCCAGAAACACGTGGGAAACAAAGCAACACAGCCTATGTCACTTCCACTTATGGTCCTATAGCTTAGGGAAATTAAAATCAAAAACACACAGCCACCCCAGAGTTTGGGACGGCTCTGTTTACAAGAACCTCGTCTACGGTACAAGTAAAATATCCCAGAAAGCAAAAAATGGATAAAGAAGTTGTGGTACGCACGTACAATGGAATATCACTCAGCAATGAAATCTACTTCATCAGGCCCGTAGCGGCATAATGAGTGGATTCAGGTACGATGATTCTACGAGAAATAAGTCACACAGAAAAAGAAACATCATAAGATATGACTAATACACGGAATGTAAACTTGGCTACCCATGAACTGAATTACAAAACAGAACAGGGTCTCAAATTTAGAAAACCAACTTATGCTTGCTTATGGGGAAATGTGAGTTGGGGCGCTGCATAAAACCAGAGATTGAAATTAGCACAGATACCGTTCCATAAGCCAAATATATAATAGACAAGCCCTACTCCTTGCTCAACGAAACGGACTCAAAGCCTGGGAATATACCTGACAAGTAAGAATCTTAAAACCCATGGATTTATATGTCTCCATAAGGAAATCAAGCGTGTGTACAGCAGCCTAAACGCAGCAGTGAAAATCCGATAAATCCCATTATCAAAATAAATTTCAAAACCAAAACACATTGACAGTGAAATAGAGAGCAATTCTTAAATAATTCATTCAGGGCTTGTGATGCAACCTGGATTTACCACATCTACACCCAGAGCTGGGTGAGATATACGGCTGGACACTTCGGGCTGATAGCATTTGTGAGGTTCGGTGAGCAAACGCAGACCCTTTGTAGTCATACTGCATGGTACCCATTCCATGGTTCCCAGCTCTCCAGGTTTAAGGGATTCTTCCTTCAGCTAAGACATGCATGGGAAACCCAGAGTATTGTCCACCGTGTGATTGGGAAACGTTTTCAAATATATCTCAGTTTTCGAACCCTGGTACTCGGGTTCACCATTCCAGACACTTTACTAACATTCTCCCCACTTGGAGAGTCAGTGCCTTTAACCTCCTGTTTGGCACAGTTTGCAATTTCTCCGCAAGATTAACAGGAATAGGGAGCAACAATGAGAGACTAGCTGTAGGTGTCTGCACGGGCAAATGGAACGCTCATTTCCCACCAGGAAGAGGAATTCACCAAAGGCTCAGTGTGCCCTGACGGAAACAGATTAGGGCCTGCAGCAATCCTGCGGTTTTGCGGCCAGCTCACAAGAAAGCGAGTTGAGGAAACGAGCTCAGGGGCACTGTAATTCACAAACCTGCAGAGTTATGAATGACAGCTATCGTCCAAAAATGTATTGAAGTAAGTCTTCGAATAGGACTTGAAAGCGGGGCAGAATTTCAGGAAAACGATTTCAGGGGGTAGACTGGAATTGCACTTAAAGCATAGGAATAGAGGGAGAATGTCGACAATGATGCACTGGCCAAAAAGTGCGTATGCGTTTTTTCCTGAATATATTCAGGAAAAAACGCATACGCCATTTTTGGCCAAGCAAGCAAGCAGGTAAATGAAATCTGCACTACAATGAAGTCTCACTGCCCCCCGGTCAAAAGGGCCATCTGAAAAAAGTGTAAAATTCAGAAAGGCAGGACAGGTCATGGAGAACAGGGAGACTTGTTATGCTGATGGGGGGGATGTAAATTGCAAACAGCCACTCTGGAGAAGTGTATGGGGTTTCCTGAAACACGTAGGAAACAAAGCAACGGAGCCTATGTCACTTCCACTTATGGTCCTATAGCTTAGGGAAATTAAAATCAAAAACACACAGCCACCCCAAAGTTTGGGACAGCTCTGTTTACAAGAACGTCGTCTACGGTACAAGTTAAATATCCCAGAATGTGAAAAATGGTTAAAGAAGTTGTGGTACGCACGTACAATGGAATATCACTCACCAATGAAATCTGTGTCATCAGGCCCGTCGCGGCATATTGAGTGGATCCAGGTACGATGATTCTAAGTGAAATAAGTCACACAGAAAATGAAACATCATAAGATATCACTAATACACGGAATGTAAACTTGGCTACACATGAACTGAATTACAAAACAGAACAGGGTCTCAAATTTAGAACACCAACTTATGCTTGCTTATGGGGAAAGGTGAGGTGGGGTGCTGCATAAAACCAGAGATAGAAATTAGCACACATACCTTTCCATAAGCCAAATATGTAATAGTCAAGACTTACACCTTGCTCAACGAAATGGACTAAACACACCATATTCAACTCCTAGGATTACACATGACTAGTAAGAATCTTCAAATCCATGGATTTATATGTCTCCGTAAGAGAATCAAGTGTGTGTACATCTGCATGAAGGCAGCAGAGAAAATCCGATAAATCCCATTATCAAAATAAACTACAAAAACAAACACAATGACAGTGAAATAGAGAGCAATTCTTAAATAATTCATTCAGGGCTTGTGATGCAACCTGGATTTACCACATCTACACCTAGAGCTGAGTGAGACATAAGGTTCGACACTTTGGGCTGATAGCATTGGTGAGGTTCGGTGAGAAAATGCAGGCCATTTGAAGTCATACTGCATGGTACCCATTGCATGGGTCCCACCTCTCCAGGTTTAAGGGATTCTTCCTTCAGGTAAAACACGCATGGGAAACCCAGAATATGGTCCACCGTGTGACCGGGAAACCTTTTTAAATGCATCTCAGTTTTCTTCCCCTCATACTCGGTTTTACCATTCCAGACGCTTTACTAACTCTTTCCCCAATTGGAGAGTCAGTGCCTTTAACCTCCTGTTTGGCACAGTTTGGAATTTCTGCGCAAGATGAACAGGAATAGGGAGAACCAATGAGAGATTAGCTGTAGGTGTCTGCACGAGCAAATTTAATGCTCATTTCCCATCAGGAAGAGGAATTAGCCAAAGGCTCAACATGCCGTGCCGGAACCAGATTAGGGCCTGAAGCAATCCTGCGGTTTTGCGGCCAGCTCACAAGAAAGCGAGTTGAAGAATGGAGCTCAGGGGCACTGTAATTCACAAACCTGCAGAGTTATAAATGACAGCTATCGTCCAAAAATATATTGAAGTAAGGCTGCAAAGAGGACTTGAACGCGGGGCAGAATTCCAGGAATACGATTTCAGGAGGTAGATGGGAAGTCCTCTGAAAGTATAGGAGAAGAGGCAGAACTTCGACAATGATGCACTTGGTCAAAAAGGGCATATGCGTTTCTTCCAGGGCCCTCATTAAAGAGGGTAGGAGGCTCCCAGCATGCTTCAGTGGCCAACAGAGGGCCTACATCGCCAAGGCGACGTGAGCCATCCAGGCAGGAGTGACCTCACATCAGAGCGCCCACCTCACAGAAGGGTAAGGAACCCAGTCATGATCAGACTCTCACCAGAGTGCCCACATAAGCAAGGGGCTGGGAATCAGGCACGAGTGTCCTCACACCCGTGGGGCCACATCATCGAAAGTTGAGGTACCCAGCACATGTGGCCTCAAACCAGAAGACCCACATCACCATGGGTCTCAGAGCGAGGCAGGCAGGATTAACCTCAAAACACATGGCCCATTTTATAAAAAGGTGAGGAATCCAGCAGTTGGAACATCCCAGCAGGCGGCCCAGAGCACCGAGGCTATGGGATCCAGGCAGTGATGAACTCACAACAGAGGGCCCTCATCATGATACTGTAAGCAACCCAGCCGTTGTGACCTCAGAGCACAAGGCCCACATCCCCATGGGGAAGGGAACCAAGCAGGAGTGTCATCGCACCAGTGGGCACACAACAGAAAATGTGGGGAGCCCAGCAGTTAGGGCCGGACGCCAGAGGGCCCTCATCACTGAGGAGAGGAGGCTCCCAGCAAGCTCCAACTTCTACCAGAGGGCCGACGTCGCCAATGCGGGGTGTGCCAGCCAGGCAGGAGTGACCTCAGAGCAGAGGGCCAACCACACAAAAGTGTGAGGAACCCAAAGAGGATCAGACTCTCACCAGAGGGCCCACATCACCAAGGGAATGGAAACCAGGCAGGAGTGTCCTCACACCAGTGGGGCCACATCACCGAAATGTGACGGACCCAGCACACGTGGCCTCAAACTACAGGACACACATCACCAAGGGGCTGGGAGTGAGGCAGGCAGGAGGAGCCTCAAAACAGAGGGCCCATTGCGTAAAAAAGGTGAGGAATCCCGCAGTTGGAACCTCCCAGCAGGCGGCCAGGAGCAGCGAGGCTATGGGATCCAGGCCTGACTGAACTCAAAACAGAGGGCCCACATTCTGACACTGTGAGCAACCCAGCCGTTGGGACCACAGAGCAGAAAGCCCACATCCCCTAGGGAAGGGACCCTGGCTGGAGTGTACTCACACGACAGGGCGCACATCAGAAAATTTTGGGAGCCCATGAGTTAGGGCCTGACGCCAGAGGGCCCTCATTACCGAGGGGAGGAGACTCCCAGCAGGCACCAACTCCCAACTGAGGGCCCACATCGCCAACGTGACGTGTGCCAGCCAGGCAGGAGTGACCTCACAGCAGAGGGCCCACCTCCCAGAAGTGTGAGGAATCCAGACAGGATCAGACTCTCACAAGAGGGCCCCAATCACCAAGGGGATGGGAACCAGGCAGGAGTGTCCTCACACCAGTGGGGCCACATCAATAAAGGTGAGGAAACCGGTACATGTGGCCTTAAACCAGAGGACCTACATCACAAAGGGGCTGGGAGTGAGTCAGGAAGTAGGAGCATAAAAACACAGGACCCAAAGAATAAAAAAGGTAAGGAATCCAGCAGTAGGAACCTCCCAGCAGTCGGCTCAGAGCACAGAGTCTATGGGATCTAGGCCTGAGTGAACTAACACCAGAGAGACAACATCATGAAACGGTGAACAACACAGGTGTTGGGACCTTAGAGCAGAAGGCCCACATGCCCATGGGGATGGGAACCTCGCAGGAGTGTCCTCGCACCACTTAGCACGTATCAGAAAATGTGGGTACCCAGCAGTTAGGGCCTGACGCTAGAGGGCCCCCATCACCGAGGGGAGGAGGCTCCCAGCAGGCTCCAAGTGCCACAAGAGGGCCGATGTTGCCCAGGTGGGGTGTGCCAGCCAGGCAGGAGTGACCTCACAGCAGAGGGCCCACCTCACAGAAGGGTGAGGAACCCAGCCAGGATCAGACTCTCACCAGAGGGCCCACATCATCAAGGGGATAGGAAGCAGGCAGGAGTGTCCTCACACCAGTGTGGCCACATCATCCAAAGGCGAGGGACCCAGCACACGTGGCCTCACACCAGAGGACACACATCACCAAGGGACTGGGAGTGAGGCAGGCAGGAGGAGTCTCAAAACAGAGGGTCCATAGAAGAAAAAAGGTGAGGAATCCCGCAGTTGGAACCTCCCAGCAGGTGGCCAGGAGCAGCGAGGCTATGGGATCCAGGCCGGAGAGAACTCACAGCAGAGGGCCCTCATCATGAAACTGAGCAACCCACGGTTGGGACCTCAGAGCAGAAGGCCCACATTCCCATGGGGTTGGGAACCTGGCACGAGTGTACTCGAACCACAGGGCGCATATCAGAAAATATTGGGAGCCCAGGAATTAGGGCCTGACGCCAGAGGGCCCTCATTACCGAGGGCAGGAGACACCCAGCAGGCACCAAATCCCACCAGAGGGCCGACTTCGCGAAGGTACGCACGTACAATGGAATATCACTCACCAATGAAATCTATGTCATCAGGCCCGTCGCGGCATATTGAGTGGATCCAGGTACGATGATTCTAAGTGAAATAAGTCACACAGAAAATGAAACATCATAAGATATCACTAATACACGGAATGTAAACTTGGCTACACATGAACTGAATTACAAAACAGAACAGGGTCTCAAATTTAGAACACCAACTTATGCTTGCTTATGGGGAAAGGTGAGGTGGGGTGCTGCATAAAACCAGAGATAGAAATTAGCACACATACCTTTCCATAAGCCAAATATGTAATAGTCAAGACTTACACCTTGCTCAACGAAATGGACTAAACACACCATATTCAACTCCTAGGATTACACATGACTAGTAAGAATCTTCAAATCCATGGATTTATATGTCTCCGTAAGAGAATCAAGTGTGTGTACAGCTGCATGAAGGCAGCAGAGAAAATCCGATAAATCCCATTATCAAAATAAACTACAAAAACAAACACAATGACAGTGAAATAGAGAGCAATTCTTAAATAATTCATTCAGGGCTTGTGATGCAACCTGGATTTACCACATCTACACCTAGAGCTGAGTGAGACATAAGGTTCGACACTTTGGGCTGATAGCATTGGTGAGGTTCGGTGAGAAAATGCAGGCCATTTGAAGTCATACTGCATGGTACCCATTGCATGGGTCCCACCTCTCCAGGTTTAAGGGATTCTTCCTTCAGGTAAAACACGCATGGGAAACCCAGAATATGGTCCACCGTGTGACCGGGAAACCTTTTTAAATGCATCTCAGTTTTCTTCCCCTCATACTCGGTTTTACCATTCCAGACGCTTTA
Organism: Delphinapterus leucas; assembly: GCF_059928025.1. Lineage (NCBI taxonomy): Eukaryota > Metazoa > Chordata > Mammalia > Artiodactyla > Monodontidae > Delphinapterus > Delphinapterus leucas. Next base: position 1,860,408 of record NW_028322267.1, read on the forward strand.
CTAACTCTTTCCCCAATTGGAGAGTCAGTGCCTTTAACCTCCTGTTTGGCACAGTTTGGAATTTCTGAGCAAGATGAACAGGAATAGGGAGAACCAATGAGAGATTAGCTGTAGGTGTCTGCACGAGCAAATTTAATGCTCATTTCCCATCAGGAAGAGGAATTAGCCAAAGGCTCAACATGCCGTGTCGGAACCAGATTAGGGCCTGAAGCAATCCTGCGGTTTTGCGGCCAGCTCACAAGAAAGCGAGTTGAAGAATGGAGCTCAGGGGCACTGTAATTCACAAACCTGCAGAGTTATAAATGACAGCTATCGTCCAAAAATATATTGAAGTAAGGCTGCAAAGAGGACTTGAACGCGGGGCAGAATTCCAGGAATACGATTTCAGGAGGTAGATGGGAAGTCCTCTGAAAGTATAGGAGAAGAGGCAGAACTTCGACAATGATGCACTTGGTCAAAAAGGGCATATGCGTTTCTTCCAGGGCCCTCATTAAAGAGGGTAGGAGGCTCCCAGCATGCTTCAGTGGCCAACAGAGGGCCTACGTCGCCAAGGCGACGTGAGCCATCCAGGCAGGAGTGACCTCACATCAGAGCGCCCACCTCACAGAAGGGTAAGGAACCCAGTCATGATCAGACTCTCACCAGAGTGCCCACATAAGCAAGGGGCTGGGAATCAGGCACGAGTGTCCTCACACCCGTGGGGCCACATCATCGAAAGTTGAGGTACCCAGCACATGTGGCCTCAAACCAGAAGACCCACATCACCATGGGTCTCAGAGCGAGGCAGGCAGGATTAACCTCAAAACACATGGCCCATTGTATAAAAAGGTGAGGAATCCAGCAGTTGGAACATCCCAGCAGGCGGCCCAGAGCACCGAGGCTATGGGATCCAGGCAGTGATGAACTCACAACAGAGGGCCCTCATCATGATACTGTAAGCAACCCAGCCGTTGTGACCTCAGAGCACAAGGCCCACATCCCCATGGGGAAGGGAACCAAGCAGGAGTGTCATCGCACCAGTGGGCACACAACAGAAAATGTGGGGAGCCCAGCAGTTAGGGCCGGACGCCAGAGGGCCCTCATCACTGAGGAGAGGAGGCTCCCAGCAAGCTCCAACTTCTACCAGAGGGCCGACGTCGCCAATGCGGGGTGTGCCAGCCAGGCAGGAGTGACCTCAGAGCAGAGGGCCAACCACACAAAAGTGTGAGGAACCCAAAGAGGATCAGACTCTCACCAGAGGGCCCACATCACCAAGGGAATGGAAACCAGGCAGGAGTGTCCTCACACCAGTGGGGCCACATCACCGAAATGTGACGGACCCAGCACACGTGGCCTCAAACTACAGGACACACATCACCAAGGGGCTGGGAGTGAGGCAGGCAGGAGGAGCCTCAAAACAGAGGGCCCATTGCGTAAAAAAGGTGAGGAATCCCGCAGTTGGAACCTCCCAGCAGGCGGCCAGGAGCAGCGAGGCTATGGGATCCAGGCCTGACTGAACTCAAAACAGAGGGCCCACATTCTGACACTGTGAGCAACCCAGCCCTTGGGACCACAGAGCAGAAAGCCCACATCCCCTAGGGAAGGGACCCTGGCTGGAGTGTACTCACACGACAGGGCGCACATCAGAAAATTTTGGGAGCCCATGAGTTAGGGCCTGACGCCAGAGGGCCCTCATTACCGAGGGGAGGAGACTCCCAGCAGGCACCAACTCCCAACTGAGGGCCCACATCGCCAACGTGACGTGTGCCAGCCAGGCAGGAGTGACCTCACAGCAGAGGGCCCACCTCCCAGAAGTGTGAGGAATCCAGACAGGATCAGACTCTCACAAGAGGGCCCCAATCACCAAGGGGATGGGAACCAGGCAGGAGTGTCCTCACACCAGTGGGGCCACATCAATAAAGGTGAGGAAACCGGTACATGTGGCCTTAAACCAGAGGACCTACATCACAAAGGGGCTGGGAGTGAGTCAGGAAGTAGGAGCATAAAAACACAGGACCCAAAGAATAAAAAAGGTAAGGAATCCAGCAGTAGGAACCTCCCAGCAGTCGGCTCAGAGCACAGAGTCTATGGGATCTAGGCCTGAGTGAACTAACACCAGAGAGACAACATCATGAAACGGTGAACAACACAGGTGTTGGGACCTTAGAGCAGAAGGCCCACATGCCCATGGGGATGGGAACCTCGCAGGAGTGTCCTCGCACCACTTAGCACGTATCAGAAAATGTGGGTACCCAGCAGTTAGGGCCTGACGCTAGAGGGCCCCCATCACCGAGGGGAGGAGGCTCCCAGCAGGCTCCAAGTGCCACAAGAGGGCCGATGTTGCCCAGGTGGGGTGTGCCAGCCAGGCAGGAGTGACCTCACAGCAGAGGGCCCACCTCACAGAAGGGTGAGGAACCCAGCCAGGATCAGACTCTCACCAGAGGGCCCACATCATCAAGGGGATAGGAAGCAGGCAGGAGTGTCCTCACACCAGTGTGGCCACATCATCCAAAGGCGAGGGACCCAGCACACGTGGCCTCACACCAGAGGACACACATCACCAAGGGACTGGGAGTGAGGCAGGCAGGAGGAGTCTCAAAACAGAGGGTCCATAGAAGAAAAAAGGTGAGGAATCCCGCAGTTGGAACCTCCCAGCAGGTGGCCAGGAGCAGCGAGGCTATGGGATCCAGGCCGGAGAGAACTCACAGCAGAGGGCCCTCATCATGAAACTGAGCAACCCACGGTTGGGACCTCAGAGCAGAAGGCCCACATTCCCATGGGGTTGGGAACCTGGCACGAGTGTACTCGAACCACAGGGTGCATATCAGAAAATATTGGGAGCCCAGGAATTAGGGCCTGACGCCAGAGGGCCCTCATTACCGAGGGCAGGAGACCCCCAGCAGGCACCAAATCCCACCAGAGGGCCGACTTCGCGAAGGTACGCACGTACAATGGAATATCACTCACCAATGAAATCTATGTCATCAGGCCCGTCGCGGCATATTGAGTGGATCCAGGTACGATGATTCTAAGTGAAATAAGTCACACAGAAAATGAAACATCATAAGATATCACTAATACACGGAATGTAAACTTGGCTACACATGAACTGAATTACAAAACAGAACAGGGTCTCAAATTTAGAACACCAACTTATGCTTGCTTATGGGGAAAGGTGAGGTGGGGTGCTGCATAAAACCAGAGATAGAAATTAGCACACATACCTTTCCATAAGCCAAATATGTAATAGTCAAGACTTACACCTTGCTCAACGAAATGGACTAAACACACCATATTCAACTCCTAGGATTACACATGACTAGTAAGAATCTTCAAATCCATGGATTTATATGTCTCCGTAAGAGAATCAAGTGTGTGTACAGCTGCATGAAGGCAGCAGAGAAAATCCGATAAATCCCATTATCAAAATAAACTACAAAAACAAACACAATGACAGTGAAATAGAGAGCAATTCTTAAATAATTCATTCAGGGCTTGTGATGCAACCTGGATTTACCACATCTACACCTAGAGCTGAGTGAGACATAAGGTTCGACACTTTGGGCTGATAGCATTGGTGAGGTTCGGTGAGAAAATGCAGGCCATTTGAAGTCATACTGCATGGTACCCATTGCATGGGTCCCACCTCTCCAGGTTTAAGGGATTCTTCCTTCAGGTAAAACACGCATGGGAAACCCAGAATATGGTCCACCGTGTGACCGGGAAACCTTTTTAAATGCATCTCAGTTTTCTTCCCCTCATACTCGGTTTTACCATTCCAGACGCTTTACTAACTCTTTCCCCAATTGGAGAGTCAGTGCCTTTAACCTCCTGTTTGGCACAGTTTGGAATTTCTGAGCAAGATGAACAGGAATAGGGAGAACCAATGAGAGATTAGCTGTAGGTGTCTGCACGAGCAAATTTAATGCTCATTTCCCATCAGGAAGAGGAATTAGCCAAAGGCTCAACATGCCGTGTCGGAACCAGATTAGGGCCTGAAGCAATCCTGCGGTTTTGCGGCCAGCTCACAAGAAAGCGAGTTGAAGAATGGAGCTCAGGGGCACTGTAATTCACAAACCTGCAGAGTTATAAATGACAGCTATCGTCCAAAAATATATTGAAGTAAGGCTGCAAAGAGGACTTGAACGCGGGGCAGAATTCCAGGAATACGATTTCAGGAGGTAGATGGGAAGTCCTCTGAAAGTATAGGAGAAGAGGCAGAACTTCGACAATGATGCACTTGGTCAAAAAGGGCATATGCGTTTCTTCCAGGGCCCTCATTAAAGAGGGTAGGAGGCTCCCAGCATGCTTCAGTGGCCAACAGAGGGCCTACGTCGCCAAGGCGACGTGAGCCATCCAGGCAGGAGTGACCTCACATCAGAGCGCCCACCTCACAGAAGGGTAAGGAACCCAGTCATGATCAGACTCTCACCAGAGTGCCCACATAAGCAAGGGGCTGGGAATCAGGCACGAGTGTCCTCACACCCGTGGGGCCACATCATCGAAAGTTGAGGTACCCAGCACATGTGGCCTCAAACCAGAAGACCCACATCACCATGGGTCTCAGAGCGAGGCAGGCAGGATTAACCTCAAAACACATGGCCCATTGTATAAAAAGGTGAGGAATCCAGCAGTTGGAACATCCCAGCAGGCGGCCCAGAGCACCGAGGCTATGGGATCCAGGCAGTGATGAACTCACAACAGAGGGCCCTCATCGTGATACTGTAAGCAACCCAGCCGTTGTGACCTCAGAGCACAAGGCCCACATCCCCATGGGGAAGGGAACCAAGCAGGAGTGTCATCGCACCAGTGGGCACACAACAGAAAATGTGGGGAGCCCAGCAGTTAGGGCCGGACGCCAGAGGGCCCTCATCACTGAGGAGAGGAGGCTCCCAGCAAGCTCCAACTTCTACCAGAGGGCCGACGTCGCCAATGCGGGGTGTGCCAGCCAGGCAGGAGTGACCTCAGAGCAGAGGGCCAACCACACAAAAGTGTGAGGAACCCAAAGAGGATCAGACTCTCACCAGAGGGCCCACATCACCAAGGGAATGGAAACCAGGCAGGAGTGTCCTCACACCAGTGGGGCCACATCACCGAAATGTGACGGACCCAGCACACGTGGCCTCAAACTACAGGACACACATCACCAAGGGGCTGGGAGTGAGGCAGGCAGGAGGAGCCTCAAAACAGAGGGCCCATTGCGTAAAAAAGGTGAGGAATCCCGCAGTTGGAACCTCCCAGCAGGCGGCCAGGAGCAGCGAGGCTATGGGATCCAGGCCTGACTGAACTCAAAACAGAGGGCCCACATTCTGACACTGTGAGCAACCCAGCCGTTGGGACCACAGAGCAGAAAGCCCACATCCCCTAGGGAAGGGACCCTGGCTGGAGTGTACTCACACGACAGGGCGCACATCAGAAAATTTTGGGAGCCCATGAGTTAGGGCCTGACGCCAGAGGGCCCTCATTACCGAGGGGAGGAGACTCCCAGCAGGCACCAACTCCCAACTGAGGGCCCACATCGCCAACGTGACGTGTGCCAGCCAGGCAGGAGTGACCTCACAGCAGAGGGCCCACCTCCCAGAAGTGTGAGGAATCCAGACAGGATCAGACTCTCACAAGAGGGCCCCAATCACCAAGGGGATGGGAACCAGGCAGGAGTGTCCTCACACCAGTGGGGCCACATCAATAAAGGTGAGGAAACCGGTACATGTGGCCTTAAACCAGAGGACCTACATCACAAAGGGGCTGGGAGTGAGTCAGGAAGTAGGAGCATAAAAACACAGGACCCAAAGAATAAAAAAGGTAAGGAATCCAGCAGTAGGAACCTCCCAGCAGTCGGCTCAGAGCACAGAGTCTATGGGATCTAGGCCTGAGTGAACTAACACCAGAGAGACAACATCATGAAACGGTGAACAACACAGGTGTTGGGACCTTAGAGCAGAAGGCCCACATGCCCATGGGGATGGGAACCTCGCAGGAGTGTCCTCGCACCACTTAGCACGTATCAGAAAATGTGGGTACCCAGCAGTTAGGGCCTGACGCTAGAGGGCCCCCATCACCGAGGGGAGGAGGCTCCCAGCAGGCTCCAAGTGCCACAAGAGGGCCGATGTTGCCCAGGTGGGGTGTGCCAGCCAGGCAGGAGTGACCTCACAGCAGAGGGCCCACCTCACAGAAGGGTGAGGAACCCAGCCAGGATCAGACTCTCACCAGAGGGCCCACATCATCAAGGGGATAGGAAGCAGGCAGGAGTGTCCTCACACCAGTGTGGCCACATCATCCAAAGGCGAGGGACCCAGCACACGTGGCCTCACACCAGAGGACACACATCACCAAGGGACTGGGAGTGAGGCAGGCAGGAGGAGTCTCAAAACAGAGGGTCCATAGAAGAAAAAAGGTGAGGAATCCCGCAGTTGGAACCTCCCAGCAGGTGGCCAGGATCAGCGAGGCTATGGGATCCAGGCCGGAGAGAACTCACAGCAGAGGGCCCTCATCATGAAACTGAGCAACCCACGGTTGGGACCTCAGAGCAGAAGGCCCACATTCCCATGGGGTTGGGAACCTGGCACGAGTGTACTCGAACCACAGGGCGCATATCAGAAAATATTGGGAGCCCAGGAATTAGGGCCTGACGCCAGAGGGCCCTCATTACCGAGGGCAGGAGACACCCAGCAGGCACCAAATCCCACCAGAGGGCCGACTTCGCCAAGGCGGGGTGTGCCAGCCAGGCAGGAGTGACGTCAGAGAAGAGGGCCCACCTCACAGAAGTGTGAGGAACCCAACCAGGATCAGACTCTCACCGGATGGCCCACATCACCAAGGGGATGGGAACCAGGCAGGAGTGTCCTCACACCAGTGGGGCCACATCAGCCAAAGGTGAGGAACCCAGCACATGTGGCCTCAAACCACAGGACACACATCACCAAGGGGCTGGGAGTGAGGCAGGTGTCCGGAGGGGCACATTTAACTCTAATTTCCCACCAGGAAGAGGAATTAACCAAAGGCTCAGAGTGCCGTGCCAGACCCTGATTATGGCCTAAAGCAAACCTGCGGTTCTGTGGCCAGCTTTCAAGGAAACGAGTTAAGAAAGGAAATCACAGGCACTGTAATTCACAAACCTGCAGAGTTATAAATGACAGCTATTGGCAAAAATATACTGAAGTAAGTCTGCAAAGAGGACTTCAAAACGAGGCAGAATTGCAGGAATCATATTTCAGGAGGTAGATTGGAATTGCATTTAAAGCATGTGAAAAGCGGCAGATCTTTGACAGTGATGCACTTGGACAAAAGTGCGTAAACATTTTTTCCTGAATATATTCAGGAAAAAACACATATGCCCTTTTTGGCCAACCAAGCACTCGAGCAATGGAAATCCGCACTACAATGAAGTCTCATTTCCCATTCGTCAAAAGGGCCATCTGAAAAATGTGTAAAAACCAGAAACACAGGACAGGCCATGGAGAACAGGGAGCCTTGTTATGCTGATGGGCGGGATGTAAATTGCCAACAGACACTCTGGAGATGTTTATGGTGTATCCTGAAACATCTGAAAAACAAAGCTACAGACCCTAGGGCACTTCCACTTTTGGCCCTATAGCTTAGGAAAATTAAAATCAACAAGACACAGCCAACACCAAATTTAGGGCTGCTGTGTTTACAAGAACCTTGAGTCCAGTACAAATTAAATATCCCAGAAAGAAAAATATGGATAAAGGAGTTGTGCTACTTACGTACAATGGAATATCACTCAGCAATGAAATCAATGTCATCAGGCCTGTAGCAGCAAATTGAGTGGATTTAAGTATGATGATTCTAAGAGAAATATGTCACACAGAGAAAGGTAATTATCATAAGATATCACTAATAGAGAGAGTGTAAACTTGGCTACACATAAACTGAATTCCAAAACCGAACAGAGTCTCACATTTAGATAAAAACTTATGCTTGCTTAAGGGGAAAGTTGAGTTGCGGTGCTGTATAAAACCAGAGATTGAAATTAGCACACATACCATTCCATAAGCCAAATATGTAATAGACAAGACCTACTCTTTGCTCAACGAAATAGACTCATCCATGGTGTATCACCTCACACCTGTTAGAATGGGCATCATCAGAAAATCTACAAACAACAAATGCTGGAAAGGGTGTGGAGATCAGGAACCCTTTTCCGCTATTGTTGGGAATGAAATTGATACAGTCACTGTGGAGAAAGTTATGGAGTTTCTTATAAAACTAAGAATAGAATTACCATATGATACAGCAGTCCCACTACTGGGCATATACCCAGACAAAACCATAAATCAAAAAGAGACATTCACCGCAATGTTCATTGCATCACTATTTACAATATCCAGGTAATGGAAGCAACCTAAATGCCCACAGACAGACGAATGCATAAAGACGTGGTACATATATAAAATGGAATATTACTAAGCCATAAAAAGGAATGAAATTGGGTCATTTGTAGAGACGTTGATGGATCTAGAGACTGTCATACAGAGTGAAGTAAGTCAGAAAGAGAAAAAGAAATCTTGTCTATTAATGGCTATATGTGGAACCTAGACAAATTGTACAGATGAACCGTTTTGCAAGGCAGAAATAGAGCAACAGATGTAGACAACAAACGTATGGACACCAAGGGGGGAAAGCTGTTGGGGGGTGGTGGTGGGAGGAGTTGAGAGATTGGGATTGGCATGTATACATTTATATGTATAAAATAGATAACCAAAAAGAACCTGCTGTATAAAAAAATAAAATAAAATTCAAATTACAAAAAGTAAAACAGAAAAAATATTCTTCCCTTCACATACATGTATTTATATGAATAAATTATTTCCATGCTTATATCTGTAAATACAAAAAAGAGGAATAAAATCTACCTTGAACCAAAAAAGAAAAAAAAACAGAACCCACCAGCTACACAGAGGAAAACCGTATCAGGGCACTTGCTCCAGTTGTAAACAATTCTGAAGTTGGTCGGTGGTGGGGAATCATCTCCCATTCAGCCAGCATGCCCCACGCAACAAGCGTCCTCATTGCAAAGCTGGGGGACCATGCCGAGGCATCTGTGAGTAAACGTGGGCTGAGCCCCAGGCCAGCTGCTGCTGAAATGTTCCCACCCTTCCCAGGTAAAACACCTGAATATGTACAAGGACTTGAAAGCCTAGAGGAAGGGCCATGGAGCCACATGAGCGACAGCATGCCAGCCGACTTGGTGCCTGCAGGCCAGCCAGGATGGTCCTGGTCCTGGGTGCTCTTCTGGAAGCTTTCCATTTCCCTGCCTGAGATACCCCTGCTGTCCCGGCCCCCACTGCTTTCTTCCTCACTCACCTCTGCCCAGGGAGAAATTCCAGCGGCAGGTATGGGTGACACATCCTCTTCTTTAGCAGGTGGCATCTTGGCAACTGCTGCAGAAAGTCCAGCAGAGCCCCACTCACACTGGGCCACCCACAAAGCCGTGGCCTCTCACTCCCTCCCACCAGTCCAGCCCCAAGACTGCTGACAGGGCAGAGAAAATGGCGTCAGGCACAGCTGCAGGGGCTCTTGCTGCCTGGAGCGGTGTTTATATTGATCTGAACCCAGGCACACCTGGGGAGGGCTGGCCGGCACGGTCAGGCTTCCCAGGCCAGCCAATAATCACCCCTCAGGGGCTCACAGTTGCAGAAACTGGAACTTGCTGAATCGGCCAGGTCCAAGGAACAGGTGTGGGCTCCTGAGAGTCAGGATAGACAAGGGGCTGCAGCTCTGGCTTGTTTTCTAATTATATTATCTGGCCCATGAGTGGGAGACAACTTCAAGAAAACCCTCTCCTAATGAGAGGAACCCAGGAGTCAGGGAGAGGAGGGGTGGCTGGTGGGTGGAGACAGAGGCCTGGTGCCCCGGGTGCAGTGGAAGTCTCTGGAACACCAGGTGGAGGGAGGCCACACAGAGTGATGCCCAGGGTCACAGACCTGTCGGAGCTGCTGTTTGTTAGTTCAAGTCCTGCTCTGAGGTGCTCTGTGTCAGATCTGAGTGACAGGTGAGCTGGGAGTGCTCTGCAATGAGGGCGATATGCACGGTTCCTGTGTTCCCAGCCCTGCCATGGTACCTGCAAGGGCAGCTCTGTATCCTGGGAGGGGCCTGACCACGAGAGCCCCGTGGGCTGGGGTGGGGTACCTGCCCAGGTGAGCTCCATATCCTGGGATTGGCCTGACCTCGAGAGCCCCATGGGCTGCTGGAGTCCTGGTAAAGGATGTCAGGACAGTCAGTGAAGCCACCGAGGATATACCTCCAGTAGTTCCTAAATCCTACACCCTGCTGGTCATTCTACCAACCACCAGGACATGGTATTCTGTATTAGTCTTCAATGATGCCTTCTTTTGTATTCTATTAGTCCCAGAGTCACAAGAAATTTTGGCTTGTGAGTGGCAGGACTCAACATACAACTAAAACAATACTTCCGGGCCGTGTTGCCCCAAGGGTTCAAAAATTCCCACACCATCTTTGGGGAAAGCTCAGCTAAAGACCTAAAAGTTCTACCTCTGGAAAAGGAAACACTCCTTCAATATGCAGACGACATTCTGATCGCCAGCCCTACTAAGGAGACCTCTGAACTACGAAGCCAATAAAGGATACAAGTTGTCCAAGAAAAAGCTCAAATATCACAGACTACGGTGACCTGCCTGGGCTTCATTCTCACAGAAGGTCGGAGAAGCCCATCCCAGGAAAGGGAAGAAACAATTTACAGCCTTACCCATTTCTAAAACTAGAAGACAGCTTAGGGGTTCCTGGGGAGGCCAGGGTTTGCTGCTTCTGGATCCCTAACTACAGTCTACTAGCTCGGCCTCTATATGAAACACTGAAAGGAAAAGGTGATGATCCTTTTGAATAGAATGCAGAAGTGGCCTTTCAAGAATGGAAAGAGCAGTCAATTCAGACCCTTGCCCTGGGACTCCCTAATTTAGCTAAACCCTTTGACCTTTACATTCCTGGTGAACGGTGAATCGCCACTGGAGTATTAGTGCAAAACCTGGGACCACTTGAAATGGAACAATGCAAGAATGCGATCCAGGTAGGATAAACTACGGTCACCAAGGGGCTTGGCCCACCGCCACATCTGGCCAAGATACTGGCAGTATCTGATAACCTGGAAATCAGCAGCCCAAAAGGCCACCTCCCTCCTAAGGGAAAAGGAACCCTCGTGGTGATCCTAACCCCCAACCATGCCCTGAAGTTGCAGGGTTGGCTCCGTGGGCACACTGATCTTGAGGGAGGAGGCCCTCCAACTCCAACCTCCATAGAGATAACCGGGGCAAAGGGGCACCATGACGACTCATGTGAAGGTGTCTGCACATGCAAATTTAACGCTCATTTCCCACAAGGAAGAGGAATTAACCAAAGGCTCAGCATGCCATGCCGGAACTATATTAGGGCCTGAAGCAATCCTTCGGGTTTGTGGCCAGCTCACAAGAAAGCGAGTTGAAGAAAGGAGCTCAGGGGCACTGTAATTCACAAACCTGCAGAGTAATGAATGACAGCTATCGTCCAAAAATGTTTTGAAGTAAGTCTTCGAAGAGGACTTGAAATCGGGGCAGAATTTCAGGAAAACGATTTCAGGGGGTAGACTGGAATTGCACTTAAAGAATAAGATTAGAGGCAGAATGTCGACAATGATGCACTTGGCCAAAAAGGGCGTATGCGTTTTTCCTGAATATATTCAGGAAAAAACGCATACGCCCTTTTTGGCCAACCAAGCAAGCGTGTAAAGGAAATCTGCACTACAATGAAGTCTCACTGCCCCCCGGTCAAAAGGGCCATCTGAAAAAAGTGTAAAATACAGAAAGGCAGGACAGGTCTTAGAGAACAGGGAGCCTTGTTATGCTGATGGGCGGGATGTAAATTGCCAACAACCACTCTGGAGAAATGTATGGTGTATCCTGAAACACGTAGGAAACAAAGCAAAACAGCCTATGTCACTTCCAATATGGTCCTATAGCTTAGGGTAATTAAAATCACAAACACACAGCCACCCCAAAGTTTGGGATGTCTCTGTTTACAAGAACCTTGTCTACGGTACAAGTTAAATATCCAAGAAAGGAAAAAATGGATAAAGAAGTTCTGGTACGCACGTACAATGGAATATCACTCAGCAAAGAAATCTACGTCTTCAGGCCCATAGCGGCATAATGAGTGGATTCAGGTACGATGATTCTACGAGAAATACGTCACCCAGAAAAAGAACCATCATAATATATAAGTAATACACGGAATGTAAACTTGGCTACACATAAACTGAATTACAAAACAGAACAGGGTCTCAAATTTAGAAAACCAACTTATGCTTGCTAATGGGGAAAGGTGAATTGAGGTGCTGCATAAAACCAGAGATTGAAATTAGCACAGATACCGTTCCATAAGCCAAATATATAATAGACAAGACCTACTCCTTGCTCAACGAAATGGACTCAACACCCCATATTCAACGCCTTGCAAGATACCTGACAATTAAGAATCTTAAAACCCATGGATTTATATGTCTCCATAAGGAAATCAAGCGTGTGTACAGCGGCCTAAATGCAGCAGTGAAAATCCGATAAATCCCATTATCAAAATAAATTTCAAAAACAAAACACAATGACAGTGAAATAGAGAGCAATTCTTAAATAATTCATTCAGGGCTTGTGATGCAACCTGGATTTACCACATCTACACCCAGAGCTGGGTGAGACATAAGGCTGCACACTTCGGGCTGATAGCATTGGTGAGGTTCGGTGAGCAAACGCAGACCCTTTGAAGTCATACTGCATGGTACCCATTCCATGGGTCCCAACTCTCCAGGTTTAAGGGATTCTTCCTTCAGCTAAAACATGCATGGGAAACCCAGAGTATGGTCCACCGTGTGATTGGGAAACGTTTTCAAATGCATCTCAGATTTCGAACCCTGGTACTCGGGTTCACCATTCCAGATGCTTTACTAACACTCTCCCCACTTGGAGAGTCAGTGCCTTTAACCTCCTGTTTGGCACAATTTGCAATTTCTGCGCAAGATGAACAGGAATAGGGAGAACCAATGAGAGACTAGCTGTAGGTGTCTGCACGGGCAAATGGAACGCTCATTTCCCACCAGGAAGAGGAATTAACCAAAGGCTCAGCGTGCCCTGCCGGAAACAGATTAGGGCCTGAAGCAATCCTGCGGTTTTGCGGCCAGATCACAAGAAAGCGCGTTGAGGAAAGGAGCTCAGGGGCACTGTAATTCACAAACCTGCAGAGTTATGAATGACAGCTATCGTCCAAAAATGTACTGAAGTAAGTCTTCGAAGAGGACTTGAAAGCGGGGCAGAATTTCAGGAAAACGATTTCAGGGGGTAGACTGGAATTGCACTTAAAGCATAGGAAAAGAGGCAGAATGTCGACAATGATGCACTTGGCCAAAAAGGGCGTATGCGTTTTTTCCTGAATATATTCAGGAAAAAACGCATACGCCCTTTTTGGCCAACCAGGCCGGCGTGTAAAAGAAATCTGCACTACAGTGAAGTCTCATTGCCCAGCGGTCAAAAGGGCCATCTGAAAAACGTGTAAAATCCAGAAAGGCAGGACAGGTCATGGAGAACAGGGAGCCTTGTCATGCTGATGGGCGGGATGTAAATTGCCAACAGCCACTCTGGAGAAGTGTATGGTGTTTCCTGAAACACGTAGGAAACAAAGCAACACAGCCTATGGCACTTCCACTTATGGTCCTATAGCTTAGGGAAATTAAAATCAAAAACACACAGCCACCCCAAAGTTTGGGACGGCTCTGTTTACAAGAACCTCGTCTACAGTACAAGTTAAATATCCGAGAGAGCAAAAAATGGATAAAGAAGTTGTGGTACGCACGTACAATGGAATATCACTCAGCAATGAAATCTAAGTCATCAGGCCCGTGGCGGCATAATGAGTGGATTCAGGTACGATGATTTTACGAGAAATAAGTCACACAGAAAAAGAAATATCATAGGATATCACTAAAACACGGAATGTAAACTTGCCTACACATGAACTGAATTACAAAACAGAACAGGGTCTCAAATTTAGAAAACCAACTTATGCTTGCATATGGGGAAAGGTGAGTTGGGGTGCTGCATAAATCCAGAGAGTGAAATTAGCACAGATACCTTTCCATAAGCTCAATATATAATAGACAAGACCTACTCCTTGCTCAACGAAATGGACTCAACACCCCATATTCAACGCCTCGGAAGATACCTGACAAGTAAGAATCTTAAATCCCATGGATTTATATGTCTCCATAAGGAAATCAAGCGTGTGTACAGCGGCCTAAACGCAGCAGTGAAAATCCGATAAGTCTCATTATCAAAATAAATTTCAAAAACAAAACACAATGACAGTGAAATAGAGAGCAATTCTTAAATAATTCATTCAGGGCTTGTGATGCAACCTGGATTTACAACATCTACACCGAGAGCTGGGTGAGACATAAGGCTGGACACTTCGGGCTGATAGCATTGGTGAGGTTCGGTGAGCAAACGCAGACCCTTTGAAGTCATACTGCACGGTACCCATTCCATGGGTCCCAACTCTCCACGTTTAAGAGATTCTTCCTTCAGCTAAAACATGCATGGGAAACCCAGAGTATGGTCCACCGTGTGATTGGGAAACGTTTTCAAATGCATCTCAGTTTTCGAACCCTGGTACTCGGGTTCAGCATTGCAGACGCTTTACTAACACTCTCCCCACTTGGAGAGTCAGGGACTTTAAACTCCTGTTTGGCACAGTTTGCAATTTCTGCGCAAGATGAACAGGAATAGGGAGAACCAATGAGAGACTAGCTGTAGGTGTCTGCACTGGCAAATGGAACGCTCATTTCCCACCAGGAAGTGGAATTAACCAAAGGCTCAGCGTGCCCTGCCAGAAACAGATTAGCGCCTTAAGCAATCCTGCAGTTTTGCAGCCAGCTCACAAGAAAGTGAGTTGAAGAAAGGAGCTCAGGGCCACTGAAATTCACAAACCTGCAGAGTTATGAATGACAGCTATCGTCCAAAAATGTATTGAAGTAAGTATTCGAAAAGAAGTTGAAAGCGGGGCAGAATTTCAGGAAAACGATTTCAGGGGATAGACTGGAATTGCACTTAAAGCATAGGAAAAGAGGCAGAATGTCCACAATGATGCACTTGGCCAAAAAGTGCGTATGCGTTTTTTCCTGAATATATTCAGGAAAAAACGCATACGCACTTTTTAGCCAACCAAGCAGGCGTGTAAAGGAAATCTGCACTACAATGAAGTCTCACTGCCCCCCGGTCAAAAGGGCCATCTTTAAAAAGTGTAAAATCTTGAAAGGCAGGACAGGTCATGGAGAACAGGGAGCCTAGTTATGCTGATGTTCGGGATATAAATTGCCAACAGCCAGTCTGGAGAAGTGTATAGTGTTTCCTGAAACACGTAGGCAACAAATCAACACAGCCTATGGCACTCCCACTTATGGTCCTATAGCTTAGGGAAATTAAAATCAAAAACACACAGCCACCCCAAAATTTGGGACGGCTCTGTTTACAAGAACGTCGTCTATGCTACAAGTTAAACATCCGAGAAAGCAAAAAATGGATAAAGAAGTTGTGATACGCACGTACAATGGAATATCACTCAGCAATGAAATCTACGTCATCAGGCCCGAAGCGCCATAATGAGTGGATTCAGTTACGATGATTCTACGAGAAATAAGTCACACAGAAAAAGAAACATCATAAGATATGACTAATACACGGAATGTAAACTTGGCTACACATGAACTGAATTACAAAACAGAAAATGGTCTCAAATTGAGAAAATCAACTTATGCTTGCTTATGCGGAAAGTTGAGTTGGGGTGCTGCATAAAACCAGAGATTGAAATTAGCACAGATACCGTTCCATAAGCCAAATATATAATAGACAAGACCTACTCCTTGCTCAACGAAAAGGACGCAACGCCTGGGACTATACCTCACAAGTAAGAATCTTAAAATCCATGGATTTATATGTCTCCATAAGGAAGTCAAGCGTGTGTACAGCGGCCTAAATGCAGCAGTGAAAATAAGATAAATCCCATTATCAAAATAAATTTCAAAAACAAAACACAATGACAGTGAAATAGAGAGCAATTCTTAAATAATTCATACAGGGATTGTGATGCAACCTGGAATTACCACATCTACACCCAGAGCTGGGTGAGACATAAGGCTGGACCCTTCGGGCTGAAAGCATTGGTGAGGTTCGGTGAGCAAACGCAGACCTCTTGAAGTCATACTGCATGGTACCCATTCCAAGGGTCCCAACTCTCCAGGTTTAAGGGATTCTTCCTTGAGCTAAAACATGCATGGGAAACCCAGAGTATGCTCCACCATGTGATTGGGAAACGTTTTCAAATGCATCTCAGTTTTCGTCCCCTGGTACTCGGGTTCACCATTCCAGACGCTTTACTAACACTCTCCCCACTTGGAGATTCAGTGCCTTTAACCTCCTGTTTGGCACAGTATGCAATTTCTGCGCAAGATGAACAGGCATAGGGAGAACCAATGAGAGACTAGCTATTAGTGTCTGCACGGGCAAATTGAATGATCATTTCCCACCAGGAAGAGGAATTAACCAAAGGCTCAGCATGCCCGGCCGGAAACATATTAGGGCCTGAAGCAATCCTGCGGTTTTGTGGCCAGCTCACAAGAAAAGGAGTTGAAGAAAGGAGCTCAGGGGAACTGTAATTCACAAACCTGCAGAGTTATGAATGACAGCTATCGTCCAAAAATATATTGAAGTAAGTCTTCGAAGAGGACTTGAAAGCGGGGCAGAATTTCAGTAAAACGATTTCAGGGGGTAGACTGGAATTGCACTTAAAGCATAGGAAAAGAGGCAGAATGTCAACAATGATGCACTTGGCCAAAAAGGGCGTATGCGTTTTTTCCTGAATATATTCAGGAAAAAACGCATACGCCCTTTTTGGCCAACCAAGCAAGCGTGTAAAGGAAATCTGCACTACAATGAAGTCTCACTGCCCCCCAGTCAAAAGGGCCATCTGAAAAAAGAGTAAAATCCAGAAAGGCAGGACAGGTCTTGGAGAACAGGGAGTATTGTTATGCTGATGGGCGGGATGTAAATTGCCAACAGCCACTCTGGGGAAATGTATGGTGTATCCTGAAACACGTAGGAAACAAAGCAACACAGCCTATGTCACTTCCACTTATGGTCCTATAGCTTAGGGAAATTTAAATCACAAACACAGAGCCACCCCAAAGTTTGGGATGGCTCTGTTTACAAGAACGTTGTCTACGGAACAAGTTAAATATCCGAGAAAGGAAAAAATGGATAAAGAAGTTCTGGTACGCACGTACAATGGAATATCACTCAGCAATGAAATCTACGTCTTCACTCCCATAGCGGCATAATGAGTGGATTCAGGTATGTTGATTCTACGAGAAATAAGTCACACAGAAAAAGAAACATCATAATATATCAGTAATACACGGAATGTAAACTTGGCTACACATAAACTGAATTACAAAACAGAACAGGGTCTCAAATTTAGAAAGCCAACTTATGCTTGCTTATGGGGAAAGGTGAGTTGGGGTGCTGCATAAAACCAGAGATTGAAATTAGCACAGATACCGTTCCATAAGCCAAATATATAATAGACAAGCCCTACTCCTTGCTCAACAAAATGGCCTCAACACCCCATATTCAACGCCTGGCAAGATACCTGACAAGTAAGAATCTTAAAACCCATGGATTTATATGTCTCCATAAGGAAATCAAGCATGTGTACAGAGGCCTAAATGCAGCAGTGAAAATCCGATAAATCCCATTATCAAAATAAATTTCAAAAACAAAACACAATGACAGTGAAATAGAGAGCAATTCTTAAATAATTCATTCAGGGCTTGTGATGCAACCTGGATTTACCACATCTACACCCAGAGCTGGGTGAGACATAAGGCTGGGCACTTCGGGCTGATAGCATTGGTGAGGTTCGGTGAGCAAACGCAGACCCTTTGAAGTCATACTGCATGGTACCCATTCCATGTGTCCCAACTCTCCAGGTTTAAGGGATTCTTCCTTCAGCTAAAACATGAATGGGAAACCCAGACTATCGTCCGCCGTGTGATTGGGAAACGTTTTCAAATGCATCTCAGTTTTCGTCCCCTGGTACTCGGGTTCACCATTCCAGACGCTTTACTAACACTCTCCCCACTTGGAGAGTCAGTGCCTTTAACCTCCTGTTTGGCACAGTTTGCAATTTCTGCGCAAGATGAACAGGCATAGGGAGAACCAATGAGAGACTAGCTGTTGGTGTCTTCACGGGCAAATTGAACGCTCATTTCCCACCAGGAAGAGGAATTAACCAAAGGCTCAGCGTGCCATGCCGGAAACATATTAGGGCCTGAAGCAATCCTGCGGTTTTGCGGCCAGCTCACAAGAAAACGAGTTGAAGAAAGGAGCTCAGGGGCACTGTAATTCACAAACCTGCAGAGTTATGAATGACAGCTATCGTCCACAATGTACTGAAGTAAGTCTTCAAAGAGGACTTAAAAGCGGGGCAGAATTTCAGGAAAACGATTTCAGGGGGTAGACTGGAATTGCACTTAAAGCGTAGGAAAAGAGGCAGAATGTCAACAATGATGCACTTGGCCAAAAAGGGCGTATGCGTTTTTTCCTGAATATATTCAGGAAAAAACGCATACGCCCTTTTTGTCCAACCAAGCAAGCGTGTAAAGGAAATCTGCACTACAATGAAGTCTCACTGCCCCCCGGTCAAAAGGGCCATCTGAAAAAAGTGTAAAATCCAGAAAGACAGGACAGGTCATGGTGTACAGGGAGCCTTGTTATGCTGATGGGCGGGATGTAAATTGCCAACAGCCACTCTGGAGAAATGTATGGTGTATCCTGAAACACGTAGGAAACAAAGCAACACAGCCTATGTCACTTCCACTTATGGTCCTATAGCTTAGGGAAATTAAAATCAAAAACACACAGCCACCCCAGAGTTTGGGACGGCTCTGTTTACAAGAACCTCGTCTATGGTACAAGTAAAATATCCCAGAAAGCAAAAAATGGATAAAGAAGTTGTGGTACGCACGTACAATGGAATATCACTCAGCAATGAAATCTACGTCATCAGGCCCGTAGCGGCATGAGTGGATTCAGGTACGATGATTCTACGAGAAATAAGTCACACAGAAAAAGAAACATCATAAGATATCACTAATACACGGAATGTAAAGTTGGATACACATGAACTGAATTACAAAACAGAACAGGGTCTCAAATTTAGAAAACCAACTTATGCTTGCTTATGGGGAAAGGTGAGTTGGGGTGCTGCATAAAACCAGAGATTGAAATTAGCACAGATACCGTTCCATAAGCCAAATATATAATAGACAAGCCCTACTCCTTGCTCAACGAAATGGACTCAACACCCCATATTCAACGCCTGGCAAGATACCTGACAAGTAAGAATCTTAAAACCCATGGATTTATATGTCTCCATAAGGAAATCAAGCGTGTGTACAGCGGCCTAAAGGCAGCAGTGAAAATCCGATAAATCCCATTATCAAAATAAATTTCAAAAACAAAACACAATGACAGTGAAATAGAGAGCAATTCTTAAATAATTCATTCAGGGCTTGTGATGCAACCTGGATTTCCCACATCTACACCCAGAGCTGGGTGAGACATAAGGCTGGGCACTTCGGGCTGATAGCATTGGTGAGGTTCGGTGAGCAAACGCAGACCCTTTGAAGTCATACTTCATGGTACCCATTCCACGGGTCCAAACTCTCCAGGTTTAAGGGATTCTTCCTTCAGCTAAAACATGCATGGGAAACCCATAGTATGGTCCACCGTGTGATTGGGAAACGTTTTCAAATGCATCTCAGTTTTCGTCCCCTGGTACTCGGGTTCACCATTCCAGACGCTTTACTAACACTCTCCCCACTTGGAGAGTCAGTGCCTTTAACCTCCTGTTTGGCACAGTTTGCAATTTCTGCGCAAGATGAACAGGAATAGGGAGAAGCAATGAGAGGCTAGCTGTAGGTGTCTGCACGGGCAAATGGAACGCCCATTTCCCACCAGGAAGAGGAATTAACCAAAGGCTCAGCGTGCCCTGCCGGAAAGAGATTAGGGCCTGAAGCAATCCTGCGGATTTGCGGCCAGCTCATAAGAAAGCGAGTTGAAGGAAGGAGCTCAGGGGCACTGTAATTCACAAACCTGCAGAGTTATGAATGACAGCTATCGTCCAAAAATGTATAGAAGTAAGTCTTCGAAGAGGACTTGAAAGCGGGGCAGAATTTCAGGAAAACGATTTCAGGGGGTAGACTGGAATTGCACTTAAAGCATAGGAAAAGAGGCAGAATGTTGACAATGATGCACTTGGCCAAAAAGGGTGTATGCGTTTTTTCCTGAATATATTCAGGAAAAAACGCATACGCCCTTTTTGGCCAACCAAGCAAGCGTGTAAAGGAAATCTGCACTACAATGAAGTCTCACTGCCCCCCGGTCAAAAGGGCCATCTGAAAAAAGTGTAAAATCCAGAAAGACAGGACAGGTCATGGAGAACAGGGAGCCTTGTTATGCTGATGGGTGGGATGTAAAGTGCCAACAGCCACTCTGGAGAAATGTATGGTGTATCATGAAACACGTAGGAAACAAAGCAACACAGCCTATGTCACTTCCACTTATGATCCTATAGCTTAGGGAAATTAAAATCAAAAACACAGAGCCACCCCAAAGTTTGGGATGGCTCTGTTTACAAGAACCTCGTCTACGGTACAAGTAAAATATCCCAGAAAGTAAAAAATGGATAAAGAAATTGTGGTACGCACGTACAATGGAATATCACTCAGCAATGAAATCTACGTCATCAGGCCCGTAGCGGCATAATGAGTGGATTCAGGTACGATGATTCTACGAGAAATAAGTCACACAGAAAAAGAAACATCATAAGATATCACTAATACACGGAATGTAAATTTGGCTACCCATGAACTGAATTACAAAACAGAACAGGGTCTCAAATTTAGAAAACCAACTTATGCTTTCTTATGGGGAAAGGTGAGTTGGGGTGCTGCATAAAACCAGAGATTGAAATTAGCACAGATACTGTTCCATAAGCCAAATATATAATAGACAAGCCCTACTCCTTGCTCAACGAAATGGACTCAACACCCCATATTCAACGCCTGGCAAGATACCTGACAAGTAAGAATCTTAAAACCCATGGATTTATATGTCTCCATAAGGAAATCAAGCGTGTGTACAGCGGCCTAAACGCAGCAGTGAAAATCCGATAAATCCCATTATCAAAATGAATTTCAAAAACAAAACACAATGACAGTGAAATAGAGAGCAATTCTTAAATAATTCATTCAGGGCTTGTGATGCAACCTGGATTTACCACATCTACACCCAGAGCTGGATGAATCATAAGGCTGGACACTTCGGGCTGATAGCATTGGTGAGGTTCGGTGAACAAACGCAGACCCTTTGAAGTCATACTGCATGGTACCCATTCCATGGGTCCCAACTCTCCAGGTTTAAGGGATTCTTCCTTCAGCTAAAACATGCATGGGAAACCCAGAGTATGGTCCACCATGTGATTGGGAAACGTTTTCAAATGCATCTCAGTTTTCGACCCTGGTACTCGGGTTCAACATTTGAACGCTTTACTAACACTCTCCCCACTTGGAGAGTCAGTGCCTTTAATCGCCTGTTTGGCACAGTTTGCAATTTCTGCGCAAGATGAACAGGCATAGGGAGAACCAATGAGAGACTAGCTGTTGGTGTCTGCACGGGCAAATTGAACGCTCATTTCCCACCAGGAAGGGGAATTAACCAAAGGCTCAGCGTGCCATGCCGGAAACAGATTAGGGACTGAAGCAATCCTGCGGTTTTGCGGCCAGCTCACAAGAAAACGAGTTGAAGAAAGGAGCTCAGGGGCACTGTAATTCACAAACCTGCAGAGTTATGAATGACACCTATCGTCCAAAAATGTACTGAAGTAAGTCTTCAAAGAGGACTTGAAAGCGGGGCAGAATTTCAGGAAAACGATTTCAGGGGGTAGACTGGAATTGCACTTAAAGCATAGGAAAAGAAGCAGAATGTCGACAATGATGCACTTGGCCAAAAAGGGCGTATGCGTTTTTTCCTGAATATATTCAGGAAAAAACGCATACGCCCTTTTTGGCCAACCAAGCAAGAGTGTAAAGGAAATCTGCACTACAATGAAGTCTCACTGCCCCCCGGTCAAAAGGGCCATCTGAAAAAAGAGTAAAATCCAGAAAGACAGGACAGGTCATGGAGAACAGGGAGCCTTGTTATGCTGATGGGCGGGATGTAAATTGCCAACAGCCACTCTGGAGAAATGTATGGTGTATCCTGAAACACGTAGGAAACAAAGCAACACAGCCTATGTCACTTCCACTTATGGTCCTATAGCTTAGGGAAATTAAAATCAAAAACACACAGCCACCCCAAAGTTTGGGATGGCTCTGTTTACAAGAACCTTGTCTACGGTACAAGTTAAATATCCGAGAAAGGAAAAAATGGATAAAGAAGTTCTGGTACGCACGTACAATGGAATATCAATCAGCAATGAAATCTACGTCTTCAGGCCCATAGCGGCATAATGAGTGGATTCAGGTACGATGATTCTACGAGAAATAAGTCACACAGAAAAAGAAACATCATAATATATCAGTAATACACGGAATGTAAACTTGGCTACACATAAACTGAATTACAAAACAGAACAGGGTCTCAAATTTAGAAAACAAACTTATGCTTGCTTATGGGGAAAGGTGAGTTGGGGTGCTGCATAAAACCAGAGATTGAAATTAGCACAGATACCGTTCCATAAGCCAAATATATAATAGACAAGACCTACTCCTTGCTCAACGAAATGGACTCAACACCCCATATTCAACGCCTGGCAAGATACCTGACAAGTAAGAATCTTAAAACCCATGGATTTATATGTCTCCATAAGGAAATCAAGCGTGTGTACAGCGGCCTAAAGGCAGCAGTGAAAATCCGATAAATCCCATTATCAAAATAAATTTCAAAAACAAAACACAATGACAGTGAAATAGAGAGCAATTCTTAAATAATTCATTCAGGGCTTGTGATGCAACCTGGATTTCCCACATCTACACCCAGAGCTGGGTGAGACATAAGGCTGGACACTTCGGGCTGATAGCATTGGTGAGGTTCGGTGAGCAAACGCAGACCCTTTGAAGTCATACTGCATGGTACCCATTCCATGGGTCCCAACTCTCTAGGTTTAAGGGATTCTTCCTTCAGCTAAAACATGCATGGGAAACCCAGACTATCGTCCGCTGTGTTATTGGGAAACGTTTTCAAATGCATCTCAGTTTTCGTCCCCTGGTACTTGGTTTCACCATTCCAGACGCTTTACTAACACTCTCCCCACTTGGAGAGTCAGTGCCTTTAACCTCCTGTTTGGCACAGTTTGCAATTTCTGCGCAAGATGAACAGGCATAGGGAGAACCAATGAGAGGCTAGCTGTTGGTGTCTGCACGGGCAAATTGAACGCTCATTTCCCACCAGGAAGAGGAATTAACCAAAGGCTCAGCGTGCCATGCCGGAAACAGATTAGGGCCTGAAGCAATCCTGCGGTTTTGCGGCCAGCTCACAAGAAAACGAGTTGAAGAAAGGAGCTCAGGGGCACTGTAATTCACAAACCTGCAGAGTTATGAATGACAGCTATCGTCCAAAAATGTACTGAAGTAAGTCTTCAAAGAGGACTTGAAAGCGGGGCAGAATTTCAGGAAAACGATTTCAGGGGGTAGACTGGAATTGCACTTAAAGCATAGGAAAAGAGGCAGAATGTTGACAATGATGCACTTGGCCAAAAAGGGCGTATGCGTTTTTTCCTGAATATATTCAGGAAAAAACGCATACGCCCTTTTTGGCCAACCAAGCAAGCGTGTAAAGGAAATCTGCACTACAATGAAGTCTCACTGCCCCCCGGTCAAAAGGGCCATCTGAAAAAAGAGTAAAATCCAGAAAGACAGGACAGGTCATGGAGAACAGGGAGCCTTGTTATGCTGATGGGCGGGATGTAAATTGCCAACAGCCACTCTGGAGAAATGTATGGTGTATCCTGAAACACGTAGGAAACAAAGCAACACAGCCTATGTCACTTCCACTTATGGTCCTATAGCTTAGGGAAATTAAAATCAAAAACACACAGCCACCCCAGAGTTTGGGATGGCTCTGTTTACAAGAACCTTGTCTACGGTACAAGTTAAATATCCGAGAAAGGAAAAAATGGATAAAGAAGTTCTGGTACGCACGTACAATGGAATATCACTCAGCAATGAAATCTACGTCTTCAGGCCCATAGCGGCATAATGAGTGGATTCAGGTACGATGATTCTACGAGAAATAAGTCACACAGAAAAAGAAACATCATAATATATCAGTAATACACGGAATGTAAACTTGGCTACACATAAACTGAATTACAAAACAGAACAGGGTCTCAAATTTAGAAAACCAACTTATGCTTGCTTATGGGGAAAGGTGAGTTGGGGTGCTGCATAAAACCAGAGATTGAAATTAGCACAGATACCGTTCCATAAGCCAAATATATAATAGACAAGCCCTACTCCTTGCTCAACGAAATGGACTCAACACCCCATATTCAACGCCTGGCAAGATACCTGACACGTAAGAATCTTAAAACCCATGGATTTATATGTCTCCATAAGGAAATCAAGCGTGTGTACAGCGGCCTAAAGGCAGAAGTGAAAATCCGATAAATCCCATTATCAAAATAAATTTCAAAAACAAAACACAATGACAGTGAAATAGAGAGCAATTCTTACATAATTCATTCAGGGCTTGTGATGCAACCTGGATTTCCCACATCTACACCCAGAGCTGGGTGAGACATAAGGCTGGACACTTCGGGCTGAAAGCATTGGTGAGGTTCGGTGAGCAAACGCAGACCCTTTGAAATCATACTGCATGGTACCCATTCCATGGGTCCCAACTCTCCAGGTTTAAGGAATTCTTCCTTCAGCTAAAACATGCATGGGAAACCCAGACTATCGTCGGCCGTGTTACTGGGAAACGTTTTCAAATGCATCTCAGTTTTCGTCCCCTGGTACTCGGGTTCACCATTCCAGACGCATTACTAACACTCTCCCCACTTGGAGAGTCAGTGCCTTTAACCTCCTGTTTGGCACAGTTTGCAATTTCTGCGCAAGATGAACAGGCATAGGGAGAACCAATGAGAGACTAGCTGTTGGTGTCTGCACGGGCAAATGGAACGATCATTTCCCACCAGGAAGAGGAATTAACCAAAGGCTCAGCGTGCCATGCCGGAAACAGATTAGGGCCTGAAGCAATCCTCCGGTTTTGCGGCCAGCTCACAAGAAAAAGAGTTGAAGAAAGGAGCTCAGGGGCACTGTAATTCACAAACCTGCAGAGTTATGAATGACAGCTATCGTCCAAAAATGTACTGAAGTAAGTCTTCAAAGAGGACTTGAAAGCGGGGCAGAATTTCAGGAAAACGATTTCAGGGGGTAGACTGGAATTGCACTTAAAGCATAGGAAAAGAGGCAGAATGTCGACAATGATGCACTTGGCCAAAAAAGGCGTATGCGTTTTCTCCTGAATATATTCAGGAAAAAACGCATACGCCCTTTTTGGCCAACCAAGCAAGCGTGTAAAGGAAATCTGCACTACAATGAAGTCTCACTGCCCCCCGGTCAAAAGGGCCATCTGAAAAAAGTGTAAAATCCAGAAAGACAGGACAGGTCTTGGAGAACAGGGAGCCTTGTTATGCTGATGGGTGGGATGTAAAGTGCCAACAGCCACTCTGGAGAAATCTATGGTGTATCATGAAACACGTAGGAAACAAAGCAACACAGCCTATGTCACTTCCACTTATGGTCCTATAGCTTAGGGAAATTAAAATCAAAAACACACAGCCACCCCAAAGTTTGGGATGGCTCTGTTTACAAGAACCTCGTCTACGGTACAAGTAAAATATCCCAGAAAGTAAAAAATGGATAAAGAAGTTGTGGTACGCACGTACAATGGAATATCACTCAGAAATGAAATCTACGTCATCAGGCCCATAGCGGCATAATGAGTGGATTCAGGTACGATGATTCTACGAGAAATAAGTCACACAGAAAAAGAAACATCATAAGATATCACTAATACACGGAATGTAAACTTGGCTACCCATGAACTGAATTACAAAACAGAACAGGGTCTCAAATTTAGAAAACCAACTTATGCTTTCTTATGGGGAAAGGTGAGTTGGGGTGCTGCATAAAACCAGAGATTGAAATTAGCACAGATACTGTTCCATAAGCCAAATATATAATAGACAAGCCCTACTCCTTGCTCAACGAAATGGACTGAACACCCCATATTCAACGCCTGGCAAGATACCTGACAAGTAAGAATCTTAAAACCCATGGATTTATATGTCTCCATAAGGAAATCAAGCGTGTGTACAGTGGCCTAAAAGCAGCAGTGTAAATCCGATAAATCCCATTATCAAAATGAATTTCAAAAACAAAACACAATGACAGTGAAATAGAGAGCAATTCTTAAATAATTCATTCAGGGCTTGTGATGCAACCTGGATTTACCACATCTACACCCAGAGCTGGATGAGACATAAGGCTGGACACTTCGGGCTGATAGCATTGGTGAGGTTCGGTGAGCAAACGCAGACCCTTTGAACTCATACTGCATGGTACCCATTCCATGGATCCCAACTCTCCAGGTTTAAGGGATTCTTCCTTCAGCTAAAACATGCATGGGAAACCCAGAGTATGGTCCACTGTGTGATTGGGAAACGTTTTCAAATGCATCTCAGTTTTCGTCCCCTGGTACTCGGGTTCAACATTTGAACGCTTTACTAACACTCTCCCCACTTGGAGAGTCAGTGCCATTAACCTCCTGTTTGGCACAGTTTGCAATTTCTGTGCAAGATGAACAGGAATAGGGAGAAGCAATGAGAGACTAGCTGTAGGTGTCTGCACGGGCTAATGGAACGCTCATTTCCCACCAGGAAGAGGAATTAACCAAAGGCTCAGCGTGCCCTGCCGGAAAATGATTAGGGCCTGAAGCAATCCTGCGGTTTTGCAGCCAGCTCACAAGAAAGCGAGTTGAAGAAATGAGCTCAAGGGGACTGTACTTCACAAACTTGCAGAGTTATGAATGACAGCTATCGTCCAAAAATATATTTAAGTAAGTCTTCGAAGAGGACTTGAAAGCGGGGCAGAATTTCAGGAAAACGATTTCAGGGGGTAGACTGGAATTGTACTAAAAGCATAGGAAAAGAGGCAGAATGTCGACAATGATGCACTTGGCCAAAAAGGGCGTATGCGTTTTTTCCTGAATATATTCAGGAAAAAACGCATACGCCCTTTTTGGCCAACCAAGCAAGCGTGTAATGGAAATCTGCACTACAATGAAGTCTCACTGCCCCCCGGTCAAAACGGCCATCTGAAAAAAATGTAAAATCCAGAAAGTCAGGACAGGTCATGGAGAACAGGGAGCCTTGTTATGCTGATGGGCGGGATGTAAATTGCCAACAGCCACTCTGGAGAAGTGTATGGTGTTTCCTGAAACACATAGGAAACAAAGCAACACAGCCTATGGCACTTCAACTTATGGTCCTATAGCTTAGGGAAATTAAAATCCAAAACACACAGCCACCCCAAAGTTTGGGACGGCTCTGTTTACAAGAACCTTGTCTATGGTACAAGTTAAATATCCGAGAAAGCAAAAAATGGATAAAGAAGTTGTGCTACGTACGTACAATGGAATACCACACAGCAATGAAATCTACGTCTTCAGGCCCATAGCGGCATAATGAGTGGATTCAGGTACGATGATTCTACGAGAAATAAGTCACACAGAAAAAGAAACATCATAAGATATCAGTAATACACGGAATGTAAACTTGGCTACACATAATCTGAATTACAAAACAGAACAGGGTCTCAAATTTAGAAAACCAACTTATGCTTGCTTATGGGGAAAGGTGAGTTGGGGTGCTGCATAAAACCAGAGATTGAAATTAGCACAGATACCGTTCCATAAGCCAAATATATAATAGACAAGCCGTACTCCTTGCTCAACGAAATGGACTCAACACCCCATATTCAACGCCTGGCAAGATACCTGACAAGTAAGAATCTTAAAACCCATGGATTTATATGTCTCCATAAGGAAATCAAGCGTGTGTACAGCGGCCTAAACGCAGCAGTGAAAATCCGATAAATCCCATTATCAAAATAAATTTCAAAAACAAAACAAAATGACAGTGAAATAGAGAGCAATTCTTAAATAATTCATTCAGGGTTTGTGATGCAACCTGGATTTACCACATCTACACTCAGAGCTGGGTGAGACATAAGGCTGGACACTTCGGGCTGAAAGCATTGGTGAGGTTCGGTGAGCAAACGCAGACCCTTTGAAGTCATACTGCATGGTAACCATTCCATGGGTCCGAACTCTCCAGGTTTAAGGAATTCTTCCTTCAGCTAAAACATGCATGGGAAACCCACAGTACAGTGCACTGTGTGACCGGGAAACGTTTTCAAATGCATCTCAGTTATCGTCCCCTGGTACTCGGGTTCACCATTCCAGACGCTTTACTAACACTCTCCCCACTTGGAGAGTCAGTGCCATTAACCTCCTGTTTGGCACTGTTTGCCATTTCTGCGCAAGATGTACAGGAATAGGGAGAACCAATGAGAGACTAGCTGTAGGTGCCTGCACGGGCAAAAGGAACGCTCATTTCCGACCAGGAAGAGGAATTAACAAAGGCTCAGCATGCTCTGCCGGAAAGAGACTTTGGCCTGAAGCAATCCTGCGGTTTTGCGGCCAGCTCACAAGAAAGCGAGTTGAAGACATGAGCTCAGGGGCACTGTAATTCACAAACCTGCAGAGTTATGAATGACAGCTATCGTCCGAAAATGTATTGAAGTAAGTCTTCCAAGAAGACTTGAAAGCGGGGCAGAATTTCAGGAAAACGATTTCAGGGGGTAGACTGGAATTGTACTAAAAGCATAGGAAAAGAGGCAGAATGTCGACAACGATGCACTTGGCCAAAAAGTGCGTATGCGTTTTTTCCTGAATATATTCAGGAAAAAACGCATACGCCCCTTTTGGCCAACCAAGCAAGCGTGTAAAGGAAATCTGCACTACAATGAAGTCTCACTGCCCCCCCGGTCAAAAGGGCCATCTGAAAAAAGTGTAAAATCCAGAAAGGCAGGACAGGTCATGGAGAACAGGGAGCCTTGTCATGCTGATGGGCGGGATGTAAATTGCCAACAACCACTCTGGAGAAGTGTATGGTGTTTCCAGAAACACGTAGGAAACAAAGCAACACAGCCTATGGCACTTCCACTTATGGTCCTATAGCTTAGGGAAATTAAAATCAAAAACACACAGCCACCCCAGAGTTTGGGACGGCTCTGTTTACAAGAACCTCGTCTACGGTACAAGTAAAATATCCCAGAAAGTAAAAAATGGATAAAGAAGTTGTGGTACGCACGTACAATGGAATATCACTCAGCAATGAAATCTACGTCATCAGGCCCGTAGCGGCATAATGAGTGGATTCAGGTACGATGATTCTACGAGAAATAAGTCACACAGAAAAAGAAACATCATAAGATATCACTAATACACGGAATGTAAAGTTGGCTACACATGAACTGAATTACAAAACAGAACAGGGTCTCAAATTTAGAAAACCAACTTATGCTTGCTTATGGGGAAAGGTGAGTTGCGGTGCTGCATAAAACCAGAGATTGAAATTAGCACAGATACCGTTCCATAAGCCAAATATATAATAGACAAGACCTACTTCTTGCTCAACGAAATGGACTCAACACCCCATATTCAACGCCTGGCAAGATACCTGACAAGTAAGAATCTTAAAACCCATGGATTTATATGTCTCCATAAGGAAATCAAGCGTGTGTACAGCGGCCTAAACGCAGCAGTGAAAATCCGATAAATCCCATTATCAAAATAAATTTCAAAAACAAAACAAAATGACAGTGAAATAGAGAGCAATTCTTAAATAATTCATTCAGGGTTTGTGATGCAACCTGGATTTACCACATCTACACCCAGAGCTGGGTGAGACATAAGGCTGGACACTTCGGGCTGATAGCATTGGTGAGGTTCGGTGAGCAAACGCAGACCCTTTGAAGTCATACTGCATGGTACCCATTCCAGGGGTCCCAACTCTCCAGGTTTAAGGGATTCTTCCTTCAGCTAAAACATGCATGGGAAACCCAGACTATCGTCCACCGTGTGATTGGGAAACGTTATCAAATGCATCTCAGTTTTCGTCCCCTGGTACTCGGGTTCACCATTCCAGACGCTTTACTAACACTCTCCCCACTTGGAGAGTCAGTGCATTTAACCTCCTGTTTGGCACAGTTTGCAATTTTTGCGCAAGATGAACAGGCATAGGGAGAACCAATGAGAGACTAGCTGTTGGTGTCTGCACCGGCAAATTGAACGATCATTTCCCACCAGGAAGAGGGATTAACCAAAGGCTCAGCGTGCCCGGCCGGAAACATATTAGGGCCTGAAGCAATCCTGCGGTTTTGCGACGAGCTCACAAGAAAAGGAGTTGAAGAAAGGAGCTCAGGGGCACTGTAATTCACAAACCTGCAGAGTTAAGAATAACAGCTATCGTCCAAAAATGTACTGAAGTAAGTCTTCAAAGAGGATTGAAAGCAGGGCAGAATTTCAGGAAAACGATTTCAGGGGGTAGACTGGAATTGCACTTAAAGCGTAGGAAAAGAGGCAGAATGTCAACAATGATGCACTTGGCCAAAAAGGGCGTATGCGTTTGTTCCTGAATATATTCAGGAAAAAATCGCATATGCCCTTTTTGGCCAACCAAGCAAGCGTGTAAAGGAAATCTGCACTACAATGAAGTCTCACTGCCCCCCGGTCAAAAGGGCCATCTGAAAAAAGTGTAAAATCCAGAAAGACAGGACAGGTCATGGAGAACAGGGAGCCTTGTTATGCTGATGGGCGGGATGTAAATTGCCAACAGCCACTCTGGAGAAATGTATGATGTATCCTGAAACACGTAGGAAACAAAGCAACACAGCCTATGTCACTTCCACTTATGGTCCTATAGCTTAGGGAAATTAAAATCAAAAACACACAGCCAAACCAAAGTTTGGGATGGCTCTGTTTACAAGAACCTTGTCTACGGTACAAGTTAAATATCCGAGAAAGCAAAAAATGAATAAAGAAGTTCTGGTACGCACGTACAATGGAATATCACTCAGCAATGAAATCTACGTCATCAGGCCCGTAGCGGCATAATGAGTGGATTCAGGTACGATGATTCTACGAGAAATAAGTCACACAGAAAAAGAAACATCATAAGATATCACTAATACACGGAATGTAAAGTTGGCTACACATGAACTGAATTACAAAACAGAACAGGGTCTCAAATTTAGAAAACCAACTTATGCTTGCTTATGGGGAAAGGTGAGTTGCGGTGCTGCATAAAACCAGAGATTGAAATTAGCACAGATACCGTTCCATAAGCCAAATATATAATAGACAAGACCTACTTCTTGCTCAACGAAATGGACTCAACACCCCATATTCAACGCCTGGCAAGATACCTGACAAGTAAGAATCTTAAAACCCATGGATTTATATGTCTCCATAAGGAAATCAAGCGTGTGTACAGCGGCCTAAACGCAGCAGTGAAAATCCGATAAATCCCATTATCAAAATAAATTTCAAAAACAAAACAAAATGACAGTGAAATAGAGAGCAATTCTTAAATAATTCATTCAGGGTTTGTGATGCAACCTGGATTTCCCACATCTACACCCAGAGCTGGGTGAGACATAAGGCTGGACACTTCGGGCTGATAGCATTGGTGAGGTTCGGTGAGCAAACGCAGACCCTTTGAAGTCATACTGCATGGTAACCATTCCATGGGTCCCAACTCTCCAGGTTTAAGGAATTCTTCCTTCAGCTAAAACATGCATGGGAAACCCACAGTACAGTGCACTGTGTGACCGGGAAACGTTTTCAAATGCATCTCAGTTTTCGTCCCCTGGTACTCGGGTTCACCATTCCAGACGCTTTACTAACACTCTCCCCACTTGGAGAGTCAGTGCATTTAACCTCCTGTTTGGCACAGTT
Source organism: Delphinapterus leucas (assembly GCF_059928025.1). Lineage (NCBI taxonomy): Eukaryota > Metazoa > Chordata > Mammalia > Artiodactyla > Monodontidae > Delphinapterus > Delphinapterus leucas. Next base: position 1,892,588 of record NW_028322267.1, read on the forward strand.
TGCAATTTTTGCGCAAGATGAACAGGCATAGGGAGAACCAATGAGAGACTAGCTGTTGGTGTCTGCACCGGCAAATTGAACGATCATTTCCCACCAGGAAGAGGGATTAACCAAAGGCTCAGCGTGCCCGGCCGGAAACATATTAGGGCCTGAAGCAATCCTGCGGTTTTGCGACGAGCTCACAAGAAAAGGAGTTGAAGAAAGGAGCTCAGGGGCACTGTAATTCACAAACCTGCAGAGTTATGAATAACAGCTATCGTCCAAAAATGTACTGAAGTAAGTCTTCAAAGAGGACTTGAAAGCAGGGCAGAATTTCAGGAAAACGATTTCAGGGGGTAGACTGGAATTGCACTTAAAGCGTAGGAAAAGAGGCAGAATGTCAACAATGATGCACTTGGCCAAAAAGGGCGTATGCGTTTGTTCCTGAATATATTCAGGAAAAAATCGCATACGCCCTTTTTGGCCAACCAAGCAAGCGTGTAAAGGAAATCTGCACTACAATGAAGTCTCACTGCCCCCCGGTCAAAAGGGCCATCTGAAAAAAGTGTAAAATCCAGAAAGACAGGACAGGTCATGGAGAACAGGGAGCCTTGTTATGCTGATGGGCGGGATGTAAATTGCCAACAGCCACTCTGGAGAAATGTATGATGTATCCTGAAACACGTAGGAAACAAAGCAACACAGCCTATGTCACTTCCACTTATGGTCCTATAGCTTAGGGAAATTAAAATCAAAAACACACAGCCAAACCAAAGTTTGGGATGGCTCTGTTTACAAGAACCTTGTCTACGGTACAAGTTAAATATCCGAGAAAGCAAAAAATGAATAAAGAAGTTCTGGTACGCACGTACAATGGAATATCACTCAGCAATGAAATCTACGTCATCACGCCCGTAGCGGCATAATGAGTGGATTCAGGTACGATGATTCTACGAGAAATAAGTCACACAGAAAAAGAAACATCATAATATATCAGTAATACACGGAATGTAAACTTGGCTACACATAAACTGAATTACAAAACAGAACAGGGTCTCAAATTTAGAAAACCAACTTATGCTTGCTTATGGGGAAAGGTGAGTTGGGGTGCTGCATAAAACCAGAGATTGAAATTAGCACAGATACCGTTCCATAAGCCAAATATATAATAGACAAGACCTACTTCTTGCTCAACGAAATGGACTCAACACCCCATATTCAACGCCTGGCAAGATACCTGACAAGTAAGAATCTTAAAACCCATGGATTTATATGTCTCCATAAGGAAATCAAGCGTGTGTACAGCGGCCTAAACGCAGCAGTGAAAATCCGATAAATCCCATTATCAAAATAAATTTCAAAAACAAAACAAAATGACAGTGAAATAGAGAGCAATTCTTAAATAATTCATTCAGGGTTTGTGATGCAACCTGGATTTCCCACATCTACACCCAGAGCTGGGTGAGACATAAGGCTGGACACTTCGGGCTGATAGCATTGGTGAGGTTCGGTGAGCAAACGCAGACCCTTTGAAGTCATACTGCATGGTAACCATTCCATGGGTCCCAACTCTCCAGGTTTAAGGAATTCTTCCTTCAGCTAAAACATGCATGGGAAACCCACAGTACAGTGCACTGTGTGACCGGGAAACGTTTTCAAATGCATCTCAGTTTTCGTCCCCTGGTACTCGGGTTCACCATTCCAGACGCTTTACTAACACTCTCCCCACTTGGAGAGTCAGTGCATTTAACCTCCTGTTTGGCACAGTTTGCAATTTTTGCGCAAGATGAACAGGCATAGGGAGAACCAATGAGAGACAAGCTGTTGGTGTCTGCACCGGCAAATTGAACGATCATTTCCCACCAGGAAGAGGGATTAACCAAAGGCTCAGCGTGCCCGGCCGGAAACATATTAGGGCCTGAAGCAATCCTGCGGTTTTGCGACGAGCTCACAAGAAAAGGAGTTGAAGAAAGGAGCTCAGGGGCACTGTAATTCACAAACCTGCAGAGTTATGAATAACAGCTATCGTCCAAAAATGTACTGAAGTAAGTCTTCAAAGAGGACTTGAAAGCAGGGCAGAATTTCAGGAAAACGATTTCAGGGGGTAGACTGGAATTGCACTTAAAGCGTAGGAAAAGAGGCAGAATGTCAACAATGATGCACTTGGCCAAAAAGGGCGTATGCGTTTGTTCCTGAATATATTCAGGAAAAAATCGCATACGCCCTTTTTGGCCAACCAAGCAAGCGTGTAAAGGAAATCTGCACTACAATGAAGTCTCACTGCCCCCCGGTCAAAAGGGCCATCTGAAAAAAGTGTAAAATCCAGAAAGACAGGACAGGTCATGGAGAACAGGGAGCCTTGTTATGCTGATGGGCGGGATGTAAATTGCCAACAGCCACTCTGGAGAAATGTATGATGTATCCTGAAACACGTAGGAAACAAAGCAACACAGCCTATGTCACTTCCACTTATGGTCCTATAGCTTAGGGAAATTAAAATCAAAAACACACAGCCAAACCAAAGTTTGGGATGGCTCTGTTTACAAGAACCTTGTCTACGGTACAAGTTAAATATCCGAGAAAGCAAAAAATGAATAAAGAAGTTCTGGTACGCACGTACAATGGAATATCACTCAGCAATGAAATCTACGTCATCACGCCCGTAGCGGCATAATGAGTGGATTCAGGTACGATGATTCTACGAGAAATAAGTCACACAGAAAAAGAAACATCATAATATATCAGTAATACACGGAATGTAAACTTGGCTACACATAAACTGAATTACAAAACAGAACAGGGTCTCAAATTTAGAAAACCAACTTATGCTTGCTTATGGGGAAAGGTGAGTTGCGGTGCTGCATAAAACCAGAGATTGAAATTAGCACAGATACCGTTCCATAAGCCAAATATATAATAGACAAGACCTACTTCTTGCTCAACGAAATGGACTCAACACCCCATATTCAACGCCTGGCAAAATACCTGACAAGTAAGAATCTTAAAACCCATGGATTTATATGTCTCCATAAGGAAATCAAGCGTGTGTACAGCGGCCTAAACGCAGCAGTGAAAATCCGATAAATCCCATTATCAAAATAAATTTCAAAAACAAAACAAAATGACAGTGAAATAGAGAGCAATTCTTAAATAATTCATTCAGGGTTTGTGATGCAACCTGGATTTCCCACATCTACACCCAGAGCTGGGTGAGACATAAGGCTGGACACTTCGGGCTGATAGCATTGGTGAGGTTCGGTGAGCAAACGCAGACCCTTTGAAGTCATACTGCATGGTAACCATTCCATGGGTCCCAACTCTCCAGGTTTAAGGAATTCTTCCTTCAGCTAAAACATGCATGGGAAACCCACAGTACAGTGCACTGTGTGACCGGGAAACGTTTTCAAATGCATCTCAGTTTTCGTCCCCTGGTACTCTGGTTCACCATTCCAGACGCTTTACTAACACTCTCCCCACTTGGAGAGTCAGTGCATTTAACCTCCTGTTTGGCACACTTTGCAATTTCTGCGCAAGATGAACAGGCATAGGGAGAAGCAATGAGAGACTAGCTGTAGGTGTCTGCACGGGCAAATGGAACGCTCATTTCCCACCAGGAAGAGGAATTAACCAAAGGCTCAGCGTGCCCTGCTGGAAAGAGACTAGGGCCTGAAGCAATCCTGCGGTTTTGCGGCCAGCTCACAAGAAAGCGAGTTGAAGAAAGGAGCTCAGGGGCACTGTAATTCACAAACCTGCAGAGTTATGAATGACAGCTATCGTCCAAAAATGTATTGAAGTAAGTCTTCGAAGAGGACTTGATAGCGGGGCAGAATTTCAGGAAAACGATTTCAGGGGATAGACTGGAATTGTACTAACAGCATAGGAAAAGAGGCAAAATGTCGACAATGATGCACTTGGCCAATAAGGGTGTATGCGTTTTTTCCTGAATATATTCAGGAAAAAACGCATACGCCCTTTTTGGCCAACCAAGCAAGCGTGTAATGGAAATCTGCACTACAATGAAGTCTCACTGCCCCCCGGTCAAAAGGGCCATCTGAAAAAAATGTAAAATCCAGAAAGTCCAGACAGGTCATGGAGAACAGGGAGCCTTGTCATGCTGATGGGCGGGATGTAAATTGCCAACAACCACTCTGGAGAAGTGTATGGTGTTTCCAGAAACACGTAGGAAACAAAGCAACACAGCCTATGGCACTTCCACTTATGGTCCTATAGCTTAGGGAAATTAAAATCAAAATCACACAGCCACCCCAGAGTTTGGGACGGCTCTGTTTACAAGAACCTGGTCTATGGTACAAGTAAAATATCCCAGAAAGCAAAAAATGGATAAAGAAGTTGTGGTACGCACGTACAATGGAATATAACTCAGCAATGAAATCTACGTCATCAGGCCCGTAGCAGCATAATGATTGGATTCAGGTACGATGATTCTACGAGAAATAAGTCACACAGGAAAAGAAACATCATAAGATATCACTAATACACGGAATGTAAAGTTGGATACACATGAACTGAATTACAAAACAGAACAGGGTCTCAAATTTAGAAAACCAACTTATGCTTGCTTATGGGGAAAGGTGAGTTGGGGTGCTGCATAAAACCAGAGATTGAAATTAGCACAGATACCGTTCCATAAGCCAAATATATAATAGACAAGCCCTACTCCTTGCTCAACGAAATGGACTCAACACCCCATATTCAACGCCTGGCAAGATACCTGACAAGTAAGAATCTTAAAACCCATGGATTTATATGTCTCCATAAGGAAATCAAGCGTGTGTACAGCGGCCTAAACGCAGCAGTGAAAATCCGATAAATCCCATTATCAAAATAAATTTCAAAAACAAAACACAATGACAGTGAAATAGAGAGCAATTCTTAAATAATTCATTCAGGGCTTGTGATGCAACCTGGATTTTCCACATCTACACCCAGAGCTGGGTGAGACATAAGGCTGGGCACTTCGGGCTGATAGCATTGGTGAGGTTCGGTGAGCAAACGCAGACCCTTTGAAATCATACTGCATGGTACCCATTCCATGGGTCCCAACTCTCCAGGTTTAAGGGATTCTTCCTTCAGCTAAAACATGCATGGGAAACCCAGACTATCGTCCGCTGTGTGATTGGGAAATGTTTTCAAATGCATCTCAGTTTTCGTCCCCTGGTACTTGGTTTCACCATTCCAGACGCTTTACTAACACTCTCCCCACTTGGAGAGTCAGTGCCTTTAACCTCCTGTTTCGCACAGTTTGCAATTTCTGCGCACGATGAACAGGCATAGGGAGAACCAATGAGAGACTAGCTGTTGGTGTCTGCACGGGCAAATTGAACGCTCATTTCCCACCAGGAAGAGGAATTAACCAAAGGCTCAGCGTGCCCTGCCGGAAACAGATTAGGGCCTGAAGCAATCCTGCGGTTTTGCGGCCAGCTCACAAGAAAACGAGTTGAAGAAAGGAGCTTAGGGGCACTGGAATTCACAAACCTGCAGAGTTATGAATGACAGCTATCGTCCAAAAATGTACTGAAGTAAGTCTTCAAAGAGGACTTGAAAGCGGGGCAGAATTTCAGGAAAACGATTTCAGGGGGTAGACTGGAATTGCACTTAAAGCATAGGAAAAGAGGCAGAATGTCGACAATGATGCACTTGGCCAAAAAGGGCGTATGCGTTTTTTCCTGAATATATTCAGGAAAAAACGCATACGCCCTTTTTGGCCAACCAAGCAAGCGTGTAAAGGAAATCTGCACTACAATGAAGTCTCACTGCCCCCCGGTCAAAAGGGCCATCTGAAAAAAGAGTAAAATCATGAAAGACAGGACAGGTCATGGAGAACAGGGAGCCTTGTTATGCTGATGGGCGGGATGTAAATTGCCAACAGCCACTCTGGAGAAATGTATGGTGTATCCTGAAACACGTAGGAAACAAAGCAACACAGCCTATGTCACTTCCACTTATGGTCCTATAGCTTAGGGAAATTAAAATCAAAAACACACAGCCACCCCAAAGTTTGGGATGGCTCTGTTTACAAGAACCTTGTCTACGGTACAAGTTAAATATCCGAGAAAGGAAAAAATGGATAAAGAAGTTCTGGTACGCACGTACAATGGAATATCACTCAGCAATGAAATCTACGTCTTCAGGCCCATAGCGGCATAATGAGTGGATTCAGGTACGATGATTCTACGAGAAATAAGTCAAACAGAAAAAGAAACATCATAATATATCAGTAATACACGGAATGTAAACGTGGCTACACATAAACTGAATTACAAAACAGAACAGGGTCTCAAATTTAGAAAACAAACTTATGCTTGCTTATGGGGAAAGGTGAGTTGGGGTGCTGCATAAAACCAGAGATTGAAATTAGCACAGATACCGTTCCATAAGCCAAATATATAATAGACAAGACCTACTCCTTGCTCTACGAAATGGACTCAACACCCCATATTCAACGCCTGGCAAGATACCTGACAAGTAAGAATCTTAAAACCCATGGATTTATATGTCTCCTTAAGGAAATCAAGCGTGTGTACAGCGGCCTAAACGCAGCAGTGAAAATCCGATAAATCCCATTATCAAAATAAATTTCAAAAACAAAACACAATGACAGTGAAATAGAGAGCAATTCTTAAATAATTCATTCAGGGTTTGTGATGCAACCTGGATTTACCACATCTACACCCAGAGCTGGGTGAGACATAAGGCTGGACACTTCGGGCTGATAGCATTGGTGAGGTTCGGTGAGCAAACGCAGACCCTTTGAAGTCATACTGCATGGTACCCATTCCAGGGGTCCCAACTCTCCAGGTTTAAGGGATTCTTCCTTCAGCTAAAACATGCATGGGAAACCCAGACTATCGTCCACCGTGTGATTGGGAAACGTTTTCAAATGCATCTCAGTTTTCGTCCCCTGGTACTCGGGTTCACCATTCCAGACGCTTTACTAACACTCTCCCCACTTGGAGAGTCAGTGCATTTAACCTCCTGTTTGGCACAGTTTGCAATTTTTGCGCAAGATGAACAGGCATAGGGAGAACCAATGAGAGACTAGCTGTTGGTGTCTGCACCGGCAAATTGAACGATCATTTCCCACCAGGAAGAGGGATTAACCAAAGGCTCAGCGTGCCCGGCCGGAAACATATTAGGGCCTGAAGCAATCCTGCGGTTTTGCGACGAGCTCACAAGAAAAGGAGTTGAAGAAAGGAGCTCAGGGGCACTGTAATTCACAAACCTGCAGAGTTATGAATAACAGCTATCGTCCAAAAATGTACTGAAGTAAGTCTTCAAAGAGGACTTGAAAGCAGGGCAGAATTTCAGGAAAACGATTTCAGGGGGTAGACTGGAATTGCACTTAAAGCGTAGGAAAAGAGGCAGAATGTCAACAATGATGCACTTGGCCAAAAAGGGCGTATGCGTTTGTTCCTGAATATATTCAGGAAAAAATCGCATACGCCCTTTTTGGCCAACCAAGCAAGCGTGTAAAGGAAATCTGCACTACAATGAAGTCTCACTGCCCCCCGGTCAAAAGGGCCATCTGAAAAAAGTGTAAAATCCAGAAAGACAGGACAGGTCATGGAGAACAGGGAGCCTTGTTATGCTGATGGGCGGGATGTAAATTGCCAACAGCCACTCTGGAGAAATGTATGATGTATCCTGAAACACGTAGGAAACAAAGCAACACAGCCTATGTCACTTCCACTTATGGTCCTATAGCTTAGGGAAATTAAAATCAAAAACACACAGCCAAACCAAAGTTTGGGATGGCTCTGTTTACAAGAACCTTGTCTACGGTACAAGTTAAATATCCGAGAAAGGAAAAAATGGATAAAGAAGTTCTGGTACGCACGTACAATGGAATATCACTCAGCAATGAAATCTACGTCTTCAGGCCCATAGCGGCAAAATGAGTGGATTCAGGTACGATGATTCTACGAGAAATAAGTCAAACAGAAAAAGAAACATCATAATATATCAGTAATACACGGAATGTAAACGTGGCTACACATAAACTGAATTACAAAACAGAACAGGGTCTCAAATTTAGAAAACAAACTTATGCTTGCTTATGGGGAAAGGTGAGTTGGGGTGCTGCATAAAACCAGAGATTGAAATTAGCACAGATACCGTTCCATAAGCCAAATATATAATAGACAAGACCTACTCCTTGCTCTACGAAATGGACTCAACACCCCATATTCAACGCCTGGCAAGATACCTGACAAGTAAGAATCTTAAAACCCATGGATTTATATGTCTCCTTAAGGAAATCAAGCGTGTGTACTGCGGCCTAAACGCAGCAGTGAAAATCCGATAAATCCCATTATCAAAATAAATTTCAAAAACAAAACACAATGACAGTGAAATAGAGAGCAATTCTTAAATAATTAATTCAGGGCTTGTAATGCAACCTGGATTTCCCGCATCTACACCCAGAGCTGGGTGAGACATTAGGCTCGACACTTCGGGCTGATAGCATTGGTGAGGTTCTGTGAGCAAACGCAGACCCTTTGAAGTCACACTGCATGGTACCCATTCCATGGGTCGCAACTCTCCAGGTTTAAGGGATTCTTCCTTCAGCTAAAACATGCATGGGAAACCCACAGTACAGTGCACTGTGTGACGGGTAAATGTTTTCAAATGCATCTCAGTTTTCGTCCCCTGGTACTCGGGTTCACCATTCCAGACGCTTTACTAACACTCTCCCCACTTGGAGAGTCAGTGCCTTTAACCTCCTGTTTGGCACACTTTGCAATTTCTGCGCAAGATGAACAGGAATAGGGAGAAGCAATGAGAGACTAGCTGTAGGTGTCTGCACGGGCAAATGGAACGCTCATTTCCCACCAGGAAGAGGAATTAAACAAAGGCTCAGCGTGCCCTGCCGGAAAGAGACTTTGGGCTGAAGCAATCCTGCGGTTTTGCGGCCAGCTCACAAGAAAGCGAGTTGAAGACATGAGCTCAGGGGCACTGTAATTCACAAACCTGCAGAGTTATGAATGACAGCTATCGTCCGAAAATGTATTGAAGTAAGTCTTCCAAGAAGACTTGAAAGCGGGGCAGAATTTCAGGAAAACGATTTCAGGGGGTAGACTGGAATTGTACTAAAAGCATAGGAAAAGAGGCAGAATGTCGACAACGATGCACTTGGCCAAAAAGTGCGTATGCGTTTTTTCCTGAATATATTCAGGAAAAAACGCATACGCCCCTTTTGGCCAACCAAGCAAGCGTGTAAAGGAAATCTGCACTACAATGAAGTCTCACTGCCCCCCCGGTCAAAAGGGCCATCTGAAAAAAGTGTAAAATCCAGAAAGGCAGGACAGGTCATGGAGAACAGGGAGCCTTGTCATGCTGATGGGCGGGATGTAAATTGCCAACAACCACTCTGGAGAAGTGTATGGTGTTTCCAGAAACACGTAGGAAACAAAGCAACACAGCCTATGGCACTTCCACTTATGGTCCTATAGCTTAGGGAAATTAAAATCAAAAACACACAGCCACCCCAGAGTTTGGGACGGCTCTGTTTACAAGAACCTCGTCTACGGTACAAGTAAAATATCCCAGAAAGTAAAAAATGGATAAAGAAGTTGTGGTACGCACGTACAATGGAATATCACTCAGCAATGAAATCTACGTCATCAGGCCCGTAGCGGCATAATGAGTGGATTCAGGTACGATGATTCTACGAGAAATAAGTCACACAGAAAAAGAAACATCATAAGATATCACTAATACACGGAATGTAAAGTTGGCTACACATGAACTGAATTACAAAACAGAACAGGGTCTCAAATTTAGAAAACCAACTTATGCTTGCTTATGGGGAAAGGTGAGTTGCGGTGCTGCATAAAACCAGAGATTGAAATTAGCACAGATACCGTTCCATAAGCCAAATATATAATAGACAAGACCTACTTCTTGCTCAACGAAATGGACTCAACACCCCATATTCAACGCCTGGCAAGATACCTGACAAGTAAGAATCTTAAAACCCATGGATTTATATGTCTCCATAAGGAAATCAAGCGTGTGTACAGCGGCCTAAACGCAGCAGTGAAAATCCGATAAATCCCATTATCAAAATAAATTTCAAAAACAAAACAAAATGACAGTGAAATAGAGAGCAATTCTTAAATAATTCATTCAGGGTTTGTGATGCAACCTGGATTTCCCACATCTACACCCAGAGCTGGGTGAGACATAAGGCTGGACACTTCGGGCTGATAGCATTGGTGAGGTTCGGTGAGCAAACGCAGACCCTTTGAAGTCATACTGCATGGTACCCATTCCAGGGGTCCCAACTCTCCAGGTTTAAGGGATTCTTCCTTCAGCTAAAACATGCATGGGAAACCCAGACTATCGTCCACCGTGTGATTGGGAAACGTTTTCAAATGCATCTCAGTTTTCGTCCCCTGGGACTCGGGTTCACCATTCCAGACGCTTTACTAACACTCTCCCCACTTGGAGAGTCAGTGCATTTAACCTCCTGTTTGGCACAGTTTGCAATTTTTGCGCAAGATGAACAGGCATAGGGAGAACCAATGAGAGACTAGCTGTTGGTGTCTGCACCGGCAAATTGAACGAACATTTCCCACCAGGAAGAGGGATTAACCAAAGGCTCAGCGTGCCCGGCCGGAAACATATTAGGGCCTGAAGCAATCCTGCGGTTTTGCGACGAGCTCACAAGAAAAGGAGTTGAAGAAAGGAGCTCAGGGGCACTGTAATTCACAAACCTGCAGAGTTATGAATAACAGCTATCGTCCAAAAATGTACTGAAGTAAGTCTTCAAAGAGGACTTGAAAGCAGGGCAGAATTTCAGGAAAACGATTTCAGGGGGTAGACTGGAATTGCACTTAAAGCGTAGGAAAAGAGGCAGAATGTCAACAATGATGCACTTGGCCAAAAAGGGCGTATGCGTTTGTTCCTGAATATATTCAGGAAAAAATCGCATACGCCCTTTTTGGCCAACCAAGCAAGCGTGTAAAGGAAATCTGCACTACAATGAAGTCTCACTGCCCCCCGGTCAAAAGGGCCATCTGAAAAAAGTGTAAAATCCAGAAAGACAGAACAGGTCATGGAGAACAGGGAGCCTTGTTATGCTGATGGGCGGGATGTAAATTGCCAACAGCCACTCTGGAGAAATGTATGATGTATCCTGAAACACGTAGGAAACAAAGCAACACAGCCTATGTCACTTCCACTTATGGTCCTATAGCTTAGGGAAATTAAAATCAAAAACACACAGCCACACCAAAGTTTGGGATGGCTCTGTTTACAAGAACCTTGTCTACGGTACAAGTTAAATATCCGAGAAAGCAAAAAATGAATAAAGAAGTTCTGGTACGCACGTACAATGGAATATCACTCAGCAATGAAATCTACGTCATCAGGCCCGTAGCGGCATAATGAGTGGATTCAGGTACGATGATTCTACGAGAAATAAGTCACACAGAAAAAGAAACATCATAAGTTATCACTAATACACGGAATGTAAAGTTGGATACACATGAACTGAATTACAAAACAGAACAGGGTCTCAAATTTAGAAAACCAACTTATGCTTGCTTATGGGGAAAGGTGAGTTGGGGTGCTGCATAAAACCAGAGATTGAAATTAGCACAGATACCGTTCCATAAGCCAAATATATAATAGACAAGACCTACTCCTTGCTCAACGAAACGGACTCAAAGCCTGGGAATATACCTGACAAGTAAGAATCTTAAAACCCATGGATTTATATGTCTCCATAAGGAAATCATGCGTGTGTACAGCAGCCTAAACGCAGCAGTGAAAATCCGATAAATCCCATTATCAAAATAAAGTTCAAAACCAAAACACATTGACAGTGTAATAGAGAGCAATTCTTAAATAATTCATTCAGGGCTTGTGATGCAACCTGGATTTACCACATCTACACCCAGAGCTGGGTGAGATATACGGCTGGACACTTCGGGCTGATAGCATTTGTGAGGTTCGGTGAGCAAACGCAGACCCTTTGTAGTCATACTGCATGGTACCCATTCCATGGTTCCCAGCTCTCCAGGTTTAAGGGATTTTTCCTTCAGCTAAGACATGCATGGGAAACCCAGAGTATTGTCCACCGTCTGATTGGGAAACGTTTTCAAATATATCTCAGTTTTCGAACCCTGGTACTCGGGTTCACCATTCCAGACACTTTACTAACATTCTCCCCACTTGGAGAGTCAGTGCCTTTAACCTCCTGTTTGGCACAGTTTGCAATTTCTACGCAAGATTAACAGGAAGAGGGAGAAACAATGAGAGACTAGCTGTAGGTGTCTGCACGGGCAAATGGAACGCTCATTTCCCACCAGGAAGAGGAATTCACCAAAGGCTCAGTGTGCCCTGACGGAAACAGATTAGGGCCTGCAGCAATCCTGCGGTTTTGCGGCCAGCTCACAAGAAAGCGAGTTGAGGAAACGAGCTCAGGGGCACTGTAATTCACAAACCTGCAGAGTTATGAATGACAGCTATCGTCCAAAAATGTATTGAAGTAAGTCTTCGAAGAGGACTTGAAAGCGGGGCAGAATTTCAGGAAAACGATTTCAGGGGGTAGACTGGAATTGCACTTAAAGCATAGGAATAGAGGCAGAATGTCGACAATGATGCACTGGCCAAAAAGTGCGTATGCGTTTTTTCCTGAATATATTCAGGAAAAAACGCATACGCCATTTTTGGCCAAGCAAGCAAGCAGGTAAATGAAATCTGCACTACAATGAAGTCTCACTGCCCCCCGGTCAAAAGGGGCATCTGAAAAAGTGTAAAATCCAGAAAGGCAGGACAGGTCATGGAGAACAGGGAGACTTGTTATGCTGATGGGGGGGATGTAAATTGCAAACAGCCACTCTGGAGAAGTTTATGGGGTTTCCTGAAACACGTAGGAAACAAAGCAACAGAGCCTATGTCACTTCCACTTATGGTCCTATAGCTTACGGAAATTAAAATCAAAAACACACAGCCACCCCAAAATTTGGGACAGCTCTGTTTACAAGAACGTCGTCTACGGTCCAAGTTAAATATCCCAGAATGTGAAAAATGGTTAAAGAAGTTGTGGTACGCACGTACAATGGAATATCACTCACCAATGAAATCTATGTCATCAGGCCCGTAGCGGCATATTGAGTGGATCCAGGTACGATGATTCTAAGTGAAATAAGTCACACAGAAAATGAAACATCATAAGATATCACTAATACACGGAATGTAAACTTGGCTACACATGAACTGAATTACAAAACAGAACAGGGTCTCAAATTTAGAACACCAACTTATGCTTGCTTATGGGGAAAGGTGAGGTGGGGTGCTGCATAAAACCAGAGATAGAAATTAGCACACATACCTTTCCATAAGCCAAATATGTAATAGTCAAGACTTACACCTTGCTCAACGAAATGGACTAAACACACCATATTCAACTCCTAGGATTACACATGACTAGTAAGAATCTTCAAACCCATGGATTTATATGTCTCCGTAAGAGAATCAAGTGTGTGTACAGCTGCATGAAGGCAGCAGAGAAAATCCGTTAAATCCCATTATCAAAATAAACTACAAAAACAAACACAATGACAGTGAAATAGAGAGCAATTCTTAAATAATTCATTCAGGGCTTGTGATGCAACCTGGATTTACCACATCTACACCTAGAGCTGAGTGAGACATAAGGTTCGACACTTTGGGCTGATAGCATTGGTGAGGTTCGGTGAGAAAATGCAGGCCATTTGAAGTCATACTGCATGGTACCCATTGCATGGGTCCCACCTCTCCAGGTTTAAGGGATTCTTCCTTCAGGTAAAACACGCATGGGAAACCCAGAATATGGTCCACCGTGTGACCGGGAAACCTTTTTAAATGCATCTCAGTTTTCTTCCCCTCATACTCGGTTTTACCATTCCAGACGCTTTACTAACTCTTTCCCCAATTGGAGAGTCAGTGCCTTTAACCTCCTGTTTGGCACAGTTTGGAATTTCTGAGCAAGATGAACAGGAATAGGGAGAACCAATGAGAGATTAGCTGTAGGTGTCTGCACGAGCAAATTTAACGCTCATTTCCCATCAGGAAGAGGAATTAGCCAAAGGCTCAACATGCCGTGCCGGAACCAGATTAGGGCCTGAAGCAATCCTGCGGTTTTGCGGCCAGCTCACAAGAAAGCGAGTTGAAGAATGGAGCTCAGGGGCACTGTAATTCACAAACCTGCAGAGTTATAAATGACAGCTATCGTCCAAAAATATATTGAAGTAAGGCTGCAAAGAGGACTTGAACGCGGGGCAGAATTCCAGGAATACGATTTCAGGAGGTAGATGGGAATTCCTCTGAAAGTATAGGAGAAGAGGCAGAACTTCGACAATGATGCACTTGGTCAAAAAGGGCATATGCGTTTCTTCCAGGGCCCTCATTAAAGAGGGTAGGAGGCTCCCAGCATGCTTCAGTGGCCAACAGAGGGCCTACGTCGCCAAGGCGATGTGAGCCATCCAGGCAGGAGTGACCTCACATCAGAGCGCCCACCTCACAGAAGGGTAAGGAACCCAGTCATGATCAGACTCTCACCAGAGTGCCCACATAAGCAAGGGGCTGGGAATCAGGCACGAGTGTCCTCACACCCGTGGGGCCACATCATCGAAAGTTGAGGTACCCAGCACATGTGGCCTCAAACCAGAAGACCCACATCACCATGGGTCTCAGAGCGAGGCAGGCAGGATTAACCTCAAAACACATGGCCCATTGTATAAAAAGGTGAGGAATCCAGCAGTTGGAACATCCCAGCAGGCGGCCCAGAGCACCGAGGCTATGGGATCCAGGCAGTGATGAACTCACAACAGAGGGCCCTCATCGTGATACTGTAAGCAACCCAGCCGTTGTGACCTCAGAGCACAAGGCCCACATCCCCATGGGGAAGGGAACCAAGCAGGAGTGTCATCGCACCAGTGGGCACACAACAGAAAATGTGGGGAGCCCAGCAGTTAGGGCCGGACGCCAGAGGGCCCTCATCACTGAGGAGAGGAGGCTCCCAGCAAGCTCCAACTGCTACCAGAGGGCCGACGTCGCCAATGCGGGGTGTGCCAGCCAGGCAGGAGTGACCTCAGAGCAGAGGGCCAACCACACAAAAGTGTGAGGAACCCAAAGAGGATCAGACTCTCACCAGAGGGCCCACATCACCAAGGGAATGGAAACCAGGCAGGAGTGTCCTCACACCAGTGGGGCCACATCCCCGAAATGTGACGGACCCAGCACACGTGGCCTCAAACTACAGGACACACATCACCAAGGGGCTGGGAGTGAGGCAGGCAGGAGGAGCCTCAAAACAGAGGGCCCATTGCGTAAAAAAGGTGAGGAATCCCGCAGTTGGAACCTCCCAGCAGGCGGCCAGGAGCAGCGAGGCTATGGGATCCAGGCCTGACTGAACTCAAAACAGAGGGCCCACATTCTGACACTGTGAGCAACCCAGCCGTTGGGACCACAGAGCAGAAAGCCCACACCCCCTAGGGAAGGGACCCTGGCTGGAGTGTACTCACACGACAGGGCGCACATCAGAAAATTTTGGGAGCCCATGAGTTAGGGCCTGACGCCAGAGGGCCCTCATTACCGAGGGGAGGAGACTCCCAGCAGGCACCAACTCCCAACTGAGGGCCCACATCGCCAACGTGACGTGTGCCAGCCAGGCAGGAGTGACCTCACAGCAGAGGGCCCACCTCCCAGAAGTGTGAGGAATCCAGACAGGATCAGACTCTCACAAGAGGGCCCCAATCACCAAGGGGATGGGAACCAGGCAGGAGTGTCCTCACACCAGTGGGGCCACATCAATAAAGGTGAGGAAACCGGTACATGTGGCCTTAAACCAGAGGACCTACATCACAAAGGGGCTGGGAGTGAGTCAGGAAGTAGGAGCATAAAAACACAGGACCCAAAGAATAAAAAAGGTAAGGAATCCAGCAGTAGGAACCTCCCAGCAGTCGGCTCAGAGCACAGAGTCTATGGGATCTAGGCCTGAGTGAACTAACACCAGAGAGACAACATCATGAAACGGTGAACAACACAGGTGTTGGGACCTTAGAGCAGAAGGCCCACATGCCCATGGGGATGGGAACCTCGCAGGAGTGTCCTCGCACCACTTAGCACGTATCAGAAAATGTGGGTACCCAGCAGTTAGGGCCTGACGCTAGAGGGCCCCCATCACCGAGGGGAGGAGGCTCCCAGCAGGCTCCAAGTGCCACAAGAGGGCCGATGTTGCCCAGGTGGGGTGTGCCAGCCAGGCAGGAGTGACCTCACAGCAGAGGGCCCACCTCACAGAAGGGTGAGGAACCCAGCCAGGATCAGACTCTCACCAGAGGGCCCACATCATCAAGGGGATAGGAAGCAGGCAGGAGTGTCCTCACACCAGTGTGGCCACATCATCCAAAGGCGAGGGACCCAGCACACGTGGCCTCACACCAGAGGACACACATCACCAAGGGACTGGGAGTGAGGCAGGCAGGAGGAGTCTCAAAACAGAGGGTCCATAGAAGAAAAAAGGTGAGGAATCCCGCAGTTGGAACCTCCCAGCAGGTGGCCAGGAGCAGCGAGGCTATGGGATCCAGGCCGGAGAGAACTCACAGCAGAGGGCCCTCATCATGAAACTGAGCAACCCACGGTTGGGACCTCAGAGCAGAAGGCCCACATTCCCATGGGGTTGGGAACCTGGCACGAGTGTACTCGAACCACAGGGCGCATATCAGAAAATATTGGGAGCCCAGGAATTAGGGCCTGACGCCAGAGGGCCCTCATTACCGAGGGCAGGAGACACACAGCAGGCACCAAATCCCACCAGAGGGCCGACTTCGCCAAGGCGGGGTGTGCCAGCCAGGCAGGAGTGACGTCAGAGAAGAGGGCCCACCTCACAGAAGTGTGAGGAACCCAACCAGGATCAGACTCTCACCGGATGGCCCACATCACCAAGGGGATGGGAACCAGGCAGGAGTGTCCTCACACCAGTGGGGCCACATCAGCCAAAGGTGAGGAACCCAGCACATGTGGCCTCAAACCACAGGACACACATCACCAAGGGGCTGGGAGTGAGGCAGGTGTCCGGAGGGGCACATTTAACTCTAATTTCCCACCAGGAAGAGGAATTAACCAAAGGCTCAGAGTGCCGTGCCAGACCCTGATTATGGCCTAAAGCAAACCTGCGGTTCTGTGGCCAGCTTTCAAGGAAACGAGTTAAGAAAGGAAATCACAGGCACTGTAATTCACAAACCTGCAGAGTTATAAATGACAGCTATTGGCAAAAATATACTGAAGTAAGTCTGCAAAGAGGACTTCAAAACGAGGCAGAATTGCAGGAATCATATTTCAGGAGGTAGATTGGAATTGCGTTTAAAGCATGTGAAAAGCGGCAGATCTTTGACAGTGATGCACTTGGACAAAAGTGCGTAAACATTTTTTCCTGAATATATTCAGGAAAAAACACATATGCCCTTTTTGGCCAACCAAGCACTCGAGCAATGGAAATCCGCACTACAATGAAGTCTCATTTCCCATTCGTCAAAAGGGCCATCTGAAAAAAGTGTAAAAACCAGAAACACAGGACAGGTCATAGAGAACAGGGAGCCTTGTTATGCTGATGGGCGGGATGTAAATTGCCAACAGACACTCTGGAGATGTTTATGGTGTATCCTGAAACATCTGAAAAACAAAGCTACAGACCCTAGGGCACTTCCACTTTTGGCCCTATAGCTTAGGAAAATTAAAATCAACAAGACACAGCCAACACCAAATTTAGGGCTGCTGTGTTTACAAGAACCTTGAGTCCAGTACAAATTAAATATCCCAGAAAGAAAAATATGGATAAAGGAGTTGTGCTACTTACGTACAATGGAATATCACTCAGCAATGAAATCAATGTCATCAGGCCTGTAGCAGCAAATTGAGTGGATTTAAGTATGATGATTCTAAGAGAAATATGTCACACAGAGAAAGGTAATTATCATAAGATATCACTAATAGAGAGAGTGTAAACTTGGCTACACATAAACTGAATTCCAAAACCGAACAGAGTCTCACATTTAGATAAAAACTTATGCTTGCTTAAGGGGAAAGTTGAGTTGCGGTGCTGTATAAAACCAGAGATTGAAATTAGCACACATACCGTTCCATAAGCCAAATATGTAATAGACAAGACTTACTCTTTGCTCAACGAAATAGACTCATCCATGGTGTATCACCTCACACCTGTTAGAATGGGCATCATCAGAAAATCTACAAACAACAAATGCTGGAAAGGGTGTGGAGATAAGGAACCCTCTTCCGCTATTGTTGGGAATGAAATTGATACAGTCACTGTGGAGAAAGTTATGGAGTTTCTTATAAAACTAAGAATAGAATTACCATATGATACAGCAGTCCCACTACTGGGCATATACCCAGACAAAACCATAAATCAAAAAGAGACATTCACCGCAATGTTCATTGCATCACTATTTACAATATCCAGGTAATGGAAGCAACCTAAATGCCCACAGACAGACGAATGCATAAAGATGTGGTACATATATAAAATGGAATATTACTAAGCCATAAAAAGGAATGAAATTGGGTCATTTGTAGAGACGTTGATGGATCTAGAGACTGTCATACAGAGTGAAGTAAGTCAGAAAGAGAAAAAGAAATCTTGTCTATTAATGGCTATATGTGGAACCTAGACAAATTGTACAGATGAACCGTTTTGCAAGGCAGAAATAGAGCAACAGATGTAGACAACAAACGTATGGACACCAAGGGGGGAAAGCTGTTGGGGGGTGGTGGTGGGAGGAGTTGAGAGATTGGGATTGGCATGTATACATTTATATGTATAAAATAGATAACCAAAAAGAACCTGCTGTATAAAAAAATAAAATAAAATTCAAATTACAAAAAGTAAAACAGAAAAAATATTCTTCCCTTCACATACATGTATTTATATGAATAAATTATTTCCATGCTTATATCTGTAAATACAAAAAAGAGGAATAAAATCTACCTTGAACCAAAAAAGAAAAAAAAACAGAACCCACCAGCTACACAGAGGAAAACCGTATCAGGGCACTTGCTCCAGTTGTAAACAATTCTGAAGTTGGTCGGTGGTGGGGAATCATCTCCCATTCAGCCAGCAGGCCCCACGCAACAAGCGTCCTCATTGCAAAGCTGGGGGACCGTGCCGAGGCATCTGTGAGTAAACGTGGGCTGAGCCCCAGGCCAGCTGCTGCTGAAATGTTCCCACCCTTCCCAGGTAAAACACCTGAATATGTACAAGGACTTGAAAGCCTAGAGGAAGGGCCATGGAGCCACATGAGCGACAGCATGCCAGCCGACTTGGTGCCTGCAGGCCAGCCAGGATGGTCCTGGTCCTGGGTGCTCTTCTGGAAGCTTTCCATTTCCCTGCCTGAGATACCCCTGCTGTCCCGGCCCCCACTGCTTTCTTCCTCACTCACCTCTGCCGAGGGAGAAATTCCAGCGGCAGGTATGAGTGACACATCCTCTTCTTTAGCAGGTGGCATCTTGGCAACTGCTGCAGAAAGTCCAGCAGAGCCCCACTCACACTGGGCCACCCACAAAGCCGTGGCCTCTCACTCCCTCCCACCAGTCCAGCACCAAGACTGCTGACAGGGCAGAGAAAATGGCGTCAGGCACAGCTGCAGGGGCTCTTGCTGCCTGGAGCGGTGTTTATATTGATCTGAACCCAGGCACACCTGGGGAGGGCTGGCCGGCACGGTCAGGCTTCCCAGGCCAGCCAATAATCACCCCTCAGGGGCTCACAGTTGCAGAAACTGGAACTTGCTGAATCGGCCAGGTCCAAGGAACAGGTGTGGGCTCCTGAGAGTCAGGATAGACAAGGGGCTGCAGCTCTGGCTTGTTTTCTAATTATATTATCTGGCCCATGAGTGGGAGACAACTTCAAGAAAACCCTCTCCTAATGAGAGGAACCCAGGAGTCAGGGAGAGGAGGGGTGGCTGGTGGGTGGAGACAGAGGCCTGGTGCCCCGGGTGCAGTGGAAGTCTCTGGAAAACCAGATGGAGGGAGGCCACACAGAGTGATGCCCAGGGTCACAGACCTGTCGGAGCTGCTGTTTGTTAGTTCAAGTCCTGCTCTGAGATGCTCTGTGTCAGATCTGAGTGACAGGTGAGCTGGGAGTGCTCTGCAATGAGGGCGATATGCACGGTTCCTGTGTTCCCAGCCCTGCCATGGTACCTGCAAGGGTAGCTCTGTATCCTGGGAGGGGCCTGACCACGAGAGCCCCATGGGCTGCAGGGGGAGCTGCCCAGGGAACCCCATATCCTGGGAGGGTCCTGAACACGAGAGCCCCGTGGGCTGGGGTGGGGTACCTGCCCAGGTGAGCTCCATATCCTGGGATTGGCCTGACCTCGAGAGCCCCATGGGCTGCTGGAGTCCTGGTAAAGGATGTCAGGACAGTCAGTGAAGCCACCGAGGATATACCTCCAGTAGTTCCTAAATCCTACACCCTGCTGGTCATTCTACCAACCACCAGGACATGGTATTCTGTATTAGTCTTCAATGATGCCTTCTTTTGTATTCTATTAGTCCCAGAGTCACAAGAAATTTTGGCTTGTGAGTGGCAGGACTCAACATACAGCTAAAACAATACTTCCGGGCCGTGTTGCCCCAAGGGTTCAAAAATTCCCACACCATCTTTGGGGAAAGCTCAGCTAAAGACCTAAAAGTTCTACCTCTGGAAAAGGAAACACTCCTTCAATATGCAGACGACATTCTGATCGCCAGCCCTACTAAGGAGACCTCTGAACTACGAAGCCAATAAAGGATACAAGTTGTCCAAGAAAAAGCTCAAATATCACAGACTACGGTGACCTGCCTGGGCTTCATTCTCACAGAAGGTCGGAGAAGCCCATTCCAGGAAAGGGAAGAAACAATTTACAACCTTACCCATTTCTGAAACTAGAAGACAGCTTAGGGGTTCCTGGGGAGGCCAGGGTTTGCTGCTTCTGGATCCCTAACTACAGTCTACTAGCTCGGCCTCTATATGAAACACTGAAAGGAAAAGGTGATGATCCTTTTGAATAGAATGCAGAAGTGGCCTTTCAAGAATGGAAAGAGCAGTCAATTCAGACCCTTGCCCTGGAACTCCCTAATTTAGCTAAACCCTTTGACCTTTACATTCCTGGTGAACGGTGAATCGCCATTGGAGTATTAGTGCAAAACCTGGGACCACTTGAAATGGAACAATGCAAGAATGCGATCCAGGTAGGATAAACTACGGTCACCAAGGGGCTTGGCCCACCGCCACATCTGGCCAAGATACTGGCAGTATCTGATAACCTGGAAATCAGCAGCCCAAAAGGCCACCTCCCTCCTAAGGAAAAAGGAACCCTCGTGGTGATCCTAACCCCCAGCCATGCCCTGAAGTTGCAGGGTTTGCTCCGTGGGCACACTGATCTTGAGTGAGGAGGCCTTCCAACTCCAACCTCCATAGAGATAACCGGGGCAAAGGGGCACCATGACGACTCATGTGAAGGTGTCTGAACATGGAAATTTAACGCTCATTTCCCACCAGGAAGAGGAATTAACCAAAGGCTCAGCATGCCATGCCGGAACCATATTAGGGCCTGAAGCAATCCTGCGGGTTTGCAGCCAGCTCACAAGAAAGCGAGTTGAAGAAAGGAGCTCAGGGGCACTGTAATTCACAAAACTGCAGAGTAATGAATGACAGCTATCGTCCAAAAATGTTTTGAAGTAAGTCTTCGAAGAGGACTTGAAATCGGGGCAGAATTTCAGGAAAACGATTTCAGGGGGTAGACTGGAATTGCACTTAAAGAATAAGATTAGAGGCAGAATGTCGACAATGATGCACTTGGCCAAAAAGGGCGTATGCGTTTTTTCCTAAATATATTCAGGAAAAAACGCATACGCCCTTTTTGGCCAACCAAGCAACCGTGTAAAGGAAATGTGTACTACAATGAAGTCTCACTGCCCCCCGATCAAAAGGGCCATCTGAAAAATGTGTAAATTCCAGAAAGGCACGACAGGTCATGGAGAACAGGGAGCCTTGTTATGCTGATGGGCGGGATGTAAATTGCCAACAGCCACTCTGGAGAAGTGTATGGTGTTTCCTGAAACACGTAGGAAACAATGCAACACAGCCTATGGCACTTCCACTTATGGTCCTATAGCATAGAGAAATTAAAATCAAAAACACACAGCCACCCCAAAATTTGGGATGGCTCTGTTTACAAGAACCTCGTCTACGGTACAAGTTAAATATCCGAGAAAGCAAAAAATGGATAAAGAAGTTGTGGTACGCACGTACAATGGAATATCACTCAGCAATGAAATCTACGTCATCAGGCCCATAGCAGCATAATGAGTGGATTCAGGTATGATGATTCTACGAGAAATAAGTCACACAGAAAAAGAAACATCATAAGATATCACTAATACACGGAATGTAAACTTGGCTACCCATGAACTGAATTACAAAACAGAACAGGGTCTCAAATTTAGAAAACCCACTTATGCTTGCTTATGGGGAAAGGTGAGTTGGGGTGCTGCATAAAACCAGAGATTGAAATTAGCACAGATACCGTTCCATAAGCCAAATATATAATAGACAAGACCTACACCTTGCTCAACGAAATGGACTCAACACCCCATATTCAACGCCTGGCAAGATACCTGACAAGTAAGAATCTTAAAACCCATGGATTTATATGTCTCCATAAGGAAATCAAGCGTGTGTACAGCGGCGTAAACGCAGCAGTGAAAATCCGATAAATCCCATTATCAAAATAAATTTCAAAAACAAAACACAATGACAGTGAAATAGAGAGCAATTCTTAAATAATTCATTCAGGGCTTGTGATGCAACCTGGATTTCCCACATCTACACCCAGAGCAGGGTGAGACATAAGGCTGGACACATCGGGCTGATAGCATTTGTGAGGTTCGGTGAGCAAACGCAGACCCTTTGAAGTCATACTGCATGGTACCCATTCCATGGGTTCCAAATTTCCAGGTTTAAGGGATTCTTCCTTCAGCTAAAACATGCATGGGAAACCCATAGTATGGTCCACCGTGTGATTGGGAAACGTTTTCAAATGCATCTCAGTTTTCGTCCCCTGGTACTCGGGTTCACCATTCCAGACGCTTTACTAACACTCTCCCCACTTGGAGAGTCAGTGCATTTAACCTCCTGTTTGGCACACTTTGCAATTTCTGTGCAAGATGAACAGGAATAGGGAGAAGCAATGAGAGACTAGCTGTAGGTGTCTGCACGGGCAAATGGAACGCTCATTTCCCACCAGGAAGAGGAATTAACCAAAGGCTCAGCGTGCCCTGCCGGAAAGAGATTAGGGCCTGAAGCAATCCTGCGGTTTTGCGGCCAGCTCACAAGAAAGCGAGTTGAAGAGAGGAGCTCAGGGGCACTGTAATTCACAAACCTGCAGAGTTATGAATGACAGCTATCGTCCAAAAATGTATAGAAGTAAGTCTTCGAAGAGGACTTGAAAGCGGGGCAGAAGGTCAGGAAAACGATTTCAGGGGGTAGACTGGAATTGCACTTAAAGCATAGGAAAAGAGGCAGAATGTCGACAATGATGCACTTGGCCAAAAAGGGCGTATGCGTTTTTTCCTGAATATATTCAGGAAAAAACGCATACGCCCTTTTTGGCCAACCAAGCAAGCGTGTAAAAGAAATCTGCACTACAATGAAGTCTCACTGCCCCCCGGTCAAAAGGGCCATCTGAAAAAAGTGTAAAATCCAGAAAGGCAGGACAGGTCATGGAGAACAGAGAGCCTTGTTATGCTGATGGGCGGATTTAAATTGCCAACAGCCACTCTGGAAAAGTGTATGGTGTTTCCTGAAACACGTAGGAAACAAAGCAACACAGCCTATGGCACTTCCACTTATGGTCCTATAGCTTAGGGAAATTAAAATCAAAAACACACAGCCACCCCAAAGTTTGGGATGGCTCTGTTTACAAGAACCTCATCTACGGTAGAAGTTAAATATCCGAGAAAGCATAAAATGGATAAAGAAGTTGTGGTACGCACGTACAATGGAATATCACTCAGCAATTAAATCTACGACATCAGGAGCGTAACGGCATAATGAGTGGATTCAGGTACGATGATTCTATGAGAAATAAGTCAGACAGAAAAAGAAACATCATAAGTTATCACTAATACACGGAATGTAATCTTGGCTACCCATGAACTGAATTACAAAACAGAACAGGGTCTCAAATTTAGCAAACCAACTTATGCTTGCTTATGGGGAAAGGTCAGTTGGGATGCTGCATAAAACCAGAGATTGAAATTAGCACAGATACCGTTCCATAAGCCAAATATATAATAGACAAAACCTACTCCTTGCTCAACGAAATGGACTCAACACCCTATATTCAACGCCTGGGAAGATACCTGACAAGTAAGAATCTTAAAACCCATGGATTTATATGTCTCTATAAGGAAATCAAGCGTGTGTACAGTGGCCTAAAAGCAGCAGTGAAAATCCGATAAATCCAATTATCAAAATGAATTTCAAAAACAAAACACAATGACAGTGAAATAGAGAGCAATTCTTAAATAATTCATTCAGGGCTTGTGATGCAACCTGTATTTACCACATCTACACCCAGAGCTGGATGAGACATAAGGCTGGACACTTCGGGCTGATAGCATTGGTGAGGTTCGGTGAACAAACGCAGACCCTTTGAAGTCATACTGCATGGTACCCATTCCATGGGTCCCAACTCTCCAGGTTTAAGGGATTCTTCCTTCAGCTAAAACATGCATGGGAAACCGAGAATATCGTCCACCATGTGATTGGGAAACGTTTTAAAATGCATCTCAGTTTTCGACCCTGGTACTCGGGTTCAACATTTGAACGCTTTACTAACACTCTCCCCACTTGGAGAGTCAGTGCCATTAACCTCCTGTTTGGCACAGTTTGCAATTTCTGCGCAAGATGAACAAGAATAGGGAGAAGCAATGAGAGACTAGCTGTAGGTGTCTGCACGGGCAAATGGAACGGTCATTTCCCACCAGGAAGAGGAATTAACCAAAGGCTCAGCGTGCCCTGCCGGAAACAGATTAGGGCCTGAAGCAATCCTGCGGTTTTGCGGCCAGCTCACAAGAAAGCGGGTTGAAGAAATGAGCTCAGGGGCACTGTAATTCACAAACCTGCAGAGTTATGAATGACAGCTATCGTCCAAAAATGTATTGAAGTAAGTCTTCGAAGAGGACTTGATAGCGGGGCAGAATTTCAGGAAAACGATTTCAGGGGGTAGACTGGAATTGTACTAACAGCATAGGAAAAGAGGCAGAATGTCGACAATGATGCACTTGGCCAAAAAGGGCGTATGCGTTTTTTCCTGAATATATTCAGGAAAAAACGCATACGCCCTTTTTGGCCAACCAAGCAAGCGTGTAATGGAAATCTGCACTACAATGAAGCCTCACTGTCCCCCGGTCAAAAGTGCCATCTGAAAAAAATGTAAAATCCAGAAAGTCAAGACAGGTCGTGGAGAACAAGGAGCCTTGTCATGCTGATGGGCGGGATGTAAATTGCCAACAACCACTCTGGAGAAGTGTATGGTGTTTCCAGAAACACGTAGGAAACAAAGCAACACAGCCTATGGCACTGCCACTTATGGTCCTATAGCTTAGGGAAATTAAAATCAAAAACACACAGCCACCCCAGAGTTTGGGACGGCTCTGTTTACAAGAACCTCGTCTATGGTACAAGTAAAATATCCCAGAAAGCAAAAAATGGATAAAGAAGTTGTGGTACGCACGTACAATGGAATATCACTCAGCAATGAAATCTATGTCATCAGGCCCGTAGCGGCATAATGAGTGGATTCAGGTACGATGATTCTACGAGAAATAAGTCACACAGAAAAAGAAACATCATAAGATATCACTAATACACGGAATGTAAAGTTGGATACACATGAACTGAATTACAAAACAGAACAGGGTCTCAAATTTAGAAAACCAACTTATGCTTGCTTATGGGGAAAGGTGAGTTGGGGTGCTGCATAAAACCAGAGATTGAAATTAGCACAGATACCGTTCCATAAGCCAAATATATAATAGACAAGCCCTACTCCTTGCTCAACGAAATGGACTCAACACCCCATATTCAACGCCTGGCAAGATACCTGACAAGTAAGAATCTTAAAACCCATGGATTTATATGTCTCCATAAGGAAATCAAGCGTGTGTACAGCGGCCTAAACGCAGCAGTGAAAATCCGATAAATCCCATTATCAAAATAAATTTCAAAAACAAAACACAATGACAGTGAAATAGAGAGCAATTCTTAAATAATTCATTCAGGGCTTGTGATGCAACCTGGATTTTCCACATCTACACCCAGAGCTGGGTGAGACACAAGGCTGGGCACTTCGGGCTGATAGCATTGTGAGGTTAGGTGAGCAAACGCAGACCCTTTGAAGTCATACTGCATGGTACCCATTCCATGGGTCCCAACTCTCCAGGTTTAAGGGATTCTTCCTTCAGCTAAAACATGCATGGGAAACCCAGACTATCGTCCGCTGTGTGATTGGGAAACGTTTTCAAATGCATCTCAGTTTTCGTCCCCTGGTACTTGGTTTCACCATTCCAGACGCTTTACTAACACTCTCCCCACTTGGAGAGTCAGTGCCTTTAACCTCCTGTTTCGCACAGTTTGCAATTTCTGCGCCCGATGAACAGGCATAGGGAGAACCAATGAGAGACTAGCTGTTGGTGTCTGCACGGGCAAATTGAATGCTCATTTCCCACCAGGAAGAGGAATTAACCAAAGGCTCAGCGTGCCATGTCGGAAACAGATTAGGGCCTGAAGCAATCCTGCGGTTTTGCGGCCAGCTCACAAGAAAACGAGTTGAAGAAAGGAGCTCAGGGGCACTGTAATTCACAAACCTGCAGAGTTATGAATGACAGCTATCGTCCAAAAATGTACTGAAGTAAGTCTTCAAAGAGGACTTGAAAGCGGGGCAGAATTTCAGGAAAACGATTTCAGGGGGTAGACTGGAATTGCACTTAAAGCATAGGAAAAGAGGCAGAATGTCGACAATGATGCAGTTGGCCAAAAAGGTCGTATGCGTTTTTTCCTGAATATATTCAGGAAAAAACGCATATGCCCTTTTTGGCCAACCAAGCAAGCGTGTAAAGGAAGTCTGCACTACAATGAAGTCTCACTGCCCCCCGGTCAAAAGTGCCATCTGAAAAAAGAGTAAAATCCAGAAAGACAGGACAGGTCATGGAGAACAGGGAGCCTTGTTATGCTGATGGGCGGGATGTAAATTGCCAACAGCCACTCTGGAGAAATGTATGGTGTATCCTGAAACACGTAGGAAACAAAGCAACACAGCCTATGTCACTTCCACTTATGGTCCTATAGCTTAGGGAAATTAAAATCGAAAACACACAGCCACCCCAAAGCTTGGGATGGCTCTGTTTACAAGAACCTTCTCTACGGTACAAGTTAAATATCCGAGAAAGGAAAAAATGGATAAAGAAGTTCTGGTACGCACGTACAATGGAGTATCACTCAGCAATGAAATCTACGTCTTCAGGCCCATAGCGGCATAATGAGTGGATTCAGGTACGATGATTCTTCAAGAATTAAGTCACACAGAAAATGAAACATCATAAGATATCAATAATACACGGAATGTATAGTTGGCTACACATGAACTGAATTACAAAACAGAACCGGGTCTCAAATTTAGAAAACCAACTTATGCTTGCTTATGGGGAAAGGTGAGTTGGGGAGCTGCATAAAACCAGAGATTGAAATTAGCACAGATACCGTACCATAAGCCAAATATATAATAGACAAGACCTACTCCTTGCTCATCGAAATGGACTCAACACCCCATATTCAACGCCTGGGAATATACCTGAGAAGTAAGAATCTTAAAACCCATGGATTTATATGTGTCCATAAGGAAATCAAGCGTGTGTACAGCGGCCTAAACGCAGCAGTGAAAATCCGATAAATCCCATTATCAAAATAAATTTCAAAAACAAAACACAATGACAGTGAAATAGAGAGCAATTCTTAAATAACTCATTCAGGGCTTGTGATGCAACCTGTATTTACCACATCTACACCCAGAGCAGGGTGAGACATATGGCTGGACACTTCGGGCTGATAGCATTGGTGAGGTATGATGAGCAAACGCAAACCCTTTGAAGTCATACTGCATGGTACCCATTCCATGGGTCCCAACTCTCAAGGTTTAAGGGATTCTTCCTTCAGCTAAAACATGCATGGGAAACCCATACAGTGCACTGTGTGACTGGGAAACGTTTTCAAATGCATCTCAGTTTTCGTCCCCTGGTACTCGGGTTCACCATTCCAGACGCTTTACTAACACTCTGCCCACTTGGAGAGTCAGTGCCATTAACCTCCTGTTTGGCACAGTTTGCAATTTCTGCGCAAGATGAACAGGAATAGGGAGAACAAATGAGAGACTAGCTCTAGGTGTCTGCACGGGCAAATGGAACGCTCATTTCCGACGAGGAAGAGGAATTAACCAAAGGCTCAGCGTGCCCTGCCGGAAACAGATTAGGGCCTGAAGCAATCCTGCGGGTTTGCGGCCACCTCACAAGAAAGCGAGTTGAAGAAAGGAGCTCAGGGGCACTGCAATTCACAAACCTGCAGAGTTATGAATGACAGCTATCGTCCAAAAATGTATTGAAGTAAGTCTTCGAAGAGGACTTGAAAGCGGGGCAGAATTTCAGGAAAACGATTTCAGGGGGTAGACTGGAATTGCACTTAAAGCATAGGTAAGAGGCAGAATGTCGACAATGATGCACTTGGCCAAAAAGGGCGTATGCGTTTTTTCCTGAATATATTCAGGTAAAAAACTGATACGCACTTTTTGGCCAACCAAGCAAGCGTGTAAAGGAAATCTGCACTACAATGAAGTCTCACTGCCCCACGGTCAAAAGGGCCATCTGAAAAAAGTGCAAGATCCAGAAAGGCAGGACAGGTCATGGAGAACAGGGAGCCTTGTTATGCTGATGGGCGGGATATAAATTGCCAACAGCCACTCTGGAGAAGTGTATGGTGTATCCTGAATGATGAAGGAAACAAAGCAACACAGCCTATGGCACTTCCACTTATGGTCCTATAGCTTAGGGAAATTAAAATCAAAAACACACAGCCACCCCAAAGTTTGGGATGGCTCTGTTTACAAGAACCTTGTCTACGGTACAAGTTAAATATCCGAGAAAGGAAAAAATGGATAAAGAAGTTCTGGTACGCACGTACAATGGAATATCACTCAGCAATGAAATCTACGTCTTCAGGCCCATAGCGGCATAATGAGTGGATTCAGGTACGATGATTCTACGAGAAATAAGTCACACAGAAAAAGAAACATCATAAGATATCACTAATACACGGAATGTAAAGTTGGCTACACATGAACTGAATTACAAAACAGAACAGGGTCTCAAATTTAGAAAACCAACTTATGCTTGCTTATGGGGAAAGGTGAGTTGGGGTGCTGCATAAAACCAGAGATTGAAATTAGCACAGATACCGTTCCATAAGCCAAATATATAATAGACAAGCCCTACTCCTTGCTCAACGAAATGGACTCAACACCCCATATTCAACGTCTGGCAAGATACCTGACAAGTAAGAATCTTAAAACCCATGGATTTATATGTCTCCATAAGGAAATCAAGCGTGTGTACAGCGGCCTAAACGCAGCAGTGAAAATCCGATAAATCCCATTATCAAAATAAATTTCAAAAACAAAAAACACTATTTCAGTGAAATTGAGAGCAATTCTTAAATAATTCATTCAGGGCTTGTGATGCAACCTGGATTTACCACATCTACACCCAGAGCTGGGTGAGACATAAGGCTGGACACTTCGGGCTGATAGCATTGGTGAGGTTCGGTGAGCAAACGCAGACCCTTTGAAGTCATACTGCATGGTACCCATTCCATGGGTCCCAACTCTCCAGGTTTAAGGGATTCTTCCTTCAGCTAAAACATGCATGGGAAACCCAGACTATCGTCCGCCGTTGATTTGGAAACGTTTTCAAATGCATCTCAGTTTTCGTCCCCTGGTACTCGGGTTCACCATTCCAGACGCTTTACTAACACTCTCCCCACTTGGAGAGTCAGTGCCTTTAACCTCCTGTTTGGCACAGTTTGCAATTTCTGCGCAAGATGAACAGGCATAGGGAGAACCAATGAGAGACTAGCTGTTGGCGTCTGCACCGGCAAATGGAACGCTCATTTCCCACCAGGAAGAGGAATTAACCAAAGGCTCAGCATGCCCTGCCGGAAACATATTAGGGCCTGAAGCAATCCTGCGGTTTTGCGGCCAGCTCACAAGAAAGCGAGTTGAAGAAAGGAGTTCAGGGGCACTGTAATTCACAAACATGCAGAGTTATGAATGACAGGTATCGTCCAAAAATGTACTGAAGTAAGTCTTCGAAGAGGACTTGAAAGCGGGGCAGAATTTCAGGAAAACGATTTCAGGGGGTAGACTGGAATTGCACTTAAAGCATAGGAAAAGAGGCAGAATGTCTACAATGATGCACTTGGCGAAAAAGGGCGTATGCGTTTTTTCCTGAATATATTCAGGAATAAACGCATACGCCCTTTTTGGCCAACCAAGCAAGGGTGTAAAGGAAATCTGCACTACAATTAAGTCTCACTGCCCCCCGGTCAAAAGGGCCATCTGAAAAAAGTGTAAAATCCAGAAAGGCAGGACAGGTCATGGAGAACACGGAGCCTTGTTATGCTGATGGGCGGGATGTAAATTGCCAACAGCCACTCTGGAGAAGTGTATGGTGTTTCCTGAAACGCGTAGGAAACAAAGCAACACAGCCTATGGCACTTCCACTTATGGTCCTATAGCTTAGGGAAATTAAAATCAAAAACACACAGCCACCCCAAAATTTGGGACGGCTCTGTTTACAGGAACGTCATCTACGATACTAGTTAAATATCTGAGAATGCAAAAAATGGATAAAGAAGTTCTGGTAAGCACGTACAATGGAATATCACTCAGCAATGAAATCTACGTCATCAGGCCTGCAGCGGCATAATGAGTGGATTCACGTACGATGATTCTTCAAGAATTAAGTCACACAGAAAATGAAACATCATAAGATATCAATAATACACGGAATGTATAGTTGGCTACACATGAACTGAATTACAAAACAGAACAGGTTCTCAAATTTAGAAAACCAACTTATGCTTGCTTACGGGGAAAGGTGAGTTGGGGTGCTGCATAAAACCAGAGATTGAAATTAGCACAGATACTCTTCCATAAGCCAAATATATAATAGACAAGACCTACTCCTTGCTCAACGAAATGGACACAAAACCCCATATTCAACGCCTGGGAATACACCTGACAAGTAAGAATCTTAAAACCCATGGATTTATATGTCTCCATAAGGAAATCAAGCATGTGTACAGCGGCCTAAACGCAGCAGTGAAAATCCGATAAATCCCATTATCAAAATAAATATCAAAAACAAAACACAATGACAGTGAAATAGAGAGCAATTCTTAAATCATTCATTCAGGGCTTGTGATGCAACCTGGATTTCTCACATCTACACCCAGATCTGGGTGAGACATAAGGCTGGACTCTTCGGGCTGATAGCATTCGTGAGGTTCGGTGAGCAAACGCAGACCCTTTGAAGTCATACTGCATGGTACCCATTCCATGGGTCCCAACTCTCTAGGTTTAAGGGATTCTTCCTTCAACTAAAACATGCATGGGAAACCCAGAGTATGGTCCACCGTGTGATTGGGAAACGTTTTCAAATGCATCTCAGTTTTCGCCCCTGGTACTCGGGTTCACCATTCCAGGCGCTTTACAAACACTCTCCCCACTTGGAGAGTCAGTGCCTTTAACCTCCTGTTTGGCACAGTTTGCAATTTCTGCGAAAGATGAACAGGAATGGGGAGAACCAATGAGAGACTAGCTGTAGGTGTCTGCACGGGCAAATGGAACGCTCATTTCCCACCAGGAAGAGGAATTAACCAAAGGCTCAGCGTGCCCTGCCAGAAAGAGATTATGGCGTGAAGCAATCCTGCGGTTTTGCGGCCAGCTCACAAGAAAGCAAGTTGAAGAAAGAGCTCAGGGGCAGTGTAATTCAGAAACCTGCAGAGTTATAAATGACAGCTATCGTCCAAAAATGTATTGAAGTAAGTTTTCGAAGAGGACTTGAAAGCGGGGCAGAATTTCAGGAATACGATTTCAGGGGATAGACTGGAATTGCACTTAAAGCATAGGAAAAGAGGCAGAATGTCGACAATGATGCAGTTGGCCAAAAAGGGCGTATGCGTTTTTTCCTGAATATATTCAGGAAAATAACGCATATGCCCTTTTTGGCCAACCAAGCAAGCGTGTAAAGGAAATCTGCACTACAATGAAGTCTCACTGCCCCCCGGTCAAAAGGGCCATCTGAAAAAAGTGTAAAATCCAGAAAGGGAGGACAGGTCATGGAGAACAGGGAGCCTTGTTATGCTGATGGGCGGGAGGTAAATTGCCAACAACCGCTCTGGAGATGTGTATGGTGTTTCCAGAAACACGTAGGAAACAAAGCAACACAGCCTATGGCACTTCCACTTATGGTCCTATAGCTTAGGGAAATTAAAATCAAAAACACACAGCCACCCCAAAGTTTGGAATGGCTCTGTTTACAAGAACCTCATCTACGGTAGAAGTTAAATATCCGTGAAAGCATAAAATGGATAAAGAAGTTGTGGTACGCACGTATAATGGAATATCACTCAGCAATGAAATCTACGTCATCAGGACCGTAGCGACATAATGAGTGGATTCAGGTACGATGATTCTATGAGAAATAAGTCAGACAGAAAAAGAAACATCATAAGTTATCACTAATACACGGAATGTAAACTTGGCTACCCATGAACTGAATTACAAAACAGAACAGGGTCTCAAATTTAGCAAACCAACTTACGCTTGCTTATGGGGAAAGGTCAGTTGGGATGCTGCATAAAACCAGAGATTGAAATTAGCACAGATACCGTTCCATAAGCCAAATATATAATAGACAAAACCTACTCCTTGCTCAACGAAATGGACTCAACACCCTATATTCAACGCCTGGGAAGATACCTGACAAGTAAGAATCTTAAAACCCATGTATTTATATGTCTCTATAAGGAAATCAAGCGTGTGTACAGCGGCCTAAAAGCAGCAGTGAAAATCCGATAAATCCCATTATCAAAATGAATTTCAAAAACAAAACACAATGACAGTGAAATAGAGAGCAATTCTTAAATAATTCATTCAGGGCTTGTGATGCAACCTGTATTTACCACATCTACACCCAGAGCTGGATGAGACATAAGGCTGGACACTTCGGGCTGATAGCATTGGTGAGGTTCGGTGAACAAACGCAGACCCTTTGAAGTCATACTTCATGGTACCCATTCCATGGCTCCCAACTCTCCAGGTTTAAGGGATTCTTCCTTCAGCTAAAACATGCATGGGAAACCCAGAGTATCGTCCGCTGTGTGATTGGGAAACGTTTTCAAATGCATCTCAGATTTCGTCCCCTGGTACTTGGGTTCACCATTCCAGACGCTTTACTAACACTCTCCCCACTTGGAGAGTCAGTGCCTTTAACCTCCTGTTTCGCACAGTTTGCAAATTCTGCGCAAGATGAACAGGCATAGGGAGAACCAATGAGAGACTAGCTGTTGGTGTCTGCACGGGCAAATTGAACGCTCATTTCCCACCAGGAAGAGGAATTAACCAAAGGCTCAGTGTACCATGCCGGAAACAGATTAGGGCCTGAAGCAATCCTGCGGTTTTGCGGCCAGCTCACAAGAAAAGGAGTTGAAGAAAGGAGCTCAGGGGCACTGTAATTCACAAACCTGCAGAGTTATGAAAGACAGCTATCGTCCAAAAATGTACTGAAGTAAGTCTTCAAAGAGGACTTGAAAGCGGGGCAGAATTTCAGGAAAACGATTTCAGGGGGTAGACTGGAATTGCACTTAAAGCATAGGAAAAGGGGCAGAATGT
Source organism: Delphinapterus leucas (assembly GCF_059928025.1). Taxonomy (NCBI): domain Eukaryota; kingdom Metazoa; phylum Chordata; class Mammalia; order Artiodactyla; family Monodontidae; genus Delphinapterus; species Delphinapterus leucas. The sequence continues at coordinate 1,926,634 of NW_028322267.1, forward strand.
CGACAATGATGCACTTGGCCAAAAAGGGCGTATGGGTTTTTTCCTGAATATATTCAGGAAAAAACGCATACGCCCTTTTTGGCCAACCAAGCAAGCGAGTAAAGGAAATCTGCACTACAATGCAGTCTCACTGCCCCCCGGTCAAAAGGGCCATCTGAAAAAAGTGTAAAATCCAGAAAGGCAGGACAGGTCTTGGAGAACAGGGAGCCTTGTTATGCTGATGGGTGGGATGTAAAGTGCCAACAGCCACTCTGGAGAAATGTATGGTGTATCCTGAAACACGTAGGAAACAAAGCAACACAGCCTATGTCACTTCCACTTATGGTCCTATAGCTTAGGGAAATTAAAATCAAAAACACACAGCCACCCAAATGTTGGGATGGCTCTGTTTACAAGAACCTCGTCTACGGTACAAGTAAAATATCCCAGAAAGTAAAAAATGGATAAAGAAGTTGTGGTACGCACGTACAATGGAATATCACTCAGCAATGAAATCTACGTCATCAGGCCCGTAGCGGCATAATGAGTGGATTCAGGTACGATGATTCTACGAGAAATAAGTCACACAGAAAAAGAAACATCATAAGGTATCACTAATACACGGAATGTAAAGATGGATACACATGAACTGAATTACAAAACAGAACAGGGTCTCAAATTTAGAAAACCAACTTATGCTTGCTTAAGGGGAAAGGTGAGTTGGGGTGCTGCATAAAACCAGAGATGGAAATTAGCACAGATACCGTTCCATAAGCCAAATATATAATAGACAAGCCCTACTCCTTGCTCAACGAAATGGACTCAACACCCCATATTCAACGCCTGGCAAGATACCTGACAAGTAAGAATCTTAAAACCCATGGATTTATATGTCTCCATAAGGAAATCAAGCGTGTGTACAGCGGCCTAAACGCAGCAGTGAAAATCTGATACATCCCATTATCAAAATAAATTTCAAAAACAAAACACAATGACAGTGAAATAGAGAGCAATTCTTAAATAATTCATTCAGGGCTTGTGATGCAACCTGGATTTCCCACATCTACACCCAGAGCTGGGTGAGACATAAGGCTGGACACTTCGGGCTGATAGCATTGGTGAGGTTCGGTGAGCAAACGCAGACCCTTTGAAGTCATACTGCATGGTACCCATTCCATGGGTCCCAACTCTCCAGGTTTAAGGGATTCTTCCTTCAGCTAAAACATGCATGGGATACCCAGACTATCGTCCGCCGTGTGATTGGGAAACGTTTTCAAATGCATCTCAGTTTTCGTCCCCTGGTACTCGGGTTCACCATTCCAGACGCTTTACTAACACTCTCCCCACTTGGATAGTCAGTGCCTTTAACCTCCTGTTTGGCACAGTTTGCAATTTCTGCGCAAGATGAACAGGCATAGGGAGAACCAATGAGAGACTAGCTGTTGGTGTCTGCACGGGCAAATGGAACGATCATTTCCCACCAGGAAGAGGAATTAACCAAAGGTTCAGCGTGCCTGGCCGGAAACATATTAGGGCCTGAAGCAATCCTGCGGTTTTGCGGCCAGCTCACAAGAAAAGGAGTTGAAGTAAGGAGCTCAGGGACACTGTAATTCACAAACCTGCAGAGTTATGAATGACAGCTATCGTCCAAAAATGTATAGAAGTAAGTCTTCGGAGAGGACTTGAAAGCGGGGCAGAATTTCAGGAAAACGATTTCAGGGGGTAGACTGGAATTGCACTTAAAGCATAGGAAAAGAGGCAGAATGTCGACAATGATGCACTGGGCCAAAAAGGGCGTATGCGTTTTTTCCTGAATATGTTCGGAAAAAACGCATACGCCACTTTTGGCCAACGAAGCAAACGTGTAAAGGAAATCCGCAATACAATGAAGTCTCACTGCCCCCCGGTCAAAAGGGCCATCTGAAAAAAGTGTAAAATCCAGAAAGGCCGGACAGGTCTTGGAGAACAGGGATACTTGTTATGCTGATTGGCGGATTTAAATTGCCAACAGCCACTCTGGAAAACTGTATGGTGTTTCCGGAAACACATAGGAAACAAAGCAACACAGCCTATGGCACTTCCACTTATGGTCCTATAGCTTAGGGAAATTAAAATCAAAAACACACAGCCACCCCAAAGTTTGGGATGGCTCTGTTTACAAGAACCTCATCTACGGTAGAAGTTAAATATCCGAGAAAGCATAAAATGGATAAAGAAGTTCTGGTACGCACGTACAATGTAATATCACTCAGCAATGAAATCTACGTCTTCAGGCCCATAGCGGCATAATGAGTGGATTCAGGTATGATGATTCTACGGGAAATAAGTCACACAGAAAAAGAAACATCATAAGATATGACTAATACACGGAATGTAAACTTGGCTACCCATGAACTGAATTACAAAACAGAACAGGGTCTCAAATTTAGCAAACCAACTTATGCTTGCTTATGGGGAAAGGTCAGTTGGGATGCTGCATAAAACCAGAGATTGAAATTAGCACAGATACCGTTCCATAAGCCAAATATATAATAGACAAAACCTACTCCTTGCTCAATGAAATGGACTCAACACCCTATATTCAACGCCTGGGAAGATACCTGACAAGTAAGAATCTTAAAACCCATGGATTTATATGTCTCTATAAGGAAATCAAGCGTGTGTACAGTGGCCTAAAAGCAGCAGTGTAAATCCGATAAATCCCATTATCAAAATGAATTTCAAAAACAAAACACAATGACAGTGAAATAGAGAGCAATTCTTAAATAATTCATTCAGGGCTTGTGATGCAACCTGTATTTACCACATCTACACCCAGAGCTGGATGAGACATAAGGCTGGACACTTCGGGCTGATAGCATTGGTGAGGTTCGGTGAACAAACGCAGACCCTTTGAAGTCATACTGCATGGTACCCATTCCATGGGTCCCAACTCTCCAGGTTTAAGGGATTCTTCCTTCAGCTAAAACATGCATGGGAAACCCAGAGTATGGTCCACCATGTGATTGGGAACCGTTTTCAAATGCATCTCAGTTTTCGTCCCCTGGTACTCGGGTTCAACATTTGAACGCTTTACTAACACTCTCCCCACTTGGAAAGTCAGTGCCATTAACCTCCTGTTTGGCACAGTTTGCAATTTCTGCGCAAGATGAACAGGAATAGGGAGAAGCAATGAGAATCTAGCTGTAGGTGTCTGCACGGGCAAATGGAACGCTCATTTCCCACCAGGAAGAGAAATTAAACAAAGGCTCAGCGTGCCCTGCCGGAAACAGATTAGGGCCTGAAGCAATCCTGCGGTTTTGCGGCCAGCTCACAAGAATGCGAGTTGAAGAAATGAGCTCAGGGGCACTGTAATTCACAAACCTGCAGAGTTATGAATGACAGCTATCGTCTAAAAATGTATTGAAGTAAGTCTTCGAAGAGGACTTGAAAGCGGGGCAGAATTTCAGGAAAACGATTTCAGGGGGTAGACTGGAATTGTACTAACAGCATAGGAAAAGAGGCAGAATGTCGACAATGATGCACTTGGCCAAAAAGGGCGTATGCGTTTTTTCCTGAATATATTCAGGAAAAAACGCATTCGCCCTTTTTGGCCAACCAAGCAAGCGTGTAATGGAAATCTGCACTACAATGAAGTCTCACTGCCCCCCGGTCAAAAGGGCCATCTGAAAAAAATGTAAAATCCAGAAAGTCAAGACAGGTCATGGAGAACAGGGAGCCTTGTCATGCTGATGGGCGGGATGTAAATTGCCAACAACCACTCTGGGGAAGTGTATGGTGTTTGCAGAAACACGTAGGAAGCAAAGCAACACAGCCTATGTCACTTCCACTTATGGTCCTATAGCTTAGGGAAATTAAAATCAAAAACACACAGCCACCCCAGAGTTTGGGACGGCTCTGTTTACAAGAACCTCGTCTATGGTACAAGTAAACTATCCCAGAAAGCAAAAAAATGGATAAAGAAGTTGTGGTACGCACGTACAATGGAATATCACTCAGCAATGAAATCTACGTCATCAGGCCCGTAGCGGCATAATGAGTGGATTCAGGTACGATGATTCTACGAGAAATAAGTCACACAGAAAAAGAAACATCATAAGATATCACTAATACACGGAATGTAAAGTTGGATACACATGAACTGAATTACAAACAGAACAGGGTCTCAAATTTAGAAAACCAACTTATGCTTGCTTATGGGGAAAGGTGAGTTGGGGTGCTGCATAAAACCAGAGATTGAAATTAGCACAGATACCGTTCCATAAGCCAAATATATAATAGACAAGCCCTACTCCTTGCTCAACGAAATGGACTCAACACCCCATATTCAACGCCTGGCAAGATACCTGACAAGTAAGAATCTTAAAACCCATGGATTTATATGTCTCCATAAGGAAATCAAGCGTGTGTACAGCGGCCTAAACGCAGCAGTGAAAATCCGATAAATCCCATTATCAAAATAAATTTCAAAAACAAAACACAATGACAGTGAAATAGAGAGCAATTCTTAAATAATTCATTCAGGGCTTGTGATGCAACCTGGATTTTCCACATCTACACCCAGAGCTGGGTGAGACATAAGGCTGGGCACTTGGGGCTGATAGCATTGGTGAGGTTCGGTGAGCAAACGCAGACCCTTTGAAGTCATACTGCATGGTACCCATTCCATGGGTCCCAACTCTCCAGGTTTAAGGGATTCTTCCTTCAGCTAAAACATGCATGGGAAACCCAGACTATCGTCCGCTGTGTGTTTGGGAATCGTTTTCAAATGCATCTCAGTTTTCGTTCCCTGGTACTTGGTTTCACCATTCCAGACGCTTTACTAACACTCTCCCCACTTGGAGAGTCAGTGCATTTAACCTCCTGTTTGGCACACTTTGCAATTTCTGCGCAAGATGAACAGGAATAGGGAGAAGCAATGAGAGACTAGCTGTAGGTGTCTGCACGGGCAAATGGAACGCTCATTTCCCACCAGGAAGAGGAATTAACCAAAGGCTCAGCGTGCCCTGCCGGAAACAGATTAGGGCCTGAAGCAATCCTGCGGGTTTGCGGCCAGCTCACAAGAAAGCGAGTTGAAGAAATGAGCTCAGGGGCACTGTAATTCACAAACCTGCAGAGTTATGAATGACAGCTATCGTCCGAAAATGTATTGAAGTAAGTCTTCGAAGAGGACTTGAAAGCGGGGCAGAATTTCAGGAAAACGATTTCAGGGGGTAGACTGGAATTGTACTAAAAACATAGGAAGAGAGGGAGAATGTCGACAATGATGCACTTGGCCAAAAAGGGCGTATGCGTTTTTTCCTGAATATATTCAGGAAAAAACGCATACGCCGTTTTTGGCCAACCAAGCAAGCTTGTAAAGGAAATCTGCACTACAGTGAAGTCTCACTGCCCCCCGGTCAAAAGGGCCATCTGAAAAAAATGTAAAATCCAGAAAGTCAGTACAGGTTATGGAGAACAGGGAGCCTTGTCATGCTGATGGGCGGGATGTAAATTGCCAACAACCACTCTGGAGAAGTGTATGGTGTTTCCAGAAACACGTAGGAAACAAAGCAACACAACCTATGGCACTTCCACTTATGGTCCTATAGCTTAGGGAAATTAAAATCAAAAACACACAGCCACCCCAGAGTTTGGGACGGCTTTGTTTACAAGAACCTCGTCTACGGTACAAGTAAAATATCCCAAAAGCAAAAAATGGATAAAGAAGTTGTGGTACGCACGTACAATGGAATATCACTCAGCAATGAAATCTACGTCATCAGGCCCGTAGCGGCATAATGAGTGGATTCAGGTACGATGATTCTACGAGAAATAAGTCACACAGAAAAAGAAACATCATAAGATATCACTAATACACGGAATGTAAAGTTGGATACACATGAACTGAATTACAAAACAGAACAGGGTCTCAAATTTAGAAAACCAACTTATGCTTGCTTATGGGGAAAGGTGAGTTGGGGTGCTGCATAAAATCAGAGATTGAAATTAGCACAGATACCTTTCCATAAGCCAAATATATAATAGACAAGCCCTACTCCTTGCTCAACGAAATGGACTCAACACCCCATATTCAACGCCTGGCAAGATACCTGACAAGTAAGAATCTTAAAACCCATGGATTTATATGTCTCCATAAGGAAATCAAGCGTGTGTACAGCAGCCTAAACGCAGCAGTGAAAATCCGATAAATCCCATTATCAAAATAAATTTCAAAAACAAAACACAATGACAGTGAAATAGAGAGCAATTCTTAAATAATTCATTCAGGGCTTGTGATGCAACCTGGATATCCCACATCTACATCCAGAGCTGGGTGAGACATAAGGCTGGACACTTCGGGCTGATAGCATTGGTGAGGTTCGGTGAGCAAACGCAGACCCTTTGAAGTCATACTGCATGGTACCCATTCCATGGGTTCCAAATTTCCAGGTTTAAGGGATTCTTCCTTCAGCTAAAACATGCATGGGAAACCCATAGTATGGTCCACCGTGTGATTGGGAAACGTTTTCAAATGCATCTCAGTTTTCGTCCCCTGGTACTCGGGTTCACCATTCCAGACGCTTTACTAACACTCTCCCCACTTGGAGAGTCAGTGCCTTTAACCTCCTGTTTGGCACAGTTTGCAATTTCTGCGCAAGATGAACAGGCATAGGGAGAACCAATGAGAGACTAGCTGTTGGTGTCTGCACGGGCAAATGGAACGATCATTTCCCACCAGGAAGAGGAATTAACCAAAGGCTCAGCGTGCCCGGCCGGAAACATATTAGGACCTGAAGCAATCCTGCGGTTTTGGAGCCAGCTCACAAGAAAACGAGTTGAAGAAAGGAGCTCAGGGGCACTGTAATTCACAAACCTGCAGAGTTATGAATGACAGCTATCGTCCAAAAATGTACTGAAGTAAGTCTTCAAAGAGGACTTGAAAGCGGGGCAGAATTTCAGGAAAACGATTTCAGGGGGTAGACTGGAATTGCACTTAAAGCATAGGAAAAGAGGCAGAATGTCGACAATGATGCACTTGGCCAAAAAGGGCGTATGCGTTTTTTCCTGAATATATTCAGGAAAAAACGCATACGCCCTTTTTGGCCAACCAAGCAAGCGTGTAAAGGAAATCTGCACTACAGTGAAGTCTCACTGCCCCCCGGTCAAAAGGGCCATCTGAAAAAAGTGTAAAATCCTGAAAGGCAGGACAGGTCTTGGAGAACAGGGAGACTTGTTATGCTGATGGGCGGATTTAAATTGCCAACAGCCACTCTGGAAAACTGTATGGTGTTTCCGGAAACACGTAGGAAACAAAGCAACACAGCCTATGGCACTTCCACTTATGGTCCTATAGCTTAGGGAAATTAAAATCAAAAACACACAGCCACCCCAAAGTTTGGGATGGCTCTGTTTACAAGAACCTCATCTACGGTAGAAGTTAAATATCCAAGAAAGCAAAAAATGGATAAAGAAGTTGTGGTACGCACGTACAATGGAATATCACTCAGCAATGAAATCTACGTCATCAGGCCCGTAGCGGCATAATGTGTGGATTCAGGTACGATGATTCTACGAGAAATAAGTCACACAGAAAAAGAAACATCATAAGATATCACTAATACACGGAATGTAAAGTTGGATACACATGAACTGAATTACAAATCAGAACAGGGTCTCAAATTTAGAAAACCAACTTATGCTTGCTTATGGGGAAAGGTGAGTTGGGGTGCTGCATAAAACCAGAGATTGAAATTAGCACAGATACCGTTCCATAAGCCAAATATATAATAGACAAGCCCTACTCCTTGCTCAACGAAATGGACTCAACACCCCATATTCAACGCCTGGCAAGATACCTGACAAGTAAGAATCTTAAAACCCATGGATTTATATGTCTCCATAAGGAAATCAAGCGTGTGTACAGCGGCCTAAACGCAGCAGTGAAAATCCGATAAATCCCATTATCAAAATAAATTTCAAAAACAAAACACAATGACAGTGAAATAGAGAGCAATTCTTAAATAATTCATTCAGGGCTTGTGATGCAACGTGGATTTACCACATCTACACCCAGAGCTGGGTGAGACATAAGGCTGGACACTTCGGGCTGATAGCATTGGTGAGGTTCGGTGAGCAAACGCAGACCCTTTGAAGTCATACTGCATGGTACCCATTCCATGGGTCCCAACTCTCCATGTTTAAGGGATTCTTCCTTCAGCTAAAACATGCATGGGAATCCCAGACTATCGTCCGCCGTGTGATTGGGAAACGTTTTCAAATGCATCTCAGTTTTCGTCCCCTGGTACTCGGGTTCACCATTCCAGACGCTTTACTAACACTCTCCCCACTTGGAGAGTCAGTGCCTTTAACCTCCTGTTTGGCACAGTTTGCAATTTCTGCGCAAGATGAACAGGCATAGGGAGAACCAATGAGAGACTAGGTGTTGGTGTCTGCACGGGCAAATGGAACGATCATTTCCCACCAGGAAGAGGAATTAACCAAAGGCTCAGCGTGCCCGACCGGAAACATATTAGGGCCTGAAGCAATCCTGCGGTTTTGCGGCCAGCTCACAAGAAAACGAGTTGAAGAAACGAGCTCAGGGGCACTGTAATTCACAAACCTGCAGAGTTATGAATGACAGCTATCGTCCAAAAATGTACTGAAGTAAGTCTTCAAATAGGACTTGAAAGCGGGGCAGAATTTCAGGAAAACTATTTCAGGGGGCAGACTGGAATTGCACTTAAAGCGTAGGAAAAGAGGCAGAATGTCAACAATGATGCACTTGGCCAAAAAGGGCGTATGCGTTTTTTCCTGAATATATTCAGGAAAAAACGCATATGCCCTTTTTGGCCAACCAAGCAAGCGTGTAAAGGAAATCTGCACTACAATGAAGTCTCACTGCCCCCCGGTCAAAAGGGCCATCTGAAAAAAGTGTAAACTCCAGAAAGACAGGACAGGTCATGGAGAACAGGGAGCCTTGTTATGCTGATGGGCGGGATGTAAACTGCCAACAGCCACTCTGGAGAAATGTATGGTGTATCCTGAAACACGTAGGAAACAAAGCAACACAGCCTATGTCACTTCCACTTATGGTCCTATAGCTTAGGGAAATTAAAATCAAAAACACACAGCCACCCCAATGTTTGGGATGGCTCTGTTTACAAGAACCTTGTCTACGGTACAAGTTAAATATCCGAGAAAGGAAAAAATGGATAAAGAAGTATTGGTACGCACGTACAATGGAATATCACTCAGCAATGAAATCTACGTCTTCAGGCGCATAGCAGCATAATGAGTGGATTCAGGTACGATGATTCTACGAGAAATAAGTCACACAGAAAAAGAAACATCATAATATATCAGTAATACACGGAATGTAAACTTGGCTACACATAAACTGAATTACAAAACAGAACAGGGTCTCAAATTTAGAAAACCAACTTATGCTTGCTTATGGGGAAAGGTGAGTTGGGGTGCTGCATAAAACCAGAGATTGAAATTAGCACAGATACCGTTCCATAAGCCAAATATATAATAGACAAGCCCTACTCCTTGCTCAACGAAATGGACTCAACACCCCATATTCAACGCCTGGCAAGATACCTGACAAGTAAGAATCTTAAAACCCATGGATTTATATGTCTCCATAAGGAAATCAAGCGTGTGTACAGCGGCCTAAACGCAGCAGTGAAAATCCGATAAATCCCATTATCAAAATAAATTTCAAAAACAAAACAAAATGACAGTGAAATAGAGAGCAATTCTTAAATAATTCATTCAGGGCTTGTGATGCAACCTGGATTTACCACATCTACACCCAGAGCTGGGTGAGACATAAGGCTGGACACTTCGGGCTGATAGCATTAGTGAGGTTCGGTGAGCAGACCCTTTGAAGTCATACTGCAGGGTAACCATTCCATGGGTCCCAACTCTCCAGGTTTAAGGAATTCTTCCTTCAGCTAAAACATGCATGGGAAACCCACAGTACTGTGCAGTGTGTGACCGGGAAACGTTTTCAAATGCATCTCAGTTATCGTCCCCTGGTACTCGGGTTCACCATTCCAGATGCTTTACTAACACTCTCCCTACTTGGAGAGTCAGTGCCATTAACCTCCTGTTTGGCACAGTTTGCAATTTCTGCGCAAGATGTACAGGAATAGGGAGAACCAATGAGAGACCAGCTGTAGGTACCTGCACGGGCAAAAGGAACGCTCATTTCTGACCAGGAAGAGGAATTAAACAAAGGCTCAGCATGCCCTGCCGGAAAGAGATTAGGGCCTGAAGCAATCCTGCGGTTTTGCGGCCAGCTCACAAGAAAGCGAGTTGAAGAAAGGAGCTCAGGGGCACTGTAATTCACAAACCTGCAGAGTTATGAATGACAGCTATCGTCCAAAAATATATAGAAGTAAGTCTTCGAAGAGGACTTGAAAGTGGGGCAGAATTTCAGGAAAACGATTTCAGGGGGTAGACTGGAATTGCACTTAAAGCATAGGAAAAGAGGCAGAATGTTGACAATGATGCACTTGGCCATAAAGGGCCTATGCGTTTTTTCCTGAATATATTCAGGAAAAAACGCATACGCCCTTTTTGGCCAACCAAGCAAGCGTGTAATGGAAATCTGCACTACAATGAAGTCTCACTGCCCCCCGGTCAAAAGGGCCATCTGAAAAAAGTGTAAAATCCAGAAAGGCAGGACAGGTCATGGAGAACAGGGAGCCTTGTTATGCTGATGGGCGGATTTAAATTGCCAACAGCCACTCTGGAAAAGTGTATGGTGTTTCCTGAAACACGTAGAAAACAAAGCAACACAGCCTATGGCACTTCCACTTATGGTCCTATAGCTTAGGGAAATTAAAATCAAAAACACACAGCCACCCCAAAGTTTGGGATGGCTCTGTTTACAAGAACCTGATCTACGGTAGCAGTTAAATATCCCAGAAAGCATAAAATGGATAAAGAACTTGTGGTACGCACGTACAATGGAATATCACTCAGCAATGAAATCTACGTCATCAGGACCGTAGCGGCATAATGAGTGGATTCAGGTACGATGATTCTATGAGAAATAAGTCAGACAGAAAAAGAAACATCATAAGTTATCACTAATACACGGAATGTAAACTTGGCTACCCATGAACTGAATTACAAAACAGAACAGGGTCTCAAATTTAGCAAACCAACTTATGCTTGCTTATGGGGAAAGGTCAGTTGGGATGCTGCATAAAACCAGAGATTGAAATTAGCACAGATACCGTTCCATAAGCCAAATATATAATAGAAAATACCTACTCCTTGCTCAACGAAATGTACTCAACACCCTATATTCAACGCCTGGGAAGATACCTGACAAGTAAGAATCTTAAAACCCATGGATTTATATGTCTCCATAAGGAAATCAAGCGTGTGTACAGCGGCCTAAATGCAGCAGTGAAAATCCGATAAATCCCATTATCAAAATGAATTTCAAAAACAAAACACAATGACAGTGAAATAGAGAGCAATTCTTAAATCATTCATTCAGGGCTTGTGATGCAACCTGGATTTACCACATCTACACCCAGAGCTGGATGAGACATAAGGCTGGACACTTCGGGCTGATAGCATTGGTGAGGTTCGGTGAACAAACGCAGACCCTTTGAAGTCATACTGCATGGTACCCATTCCATGGGTCCCAACTCTCCAGGTTTAAGGGATTCTTCCTTCAGCTAAAACATGCATGGGAAACCTAGAGTATGGTCCACCGTGTGATTGGGAAACGTTTTCAAATGCATCTCAGATTTCGTCCCCTGGTACTCGGGTTCAACATTTGAACGCTTTACTAACACTCTCCCCACTTGGAGAGTCAGTGCCATTAACCTCCTGTTTGGCACAGTTTGCAATTTCTGTGCAAGATGAACAGGAATAGGGAGAAGCAATGAGAGACTAGCTGTAGGTGTCTGCACGGGCAAATGGAACGCTCATTTCCCACCAGGAAGAGGAATTAACCAAAGGCTCAGCGTGCCCTGCCAGAAAAAGATTAGGGCCTGAAGCAATCCTGCGGTTTTGCGGCCAGCTCACAAGAAAGCGAGTTGAAGAAATGAGCTCAGGGGCACTGTAATTCACAAACTTGCCGAGTTATGAATGACAGCTATCGTCCAAAAATATATTTAAGTAAGTCTTCGAAGAGGACTTGAAAGCGGGGCAGAATTTCAGGAAAACGATTTCAGGGGGGAGACTGGAATTGTACTAAAAGCATAGGAAAAGAGGCAGAATGTCGACAATGATGCACTTGGCCAAAAAGGGCGTATGCGTTTTTTCCTGAATATATTCAGGAAAAAACGCATACGCCCTTTTTGGCCAACCAAGCAAGCGTGTAATGGAAATCTGCACTACAATGAAGTCTCACTGCCCCCCGGTCAAAAGGGCCATCTGAAAAAAATGTAAAATCCAGAAAGTCAGGACAGGTCATGGAGAACAGGGAGCCTTGTCATGCTAATGGGCGGGATGTAAATTGCCAACAACCACTCTGGGGAAGTGTATGGTGTTTCCAGAAACACGTAGGAAACAAAGCAACACAGCCTATGGCAATTCCACTTATGGTCCTATAGCTTAGGGAAATTAAAATCAAAAACACACAGCCACCCCAGAGTTTGGGACAGCTCTGTTTACAAGAACCTCGTCTACTGTACAAGTAAACTATCCCAGAAAGCAAAAAATGGATAAAGAAGTTGTGGTACGCACGTACAATGGAATATCACTCAGCAATGAAATCTACGTCATCAGGCCCGTAGCGGCATAATGAGTGGAGTCAGGTACGATGATTCTACGAGAAATAAGTCACACAGAAAAAGAAACATCATAAGATATCACTAATACACGGAATGTAAACTTGCCTACACATGAACTGAATTACAAAACAGAACAGTGTCTCAAATTTAGAAAACCAACTTATGCTTGCTTATGGGGAAAGGTGAGTTGGGGTGCTGCATAAAACCAGAGATTGAAATTAGCACAGATACCGTTCCATAAGCCAAATATATAATAGACAAGCCCTACTCCTTGCTCAACGAAATGGACTCAAAACCCCATATTCAACGCCTGGCAAGATACCTGACAAGTAAGAATCTTAAAACCCATGGATTTATATGTCTCCATAAGGAAATCAAGCGTGTGTACAGCGGCCTAAACGCAGCAGTGAAAATCCGATAAATCCCATTATCAAAAATAAATTTCAAAAACAAAACACAATGATAGTGAAATAGAGAGCAATTCTTAAATAATTCATTCAGGGCTTGTGATGCAACCTGGATTTACCACATCTACACGCAGAGCAGTGTGAGACATAAGGCTGGACACTTCGGGCTGATAGCATTGGTGACGTTCGGTGAGCAAAGGCAACCCTTTGAAGTCATACTGCATGGTACCCATTCCATGGGTCCCATCTCTCCAGGTTTAAGGGATTCTTCCTTCAGGTAAAACATGCATGGGCAACCCAGAATATGGTCCACCGTATGACCGGGAAACCTTTTTAAATGCATCTCAGTTTCGTCCCCTCGTACTCGGTTTTACCATTCCAGACGCTTTACTAACACTCTCCCCACTTGGAGAGTCAGTGCCTTTAACCTCCTGTTTGGCACAGTTTGGAATTTCTGCGCAAGATGAACAGGAATAGGGAGAACCAATGAGAGATTAGCTGTAGGTGTCTGCACGAACAAATTTAACACTCATTTCCCACCAGGAAGAGGAATTAGCCAAAGGCTCAGCATGCCGTGCCGGAACCAGATTAGGGCCTGAAGCAATCCTGCGGTTTTGCGGCCAGCTCCCAAGAAAGTGATTTGAAGAAAGGAGCTCAGGGGCACTGTAATTCACAAACCTGCAGAGTTATAAATGACAGCTATCGTCCAAAAATATATTGAAGTAAGGCTGCAAAGAGGACTTGAACGCGGGGCAGAATTCCAGGAATACGATTTCAGGAGGTAGACGGGAAGTCCTCTGAAAGTATAGGAGAAGAGGCAGAACCTCGACAATGATGCACTTGCTCAAAAAGGGCATATGCGTTTCTTCCAGGGCCCTTATTAAAGAGGGTAGGAGGCTCCCAGCATGCTTCAGTGGCCAACAGAGGGCCTACGTCGCCAAGGCGACCTGAGCCATCCAGGCAAGAGTGACCTCACATCAGAGGGCCCACCTCACAGAAGGGTAAGGAACCCAGTCAGGATCAGACTCTCACCAGGGTGCCCACATAAGCAAGGGGCTGGGAACCAGGCAGGAGTGTCCTCACACCCGTGGGGCCACATCATCGAAAGTTGAGGTACCCAGCACATGTGGCCTCAAACCAGAGGACCCACATCACCATGGGTCTCGGAGCGAGGCAGGCAGGATTAACCTCAAAACACATGGCCCATTGTATAAAAAACGTGAGGAATCCAGCAGTTGGAACATCCCAGCAGGCGGCCCAGAGCACCGAGGCTATGGGATCCAGGCAGTGATGAACTCACAACAGAGGGCCCTCATCGTGATACTGTAAGCAACCCAGCCGTTGTGACCTCAGAGCACAAGGCCCACATCCCCATGGGGAAGGGAACCAAGCAGGCGTGTCATCGCACCAGTGGGCACACATCAGAAAATGTGGGGAGCCCAGCAGTTAGGGCCGGACGCCAGAGGGCCCTCATCACTGAGGAGAGGAGGCTCCCAGCAAGCTCCAACTGCTACCAGAAGGCCGATGTCGCCAATGCGGGGTGTGCCAGCCAGGCAGGAGTGACCTCACCGCAGAGGGCCAACCACACAAAAGTGTGAGGAACCCAAAGAGGATCAGACACTCACCAGAGGGCCCACATCACCAAGGGAATGGAAACCAGGCAGGAGTGTCCTCACACCAGTGGGGCCACATCACCGAAATGTGACGGACCCAGCACACGTGGCCTCAAACCAGAGGACACACATCACCAAGGGGCTGGGAGTGAGGCAGGCAGGAGGAGCCTCCAAACAGAGGGCCCATAGCGTAAAAAAGGTGAGGAATCCCGCAGTTGGAACCTCCCAGCAGGTGGCCAGGAGCAGCGAGGCTATGGGATCCAGGCCTGACTGAACTCAAAACAGAGGGCGCTCATCCTGTAACTGTGAGCAACCCAGCCGTTGGGACCTTAGAGCAGAAGGCCCACATTCCCATGGGGTTGGGAACCTGGCAGAAGTGTACTCGCACCACAGGGCGCACATCAGAGAATTTTGGGAGACCAGAAGTTAGGGCCTGACGCCAGAGAGCCCTCATTACCAAGGGGAGGAGACCCCAAGCAGGCACCAACTCCCAACTGAGGGCCCATGTCGCCAAGGTGACGTGCAACAGCCAGGCAGGAGTGACCTCACAGCTGAGGGCCTACCTCACAGAATGGTGAGGAACCCAGCCAGGGTAAGACTCTCACCAGAGGGCCCACATCACCAAGGGCATCAGAACCAGGCAGGACTGTCTTTACACCAGGGTGGCCACATCATAGAAAGGTGAGGAACCCAGCACATGTGGCCTAAACCAGAGGATCCAGATCTCCAAGGGGCTCGGAGTGAGGCAGGCAAGAGTAGCCTCACAACACAGGGCCAATAGAATAAAAAAGCTGAGGAATCCTGCAGTGGGAACCTCCCAGCAGGCGGCCCAGAGCACCGAGTCTATGTGATCCAGGCCAAGGTGAACTCACAGCAGAGGGCCCACATCATGAAACTGTGAGCAACCCAGGCGTTGGAACCTCAGAGCAGAAGGCCCACATCCCCATGGGGATGGGAACCTCGCAGGAGTGTCCACGCACAACTTAGCACGTATCAGAAAATGTGGGAACCCAGCAGTTATGGCCTGACGCCAGAGGGCCCTCATCACGGAGGAGGGGAGGCTACCAGCAGGCTCCAAATGCCACCAGAGGGCCGACGTCACCAAGGCAATGGGAGCAAGCCAGGCAGGAGTTACCTCACAGCAGAGGGCCCACCTCACAGAAGTGTGAGGAGCCCAAACAGGATCAGACTCTAACCAGTGCGCCCACATCACCAAGGGGATGGAAACCAGGCAGGAGTGTCCTCACACCAGTGGGGCCACATCAGCGAAAGGTGAGGAACACAGCACATGTGGCCTCAAACAAGCGGACACACATCACGAAAGGGCTGGGAGTGAAGCATGCAGGAGGAGACTCACAACAGAGCGTCCATAGAATAAAAAAGGTGAGGAACCCCGCAGATGGAAGCTCCAAGCAGGTGGCCCAGAGCACCGAGGCTATGGGATCCATGCCGGAGTGAACTCACAGCAGAGGGCCCACATTCTGACACTGTGAGCAACCCAGGCGTTGGGACCTCAGAGCAGAAAGCCCACATCCCCATGGGGATGGGACCCTGGCTGGAGTGTACTCGCACGACAGGGCGCACATCAGAAAATTTTGGGAGCCCATGAGTTAGGGCCTGACGCCAGAGGGCCCTCATTACCGAGGGGAGGAGACTCCCAGCAGGCACCAACTCCCAACTGAGGGTCCACATCGCCAACGTGACGTGTGCCAGCCAGGCAGGAGTGACCTCACAGCAGAGGGCCCACCTCCCAGAAGTGTGAGGAATCCAGACAGGATCAGACTCTCACCAGAGGGCCCCCATCAACAAGGGGATGGGAACCAGGCAGGAGTGTTCTCATACCAGTGGGGCCACATCAATAAAGGTGAGGAAACCGGTACATGTGGCCTTAAACCAGAGGACCTACATCACAAATGGGCTGGGAGTGAGTCAGGAAGTAGGAGCATGAAAACACAGGACCAAAAGATTAAAAAAAGGTAAGGAATCCAGCAGTAGGAACCTCCCAGCAGGCCGCTCAGAGCACAGAGTCTATGGGATCTAGGCCTGAGTGAACTAACACCAGAGAGCCAACATCATGAAACGGTGAAAAACACAGGTGTTGGGACCTTAGAGCAGAAGGCCCGCATGCCCGTGGGGATGGGAACCTCACAGGAGTGTCCTCGCACCACTTAGCACGTATCAGAAAATGTGGGTACCCAGCAGTTAGGGCCTGACGCAAGAGGGCCCCCATCACCGAGGGGAGGTTCCCAGCAGGCTCCAACTGCCACAAGAGGGCCGATGTTACTCAGGTGGGGTGTGCCAGCCAGGCAGGAGTGACCTCACAGCAGAGGGCCCCCCTCACAGAAGGGTGAGGAACCCAGCCAGGATCAGACTCTCACCAGAGGGCCCACATCATCAAGGGGATAGGAACCAGGCAGGAGTGTCCTCACACCTGTGGGGCCACATCATCGAAAGGCGAGGGACCCAGCATACGTGGCCTCAAACCAGAGGACACACATCACCAAGGGGCTGGGAGTGAGGCAGGCAGGAGGAGTCTCAAAACAGAGGGCCCATAGAAGAAAAAAGGTGAGGAATCCCACAGTTGTAACCTCCCAGCAGGTGGCCAGGAGCAGCGAGCTTATGGGATCCAGGCCAGAGAGAACTCACAGCAGAGGGCCCTCATCATGAAACTGAGTAACCCACGGTTGGGACCTCAGAGCAGAAGGCCCACATTCCCATGGGGTTGGGAACCTGGCAGGAGTGTACTCGAACCACAGGGCACATATCAGAAAATATTGGGAGCCCAGGAGTTAGGGCCTGACGCCAGAGGGCCCTCATTACCGAGGGGAGGAGACACCCAGCAGGCAACAAATCCCACCAGAGGGCCGACGTCGCCAAGGCGGGGTGTGCCAGCCAGGCAGGAGTGACCTCAGAGAAGAGGGCCCACCTCACAGAAGTGTGAGGAACCCAACCAGGATCAGACTCTCACCGGAGGGCCCACATCACCAAGGGGATGGGAACCAGGCAGGAGTGTCCTCACACCAGTGGGGCCACATCAGCCAAAGGTGAGGAACCCAGCACATGTGGCCTCAAACCACAGGACACACATCACCAAGGGGCTAGGAGTGAGGCAGGTGTCTGGAGGGGCACATTTAACTCTAATTTCCCACCAGGAAGTGGAATGAACCAAAGTCTCAGAGTGCCGTGCCGGACCCTGATTATGGCCTGCAGCAAACCTGCGGTTCGGTGGCCAGTTTTCAAGGAAACGTGTTAAGAAAGGAAATCACGGGCACTGTAATCACAAACCTGCAGAGTTATAAATGACAGCTATTGGCAAAAATATATGGAAGTAAGTCTGCAAAGAGGACTTCAAAACGAGGCAGAATTGCAGGAATCATATTTCAGGAGGTAGATTGGAATTGCATTTAAAGCATGTGAAAAGCGGCAGATCTTTGACAGTGATGCACTTGGACAAAAGTGCGTAAACATTTTTTCCTGAATAGATTCAGGAAAAAACACATATGCCCTTTTTGGCCAACCAAGCACTTGAGAAATGGAAATCCGCAGTACAATGAAGTTTCATTTCCCATTCGTCAAAAGGGCCATCTGAAAAAAGTGTAAAAACCAGAAACACAGGACAGGCCATGGAGAACAGGGAGCCTTGTTATGCTGATGGGCGGGATGTAAATTGCCAACAGACACTCTGGAGATGTTTATGGTGTATCCTGAAACATCTGAAAAACAAAGCTACAAACCCTAGGGCACTTCCACTTTTGGCCCTATAGCTTAGGAAAATTAAAATCAACAAGACACAGCCAACACAAAATTTAGGGCTGCTGTGTTTACAAGAACCTTGAGTCCAGTACAAATTAAATATCCCAGAAAGAAAAAAATGGATAAAGGAGTTGTGCTACTTACGTACAACGGAATATCACTCAGCAATGAAATCAATGTCATCAGGCCTGTAGCAGCAAATTGAGTGGATTTAAGTATGATGATTCTAAGAGAAATAGGTCACACAGAGAAAGAGAATTATCATAAGATATCACTAATAGAGAGAGTGTAAACTTGGCTACACATAAACTGAATTCCAAAACCGAACAGAGTCTCACATTTAGATAAAAACTTATGCTTGCTTAAGGGGAAAGTTGAGTTGGGGTGCTGTATAAAACCAGAGATTGAAATTAGCACACATACCGTTCCATAAGCCAAATATGTAATAGACAAAACCTACTCTTTGCTCAACGAAATAGACTCATCCATGGTGTATCACCTCACACCTGTTAGAATGGGCATCATCAGAAAATCTACAAACAACAAATGCTGGAAAGGGTGTGGAGATAAGGAACCCTCTTCCACTATTGTTGGGAATGTAAATTGATACAGTCACTGTGGAGAACATTATGGAGTTTCTTATAAAACTAAGAATAGAATTACCATATGATACAGCAATCCCACTACTGGACATATACCCAGACAAAACCATAAATCAAAAAGAGACATTCACTGCAATGTTCATTGCATCATTATTTACAATATCCAGGTAATGGAAGCAACCTAAATGCCCACAGACAGACGAATGCATAAAGATGTGGTACATATATGAAATGGAATAATACTAAGCCATAAAAAGGAATGAAATTGGGTCATTTGTAGAGACGTTGATGGATCTAGAGAGTGTCATACAGAGTGAAGTAAGTCAGAAAGAGAAAAACAAATCTTGTCTATTAATGCATATATGTGGAACCTAGAAAAATTGTACAGATGAACCGTTTTGCAAGGCAGAAATAGAGCAACAGACGTAGACAACAAACGTATGGACACCAAGGGGGGAAAGCTGTTGGGGGGTGGTGGTGGGAGGAGTTGAGAGATTGGGATTGGCATGTATACATTTATATGTATAAAATAGATAACCAAAAAGAACCTGCTGTATAAAAAAATAAAATAAAATTCAAATTACAAAAAGTAAAACAGAAAAAATATTCTTCCCTTCACATACATGTATTTATATGAATAAATTATTTCCATGCTTATATCTGTAAATACAAAAAAGAGGAATAAAATCTACCTTGAACCAAAAAAGAAAAAAAAACAGAACCCACCAGCTACACAGAGGAAAACCGTATCAGGGCACTTGCTCCAGTTGTAAACAATTCTGAAGTTGGTCAGTGGTGGGGAATCATCTCCCATTCAGCCAGCAGGCCCCACGCAACAAGCTTCCTCATTGCAAAGCTGGGGGACAGTGCCGAGGCATCTGTGAGTAAACGTGGGCTGAGCCCCAGGCCAGCTGCTGCTGAAATGTTCCCACCCTTCCCAGGTAAAACACCTGAATATGTACAAGGACTTGAAAGCCTAGAGGAAGGGCCATGGAGCCACATGAGCGACAGCATGCCAGCCGACTTGGTGCCTGCAGGCCAGCCAGGATGGTCCTGGCCCTGGGTACTCTTCTGGAAGCTTTCCATTTCCCTGCCTGAGATACCCCTGCTGTCCCGGCCCCCACTGCTTTCTTCCTCACTCACCTCTGCCCAGGGAGAAATTCCAGCGGCAGGTATGGGTGACACATCCTCTTCTTTAGCAGGTGGCATCTTGGCAACTGCTGCAGAAAGTCCAGCAGAGCCCCACTCACACTGGGCCACCCACAAAGCCGTGGCCTCTCACTCCCTCCCACCAGTCCAGCCCCAAGACTGCTGACAGGGCAGAGAAAATGGCGTCAGGCACAGCTGCAGGGGCTCTTGCTGCCTGGAGCGGTGTTTATATTGATCTGAACCCAGGCACACCTGGGGAGGTCTGGCCGGCATGGTCGGGCTTCCCAGGCCAGCCAATAATCACCCCTCAGGGGCTCACAGTTGCAGAAACTGGAACTTGCTGAATCGGCCAGGTCCAAGGAACAGGTGTGGGCTCCTGAGAGTCAGGATAGACAAGGGGCTGCAGCTCTGGCTTGTTTTCTAATTATATTATCTGGCCCATGAGTGGGAGACAACTTCAAGAAAACCCTCTCCTAATGAGAGGAACCCAGGTGTCAGGGAGAGGAGGAGTGGCTGGTGGGTGGAGACAGAGGCCTGGTGCCCCTGGTACAGTGGAAGTCTCTGAAAGGCCAGGTGGAGGGAGGCCACACAGAGTGATGCCCAGGGTCACAGACCTGTCGGAGCTGCTGTTTGTTAGTTCAAGTCCTGCTCTGAGGTGCTCTGTGTCAGATCTGAGTGACAGGTGAGCTGGGAGTGCTCTGCAATGAGGGCGATATGCACGGTTCCTGTGTTCCCAGCCCTGCCATGGTACCTGCATGGGTAGCTCTGTATCCTGGGAGGGGCCTGACCACGAGAGCCCCATGAGCTGCAGGGGAACCTGCCAAGGGAACCCCATATCCTGGGAGGGGCCTGACCACGAGAACCCCGTGGTATGGGGTTCGGGTAGGGTACCTGCGCAGGTGATCTCCATATCCTGGGATTGGCCTGACCTCGAGAGCCCCACGGGCTGCTGGAGTCCTGGTAAATGATGTCAGGACAGTCAGTGAAGCCACCGAGGATATACCTCCAGTAGTTCCTAAATTCTACACCCTGCTGGTCATTCTACCAACCACCAGGACATGGTATTCTGTATTAGTCTTCAATGATGCCTTCTTTTGTATTCTATTAGTCCCAGAGTCACAAGAAATTTTGGCTTGTGAGTGGCAGGACTCAACATACAACTAAATCAATACTTCTGGGCCGTCTTGCCCCAAGGGTTCAAAAATTCCCACACCATCTTTGGGGAAAGCTCAGCTAAAGACCTAAAAGTTCTACCTCTGGAAAAGGAAACACTCCTTCAATTTGCAGATGACATTCTGATTGCCAGCCCTACTAAGGAGACCTCTGAACTACCAAGCCAATAAAGGATACAGGTTGTCCAAGAAAAAGCTCAAATATCACAGACTACGGTGACCTGCCTGGGCTTCATTCTCACAGAAGGTCGGAGAAGCCCATCCCAGGAAAGGGAAGAAACAATTTACAGTCTTACCCATATCTAAAACTAGAAGACAGCTTAGGGGTTCCTGGGGAGGCCAGGGTTTGCTGCTTCTGGATCCCTAACTACAGTCTACTAGCTGGGCCTCTATATGAAACACTGAAAGGAAAAGATGATGATCCTTTTGAATAGAATGCAGAAGTGGCCTTTCAAGAATGGAAAGAGCAGTCAATTCAGACCCTTGCCCTGGAACTCCCTAATTTAGCTAAACCCTTTGATCTTTACATTCCTGGTGAAAAGTGAATCGCCATTGGAGTATTAGTGCAAAACCTGGGACCACTTGAAATGGAACAATGCAAGAATGCCATCCAGGTAGGATAAACTACAGTCACCAAGGGGCTTGGCCCACTGCCACATCTGGCCAAGATACTGGCGGTATCTAAAAACCTGGAAATCAGCAGCCCAAAAGGCCACCTCCCTCCTAAGGGAAAAGGACCCCACGTGGTGATCCTAACCCCCAACCATGCCCTGAAGTTGCAGGGTTTGCTCCGTGGGCACACTGACCTCGAGTGAGGAGGCCCTCCAACTCCAACCTCCAGAGAGATAACCGGGGGCAACGGGGCACCATGACGACTCATGTGACCATCACTTGACCTGGAGTTTCTCTCATAAAACAACAAGAGTGTGTCCCAAAAGAGTTGACTACTGCTTGCAGGACTTACTGCACCCAGAGCGGACCTAATAATCTTGGCGGGGGAACCGTATATCACGCTGTCACCATAGAAAAGCCTACAGACACTGTGATAATGGTGGCCAATAAGACCGGCTGGACTCCTGTTTACTTCAAAAGGCTGTTGACTCAGTGGCCATCATGGTCCTTCATCACCAGTGACCCTGGACTGTCTGGGAGTTGAGCGGACAGGGTCCTGACACCTGGTGCTGTTTTTACGTTAATTCAGCGGCCTAATTGAAGAAAGCGCAGACTACTGGTCAGAGCATCTAGGCTGGCAGAAACGGTCAGCCTAAGGTGGCCGAACAAATGTGGGGCGGGGTGAAACTGGACCTCACAGCGTCACTGCACATCTCCTTCCTGGACCCTTAAAGGTCATTAGAATCTATAACACTTCCAATACTGGTGCTCAGGCAGACGAGCAGGGAGGCAGGAGGCCTGGGGACAAGCAACGTCACCTGGAGGCTGCTGGGGAGAAGTTCTGACCCTCGCCCACGGGTATGAGGGCTCCTAACTCAGCACTCAGCAGTTACAGAAGAAGGGTCTGCACCCTCAGCACTCCAAGAATGAGGAAGGGGACAAAAGGCAGAAGAGGGTTTTGTCCCAGGCAAAGCCCCTTAAAAATCCCTGGGAGATAAAAATAGAATCTGGGCAATAAAATAAAGTCTAACCTTTTTTATCCTTTGTGCTTTGTCTAATTTCACATGCTCCTAGGGTCCCGCATACAGAGGTTCCACACCCAGCACTTCAGACCAGAGTTCCTAGTGCAGAATGTCTGGGTCGACACCTCAGCTCCTGGGGCACAGTGCACACTCCGTGATATAGAGCCTGAGCTGCAGCCAACTCTGACAGGATATCTACACAGCAGCCCAGCCCACAGCCCACGGGGTAGCACATGCTCTCACCTCTCCACTCTCTGATCAAAATATAAAGTTTCCTTTGCTTCTGAACCAAACTCAGTCTCGATCTGTTGGCTCCAATGACACTGGGCAGGGGGACACTTGTTGGGGTCCACTCTGGAGGATCAGTAACAGAAATTGAGAACATTGTAACTTCAATGAACAGATGTGTGAGCCAAACTGTAATTAACATAGAACAGTGTATAAGGCTCGGGTAAAATAAGATGTTTCTAACACTTCCATTTGATATTTCCATCACTTTATTATAAGCAAGTTCAGTGAAAAGGTTTGTCTTATTTGTCAGGTCAATATTAGAGAAACGAAGTGATTTCTTTCCAAGGATGTACATCTAATAATCTTGGTTAAAGCTTCAATCTTGTTTTAAATGCTTTTCCATTGAAAATGATACCTCTCTTTCAGCTCCCCCATTTCTGAGAAGTATAAAGTCTTATAATTTATTATTGCCAAAGGGGAAAGGTGAGAGGAGGGATAAATTAACAGTTTGGGATTAACACATACACACTGCTATGTATAAAATCGATCATCAACAAGGAACTGCTGTATAGCACAGGGAACTACACTCAATATTTTGCAATAACCTATAAGGGGAAATAATCTGAAAAAGAATAGATATTTTTATTGACATCATCTATTAATGACAGTTAAAATGGAACCTAAGGGAAGCCGGTGGTGAGTGCTTCTGACCCTGAAGACTTCAATCATCTAAAGTTTGGACTCTGCCTACTTCCCAAGGCCCTTAATGAACATATGTGTAGCCGTAGCTTAAAAAATTCGCCAGTTTGGGTTGCGGAGAGACACTGATTTTGAAAAAGCCCTGGTGTTCTCCTCACATGAATGGGACCCTTCCTACAGCTAAAGCATGCCTGTCACACCCAGAGGATGGTATACCGTCTGATCGGGAAGAGTTTGGAAAAGGCATCTCATCTCCTCATCTCCTGGTGCTCGGGTTCACCCCTCCAGCGTCTTTACTAACAGTCTCCCCACTTGGAGATGTCAGCACTGTCAACATCCTGTTGCATACAGTTTGGAATTTGTCCAGAGGATGAAGCAGAAGGAGGAGGAACAATGAGAGACAAGTCCTAGGGGTTCGGACAGGCACATGTCACTCTAATTTCCAATCAGGAAGACGAATTGACCAAAGGCTAGGGTTGCCCATGGAAACAGAATAGGGCTTGAGGAAATCCCGCTGCTTTGTGGCCAGTTCCCATAAACACAAGTTGAAAAATGGAGCTCAGTGGCACTAAAATTCACGAAACTGCAGAGTTGAAAATATCTATCACTGAAAAATGTCCTGAGGAAAGTCAGAGAAAAGGACTTGTAAGCAACGGAGAATGGCAGGAAAGGGATTGGAAGAGGTAGAAAGGACTCGCCATTAAGCACAAGAAAAGGGGCTGAACATTGCCAACATTGCAGTTGGCCAAAAAGGGTGTATGCGTCTTTTTCTGTATATATTCAAGAAAAGAGCATACACGTTTTTAGCCAACCAAACAGGTGGGCACTGGAAATCAATACTACAAAACATGTCACTTCGCATCAGTCAGAAGAGCCGTCCTCATAAAGTGTAAACACCGGAAATGCAGGACAGGGCAAGGAGAAAAGGGAGCCCTGTGAGGCTTATACTGGAAATGTATATTACCAATGGTCACTCTGGAGAAGTGTATTGTGTTTACTAAAGCATCTAAAAAATGAGCTACAGAGCACAGGGCACTTGCACTCATGGACGTATATCTTGGGAAAAACAAAAATCGAGAGGACACAGGCACCCCAATGTATACCGCCTCACTGTTTAAAAGATCCTCGAATAGGATATAACTTAAATGTCTCTGGAGGGAAAAAATGGATACAGATGTGGTGCTCATGTAGAGTGGAATATGACTCAGCCTGGAAATCAATGCAATATGGCCACTTGTAACAACTCCAGAGGAGTTACATATGATCATACAAAGTCACAGAATTCAAAAAGTAAAAGACATACTATATCACTAATACATGGAATGTAAACTTGGCTACACATGAACTGAATTACAAAACAGAACAGGGTCTCATATTTAGAAAACCAACTTATTCTTGCTTAAGGATAAAGGTGAGTTGGGGTGCTGCAAAAAACCAGAGATTGAAATTAGCACAGATACTGTTCCATAAGACAAATATGTAATAGTCAAGACCTACTGCTTGCTCAACAAAATGGACTCAACACCACATATTCAACGCCTAGGAATATACCTGACTAGTAAGAATCTTCAAACCTATGGGTTTATATGTCTCCGAAAGACAATCAAGCGTGTGTACAGCGGCATGAACACAGCAGTGAAAATACGATAAATCCCATTATCAAAATAAATTACAGAAACAAAACACAATGACAATGAAATAGAGAGCAATTCTTAAATAATTCATTCAGGGCCTGTGATGCAACCTGGATTTACCATATCTACACCTAGAGATGAGTGAGACATAAGGCTGGACACCAGGCTGATAGCACTGGTGAGGTTCGGTGAGCAAATGCAGACCCCTTGAAGTACCCATTCCATGGGTCTCAACTCTCCAGGTATAAGGGATTCTTCCTTCAGCTAAAACATGCCTTTGAAACCCACAGTATGCTGCACCATGTGACCGAGAAACGTTTTCCAATGCATCTCAGGTTTCGTCCCCTTTTACACGGGTTCAACATTCCAGACGCTTTACTAACACTCTCCCCACTTGGAGAGTCAGTGCCTTTAACCTCCTGTATGGCACAGTATGCAATTTCTGCGCAAGATGAACAGGAATAGGGAGAACCAATGAGAGACTAGCTGTAGGTGTCTGCACGGGCAAATGGAACGCTCATTTCCCACCAGGAAGAGGAATTAAACAAAGGCTCAGCATGTCCTGCCGGAAACAGATTAGGGCCTGAAGCAATCCTGCGGTTCTGCAGCCAGCTCACGAGAAAGCGAGTTGAAGAAAGGAGTTCAGGGGCACTGTAATTCACAAACCTGCAGAGTTATGAATGACAGCTATCGTCCAAAAATGTATTGAAGTAAGTCTTCGAAGAGGACTTGAAAGCGGGGCAGAATTTCAGGAAAACGATTTCAGGGGGTAGACTGGAATTGCACTTAAAGCATAGGAAAAGAGGCAGAATGTCGACAATGATGCACTTGGCCAAAAAGGGCGTATGCGTTTTTTCCTGAATATATTCAGGAAAAAACGCATACGCCCTTTTTGGCCAACCAAGCAAGCGTGTAAAGGAAATCTGCACTACAATGAAGTCTCACAGCCCCCCGGTCAAAAGGGCCATCTGAAAAAAGTGTAAAATCCAGAAAGGCAGGACAGGTCATGGAGAATAGGGAACTTTGTTACGCTGATGGGCGGAATGTAAATTGCCAACAGCCACTCTGGAGAAGTGTATGGGGTTTCCTGAAACACGTAGGAAACAAAGCAACACAGCCTTTGGCACTTCCACTATGGTCCTATAGCTTAGGGTAATTAAAATCACAAACACACAGCCACCCCAAAGTTTGGGATGGCTCTGTTTACAAGAACCTTTTCTACGGTACAAGTTAAATATCCGAGAAAGGAAAAAATGGATAAAGAATATCTGGTACACACGTACAATGGAATATCACTCAGCAATGAAATCTACGTCTTCAGGCCCGTAGCGGCATAATGAGTGGATTCAGGTACGATGATTCTACGAGAAATAAGTCACACAGAAAAATAAACATCATAATATATCAGTAATACACGGAATGTAAACTTGGCTACACATAAACTGAATTACAAAACAGAACAGGGTCTCAAATTTAGAACACCAACTTATGCTTGCTTATGGGGAAAGGTGAGTTGGGGTGCTGCATAAAACCAGAGATGGAAATTAGCACAGATACCGTTCCATAAGCCAAATATATAATAGACAACCCTACTCCTTGCTCAACGAAATGGACTCAACACCACATATTCAACGCCTGGCAAGATACCTGACAAGTAAGAATCTTAAAACCCATGGATTTATATGTCTCCATAAGGAAATCAAGCGTGTGTACAACGGCCTAAATGCAGCAGTGAAAATCCGATAAATCCCATTATCAAAATAAATTTCAAAAACAAAACACAATGACAGTGAAATAGAGAGCAATTCTTAAATAATTCATTCAGGGCTTGTAATGCAACCTGGATTTCCCACATCTACACCCAGAGCTGGGTGAGACATAAGGCTGGACACTTCGGGCTGATAGCATTGGTGAGGTTCGGTGAGCAAACGCAGACCCTTTGAAGTCATACTGCATGGTACCCATTCCATGGGTTCCAAATTTCCAGGTTTAAGGGATTCTTCCTTCAGCTAAAACATGCATGGGAAACCCATAGTATGGTCCACCGTGTGATTGGGAAACGTTTTCAAATGCATCTCAGTTTTCGTCCCCTGGTACTCGGGTTCACCATTCCAGACGCTTTACTAACACTCT
The DNA here is from genome assembly GCF_059928025.1 of Delphinapterus leucas. NCBI lineage: Eukaryota > Metazoa > Chordata > Mammalia > Artiodactyla > Monodontidae > Delphinapterus > Delphinapterus leucas. Next base: position 1,954,389 of record NW_028322267.1, read on the forward strand.
CCCCACTTGGAGAGTCAGTGCATTTAACCTCCTGTTTGGCACACTTTGCAATTTCTGCGCAAGATGAACAGGAATAGGGAGAACCAATGAGAGACTAGCTGTAGGTGTCTGCACGGGCAAATGGAACGCTCATTTCCAACCAGGAAGAGGAATTAAACAAAGGCTCAGCGTGCCCGGCCGGATAGAGATTAGGGCCTGAAGCAATCTTGCGGTTTTGCGGCCAGCTCACAAGAAAGCGAGTTGAAGGAAGGAGCTCAGGGGCACTGTAATTCACAAACCTGCAGAGTTATGAATGACAGCTATCGTCCAAAAATGTATAGAAGTAAGTCTTCGAAGAGGACTTGAAAGCGGGGCAGAATTTCAGGAAAACGATTTCAGGGGGTAGACTGGAATTGCACTTAAAGCATAGGAAAAGAGGCAGAATGTCGACAACGATGCACTTGGCCAAAATGGGCGTATGCGTTTTTTCCTGAATATATTCAGGAAAAAACGCATACGCCCTTTTTGGCCAACCAAGCAAGCGTATAAAGGAAATCTGCACTACAATGAACTCTCACTGCCTCCCCGGTCAAAAGGGCCATCTGAAAAAAGTGTAAAATCCACAAAGGCAGGACAGGTCATGGAGAACAGGGAGCCTTGTCATACTGATGGGCGAGATGTAAATTGCCAACAACCACTCTGGAGAAGTGTATGGTGTTTCCAGCAACACGTAGGAAACAAAGCAACACAGCCTATGGCACTTCCACTTATGGTCCTATAGCTTAGGGAAATTAAAATCAAAAACACACAGCCACCCCAGAGTTTGGGACGGCTCTTTTTACAAGAACCTCGTCTACGGTACAAGTAAAATATCCCAGAAAGTAAAAAATGGATAAAGAAGTTGTGGTACGCACGTATAATTGAATATCACTCAGCAATGAAATCTACGTCATCAGGCCCGTAGCGGCATAATGAGTGGATTCAGGTATGATGATTCTACGAGAAATAAGTCACACAGAAAAAGAAACATCATAAGATATCACTAATACACGGAATGTAAACTTGGCTACCCATGAACTGAATTACAAAACAGAACATGGTCTCAAATTTAGAAAACCAACTTATGCTTGCTTATGGGGAAATGTGAGTTGGGGTGCTGCATAAAACCAGAGATTGAAATTAGCACAGATACCGTTCCATAAGCCAAATATATAATAGACAAGACCTACTCCTTGCTCAACGAAATGGACTCAACACCCCATATTCAACGCCTGGCAAGATACCTGACAAGTAAGAATCTTAAAACCCATGGATTTATATGTCTCCATAAGGAAATCAAGCGTGTGTACAGCGGCCTAAACGCAGCAGTGAAAATCCGATAAATCCCATTATCAAAATAAATTTCAAAACCAAAACACAATGACAGTGAAATAGAGAGCAATTCTTAAATAATTCATTCAGGGCTTGTGATGCAACCTGGATTTACCACATCTACACCCAGAGCTGGGTGAGACATAAGGCTGGACACTTCGGGCTGATAGCATTGGTGAGGGTCGGTGAGCAAACGCAGACCCTTTGAAGTCATACTGCATGGTACCCATTCCAGGGGTCCCAACTCTCCAGGTTTAAGGGATTCTTCCTTCAGCTAAAACATGCATGGGAAACCCATAGTATGGTCTACCGTGTGATTGGGAAACGTTTTCAAATGCATCTCAGTTTTCGTCCCCTGGTACTCGGGTTCACCATTCCAGACGCTTTACTAACACTCTCCCCACTTGGAGAGTCAGTGCCTTTAACCTCCTGTTTGGCACAGTTTGCAATTTCTGCGCAAGATGAACAGGCATAGGGAGAACCAATGAGAGACTAGCTGTTGGTGTCTGCACCGGCAAATTGAACGATCATTTCCCATCAGGAAGAGGAATTAACCAAAGTCTCAGCGTGCCCGGCCGGAAACATATTAGGGCCTGAAGCAATCCTGCGCTTTTGCGACCAGCTCACAAGAAAATGAGTTGAAGAAAGGAGCTCAGGGGCACTGTAATTCACAAACCTGCAGAGTTATGAATGACAGCTATTGTCCAAAAATGTACTGAAGTAAGTCTTCAAAGAGGACTTGAAAGCGGGGCAGAATTTCAGGAAAAAGATTTCAGGGGGTATACTGGAATTGCACTTAAAGCGTAGGAAAAGAGGCAGAATGTCAACAATAATGCACTTGGCCAAAAAGGGCGTATGCGTTTTTTCCTGAATATATTCAGGAAAAAACGCATACGGCCTTTTTGGCCAACCAAGCAAGCGTGTAAAGGAAATCTGCACTACAATGAAGTCTCACTGCCCCCCAGTCAAAAGGGCCATCTGAAAAAAGTGTAAAATCCAGAAAGACAGGACAGGTCATGGAGAACAGGGCGCCTTGTTATGCTGATGGGCGGGATGTAAATTGCCAACAGCCACTCTGGAGAAATGTATGATGTATCCTGAAACACGTAGGAAACAACGCAACACAGCCTATATCACTTCCACTTATGGTCCTATAGCTTAGGGAAATTAAAATCAAAAACACACAGCCACCCCAAAGTTTGGGATGGCTCTGTTTACAAAACCTTTTCTACGGTAGAAGTTAAATATCCGAGAAAGCAAAAAATGAATAAAGAAGTTCTGGTACGCACGGACAATGGAATATCACTCAGCAATGAAATCTACTTCTTCAGGCCCGTAGCGGTATAATGAGTGGATTCAGGTATGATGATTCTACGAGAAATAAGTCACACAGAAAAAGAAACATCATAAGATATGACTAATACACGGAATGTAAACTTGGCTACCCATGAACTGAATTACAAAACAGAACAGGGTCTCAAATTTAGAAAACCAACTTATGCTTGCTTATGGGGAAAGGTGAGTTGGGGTGCTGCATAAAACCAGAGATTGAAATTAGCAGAGATACCGTTCCATAAGCCAAATATATAATAGACAAGACCTACTCCTTGCTCAACGAAATGGACTCAACACCCCATATTCAACGCCTGGCAAGATACCTGACAAGTAAGAATCTTAAAACCCATGGATTTATATGTCTCCATAAGGAAATCAAGCGTGTGTACAGCGGCCTAAACGCAGCAGTGAAAATCCGATAAATCCCATTATCAAAATAAATTTCAAAAACAAAACAAAATGACAGTGAAATAGAGAGCAATTCTTAAATAATTCATTCAGGGTTTGTGATGCAACCTGGATTTCCCACATCTACACCCAGAGCTGGGTGAGACATAAGGCTGGACACTTCGGGCTGATAGCATTGGTGAGGTTCGGTGAACAAACGCAGACACTTTGAAGTCATACTGCATGGTAACCATTCCATGGGTCCCAACTCTCCAGGTTTAAGGAATTCTTCCTTCAGCTAAAACATGCATGGGAAACCCACAGTACAGTGCACTGTGTGACCGGGAAACGTTTTCAAATGCATCTCAGTTATCGTCCCCTGGTACTCGGGTTCACCATTCCAGACGCTTTACTAACACTCTCCCCACTTGGAGAGTCAGTGCCATTAACCTCCTGTTTGGCACAGTTTGCAATTTCTGCGCAAGATGTACAGGAATAGGGAGAACCAATGAGAGACTAGCTGTAGGTGCCTGCACGGGCAAAAGGAACACTCATTTCCGACCAGGAAGAGGAATTAAACAAAGGCTCAGCATGCCCTGCCGGAAAGAGATTATGGCCTGAAGCAATCCTGCGGTTTTGCGGCCAGCTCACAAGAAAGCGAGTTGAAGACATGAGCTCAGGGGCACTGTAATTCACAAAACTGCAGAGTTATGAATGACAGCTATCGTCCAAAAATGTATTGAAGTAAGTCTTCGAAGAGGACTTGTAAGCGGGGCAGAATTTCAGGAAAACGATTTCAGGGGGTAGACTGGAATTGTACTAAAAGCATAGGAAAAGAGGCAGAATGTCGACAACGATGCACTTGGCCTAAAAGGGCGTATGCGTTTTTTCCTGAATATATTCAGAGAAAAACGCATACGCCCTTTTTGGCCAACCAAGCAAGCGTGTAAAGGAAATCTGCACTACAATGAAGTCTCACTGCCCCCCCGGTCAAAAGGGCCATCTGAAAAAAGTGTAAAATCCAGAAAGGCAGGACAGGTCTTGGAGAACAGGGAGCCTTGTCATGTTGATGGGCGGGATGTAAATTGCCAACAACCACTCTGGAGAAGTGTATGGTGTTTCCAGAAACACGTAGGAAACAAAGCAACACAGCCTATGGCATTTCCACTTATGGTCCTATAGCTTAGGGAAATTAAAATCAAAAACACACAGCCACCCCAGAGTTTGGGACGGCTCTGTTTACAAGAACCTCGTCTACGGTACAAGTAAAATATCCCAGAAAGTAAAAAATGGATAAAGAAGTTGTGGTACGCACGTACAATGGAATATCACTCAGCAATGAAATCTATGTCTTCAGGCCCGTAGCGGCATAATGAGTGGATTCACGTACGATGATTCTACGAGAAATAAGTCACACAGAAAAAGAAACATCATAAGATATCACTAATACACGGAATTTAAACTTGGCTACCCATGAACTGAATTACAAAACAGAACAGGGTCTCAAATTTAGAAAACCAACTTATGCTTGCTTATGGGGAAAGGTGAATTGGGGTGCTGTATAAAATCAGAGATTGAAATTAGCACAGATACCGTTCCATAAGCCAAATATATAATAGACAAGACCTACTCCTTGCTCAACGAAAGGGACTCAACACCCCATATTCAATGCCTGGCAAGATACCTGACAAGTAAGAATCTTAAAACCCATGGATTTATATGTCTCCATAAGGAAATCAAGCGTGTGTACAGCGGCCTAAACGCAGCAGTGAAAATCCGATAAATCCCATTATCAAAATAAATTTCAAAAACAAAACAAAATGACAGTGAAATAGAGAGCAATTCTTAAATAATTCATTCAGGGCTTGTGATGCAACCTGGATTTACCACATCTACACCCAGAGCTGGGTGAGACATAAGGCTGGACACTTCGGGCTGATAGCATTGGTGAGGTTCGGTGAGCAAACGCAGACCCTTTGAAGTCATACTGCATGGTACCCATTCCATGGGTCCCAAATTTCCAGGTTTAAGGGATTCTTCCTTCAGCTAAAACATACATGGGAAACCCATAGTATGGTCCACCGTGTGATTGGCAAACGTTTTCAAATGCATCTCAGTTTTCGTCCCCTGGTACTCGGGTTCAACATTCCAGACGCTTTACTAACACTCTCCCCACTTGGAGAGTCAGTGCATTTAACCTCCTTTTTGGCACACTTTGCAATTTCTGCGTAAGATGAACAGGCATAGGGAGAAGCAATGAGAGACTAGCTGTAGGTGTCTGCACGGGCAAATGGAATGCTCATTTCCCACCAGGAAGAGGAATTAACCAAAGGCTCAGCGTGCCCTGCCGGAAAGAGATTAGGTCCTGAAGCAATCCTGCGGTTTTGCGGCCAGCTCACAAGAAAGCGAGTTGAAGAAAGGAGCTCAGGGGCACTGTAATTCACAAACCTGCAGAGTTATGAATGACAGCTATCGTCCAAAAATGTATAGAAGTAAGTCTTCGAAGAGGACTTGAAAGCGGGGCAGAATTTCAGGAAAACGATTTCAGGGGGTAGACTGGAATTGCACTTAAAGCATAGGAAAAGAGGCAGAATGTTGACAATGATGCACTTGGCCAAAAAGGGCGTATGCGTTTTTTCCTGAATATATTCAGGAAAAAACGCATACGCACTTTTTGGCCAACCAAGCAAGCGTGTAAAGGAAATCTGCACTACAATGAAGTCTCACTGCCCCCCGGTCAAAAGGGCCATCTGAAAAAAGTGTAAAATCCAGAAAGACAGGACAGGTCATGGAGAACAGCGAGCCTTGTTATGCTGATGGGTGGATTTAAATTGCCAACAGCCACTCTAGAAAAGTGTATGGTGTTTCCTGAAACATGTAGGAAACAAAGCAACACAGCCTATGGCATTTCCACTTATGGTCCTATAGCTTAGGGAAATTAAAATCAAAAACACACAGCCACCCCAAAGTTTGGGATGGCTCTGTTTACAAGATCCTCATCTATGGTAGCAGTTAAATATCCCAGAAAGCATAAAATGGATAAAGAAGTTGTGGTACGCACGTACAATGGAATATCACTCAGCAATAAAATCTACGTCATCAGGACCGTAGCGGCATAATGAGTGGATTCAGGTACGATGATTCTACGAGAAATAAGTCAGACAGATAAAGAAACATCATAAGTTATCACTAATACACGGAATGTAAACTTGGCTACCCATGAACTGAATTACAAAACAGAACAGGGTCTCAAATTTAGCAAACCAACTTATGCTTGCTTATGGGGAAAGGTCAGTTGGGATGCTGCATAAAACCAGAGATTGAAATTAGCACAGATACCGTTCCATAAGCCAAATATATAATAGACAAAACCTACTCCTTGCTCAACGAAATGGACTCAACACCCTATATTCAACGCCTGGGAAGATACCTGACAAGTAAGAATCTTAAAACCCATGGATTTATATGTCTCCATAAGGAAATCAAGCGTGTGTACAGTGGCCTAAAAGCAGCAGTGAAAATCCGATAAATCCCATTATCAAAATGAATTTCAAAAACAAAACACAATGACAGTGAAATAGAGAGCAATTCTTAAATAATTCATTCAGGGCTTGTGATGCAACCTGTATTTACCACATCTACACCCAGAGCTGGATGAGACATAAGGCTGGAAACTTCAGCCTGATAGCATTGGTGAGGTTCGGTGAGCAAACACAGACCCTTTGAAGTCATACTGCATGGTACCCATTCCATGGGTCCCAACTCTCCAGGTTTAAGGGATTCTTCCTTCAGCTAAAACATGCATGGGAAACCCAGAGTATGGTCCACCGTGTGATTGGGAAACGTTTTCAAATGCATCTCAGTTTTCGTCCCCTGGTACTCGGGTTCAACATTTGAACGCTTTACTAACACTCTCCCCACTTGGAGAGTCAGTGCCATTAACCTCCTGTTTGGCACAGTTTGCAATTTCTGCGCAAGATGAACAGGAATAGGGAGAAGCAATGAGAGACTAGCTGTAGGTGTCTGCACGGGAAAATGGAACGCTCATTTCCCACCAGGGAGAGGTATTAACCAAAGGCTCAGCATGCCCTGCCGGAAACAGATTAGGGCCTGAAGCAATCCTGCGGTTTGGCGGCCAGCTCACAAGAAAGCGAGTTGAAGAAATGAGCTCTGGGGCACTGTAATTCACAAACCTGCAGAGTTATGAATGACAGCTATCGTCCAAAAATGTATTGAAGTAAGTCTTCGAAGAGGACTTGAAAGCGGGGCAGAATTTCAGGAAAACGGTTTCAGGGGGTAGACTGGAATTGTACTAACAGCATAGGATAAGAGGCAGAATGTCGACAATGATGCACTTGGCCAAAAAGGGCGTATGCGTTTTTTCCTGAATATATTCAGGAAAAAACGCATACGCACTTTTTGGCCAACCAAGCAAGCGTGTAATGGAAATCTGCACTACAATGAAGTCTCACTGCCCCCCGGTCAAAAGGGCCATCTGAAAAAAATGTAAAATCCAGAAAGTCAAGACAGGTCATGGAGAACAGGGAGCCTTGTCATGCTGATGGGCGGGATGTAAATTGCCAACAACCACTCTGGAGAAGTGTATGGTGTTTCCAGAAACACGTAGGAAACAAAGCAACACAGCCTATGGCACTTCCACTTATGGTCCTATAGCTTAGGGAAATTAAAATCAAAAACACACAGCCACCCCAAAATTTGGGATGGCTCTGTTTACAAGAACCTTGTCTACTGTACAAGTTAAATATCCGAGAAAGGAAAAAATGGATAAAGAAGTTCTGGTACGCACGTACAATGGAATATCACTCAGCAATGAAATCTACGTCTTCAGGCCCATAGCGGCATAATGAGTGGATTCAGGTACGATGATTCTACGAGAAATAAGTCACACAGAAAAAGAAACATCATAATATATCAGTAATACACGGAATGTAAACTTGGCTACACATAAACTGAATTACAAAACAGAACAGGGTTTCAAATTTAGAAACAAACTTATGTTTGCTTATGGGGAAATGTGAGATGGGGTGCTGCATAAAACCAGAGATTGAAATTAGCACAGATACCGCTCCATAAGACAAATATATAATAGACAAGCCCTACTCCTTGCTCAACGAAATGGACTCAACACCCCATATTCAACGCCTGGCAAGATACCTGACAAGTAAGAATCTTAAAACCCATGGATTTATATGTCTCCATAAGGAAATCAAGCGTGTGTACAGCGGCCTAAACGCAGCAGTGAAAATCCGATAAATCCCATTATCAAAATAAATTTCAAAAACAAAACACAATGACAGTGAAATAGAGAGCAATTCTTAAATAATTCATTCAGGGCTTGTGATGCAACCTGGATTTCCCACATCTACACCCAGAGCTGGGTGAGACATAAGGCTGGACACTTCGGGCTGATAGCATTGGTGAGGTTCGGTGAGCAAACGCAGACCCTTTGAAGTCATACTGCATGGTACCCATTCCATGGGTCCCAACTCTCCAGGTTTAAGGGATTCTTCCTTCAGCTAAAACATGCATGGGAAACCCACAGTACAGTGCACTGTGTGATTGGGAAACGTTTTCAAATGCATCTCAGTTTTCGTCCCCTGGTACTCGGGTTCAACATTCCAGACGCTTTACTAACACTCTCCCCACTTGGAGAGTCAGTGCCTTTAACCTCCTGTTTGGCACAGTTTGCAATTTCTGCGCAAGATGAACAGGCATAGGGAGAACCAATGAGAGACTAGCTGTTGGTGTCTGCACGGGCAAATGGAACGATCATTTCCCACCAGGAAGAGGAATTAACCAAAGGCTCAGCGTGCCCGGCCGGAAACATATTAGGGCCTGAAGCAATCCTGCGGTTTTGTGGCCAGCTCACAAGAAAAGGAGTTGAAGAAAGGAGCTCAGGGGCACTGTAATTCACAAACCTGCAGAGTTATGAATGACAGCTATCGTCCAAAAATGTATAGAAGTAAGTCTTCGGATAGGACTTGAAAGCGGGGCAGAATTTCAGGAAAACGATTTCAGGGGGTATACTGGAATTGCACTTAAAGCATAGGAAAAGAGGCAGAATGTCGACAATGATGCACTGGGCCAAAAAGGGCGTATGCGTTTTTTCCTGAATATATTCAGGAAAAAATGCATACGCCCTTTTTGGCAAACGAAGCAAGCGTGTAAAGGAAATCCGCACTACAATGAAGTCTCACTGACCCCCGGTCAAAAGGGCCATCTGAAAAAAGTGTAAAATCCAGAAAGGCAGGACAGGTCTTGGAGAACAGGGAGCCTTGTTATGCTGATGGGCGGATTTAAATTGCCAACAGCCACTCTGGAAAACTGTATGGTGTTTCCGGAAACACATAGGAAACAAAGCAACACAGCCTATGGCACTTCCACTTATGGTCCTATAGCTTAGGGAAATTAAAATCAAAAACACACAGCCACCCCAAAGTGTGGGATGGTTCTGTTTACAAGAACCTCATCTACGGTAGAAGTTAAATATCCGAGAAAGCATAAAATGGATAAAGAAGTTGTGGTACGCACGTACAATGTAATATCACTCAGCAATGAAATCTACGTCATCAGGACCGTAGCGGCATAATGAGTGGATTCAGGTACGATGATTCTATGAGAAATAAGTCAGACAGAAAAAGAAACATCATAAGTTATCACTAATACACGGAATGTAAACTTGGCTACCCATGAACTGAATTACAAAACAGAACAGGGTCTCAAATTTAGAAAACCAACTTACGCTTGCTTATGGGGAAAGGTCAGTTGGGATGCTGCATAAAACCAGAGATTGAAATTAGCACAGATACCGTTCCATAAGCCAAATATACAATAGACAAAACCTACTCCTTGCTCAACGAAATGGACTCAACACCCTATATTCAACGCCTGGGAAGATACCTGACAAGTAAGAATATTAAAACCCATGGATTTATATGTCTCTATAAGGAAATCAAGCGTGTGTACAGTGGCCTAAAAGCAGCAGTGAAAATCCGATAAATCCCATTATCAAAATGAATTTCAAAAACAAAACACAATGACAGTGAAATAGAGAGCAATTCTTAAATAATTCATTCAGGGCTTGTGATGCAACCTGTATTTACCACATCTACACCCAGAGCTGGATGAGACATAAGGCTGGACACTTCGGGCTGATAGCATTGGTGAGGTTCGGTGAACAAACGCAGACCCTTTGAAGTCATACTGCATGGTACCCATTCCATGGGTCCCAACTCTCCAGGTTTAAGGGATTCTTCCTTCAGCTAAAACATGCATGGGAAACCCAGAGTATGGTCCACCATGTGATTAGGAAACGTTTTCAAATGCATCTCAGTTTTCGACCCTGGTACTCGGGTTCAACATTTGAACGCTTTACTAACACTCTCCCCACTTGGAGAGTCAGTGCCATTAACCTCCTGTTTGGCACAGTTTGCAATTTCTGCGCAAGATGAACAGGAATAGGGAGAAGCAATGAGAGACTAGCTGTAGGTGTCTGCACGGGCAAATGGAACGCTCATTTCCCACCAGGAAGAGGAATTAACCAAAGGCTCAGCGTGCCCTGCCGGAAACAGATTAGGGCCTGAAGCAATCCTGCGGTTTGGCGGCCAGCTCACAAGAAAGCGAGTTGAAGAAATGAGCTCAGGGGCACTGTAATTCACAAACCTGCAGAGTTATGAATGACAGCTATCGTCCAAAAATGTATTGAAGTAAGTCTTCGAAGAGGACTTGAAAGCGGGGCAGAATTTCAGGAAAACGATTTCAGGGGGTAGACTGGAATTGTACTAACAGCATAGGAAAAGAGGGAGAATGTCGACAATGATGCACTTGGCCAGAAAGGGCGTATGCGTTTTTTCCTGAATATATTCAGGAAAAAACGCATACGCCCTTTTTGGCCAACCAAGCAAGCATATAATGGAAATCTGCACTACAATGAAGTCTCACTGCCCCCTGGTCAAAAGGGTCATCTGAAAAAAATGTAAAATCCAGAAAGTCAAGACAAGTCATGGAGAACAGGGAGCCTTGTCATGCTGATGGGCGGGATGTAAATTGCCAACAACCACTCTGGAGAAGTGTATGGTGTTTCCAGAAACACGTAGGAAACAAAGCAACACAGCCTATGGCACTTCCACTTATGGTCCTATAGCTTAGGGAAATTAAAATCAAAAACACACAGGCACCCCAGAGTTTGGGACGGCTCTGTTTACAAGAACCTCATCTATGGTACAAGTAAAATATCCCAGAAAGCAAAAAATGGATAAAGAAATTGTGGTACGCACGTACAATGGAATATCACTCAGCAATGAAATCTACGTCATCAGGCCCGTAGCGGCATAATGAGTGGATTCAGGTACGATGATTCTACGAGAAATAAGTCACACAGAAAAAGAAACATCATAAGATATCACTAATACACGGAATGTAAAGTTGGATACACATGAACTGAAATTCAAAACAGAACAGTGTCTCAAATTTAGAAAACCAACTTATGCTTGCATATGGGGAAAGGTGAGTTGGGGTGCTGCATAAAACCAGAGATTGAAATTAGCACAGATACCGTTCCATAAGCCAAATATATAATAGACAAGCCCTACTCCTTGCTCAACGAAATGGTCTCAACACCCCATATTCAACGCCTGGCAAGATACCTGACAAGTAAGAATCTTAAAACCCATGGATTTATATGTCTCCATAAGGAAATCAAGCGTGTGTACAGCGGCCTAAACGTAGCAGTGAAAATCCGATAAATCCCATTATCAAAATAAATTTCAAAAACAAAACGAAATGACAGTGAAATAGAGAGCAATTCTTAAATAATTCATTCAGGGCTTGTGATGCAACCTGGATTTTCCACATCTACACCCAGAGCTGGGTGAGACATAAGGCTGGACACTTCGGGCTGATAGCATTGGTGAGGTTCGGTGAGCAAACGCAGACCCTTTGAAGTCATACTGCATGGTACCCATTCCATGGGTCCCAACTCTCCAGGTTTAAGGGATTCTTCCTTCAGCTAAAACATGCATGGGAAATCCACAGTACAGTGCACTGTGTGACCGGTAAATGTTTTCAAATGCATCTCAGTTTTCGTCCCCTGGTACTCGGGTTCACCATTCCAGACGCTTTACTAACACTCTCCCCACTTGGAGAGTCAGTGCATTTAACCTCCTGTTTGGCACACTTTGCAATTTCTGCGCAAGATGAACAGGAATAGGGAGAAGCAATGAGAGACTAGCTGTAGGTGTCTGCACGGGCAAATGGAACACTCATTTCCCACCAGGAAGAGGAATTAAACAAAGGCTCAGCGTGCCCTGCTGTAAAGAGATTAGGGCCTGAAGCAATCCTGCGGTTTTGCGGCCAGCTCACAAGAAAGCGAGTTGAAGAAAGGAGCTCAGGGGCAGTGTAATTCAGAAACCTGCAGAGTTATGAATGACAGCTATCGTCCAAAAATGTATAGAAGTAAGTCTTCGAAGAGGACTTGAAAGCGGGGCAGAATTTCAGTAAAACGATTTCAGGGTGTAGACTGGAATTGCACTTAAAGCATAGGAAAAGAGGCAGAATGTCGACAATGATGCACTTGGCCAAAAACGGCGTATGCGTTTTTTCCTGAATATATTCAGGAAACAACGCATACGCCCTTTTTGGCCAACCAAGCAAGCGTGTACAGGAAATCTGCACTACAATGAAGTCTCACTGCCCCCCGGTCAAAAGGGCCATCTGAAAAATGTGTAAAATCCAGAAAGGCAGGACAGGTCATGGAGAACAGTGAGCCTTGTTATGCTGATGGGCGGATTTAAATTGCCAACAGCCACTCTGGAAAAGTGTATGGTGTTTCCTGAAACACGTAGGAAACAAAGCAACACAGCCTATGTCACTTCCACTTATGGTCCTATAGCTTAGGGAAATTAAAATCAAAAACACAGAGCCACCCCAAAATTTGGGATGGCTCTGTTTACAAGAACCTCATCTACGGTAGAAGTTAAATATCCGAGAAAGCATAAAATGGATAAAGAAGTTGTGGTACGCACGTACAATGGAATATCACTCAGCAATGAAATCTACGTCATCAGGACCGTAGCGGCATAATGAGTGGATTCAGGTACGATGATTCTATGAGAAATAAGTCAGACAGAAAAAGAAACATCATAAGTTATCACTAATACACGGAATGTAAACTTGGCTACCCATGAACTGAACTTCAAAACAGAACAGGGTCTCAAATTTAGCAAACCAACTTATGCTTGCTTATGGGGAAAGGTCAGTTGGGATGCTGCATAAAACCAGAGATTGAAATTAGCACAGATACCGTTCCATTAGCCAAATATATAATAGACAAAACCTACTCCTTGCTCAACGAAATGGACTCAACAACCTATATTCAACGCCTGGGAAGATACCTGACAAGTAAGAATCTTAAAACCCATGGATTTATATGTCTCCATAAGGAAATCAAGCGTGTGTACAGTGGCCTAAAAGCAGCAGTGAAAATCCGATAAATCCCATTATCAAAATGAATTTCAAAAAAAAACACAATGACAGTGAAATAGAGAGCAATTCTTAAATAATTCATTCAGGGCTTGTGATGCAACCTGGATTTACCACATCTACACCCAGAGCTGGGTGAGACATGAGGCTGGACACTTCGGGCTGATAGCATTGGTGAGGTTCGGTGAGCAAACGCAGACCCTTTGAAGTCACACTGCATGGTACCCATTCCATGGGTCCCAACTCTCCAGGTTTAAGGGATTCTTCCTTCAGCTAAAACATGCATGGGAAACCCAGAGTATGGTCCACCATGTGATTGGGAAACGTTTTCAAATGCATCTCAGTTTTCGTCCCCTGGTACTCGGGTTCAACATTTGAACGCTTTACTAACAGTCTCCCCACTTGGAGAGTCAGTGCCATTAACCTCCTGTTTCGCACAGTTTGCAATTTCTGCGCAAGATGAACAGGAATAGGGAGAAGCAATGAGAGACTAGCTGTAGGTGTCTGCACGGGCAAATGGAACGCTCATTTCCCACCAGGAAGAGGAAATAACCAAAGGCTCAGCGTGCCCTGCGGGAAAGAGATTAGGGCTTGAAGCAATCCTGCGGTTTTGCGGCCAGCTCACAAGAAAGCGAGTTGAAGAAATGAGCTCAGGGGCACTGTAATTCACAAACCTGCAGAGTTATGAATGACAGCTATCATCCAAAAATGTATTGAAGTAAGTCTTCGAAGAGGACTTGAAAGCGGGGCAGAATTTCAGGAAAACGATTTCAGGGGGTAGAGTGGAATTGTACTAAAAGCATAGGAAAAGAGGGAGAATGTCGACAATGATGCACTTGGCCAAAAAGGGCGTATGCGGTTTTTCCTGAATATATTCAGGAAAAAACGCATACGCCCTTTTTGGCCAACCAAGCAAGCGTGTAAAGGAAATCTGCACTACAGTGAAGTCTCACTGCCCCCCGGTCAAAAGGGCCATCTGAAAAAAATGTAAACTCCAGAAAGTCAGGACAGGTCATGGAGAACAGGGAGCCTTGTCATGCTGATGGGCGGGATGTAAATTGCCAACAACCACTCTGGAGAAGTGTATGGTGTTTCCAGAAACACGTACGAAACAAAGCAACAGAGCCTATGGCACTTCCACTTATGGTCCTATAGCTTAGGGTAATTAAAATCAAAAACACACAGGCACCCCAGAGTTTGGGACGGCTCTGTTTACAAGAACCTCGTCTACGGTACAAGTAAAATATCCCAGAAAGCAAAAAATGGATAAAGAAGTTGTGGTACGCACGTACAATGGAATATCACTCAGCAAAGAAATCTACGTCTTCAGGCCCATAGCGGCATAATGAGTGGATTCAGGTACGATGATTCTACGAGAAATACGTCACCCAGAAAAAGAAACATCATAATATATAAGTAATACACGGAATGTAAACTTGGCTACACCTAAACTGAATTACAAAACAGAACAGGGTCTCAAATTTAGAAAACCAACTTATGCTTGCTAATGGGGAAAGGTGAATTGAGGTGCTGCATAAAACCAGAGATTGAAATTAGCACAGATACCGTTCCATAAGCCAAATATATAATAGACAAGACCTACTCCTTGCTCAACGAAATGGACTCAACACCCCATATTCAACGCCTTGCAAGATACCTGACAAGTAAGAATCTTAAAACCCATGGATTTATATGTCTCCATAAGGAAATCAAGCGTGTGTACAACGGCCTAAATGCAGCAGTGAAAAACCGATAAATCCCATTATCAAAATAAATTTCAAAAACAAAACACAATGACAGTGAAATAGAGAGCAATTCTTAAATAATTCATTCAGGGCTTGTGATGCAACCTGGATTTACCACATCTACACCCAGAGCTGGGTGAGACATAAGGCTGGACACTTCGGGCTGATAGCATTGGTGAGGTTCGGTGAGCAAACGCAGACCCTTTGAAGTCAAACTGCATGGTACCCATTCCATGGGTCCCAACTCTCCAGGTTTAAGGGATTCTTCCTTCAGCTAAAACATGCATGGGAAACCCACAGTACAGTGCACTGTGTGACCGGGAAACGTTTTCAAATGCATCTCAGTTTTCGTCCCCTGGTACTCGGGTTCACCATTCCAGACGCTTTACTAACACTCTCCCCACTTGGAGAGTCAGTGTCATTAACCTCCTGTTTGGCACAGTTTGCAATTTCTGCGCAAGATGTACAGGAATAGGGAGAACCAATGAGAGACTAGCTGTAGGTGCCTGCACGGGCAAAAGGAACGCTCATTTCCGACCAGGAAGAGGAATTAAACAAAGGCTCAGCAAGCCCTGCCGGAAAGAGATTACGGCCTGAAGCAATCCTGCGGTTTTGCGGCCAGCTCACAAGAAAACGAGTTGAAGACATGAGCTCAGGGGCACTGTAATTCACAAACCTGCAGAGTTATGAATGACAGCTATCGTCCAAAAATGTATTGAAGTAAGTCTTCGAAGAGGACTTGAATGCGGGGCAGAATTTCAGGAAAACGATTTCAGGGGGTAGACTGGAATTGTACTAAAAGCATAGGAAAAGAGGCAGAATGTCGACAACGATGCACTTGGCCAAAAAGGGCGTATGCGTTTTTTCCTGAATATATTCAGGAAAAAACGCATACGCCCTTTTTGGCCAACCAAGCAAGCGTGTAAAGGAAATCTGCACTACAATGAAGTCTCACTGCCCCCCCTTTCAAAAGGGCCATCTGAAAAAAGTGTAAAATTCAGAAAGGCAGGACAGGTCATGGAGAACAGGGAGCCTTGTCATGCTGATGGGCGGGATGTAAATTGCCAACAACCACTCTGGAGAAGTGTATGGTGTTTCCAGAAACACGTGGGAAACAAAGCAACACAGCCTATGTCACTTCCACTTATGGTCCTATAGCTTAGGGAAATTAAAATCAAAAACACACAGCCACCCCAGAGTTTGGGACGGCTCTGTTTACAAGAACCTCGTCTACGGTACAAGTAAAATATCCCAGAAAGCAAAAAATGGATAAAGAAGTTGTGGTACGCACGTACAATGGAATATCACTCAGCAATGAAATCTACTTCATCAGGCCCGTAGCGGCATAATGAGTGGATTCAGGTACGATGATTCTACGAGAAATAAGTCACACAGAAAAAGAAACATCATAAGATATGACTAATACACGGAATGTAAACTTGGCTACCCATGAACTGAATTACAAAACAGAACAGGGTCTCAAATTTAGAAAACCAACTTATGCTTGCTTATGGGGAAATGTGAGTTGGGGCGCTGCATAAAACCAGAGATTGAAATTAGCACAGATACCGTTCCATAAGCCAAATATATAATAGACAAGCCCTACTCCTTGCTCAACGAAACGGACTCAAAGCCTGGGAATATACCTGACAAGTAAGAATCTTAAAACCCATGGATTTATATGTCTCCATAAGGAAATCAAGCGTGTGTACAGCGGCCTAAACGCAGCAGTGAAAATCCGATAAATCCCATTATCAAAATAAATTTCAAAACCAAAACACATTGACAGTGAAATAGAGAGCAATTCTTAAATAATTCATTCAGGGCTTGTGATGCAACCTGGATTTACCACATCTACACCCAGAGCTGGGTGAGATATACGGCTGGACACTTCGGGCTGATAGCATTTGTGAGGTTCGGTGAGCAAACGCAGACCCTTTGTAGTCATACTGCATGGTACCCATTCCATGGTTCCCAGCTCTCCAGGTTTAAGGGATTCTTCCTTCAGCTAAGACATGCATGGGAAACCCAGAGTATTGTCCACCGTGTGATTGGGAAACGTTTTCAAATATATCTCAGTTTTCGAACCCTGGTACTCGGGTTCACCATTCCAGACACTTTACTAACATTCTCCCCACTTGGAGAGTCAGTGCCTTTAACCTCCTGTTTGGCACAGTTTGCAATTTCTCCGCAAGATTAACAGGAATAGGGAGAAACAATGAGAGACTAGCTGTAGGTGTCTGCACGGGCAAATGGAACGCTCATTTCCCACCAGGAAGAGGAATTCACCAAAGGCTCAGTGTGCCCTGACGGAAACAGATTAGGGCCTGCAGCAATCCTGCGGTTTTGCGGCCAGCTCACAAGAAAGCGAGTTGAGGAAACGAGCTCAGGGGCACTGTAATTCACAAACCTGCAGAGTTATGAATGACAGCTATCGTCCAAAAATGTATTGAAGTAAGTCTTCGAAGAGGACTTGAAAGCGGGGCAGAATTTCAGGAAAACGATTTCAGGGGGTAGACTGGAATTGCACTTAAAGCATAGGAATAGAGGGAGAATGTCGACAATGATGCACTGGCCAAAAAGTGCGTATGCGTTTTTTCCTGAATATATTCAGGAAAAAACGCATATGCCATTTTTGGCCAAGCAAGCAAGCAGGTAAATGAAATCTGCACTACAATGAAGTCTCACTGCCCCCCGGTCAAAAGGGGCATCTGAAAAAGTGTAAAATTCAGAAAGGCAGGACAGGTCATGGAGAACAGGGAGACTTGTTATGCTGATGGGGGGGATGTAAATTGCAAACAGCCACTCTGGAGAAGTGTATGGGGTTTCCTGAAACACGTAGGAAACAAAGCAATGGAGCCTATGTCACTTCCACTTATGGTCCTATAGCTTAGGGAAATTAAAATCAAAAACACACAGCCACCCCAAAGTTTGGGACAGCTCTGTTTACAAGAACGTCGTCTACGGTACAAGTTAAATATCCCAGAATGTGAAAAATGGTTAAAGAAGTTGTGGTACGCACGTACAATGGAATATCACTCACCAATGAAATCTGTGTCATCAGGCCCATCGCGGCATATTGAGTGGATCCAGGTACGATGATTCTAAGTGAAATAAGTCACACAGAAAATGAAACATCATAAGATATCACTAATACACGGAATGTAAACTTGGCTACACATGAACTGAATTACAAAACAGAACAGGGTCTCAAATTTAGAACACCAACTTATGCTTGCTTATGGGGAAAGGTGAGGTGGGGTGCTGCATAAAACCAGAGATAGAAATTAGCACACATACCTTTCCATAAGCCAAATATGTAATAGTCAAGACTTACACCTTGCTCAACGAAATGGACTAAACACACCATATTCAACTCCTAGGATTACACATGACTAGTAAGAATCTTCAAATCCATGGATTTATATGTCTCCGTAAGAGAATCAAGTGTGTGTACATCTGCATGAAGGCAGCAGAGAAAATCCGATAAATCCCATTATCAAAATAAACTACAAAAACAAACACAATGACAGTGAAATAGAGAGCAATTCTTAAATAATTCATTCAGGGCTTGTGATGCAACCTGGATTTACCACATCTACACCTAGAGCTGAGTGAGACATAAGGTTCGACACTTTGGGCTGATAGCATTGGTGAGGTTCGGTGAGAAAATGCAGGCCATTTGAAGTCATACTGCATGGTACCCATTGCATGGGTCCCACCTCTCCAGGTTTAAGGGATTCTTCCTTCAGGTAAAACACGCATGGGAAACCCAGAATATGGTCCACCGTGTGACCGGGAAACCTTTTTAAATGCATCTCAGTTTTCTTCCCCTCATACTCGGTTTTACCATTCCAGACGCTTTACTAACTCTTTCCCCAATTGGAGAGTCAGTGCCTTTAACCTCCTGTTTGGCACAGTTTGGAATTTCTGAGCAAGATGAACAGGAATAGGGAGAACCAATGAGAGATTAGCTGTAGGTGTCTGCACGAGCAAATTTAATGCTCATTTCCCATCAGGAAGAGGAATTAGCCAAAGGCTCAACATGCCGTGCCGGAACCAGATTAGGGCCTGAAGCAATCCTGCGGTTTTGCGGCCAGCTCACAAGAAAGCGAGTTGAAGAATGGAGCTCAGGGGCACTGTAATTCACAAACCTGCAGAGTTATAAATGACAGCTATCGTCCAAAAATATATTGAAGTAAGGCTGCAAAGAGGACTTGAACGCGGGGCAGAATTCCAGGAATACGATTTCAGGAGGTAGATGGGAAGTCCTCTGAAAGTATAGGAGAAGAGGCAGAACTTCGACAATGATGCACTTGGTCAAAAAGGGCATATGCGTTTCTTCCAGGGCCCTCATTAAAGAGGGTAGGAGGCTCCCAGCATGCTTCAGTGGCCAACAGAGGGCCTACGTCGCCAAGGCGACGTGAGCCATCCAGGCAGGAGTGACCTCACATCAGAGCGCCCACCTCACAGAAGGGTAAGGAACCCAGTCATGATCAGACTCTCACCAGAGTGCCCACATAAGCAAGGGGCTGGGAATCAGGCACGAGTGTCCTCACACCCGTGGGGCCACATCATCGAAAGTTGAGGTACCCAGCACATGTGGCCTCAAACCAGAAGACCCACATCACCATGGGTCTCAGAGCGAGGCAGGCAGGATTAACCTCAAAACACATGGCCCATTGTATAAAAAGGTGAGGAATCCAGCAGTTGGAACATCCCAGCAGGCGGCCCAGAGCACCGAGGCTATGGGATCCAGGCAGTGATGAACTCACAACAGAGGGCCCTCATCGTGATACTGTAAGCAACCCAGCCGTTGTGACCTCAGAGCACAAGGCCCACATCCCCATGGGGAAGGGAACCAAGCAGGAGTGTCATCGCACCAGTGGGCACACAACAGAAAATGTGGGGAGCCCAGCAGTTAGGGCCGGACGCCAGAGGGCCCTCATCACTGAGGAGAGGAGGCTCCCAGCAAGCTCCAACTTCTACCAGAGGGCCGACGTCGCCAATGCGGGGTGTGCCAGCCAGGCAGGAGTGACCTCAGAGCAGAGGGCCAACCACACAAAAGTGTGAGGAACCCAAAGAGGATCAGACTCTCACCAGAGGGCCCACATCACCAAGGGAATGGAAACCAGGCAGGAGTGTCCTCACACCAGTGGGGCCACATCACCGAAATGTGACGGACCCAGCACACGTGGCCTCAAACTACAGGACACACATCACCAAGGGGCTGGGAGTGAGGCAGGCAGGAGGAGCCTCAAAACAGAGGGCCCATTGCGTAAAAAAGGTGAGGAATCCCGCAGTTGGAACCTCCCAGCAGGCGGCCAGGAGCAGCGAGGCTATGGGATCCAGGCCTGACTGAACTCAAAACAGAGGGCCCACATTCTGACACTGTGAGCAACCCAGCCGTTGGGACCACAGAGCAGAAAGCCCACATCCCCTAGGGAAGGGACCCTGGCTGGAGTGTACTCACACGACAGGGCGCACATCAGAAAATTTTGGGAGCCCATGAGTTAGGGCCTGACGCCAGAGGGCCCTCATTACCGAGGGGAGGAGACTCCCAGCAGGCACCAACTCCCAACTGAGGGCCCACATCGCCAACGTGACGTGTGCCAGCCAGGCAGGAGTGACCTCACAGCAGAGGGCCCACCTCCCAGAAGTGTGAGGAATCCAGACAGGATCAGACTCTCACAAGAGGGCCCCAATCACCAAGGGGATGGGAACCAGGCAGGAGTGTCCTCACACCAGTGGGGCCACATCAATAAAGGTGAGGAAACCGGTACATGTGGCCTTAAACCAGAGGACCTACATCACAAAGGGGCTGGGAGTGAGTCAGGAAGTAGGAGCATAAAAACACAGGACCCAAAGAATAAAAAAGGTAAGGAATCCAGCAGTAGGAACCTCCCAGCAGTCGGCTCAGAGCACAGAGTCTATGGGATCTAGGCCTGAGTGAACTAACACCAGAGAGACAACATCATGAAACGGTGAACAACACAGGTGTTGGGACCTTAGAGCAGAAGGCCCACATGCCCATGGGGATGGGAACCTCGCAGGAGTGTCCTCGCACCACTTAGCACGTATCAGAAAATGTGGGTACCCAGCAGTTAGGGCCTGACGCTAGAGGGCCCCCATCACCGAGGGGAGGAGGCTCCCAGCAGGCTCCAAGTGCCACAAGAGGGCCGATGTTGCCCAGGTGGGGTGTGCCAGCCAGGCAGGAGTGACCTCACAGCAGAGGGCCCACCTCACAGAAGGGTGAGGAACCCAGCCAGGATCAGACTCTCACCAGAGGGCCCACATCATCAAGGGGATAGGAAGCAGGCAGGAGTGTCCTCACACCAGTGTGGCCACATCATCCAAAGGCGAGGGACCCAGCACACGTGGCCTCACACCAGAGGACACACATCACCAAGGGACTGGGAGTGAGGCAGGCAGGAGGAGTCTCAAAACAGAGGGTCCATAGAAGAAAAAAGGTGAGGAATCCCGCAGTTGGAACCTCCCAGCAGGTGGCCAGGAGCAGCGAGGCTATGGGATCCAGGCCGGAGAGAACTCACAGCAGAGGGCCCTCATCATGAAACTGAGCAACCCACGGTTGGGACCTCAGAGCAGAAGGCCCACATTCCCATGGGGTTGGGAACCTGGCACGAGTGTACTCGAACCACAGGGCGCATATCAGAAAATATTGGGAGCCCAGGAATTAGGGCCTGACGCCAGAGGGCCCTCATTACCGAGGGCAGGAGACCCCCAGCAGGCACCAAATCCCACCAGAGGGCCGACTTCGCCAAGGCGGGGTGTGCCAGCCAGGCAGGAGTGACGTCAGAGAAGAGGGCCCACCTCACAGAAGTGTGAGGAACCCAACCAGGATCAGACTCTCACCGGATGGCCCACATCACCAAGGGGATGGGAACCAGGCAGGAGTGTCCTCACACCAGTGGGGCCACATCAGCCAAAGGTGAGGAACCCAGCACATGTGGCCTCAAACCACAGGACACACATCACCAAGGGGCTGGGAGTGAGGCAGGTGTCCGGAGGGGCACATTTAACTCTAATTTCCCACCAGGAAGAGGAATTAACCAAAGGCTCAGAGTGCCGTGCCAGACCCTGATTATGGCCTAAAGCAAACCTGCGGTTCTGTGGCCAGCTTTCAAGGAAACGAGTTAAGAAAGGAAATCACAGGCACTGTAATTCACAAACCTGCAGAGTTATAAATGACAGCTATTGGCAAAAATATACTGAAGTAAGTCTGCAAAGAGGACTTCAAAACGAGGCAGAATTGCAGGAATCATATTTCAGGAGGTAGATTGGAATTGCGTTTAAAGCATGTGAAAAGCGGCAGATCTTTGACAGTGATGCACTTGGACAAAAGTGCGTAAACATTTTTTCCTGAATATATTCAGGAAAAAACACATATGCCCTTTTTGGCCAACCAAGCACTCGAGCAATGGAAATCCGCACTACAATGAAGTCTCATTTCCCATTCGTCAAAAGGGCCATCTGAAAAATGTGTAAAAACCAGAAACACAGGACAGGCCATGGAGAACAGGGAGCCTTGTTATGCTGATGGGCGGGATGTAAATTGCCAACAGACACTCTGGAGATGTTTATGGTGTATCCTGAAACATCTGAAAAACAAAGCTACAGACCCTAGGGCACTTCCACTTTTGGCCCTATAGCTTAGGAAAATTAAAATCAACAAGACACAGCCAACACCAAATTTAGGGCTGCTGTGTTTACAAGAACCTTGAGTCCAGTACAAATTAAATATCCCAGAAAGAAAAATATGGATAAAGGAGTTGTGCTACTTACGTACAATGGAATATCACTCAGCAATGAAATCAATGTCATCAGGCCTGTAGCAGCAAATTGAGTGGATTTAAGTATGATGATTCTAAGAGAAATATGTCACACAGAGAAAGGTAATTATCATAAGATATCACTAATAGAGAGAGTGTAAACTTGGCTACACATAAACTGAATTCCAAAACCGAACAGAGTCTCACATTTAGATAAAAACTTATGCTTGCTTAAGGGGAAAGTTGAGTTGCGGTGCTGTATAAAACCAGAGATTGAAATTAGCACACATACCGTTCCATAAGCCAAATATGTAATAGACAAGACCTACTCTTTGCTCAACGAAATAGACTCATCCATGGTGTATCACCTCACACCTGTTAGAATGGGCATCATCAGAAAATCTACAAACAACAAATGCTGGAAAGGGTGTGGAGATAAGGAACCCTCTTCCGCTATTGTTGGGAATGAAATTGATACAGTCACTGTGGAGAAAGTTATGGAGTTTCTTATAAAACTAAGAATAGAATTACCATATGATACAGCAGTCCCACTACTGGGCATATACCCAGACAAAACCATAAATCAAAAAGAGACATTCACCGCAATGTTCATTGCATCACTATTTACAATATCCAGGTAATGGAAGCAACCTAAATGCCCACAGACAGACGAATGCATAAAGACGTGGTACATATATAAAATGGAATATTACTAAGCCATAAAAAGGAATGAAATTGGGTCATTTGTAGAGACGTTGATGGATCTAGAGACTGTCATACAGAGTGAAGTAAGTCAGAAAGAGAAAAAGAAATCTTGTCTATTAATGGCTATATGTGGAACCTAGACAAATTGTACAGATGAACCGTTTTGCAAGGCAGAAATAGAGCAACAGATGTAGACAACAAACGTATGGACACCAAGGGGGGAAAGCTGTTGGGGGGTGGTGGTGGGAGGAGTTGAGAGATTGGGATTGGCATGTATACATTTATATGTATAAAATAGATAACCAAAAAGAACCTGCTGTATAAAAAAATAAAATAAAATTCAAATTACAAAAAGTAAAACAGAAAAAATATTCTTCCCTTCACATACATGTATTTATATGAATAAATTATTTCCATGCTTATATCTGTAAATACAAAAAAGAGGAATAAAATCTACCTTGAACCAAAAAAGAAAAAAAAACAGAACCCACCAGCTACACAGAGGAAAACCGTATCAGGGCACTTGCTCCAGTTGTAAACAATTCTGAAGTTGGTCGGTGGTGGGGAATCATCTCCCATTCAGCCAGCAGGCCCCACGCAACAAGCGTCCTCATTGCAAAGCTGGGGGACCGTGCCGAGGCATCTGTGAGTAAACGTGGGCTGAGCCCCAGGCCAGCTGCTGCTGAAATGTTCCCACCCTTCCCAGGTAAAACACCTGAATATGTACAAGGACTTGAAAGCCTAGAGGAAGGGCCATGGAGCCACATGAGCGACAGCATGCCAGCCGACTTGGTGCCTGCAGGCCAGCCAGGATGGTCCTGGTCCTGGGTGCTCTTCTGGAAGCTTTCCATTTCCCTGCCTGAGATACCCCTGCTGTCCCGGCCCCCACTGCTTTCTTCCTCACTCACCTCTGCCCAGGGAGAAATTCCAGCGGCAGGTATGGGTGACACATCCTCTTCTTTAGCAGGTGGCATCTTGGCAACTACTGCAGAAAGTCCAGCAGAGCCCCACTCACACTGGGCCACCCACAAAGCCGTGGCCTCTCACTCCCTCCCACCAGTCCAGCCCCAAGACTGCTGACAGGGCAGAGAAAATGGCGTCAGGCACAGCTGCAGGGGCTCTTGCTGCCTGGAGCGGTGTTTATATTGATCTGAACCCAGGCACACCTGGGGAGGGCTGGCCGGCACGGTCAGGCTTCCCAGGCCAGCCAATAATCACCCCTCAGGGGCTCACAGTTGCAGAAACTGGAACTTGCTGAATCGGCCAGGTCCAAGGAACAGGTGTGGGCTCCTGAGAGTCAGGATAGACAAGGGGCTGCAGCTCTGGCTTGTTTTCTAATTATATTATCTGGCCCATGAGTGGGAGACAACTTCAAGAAAACCCTCTCCTAATGAGAGGAACCCAGGAGTCAGGGAGAGGAGGGGTGGCTGGTGGGTGGAGACAGAGGCCTGGTGCCCCGGGTGCAGTGGAAGTCTCTGGAAGACCAGGTGGAGGGAGGCCACACAGAGTGATGCCCAGGGTCACAGACCTGTCGGAGCTGCTGTTTGTTAGTTCAAGTCCTGCTCTGAGGTGCTCTGTGTCAGATCTGAGTGACAGGTGAGCTGGGAGTGCTCTGCAATGAGGGCGATATGCACGGTTCCTGTGTTCCCAGCCCTGCCATGGTACCTGCAAGGGTAGCTCTGTATCCTGGGAGGGGCCTGACCACGAGAGCCCCGTGGGCTGGGGTGGGGTACCTGCCCAGGTGAGCTCCATATCCTGGGATTGGCCTGACCTCGAGAGCCCCATGGGCTGCTGGAGTCCTGGTAAAGGATGTCAGGACAGTCAGTGAAGCCACCGAGGATATACCTCCAGTAGTTCCTAAATCCTACACCCTGCTGGTCATTCTACCAACCACCAGGACATGGTATTCTGTATTAGTCTTCAATGATGCCTTCTTTTGTATTCTATTAGTCCCAGAGTCACAAGAAATTTTGGCTTGTGAGTGGCAGGACTCAACATACAACTAAAACAATACTTCTGGGCCGTGTTGCCCCAAGGGTTCAAGAATTCCCACACCATCTTTGGGGAAAGCTCAGCTAAAGACCTAAAATTTCTACCTCTGGAAAAGGAAACACTCCTTCAATATGCAGACGACATTCTGATCGCCAGCCCTACTAAGGAGACCTCTGAACTACCAAGCCAATAAAGGATACAAGTTGTCCAAGAAAAAGCTCAAATATCACAGACTACGGTGACCTGCCTGGGCTTCATTCTCACAGAAGGTCGGAGAAGCCCATCCCAGGAAAGGGAAGAAACAATTTACAGCCTTACCCATTTCTAAAACTAGAAGACAGCTTAGGGGTTCCTGGGGAGGCCAGGGTTTGCTGCTTCTGGATCCCTAACTACAGTCTACTAGCTCGGCCTCTATATGAAACACTGAAAGGAAAAGGTGATGATCCTTTTGAATAGAATGCAGAAGTGGCCTTTCAAGAATGGAAAGAGCAGTCAATTCAGACCCTTGCCCTGGAACTCCCTAATTTAGCTAAACCCTTTGACCTTTACATTCCTGGTGAACGGTGAATCGCCACTGGAGTATTAGTGCAAAACCTGGGACCACTTGAAATGGAACAATGCAAGAATGCGATCCAGGTAGGATAAACTACGGTCACCAAGGGGCTTGGCCCACCGCCACATCTGGCCAAGATACTGGCAGTATCTGATAACCTGGAAATCAGCAGCCCAAAAGGCCACCTCCCTCCTAAGGGAAAAGGAACCCTCGTGGTGATCCTAACCCCCAACCATGCCCTGAAGTTGCAGGGTTGGCTCCATGGGCACACTGATCTTGAGGGAGGAGGCCCTCCAACTCCAACCTCCATAGAGATAACCGGGGCAAAGGGGCACCATGACGACTCATGTGAAGGTGTCTGCACATGCAAATTTAACGCTCATTTCCCACAAGGAAGAGGAATTAACCAAAGGCTCAGCATGCCATGCCGGAACTATATTAGGGCCTGAAGCAATCCTTCGGGTTTGTGGCCAGCTCACAAGAAAGCGAGTTGAAGAAAGG
Organism: Delphinapterus leucas; assembly: GCF_059928025.1. NCBI lineage: Eukaryota > Metazoa > Chordata > Mammalia > Artiodactyla > Monodontidae > Delphinapterus > Delphinapterus leucas. The sequence continues at coordinate 1,981,247 of NW_028322267.1, forward strand.
AGCTCAGGGGCACTGTAATTCACAAACCTGCAGAGTAATGAATGACAGCTATCGTCCAAAAATGTTTTGAAGTAAGTCTTCGAAGAGGACTTGAAATCGGGGCAGAATTTCAGGAAAACGATTTCAGGGGGTAGAATGGAATTGCACTTAAAGAATAAGATTAGAGGCAGAATGTCGACAATGATGCACTTGGCCAAAAAGGGCGTATGCGTTTTTTCCTGAATATATTCAGGAAAAAACGCATACGCACTTTTTGGCCAACCAAGTAAGCGTGTAAAGGAAATCTGCACTACAATGAAGTCTCACTGCCCCCCGGTCAAAAGGGCCATCTGAAAAAAGTGTAAAATCCAGAAAGGCAGGACAGGTCTTGGAGAACAGGGAGCCTTGTTATGCTGATGGGCGGGATGTAAATTGCCAACAGCCACTCTGGAGAAATGTATGGTGTATCCTGAAACACGTAGGAAACAAAGCAACACAGCCTATGTCACTTCCAATATGGTCCTATAGCTTAGGGTAATTAAAATCACAAACACACAGCCACCCCAAAGTTTGGGATGGCTCTGTTTACAAGAACCTTGTCTACGGTACAAGTTAAATATCCAAGAAAGGAAAAAATGGATAAAGAAGTTCTGGTACGCACGTACAATGGAGTATCACTCAGCAAAGAAATCTACGTCTTCAGGCCCATAGCGGCATAATGAGTGGATTCAGGTACGATGATTCTACGAGAAATACGTCACCCAGAAAAAGAAACATCATAATATATAAGTAATACACGGAATGTAAACTTGGCTACACATAAACTGAATTACAAAACAGAACAGGGTCTCAAATTTAGAAAACCAACTTATGCTTGCTAATGGGGAAAGGTGAGTTGGGGTGCTGCATAAAACCAGAGATTGAAATTAGCACAGATACCGTTCCATAAGCCAAATATATAATAGACAAGACCTACTCCTTGCTCAACGAAATGGACTCAACACCCCATATTCAACGCCTTGCAAGATACCTGACAAGTAAGAATCTTAAAACCCATGGATTTATATGTCTCCATAAGGAAATCAAGCGTGTGTACAACGGCCTAAATGCAGCAGTGAAAATCCGATAAATCCCATTATCAAAATAAATTTCAAAAACAAAACACAATGACAGTGAAATAGAGAGCAAATCTTAAATAATTCATTCAGGGCTTGTGATGCAACCTGGATTTACCACATCTACACCCAGAGCTGGGTGAGACATAAGGCTGGACACTTCGGGCTGATAGCATTGGTGAGGTTCGGTGAGCAAACGCAGACCCTTTGAAGTCAAACTGCATGGTACCCATTCCATGGGTCCCAACTCTCCAGGTTTAAGGGATTCTTCCTTCAGCTAAAACATGCATGGGAAACCCACAGTACAGTGCACTGTGTGACCGGGAAACGTTTTCAAATGCATCTCAGTTTTCGTCCCCTGGTACTCGGGTTCACCATTCCAGACGCTTTACTAACACTCTCCCCACTTGGAGAGTCAGTGCCATTAACCTCCTGTTTGGCACAGTTTGCAATTTCTGCGCAAGATGTACAGGAATAGGGAGAACCAATGAGAGACTAGCTGTAGGTGCCTGCACGGGCAAAAGGAACGCTCATTTCCGACCAGGAAGAGGAATTAAACAAAGGCTCAGCAAGCCCTGCCGGAAAGAGATTACGGCCTGAAGCAATCCTGCGGTTTTGCGGCCAGCTCACAAGAAAACGAGTTGAAGACATGAGCTCAGGGGCACTGTAATTCACAAACCTGCAGAGTTATGAATGACAGCTATCGTCCAAAAATGTATTGAAGTAAGTCTTCGAAGAGGACTTGAATGCGGGGCAGAATTTCAGGAAAACGATTTCAGGGGGTAGACTGGAATTGTACTAAAAGCATAGGAAAAGAGGCAGAATGTCGACAACGATGCACTTGGCCAAAAAGGGCGTATGCGTTTTTTCCTGAATATATTCAGGAAAAAACGCATACGCCCTTTTTGGCCAACCAAGCAAGCCTGTAAAGGAAATCTGCACTACAATGAAGTCTCACTGCCCCCCCAGTCAAAAGGGCCATCTGAAAAAAGTGTAAAATCCAGAAAGGCAGGACAGGTCATGGAGAACAGGGAGCCTTGTCATGCTGATGGGCGGGATGTAAATTGCCAACAACCACTCTGGAGAAGTGTATGGTGTTTCCAGAAACACGTAGGAAACAAAGCAACACAGCCTATGTCACTTCCACTTATGGTCCTATAGCTTAGGGAAATTAAAATCAAAAACACACAGCCACCCCAGAGGTTGGGACGGCTCTGTTTACAAGAACCTCGTCTACGGTACAAGTAAAATATCCCAGAAAGCAAAAAATGGATAAAGAAGTTGTGGTACGCACGTACAATGGAATATCACTCAGCAATGAAATCTACTTCATCAGGCCCGTAGCGGCATAATGAGTGGATTCAGGTATGATGATTCTACGAGAAATAAGTCACACAGAAAAAGAAACATCATAAGATATGACTAATACACGGAATGTAAACTTGGCTACCCATGAACTGAATTACAAAACAGAACAGGGTCTCAAATTTAGAAAACCAACTTATGCTTGCTTATGGGGAAAGGTGAGTTGGGGTGCTGCATAAAACCAGAGATTGAAATTAGCACAGATACCGTTCCATAAGCCAAATATATAATAGACAAGCCCTACTCCTTGCTCAACGAAATGGACTCAAAGCCTGGGAATATACCTGACAAGTAAGAATCTTAAAACCCATGGATTTATATGTCTCCATAAGGAAATCAAGTGTGTGTACAGCGGCCTAAATGCAGCAGTGAAAATCCGATAAATCCCATTATCAAAATAAATTTCAAAAACAAAACACAATGACAGTGAAATAGAGAGCAATTCTTAAATAATTCATTCAGGGCTTGTGATGCAACCTGGATTTACCACATCTACACCCAGAGCTGGGTGAGACATAAGGCTGCACACTTCGGGCTGATAGCATTGGTGAGGTTCGGTGAGCAAACGCAGACCCTTTGAAGTCATACTGCATGGTACCCATTCCATGGGTCCCAACTCTCCAGGTTTAAGGGATTCTTCCTTCAGCTAAAACATGCATGGGAAACCCAGAGTATGGTCCACCGTGTGATTGGGAAACGTTTTCAAATGCATCTCAGTTTTCGAACCCTGGTACTCGGGTTCACCATTCCAGATGCTTTACTAACACTCTCCCCACTTGGAGAGTCAGTGCCTTTAACCTCCTGTTTGGCACAGTTTGCAATTTCTGCGCAAGATGAACAGGAATAGGGAGAACCAATGAGAGACTAGCTGTAGGTGTCTGCACGGGCAAATGGAACGCTCATTTCCCACCAGGAAGAGGAATTAACCAAAGGCTCAGCGTGCCCTGCCGGAAACAGATTAGGGCCTGAAGCAATCCTGCGGTTTTGCGGCCAGATCACAAGAAAGCGCGTTGAGGAAAGGAGCTCAGGGGCACTGTAATTCACAAACCTGCAGAGTTATGAATGACAGCTATCGTCCAAAAATGTACTGAAGTAAGTCTTCGAAGAGGACTTGAAAGCGGGGCAGAATTTCAGGAAAACGATTTCAGGGGGTAGGCTGGAATTGCACTTAAAGCATAGGAAAAGAGGCAGAATGTCGACAATGATGCACTTGGCCAAAAAGGGCGTATGCGTTTTTTCCTGAATATATTCAGGAAAAAACGCATACGCCCTTTTTGACCAACCAGGCCGGCGTGTAAAAGAAATCTGCACTACAGTGAAGTCTCATTGCCCAGCGGTCAAAAGAGCCATCTGAAAAACGTGTAAAATCCAGAAAGGCAGGACAGGTCATGGAGAACAGGGAGCCTTGTCATGCTGATGGGCGGGATGTAAATTGCCAACAGCCACTCTGGAGAAGTGTATGGTGTTTCCTGAAACACGTAGGAAACAAAGCAACACAGCCTATGTCACTTCCACTTATGGTCCTATAGCTTAGGGAAATTAAAATCAAAAACACACAGCCACCCCAAAGTTTGGGACGGCTCTGTTTACAAGAACCTCGTCTACAGTACAAGTTAAATATCGGAGAGAGCAAAAAATGGATAAAGAAGTTGTGGTACGCACGTACAATGGAATATCACTCAGCAATGAAATCTAAGTCATCAGGCCCGTGGCGGCATAATGAGTGGATTCAGGTACGATGATTTTACGAGAAATAAGTCACACAGAAAAAGAAATATCATAGGATATCACTAAAACACGGAATGTAAACTTGCCTACACATGAACTGAATTACAAAACAGAACAGGGTCTCAAATTTAGAAAACCAACTTATGCTTGCATATGGGGAAAGGTGAGTTGGGGTGCTGCATAAAACCAGAGAGTGAAATTAGCACAGATACCTTTCCATAAGCTCAATATATAATAGACAAGACCTACTCCTTGCTCAACGAAATGGACTCAACACCCCATATTCAACGCCTCGGAAGATACCTGACAAGTAAGAATCTTAAATCCCATGGATTTATATGTCTCCATAAGGAAATCAAGCGTGTGTACAGCGGCCTAAACGCAGCAGTGAAAATCTGATAAGTCCCATTATCAAAATAAATTTCAAAAACAAAACACAATGACAGTGAAATAGAGAGCAATTCTTAAATAATTCATTCAGGGCTTGTGATGCAACCTGGATTTACAACATCTACACCGAGAGCTGGTTGAGACATAAGGCTGGACACATCGGGCTGATAGCATTGGTGAGGTTCGGTGAGCAAACGCAGACCCTTTGAAGTCATACTGCACGGTACCCATTCCATGGGTCCCAACTCTCCACGTTTAAGAGATTCTTCCTTCAGCTAAAACATGCATGGGAAACCCAGAGTATGGTCCACCGTGTGATTGGGAAACGTTTTCAAATGCATCTCAGTTTTCGAACCCTGGTACTCGGGTTCACCATTCCAGATGCTTTACTAACACTCTCCCCACTTGGAGAGTCAGTGCCTTTAACCTCCTGTTTGGCACAGTTTGCAATTTCTGCGCAAGATGAACAGGAATAGGGAGAACCAATGAGAGACTAGCTGTAGGTGTCTGCACTGGCAAATGGAACGCTCATTTCCCACCAGGAAGTGGAATTAACCAAATGCTCAGCATGCCCTGCCAGAAACAGATTAGCGCCTTAAGCAATCCTGCGGTTTTGCAGCCAGCTCACAAGAAAGTGAGTTGAAGAAAGGAGCTCAGGGCCACTGAAATTCACAAACCTGCAGAGTTATGAATGACAGCTATCGTCCAAAAATGTATTGAAGTAAGTCTTCGAAAAGAAGTTGAAAGCGGGGCAGAATTTCAGGAAAACGATTTCAGGGGATAGACTGGAATTGCACTTAAAGCATAGGAAAAGAGGCAGAATGTCCACAATGATGCACTTGGCCAAAAAGTGCGTATGCGTTTTTTCCTGAATATATTCAGGAAAAAACGCATACGCACTTTTTAGCCAACCAAGCAGGCGTGTAAAGGAAATCTGCACTACAATGAAGTCTCACTGCCCCCCGGTCAAAAGGGCCATCTTTAAAAAGTGTAAAATCTTGAAAGGCAGGACAGGTCATGGAGAACAGGGAGCCTAGTTATGCTGATGTTCGGGATATAAATTGCCAACAGCCAGTCTGGAGAAGTGTATAGTGTTTCCTGAAACACGTAGGCAACAAATCAACACAGCCTATGGCACTTCCACTTATGGTCCTATAGCTTAGGGAAATTAAAATCAAAAACACACAGCCACCCCAAAATTTGGGACGGCTCTGTTTACAAGAACGTCGTCTATGCTACAAGTTAAATATCCGAGAAAGCAAAAAATGGATAAAGAAGTTGTGATACGCACGTACAATGGAATATCACTCAGCAATGAAATCTACGTCATCAGGCCCGAAGCGCCATAATGAGTGGATTCAGTTACGATGATTCTACGAGAAATAAGTCACACAGAAAAAGAAACATCATAAGATATGACTAATACACGGAATGTAAACTTGGCTACCCATGAACTGAATTACAAAACAGAAAATGGTCTCAAATTGAGAAAATCAACTTATGCTTGCTTATGCGGAAAGTTGAGTTGGGGTGCTGCATAAAACCAGAGATTGAAATTAGCACAGATACCGTTCCATAAGCCAAATATATAATAGACAAGACCTACTCCTTGCTCAACGAAAAGGACGCAACGCCTGGGACTATACCTCACAAGTAAGAATCTTAAAATCCATGGATTTATATGTCTCCATAAGGAAGTCAAGCGTGTGTACAGCGGCCTAAATGCAGCAGTGAAAATCCGATAAATCCCATTATCAAAATAAATTTCAAATACAAAACACAATGACAGTGAAATAGAGAGCAATTCTTAAATAATTCATACAGGGATTGTGATGCAACCTGGAATTACCACATCTACACCCAGAGCTGGGTGAGACATAAGGCTGGACCCTTCGGGCTGAAAGCATTGGTGAGGTTCGGTGAGCAAACGCAGACCTCTTGAAGTCATACTGCATGGTACCCATTCCAAGGGTCCCAACTCTCCAGGTTTAAGGGATTCTTCCTTGAGCTAAAACATGCATGGGAAACCCAGAGCATGGTCCACCATGTGATTGGGAAACGTTTTCAAATGCATCTCAGTTTTCGTCCCCTGGTACTCGGGTTCACCATTCCAGACGCTTTACTAACACTCTCCCCACTTGGAGAGTCAGTGCCTTTAACCTCCTGTTTGGCACAGTATGCAATTTCTGCGCAAGATGAACAGGCATAGGGAGAACCAATGAGAGACTAGCTATTAGTGTCTGCACGGGCAAATTGAACGATCATTTCCCACCAGGAAGAGGAATTAACCAAAGGCTCAGCATGCCCGGCCGGAAACATATTAGGGCCTGAAGCAATCCTGCGGTTTTGTGGCCAGCTCACAAGAAAAGGAGTTGAAGAAAGGAGCTCAGGGGAACTGTAATTCACAAACCTGCAGAGTTATGAATGACAGCTATCGTCCAAAAATATATTGAAGTAAGTCTTCGAAGAGGACTTGAAAGCGGGGCAGAATTTCAGTAAAACGATTTCAGGGGGTATACTGGAATTGCACTTAAAGCATAGGAAAAGAGGCAGAATGTCAACAATGATGCACTTGGCCAAAAAGGGCGTATGCGTTTTTTCCTGAATATATTCAGGAAAAAACGCATACGCCCTTTTTGGCCAACCAAGCAAGCGTGTAAAGGAAATCTGCACTACAATGAAGTCTCACTGCCCCCCAGTCAAAAGGGCCATCTGAAAAAAGTGTAAAATCCAGAAAGGCAGGACAGGTCTTGGAGAACAGGGAGTCTTGTTATGCTGATGGGCGGGATGTAAATTGCCAACAGCCACTCTGGGGAAATGTATGGTGTATCCTGAAACACGTAGGAAACAAAGCAACACAGCCTATGTCACTTCAACTTATGGTCCTATAGCTTAGGGAAATTAAAATCACAAACACAGAGCCACCCCAAAGTTTGGGATGGCTCTGTTTACAAGAACGTTGTCTACGGAACAAGTTAAATATCCGAGAAAGGAAAAAATGGATAAAGAAGTTCTGGTACGCACGTACAATGGAATATCACTCAGCAATGAAATCTACGTCTTCACTCCCATAGCGGCATAATGAGTGGATTCAGGTATGTTGATTCTACGAGAAATAAGTCACACAGAAAAAGAAACATCATAATATATCAGTAATACACGGAATGTAAACTTGGCTACACATAAACTGAATTACAAAACAGAACAGGGTCTCAAATTTAGAAAACCAACTTATGCTTGCTTATGGGGAAAGGTGAGTTGGGGTGCTGCATAAAACCAGAGATTGAAATTAGCACAGATACCGTTCCATAAGCCAAATATACAATAGACAAGCCCTACTCCTTGCTCAACAAAATGGCCTCAACACCCCATATTCAACGCCTGGCAAGATACCTCACAAGCAAGAATCTTAAAACCCATGGATTTATATGTCTCCATAAGGAAATCAAGCATGTGTACAGCGGCCTAAATGCAGCAGTGAAAATCCGATAAATCCCATTATCGAAATAAATTTCAAAAACAAAACACAATGACAGTGAAATAGAGAGCAATACTTAAATAATTCATTCAGGTCTTGTGATGCAACCTGGATTTGCCACATCTACACCCAGAGCTGGGTGAGACATAAGGCTGGGCACTTCGGGCTGATAGCATTGGTGAGGTTCGGTGAGCAAACGCAGACCCTTTGAAGTCATACTGCATGGTACCCATTCCATGTGTCCCAACTCTCCAGGTTTAAGGGATTCTTCCTTCAGCTAAAACATGAATGGGAAACCCAGACTATCGTCCGCCGTGTGATTGGGAAACGTTTTCAAATGCATCTCAGTTTTCGTCCCCTGGTACTCGGGTTCACCATTCCAGACGCTTTACTAACACTCTCCCCACTTGGAGAGTCAGTGCATTTAACCTCCTGTTTGGCACACTTTGCAATTTCTGCGCAAGATGAACAGGAATAGGGAGAAGCAATGAGAGGCTAGCTGTAGGTGTCTGCACGGGCAAATGGAACGCTCATTTCCCACCAGGAAGAGGAATTAACCAAAGGCTCAGCGTGCCCTGCCGGAAAGAGATTAGGGCCTGAAGCAATCCTGCGGATTTGCGGCCAGCTCATAAGAAAGCGAGTTGAAGGAAGGAGCTCAGGGGCACTGTAATTCACAAACCTGCAGAGTTATGAATGACAGCTATCGTCCAAAAATGTATAGAAGTAAGTCTTCGAAGAGTACTTGAAAGCGGGGCAGAATTTCAGGAAAACGATTTCAGGGGGTAGACTGGAATTGCACTTAAAGCGTAGAAAAAGAGGCAGAATGTCAACAATGATGCACTTGGCCAAAAAGGGCGTATGCGTTTTTTCCTGAATATATTCAGGAAAAAACGCATACGCCCTTTTTGGCCAACCAAGCAAGCGTGTAAAGGAAATCTGCACTACAATGAAGTCTCACTGCCCCCGGTCAAAAGGGCTATCTGAAAAAAGAGTAAAATCCAGATAGACAGGACAGGTCATGGAGAACAGGGAGCCTTGTTATGCTGATGGACGGGATGTAAATTGCCAACAGCCACTCTGGAGAAATGTATGGTGTATCCTGAAACACGTAGGAAACAAAGCAACACAGCCTATGTCACTTCCACTTATGGTCCTATAGCTTAGGGAAATTAAAATCAAAAACACACAGCCACCCCAAAGTTTGGGATGGCTCTGTTTACAAGAACCTTGTCTACGGTACAAGTTAAATATCCGAGAAAGGAAAAAATGGATAAAGAAGTTCTGGTACGCACGTACAATGGAATATCAGTCAGCAATGAAATCTACGTCTTCAGGCCCATAGCGGCATAATGAGTGGATTCAGGTACGATGATTCTACGAGAAATAAGTCACACAGAAAAAGAAACATCATAATATATCAGTAATACACGGAATGTAAACTTGGCTACACATAAACTGAATTACAAAACAGAACAGGGTCTCAAATTTAGAAAACCAACTTATGCTTGCTTATGGGGAAAGGTGAGTTGGGGTGCTGCATAAAACCAGAGATTGAAATTAGCACAGATACCGTTCCATAAGCCAAATATATAATAGACAAGACCTACTCCTTGCTCAACGAAATGGACTCAACACCCCATATTCAACGCCTGGCAAGATACCTGACAAGTAAGAATCTTAAAACCCATGGATTTATATGTCTCCATAAGGAAATCAAGCGTGTGTACAGCGGCCTAAACGCAGCAGTGAACATCCGATAAATCCCATTATCAAAAAAAATTTCAAAAACAAAACAAAATGACAGTGAAATAGAGAGCAATTCTTAAATAATTCATTCAGGGCTTGTGATGCAACCTGGATTTACCACATCTACACCCAGAGCTGGGTGAGACATAAGGCTGGACACTTCGGGCTGATAGCATTGGTGAGGTTCGGTGAGCAAACGCAGACCCTTTGAAGTCATACTGCATGGTACCCATTCCATGCGTCCCAAATTTCCAGGTTTAAGGGATTCTTCCTTCAGCTAAAACATGCATGGGAAACCCATAGTGTGGTCCACCGTGTGATTGGGAAACGTTTTCAAATGCATCTCAGTTTTCGTCCCCTGGTACTCGGGTTCACCATTCCAGACGCTTTACTAACCCTCTCCCCACTTGGAGAGTCAGTGCCTTTAACCTCCTGTTTGGCACAGTTTGCAATTTCTGCGCAAGATGAACAGGCATAGGGAGAACCAATGAGAGACTAGCTGTTGGTGTCTGCACGGGCAAATTGAACGCTCATTTCCCACCAGGAAGAGGAATTAACCAAAGGCTCAGCGTGCCATGCCGGAAACAGATTAGGGCCTGAAGCAATCCTGCGGTTTTGCGGCCAGCTCACAAGAAAACGAGTTGAAGAAAGGAGCTCAGGGGCACTGTAATTCACAAACCTGCAGAGTTATGAATGACAGCTATCGTCCAAAAATGTACTGAAGTAAGTCTTCAAAGAGGACTTGAAAGCGGGGCAGAATTTCAGGAAAACGATTTCAGGGGGTAGACTGGAATTGCACTTAAAGCATAGGAAAAGAGGCAGAATGTTGACAATGATGCACTTGGCCAAAAAGGGCGTATGCGTTTTTTCCTGAATATATTCAGGAGAAAACGCATATGCCCTTTTTGGCCAACCAAGCAAGCGTGTAAAGGAAATCTGCACTACAATGAAGTCTCACTGCCCCCCGGTCAAAAGGGCCATCTGAAAAAAGAGTAAAATCCAGAAAGACAGGACAGGTCATGGAGAACAGGGAGCCTTGTTATGCTGATGGGCGGGATGTAAATTGCCAACAGCCAATCTGGAGAAATGTATGGTGTATCCTGAAACACGTAGGAAACAAAGCAACACAGCCTATGTCACTTCCACTTATGGTCCTATAGCTTAGGGAAATTAAAATCAAAAACACACAGCCACCCCAGAGTTTGGGATGGCTCTGTTTACAAGAACCTTGTCTACGGTACAAGTTAAATATCCGAGAAAGGAAAAAATGGATAAAGAAGTTCTGGTACGCACGTACAATGGAATATCAGTCAGCAATGAAATCTACGTCTTCAGGCCCATAGCGGCATAATGAGTGGATTCAGGTACGATGATTCTACGAGAAATAAGTCACACAGAAAAAAAACATCATAATATATCAGTAATACACGGAATGTAAACTTGGCTACACATAAACTGAATTACAAAACAGAACAGGGTCTCAAATTTAGAAAACCAACTTATGCTTGCTTATGGGGAAAGGTGAGTTGGGGTGCTGCATAAAACCAGAGATTGAAATTAGCACAGATACCGTTCCATAAGCCAAATATATAATAGACAAGCCCTACTCCTTGCTCAACGAAATGGACTCAACACCCCATATTCAACGCCTGGCAAGATACCTGACAAGTAAGAATCTTAAAACCCATGGATTTATATGTCTCCATAAGGAAATCAAGCGTGTGTACAGCGGCCTAAAGGCAGAAGTGAAAATCCGATAAATCCCATTATCAAAATAAATTTCAAAAACAAAACAGAATGACAGTGAAATAGAGAGCAATTCTTACATAATTCATTCAGGGCTTGTGATGCAACCTGGATTTCCCACATCTACACCCAGAGCTGGGTGAGACATAAGGCTGGACACTTCGGGCTGATAGCATTGGTGAGGTTCGGTGAGCAAACGCAGACCCTTTGAAGTCATACTGCATGGTACCCATTCCATGCGTCCCAAATTTCCAGGTTTAAGGGATTCTTCCTTCAGCTAAAACATGCATGGGAAACCCATAGTGTGGTCCACCGTGTGATTGGGAAACGTTTTCAAATGCATCTCAGTTTTCGTCCCCTGGTACTCGGGTTCACCATTCCAGACGCTTTACTAACCCTCTCCCCACTTGGAGAGTCAGTGCCTTTAACCTCCTGTTTGGCACAGTTTGCAATTTCTGCGCAAGATGAACAGGCATAGGGAGAACCAATGAGAGACTAGCTGTTGGTGTCTGCACGGGCAAATTGAACGCTCATTTCCCACCAGGAAGAGGAATTAACCAAAGGCTCAGCGTGCCATGCCGGAAACAGATTAGGGCCTGAAGCAATCCTGCGGTTTTGCGGCCAGCTCACAAGAAAACGAGTTGAAGAAAGGAGCTCAGGGGCACTGTAATTCACAAACCTGCAGAGTTATGAATGACAGCTATCGTCCAAAAATGTACTGAAGTAAGTCTTCAAAGAGGACTTGAAAGCGGGGCAGAATTTCAGGAAAACGATTTCAGGGGGTAGACTGGAATTGCACTTAAAGCATAGGAAAAGAGGCAGAATGTTGACAATGATGCACTTGGCCAAAAAGGGCGTATGCGTTTTTTCCTGAATATATTCAGGAGAAAACGCATATGCCCTTTTTGGCCAACCAAGCAAGCGTGTAAAGGAAATCTGCACTACAATGAAGTCTCACTGCCCCCCGGTCAAAAGGGCCATCTGAAAAAAGAGTAAAATCCAGAAAGACAGGACAGGTCATGGAGAACAGGGAGCCTTGTTATGCTGATGGGCGGGATGTAAATTGCCAACAGCCAATCTGGAGAAATGTATGGTGTATCCTGAAACACGTAGGAAACAAAGCAACACAGCCTATGTCACTTCCACTTATGGTCCTATAGCTTAGGGAAATTAAAATCAAAAACACACAGCCACCCCAGAGTTTGGGATGGCTCTGTTTACAAGAACCTTGTCTACGGTACAAGTTAAATATCCGAGAAAGGAAAAAATGGATAAAGAAGTTCTGGTACGCACGTACAATGGAATATCAGTCAGCAATGAAATCTACGTCTTCAGGCCCATAGCGGCATAATGAGTGGATTCAGGTACGATGATTCTACGAGAAATAAGTCACACAGAAAAAAAACATCATAATATATCAGTAATACACGGAATGTAAACTTGGCTACACATAAACTGAATTACAAAACAGAACAGGGTCTCAAATTTAGAAAACCAACTTATGCTTGCTTATGGGGAAAGGTGAGTTGGGGTGCTGCATAAAACCAGAGATTGAAATTAGCACAGATACCGTTCCATAAGCCAAATATATAATAGACAAGCCCTACTCCTTGCTCAACGAAATGGACTCAACACCCCATATTCAACGCCTGGCAAGATACCTGACAAGTAAGAATCTTAAAACCCATGGATTTATATGTCTCCATAAGGAAATCAAGCGTGTGTACAGCGGCCTAAAGGCAGAAGTGAAAATCCGATAAATCCCATTATCAAAATAAATTTCAAAAACAAAACAGAATGACAGTGAAATAGAGAGCAATTCTTACATAATTCATTCAGGGTTTGTGATGCAACCTGGATTTCCCACATCTACACCCAGAGCTGGGTGAGACATAAGGCTGGACACTTCGGGCTGATAGCATTGGTGAGGTTCGGTGAGCAAACGCAGACCCTTTGAAATCATACTGCATGGTACCCATTCCATGGGTCCCAACTCTCCAGGTTTAAGGAATTCTTCCTTCAGCTAAAACATGCATGGGAAACCCAGACTATCGTCGGCCGTGTGACTGGGAAACGTTTTCAAATGCATCTCAGTTTTCGTCCCCTGGTACTCGGGTTCACCATTCCAGACGCATTACTAACACTCTCCCCACTTGGAGAGTCAGTGCCTTTAACCTCCTGTTTGGCACAGTTTGCAATTTCTGCGCAAGATGAACAGGCATAGGGAGAACCAATGAGAGACTAGCTGTTGGTGTCTGCACGGGCAAATGGAACGATCATTTCCCACCAGGAAGAGGAATTAACCAAAGGCTCAGCGTGCCATGCCGGAAACAGATTAGGGCCTGAAGCAATCCTCCTGTTTTGCGGCCAGCTCACAAGAAAAAGAGTTGAAGAAAGGAGCTCAGGGGCACTGTAATTCACAAACCTGCAGAGTTATGAATGACAGCTATCGTCCAAAAATGTACTGAAGTAAGTCTTCAAACAGGACTTGAAAGCGGGGCAGAATTTCAGGAAAACGATTTCAGGGGGTAGACTGGAATTGCACTTAAAGCATAGGAAAAGAGGCAGAATGTCGACAATGATGCACTTGGCCAAAAAAGGCGTATGCGTTTTCTCCTGAATATATTCAGGAAAAAACGCATACGCCCTTTTTGGCCAACCAAGCAAGCGTGTAAAGGAAATCTGCACTACAATGAAGTCTCACTGCCCCCCGGTCAAAAGGGCCATCTGAAAAAAGTGTAAAATCCAGAAAGGCAGGACAGGTCTTGGAGAACAGGGAGCCTTGTTATGCTGATGGGTGGGATGTAAAGTGCCAACAGCCACTCTGGAGAAATGTATGGTGTATCCTGAAACACGTAGGAAACAAAGCAACACAGCCTATGTCACTTCCACTTATGGTCCTATAGCTTAGGGAAATTAAAATCAAAAACACACAGCCACCCCAAACTTTGGGATGGCTCTGTTTACAAGAACCTCGTCTACGGTACAAGTTAAATATCCAAGATAGTAAAAAATGGATAAAGAAGTTGTGGTACGCACGTACAATGGAATATCACTCAGCAATGAAATCTACGTCATCAGGCCCGTAGCGGCATAATGAGTGGATTCAGGTACGATGATTCTACGAGAAATAAGTCACACAGAAAAAGAAACATCATAAGATATCACTAATACACGGAATGTAAATTTGGCTACCCATGAACTGAATTACAAAACAGAACAGGGTCTCAAATTTAGAAAACCAACTTATGCTTTCTTATGTGGAAAGGTGAGTTGGGGTGCTGCATAAAACCAGAGATTGAAATTAGCACAGATACTGTTCCATAAGCCAAATATATAATAGACAAACCCTACTCCTTGCTCAACGAAATGGACTCAACACCCCATATTCAACGCCTGGCAAGATACCTGACAAGTAAGAATCTTAAAACCCATGGATTTATATGTCTCCATAAGGAAATCAAGCGTGTGTACAGCGGCCTAAAGGCAGCAGTGAAAATCCGATAAATCCCATTATCAAAATGAATTTCAAAAACAAAACACAATGACAGTGAAATAGAGAGCAATTCTTAAATAATTCATTCAGGGCTTGTGATGCAACCTGGATTTACCACATCTACACCCAGAGCTGGATGAATCATAAGGCTGGACACTTCGGGCTGATAGCATTGGTGAGGTTCGGTGAACAAACGCAGACCCTTTGAAGTCATACTGCATGGTACCCATTCCATGGGTCCCAACTCTCCAGGTTTAAGGGATTCTTCCTTCAGCTAAAACATGCATGGGAAACCCAGAGTATGGTCCACCATGTGATTGGGAAACGTTTTCAAATGCATCTCAGTTTTCGACCCTGGTACTCGGGTTCAACATTTGAACGCTTTACTAACACTCTCCCCACTTGGAGAGTCAGTGCCTTTAACCGCCTGTTTGGCACAGTTTGCAATTTCTGCGCAAGATGAACAGGCATAGGGAGAACCAATGAGAGACTAGCTGTTGGTGTCTGCACGGGCAAATTGAACGCTCATTTCCCACCAGGAAGAGGAATTAACCAAAGGCTCAGCGTGCCATGCCGGAAACAGATTAGGGCCTGAAGCAATCCTGCGGTTTTGCGGCCAGCTCACAAGAAAACGAGTTGAAGAAAGGAGCTCAGGGGCACTGTAATTCACAAACCTGCAGAGTTATGAATGACAGCTATCGTCCAAAAATGTACTAAAGTAAGTCTTCAAAGAGGACTTGAAAGCGGGGCAGAATTTCAGGAAAACGATTTCAGGGGGTAGACTGGAATTGCACTTAAAGCATAGGAAAAGAGGCAGAATGTTGACAATGATGCACTTGGCCAAAAAGGGCGTATGCGTTTTTTCCTGAATATATTCAGGAAAAAACGCATACGCCCTTTTTGGCCAACCAAGCAAGCGTGTAAAGGAAATCTGCACTACAATGAAGTCTCACTGCCCCCCGGTCAAAAGGGCCATCTGAAAAAAGAGTAAAATCCAGAAAGACAGGACAGGTCATGGAGAACAGGGAGCCTTGTTATGCTGATGGGCGGGATGTAAATTGCCAACAGCCATTCTGGAGAAATGTATGGTGTATCCTGAAACACGTAGGAAACAAAGCAACACAGCCTATGTCACTTCCACTTATGGTCCTATAGCTTAGGGAAATTAAAATCAAAAACACACAGCCACCCCAGAGTTTGGGATGGCTCTGTTTACAAGAACCTTGTCTACGGTACAAGTTAAATATCCGAGAAAGGAAAAAATGGATAAAGAAGTTCTGGTACGCACGTACAATGGAATATCACTCAGCAATGAAATCTACGTCTTCAGGCCTATAGCGGCATAATGAGTGGATTCAGGTACGATGATTCTACGAGAAATAAGTCACACAGAAAAAGAAACATCATAATATATCAGTAATACACGGAATGTAAACTTGGCTACACATAAACTGAATTACAAAACAGAACAGGGTCTCAAATTTAGAAAACCAACTTATGCTTGCTTATGGGGAAAGGTGAGTTGGGGTGCTGCATAAAACCAGAGATTGAAATTAGCACAGATACCGTTCCATAAGCCAAATATATAATAGACAAGCCCTACTCCTTGCTCAACGAAATGGACTCAACACCCCATATTCAACGCCTGGCAAGATACCTGACAAGTAAGAATCTTAAAACCCATGGATTTATATGTCTCCATAAGGAAATCAAGCGTGTGTACAGCGGCCTAAAGGCAGAAGTGAAAATCCGATAAATCCCATTATCAAAATAAATTTCAAAAACAAAACACAATGACAGTGAAATAGAGAGCAATTCTTACATAATTCATTCAGGGCTTGTGATGCAACCTGGATTTCCCACATCTACACCCAGAGCTGGGTGAGACATAAGGCTGGACACTTCGGGCTGAAAGCATTGGTGAGGTTCGGTGAGCAAACGCAGACCCTTTGAAATCATACTGCATGGTACCCATTCCATGGGTCCCAACTCTCCAGGTTTAAGGAATTCTTCCTTCAGCTAAAACATGCATGGGAAACCCAGACTATCGTCGGCCGTGTGACTGGGAAACGTTTTCAAATGCATCTCAGTTTTCGTCCCCTGGTACTCGGGTTCACCATTCCAGACGCATTACTAACACTCTCCCCACTTGGAGAGTCAGTGCCTTTAACCTCCTGTTTGGCACAGCTTGCAATTTCTGCGCAAGATGAACAGGCATAGGGAGAACCAATGAGAGACTAGCTGTTGGTGTCTGCACGGGCAAATGGAACGATCATTTCCCACCAGAAGAGGAATTAACCAAAGGCTCAGCGTGCCATGCCGGAAACAGATTAGGGCCTGAAGCAATCCTCCGGTTTTGCGGCCAGCTCACAAGAAAAAGAGTTGAAGAAAGGAGCTCAGGGGCACTGTAATTCACAAACCTGCAGAGTTATGAATGACAGCTATCGTCCAAAAATGTACTGAAGTAAGTCTTCAAAGAGGACTTGAAAGCGGGGCAGAATTTCAGGAAAACGATTTCAGGGGGTAGACTGGAATTGCACTTAAAGCATAGGAAAAGAGGCAGAATGTCGACAATGATGCACTTGGCCAAAAAGGGCGTATGCGTTTTCTCCTGAATATATTCAGGAAAAAACGCATACGCCCTTTTTGGCCAACCAAGCAAGCGTGTAAAGGAAATCTGCACTACAATGAAGTCTCACTGCCCCCCGGTCAAAAGGGCCATCTGAAAACAGTGTAAAATCCAGAAAGGCAGGACAGGTCTTGGAGAACAGGGAGCCTTGTTATGCTGATGGGTGGGATGTAAAGTGCCAACAGCCACTCTGGAGAAATGTATGGTGTATCATGAAACACGTAGGAAACAAAGCAACACAGCCTATGTCACTTCCACTTATGGTCCTATAGCTTAGGGAAATTAAAATCAAAAACACACAGCCACCCCAAAGTTTGGGATGGCTCTGTTTATAAGAACCTCGTCTACGGTACAAGTAAAATATCCCAGAAAGTAAAAAATGGATAAAGAAGTTGTGGTACGCACGTACAATGGAATATCACTCAGAAATGAAATCTACGTCATCAGGCCCGTAGCGGCATAATGAGTGGATTCAGGTACGATGATTCTACGAGAAATAAGTCACACAGAAAAAGAAACATCATAAGATATCAGTAATACACGGAATGTAAACTTGGCTACCCATGAACTGAATTACAAAACAGAACAGGGTCTCAAATTTAGAAAACCAACTTATGCTTTCTTATGGGGAAAGGTGAGTTGGGGTGCTGCATAAAACCAGAGATTGAAATTAGCACAGATACTGTTCCATAAGCCAAATATATAATAGACAAGCCCTACTCCTTGCTCAACGAAATGGACTCAACACACCATATTCAACGCCTGGCAAGATACCTGACAAGTAAGAATCTTAAAACCCATGGATTTATATGTCTCTATAAGGAAATCAAGCGTGTGTACAGTGGCCTAAAAGCAGCAGTGAAAATCCGATAAATCCCATTATCAAAATGAATTTCAAAAACAAAACACAATGACAGTGAAATAGAGAGCAATTCTTAAATAATTCATTCAGGGCTTGTGATGCAACCTGGATTTACCACATCTACACCCAGAGCTGGATGAGACATAAGGCTGGACACTTCGGGCTGATAGCATTGGTGAGGTTCGGTGAACAAACGCAGACCCTTTGAAGTCATACTGCATGGTACCCATTCCATGGGTCCCAACTCTCCAGGTTTAAGGGATTCTTCCTTCAGCTAAAACATGCATGGGAAACCCAGAGTATGGTCCACCATGTGATTGGGAAACGTTTTCAAATGCATCTCAGTTTTCGACCCTGGTACTCGGGTTCAACATTTGAACGCTTTACTAACACTCTCCCCACTTGGAGAGTCAGTGCCTTTAACCTCCTGTTTGGCACAGTTTGCAATTTCTGCGCAAGATGAACAAGCATAGGGAGAACCAATGAGAGACTAGCTGTTGGTGTCTGCACGGGCAAATTGAACGCTCATTTCCCACCAGGAAGGGGAATTAACCAAAGGCTCAGCGTGCCATGCCGGAAACAGATTAGGGCCTGAAGCAATCCTGCGGTTTTGCGGCCAGCTCACAAGAAAACGAGTTGAAGAAAGGAGCTCAGGGGCACTGTAATTCACAAACCTGCAGAGTTATGAATGACAGCTATCGTCCAAAAATGTACTGAAGTAAGTCTTCAAAGAGGACTTGAAAGCGGGGCAGAATTTCAGGAAAACGATTTCAGGGGGTAGACTGGAATTGCACTTAAAGCATAGGAAAAGAGGCAGAATGTCGAAAATGATGGACTTGGCCAAAAAGGGCGTATGCGTTTTTTCCTGAATATATTCAGGAAAAAACGCATACGCACTTTTTGGCCAACCAAGCAAGCGTGTAAAGGAAATCTGCACTACAATGAAGTCTCACTGCCCCCCGGTCAAAAGGGCCATCTGAAAAAAGAGTAAAATCCAGAAAGTCAGGACAGGTCATGGAGAACAGGGAGCCTTGTTATGCTGATGGGCGGGATGTAAATTGCCAACAGCCACTCTGGAGAAATGTATGGTGTATCCTGAAACACGTAGGAAACAAAGCAACACAGCCTATGTCACTTCCACTTATGGTCCTATAGCTTAGGGAAATTAAAATCAAAAACACACAGCCACCCCAAAGTTTGGGATGGCTCTGTTTACAAGAACCTCGTCTACGGTACAAGTTAAATATCCGAGAAAGGAAAAAATGGATAAAGAAGTTCTGGTACGCACGTACAATGGAATATCAGTCAGCAATGAAATCTACGTCTTCAGGTCCATAGCGGCATAATGAGTGGATTCAGGTACGATGATTCTACGAGAAATAAGTCACACAGAAAAAGAAACATCATAATATATCAGTAATACACGGAATGTAAACTTGGCTACACATAAACTGAATTACAAAACAGAACAGGGTCTCAAATTTAGAAAACCAACTTATGCTTGCTTATGGGGAAAGGTGAGTTGGGGTGCTGCATAAAACCAGAGATTGAAATTAGCACAGATACCGTTCCATAAGCCAAATATATAATAGACAAGACCTACTCCTTGCTCAACGAAATGGACTCAACACCCCATATTCAACGCCTGGCAAGATACCTGACAAGTAAGAATCTTAAAACCCATGGATTTATATGTCTCCATAAGGAAATCAAGCGTGTGTACAGCGGCCTAAAGGCCGCAGTGAAAATCCGATAAATCCCATTATCAAAATAAATTTCAAAAACAAAACAAAATGACAGTGAAATAGAGAGCAATTCTTAAATAATTCATTCAGGGCTTGTGATGCAACCTGGATTTCCCACATCTACACCCAGAGCTGGGTGAGACATAAGGCTGGGCAGTTCGGGCTGATAGCATTGGTGAGGTTCGGTGAGCAAACGCAGACCCTTTGAAGTCATACTGCATGGTAACCATTACATGCGTCCCAAATTTCCAGGTTTAAGGGATTCTTCCTTCAGCTAAAACATGCATGGGAAACCCATAGTATGGTCCACCGTGTGATTGGCAAACGTTTTCAAATGCATCTCAGTTTTCGTCCCCTGGTACTCGGGTTCACCATTCCAGACGCTTTACTAACACTCTCCCCACTTGGAGAGTCAGTGCATTTAACCTCCTGTTTGGCACACTTTGCAATTTCTGCGCAAGATGAACAGGCATAGGGAGAAGCAATGAGAGACTAGCTGTAGGTGTCTGCACGGGCAAATGGAACGCTCATTTCCCACCAGGAAGAGGAATTAACCAAAGGCTCAGCGTGCCCTGCTGGAAAGAGATTAGGGCCTGAAGCAATCCTGCGGTTTTGCGGCCAGCTCACAGGAAAGCGAGTTGAAGAAAGGAGCTCAGGGGCACTGTAATTCACAAACCTGCAGAGTTATGAATGACACCTATCGTCCAAAAATGTATAGAAGTAAGTCTTCGAAGAGGACTTGAAAGCGGGGCAGAATTTCAGGAAAACGATTTCAGGGGGTAGACTGGAATTGCACTTAAAGCATAGGAAAAGAGGCAGAATGTTGACAATGATGCACTTGGCCAAAAAGGGCGTATGCGTTTTTTCCTGAATATATTCAGGAAAAAACGCATACGCACTTTTTGGCCAACCAACGAAGCGTGTAAAGGAAATCTGCACTACAATGAAGTCTCACTGCCCCCCGGTCAAAAGGGCCATCTGAAAAAAGTGTAAAATCCAGAAAGGCAGGACAGGTCATGGAGAACAGGGAGCCTTGTCATGCTGATGGGCGGATTTAAATTGCCAACAGTCACTCTGGAAAAGTGTATGGTGTTTCCTGAAACACGTAGGAAACAAAGCAACACAGCCTATGTCACTTCCACTTATGGTCCTATAGCTTAGGGAAATTAAAATCAAAAACACACAGCCACCCCAAAGTTTGGGATGGCTCTGTTTACAAGAACCTCATCTACGGTAGCAGTTAAATATCCGAGAAAGCATAAAATGGATAAAGAAGTTGTGGTACGCACGTACAATGGAATATCACTCAGCAATGAAATCTACGTCATCAGGACCGTAGCGGCATAATGAGTGGATTCAGGTACGATGATTCTATGAGAAATAAGTCAGACAGAAAAAGAAACATCATAAGTTATCACTAATACACGGAATGTAAACTTGGCTACCCATGAACTGAATTACAAAACAGAACAGGGTCTCAATTTTAGCAAACCAACTTATGCTTGCTTATGGGGAAAGGTCAGTTGGGATGCTGCATAAAACCAGAGATTGAAATTAGCACAGATACCGTTCCATAAGCCAAATATATAATAGACAAAACCTACTCCTTGCTCAACGAAATGGACTCAACACCCTATATTCAACGCCTGGGAAGATACCTGACAAGTAAGAATCTTAAAACCCATGGATTTATATGTCTCCATAAGGAAATCAAGCGTGTGTACAGTGGCCTAAAAGCAGCAGTGTAAATCCGATAAATCCCATTATCAAAATGAATTTCAAAAACAAAACACAATGACAGTGAAATAGAGAGCAATTCTTAAATAATTCATTCAGGGCTTGTGATGCAACCTGGATTTACCACATCTACACCCAGAGCTGGATGAGACATAAGGCTGGACACTTCGGGCTGATAGCATTGGTGAGGTTCGGTGAGCAAACGCAGACCCTTTGAACTCATACTGCATGGTACCCATTCCATGGATCCCAACTCTCCAGGTTTAAGGGATTCTTCCTTCAGCTAAAACATGCATGGGAAACCCAGAGTATGGTCCACTGTGTGATTGGGAAACGTTTTCAAATGCATCTCAGTTTTCGTCCCCTGGTACTCGGGTTCAACATTTGAACGCTTTACTAACACTCTCCCCACTTGGAGAGTCAGTGCCATTAACCTCCTGTTTGGCACAGTTTGCAATTTCTGTGCAAGAAGAACAGGAATAGGGAGAAGCAATGCGAGACTAGCTTTAGGTGTCTGCACGGGCTAATGGAACGCTCATTTCCCACCAGGAAGAGGAATTAACCAAAGGCTCAGCGTGCCCTGCCGGAAAATGATTAGGGCCTGAAGCAATCCTGCGGTTTTGCAGCCAGCTCACAAGAAAGCGAGTTGAAGAAATGAGCTCAAGGGGACTGTACTTCACAAACTTGCAGAGTTATGAATGACAGCTATCGTCCAAAAATATATTTAAGTAAGTCTTCGAAGAGGACTTGAAAGCGGGGCAGAATTTCAGGAAAACGATTTCAGGGGGTAGACTGGAATTGTACTAAAAGCATAGGAAAAGAGGCAGAATGTCGACAATGATGCACTTGGCCAAAAAGGGCGTATGCGTTTTTTCCTGAATATATTCAGGAAAAAACGCATACGCCCTTTTTGGCCAACCAAGCAAGCGTGTAATGGAAATCTGCACTACAATGAAGTCTCACTGCCCCCCGGTCAAAACGGCCATCTGAAAAAAATGTAAAATCCAGAAAGTCAGGACAGGTCATGGAGAACAGGGAGCCTTGTCATGCTGATGGGCGGGATGTAAATTGCCAACATCCACTCTGGAGAAGTGTATGGTGTTTCCAGAAACACGTAGGAAACAAAGCAACACAGCCTATGGCACTTCCACTTATGGTCCTATAGCTTAGGGAAATTAAAATCACAAACACACAGCCACCCCAAAGTTTGGGATGGCTCTGTTTACAAGAACCTTGTCTATGGTACAAGTTAAATATCCGAGAAAGGAAAAAATTGATAAGGAAGTTCTGGTACGCACGTACAATGAAATATCACTCAGCAATGAAATCTACGTCTTCAGGCCCATAGCGGCATAATGAGTGGATTCAGGTACGATGATTCTACGAGAAATACGTCACACAGAAAAAGAAACATCATAATATATCAGTAATACACGGAATGTAAACTTGGCTACACATGAACTGAAGTACAAAACAGAACAGGGTCTCAAATTTCGAAAACCAACTTATGCTTGCTTATGGGGAAAGGTGAGTTGGGGTGTTGCATAAAACCAGAGATTGAAATTAGCACAGATACCGTTGCATAAGCCAAATATATAATAGAAAAGACCTACTCCTTGCTCAACGAAATGGACTCAACACCCCATATTCAACGCCTTGCAAGATACCTGACAAGTAAGAATCTTAAAACCCATGGATTTATATGTCTCCATAATGAAATCAAGCGTGTGTACAACGGGCTAAATGCAGCAGTGAAAATCCGATAAATCCCATTATCAAAATAAATTTCAAAGACAAAACACAATGACAGTGAAATAGAGAGCAATTCTTAAATAATTCATTCAGGGCTTGTGATGCAACCTGGATTTACCACATCTACACCCAGAGCTGGGTGAGACATAAGGCTGGACACTTCAGGCTGATAGCATTGGTGAGGTTCGGTGAGCAAACGCAGACCCTTTGAAGTCATACTGCATGGTACCCATTCCATGGGTCCCAACTCTCCAGGTTTAAGGGATTCTTCCTTCAGCTAAAACATGCATGGGAAACCCACAGTACAGTGCACTGTGTGACCGGGAAACGTTTTCAAATGCATCTCAGTTTTCGTCCCCTGGTACTCGGGTTCACCATTCCAGACGCTTTACTAACACTCTCCCCACTTGGAGAGTCAGTGCCATTAACCTCCTGTTTGTCACAGTTTGCAATTTCTGCGCAAGATGTACAGGAATAGGGAGAACCAATGAGAGACTAGCTGTAGGTGCCTGCACGGGCAAAAGGAACGCTCATTTCCGACCAGGAAGAGGAATTAAACAAAGGCTCAGCAAGCCCTGCCGGAAAGAGATTATGGCCTGAAGCAATCCTGCGGTTTTGCGGCCAGCTCACAAGAAAAAGAGTTGAAGACATGAGCTCAGGGGCACTGTAATTCACAAACCTGCAGAGTTATGAATGACAGCTATCGTCCAAAAATGTATTGAAGTAAGTCTTCGAAGAGGACTTGAATGCGGGGCAGGATTTCAGGAAAACGATTTCAGGGGGTAGACTGGAATTGTACTAAAAGCATAGGAAAAGAGGTAGAATGTCGACAACGATGCACTTGGCCAAAAAGGGCGTATGCGTTTTTTCCTGAATATATTCAGGAAAAAACGCATACGCCCTTTTTGGCCAACCAAGCAAGCGTGTAAAGGAAATCTGCACTACAATGAAGTCTCACTGCCCCCCCGGTCAAAAGGGCCATCTGAAAAAAGTGTAATATCCAGAAAGGCAGGACAGGTCATGGAGAACAGGGAGCCTTGTCATGCTGATGGGCGGGATGTAAATTGCCAAAAACCACTCTGGAGAAGTGTATGGTGTTTCCAGAAACACGTAGGAAACAAAGCAACACAGCCTATGGCACTTCCACTTATGGTCCTATAGCTTATGGAAATTAAAATCAAAAACACACAGCCACCCCAGAGTTTGGGATGGCTCTGTTTACAAGAACCTCGTCTACGGTACAAGTAAAATATCCCAGAAAGCAAAAAATGGATAAAGAAGTTGTGGTACGCACGTACAATGGAATATCACTCAGCAATGAAATCTACTTCATCAGGCCCGTAGCGGCATAATGAGTGGATTCAGGTATGATGATTCTACGAGAAATAAGTCACACAGAAAAAGAAACATCATAAGATATCTCTAATACACGGAATGTAAACTTGGCTACCCATGAACTGAATTACAAAACAGAACAGGGTCTGAAATTTAGAAAACCAACTTATGCTTGCTTATGGGGAAAGGTGAGTTGGGGTGCTGCATAAAACCAGAGATTGAAATTAGCACAGATACCGTTCCATAAGCCAAATATATAATAGACAAGACCTACTCCTTGCTCAACGAAACGGACTCAAAGCCTGGGAATATACCTGAATATTAAGAATCTTAAAACCCATGGATTTATATGTCTCCATAAGGAAATCAAGCGTGTGTACAGTGGCCTAAATGCAGCAGTGAAAATCCGATAAATCCCATTATCAAAATAAATTTCAAAAACAAAACACAATGACAGTGAAATAGAGAGCAATTCTTAAATAATTCATTCAGGGCTTGTGATGCAACCTGGATTTATCACATCTACACCCAGAGCTGGGTGAGACATAAGGCTGGACACTTCGGGCTGATAGCATTGGTGAGGTTCGGTGAACAAACGCAGACCCTTTGAAGTCATACTGCATGGTACCCATTCCATGGGTCCCAACTCTCCAGGTTTAAGGGATTCTTCCTTCAGCTAAAACATGCATGGGAAACCCAGAGTATGGTCCACCATGTGATTAGGAAACGTTTTCAAATGCATCTCAGTTTTCGACCCTGGTACTCGGGTTCAACATTTGAACGCTTTACTAACACTCTCCCCACTTGGAGAGTCAGTGCCATTAACCTCCTGTTTGGCACAGTTTGCAATTTCTGCGCAAGATGAACAGGAATAGGGAGAAGCAATGAGAGACTAGCTGTAGGTGTCTGCACGGGCAAATGGAACGCTCATTTCCCACCAGGAAGAGGAATTAACCAAAGGCTCAGCGTGCCCTGCCGGAAACAGATTAGGGCCTGAAGCAATCCTGCGGTTTGGCGGCCAGCTCACAAGAAAGCGAGTTGAAGAAATGAGCTCAGGGGCACTGTAATTCACAAACCTGCAGAGTTATGAATGACAGCTATCGTCCAAAAATGTATTGAAGTAAGTCTTCGAAGAGGACTTGAAAGCGGGGCAGAATTTCAGGAAAACGATTTCAGGGGGTAGACTGGAATTGTACTAACAGCATAGGAAAAGAGGGAGAATGTCGACAATGATGCACTTGGCCAGAAAGGGCGTATGCGTTTTTTCCTGAATATATTCAGGAAAAAACGCATACGCCCTTTTTGGCCAACCAAGCAAGCATATAATGGAAATCTGCACTACAATGAAGTCTCACTGCCCCCTGGTCAAAAGGGTCATCTGAAAAAAATGTAAAATCCAGAAAGTCAAGACAAGTCATGGAGAACAGGGAGCCTTGTCATGCTGATGGGCGGGATGTAAATTGCCAACAACCACTCTGGAGAAGTGTATGGTGTTTCCAGAAACACGTAGGAAACAAAGCAACACAGCCTATGGCACTTCCACTTATGGTCCTATAGCTTAGGGAAATTAAAATCAAAAACACACAGGCACCCCAGAGTTTGGGACGGCTCTGTTTACAAGAACCTCATCTATGGTACAAGTAAAATATCCCAGAAAGCAAAAAATGGATAAAGAAATTGTGGTACGCACGTACAATGGAATATCACTCAGCAATGAAATCTACGTCATCAGGCCCGTAGCGGCATAATGAGTGGATTCAGGTACGATGATTCTACGAGAAATAAGTCACACAGAAAAAGAAACATCATAAGATATCACTAATACACGGAATGTAAAGTTGGATACACATGAACTGAAATTCAAAACAGAACAGTGTCTCAAATTTAGAAAACCAACTTATGCTTGCATATGGGGAAAGGTGAGTTGGGGTGCTGCATAAAACCAGAGATTGAAATTAGCACAGATACCGTTCCATAAGCCAAATATATAATAGACAAGCCCTACTCCTTGCTCAACGAAATGGTCTCAACACCCCATATTCAACGCCTGGCAAGATACCTGACAAGTAAGAATCTTAAAACCCATGGATTTATATGTCTCCATAAGGAAATCAAGCGTGTGTACAGCGGCCTAAACGTAGCAGTGAAAATCCGATAAATCCCATTATCAAAATAAATTTCAAAAACAAAACGAAATGACAGTGAAATAGAGAGCAATTCTTAAATAATTCATTCAGGGCTTGTGATGCAACCTGGATTTTCCACATCTACACCAAGAGCTGGGTGAGACATAAGGCTGGACACTTCGGGCTGATAGCATTGGTGAGGTTCGGTGAGCAAACGCAGACCCTTTGAAGTCATACTGCATGGTACCCATTCCATGGGTCCCAACTCTCCAGGTTTAAGGGATTCTTCCTTCAGCTAAAACATGCATGGGAAATCCACAGTACAGTGCACTGTGTGACCGGTAAATGTTTTCAAATGCATCTCAGTTTTCGTCCCCTGGTACTCGGGTTCACCATTCCAGACGCTTTACTAACACTCTCCCCACTTGGAGAGTCAGTGCATTTAACCTCCTGTTTGGCACACTTTGCAATTTCTGCGCAAGATGAACAGGGATAGGGAGAAGCAATGAGAGACTAGCTGTAGGTGTCTGAACGGGCAAATGGAACGCACATTTCCGACCAGGAAGAGGAATTAAACAAAGGCTCAGCGTGCCCTGCCGGAAAGAGACTTTGGACTGAAGCAATCCTGCGGTTTTGCGGCCAGCTCACAAGAAATCGAGTTGAAGACATGAGCTCAGGGGCTCTGTAATTCACAAACCTGCAGAGTTATGAATGACAGCTATCGTCCAAAAATGTATTGAAGTAAGTCTTCCAAGAAGACTTGTAAGCGGGGCAGAATTTCAGGAAAACGATTTCAGGGGGTAGACTGGAATTGTACTAAAAGCATAGGAAAAGAGGCAGAATGTCGACAATGATGCACTTGGCCAAAAAGGGCGTATGCGTTTTTTCCTGAATATATTCAGGAAAAAACGCATACGCCCTTTTTGGCCAACCAAGCAAGCGTGTAAAGGAAATCTGCACTACAATGAAGTCTCACTGCCCCCCCGGGCAAAAGGGCCATCTGAAAAAAGTGTAAAATCCAGAAAGGCAGGACAGGTCATGGAGAACAGGGAGCCTTGTCATGCTGATGGGCGGGATGTAAATTGCCAACAACTACTCTGGAGAAGTGTATGGTGTTTCCAGAAACACGTAGGAAACAAAGCAACACAGCCTATGGCACTTCCACTTATGGTCCTATAGCTTAGGGAAATTAAAATCAAAAACACACAACCACCCCAGAGTTTGGGATGGCTCTGTTTACAGGAACCTCGTCTACGGTACAAGTAAAATATCCCAGAAAGTAAAAAATGGATAAAGAAGTTGTGGTACGCACGTACAATGGAATATCACTCAGCAATGAAATCTACGTCATCAGGCCCGTAGCGGCATAATGAGTGGATTCAGGTATGATGATTCTACGAGAAATAAGTCACACAGAAAAAGAAACATCATAAGATATCACTAATACACGGAATGTAAACTTGGCTACCCATGAACTGAATTACAAAACAGAAGAGGGTCTCAAATTTAGAAAACCAACTTATGCTTGCTTATGGGGAAAGGTGAGTTGGGGTGCTGCATAAAACCAGAGATTGAAGTTAGCACAGATACCGTTCCATAAGCCAAATATATAATAGACAAGACCTACTCCTTGCTCAACGAAATGGACTCAACACCCCATATTCAACGCCTGGCAAGATACCTGACAAGTAAGAATCTTAAAACCCATGGATTTATATGTCTACATAAGGAAATCAAGCGTGTGTACAGCGGCCTAAACACAGCAGTGAAAATCCGATAAATCCCATTATCAAAATAAATTTCAAAAACAAAACAAAATGACAGTGAAATAGAGAGCAATTCTTAAATAATTCATTCAGGGCTTGTGATGCAACCTGGATTTCCCACATCTACACCCAGCGCTGGGTGAGACATAAGGCTGGACACTTCAGGCTGATAGCATTGGTGAGGTTCGGTGAGCAAACGCAGACCCTTTGAAGTAATACTGCATGTTACCCATTCCATGGGTTCCAAATTTCCAGGTTTAAGGGATTCTTCCTTCAGCTAAAACATGCATGGGAAACACATAGTATGGTCCACCGTGTGATTGGGAAACGTTTTCAAAAGCATCTCAGTTTTCGTCCCCTGGTACTCGGGTTCACCATTCCAGACGCTTTACTAACACTCTCCCCACTTGGAGAGTCAGTGCATTTAACCTCCTGTTTGGCACACTTTGCAATTTCTGCGCAAGATGAACAGGAATAGGGAGAAGCAATGAGAGACTAGCTGTAGGTGTCTGCACGGGCAAATGGAACACTCATTTCCCACCAGGAAGAGGAATTAAACAAAGGCTCAGCGTGCCCTGCTGTAAAGAGATTAGGGCCTGAAGCAATCCTGCGGTTTTGCGGCCAGCTCACAAGAAAGCGAGTTGAAGAAAGGAGCTCAGGGGCAGTGTAATTCAGAAACCTGCAGAGTTATGAATGACAGCTATCGTCCAAAAATGTATAGAAGTAAGTCTTCGAAGAGGACTTGAAAGCGGGGCAGAATTTCAGTAAAACGATTTCAGGGTGTAGACTGGAATTGCACTTAAAGCATAGGAAAAGAGGCAGAATGTCGACAATGATGCACTTGGCCAAAAACGGCGTATGCGTTTTTTCCTGAATATATTCAGGAAACAACGCATACGCCCTTTTTGGCCAACCAAGCAAGCGTGTACAGGAAATCTGCACTACAATGAAGTCTCACTGCCCCCCGGTCAAAAGGGCCATCTGAAAAATGTGTAAAATCCAGAAAGGCAGGACAGGTCATGGAGAACAGTGAGCCTTGTTATGCTGATGGGCGGATTTAAATTGCCAACAGCCACTCTGGAAAAGTGTATGGTGTTTCCTGAAACACGTAGGAAACAAAGCAACACAGCCTATGTCACTTCCACTTATGGTCCTATAGCTTAGGGAAATTAAAATCAAAAACACAGAGCCACCCCAAAATTTGGGATGGCTCTGTTTACAAGAACCTCATCTACGGTAGAAGTTAAATATCCGAGAAAGCATAAAATGGATAAAGAAGTTGTGGTACGCACGTACAATGGAATATCACTCAGCAATGAAATCTACGTCATCAGGACCGTAGCGGCATAATGAGTGGATTCAGGTACGATGATTCTATGAGAAATAAGTCAGACAGAAAAAGAAACATCATAAGTTATCACTAATACACGGAATGTAAACTTGGCTACCCATGAACTGAACTTCAAAACAGAACAGGGTCTCAAATTTAGCAAACCAACTTATGCTTGCTTATGGGGAAAGGTCAGTTGGGATGCTGCATAAAACCAGAGATTGAAATTAGCACAGATACCGTTCCATTAGCCAAATATATAATAGACAAAACCTACTCCTTGCTCAACGAAATGGACTCAACAACCTATATTCAACGCCTGGGAAGATACCTGACAAGTAAGAATCTTAAAACCCATGGATTTATATGTCTCCATAAGGAAATCAAGCGTGTGTACAGTGGCCTAAAAGCAGCAGTGAAAATCCGATAAATCCCATTATCAAAATGAATTTCAAAAAAAAACACAATGACAGTGAAATAGAGAGCAATTCTTAAATAATTCATTCAGGGCTTGTGATGCAACCTGGATTTACCACATCTACACCCAGAGCTGGGTGAGACATGAGGCTGGACACTTCGGGCTGATAGCATTGGTGAGGTTCGGTGAGCAAACGCAGACCCTTTGAAGTCACACTGCATGGTACCCATTCCATGGGTCCCAACTCTCCAGGTTTAAGGGATTCTTCCTTCAGCTAAAACATGCATGGGAAACCCAGAGTATGGTCCACCATGTGATTGGGAAACGTTTTCAAATGCATCTCAGTTTTCGTCCCCTGGTACTCGGGTTCAACATTTGAACGCTTTACTAACACTCTCCCCACTTGGAGAGTCAGTGCCATTAACCTCCTGTTTCGCACAGTTTGCAATTTCTGCGCAAGATGAACAGGAATAGGGAGAAGCAATGAGAGACTAGCTGTAGGTGTCTGCACGGGCAAATGGAACGCTCATTTCCCACCAGGAAGAGGAAATAACCAAAGGCTCAGCGTGCCCTGCGGGAAAGAGATTAGGGCTTGAAGCAATCCTGCGGTTTTGCGGCCAGCTCACAAGAAAGCGAGTTGAAGAAATGAGCTCAGGGGCACTGTAATTCACAAACCTGCAGAGTTATGAATGACAGCTATCATCCAAAAATGTATTGAAGTAAGTCTTCGAAGAGGACTTGAAAGCGGGGCAGAATTTCAGGAAAACGATTTCAGGGGGTAGAGTGGAATTGTACTAAAAGCATAGGAAAAGAGGGAGAATGTCGACAATGATGCACTTGGCCAAAAAGGGCGTATGCGGTTTTTCCTGAATATATTCAGGAAAAAACGCATACGCCCTTTTTGGCCAACCAAGCAAGCGTGTAAAGGAAATCTGCACTACAGTGAAGTCTCACTGCCCCCCGGTCAAAAGGGCCATCTGAAAAAAATGTAAACTCCAGAAAGTCAGGACAGGTCATGGAGAACAGGGAGCCTTGTCATGCTGATGGGCGGGATGTAAATTGTCAACAACCACTCTGGAGAAGTGTATGGTGTTTCCAGAAACACGTACGAAACAAAGCAACAGAGCCTATGGCACTTCCACTTATGGTCCTATAGCTTAGGGTAATTAAAATCAAAAACACACAGGCACCCCAGAGTTTGGGACGGCTCTGTTTACAAGAACCTCGTCTACGGTACAAGTAAAATATCCCAGAAAGCAAAAAATGGATAAAGAAGTTGTGGTACGCACGTACAATGGAATATCACTCAGCAAAGAAATCTACGTCTTCAGGCCCATAGCGGCATAATGAGTGGATTCAGGTACGATGATTCTACGAGAAATACGTCACCCAGAAAAAGAAACATCATAATATATAAGTAATACACGGAATGTAAACTTGGCTACACCTAAACTGAATTACAAAACAGAACAGGGTCTCAAATTTAGAAAACCAACTTATGCTTGCTAATGGGGAAAGGTGAATTGAGGTGCTGCATAAAACCAGAGATTGAAATTAGCACAGATACCGTTCCATAAGCCAAATATATAATAGACAAGACCTACTCCTTGCTCAACGAAATGGACTCAACACCCCATATTCAACGCCTTGCAAGATACCTGACAAGTAAGAATCTTAAAACCCATGGATTTATATGTCTCCATAAGGAAATCAAGCGTGTGTACAACGGCCTAAATGCAGCAGTGAAAAACCGATAAATCCCATTATCAAAATAAATTTCAAAAACAAAACACAATGACAGTGAAATAGAGAGCAATTCTTAAATAATTCATTCAGGGCTTGTGATGCAACCTGGATTTACCACATCTACACCCAGAGCTGGGTGAGACATAAGGCTGGACACTTCGGGCTGATAGCATTGGTGAGGTTCGGTGAGCAAACGCAGACCCTTTGAAGTCAAACTGCATGGTACCCATTCCATGGGTCCCAACTCTCCAGGTTTAAGGGATTCTTCCTTCAGCTAAAACATGCATGGGAAACCCACAGTACAGTGCACTGTGTGACCGGGAAACGTTTTCAAATGCATCTCAGTTTTCGTCCCCTGGTACTCGGGTTCACCATTCCAGACGCTTTACTAACACTCTCCCCACTTGGAGAGTCAGTGTCATTAACCTCCTGTTTGGCACAGTTTGCAATTTCTGCGCAAGATGTACAGGAATAGGGAGAACCAATGAGAGACTAGCTGTAGGTGCCTGCACGGGCAAAAGGAACGCTCATTTCCGACCAGGAAGAGGAATTAAACAAAGGCTCAGCAAGCCCTGCCGGAAAGAGATTACGGCCTGAAGCAATCCTGCGGTTTTGCGGCCAGCTCACAAGAAAACGAGTTGAAGACATGAGCTCAGGGGCACTGTAATTCACAAACCTGCAGAGTTATGAATGACAGCTATCGTCCAAAAATGTATTGAAGTAAGTCTTCGAAGAGGACTTGAATGCGGGGCAGAATTTCAGGAAAACGATTTCAGGGGGTAGACTGGAATTGTACTAAAAGCATAGGAAAAGAGGCAGAATGTCGACAACGATGCACTTGGCCAAAAAGGGCGTATGCGTTTTTTCCTGAATATATTCAGGTAAAAACGCATACGCCCTTTTTGGCCAACCAAGCAAGCGTGTAAAGGAAATCTGCACTACAATGAAGTCTCACTGCCCCCCCTTTCAAAAGGGCCATCTGAAAAAAGTGTAAAATTCAGAAAGGCAGGACAGGTCATGGAGAACAGGGAGCCTTGTCATGCTGATGGGCGGGATGTAAATTGCCAACAACCACTCTGGAGAAGTGTATGGTGTTTCCAGAAACACGTGGGAAACAAAGCAACACAGCCTATGTCACTTCCACTTATGGTCCTATAGCTTAGGGAAATTAAAATCAAAAACACACAGCCACCCCAGAGTTTGGGACGGCTCTGTTTACAAGAACCTCGTCTACGGTACAAGTAAAATATCCCAGAAAGCAAAAAATGGATAAAGAAGTTGTGGTACGCACGTACAATGGAATATCACTCAGCAATGAAATCTACTTCATCAGGCCCGTAGCGGCATAATGAGTGGATTCAGGTACGATGATTCTACGAGAAATAAGTCACACAGAAAAAGAAACATCATAAGATATGACTAATACACGGAATGTAAACTTGGCTACCCATGAACTGAATTACAAAACAGAACAGGGTCTCAAATTTAGAAAACCAACTTATGCTTGCTTATGGGGAAATGTGAGTTGGGGCGCTGCATAAAACCAGAGATTGAAATTAGCACAGATACCGTTCCATAAGCCAAATATATAATAGACAAGCCCTACTCCTTGCTCAACGAAACGGACTCAAAGCCTGGGAATATACCTGACAAGTAAGAATCTTAAAACCCATGGATTTATATGTCTCCATAAGGAAATCAAGCGTGTGTACAGCGGCCTAAACGCAGCAGTGAAAATCCGATAAATCCCATTATCAAAATAAATTTCAAAACCAAAACACATTGACAGTGAAATAGAGAGCAATTCTTAAATAATTCATTCAGGGCTTGTGATGCAACCTGGATTTACCACATCTACACCCAGAGCTGGGTGAGATATACGGCTGGACACTTCGGGCTGATAGCATTTGTGAGGTTCGGTGAGCAAACGCAGACCCTTTGTAGTCATACTGCATGGTACCCATTCCATGGTTCCCAGCTCTCCAGGTTTAAGGGATTCTTCCTTCAGCTAAGACATGCATGGGAAACCCAGAGTATTGTCCACCGTGTGATTGGGAAACGTTTTCAAATATATCTCAGTTTTCGAACCCTGGTACTCGGGTTCACCATTCCAGACACTTTACTAACATTCTCCCCACTTGGAGAGTCAGTGCCTTTAACCTCCTGTTTGGCACAGTTTGCAATTTCTCCGCAAGATTAACAGGAATAGGGAGAAACAATGAGAGACTAGCTGTAGGTGTCTGCACGGGCAAATGGAACGCTCATTTCCCACCAGGAAGAGGAATTCACCAAAGGCTCAGTGTGCCCTGACGGAAACAGATTAGGGCCTGCAGCAATCCTGCGGTTTTGCGGCCAGCTCACAAGAAAGCGAGTTGAGGAAACGAGCTCAGGGGCACTGTAATTCACAAACCTGCAGAGTTATGAATGACAGCTATCGTCCAAAAATGTATTGAAGTAAGTCTTCGAAGAGGACTTGAAAGCGGGGCAGAATTTCAGGAAAACGATTTCAGGGGGTAGACTGGAATTGCACTTAAAGCATAGGAATAGAGGGAGAATGTCGACAATGATGCACTGGCCAAAAAGTGCGTATGCGTTTTTTCCTGAATATATTCAGGAAAAAACGCATATGCCATTTTTGGCCAAGCAAGCAAGCAGGTAAATGAAATCTGCACTACAATGAAGTCTCACTGCCCCCCGGTCAAAAGGGGCATCTGAAAAAGTGTAAAATTCAGAAAGGCAGGACAGGTCATGGAGAACAGGGAGACTTGTTATGCTGATGGGGGGGATGTAAATTGCAAACAGCCACTCTGGAGAAGTGTATGGGGTTTCCTGAAACACGTAGGAAACAAAGCAATGGAGCCTATGTCACTTCCACTTATGGTCCTATAGCTTAGGGAAATTAAAATCAAAAACACACAGCCACCCCAAAGTTTGGGACAGCTCTGTTTACAAGAACGTCGTCTACGGTACAAGTTAAATATCCCAGAATGTGAAAAATGGTTAAAGAAGTTGTGGTACGCACGTACAATGGAATATCACTCACCAATGAAATCTGTGTCATCAGGCCCATCGCGGCATATTGAGTGGATCCAGGTACGATGATTCTAAGTGAAATAAGTCACACAGAAAATGAAACATCATAAGATATCACTAATACACGGAATGTAAACTTGGCTACACATGAACTGAATTACAAAACAGAACAGGGTCTCAAATTTAGAACACCAACTTATGCTTGCTTATGGGGAAAGGTGAGGTGGGGTGCTGCATAAAACCAGAGATAGAAATTAGCACACATACCTTTCCATAAGCCAAATATGTAATAGTCAAGACTTACACCTTGCTCAACGAAATGGACTAAACACACCATATTCAACTCCTAGGATTACACATGACTAGTAAGAATCTTCAAATCCATGGATTTATATGTCTCCGTAAGAGAATCAAGTGTGTGTACATCTGCATGAAGGCAGCAGAGAAAATCCGATAAATCCCATTATCAAAATAAACTACAAAAACAAACACAATGACAGTGAAATAGAGAGCAATTCTTAAATAATTCATTCAGGGCTTGTGATGCAACCTGGATTTACCACATCTACACCTAGAGCTGAGTGAGACATAAGGTTCGACACTTTGGGCTGATAGCATTGGTGAGGTTCGGTGAGAAAATGCAGGCCATTTGAAGTCATACTGCATGGTACCCATTGCATGGGTCCCACCTCTCCAGGTTTAAGGGATTCTTCCTTCAGGTAAAACACGCATGGGAAACCCAGAATATGGTCCACCGTGTGACCGGGAAACCTTTTTAAATGCATCTCAGTTTTCTTCCCCTCATACTCGGTTTTACCATTCCAGACGCTTTACTAACTCTTTCCCCAATTGGAGAGTCAGTGCCTTTAACCTCCTGTTTGGCACAGTTTGGAATTTCTGAGCAAGATGAACAGGAATAGGGAGAACCAATGAGAGATTAGCTGTAGGTGTCTGCACGAGCAAATTTAATGCTCATTTCCCATCAGGAAGAGGAATTAGCCAAAGGCTCAACATGCCGTGCCGGAACCAGATTAGGGCCTGAAGCAATCCTGCGGTTTTGCGGCCAGCTCACAAGAAAGCGAGTTGAAGAATGGAGCTCAGGGGCACTGTAATTCACAAACCTGCAGAG
Organism: Delphinapterus leucas; assembly: GCF_059928025.1. Lineage (NCBI taxonomy): Eukaryota > Metazoa > Chordata > Mammalia > Artiodactyla > Monodontidae > Delphinapterus > Delphinapterus leucas. The sequence goes on from NW_028322267.1 coordinate 2,017,898, forward strand.
TTATAAATGACAGCTATCGTCCAAAAATATATTGAAGTAAGGCTGCAAAGAGGACTTGAACGCGGGGCAGAATTCCAGGAATACGATTTCAGGAGGTAGATGGGAAGTCCTCTGAAAGTATAGGAGAAGAGGCAGAACTTCGACAATGATGCACTTGGTCAAAAAGGGCATATGCGTTTCTTCCAGGGCCCTCATTAAAGAGGGTAGGAGGCTCCCAGCATGCTTCAGTGGCCAACAGAGGGCCTACGTCGCCAAGGCGACGTGAGCCATCCAGGCAGGAGTGACCTCACATCAGAGCGCCCACCTCACAGAAGGGTAAGGAACCCAGTCATGATCAGACTCTCACCAGAGTGCCCACATAAGCAAGGGGCTGGGAATCAGGCACGAGTGTCCTCACACCCGTGGGGCCACATCATCGAAAGTTGAGGTACCCAGCACATGTGGCCTCAAACCAGAAGACCCACATCACCATGGGTCTCAGAGCGAGGCAGGCAGGATTAACCTCAAAACACATGGCCCATTGTATAAAAAGGTGAGGAATCCAGCAGTTGGAACATCCCAGCAGGCGGCCCAGAGCACCGAGGCTATGGGATCCAGGCAGTGATGAACTCACAACAGAGGGCCCTCATCGTGATACTGTAAGCAACCCAGCCGTTGTGACCTCAGAGCACAAGGCCCACATCCCCATGGGGAAGGGAACCAAGCAGGAGTGTCATCGCACCAGTGGGCACACAACAGAAAATGTGGGGAGCCCAGCAGTTAGGGCCGGACGCCAGAGGGCCCTCATCACTGAGGAGAGGAGGCTCCCAGCAAGCTCCAACTTCTACCAGAGGGCCGACGTCGCCAATGCGGGGTGTGCCAGCCAGGCAGGAGTGACCTCAGAGCAGAGGGCCAACCACACAAAAGTGTGAGGAACCCAAAGAGGATCAGACTCTCACCAGAGGGCCCACATCACCAAGGGAATGGAAACCAGGCAGGAGTGTCCTCACACCAGTGGGGCCACATCACCGAAATGTGACGGACCCAGCACACGTGGCCTCAAACTACAGGACACACATCACCAAGGGGCTGGGAGTGAGGCAGGCAGGAGGAGCCTCAAAACAGAGGGCCCATTGCGTAAAAAAGGTGAGGAATCCCGCAGTTGGAACCTCCCAGCAGGCGGCCAGGAGCAGCGAGGCTATGGGATCCAGGCCTGACTGAACTCAAAACAGAGGGCCCACATTCTGACACTGTGAGCAACCCAGCCGTTGGGACCACAGAGCAGAAAGCCCACATCCCCTAGGGAAGGGACCCTGGCTGGAGTGTACTCACACGACAGGGCGCACATCAGAAAATTTTGGGAGCCCATGAGTTAGGGCCTGACGCCAGAGGGCCCTCATTACCGAGGGGAGGAGACTCCCAGCAGGCACCAACTCCCAACTGAGGGCCCACATCGCCAACGTGACGTGTGCCAGCCAGGCAGGAGTGACCTCACAGCAGAGGGCCCACCTCCCAGAAGTGTGAGGAATCCAGACAGGATCAGACTCTCACAAGAGGGCCCCAATCACCAAGGGGATGGGAACCAGGCAGGAGTGTCCTCACACCAGTGGGGCCACATCAATAAAGGTGAGGAAACCGGTACATGTGGCCTTAAACCAGAGGACCTACATCACAAAGGGGCTGGGAGTGAGTCAGGAAGTAGGAGCATAAAAACACAGGACCCAAAGAATAAAAAAGGTAAGGAATCCAGCAGTAGGAACCTCCCAGCAGTCGGCTCAGAGCACAGAGTCTATGGGATCTAGGCCTGAGTGAACTAACACCAGAGAGACAACATCATGAAACGGTGAACAACACAGGTGTTGGGACCTTAGAGCAGAAGGCCCACATGCCCATGGGGATGGGAACCTCGCAGGAGTGTCCTCGCACCACTTAGCACGTATCAGAAAATGTGGGTACCCAGCAGTTAGGGCCTGACGCTAGAGGGCCCCCATCACCGAGGGGAGGAGGCTCCCAGCAGGCTCCAAGTGCCACAAGAGGGCCGATGTTGCCCAGGTGGGGTGTGCCAGCCAGGCAGGAGTGACCTCACAGCAGAGGGCCCACCTCACAGAAGGGTGAGGAACCCAGCCAGGATCAGACTCTCACCAGAGGGCCCACATCATCAAGGGGATAGGAAGCAGGCAGGAGTGTCCTCACACCAGTGTGGCCACATCATCCAAAGGCGAGGGACCCAGCACACGTGGCCTCACACCAGAGGACACACATCACCAAGGGACTGGGAGTGAGGCAGGCAGGAGGAGTCTCAAAACAGAGGGTCCATAGAAGAAAAAAGGTGAGGAATCCCGCAGTTGGAACCTCCCAGCAGGTGGCCAGGAGCAGCGAGGCTATGGGATCCAGGCCGGAGAGAACTCACAGCAGAGGGCCCTCATCATGAAACTGAGCAACCCACGGTTGGGACCTCAGAGCAGAAGGCCCACATTCCCATGGGGTTGGGAACCTGGCACGAGTGTACTCGAACCACAGGGCGCATATCAGAAAATATTGGGAGCCCAGGAATTAGGGCCTGACGCCAGAGGGCCCTCATTACCGAGGGCAGGAGACCCCCAGCAGGCACCAAATCCCACCAGAGGGCCGACTTCGCCAAGGCGGGGTGTGCCAGCCAGGCAGGAGTGACGTCAGAGAAGAGGGCCCACCTCACAGAAGTGTGAGGAACCCAACCAGGATCAGACTCTCACCGGATGGCCCACATCACCAAGGGGATGGGAACCAGGCAGGAGTGTCCTCACACCAGTGGGGCCACATCAGCCAAAGGTGAGGAACCCAGCACATGTGGCCTCAAACCACAGGACACACATCACCAAGGGGCTGGGAGTGAGGCAGGTGTCCGGAGGGGCACATTTAACTCTAATTTCCCACCAGGAAGAGGAATTAACCAAAGGCTCAGAGTGCCGTGCCAGACCCTGATTATGGCCTAAAGCAAACCTGCGGTTCTGTGGCCAGCTTTCAAGGAAACGAGTTAAGAAAGGAAATCACAGGCACTGTAATTCACAAACCTGCAGAGTTATAAATGACAGCTATTGGCAAAAATATACTGAAGTAAGTCTGCAAAGAGGACTTCAAAACGAGGCAGAATTGCAGGAATCATATTTCAGGAGGTAGATTGGAATTGCGTTTAAAGCATGTGAAAAGCGGCAGATCTTTGACAGTGATGCACTTGGACAAAAGTGCGTAAACATTTTTTCCTGAATATATTCAGGAAAAAACACATATGCCCTTTTTGGCCAACCAAGCACTCGAGCAATGGAAATCCGCACTACAATGAAGTCTCATTTCCCATTCGTCAAAAGGGCCATCTGAAAAATGTGTAAAAACCAGAAACACAGGACAGGCCATGGAGAACAGGGAGCCTTGTTATGCTGATGGGCGGGATGTAAATTGCCAACAGACACTCTGGAGATGTTTATGGTGTATCCTGAAACATCTGAAAAACAAAGCTACAGACCCTAGGGCACTTCCACTTTTGGCCCTATAGCTTAGGAAAATTAAAATCAACAAGACACAGCCAACACCAAATTTAGGGCTGCTGTGTTTACAAGAACCTTGAGTCCAGTACAAATTAAATATCCCAGAAAGAAAAATATGGATAAAGGAGTTGTGCTACTTACGTACAATGGAATATCACTCAGCAATGAAATCAATGTCATCAGGCCTGTAGCAGCAAATTGAGTGGATTTAAGTATGATGATTCTAAGAGAAATATGTCACACAGAGAAAGGTAATTATCATAAGATATCACTAATAGAGAGAGTGTAAACTTGGCTACACATAAACTGAATTCCAAAACCGAACAGAGTCTCACATTTAGATAAAAACTTATGCTTGCTTAAGGGGAAAGTTGAGTTGCGGTGCTGTATAAAACCAGAGATTGAAATTAGCACACATACCGTTCCATAAGCCAAATATGTAATAGACAAGACCTACTCTTTGCTCAACGAAATAGACTCATCCATGGTGTATCACCTCACACCTGTTAGAATGGGCATCATCAGAAAATCTACAAACAACAAATGCTGGAAAGGGTGTGGAGATAAGGAACCCTCTTCCGCTATTGTTGGGAATGAAATTGATACAGTCACTGTGGAGAAAGTTATGGAGTTTCTTATAAAACTAAGAATAGAATTACCATATGATACAGCAGTCCCACTACTGGGCATATACCCAGACAAAACCATAAATCAAAAAGAGACATTCACCGCAATGTTCATTGCATCACTATTTACAATATCCAGGTAATGGAAGCAACCTAAATGCCCACAGACAGACGAATGCATAAAGACGTGGTACATATATAAAATGGAATATTACTAAGCCATAAAAAGGAATGAAATTGGGTCATTTGTAGAGACGTTGATGGATCTAGAGACTGTCATACAGAGTGAAGTAAGTCAGAAAGAGAAAAAGAAATCTTGTCTATTAATGGCTATATGTGGAACCTAGACAAATTGTACAGATGAACCGTTTTGCAAGGCAGAAATAGAGCAACAGATGTAGACAACAAACGTATGGACACCAAGGGGGGAAAGCTGTTGGGGGGTGGTGGTGGGAGGAGTTGAGAGATTGGGATTGGCATGTATACATTTATATGTATAAAATAGATAACCAAAAAGAACCTGCTGTATAAAAAAATAAAATAAAATTCAAATTACAAAAAGTAAAACAGAAAAAATATTCTTCCCTTCACATACATGTATTTATATGAATAAATTATTTCCATGCTTATATCTGTAAATACAAAAAAGAGGAATAAAATCTACCTTGAACCAAAAAAGAAAAAAAAACAGAACCCACCAGCTACACAGAGGAAAACCGTATCAGGGCACTTGCTCCAGTTGTAAACAATTCTGAAGTTGGTCGGTGGTGGGGAATCATCTCCCATTCAGCCAGCAGGCCCCACGCAACAAGCGTCCTCATTGCAAAGCTGGGGGACCGTGCCGAGGCATCTGTGAGTAAACGTGGGCTGAGCCCCAGGCCAGCTGCTGCTGAAATGTTCCCACCCTTCCCAGGTAAAACACCTGAATATGTACAAGGACTTGAAAGCCTAGAGGAAGGGCCATGGAGCCACATGAGCGACAGCATGCCAGCCGACTTGGTGCCTGCAGGCCAGCCAGGATGGTCCTGGTCCTGGGTGCTCTTCTGGAAGCTTTCCATTTCCCTGCCTGAGATACCCCTGCTGTCCCGGCCCCCACTGCTTTCTTCCTCACTCACCTCTGCCCAGGGAGAAATTCCAGCGGCAGGTATGGGTGACACATCCTCTTCTTTAGCAGGTGGCATCTTGGCAACTACTGCAGAAAGTCCAGCAGAGCCCCACTCACACTGGGCCACCCACAAAGCCGTGGCCTCTCACTCCCTCCCACCAGTCCAGCCCCAAGACTGCTGACAGGGCAGAGAAAATGGCGTCAGGCACAGCTGCAGGGGCTCTTGCTGCCTGGAGCGGTGTTTATATTGATCTGAACCCAGGCACACCTGGGGAGGGCTGGCCGGCACGGTCAGGCTTCCCAGGCCAGCCAATAATCACCCCTCAGGGGCTCACAGTTGCAGAAACTGGAACTTGCTGAATCGGCCAGGTCCAAGGAACAGGTGTGGGCTCCTGAGAGTCAGGATAGACAAGGGGCTGCAGCTCTGGCTTGTTTTCTAATTATATTATCTGGCCCATGAGTGGGAGACAACTTCAAGAAAACCCTCTCCTAATGAGAGGAACCCAGGAGTCAGGGAGAGGAGGGGTGGCTGGTGGGTGGAGACAGAGGCCTGGTGCCCCGGGTGCAGTGGAAGTCTCTGGAAGACCAGGTGGAGGGAGGCCACACAGAGTGATGCCCAGGGTCACAGACCTGTCGGAGCTGCTGTTTGTTAGTTCAAGTCCTGCTCTGAGGTGCTCTGTGTCAGATCTGAGTGACAGGTGAGCTGGGAGTGCTCTGCAATGAGGGCGATATGCACGGTTCCTGTGTTCCCAGCCCTGCCATGGTACCTGCAAGGGTAGCTCTGTATCCTGGGAGGGGCCTGACCACGAGAGCCCCGTGGGCTGGGGTGGGGTACCTGCCCAGGTGAGCTCCATATCCTGGGATTGGCCTGACCTCGAGAGCCCCATGGGCTGCTGGAGTCCTGGTAAAGGATGTCAGGACAGTCAGTGAAGCCACCGAGGATATACCTCCAGTAGTTCCTAAATCCTACACCCTGCTGGTCATTCTACCAACCACCAGGACATGGTATTCTGTATTAGTCTTCAATGATGCCTTCTTTTGTATTCTATTAGTCCCAGAGTCACAAGAAATTTTGGCTTGTGAGTGGCAGGACTCAACATACAACTAAAACAATACTTCTGGGCCGTGTTGCCCCAAGGGTTCAAGAATTCCCACACCATCTTTGGGGAAAGCTCAGCTAAAGACCTAAAATTTCTACCTCTGGAAAAGGAAACACTCCTTCAATATGCAGACGACATTCTGATCGCCAGCCCTACTAAGGAGACCTCTGAACTACCAAGCCAATAAAGGATACAAGTTGTCCAAGAAAAAGCTCAAATATCACAGACTACGGTGACCTGCCTGGGCTTCATTCTCACAGAAGGTCGGAGAAGCCCATCCCAGGAAAGGGAAGAAACAATTTACAGCCTTACCCATTTCTAAAACTAGAAGACAGCTTAGGGGTTCCTGGGGAGGCCAGGGTTTGCTGCTTCTGGATCCCTAACTACAGTCTACTAGCTCGGCCTCTATATGAAACACTGAAAGGAAAAGGTGATGATCCTTTTGAATAGAATGCAGAAGTGGCCTTTCAAGAATGGAAAGAGCAGTCAATTCAGACCCTTGCCCTGGAACTCCCTAATTTAGCTAAACCCTTTGACCTTTACATTCCTGGTGAACGGTGAATCGCCACTGGAGTATTAGTGCAAAACCTGGGACCACTTGAAATGGAACAATGCAAGAATGCGATCCAGGTAGGATAAACTACGGTCACCAAGGGGCTTGGCCCACCGCCACATCTGGCCAAGATACTGGCAGTATCTGATAACCTGGAAATCAGCAGCCCAAAAGGCCACCTCCCTCCTAAGGGAAAAGGAACCCTCGTGGTGATCCTAACCCCCAACCATGCCCTGAAGTTGCAGGGTTGGCTCCATGGGCACACTGATCTTGAGGGAGGAGGCCCTCCAACTCCAACCTCCATAGAGATAACCGGGGCAAAGGGGCACCATGACGACTCATGTGAAGGTGTCTGCACATGCAAATTTAACGCTCATTTCCCACAAGGAAGAGGAATTAACCAAAGGCTCAGCATGCCATGCCGGAACTATATTAGGGCCTGAAGCAATCCTTCGGGTTTGTGGCCAGCTCACAAGAAAGCGAGTTGAAGAAAGGAGCTCAGGGGCACTGTAATTCACAAACCTGCAGAGTAATGAATGACAGCTATCGTCCAAAAATGTTTTGAAGTAAGTCTTCGAAGAGGACTTGAAATCGGGGCAGAATTTCAGGAAAACGATTTCAGGGGGTAGAATGGAATTGCACTTAAAGAATAAGATTAGAGGCAGAATGTCGACAATGATGCACTTGGCCAAAAAGGGCGTATGCGTTTTTTCCTGAATATATTCAGGAAAAAACGCATACGCACTTTTTGGCCAACCAAGTAAGCGTGTAAAGGAAATCTGCACTACAATGAAGTCTCACTGCCCCCCGGTCAAAAGGGCCATCTGAAAAAAGTGTAAAATCCAGAAAGGCAGGACAGGTCTTGGAGAACAGGGAGCCTTGTTATGCTGATGGGCGGGATGTAAATTGCCAACAGCCACTCTGGAGAAATGTATGGTGTATCCTGAAACACGTAGGAAACAAAGCAACACAGCCTATGTCACTTCCAATATGGTCCTATAGCTTAGGGTAATTAAAATCACAAACACACAGCCACCCCAAAGTTTGGGATGGCTCTGTTTACAAGAACCTTGTCTACGGTACAAGTTAAATATCCAAGAAAGGAAAAAATGGATAAAGAAGTTCTGGTACGCACGTACAATGGAGTATCACTCAGCAAAGAAATCTACGTCTTCAGGCCCATAGCGGCATAATGAGTGGATTCAGGTACGATGATTCTACGAGAAATACGTCACCCAGAAAAAGAAACATCATAATATATAAGTAATACACGGAATGTAAACTTGGCTACACATAAACTGAATTACAAAACAGAACAGGGTCTCAAATTTAGAAAACCAACTTATGCTTGCTAATGGGGAAAGGTGAGTTGGGGTGCTGCATAAAACCAGAGATTGAAATTAGCACAGATACCGTTCCATAAGCCAAATATATAATAGACAAGACCTACTCCTTGCTCAACGAAATGGACTCAACACCCCATATTCAACGCCTTGCAAGATACCTGACAAGTAAGAATCTTAAAACCCATGGATTTATATGTCTCCATAAGGAAATCAAGCGTGTGTACAACGGCCTAAATGCAGCAGTGAAAATCCGATAAATCCCATTATCAAAATAAATTTCAAAAACAAAACACAATGACAGTGAAATAGAGAGCAAATCTTAAATAATTCATTCAGGGCTTGTGATGCAACCTGGATTTACCACATCTACACCCAGAGCTGGGTGAGACATAAGGCTGGACACTTCGGGCTGATAGCATTGGTGAGGTTCGGTGAGCAAACGCAGACCCTTTGAAGTCAAACTGCATGGTACCCATTCCATGGGTCCCAACTCTCCAGGTTTAAGGGATTCTTCCTTCAGCTAAAACATGCATGGGAAACCCACAGTACAGTGCACTGTGTGACCGGGAAACGTTTTCAAATGCATCTCAGTTTTCGTCCCCTGGTACTCGGGTTCACCATTCCAGACGCTTTACTAACACTCTCCCCACTTGGAGAGTCAGTGCCATTAACCTCCTGTTTGGCACAGTTTGCAATTTCTGCGCAAGATGTACAGGAATAGGGAGAACCAATGAGAGACTAGCTGTAGGTGCCTGCACGGGCAAAAGGAACGCTCATTTCCGACCAGGAAGAGGAATTAAACAAAGGCTCAGCAAGCCCTGCCGGAAAGAGATTACGGCCTGAAGCAATCCTGCGGTTTTGCGGCCAGCTCACAAGAAAACGAGTTGAAGACATGAGCTCAGGGGCACTGTAATTCACAAACCTGCAGAGTTATGAATGACAGCTATCGTCCAAAAATGTATTGAAGTAAGTCTTCGAAGAGGACTTGAATGCGGGGCAGAATTTCAGGAAAACGATTTCAGGGGGTAGACTGGAATTGTACTAAAAGCATAGGAAAAGAGGCAGAATGTCGACAACGATGCACTTGGCCAAAAAGGGCGTATGCGTTTTTTCCTGAATATATTCAGGAAAAAACGCATACGCCCTTTTTGGCCAACCAAGCAAGCCTGTAAAGGAAATCTGCACTACAATGAAGTCTCACTGCCCCCCCAGTCAAAAGGGCCATCTGAAAAAAGTGTAAAATCCAGAAAGGCAGGACAGGTCATGGAGAACAGGGAGCCTTGTCATGCTGATGGGCGGGATGTAAATTGCCAACAACCACTCTGGAGAAGTGTATGGTGTTTCCAGAAACACGTAGGAAACAAAGCAACACAGCCTATGTCACTTCCACTTATGGTCCTATAGCTTAGGGAAATTAAAATCAAAAACACACAGCCACCCCAGAGGTTGGGACGGCTCTGTTTACAAGAACCTCGTCTACGGTACAAGTAAAATATCCCAGAAAGCAAAAAATGGATAAAGAAGTTGTGGTACGCACGTACAATGGAATATCACTCAGCAATGAAATCTACTTCATCAGGCCCGTAGCGGCATAATGAGTGGATTCAGGTATGATGATTCTACGAGAAATAAGTCACACAGAAAAAGAAACATCATAAGATATGACTAATACACGGAATGTAAACTTGGCTACCCATGAACTGAATTACAAAACAGAACAGGGTCTCAAATTTAGAAAACCAACTTATGCTTGCTTATGGGGAAAGGTGAGTTGGGGTGCTGCATAAAACCAGAGATTGAAATTAGCACAGATACCGTTCCATAAGCCAAATATATAATAGACAAGCCCTACTCCTTGCTCAACGAAATGGACTCAAAGCCTGGGAATATACCTGACAAGTAAGAATCTTAAAACCCATGGATTTATATGTCTCCATAAGGAAATCAAGTGTGTGTACAGCGGCCTAAATGCAGCAGTGAAAATCCGATAAATCCCATTATCAAAATAAATTTCAAAAACAAAACACAATGACAGTGAAATAGAGAGCAATTCTTAAATAATTCATTCAGGGCTTGTGATGCAACCTGGATTTACCACATCTACACCCAGAGCTGGGTGAGACATAAGGCTGCACACTTCGGGCTGATAGCATTGGTGAGGTTCGGTGAGCAAACGCAGACCCTTTGAAGTCATACTGCATGGTACCCATTCCATGGGTCCCAACTCTCCAGGTTTAAGGGATTCTTCCTTCAGCTAAAACATGCATGGGAAACCCAGAGTATGGTCCACCGTGTGATTGGGAAACGTTTTCAAATGCATCTCAGTTTTCGAACCCTGGTACTCGGGTTCACCATTCCAGATGCTTTACTAACACTCTCCCCACTTGGAGAGTCAGTGCCTTTAACCTCCTGTTTGGCACAGTTTGCAATTTCTGCGCAAGATGAACAGGAATAGGGAGAACCAATGAGAGACTAGCTGTAGGTGTCTGCACGGGCAAATGGAACGCTCATTTCCCACCAGGAAGAGGAATTAACCAAAGGCTCAGCGTGCCCTGCCGGAAACAGATTAGGGCCTGAAGCAATCCTGCGGTTTTGCGGCCAGATCACAAGAAAGCGCGTTGAGGAAAGGAGCTCAGGGGCACTGTAATTCACAAACCTGCAGAGTTATGAATGACAGCTATCGTCCAAAAATGTACTGAAGTAAGTCTTCGAAGAGGACTTGAAAGCGGGGCAGAATTTCAGGAAAACGATTTCAGGGGGTAGGCTGGAATTGCACTTAAAGCATAGGAAAAGAGGCAGAATGTCGACAATGATGCACTTGGCCAAAAAGGGCGTATGCGTTTTTTCCTGAATATATTCAGGAAAAAACGCATACGCCCTTTTTGACCAACCAGGCCGGCGTGTAAAAGAAATCTGCACTACAGTGAAGTCTCATTGCCCAGCGGTCAAAAGAGCCATCTGAAAAACGTGTAAAATCCAGAAAGGCAGGACAGGTCATGGAGAACAGGGAGCCTTGTCATGCTGATGGGCGGGATGTAAATTGCCAACAGCCACTCTGGAGAAGTGTATGGTGTTTCCTGAAACACGTAGGAAACAAAGCAACACAGCCTATGTCACTTCCACTTATGGTCCTATAGCTTAGGGAAATTAAAATCAAAAACACACAGCCACCCCAAAGTTTGGGACGGCTCTGTTTACAAGAACCTCGTCTACAGTACAAGTTAAATATCGGAGAGAGCAAAAAATGGATAAAGAAGTTGTGGTACGCACGTACAATGGAATATCACTCAGCAATGAAATCTAAGTCATCAGGCCCGTGGCGGCATAATGAGTGGATTCAGGTACGATGATTTTACGAGAAATAAGTCACACAGAAAAAGAAATATCATAGGATATCACTAAAACACGGAATGTAAACTTGCCTACACATGAACTGAATTACAAAACAGAACAGGGTCTCAAATTTAGAAAACCAACTTATGCTTGCATATGGGGAAAGGTGAGTTGGGGTGCTGCATAAAACCAGAGAGTGAAATTAGCACAGATACCTTTCCATAAGCTCAATATATAATAGACAAGACCTACTCCTTGCTCAACGAAATGGACTCAACACCCCATATTCAACGCCTCGGAAGATACCTGACAAGTAAGAATCTTAAATCCCATGGATTTATATGTCTCCATAAGGAAATCAAGCGTGTGTACAGCGGCCTAAACGCAGCAGTGAAAATCTGATAAGTCCCATTATCAAAATAAATTTCAAAAACAAAACACAATGACAGTGAAATAGAGAGCAATTCTTAAATAATTCATTCAGGGCTTGTGATGCAACCTGGATTTACAACATCTACACCGAGAGCTGGTTGAGACATAAGGCTGGACACATCGGGCTGATAGCATTGGTGAGGTTCGGTGAGCAAACGCAGACCCTTTGAAGTCATACTGCACGGTACCCATTCCATGGGTCCCAACTCTCCACGTTTAAGAGATTCTTCCTTCAGCTAAAACATGCATGGGAAACCCAGAGTATGGTCCACCGTGTGATTGGGAAACGTTTTCAAATGCATCTCAGTTTTCGAACCCTGGTACTCGGGTTCACCATTCCAGATGCTTTACTAACACTCTCCCCACTTGGAGAGTCAGTGCCTTTAACCTCCTGTTTGGCACAGTTTGCAATTTCTGCGCAAGATGAACAGGAATAGGGAGAACCAATGAGAGACTAGCTGTAGGTGTCTGCACTGGCAAATGGAACGCTCATTTCCCACCAGGAAGTGGAATTAACCAAATGCTCAGCATGCCCTGCCAGAAACAGATTAGCGCCTTAAGCAATCCTGCGGTTTTGCAGCCAGCTCACAAGAAAGTGAGTTGAAGAAAGGAGCTCAGGGCCACTGAAATTCACAAACCTGCAGAGTTATGAATGACAGCTATCGTCCAAAAATGTATTGAAGTAAGTCTTCGAAAAGAAGTTGAAAGCGGGGCAGAATTTCAGGAAAACGATTTCAGGGGATAGACTGGAATTGCACTTAAAGCATAGGAAAAGAGGCAGAATGTCCACAATGATGCACTTGGCCAAAAAGTGCGTATGCGTTTTTTCCTGAATATATTCAGGAAAAAACGCATACGCACTTTTTAGCCAACCAAGCAGGCGTGTAAAGGAAATCTGCACTACAATGAAGTCTCACTGCCCCCCGGTCAAAAGGGCCATCTTTAAAAAGTGTAAAATCTTGAAAGGCAGGACAGGTCATGGAGAACAGGGAGCCTAGTTATGCTGATGTTCGGGATATAAATTGCCAACAGCCAGTCTGGAGAAGTGTATAGTGTTTCCTGAAACACGTAGGCAACAAATCAACACAGCCTATGGCACTTCCACTTATGGTCCTATAGCTTAGGGAAATTAAAATCAAAAACACACAGCCACCCCAAAATTTGGGACGGCTCTGTTTACAAGAACGTCGTCTATGCTACAAGTTAAATATCCGAGAAAGCAAAAAATGGATAAAGAAGTTGTGATACGCACGTACAATGGAATATCACTCAGCAATGAAATCTACGTCATCAGGCCCGAAGCGCCATAATGAGTGGATTCAGTTACGATGATTCTACGAGAAATAAGTCACACAGAAAAAGAAACATCATAAGATATGACTAATACACGGAATGTAAACTTGGCTACCCATGAACTGAATTACAAAACAGAAAATGGTCTCAAATTGAGAAAATCAACTTATGCTTGCTTATGCGGAAAGTTGAGTTGGGGTGCTGCATAAAACCAGAGATTGAAATTAGCACAGATACCGTTCCATAAGCCAAATATATAATAGACAAGACCTACTCCTTGCTCAACGAAAAGGACGCAACGCCTGGGACTATACCTCACAAGTAAGAATCTTAAAATCCATGGATTTATATGTCTCCATAAGGAAGTCAAGCGTGTGTACAGCGGCCTAAATGCAGCAGTGAAAATCCGATAAATCCCATTATCAAAATAAATTTCAAATACAAAACACAATGACAGTGAAATAGAGAGCAATTCTTAAATAATTCATACAGGGATTGTGATGCAACCTGGAATTACCACATCTACACCCAGAGCTGGGTGAGACATAAGGCTGGACCCTTCGGGCTGAAAGCATTGGTGAGGTTCGGTGAGCAAACGCAGACCTCTTGAAGTCATACTGCATGGTACCCATTCCAAGGGTCCCAACTCTCCAGGTTTAAGGGATTCTTCCTTGAGCTAAAACATGCATGGGAAACCCAGAGCATGGTCCACCATGTGATTGGGAAACGTTTTCAAATGCATCTCAGTTTTCGTCCCCTGGTACTCGGGTTCACCATTCCAGACGCTTTACTAACACTCTCCCCACTTGGAGAGTCAGTGCCTTTAACCTCCTGTTTGGCACAGTATGCAATTTCTGCGCAAGATGAACAGGCATAGGGAGAACCAATGAGAGACTAGCTATTAGTGTCTGCACGGGCAAATTGAACGATCATTTCCCACCAGGAAGAGGAATTAACCAAAGGCTCAGCATGCCCGGCCGGAAACATATTAGGGCCTGAAGCAATCCTGCGGTTTTGTGGCCAGCTCACAAGAAAAGGAGTTGAAGAAAGGAGCTCAGGGGAACTGTAATTCACAAACCTGCAGAGTTATGAATGACAGCTATCGTCCAAAAATATATTGAAGTAAGTCTTCGAAGAGGACTTGAAAGCGGGGCAGAATTTCAGTAAAACGATTTCAGGGGGTATACTGGAATTGCACTTAAAGCATAGGAAAAGAGGCAGAATGTCAACAATGATGCACTTGGCCAAAAAGGGCGTATGCGTTTTTTCCTGAATATATTCAGGAAAAAACGCATACGCCCTTTTTGGCCAACCAAGCAAGCGTGTAAAGGAAATCTGCACTACAATGAAGTCTCACTGCCCCCCAGTCAAAAGGGCCATCTGAAAAAAGTGTAAAATCCAGAAAGGCAGGACAGGTCTTGGAGAACAGGGAGTCTTGTTATGCTGATGGGCGGGATGTAAATTGCCAACAGCCACTCTGGGGAAATGTATGGTGTATCCTGAAACACGTAGGAAACAAAGCAACACAGCCTATGTCACTTCAACTTATGGTCCTATAGCTTAGGGAAATTAAAATCACAAACACAGAGCCACCCCAAAGTTTGGGATGGCTCTGTTTACAAGAACGTTGTCTACGGAACAAGTTAAATATCCGAGAAAGGAAAAAATGGATAAAGAAGTTCTGGTACGCACGTACAATGGAATATCACTCAGCAATGAAATCTACGTCTTCACTCCCATAGCGGCATAATGAGTGGATTCAGGTATGTTGATTCTACGAGAAATAAGTCACACAGAAAAAGAAACATCATAATATATCAGTAATACACGGAATGTAAACTTGGCTACACATAAACTGAATTACAAAACAGAACAGGGTCTCAAATTTAGAAAACCAACTTATGCTTGCTTATGGGGAAAGGTGAGTTGGGGTGCTGCATAAAACCAGAGATTGAAATTAGCACAGATACCGTTCCATAAGCCAAATATACAATAGACAAGCCCTACTCCTTGCTCAACAAAATGGCCTCAACACCCCATATTCAACGCCTGGCAAGATACCTCACAAGCAAGAATCTTAAAACCCATGGATTTATATGTCTCCATAAGGAAATCAAGCATGTGTACAGCGGCCTAAATGCAGCAGTGAAAATCCGATAAATCCCATTATCGAAATAAATTTCAAAAACAAAACACAATGACAGTGAAATAGAGAGCAATACTTAAATAATTCATTCAGGTCTTGTGATGCAACCTGGATTTGCCACATCTACACCCAGAGCTGGGTGAGACATAAGGCTGGGCACTTCGGGCTGATAGCATTGGTGAGGTTCGGTGAGCAAACGCAGACCCTTTGAAGTCATACTGCATGGTACCCATTCCATGTGTCCCAACTCTCCAGGTTTAAGGGATTCTTCCTTCAGCTAAAACATGAATGGGAAACCCAGACTATCGTCCGCCGTGTGATTGGGAAACGTTTTCAAATGCATCTCAGTTTTCGTCCCCTGGTACTCGGGTTCACCATTCCAGACGCTTTACTAACACTCTCCCCACTTGGAGAGTCAGTGCATTTAACCTCCTGTTTGGCACACTTTGCAATTTCTGCGCAAGATGAACAGGAATAGGGAGAAGCAATGAGAGGCTAGCTGTAGGTGTCTGCACGGGCAAATGGAACGCTCATTTCCCACCAGGAAGAGGAATTAACCAAAGGCTCAGCGTGCCCTGCCGGAAAGAGATTAGGGCCTGAAGCAATCCTGCGGATTTGCGGCCAGCTCATAAGAAAGCGAGTTGAAGGAAGGAGCTCAGGGGCACTGTAATTCACAAACCTGCAGAGTTATGAATGACAGCTATCGTCCAAAAATGTATAGAAGTAAGTCTTCGAAGAGTACTTGAAAGCGGGGCAGAATTTCAGGAAAACGATTTCAGGGGGTAGACTGGAATTGCACTTAAAGCGTAGAAAAAGAGGCAGAATGTCAACAATGATGCACTTGGCCAAAAAGGGCGTATGCGTTTTTTCCTGAATATATTCAGGAAAAAACGCATACGCCCTTTTTGGCCAACCAAGCAAGCGTGTAAAGGAAATCTGCACTACAATGAAGTCTCACTGCCCCCGGTCAAAAGGGCTATCTGAAAAAAGAGTAAAATCCAGATAGACAGGACAGGTCATGGAGAACAGGGAGCCTTGTTATGCTGATGGACGGGATGTAAATTGCCAACAGCCACTCTGGAGAAATGTATGGTGTATCCTGAAACACGTAGGAAACAAAGCAACACAGCCTATGTCACTTCCACTTATGGTCCTATAGCTTAGGGAAATTAAAATCAAAAACACACAGCCACCCCAAAGTTTGGGATGGCTCTGTTTACAAGAACCTTGTCTACGGTACAAGTTAAATATCCGAGAAAGGAAAAAATGGATAAAGAAGTTCTGGTACGCACGTACAATGGAATATCAGTCAGCAATGAAATCTACGTCTTCAGGCCCATAGCGGCATAATGAGTGGATTCAGGTACGATGATTCTACGAGAAATAAGTCACACAGAAAAAGAAACATCATAATATATCAGTAATACACGGAATGTAAACTTGGCTACACATAAACTGAATTACAAAACAGAACAGGGTCTCAAATTTAGAAAACCAACTTATGCTTGCTTATGGGGAAAGGTGAGTTGGGGTGCTGCATAAAACCAGAGATTGAAATTAGCACAGATACCGTTCCATAAGCCAAATATATAATAGACAAGACCTACTCCTTGCTCAACGAAATGGACTCAACACCCCATATTCAACGCCTGGCAAGATACCTGACAAGTAAGAATCTTAAAACCCATGGATTTATATGTCTCCATAAGGAAATCAAGCGTGTGTACAGCGGCCTAAACGCAGCAGTGAACATCCGATAAATCCCATTATCAAAAAAAATTTCAAAAACAAAACAAAATGACAGTGAAATAGAGAGCAATTCTTAAATAATTCATTCAGGGCTTGTGATGCAACCTGGATTTACCACATCTACACCCAGAGCTGGGTGAGACATAAGGCTGGACACTTCGGGCTGATAGCATTGGTGAGGTTCGGTGAGCAAACGCAGACCCTTTGAAGTCATACTGCATGGTACCCATTCCATGCGTCCCAAATTTCCAGGTTTAAGGGATTCTTCCTTCAGCTAAAACATGCATGGGAAACCCATAGTGTGGTCCACCGTGTGATTGGGAAACGTTTTCAAATGCATCTCAGTTTTCGTCCCCTGGTACTCGGGTTCACCATTCCAGACGCTTTACTAACCCTCTCCCCACTTGGAGAGTCAGTGCCTTTAACCTCCTGTTTGGCACAGTTTGCAATTTCTGCGCAAGATGAACAGGCATAGGGAGAACCAATGAGAGACTAGCTGTTGGTGTCTGCACGGGCAAATTGAACGCTCATTTCCCACCAGGAAGAGGAATTAACCAAAGGCTCAGCGTGCCATGCCGGAAACAGATTAGGGCCTGAAGCAATCCTGCGGTTTTGCGGCCAGCTCACAAGAAAACGAGTTGAAGAAAGGAGCTCAGGGGCACTGTAATTCACAAACCTGCAGAGTTATGAATGACAGCTATCGTCCAAAAATGTACTGAAGTAAGTCTTCAAAGAGGACTTGAAAGCGGGGCAGAATTTCAGGAAAACGATTTCAGGGGGTAGACTGGAATTGCACTTAAAGCATAGGAAAAGAGGCAGAATGTTGACAATGATGCACTTGGCCAAAAAGGGCGTATGCGTTTTTTCCTGAATATATTCAGGAGAAAACGCATATGCCCTTTTTGGCCAACCAAGCAAGCGTGTAAAGGAAATCTGCACTACAATGAAGTCTCACTGCCCCCCGGTCAAAAGGGCCATCTGAAAAAAGAGTAAAATCCAGAAAGACAGGACAGGTCATGGAGAACAGGGAGCCTTGTTATGCTGATGGGCGGGATGTAAATTGCCAACAGCCAATCTGGAGAAATGTATGGTGTATCCTGAAACACGTAGGAAACAAAGCAACACAGCCTATGTCACTTCCACTTATGGTCCTATAGCTTAGGGAAATTAAAATCAAAAACACACAGCCACCCCAGAGTTTGGGATGGCTCTGTTTACAAGAACCTTGTCTACGGTACAAGTTAAATATCCGAGAAAGGAAAAAATGGATAAAGAAGTTCTGGTACGCACGTACAATGGAATATCAGTCAGCAATGAAATCTACGTCTTCAGGCCCATAGCGGCATAATGAGTGGATTCAGGTACGATGATTCTACGAGAAATAAGTCACACAGAAAAAAAACATCATAATATATCAGTAATACACGGAATGTAAACTTGGCTACACATAAACTGAATTACAAAACAGAACAGGGTCTCAAATTTAGAAAACCAACTTATGCTTGCTTATGGGGAAAGGTGAGTTGGGGTGCTGCATAAAACCAGAGATTGAAATTAGCACAGATACCGTTCCATAAGCCAAATATATAATAGACAAGCCCTACTCCTTGCTCAACGAAATGGACTCAACACCCCATATTCAACGCCTGGCAAGATACCTGACAAGTAAGAATCTTAAAACCCATGGATTTATATGTCTCCATAAGGAAATCAAGCGTGTGTACAGCGGCCTAAAGGCAGAAGTGAAAATCCGATAAATCCCATTATCAAAATAAATTTCAAAAACAAAACAGAATGACAGTGAAATAGAGAGCAATTCTTACATAATTCATTCAGGGCTTGTGATGCAACCTGGATTTCCCACATCTACACCCAGAGCTGGGTGAGACATAAGGCTGGACACTTCGGGCTGATAGCATTGGTGAGGTTCGGTGAGCAAACGCAGACCCTTTGAAATCATACTGCATGGTACCCATTCCATGGGTCCCAACTCTCCAGGTTTAAGGAATTCTTCCTTCAGCTAAAACATGCATGGGAAACCCAGACTATCGTCGGCCGTGTGACTGGGAAACGTTTTCAAATGCATCTCAGTTTTCGTCCCCTGGTACTCGGGTTCACCATTCCAGACGCATTACTAACACTCTCCCCACTTGGAGAGTCAGTGCCTTTAACCTCCTGTTTGGCACAGTTTGCAATTTCTGCGCAAGATGAACAGGCATAGGGAGAACCAATGAGAGACTAGCTGTTGGTGTCTGCACGGGCAAATGGAACGATCATTTCCCACCAGGAAGAGGAATTAACCAAAGGCTCAGCGTGCCATGCCGGAAACAGATTAGGGCCTGAAGCAATCCTCCTGTTTTGCGGCCAGCTCACAAGAAAAAGAGTTGAAGAAAGGAGCTCAGGGGCACTGTAATTCACAAACCTGCAGAGTTATGAATGACAGCTATCGTCCAAAAATGTACTGAAGTAAGTCTTCAAACAGGACTTGAAAGCGGGGCAGAATTTCAGGAAAACGATTTCAGGGGGTAGACTGGAATTGCACTTAAAGCATAGGAAAAGAGGCAGAATGTCGACAATGATGCACTTGGCCAAAAAAGGCGTATGCGTTTTCTCCTGAATATATTCAGGAAAAAACGCATACGCCCTTTTTGGCCAACCAAGCAAGCGTGTAAAGGAAATCTGCACTACAATGAAGTCTCACTGCCCCCCGGTCAAAAGGGCCATCTGAAAAAAGTGTAAAATCCAGAAAGGCAGGACAGGTCTTGGAGAACAGGGAGCCTTGTTATGCTGATGGGTGGGATGTAAAGTGCCAACAGCCACTCTGGAGAAATGTATGGTGTATCCTGAAACACGTAGGAAACAAAGCAACACAGCCTATGTCACTTCCACTTATGGTCCTATAGCTTAGGGAAATTAAAATCAAAAACACACAGCCACCCCAAACTTTGGGATGGCTCTGTTTACAAGAACCTCGTCTACGGTACAAGTTAAATATCCAAGATAGTAAAAAATGGATAAAGAAGTTGTGGTACGCACGTACAATGGAATATCACTCAGCAATGAAATCTACGTCATCAGGCCCGTAGCGGCATAATGAGTGGATTCAGGTACGATGATTCTACGAGAAATAAGTCACACAGAAAAAGAAACATCATAAGATATCACTAATACACGGAATGTAAATTTGGCTACCCATGAACTGAATTACAAAACAGAACAGGGTCTCAAATTTAGAAAACCAACTTATGCTTTCTTATGGGGAAAGGTGAGTTGGGGTGCTGCATAAAACCAGAGATTGAAATTAGCACAGATACTGTTCCATAAGCCAAATATATAATAGACAAACCCTACTCCTTGCTCAACGAAATGGACTCAACACCCCATATTCAACGCCTGGCAAGATACCTGACAAGTAAGAATCTTAAAACCCATGGATTTATATGTCTCCATAAGGAAATCAAGCGTGTGTACAGCGGCCTAAAGGCAGCAGTGAAAATCCGATAAATCCCATTATCAAAATGAATTTCAAAAACAAAACACAATGACAGTGAAATAGAGAGCAATTCTTAAATAATTCATTCAGGGCTTGTGATGCAACCTGGATTTACCACATCTACACCCAGAGCTGGATGAATCATAAGGCTGGACACTTCGGGCTGATAGCATTGGTGAGGTTCGGTGAACAAACGCAGACCCTTTGAAGTCATACTGCATGGTACCCATTCCATGGGTCCCAACTCTCCAGGTTTAAGGGATTCTTCCTTCAGCTAAAACATGCATGGGAAACCCAGAGTATGGTCCACCATGTGATTGGGAAACGTTTTCAAATGCATCTCAGTTTTCGACCCTGGTACTCGGGTTCAACATTTGAACGCTTTACTAACACTCTCCCCACTTGGAGAGTCAGTGCCTTTAACCGCCTGTTTGGCACAGTTTGCAATTTCTGCGCAAGATGAACAGGCATAGGGAGAACCAATGAGAGACTAGCTGTTGGTGTCTGCACGGGCAAATTGAACGCTCATTTCCCACCAGGAAGAGGAATTAACCAAAGGCTCAGCGTGCCATGCCGGAAACAGATTAGGGCCTGAAGCAATCCTGCGGTTTTGCGGCCAGCTCACAAGAAAACGAGTTGAAGAAAGGAGCTCAGGGGCACTGTAATTCACAAACCTGCAGAGTTATGAATGACAGCTATCGTCCAAAAATGTACTAAAGTAAGTCTTCAAAGAGGACTTGAAAGCGGGGCAGAATTTCAGGAAAACGATTTCAGGGGGTAGACTGGAATTGCACTTAAAGCATAGGAAAAGAGGCAGAATGTTGACAATGATGCACTTGGCCAAAAAGGGCGTATGCGTTTTTTCCTGAATATATTCAGGAAAAAACGCATACGCCCTTTTTGGCCAACCAAGCAAGCGTGTAAAGGAAATCTGCACTACAATGAAGTCTCACTGCCCCCCGGTCAAAAGGGCCATCTGAAAAAAGAGTAAAATCCAGAAAGACAGGACAGGTCATGGAGAACAGGGAGCCTTGTTATGCTGATGGGCGGGATGTAAATTGCCAACAGCCATTCTGGAGAAATGTATGGTGTATCCTGAAACACGTAGGAAACAAAGCAACACAGCCTATGTCACTTCCACTTATGGTCCTATAGCTTAGGGAAATTAAAATCAAAAACACACAGCCACCCCAGAGTTTGGGATGGCTCTGTTTACAAGAACCTTGTCTACGGTACAAGTTAAATATCCGAGAAAGGAAAAAATGGATAAAGAAGTTCTGGTACGCACGTACAATGGAATATCACTCAGCAATGAAATCTACGTCTTCAGGCCTATAGCGGCATAATGAGTGGATTCAGGTACGATGATTCTACGAGAAATAAGTCACACAGAAAAAGAAACATCATAATATATCAGTAATACACGGAATGTAAACTTGGCTACACATAAACTGAATTACAAAACAGAACAGGGTCTCAAATTTAGAAAACCAACTTATGCTTGCTTATGGGGAAAGGTGAGTTGGGGTGCTGCATAAAACCAGAGATTGAAATTAGCACAGATACCGTTCCATAAGCCAAATATATAATAGACAAGCCCTACTCCTTGCTCAACGAAATGGACTCAACACCCCATATTCAACGCCTGGCAAGATACCTGACAAGTAAGAATCTTAAAACCCATGGATTTATATGTCTCCATAAGGAAATCAAGCGTGTGTACAGCGGCCTAAAGGCAGAAGTGAAAATCCGATAAATCCCATTATCAAAATAAATTTCAAAAACAAAACACAATGACAGTGAAATAGAGAGCAATTCTTACATAATTCATTCAGGGCTTGTGATGCAACCTGGATTTCCCACATCTACACCCAGAGCTGGGTGAGACATAAGGCTGGACACTTCGGGCTGAAAGCATTGGTGAGGTTCGGTGAGCAAACGCAGACCCTTTGAAATCATACTGCATGGTACCCATTCCATGGGTCCCAACTCTCCAGGTTTAAGGAATTCTTCCTTCAGCTAAAACATGCATGGGAAACCCAGACTATCGTCGGCCGTGTGACTGGGAAACGTTTTCAAATGCATCTCAGTTTTCGTCCCCTGGTACTCGGGTTCACCATTCCAGACGCATTACTAACACTCTCCCCACTTGGAGAGTCAGTGCCTTTAACCTCCTGTTTGGCACAGCTTGCAATTTCTGCGCAAGATGAACAGGCATAGGGAGAACCAATGAGAGACTAGCTGTTGGTGTCTGCACGGGCAAATGGAACGATCATTTCCCACCAGAAGAGGAATTAACCAAAGGCTCAGCGTGCCATGCCGGAAACAGATTAGGGCCTGAAGCAATCCTCCGGTTTTGCGGCCAGCTCACAAGAAAAAGAGTTGAAGAAAGGAGCTCAGGGGCACTGTAATTCACAAACCTGCAGAGTTATGAATGACAGCTATCGTCCAAAAATGTACTGAAGTAAGTCTTCAAAGAGGACTTGAAAGCGGGGCAGAATTTCAGGAAAACGATTTCAGGGGGTAGACTGGAATTGCACTTAAAGCATAGGAAAAGAGGCAGAATGTCGACAATGATGCACTTGGCCAAAAAGGGCGTATGCGTTTTCTCCTGAATATATTCAGGAAAAAACGCATACGCCCTTTTTGGCCAACCAAGCAAGCGTGTAAAGGAAATCTGCACTACAATGAAGTCTCACTGCCCCCCGGTCAAAAGGGCCATCTGAAAACAGTGTAAAATCCAGAAAGGCAGGACAGGTCTTGGAGAACAGGGAGCCTTGTTATGCTGATGGGTGGGATGTAAAGTGCCAACAGCCACTCTGGAGAAATGTATGGTGTATCATGAAACACGTAGGAAACAAAGCAACACAGCCTATGTCACTTCCACTTATGGTCCTATAGCTTAGGGAAATTAAAATCAAAAACACACAGCCACCCCAAAGTTTGGGATGGCTCTGTTTATAAGAACCTCGTCTACGGTACAAGTAAAATATCCCAGAAAGTAAAAAATGGATAAAGAAGTTGTGGTACGCACGTACAATGGAATATCACTCAGAAATGAAATCTACGTCATCAGGCCCGTAGCGGCATAATGAGTGGATTCAGGTACGATGATTCTACGAGAAATAAGTCACACAGAAAAAGAAACATCATAAGATATCAGTAATACACGGAATGTAAACTTGGCTACCCATGAACTGAATTACAAAACAGAACAGGGTCTCAAATTTAGAAAACCAACTTATGCTTTCTTATGGGGAAAGGTGAGTTGGGGTGCTGCATAAAACCAGAGATTGAAATTAGCACAGATACTGTTCCATAAGCCAAATATATAATAGACAAGCCCTACTCCTTGCTCAACGAAATGGACTCAACACACCATATTCAACGCCTGGCAAGATACCTGACAAGTAAGAATCTTAAAACCCATGGATTTATATGTCTCTATAAGGAAATCAAGCGTGTGTACAGTGGCCTAAAAGCAGCAGTGAAAATCCGATAAATCCCATTATCAAAATGAATTTCAAAAACAAAACACAATGACAGTGAAATAGAGAGCAATTCTTAAATAATTCATTCAGGGCTTGTGATGCAACCTGGATTTACCACATCTACACCCAGAGCTGGATGAGACATAAGGCTGGACACTTCGGGCTGATAGCATTGGTGAGGTTCGGTGAACAAACGCAGACCCTTTGAAGTCATACTGCATGGTACCCATTCCATGGGTCCCAACTCTCCAGGTTTAAGGGATTCTTCCTTCAGCTAAAACATGCATGGGAAACCCAGAGTATGGTCCACCATGTGATTGGGAAACGTTTTCAAATGCATCTCAGTTTTCGACCCTGGTACTCGGGTTCAACATTTGAACGCTTTACTAACACTCTCCCCACTTGGAGAGTCAGTGCCTTTAACCTCCTGTTTGGCACAGTTTGCAATTTCTGCGCAAGATGAACAGGCATAGGGAGAACCAATGAGAGACTAGCTGTTGGTGTCTGCACGGGCAAATTGAACGCTCATTTCCCACCAGGAAGGGGAATTAACCAAAGGCTCAGCGTGCCATGCCGGAAACAGATTAGGGCCTGAAGCAATCCTGCGGTTTTGCGGCCAGCTCACAAGAAAACGAGTTGAAGAAAGGAGCTCAGGGGCACTGTAATTCACAAACCTGCAGAGTTATGAATGACAGCTATCGTCCAAAAATGTACTGAAGTAAGTCTTCAAAGAGGACTTGAAAGCGGGGCAGAATTTCAGGAAAACGATTTCAGGGGGTAGACTGGAATTGCACTTAAAGCATAGG
The DNA here is from genome assembly GCF_059928025.1 of Delphinapterus leucas. Lineage (NCBI taxonomy): Eukaryota > Metazoa > Chordata > Mammalia > Artiodactyla > Monodontidae > Delphinapterus > Delphinapterus leucas. The sequence continues at coordinate 2,042,871 of NW_028322267.1, forward strand.
AAAAGAGGCAGAATGTCGAAAATGATGGACTTGGCCAAAAAGGGCGTATGCGTTTTTTCCTGAATATATTCAGGAAAAAACGCATACGCACTTTTTGGCCAACCAAGCAAGCGTGTAAAGGAAATCTGCACTACAATGAAGTCTCACTGCCCCCCGGTCAAAAGGGCCATCTGAAAAAAGAGTAAAATCCAGAAAGTCAGGACAGGTCATGGAGAACAGGGAGCCTTGTTATGCTGATGGGCGGGATGTAAATTGCCAACAGCCACTCTGGAGAAATGTATGGTGTATCCTGAAACACGTAGGAAACAAAGCAACACAGCCTATGTCACTTCCACTTATGGTCCTATAGCTTAGGGAAATTAAAATCAAAAACACACAGCCACCCCAAAGTTTGGGATGGCTCTGTTTACAAGAACCTCGTCTACGGTACAAGTTAAATATCCGAGAAAGGAAAAAATGGATAAAGAAGTTCTGGTACGCACGTACAATGGAATATCAGTCAGCAATGAAATCTACGTCTTCAGGTCCATAGCGGCATAATGAGTGGATTCAGGTACGATGATTCTACGAGAAATAAGTCACACAGAAAAAGAAACATCATAATATATCAGTAATACACGGAATGTAAACTTGGCTACACATAAACTGAATTACAAAACAGAACAGGGTCTCAAATTTAGAAAACCAACTTATGCTTGCTTATGGGGAAAGGTGAGTTGGGGTGCTGCATAAAACCAGAGATTGAAATTAGCACAGATACCGTTCCATAAGCCAAATATATAATAGACAAGACCTACTCCTTGCTCAACGAAATGGACTCAACACCCCATATTCAACGCCTGGCAAGATACCTGACAAGTAAGAATCTTAAAACCCATGGATTTATATGTCTCCATAAGGAAATCAAGCGTGTGTACAGCGGCCTAAAGGCCGCAGTGAAAATCCGATAAATCCCATTATCAAAATAAATTTCAAAAACAAAACAAAATGACAGTGAAATAGAGAGCAATTCTTAAATAATTCATTCAGGGCTTGTGATGCAACCTGGATTTCCCACATCTACACCCAGAGCTGGGTGAGACATAAGGCTGGGCAGTTCGGGCTGATAGCATTGGTGAGGTTCGGTGAGCAAACGCAGACCCTTTGAAGTCATACTGCATGGTAACCATTACATGCGTCCCAAATTTCCAGGTTTAAGGGATTCTTCCTTCAGCTAAAACATGCATGGGAAACCCATAGTATGGTCCACCGTGTGATTGGCAAACGTTTTCAAATGCATCTCAGTTTTCGTCCCCTGGTACTCGGGTTCACCATTCCAGACGCTTTACTAACACTCTCCCCACTTGGAGAGTCAGTGCATTTAACCTCCTGTTTGGCACACTTTGCAATTTCTGCGCAAGATGAACAGGCATAGGGAGAAGCAATGAGAGACTAGCTGTAGGTGTCTGCACGGGCAAATGGAACGCTCATTTCCCACCAGGAAGAGGAATTAACCAAAGGCTCAGCGTGCCCTGCTGGAAAGAGATTAGGGCCTGAAGCAATCCTGCGGTTTTGCGGCCAGCTCACAGGAAAGCGAGTTGAAGAAAGGAGCTCAGGGGCACTGTAATTCACAAACCTGCAGAGTTATGAATGACACCTATCGTCCAAAAATGTATAGAAGTAAGTCTTCGAAGAGGACTTGAAAGCGGGGCAGAATTTCAGGAAAACGATTTCAGGGGGTAGACTGGAATTGCACTTAAAGCATAGGAAAAGAGGCAGAATGTTGACAATGATGCACTTGGCCAAAAAGGGCGTATGCGTTTTTTCCTGAATATATTCAGGAAAAAACGCATACGCACTTTTTGGCCAACCAACGAAGCGTGTAAAGGAAATCTGCACTACAATGAAGTCTCACTGCCCCCCGGTCAAAAGGGCCATCTGAAAAAAGTGTAAAATCCAGAAAGGCAGGACAGGTCATGGAGAACAGGGAGCCTTGTCATGCTGATGGGCGGATTTAAATTGCCAACAGTCACTCTGGAAAAGTGTATGGTGTTTCCTGAAACACGTAGGAAACAAAGCAACACAGCCTATGTCACTTCCACTTATGGTCCTATAGCTTAGGGAAATTAAAATCAAAAACACACAGCCACCCCAAAGTTTGGGATGGCTCTGTTTACAAGAACCTCATCTACGGTAGCAGTTAAATATCCGAGAAAGCATAAAATGGATAAAGAAGTTGTGGTACGCACGTACAATGGAATATCACTCAGCAATGAAATCTACGTCATCAGGACCGTAGCGGCATAATGAGTGGATTCAGGTACGATGATTCTATGAGAAATAAGTCAGACAGAAAAAGAAACATCATAAGTTATCACTAATACACGGAATGTAAACTTGGCTACCCATGAACTGAATTACAAAACAGAACAGGGTCTCAATTTTAGCAAACCAACTTATGCTTGCTTATGGGGAAAGGTCAGTTGGGATGCTGCATAAAACCAGAGATTGAAATTAGCACAGATACCGTTCCATAAGCCAAAGATATAATAGACAAAACCTACTCCTTGCTCAACGAAATGGACTCAACACCCTATATTCAACGCCTGGGAAGATACCTGACAAGTAAGAATCTTAAAACCCATGGATTTATATGTCTCCATAAGGAAATCAAGCGTGTGTACAGTGGCCTAAAAGCAGCAGTGTAAATCCGATAAATCCCATTATCAAAATGAATTTCAAAAACAAAACACAATGACAGTGAAATAGAGAGCAATTCTTAAATAATTCATTCAGGGCTTGTGATGCAACCTGGATTTACCACATCTACACCCAGAGCTGGATGAGACATAAGGCTGGACACTTCGGGCTGATAGCATTGGTGAGGTTCGGTGAGCAAACGCAGACCCTTTGAACTCATACTGCATGGTACCCATTCCATGGATCCCAACTCTCCAGGTTTAAGGGATTCTTCCTTCAGCTAAAACATGCATGGGAAACCCAGAGTATGGTCCACTGTGTGATTGGGAAACGTTTTCAAATGCATCTCAGTTTTCGACCCCTGGTACTCGGGTTCAACATTTGAACGCTTTACTAACACTCTCCCCACTTGGAGAGTCAGTGCCATTAACCTCCTGTTTGGCACAGTTTGCAATTTCTGTGCAAGAAGAACAGGAATAGGGAGAAGCAATGCGAGACTAGCTTTAGGTGTCTGCACGGGCTAATGGAACGCTCATTTCCCACCAGGAAGAGGAATTAACCAAAGGCTCAGCGTGCCCTGCCGGAAAATGATTAGGGCCTGAAGCAATCCTGCGGTTTTGCAGCCAGCTCACAAGAAAGCGAGTTGAAGAAATGAGCTCAAGGGGACTGTACTTCACAAACTTGCAGAGTTATGAATGACAGCTATCGTCCAAAAATATATTTAAGTAAGTCTTCGAAGAGGACTTGAAAGCGGGGCAGAATTTCAGGAAAACGATTTCAGGGGGTAGACTGGAATTGTACTAAAAGCATAGGAAAAGAGGCAGAATGTCGACAATGATGCACTTGGCCAAAAAGGGCGTATGCGTTTTTTCCTGAATATATTCAGGAAAAAACGCATACGCCCTTTTTGGCCAACCAAGCAAGCGTGTAATGGAAATCTGCACTACAATGAAGTCTCACTGCCCCCCGGTCAAAACGGCCATCTGAAAAAAATGTAAAATCCAGAAAGTCAGGACAGGTCATGGAGAACAGGGAGCCTTGTCATGCTGATGGGCGGGATGTAAATTGCCAACATCCACTCTGGAGAAGTGTATGGTGTTTCCAGAAACACGTAGGAAACAAAGCAACACAGCCTATGGCACTTCCACTTATGGTCCTATAGCTTAGGGAAATTAAAATCACAAACACACAGCCACCCCAAAGTTTGGGATGGCTCTGTTTACAAGAACCTTGTCTATGGTACAAGTTAAATATCCGAGAAAGGAAAAAATTGATAAGGAAGTTCTGGTACGCACGTACAATGAAATATCACTCAGCAATGAAATCTACGTCTTCAGGCCCATAGCGGCATAATGAGTGGATTCAGGTACGATGATTCTACGAGAAATACGTCACACAGAAAAAGAAACATCATAATATATCAGTAATACACGGAATGTAAACTTGGCTACACATGAACTGAAGTACAAAACAGAACAGGGTCTCAAATTTCGAAAACCAACTTATGCTTGCTTATGGGGAAAGGTGAGTTGGGGTGTTGCATAAAACCAGAGATTGAAATTAGCACAGATACCGTTGCATAAGCCAAATATATAATAGAAAAGACCTACTCCTTGCTCAACGAAATGGACTCAACACCCCATATTCAACGCCTTGCAAGATACCTGACAAGTAAGAATCTTAAAACCCATGGATTTATATGTCTCCATAATGAAATCAAGCGTGTGTACAACGGGCTAAATGCAGCAGTGAAAATCCGATAAATCCCATTATCAAAATAAATTTCAAAGACAAAACACAATGACAGTGAAATAGAGAGCAATTCTTAAATAATTCATTCAGGGCTTGTGATGCAACCTGGATTTACCACATCTACACCCAGAGCTGGGTGAGACATAAGGCTGGACACTTCAGGCTGATAGCATTGGTGAGGTTCGGTGAGCAAACGCAGACCCTTTGAAGTCATACTGCATGGTACCCATTCCATGGGTCCCAACTCTCCAGGTTTAAGGGATTCTTCCTTCAGCTAAAACATGCATGGGAAACCCACAGTACAGTGCACTGTGTGACCGGGAAACGTTTTCAAATGCATCTCAGTTTTCGTCCCCTGGTACTCGGGTTCACCATTCCAGACGCTTTACTAACACTCTCCCCACTTGGAGAGTCAGTGCCATTAACCTCCTGTTTGTCACAGTTTGCAATTTCTGCGCAAGATGTACAGGAATAGGGAGAACCAATGAGAGACTAGCTGTAGGTGCCTGCACCGGCAAAAGGAACGCTCATTTCCGACCAGGAAGAGGAATTAAACAAAGGCTCAGCAAGCCCTGCCGGAAAGAGATTATGGCCTGAAGCAATCCTGCGGTTTTGCGGCCAGCTCACAAGAAAAAGAGTTGAAGACATGAGCTCAGGGGCACTGTAATTCACAAACCTGCAGAGTTATGAATGACAGCTATCGTCCAAAAATGTATTGAAGTAAGTCTTCGAAGAGGACTTGAATGCGGGGCAGGATTTCAGGAAAACGATTTCAGGGGGTAGACTGGAATTGTACTAAAAGCATAGGAAAAGAGGTAGAATGTCGACAACGATGCACTTGGCCAAAAAGGGCGTATGCGTTTTTTCCTGAATATATTCAGGAAAAAACGCATACGCCCTTTTTGGCCAACCAAGCAAGCGTGTAAAGGAAATCTGCACTACAATGAAGTCTCACTGCCCCCCCGGTCAAAAGGGCCATCTGAAAAAAGTGTAATATCCAGAAAGGCAGGACAGGTCATGGAGAACAGGGAGCCTTGTCATGCTGATGGGCGGGATGTAAATTGCCAACAACCACTCTGGAGAAGTGTATGGTGTTTCCAGAAACACGTAGGAAACAAAGCAACACAGCCTATGGCACTTCCACTTATGGTCCTATAGCTTATGGAAATTAAAATCAAAAACACACAGCCACCCCAGAGTTTGGGATGGCTCTGTTTACAAGAACCTCGTCTACGGTACAAGTAAAATATCCCAGAAAGCAAAAAATGGATAAAGAAGTTGTGGTACGCACGTACAATGGAATATCACTCAGCAATGAAATCTACTTCATCAGGCCCGTAGCGGCATAATGAGTCGATTCAGGTATGATGATTCTACGAGAAATAAGTCACACAGAAAAAGAAACATCATAAGATATCTCTAATACACGGAATGTAAACTTGGCTACCCATGAACTGAATTACAAAACAGAACAGGGTCTGAAATTTAGAAAACCAACTTATGCTTGCTTATGGGGAAAGGTGAGTTGGGGTGCTGCATAAAACCAGAGATTGAAATTAGCACAGATACCGTTCCATAAGCCAAATATATAATAGACAAGACCTACTCCTTGCTCAACGAAACGGACTCAAAGCCTGGGAATATACCTGAATATTAAGAATCTTAAAACCCATGGATTTATATGTCTCCATAAGGAAATCAAGCGTGTGTACAGTGGCCTAAATGCAGCAGTGAAAATCCGATAAATCCCATTATCAAAATAAATTTCAAAAACAAAACACAATGACAGTGAAATAGAGAGCAATTCTTAAATAATTCATTCAGGGCTTGTGATGCAACCTGGATTTATCACATCTACACCCAGAGCTGGGTGAGACATAAGGCTGGACACTTCGGGCTGATAGCATTGGTGAGGTTCGGTGAGCAAACGCAGACCCTTTGAAGTCATACTGCATGGTACCCATTCCATGGGTCCCAACTCTCCAGGTTTAAGGGATTCTTCCTTCAGCTAAAACATGCATGGGAAACCCAGAGTATGGTCCACCGTGTGATTGGGAAACGTTTTCAAATGCATCTCAGTTTTCGAACCCTGGTACTCGGGTTCAACATTCCAGAAGCTTTACTAACACTCTCCCCACTTGGAGAGTCAGGGACTTTAACCTCCTGTTTGGCACAGTTTGCAATTTCTGCCCAAGATGAACAGGAATAGGGAGAACCAATGAGAGACTAGCTGTAGGTGTATGCACGGGCAAATGGAATGCTCATTTCCCACCAGGAAGAGGAATTAACCAAAGGCTCAGCGTGCCCTGCCAGAAACAGATTAGGGCCTGAAGCAATCCTGCGGTTTTGCGGCCAGCTGACAAGAAAGCGTGTTGAGGAAAGGAGCTCAGGGGCACTGTAATTCACAAACCTGCAGAGTTATGAATGACAGCTATCGTCCAAAAATGTATTGAAGTAAGTCTTCGAAGAGGACTTGAAAGCGGGGCAGAATTTCAGGAAAACGATTTCAGGGGGTAGACTGGAATTGCACTTACAGCATAGGAAAAGAGGCAGAATGTCGACAATGATGCACTTGGCCAAAAAGGGCGTATGCGTTTTTTCCTGAATATATTCAGGAAAAAACGCATACGCACTTTTTGGCCAACCAAACCGGCATGTAATGGAAATCTGCACTACAATGAAGTCTCTCTGCCCCCCTGTCAAAAGAGCCATCTGAAAAAAGCGTAAAATCCAGAAAGGCAGGACAGGTCATGGAGAACAGGGAGCCTTGTTATGCTGATGGGCGGGATGTAAATTGCCAACAGCCACTCTGGAGAAGTGTATGGTGTTTCCTGAAACACATAGGAAACAAAGCAACACAGCCTATGGCACTTCAACTTATGGTCCTATAGCTTAGGGAAATTAAAATCCAAAACACACAGCCACCCCAAAGTTTGGGACGGCTCTGTTTACAAGAACCTTGTCTACGGTACAAGTTAAATATCCGAGAAATCAAAAAATGGATAAAGAAGTTGTGCTACGTACGTACAATGGAATACCACACAGCAATGAAATCTACGTCTTCAGGCCCATAGCGGCATAATGAGTGGATTCAGGTACGATGATTCTACGAGAAATAAGTCACACAGAAAAAGAAACATCATAAGATATCAGTAATACACGGAATGTAAACTTGGCTACACATAATCTGAATTACAAAACAGAACAGGGTCTCAAATTTAGAAAACCAACTTATGCTTGCTTATGGGGAAAGGTGAGTTGGGGTGCTGCATAAAACCAGAGATTGAAATTAGCACAGATACTGTTCCATAAGCCAAATATATAATAGACAAGCCCTACTCCTTGCTCAACGAAATGGACTCAACACCCCATATTCAACGCCTGGCAAGATACCTGACAAGTAAGAATCTTAAAACCCATGGATTTATATGTCTCCATAAGGAAATCAAGCGTGTGTACAGCGGCCTAAACGCAGCAGTGAAAATCCGATAAATCCCATTATCAAAATAAATTTCAAAAACAAAACAAAATGACAGTGAAATAGAGAGCAATTCTTAAATAATTCATTCAGGGTTTGTGATGCAACCTGGATTTACCACATCTACACCCAGAGCTGGGTGAGACATAAGGCTGGACACTTCAGGCTGATAGCATTGGTGAGGTTCGGTGAGCAAACGCAGACCCTTTGAAGTCATACTGCATGGTAACCATTCCATGGGTCCGAACTCTCCAGGTTTAAGGAATTCTTCCTTCAGCTAAAACATGCATGGGAAACCCACAGTACAGTGCACTGTGTGACCGGGAAACGTTTTCAAATGCATCTCAGTTATCGTCCCCTGGTACTCGGGTTCACCATTCCAGACGCTTTACTAACACTCTCCCCACTTGGAGAGTCAGTGCCATTAACCTCCTGTTTGGCACTGTTTGCCATTTCTGCGCAAGATGTACAGGAATAGGGAGAACCAATGAGAGACTAGCTGTAGGTGCCTGCACGGGCAAAAGGAACGCTCATTTCCGACCAGGAAGAGGAATTAAACAAAGGCTCAGCATGCTCTGCCGGAAAGAGACTTTGGCCTGAAGCAATCCTGCGGTTTTGCGGCCAGCTCACAAGAAAGCGAGTTGAAGACATGAGCTCAGGGGCACTGTAATTCACAAACCTGCAGAGTTATGAATGACAGCTATCGTCCAAAAATGTACAGAAGTAAGTCTTCGGAGAGGACTTGATAGCGGGGCAGAATTTCAGGAAAACGATTTCAAGGGGTAGACTGGAATTGCACTTAAAGCATAGGAAAAGAGGCAGAATGTCGACAATGATGCACTGGGCCAAAAAGGGCGTATGCGTTTTTTCCTGAATATATTCAGGAAAAAATGCATACGCCCTTTTTGGCCAAGGAAGCAAGCGTGTAAAGGAAATCCGCACTACAATGAAGTCTCACTGCCCCCCGGTCCAAAGGGCCATCTGAAAAAAGTGTAAAATCCAGAAAGGCAGGACAGGTCTTGGAGAACAGGGAGCTTTGTTTTGCTGATGGGCGGATTTAAATTGCCAAGAGCCACTTTGAAAAACTGTATGGTGTTTCCGTAAACACGTAGGAAACAAAGCAACACAGCCTATGGCACTTCCACTTATGGTCCTATAGCTTAGGGAAATTAAGTTCAAAAACACACAGCCACCCCAAAGTTTGGGATGGCTCTGTTTACAAGAACCTCATCTACGGTAGAAGTTAAATATCCGAGAAAGCATAAAATGGATAAAGAAGTTGTGGTACGCACGTACAATGGAATATCACTCAGCAATTAAATCTACGATATCAGGACCTTAACGGCATAATGAGTGGATTCAGGTACGATGATTCTATGAGAAATAAGTCAGACAGAAAAAGAAACATCATAAGTTATCACTAATACACGGAATGTAAACTTGGCTACCCATGAACTGAATTACAAAACAGAACAGGGTCTCAAATTTAGCAAACCAACTTATGCTTGCTTATGGGGAAAGGTCAGTTGGGATGCTGCATAAAACCAGAGATTGAAATTAGCACAGATACCGTTCCATAAGCCAAATATATAATAGACAAAACCTACTCCTTGCTCAACGAAATGGACTCAACACCCCATATTCAACGCCTGGGAAGATACCTGACAAGTAAGAATCTTAAAACCCATGGATTTATATGTCTCTATAAGGAAATCAAGCGTGTGTACAGTGGCCTAAAAGCAGCAGTGAAAATCCGATAAATCCCATTATCAAAATGAATTTCAAAAACAAAACACAATGACAGTGAAATAGAGAGCAATTCTTAAATAATTCATTCAGGGCTTGTGATGCAACCTGTATTTACCACATCTACACCCAGAGCTGGATGAGACATAAGGCTGGACACTTCGGGCTGATAGCATTGTTGAGGTTTGGTGAACAAACGTAGACCCTTTGAAGTCATACTGCATGGTACCCATTCCATGGGTCCCAACTCTCCAGGTTTAAGGGATTCTTGCTTCAGCTAAAACATGCATGGGAAACCCACAGTACAGTGCACTGTGTGACGGGTAAATGTTTTCAAATGCATCTCAGTTTTCGTCCCCTGGTACTCGGGTTCACCATTCCAGACGCTTTACTAACACTCTCCCCACTTGGAGAGTCAGTGCATTTAACCTCCTGTTTGGCACAGTTTGCAATTTCTGCGCAAGATGTACAGGAATAGGGAGAACCAATGAGAGACTAGCTGTAGGTGCCTGCATGGGCAAACGGAACGCTCATTTCCGACCAGGAAGAGGAATTAAACAAAGGCTCAGCATGCCCTGCCGGAAAGAGACTTTGGCCTGAAGCAATCCTGCGGTTTTGCGGCCAGCTCACAAGAAAGCGAGTTGAAGACATGAGCTCAGGGCACTGTAATTCACAAACCTGCAGAGTTATGAATGACAGCTATCGTCCAAAAATGTATTGAAGTAAGTCTTCCAAGAGGACTTGTAAGCGGGGCAGAATTTCAGGAAAACGATTTCAGGGGGTAGACTGGAATTGTACTAAAAGCATAGGAAAAGAGGCAGAATGTCGACAACGATGCACTTGGTCAAAAAGGGCGTATGCGTTTTTTCCTGAATATATTCAGGAAAAAACGCATACGCCCTTTTTGGCCAACCAAGGAAGCGTGTAAAGGAAATCTGCACTACAATGAAGTCTCACTGCCCCCCCGGTCAAAAGGGCCATCTGAAAAAAGTGTAAAATCCAGAAAGGCAGGAGAGTTCATGGAGAACAGGGAGCCTTGTCATGCTGATGGGCGGGATGTAAATTGCCAACAACCACTCTGGAGAAGTGTATGGTGTTTCCAGAAACACGTAGGAAACAAAGCAACACAGCCTATGGCACTTCCACTTATGGTCCTATAGCTTAGGGAAATTAAAATCAAAAACACACAGCCACCCCAGAGTTTGGGACGGCTCTGTTTACAACAACCTCGTCTACGGTACAAGTAAAATATCCCAGAAAGTAAGAAATGGATAAAGAAGTTGTGGTACGCACGTACAATGGAATATCACTCAGCAATGAAATCTACGTCATCAGGCCCGTAGCAGCATAATGAGTGGATTCAGGTATGATGATTCTACGAGAAATAAGTCACACAGAAAAAGAAACATCATAAGATATCACTAATACACGGAATGTAAACTTGGCTACCCATGAACTGAATTACAAAACAGAACAGGGTCTCAAATTTAAAAAACCAACTTATGCTTGCTTATGGGGAAAGGTGAGTTGGGGTGCTGCATAAAACCAGAGATTGAAATTAGCACAGATACCGTTCCATAAGCCAAATATATAATAGACAAGACCTACCCCTTGCTCAACGAAATGGACTCAACACACCATATTCAACGCCTGGCAAGATACCTTACACGTAAGAATCTTAAAACCCATGGATTTATATGTCTCCATAAGGAAATCAAGCGTGTGTACAGCGGCCTAAACGCAGCAGTGAAAATCCGATAAATCCCATTATCAAAATAAATTTCAAAAACAAAACAAAATGACAGTGAAATAGAGAGCAATTCTTAAATAATTCATTCAGGGCTTGTGATGCAACCTGGATTTCCCACATCTACACCCAGAGCTGGGTGAGACATAAGGCTGGACACTTCGGGCTGATAGCATTGGTGAGGTTCGGTGAGCAAACGCAGACCCTTTCAAGTCATACTGCATGGTACCCATTCCATGGGTTCCAAATTTCCAGGTTTAAGGGATTCTTCCTTCAGCTAAAACATGCTTGGGAAACCCATAGTATGGTCCACCGTGTGATTGGGAAACGTTTTCAAATGCATCTCAGTTTTCGTCCCCTGGTACTCGGGTTCACCATTCCAGACGCTTTACTAACACTCTCCCCACTTGGAGAGTCAGTGCCTTTAACCTCCTGTTTGGCACACTTTGCAATTTCTGCGCAAGATGAACAGGAATAGGGAGAAGCAATGAGAGACTAGCTGTAGGTGTCTGCACGGGCAAATGGAACGCTCATTTCCCACCAGGAAGAGCAATTAAACAAAGGCTCAGCGTGCCCTGCCGGAAAGAGACTTTGGGCTGAAGCAATCCTGCGGTTTTGCGGCCAGCTCACAAGAAAGCGAGTTGAAGACATGAGCTCAGGGGCACTGTAATTCACAAACCTGCAGAGTTATGAATGACAGCTATCGTCCGAAAATGTATTGAAGTAAGTCTTCCAAGAAGACTTGAAAGCGGGGCAGAATTTCAGGAAAACGATTTCAGGGGGTAGACTGGAATTGTACTAAAAGCATAGGAAAAGAGGCAGAATGTCGACAACGATGCACTTGGCCAAAAAGTGCGTATGCGTTTTTTCCTGAATATATTCAGGAAAAAACGCATACGCCCCTTTTGGCCAACCAAGCAAGCGTGTAATGGAAATCTGCACTACAATGAAGTCTCACTGCCCCCCCGGTCAAAAGGGCCATCTGAAAAAAGTGTAAAATCCAGAAAGGCAGGACAGGTCATGGAGAACAGGGAGCCTTGTCATGCTGATGGGCGGGATGTAAATTGCCAACAACCACTCTGGAGAAGTGTATGGTGTTTCCAGAAACACGTAGGAAACAAAGCAACACAGCCTATGGCACTTCCACTTATGGTCCTATAGCTTAGGGAAATTAAAATCAAAAACACACAGCCACCCCAGAGTTTGGGACGGCTCTGTTTACAAGAACCTCGTCTACGGTACAAGTAAAATATCCCAGAAAGTAAAAAATGGATAAAGAATTTGTGGTACGCACGTACAATGGAATATCACTCAGCAATGAAATCTACGTCATCAGGCCCGTAGCGGCATAATGAGTGGATTCAGGTACGATGATTCTACGAGAAATAAGTCACACAGAAAAAGAAACATCATAAGATATCACTAATACACGGAATGTAAAGTTGGCTACACATGAACTGAATTACAAAACAGAACAGGGTCTCAAATTTAGAAAACCAACTTATGCTTGCTTATGGGGAAAGGTGAGTTGCGGTGCTGAATAAAACCAGAGATTGAAATTAGCACAGATACCGTTCCATAAGCCAAATATATAATAGACAAGACCTACTTCTTGCTCAACGAAATGGACTCAACACCCCATATTCAACGCCTGGCAAGATACCTGACAAGTAAGAATCTTAAAACCCATGGATTTATATGTCTCCATAAGGAAATCAAGCGTGTGTACAGCGGCCTAAACGCAGCAGTGAAAATCCGATAAATCCCATTATCAAAATAAATTTCAAAAACAAAACAAAATGACAGTGAAATAGAGAGCAATTCTTAAATAATTCATTCAGGGTTTGTGATGCAACCTGGATTTACCACATCTACACCCAGAGCTGGGTGAGACATAAGGCTGGACACTTCGGGCTGATAGCATTGGTGAGGTTCGGTGAGCAAACGCAGACCCTTTGAAGTCATACTGCATGGTACCCATTCCATGGGTCCCAACTCTCCAGGTTTAAGGGATTCTTCCTTCAGCTAAAACATGCATGGGAAACCCAGACTATCGTCCACCGTGTGATTGGGAAACGTTTTCAAATGCATCTCAGTTTTCGTCCCCTGGTACTCGGGTTCACCATTCCAGACGCTTTACTAACACTCTCCCCACTTGGAGAGTCAGTGCATTTAACCTCCTGTTTGGCACAGTTTGCAATTTTTGCGCAAGATGAACAGGCATAGGGAGAACCAATGAGAGACTAGCTGTTGGTGTCTGCACCGGCAAATTGAACGATCATTTCCCACCAGGAAGAGGGATTAACCAAAGGCTCAGCGTGCCCGGCCGGAAACATATTAGGGCCTGAATCAATCCTGCGGTTTTGCGACGAGCTCACAAGAAAAGGAGTTGAAGAAAGGAGCTCAGGGGCACTGTAATTCACAAACCTGCAGAGTTATGAATAACAGCTATCGTCCAAAAATGTACTGAAGTAAGTCTTCAAAGAGGACTTGAAAGCGGGGCAGAATTTCAGGAAAACGATTTCAGGGGGTAGACTGGAATTGCACTTAAAGCGTAGGAAAAGAGGCAGAATGTCAACAATGATGCACTTGGCCAAAAAGGGCGTATGCGTTTGTTCCTGAATATATTCAGGAAAAAATCGCATACGCCCTTTTTGGCCAACCAAGCAAGCGTGTAAAGGAAATCTGCACTACAATGAAGTCTCACTGCCCCCCGGTCAAAAGGGCCATCTGAAAAAAGTGTAAAATCCAGAAAGACAGGACAGGTCATGGAGAACAGGGAGCCTTGTTATGCTGATGGCCGGGATGTAAATTGCCAACAGCCACTCTGGAGAAATGTATGATGTATCCTGAAACACGTAGGAAACAAAGCAACACAGCCTATGTCACTTCCACTTATGGTCCTATAGCTTAGGGAAATTAAAATCAAAAACACACAGCCAAACCAAAGTTTGGGATGGCTCTGTTTACAAGAACCTTGTCTACGGTACAAGTTAAATATCCGAGAAAGCAAAAAATGAATAAAGAAGTTCTGGTACGCACGTACAATGGAATATCACTCAGCAATGAAATCTACGTCATCAGGCCCGTAGCAGCATAATGAGTGGATTCAGGTACGATGATTCTACGAGAAATAAGTCACACAGAAAAAGAAACATCATAATATATCAGTAATACACGGAATGTAAACTTGGCTACACATAAACTGAATTACAAAACAGAACAGGGTCTCAAATTTAGAAAACCAACTTATGCTTGCTTATGGGGAAAGGTGAGTTGCGGTGCTGCATAAAACCAGAGATTGAAATTAGCACAGATACCGTTCCATAAGCCAAATATATAATAGACAAGACCTACTTCTTGCTCAACGAAATGGACTCAACACCCCATATTCAACGCCTGGCAAGATACCTGACAAGTAAGAATCTTAAAACCCATGGATTTATATGTCTCCATAAGGAAATCAAGCGTGTGTACAGCGGCCTAAACGCAGCAGTGAAAATCCGATAAATCCCATTATCAAAATAAATTTCAAAAACAAAACAAAATGACAGTGAAATAGAGAGCAATTCTTAAATAATTCATTCAGGGCTTGTGATGCAACCTGGATTTCCCACATCTACACCCAGAGCTGGGTGAGTCATAAGGCTGGACACTTCGGGCTGATAGCACTGGTGAGGTTCGGTGAGCAAACGCAGACCCTTTGAAGTCATACTGCATGGTACCCATTCCATGCGTCCCAACTCTCCAGGTTTAAGGAATTCTTCCTTCAGCTAAAACATGCATGGGAAACCCACAGTACAGTGCACTGTGTGACCGGGAAACGTTTTCAAATGCATCTCAGTTTTCGTCCCCTGGTACTCGGGTTCACCATTCCAGACGCTTTACTAACACTCTCCCCACTTGGAGAGTCAGTGCATTTAACCTCCTGTTTGGCACACTTTGCAATTTCTGCGCAAGATGAACAGGCATAGGGAGAAGCAATGAGAGACTAGCTGTAGGTGTCTGCACGGGCAAATGGAACGCTCATTTCCCACCAGGAAGAGGAATTAACCAAAGGCTCAGCGTGCCCTGCTGGAAAGAGACTAGGGCCTGAAGCAATCCTGCGGTTTTGCGGCCAGCTCACAAGAAAGCGAGTTGAAGAAAGGAGCTCAGGGGCACTGTAATTCACAAACCTGCAGAGTTATGAATGACACCTATCGTCCAAAAATGTATAGAAGTAAGTCTTCGAAGAGGACTTGAAAGCGGGGCAGAATTTCAAGTAAACGATTTCAGGGGGTAGACTGGAATTGCACTTAAAGCATAGGAAAAGAGGCAGAATGTTGACAATGATGCACTTGGCCAAAAAGGGCGTATGCGTTTTTTCCTGAATATATTCAGGAAAAAACGCATACGCCCTTTTTGGCCAACCAAGCAAGCGTGTAAAGGAAATCTGAACTACAATGAAGTCTCACTGCCCCCCGGTCAAAAGGGCCATCTGAAAAAAGTGTAAAATCCAGAAAGGCAGGACAGGTCATGGAGAACAGGGAGCCTTGTTATGCTGATGGGCGGATTTAAATTGCCAACAGCCACTCTGGAAAAGTGTATGGTGTTTCCTGAAACACGTAGGAAACAAAGCAACACAGCCTATGGCACTTCCACTTATGGTCCTATAGCTTAGGGAAATTAAAATCAAAAACACACAGCCACCCCAAAGTTTGGGATGGCTCTGTTTACAAGAACGTCGTCTACGGTACAAGTTAAATATCCCAGAATGTGAAAAATGGTTAAAGAAGTTGTGGTACGCACGTACAATGGAATATCACTCACCAATGAAATCTATGTCATCAGGCCCGTCGCGGCATATTGAGTGGATCCAGGTACGATGATTCTAAGTGAAATAAGTCACACAGAAAATGAAACATCATAAGATATCACTAATACACGGAATGTAAACTTGGCTACACATGAACTGAATTACAAAACAGAACAGGGTCTCAAATTTAGAACACCAACTTATGCTTGCTTATGGGGAAAGGTGAGGTGGGGTGCTGCATAAAACCAGAGATAGAAATTAGCACACATACCTTTCCATAAGCCAAATATGTAATAGTCAAGACTTACACCTTGCTCAACGAAATGGACTAAACACACCATATTCAACTCCTAGGATTACACATGACTAGTAAGAATCTTCAAATCCATGGATTTATATGTCTCCGTAAGAGAATCAAGTGTGTGTACAGCTGCATGAAGGCAGCAGAGAAAATCCGATAAATCCCATTATCAAAATAAACTACAAAAACAAACACAATGACAGTGAAATAGAGAGCAATTCTTAAATAATTCATTCAGGGCTTGTGATGCAACCTGGATTTACCACATCTACACCTAGAGCTGAGTGAGACATAAGGTTCGACACTTTGGGCTGATAGCATTGGTGAGGTTCGGTGAGAAAATGCAGGCCATTTGAAGTCATACTGCATGGTACCCATTGCATGGGTCCCACCTCTCCAGGTTTAAGGGATTCTTCCTTCAGGTAAAACACGCATGGGAAACCCAGAATATGGTCCACCGTGTGACCGGGAAACCTTTTTAAATGCATCTCAGTTTTCTTCCCCTCATACTCGGTTTTACCATTCCAGACGCTTTACTAACTCTTTCCCCAATTGGAGAGTCAGTGCCTTTAACCTCCTGTTTGGCACAGTTTGGAATTTCTGAGCAAGATGAACAGGAATAGGGAGAACCAATGAGAGATTAGCTGTAGGTGTCTGCACGAGCAAATTTAATGCTCATTTCCCATCAGGAAGAGGAATTAGCCAAAGGCTCAACATGCCGTGCCGGAACCAGATTAGGGCCTGAAGCAATCCTGCGGTTTTGCGGCCAGCTCACAAGAAAGCGAGTTGAAGAATGGAGCTCAGGGGCACTGTAATTCACAAACCTGCAGAGTTATAAATGACAGCTATCGTCCAAAAATATATTGAAGTAAGGCTGCAAAGAGGACTTGAACGCGGGGCAGAATTCCAGGAATACGATTTCAGGAGGTAGATGGGAAGTCCTCTGAAAGTATAGGAGAAGAGACAGAACTTCGACAATGATGCACTTGGTCAAAAAGGGCATATGTGTTTCTTCCAGGGCCCTCATTAAAGAGGGTAGGAGGCTCCCAGCATGCTTCAGTGGCCAACAGAGGGCCTACGTCGCCAAGGCGACGTGAGCCATCCAGGCAGGAGTGACCTCACATCAGAGCGCCCACCTCACAGAAGGGTAAGGAACCCAGTCATGATCAGACTCTCACCAGAGTGCCCACATAAGCAAGGGGCTGGGAATCAGGCACGAGTGTCCTCACACCCGTGGGGCCACATCATCGAAAGTTGAGGTACCCAGCACATGTGGCCTCAAACCAGAAGACCCACATCACCATGGGTCTCAGAGCGAGGCAGGAAGGATTAACCTCAAAACACATGGCCCATTGTATAAAAAGGTGAGGAATCCAGCAGTTGGAACATCCCAGCAGGCGGCCCAGAGCACCGAGGCTATGGGATCCAGGCAGTGATGAACTCACAACAGAGGGCCCTCATCGTGATACTGTAAGCAACCCAGCCGTTGTGACCTCAGAGCACAAGGCCCACATCCCCATGGGGAAGGGAACCAAGCAGGAGTGTCATCGCACCAGTGGGCACACAACAGAAAATGTGGGGAGCCCAGCAGTTAGGGCCGGACGCCAGAGGGCCCTCATCACTGAGGAGAGGAGGCTCCCAGCAAGCTCCAACTGCTACCAGAGGGCCGACGTCGCCAATGTGGGGTGTGCCAGCCAGGCAGGAGTGACCTCAGAGCAGAGGGCCAACCACACAAAAGTGTGAGGGACCCAAAGAGGATCAGACTCTCACCAGAGGGCCCACATCACCAAGGGAATGGAAACCAGGCAGGAGTGTCCTCACACCAGTGGGGCCACATCACCGAAATGTGACGGACCCAGCACACGTGGCCTCAAACTACAGGACACACATCACCAAGGGGCTGGGAGTGAGGCAGGCAGGAGGAGCCTCAAAACAGAGGGCCCATTGCGTAAAAAAGGTGAGGAATCCCGCAGTTGGAACCTCCCAGCAGGCGGCCAGGAGCAGCGAGGCTATGGGATCCAGGCCTGACTGAACTCAAAACAGAGGGCCCACATTCTGACACTGTGAGCAACCCAGCCGTTGGGACCACAGAGCAGAAAGCCCACATCCCCTAGGGAAGGGACCCTGGCTGGAGTGTACTCACACGACAGGGCGCACATCAGAAAATTTTGGGAGCCCATGAGTTAGGGCCTGACGCCAGAGGGCCCTCATTACCGAGGGGAGGAGACTCCCAGCAGGCACCAACTCCCAACTGAGGGCCCACATCGCCAACGTGACGTGTGCCAGCCAGGCAGGAGTGACCTCACAGCAGAGGGCCCACCTCCCAGAAGTGTGAGGAATCCAGACAGGATCAGACTCTCACAAGAGGGCCCCAATCACCAAGGGGATGGGAACCAGGCAGGAGTGTCCTCACACCAGTGGGGCCACATCAATAAAGGTGAGGAAACCGGTACATGTGGCCTTAAACCAGAGGACCTACATCACAAAGGGGCTGGGAGTGAGTCAGGAAGTAGGAGCATAAAAACACAGGACCCAAAGAATAAAAAAGGTAAGGAATCCAGCAGTAGGAACCTCCCAGCAGTCGGCTCAGAGCACAGAGTCTATGGGATCTAGGCCTGAGTGAACTAACACCAGAGAGACAACATCATGAAACGGTGAACAACACAGGTGTTGGGACCTTAGAGCAGAAGGCCCACATGCCCATGGGGATGGGAACCTCGCAGGAGTGTCCTCGCACCACTTAGCACGTATCAGAAAATGTGGGTACCCAGCAGTTAGGGCCTGACGCTAGAGGGCCCCCATCACCGAGGGGAGGAGGCTCCCAGCAGGCTCCAAGTGCCACAAGAGGGCCGATGTTGCCCAGGTGGGGTGTGCCAGCCAGGCAGGAGTGACCTCACAGCAGAGGGCCCACCTCACAGAAGGGTGAGGAACCCAGCCAGGATCAGACTCTCACCAGAGGGCCCACATCATCAAGGGGATAGGAAGCAGGCAGGAGTGTCCTCACACCAGTGTGGCCACATCATCCAAAGGCGAGGGACCCAGCACACGTGGCCTCACACCAGAGGACACACATCACCAAGGGACTGGGAGTGAGGCAGGCAGGAGGAGTCTCAAAACAGAGGGTCCATAGAAGAAAAAAGGTGAGGAATCCTGCAGTTGGAACCTCCCAGCAGGTGGCCAGGATCAGCGAGGCTATGGGATCCAGGCCGGAGAGAACTCACAGCAGAGGGCCCTCATCATGAAACTGAGCAACCCACGGTTGGGACCTCAGAGCAGAAGGCCCACATTCCCATGGGGTTGGGAACCTGGCACGAGTGTACTCGAACCACAGGGCGCATATCAGAAAATATTGGGAGCCCAGGAATTAGGGCCTGACGCCAGAGGGCCCTCATTACCGAGGGCAGGAGACACCCAGCAGGCACCAAATCCCACCAGAGGGCCGACTTCGCCAAGGCGGGGTGTGCCAGCCAGGAAGGAGTGACGTCAGAGAAGAGGGCCCACCTCACAGAAGTGTGAGGAACCCAACCAGGATCAGACTCTCACCGGATGGCCCACATCACCAAGGGGATGGGAACCAGGCAGGAGTGTCCTCACACCAGTGGGGCCACATCAGCCAAAGGTGAGGAACCCAGCACATGTGGCCTCAAACCACAGGACACACATCACCAAGGGGCTGGGAGTGAGGCAGGTGTCCGGAGGGGCACATTTAACTCTAATTTCCCACCAGGAAGAGGAATTAACCAAAGGCTCAGAGTGCCGTGCCAGACCCTGATTATGGCCTAAAGCAAACCTGCGGTTCTGTGGCCAGCTTTCAAGGAAACGAGTTAAGAAAGGAAATCACAGGCACTGTAATTCACAAACCTGCAGAGTTATAAATGACAGCTATTGGCAAAAATATACTGAAGTAAGTCTGCAAAGAGGACTTCAAAACGAGGCAGAATTGCAGGAATCATATTTCAGGAGATAGATTGGAATTGCATTTAAAGCATGTGAAAAGCGGCAGATCTTTGACAGTGATGCACTTGGACAAAAGTGCGTAAACATTTTTTCCTGAATATATTCAGGAAAAAACACATATGCCCTTTTTGGCCAACCAAGCACTCGAGCAATGGAAATGCGCACTACAATGAAGTCTCATTTCCCATTCGTCAAAAGGGCCATCTGAAAAATGTGTAAAAACCAGAAACACAGGACAGGCCATGGAGAACAGGGAGCCTTGTTATGCTGATGGGCGGGATGTAAATTGCCAACAGACACTCTGGAGATGTTTATGGTGTATCCTGAAACATCTGAAAAACAAAGCTACAGACCCTAGGGCACTTCCACTTTTGGCCCTATAGCTTAGGAAAATTAAAATCAACAAGACACAGCCAACACCAAATTTAGGGCTGCTGTGTTTACAAGAACCTTGAGTCCAGTACAAATTAAATATCCCAGAAAGAAAAATATGGATAAAGGAGTTGTGCTACTTACGTACAATGGAATATCACTCAGCAATGAAATCAATGTCATCAGGCCTGTAGCAGCAAATTGAGTGGATTTAAGTATGATGATTCTAAGAGAAATATGTCACACAGAGAAAGGTAATTATCATAAGATATCACTAATAGAGAGAGTGTAAACTTGGCTACACATAAACTGAATTCCAAAACCGAACAGAGTCTCACATTTAGATAAAAACTTATGCTTGCTTAAGGGGAAAGTTGAGTTGCGGTGCTGTATAAAACCAGAGATTGAAATTAGCACACATACCGTTCCATAAGCCAAATATGTAATAGACAAGACCTACTCTTTGCTCAACGAAATAGACTCATCCATGGTGTATCACCTCACACCTGTTAGAATGGGCATCATCAGAAAATCTACAAACAACAAATGCTGGAAAGGGTGTGGAGATAAGGAACCCTCTTCCGCTATTGTTGGGAATGAAATTGATACAGTCACTGTGGAGAAAGTTATGGAGTTTCTTATAAAACTAAGAATAGAATTACCATATGATACAGCAGTCCCACTACTGGGCATATACCCAGACAAAACCATAAATCAAAAAGAGACATTCACCGCAATGTTCATTGCATCACTATTTACAATATCCAGGTAATGGAAGCAACCTAAATGCCCACAGACAGACGAATGCATAAAGATGTGGTACATATATAAAATGGAATATTACTAAGCCATAAAAAGGAATGAAATTGGGTCATTTGTAGAGACGTTGATGGATCTAGAGACTGTCATACAGAGTGAAGTAAGTCAGAAAGAGAAAAAGAAATCTTGTCTATTAATGGCTATATGTGGAACCTAGACAAATTGTACAGATGAACCGTTTTGCAAGGCAGAAATAGAGCAACAGATGTAGACAACAAACGTATGGACACCAAGGGGGGAAAGCTGTTGGGGGGTGGTGGTGGGAGGAGTTGAGAGATTGGGATTGGCATGTATACATTTATATGTATAAAATAGATAACCAAAAAGAACCTGCTGTATAAAAAAATAAAATAAAATTCAAATTACAAAAAGTAAAACAGAAAAAATATTCTTCCCTTCACATACATGTATTTATATGAATAAATTATTTCCATGCTTATATCTGTAAATACAAAAAAGAGGAATAAAATCTACCTTGAACCAAAAAAGAAAAAAAAACAGAACCCACCAGCTACACAGAGGAAAACCGTATCAGGGCACTTGCTCCAGTTGTAAACAATTCTGAAGTTGGTCGGTGGTGGGGAATCATCTCCCATTCAGCCAGCAGGCCCCACGCAACAAGCGTCCTCATTGCAAAGCTGGGGGACCGTGCCGAGGCATCTGTGAGTAAACGTGGGCTGAGCCCCAGGCCAGCTGCTGCTGAAATGTTCCCACCCTTCCCAGGTAAAACACCTGAATATGTACAAGGACTTGAAAGCCTAGAGGAAGGGCCATGGAGCCACATGAGCGACAGCATGCCAGCCGACTTGGTGCCTGCAGGCCAGCCAGGATGGTCCTGGTCCTGGGTGCTCTTCTGGAAGCTTTCCATTTCCCTGCCTGAGATACCCCTGCTGTCCCGGCCCCCACTGCTTTCTTCCTCACTCACCTCTGCCCAGGGAGAAATTCCAGCGGCAGGTATGGGTGACACATCCTCTTCTTTAGCAGGTGGCATCTTGGCAACTGCTGCAGAAAGTCCAGCAGAGCCCCACTCACACTGGGCCACCCACAAAGCCGTGGCCTCTCACTCCCTCCCACCAGTCCAGCCCCAAGACTGCTGACAGGGCAGAGAAAATGGCGTCAGGCACAGCTGCAGGGGCTCTTGCTGCCTGGAGCGGTGTTTATATTGATCTGAACCCAGGCACACCTGGGGAGGGCTGGCCGGCACGGTCAGGCTTCCCAGGCCAGCCAATAATCACCCCTCAGGGGCTCACAGTTGCAGAAACTGGAACTTGCTGAATCGGCCAGGTCCAAGGAACAGGTGTGGGCTCCTGAGAGTCAGGATAGACAAGGGGCTGCAGCTCTGGCTTGTTTTCTAATTATATTATCTGGCCCATGAGTGGGAGACAACTTCAAGAAAACCCTCTCCTAATGAGAGGAACCCAGGAGTCAGGGAGAGGAGGAGTGGCTGGTGGGTGGAGACAGAGGCCTGGTGCCCCGGGTGCAGTGGAAGTCTCTGGAACACCAGGTGGAGGGAGGCCACACAGAGTGATGCCCAGGGTCACAGACCTGTCGGAGCTGCTGTTTGTTAGTTCAAGTCCTGCTCTGAGGTGCTCTGTGTCAGATCTGAGTGACAGGTGAGATGGGAGTGCTCTGCAATGAGGGCGATATGCACGGTTCCTGTGTTCCCAGCCCTGCCATGGTACCTGCAAGGGTAGCTCTGTATCCTGGGAGGGGCCTGACCACGAGAGCCCCGTGGGCTGGGGTGGGGTACCTGCCCAGGTGAGCTCCATATCCTGGGATTGGCCTGATCTCGAGAGCCCCATGGGCTGCTGGAGTCCTGGTAAAGGATGTCAGGACAGTCAGTGAAGCCACAGAGGATATACCTCCAGTAGTTCCTAAATCCTACACCCTGCTGGTCATTCTACCAACCACCAGGACATGGTATTCTGTATTAGTCTTCAATGATGCCTTCTTTTGTATTCTATTAGTCCCAGAGTCACAAGAAATTTTGGCTTGTGAGTGGCAGGACTCAACATACAACTAAAACAATACTTCCGGGCCGTGTTGCCCCAAGGGTTCAAAAATTCCCACACCATCTTTGGGGAAAGCTCAGCTAAAGACCTAAAAGTTCTACCTCTGGAAAAGGAAACACTCCTTCAATATGCAGACGACATTCTGATCGCCAGCCCTACTAAGGTGACCTCTGAACTACCAAGCCAATAAAGGATACAAGTTGTCCAAGAAAAAGCTCAAATATCACAGACTACGGTGACCTGCCTGGGCTTCATTCTCACAGAAGGTCGGAGAAGCCCATCCCAGGAAAGGGAAGAAACAATTTACAGCCTTACCCATTTCTAAAACTAGAAGACAGCTTAGGGGTTCCTGGGGAGGCCAGGGTTTGCTGCTTCTGGATCCCTAACTACAGTCTACTAGCTCGGCCTCTATATGAAACACTGAAAGGAAAAGGTGATGATCCTTTTGAATAGAATGCAGAAGTGGCCTTTCAAGAATGGAAAGAGCAGTCAATTCAGACCCTTGCCCTGGAACTCCCTAATTTAGCTAAACCCTTTGACCTTTACATTCCTGGTGAACGGTGAATCGCCACTGGAGTATTAGTGCAAAACCTGGGACCACTTGAAATGGAACAATGCAAGAATGCGATCCAGGTAGGATAAACTACAGTCACCAAGGGACTTGGCCCACCGCCACATCTGGCCAAGATACTGGCAGTATCTGATAACCTGGAAATCAGCAGCCCAAAAGGCCACCTCCCTCCTAAGGGAAAAGGAACCCTCGTGGTGATCCTAACCCCCAACCATGCCCTGAAGTTGCAGGGTTGGCTCCGTGGGCACACTGATGTTGAGTGAGGAGGCCCTCCATCTCCAACCTCCATAGAGATAACCGGGGCAAAGGGGCACCATGACGACTCATGTGAAGGTGTCTGCACATGCAAATTTAACGCTCATTTCCCACAAGGAAGAGGAATTAAGCAAAGGCTCAGCATGCCATGCCGGAACTATATTAGGGCCTGAAGCAATCCTGCGGGTTTGCGGCCAGCTCACAAGAAAGCGAGTTGAAGAGAGGAGCTCAGGGGCACTGTAATTCACAAACCTGCAGAGTAATGAATGACAGCTCTCGTCCAAAAATGTTTTGAAGTAAGTCTTCGAAGAGGACTTGAAATCGGGGCAGAATTTCAGGAAAACGATTTTAGGGGGTAGAATGGAATTGCACTTAAAGAATAATATTAGAGGCAGAATGTCGACAATGATGCACTTGGCCAAAAAGGGTGTATGCGTTTTTTCCTGAATATATTCAGGAAAAAACGCATACGCCCTTTTTGGCCAACCAAGCAACCGTGTAAAGGAAATGTGCACTACAATGAAGTCTCACTGCCCCCCGGTCAAAAGGGCCATCTGAAAAATATGTAAATTCCAGAAAGGCAGGACAGGTCATGGAGAACAGGGAGCCTTGTTATGCTGATGGGCGGGATGTAAATTGCCAACAGCCACTCTGGAGAAGTGTATGGTGTTTCCTGAAACACGTAGGAAAAAAAGCAACACAGCCTATGGCACTTCCACTTATGGTCCTATAGCATAGAGAAATTAAAATCAAAATCACACAGCCACCCCAAAATTTGGGATGGCTCTGTTTACAAGAACCTCGTCTACGGTACAAGTAAAATATCCCAGAAAGCAAAAAATGGATAAAGAAGTTGTGGTACGCACGTACAAAGGAATATCACTCAGCAGTGAAATAGAGAACAATTCTTAAATAATTCATTCAGGGCTTGTGATGCAACCTGGATTTCCCACATCTACACCCAGAGCTGGGTGAGACATAAGGCTGCACATTTCGGGCTGATAGCATTGGTGAGCTTCGGTGAGCAATCGCAGACCCTTTGAAGTCATACTGCATGGTACCCATTCCATGGGTCCCAACTCTCCACGTTTAAGGGATTCTTCCTTCAGCTAAAACATGCATGGGAAACCCAGAGTATGGTCCACCGTGTGATTGGGAAACGTTTTCAAATGCATCACAGTTTTCGAACCCTGGTACTCGGGTTCAACATTCCAGACGCTTTACTAACACTCTCCCCACTTGGAGAGTCAGTGCATTTAAACTCCTGTTTGGCACAGTTTGCAATTTCTGCCCAAGATGAACAGGAATAGGGAGAACCAATGAGAGACTAGCTGTAGGTGTCTGCACGGGCAAATGGAATGCTCATTTCCCACCAGGAAGAGGAATTAACCAAAGGCTCAGCGTGCCCTGCCAGAAACAGATTAGGGCCTGAAGCAATCCTGCGGTTTTGCGGCCAGCTCACAAGAAAGCGTGTTGAGGAAAGGAGCTCAAGGGCACTGTAATTCACAAACCTGCAGAGTTATGAATGACAGCTATCGTCCAAAAATGTATTGAAGTAAGTCTTCCAAGAGGACTTGAAAGCGGGGCAGAATTTCAGGAAAACGATTTCAGGGGGTAGACTGGAATTGTACTAAAAGCATAGGAAAAGAGGCAGAATGTCGACAACGATGCACTTGGCCAAAAAGGGCGTATGCGTTTTTTCCTGAATATATTCAGGAAAAAACGCATACGCCCTTTTTGGCCAACCAAGGAAGCGTGTAAAGGAAATCTGCACTACAATGAAGTCTCACTGCCCCCCCAGTCAAAAGGGCCATCTGAGAAAAGTGTAAAATCCAGAAAGGCAGGACAGGTCATGGAGAACAGGGAGCCTTGTTATGCTGATGGGCGGGATGTAAATTGCCAACAGCCACTCTGGAGAAGTGTATGGTGTTTCCAGAAACACGTAGGAAACAAAGCAACACAGCCTATGGCACTTCCACTTATGGTCCTATAGCTTAGGGAAATTAAAATCAAAAACACACAGCCACCCCAGAGTTTGGGACGGCTCTGTTTACAAGAACATCGTCTACGGTACAAGTAAAATATCCCAGAAAGTAAAAAATGGATAAAGAAGTTGTGGTACGCACGTACAATGGAATATCACTCAGCAATGAAATCTACGTCATCAGGCCCGTAGCGGCATAATGAGTGGATTCAGGTATGATGATTCTACGAGAAATAAGTCACACAGAAAAAGAAACATCATAAGATATCACTAATACACGGAATGTAAACTTGGCTACCCATGAACTGAATTACAAAACAGAACAGGGTCTCAAATTCAGAAAACCAACTTATGCTTGCTTATAGGGAAAGGTGAGTTGGGGTGCTGCATAAAACCAGAGATTGAAATTAGCACAGATACCGTTCCATAAGCCAAATAAATAATAGACAAGACCTACTGCTTGCTCAAGGAAATGGACTCAACACCCCATATTCAACGCCTGGCAAGATACCTGACAATTAAGAATCTTAAAACCCATGGATTTATATGTCTCCATAAGGAAATCAAGCATGTGTACAGCGGCCTAAACGCAGCAGTGAAAATCCGATAAATCCCATTATCAAAATAAATTTCAAAAACAAAACAAAATGATAGTGAAATAGAGAGCAATTCTTAAATAATTCATTCAGGGCTGGTGATGCAACCTGGATTTCCCACATCTACACACAGAGCTGGGTGAGACATAAGGCTGGACACTTCGGGCTGATAGCATTGTTGAGGTTCGGTGAGCAAACGCAGTCCCTTTGAAGTCATACTGCATGGTACCCATTCCATGGGTTCCAAATTTCCAGGTTTAAGGGATTCTTCCTTCAGCTAAAACATGCATGGGAAACCCAGAGTATGGTACACCGTGTGATTGGGAAACGTTTTCAAATGCATCTCAGTTTTCGTCCCCTGGTACTCGGGTTCACCATTCCAGACGCTTTACTAACACTCTCCCCACTTGGAGAGTCAGTGCATTTAACCTCCTGTTTGGCACACTTTGCAATTTCTGCGCAAGATGAACAGGAATAGGGAGAAGCAATGGGAAACTAGCTGTTGGTGTCTGCACGGGCAAATGGAAAGCTCATTTCCCACCAGGAAGAGGAATTAACCAAAGGGTCAGCGTGCCCTGCCGGAAAGAGATTAGGGCCTGAAGCAATCCTGCGGTTTTGCGGCCAGCTCAAAAGAAAGCGAGTTGAAGAAAGGAGCTCAGGGTCACTGTAATTCACAAACCTGCAGAGTTATGAATGACAGCTATCGTCCAAAAATGTATAGAAGTAAGTCTTCGAAGAGGACTTGAAAGTGGGTCAGAATTTCAGGAAAACGATTTCAGGGGGTAGACTGGAATTGCACTTAAAGCATAGGAAAAGAGGCAGAATGTTGACAATGATGCACTTGGCCAAAAAGGGCGTATGCGTTTTTTCCTGAATATATTCAGGAAAAAACGCATACGCACTGTTTGGCCAACCAAGCAAGCGTGTAAAGGAAATCTGCACTACAATGAAGTCTCACTGCCCCCCAGTCAAAAGGGCCATCTGAAAAAAGTGTAAAATCCAGAAAGGCAGGACAGGTCATGGAGAACAGGGAGCCTTGTTATGCTGATGGGCGGATTTAAATTGCCAACAGCCACTCTGGAAAAGTGTATGGTGTTTCCTGAAACACGTAGGAAACAAAGCAACACAGTCTATGGCACTTCCACTTATGGTCCTATAGCTTAGGGAAATTATAATCAAAAACACACAGCCACCCCAAACTTTGGGATGGCTCTGTTTACAAGAACCTCATCTACGGTAGAAGTTAAATATCCGAGAAAGCATAAAATGGATAAAGAAGTTGTGGTACGCACGTACAATGGAATAGCGCTCAGCAATGAAATCTACGTCATCAGCCCCGTAGCGGCATAATGAGTGGATTCAGGTACGATGATTCTATGAGAAATAAGTCAGACAGAAAAAGAAACATCATAAGTTATCACTAATACACGGAATGTAAACTTGGCTACCCATGAAATGAATTACAAAACAGAACAGGATCTCAAATTTACCAAACCAACTTATGCTTGCTTATGGGGAAAGGTCAGTTGGGATGCTGCATAAAACCAGAGATTGAAATTAGCACAGATACCGTTCCATAAGCCAAATATATAATAGACAAAACCTACTCCTTGCTCAACGAAATGGACTCAACACCCTATATTCAACGCCTGGGAAGATACCTGACAAGTAAGAATCTTAAAACCCATGGATTTATATGTCTCCATAAGGAAATCAAGCGTGTGTACAGTGGCCTAAAAGCAGCAGTGAAAATCCGATAAATCCCATTATCAAAATGAATTTCAAAAACAAAACACAATGACAGTGAAATAGAGAGCAATTCTTAAATAATTCATTCAGGGCTTGTGATGCAACCTGTATTTACCACATCTACACCCAGAGCTGGATGAGACATAAGGCTGGACACTTCGGGCTGATAGCATTGGTGAAGTTCGGTGAGCAAACGCAGACCCTTTGAAGTCATACTGCATGGTACCCATTCCATGGGTCCCAACTCTCCAGGTTTAAGGGATTCTTCCTTCAGCTAAAACATGCATGGGAAACCCAGAGTATGGTCCACCATGTGATTGGGAAACGTTTTCAAATGCATCTCAGTTTTCGTCCCCTGGTACTCGGGTTCAACATTTGAACGCTTTACTAACACTCTCCCCACTTGGAGAGTCAGTGCCATTAACCTCCTGTTTGGCACAGTTTGCAATTTCTGCGCAAGATGAACAGGAATAGGGAGAAGCAATGAGAGACTAGCTGTTGGTGTCTGCACGGGCAAATTGAACGTTCATTTCCCACCAGGAAGAGGAATTAACCAAAGGCTCAGCGTGCCCGGCCGGAAACATATTAGGGCCTGAAGCAATCCTGCGGTTTTGCGGCCAGCTCACAAGAAAACGAGTTGAAGAAAGGAGCTCAGGGGCACTGTAATTCACAAACCTGCAGAGTTATGAATGACAGCTATCGTCCAAAAATGTACTGAAGTAAGTCTTCAAAGAGGACTTGAAAGCGGGGCAGAATTTCAGGAAACGATTTCAGGGGGTAGACTGGAATTGCACTTAAAGCGTAGAAAAAGAGGCAGAATGTCAACAATGATGCACTTGGCCAAAAAGGGCGTATGCGTTTTTTCCTGAATATATTCAGGAAAAAACGTATACGCCCTTTTTGGCCAACCAAGCAAGCGTGTAAAGGAAATCTGCACTACAATGAAGTCTCACTGCCCCCCGGTCAAAAGGGCCATCTGAAAAAAGTGTAAAATCCAGAAAGACAGGACAGGTCATGGAAAACAGGGAGCCTTGTCATGCTGATGGGCGGGATGTAAATTGCCAACAACCACTCTGGAGAAGTGTATGGTTTTTCCAGAAACACGTAGGAAACAAAGCAACACAGCCTATGGCACTTCCACTTATGGTCCTATAGCTTAGGGAAATTAAATTCAAAAACACACACCCACCCCAGAGTTTGGGACGGCTCTGTTTACAAGAACCTCCTCTACGGTACAAGTAAAATATCCCAGAAAGCAAAAAATGGATAAAGAAGTTGTGGTACGCACGTACAATGGAATATCACTCAGCAATGAAATCTACGTCATCAGGCCCGTAGCGGCATAATGAGTGGATTCAGGTACGATGATTCTACGAGAAATAAGTCACACAGAAAAAGAAACATCATAAGATATCACTAATACACGGAATGTAAAGTTGGCTACACATGAACTGAATTACAAAACAGAACAGGGTCTCAAATTTAGAAAACCAACTTATGCTTGCTTATGGGGAAAGGTGAGTTGGGGTGCTGCATAAAACCAGAGATTGAAATTAGCACAGATACCGTTCCATAAGCCAAATATATAATAGACAAGCCCTACTCCTTGCTCAACGAAATGGACTCAACACCCCATATTCAACGCCTGGCAAGATACCTGACAAGTAAGAATCTTAAAACCCATGGATTTATATGTCTCCATAAGGAAATCAAGCGTGTGTACGGCGGCCTAAACGCAGCAGTGAAAATCCGATAAATCCCATTATCAAAATAAATTTCAAAAACAAAACACAATGACAGTGAAATAGAGAGCAATTCTTAAATAATTCATTCAGGGCTTGTGATGCAACCTGGCTTTACCACATCTACACCCAGAGCTGGGTGAGACATAAGGCTGGACACTTCGGGCTGATAGCATTGGTGAGGTTCGGTGAGCAAACGCAGACCCTTTGAAGTCATACTGCATGGTACCCATTCCATGGGTCCCAACTCTCCAGGTTTAAGGGATTCTTCCTTCAGCTAAAACATGAATGGGAAACCCAGACTATCGTCCGCCGTGTGATTGGGAAACGTTTTCAAATGCATCTCAGTTTTCGTCCCCTGGTACTCGGGTTCACCATTCCAGACGCTTTACTAACACTCTCCCCACTTGGAGAGTCAGTGCCTTTAACCTCCTGTTTGGCACAGTTTGCAATTTCTGCGCAAGATGAACAGGCATAGGGAGAACCAATGAGAGACTAGCTGTTGGTGTCTGCACGGGCAAATGGAACGCTCATTTCCCACCAGGAAGAGGAATTAACCAAAGGCTCAGCGTGCCCTGCTGGAAAGAGATTAGGGCCTGAAGCAATCCTGCGGTTTTGCGGCCAGCTCACAAGAAAACGAGTTGAAGAAAGGGGCTCAGGGGCACTGTAATTCACAAACCTGCAGAGTTATGAATGACAGCTATCGTCCAAAAATGTACTGAAGTAAGTCTTCAAAGAGGACTTGAAAGCGGGGCAGAATTTCAGTAAAAAGATTTCAGGGGGTAGACTGGAATTGCACTTAAAGAATAGGAAAAGAGGCAGAATGTCGACAATGATGCACTTGGCCAAAAAGGGCGTATGCGTTTTTTCCTGAATATATTTTCCTGAATATATTTTCCTGAATATATTCAGGAAAAAACGCATACGCCCTTTTTGGCCAACCAAGCAAGCGTGTAAAGGAAATCTGCACTACAATGAAGTCTCACTGCCCCCCCGGTCAAAAGGGCCATCTGAAAAAAGTGTAAAATCCAGAAAGGCAGGACAGGTCATGGACAACAGGGAGCCTTGTCATGCTGATGGGCGGGATGTAAATTGCCAACAACCACTCTGGAGAAGTGTATGGTGTTTCCAGAAACACGTAGGAAACAAAGCAACACAGCCTATGGCACTTCCACTTATGGTCCTAGAGCTTAGAGAAATTAAAATCAAAAACACACAGCCACCCCAGAGTTTGGGACGGCTCTGTTTACAAGAACCTCGTCTACGGTACAAGTAAAATATCCCAGAAAGTAAAAAATGGATAAAGAAATTGTGGTACGCACGTACAATGGAATATCACTCAGCAATGAAATCTACGTCATCAGGCCCGTAGCGGCATAATGAGTGGATTCAGGTATGATGATTCTACGAGAAATAAGTCACACAGAAAAAGAAACATCATAAGATATCACTAATACACGGAATGTAAACTTGGCTACCCATGAACTGAATTACAAAACAGAACAGGGTCTCAAATTTAGAAAACCAACTTATGCTTGCTTATGGGGAAAGGTGAGTTGGGGTGCTGCATAAAACCAGAGATTGAAATTAGCACAGATACCGTTCCATAAGCCAAATATATAATAGACAAGACCTACTCCTTGCTCAACGAAATGGACTCAACAACCCATATTCAACGCCTGGCAAGATACCTGACAAGTAAGAATCTTAAAACCCATGGATTTATATGTCTCCATAAGGAAATCAAGTGTGTGTACAGCGGCCTAAAGGCAGCAGTGAAAATCCGATAAATCCCATTATCAAAATAAATTTCAAAAACAAAACACAATGACAGTGAAATAGAAAGCAATTCTTAAATAATTCATTCAGGGCTTGTGATGCAACCTGGATTTCCCACATCTACACCCAGAGCTGGGTGAGAGATAAGGCTGGACACTTCGGGCTGATAGCATTGGTGAGGTTCGGTGAGCAAACGCAGACCCTTTGAAGTCATACTGCATGGTACCCATTCCATGGGTTCCAAATTTCCAGGTTTAAGGGATTCTTCCTTCAGCTAAAACATGCATGGGAAACCCATAGTATGGTCCACCGTGTGATTGGGAAACGTTTTCAAATGCATCTCAGTTTTTGTCCCCTGGTACTCGGGTTCACCATTCCAGACGCTTTACTAACACTCTCCCCACTTGGAGAGTCAGTGCATTTAACCTCCTGTTTGGCACACTTTGCAATTTCTGCGCAAGATGAACAGGAATAGGGAGAAGCAATGAGAGACTAGCTGTAGGTGTCTGCACGGGCAAATGGAACGCTCATTTCCGACCAGGAAGAGGAATTAAACAAAGGCTCAGCATGCCCTGCTGGAAAGAGACTTTGGCCTGAAGCAATCCTGCGGTTTTGCGGCCAGATCACAAGAAAGCGAGTTGAAGTCATGAGCTCAGGGGCACTGTAATTCACAAACCTGCAGAGTTATGAATGACAGCTATCGTCCAAAAATGTATTGAAGTAAGTCTTCCAAGAGGACTTGAAAGCGGGGCAGAATTTCAGGAAAACGATTTCAGGGGGTAGACTGGAAATGTACCAAAAGCATAGGAAAAGAGGCAGAATGTCGACAACGATGCACTTGGCCAAAAAGGGCGTATGCGTTTTTTCCTGAATATATTCAGGAAAAAACGCATACGCCCTTTTTGGCCAACCAAGCAAGCGTGTAAAGGAAATCTGCACTACAATGAAGTCTCACTGCCCCCCCGTCAATAGAGTCATCTGAAAAAAGTGTAAAATCCAGAAAGGCAGGACAGGTCATGGAGAACAGGGAGCCTTGTCATGCTGATGGGCGGGATGTAAATTGCCAACAACCACTCTGGAGAAGTGTATGGTGTTTCCAGAAACACGTAGGAAACAAAGCAACACAGCCTATGGCACTTCCACTTATGGTCCTATAGCTTAGGGAAATTAAAATCAAAAACACACAGCCACCCCAACGTTTGGGATGGCTCTGTTTACAAGAACCTCATCTACGGTAGAAGTTAAATATCCGAGAAAGCATAAAATGGATAAAGAAGTTGTGGTACGCTCGTACAATGGAATATCTCTCAGCAATGAAATCTACGTCATCAGGACCGTAGCGGCATAATGAGTGGATTCAGGTACGATGATTCTATGAGAAATAAGTCAGACAGAAAAAGAAACATCATAAGTTATCACTAATACACGGAATGTAAACTTGGCTACCCATGAACTGAATTACAAAACAGAACAGGGTCTGAAATTTAGCAAACCAACTTATGCTTGCTTATGGGGAAAGGTCAGTTGGGATGCTGCATAAAACCAGAGATTGAAATTAGCACAGATACCGTTCCATAAGCCAAATATATAATAGACAAAACCTACTCCTTGCTGAACGAAATGGACTCAACACCCTATATTCAACGCCTGGGAAGATACCTGACAAGTAAGAATCTTAAAACCCATGGATTTATATGTTTCCATAAGGAAATCAAGCGTGTGTACAGTGGCCTAAAAGCAGCAGTGAAAATCCGATAAATCCCATTATCAAAATGAATTTCAAAAACAAAACACAATGACAGTGAAATAGAGAGCAATTCTTAAATAATTCATTCAGGGCTTGTGATGCAACCTGTATTTACCACATCTACACCCAGAGCTGGATGAGACATAAGGCTGGACACTTCGGGCTGATAGCATTGGTGAAGTTCGGTGAGCAAACGCAGACCCTTTGAAGTCATACTGCATGGTACCCATTCCATGGGTCCCAACTCTCCAGGTTTAAGGGATTCTTCCTTCAGCTAAAACATGCATGGGAAACCCAGAGTATGGTCCACCATGTGATTGGGAAACGTTTTCAAATGCATCTCAGTTTTCGTCCCCTGGTACTCAGGTTCAACATTTGAACGCTTTACTAACACTCTCCCCACTTGGAGAGTCAGTGCCATTAACCTCCTGTTTGGCACAGTTTGCAATTTCTGCGCAAGATGAACAGGAATAGGGAGAAGCAATGAGAGACTAGCTGTTGGTGTCTGCACGGGCAAATTGAACGCTCATTTCCGTCCAGGAAGAGGAATTAACCAAAGGCTCAGCGTGCCCGGCCGGAAACATATTAGGGCCTGAAGCAATCCTGCGGTTTTGCGGCCAGCTCACAAGAAAACGAGTTGAAGAAAGGAGCTCAGGGGCACTGTAATTCACAAACCTGCAGAGTTATGAATGACAGCTATCGTCCAAAAATGTACTGAAGTAAGTCTTCAAAGAGGACTTGAAAGCGGGGCAGAATTTCAGGAAAACGATTACAGGGGGTAGACTGGAATTGCACTTAAAGCGTAGAAAAAGAGGCAGAATGTCAACAATGATGCACTTGGCCAAAAAGGGCGTATGCGTTTTTTCCTGAATATATTCAGGAAAAAACGCATACGCCCTTTTTGGCCAACCAAGCAAGCGTGTAAAGGAAATCTGCACTACAATGAAGTCTCACTGCCCCCCGGTCAAAAGGGCCATCTGAAAAAAGTGTAAAATCCAGAAAGACAGGACAGGTCATGGAGAACAGGGAGCCTTGTCATGCTGATGGGCGGGATGTAAATTGCCAACAACCACTCTGGAGAAGTGTATGGTTTTTCCAGAAACACGTAGGAAACAAAGCAACACAGCCTATGGCACTTCCACTTATGGTCCTATAGCTTAGGGAAATTAAATTCAAAAACACACAGCCACCCCAGAGTTTGGGACGGCTCTGTTTACAAGAACCTCCTCTACGGTACAAGTAAAATATCCCAGAAAGCAAAAAATGGATAAAGAAGTTGTTGTACGCACGTACAATGGAATATCACTCAGCAATGAAATCTACGTCATCAGTCCCGTAGCCGCATAATGAGTGGATTCAGGTACGATGATTCTACGAGAAATAAGTCACACAGAAAAAGAAACATCATAAGATATCACTAATACACGGAATGTAAAGTTGGCTACACATGAACTGAATTACAAAACAGAACAGGGTCTCAAATTTAGAAAACCAACTTATGCTTGCTTATGGGGAAAGGTGAGTTGGGGTGCTGCATAAAACCAGAGATTGAAATTAGCACAGATACCGTTCCATAAGCCAAATATATAATAGACAAGCCCTACTCCTTGCTCAACGAAATGGACTCAACACCCCATATTCAACGCCTGGCAAGATACCTGACAAGTAAGAATCTTAAAACCCATGGATTTATATGTCTCCATAAGGAAATCAAGCGTGTGTACAGCGGCCTAAACGCAGCAGTGAAAATCCGATAAATCCCATTATCAAAATAAATTTCAAAAACAAAACACAATGACAGTGAAATAGAGAGCAATTCTTAAATAATTCATTCAGGGCTTGTGATGCAACCTGGCTTTACCACATCTACACCCAGAGCTGGGTGAGACATAAGGCTGGACACTTCGGGCTGATAGCATTGGTGAGGTTCGGTGAGCAAACGCAGACCCTTTGAAGTCATACTGCATGGTACCCATTCCATGGGTCCCAACTCTCCAGGTTTAAGGGATTCTTCCTTCAGCTAAAACATGAATGGGAAACCCAGACTATCGTCCGCCGTGTGATTGGGAAACGTTTTCAAATGCATCTCAGTTTTCGTCCCCTGGTACTCGGGTTCACCATTCCAGACGCTTTACTAACACTCTCCCCACTTGGAGAGTCAGTGCCTTTAACCTCCTGTTTGGCACAGTTTGCAATTTCTGCGCAAGATGAACAGGCATAGGGAGAACCAATGAGAGACTAGCTGTTGGTGTCTGCACGGGCAAATGGAACGCTCATTTCCCACCAGGAAGAGGAATTAACCAAAGGCTCAGCGTGCCCTGCTGGAAAGAGATTAGGGCCTGAAGCAATCCTGCGGTTTTGCGGCCAGCTCACAAGAAAACGAGTTGAAGAAAGGGGCTCAGGGGCACTGTAATTCACAAACCTGCAGAGTTATGAATGACAGCTATCGTCCAAAAATGTACTGAGGTAAGTCTTCAAAGAGGACTTGAAAGCGGGGCAGAATTTCAGTAAAAAGATTTCAGGGGGTAGACTGGAATTGCACTTAAAGCATAGGAAAAGAGGCAGAATGTCCACAATGATGCACTTGGCCAAAAAGGGCGTATGCGTTTTTTCCTGAATATATTCAGGAAAAAACGCATACACCCTTTTTGGCCAACCAAGCAAGCGTATAAAGGAAATCTGCACTACAATGAAGTCTCACTGCCCCCCGGTCAAAAGGGCTATCTGAAAAAAGAGTAAAATCCAGAAAGACAGGACAGGTCATGGAGAACAGGGAGCCTTGTTATGCTGATGGGCGGGATGTAAATTGCCAACAGCCACTCTGGAGAAATGTATGGTGTATCCTGAAACACGTAGGAAACAAAGCAACACAGCCTATGTCACTTCCACTTATGGTCCTATAGCTTAGGGAAATTAAAATCAAAAACACACAGCCACCCCAAAGTTTGGGATGGCTCTGTTTACAAGAACCTTGTCTACGGTACAAGTTAAATATCCGAGAAAGGAAAAAATGGATAAAGAAGTTCTGGTACGCACGTACAATGGAATATCACTCAGCAATGAAATCTACGTCTTCAGGCCCATAGCGGCATAATGAGTGGATTCAGGTACGATGATTCTACAGAAATAATCACACAGAAAAAGAAACATCATAATATATCAGTAATACACGGAATGTAAACTTGGCTACACATAAACTGAATTACAAAACAGAACAGGGTCTCAAATTTAGAAAACCAACTTATGCTTGCTTATGGGGAAATGTGAGTTGGGGTGCTGCATAAAACCAGAGATTGAAATTAGCACAGATACCGTTCCATAAGCCAAATATATTATAGACAAGCCCTACTCCTTGCTCAACGAAATGGACTCAACACCCCATATTCAACGCCTGGCAAGATACCTGACAAGTAAGAATCTAAAAACCAATGGATTTATATATCTCCATAAGGAAATCAAGCGTGTGTACAGCGGCCTAAACGCAGCAGTGAAAATCCGATAAATCCCATTATCAAAATAAATTTCAAAAACAAAACACAATGACAGTGAAATAGAGAGCAATTCTTAAATAATTCATTCAGGGCTTGTGATGCAACCTGTATTTACCATATCTACACCCAGAGCTGGATGAGACATAAGGCTGGACACTTCGGGCTGATAGCATTGGTGAGGTTCGGTGAACAAACGCAGACCCTTTGAAG
The DNA here is from genome assembly GCF_059928025.1 of Delphinapterus leucas. Lineage (NCBI taxonomy): Eukaryota > Metazoa > Chordata > Mammalia > Artiodactyla > Monodontidae > Delphinapterus > Delphinapterus leucas. Next base: position 2,080,653 of record NW_028322267.1, read on the forward strand.
TCAAACTGCATGGTACCCATTCCATGTGTCCCAACTCTCCAGGTTTAAGGGATTCTTCCTTCAGCTAAAACATGCATGGAAAACCAAGAGTATGGTCCACCATGTGATTGGGAAACGTTTTCAAATGCATCTCAGTTTTCGTCCCCTGGTACTCGGGTTCAACATTTGAACGCTTTACTAACACTCTCCCCACTTGGAGAGTCAGTGCCATTAACCTCCTGTTTGGCACAGTTTGCAATTTCTGCGCAAGATGAACAGGAATAGGGAGAAGCAATGAGAGACTAGCTGTAGGTGTCTGCACGGGCAAATGGAACGCTCATTTCCCACCAGGAAGAGGAATTAACCAAAGGCTCAGCGTGCCCTGCCGGAAACAGATAAGGGCCTGAAGCAATCCTGCGGTTTTGCGACCAGCTCACAAGAAAGCGAGTTGAAGAAATGAGCTCAGGGGCACTGTAATTCACAAACCTGCAGAGTTATGAATGACAGCTATCGTCCAAAAATGTATTGAAGTAAGTCTTCGAAGAGGACTTGAAAGCGGGGCAGAATTTCAGGAAAACGATTTCAGGGGGTAGACTGGAATTGTACTAACAGCATAGGAAAAGAGGCAGAATGTCGACAATGATGCACTTGGCCCAAAAGGGCGTATGCGTTTTTTCCTGAATATATTCAGGAAAAAACGCATACGCCCTTTTTGGCCAACCAAGCAAGTGTGTAATGGAAATCTGCACTACAATGAAGTCTCACTGCCCCCCGGTCAAAAGGGCCATCTGAAAAAAATGTAAAATCCAGAAAGTCAAGACAGGTCATGGAGAACAGGGAGCCTTGTCATGCTGATGGGCGGGATGTAAATTGCCAACAACCAATCTGGAGAAGTGTATGGTGTTTCCAGAAACACGTAGGAAACAAAGCAACACAGCCTATGGCACTTCCACTTATGGTCCTATAGCTTAGGGAAATTAAAATCAAAAACACACAGCCACCCCAGGGTTTGGGACGGCTCTGTTTACAAGAACCTCGTCTATGGTACAAGTAAAATATCCCAGAAAGTAAAAAATGGATAAAGAAGTTGTGGTACGCACGTACAATGGAATATCACTCAGCAATGAAATCTACGTCATCAGGCCCGTAGCGGCATGAGTGGATTCAGGTAGGATGATTCTACGAGAAATAAGTCACACAGAAAAAGAAACATCATAAGATATCACTAATACACGGAATGTAAAGTTGGATACACATGAACTGAATTACAAAACAGAACAGGGTCTCAAATTTAGAAAACCAACTTATGCTTGCTTATGGGGAAAGGTGAGTTGGGGTGCTGCATAAAACCAGAGATTGAAATTAGCACAGATACCGTTCCATAAGCCAAATATATAATAGACAAGCCCTACTCCTTGCTCAACGAAATGGACTCAACACCCCATATTCAACGCCTGGCAAGATACCTGACAAGTAAGAATCTTAAAACCCATGGATTTATATGTCTCCATAAGGAAATCAAGCGTGTGTACAGCGGCCTAAAGGCAGCAGTGAAAATCCGATAAATCCCATTATCAAAATAAATTTCAAAAACAAAACACAATGACAGTGAAATAGAGAGCAATTCTTAAATAATTCATTCAGGGCTTGTGATGCAACCTGGATTTCCCACATCTACACCCAGAGCTGGGTGAGACATAAGGCTGGACACTTCGGGCTGATAGCATTGGTGAGGTTCGGTGAGCAAACGCAGACCCTTTGAAGTCATAATGCATGGTACCCATTCCATGGGTTCCAAATTTCCAGGTTTAAGGGATTCTTCCTTCAGCTAAAACATGCATGGGAAACCGTTAGTATGGTCCACCGTGTGATTGGGAAACGTTTTCAAATGCATCTCAGTTTTCGTCCCCTGGTACTCGGGTTCACCATTCCAGACGCTTTACTAACACTCTCCCCACTTGGAGAGTCAGTGCATTTAACCTCCTGTTTGGCACACTTTGCAATTTCTGTGCAAGATGAACAGGAATAGGGAGAAGCAATGAGAGACTAGCTGTAGGTGTCTGCACGGGCAAATGGAACGCTCATTTCCGACCAGGAAGAGGAATTAAACAAAGGCTCAGCGTGCCCTGCCGGAAAGAGACTTTGGCCTGAAGCAATCCTGCGGTTTTGCGGCCAGCTCACAAGAAAGCGAGTTGAAGACATGAGCTCAGGGGCACTGTAATTCACAAACCTGCAGAGTTATGAATGACAGCTATCGTCCAAAAATGTATTGAAGTAAGTCTTCCAAGAGGACTTGAAAGCGGGGCAGAATTTCAGGAAAACGATTTCAGGGGGTAGACTGGAATTGTACTAAAAGCATAGGAAAAGAGGCAGAATGTCGACAACGATGCACTTGGCCAAAAAGGGCGTATGCGTTTTTTCCTGAATATATTTTCCTGAATATATTTTCCTGAATATATTCAGGAAAAAACGCATACGCCCTTTTTGGCCAACCAAGCAAGCGTGTAAAGGAAATCTGCACTACAATGAAGTCTCACTGCCCCCCGGTCAAAAGGGCCATCTGAAAAAAGTGTAAAATCCAGAAAGGCAGGACAGGTCATGGAGAACAGGGAGCCTTGTTATGCTGATGGGCGGATTTAAATTGCCAACAGCCACTCTGGAAAAGTGTATGGTGTTTCCTGAAACACGTAGAAAACAAAGCAACACAGCCTATGGCACTTCCACTTATGGTCCTATAGCTTAGGGAAATTAAAATCAAAAACACACAGCCACCCCAAAGTTTGGGATGGCTCTGTTTACAAGAACCTCATCTACGGTAGAAGTTAAATATCTGAGAAAGCATAAAATGGATAAAGAAGTTGTGGTACGCACGTACAATGGAATATCTCTCAGCAATGAAATCTACGACATCAGGACCGTAGCGGCATAATGAGTGGATTCAGGTACGATGATTCTATGATAAATAAGTCAGACAGAAAAAGAAACATCATAAGTTATCACTAATACACGGAATGTAAACTTGGCTACCCATGAACTGAATTACAAAACAGAACAGGGTCTCAAATTTAGCAAACCAACTTATGCTTGCTTATGGGGAAAGGTCAGTTGGGATGCTGCATAAAACCAGAGATTGAAATTAGCACAGATACCGTTCCATAAGCCAAATATATAATAGACAAAACCTACTCCTTGCTCAACGAAATGGACTCAACACCCTATATTCAACGCCTGGGAAGATACCTGACAAGTAAGAATCTTAAAACCCATGGATTTATATGTCTCCATAAGGAAATCAAGCGTGTGTACAGTGGCCTAAAAGCAGCAGTGAAAATCCGATAAATCCCATTATCAAAATGAATTTCAAAAACAAAACACAATGACAGTGAAATAGAGAGCAATTCTTAAATAATTCATTCAGGGCTTGTGATGCAACCTGTATTTACCACATCTACACCCAGAGCTGGATGAGACATAAGGCTGGACACTTCGGGCTGATAGCATTGGTGAGGTTCGGTGAGCAAACGCAGACCCTTTGAAGTCATACTGCATGGTACCCATTCCATGGGTCCCAACTCTCCAGGTTTAAGGGATTCTTCCTTCAGCTAAAACATGCATGGGAAACCCAGAGTATGGTCCACCATGTGATTGGGAAACGTTTTCAAATGCATCTCAGTTTTCGTCCCCTGGTACTCGGGTTCAACATTTGAACGCTTTACTAACACTCTCCCCACTTGGAGAGTCAGTGCCATTAACCTCCTGTTTGGCACACTTTGCAATTTCTGCGCAAGATGAACAGGAATAGGGAGAAGCAATGAGAGACTAGCTGTTGGTGTCTACACGGGCAAATTGAACGCTCATTTCCCACCAGGAAGAGGAATTAACCAAAGGCTCAGCGTGCCCGGCCGGAAACATATTAGGGCCTGAAGCAATCCTGCGGTTTTGCGGCCAGCTCACAAGAAAACGAGTTGAAGAAAGGAGCTCAGGGGCACTGTAATTCACAAACCTGCAGAGTTATGAATGACAGCTATCGTCCAAAAATGTACTGAAGTAAGTCTTCAAAGAGGACTTGAAAACGGGGCAGAATTTCAGGAAAACGATTTCAGGGGGTAGACTGAAATTGCACTTAAAGCGTAGAAAAAGAGGCAGAATGTCAACAATGATGCACTTGGCCAAAAAGGGCGTATGCGTTTTTTCCTGAATATATTCAGGAAAAAACGCATACGCCCTTTTTGGCCAACCAAGCAAGCGTGTAAAGGAAATCTGCACTACAATGAAGTCTCACTGCCCCCCGGTCAAAAGGGCCATCTGAAAAAAGTGTAAAATCCAGAAAGACAGGACAGGTCATGGAGAACAGGGAGCCTTGTCATGCTGATGGGCGAGATGTAAATTGCCAACAACCACTCTGGAGAAGTGTATGGTGTTTCCAGAAACACGTAGGAAACAAAGCAACACAGCCTATGGCACTTCCACTTATGGTCCTATAGCTTAGAGAAATTAAAATCAAAAACACACAGCCACCCCAGAGTTTGGGACGGCTCTGTTTACAAGAACCTCGTCTACGGTAGAAGTAAAATATCCCAGAAAGTAAAAAATGGATAAAGAAGTTGTGGTACGCACGTACAATGGAATATCACTCAGCAATGAAATCTACGTCATCAGGCCCGTAGCGGCATAATGAGTGGATTCAGGTATGATGATTCTACGAGAAATAAGTCACACAGAAAAAGAAACATCATAAGATATCACTAATCCACGGAATGTAAACTTGGCTACCCATGAACTGAATTACAAAACAGAACAGGGTCTCAAATTTAGAAAACCAACTTATGCTTGCTTATGGGGAAAGGTGAGTTGGGGTGCTGCATAAAACCAGAGATTGAAATTAGCACAGATACCGTTCCATAAGCCAAATATATAATAGACAAGACCTACTCCTTGCTCAACGAAATGGGCTCAACAACCCATATTCAACGCCTGGCAAGATACCTGACAAGTAAGAATCTTAAAACCCATGGATTTATATGTCTCCATAAGGAAATCAAGCGTGTGTACAGCGGCCTAAAGGCAGCAGTGAAAATCCGATAAATCCCATTATCAAAATAAATTTCAAAAACAAAACAAAATGACAGTGAAATAGAGAGCAATTCTTAAATAATTCATTCAGGGCTTGTGATGCAACCTGGATTTCCCACATCTACACCCAGAGCTGGGTGAGACATAAGGCTGCACATTTCGGGCTGATAGCATTGGTGAGCTTCGGTGAGCAATCGCAGACCCTTTGAAGTCATACTGCATGGTACCCATTCCATGGGTCCCAACTCTCCACGTTTAAGGGATTCTTCCTTCAGCTAAAACATGCATGGGAAACCCAGAGTATGGTCCACCGTGTGATTGGGAAACGTTTTCAAATGCATCACAGTTTTCGAACCCTGGTACTCGGGTTCAACATTCCAGACGCTTTACTAACACTCTCCCCACTTGGAGAGTCAGTGCATTTAACCTCCTGTTTGGCACAGTTTGCAATTTCTGCCCAAGATGAACAGGAATAGGGAGAAGCAATGAGAGACTAGCTGTAGGTGTCTGCACGGGCAAATGGAATGCTCATTTCCCACCAGGAAGAGGAATTAACCAAAGGCTCAGCGTGCCCTGCCAGAAACAGATTAGGGCCTGAAGCAATCCTGCGGTTTTGCGGCCAGCTCACAAGAAAGCGTGTTGAGGAAAGGAGCTCAAGGGCACTGTAATTCACAAACCTGCAGAGTTATGAATGACAGCTATCGTCCAAAAATGTATTGAAGTAAGTCTTCCAAGAGGACTTGAAAGCGGGGCAGAATTTCAGGAAAACGATTTCAGGGGGTAGACTGGAATTGTACTAAAAGCATAGGAAAAGAGGCAGAATGTCGACAACGATGCACTTGGCCAAAAAGGGCGTATGCGTTTTTTCCTGAATATATTCAGGAAAAAACGCATACGCCCTTTTTGGCCAACCAAGCAAGCGTGTAAAGGAAATCTGCACTACAATGAAGTCTCACTGCCCCCCCGGTCAAAAGGGCCATCTGAAAAAAGTGTAAAATCCAGAAAGGCAGGACAGGTCATGGAGAACAGGGAGCCTTGTCATGCTGATGGGCGGGATGTAAATTGCCAACAGCCACTCTGGAGAAGTGTATGGTGTTTCCAGAAACACGTAGGAAACAAAGCAACACAGCCTATGGCACTTCCACTTATGGTCCTATAGCTTAGGGAAATTAAAATCAAAAACACACAGCCACCCCAGAGTTTGGGACGGCTCTGTTTACAAGAACATCGTCTACGGTACAAGTAAAATATCCCAGAAAGTAAAAAATGGATAAAGAAGTTGTGGTACGCACGTACAATGGAATATCACTCAGCAATGAAATCTACGTCATCAGGCCCGTAGCGGCATAATGAGTGGATTCAGGTATGATGATTCTACGAGAAATAAGTCACACAGAAAAAGAAACATCATAAGATATCACTAATACACGGAATGTAAACTTGGCTACCCATGAACTGAATTACAAAACAGAACAGGGTCTCAAATTCAGAAAACCAACTTATGCTTGCTTATGGGGAAAGGTGAGTTGGGGTGCTGCATAAAACCAGAGATTGAAATTAGCACAGATACCATTCCATAAGCCAAATAAATAATAGACAAGACCTACTGCTTGCTCAAGGAAATGGACTCAACACCCCATATTCAACGTCTGGCAAGATACCTGACAAGTAAGAATCTTAAAACCCATGGATTTATATGTCTCCATAAGGAAATCAAGCATGTGTACAGCGGCCTAAACGCAGCAGTGAAAATCCGATAAATCCCATTATCAAAATAAATTTCAAAAACAAAACAAAATGACAGTGAAATAGAGAGCAATTCTTAAATAATTCATTCAGGGCTGGTGATGCAACCTGGATTTCCCACATCTACACACAGAGCTGGGTGAGACATAAGGCTGGACACTTCGGGCTGATAGCATTGTTGAGGTTCGGTGAGCAAACGCAGTCCCTTTGAAGTCATACTGCATGGTACCCATTCCATGGGTTCCAAATTTCCAGGTTTAAGGGATTCTTCCTTCAGCTAAAACATGCATGGGAAACCCAGAGTATGGTACACCGTGTGATTGGGAAACGTTTTCAAATGCATCTCAGTTTTCGTCCCCTGGTACTCGGGTTCACCATTCCAGACGCTTTACTAACACTCTCCCCACTTGGAGAGTCAGTGCATTTAACCTCCTGTTTGGCACACTTTGCAATTTCTGCGCAAGATGAACAGGAATAGGGAGAAGCAATGAGAAACTAGCTGTTGGTGTCTGCACGGGCAAATGGAAAGCTCATTTCCCACCAGGAAGAGGAATTAACCAAAGGCTCAGCGTGCCCTCCCGGAAAGAGATTAGGGCCTGAAGCAATCCTGCGGTTTTGCGGCCAGCTCACAAGAAAGCGAGTTGAAGAAAGGAGCTCAGGGTCACTGTAATTCACAAACCTGCAGAGTTATGAATGACAGCTATCGTCCAAAAATGTATAGAAGTAAGTCTTCGAAGAGGACTTGAAAGTGGGTCAGAATTTCAGGAAAACGATTTCAGGGGGTAGACTGGAATTGCACTTAAAGCATAGGAAAAGAGGCAGAATGTTGACAATGATGCACTTGGCCAAAAAGGGCGTATGCGTTTTTTCCTGAATATATTCAGGAAAAAACGCATACGCACTGTTTGGCCAACCAAGCAAGCGTGTAAAAGAAATCTGCACTACAATGAAGTCTCCCTGCTCCCCAATCAAAAGGGCCATCTGAAAAAAGTGTAAAATCCAGAAAGGCAGGACAGGTCATGGAGAACAGGGAGCCTTGTTATGCTGATGTGCGGGATATAAATTGCCAACAGCCACTCTGGAAAAGTGTATGGTGTTTCCTGAAACACGTAGGCAACAAATCAACACAGCCTATGGCACTTCCACTTATGGTCCTATAGCTTAGGGAAATTAAAATCAAAAACACACAGCCACCCCAAAATTTGGGACGGCTCTGTTTACAAGAACGTCGTCTATGGTACAAGTTAAATATCCGAGAAAGCAAAAAATGGATAAAGAAGTTGTGATACGCACGTACAATGGAATACCACTCAGCAATGAAATCTACGTCATCAGGCCCGAAGCGCCATAATGAGTGGATTCAGTTACGATGATTCTACGAGAAATAAGTCACACAGAAAAAGAAACATCATAAGATATGACTAATACACGGAATGTAAACTTGGCTACACATGAACTGAATTACAAAACAGAAAATGGTCTCAAATTGAGAAAATCAACTTATGCTTGCTTATGGGGAAAGTTGAGTTGGGGTGCTGCATAAAACCAGAGATTGAAATTAGCACAGATACCGTTCCATAAGCCAAATATATAATAGACAAGACCTACTCCTTGCTCAACGAAACGGACGCAACGCCTGGGACTATACCTGACAAGTAAGAATCTTAAAACCCATGGATTTATATGTCTCCATAAGGAAATCAAGCGTGTGTACAGCGGCCTAAACGCAGCTGTGAAAATCCGATAAATCCCATTATCAAAATAAATTTCAAAAACAAAACAAAATGACAGTGAAATAGAGAGCAATTCTTAAGTAATTCATTCAGGGCTTGTGATGCAACCTGGATTTCCCACATCTACACCCAGAGCTGGGTGAGTCATAAGGCTGGACACTTCGGGCTGATAGCATTGGTGAGGTTCGGTGAGCAAACGCAGACCCTTTGAAGTCATACTGCATGGTACCCATTCCATGGGTTCCAAATTTCCAGGTTTAAGGGATTCTTCCTTCAGCTAAAACATGCATGGGAAACCCATAGTATGGTCCACCGTGTGATTGGGAAACGTTTTCAAATGCATCTCAGTTTTCGTCCCCTGGTACTCGGGTTCACCATTCCAGACGCTTTACTAACACTCTCCCCACTTGGAGAGTCAGTGCATTTAACCTCCTGTTTGGCACACTTTGCAATTTCTGCGCAAGATGAACAGGAATAGGGAGAAGCAATGAGAGACTAGCTGTAGGTGTCTGCACGGGCAAATGGAACGCTCATTTCCCACCAGGAAGAGGAATTAACCAAAGGCTCAGCGTGCCCTGCCGGAAAGAGATTAGGGCCTGAAGCAATCCTGCGGATTTGCGGCCAGCTCACAAGAAAGCGAGTTGAAGGAAGGAGCTCAGGGACACTGTAATTCACAAACCTGCAGAGTTATGAATGACAGCTATCGTCCAAAAATGTATAGAAGTAAGTCTTCGAAGAGGACTTGAAAGCGGGGCAGAATTTCAGGAAAACGATTTCAGGGGATAGACTGGAATTGCACTTAAAGCATAGGAAAAGAGGCAGAATGTTGACAATGATGCACTTGGCCAAAAAGGGCGTATGCGTTTTTTCCTGAATATATTCAGGAAAAAACGCATACGCACTTTTTGGCCAACCAGGCCGGCGTGTAAAAGAAATCTGCAATACAATGAAGTCTCACTGCCCCCCGGTCAAAAGGGCCATCTGAAAAAAGTGTAAAATCCAGAAAGACAGGACAGGTCATGGAGAACAGGGAGCCTTGTCATGCTGATGGGCGAGATGTAAATTGCCAACAACCACTCTGGAGAAGTGTATGGTGTTTCCAGAAACACGTAGGAAACAAAGCAACACAGCCTATGGCACTTCCACTTATGGTCCTATAGCTTAGAGAAATTAAAATCAAAAACACACAGCCACCCCAGGGTTTGGGACGGCTCTGTTTACAAGAACCTCGTCTACGGTAGAAGTAAAATATCCCAGAAAGTAAAAAATGGATAAACAAGTTGTGGTACGCACGTACAATGGAATATCACTCAGCAATGAAATCTACGTCATCAGGCCCGTAGCGGCATAATGAGTGGATTCAGGTATGATGATTCTACGAGAAATAAGTCACACAGAAAAAGAAACATCATAAGATATCACTAATCCACGGAATGTAAACTTGGCTACCCATGAACTGAATTACAAAACAGAACAGGGTCTCAAATTTAGAAAACCAACTTATGCTTGCTTATGGGGAAAGGTGAGTTGGGGTGCTGCATAAAACCAGAGATTGAAATTAGCACAGATACCGTTCCATAAGCCAAATATATAATAGACAAGACCTACTCCTTGCTCAACGAAATGGGCTCAACAACCCATATTCAACGCCTGGCAAGATACCTGACAAGTAAGAATCTTAAAACCCATGGATTTATATGTCTCCATAAGGAAATCAAGCGTGTGTACAGCGGCCTAAAGGCAGCAGTGAAAATCCGATAAATCCCATTATCAAAATAAATTTCAAAAACAAAACACAATGACAGTGAAATAGAGAGCAATTCTTAAATAATTCATTCAGGGCTTGTGATGCAACCTGGATTTCCCACATCTACACCCAGAGCTGGGTGAGACATAAGGCTGCACATTTCGGGCTGATAGCATTGGTGAGCTTCGGTGAGCAATCGCAGACCCTTTTAAGTCATACTGCATGGTACCCATTCCATGGGTCCCAACTCTCCACGTTTAAGGGATTCTTCCTTCAGCTAAAACATGCATGGGAAACCCAGAGTATGGTCCACCGTGTGATTGGGAAACGTTTTCAAATGCATCACAGTTTTCGAACCCTGGTACTCGGGTTCAACATTCCAGACGCTTTACTAACACTCTCCCCACTTGGAGAGTCAGTGCATTTAACCTCCTGTTTGGCACAGTTTGCAATTTCTGCCCAAGATGAACAGGAATAGGGAGAAGCAATGAGAGACTAGCTGTAGGTGTCTGCACGGGCAAATGGAATGCTCATTTCCCACCAGGAAGAGGAATTAACCAAAGGCTCAGCGTGCCCTGCCAGAAACAGATTAGGGCCTGAAGCAATCCTGCGGTTTTGCGGCCAGCTCACAAGAAAGCGTGTTGAAGAAAGGAGCTCAAGGGCACTGTAATTCACAAACCTGCAGAGTTATGAATGACAGCTATCGTCCAAAAATGTATTGAAGTAAGTCTTCCAAGAGGACTTGAAAGCGGGGCAGAATTTCAGGAAAACGATTTCAGGGGGTAGACTGGAATTGTACTAAAAGCATAGGAAAAGAGGCAGAATGTCGACAACGATGCACTTGGCCAAAAAGGGCGTATGCGTTTTTTCCTGAATATATTCAGGAAAAAACGCATACGCCCTTTTTGGCCAACCAAGCAAGCGTGTAAAGGAAATCTGCACTACAATGAAGTCTCACTGCCCCCCCGGTCAAAAGGGCCATCTGAAAAAAGTGTAAAATCCAGAAAGGCAGGACAGGTCATGGAGAACAGGGAGCCTTGTCATGCTGATGGGCGGGATGTAAATTGCCAACAGCCACTCTGGAGAAGTGTATGGTGTTTCCAGAAACACGTAGGAAACAAAGCAACACAGCCTATGGCACTTCCACTTATGGTCCTATAGCTTAGGGAAATTAAAATCAAAAACACACAGCCACCCCAGAGTTTGGGACGGCTCTGTTTACAAGAACATCGTCTACGGTACAAGTAAAATATCCCAGAAAGTAAAAAATGGATAAAGAAGTTGTGGTACGCACGTACAATGGAATATCACTCAGCAATGAAATCTACGTCATCAGGCCCGTAGCGGCATAATGAGTGGATTCAGGTATGATGATTCTACGAGAAATAAGTCACACAGAAAAAGAAACATCATAAGATATCACTAATACACGGAATGTAAACTTGGCTACCCATGAACTGAATTACAAAACAGAACAGGGTCTCAAATTCAGAAAACCAACTTATGCTTGCTTATGGGGAAAGGTGAGTTGGGGTGCTGCATAAAACCAGAGATTGAAATTAGCACAGATACCGTTCCATAAGCCAAATAAATAATAGACAAGACCTACTGCTTGCTCAAGGAAATGGACTCAACACCCCATATTCAACGTCTGGCAAGATACCTGACAAGTAAGAATCTTAAAACCCATGGATTTATATGTCTCCATAAGGAAATCAAGCATGTGTACAGCGGCCTAAACGCAGCAGTGAAAATCCGATAAATCCCATTATCAAAATAAATTTCAAAAACAAAACAAAATGACAGTGAAATAGAGAGCAATTCTTAAATAATTCATTCAGGGCTGGTGATGCAACCTGGATTTCCCACATCTACACACAGAGCTGGGTGAGACATAAGGCTGGACACTTCGGGCTGATAGCATTGTTGAGGTTCGGTGAGCAAACGCAGTCCCTTTGAAGTCATACTGCATGGTACCCATTCCATGGGTTCCAAATTTCCAGGTTTAAGGGATTCTTCCTTCAGCTAAAACATGCATGGGAAACCCAGAGTATGGTACACCGTGTGATTGGGAAACGTTTTCAAATGCATCTCAGTTTTCGTCCCCTGGTACTCGGGTTCACCATTCCAGACGCTTTACTAACACTCTCCCCACTTGGAGAGTCAGTGCATTTAACCTCCTGTTTGGCACACTTTGCAATTTCTGCGCAAGATGAACAGGAATAGGGAGAAGCAATGAGAAACTAGCTGTTGGTGTCTGCACGGGCAAATGGAAAGCTCATTTCCCACCAGGAAGAGGAATTAACCAAAGGCTCAGCGTGCCCTGCCGGAAAGAGATTAGGGCCTGAAGCAATCCTGCGGTTTTGCGGCCAGCTCACAAGAAAGCGAGTTGAAGAAAGGAGCTCAGGGTCACTGTAATTCACAAACCTGCAGAGTTATGAATGACAGCTATCGTCCAAAAATGTATAGAAGTAAGTCTTCGAAGAGGACTTGAAAGTGGGTCAGAATTTCAGGAAAACGATTTCAGGGGGTAGACTGGAATTGCACTTAAAGCATAGGAAAAGAGGCAGAATGTTGACAATGATGCACTTGGCCAAAAAGGGCGTATGCGTTTTTTCCTGAATATATTCAGGAAAAAACGCATACGCACTGTTTGGCCAACCAAGCAAGCGTGTAAAGGAAATCTGCACTACAATGAAGTCTCCCTGCTCCCCAATCAAAAGGGCCATCTGAAAAAAGTGTAAAATCCAGAAAGGCAGGACAGGTCATGGAGAACAGGGAGCCTTGTTATGCTGATGTGCGGGATATAAATTGCCAACAGCCACTCTGGAAAAGTGTATGGTGTTTCCTGAAACACGTAGGCAACAAATCAACACAGCCTATGGCACTTCCACTTATGGTCCTATAGCTTAGGGAAATTAAAATCAAAAACACACAGCCACCCCAAAATTTGGGACGGCTCTGTTTACAAGAACGTCGTCTATGGTACAAGTTAAATATCCGAGAAAGCAAAAAATGGATAAAGAAGTTGTGATACGCACGTACAATGGAATACCACTCAGCAATGAAATCTACGTCATCAGGCCCGAAGCGCCATAATGAGTGGATTCAGTTACGATGATTCTACGAGAAATAAGTCACACAGAAAAAGAAACATCATAAGATATGACTAATACACGGAATGTAAACTTGGCTACACATGAACTGAATTACAAAACAGAAAATGGTCTCAAATTGAGAAAATCAACTTATGCTTGCTTATGCGGAAAGTTGAGTTGGGGTGCTGCATAAAACCAGAGATTGAAATTAGCACAGATACCGTTCCATAAGCCAAATATATAATAGACAAGACCTACTCCTTGCTCAACGAAACGGACGCAACGCCTGGGACTATACCTGACAAGTAAGAATCTTAAAACCCATGGATTTATATGTCTCCATAAGGAAATCAAGCATGTGTACAGCGGCCTAAACGCAGCAGTGAAAATCCGATAAATCCCATTATCAAAATAAATTTCAAAAACAAAACAAAATGACAGTGAAATAGAGAGCAATTCTTAAGTAATTCATTCAGGGCTTGTGATGCAACCTGGATTTCCCACATCTACACCCAGAGCTGGGTGAGTCATAAGGCTGGACACTTCGGGCTGATAGCATTGGTGAGGTTCGGTGAGCAAACGCAGACCCTTTGAAGTCATACTGCATGGTACCCATTCCATGGGTTCCAAATTTCCAGGTTTAAGGGATTCTTCCTTCAGCTAAAACATGCATGGGAAACCCATAGTATGGTCCACCGTGTGATTGGGAAACGTTTTCAAATGCATCTCAGTTTTCGTCCCCTGGTACTCGGGTTCACCATTCCAGACGCTTTACTAACACTCTCCCCACTTGGAGAGTCAGTGCATTTAACCTCCTGTTTGGCACACTTTGCAATTTCTGCGCAAGATGAACAGGAATAGGGAGAAGCAATGAGAGACTAGCTGTAGGTGTCTGCACGGGCAAATGGAACGCTCATTTCCCACCAGGAAGAGGAATTAACCAAAGGCTCAGCGTGCCCTGCCGGAAAGAGATTAGGGCCTGAAGCAATCCTGCGGATTTGCGGCCAGCTCACAAGAAAGCGAGTTGAAGGAAGGAGCTCAGGGACACTGTAATTCACAAACCTGCAGAGTTATGAATGACAGCTATCGTCCAAAAATGTATAGAAGTAAGTCTTCGAAGAGGACTTGAAAGCGGGGCAGAATTTCAGGAAAACGATTTCAGGGGGTAGACTGGAATTGCACTTAAAGCATAGGAAAAGAGGCAGAATGTTGACAATGATGCACTTGGCCAAAAAGGGCGTATGCGTTTTTTCCTGAATATATTCAGGAAAAAACGCATACGCACTTTTTGGCCAACCAAGCAAGCGTGTAAAGGAAATCTGCACTACAATGAAGTCTCACTGCCCCCCGGTCAAAAGGGCCATCTGAAAAAAGTGTAAAATCCAGAAAGGCAGGACAGGTCATGGAGAACAGGGAGCCTTGTTATGCTGATGGGCGGATTTAAATTGCCAACAGCCACTCTGGAAAAGTGTATGGTGTTTCCTGAAACACGTAGGAAACAAAGCAACACAGCCTATGGCACTTCCACTTACGGTCCTATAGCTTAGGGAAATTAAAATCAAAAACACACAGCCACCCCAAAGTTTGGGATGGCTCTGTTTACAAGAACCTCATCTACGGTAGAAGTTAAATATCCGAGAAAGCATAAAATGGATAAAGAAGTTGTGGTACGCACGTACAATGGAATATGTCTCAGCAATGAAATCTACGTCATCAGGACCGTAGCGGCATAATGAGTGGATTCAGGTACGATGATTCTATGAGAAATAAGTCAGACAGAAAAAGAAACATCATAAGTTATCACTAATACACGGAATGTAAACTTGGCTAACCATGAACTGAATTACAAAACAGAACAGGGTCTCAAATTTAGCAAACCAACTTATGCTTGCTTATGGGGAAAGGTCAGTTGGGATGCTGCATAAAACCAGAGATTGAAATTAGCACAGATACCGTTCCATAAGCCAAATATATAATAGACAAAACCTACACCTTGCTCAACGAAATGGACTCAACACCCTATATTCAACGCCTGGGAAGATACCTGACAAGTAAGAATCTTAAAACCCATGGATTTATATGTCTCCATAAGGAAATCAAGCGTGTGTACAGCGGCCTAAACGCAGCAGTGAAAATCCGATAAATCCCATTATCAAAATGAATTTCAAAAACAAAACACAATGACAGTGAAATAGAGAGCAATTCTTAAATAATTCATTCAGGGCTTGTGATGCAACCTGTATTTACCACATCTACACCCAGAGCTGGATGAGACATAAGGCTGGACACTTCGGGCTGATAGCATTGGTGAAGTTCGGTGAGCAAACGCAGACCCTTTGAAGTCATACTGCATGGTACCCATTCCATGGGTCCCAACTCTCCAGGTTTAAGGGATTCTTCCTTCAGCTAAAACATGCATGGGAAACCCAGAGTATGGTCCACCATGTGATTGGGAAACGTTTTCAAATGCATCTCAGTTTTCGTCCCCTGGTACTCGGGTTCAACATTTGAACGCTTTACTAACACTCTCCCCACTTGGAGAGTCAGTGCCATTAACCTCCTGTTTGGCACAGTTTGCAATTTCTGCGCAAGATGAACAGGAATAGGGAGAAGCAATGAGAGACTAGCTGTTGGTGTCTGCACGGGCAAATTGAACGCTCATTTCCCACCAGGAAGAGGAATTAACCAAAGGCTCAGCGTGCCCGGCCGGAAACATATTAGGGCCTGAAGCAATCCTGCGGTTTTGCGGCCAGCTCACAAGAAAACGAGTTGAAGAAAGGAGCTCAGGGGCACTGTAATTCACAAACCTGCAGAGTTATGAATGACAGCTATCGTCCAAAAATGTACTGAAGTAAGTCTTCAAAGAGGACTTGAAAGCGGGGCAGAATTTCAGGAAACGATTTCAGGGGGTAGACTGGAATTGCACTTAAAGCGTAGAAAAAGAGGCAGAATGTCAACAATGATGCACTTGGCCAAAAAGGGCGTATGCGTTTTTTCCTGAATATATTCAGGAAAAAACGTATACGCCCTTTTTGGCCAACCAAGCAAGCGTGTAAAGGAAATCTGCACTACAATGAAGTCTCACTGCCCCCCGGTCAAAAGGGCCATCTGAAAAAAGTGTAAAATCCAGAAAGACAGGACAGGTCATGGAGAACAGGGAGCCTTGTCATGCTGATGGGCGGGATGTAAATTGCCAACAACCACTCTGGAGAAGTGTATGGTTTTTCCAGAAACACGTAGGAAACAAAGCAACACAGCCTATGGCACTTCCACTTATGGTCCTATAGCTTAGGGAAATTAAATTCAAAAACACACACCCACCCCAGAGTTTGGGACAGCTCTGTTTACAAGAACCTCGTCTACGGTACAAGTAAAATATCCCAGAAAGCAAAAAATGGATAAAGAAGTTGTGGTACGCACGTACAATGGAATATCACTCAGCAATGAAATCTACGTCATCAGGCCCGTAGCGGCATAATGAGTGGATTCAGGTACGATGATTCTACGAGAAATAAGTCACACAGAAAAAGAAACATCATAAGATATCACTAATACACGGAATGTAAAGTTGGCTACACATGAACTGAATTACAAAACAGAACAGGGTCTCAAATTTAGAAAACCAACTTATGCTTGCTTATGGGGAAAGGTGAGTTGGGGTGCTGCATAAAACCAGAGATTGAAATTAGCACAGATACCGTTCCATAAGCCAAATATATAATAGACAAGCCCTACTCCTTGCTCAACGAAATGGACTCAACACCCCATATTCAACGCCTGGCAAGATACCTGACAAGTAAGAATCTTAAAACCCATGGATTTATATGTCTCCATAAGGAAATCAAGCGTGTGTACAGCGGCCTAAACGCAGCAGTGAAAATCCGATAAATCCCATTATCAAAATAAATTTCAAAAACAAAACACAATGACAGTGAAATAGAGAGCAATTCTTAAATAATTCATTCAGGGCTTGTGATGCAACCTGGCTTTACCACATCTACACCCAGAGCTGGGTGAGACATAAGGCTGGACACTTCGGGCTGATAGCATTGGTGAGGTTCGGTGAGCAAACGCAGACCCTTTGAAGTCATACTGCATGGTACCCATTCCATGGGTCCCAACTCTCCAGGTTTAAGGGATTCTTCCTTCAGCTAAAACATGAATGGGAAACCCAGACTATCGTCCGCCGTGTGATTGGGAAACGTTTTCAAATGCATCTCAGTTTTCGTCCCCTGGTACTCGGGTTCACCATTCCAGACGCTTTACTAACACTCTCCCCACTTGGAGAGTCAGTGCCTTTAACCTCCTGTTTGGCACAGTTTGCAATTTCTGCCCAAGATGAACAGGCATAGGGAGAACCAATGAGAGACTAGCTGTTGGTGTCTGCACGGGCAAATGGAACGCTCATTTCCCACCAGGAAGAGGAATTAACCAAAGGCTCAGCGTGCCCTGCTGGAAAGAGATTAGGGCCTGAAGCAATCCTGCGGTTTTGCGGCCAGCTCACAAGAAAACGAGTTGAAGAAAGGGGCTCAGGGGCACTGTAATTCACATACCTGCAGAGTTATGAATGACAGCTATCGTCCAAAAATGTACTGAAGTAAGTCTTCAAAGAGGACTTGAAAGCGGGGCAGAATTTCAGTAAAAAGATTTCAGGGGGTAGACTGGAATTGCACTTAAAGAATAGGAAAAGAGGCAGAATGTCGACAATGATGCACTTGGCCAAAAAGGGCGTATGCGTTTTTTCCTGAATATATTTTCCTGAATATATTTTCCTGAATATATTCAGGAAAAAACGCATACGCCCTTTTTGGCCAACCAAGCAAGCGTGTAAAGGAAATCTGCACTACAATGAAGTCTCACTGCCCCCCCGGTCAAAAGGGCCATCTGAAAAAAGTGTAAAATCCAGAAAGGCAGGACAGGTCATGGAGAACAGGGAGCCTTGTCATGCTGATGGGCGGGATGTAAATTGCCAACAACCACTCTGGAGAAGTGTATGGTGTTTCCAGAAACACGTAGGAAACAAAGCAACACAGCCTATGGCACTTCCACTTATGGTCCTATAGCTTAGAGAAATTAAAATCAAAAACACACAGCCACCCCAGAGTTTGGGACGGCTCTGTTTACAAGAACCTCGTCTACGGTACAAGTAAAATATCCCAGAAAGTAAAAAATGGATAAAGAAGTTGTGGTACGCACGTACAATGGAATATCACTCAGCAATGAAATCTACGTCATCAGGCCCGTAGCGGCATAATGAGTGGATTCAGGTATGATGATTCTACGAGAAATAAGTCACACAGAAAAAGAAACATCATAAGATATCACTAATACACGGAATGTAAACTTAGCTACCCATGAACTGAATTACAAAACAGAACAGGGTCTCAAATTTAGAAAACCAACTTATGCTTGCTTATGGGGAAAGGTGAGTTGGGGTGCTGCATAAAACCAGAGATTGAAATTAGCACAGATACCGTTCCATAAGCCAAATATATAATAGACAAGACCTACTCCTTGCTCAACGAAATGGACTCAACAACCCATATTCAACGCCTGGCAAGATACCTGACAAGTAAGAATCTTAAAACCCATGGATTTATATGTCTCCATAAGGAAATCAAGCGTGTGTACAGCGGCCTAAAGGCAGCAGTGAAAATCCGATAAATCCCATTATCAAAATAAATTTCAAAAACAAAACACAATGACAGTGAAATAGAAAGCAATTCTTAAATAATTCATTCAGGGCTTGTGATGCAACCTGGATTTCCCACATCTACACCCAGAGCTGGGTGAGAGATAAGGCTGGACACTTCGGGCTGATAGCATTGGTGAGGTTCGGTGAGCAAACGCAGACCCTTTGAAGTCATACTGCATGGTACCCATTCCATGGGTTCCAAATTTCCAGGTTTAAGGGATTCTTCCTTCAGCTAAAACATGCATGGGAAACCCATAGTATGGTCCACCGTGTGATTGGGAAACGTTTACAAATGCATCTCAGTTTTCGTCCCCTGGTACTCGGGTTCACCATTCCAGAAGCTTTACTAACACTCTCCCCACTTGGAGAGTCAGTGCATTTAACCTCCTGTTTGGCACACTTTGCAATTTCTGCGCAAGATGAACAGGAATAGGGAGAAGCAATGAGAGACTAGCTCTAGGTGTCTGCACGGGCAAATGCAACGCTCATTTCCGACCAGGAAGAGGAATTAAACAAAGGCTCAGCATGCCCTGCTGGAAAGAGACTTTGGCCTGAAGCAATCCTGCGGTTTTGCGGCCAGCTCACAAGAAAGCGAGTTGAAGTCATGAGCTCAGGGGCACTGTAATTCACAAACCTGCAGAGTTATGAATGACAGCTATCGTCCAAAAATGTATTGAAGTAAGTCTTCCAAGAGGACTTGAAAGCGGGGCAGAATTTCAGGAAAACGATTTCAGGGGGTAGACTGGAATTGTACCAAAAGCATAGGAAAAGAGGCAGAATGTCGACAACGATGCACTTGGCCAAAAAGGGCGTATGCGTTTTTTCCTGAATATATTCAGGAAAAAACGCATACGCCCTTTTTGGCCAACCAAGCAAGCGTGTAAAGGAAATCTGCACTACAATGAAGTCTCACTGCCCCCCCGTCAAAAGAGCCATCTGAAAAAAGTGTAAAATCCAGAAAGGCAGGACAGGTCATGGAGAACAGGGAGCCTTGTCATGCTGATGGGCGAGATGTAAATTGCCAACAACCACTCTGGAGAAGTGTATGGTGTTTCCAGAAACACGTAGGAAACAAAGCAACACAGCCTATGGCACTTCCACTTATGGTCCTATAGCTTAGAGAAATTAAAATCACAAACACACAGCCACCCCAGAGTTTGGGACGGCTCTGTTTACAAGAACCTCGTCTACGGTACAAGTAAAATATCCCAGAAAGTAAAAAATGGATAAAGAAGTTGTGGTACGTACGTACAATGGAATATCACTCAGCAATGAAATCTACGTCATCAGGCCCGTAGCGGCATAATGAGTGGATTCAGGTATGATGATTCTACGAGAAATAAGTCACACAGAAAAAGAAACATCATAAGATATCACTAATACACGGAATGTAAACTTGGCTACCCATGAACTGAATTACAAAACAGAACAGGGTCTCAAATTTAGAAAACCAACTTATGCTTGCTTATGGGGAAAGGTGAGTTGGGGTGCTGCATAAAACCAGAGATTGAAATTAGCACAGATACCGTTCCATAAGCCAAATATATAATAGACAAGCCCTACTCCTTGCTCAACGAAATGGACTCAACACCCCATATTCAACGCCTGGCAAGATACCTGACAAGTAAGAATCTTAAAACCCATGGATTTATATGTCTCCATAAGGAAATCAAGCGTGTGTACAGCGGCCTAAACGCAGCAGTGAAAATCCGATAAATCCCATTATCAAAATAAATTTCAAAAACAAAACAAAATGACAGTGAAATAGAGAGCAATTCTTAAATAATTCATTCAGGGCTTGTGATGCAACCTGGATTTCCCACATCTACACCCAGAGCTGGGTGAGTCATAAGGCTGGACACTTCGGGCTGATAGCACTGGTGAGGTTCGGTGAGCAAACGCAGACCCTTTAAAGTCATACTGCATGGTACCCATTCCATGGGTTCCAAATTTCCAGGTTTAAGGGATTCTTCCTTCAGCTAAAACATGCATGGGAAACCCATAGTATGGTCCACCGTGTGATTGGGAAACGTTTTCAAATGCATCTCCGTTTTCGTCCCCTGGTACTCGGGTTCACCATTCCAGACGCTTTACTAACACTCTCCCCACTTGGAGAGTCAGTGCATTTAACCTCCTGTTTGGCACACTTTGCAATTTCTGCGCAAGATAAACAGGAATAGGGAGAAGCAATGAGAGACTAGCTGTAGGTGTCTGCACGGGCAAATGGAACGCTCATTTCCCACCAGGAAGAGGAATTAACCAAAGGCTCAGCTTGCCCTGCCGGAAAGAGAGTAGGGCCTGAAGCAATCCTGCGGATTTGCGGCCAGCTCACAAGAAAGCGAGTTGAAGGAAGCAGCTCAGGGGCACTGTAATTCACAAACCTGCAGAGTTATGAATGACAGCTATCGTCCAAAAATGTATAGAAGTAAGTCTTCGAAGAGGACTTGAAAGCGGGGCAGAATTTCAGGAAAACGATTTCAGGGGGTAGACTGGAATTGCACTTAAAGCATAGGAAAAGAGGCAGAATGTCGACAATGATGCACTTGGCCAAAAAGGGCGTATGCGTTTTTTCCTGAATATATTCAGGAAAAAACGCATACGCCCTTTTTGGCCAACCAAGCAAGCGTGTAAAGGAAATCTGCACTACAATGAAGTCTCACTGCCCCCCGGTCAAAAGGGCCATCTGAAAAAAGTGTAAAATCCAGAAAGGCAGGACAGGTCATGGAGAACAGGGAGCCTTGTTATGCTGATGGGCGGATTTAAATTGCCAACAGCCACTCTGGAAAAGTGTATGGTGTTTCCTGAAACACGTAGGAAACAAAGCAACACAGCCTATGGCACTTCCACTTATGGTCCTATAGCTTAGGGAAATTAAAATCAAAAACACACAGCCACCCCAACGTTTGGGATGGCTCTGTTTACAAGAACCTCATCTACGGTAGAAGTTAAATATCCGAGAAAGCATAAAATGGATAAAGACGTTGTGGTACGCTCGTACAATGGAATATCTCTCAGCAATGAAATCTACGTCATCAGGACCGTAGCGGCATAATGAGTGGATTCAGGTACGATGATTCTATGAGAAATAAGTCAGACAGAAAAAGAAACATCATAAGTTATCACTAATACACGGAATGTAAACTTGGCTACCCATGAACTGAATTACAAAACAGAACAGGGTCTCAAATTTAGCAAACCAACTTATGCTTGCTTATGGGGAAAGGTCAGTTGGGGTGCTGCATAAAACCAGAGATTGAAATTAGCACAGATACCGTTCCATAAGCCAAATATATAATAGACAAGCCCTACTCCTTACTCAACGAAATGGACTCAACACCCCATATTCAACGCCTGGCAAGATACCTGACAAGTAAGAATCTTAAAACCCATGGATTTATATGTCTCCATAAGGAAATCAAGCGTGTGTACAGCGGCCTAAACGCAGCAGTGAAAATCCGATAAATCCCATTATCAAAATAAATTTCAAAAACAAAACACAATGACAGTGAAATAGAGAGCAATTCTTAAATAATTCATTCAGGGCTTGTGATGCAACCTGGCTTTACCACATCTACACCCAGAGCTGGGTGAGACATAAGGCTGGACACTTCGGGCTGATAGCATTGGTGAGGTTCGGTGAGCAAACGCAGACCCTTTGAAGTCATACTGCATGGTACCCATTCCATGGGTCCCAACTCTCCAGGTTTAAGGGATTCTTCCTTCAGCTAAAACATGAATGGGAAACCCAGACTATCGTCCGCCGTGTGATTGGGAAACGTTTTCAAATGCATCTCAGTTTTCGTCCCCTGGTACTCGGGTTCACCATTCCAGACGCTTTACTAACACTCTCCCCACTTGGAGAGTCAGTGCCTTTAACCTCCTGTTTGGCACAGTTTGCAATTTCTGCGCAAGATGAACAGGCATAGGGAGAACCAATGAGAGACTAGCTGTTGGTGTCTGCACGGGCAAATGGAACGCTCATTTCCCACCAGGAAGAGGAATTAACCAAAGGCTCAGCGTGCCCTGCTGGAAAGAGATTAGGGCCTGAAGCAATCCTGCGGTTTTGCGGCCAGCTCACAAGAAAACGAGTTGAAGAAAGGGGCTCAGGGGCACTGTAATTCACAAACCTGCAGAGTTATGAATGACAGCTATCGTCCAAAAATGTACTGAGGTAAGTCTTCAAAGAGGACTTGAATGCGGGGCAGAATTTCAGTAAAAAGATTTCAGGGGGTAGACTGGAATTGCACTTAAAGCATAGGAAAAGAGGCAGAATGTCGACAATGATGCACTTGGCCAAAAAGGGCGTATGCGTTTTTTCCTGAATATATTCAGGAAAAAACGCATACGCCCTTTTTGGCCAACCAAGCAAGCGTATAAAGGAAATCTGCCTTACAATGAAGTCTCACTGCCCCCCGGTCAAAAGGGCCATCTGAAAAAAGAGTAAAATCCAGAAAGACAGGACAGGTCATGGAGAACAGGGAGCCTTGTTATGCTGATGGGCGGGATGTAAATTGCCAACAGCCACTCTGGAGAAATGTATGGTGTATCCTGAAACACGTAGGAAACAAAGCAACACAGCCTATGTCACTTCCACTTATGGTCCTATAGCTTAGGGAAATTAAAATCAAAAACACACAGCCACCCCAAAGTTTGGGATGGCTCTGTTTACAAGAACCTTGTCTACGGTACAAGTTAAATATCCGAGAAAGGAAAAAATGGATAAAGAAGTTCTGGTACGCACGTACAATGGAATATCACTCAGCAATGAAATCTACGTCTTCAGGCCCATAGCGGCATAATGAGTGGATTCAGGTACGATGATTCTACAGAAATAATCACACAGAAAAAGAAACATCATAATATATCAGTAATACACGGAATGTAAACTTGGCTACACATAAACTGAATTACAAAACAGAACAGGGTCTCAAATTTAGAAAACCAACTTATGCTTGCTTATGGGGAAATGTGAGTTGGGGTGCTGCATAAAACCAGAGATTGAAATTAGCACAGATACCGTTCCATAAGCCAAATATATTATAGACAAGCCCTACTCCTTGCTCAACGAAATGGACTCAACACCCCATATTCAACGCCTGGCAAGATACCTGACAAGTAAGAATCTAGAAACCAATGGATTTATATATCTCCATAAGGAAATCAAGCGTGTGTACAGCGGCCTAAACGCAGCAGTGAAAATCCGATAAATCCCATTATCAAAATAAATTTCAAAAACAAAACACAATGACAGTGAAATAGAGAGCAATTCTTAAATAATTCATTCAGGGCTTGTGATGCAACCTGTATTTACCATATCTACACCCAGAGCCGGATGAGACATAAGGCTGGACACTTCGGGCTGATAGCATTGGTGAGGTTCGGTGAACAAACGCAGACCCTTTGAAGTCAAACTGCATGGTACCCATTCCATGTGTCCCAACTCTCCAGGTTTAAGGGATTCTTCCTTCAGCTAAAACATGCATGGAAAACCAAGAGTATGGTCCACCATGTGATTGGGAAACGTTTTCAAATGCATCTCAGTTTTCGTCCCCTGGTACTCGGGTTCAACATTTGAACGCTTTACTAACACTCTCCCCACTTGGAGAGTCAGTGCCATTAACCTCCTGTTTGGCACAGTTTGCAATTTCTGCGCAAGATGAACAGGAATAGGGAGAAGCAATGAGAGACTAGCTGTAGGTGTCTGCACGGGCAAATGGAACGCTCATTTCCCACCAGGAATAGGAATTAACCAAAGGCTCAGCGTGCCCTGCCGGAAACAGATAAGGGCCTGAAGCAATCCTGCGGTTTTGCGACCAGCTCAGAAGAAAGCGAGTTGAAGAAATGAGCTCAGGGGCACTGTAATTCACAAACCTGCAGAGTTATGAATGACAGCTATCGTCCAAAAATGTATTGAAGTAAGTCTTCGAAGAGGACTTGAAAGCGGGGCAGAATTTCAGGAAAACGATTTCAGGGGGTAGACTGGAATTGTACTAACAGCATAGGAAAAGAGGCAGAATGTCGACAATGATGCACTTGGCCAAAAAGGGCGTATGCGTTTTTTCCTGAATATATTCAGGAAAAAACGCATACGCCCTTTTTGGCCAACCAAGCAAGTGTGTAATGGAAATCTGCACTACAATGAAGTCTCACTGCCCCCCGGTCAAAAGGGCCATCTGAAAAAAATGTAAAATCCAGAAAGTCAAGACAGGTCATGGAGAACAGGGAGCCTTGTCATGCTGATGGGCGGGATGTAAATTGCCAACAACCAATCTGGAGAAGTGTATGGTGTTTCCAGAAACACGTAGGAAACAAAGCAACACAGCCTATGGCACTTCCACTTATGGTCCTATAGCTTAGGGAAATTAAAATCAAAAACACACAGCCACCCCAGGGTTTGGGACGGCTCTGTTTACAAGAACCTCGTCTATGGTACAAGTAAAATATCCCAGAAAGCAAAAAATGGATAAAGAAGTTGTGGTACGCACGTACAATGGAATATCACTCAGCAATGAAATCTACGTCATCAGGCCCGTAGCGGCATGAGTGGATTCAGGTAGGATGATTCTACGAGAAATAAGTCACACAGAAAAAGAAACATCATAAGATATCACTAATACACGGAATGTAAAGTTGGATACACATGAACTGAATTACAAAACAGAACAGGGTCTCAAATTTAGAAAACCAACTTATGCTTGCTTATGGGGAAAGGTGAGTTGGGGTGCTGCATAAAACCAGAGATTGAAATTAGCACAGATACCGTTCCATAAGCCAAATATATAATAGACAAGCCCTACTCCTTGCTCAACGAAATGGACTCAACACCCCATATTCAACGCCTGGCAAGATACCTGACAAGTAAGAATCTTAAAACCCATGGATTTATATGTCTCCATAAGGAAATCAAGCGTGTGTACAGCGGCCTAAAGGCAGCAGTGAAAATCCGATAAATCCCATTATCAAAATAAATTTCAAAAACAAAACACAATGACAGTGAAATAGAGAGCAATTCTTAAATAATTCATTCAGGGCTTGTGATGCAACCTGGATTTCCCACATCTACACCCAGAGCTGGGTGAGACATAAGGCTGGACACTTCGGGCTGATAGCATTGGTGAGGTTCGGTGAGCAAACGCAGACCCTTTGAAGTCATAATGCATGGTACCCATTCCATGGGTTCCAAATTTCCAGGTTTAAGGGATTCTTCCTTCAGCTAAAACATGCATGGGAAACCGTTAGTATGGTCCACCGTGTGATTGGGAAACGTTTTCAAATGCATCTCAGTTTTCGTCCCCTGGTACTCGGGTTCACCATTCCAGACGCTTTACTAACACTCTCCCCACTTGGAGAGTCAGTGCATTTAACCTCCTGTTTGGCACACTTTGCAATTTCTGTGCAAGATGAACAGGAATAGGGAGAAGCAATGAGAGACTAGCTGTAGGTGTCTGCACGGGCAAATGGAACGCTCATTTCCGACCAGGAAGAGGAATTAAACAAAGGCTCAGCGTGCCCTGCGGAAAGAGACTTTGGCCTGAAGCAATCCTGCGGTTTTGCGGCCAGCTCACAAGAAAGCGAGTTGAAGACATGAGCTCAGGGGCACTGTAATTCACAAACCTGCAGAGTTATGAATGACAGCTATCGTCCAAAAATGTATTGAAGTAAGTCTTCCAAGAGGACTTGAAAGCGGGGCAGAATTTCAGGAAAACGATTTCAGGGGGTAGACTGGAATTGTACTAAAAGCATAGGAAAAGAGGCAGAATGTCGACAACGATGCACTTGGCCAAAAAGGGCGTATGCGTTTTTTCCTGAATATATTTTCCTGAATATATTTTCCTGAATATATTCAGGAAAAAACGCATACGCCCTTTTTGGCCAACCAAGCAAGCGTGTAAAGGAAATCTGCACTACAATGAAGTCTCACTGCCCCCCGGTCAAAAGGGCCATCTGAAAAAAGTGTAAAATCCAGAAAGGCAGGACAGGTCATGGAGAACAGGGAGCCTTGTTATGCTGATGGGCGGATTTAAATTGCCAACAGCCACTCTGGAAAAGTGTATGGTGTTTCCTGAAACACGTAGAAAACAAAGCAACACAGCCTATGGCACTTCCACTTATGGTCCTATAGCTTAGGGAAATTAAAATCAAAAACACACAGCCACCCCAAAGTTTGGGATGGCTCTGTTTACAAGAACCTCATCTACGGTAGAAGTTAAATATCTGAGAAAGCATAAAATGGATAAAGAAGTTGTGGTACGCACGTACAATGGAATATCTCTCAGCAATGAAATCTACGACATCAGGACCGTAGCGGCATAATGAGTGGATTCAGGTACGATGATTCTATGATAAATAAGTCAGACAGAAAAAGAAACATCATAAGTTATCACTAATACACGGAATGTAAACTTGGCTACCCATGAACTGAATTACAAAACAGAACAGGGTCTCAAATTTAGCAAACCAACTTATGCTTGCTTATGGGGAAAGGTCAGTTGGGATGCTGCATAAAACCAGAGATTGAAATTAGCACAGATACCGTTCCATAAGCCAAATATATAATAGACAAAACCTACTCCTTGCTCAACGAAATGGACTCAACACCCTATATTCAACGCCTGGGAAGATACCTGACAAGTAAGAATCTTAAAACCCATGGATTTATATGTCTCCATAAGGAAATCAAGCGTGTGTACAGTGGCCTAAAAGCAGCAGTGAAAATCCGATAAATCCCATTATCAAAATGAATTTCAAAAACAAAACACAATGACAGTGAAATAGAGAGCAATTCTTAAATAATTCATTCAGGGCTTGTGATGCAACCTGTATTTACCACATCTACACCCAGAGCTGGATGAGACATAAGGCTGGACACTTCGGGCTGATAGCATTGGTGAGGTTCGGTGAGCAAACGCAGACCCTTTGAAGTCATACTGCATGGTACCCATTCCATGGGTCCCAACTCTCCAGGTTTAAGGGATTCTTCCTTCAGCTAAAACATGCATGGGAAACCCAGAGTATGGTCCACCATGTGATTGGGAAACGTTTTCAAATGCATCTCAGTTTTCGTCCCCTGGTACTCGGGTTCAACATTTGAACGCTTTACTAACACTCTCCCCACTTGGAGAGTCAGTGCCATTAACCTCCTGTTTGGCACACTTTGCAATTTCTGCGCAAGATGAACAGGAATAGGGAGAAGCAATGAGAGACTAGCTGTTGGTGTCTACACGGGCAAATTGAACGCTCATTTCCCACCAGGAAGAGGAATTAACCAAAGGCTCAGCGTGCCCGGCCGGAAACATATTAGGGCCTGAAGCAATCCTGCGGTTTTGCGGCCAGCTCACAAGAAAACGAGTTGAAGAAAGGAGCTCAGGGGCACTGTAATTCACAAACCTGCAGAGTTATGAATAACAGCTATCGTCCAAAAATGTACTGAAGTAAGTCTTCAAAGAGGACTTGAAAGCGGGGCAGAATTTCAGGAAAACGATTTCAGGGGGTAGACTGAAATTGCACTTAAAGCGTAGAAAAAGAGGCAGAATGTCAACAATGATGCACTTGGCCAAAAAGGGCGTATGCGTTTTTTCCTGAATATATTCAGGAAAAAACGCATACGCCCTTTTTGGCCAACCAAGCAAGCGTGTAAAGGAAATCTGCACTACAATGAAGTCTCACTGCCCCCCGGTCAAAAGGGCCATCTGAAAAAAGTGTAAAATCCAGAAATACAGGACAGGTCATGGAGAACAGGGAGACTTGTCATGCTGATGGGCGAGATGTAAATTGCCAACAACCACTCTGGAGAAGTGTATGGTGTTTCCAGAAACACGTAGGAAACAAAGCAACACAGCCTATGGCACTTCCACTTATGGTCCTATAGCTTAGAGAAATTAAAATCAAAAACACACAGCCACCCCAGAGTTTGGGACGGCTCTGTTTACAAGAACCTCGTCTACGGTACAAGTAAAATATCCCAGAAAGTAAAAAATGGATAAAGAAGTTGTGGTACGCACGTACAATGGAATATCACTCAGCAATGAAATCTACGTCATCAGGCCCGTAGCGGCATAATGAGTGGATTCAGGTATGATGATTCTACGAGAAATAAGTCACACAGAAAAAGAAACATCATAAGATATCACTAATACACGGAATGTAAACTTGGCTACCCATGAACTGAATTACAAAACAGAACAGGGTCTCAAATTTAGAAAACCAACTTATGCTTGCTTATGGGGAAAGGTGAGTTGGGGTGCTGCATAAAACCAGAGATTGAAATTAGCACAGATACCGTTCCATAAGCCAAATATATAATAGACAAGACCTACTCCTTGCTCAACGAAATGGACTCAACAACCCATATTCAACGCCTGGCAAGATACCTGACAAGTAAGAATCTTAAAACCCATGGATTTATATGTCTCCATAAGGAAATCAAGCGTGTGTACAGCGGCCTAAAGGCAGCAGTGAAAATCCGATAAATCCCATTATCAAAATAAATTTCAAAAACAAAACAAAATGACAGTGAAATAGAGAGCAATTCTTAAATAATTCATTCAGGGCTTGTGATGCAACCTGGATTTACCACATCTACACCCAGAGCTGGGTGAGATATAAGGCTGGACACTTCGGGCTGATAGCATTGGTGAGGTTCGGTGAGCAAACGCAGACCCTTTGAAGTCATACTGCATGGTACCCATTCCATGGGTTCCCAATTTCCAGGTTTAAGGGATTCTTCCTTCAGCTAAAACATGCATGGGAAACCCATAGTATGGTCCACCGTGTGATTGGGAAACGTTTTCAAATGCATCTCAGTTTTCGTCCCCTGGTACTCGGGTTCACCATTCCAGACGCTTTACTAACACTCTCCCCACTTGGAGAGTCAGTGCATTTAACCTCCTGTTTGGCACACTTTGCAATTTCTGCGCAAGATGAACAGGAATAGGGAGAAGCAATGAGAGACTAGCTGTAGGTGTCTGCACGGGCAAATGGAACGCTCATTTCCGACTAGGAAGAGGAATTAAACAAAGGCTCAGCATGCCCTGCTGGAAAGAGACTTTGGCCTGAAGCAATCCTGCGGTTTTGCGGCCAGCTCACAAGAAAGCGTGTTGAAGAAAGGAGCTCAAGGGCACTGTAATTCACAAACCTGCAGAGTTATGAATGACAGCTATCGTCCAAAAATGTATTGAAGTAAGTCTTCCAAGAGGACTTGAAAGCGGGGCAGAATTTCAGGAAAACGATTTCAGGGGGTAGACTGGAATTGTACTAAAAGCATAGGAAAAGAGGCAGAATGTCGACAACGATGCACTTGGCCAAAAAGGGCGTATGCGTTTTTTCCTGAATATATTCAGGAAAAAACGCATACGCCCTTTTTGGCCAACCAAGCAAGCGTGTAAAGGAAATCTGCACTACAATGAAGTCTCACTGCCCCCCCGGTCAAAAGGGCCATCTGAAAAAAGTGTAAAATCCAGAAAGGCAGGACAGGTCATGGAGAACAGGGAGCCTTGTCATGCTGATGGGCGGGATGTAAATTGCCAACAGCCACTCTGGAGAAGTGTATGGTGTTTCCAGAAACACGTAGGAAACAAAGCAACACAGCCTATGGCACTTCCACTTATGGTCCTATAGCTTAGGGAAATTAAAATCAAAAACACACAGCCACCCCAGAGTTTGGGACGGCTCTGTTTACAAGAACATCGTCTACGGTACAAGTAAAATATCCCAGAAAGTAAAAAATGGATAAAGAAGTTGTGGTACGCACGTACAATGGAATATCACTCAGCAATGAAATCTACGTCATCAGGCCCGTAGCGGCATAATGAGTGGATTCAGGTATGATGATTCTACGAGAAATAAGTCACACAGAAAAAGAAACATCATAAGATATCACTAATACACGGAATGTAAACTTGGCTACCCATGAACTGAATTACAAAACAGAACAGGGTCTCAAATTCAGAAAACCAACTTATGCTTGCTTATGGGGAAAGGTGAGTTGGGGTGCTGCATAAAACCAGAGATTGAAATTAGCACAGATACCGTTCCATAAGCCAAATAAATAATAGACAAGACCTACTGCTTGCTCAAGGAAATGGACTCAACACCCCATATTCAACGTCTGGCAAGATACCTGACAAGTAAGAATCTTAAAACCCATGGATTTATATGTCTCCATAAGGAAATCAAGCATGTGTACAGCGGCCTAAACGCAGCAGTGAAAATCCGATAAATCCCATTATCAAAATAAATTTCAAAAACAAAACAAAATGACAGTGAAATAGAGAGCAATTCTTAAATAATTCATTCAGGGCTGGTGATGCAACCTGGATTTCCCACATCTACACACAGAGCTGGGTGAGACATAAGGCTGGACACTTCGGGCTGATAGCATTGTTGAGGTTCGGTGAGCAAACGCAGTCCCTTTGAAGTCATACTGCATGGTACCCATTCCATGGGTTCCAAATTTCCAGGTTTAAGGGATTCTTCCTTCAGCTAAAACATGCATGGGAAACCCAGAGTATGGTACACCGTGTGATTGGGAAACGTTTTCAAATGCATCTCAGTTTTCGTCCCCTGGTACTCGGGTTCACCATTCCAGACGCTTTACTAACACTCTCCCCACTTGGAGAGTCAGTGCATTTAACCTCCTGTTTGGCACACTTTGCAATTTCTGCGCAAGATGAACAGGAATAGGGAGAAGCAATGAGAAACTAGCTGTTGGTGTCTGCACGGGCAAATGGAAAGCTCATTTCCCACCAGGAAGAGGAATTAACCAAAGGCTCAGCGTGCCCTGCCGGAAAGAGATTAGGGCCTGAAGCAATCCTGCGGTTTTGCGGCCAGCTCACAAGAAAGCGAGTTGAAGAAAGGAGCTCAGGGTCACTGTAATTCACAAACCTGCAGAGTTATGAATGACAGCTATCGTCCAAAAATGTATAGAAGTAAGTCTTCGAAGAGGACTTGAAAGTGGGTCAGAATTTCAGGAAAACGATTTCAGGGGGTAGACTGGAATTGCACTTAAAGCATAGGAAAAGAGGCAGAATGTTGACAATGATGCACTTGGCCAAAAAGGGCGTATGCGTTTTTTCCTGAATATATTCAGGAAAAAACGCATACGCACTGTTTGGCCAACCAAGCAAGCGTGTAAAGGAAATCTGCACTACAATGAAGTCTCCCTGCTCCCCAATCAAAAGGGCCATCTGAAAAAAGTGTAAAATCCAGAAAGGCAGGACAGGTCATGGAGAACAGGGAGCCTTGTTATGCTGATGTGCGGGATATAAATTGCCAACAGCCACTCTGGAAAAGTGTATGGTGTTTCCTGAAACACGTAGGCAACAAATCAACACAGCCTATGGCACTTCCACTTATGGTCCTATAGCTTAGGGAAATTAAAATCAAAAACACACAGCCACCCCAAAATTTGGGACGGCTCTGTTTACAAGAACGTCGTCTATGGTACAAGTTAAATATCCGAGAAAGCAAAAAATGGATAAAGAAGTTGTGATACGCACGTACAATGGAATACCACTCAGCAATGAAATCTACGTCATCAGGCCCGAAGCGCCATAATGAGTGGATTCAGTTACGATGATTCTACGAGAAATAAGTCACACAGAAAAAGAAACATCATAAGATATGACTAATACACGGAATGTAAACTTGGCTACACATGAACTGAATTACAAAACAGAAAATGGTCTCAAATTGAGAAAATCAACTTATGCTTGCTTATGCGGAAAGTTGAGTTGGGGTGCTGCATAAAACCAGAGATTGAAATTAGCACAGATACCGTTCCATAAGCCAAATATATAATAGACAAGACCTACTCCTTGCTCAACGAAACGGACGCAACGCCTGGGACTATACCTGACAAGTAAGAATCTTAAAACCCATGGATTTATATGTCTCCATAAGGAAATCAAGCATGTGTACAGCGGCCTAAACGCAGCAGTGAAAATCCGATAAATCCCATTATCAAAATAAATTTCAAAAACAAAACAAAATGACAGTGAAATAGAGAGCAATTCTTAAGTAATTCATTCAGGGCTTGTGATGCAACCTGGATTTCCCACATCTACACCCAGAGCTGGGTGAGTCATAAGGCTGGACACTTCGGGCTGATAGCATTGGTGAGGTTCGGTGAGCAAACGCAGACCCTTTGAAGTCATACTGCATGGTACCCATTCCATGGGTTCCAAATTTCCAAGTTTAAGGGATTCTTCCTTCAGCTAAAACATGCATGGGAAACCCATAGTATGGTCCACCGTGTGATTGGGAAACGTTTTCAAATGCATCTCAGTTTTCGTCCCCGGGTACTCGGGTTCACCATTCCAGACGCTTTACTAACACTCTCCCCACTTGGAGAGTCAGTGCATTTAACCTCCTGTTTGGCACACTTTGCAATTTCTGCGCAAGATGAACAGGAATAGGGAGAAGCAATGAGAGACTAGCTGTAGGTGTCTGCACGGGCAAATGGAACGCTCATTTCCCACCAGGAAGAGGAATTAACCAAAGGCTCAGCGTGCCCTGCCGGAAAGAGATTAGGGCCTGAAGCAATCCTGCGGATTTGCGGCCAGCTCACAAGAAAGCGAGTTGAAGGAAGGAGCTCAGGGACACTGTAATTCACAAACCTGCAGAGTTATGAATGACAGCTATCGTCCAAAAATGTATAGAAGTAAGTCTTCGAAGAGGACTTGAAAGCGGGGCAGAATTTCAGGAAAACGATTTCAGGGGGTAGACTGGAATTGCACTTAAAGCATAGGAAAAGAGGCAGAATGTTGACAATGATGCACTTGGCCAAAAAGGGCGTATGCGTTTTTTCCTGAATATATTCAGGAAAAAACGCATACGCACTTTTTGGCCAACCAAGCAAGCGTGTAAAGGAAATCTGCACTACAATGAAGTCTCACTGCCCCCCGGTCAAAAGGGCCATCTGAAAAAAGTGTAAAATCCAGAAAGGCAGGACAGGTCATGGAGAACAGGGAGCCTTGTTATGCTGATGGGCGGATTTAAATTGCCAACAGCCACTCTGGAAAAGTGTATGGTGTTTCCTGAAACACGTAGGAAACAAAGCAACACAGCCTATGGCACTTCCACTTACGGTCCTATAGCTTAGGGAAATTAAAATCAAAAACACACAGCCACCCCAAAGTTTGGGATGGCTCTGTTTACAAGAACCTCATCTACGGTAGAAGTTAAATATCCGAGAAAGCATAAAATGGATAAAGAAGTTGTGGTACGCACGTACAATGGAATATGTCTCAGCAATGAAATCTACGTCATCAGGACCGTAGCGGCATAATGAGTGGATTCAGGTACGATGATTCTATGAGAAATAAGTCAGACAGAAAAAGAAACATCATAAGTTATCACTAATACACGGAATGTAAACTTGGCTAACCATGAACTGAATTACAAAACAGAACAGGGTCTCAAATTTAGCAAACCAACTTATGCTTGCTTATGGGGAAAGGTCAGTTGGGATGCTGCATAAAACCAGAGATTGAAATTAGCACAGATACCGTTCCATAAGCCAAATATATAATAGACAAAACCTACACCTTGCTCAACGAAATGGACTCAACACCCTATATTCAACGCCTGGGAAGATACCTGACAAGTAAGAATCTTAAAACCCATGGATTTATATGTCTCCATAAGGAAATCAAGCGTGTGTACAGCGGCCTAAACGCAGCAGTGAAAATCCGATAAATCCCATTATCAAAATGAATTTCAAAAACAAAACACAATGACAGTGAAATAGAGAGCAATTCTTAAATAATTCATTCAGGGCTTGTGATGCAACCTGTATTTACCACATCTACACCCAGAGCTGGATGAGACATAAGGCTGGACACTTCGGGCTGATAGCATTG
This sequence comes from Delphinapterus leucas, assembly GCF_059928025.1. Classification (NCBI taxonomy): domain Eukaryota; kingdom Metazoa; phylum Chordata; class Mammalia; order Artiodactyla; family Monodontidae; genus Delphinapterus; species Delphinapterus leucas. The sequence continues at coordinate 2,115,584 of NW_028322267.1, forward strand.
GTGAAGTTCGGTGAGCAAACGCAGACCCTTTGAAGTCATACTGCATGGTACCCATTCCATGGGTCCCAACTCTCCAGGTTTAAGGGATTCTTCCTTCAGCTAAAACATGCATGGGAAACCCAGAGTATGGTCCACCATGTGATTGGGAAACGTTTTCAAATGCATCTCAGTTTTCGTCCCCTGGTACTCGGGTTCAACATTTGAACGCTTTACTAACACTCTCCCCACTTGGAGAGTCAGTGCCATTAACCTCCTGTTTGGCACAGTTTGCAATTTCTGCGCAAGATGAACAGGAATAGGGAGAAGCAATGAGAGACTAGCTGTTGGTGTCTGCACGGGCAAATTGAACGCTCATTTCCCACCAGGAAGAGGAATTAACCAAAGGCTCAGCGTGCCCGGCCGGAAACATATTAGGGCCTGAAGCAATCCTGCGGTTTTGCGGCCAGCTCACAAGAAAACGAGTTGAAGAAAGGAGCTCAGGGGCACTGTAATTCACAAACCTGCAGAGTTATGAATGACAGCTATCGTCCAAAAATGTACTGAAGTAAGTCTTCAAAGAGGACTTGAAAGCGGGGCAGAATTTCAGGAAAACGATTTCAGGGGGTAGACTGGAATTGCACTTAAAGCGTAGAAAAAGAGGCAGAATGTCAACAATGATGCACTTGGCCAAAAAGGGCGTATGCGTTTTTTCCTGAATATATTCAGGAAAAAACGTATACGCCCTTTTTGGCCAACCAAGCAAGCGTGTAAAGGAAATCTGCACTACAATGAAGTCTCACTGCCCCCCGGTCAAAAGGGCCATCTGAAAAAAGTGTAAAATCCAGAAAGACAGGACAGGTCATGGAGAACAGGGAGCCTTGTCATGCTGATGGGCGGGATGTAAATTGCCAACAACCACTCTGGAGAAGTGTATGGTTTTTCCAGAAACACGTAGGAAACAAAGCAACACAGCCTATGGCACTTCCACTTATGGTCCTATAGCTTAGGGAAATTAAATTCAAAAACACACACCCACCCCAGAGTTTGGGACAGCTCTGTTTACAAGAACCTCGTCTACGGTACAAGTAAAATATCCCAGAAAGCAAAAAATGGATAAAGAAGTTGTGGTACGCACGTACAATGGAATATCACTCAGCAATGAAATCTACGTCATCAGGCCCGTAGCGGCATAATGAGTGGATTCAGGTACGATGATTCTACGAGAAATAAGTCACACAGAAAAAGAAACATCATAAGATATCACTAATACACGGAATGTAAAGTTGGCTACACATGAACTGAATTACAAAACAGAACAGGGTCTCAAATTTAGAAAACCAACTTATGCTTGCTTATGGGGAAAGGTGAGTTGGGGTGCTGCATAAAACCAGAGATTGAAATTAGCACAGATACCGTTCCATAAGCCAAATATATAATAGACAAGCCCTACTCCTTGCTCAACGAAATGGACTCAACACCCCATATTCAACGCCTGGCAAGATACCTGACAAGTAAGAATCTTAAAACCCATGGATTTATATGTCTCCATAAGGAAATCAAGCGTGTGTACAGCGGCCTAAACGCAGCAGTGAAAATCCGATAAATCCCATTATCAAAATAAATTTCAAAAACAAAACACAATGACAGTGAAATAGAGAGCAATTCTTAAATAATTCATTCAGGGCTTGTGATGCAACCTGGCTTTACCACATCTACACCCAGAGCTTGGTGAGACATAAGGCTGGACACTTCGGGCTGATAGCATTGGTGAGGTTCGGTGAGCAAACGCAGACCCTTTGAAGTCATACTGCATGGTACCCATTCCATGGGTCCCAACTCTCCAGGTTTAAGGGATTCTTCCTTCAGCTAAAACATGAATGGGAAACCCAGACTATCGTCCGCCGTGTGATTGGGAAACGTTTTCAAATGCATCTCAGTTTTCGTCCCCTGGTACTCGGGTTCACCATTCCAGACGCTTTACTAACACTCTCCCCACTTGGAGAGTCAGTGCCTTTAACCTCCTGTTTGGCACAGTTTGCAATTTCTGCCCAAGATGAACAGGCATAGGGAGAACCAATGAGAGACTAGCTGTTGGTGTCTGCACGGGCAAATGGAACGCTCATTTCCCACCAGGAAGAGGAATTAACCAAAGGCTCAGCGTGCCCTGCTGGAAAGAGATTAGGGCCTGAAGCAATCCTGCGGTTTTGCGGCCAGCTCACAAGAAAACGAGTTGAAGAAAGGGGCTCAGGGGCACTGTAATTCACATACCTGCAGAGTTATGAATGACAGCTATCGTCCAAAAATGTACTGAAGTAAGTCTTCAAAGAGGACTTGAAAGCGGGGCAGAATTTCAGTAAAAAGATTTCAGGGGGTAGACTGGAATTGCACTTAAAGAATAGGAAAAGAGGCAGAATGTCGACAATGATGCACTTGGCCAAAAAGGGCGTATGCGTTTTTTCCTGAATATATTTTCCTGAATATATTTTCCTGAATATATTCAGGAAAAAACGCATACGCCCTTTTTGGCCAACCAAGCAAGCGTGTAAAGGAAATCTGCACTACAATGAAGTCTCACTGCCCCCCCGGTCAAAAGGGCCATCTGAAAAAAGTGTAAAATCCAGAAAGGCAGGACAGGTCATGGAGAACAGGGAGCCTTGTCATGCTGATGGGCGGGATGTAAATTGCCAACAACCACTCTGGAGAAGTGTATGGTGTTTCCAGAAACACGTAGGAAACAAAGCAACACAGCCTATGGCACTTCCACTTATGGTCCTATAGCTTAGAGAAATTAAAATCAAAAACACACAGCCACCCCAGAGTTTGGGACGGCTCTGTTTACAAGAACCTCGTCTACGGTACAAGTAAAATATCCCAGAAAGTAAAAAATGGATAAAGAAGTTGTGGTACGCACGTACAATGGAATATCACTCAGCAATGAAATCTACGTCATCAGGCCCGTAGCGGCATAATGAGTGGATTCAGGTATGATGATTCTACGAGAAATAAGTCACACAGAAAAAGAAACATCATAAGATATCACTAATACACGGAATGTAAACTTAGCTACCCATGAACTGAATTACAAAACAGAACAGGGTCTCAAATTTAGAAAACCAACTTATGCTTGCTTATGGGGAAAGGTGAGTTGGGGTGCTGCATAAAACCAGAGATTGAAATTAGCACAGATACCGTTCCATAAGCCAAATATATAATAGACAAGACCTACTCCTTGCTCAACGAAATGGACTCAACAACCCATATTCAACGCCTGGCAAGATACCTGACAAGTAAGAATCTTAAAACCCATGGATTTATATGTCTCCATAAGGAAATCAAGCGTGTGTACAGCGGCCTAAAGGCAGCAGTGAAAATCCGATAAATCCCATTATCAAAATAAATTTCAAAAACAAAACACAATGACAGTGAAATAGAAAGCAATTCTTAAATAATTCATTCAGGGCTTGTGATGCAACCTGGATTTCCCACATCTACACCCAGAGCTGGGTGAGAGATAAGGCTGGACACTTCGGGCTGATAGCATTGGTGAGGTTCGGTGAGCAAACGCAGACCCTTTGAAGTCATACTGCATGGTACCCATTCCATGGGTTCCAAATTTCCAGGTTTAAGGGATTCTTCCTTCAGCTAAAACATGCATGGGAAACCCATAGTATGGTCCACCGTGTGATTGGGAAACGTTTACAAATGCATCTCAGTTTTCGTCCCCTGGTACTCGGGTTCACCATTCCAGAAGCTTTACTAACACTCTCCCCACTTGGAGAGTCAGTGCATTTAACCTCCTGTTTGGCACACTTTGCAATTTCTGCGCAAGATGAACAGGAATAGGGAGAAGCAATGAGAGACTAGCTGTAGGTGTCTGCACGGGCAAATGGAACGCTCATTTCCGACCAGGAAGAGGAATTAAACAAAGGCTCAGCATGCCCTGCTGGAAAGAGACTTTGGCCTGAAGCAATCCTGCGGTTTTGCGGCCAGCTCACAAGAAAGCGAGTTGAAGTCATGAGCTCAGGGGCACTGTAATTCACAAACCTGCAGAGTTATGAATGACAGCTATCGTCCAAAAATGTATTGAAGTAAGTCTTCCAAGAGGACTTGAAAGCGGGGCAGAATTTCAGGAAAACGATTTCAGGGGGTAGACTGGAATTGTACCAAAAGCATAGGAAAAGAGGCAGAATGTCGACAACGATGCACTTGGCCAAAAAGGGCGTATGCGTTTTTTCCTGAATATATTCAGGAAAAAACGCATACGCCCTTTTTGGCCAACCAAGCAAGCGTGTAAAGGAAATCTGCACTACAATGAAGTCTCACTGCCCCCCCGTCAAAAGAGCCATCTGAAAAAAGTGTAAAATCCAGAAAGGCAGGACAGGTCATGGAGAACAGGGAGCCTTGTCATGCTGATGGGCGAGATGTAAATTGCCAACAACCACTCTGGAGAAGTGTATGGTGTTTCCAGAAACACGTAGGAAACAAAGCAACACAGCCTATGGCACTTCCACTTATGGTCCTATAGCTTAGAGAAATTAAAATCACAAACACACAGCCACCCCAGAGTTTGGGACGGCTCTGTTTACAAGAACCTCGTCTACGGTACAAGTAAAATATCCCAGAAAGTAAAAAATGGATAAAGAAGTTGTGGTACGTACGTACAATGGAATATCACTCAGCAATGAAATCTACGTCATCAGGCCCGTAGCGGCATAATGAGTGGATTCAGGTATGATGATTCTACGAGAAATAAGTCACACAGAAAAAGAAACATCATAAGATATCACTAATACACGGAATGTAAACTTGGCTACCCATGAACTGAATTACAAAACAGAACAGGGTCTCAAATTTAGAAAACCAACTTATGCTTGCTTATGGGGAAAGGTGAGTTGGGGTGCTGCATAAAACCAGAGATTGAAATTAGCACAGATACCGTTCCATAAGCCAAATATATAATAGACAAGCCCTACTCCTTGCTCAACGAAATGGACTCAACACCCCATATTCAACGCCTGGCAAGATACCTGACAAGTAAGAATCTTAAAACCCATGGATTTATATGTCTCCATAAGGAAATCAAGCGTGTGTACAGCGGCCTAAACGCAGCAGTGAAAATCCGATAAATCCCATTATCAAAATAAATTTCAAAAACAAAACAAAATGACAGTGAAATAGAGAGCAATTCTTAAATAATTCATTCAGGGCTTGTGATGTAACCTGGATTTCCCACATCTACACCCAGAGCTGGGTGAGTCATAAGGCTGGACACTTCGGGCTGATAGCACTGGTGAGGTTCGGTGAGCAAACGCAGACCCTTTAAAGTCATACTGCATGGTACCCATTCCATGGGTTCCAAATTTCCAGGTTTAAGGGATTCTTCCTTCAGCTAAAACATGCATGGGAAACCCATAGTATGGTCCACCGTGTGATTGGGAAACGTTTTCAAATGCATCTCCGTTTTCGTCCCCTGGTACTCGGGTTCACCATTCCAGACGCTTTACTAACACTCTCCCCACTTGGAGAGTCAGTGCATTTAACCTCCTGTTTGGCACACTTTGCAATTTCTGCGCAAGATAAACAGGAATAGGGAGAAGCAATGAGAGACTAGCTGTAGGTGTCTGCACGGGCAAATGGAACGCTCATTTCCCACCAGGAAGAGGAATTAACCAAAGGCTCAGCTTGCCCTGCCGGAAAGAGAGTAGGGCCTGAAGCAATCCTGCGGATTTGCGGCCAGCTCACAAGAAAGCGAGTTGAAGGAAGCAGCTCAGGGGCACTGTAATTCACAAACCTGCAGAGTTATGAATGACAGCTATCGTCCAAAAATGTATAGAAGTAAGTCTTCGAAGAGGACTTGAAAGCGGGGCAGAATTTCAGGAAAACGATTTCAGGGGGTAGACTGGAATTGCACTTAAAGCATAGGAAAAGAGGCAGAATGTCGACAATGATGCACTTGGCCAAAAAGGGCGTATGCGTTTTTTCCTGAATATATTCAGGAAAAAACGCATACGCCCTTTTTGGCCAACCAAGCAAGCGTGTAAAGGAAATCTGCACTACAATGAAGTCTCACTGCCCCCCGGTCAAAAGGGCCATCTGAAAAAAGTGTAAAATCCAGAAAGGCAGGACAGGTCATGGAGAACAGGGAGCCTTGTTATGCTGATGGGCGGATTTAAATTGCCAACAGCCACTCTGGAAAAGTGTATGGTGTTTCCTGAAACACGTAGGAAACAAAGCAACACAGCCTATGGCACTTCCACTTATGGTCCTATAGCTTAGGGAAATTAAAATCAAAAACACACAGCCACCCCAACGTTTGGGATGGCTCTGTTTACAAGAACCTCATCTACGGTAGAAGTTAAATATCCGAGAAAGCATAAAATGGATAAAGACGTTGTGGTACGCTCGTACAATGGAATATCTCTCAGCAATGAAATCTACGTCATCAGGACCGTAGCGGCATAATGAGTGGATTCAGGTACGATGATTCTATGAGAAATAAGTCAGACAGAAAAAGAAACATCATAAGTTATCACTAATACACGGAATGTAAACTTGGCTACCCATGAACTGAATTACAAAACAGAACAGGGTCTCAAATTTAGCAAACCAACTTATGCTTGCTTATGGGGAAAGGTCAGTTGGGGTGCTGCATAAAACCAGAGATTGAAATTAGCACAGATACCGTTCCATAAGCCAAATATATAATAGACAAGCCCTACTCCTTGCTCAACGAAATGGACTCAACACCCCATATTCAACGCCTGGCAAGATACCTGACAAGTAAGAATCTTAAAACCCATGGATTTATATGTCTCCATAAGGAAATCAAGCGTGTGTACAGCGGCCTAAACGCAGCAGTGAAAATCCGATAAATCCCATTATCAAAATAAATTTCAAAAACAAAACACAATGACAGTGAAATAGAGAGCAATTCTTAAATAATTCATTCAGGGCTTGTGATGCAACCTGGCTTTACCACATCTACACCCAGAGCTGGGTGAGACATAAGGCTGGACACTTCGGGCTGATAGCATTGGTGAGGTTCGGTGAGCAAACGCAGACCCTTTGAAGTCATACTGCATGGTACCCATTCCATGGGTCCCAACTCTCCAGGTTTAAGGGATTCTTCCTTCAGCTAAAACATGAATGGGAAACCCAGACTATCGTCCGCCGTGTGATTGGGAAACGTTTTCAAATGCATCTCAGTTTTCGTCCCCTGGTACTCGGGTTCACCATTCCAGACGCTTTACTAACACTCTCCCCACTTGGAGAGTCAGTGCCTTTAACCTCCTGTTTGGCACAGTTTGCAATTTCTGCGCAAGATGAACAGGCATAGGGAGAACCAATGAGAGACTAGCTGTTGGTGTCTGCACGGGCAAATGGAACGCTCATTTCCCACCAGGAAGAGGAATTAACCAAAGGCTCAGCGTGCCCTGCTGGAAAGAGATTAGGGCCTGAAGCAATCCTGCGGTTTTGCGGCCAGCTCACAAGAAAACGAGTTGAAGAAAGGGGCTCAGGGGCACTGTAATTCACAAACCTGCAGAGTTATGAATGACAGCTATCGTCCAAAAATGTACTGAGGTAAGTCTTCAAAGAGGACTTGAATGCGGGGCAGAATTTCAGTAAAAAGATTTCAGGGGGTAGACTGGAATTGCACTTAAAGCATAGGAAAAGAGGCAGAATGTCGACAATGATGCACTTGGCCAAAAAGGGCGTATGCGTTTTTTCCTGAATATATTCAGGAAAAAACGCATACGCCCTTTTTGGCCAACCAAGCAAGCGTATAAAGGAAATCTGCCTTACAATGAAGTCTCACTGCCCCCCGGTCAAAAGGGCCATCTGAAAAAAGAGTAAAATCCAGAAAGACAGGACAGGTCATGGAGAACAGGGAGCCTTGTTATGCTGATGGGCGGGATGTAAATTGCCAACAGCCACTCTGGAGAAATGTATGGTGTATCCTGAAACACGTAGGAAACAAAGCAACACAGCCTATGTCACTTCCACTTATGGTCCTATAGCTTAGGGAAATTAAAATCAAAAACACACAGCCACCCCAAAGTTTGGGATGGCTCTGTTTACAAGAACCTTGTCTACGGTACAAGTTAAATATCCGAGAAAGGAAAAAATGGATAAAGAAGTTCTGGTACGCACGTACAATGGAATATCACTCAGCAATGAAATCTACGTCTTCAGGCCCATAGCGGCATAATGAGTGGATTCAGGTACGATGATTCTACAGAAATAATCACACAGAAAAAGAAACATCATAATATATCAGTAATACACGGAATGTAAACTTGGCTACACATAAACTGAATTACAAAACAGAACAGGGTCTCAAATTTAGAAAACCAACTTATGCTTGCTTATGGGGAAATGTGAGTTGGGGTGCTGCATAAAACCAGAGATTGAAATTAGCACAGATACCGTTCCATAAGCCAAATATATTATAGACAAGCCCTACTCCTTGCTCAACGAAATGGACTCAACACCCCATATTCAACGCCTGGCAAGATACCTGACAAGTAAGAATCTAGAAACCAATGGATTTATATATCTCCATAAGGAAATCAAGCGTGTGTACAGCGGCCTAAACGCAGCAGTGAAAATCCGATAAATCCCATTATCAAAATAAATTTCAAAAACAAAACACAATGACAGTGAAATAGAGAGCAATTCTTAAATAATTCATTCAGGGCTTGTGATGCAACCTGTATTTACCATATCTACACCCAGAGCCGGATGAGACATAAGGCTGGACACTTCGGGCTGATAGCATTGGTGAGGTTCGGTGAACAAACGCAGACCCTTTGAAGTCAAACTGCATGGTACCCATTCCATGTGTCCCAACTCTCCAGGTTTAAGGGATTCTTCCTTCAGCTAAAACATGCATGGAAAACCAAGAGTATGGTCCACCATGTGATTGGGAAACGTTTTCAAATGCATCTCAGTTTTCGTCCCCTGGTACTCGGGTTCAACATTTGAACGCTTTACTAACACTCTCCCCACTTGGAGAGTCAGTGCCATTAACCTCCTGTTTGGCACAGTTTGCAATTTCTGCGCAAGATGAACAGGAATAGGGAGAAGCAATGAGAGACTAGCTGTAGGTGTCTGCACGGGCAAATGGAACGCTCATTTCCCACCAGGAATAGGAATTAACCAAAGGCTCAGCGTGCCCTGCCGGAAACAGATAAGGGCCTGAAGCAATCCTGCGGTTTTGCGACCAGCTCAGAAGAAAGCGAGTTGAAGAAATGAGCTCAGGGGCACTGTAATTCACAAACCTGCAGAGTTATGAATGACAGCTATCGTCCAAAAATGTATTGAAGTAAGTCTTCGAAGAGGACTTGAAAGCGGGGCAGAATTTCAGGAAAACGATTTCAGGGGGTAGACTGGAATTGTACTAACAGCATAGGAAAAGAGGCAGAATGTCGACAATGATGCACTTGGCCAAAAAGGGCGTATGCGTTTTTTCCTGAATATATTCAGGAAAAAACGCATACGCCCTTTTTGGCCAACCAAGCAAGTGTGTAATGGAAATCTGCACTACAATGAAGTCTCACTGCCCCCCGGTCAAAAGGGCCATCTGAAAAAAATGTAAAATCCAGAAAGTCAAGACAGGTCATGGAGAACAGGGAGCCTTGTCATGCTGATGGGCGGGATGTAAATTGCCAACAACCAATCTGGAGAAGTGTATGGTGTTTCCAGAAACACGTAGGAAACAAAGCAACACAGCCTATGGCACTTCCACTTATGGTCCTATAGCTTAGGGAAATTAAAATCAAAAACACACAGCCACCCCAGGGTTTGGGACGGCTCTGTTTACAAGAACCTCGTCTATGGTACAAGTAAAATATCCCAGAAAGCAAAAAATGGATAAAGAAGTTGTGGTACGCACGTACAATGGAATATCACTCAGCAATGAAATCTACGTCATCAGGCCCGTAGCGGCATGAGTGGATTCAGGTAGGATGATTCTACGAGAAATAAGTCACACAGAAAAAGAAACATCATAAGATATCACTAATACACGGAATGTAAAGTTGGATACACATGAACTGAATTACAAAACAGAACAGGGTCTCAAATTTAGAAAACCAACTTATGCTTGCTTATGGGGAAAGGTGAGTTGGGGTGCTGCATAAAACCAGAGATTGAAATTAGCACAGATACCGTTCCATAAGCCAAATATATAATAGACAAGCCCTACTCCTTGCTCAACGAAATGGACTCAACACCCCATATTCAACGCCTGGCAAGATACCTGACAAGTAAGAATCTTAAAACCCATGGATTTATATGTCTCCATAAGGAAATCAAGCGTGTGTACAGCGGCCTAAAGGCAGCAGTGAAAATCCGATAAATCCCATTATCAAAATAAATTTCAAAAACAAAACACAATGACAGTGAAATAGAGAGCAATTCTTAAATAATTCATTCAGGGCTTGTGATGCAACCTGGATTTCCCACATCTACACCCAGAGCTGGGTGAGACATAAGGCTGGACACTTCGGGCTGATAGCATTGGTGAGGTTCGGTGAGCAAACGCAGACCCTTTGAAGTCATAATGCATGGTACCCATTCCATGGGTTCCAAATTTCCAGGTTTAAGGGATTCTTCCTTCAGCTAAAACATGCATGGGAAACCGTTAGTATGGTCCACCGTGTGATTGGGAAACGTTTTCAAATGCATCTCAGTTTTCGTCCCCTCGTACTCGGGTTCACCATTCCAGACGCTTTACTAACACTCTCCCCACTTGGAGAGTCAGTGCATTTAACCTCCTGTTTGGCACACTTTGCAATTTCTGTGCAAGATGAACAGGAATAGGGAGAAGCAATGAGAGACTAGCTGTAGGTGTCTGCACGGGCAAATGGAACGCTCATTTCCGACCAGGAAGAGGAATTAAACAAAGGCTCAGCGTGCCCTGCGGAAAGAGACTTTGGCCTGAAGCAATCCTGCGGTTTTGCGGCCAGCTCACAAGAAAGCGAGTTGAAGACATGAGCTCAGGGGCACTGTAATTCACAAACCTGCAGAGTTATGAATGACAGCTATCGTCCAAAAATGTATTGAAGTAAGTCTTCCAAGAGGACTTGAAAGCGGGGCAGAATTTCAGGAAAACGATTTCAGGGGGTAGACTGGAATTGTACTAAAAGCATAGGAAAAGAGGCAGAATGTCGACAACGATGCACTTGGCCAAAAAGGGCGTATGCGTTTTTTCCTGAATATATTTTCCTGAATATATTTTCCTGAATATATTCAGGAAAAAACGCATACGCCCTTTTTGGCCAACCAAGCAAGCGTGTAAAGGAAATCTGCACTACAATGAAGTCTCACTGCCCCCCGGTCAAAAGGGCCATCTGAAAAAAGTGTAAAATCCAGAAAGGCAGGACAGGTCATGGAGAACAGGGAGCCTTGTTATGCTGATGGGCGGATTTAAATTGCCAACAGCCACTCTGGAAAAGTGTATGGTGTTTCCTGAAACACGTAGAAAACAAAGCAACACAGCCTATGGCACTTCCACTTATGGTCCTATAGCTTAGGGAAATTAAAATCAAAAACACACAGCCACCCCAAAGTTTGGGATGGCTCTGTTTACAAGAACCTCATCTACGGTAGAAGTTAAATATCTGAGAAAGCATAAAATGGATAAAGAAGTTGTGGTACGCACGTACAATGGAATATCTCTCAGCAATGAAATCTACGACATCAGGACCGTAGCGGCATAATGAGTGGATTCAGGTACGATGATTCTATGATAAATAAGTCAGACAGAAAAAGAAACATCATAAGTTATCACTAATACACGGAATGTAAACTTGGCTACCCATGAACTGAATTACAAAACAGAACAGGGTCTCAAATTTAGCAAACCAACTTATGCTTGCTTATGGGGAAAGGTCAGTTGGGATGCTGCATAAAACCAGAGATTGAAATTAGCACAGATACCGTTCCATAAGCCAAATATATAATAGACAAAACCTACTCCTTGCTCAACGAAATGGACTCAACACCCTATATTCAACGCCTGGGAAGATACCTGACAAGTAAGAATCTTAAAACCCATGGATTTATATGTCTCCATAAGGAAATCAAGCGTGTGTACAGTGGCCTAAAAGCAGCAGTGAAAATCCGATAAATCCCATTATCAAAATGAATTTCAAAAACAAAACACAATGACAGTGAAATAGAGAGCAATTCTTAAATAATTCATTCAGGGCTTGTGATGCAACCTGTATTTACCACATCTACACCCAGAGCTGGATGAGACATAAGGCTGGACACTTCGGGCTGATAGCATTGGTGAGGTTCGGTGAGCAAACGCAGACCCTTTGAAGTCATACTGCATGGTACCCATTCCATGGGTCCCAACTCTCCAGGTTTAAGGGATTCTTCCTTCAGCTAAAACATGCATGGGAAACCCAGAGTATGGTCCACCATGTGATTGGGAAACGTTTTCAAATGCATCTCAGTTTTCGTCCCCTGGTACTCGGGTTCAACATTTGAACGCTTTACTAACACTCTCCCCACTTGGAGAGTCAGTGCCATTAACCTCCTGTTTGGCACACTTTGCAATTTCTGCGCAAGATGAACAGGAATAGGGAGAAGCAATGAGAGACTAGCTGTTGGTGTCTACACGGGCAAATTGAACGCTCATTTCCCACCAGGAAGAGGAATTAACCAAAGGCTCAGCGTGCCCGGCCGGAAACATATTAGGGCCTGAAGCAATCCTGCGGTTTTGCGGCCAGCTCACAAGAAAACGAGTTGAAGAAAGGAGCTCAGGGGCACTGTAATTCACAAACCTGCAGAGTTATGAATAACAGCTATCGTCCAAAAATGTACTGAAGTAAGTCTTCAAAGAGGACTTGAAAGCGGGGCAGAATTTCAGGAAAACGATTTCAGGGGGTAGACTGAAATTGCACTTAAAGCGTAGAAAAAGAGGCAGAATGTCAACAATGATGCACTTGGCCAAAAAGGGCGTATGCGTTTTTTCCTGAATATATTCAGGAAAAAACGCATACGCCCTTTTTGGCCAACCAAGCAAGCGTGTAAAGGAAATCTGCACTACAATGAAGTCTCACTGCCCCCCGGTCAAAAGGGCCATCTGAAAAAAGTGTAAAATCCAGAAATACAGGACAGGTCATGGAGAACAGGGAGACTTGTCATGCTGATGGGCGAGATGTAAATTGCCAACAACCACTCTGGAGAAGTGTATGGTGTTTCCAGAAACACGTAGGAAACAAAGCAACACAGCCTATGGCACTTCCACTTATGGTCCTATAGCTTAGAGAAATTAAAATCAAAAACACACAGCCACCCCAGAGTTTGGGACGGCTCTGTTTACAAGAACCTCGTCTACGGTACAAGTAAAATATCCCAGAAAGTAAAAAATGGATAAAGAAGTTGTGGTACGCACGTACAATGGAATATCACTCAGCAATGAAATCTACGTCATCAGGCCCGTAGCGGCATAATGAGTGGATTCAGGTATGATGATTCTACGAGAAATAAGTCACACAGAAAAAGAAACATCATAAGATATCACTAATACACGGAATGTAAACTTGGCTACCCATGAACTGAATTACAAAACAGAACAGGGTCTCAAATTTAGAAAACCAACTTATGCTTGCTTATGGGGAAAGGTGAGTTGGGGTGCTGCATAAAACCAGAGATTGAAATTAGCACAGATACCGTTCCATAAGCCAAATATATAATAGACAAGACCTACTCCTTGCTCAACGAAATGGACTCAACAACCCATATTCAACGCCTGGCAAGATACCTGACAAGTAAGAATCTTAAAACCCATGGATTTATATGTCTCCATAAGGAAATCAAGCGTGTGTACAGCGGCCTAAAGGCAGCAGTGAAAATCCGATAAATCCCATTATCAAAATAAATTTCAAAAACAAAACAAAATGACAGTGAAATAGAGAGCAATTCTTAAATAATTCATTCAGGGCTTGTGATGCAACCTGGATTTACCACATCTACACCCAGAGCTGGGTGAGATATAAGGCTGGACACTTCGGGCTGATAGCATTGGTGAGGTTCGGTGAGCAAACGCAGACCCTTTGAAGTCATACTGCATGGTACCCATTCCATGGGTTCCCAATTTCCAGGTTTAAGGGATTCTTCCTTCAGCTAAAACATGCATGGGAAACCCATAGTATGGTCCACCGTGTGATTGGGAAACGTTTTCAAATGCATCTCAGTTTTCGTCCCCTGGTACTCGGGTTCACCATTCCAGACGCTTTACTAACACTCTCCCCACTTGGAGAGTCAGTGCATTTAACCTCCTGTTTGGCACACTTTGCAATTTCTGCGCAAGATGAACAGGAATAGGGAGAAGCAATGAGAGACTAGCTGTAGGTGTCTGCACGGGCAAATGGAACGCTCATTTCCGACTAGGAAGAGGAATTAAACAAAGGCTCAGCATGCCCTGCTGGAAAGAGACTTTGGCATGAAGCAATCCTGCGGTTTTGCGGCCAGCTCAAAAGAAAGCGAGTTGAAGACATGAGCTCAGGGGCACTGTAATTCACAAACCTGCAGAGTTATGAATGACAGCTATCGTCCAAAAATGTATTGAAGTAAATCTTCCAAGAGGACTTGAAAGCGGGGCAGAATTTCAGGAAAACGATTTCAGGGGGTAGACTGGAATTGTACCAAAAGCATAGGAAAAGAGGCAGAATGTCGACAACGATGCACTTGGCCAAAAAGGGCGTATGCGTTTTTTCCTGAATATATTCAGGAAAAAACGCATACGCCCTTTTTGGCCAACCAAGAAAGCGTGTAAAGGAAATCTGCACTACAATGAAGTCTCACTGCCCCCACGGTCAAAAGAGCCATCTGAAAAAAGTGTAAAATCCAGAAAGGCAGGACAGGTCATGGAGAACAGGGAGCCTTGTCATGCTGATGGGCGGGATGTAAATTGCCAACAACCACTCTGGAGAAGTGTATGGTGTTTCCAGAAACACGTAGGAAACAAAGCAACACAGCCTATGGCACTTCCACTTATGGTCCTAGAGCTTAGGGAAATTAAAATCAAAAACACACAGCCACCCCAGAGTTTGGGACGGCTCTGTTTACAAGAACCTCGTCTACGGTACAAGTAAAATATCCCAGAAAGTAAAAAATGGATAAAGAAGTTGTGGTACGCACGTACAATGGAATATCACTCAGCAATGAAATCTACGTCATCAGGCCCGTAGCGGCATAATGAGTGGATTCAGGTATGATGATTCTACGAGAAATAAGTCACACAGAAAAAGAAACATCATAAGATATCACTAATACACGGAATGTAAACTTGGCTACCCATGAACTGAATTACAAAACAGAACAGGGTCTCAAATTTAGAAAACCAACTTATGCTTGCTTATGGGGAAAGGTGAGTTGGGGTGCTGCATAAAACCAGAGATTGAAATTAGCACAGATACCGTTCCATAAGCCAAATATATAATAGACAAGACCTACTCCTTGCTCAACGAAATGGACTCAACACCCCATATTCAACGCCTGGCAAGATACCTGACAAGTAAGAATCTTAAAACCCATGGATTTATATGTCTCCATAAGGAAATCAGGCGTGTGTACAGCGGCCTAAACGCAGCAGTGAAAATCCGATAAATCCCATTATCAAAATAAATTTCAAAAACAAAACACAATGACAGTGAAATAGAGAGCAATTCTTAAATAATTCATTCAGGGCTTGTGATGCAACCTGGATTTTCCACATCTACACCCAGAGCTGGGTGAGACATAAGGCTGGACACTTCGGGCTGATAGCATTGGTGAGGTTCGGTGAGCAAACGCAGACCCTTTGAAGTCATACTGCATGGTACCCATTCCATGGGTCCCAACTCTCCAGGTTTAAGGGATTCTTCCTTCAGCTAAAACATGCATGGGAAACCCAGACTATCGTCCGCTGTGTGATTGGGAAACGTTTTCAAATGCATCTCAGTTTTCGTCCCCTGGTACTCGGGTTCAACATTTGAACGCTTTACTAACACTCTCCCCACTTGGAGAGTCAGTGCCTTTAACCTCCTGTTTGGCACACTTGGCAATTTCTGCGCAAGATGAACAGGCATAGGGAGAAGCAATGAGAGACTAGCTGTAGGTGTCTGCACGGGCAAATGGAACGCTCATTTCCCACCAGGAAGAGGAATTAACCAAAGGCTCAGCGTGCCCTGCCAGAAACAGATTAGGGCCTGAAGCAATCTTGCGGTTTTGCGGCCAGCTCACAAGAAAGCGAGTTGAAGAAAGGAGCTCAGGGGCACTGTAATTCACAAACCTGCAGAGTTATGAATGACACCTATCGTCCAAAAATGTATAGAAGTAAGTCTTCGAAGAGGACTTGAAAGCGGGGCAGAATTTCAGGAAAACGATTTCAGGGGGTAGACTGGAATTGCACTTAAAGCATAGGAAAAGAGGCAGAATGTTGACAATGATGCACTTGGCCAAAAAGGGCGTATGCTTTTTTTCCTGAATATATTCAGGAAAAAACGCATACGCCCTTTTTGGCCAACCAAGCAAGCGTGTAAAGGAAATCTGCACTACAATGAAGTCTCACTGCCCCCCAGTCAAAAGGGCCATCTGAAAAAAGTGTAAAATCCAGAAAGGCAGGACAGGTCATGGAGAACAGGGAGCCTTGTTATGCTGATGGGCGGATTTAAATTGCCAACAGCCACTCTCTAAAAGTGTATGGTGTTTCCTGAAACACGTAGGAAACAAAGCAACACAGCCTATGGCACTTCCACTTATGGTCCTATAGCTTAGGGAAATTCAAATCACAAACACACAGACACCCCAAAGTTTGGGATGGCTCTGTTTACAAGAACCTCATCTACGGTAGCAGTTAAATATCCGAGAAAGGAAAAAATGGATAAAGAAGTTGTGGTACGCACGTACAATGGAATATCACTCAGCAATGAAATCTACGTCTTCAGGCCCATAGCGGCATAATGAGTGGATTCAGGTACGATGATTCTACGAGAAATAAGTCACACAGAAAAAGAAACATCATAAGATATCACTAATACACGGAATGTAAACTTGGCTACACATAAACTGAATTACAAAACAGAACAGGGTCTCAAATTTAGAAAACCGACTTATGCTTGCTTATGGGGAAAGGTGAGTTGGGGTGCTGCATAAAACCAGAGATTGAAATTAGCACAGATACCGTTCCATAAGCCAAATATATAATAGACAAGACCTACTCCTTGCTCAACGAAATGGACTCAACACCCCATATTCAACGCCTGGCAAGATACCTGACAAGTAAGAATCTTAAAACCCATGGATTTATATGTCTCCATAAGGAAATCAAGCGTGTGTACAGTGGCCTAAACGCAGCAGTGAAAATCCGATAAATCCCATTATCAAAATAAATTTCAAAAACAAAACAAAATGACAGTGAAATAGAGAGCAATTCTTAAATAATTCATTCAGGGTTTGTGATGCAACCTGGATTTACCACATCTACACCCAGAGCTGGATGAGACATAAGGCTGGACACTTCGGGCTGATAGCATTGGTGAGGTTCGGTGAGCAAACGCAGACCCTTTGAAGTCATACTGCATGGTAACCTTTCCATGGGTCCCAACTCTCCAGGTTTAAGGAATTCTTCCTTCAGCTAAAACATGCATGGGAAACCCATAGTGTGGTCCACCGTGTGATTGGGAAACGTTTTCAAATGCATCTCAGTTTTCGTCCCCTGGTACTCGGGTTCACCATTCCAGACGCTTTACTAACACTCTCCCCACTTGGAGAGTCAGTGCATTTAACCTCCTGTTTGGCACACTTTGCAATTTCTGCGCAAGATGAACAGGAATAGGGAGAAGCAATGAGAAACTAGCTGTTGGTGTCTGCACGGGCAAATGGAAAGCTCATTTCCCACCAGGAAGAGGAATTAACCAAAGGCTCAGCGTGCCCTGCCGGAAAGAGATTAGGGCCTGAAGCAATCCTGCGGTTTTGCGGCCAGCTCACAAGAAAGCGAGTTGAAGAAAGGAGCTCAGGGTCACTGTAATTCACAAACCTGCAGAGTTATGAATGACAGCTATCGTCCAAAAATGTATAGAAGTAAGTCTTCGAAGAGGACTTGAAAGTGGGTCAGAATTTCAGGAAAACGATTTCAGGGGGTAGACTGGAATTGCACTTAAAGCATAGGAAAAGAGGCAGAATGTTGACAATGATGCACTTGGCCAAAAAGGGCGTATGCGTTTTTTCCTGAATATATTCAGGAAAAAACGCATACGCCCTTTTTGGCCAACCAATCAAGCGTGTAAAGGAAATCTGCACTACAATGAAGTCTCACTGCCCCCCGGTCAAAAGGGCCATCTGAAAAAAGTGTAAAATCCAGAAAGTCAGGACAGGTCTTGGAGAACAGGGAGCCTTGTTATGCTGATGGGTGGGATGTAAAGTGCCAACAGCCACTCTGGAGAAATGTATGGTGTATCCTGAAACACGTAGGAAACAAAGCAACACAGCCTATGTCAATTCCACTTATGGTCCTATAGCTTAGGGAAATTAAAATCAAAAACACACAGCCACCCCAAAATTTGGGATGGCTCTGTTTACAAGAACCTCGTCTACGGTACAAGTAAAATATCCCAGAAAGTAAAAAATGGATAAAGAAGTTGTACGCACGTACAATGGAATATCACTCAGCAATGAAATCTACGTCATCAGGCCCGTAGCGGCATAATGAGTGGATTCAGATACGAAGATTCTACGAGAAATAAGTCACACAGAAAAAGAAACATCATAAGATATCACTAATACACGGAATGTAAACTTGGCTACACATGAACTGAATTACAAAACAGAACAGGGTCTCAAATTTAGAAAACCAACTTATGCTTGCTTATGGGGAAAGGTGAGTTGGGGTGCTGCATAAAACCAGAGATTGAAATTAGTACAGATACCGTTCCATAAGCCAAATATATAATAGACAAGACCTACTCCTTGCTCAAAGAAACGGACTCAAAGCCTGGGAATATACCTGACAAGTAAGAATCTTAAAACCCATGGATTTATATGTATCCATAAGGAAATCAAGCGTGTGTACAGCAGCCTAAACGCAGCAGTGAAAATCCGATAAATCCCATTATCAAAATAAATTTCAAAACCAAAACACATTGACAGTGAAATAGAGAGCAATTCTTAAATAATTCATTCAGGGCTTGTGATGCAACCTGGATTTACCACATCTACATCCAGAGCTGGGTGAGATATACGGCTGGACACTTCGGGCTGATAGCATTTGTGAGGTTCGGTGAGCAAACGCAGACCCTTTGTAGTCATACTGCATGGTACCCATTCCATGGTTCCCAGCTCTCCAGGTTTAAGGGATTCTTCCTTCAGCTAAGACATGCATGGGAAACCCAGAGTATTGTCCACCGTGTGATTGGGAAACGTTTTCAAATATATCTCAGTTTTCGAACCCTGGTACTCGGGTTCACCATTCCAGACACTTTACTAACATTCTCCCCACTTGGAGAGTCAGTGCCTTTAACCTCCTGTTTGGCACAGTTTGCAATTTCTCCGCAAGATTAACAGGAATAGGGAGAAACAATGAGAGACTAGCTGTAGGTGTCTGCACGGGCAAATGGAACGCTCATTTCCCACCAGGAAGAGGAATTCACCAAAGGCTCAGTGTGCCCTGACGGAAACAGATTAGGGCCTGCAGCAATCCTGCGGTTTTGCGGCCAGCTCACAAGAAAGCGAGTTGAGGAAACGAGCTCAGGGGCACTGTAATTCACAAACCTGCAGAGTTATGAATGACACCTATCGTCCAAAAATGTATTGAAGTAAGTCTTCGAATAGGACTTGAAAGCGGGGCAGAATTTCAGGAAAACGATTTCAGGGGATAGACTGGAATTGCACTTAAAGCATAGGAATAGAGGCAGAATGTCGACAATGATGCACTGGCCAAAAAGTGCGTATGCGTTTTTTCCTGAATATATTCAGGAAAAAACGCATACGCCATTTTTGGCCAAGCAAGCAAGCAGGTAAATGAAATCTGCACTACAATGAAGTCTCACTGCCCCCCGGTCAAAAGGGCCATCTGAAAAAGTGTAAAATTCAGAAAGGCAGGACAGGTCATGGAGAACAGGGAGACTTGTTATGCTGATGGGGGGGATGTAAATTGCAAACAGCCACTCTGCAGAAGTGTATGGGGTTTCCTGAAACACGTAGGAAACAAAGCAACGGAGCCTATGTCACTTCCACTTATGGTCCTATAGCTTAGGGAAATTAAAATCAAAAACACACAGCCACCCCAAAGTTTGGGACAGCTCTGTTTACAAGAACGTCGTCTACGGTACAAGTTAAATATCCCAGAATGTGAAAAATGGTTAAAGAAGTTGTGGTACGCACGTACAATGGAATATCACTCACCAATGAAATCTATGTCATCAGGCCCGTCGCGGCATATTGAGTGGATCCAGGTACGATGATTCTAAGTGAAATAAGTCACACAGAAAATGAAACATCATAAGATATCACTAATACACGGAATGTAAACTTGGCTACACATGAACTGAATTACAAAACAGAACAGGGTCTCAAATTTAGAATACCAACTTATGCTTGCTTATGGGGAAAGGTGAGGTGGGGTGCTGCATAAAACCAGAGATAGAAATTAGCACACATACCTCTCCATAAGCCAAATATGTAATAGTCAAGACTTACACCTTGCTCAACGAAATGGACTAAACACACCATATTCAACTCCTAGGATTACACATGACTAGTAAGAATCTTCAAATCCATGGATTTATATGTCTCCGTAAGAGAATCAAGTGTGTGTACAGCTGCATGAAGGCAGCAGAGAAAATCCGATAAATCCCATTATCAAAATAAACTACAAAAACAAACACAATGACAGTGAAATAGAGAGCAATTCTTAAATAATTCATTCAGGGCTTGTGATGCAACCTGGATTTACCACATCTACACCTAGAGCTGAGTGAGACATAAAGTTCGACACTTTGGGCTGATAGCATTGGTGAGGTTCGGTGAGAAAATGCAGGCCATTTGAAGTCATACTGCATGGTACCCATTGCATGGGTCCCACCTCTCCGGGTTTAAGGGATTCTTCCTTCAGGTAAAACACGCATGGGAAACCCAGAATATGGACCACCGTGTGACCGGGAAACCTTTTAAATGCATCTCAGTTTTCTTCCCCTCATACTCGGTTTTACCATTCCAGACGCTTTACTAACTCTTTCCCCAATTGGAGAGTCAGTGCCTTTAACCTCCTGTTTGGCACAGTTTGGAATTTCTGCGCAAGATGAACAGGAATAGGGAGAACCAATGAGAGATTAGCTGTAGGTGTCTGCACGAGCAAATTTAATGCTCATTTCCCATCAGGAAGAGGAATTAGCCAAAGGCTCAACATGCCGTGCCGGAACCAGATTAGGGCCTGAAGCAATCCTGCGGTTTTGCGGCCAGCTCACAAGAAAGCGAGTTGAAGAATGGAGCTCAGGGGCACTGTAATTCACAAACCTGCAGAGTTATAAATGACAGCTATCGTCCAAAAATATATTGAAGTAAGGCTGCAAAGAGGACTTGAACGCGGGGCAGAATTCCAGGAATACGATTTCAGGAGGTAGATGGGAATTCCTCTGAAAGTATAGGAGAAGAGGCAGAACTTCGACAATGATGCACTTGGTCAAAAAGGGCATATGCGTTTCTTCCAGGGCCCTCATTAAAGAGGGTAGGAGGCTCCCAGCATGCTTCAGTGGCCAACAGAGGGCCTACGTCGCCAAGGCGACGTGAGCCATCCAGGCAGGAGTGACCTCACATCAGAGCGCCCACCTCACAGAAGGGTAAGGAACCCAGTCATGATCAGACTCTCACCAGAGTGCCCACATAAGCAAGGGGCTGGGAATCAGGCACGAGTGTCCTCACACCCGTGGGGCCACATCATCGAAAGTTGAGGTACCCAGCACATGTGGCCTCAAACCAGAAGACCCACATCACCATGGGTCTCAGAGCGAGGCAGGCAGGATTAACCTCAAAACACATGGCCCATTGTATAAAAAGGTGAGGAATCCAGCAGTTGGAACATCCCAGCAGGCGGCCCAGAGCACCGAGGCTATGGGATCCAGGCAGTGATGAACTCACAACAGAGGGCCCTCATCGTGATACTGTAAGCAACCCAGCCGTTGTGACCTCAGAGCACAAGGCCCACATCCCCATGGGGAAGGGAACCAAGCAGGAGTGTCATCGCACCAGTGGGCACACAACAGAAAATGTGGGGAGCCCAGCAGTTAGGGCCGGACGCCAGAGGGCCCTCATCACTGAGGAGAGGAGGCTCCCAGCAAGCTCCAACTGCTACCAGAGGGCCGACGTCGCCAATGCGGGGTGTGCCAGCCAGGCAGGAGTGACCTCAGAGCAGAGGGCCAACCACACAAAAGTGTGAGGAACCCAAAGAGGATCAGACTCTCACCAGAGGGCCCACATCACCAAGGGAATGGAAACCAGGCAGGAGTGTCCTCACACCAGTGGGGCCACATCACCGAAATGTGACGGACCCAGCACACGTGGCCTCAAACTACAGGACACACATCACCAAGGGGCTGGGAGTGAGGCAGGCAGGAGGAGCCTCAAAACAGAGGGCCCATTGCGTAAAAAAGGTGAGGAATCCCGCAGTTGGAACCTCCCAGCAGGCGGCCAGGAGCAGCGAGGCTATGGGATCCAGGCCTGACTGAACTCAAAACAGAGGGCCCACATTCTGACACTGTGAGCAACCCAGCCGTTGGGACCACAGAGCAGAAAGCCCACATCCCCTAGGGAAGGGACCCTGGCTGGAGTGTACTCACACGACAGGGCGCACATCAGAAAATTTTGGGAGCCCATGAGTTAGGGCCTGACGCCAGAGGGCCCTCATTACCGAGGGGAGGAGACTCCCAGCAGGCACCAACTCCCAACTGAGGGCCCACATCGCCAACGTGACGTGTGCCAGCCAGGCAGGAGTGACCTCACAGCAGAGGGCCCACCTCCCAGAAGTGTGAGGAATCCAGACAGGATCAGACTCTCACAAGAGGGCCCCAATCACCAAGGGGATGGGAACCAGGCAGGAGTGTCCTCACACCAGTGGGGCCACATCAATAAAGGTGAGGAAACCGGTACATGTGGCCTTAAACCAGAGGACCTACATCACAAAGGGGCTGGGAGTGAGTCAGGAAGTAGGAGCATAAAAACACAGGACCCAAAGAATAAAAAAGGTAAGGAATCCAGCAGTAGGAACCTCCCAGCAGTCGGCTCAGAGCACAGAGTCTATGGGATCTAGGCCTGAGTGAACTAACACCAGAGAGACAACATCATGAAACGGTGAACAACACAGGTGTTGGGACCTTAGAGCAGAAGGCCCACATGCCCATGGGGATGGGAACCTCGCAGGAGTGTCCTCGCACCACTTAGCACGTATCAGAAAATGTGGGTACCCAGCAGTTAGGGCCTGACGCTAGAGGGCCCCCATCACCGAGGGGAGGAGGCTCCCAGCAGGCTCCAAGTGCCACAAGAGGGCCGATGTTGCCCAGGTGGGGTGTGCCAGCCAGGCAGGAGTGACCTCACAGCAGAGGGCCCACCTCACAGAAGGGTGAGGAACCCAGCCAGGATCAGACTCTCACCAGAGGGCCCACATCATCAAGGGGATAGGAAGCAGGCAGGAGTGTCCTCACACCAGTGTGGCCACATCATCCAAAGGCGAGGGACCCAGCACACGTGGCCTCACACCAGAGGACACACATCACCAAGGGACTGGGAGTGAGGCAGGCAGGAGGAGTCTCAAAACAGAGGGTCCATAGAAGAAAAAAGGTGAGGAATCCCGCAGTTGGAACCTCCCAGCAGGTGGCCAGGAGCAGCGAGGCTATGGGATCCAGGCCGGAGAGAACTCACAGCAGAGGGCCCTCATCATGAAACTGAGCAACCCACGGTTGGGACCTCAGAGCAGAAGGCCCACATTCCCATGGGGTTGGGAACCTGGCACGAGTGTACTCGAACCACAGGGCGCATATCAGAAAATATTGGGAGCCCAGGAATTAGGGCCTGACGCCAGAGGGCCCTCATTACCGAGGGCAGGAGACCCCCAGCAGGCACCAAATCCCACCAGAGGGCCGACTTCGCCAAGGCGGGGTGTGCCAGCCAGGCAGGAGTGACGTCAGAGAAGAGGGCCCACCTCACAGAAGTGTGAGGAACCCAACCAGGATCAGACTCTCACCGGATGGCCCACATCACCAAGGGGATGGGAACCAGGCAGGAGTGTCCTCACACCAGTGGGGCCACATCAGCCAAAGGTGAGGAACCCAGCACATGTGGCCTCAAACCACAGGACACACATCACCAAGGGGCTGGGAGTGAGGCAGGTGTCCGGAGGGGCACATTTAACTCTAATTTCCCACCAGGAAGAGGAATTAACCAAAGGCTCAGAGTGCTGTGCCAGACCCTGATTATGGCCTAAAGCAAACCTGCGGTTCTGTGGCCAGCTTTCAAGGAAACGAGTTAAGAAAGGAAATCACAGGCACTGTAATTCACAAACCTGCAGAGTTATAAATGACAGCTATTGGCAAAAATATACTGAAGTAAGTCTGCAAAGAGGACTTCAAAACGAGGCAGAATTGCAGGAATCATATTTCAGGAGGTAGATTGGAATTGCGTTTAAAGCATGTGAAAAGCGGCAGATCTTTGACAGTGATGCACTTGGACAAAAGTGCGTAAACATTTTTTCCTGAATATATTCAGGAAAAAACACATATGCCCTTTTTGGCCAACCAAGCACTCGAGCAATGGAAATCCGCACTACAATGAAGTCTCATTTCCCATTCGTCAAAAGGGCCATCTGAAAAATGTGTAAAAACCAGAAACACAGGACAGGCCATGGAGAACAGGGAGCCTTGTTATGCTGATGGGCGGGATGTAAATTGCCAACAGACACTCTGGAGATGTTTATGGTGTATCCTGAAACATCTGAAAAACAAAGCTACAGACCCTAGGGCACTTCCACTTTTGGCCCTATAGCTTAGGAAAATTAAAATCAACAAGACACAGCCAACACCAAATTTAGGGCTGCTGTGTTTACAAGAACCTTGAGTCCAGTACAAATTAAATATCCCAGAAAGAAAAATATGGATAAAGGAGTTGTGCTACTTACGTACAATGGAATATCACTCAGCAATGAAATCAATGTCATCAGGCCTGTAGCAGCAAATTGAGTGGATTTAAGTATGATGATTCTAAGAGAAATATGTCACACAGAGAAAGGTAATTATCATAAGATATCACTAATAGAGAGAGTGTAAACTTGGCTACACATAAACTGAATTCCAAAACCGAACAGAGTCTCACATTTAGATAAAAACTTATGCTTGCTTAAGGGGAAAGTTGAGTTGCGGTGCTGTATAAAACCAGAGATTGAAATTAGCACACATACCGTTCCATAAGCCAAATATGTAATAGACAAGACCTACTCTTTGCTCAACGAAATAGACTCATCCATGGTGTATCACCTCACACCTGTTAGAATGGGCATCATCAGAAAATCTACAAACAACAAATGCTGGAAAGGGTGTGGAGATAAGGAACCCTCTTCCGCTATTGTTGGGAATGAAATTGATACAGTCACTGTGGAGAAAGTTATGGAGTTTCTTATAAAACTAAGAATAGAATTACCATATGATACAGCAGTCCCACTACTGGGCATATACCCAGACAAAACCATAAATCAAAAAGAGACATTCACCGCAATGTTCATTGCATCACTATTTACAATATCCAGGTAATGGAAGCAACCTAAATGCCCACAGACAGACGAATGCATAAAGACGTGGTACATATATAAAATGGAATATTACTAAGCCATAAAAAGGAATGAAATTGGGTCATTTGTAGAGACGTTGATGGATCTAGAGACTGTCATACAGAGTGAAGTAAGTCAGAAAGAGAAAAAGAAATCTTGTCTATTAATGGCTATATGTGGAACCTAGACAAATTGTACAGATGAACCGTTTTGCAAGGCAGAAATAGAGCAACAGATGTAGACAACAAACGTATGGACACCAAGGGGGGAAAGCTGTTGGGGGGTGGTGGTGGGAGGAGTTGAGAGATTGGGATTGGCATGTATACATTTATATGTATAAAATAGATAACCAAAAAGAACCTGCTGTATAAAAAAATAAAATAAAATTCAAATTACAAAAAGTAAAACAGAAAAAATATTCTTCCCTTCACATACATGTATTTATATGAATAAATTATTTCCATGCTTATATCTGTAAATACAAAAAAGAGGAATAAAATCTACCTTGAACCAAAAAAGAAAAAAAAACAGAACCCACCAGCTACACAGAGGAAAACCGTATCAGGGCACTTGCTCCAGTTGTAAACAATTCTGAAGTTGGTCGGTGGTGGGGAATTATCTCCCATTCAGCCAGCAGGCCCCACGCAACAAGCGTCCTCATTGCAAAGCTGGGGGACCGTGCCGAGGCATCTGTGAGTAAACGTGGGCTGAGCCCCAGGCCAGCTGCTGCTGAAATGTTCCCACCCTTCCCAGGTAAAACACCTGAATATGTACAAGGACTTGAAAGCCTAGAGGAAGGGCCATGGAGCCACATGAGCGACAGCATGCCAGCCGACTTGGTGCCTGCAGGCCAGCCAGGATGGTCCTGGTCCTGGGTGCTCTTCTGGAAGCTTTCCATTTCCCTGCCTGAGATACCCCTGCTGTCCCGGCCCCCACTGCTTTCTTCCTCACTCACCTCTGCCCAGGGAGAAATTCCAGCGGCAGGTATGGGTGACACATCCTCTTCTTTAGCAGGTGGCATCTTGGCAACTGCTGCAGAAAGTCCAGCAGAGCCCCACTCACACTGGGCCACCCACAAAGCCGTGGCCTCTCACTCCCTCCCACCAGTCCAGCCCCAAGACTGCTGACAGGGCAGAGAAAATGGCGTCAGGCACAGCTGCAGGGGCTCTTGCTGCCTGGAGCGGTGTTTATATTGATCTGAACCCAGGCACACCTGGGGAGGGCTGGCCGGCACGGTCAGGCTTCCCAGGCCAGCCAATAATCACCCCTCAGGGGCTCACAGTTGCAGAAACTGGAACTTGCTGAATCGGCCAGGTCCAAGGAACAGGTGTGGGCTCCTGAGAGTCAGGATAGACAAGGGGCTGCAGCTCTGGCTTGTTTTCTAATTATATTATCTGGCCCATGAGTGGGAGACAACTTCAAGAAAACCCTCTCCTAATGAGAGGAACCCAGGAGTCAGGGAGAGGAGGGGTGGCTGGTGGGTGGAGACAGAGGCCTGGTGCCCCGGGTGCAGTGGAAGTCTCTGGAACACCAGGTGGAGGGAGGCCACACAGAGTGATGCCCAGGGTCACAGACCTGTCGGAGCTGCTGTTTGTTAGTTCAAGTCCTGCTCTGAGGTGCTCTGTGTCAGATCTGAGTGACAGGTGAGCTGGGAGTGCTCTGCAATGAGGGCGATATGCACGGTTCCTGTGTTCCCAGCCCTGCCATGGTACCTGCAAGGGTAGCTCTGTATCCTGGGAGGGGCCTGACCACGAGAGCCCTGTGGGCTGGGGTGGGGTACCTGCCCAGGTGAGCTACATATCCTGGGATTGGTCTGACCTCGAGAGCCCCATGGGCTGCTGGAGTCCTGGTAAAGGATGTCAGGACAGTCAGTGAAGCCACCGAGGATATACCTCCAGTAGTTCCTAAATCCTACACCCTGCTGGTCATTCTACCAACCACCAGGACATGGTATTCTGTATTAGTCTTCAATGATGCCTTCTTTTGTATTCTATTAGTCCCAGAGTCACAAGAAATTTTGGCTTGTGAGTGGCAGGACTCAACATACAACTAAAACAATACTTCTGGGCCGTGTTGCCCCAAGGGTTCAAAAATTCCCACACCATCTTTGGGGAAAGCTCAGCTAAAGACCTAAAAGTTCTACCTCTGGAAAAGGAAACACTCCTTCAATATGCAGACGACATTCTGATCGCCAGCCCTACTAAGGAGACCTCTGAACTACCAAGCCAATAAAGGATACAAGTTGTCCAAGAAAAAGCTCAAATATCACAGACTACGGTGACCTGCCTGGGCTTCATTCTCACAGAAGGTCGGAGAAGCCCATCCCAGGAAAGGGAAGAAACAATTTACAGCCTTACCCATTTCTAAAACTAGAAGACAGCTTAGGGGTTCCTGGGGAGGCCAGGGTTTGCTGCTTCTGGATCCCTAACTACAGTCTACTAGCTCGGCCTCTATATGAAACACTGAAAGGAAAAGGTGATGATCCTTTTGAATAGAATGCAGAAGTGGCCTTTCAAGAATGGAAAGAGCAGTCAATTCAGACCCTTGCCCTGGAACTCCCTAATTTAGCTAAACCCTTTGACCTTTACATTCCTGGTGAACGGTGAATCGCCACTGGAGTATTAGTGCAAAACCTGGGACCACTTGAAATGGAACAATGCAAGAATGCGATCCAGGTAGGATAAAATACGGTCACCAAGGGGCTTGGCCCACCGCCACATCTGGCCAAGATACTGGCAGTATCTGATAACCTGGAAATCAGCAGCCCAAAAGGCCACCTCCCTCCTAAGGGAAAAGGAACCCTCGTGGTGATCCTAACCCCCAACCATGCCCTGAAGTTGCAGGGTTGGCTCCGTGGGCACACTGATCTTGAGGGAGGAGGCCCTCCAACTCCAACCTCCATAGAGAAAACCGGGGCAAAGGGGCACCATGACGACTCATGTGAAGGTGTCTGCACATGCAAATTTAACGCTCATTTCCCAAAAGGAAGAGGAATTAACCAAAGGCTCAGCATGCCATGCCGGAACTATATTAGGGCCTGAAGCAATCTTTCGGGTTTGTGGCCAGCTCACAAGAAAGCGAGTTGAAGAAAGGAGCTCGGGGCACTGTAATTCACAAACCTGCAGAGTAATGAATGACAGCTATCGTCCAAAAATGTTTTGAAGTAAGTCTTCGAAGAGGACTTGAAATCGGGGCAGAATTTCAGGAAAACGATTTCAGGGGGTAGAATGGAATTGCACTTAAAGAATAAGATTAGAGGCAGAATGTCGACAATGATGCACTTGGCCAAAAAGTGCGTATGCGTTTTTTCCTGAATATATTCAGGAAAAAACGCATACGCCCTTTTTGGCCAACCAAGCAACCGTGTAAAGGAAATGTGCACTACAATGAAGTCTCACTGCCCCCCGGTCAAAAGGGCCATCTGAAAAATGTGTAAATTCCAGAAAGGCAGGACAGGTCATGGAGAACAGGGAGCCTTGTCATGCTGATGGGCGGGATGTAAATTGCCAACAGCCACTCTGGAGAAGTGTATGGTGTTTCCTGAAACACGTAGGAAAAAAAGCAACACAGCCTATGGCACTTCCACTTATGGTCCTATAGCATAGAGAAATTAAAATCAATATCACACAGCCACCCCAAAATTTGGGATGGCTCTCTTTACAAGAACCTCGTCTACGGTACAAGTTAAATATCCGAGAAAGCAAAAAATGGATAAAGAAGTTGTGGTACGCACGTACAATGGAATATCACTCAGCAATGAAACCTACGTCATCAGGCCCGTAGCGGCATAATGAGTGGATTCAGGTACGATGATTCTACGAGAAATAAGTCACACAGAAAAAGAAACATCATATCACTAATACACGGAATGTAAACTTGGCCACACATGAACTGAATTACAAAACAGAACAGGGTCTCAAATTTAGAAAACCAACTTATGCTTGCTTATGGGGAAAGGTGAGTTGGGGTGCTGCATAAAAGCAGAGATTGAAATTAGCACAGATACCATTCCATAAGCAAAATATATAATAGACAATACCTACTCCTTGCTCAACGAAATGGACTCAACACCCCATATTCAACGCCTGGCAAGATACCTGACAATTAAGAATCTTAAAACCCATGGATTTATATGTCTCCATAAGGAAATAAAGCGTGTGTATAGCGGCCTAAATGCAGCAGTGGAAATCCGATAAATCCCATTATCAAAATAAATTTCAAAAACAAAACACAATGACAGTGAAATAGAGAGCAATTCTTAAATAATTCATTCAGGGCTTGTGATGCAACCTGGATTTACCACATCTACACCCAGAGCTGGGTGAGACATAAGGCTGCACACTTCGGGCTGATAGCATTGGTGAGGTTCGGTGAGCAAACGCAGACCCTTTGAAGTCATACTGCATGGTACCCATTCCATGGGTCCCAACTCTCCACGTTTAAGGGATTCTTCCTTCAGCTAAAACATGCATGGGAAACCCATAGTATGGTCCACCGTGTGATTGGGAAACGTTTTCAAATGCATCTCAGTTTTCGAACCCTGGTACTCGGGTTCACCATTCCAGATGCTTTACTAACATTCTCCCCACTTGGAGAGTCAGTGCCTTTAACGTCCTGTTTGGCACAGTTTGCAATTTCTGCGCAAGATGAACAGGAATAGGGAGAACCAATGAGAGACTAGCTGTAGGTGTCTACACGGGCAAATGGAACGCTCATTTCCCACCAGGAAGAGGAATTCACCGAAGGCTCAGCGTGCCCTGCCGGAAACAGATTAGGGCCTGAAGCAATCCTGCGGTTTTGCGGCCAGATCACAAGAAAGCGTGTTGAGGAAAGGAGCTCAGGGGCACTGTAATTCACAAACCTGCAGAGTTATGAATGACAGCTATCGTCCAAAAATGTACTGAAGTAAGTCTTCGAAGAGGACTTGAAAGCGGGGCAGAATTTCAGGAAAACGATTTCAGGGGGTAGGCTGGAATTGCACTTAAAGCATAGGAAAAGAGGCAGAATGTCGACAATGATGCACTTGGCCAAAAAGGGCGTATGCGTTTTTTCCTGAATATATTCAGGAAAAAACGCATACGCCCTTTTTGGCCAACCAGGCCGGCGTGTAAAAGAAATCTGCACTACAGTGAAGTCTCACTGCCCAGCGGTCAAAAGGGCCATCTGAAAAACGTGTAAAATCCAGAAAGGCAGGACAGGTCATGGAGAACAGGGAGCCTTGTCATGCTGATGGGCGGGATGTAAATTGCCAACAGCCTCTCTGGAGAAGTGTATGGTGTTTCCTGAAACACGTAGGAAACAAAGCAACACAGCCTATGGCACTTCCACTTATGGTCCTATAGCTTAGGGAAATTAAAATCAAAAACACACAGCCACCCCAACGTTTGGGACGGCTCTGTTTACAAGAACCTCGTCTACAGTACAAGTTAAATATCCGAGAGAGCAAAAAATGGATAAAGAAGTTGTGGTACGCACGTACAATGGAATATCACTCAGCAATGAAATCTAAGTCATCAGGCCCGTGGCGGCATAATGAGTGGATTCAGGTACGATGATTTTACGAGAAATAAGTCACACAGAAAAAGAAATATCATAGGATATCACTAATACACGGAATGTAAACTTGCCTACACATGAACTGAATTACAAAACAGAACAGGGTCTCAAATTTAGAAAACCAACTTATGCTTGCATATGGGGAAAGGTGAGTTGGGGTGCTGCATAAAACCAGAGAGTGAAATTAGCACAGATACCTTTCCATAAGGTCAATATATAATAGACAAGACCTACTCCTTGCTCAACGAAACAGACGCAACGCCTGGGACTATACCTGACAAGTAAGAATCTTAAAATCCATGGATTTATATGTCTCCATAAGGAAGTCAAGCGTGTGTACAGCGGCCTAAATGCAGCAGTGAAAATCCGATAAATCCCATTATCAAAATAAATTTCAAAAACAAAACACAATGACAGTGAAATAGAGAGCAATTCTTAAATAATTCATACAGGGATTGTGATGCAACCTGGAATTACCACATCTACACCCAGAGCTGGGTGAGACATAAGGCTGGACCCTTCGGGCTGAAAGCATTGGTGAGGTTCGGTGAGCAAACGCAGACCTCTTGAAGTCATACTGCATGGTACCCATTCCAAGGGTCCCAACTCTCCAGGTTTAAGGGATTCTTCCTTGAGCTAAAACATGCGTGGGAAACCCAGAGTATGGTCCACCATGTGATTGGGAAACGTTTTCAAATACATCTCAGTTTTCGTCCTCTGGTACTCGGGTTCACCATTCCAGACGCTTTACTAACACTCTCCCCACTTGGAGAGTCAGTGCCTTTAACCTCCTGTTTGGCACAGTATGCAATTTCTGCGCAAGATGAACAGGCATAGGGAGAACCAATGAGAGACTAGCTGTTACTGTCTGCACGGGCAAATTGAACGATCATTTCCCACCAGGAAGAGGAATTAACCAAAGGCTCAGCATGCCCGGCCGGAAACATATTAGGGCCTGAAGCAATCCTGCGGTTTTGCGGCCAGCTCACAAGAAAAGGAGTTGAAGAAAGGAGCTCAGGGGCACTGTAATTCACAAACCTGCAGAGTTATGAATGACAGCTATCGTCCAAAAATGTACTGAAGTAAGTCTTCAAAGAGGACTTGAAAGCGGGGCAGAATTTCAGGAAAACGATTTCAGGGGGTAGACTGGATTTGCACTTAAAGCATAGGAAAAGAGGCAGAATGTCAACAATGATGCACTTGGCCAAAAAGGGCATATGCGTTTTTTCCTGAATATATTCAGGAAAAACGCATACGCCCTTTTTGGCCAACCAAGCAAGCGTGTAAAGGAAATCTGCACTACAATGAAGTCTCACTGCCCCCCAGTCAAACGGGCCATCTGAAAAAAGTGTAAAATCCAGAAAGGCAGGACAGGTCTTGGAGAACAGGGAGTCTTGTTATGCTGATGGGCGGGATGTAAATTGCCAACAGCCACTCTGGGGAAATGTATGGTGTATCCTGAAACACGTAGGAAACAAAGCAAAACAGCCTATGTCACTTCCACTTATGGTCCTATAGATTAGGGAAATTAAAATCACAAACACAGAGCCACCCCAAAGTTTGGGATGGCTCTGTTTACAAGAACGTTGTCTACGGAACAAGTTAAATATCCGAGAAAGGAAAAAATTGATAAAGAAGTTCTGGTACGCACGTACAATGGAATATCACTCAGCAATGAAATCTACGTCTTCACTCCCATAGCGGCATAACGAGTGGATTCAGGTATGATGATTCTACGAGAAATAAGTCACACAGAAAAAGAAACATCATAATATATCAGTAATACACGGAATGTAAACTTGGCTACACATAAACTGAATTACAAAACAGAACAGG
Organism: Delphinapterus leucas; assembly: GCF_059928025.1. NCBI lineage: Eukaryota > Metazoa > Chordata > Mammalia > Artiodactyla > Monodontidae > Delphinapterus > Delphinapterus leucas. The sequence goes on from NW_028322267.1 coordinate 2,148,759, forward strand.
GTCTCAAATTTAGAAAACCAACTTATGCTTGCTTATGTGGAAAGGTGAGTTGGGGTGCTGCATAAAACCAGAGATTGGAATTAGCACAGATACCGTTCCATAAGCCAAATATATAATAGACAAGCCCTACTCCTTGCTCAACAAAATGGCCTCAACACGCCATATTCAACGCCTGGCAAGATACCTGACAAGTAAGAATCTTAAAACCCATGGATTTATATGTCTCCTTAAGGAAATCAAGCATGTGTACAGCGGCCTAAATGCAGCAGTGAAAATCCGATAAATCCCATTATCAAAATAAATTTCAAAAACAAAACACAATGACAGTGAAATAGAGAGCAATTCTTAAATAATTCATTCAGGGCTTGTGATGCAACCTGGATTTACCACATCTACGCCCAGAGCTGGGTGAGACATAAGGCTGGGCACTTCGGGCTGATAGCATTGGTGAGGTTCGGTGAGCAAACGCAGACCCTTTGAAGTCATACTGCATGGTACCCATTCCATGTGTCCCAACTCTCCAGGTTTAAGGGATTCTTCCTTCAGCTAAAACATGAATGGGAAACCCAGACTATCGTCCGCCGTGTGACTGGGAAACGTTTTCAAATGCATCTCAGTTTTCGTCCCCTGGTACTCGGGTTCACCATTCCAGACGCTTTACTAACACTCTCCCCACTTGGAGAGTCAGTGCCTTTAACCTCCTGTTTGGCACAGTTTGCAATTTCTGCGCAAGATGAACAGGCATAGGGAGAACCAATGAGAGACTAGCTGTTGGTGTCTTCACGGGCAAATTGAACGCTCATTTCCCACCAGGAAGAGGAATTAACCAAAGGCTCAGCGTGCCATGCCGGAAACAGATTAGGGCCTGAAGCAATCCTGCGGTTTTGCGGCCAGCTCACAAGAAAAGGAGTTGAAGAAAGGAGCTCAGGGGCACTGTAATTCACAAACCTGCAGAGTTATGAATGACAGCTATCGTCCAAAAATGTACTGAAGTAAGTCTTAAAAGAGGACTTAAAAGCGGGGCAGAATTTCAGGAAAACGATTTCAGGGGGTAGACTGGAATTGCACTCAAAGCGTAGGAAAAGAGGCAGAATGTCAACAATGATGCACTTGGCCAAAAAGGGCGTATGCGTTTTTTCCTGAATATATTCAGGAAAAAACGCATACGCACTTTTTGGCCAACCAAGCAAGCGTGTAAAGGAAATCTGCACTACAATGAAGTCTCACTGCCCCCCGGTCAAAAGGGCCATCTGAAAAAAGTGTAAAATCCAGAAAGACAGGACAGGTCATGGAGTACAGGGAGCCTTGTTATGCTGATGGGCGGGATGTAAATTGCCAACAGCCACTCTGGAGAAATGTATGGTGTATCCTGAAACACGTAAGAAACAAAGCAACACAGCCTATGGCACTTCCACTTATGGTCCTATAGCTTAGGGAAATTAAAATCAAAAACACACAGCCACCCCAAAGTTTGGGACAGCTCTGTTTACAAGAACGTCGTCTACGGTACAAGTTAAATATCCCAGAATGTGAAAAATGGTTAAAGAAGTTGTGGTACGCACGTACAATGGAATATCACTCACCAATGAAATCTATGTCATCAGGCCCGTCGTGGCATATTGAGTGGATCCAGGTACGATGATTCTAAGTGAAATAAGTCACACAGAAAATGAAACATCATAAGATATCACTAATACACGGAATGTAAACTTGGCTACACATGAACTGAATTACAAAACAGAACAGGGTCTCAAATTTAGAACACCAACTTATGCTTGCTTATGGGGAAATGTGAGGTGGGGTGCTGCATAAAACCAGAGATAGAAATTAGCACACATACCTTTCCATAAGCCAAATATGTAATAGTCAAGACTTACACCTTGCTCAACGAAATGGACTAAACACACCATATTCAACTCCTAGGATTACACATGACTAGTAAGAATCTTCAAATCCATGGATTTATATGTCTCCGTAAGAGAATCAAGTGTGTGTACAGCTGCATGAAGGCAGCAGAGAAAATCCGATAAATCCCATTATCAAAATAAACTACAAAAACAAACACAATGACAGTGAAATAGAGAGCAATTCTTAAATAATTCATTCAGGGCTTGTGATGCAACCTGGATTTACCACATCTACACCTAGAGCTGAGTGAGACATAAGGTTCGACACTTTGGGCTGATAGCATTGGTGAGGTTCGGTGAGAAAATGCAGGCCATTTGAAGTCATACTGCATGGTACCCATTGCATGGGTCCCACCTCTCCAGGTTTAAGGGATTCTTCCTTCAGGTAAAACACGCATGGGAAACCCAGAATATGGTCCACCGTGTGACCGGGAAACCTTTTTAAATGCATCTCAGTTTTCTTCCCCTCATACTCGGTTTTACCATTCCAGACGCTTTACTAACTCTTTCCCCAATTGGAGAGTCAATGCCTTTAACCTCCTGTTTGGCACAGTTTGGAATTTCTGCGCAAGATGAACAGGAATAGGGAGAACCAATGAGAGATTAGCTGTAGGTGTCTGCACGAGCAAATTTAATGCTCATTTCCCATCAGGAAGAGGAATTAGCCAAAGGCTCAACATGCCGTGCCGGAACCAGATTAGGGCCTGAAGCAATCCTGCGGTTTTGCGGCCAGCTCACAAGAAAGCGAGTTGAAGAATGGAGCTCAGGGGCACTGTAATTCACAAACCTGCAGAGTTATAAATGACAGCTATCGTCCAAAAATATATTGAAGTAAGGCTGCAAAGAGGACTTGAACGCGGGGCAGAATTCCAGGAATACGATTTCAGGAGGTAGATGGGAAGTCCTCTGAAAGTATAGGAGAAGAGGCAGAACTTCGACAATGATGCACTTGGTCAAAAAGGGCATATGCGTTTCTTCCAGGGCCCTCATTAAAGAGGGTAGGAGGCTCCCAGCATGCTTCAGTGGCCAACAGAGGGCCTACGTCGCCAAGGCGACGTGAGCCATCCAGGCAGGAGTGACCTCACATCAGAGCGCCCACCTCACAGAAGGGTAAGGAACCCAGTCATGATCAGACTCTCACCAGAGTGCCCACATAAGCAAGGGGCTGGGAATCAGGCACGAGTGTCCTCACACCCGTGGGGCCACATCATCGAAAGTTGAGGTACCCAGCACATGTGGCCTCAAACCAGAAGACCCACATCACCATGGGTCTCAGAGCGAGGCAGGCAGGATTAACCTCAAAACACATGGCCCATTGTATAAAAAGGTGAGGAATCCAGCAGTTGGAACATCCCAGCAGGCGGCCCAGAGCACCGAGGCTATGGGATCCAGGCAGTGATGAACTCACAACAGAGGGCCCTCATCGTGATACTGTAAGCAACCCAGCCGTTGTGACCTCAGAGCACAAGGCCCACATCCCCATGGGGAAGGGAACCAAGCAGGAGTGTCATCGCACCAGTGGGCACACAACAGAAAATGTGGGGAGCCCAGCAGTTAGGGCCGGACGCCAGAGGGCCCTCATCACTGAGGAGAGGAGGCTCCCAGCAAGCTCCAACTGCTACCAGAGGGCCGACGTCGCCAATGCGGGGTGTGCCAGCCAGGCAGGAGTGACCTCAGAGCAGAGGGCCAACCACACAAAAGTGTGAGGGACCCAAAGAGGATCAGACTCTCACCAGAGGGCCCACATCACCAAGGGAATGGAAACCAGGCAGGAGTGTCCTCACACCAGTGGGGCCACATCACCGAAATGTGACGGACCCAGCACACGTGGCCTCAAACTACAGGACACACATCACCAAGGGGCTGGGAGTGAGGCAGGCAGGAGGAGCCTCAAAACAGAGGGCCCATTGCGTAAAAAAGGTGAGGAATCCCGCAGTTGGAACCTCCCAGCAGGCGGCCAGGAGCAGCGAGGCTATGGGATCCAGGCCTGACTGAACTCAAAACAGAGGGCCCACATTCTGACACTGTGAGCAACCCAGCCGTTGGGACCACAGAGCAGAAAGCCCACATCCCCTAGGGAAGGGACCCTGGCTGGAGTGTACTCACACGACAGGGCGCACATCAGAAAATTTTGGGAGCCCATGAGTTAGGGCCTGACGCCAGAGGGCCCTCATTACCGAGGGGAGGAGACTCCCAGCAGGCACCAACTCCCAACTGAGGGCCCACATCGCCAACGTGACGTGTGCCAGCCAGGCAGGAGTGACCTCACAGCAGAGGGCCCACCTCCCAGAAGTGTGAGGAATCCAGACAGGATCAGACTCTCACAAGAGGGCCCCAATCACCAAGGGGATGGGAACCAGGCAGGAGTGTCCTCACACCAGTGGGGCCACATCAATAAAGGTGAGGAAACCGGTACATGTGGCCTTAAACCAGAGGACCTACATCACAAAGGGGCTGGGAGTGAGTCAGGAAGTAGGAGCATAAAAACACAGGACCCAAAGAATAAAAAAGGTAAGGAATCCAGCAGTAGGAACCTCCCAGCAGTCGGCTCAGAGCACAGAGTCTATGGGATCTAGGCCTGAGTGAACTAACACCAGAGAGACAACATCATGAAACGGTGAACAACACAGGTGTTGGGACCTTAGAGCAGAAGGCCCACATGCCCATGGGGATGGGAACCTCGCAGGAGTGTCCTCGCACCACTTAGCACGTATCAGAAAATGTGGGTACCCAGCAGTTAGGGCCTGACGCTAGAGGGCCCCCATCACCGAGGGGAGGAGGCTCCCAGCAGGCTCCAAGTGCCACAAGAGGGCAGATGTTGCCCAGGTGGGGTGTGCCAGCCAGGCAGGAGTGACCTCACAGCAGAGGGCCCACCTCACAGAAGGGTGAGGAACCCAGCCAGGATCAGACTCTCACCAGAGGGCCCACATCATCAAGGGGATAGGAAGCAGGCAGGAGTGTCCTCACACCAGTGTGGCCACATCATCCAAAGGCGAGGGACCCAGCACACGTGGCCTCACACCAGAGGACACACATCACCAAGGGACTGGGAGTGAGGCAGGCAGGAGGAGTCTCAAAACAGAGGGTCCATAGAAGAAAAAAGGTGAGGAATCCCGCAGTTGGAACCTCCCAGCAGGTGGCCAGGAGCAGCGAGGCTATGGGATCCAGGCCGGAGAGAACTCACAGCAGAGGGCCCTCATCATGAAACTGAGCAACCCACGGTTGGGACCTCAGAGCAGAAGGCCCACATTCCCATGGGGTTGGGAACCTGGCACGAGTGTACTCGAACCACAGGGCGCATATCAGAAAATATTGGGAGCCCAGGAATTAGGGCCTGACGCCAGAGGGCCCTCATTACCGAGGGCAGGAGACCCCCAGCAGGCACCAAATCCCACCAGAGGGCCGACTTCGCCAAGGCGGGGTGTGCCAGCCAGGCAGGAGTGACGTCAGAGAAGAGGGCCCACCTCACAGAAGTGTGAGGAACCCAACCAGGATCAGACTCTCAGCGGATGGCCCACATCACCAAGGGGATGGGAACCAGGCAGGAGTGTCCTCACACCAGTGGGGCCACATCAGCCAAAGGTGAGGAACCCAGCACATGTGGCCTCAAACCACAGGACACACATCACCAAGGGGCTGGGAGTGAGGCAGGTGTCCGGAGGGGCACATTTAACTCTAATTTCCCACCAGGAAGAGGAATTAACCAAAGGCTCAGAGTGCCGTGCCAGACCCTGATTATGGCCTAAAGCAAACCTGCGGTTCTGTGGCCAGCTTTCAAGGAAACGAGTTAAGAAAGGAAATCACAGGCACTGTAATTCACAAACCTGCAGAGTTATAAATGACAGCTATTGGCAAAAATATACTGAAGTAAGTCTGCAAAGAGGACTTCAAAACGAGGCAGAATTGCAGGAATCATATTTCAGGAGGTAGATTGGAATTGCGTTTAAAGCATGTGAAAAGCGGCAGATCTTTGACAGTGATGCACTTGGACAAAAGTGCGTAAACATTTTTTCCTGAATATATTCAGGAAAAAACACATATGCCCTTTTTGGCCAACCAAGCACTCGAGCAATGGAAATCCGCACTACAATGAAGTCTCATTTCCCATTCGTCAAAAGGGCCATCTGAAAAATGTGTAAAAACCAGAAACACAGGACAGGCCATGGAGAACAGGGAGCCTTGTTATGCTGATGGGCGGGATGTAAATTGCCAACAGACACTCTGGAGATGTTTATGGTGTATCCTGAAACATCTGAAAAACAAAGCTACAGACCCTAGGGCACTTCCACTTTTGGCCCTATAGCTTAGGAAAATTAAAATCAACAAGACACAGCCAACACCAAATTTAGGGCTGCTGTGTTTACAAGAACCTTGAGTCCAGTACAAATTAAATATCCCAGAAAGAAAAATATGGATAAAGGAGTTGTGCTACTTACGTACAATGGAATATCACTCAGCAATGAAATCAATGTCATCAGGCCTGTAGCAGCAAATTGAGTGGATTTAAGTATGATGATTCTAAGAGAAATATGTCACACAGAGAAAGGTAATTATCATAAGATATCACTAATAGAGAGAGTGTAAACTTGGCTACACATAAACTGAATTCCAAAACCGAACAGAGTCTCACATTTAGATAAAAACTTATGCTTGCTTAAGGGGAAAGTTGAGTTGCGGTGCTGTATAAAACCAGAGATTGAAATTAGCACACATACCGTTCCATAAGCCAAATGTGTAATAGACAAGACCTACTCTTTGCTCAACGAAATAGACTCATCCATGGTGTATCACCTCACACCTGTTAGAATGGGCATCATCAGAAAATCTACAAACAACAAATGCTGGAAAGGGTGTGGAGATAAGGAACCCTCTTCCGCTATTGTTGGGAATGAAATTGATACAGTCACTGTGGAGAAAGTTATGGAGTTTCTTATAAAACTAAGAATAGAATTACCATATGATACAGCAGTCCCACTACTGGGCATATACCCAGACAAAACCATAAATCAAAAAGAGACATTCACCGCAATGTTCATTGCATCACTATTTACAATATCCAGGTAATGGAAGCAACCTAAATGCCCACAGACAGACGAATGCATAAAGAAGTGGTACATATATAAAATGGAATATTACTAAGCCATAAAAAGGAATGAAATTGGGTCATTTGTAGAGACGTTGATGGATCTAGAGACTGTCATACAGAGTGAAGTAAGTCAGAAAGAGAAAAAGAAATCTTGTCTATTAATGGCTATATGTGGAACCTAGACAAATTGTACAGATGAACCGTTTTGCAAGGCAGAAATAGAGCAACAGATGTAGACAACAAACGTATGGACACCAAGGGGGGAAAGCTGTTGGGGGGTGGTGGTGGGAGGAGTTGAGAGATTGGGATTGGCATGTATACATTTATATGTATAAAATAGATAACCAAAAAGAACCTGCTGTATAAAAAAAAAAATAAAATTCAAATTACAAAAAGTAAAACAGAAAAAATATTCTTCCCTTCACATACATGTATTTATATGAATAAATTATTTCCATGCTTATATCTGTAAATACAAAAAAGAGGAATAAAATCTACCTTGAACCAAAAAAGAAAAAAAAACAGAACCCACCAGCTACACAGAGGAAAACCGTATCAGGGCACTTGCTCCAGTTGTAAACAATTCTGAAGTTGGTCGGTGGTGGGGAATCATCTCCCATTCAGCCAGCAGGCCCCACGCAACAAGCGTCCTCATTGCAAAGCTGGGGGACAGTGCCGAGGCATCTGTGAGTAAACGTGGGCTGAGCCCCAGGCCAGCTGCTGCTGAAATGTTCCCACCCTTCCCAGGTAAAACACCTGAATATGTACAAGGACTTGAAAGCCTAGAGGAAGGGCCATGGAGCCACATGAGCGACAGCATGCCAGCCGACTTGGTGCCTGCAGGCCAGCCAGGATGGTCCTGGTCCTGGGTGCTCTTCTGGAAGCTTTCCATTTCCCTGCCTGAGATACCCCTGCTGTCCCGGCCCCCACTGCTTTCTTCCTCACTCACCTCTGCCCAGGGAGAAATTCCAGCGGCAGGTATGGGTGACACATCCTCTTCTTTAGCAGGTGGCATCTTGGCAACTGCTGCAGAAAGTCCAGCAGAGCCCCACTCACACTGGGCCACCCACAAAGCCGTGGCCTCTCACTCCCTCCCACCAGTCCAGCCCCAAGACTGCTGACAGGGCAGAGAAAATGGCGTCAGGCACAGCTGCAGGGGCTCTTGCTGCCTGGAGCGGTGTTTATATTGATCTGAACCCAGGCACACCTGGGGAGGGCTGGCCGGCACGGTCAGGCTTCCCAGGCCAGCCAATAATCACCCCTCAGGGGCTCACAGTTGCAGAAACTGGAACTTGCTGAATCGGCCAGGTCCAAGGAACAGGTGTGGGCTCCTGAGAGTCAGGATAGACAAGGGGCTGCAGCTCTGGCTTGTTTTCTAATTATATTATCTGGCCCATGAGTGGGAGACAACTTCAAGAAAACCCTCTCCTAATGAGAGGAACCCAGGAGTCAGGGAGAGGAGGGGTGGCTGGTGGGTGGAGACAGAGGCCTGGTGCCCCGGGTGCAGTGGAAGTCTCTGGAACACCAGGTGGAGGGAGGCCACACAGAGTGATGCCCAGGGTCACAGACCTGTCGGAGCTGCTGTTTGTTAGTTCAAGTCCTGCTCTGAGGTGCTCTGTGTCAGATCTGAGTGACAGGTGAGCTGGGAGTGCTCTGCAATGAGGGCGATATGCACGGTTCCTGTGTTCCCAGCCCTGCCATGGTACCTGCAAGGGTAGCTCTGTATCCTGGGAGGGGCCTGACCACGAGAGCCCCGTGGGCTGGGGTGGGGTACCTGCCCAGGTGAGCTCCATATCCTGGGATTGGTCTGACCTCGAGAGCCCCATGGGCTGCTGGAGTCCTGGTAAAGGATGTCAGGACAGTCAGTGAAGCCACCGAGGATATACCTCCAGTAGTTCCTAAATCCTACACCCTGCTGGTCATTCTACCAACCACCAGGACATGGTATTCTGTATTAGTCTTCAATGATGCCTTCTTTTGTATTCTATTAGTCCCAGAGTCACAAGAAATTTTGGCTTGTGAGTGGCAGGACTCAACATACAACTAAAACAATACTTCCGGGCCGTGTTGCCCCAAGGGTTCAAAAATTCCCACACCATCTTTGGGGAAAGCTCAGCTAAAGACCTAAAAGTTCTACCTCTGGAAAAGGAAACACTCCTTCAATATGCAGACGACATTCTGATCGCCAGCCCTACTAAGGAGACCTCTGAACTACGAAGCCAATAAAGGATACAAGTTGTCCAAGAAAAAGCTCAAATATCACAGACTACGGTGACCTGCCTGGGCTTCATTCTCACAGAAGGTCGGAGAAGCCCATCCCAGGAAAGGGAAGAAACAATTTACAGCCTTACCCATTTCTAAAACTAGAAGACAGCTTAGGGGTTCCTGGGGAGGCCAGGGTTTGCTGCTTCTGGATCCCTAACTACAGTCTACTAGCTCGGCCTCTATATGAAACACTGAAAGGAAAAGGTGATGATCCTTTTGAATAGAATGCAGAAGTGGCCTTTCAAGAATGGAAAGAGCAGTCAATTCAGACCCTTGCCCTGGAACTCCCTAATTTAGCTAAACCCTTTGACCTTTACATTCCTGGTGAACGGTGAATCGCCACTGGAGTATTAGTGCAAAACCTGGGACCACTTGAAATGGAACAATGCAAGAATGCGATCCAGGTAGGATAAAATACGGTCACCAAGGGGCTTGGCCCACCGCCACATCTGGCCAAGATACTGGCAGTATCTGATAACCTGGAAATCAGCAGCCCAAAAGGCCACCTCCCTCCTAAGGGAAAAGGAACCCTCGTGGTGATCCTAACCCCCAACCATGCCCTGAAGTTGCAGGGTTGGCTCCGTGGGCACACTGATCTTGAGTGAGGAGGCCCTCCAACTCCAACCTCCATAGAGAAAACCGGGGCAAAGGGGCACCATGACGACTCATGTGAAGGTGTCTGCACATGCAAATTTAACGCTCATTTCCCACAAGGAAGAGGAATTAACCAATGGCTCAGCATGCCATGCCGGAACTATATTAGGGCCTGAAGCAATCCTTCGGGTTTGTGGCCAGATCACAAGAAAGCGAGTTGAAGAAAGGAGCTCAGGGACACTGTAATTCACAAACCTGCAGAGTAATGAATGACAGCTATCGTCCAAAAATGTTTTGAAGTAAGTCTTCGAAGAGGACTTGAAATCGGGGCAGAATTTCAGGAAAACGATTTCAGGGGGTAGAATGGAATTGCACTTAAAGAATAAGATTAGAGGCAGAATGTCGACAATGATGCACTTGGCCAAAAAGGGCGTATGCGTTTTTTCCTGAATATATTCAGGAAAAAACGCATACGCCCTTTTTGGCCAACCAAGCAACCGTGTAAAGGAAATGTGCACTACAATGAAGTCTCACTGCCCCCCGGTCAAAAGGGCCATCTGAAAAATGTGTAAATTCCAGAAAGGCAGGACAGGTCATGGAGAACAGGGAGCCTTGTCATGCTGATGGGCGGGATGTAAATTGCCAACAGCCACTCTGGAGAAGTGTATGGTGTTTCCTGAAACACGTAGGAAAAAAAGCAACACAGCCTATGGCACTTCCACTTATGGTCCTATAGCATAGAGAAATTAAAATCAATATCACACAGCCACCCCAAAATTTGGGATGGCTCTCTTTACAAGAACCTCGTCTACGGTACAAGTTAAATATCCGAGAAAGCAAAAAATGGATAAAGAAGTTGTGGTACGCACGTACAATGGAATATCACTCAGCAATGAAACCTACGTCATCAGGCCCGTAGCGGCATAATGAGTGGATTCAGGTACGATGATTCTACGAGAAATAAGTCACACAGAAAAAGAAACATCATATCACTAATACACGGAATGTAAACTTGGCCACACATGAACTGAATTACAAAACAGAACAGGGTCTCATATTTAGAAAACCAACTTATGCTTGCTTATGGGGAAAGGTGAGTTGGGGTGCTGCATAAAAGCAGAGATTGAAATTAGCACAGATACCATTCCATAAGCAAAATATATAATAGACAATACCTACTCCTTGCTCAACGAAATGGACTCAACACCCCATATTCAACGCCTGGCAAGATACCTGACAAGTAAGAATCTTAAAACCCATGGATTTATATGTCTCCATAAGGAAATAAAGCGTGTGTACAGCGGCCTAAATGCAGCAGTGAAAAACCGATAAATCCCATTATCAAAATAAATTTCAAAAACAAAACACAATGACAGTGAAATAGAGAGCAATTCTTAAATAATTCATTCAGGGCTTGTGATGCAACCTGGATTTACCACATCTACACCCAGAGCTGGGTGAGACATAAGGCTGCACACTTCGGGCTGATAGCATTGGTGAGGTTCGGTGAGCAAACGCAGACCCTTTGAAGTCATACTGCATGGTACCCATTCCATGGGTCCCAACTCTCCACGTTTAAGGGATTCTTCCTTCAGCTAAAACATGCATGGGAAACCCATAGTATGGTCCACCGTGTGATTGGGAAACGTTTTCAAATGCATCTCAGTTTTCGAACCCTGGTACTCGGGTTCACCATTCCAGATGCTTTACTAACATTCTCCCCACTTGGAGAGTCAGTGCCTTTAACATCCTGTTTGGCACAGTTTGCAATTTCTGCGCAAGATGAACAGGAATAGGGAGAACCAATGAGAGACTAGCTGTAGGTGTCTACACGGGCAAATGGAACGCTCATTTCCCACCAGGAAGAGGAATTCACCGAAGGCTCAGCGTGCCCTGCCGGAAACAGATTAGGGCCTGAAGCAATCCTGCGGTTTTGCGGCCAGATCACAAGAAAGCGTGTTGAGGAAAGGAGCTCAGGGGCACTGTAATTCACAAACCTGCAGAGTTATGAATGACAGCTATCGTCCAAAAATGTACTGAAGTAAGTCTTCGAAGAGGACTTGAAAGAGGGGCAGAATTTCAGGAAAACGATTTCAGGGGGTAGGCTGGAATTGCACTTAAAGCATAGGAAAAGAGGCAGAATGTCGACAATGATGCACTTGGCCAAAAAGGGCGTATGCGTTTTTTCCTGAATATATTCAGGAAAAAACGCATACGCCCTTTTTGGCCAACCAGGCTGGCGTGTAAAAGAAATCTGCACTACAGTGAAGTCTCACTGCCCAGCGGTCAAAAGGGCCATCTGAAAAACGTGTAAAATCCAGAAAGGCAGGACAGGTCATGGAGAACAGGGAGCCTTGTCATGCTGATGGGCGGGATGTAAATTGCCAACAGCCACTCTGGAGAAGTGTATGGTGTTTCCTGAAACACGTAGGAAACAAAGCAACACAGCCTATGGCACTTCCACTTATGGTCCTCTAGCTTAGGGAAATTAAAATCAAAAACACACAGCCACCCCAAAGTTTGGGACGGCTCTGTTTACAAGAACCTCGTCTACAGTACAAGTTAAATATCCGAGAGAGCAAAAAATTGATAAAGAAGTTGTGGTACGCACGTACAATGGAATATCACTCAGCAATGAAATCTAAGTCATCAGGCCCGTGGCGGCATAATGAGTGGATTCAGGTACGATGATTTTACGAGAAATAAGTCACACAGAAAAAGAAATATCATAGGATATCACTAATACACGGAATGTAAACTTGCCTACACATGAACTGAATTACAAAACAGAACAGGGTCTCAAATTTAGAAAACCAACTTATGCTTGCATATGGGGAAAGGTGAGTTGGGGTGCTGCATAAAACCAGAGAGTGAAATTAGCACAGATACCTTTCCATAAGCTCAATATATAATAGACAAAACCTACTCTTTGCTCAACGAAACAGACGCAACGCCTGGGACTATACCTGACAAGTAAGAATCTTAAAATCCATGGATTTATATGTCTCCATAAGGAAGTCAAGCGTGTGTACAGCGGCCTAAATGCAGCAGTGAAAATCCGATAAATCCAATTATCAAAATAAATTTCAAAAACAAAACACAATGACAGTGAAATAGAGAGCAATTCTTAAATAATTCATACAGGGATTGTGATGCAACCTGGAATTACCACATCTACACCCAGAGCTGGGTGAGACATAAGGCTGGACCCTTCGGGCTGAAAGCATTGGTGAGGTTCGGTGAGCAAACGCAGACCTCTTGAAGTCATACTGCATGGTACCCATTCCAAGGGTCCCAACTCTCCAGGTTTAAGGGATTCTTCCTTGAGCTAAAACATGCATGGGAAACCCAGAGTATGGTCCACCATGTGATTGGGAAACGTTTTCAAATGCATCTCAGTTTTCGTCCTCTGGTACTCGGGTTCACCATTCCAGACGCTTTACTAACACTCTCCCCACTTGGAGAGTCAGTGCCTTTAACCTCCTGTTTGGCACAGTATGCAATTTCTGCGCAAGATGAACAGGCATAGGGAGAACCAATGAGAGACTAGCTGTTGGTGTCTGCACGGGCAAATTGAACGCTCATTTCCCACCAGGAAGAGGAATTAACCAAAGGCTCAGCGTGCCCGGCCGGAAACATATTAGGGCCTGAAGCAATCCTGCGGTTTTGCGGCCAGCTCACAAGAAAAGGAGTTGAAGAAAGGAGCTCAGGGGCACTGTAATTCACAAACCTGCAGAGTTATGAATGACAGCTATCGTCCAAAAATGTACTGAAGTAAGTCTTCAAAGAGGACTTGAAAGCGGGGCAGAATTTCAGGAAAACGATTTCAGGGGGTAGACTGGAATTGCACTTAAAGCATAGGAAAAGAGGCAGAATGTCAACAATGATGCACTTGGCCAAAAAGGGCGTATGCGTTTTTTCCTGAATATTCAGGAAAAAACGCATACGCCCTTTTTGGCCAACCAAGCAAGCGTGTAAAGGAAATCTGCACTACAATGAAGTCTCACTGCCCCCCAGTCAAACGGGCCATCTGAAAAAAGTGTAAAATCCAGAAAGGCAGGACAGGTCTTGGAGAACAGGGAGTCTTGTTATGCTGATGGGCGGGATGTAAATTGCCAACAGCCACTCTGGGGAAATGTATGGTGTATCCTGAAACACGTAGGAAACAAAGCAAAACAGCCTATGTCACTTCCACTTATGGTCCTATAGATTAGGGAAATTAAAATCACAAACACAGAGCCACCCCAAAGTTTGGGATGGCTCTGTTTACAAGAACGTTGTCTACGGAACAAGTTAAATATCCGAGAAAGGAAAAAATTGATAAAGAAGTTCTGGTACGCACGTACATTGGAATATCACTTAGCAATGAAATCTACGTCTTCACTCCCATAGCGGCATAACGAGTGGATTCAGGTATGATGATTCTACGAAAAATAAGTCACACAGAAAAAGAAACATCATAATATATCAGTAATACACGGAATGTAAACTTGGCTACACATAAACTGAATTACAAAACAGAACAGGGTCTCAAATTTAGGAAACCAACTTATGCTTGCTTATGGGGAAAGGTGAGTTGGGGTGCTGCATAAAACCAGAGATTGAAATTAGCACAGATACCGTTCCATAAGCCAAATATATAATAGACAAGCCCTACTCCTTGCTCAACAAAATGGCCTCAACACCCCATATTCAACGGCTGGCAAGATACCTGACAAGTAAGAATCTTAAAACCCATGGATTTATATGTCTCCATAAGGAAATCAAGCATGTGTACAGTGGCCTAAATGCAGCAGTGAAAATCCGATAAATCCCATTATCAAAATAAATTTCAAAAACAAAACACAATGACAGTGAAATAGAGAGCAATTCTTAAATAATTCATTCAGGGCTTGTGATGCAACCTGGATTTACCACATCTACACCCAGAGCTGGGTGAGACATAAGGCTGGGCACTTCGGGCTGATAGCATTGGTGAGGTTCGGTGAGCAAACGCAGACCCTTTGAAGTCATACTGCATGGTACCCATTCCATGTGTCCCAACTCTCCAGGTTTAAGGGATTCTTCCTTCAGCTAAAACATGCATGGGAAACCCAGACTATCGTCCGCCGTGTGATTGGGAAACGTTTTCAAATGCATCTCAGTTTTCTTCCCCTGGTACTCGGGTTCACCATTCCAGACGCTTTACTAACACTCTCCCCACTTGGAGAGTCAGTGCCTTTAACCTCCTGTTTGGCACAGTTTGCAATTTCTGCGCAAGATGAACAGGCATAGGGAGAACCAATGAGAGACTAGCTGTTGGTGTCTTCACGGGCAAATTGAACGCTCATTTCCCACCAGGAAGAGGAATTAACCAAAGGCTCAGCGTGCCATGCCGGAAACAGATTAGGGCCTGAAGCAATCCTGCGGTTTTGCGGCCAGCTCACAAGAAAACGAGTTGAAGAAAGGAGCTCAGGGGCACTGTAATTCACAAACCTGCAGAGTTATGAATGACAGCTATCGTCCAAAAATGTACTGAAGTAAGTCTTCAAAGAGGACTTAAAAGCGGGGCAGAATTTCAGGAAAACGATTTCAGGGGGTAGACTGGAATTGCACTTAAAGCGTAGGAAAAGAGGCAGAATGTCAACAATGATGCACTTGGCCAAAAAGGGCGTATGCGTTTTTTCCTGAATATATTCAGGAAAAAACGCATACGCCCTTTTTGGCCAACCAAGCAAGCGTGTAAATGAAATCTGCACTACAATGAAGTCTCACTGCCCCCCGGTCAAAAGGGCCATCTGAAAAAACTGTAAAATCCAGAAAGACAGGACAGGTCATGGAGTACAGGGAGCCTTGTTATGCTGATGGGCGGGATGTAAATTGCCAACAGCCACTCTGGAGAAATGTATGGTGTATCCTGAAACACGTAGGAAACAAAGCAACACAGACTATGGCACTTCCACTTATGGTCCTATAGCTTAGGGAAATTAAAATCAAAAACACACAACCACCCCAGAGTTTGGGACGGCTCTGTTTACAAGAACCTTGTCTACGGTACAAGTTAAATATCCGAGAAAGGAAAAAATGGATAAAGAAGTTCTGGTACGCACGTACAATGGAATATCACTCAGCAATGAAATCTACGTCTTCAGGCCCATAGCGGCATAATGAGTGGATTCAGGTACGATGATTCTACGAGAAATAAGTCACACAGAAAAAGAAACATCATAAGATATCACTAATACACGGAATGTAAACTTGGCTACACATAAACTGAATTACAAAACAGAACAGGGTCTCAAATTTAGAAAACCAACTTATGCTTGCTTATGGGGAAATGGGAGTTGGGGTGCTGCATAAAACCAGAGATTGAAATTAGCACAGATACCGTTCCATAAGCCAAATATATAATAGACAAGCCCTACTCCTTGCTCAACGAAATGGACTCAACACCCCATATTCAATGCCTGGCAAGATACCTGACAAGTAAGAATCTTAAAACCAATGGATTTATATGTCTCCATAAGGAAATCAAGCGAGTGTACAGCGGCCTAAACGCAGCAGTGAAAATCCGATAAATCCCATTATCAAAATAAATTTCAAAAACAAAACACAATGACAGTGAAATAGAGAGCAATTCTTAAATAATTCATTCAGGGCTTGTGATGCAACCTGTATTTACCATATCTACACCCAGAGCTGGATGAGACATAAGGCTGGACACTTCGGGCTGATAGCATTGGTGAGGTTCGGTGAACAAACGCAGACCCTTTGAAGTCATACTGCATGGTACCCATTCCATGGGTCCCAACTCTCCAGGTTTAAGGGATTCTTCCTTCAGCTAAAACATGCATGGAAAACCCAGAGTATGGTCCACCATGTGATTGGGAAACGTTTTCAAATGCATCTCAGTTTTCGTCCCCTGGTACTCGGGTTCAACATTTGAACGCTTTACTAACGCTCTCCCCACTTGGAGAGTCAGTGCCATTAACCTCCTGTTTGGCACAGTTTGCAATTTCTGCGCAAGATGAACAGGAATAGGGAGAAGCAATGAGAGACTAGCTGTAGGTGTCTGCACGGGCAAATGGAACGCTCATTTCCCACCAGGAAGAGGAATTAACCAAAGGCTCAGCGTGCCCTGCCGGAAACAGATAAGGGCCTGAAGCAATCCTGCGGTTTTGCGACCAGCTCACAAGAAAGCGAGTTGAAGACATGAGCTCAGGGGCACTGTAATTCACAAACCTGCAGAGTTATGAATGACAGCTATCGTCCAAAAATGTATTGAAGTAAGTCTTCGAAGAGGACTTGAAAGCGGGGCAGAATTTCAGGAAAACGATTTCAGGGGGTAGACTGGAATTGTACTAACAGCCTAGGAAAGGAGGCAGAATGTCGACAATGATGCACTTGGCCAAAAAGGGCGTATGCGTTTTTTCCTGAATATATTCAGGAAAAAACGCATACGCCCTTTTTGGCCAACCAAGCAAGTGTGTAATGGAAATCTGCACTACAATGAAGTCTCATTGCCCCCCGGTCAAAAGGGCCATCTGAAAAAAATGTAAAATCCAGAAAGTCAAGACAGGTCATGGAGAACAGGGAGCCTTGTCATGCTGATGGGCGGGATGTAAATTGCCAACAACCAATCTGGAGAAGTGTATGGTGTTTCCAGAAACACGTAGGAAACAAAGCAACACAGCCTATGGCACTTCAACTTATGGTCCTATAGCTTAAGGAAATTAAAATCAAAAACACACAGCCACCCCAGAGTTTGGGACGGCTCTGTTTACAAGAACCTCGTCTATGGTACAAGTAAAATATCCCAGAAAGCAAAAAATGGATAAAGAAGTTGTGGTACGCACGTACAATGGAATATCACTCAGCAATGAAATCTACGTCATCAGGCCCGTAGCGGCATGAGTGGATTCAGGTACGATGATTCTACGAGAAACACGTCACACAGAAAAAGAAACATCATAAGATATCACTAATACACGGAATGTAAAGTTGGATACACATGAACTGAATTACAAAACAGAACAGGGTCTCAAATTTAGAAAACCAACTTATGCTTGCTTATGGGGAAAGGTGAGTTGGGGTGCTGCATAAAACCAGAGATTGAAATTAGCACAGATACCGTTCCATAAGCCAAATATATAATAGACAAGCCCTACTCCTTGCTCAACGAAATGGACTCAACACCCCATATTCAACGCCTGGCAAGATACCTGACAAGTAAGAATCTTAAAACCCATGGATTTATATGTCTCCATAAGGAAATCAAGCGTGTGTACAGCGGCCTAAAGGCAGCAGTGAAAATCCGATAAATCCCATTATCAAAATAAATTTCAAAAACAAAACACAATGACAGTGAAATAGAGAGCAATACTTAAATAATTCATTCAGGGCTTGTGATGCAACCTGGATTTCCCACATCTACACCGAGAGCTGGGTGAGACATAAGGCTGGGCACTTCCGGCTGATAGCATTGGTGAGGTTCGGTGAGCAAACGCAGACCCTTTGAAGTCATACTTCATGGTACCCATTCCATGGGTCCAAACTCTCCAGGTTTAAGGGATTCTTCCTTCAGCTAAAACATGCATGGGAAACCCATAGTATGGTCCACCGTGTGATTGGGAAACGTTTTCAAATGCATCTCAGTTTTCGTCCCCTGGTACTCGGGTTCACCATTCCAGACGCTTTACTAACACTCTCCCCACTTGGAGAGTCAGTGCATTTAACCTCCTGTTTGGCACACTTTGCAATTTCTGTGCAAGATGAACAGGAATAGGGAGAAGCAATGAGAGACTAGCTGTAGGTGTCTGCACGGGCAAATGGAACGCTCATTTCCGACCAGGAAGAGGAATTAAACAAAGGCTCAGCGTGCCCTGCCAGAAAGAGACTTTGGCCTGAAGCAATCCTGCGGTTTTGCGTCCAGCTCACAAGAAAGCGAGTTGAAGACATGAGCTCAGGGGCACTGTAATTCACAAACCTGCAGAGTTATGAATGACAGCTATCGTCCAAAAATGTATTGAAGTAAGTCTTCCAAGAGGACTTGAAAGCGGGGCAGAATTTCAGGAAAACGATTTCAGGAGGTAGACTGGAATTGTACTAAAAGCATAGGAAAAGAGGCAGAATGTCGACAACGATGCACTTGGCTAAAAAGGGCGTATGCGTTTTTTCCTGAATATATTCAGGAAAAAACGCATACGCCCTTTTTGGCCAACCAAGCAAGCGTGTAAAAGAAATCTGCACTACAATGAAGTCTCACTGCCCCCCCGGTCAAAAGAGCCATCTGAATAAAGTGTAAAATTCAGAAAGGCAGGACAGGTCATGGAGAACAGGGAGCCTTGTCATGCTGATGGGCGGGATGTAAATTGCCAACAACCACTCTGTAGAAGTGTATGGTGTTTCCAGAAACACGTAGGAAACAAAGCAACACAGCCTATGGCACTTCCACTTATGGTCCTATAGCTTAGGGAAATTAAAATCAAAAACACACAGCCACCCCAGAGTTTGGGACGGCTCTGTTTACAAGAACCTCGTCTACGGTACAAGTAAAATATCCCATAAAGTAAAAAATGGATAAAGAAGTTGTGGTACGCACGTACAATGGAATATCACTCAGCAATGAAATCTACGTCATCAGGCCCGTAGCGGCATAATGAGTGGATTCAGGTATGATGATTCTACGAGAAATAAGTCACACAAAAAAGAAACATCATAAGATATCACTAATACACGGAATGTAAACTTGGCTACCCATGAACTGAATTACAAAACAGAACAGGGTCTCAAATTTAGAAAACCAACTTATGCTTGCTTATGGGGAAAGGTGAGTTGGGGTGCTGCATAAAACCAGAGATTGAAATTAGCACAGATACCGTTCCATAAGCCAAATATATAATAGACAAGACCTACTCCTTGCTCAACGAAATGGACTCAACACCCCATATTCAATGCCTGGCAAGATACCTGACAAGTAAGAATCTTAAAACCCATGGATTTATATGTCTCCATAAGGAAATTAAGCGTGTGTACAGCGGCCTAAACGCAGCAGTGAAAATCCGATAAATCCCATTATCAAAATAAATTTCAAAAACAAAACAAAATGACAGTGAAATAGAGAGCAATTCTTAAATAATTCATTCAGGGCTTGTGATGCAACCTGGATTTCCCACATCTACACCCAGAGCTGGGTGAGACATAAGGCTGGACACTTCGGGCTGAGAGCATTGGTGAGGTTCGGTGAGCAAACGCAGACCCTTTGAAGTCATACTGCATGGTACCCATTCCATGGGTTCCAAATTTCCAGGTTTAAGGGATTCTTCCTTCAGCTAAAACATGCATGGGAAACCCATAGTTTGGTCCACCGTGTGATTGGGAAACGTTTTCAAATGCATCTCAGTTTTCGTCCCCTGGTACTCGGGTTCACCATTCCAGACCCTTTACTAACACTCTCCCCACTTGGAGAGTCAGTGCATTTAACCTCCTGTTTGGCACACTTTGCAATTTCTGCGCAAGATGAACAGGAATAGGGAGAAGCAATGAGAGGCTAGCTGTAGGTGTCTGCACGGGCAAAAGGAACGCTCATTTCCCACCAGGAAGAGGAATTAACCAAAGGCTCAGCATGCCCTGCCGGAAAGAGATTAGGGCCTGAAGCAATCCTGCGCATTTGCGGCCAGCTCACAAGAAAGCGAGTTGAAGGAAGGAGCTCAGGGGCACTGTAATTCACAAACCTGCAGAGTTATGAATGACACCTATCGTCCAAAAATGTATAGAAGTAAGTCTTCGAAGAGGACTTGAAAGTGGGGCAGAATTTCAGGAAAACGATTTCAGGGGGTAGACTGGAATTGCACTTAAAGCATAGGAAAAGAGGCAGAATGTTGACAATGATGCACTTGGCCAAAAAGGGCGTATGCGTTTTTTCCTGAGGAAAAAACGCATACGCCCTTTTTGGCCAACCAAGCAAGCGTGTAAAGGAAATCTGCACTACAATGAAGTCTCACTGCCCCCCGGTCAAAAGGGCCATCTGAAAAAAGTGTAAAATCCAGAAAGGCAGGACAGGTCATGGAGAACAGGGAGCCTTGTTATGCTGATGGGCGGATTTAAATTGCCAACAGCCACTCTGGAAAAGTGTATGGTGTTTCCTGAAACACGTAGGAAACAAAGCAACACAGCCTATGGCACTTCCACTTATGGTCCTATAGCTTAGGGAAATTAAAATCAAAAACACACAGCCACCCCAAAGTTTGGGATGGCTCTGTTTACAAGAACCTCATCTACGGTAGAAGTTAAATATCCGAGAAAGCATAAAATGGATAAAGAAGTTGTGGTACGCACGTACAATGGAATATCTCTCAGCAATGAAATCTACGTCATCAGGACCGTAGCGGCATAATGAGTGGACTCAGGTACGATGATTCTATGAGAAATAAGTCAGACAGAAAAAGAAACATCATAAGTTATCACTAATACACGGAATGTAAACTTGGCTACCCATGAACTGAATTACAAAACAGAACAGGGTCTCAAATTTAGCAAACCAACTTATGCTTGCTTATGGGGAAAGGTCAGTTGGGATGCTGCATAAAACCAGAGATTGAAATTAGCACAGATACCGTTCCATAAGCCAAATATATAATAGACAAAACCTACTCCTTGCTCAACGAAATGGACTCAACACCCTATATTCAACGCCTGGGAAGATACCTGACAAGTAAGAATCTTAAAACCCATGGATTTATATGTCTCCATAAGGAAATCAAGCGTGTGTACAGTGGCCTAAAAGCAGCAGTGAAAATCCGATAAATCCCATTATCAAAATGAATTTCAAAAACAAAACACAATGACAGTGAAATAGAGAGCAATTCTTAAATAATTCATTCAGGGCTTGTGATGCAACCTGTATTTACCACATCTACACCCAGAGCTGGATGAGACATAAGGCTGGACACTTCGGGCTGATAGCATTGTTGAGGTTCGGTGAGCAAACGCAGACCTTTTGAAGTCATACTGCATGGTACCCATTCCATGGGTCCCAACTCTCCAGGTTTAAGGGATTCTTCCTTCAGCTAAAACATGCATGGGAAACCCAGAATATGGTCCACCATGTGATTGGGAAACGTTTTCAAATGCATCTCAGTTTTCGTCCCCTGGTACTCGGGTTCAACATTTGAACGCTTTACTAACACTCTCCCCACTTGGAGAGTCAGTGCATTTAACCTCCTGTTTGGCACACTTTGCAATTTCTGCGCAAGATGAACAGGAATAGGGAGAAGCAATGAGAGACTAGCTGTGGGTGTCTGCACGGGCAAATTGAACGCTCATTTCCCACCAGGAAGAGGAATTCACCATAGGCTCAGCGTGCCCGGCCGGAAACATATTAGGGCCTGAAGCAATCCTGCGGTTTTGCAGCCAGCTCACAAGAAAGCGAGTTGAAGACATGAGCTCAGGGGCACTGTAATTCACAAACCTGCAGAGTTATGAATGACAGCTATCGTCCAAAAATGTATTGAAGTAAGTCTTCGAAGAGGACTTGTAAGCGGGGCAGAATTTCAGGAAAACGATTTCAGGGGGTAGACTGGAATTGTACTAAAAGCATAGGAAAAGAGGCAGAATGTCGACAACGATGCACTTGGCCAAAAAGGGCGTATGCGTTCTTTCCTGAATATATTCAGGAAAAAACGCATACGCCCTTTTTGGCCAACCAAGCAAGCGTGTAAAGGAACTCTGCACTACAAGGAAGTCTCACTGCCCCCCCGGTCAAAAGGGCCATCTGAAAAAAGTGTAAAATCCAGAAAGGCAGGACAGATCATGGAGAACAGGGAGCCTTGTCATCCTGATGGGCGGGATGTAAATTGCCAACAACCACTCTGGAGAAGTGTATGGTGTTTCCAGAAACACGTAGGAAACAAAGCAACACAGCCTATGGCACTTCCACTTATGGTCCTATAGCTTAGGGAAATTAAAATCACAAACACAGAGCCACCCCAAAGTTTGGGATGGCTCTGTTTACAAGAACGTTGTCTACGGAACAAGTTAAATATCCGAGAAAGGAAAAAATGGATAAAGAAGTTGTGGTACGCACGTACAATGGAATATCACTCAGCAATGAAATCTACGTCTTCACTCCCATAGCGGCATAATGAGTGGATTCAGGTATGATGACTGTACGAGAAATAAGTCACACAGAAAAAGAAACATCATAATATATCAGTAATACACGGAATGTAAACTTGGCTACACATAAACTGAATTACAAAACAGAACAGGGTCTCAAATTTAGAAAACCAACTTATGCTTGCTTATGGGGAAAGGTGAGTTGGGGTGCTGCATAAAACCAGAGATTGAAATTAGCACAGATACCGTTCCATAAGCCAAATATATAATGGACAAGCCCTACTCCTTGCTCAACAAAATGGCCTCAACACCCCATATTCAACGCCTGGCAAGATACCTGACAAGTAAGAATCTTAAAACCCATGGATTTATATGTCTCCATAAGGAAATCAAGCATGTGTACAGCGGCCTAAATGCAGCAGTGAAAATCCGATAAATCCCATTATCAAAATAAATTTCAAAAACAAAACACAATGACAGTGAAATAGAGAGCAATTCTTAAATAATTCATTCAGGGCTTGTGATGCAACCTGGATTTACCACATCTACACCCAGAGCTGGGTGAGACATAAGGCTGGGCACTTCGGGCTGATAGCATTGGTGAGGTTCGGTGAGCAAACGCAGACCCTTTGAAGTCATACTGCATAGTACCCATTCCATGTGTCCCAACTCTCCAGGTTTAAGGGATTCTTCCTTCAGCTAAAACATGAATGGGAAACCCAGACTATCGTCTGCCGTGTGATTGGGAAACGTTTTCAAATGCATCTCAGTTTTCGTCCCCTGGTACTCGGGTTCACCATTCCAGACGCTTTACTAACACTGTCCCCACTTGGAGAGTCAGTGCCTTTAACCTCCTGTTTGGCACAGTTTGCAATTTCTGCACAAGATGAACAGGCATAGGGAGAACCAATGAGAGACTAGCTGTTGGTGTCTTCACGGGCAAATTGAACGCTCATTTCCCACCAGGAAGAGGAATTAAACAAAGGCTCAGCATGCCCTGCCGGAAAGAGACTTTGGCCTGAAGCAATCCTGCGGTTTTGCGGCCAGCTCACAAGAAAGCGAGTTGAAGACATGAGCTCAGGGGCACTGTAATTCACAAACCTGCAGAGTTATGAATGACAGCTATCGTCCAAAAATGTATTGAAGTAAGTCTTCCAAGAGGACTTGAAAGCGGGGCAGAATTTCAGGAAAACGATTTCAGGGGGTAGACTGGAATTGTACTAAAAGCATAGGAAAAGAGGCAGAATGTCGACAACGATGCACTTGGCTAAAAAGGGCGTATGCGTTTTTTTCTGAATATATTCAGGAAAAAACGCATACGCCCTTTTTGGCCAACCAAGCAAGCGTGTAAAAGAAATCTGCACTACAATGAAGTCTCACTGCCCCCCCGGTCAAAAGAGCCATCTGAATAAAGTGTAAAATTCAGAAAGGCAGGACAGGTCATGGAGAACAGGGAGCCTTGTCATGCTGATGGGCGGGATGTAAATTGCCAACAACCACACTGTAGAAGTATATGGTGTTTCCAGAAACACGTAGGAAACAAAGCAACACAGCCTATGGCACTTCCACTTATGGTCCTATAGCTTAGGGAAATTAAAATCAAAAACACACAGCCACCCCAGAGTTTGGGACGGCTCTGTTTACAAGAACCTCGTCTACGGTACAAGTAAAATATCCCAGAAAGTTAAAAATGGATAAAGAAGTTGTGGTACGCACGTACAATGGAATATCACTCAGCAATGAAATCTACGTCATCAGGCCCGTAGCGGCATAAGGAGTGGATTCAGGTATGATGATTCTACGAGAAATAAGTCACACAAAAAAGAAACATCATAAGATATCACTAATACACGGAATGTAAACTTGGCTACCCATGAACTGAATTACAAAACAGAACAGGGTCTCAAATTTAGAAAACCAACTTATGCTTGCTTATGGGGAAAGGTGAGTTGGGGTGCTGCATAAAACCAGAGATTGAAATTAGCACAGATACCGTTCCATAAGCCAAATATATAATAGACAAGACCTACTCCTTGCTCAACGACATGGACTCAACACCCCATATTCAACGCCTGGGAAGATACCTGACAAGTAAGAATCTTAAAACCCATGGATTTATATGTCTCCATAAGGAAATCAAGCGTGTGTACAGCGGCCTAAAGGCAGCAGTGAAAATCCGATAAATCCCATTATCAAAATAAATTTCAAAAACAAAACAAAATGACAGTGAAATAGAGAGCAATTCTTAAATAATTCATTCAGGGCTTGTGATGCAACCTGGATTTACCACATCTACACCCAGAGCTGGGTGAGACATAAGGCTGGACACTTAGGGCTGATAGCATTGGTGAGGTTCGGTGAGCAAACGCAGACCCTTTGAAGTCATACTGCATGGTACCCATTCCATGGGTTCCAAATTTCCAGGTTTAAGGGATTCTTCCTTCAGCTAAAACATGCATGGGAAACCCATAGTATGGTCCACCATGTGATTGAGAAACGTTTTCAAATGCATCTCAGTTTTCGTCCCCTGGTACTCGGGTTCACCATTCCAGACGCTTTACTAACACTCTCCCCACTTGGAGAGTCAGTGCATTTAACCTCCTGTTTGGCACACTTTGCAATTTCTGCGCAAGATGAACAGGAATAGGGAGAAGCAATGAGAGGCTAGCTGTAGGTGTCTGCACGGGCAAAAGGAACGCTCATTTCCCACCAGGAAGAGGAATTAACCAAAGGCTCAGCGTGCCCTGGCGGAAAGAGATTAGGGCCTGAAGCAATCCTGCTGATTTGCGGCCAGCTCTCAAGAAAGCGAGTTGAAGGAAGGAGCTCAGGGGCACTGTAATTCACAAACCTGCAGAGTTATGAATGACAGCTATCGTCCAAAAATGTATAGAAGTAAGTCTTCGAAGAGGACTTGAAAGCGGGGCAGAATTTCAGGAAAACGATTTCAGGGGGTAGACTGGAATTGCACTTAAAGCATAGGAAAAGAGGCAGAATGTTGACAATGATGAACTTGGCCAAAAAGGGCGTATGCGTTTTTTCCTGAGGAAAAAACGCATACGCCCTTTTTGGCCAACCAAGCAAGCGTGTAAAGGAAATCTGCACTACAATGAAGTCTCACTGCCCCCCGGTCAAAAGGGCCATCTGAAAAAAGAGTAAAATCCAGAAAGACAGGACAGGTCATGGAGAACAGGGAGCCTTGTTATGCTGATGGGCGGGATGTAAATTGCCAACAGCCACTCTGGAGAAATGTATGGTGTATCCTGAAACACGTAGGAAACAAAGCAACACAGCCTATGTCACTTCCACTTATGGTCCTATAGCTTAGGGAAATTAAAATCAAAAACACACAGCCACCCCAAAGTTTGGGATGGCTCTGTTTACAAGAACCTTGTCTACGGTACAAGTTAAATATCCGAGAAAGGAAAAAATGGATAAAGAAGTTCTGGTACGCACGTACAATGGAATATCATTCAGCAATGAAATCTACGTCTTCAGGCCCATAGCGGCATAATGAGTGGATTCAGGTACGATGATTCTACGAGAAATAAGTCACACAGAAAAAGAAACATCATAAGTTATCACTAATACACGGAATGTAAACTTGGCTACCCATGAACTGAATTACAAAACAGAACAGGGTCTCAAATTTAGCAAACCAACTTATGCTTGCTTATGGGGAAAGGTCAGTTGGGATGCTGCATAAAACCAGAGATTGAAATTAGCACAGATACCGTTCCATAAGCCAAATATATAATAGACAAGCCCTACTCCTTGCTCAACGAAATGGACTCAACACCCTATATTCAACGCCTGGGAAGATACCTGACAAGTAAGAATCTTAAAACCCATGGATTTATATGTCTCCATAAGGAAATCAAGCGTGTGTACAGTGGCCTAAAAGCAGCAGTGAAAATCCGATAAATCCCATTATCAAAATGAATTTCAAAAACAAAACACAATGACAGTGAAATAGAGAGCAATTCTTAAATAATTCATTCAGGGCTTGTGATGCAACCTGTATTTACCACATCTACACCCAGAGCTGGATGAGACATAAGGCTGGACACTTCGGGCTGATAGCATTGGTGAGGTTCGGTGAGCAAATGCAGACCCTTTGAAGTCATACTGCATGGTACCCATTCCATGGGTCCCAACTCTCCAGGTTTAAGGGATTCTTCCTTCAGCTAAAACATGCATGGGAAACCCAGAGTATGGTCCACCATGTGATTGGGAAACGTTTTCAAATGCATCTCAGTTTTCGTCCCCTGGTACTCGGGTTCAACATATGAACGCTTTACTAACACTCTCCCCACTTGGAGAGTCAGTGCCATTAACCTCCTGTTTGGCACAGTTTGCAATTTCTGCGCAAGATGAACAGGAATAGGGAGAAGCAATGAGAGACTAGCTGTTGGTGTCTGCACGGGCAAATTGAACGCTCATTTCCCACCAGGAAGAGGAATTAACCAAAGGCTCAGCGTGCCATGCCGGAAACAGATTAGGGCCTGAAGCAATCCTGCGGTTTTGCGGCCAGCTCACAAGAAAACGAGTTGAAGAAAGGAGCTCAGGGGCACTGTAATTCACAAACCTGCAGAGTTATGAATGACAGCTATCGTCCAAAAATGTACTGAAGTAAGTCTTCAAAGAGGACTTGAAAGCGGGGCAGAATTTCAGGAAAACGATTTCAGGGCGTAGACTGGAATTGCACTTAAAGCGTAGAAAAAGAGGCAGAATGTCAACAATGATGCACTTGGCCAAAAAGGGCGTATGCGTTTTTTCCTGAATATATTCAGGAAAAAACGCATACGCCCTTTTTGGCCAACCAAGCAAGCTTGTAAAGGAAATCTGCACTACAATGAAGTCTCACTGCCCCCCGGTCAAAAGGGCCATCTGAAAAAAGAGTAAAATCCAGAAAGACAGGACAGGTCATGGAGAACAGGGAGCCTTGTTATGCTGATGGGCGGGATGTAAATTGCCAACAGCCACTCTGGAGAAATGTATGGTGTATCCTGAAACACGTAGGAAACAAAGCAACACAGCCTATGTCACTTCCACTTATGGTCCTATAGCTTAGGGAAATTAAAATCAAAAACACACAGCCACCCCAAAGTTTGGGATGGCTCTGTTTACAAGAACCTTGTCTACGGTACAAGTTAAATATCCGAGAAAGGAAAAAATGGATAAAGAAGTTCTGGTACGCACGTACAATGGAATATCAGTCAGCAATGAAATCTACGTCTTCAGGCCCATAGCGGCATAATGAGTGGATTCAGGTACGATGATTCTACGAGAAATAAGTCACACAGAAAAAGAAACATCATAATATATCAGTAATGCACGGAATGTAAACTTGGCTACACATAAACTGAATTACAAAACAGAACAGGGTCTCAAATTTAGAAAACCAACTTATGCTTGCTTATGGGGAAAGGTGAGTTGGGGTGCTGCATAAAACCAGAGATTGAAATTAGCACAGATACCGTTCCATAAGCCAAATATATAATAGACAAGACCTACTCTGCTCAACGAGATGGACTCAACACCCCATATTCAACGCCTGGCAAGATACCTGACAAGTAAGAATCTTAAAACCCATGGATTTATATGTCTCCATAAGGAAATCAAACGTGTGTACAGCGGCCTAAAGGCAGAAGTGAAAATCCGATAAATCCCATTATCAAAATAAATTTCAAAAACAAAACACAATGACAGTGAAATAGAGAGCAATTCTTAAATAATTCATTCAGGGCTTGTGATGCAACCTGGATTTCCCACATCTACACCCAGAGCTGGGTGAGACATAAGGCTGGACACTTCGGGCTGATAGCATTGGTGAGGTTCGGTGAGCAAACGCAGACCCTTTGAAGTCATACTGCATGGTACCCATTCCATGGGTTCCAAATTTCCAGGTTTAAGGGATTCTTCCTTCAGCTAAAACATGCATGGGAAACCCATAGTATGGTCCACCGTGTAATTGGGAAACGTTTTCAAATGCATCTCAGTTTTCGTCCCCTGGTACTCGGGTTCACCATTCCAGACGCTTTACTAACACTCTCCCCACTTGGAGAGTCAGTGCATTTAACCTCCTGTTTGGCACACTTTGCAATTTCTGCGCAAGATGAACAGGAATAGGGAGAAGCAATGAGAGACTAGCTGTTGGTGTCTGCACGGGCAAATTGAAGGCTCATTTCCCACCAGGAAGAGGAATTAACCAAAGGCTCAGCGTGCCCGGCCGGAAACATATTAGGGCCTGAAGCAATCCTGCGGTTTTGAGGCCGGCTCACAAGAAAGCGAGTTGAAGACATGAGCTCAGGGGCACTGTAATTCACAAACCTGCAGAGTTATGAATGACAGCTATCGTCCAAAAATGTATTGAAGTAAGTCTTTGAAGAGGACTTGAAAGCGGGGCACAATTTCAGGAAAACGATTTCAGGGGGTAGACTGGAATTGTACTAAAAGCATAGGAAAAGAGGCAGAATGTCGACAACGATGCACTTGGCCCAAAAGGGCGTATGCGTTTTTTCCTGAATATATTCAGGAAAAAACGCATACGCCCTTTTTGGCCAACCAAGCAAGCGTGTAAAGGAACTCTGCACTACAAGGAAGTCTCACTGCCCCCCCGGTCAAAAGGGCCATCTGAAAAAAGTGTAAAATCCAGAAAGGCAGGACAGATCATGGAGAACAGGGAGCCTTGTCATCCTGATGGGCGGGATGTAAATTGCCAACAACCACTCTGGAGAAGTGTATGGTGTTTCCAGAAACACGTAGGAAACAAAGCAACACAGCCTATGGCACTTCCACTTATGGTCCTATAGCTTAGGGAAATTAAAATCAAAAACACACAGCCACCCCAGAGTTTGGGACGGCTCTGTTTACAAGAACCTCGTCTACGGTACAAGTAAAATATCCCAGAAAGTAAAAAATGGATAAAGAAGTTGTGGTACGCACGTACAATGGAATATCACTCAGCAATGAAATCTACGTCATCAGGCCCGTAGCGGCATAATGAGTGGATTCAGGTACGATGATTCTACGAGAAATAAGTCACACAGAAAAAGAAACATCATAAGATATCACTAATACACGGAATGTAAACTTGACTACACATGAACTGAATTACAAAACAGAACAGGGTCTCAAATTTAGAAAACCAACTTATGCCTGCTTATGCGGAAAGGTGAGTTGGGGTGCTGCATAAAACCAGAGATTGAAATTAGCACAGATACCGTTCCATGAGCCAAATATATAATAGACAAGACCTACTCCTTGCTCAACGAAATGGACTCAACACCCCATATTCAACGCCTGGCAAGATACCTGACAAGTAAGAATCTTAAAACCCATGGATTTATATGTCTCCATAAGGAAATCCAGCGTGTGTACAGCGGTCTAAACGCAGCAGTGAACATCCGATAAATCCCATTATCAAAATAAATTTCAAAAACAAAACAAAATGACAGTGAAATAGAGAGCAATTCTTAAATAATTCATTCAGGGCTTGTGATGCAACCAGGATTTCCCACATCTACACCCAGAGCTGGGTGAGACATAAGGCTGGACACTTCGGGCTGATAGCATTGGTGAGGTTCGGTGAGCAAACGCAGACCCTTTGAAGTCATACTGCATGATACCCATTCCATGCGTCCCAAATTTACAGGTTTAAGGGATTCTTCCTTCAGCTAAAACATGCCTGGGGAACCCATAGTGTGGTCCACCGTGTGATTGGGAAACGTTTTCAAATGCATCTCAGTTTTCGTCCCCTGGTACTCGGGTTCACCATTCCAGACGCTTTACTAACACTCTCCCCACTTGGAGAGTCAGTGCCATTAACCTCCTGTTTGGCACAGTTTGCAATTTCTGCGCAAGATGTACAGGAATAGGGAGAACCAATGAGAGACTAGCTGTAGGTGCCTGCACGGGCAAACGGAACGCTCATTTCCGACCATGAAGAGGAATTAAACAAAGGCTCAGCATGCCCTGCCGGAAAGAGACTTTGGCCTGAAGCAATCCTGCGGTTTTGCGGCCAGCTCACAAGAAAGCGAGTTGAAGACATGAGCTCAGGGCACTGTAATTCACAAACCTGCAGAGTTATGAATGACAGCTATCGTCCAAAAATGTATTGAAGTAAGTCTTCCAAGAGGACTTGTAAGCGGGGCAGAATTTCAGGAAAACGATTTCAGGGGGTAGACTGGAATTGTACTAAAAGCATAGGAAAAGAGGCAGAATGTCGACAACGATGCACTTGGCCAAAAAGGGCGTATGCGTTTTTTCCTGAATACATTCAGGAAAAAACGCATACGCCCTTTTTGGCCAACCAAGGAAGCGTGTAAAGGAAATCTGCACTACAATGAAGTCTCACTGCCCCCCCGGTCAAAAGGGCTATCTGAAAAAAGTGTAAAATCCAGAAAGGCAGGACAGTTCATGGAGAACAGGGAGCCTTGTCATGCTGATGGGCGGGATGTAAATTGCCAACAACCACTCTGGAGAAGTGTATGGTGTTTCCAGAAACACGTAGGAAACAAAGCAACACAGCCTATGGCACTTCCACTTATGTTCCTATAGCTTAGGGAAATTAAAATCAAAAACACACAGCCACCCCAGAGTTTGGGACGGCTCTGTTTACAACAACCTCGTCTACGGTACAAGTAAAATATCCCAGAAAGTAAGAAATGGATAAAGAAGTTGTGGTACGCACGTACAATGGAATATCACTCAGCAATGAAATCTACGTCATCAGGCCCGTAGCGGCATAATGAGTGGATTCAGGTATGATGATTCTACGAGAAATAAGTCACACAGAAAAAGAAACATTATAAGATATCACTAATACACGGAATGTAAACTTGGCTACCCATGAACTGAATTACAAAACAGAACAGGGTCTCAAATTTAGCAAACCAACTTATGCTTGCTTATGGGGAAAGGTCAGTTGGGATGCTGCATAAAACCAGAGATTGAAATTAGCACAGATACCGTTCCATAAGACAAATATATAATAGACAAAACCTACTCCTTGCTCAACGAAATGAACTCAACACCCTATATTCAACGCCTGGGAAGATACCTGACAAGTAAGAATCTTAAAACCCATGGATTTATATGTCTCCATAAGGAAATCAAGCGTGTGTACAGTGGCCTAAAATCAGCAGTGAAAATCCGATAAATCCCATTATCAAAATGAATTTCAAAAACAAAACACAATGACAGTGAAATAGAGAGCAATTCTTAAATAATTCATTCAGGGCTTGTGATGCAACCTGGATTTACCACATCTACACCCAGAGCTGGATGAGACATAAGGCTGGACACTTCGGGCTGATAGCATTGGTGAGGTTCGGTGAGCAAACGCAGACCCTTTGAAGTCACACTGCATGGTACCCATTCCATGGGTCCCAACTCTCCAGGTTTAAGGGATTCTTCCTTCAGCTAAAACCTGCATGGGAAACCCAGAGTGTGGTCCACCATGTGATTGGGAAACGTTTTCAAATGCATCTCAGTTTTCGTCCCCTGGTACTCGGGTTCAACATTTGAACGCTTTACTAACACTCTCCCCACTTGGAGAGTCAGTGCCATTAACCTCCTGTTTGGCACAGTTTGCAATTTCTGTGCAAGATGAACAGGAATAGGGAGAAGCAATGAGAGACTAGCTGTAGGTGTCTGCACGGGCAAATTGAACGCTCATTTCCCACCAGGAAGAGGAATTAACCAAAGGCTCAGCGTGCCCGGCCGGAAACAGATTAGGGCCTGAAGCAATCCTGCGGTTTTGCGGCCAGCTCACAAGAAAGCGGGTCGAAGAAATGAGCTCAGGGGCACTGTAATTCACAAACCTGCAGAGTTATGAATGACAGCTATCGTCCGAAAATGTATTGAAGTAAGTCTTCGAAGAGGACTTGAAAGCGGGGCAGAATTTAGGGAAAACGATTTCAGGGGGTAGACTGGAATTGTACTAAAAACATAGGAAAAGAGGGAGAATGTCGACAATGATGCACTTGGCCAAAAAGGGCGTATGCGTTTTTTCCTGAATATATTCAGGAAAAAACGCATACGCCCTTTTTGGCCAACCAATCAAGCGTGTAAAGGAAATCTGCACTACAATGAAGTCTCACTGCCCCCCGGTCAAAAGGGCCATCTGAAAAAAGTGTAAAATCCAGAAAGTCAGGACAGGTCTTGGAGAACAGGGAGCCTTGTTATGCTGATGGGTGGAATATAAAGTGCCAACAGCCACACTGGAGAAATGTATGGTGTATCCTGAAACACGTAGGAAACAAAGCAACACAGCCTATGGCACTTCCACTTATGGTCCTATAGCTTAGGGAAATTAAAATCAAAAACACACAGCCACCCCAGAGTTTGGGACGGCTCTGTTTACAAGAACCTCGTCTACGGTACAAGTAAAATATCCCAGAAAGTAAAAAATGGATAAAGAAGTTGTGGTACGCACGTACAATGGAATATCACTCAGCAATGAAATCTACGTCTTCAGGCCAATAGCGGAATAATGAGTGGATTCAGGTATGACGATTCTACGAGAAATAAGTCACACAGAAAAAGAAACATCATAAGATATCACTAATACACGGAATGTAAACTTGGCTACCCATGAACTGAATTACAAAACAGAACAGGGTCTCAAATTTAGAAAACCAACTTATGCTTGCTTATGGGGAAAGGTGAGTTGGGGTGCTGCATAAAACCAGAGATTGAAATTAGCACAGATACCGTTCCATAAGCCAAATATATAATAGACAAGCCCTACTCCTTGCTCAACGAAATGGACTCAACACCCCATATTCAACGCCTGGCAAGATACCTGACGAGTAAGAATCTTAAAACCCATGGACTTATATGTCTCCATAAGGAAATGAAGCGTGTGTACAGCGGCCTAAACGCAGCAGTGAAAATCCGATAAATCCCATTATCAAAATAAATTTCAAAAACAAAACACAATGACAGTGAAATAGAGAGCAATTCTTAAATAATTCATTCAGGGCTTGTGATGCAACCTGGATTTCCCACATCTACACCCAGAGCTGGGTGAGACATAAGGCTGGACACTTCGGGCTGATAGCATTGGTGAGGTTCGGTGAGCAAACGCAGACCCTTTGAAGTCATACTGCATGGTACCCATTCCATGGGTCCCAACTCTCCAGGTTTAAGGGATTCTTCCTTCAGCTAAAACATGCATGGGAAACCCAGACTATCGTCCGCCGTGTGATTGGGAAACGTTTTCAAATGCATCTCAATTTTCGTCCCCTGGTACTCGGGTTCACCATTCCAGACGCTTTACTTACACTCTCCCCACTTGGAGAGTCAGTGCCTTTAACCTCCTGTTTGGCACAGTTTGCAATTTCTGCGCAAGATGAACAGGCATAGGGAGAACCAATGAGAGACTAGCTGTAGGTGTCTGCACGGGCAAATTGAACGATCATTTCCCACCAGGAAGAGGAATTAAGCAAAGGCTCAGTGTGCCCGGCCGGAAACATATTAGGGCCTGAAGCAATCCTGCGGATTTGCGGCCAGCTCACAAGAAAACGAGTTGAAGAAAGGAGCTCAGGGGCACTGTAATTCACAAACCTGCAGAGTTATGAATGACAGCTATCGTCCAAAAATGTACTGAAGTAAGTCTTCAAAGAGGACTTGAAAGCGGGGCAGAATTTCAGGAAAACGATTTCAGTGGGTAGACTGGAATTGCACCTAAAGGGTAGGAAAAGAGGCAGAATGTCAACAATGATGCACTTGGCCAAAAAGGGCGTATGCGTTTTTTCCTGAATATATTCAGGAAAAAACGCATACGCACTTTTTGGCCAACCAAGCAAGCGTGTAAAGGAAATCTGCACTACAATGAAGTCTCACTGCCCCCCGGTCAAAAGGGCCATCTGAAAAAAGTGTAAACTCCAGAAAGACAGGACAGGTCATGGAGAACAGGGAGCCTTGTTATGCTGATGGGCGGGATGTAAACTGCCAACAGCCACTCTGGAGAAATGTATGGTGTATCCTGAAACACGTAGGAAACAAAGCAACACAGCCTATGTAACTTCCACTATGGTCCTATAGCTTAGGGTAATTAAAATCACAAACACACAGCCACCCCAAAGTTTGGGATGGCTCTGTTTACAAGAACCTTGTCTACGGTACAAGTTAAATATCCGAGAAAGGAAAAAATGGATAAAGAAGTTCTGGTACGCACGTACAATGGAATATCACTCAGCAAAGAAATCTACGTCTTCAGGCCCATAGCGGCATAATGAGTGGATTCAGGTACGATGATTCTACGAGAAACACGTCACACAGAAAAAGAAACATCATAATATATAAGTAATACACGGAATGTAAACTTGGCTACACATAAACTGAATTACAAAACAGAACAGGATCTCAAATTTAGAAAACCAACTTATGCTTGCTAATGGGGAAAGGTGAGTTGGGGTGCTGCATAAAACCAGAGATTGAAATTAGCACAGATACCGTTCCATAAGCCAAATATATAATAGACAAGACCTACTCCTTGCTCAACGAAATGGACTCAACACCCCATACTCAACGCCTTGCAAGATACATAACAAGTAAGAATCTTAAAACCCATGGATTTATATGTCTCCATAATGAAATCAAGCGTGTGTACAACGGCGTAAATGCAGCAGTGAAAATCCGATAAATCCCATTATCAAAATAAATTTCAAAAACAAAACACAATGACAGTGAAATAGAGAGCAATTCTTAAATAATTCATTCAGGGCTTGTGATGCAACCTGGATTTACCACATCTACACCCAGAGCTGGGTGAGACATAAGGCTGGACACTTCGGGCTGATAGCATTGGTGAGGTTCGGTGAGCAAACGCAGACCCTTTGAAGTCAAACTGCATGGTACCCATTCCATGGGTCCCAACTCTCCAGGTTTAAGGGATTCTTCCTTCAGCTAAAACATGCATGGGAAACCCACAGTACAGTGCACTGTGTGACCGGGAAACGTTTTCAAATGCATCTCAGTTTTCGTCCCCTGGTACTCCGGTTCACCATTCCAGACGCTTTACTAACACTCTCCCCACTTGGAGAGTCAGTGCCATTAACCTCCTGTTTGGCACAGTTTGCAATTTCTGCGCAAGATGTACAGGAATAGGGAGAACCAATGAGAGACTAGCTGTTGGTGCCTGCACGGGCAAAAGGAACGCTCATTTCCGACCAGGAAGAGGAATTAAACAAAGGCTCAGCAAGCCCTGCCGGAAAGAGATTACGGCCTGAAGCAATCCTGCGGTTTTGCGGCCGGCTCATAAGAAAACGAGTTGAAGAAAGGAGCTCAGGGGCACTGTAATTCACAAACCTGCAGAGTTATGAATGACAGCTATCGTCCAAAAATGTATTGAAGTAAGTCTTCGAAGAGGACTTGAATGCGGGGCAGAATTTCAGGAAAACGATTTCAGGGGGTAGACTGGAATTGTACTAAAAGCATAGGAAAAGAGGCAGAATGTCGACAATGATGCACTTGGCCAAAAAGGGCGTATGCGTTTTTTCCTGAATATATTCAGGAAAAAACGCATACGCCCTTTTTGGCCAAACAAGCAAGCGTGTAAAGGACATCTGCACTACAATGAAGTCTCACTGCCCCCCCGGTCAAAAGGGCCATCTGAAAAAAGTGTAAAATCCAGAAAGGCAGGACAGGTCATGGAGAACAGGGAGCCTTGTCATGCTGATGGGCGGGATGTAAATTGCCAACAACCACTCTGGAGAAGTGTATGGTGTTTCCAGAAACACGTAGGAAACAAAGCAACACAGCCTATGTCACTTCCACTTATGGTCCTATAGCTTAGGGAAATTAAAATCAAAAACACACAGCCACCCCAGAGTTTGGGACGGCTCTGTTTACAAGAACCTCGTCTACGGTACAAGTAAAATATCCCAGAAAGCAAAAAATGGATAAAGAAGTTGTGGTACGCACGTACAATGGAATATCACTCAGCAATGAAATCTACTTCATCAGGCCCGTAGCGGCATAATGAGTGGATTCAGGTATGATGATTCTACGAGAAATAAGTCACACAGAAAAAGAAACATCATAAGATATGACTAATACACGGAATGTAAACTTTGCTACCCATGAACTGAATTACAAAACAGAACAGGGTCTCAAATTTAGAAAACCAACTTATGCTTGCGTATGGGGAAAGGTGAGTTGGGGTGCTGCATAAAACCAGAGATTGAAATTAGCACAGATACCGTTCCATAAGCCAAATATATAATAGACAAGACCTACTCCTTGCTCAACGAAACGGACTCAAACCTGGGAATATACCTGACAAGTAAGAATCTTAAAACACATGGATTTATATGTCTCCATAAGGAAATCAAGCGTGTGTACAGCAGCCTAAACGCAGCAGTGAAAATCCGATAAATTTCATTATCAAAATAAATTTCAAAACCAAAACACATTGACAGTGAAATAGAGAACAATTCTTAAATAATTCATTCAAGGCTTGTGATGCAACCTGGATTTACCACATCTACACCCAGAGCTGGGTGAGATATACGGCTGGACACTTCGGGCTGATAGCATTGGTGAGGTTCGGTGAGCAAACGCAGACCCTTTGTAGTCATACTGCATGGTACCCATTCCATGGTTCCCAGCTCTCCAGGTTTAAGGGATTCTTTCTTCAGCTAAGACATGCATGGGAAACCCAGAGTATTGTCCACCGTGTGATTGGGAAACGTTTTCAAATATATCTCAGTTTTCGAACCCTGGTACTCGGGTTCACCATTCCAGACACTTTACTAACATTCTCCCCACTTGGAGAGTCAGTGCCTTTAACCTCCTGTTTGGCACAGTTTGCAATTTCTACGCAAGATTAACAGGAATAGGGAGAACCAATGAGAGACTAGCTGTAGGTGTCTGCACGGGCTAATGGAACGCTCATTTCCCACCAGGAAGAGGAATTCACCAAAGGCTCAGTGTGCCCTGACGGAAACAGATTAGGGCCTGCAGCAATCCTGCGGGTTTGCGGCCAGCTCACAAGAAAGCGAGTTGAGGAAACGAGCTCAGGGGCACTGTAATTCACAAACCTGCAGAGTTATGAATGACAGCTATCGTCCAAAAATATATTGAAGTAAGTCTTCCAAGAGGACTTGTAAGCGGGGCAGAATTTCAGGAAAACGATTTCAGGGGGTAGACTGGAATTGTACTAAAAGCATAGGAAAAGAGGCAGAATGTCGACAACGATGCACTTGGCCAAAAAGGGCGTATGCATTTTTTCCTGAATATATTCAGGAAAAAACGCATACGCCCTTTTTGGCCAACCAAGCAAGCGTGTAAAGGAAATCTGCACTACAATGAAGTCTCACTGCCCCCCCGGTCAAAAGGGCCATCTGAAAAAAGTGTAAAATCCAGAAAGGCAGGACAGGTCATGGAGAACATGGAGACTTGTCATGCTGATGGGCGGGATGTAAATTGCCAACAACCACTCTGGAGAAGTGTATGGTGTTTCCAGAAACACGTAGGAAACAAAGCAACACAGCCTATGGCACTTCCACTTATGGTCCTATAGCTTAGGGAAATTAAAATCAAAAACACACACCCACCCCAGAGTTTGGGACGGCTCTGTTTACAAGAACCTCGTCTACGGTACAAGAAAAATATCCCAGAAAGCAAGAAATGGATAAAAAGTTGTGGTACGCACGTACAATGGAATATCACTCAGCAATGAAATCTACGTCATCAGGCCCGTAGCGGCATAATGAATGGATTCAGGTACGATGATTCTACGAGAAATAAGTCACACAGAAAAAGAAACATCATAAGATATCACTAATACACGGAATGTAAACTTGGCTACCCATGAACTGAATTACAAAACAGAACAGGGTCTCAAATTTAGAAAACCAACTTATGCTTGCTTATGGAGAAAGGTGAGTTGGGGTGCTGCATAAAACCAGAGATTGAAATTAGCACAGATACCGTTCCATAAGCCAAATATATAATAGAGAAGACCTACTCCTTGCTCAACGAAATGGACTCAACACCCCATATTCAACTCCTGGGAACATACCTGACAAGTAAGAATCTTAAAACCCATGGATTTATATGTCTCCATAAGGAAATCAAGCGTGTGTACAGCGGCCTAAACGCAGCAGTGAAAATCCGATAAATCCCATTATCAAAATAAATTTCAAAAACAAAACAAAATGACAGTGAAATACAGAGCAATTCTTAAATAATTCATTCAGGGCTTGTGATGCAACCTGGATTTACCACATCTACACCCAGAGCTGGGTGAGACATAAGGCTGGACACTTCGGGCTGATAGCATTGGTGAGGTTCGTTGAGCAAACGCAGACCCTTTGAAGTCATACTGCATGGTAACCATTCCATGCGTCCCAAATTTCCAGGTTTAAGGGATTCTTCCTTCAGCTAAACCATGCATGGGAAACCCATAGTATGGTCCACCGTGTGATTGGCAAACGTTTTCAAATGCATCTCAGTTTTCGTCCCCTGGTACTCGGGTTCACCATTCCAGACGCTTTACTAACACTCTCCCCACTTGGAGAGTCAGTGCATTTAACCTCCTGTTTGGCACACTTTGCAATTTCTGCGCAAGATGAACAGGCATAGGGAGAAGCAATGAGAGACTAGCTGTTGGTGTCTGCACGGGCAAATTAAACGCTCATTTCCCACCAGGAAGAGGAATTAACCAAAGGCTCATCGTGCCCGGTCGGAAACAGATTAGGGCCTGAAGCAATCCTGCGGTTTTGCGGCCAGCTCACAAGAAAACGAGTTGAAGAAAGGAGCTCAGGGGCACTGTAATTCACAAACCTGTAGAGTTATGAATGTCAGCTATCGTCCAAAAATATACTGAAGTAAGTCTTCAAAGAGGACTTAAAAGCGGGGCAGAATTTCAGGAAAACGATTTCAGGGGGTAGACTGGAATTGCACTTAAAGCATAGGAAAAGAGGCAGAATGTCGACAATGATGCACTTGGCCAAAAAGGGCGTATGCGTTTTTTCCTGAATATATTCAGGAAAAAACGCATACGCCCTTTTTGGCCAACCAAGCAAGCGTGTAAAGGAAATCTGCACTACAATGAAGTCTCACTGCCCCCCGGTCAAAAGGGCCATCTGAAAAAAGTGTAAAATCCAGAAAGACAGGACAGGTCATGGAGAACAGGGAGCCTTGTTATGCTGATGGGTGGGATGTAAATGGCCGACAGCCACTCTGGAGAAATGTATGGTGTATCCTGAAACACGTAGGAAACAAAGCAACACAGCCTATGTCACTTCCACTTATGGTCCTATAGCTTAGGGAAATTAAAATCAAAAACACACAGCCACCCCAATGTTTGGGATGGCTCTGTTTACAAGAACCTCGTCTACGGTACAAGTTAAATATCCGAGAAAGGAAAAAATGGATAAAGAAGTTCTGGTACGCACGTACAATGGAATATTACACAGCAAAGAAATCTACGTCTTCAGGCCCATAGCGGCATAATGACTGGATTCAGGTACGATGATTCTACGAGAAATAAGTCACACAGAAAAAGAAACATCATAATATATCAGTAATACACGGAATGTAAACTTGGCTACACATAAACTGAATTACAAAACAGAACAGGGTCTCAAATTTAGAAAACCAACTTATGCTTGCTTATGGGGAAAGGTGAGTTGGGGTGCTGCATAAAACCAGAGATTGAAATTAGCACAGATACCGTTCCATAAGCCAAATATATAATAGACAAGACCTACTCCTTGCTCAACGAAATGGACTCAACACCCCATATTCAACGCCTTGCAAGATACCTGACAAGTAAGAATCTTAAAACCCATGGATTTATATGTCTCCATAAGGAAATCAAGCGTGTGTACAACGGCCTAAACGCAGCAGTGAAAATCCGATAAATCCCATTATCAAAATAACTTTCAAAAACAAAACACAATGACAGTGAAATAGAGAGCAATTCTTAAATAATTCATTCAGGGCTTGTGATGCAACCTGGATTTACCACATCTACACCCAGAGCTGGGTGAGACATAAGGCTGGACACTTCGGGCTGATAGCATTGGTGAGGTTCGGTGAGCAAACGCAGACCCTTTGAAGTCATACTGCATGGTACCCATTCCATGGGTCCCAACTCTCCAGGTTTAAGGGATTCTTCCTTCAGCTAAAACATGCATGGGAAACCCACAGTACAGTGCACTGTGTGACCGGGAAACGTTTTCAAATGCATCTCAGTTTTCGTCCCCTGGTACTCGGGTTCACCATTCCAGACGCTTTATTTACACTCTCCCCACTTGGAGAGTCAGTGCCTTTAACCTCCTGTTTGGCACAGTTTGCAATTTCTGTGCAAGATGAACAGGCATAGGGAGAACCAATGAGAGACTAGCTGTTGGTGTCTGCACGGGCAAATTGAACGATCATTTCCCACCAGGAAGTGGAATTAACCAAAGGCTCAGCGTGCCCGGCCGGAAACATATTACGGCCTGAAGCAATCCTGCGGTTTTGCGGCCAGCTCACAAGAAAAGGAGTTGAAGAACGGAGCCCAGGGACACTGTAATTCACAAACCTGCAGAGTTATGAATGACAGCTATCGTTCAAAAATGTACTGAAGTAAGTCTTCAAAGAGGACTTGAAAGCGGGGCAGAATTTCAGGAAAACGATTTCAGGGGGTAGACTGGAATTGCACTTAAAGCATAGGAAAAGAGGCAGAATGTCCACAACGATGTACTTGGCCAAAAAGGGCGTATGCGTTTTTTCCTGAATATATTCAGGAAATAACGCATACGCCCTTTTTGGCCAACCAAGCAAGCGTGTAAAGGAAATCTGCACTACAATGAAGTCTCACTGCCCCCCGGTCAAAAGGGCCATCTGAAAAAAGTGTAAAATCCAGAAAGGCAGGACAGGTCTTGGAGAACAGGGAGCCTTGTTATGCTGATGGGCGGGATGTAAATTGCCAACAGCCACTCTGGAGAAATGTATGGTGTATCCTGAAACACGTAGGAAACAAAGCAACACAGCCTATGTAACTTCCACTATGGTCCTATAGCTTAGGGTAATTAAAATCACAAACACACAGCCACCCCAAAGTTTGGGATGGCTCTGTTTACAAGAACCTTGTCTACGGTACAAGTTAAATATCCGAGAAAGGAAAAAATGGATAAAGAAGTTCTGGTACGCACGTACAATGGAATATCACTCAGCAAAGAAATCTACGTCTTCAGGCCCATAGGGGCATAATGAGTGGATTCAGGTACGATGATTCTACGAGAAATACGTCACACAGAAAAAGAAACATCATAATATAGAAGTAATACACGGAATGTAAACTTGGCTACACATAAACTGAATTACAAAACAGAACAGGATCTCAAATTTAGAAAACCAACTTATGCTTGCTAATGGGGAAAGGTGAGTTGGGGTGCTGCATAAAACCAGAGATTGAAATTAGCACTGATACTGTTCCATAAGCCAAATATATAATAGACAAGACCTACTCCTTGCTCAACGAAATGGACTCAACACCCCATATTCAACGCCTTGCAAGATACCTAACAAGTAAGAATCTTAAAACCCATGGATTTATATGTCTCCATAATGAAATCAAACGTGTGTACAACGGCGTAAATGCAGCAGTGAAAATCCGATAAATCCCATTATCAAAATAAATTTCAAAAACAAAACACAATGACAGTGAAATAGAGAGCAATTCTTAAATAATTCATTCAGGGCTTGTGATGCAACCTGGATTTACCACATCTACACCCAGAGCTGGGTGAGACATAAGGCTGGACACTTCGGGCTGATAGCATTGGTGAGGTTCGGTGAGCAAACGCAGACCCTTTGAAGTCAAACTGCATGGTACCCATTCCATGGGTCCCAACTCTCCAGGTTTAAGGGATTCTTCCTTCAGCTAAAACATGCATGGGAAACCCACAGTACAGTGCACTGTGTGACTGGGAAACGTCTTCAAATGCATCTCAGTTTTCGTCCCCTGGTACTCCGGTTCACCATTCCAGACGCTTTACTAACACTCTCCCCACTTGGAGAGTCAGTGCCATTAACCTCCTGTTTGGCACAGTTTGCAATTTCTGCGCAAGATGTACAGGAATAGGGAGAACCAATGAGAGACTAGCTGTTGGTGCCTGCACGGGCAAAAGGAATGCTCATTTCCGACCAGGAAGAGGAATTAAACAAAGGCTCAGCAAGCCCTGCCGGAAAGAGATTACGGCCTGAAGCAATCCTGCGGTTTTGCGGCCAGCTCACAAGAAAACGAGTTGAAGACATGAGCTCAGGGGCACTGTAATTCACAAACCTGCAGAGTTATGAATGACAGCTATCGTCCAAAAATGTATTGAAGTAAGTCTTCGAAGAGGACTTGAATGCGGGGCAGAATTTCAGGAAAACGATTTCAGGGGGTAGACTGGAATTGTACTAAAAGCATAGGAAAAGAGGCAGGATGTCGACAACGATGCACTTGGCCAAAAAGGGCGTATGCGTTTTTTCCTGAATATATTCAGGAAAAAACGCATACGCCCTTTTTGGCCAACCAAGCAAGCGTGTAAAGGAAATCTGCACTACAATGAAGTCTCACTGCCCCCCCGGTCAAAAGGGCCATCTGAAAAAAGTGTAAAATCCAGAAAGGCAGGACAGGTCATGGAGAACAGGGAGCCTTGTCATGCTGATGGGCGGGATGTAAATTGCCAACAACCACTCTGGAGAAGTGTATGGTGTTTCCAGAAACACGTAGGAAACAAAGCAACACAGCCTATGTCACTTCCACTTATGGTCCTGTAGCTTAGGGAAATTAAAATCAAAAACACACACCCACCCCAGAGTTTGGGACGGCTCTGTTTACAAGAACCTCGTCTACGGTACAAGTAAAATATCCCAGAAAGTAAAAAATGGATAAAGAAGTTGTGGTACGCACGTACAATGGAATATCACTCAGCAATGAAATCTACTTCATCAGGCCCGTAGCGGCATAATGAGTGGATTCAGGTATGATGATTCTACGAGAAATAAGTCACACAGAAAAAGAAACATCATAAGATATGAGTAATACACGGAATGTAAACTTGGCTACCCATGAACTGAATTACAAAACAGAACAGGGTCTCAAATTTAGAAAACCAACTTATGCTTGCTTATGGGGAAAGGTGAGTTGGGGTGCTGCATAAAACCAGAGATTGAAATTAGCACAGATACCGTTCCATAAGCCAAATATATAATAGACAAGACCTACTCCTTGCTCAACGTAACGGACTCAAAGCCTGGGAATATACCTGACAAGTAAGAATCTTAAAACCCATGGATTTATATGTCTCCATAAGGAAATCAAGCGTGTGTACAGCAGCCTAAACGCAGCAGTGAAAATCCGATAAATTTCATTATCAAAATAAATTTCAAAACCAAAACACATTGACAGTAAAATAGAGAGCAATTCTTAAATAATTCATTCAGGGCTTGTGATGCAACCTGGATTTACCACATCTACACCCAGAGCTGGGTGAGATATACGGCTGGACACTTCGGGCTGATAGCATTTGTGAGGTTCGG
Organism: Delphinapterus leucas; assembly: GCF_059928025.1. NCBI lineage: Eukaryota > Metazoa > Chordata > Mammalia > Artiodactyla > Monodontidae > Delphinapterus > Delphinapterus leucas. The sequence continues at coordinate 2,193,240 of NW_028322267.1, forward strand.
TGAGCAAACGCAGACCCTTTGTAGTCATACTGCATGGTACCCATTCCATGGTTCCCAGCTCTCCAGGTTTAAGGGATTCTTCCTTCAGCTAAGACATGCATGGGAAACCCAGAGTATTGTCCACCGTGTGATTGGGAAACGTTTTCAAATATATCTCAGTTTTCGAACCCTGGTACTCGGGTTCACCATTCCAGACACTTTAGTAACATTCTCCCCACTTGGAGAGTCAGTGCCTTTAACCTCCTGTTTGGCACAGTTTGCAATTTCTACGCAAGATTAACAGGAATAGGGAGAAACAATGAGAGACTAGCTGTAGGTTTCTGCACGGGCAAATGGAACGCTCATTTCCCACCAGGAAGAGGAATTCACCAAACGCTCAGTGTGCCCTGACGGAAACAGATTAGGGCCTGCAGCAATCCTGCGGTTTTGCGGCCAGCTCACAAGAAAGCGAGTTGAGGAAACGAGCTCAGGGGCACTGTAATTCACAAACCTGCAGAGTTATGAATGACAGCTATCGTCCAAAAATGTATTGAAGTAAGTCTTCGAATAGGACTTGAAACCGGGGCAGAATTTCAGGAAAACGATTTCAGGGGGTAGACTGGAATTGCACTTAAAGCATAGGAATAGAGGCAGAATGTCGACAATGATGCACTGGCCAAAAAGTGCGTATGCGTTTTTTCCTGAATATATTCAGGAAAAAACGCATACGCCATTTTTGGCCAAGCAAGCAAGCAGGTAAATGAAATCTGCACTACAATGAAGTCTCACTGCCCCCCGGTCAAAAGGGCCATCTGAAAAAGTGTAAAATCCAGAAAGGCAGGACAGGTCATGGAGAACAGGGAGACTTGTTATGCTGATGGGGGGGATGTAAATTGCAAACAGCCACTCTGGAGAAGTGTATGGGGTTTCCTGAAACACGTAGGAAACAAAGCAACGGAGCCTATGTCACTTCCACTTATGGTCCTATAGCTTAGTGAAATTAAAATCAAAAACACACAGCCACCCCAAAGTTTGGGACAGCTCTGTTTACAAGAACGTCGTCTACGATACAAGTTAAATATCCCAGAATATGAAAAATGGTTAAAGAAGTTGTGGTACGCACGTACAATGGAATATCACTCACCAATGAAATCTATGTCATCAGGCCCGTCGCGGCATATTGAGTGGATCCAGGTACGATGATTCTAAGTGAAATAAGTCACACAGAAAATGAAACATCATAAGATATCACTAATACACGGAATGTAAACTTGGCTACACATGAACTGAAGTACAAAACAGAACAGGGTCTCAAATTTAGAACACCAACTTATGCTTGCTTATGGGGAAAGGTGAGGTGGGGTGCTGCATAAAACCAGAGATAGAAATTAGCACACATACCTTTCCATAAGCCAAATATGTAATAGTCAAGACTTACACCTTGCTCAACGAAATGGACTAAACACACCATATTCAACTCCTAGGATTACACATGACTAGTAAGAATCTTCAAACCCATGGATTTATATGTCTCCGTAAGAGAATCAAGTGTGTGTACAGCTGCATGAAGGCAGCAGAGAAAATCCGATAAATCCCATTATCAAAATAAACTACAAAAACAAACACAATGACAGTGAAATAGAGAGCAATTCTTAAATAATTCATTCAGGGCTTGTGATGCAACCTGGATTTACCACATCTACACCTAGAGCTGAGTGAGACATAAGGTTCGACACTTTGGGCTGATAGCATTGGTGAGGTTCGGTGAGAAAATGCAGGCCATTTGAAGTCATACTGCATGGTACCCATTGCATGGGTCCCACCTCTCCAGGTTTAAGGGATTCTTCCTTCAGGTAAAACACGCATGGGAAACCCAGAATATGGTCCACCGTGTGACCGGGAAACCTTTTTAAATGCATCTCAGTTTTCTTCCCCTCATACTCGGTTTTACCATTCCAGACGCTTTACTAACTCTTTCCCCAATTGGAGAGTCAGTGCCTTTAACCTCCTGTTTGGCACAGTTTGGAATTTCTGAGCAAGATGAACAGGAATAGGGAGAACCAATGAGAGATTAGCTGTAGGTGTCTGCACGAGCAAATTTAACGCTCATTTCCCATCAGGAAGAGGAATTAGCCAAAGGCTCAACATGCCGTGCCGGAAACAGATTAGGGCCTGCAGCAATCCTGCGGTTTTGCGGCCAGCTCACAAGAAAGCGAGTTGAAGAAATGAGCTCAGGGGCACTGTAATTCACAAACCTGCAGAGTTATGAATGACAGCTATCGTCCAAAAATGTACTGAAGTAAGTCTTCAAAGAGGACTTGAAAGCGGGGCAGAATTTCAGGAAAACGATTTCAGGGGGTAGACTGGAATTGCACTTAAAGCGTAGAAAAAGAGGCAGAATGTCGACAATGATGCACTTGGCCAAAAAGGGCGTATGCGTTTTTTCCTGAATATATTCAGGAAAAAACGCATACGCCCTTTTTGGCCAACCAAGCAAGCGTGTAAAGGAAATCTGCACTACAATGAAGTCTCACTGCCCCCCGGTCAAAAGGGCCATCTGAAAAAAGTGTAAAATCCAGAAAGACAGGACAGGTCATGGAGAACAGGGAGCCTTGTCATGCTGATGGGCGGGATGTAACTTGCCAACAACCACTCTGGAGAAGTGTATGGTTTTTCCAGAAACACATAGGAAACAAAGCAACACAGCCTATGGCACTTCCACTTATTGTCCTATAGCTTAGGGAAATTAAATTCAAAAACACACAGCCACCCCAGTGTTTGGGACGGCTCTGTTTACAAGAACCTCGTCTACGGTACAAGTAAAATATCCCAGAAAGCAAAAAATGGATAAAGAAGTTGTGGTACGCACGTACAATGGAATATCACTCAGCAATGAAATCTACGGCATCAGGCCCGTAGCGGCATAATGAGTGGATTCAGGTACGATGATTCTACAAGAAATAAGTCACACAGAAAAAGAAACATCATAAGATATCACTAATACACGGAATGTAAAGTTGGCTACACATGAACTGAATTACAAAACAGAACAGGGTCTCAAATTTAGAAAACCAACTTATGCTTGCTTATGGGGAAAGGTGAGTTGGGGTGCTGCATAAAACCAGAGATTGAAATTAGCACAGATACCGTTCCATAAGCCAAATATATAATAGACAAGCCCTACTCCTTGCTCAACGAAATGGACTCAACACCCCATATTCAACGCCTGGCAAGATACCTGACAAGTAAGAATCTTAAAACCCATGGATTTATATGTCTCCATAAGGAAATCAAGCGTGTGTACAGCGGCCTAAACGCAGCAGTGAAAATCCGATAAATCCCATTATCAAAATAAATTTCAAAAACAAAACACAATGACAGTGAAATAGAGAGCAATTCTTAAATAATTCATTGAGAGCTTGTGATGCAACCTGGATTTACCACATCTACACCCAGAGCTGGGTGAGACATAAGGCTGGCCACTTCGGGCTGATAGCATTGGTGAGGTTCGGTGAGCAAACGCAGACCCTTTGAAGTCAAATTCATGGTACCCATTCCATGGGTCCCAACTCTCCAGGTTTAAGGGATTCTTCCTTCAGCTAAAACATGCATGGGAAACGCAGACTATCGTCCGCCGTGTGATTGGGAAACGTTTTCAAATGCATCTCAGTTTTCGTCCCCAGGTACTCGGGTTCACCATTCCAGACGCTGTACTAACACTCTCCCCACTTGGAGAGTCAGTGCCTTTAACCTCCTGTTTGGCACAGTTTGCAATTTCTGCGCAAGATGAACAGGCATAGGGAGAACCAATGAGAGACTAGCTGTTGGTGTCTGCACGGGCAAATGGAACGCTCATTTCCCACCAGGAAGAGGAATTAACCAAAGCCTCAGCGTGCCCTGCTGGAAAGAGATTAGGGCCTGAAGCAATCCTGCGGTTTTGCCGTCAGCTCACAAGAAAACGAGTTAAAGAAAGGGGCTCAGGGGCACTGTAATTCACAAACCTGCAGAGTTATGAATGACAGCTATCGTCCAAAAATGTACTGAAGTAAGTCTTCAAAGAGGACTTGAATGCGGGGCAGAATTTCAGGAAAACGATTTCAGGGGGTAGACTGGAATTGCACTGAAAGCGTAGGAAAAGAGGCAGAATGTCAACAATGATGCACTTGGCCAAAAAGGGCGTATGCGTTTTTTCCTGAATATATTCAGGAAAAAACGCATACGCCCTTTTTGCCAACCAAGCAAGCGTGTAAAGGAAATCTGCACTACAATGAAGTCTCACTGCCCCCCGGTCAAAAGGGCCATCTGAAAAAAGTGTAAAATCCAGAAAGGCAGGACAGGTCTTGGAGAACAGGGAGCCTTGTTATGCTGATGGGCAGGATGTAAATTGCCAACAGCCACACTGGAGAAATATATGGTGTATCCTGAAACACGTAGGAAACAAAGCAACACAGCCTATGTCACTTCCACTATGGTCCTATAGCTTAGGGTAATTAAAATCACAAACACACAGCCACCACAAAGTTTGGGATGGCTCTGTTTACAAGAACCTTTTCTACGGTACAAGTTAAATATCCGAGAAAGGAAAAAATAGATAAAGAATATCTGGTACGCACGTACAATGGAATATCACTCAGCAATGAAATCTACGTCTTCAGGCCCGTAGCGGCATAATGAGTGGATTCAGGTACGATGATTCTACGAGAAATAAGTCACACAGAAAAAGAAACATCATAATATATCAGTAATACACGGAATGTAAACTTGGCTACACATAAACTGAATTCCAAAACAGAACAGGGTCTCAAATTTAGAAAACCAACTTATGCTTGCTTATGGGGAAAGGTGAGTTGGGGTGCTGCATAAAACCAGAGATTGAAATTAGCACACATACCGTTCCATAAGCCAAATATATAATAGACAAGCCCTACTCCTTGCTCAACAAAATGGCCTGAACACCCCATATTCAACGCATGGCAAGATACCTGACAAGTAAGAATCTTAAAACCCATGGATTTATATGTCTCCATAAGGAAATCAAGCGTGTGTACAGCGGCCTAAACGCAGCAGTGAAAATCCGATAAATCCCATTATCAAAATAAATTTCAAAAACAAAACACAATGACAGTGAAATAGAGAGCAATTCTTAAATAATTCATTCAGGGCTTGTGATGCAACCTGGATTTCCCACATCTACACCCAGAGCTGGGTGAGACATAAGGCTGGACACTTCGGGCTGATAGCATTGGTGAGGTTCGGTGAGCAAACGCAGACCCTTTGAAGTCATACTGCATGGTAGCCATTCCACGGGTTCCAAATTTCCAGGTTTAAGGGATTCTTCCTTCAGCTAAAACATGCATGGGAAACTCATAGTATGGTCCACCGTGTGATTGGGAAACGTTTTCAAATGCATCTGAGTTTTCGTCCCCTGTTACTCGGGTTCACCATTCCAGACGCTTTACTAACACTCTCCCCACTTGGAGAGTCAGTGCATTTAACCTCCTGTTTGGCACACTTTGCAATTTCTGCGCAAGATGAACAGGAATAGGGAGAAGCAATGAGAGACTAGCTGTAGGTGTCTGCACGGGCAAATGGAACGCTCATTTCCCACCAGGAAGAGGAATTAAGCAAAGGCTCAGCGTTCCCCCCCTGGAAAGAGATTATGGCCTGAAGCAATCCTGCGGTTTTGCGGCCAGCTCACAAGAAAGCGAGTTGAAGACATGAGCTCAGGGGCACTGTAATTCACAAACCTGCAGAGTTAAGAATGACAGCTATCGTCCAAAAATGTACTGAAGTAAGTCTTCAAAGAGGACTTGAAAGCGGGGCAGAATTTCAGGAAAACGATTTCAGGGGGTAGACTGGAATTGTACTAAAAGCATAGGAAAAGAGGGAGAATGTAGACAATGATGCACTTGGCCAAAAAGGGCGTATGCGTTTTTTCCTGAATATATTCAGGAAAAAACGCATACGCACTTTTTGGCCAACCAAGCAAGCGTGTAAATGAAATCTGCACTACAATGAAGTCTCACTGCCCCCTGGTCAAAAGGGCCATCTGAAAAAAATGTAAAATCCAGAAAGTCAGGACAGGTCATGGAGAACAGGGAGCCTTGTCATGCTGATGGGCGGGATGTAAATTGCCAACAACCACTCTGGAGAAGTGTATGGTGTTTCCAGAAACACGTAGGAAACAAAGCAACACAGCCTATGGCACTTCCACTTATGGTCCTATAGCTTAGGGAAATTAAATTCAAAAACACACAGCCACCCCAGAATTTGGAACGGCGCTGTTTACAAGAACATCGTCTACGGTACAAGTAAAATATCCCAGAAATCAAAAAATGGATAAAGAAGTTGTGGTACGCACGTACAATGGAATATCACTCAGCAATGAAATCTACTTCATCAGGCCCGTAGCGGCATAATGAGTGGATTCAGGTATGATGATTCTACGAGAAATAAGTCACACAGAAAAAGAAACATCATAAGATATGACTAATACACGGAATGTAAAGTTGGCGACACATGAACTGAATTACAAAACAGAACAGGGTCTCAAATTTAGAAAACCAACTTATGCTTGCTTATGGGGAAAGGTGAGATGGGGTGCTGCATAAAACCAGAGATTGAAATTAGCACAGATACCGTTCCATAAGCCAAATATATAATAGACAAGCCCTACTCCTTGCTCAATTAAATGGACTCAACACCCCATATTCAACGCCTGGCAAGATACCTGACAAGTAAGAATCTTAAAACCCATGGATTTATATGTCTCCATAAGGAAATCAAGCGTGTGTACAGCGGCCTAAACGCACCAGTGAAAATCCGATAAATCCCATTATCAAAATAAATTTCAAAAACAAAACAAAATGACAGTGAAATAGAGAGCAATTCTTAAATAATTCATTCAGGGCTTGTGATGCAACCTGGATTTACCACATCTACACCCAGAGCTGGGTGAGACATAAGGCTGGACACTTCGGGCTGATAGCACTGGTGAGGTTCGGTGAGCAAACGCAGACCCTTTGAAGTCATACTGCATGGTACCCATTCCATGGGTTCCAAATTTCCAGGTTTAAGGGATTCTTCCTTCAGCTAAAACATGCATGGGAATCCCATAGTATGGTCCACCGTGTGATTGGGAAACGTTTTCAAATGCATCTCAGTTTTCGTCCCCTGGTACTCGGGTTCACCATTCCAGACGCTTTACTAACACTCTCCCCACTTGGAGAGTCAGTGCATTTAACCTCCTGTTTGGCACACTTTGCAATTTCTGCGCAAGATGAACAAGAATAGGGAGAAGCAATGAGAGACTAGCTGTAGGTGTCTGCACGGGCAAATGGAACACTCATTTCCGACAAGGAAGAGGAATTAAACAAAAGCTCAGCGTGCCCGGCCGGAAAGAGATTAGGGCCTGAAGCAATCCTGCGGTTTTGCGGCCAGCTCACAAGAAAGCGAGTTGAAGAAAGGAGCTCAGGGGCACTGTAATTCACAAACCTGCAGAGTTATGAATGACAGCTATCGTCCAAAAATGTATTGAATTAAGTCTTCCAAGAGGACTTGAAAGCGGGGCAGAATTTCAGGAAAACGATTTCAGGGGATAGACTGGAATTGTACTAAAAGCATAGGAAAAGAGGCAGAATGTCGACAACGATGCACTTGGCCAAAAAGGGCGTATGCGTTTTTTCCTGAATATATTCAGGAAAAAACGCATACGCCGTTTTTGGCGAACCAAGCAAGCATGTAAAGGAAATCTGCACTACAATGAAGTCTCACTGCCCCCCCGGTCAAAAGAGCCATCTGAAAAAAGTGTAAAATCCAGAAATGCAGGACAGGTCATGGAGAACAGGGAGCCTTGTCATGCTGATGGGCGGGATGTAAATTGCCAACAACCACTCTGGAGAAGTGTATGGTGTTTCCAGAAACACGTAGGAAACAAAGCAACACAGCTTATGGCACTTCCACTTATGGTCCTATAGCTTAGGGAAATTAAAATCAAAAACACACAGCCACCCCAGAGTTTGGGATGGCTCTGTTTACAAGAACCTCATCTACGGTAGAAGTTAAATATCCCAGAAAGCATAAAATGGATAAAGAAGTTGTGGTACGCACATACAATGGAATATCTCTCAGCAATGAAATCTACGTCATCAGGACCGTAGCGGCATAATGAGTGGATTCAGGTACGATGATTCTATGAGAAATAAGTCAGACAGAAAAAGAAACATCATAAGTTATCACTAATACACGGAATGTAAACTTGGCTACACATAAACTGAATTACAAAACAGAACAGGGTCTCAAATTTAGCAAACCAACTTATGCTTGCTTATGGGGAAAGGTCAGTTGGGATGCTGCATAAAACCAGAGATTGAAATTAGCACAGATACCGTTCCATAAGCCAAATATATAATAGACAAGCCCTACTCCTTGCTCAACGAAATGGACTCAACACCCAATATTCAACGCCTGGGAAGATACCTGACAAGTAAGACTCTTAAAACCCATGGATTTATATGTCTCCATAAGGAAATCAAGCGTGTGTACTGTGGCCTAAAAGCAGCAGTGAAAATCCGATAAATCCCATTATCAAAATGAATTTCAAAACCAAACACAATGACAGTGAAATAGAGAGCAATTCTTAAATAATTCATTCAGGGCTTGTGATGCAACCTGTATTTACCACATCTACACCCAGAGCTGGATGAGACATAAGGCTGGACACTTCAGGCTGATAGCATTGGTGAGGTTCGGTGAGCAAACGCAGACCCTTTGAAGTCATACTGCATGGTACCCATTCCATAGGTCCCAACTCTCCAGGTTTAAGGGATTCTTCCTTCAGCTAAAACATGCATGGGAAACCCAGAGTATGGTCCACCATGTGATTGGGAAACGTTTTCAAATGCATCTCAGTTTTCGTCCCCTGGTACTCGGGTTCAACATTTGAACGCTTTACTAACACTCTCCCCACTTGGAGAGTCAGTGCCATTAACCTCCTGTTTGGCACAGTTTGCAATTTCTGTGCAAGATGAACAGGAATAGGGAGAAGCAATGAGAGACTAGCTGTAGGTGTCTGCACGGGCAAATGGAACGCTCATTGCCCACCAGGAAGAGGAATTATCCAAAGGCTCAGCGTGCCCTGCCGGAAACAGATTAGGGCCTGAAGCAATCCTGCGGTTTTGCGGCCAGCTCACAAGAAAGCGAGTTGAAGAAATGAGCTCAGGGGCACTGTAATTCACAAACCTACAGAGTTATGAATGACAGCTATCATCCAAAAATGTATTGAAGTAAGTCTTCGAAGAGGACTTGAAAGCGGGGCAGAATTTCAGGAATACGATTTTAGGGGGTAGACTGGAATTGTACTAAAAGCATAGGAAAAGAGGGAGAATGTAGACAATGATGCACTTGGCCAAAAAGGGCGTATGCGTTTTTTCCTGAATATATTCAGGAAAAAACGCATACGCCCTTTTTGGCCAACCAAGCAAGCGTGTAAAGGAAATCTGCACTACAATGAAGTCTCACTGCCCCCTGGTCAAAAGGGCCATCTGAAAAAAATGTAAAATCCAGAAAGCCAGGACAGGTCATGGAGAACAGGGATCCTTGTCATGCTGATGGGCGGGATGTAAATTGCCAACCACTCTGGAGAAGTGTATGGTGTTTCCAGAAACACGTAGGAAACAAAGCAACACAGCCTATGGCACTTCCACTTATGGTCCTATAGCTTAGGGAAATTAAATTCAAAAACACACAGCCACCCCAGTGTTTGCGACGGCTCTGTTTACAAGAACCTCGTCTACGGTACAAGTAAAATATCCCAGAAAGCAAAAAATGTATAAAGAAGTTGTGGTACGCACGTACAATGGAATATCACTCAGCAATGAAATCTACGTCATCAGGCCCGTAGCGGCCTAATGAGTGGATTCAGGTACGATGATTCTACGAGAAATAAGTCACACAGAAAAAGAAACCTCATAAGATATCACTAATACACGGAATGTAAAGTTGGCTACACATGAACTGAATTACAAAACAGAACAGGGTCTCAAATTTAGAAAACCAACTTATGCTTGCTTATGGGGAAAGGTGAGTTGGGGTGCTGCATAAAACCAGAGATTGAAATTAGCACAGATACCGTTCCATAAGCCAAATATATAATAGACAAGCCCTACTCCTTGCTCAACGAAATGGACTCAACACCCCATATTCAACGCCTGGCAAGATACCTGACAAGTAAGAATCTTAAAAGCCATGGATTTATATGTCTCCATAAGGAAATCAAGCGTGTGTACAGCGGCCTAAACGCAGCAGTGAAAATCCGATAAATCCCATTATCAAAATAAATTTCAAAAACAAAACAAAATGGCAGTGAAATAGAGAGCAATTCTTAAATAATTCATTCAGGGCTTGTGATGCAACCTGTATTTACCACATCTACACCCAGAGCTGGGTGAGACATAAGGCTGGACACTTCGGGCTGATAGCATTGGTGAGGTTCGGTGAGCAAACGCAGACCCTTTGAAGTCATACTGCATGGTACCCATTCCAGGGGTCCCAACTCTCCAGGTTTAAGGGATTCTTCCTTCAGCTAAAACATGCATGGGAAACCCAGACTATCGTCCACCGTGTGATTGGGAAACGTTTTCAAATGCATCTCAGTTTTCGTCCCCTGGTACTCGGGTTCACCATTCCAGACGCTTTACTAACACTCTCCCCACTTGGAGAGTCAGTGCATTTAACCTCCTGTTTGGCACAGTTTGCAATTTCTGCGCAAGATGAACAGGCATAGGGAGAACCAATGAGAGACTAGCTGTTGGTGTCTGCACCGGCAAATTGAACGATCATTTCCCACCAGGAAGAGGAATTAACCAAAGGCTCAGCGTGCCCGGCCGGAAACATATTAGGGCCTGAAGCAATCCTGCGGTTTTGCGACCAGCTCACAAGAAAAGGAGTTGAAGAAAGGAGCTCAGGGGCACTGTAATTCACAAACCTGCAGAGTTATGAATGACAGCTATCGTCCAAAAATGTACTGAAGTAAGTCTTCAAAGAGGACTTGAAAGCGGGACAGAATTTCAGGAAAACGATTTCAGGGGGTAGACTGGAATTGCACTTAAAGCGTAGGAAAAGAGGCAGAATGTCAACAATGATGCACTTGGCCAAAAAGGGCGTATGCGTTTTTTCCTGAATATATTCAGGAAAAAACGCATACGCCCTTTTGGGCCAACCAAGCAAGCGTGTAAAGGAAATCTGCACTACAATGAAGTCTCACTGCCCCCCGGTCAAAAGGGCCATCTGAAAAAAGTGTAAAATCCAGAAAGACAGGACAGGTCATGGAGAACAGGGAGCCTTGTTATGCTGATGGGCGGGATGTAAATTGCCAACAGCCACTCTGGAGAAATGTATGATGTATCCTGAAACACGTAGGAAACAAAGCAACACAGCCTATGTCACTTCCACTTATGGTCCTATAGCTTAGGGAAATTAAAATCAAAAACACACAGCCAAACCAAAGTTTGGGATGGCTCTGTTTACAAGAACCTTGTGTACGGTACAAGTTAAATATCCGAGAAAGCAAAAAATGAATAAAGAAGTTCTGGTACGCACGTACAATGGAATATCACTCAGCAATGAAATCTACGTCATCAGGCCCGTAGCGGCATAATGAGTAGATTCAGGTACGATGATTCTACGAGAAATAAGTCACACAGAAAAAGAAACATCTTAATATATCAGTAATACACGGAATGTAAACTTGGCTACACATAAACTGAATTACAAAACAGAACAGGGTCTCAAATTTAGAAAACCAACTTATGCTTGCTTATGGGGAAAGGTGAGTTGCGGTGCTGCATAAAACCAGAGATTGAAATTAGCACAGATACAATTCCATAAGCCAAATATATAATAGACAAGACCTACTCCTTGCTCAACGAAATGGACTCAACACGCCATATTCAACGCCTGGCAAGATACCTGACAAGTAAGAATCTTAAAACCCATGGATTTATATGTCTCCATAAGGAAATCAAGCGTGTGTACAGCGGCCTAAATGCAGCAGTGAAAATCCGATAAATCCCATTATCAAAATAAAATTCAAAAACAAAACAAAATGACAGTGAAATAGAGAGCAATTCTTAAATAATTCATTCAGGGTTTGTGATGCAACCTGGATTTCCCACATCTACACCCAGAGCTGGGTGAGACATAAGGCTGGACACTTCGGGCTGATAGCATTGGTGAGGTTCGGTGAGCAAACGCAGACCCTTTGAAGTCATACTGCATGGTAACCATTCCATGGGTCCCAACTCTCCAGGTTTAAGGAATTCTTCCTTCAGCTAAAACATGCATGGGAAACCCACAGTACAGTGCACTGTGTGACCGGGAAACGTTTTCAAATGCATCTCAGTTATCGTCCCCTGGTACTCGGGTTCACCATTTTAGACGCTTTACTAACACTCTCCCCACTTGGAGAGTCAGTGCCATTAACCTCCTGTTTGGCACAGTTTGCAATTTCTGCGCAAGATGTACAGGAATAGGGAGAACCAATGAGAGACTAGCTGTAGGTGCCTGCACGGGCAAAAGAACACTCATTTCCGACCAGGAAGAGGAATTAAACAAAGGCTCAGCATGCCCTGCCGGAAAGAGATTATGGCCTGAAGCAATCCTGCGGTTTTGCGGCCAGCTCACAAGAAAGCGAGTTGAAGAAATGAGCTCAGGGGCACTGTAATTCACAAACCTGCAGAGTTATGAATGACACCTATCGTCCAAAAATGTATTGAAGTAAGTCTTCGAAGAGGACTTGTAAGCGGGGCAGAATTTCAGGAAAACGATTTCAGGGGGTAGACTGGAATTGTACTAAAAGCATAGGAAAAGAGGCAGAATGTCGACAACGATGCACTTGGCCAAAAAGGGCGTATGCGTTTTTTCCTGAATATATTCAGAAAAAAACGCATACGCCCTTTTTGGCCAACCAAGCAAGCGTGTAAAGGAAATCTGCACTACAATGAAGTCTCACTGCCCCCCGGTCAAAAGGGCCATCTGAAAAAAGTGTAAAATCCAGAAAGGCAGGACAGGTCATGGAGAACAGGGAGCCTTGTCATGTTGATGGGCGGGATGTAAATTTCCAACAACCACTCTGGAGAAGTGTATGGTGTTTCCAGAAACACGTAGGAAACAAAGCAACACAGCCTATGGCACTTCCACTTATGGTCCTATAGCTTAGGGAAATTAAAATCAAAAACACACAGCCACCCCAGAGTTTGGGACGGCTCTGTTTACAAGAACCTCATCTACGGTACAAGTAAAATATCCCAGAAAGTAAAAAATGGATAAAGAAGTTGTGGTACGCACGTACAATGGAATATCACTCAGCAATGAAATCTACGTCATCAGCTCCATAGCGGCATAATGAGTGGATTCAGGTACGATGATTCTACGAGAAATAAGTCACACAGAAAAAGAAACATCATAAGATATGACTAATACACGGAATGTAAACTTGGCTACCCATGAACTGATTTACAAAACAGAACAGGGTCTCAAATTTAGAAACCAACTTATGCTTGCTTATGGGGAAAGGTGAGTTGGGGTGCTGCATAAAACCAGAGATTGAAATTAGCACAGATACCATTCCATAAGCCAAATATATAATAGACAAGACCTACTCCTTGCTCAACGAAATGGACTCAACACCCCATATTCAACGCCTGGCAAGATACCTGACAAGTAAGAATCTTAAAACCCATGGATTTATATGTCTCCATAAGGAAATCAAGCGTGTGTACAGCGGCCTAAACGCAGCAGTGAAAATCCGATAAATCCCATTATCAAAATAAATTTCAAAAACAAAACAAAATGACAGTGAAATAGAGAGCAATTCTTAAATATTTCATTCAGGGCTTGTGATGCAACCTGGATTTACCACATCTACACCCAGAGCTGGGTGAGACATAAGGCTGGACACTTCGGGGTGATAGCATTGGTGAGGTTCGGTGAGCAAACGCAGACCCTTTGAAGTCATACTGCATGGTACCCATTCCATGGGTCCCAAATTTCCAGGTTTAAGGGATTCTTCCTTCAGCTAAAACATGCATGGGAAACCCATAGTATGGTCCACCGTGTGATTGGGAAACGTTTTCAAATGCATCTCAGTTTTCGTCCCCTGGTACTCGGGTTCACCATTCCAGACGCTTTACTAACACTCTCCTCACTTGGAGAGTCAGTGCATTTAACCTCCTGTTTGGCACACTTTGCAATTTCTGCGCAAGATGAACAGGCATAGGGAGAAGCAATGAGAGACTAGCTGTAGGTGTCTGCACGGGCAAATGGAACGCTCATTTCCCACCAGGAAGTGGAATTAACCAAAGGCTCAGCGTGCCCTGCGGGAAAGAGACTAGGGCCTGAAGCAATCCTGCGGTTTTGCGGCCAGCTCACAAGAAAGCGAGTTGAAGAAAGGAGCTCAGGGGCACTGTAATTCACAAACCTGCAGAGTTATGAATGACACCTATCGTCCAAAAATGTATAGAAGTAAGTCTTCGAAGAGGACTTGAAAGCAGGGCAGAATTTCAGGAAAACGATTTCAGGGGGTAGACTGGAATTGCAGTTAAAGCATAGGAAAAGAGGCAGAATGTTGACAATGATGCACTTGGCCAAAAAGGGCGTATGCGTTTTTTCCTGAATATATTCAGGAAAAAACGCATACGCACTTTTTGGCCAACCAAGCAAGCGTGTAAAGGAAATCTGCACTACAATGAAGTCTCACTGCCCCCCGGTCAAAAGGCCCATCTGAAAAAAGTGTAAAATCCAGAAAGGCAGGACAGGTCATGGAGAACAGGGAGCCTTGTTATGCTGATGGGCGGATTTAAATTGCCAACAGCCACTCTGGAAAAGTGTATGGTGTTTCCTGAAACATGTAGGAAACAAAGCAACACAGCCTATGGCACTTCCACTAATGGTCCTATAGCTTAGGGAAATTATAATCAAAAACACACAGCCACCCCAAAGTTTGGGATGGCTCTGTTTACAAGAACCTCATCTATGGTAGCAGTTAAATATCCCAGAAAGCATAAAATGGATAAAGAAGTTGTGGTACGCACGTACAATGGAATATCACTCAGCAATGAAATCTACGTCATCAGGACCGTAGCGGCAAAATGAGTGGATTCAGGTACGATGATTCTATGAGAAATAATTCAGACAGAAAAAGAAACATCATAAGTTATCACTAATACACGGAATGTAAACTTGGCTACCCATGAACTGAATTACAAAACAGAACAGGGTCTCAAATTTAGCAAACCAACTTATGCTTGCTTATGGGGAAAGGTCTGTTGGGATGCTGCATAAAACCAGAGATTGAAATTAGCACAGATACCGTTCCATAAGCCAAATATATAATAGACAAAACCTACTCCTTGCTCAACGAAATGGACTCAACACCCTATATTCAACGCCTGGGAAGATACCTGACAAGTAAGAATCTTAAAACCCATGGATTTATATGTCTCCATAAGGAAATCAAGCGTGTGTACAGTGGCCTAAAAGCAGCAGTGAAAATCCGATAAATCCCATTATCAAAATGAATTTCAAAAACAAAACACAATGACAGTGAAATAGAGAGCAATTCTTAAATAATTCATTCAGGGCTTGTGATGCAACCTGTATTTACCACATCTACACCCAGAGCTGGATGAGACATAAGGCTGGACACTTCGGGCTGATAGCATTGGTGAGGTTCGGTGAGCAAACGCAGACCCTTTGAAGTCATACTGCATGGTACCCATTCCATGGGTCCCAACTCTCCAGGTTTAAGGGATTCTTCCTTCAGCTAAAACATGCATGGGAAACCCAGAGTATGGTCCACCGTGTGATTGGGAAACGTTTTCAAATGCATCTCAGTTTTCGTCCCCTGGTACTCGGGTTCACCATTCCAGACGCTTTACTAACACTCTCCCCACTTGGAGAGTCAGTGCATTTAACCTCCTGTTTGGCACACTTTGCAATTTCTGCGCAAGATGAACAGGCATAGGGAGAAGCAATGAGAGACTAGCTGTAGGTGTCTGCACGGGCAAATGGAACGCTCATTTCCCACCATGAAGATGAATTAAACAAAAGCTCAGCGTGCCCTGCCGGAAAGAGACTAGGGCCTGAAGCAATCCTGCGGTTTTGCGGCCAGCTCACAAGAAAGCGAGTTGAAGAAAGGAGCTCAGGGGCACTGTAATTCACAAACCTGCAGAGTTATGAATGACACCTATCGTGCAAAAATGTATAGAAGTAAGTCTTCGAAGAGGACTTGAAAGCGGGGCAGAATTTCAGGAAAACGATTTCAGGGGTTAGAGTGGAATTGCACTTAAAGCATAGGAAAAGAGGCAGAATGTTGACAATGATGCACTTGGCC
The DNA here is from genome assembly GCF_059928025.1 of Delphinapterus leucas. Taxonomy (NCBI): domain Eukaryota; kingdom Metazoa; phylum Chordata; class Mammalia; order Artiodactyla; family Monodontidae; genus Delphinapterus; species Delphinapterus leucas. Next base: position 2,209,609 of record NW_028322267.1, read on the forward strand.
AAAAAGGGCGTATGCGTTTTTTCCTGAATATATTCAGGAAAAAACGCATACTCACTTTTTGGCCAACCAAGCAAGCGTGTAAAGGAAATTGGCACTACAATGAAGTCTCACTGCCCCCTGGTCAAAAGGGCCATCTGAAAAAAATGTAAAATCCAGAAAGTCAGGACAGGTCATGGAGAACAGGGAGCCTTGTCATGGTGATGGGCGGGATGTAAATTGCCAACAACCACTCTGGAGAAGTGTATGCTGTTTCAAGTAACACGTAGGAAACAAAGCAACACAGCCTATGGCACTTCCACTTATGGTCCTATAGCTTAGGGAAATTAAATTCAAAAACACACAGCCACCCCAGAGTTTGGGACGGCTCTGTTTACAAGCACCTCGTCTACGGTACAAGTAAAATATCCCAGAAAGCAAAAAATTATAAAGAAGTTGTGGTACGCACGTACAATGGAATATCACTCAGCAATGAAATCTACGTCATCAGGCCCGTAGCGGCATAATGAGTGGATTCAGGTACGATGATTCTACGAGAAATAAGTCACACAGAAAAAGAAACATCATAAGATATCACTAATACACGGAATGTAAAGTTGGCTACACATGAACTGAATTACAAAACAGAACAGGGTCTCAAATTTAGAAAACCAACTTATGCTTGCTTATGGGGAAAGGTGAGATGGGGTGCTGCATAAAACCAGAGATTGAAATTAGCACAGATACCGTTCCATAAGCCAAATATATAATAGACAAGCCCTACTCCTTGCTCAACGAAATGGACTCAACACCCCATATTCAACGCCTGGCAAGATACCTGACAAGTAAGAATCTTAAAACCCATGGATTTATATGTCTCCATAAGGAAATCAAGCGTGTGTACAGCGGCCTAAACGCAGCAGTGAAAATCCGATAAATCCCATTATCAAAATAAATTTCAAAAACAAAACAAAATGACAGTGAAATAGAGAGCAATTCTTAAATAATTCATTCAGGGCTTGTGATGCAACCTGGATTTACCACATCTACAACCAGAGCTGGGTGAGACATAAGGCTGGACACTTCGGGCTGATAGCATTGGTGAGGTTCGGTGAGCAAACGCAGACCCTTTGAAGTCATACTGCATGGTACCCATTCCAGGGGTCCCAACTCTCCAGGTTTAAGGGATTCTTCCTTCAGCTAAAACATGCATGGGAAACCCAGACTATCGTCCACCGTGTGATTGGGAAACGTTTTCAAATGCATCTCAGTTTTCGTCCCCTGGTACTCGGGTTCAACATTTGAACGCTTTACTAACACTCTCCCCACTTGGAGAGTCAGTGCATTTAACCTCCTGTTTGGCACAGTTTGCAATTTCTGCGCAAGATGAACAGGCATAGGGAGAACCAATGAGAGACTAGCTGTTGGTGTCTGCACCGGCAAATTGAACGATCATTTCCCACCAGGAAGAGGAATTAACCAAAGGCTCAGCGTGCCCGGCCGGAAACATATTAGGGCCTGAAGCAATCCTGCGGTTTTGCGACCAGCTCACAAGAAAAGGAGTTGAAGAAAGGAGCTCAGGGGCACTGTAATTCACAAACCTGCAGAGTTATGAATGACAGCTATCGTCCAAAAATGTACTGAAGTAAGTCTTCAAAGAGGACTTGAAAGCGGGGCAGAATTTCAGGAAAACGATTTCAGGGGGTAGACAGGAATTGCACTTAAAGCGTAGGAAAAGAGGCAGAATGTCAACAATGATGCACTTGGCCAAAAAGGGCGTATGCGTTTTTTCCTGAATATATTCAGGAAAAAACGCATACGCCCTTTTGGGCCAACCAAGCAAGCGTGTAAAGGAAATCTGCACTACAATGAAGTCTCACTGCCCCCCAGTCAAAAGGGCCATCTGAAAAAAATGTAAAATCCAGAAAGTCAAGACAGGTCATGGAGAACAGGGAGCCTTGTCATGCTGATGGGCGGGATGTAAATTGCCAACAACCACTCTGGAGAAGTGTATGGTGTTTCCAGAAACACGTAGGAAACAAAGCAACACAGCCTATGTCACTTCCCCTTATGGTCCTATAGCTTAGGGAAATTAAAATCAAAAACACACAGCCACCCCAGTGTTTGGGACGGCTCTGTTTACAAGAACCTCGTCTATGGTACAAGTAAAATATCCCAGAAAGCAAAAAATGGATAAAGAAGTTGTGGTACGCACATACAATGGAATATCACTCAGCAATGAAATGTACGTCATCAGGGCCGTAGCGGCATAATGAGTGGATTCAGGCACGATGATTGTACGAGAAATAAGTCACACAGAAAAAGAAACATCATAAGATATCACTAATACACGGAATGTAAACTTGGCTACCCATGAACTGAATTACAAAACAGAACAGGGTCTCAAATTTAGAAAACCAACTTATGCTTGCTTATGGGGAAAGGTGAGTTGGGGTGCTGCATAAAACCAGAGATTGAAATTAGCACAGATACCGTTCCATAAGCCAAATATATAATAGACAAGCCCTACTCCTTGCTCAACGAAATGGACTCAACACCCCATATTCAACGCCTGGCAAGATACCTGACAAGTAAGAATCTTAAAACCCATGGATTTATATGTCTCTATAAGGAAATCAAGCGTGTGTACAGTGGCCTAAAAGCAGCAGTGAAAATCCGATAAATCCCATTATCAAAATGAATTTTAAAAACAAAACACAATGACAGTGAAATAGAGAGCAATTCTTAAATAATTCATTCAGGGCTTGTGATGCAACCTGGATTTACCACATCTACACCCAGAGCTGGATGAGACATAAGGCTGGACACTTCGGGCTGATAGCATTGGTGAGGTTCGGTGAACAAACGCAGACCCTTTGAAGTCATACTGCATGGTACCCATTCCAAGGGTCCCAACTCTCCAGGTTTAAGGGATTCTTCCTTCAGCTAAAACATGCATGGGAAACCCAGACTATGGTCCACCATGTGATTGGGAGTCGTTTTCAAATGCATCTCAGTTTTCGTCCCCTGGTACTCGGGTTCAACATTTGAACGCTTTACTAACACTCTCCCCACTTGGAGAGTCAGTTCCATTAACCTCCTGTTTGGCACTGTTTGCAATTTCTGCGCAAGATGAACAGGAATAGGGAGAAGCAATGAGAGACTAGCTGTAGGTGTCTGCACGGGCAAATGGAACGCTCATTTCCCACCAGGAAGAGAAATTAAACAAAGGCTCAGCGTGCCCTGCCGGAAACAGATTAGGGCCTGAAGCAATCCTGCGGTTTTGCGGCCAGCTCACAAGAAAGCGAGTTGAAGAAATGAGCTCAGGGGCACTGTAATTCACAAACCTGCAGAGTTATGAATGACAGCTATCGTCCAAAAATGTATTGAAGTAAGTCTTCGAAGAGGACTTGAAAGCGGGGAAGAATTTCAGGAAAACGATTTCAGGGGGTAGACTGGAATTGTACTAACAGCATAGGAAAAGAGGCAGAATGTCGGCAATGATGCACTTGGCCAAAAAGGGTGTAGGCGTTTTTTCCTGAATATATTCAGGAAAAAACGCATACGCAATTTTTGGCCAACCAAGCAAGCGTGTAATGGAAATCTGCACTACAATGAAGTCTCACTGCCCCCCGGTCAAAAGGGCCATCTGAAAAAAATGTAAAATCCAGAAAGTCAAGACAGGTCATGGAGAACAGGGAGCCTTGTCATGCTGATGGGCGGGATGTAAATTGCCAACAACCACTCTGGAGAAGTGTATGGTGTTTCCAGAAACACGTAGGAAACAAAGCAACACAGCCTATGGCACTTCCACTTATGGTCCTATAGCTTAGGGAAATTAAAATCAAAAACACACAGCCACCCCAGAGTTTGGGACGGCTCTGTTTACAAGAACCTCGTCTATGGTACAAGTAAAATATCCCAGAAAGCAAAAAATGGATAAAGAAGTTGTGGTACGCACGTACAATGGAATATCACTCAGCAATGAAATCTACGTCATCAGGCCCGTAGCGGCATAATGAATGGATTCAGGTACGATGATTCTACGAGAAATAAGTCACACAGAAAAAGAAACATCATAAGATATCACTAATACACGGAATGTAAAGTTGGCTACACATGAACTGAATTACAAAACAGAACAGGGTCTCAAATTTAGAAAACCAACTTATTCTTGCTTATGGGGAAAGGTGAGTTGGGGTGTTACATAAAACCAGAGATTGAAATTAGCACAGATACCGTTCCATAAGCCAAATATATAATAGACAAGCCCTACTCCTTGCTCAACGAAATGGACTCAACACCCCATATTCAACGCCTGGCAAGATACCTGACAAGTAAGAATCTTAAAACCCATGGATTTATATGTCTCCATAAGGAAATCAAGCGTGTGTACAGCGGCCTAAACGAAGCAGTGAAAATGCGATAAATCCCATTATCAAAATAAATTTCAAAAACAAAACACAATGACAGTGAAATAGAGAGCAATTCTTAAATAATTCATTCAGGGCTTGTGATGCAACCTGGATTTTCCACATCTACACCCAGAGCTGGGTGAGACATAAGGCTGGGCACTTCGGGCTGATAGCATTGGTGAGGTTCGGTGAGCAAACGCAGACCCTTTGAATTCATACTGCATGGTACCCATTCCATAGGTCCCAACTCTCCAGGTTTAAGGGATTCTTCCTTCAGCTAAAACATGCATGGGAAACCCAGACTATCGTCCGCTGTGTGTTTGGGAAACGTTTTCAAATGCATCTCAGTTTTCGTCCCCTGGTACTTGGTTTCACCATTCCAGACGCTTTACTAACACTCTCCCCACTTGGAGAGTCAGTGCATTTAACCTCCTGTTTGACACAGTTTGCAATTTCTGCGCAAGATGAACAGGCATAGGGAGAACCAATGAGAGACTAGCTGTTGGTGTCTGCACGGGCAAATTGAACGCTCATTTCCCACCAGGAAAGGAATTAACCAAAGGCTCAGCGTGCCATGCCGGAAACAGATTAGGGCCTGAAGCAATCCTGTGGTTTTGCGGCCAGCTCACAAGAAAGCGAGTTGAAGACATGAGCTCAGGGCACTGTAATTCACAAACCTGCAGAGTTATGAATGACAGCTATCGTCCAAAACTGTATTGAAGTAAGTCTTCCAAGAGGACTTGTAAGCGGGGCAGAATTTCAGGAAAACGATTTCAGGGGGTAGACTGGAATTGTACTAAAAGCATAGGAAAAGAGGCAGAATGTCGACAACGATGCACTTGGCCAAAAAGGGCGTATGCGTTTTTTCCTGAATATATTCAGGGAAAAACGCATACGCACTTTTTGGCCAACCAAGCAAGCGTGTAAAGGAAATCTGCACTACAATGAAGTCTCACTGCCCCCTGGTCAAAAGGGCCATCTGAAAAAAGTGTAAAATCCAGAAAGGCAGGACAGGTCATGGAGAACAGGGAGCCTTGTCATGCTGATGGGCGGGATGTAAATTGCCAACAACCACTCTGGAGAAGTGTATGGTGTTTCCAGAAACACGTAGGAAACAAAGCAACACAGCCTATGGCACTTCCACTTATGGTCCTATAAATTAGGGAAATTAAAATCAAAAACACACAGCCACCCCAAAGTTTGGGATGGCTCTGTTTACAAGAACCTCATCTACGGTAGAAGTTAAATATCCGAGAAAGCATAAAATGGATAAAGAAGTTGTGGTACGCACGTACAATGGAATATCACTCAGCAATGAAATCTACGTCATCAGGACCGTAGCGGCATAATGAGTGGATTCAGGTACGATGATTCTATGAGAAATAAGTCAGACAGAAAAAGAAACATCATAAGTTATCACTAATACACGGAATGTAAACTTGGCTACCCATGAACTGAACTACAAAACAGAACAGGGTCTCAAATTTAGCAAACCAACTTATGCTTGCTTATGGGGAAAGGTGAGTTGGGATGCTGCATAAAACCAGAGATTGAAATTAGCACAGATACCGTTCCATAAGCCAAATATATAATAGACAAAACCTACTCCTTGCTCAACGAAATGGACTCAACACCCTATATTCATCGCCTGGGAAGATACCTGACAAGTAAGAATCTTAAAACCCATGGATTTATATGTCTCCATAAGGAAATCAAGCGTGTGTACAGCAGCCTAAAGGCAGCAGTGAAAATCCGATAAATCCCATTATCAAAATAAATTTCAAAAACAAAACACAATGACAGTGAAATAGAGAGCAATTCTTAAATAATTCATTCAGCGCTTGTGATGCAACCTGGATTTCCCACATCTACACCCAGAGCTGGGTGAGACATAAGGCTGGACACTTCGGGCTGATAGCATTGGTGAGGTTCGGTGAGCAAACGCAGACCCTTTGAAGTCATACTGCATGGTACCCATTCCATGGGTTCCAAATTTCCAGGTTTAAGGGATTCTTCCTTCAGCTTAAACATGCATGGGAAACCCATAGTATGGTCCACCGTGTGATTGGGAAACGTTTTCAAATGCATCTCAGTTTTCGTCCCCTGGTACTCGGGTTCACCATTCCAGACGCTTTACTAACACTCTCCCCACTTGGAGAGTCAGTGCATTTAACCTCCTGTTTGGCACACTTTGCAATTTCTGCGCAAGATGAACAGGAATAGGGAGAAGCAATGAGAGACTAGCTTTAGGTGTCTGCACGGGCAAATGGAATGCTCATTTCCGACCAGGAAGAGGAATTAAACAAAGGCTCAGCGTGCCCTGCCGGAAAGAGACTTTGGGCTAAAGCAATCCTGCGGTTTTGCGGCCAGCTCACAAGAAAGCGAGTTGAAGACATGAGCTCAGGGGCACTGTAATTCAAAAACCTGCAGAGTTATGAATGACAGCTATCGTCCAAAATTGTATAGAAGTAAGTCTTCGAAGAGGACTTGAAAGCGGGGCAGAATTTCAGGAAAACGATTTCAGGGGGTAGACTGGAATTGCACTTAAAGCATAGGAAAAGAGGCAGAATGTCGACAATGATGCACTTGGCCAAAAAGGGCGTATGCGTTTTTTCCTGAATATATTCAGGAAAAAACGCATACGCCCTTTTTGGCCAACCAAGCAAGCGTGTAAAGGAAATCTGCACACAATGAAGTCTCACTGCCCCCCGGTCAAAAGGGCCATCTGAAAAAAGTGTAAAATCCAGAAAGGCAGGACAGGTCATGGAGAAGGGGGAGCCTTGTTATGCTGATAGGCGGATTTAAATTGCCAACAGCCACTCTGGAAAAGTGTATGGTGTTTCCAGAAACACGTAGGAAACAAAGCAACACAGCCTATGGCACTTCCACTTATGGTCCTATAGCTTAGGGAAATTAAAATCAAAAACACACAGCCACCCCAGAGTTTGGACGGCTCTGTTTACAAGAACCTCGTCTACGGTACAAGTAAAATATCCCAGAAAGCAAAAAATGGATAAAGAAGTTGTGGTACGCACGTACAATGGAATATCACTCAGCAATGAAATCTACGTCATCAGGCCCGTAGCGGCATAATGAGTGGATTCAGGTACGATGATTCTACGAGAAATAAGTCACACAGAAAAAGAAACATCATAAGATATCACTAATACACGGAATGTAAAGTTGGATACACATGAACTGAATTACAAAACAGAACAGGGTCTCAAATTTCGAAAACCAACTTATGCTTGCTTATGGGGAAAGGTGAGTTGGGGTGCTGCATAAAACCAGAGATTGAAATTAGCACAGATACCGTTCCATAAGCCAAATATATAATAGACAAAACCTACTCCTTGCTCAACGAAATGGACTCAACACCCCATATTCAACGCCTGGCAAGATACCTGACAAGTAAGAATCTGAAAACCCATGGATTTATATGTCTCTATAAGGAAATCAAGCGTGTGTACAGTGGCCTAAAAGCAGCAGTGAAAATCCGATAAATCCCATTATCAAAATGAATTTCAAAAACAAAACACAATGACAGTGAAATAGAGAGCAATTCTTAAATAATTCATTCAGGGCTTTTGATGCAACCTGGATTTACCACATCTACACCCAGAGCTGGATGAGACATAAGGCTGGACACTTCGGGCTGATAGCATTGGTGAGGTTCGGTGAACAAACGCAGACCCTTTGAAGTCATACTGCATGGTACCCATTCCATGGGTCCCAACTCTCCAGGTTTAAGGGATTCTTCCTTCAGCTAAAACATGCATGGGAAACCCAGAGTATGGTCCACCATGTGATTGGGAGTCGTTTTCAAATGCATCTCAGTTTTCGTCCCCTGGTACTCGGGTTCAACATTTGAACGCTTTACTAACACTCTCCCCACTTGGAGAGTCAGTTCCATTAACCTCCTGTTTGGAACAGTTTGCAATTTCTGCGCAAGATGAACAGGAATAGGGAGAAGCAATGAGAGACTAGCTGTAGGTGTCTGCACGGGTAAATGGAACGCTCATTTCCCACCAGGAAGAGAAATTAAACAAAGGCTCAGCGTGCCCTGCCGGAAACAGATTAGGGCCTGAAGCAATCCTGCGGTTTTGCGGCCAGCTCACAAGAAAGCGAGTTGAAGAAATGAGCTCAGGGGCACTGTAATTCACAAACCTGCAGAGTTATGAATGACAGCTATCGTCCAAAAATGTACTGAAGTAAGTCTTCGAAGAGGACTTGAAAGCGGGGAAGAATTTCAGGAAAACGATTTCAGGGGGTAGACTGGAATTGTACTAACAGCATAGGAAAAGAGGCAGAATGTCGACAATGATGCACTTGGCCAAAAAGGGTGTAGGCGTTTTTTCCTGAATATATTCAGGAAAAAACGCATACGCAATTTTTGGCCAACCAAGCAAGCGTGTAATGGAAATCTGCACTACAATGAAGTCTCACTGCCCCCCGGTCAAAAGGGCCATCTGAAAAAAATGTAAAATCCAGAAAGTCAAGACAGGTCATGGAGAACAGGGAGCCTTGTCATGCTGATGGGCGGGATGTAAATTGCCAACAACCACTCTGGAGAAGTGTATGGTGTTTCCAGAAACACGTAGGAAACAAAGCAACACAGCCTATGGCACTTCCACTTATGGTCCTATAGCTTAGGGAAATTAAAATCAAAAACACACAGCCACCCCAGAGTTTGGGACGGCTCTGTTTACAAGAACCTCGTCTATGGTACAAGTAAAATATCCCAGAAAGCAAAAAATGGATAAAGAAGTTGTGGTACGCACGTACAATGGAATATCACTCAGCAATGAAATCTACGTCATCAGGCCCGTAGCGGCATAATGAATGGATTCAGGTACGATGATTCTACGAGAAATAAGTCACACAGAAAAGGAAACATCATAAGATATCACTAATACACGGAATGTAAAGTTGGCTACACATGAACTGAATTACAAAACAGAACAGGGTCTCAAATTTAGAAAACCAACTTATTCTTGCTTATGGGGAAAGGTGAGTTGGGGTGTTGCATAAAACCAGAGATTGAAATTAGCACAGATACCGTTCCATAAGCCAAATATATAATAGACAAGCCCTACTCCTTGCTCAACGAAATGGACTCAACACCCCATATTCAACGCCTGGCAAGATACCTGACAAGTAAGAATCTTAAAACCCATGGATTTATATGTCTCCATAAGGAAATCAAGCGTGTGTACAGCGGCCTAAACGAAGCAGTGAAAATGCGATAAATCCCATTATCAAAATAAATTTCAAAAACAAAACACAATGACAGTGAAATAGAGAGCAATTCTTAAATAATTCATTCAGGGCTTGTGATGCAACCTGGATTTTCCACATCTACACCCAGAGCTGGGTGAGACATAAGGCTGGGCACTTCGGGCTGATAGCATTGGTGAGGTTCGGTGAGCAAACGCAGACCCTTTGAATTCATACTGCATGGTACCCATTCCATAGGTCCCAACTCTCCAGGTTTAAGGGATTCTTCCTTCAGCTAAAACATGCATGGGAAACCCAGACTATCGTCCGCTGTGTGTTTGGGAAACGTTTTCAAATGCATCTCAGTTTTCGTCCCCTGGTACTTGGTTTCACCATTCCAGACGCTTTACTAACACTCTCCCCACTTGGAGAGTCAGTGCATTTAACCTCCTGTTTGGCACAGTTTGCAATTTCTGCGCAAGATGAACAGGCATAGGGAGAACCAATGAGAGACTAGCTGTTGGTGTCTGCACGGGCAAATTGAACGCTCATTTCCCACCAGGAAAGGAATTAACCAAAGGCTCAGCGTGCCATGCCGGAAACAGATTAGGGCCTGAAGCAATCCTGCGGTTTTGCGGCCAGCTCACAAGAAAGCGAGTTGAAGACATGAGCTCAGGGCACTGTAATTCACAAACCTGCAGAGTTATGAATGACAGCTATCGTCCAAAACTGTATTGAAGTAAGTCTTCCAAGAGGACTTGTAAGCGGGGCAGAATTTCAGGAAAACGATTTCAGGGGGTAGACTGGAATTGTACTAAAAGCATAGGAAAAGAGGCAGAATGTCGACAACGATGCACTTGGCCAAAAAGGGCGTATGCGTTTTTTCCTGAATATATTCAGGGAAAAACGCATACGCACTTTTTGGCCAACCAAGCAAGCGTGTAAAGGAAATCTGCACTACAATGAAGTCTCACTGCCCCCTGGTCAAAAGGGCCATCTGAAAAAAGTGTAAAATCCAGAAAGGCAGGACAGGTCATGGAGAACAGGGAGCCTTGTCATGCTGATGGGCGGGATGTAAATTGCCAACAACCACTCTGGAGAAGTGTATGGTGTTTCCAGAAACACGTAGGAAACAAAGCAACACAGCCTATGGCACTTCCACTTATGGTCCTATAGCTTAGGGAAATTAAAATCAAAAACACACAGCCACCCCAGAGTTTGGCACGGCTCTGTTTACAAGAACCTCGTCTACGGTACAAGTAAAATATCCCAGAAAGTAAGAAATGGATAAAGAAGTTGTGGTACGCACGTACAATGGAATATCACTCAGCAATGAAATCTACGTCATCAGGCCCGTAGCGGCATAATGAGTGGATTCAGGTATGATGATTCTACGAGAAATAAGTCACACAGAAAAAGAAACATCATAAGATATCACTAATACACGGAATGTAAACTTGGCTACCCATGAACTGAATTACAAAACAGAACAGGGTCTCAAATTTAGAAAACCAACTTATGCTTGCTTATGGGGAAAGGTGAGTTGGGGTGCTGCATAAAACAAGAGATTGAAATTAGCACAGATACCGTTCCATAATCCAAATATATAATAGACAAGACCTACTCCTTGCTCAACGACATGGACTCAACACCCCATATTCAACGCCTGGCCAGATACCTGACAGGTAAGAATCTTAAAACCCATGGATTTATATGTCTCCATAAGGAAATCAAGCGTGTGTACAGCAGCCTAAACGCAGCAGTGAAAATCCGATAAATCCCATTATCAAAATAAATTTCAAAAACAAAGCACAATGACAGTGAAATAGAGAGCAATTCTTAAATAATTCATTCAGGGCTTGTGATGCAACCTGGATTTACCACATCTACACCCAGATTTGGGTGAGACATAAGGCTGGACACTTCGGGCTGATAGCATTAGTGAGGTTCGGTGAGCAAATGCAGACCCTTTGAATTCATACTGCAGGGTAACCATTCCATGGGTCCCAACTCTCCAGGTTTAAGGAATTCTTCCTTCAGCTAAGACATGCATGGGAAACCCACAGTACAGTGCACTGTGTGACCAGGAAACGTTTTCAAATGCATCTCAGTTATCGTCCCCTGGTACTCGGGTTCACCATTCCAGACGCTTTACTAACACTCTCCCTACTTGGAGAGTCAGTGCCATTAACCTCCTGTTTGGCACAGTTTGCAATTTCTGCGCAAGATGTACAGGAATAGGGAGAAGAAATGAGAGACTAGCTGTAGGTGTCTGCACGGGCAAAAGGAACGCTCATTTCTGACCAGGAAGAGGAATTAAACAAAGGCTCAGCATGCCCTGGCGGAAAGAGATTAGAGCCTGAAGCAATCCTGCGGTTTTGCGGCCAGCTCACAAGAAAGCGAGTTGAAGGAGCTCAGGGGCACTGTAATTCACAAACCTGCAGAGTTATGAATGACACCTATCGTCCAAAAATGTATAGAAGTAAGTCTTCGAAGAGGACTTGAAAGTGGGGCAGAATTTCAGGAAAACGATTTCAGGGGGTAGACTGGAATTGCACTTAAAGCATAGGAAAAGAGGCAGAATGTTGACAATGATGCACTTGGCCAAAAAAGGCGTATGCGTTTTTTCCTGAATATATTCAGGAAAAAACGCATACGCACTTTTTGGCCAACCAAGCAAGCGTGTAAAGGAAATCTGCACTACAATGAAGTCTCACTGCCCCCCGGTCAAAAGGGCCATCTGAAAAAAGTGTAAAATCCAGAAAGGCAGGACAGGTCATGGAGAAGAGGGAGCCTTGTTATGCTGATGGGCGGATTTAAATTGCCAACAGCCACTCTGGAAAAGTGTATGGTGTTTCCTGAAACACGTAGGAAACAAAGCAACACAGCCTATGGCACTTCCACTTATGGTCCTATAGCTTAGGGAAATTAAAATCAAAAACACACAGCCACCCCAAAGTTTTGGATGGCTCTGTTTACAAGAACCTCATCTACGGTAGCAGTTAAATATCCCAGAAAGCATAAAATGGATAAAGAAGTTGTGGTACGCACGTACAATGGAATATCACTCAGCAATGAAATCTACGTCATCAGGACCGTAGCGGCATAATGAGTGGATTCAGGTACGATGATTCTATGAGAAATAAGTCAGACAGAAAAACAAACATCATAAGTTATCACTAATACACGGAATGTAAACTTGGCTACCCATGAACTGAATTACAAAACAGAACAGGGTCTCAAATTTAGAAAACCAACTTATGCTTGCTTATGGGGAAAGGTCAGTTGGGATGCTGCATAAAACCAGAGATTGAAATTAGCACAGATACCGTTCCATAAGCCAAATATATAATAGAAAATACCTACTCCTTGCTCAACGAAATGTAGTCAACACCCTATATTCAAAGCCTGGGAAGATACCTGACAAGTAAGAATCTTAAAACCCATGGATTTATATGTCTCCATAAGGAAATCAAGCGTGTGTACAGTGGCCTAAAAGCAGCAGTGAAAATCCGATAAATCCCATTATCAAAATAAATTTCAAAAACAAAACACAATGACAGTGAAATAGAGAGCAATTCTTAAATAATTCATTCAGGGCTTGTGATGCAACCTGGATTTACCACATCTACACCCAGAGCTGGATGAGACATAAGGCTGGACACTTCGGGCTGATAGCATTGGTGAGGTTCGGTGAGCAAACGCAGACCCTTTGAAGTCATACTGCATGGTACCCATTCCATGGGTCCCAACTCTCCAGGTTTAAGGGATTCTTCCTTCAGCTAAAACATGCATGGGAAACCTAGAGTATGGTCCACCGTGTGATTGGGAAACGTTTTCAAATGCATCTCAGTTTTCGTCCCCTGGTACTCGGGTTCAACATTTGAACGCTTTACTAACACTCTCCCCACTTGGAGAGTCAGTGCCATTAACCTCCTGTTTGGCACAGTTTGCAATTTCTGTGCAAGATGAACAGGAATAGGGAGAAGCAATGAGAGACTAGCTGTAGGTGTCTGCACGGGCAAATGGAACGCTCATTTCCCACCAGGAAGAGGAATTAACCAAAGGCTCAGCATGCCCTGCCGGAAAAAGATTAGGGCCTGAAGCAATCCTGTGGTTTTGCGGCCAGCTCACAAGAAAGCGAGTTGAAGAAATGAGCTCAGGGGCACTGTAATTCACAAACTTGCAGAGTTATGAATGACAGCTATCGTCCAAAAATATATTTAAGTAAGTCTTCGAAGAGGACTTGAAAGCGGGGCAGAATTTCAGGAAAACGATTTCAGGGGGGAGACTGGAATTGTACTAAAAGCATAGGAAAAGAGGCAGAATGTCGACAATGATGCACTTGGCCAAAAAGGGCGTATGCGTTTTTTCCTGAATATATTCAGGAAAAAACGCATACGCCCTTTTTGGCCAACCAAGCAAGCGTGTAATGGAAATCTGCACTACAATGAAGTCTCACTGCCCCCCGGTCAAAAGGGCCATCTGAAAAAAATGTAAAATCCAGAAAGTCAGGACAGGTCATGGAGAACAGGGAGCCTTGTCATGCTGATGGGCGGGATGTAAATTGCCAACAACCACTCTGGAGAAGTGTATGGTGTTTCCAGAAACACGTAGGAAACAAAGCAACACAGCCTATGGCACTTCCACTTATAGTCCTATAGCTTAGGGAAATTAAAATCAAAAACACACAGCCACCCCAGAGTTTGGGACGGCTCTGTTTACAAGAACCTCGTCTACTGTACAAGTAAACTATCCCAGAAAGCAAAAAATGGATAAAGAAGTTGTGGTACGCACGTACAATGGAATATCACTCAGCAATGAAATGTACGTCATCAGGCCCGTAGCGGCATAATGAGTGGATTCAGATACGATGATTCTACGAGAAATAAGTCACACAGAAAAAGAAACATCATAAGATATCACTAATACACGGAATGTAAACTTGGCTACACATGAACTGAATTACAAAACAGAACAGTGCCTCAAATTTAGAAAACCAACTTATGCTTGCTTATGGGGAAAGGTGAGTTGGGGTGCTGCATAAAACCAGAGATTGAAATTAGCACAGATACCGTTCCATAAGCCAAATATATAATAGACAAGACCTACTCCTTGCTCAACGAAATGGACTCAACACCCCATATTCAACGCCTGGCAAGATACCTGACAAGTAAGAATCTTAAAACCCATGGATTTATATGTCTCCATAAGGAAATCAAGCGTGTGTACAGCGGCCTAAATGCAGCAGTGAAAATCCGATAAATCCCATTATCAAAAATAAATTTCAAATAGAAAACACAATGATAGTGAAATAGAGAGCAATTCTTAAATAATTCATTCAGGGCTTGTGATGCAACCTGGATTTACCACATCTACACGCAGAGCTGTGTGAGACATAAGGCTGGACACTTCGGGCTGATAGCATTGGTGACGTTCGGTGAGCAAAGGCAACCCTTTGAAGTCATACTGCATGGTACCCATTCCATGGGTCCCAACTCTCCAGGTTGAAGGGATTCTTCCTTCAGGTAAAACATGCATGGGCAACCCAGAATATGGTCCACCGTATGACCGGGAAACCTTTTTAAATGCATCTCAGTTTTCGTCCCCTCGTACTCGGTTTTACGATTCCAGACGCTTTACTAACACTCTCCCCACTTGGAGAGTCAGTGCCTTTAACCTCCTGTTTGGCACAGTTTGGAATTTCTGCGCAAGATGAACAGGAATAGGGAGAACCAATGAGAGATTAGCTGTAGGTGTCTGCACGAACAAATTTAACACTCATTTCCCACCAGGAAGAGGAATTAGCCAAAGGCTCAGCATGCCGTGCCGGAACCAGATTAGGGCCTGAAGCAATCCTGCGGTTTTGCGGCCAGCTCCCAAGAAAGCGAGTTGAAGAAAGGAGCTCAGGGGCACTGTAATTCACAAACCTGCAGAGTTATAAATGACAGCTATCGTCCAAAAATATATTGAAGTAAGGCTGCAAAGAGGACTTGAACGCGGGGCAGAATTCCAGGAATACGATTTCAGGAGGTAGACGGGAAGTCCTCTGAAAGTATAGGAGAAGAGGCAGAACATCGACAATGATGCACTTGCTCAAAAAGGGCATATGCGTTTCTTCCAGGGCCCTTATTAAAGAGGGTAGGAGGCTCCCAGCATGCTTCAGTGGCCAACAGAGGGCCTACGTCGCCAAGGCGACCTGAGCCATCCAGGCAAGAGTGACCTCACATCAGAGGGCCCACCTCACAGAAGGGTAAGGAACCCAGTCAGGATCAGACTCTCACCAGGGTGCCCACATAAGCAAGGGGCTGGGAACCAGGCAGGAGTGTCCTCACACCCGTGGGGCCACATCATCGAAAGTTGAGGTACCCAGCACATGTGGCCTCAAACCAGAGGACCCACATCACCATGGGTCTCGGAGCGAGGCAGGCAGGATTAACCTCAAAACACATGGCCCATTGTATAAAAAAGGTGAGGAATCCAGCAGTTGGAACATCCCAGCAGGCGGCCCAGAGCACCGAGGCTATGGGATCCAGGCAGTGATGAACTCACAACAGAGGGCCCTCATCGTGATACTGTAAGCAACCCAGCCGTTGTAACCTCAGAGCACAAGGCCCACATCCCCATGGGGAAGGGAACCAAGCAGGAGTGTCATCGCACCAGTGGGCACACATCAGAAAATGTGGGGAGCCCAGCAGTTAGGGCCGGACGCCAGAGGGCCCTCATCACTGAGGAGAGGAGGCTCCCAGCAAGCTCCAACTGCTACCAGAAGGCCGATGTCGCCAATGCGGGGTGTGCCAGCCAGGCAGGAGTGACCTCACAGCAGAGGGCCAACCACACAAAAGTGTGAGGAACCCAAAGAGGATCAGACACTCACCGGAGGGCCCACATCACCAAGGGAATGGAAACCAGGCAGGAGTGTCCTCACACCAGTGGGGCCACATCACCGAAATGTGACGGACCCAGCACACGTGGCCTCAAACTACAGGACACACATCACCAAGGGGCTGGGAGTGAGGCAGGCAGGAGGAGCCTCCAAACAGAGGGCCCATAGCGTAAAAAAGGTGAGGAATCCCGCAGTTGGAACCTCCAAGCAGGTGGCCAGGAGCAGCGAGTGTATGGGATCCAGGCCTGACTGAACTCAAAACAGAGGGCCCTCATCATGAAACTGTGAGCAACCCAGCCGTTGGGACCTTAGAGCAGAAGGCCCACATTCCCATGTGGTTGGGAACCTGGCAGAAGTGTACTCGCACCACAGGGCGCACATCAGAGAATTTTGGGAGCCCAGAAGTTAGGGCCTGACGCCAGAGAGCCCTCATTACCAAGGGGAGGAGACCCCAAGCAGGCACCAACTCCCAACTGAGGGCCCATGTCGCCAAGGTGACGTGCAACAGCCAGGCAGGAGTGACCTCACAGCTGAGGGCCTACCTCACAGAATGGTGAGGAACCCAGCCAGGGTAAGACTCTCACCAGAGGGCCCACATCACCAAGGGCATCAGAACCAGGCAGGACTGTCTTCACACCAGGGTGGCCACATCATAGAAAGGTGAGGAACCCAGCACATGTGGCCTAAACCAGAGGATCCAGATCTCCAAGGGGCTCGGAGTGAGGCAGGCAAGAGTAGCCTCACAACACAGGGCCAATAGAATAAAAAACTGAGGAATCCTGCAGTGGGAACCTCCCAGCAGGCGGCCCAGAGCACCGAGTCTATGTGATCCAGGCCAAGGTGAACTCACAGCAGAGGGCCCACATCATGAAACTGTGAGCAACCCAGGCGTTGGGACCTCAGAGCAGAAGGCCCACATCCCCATGGGGATGGGAACCTCGCAGGAGTGTCCACGCACAACTTAGCACGTATCAGAAAATGTGGGAACCCAGCAGTTATGGCCTGACGCCAGAGGGCCCTCATCACGGAGGAGAGGAGGCTACCAGCAGGCTCCAAATGCCACCAGAGGGCCGACGTCACCAAGGCAATGGGAGCAAGCCAGGCAGGAGTTACCTCACAGCAGAGGGCCCACCTCACAGAAGTGTGAGGAGCCCAAACAGGATCAGACTCTAACCAGTGCGCCCACATCACCAAGGGGATGGAAACCAGGCAGGAGTGTCCTCACACCTGTGGGGCCACATCAGCGAAAGGTGAGGAACACAGCACATGTGGCCTCAAACAAGCGGACACACATCACGAAAGGGCTGGGAGTGAGGCATGCAGGAGGAGACTCACAACAGAGCGCCCATAGAATAAAAAAGGTGAGGAACCCCGCAGATGGAAGCTCCAAGCAGGTGGCCCAGAGCACCGAGGCTATGGGATCCATGCCGGAGTGAACTCACAGCAGAGGGCCCACATTCTGACACTGTGAGCAACCCAGGCGTTGGGACCTCAGAGCAGAAAGCCCACATCCCCATGGGGATGGGACCCTGGCTGGAGTGTACTCGCACGACAGGGCGCACATCAGAAAATTTTGGGAGCCCATGAGTTAGGGCCTGACGCCAGAGGGCCCTCATTACCGAGGGGAGGAGACTCCCAGCAGGCACCAACTCCCAACTGAGGGCCCACATCGCCAACGTGACGTGTGCCAGCCAGGCAGGAGTGACCTCACAGCAGAGGGCCCACCTCCCAGAAGTGTGAGGAATCCAGACAGGATCAGACTCTCACCAGAGGGCCCCCATCAACAAGGGGATGGGAACCAGGCAGGAGTGTTCTCATACCAGTGGGGCCACATCAATAAAGGTGAGGAAACCGGTACATGTGGCCTTAAACCAGAGGACCTACATCACAAATGGGCTGGGAGTGAGTCAGGAAGTAGGAGCATGAAAACACACGACCAAAAGAATAAAAAAAGGTAAGGAATCCAGCAGTAGGAACCTCCCAGCAGGCCGCTCAGAGCACAGAGTCTATGGGATCTAGGCCTGAGTGAACTAACACCAGAGAGCCAACATCATGAAACGGTGAACAACACAGGTGTTGGGACCTTAGAGCAGAAGGCCCGCATGCCCATGGGGATGGGAACCTCGCAGGAGTGTCCTCGCACCACTTAGCACGTATCAGAAAATGTGGGTACCCAGCAGTTAGGGCCTGACGCAAGAGGGCCCCCATCACCGAGGGGAGGTTCCCAGCAGGCTCCAAATGCCACCAGAGGGCCGACGTCACCAAGGCAATGGGAGCAAGCCAGGCAGGAGTTACCTCACAGCAGAGGGCCCACCTCACAGAAGTGTGAGGAGCCCAAACAGGATCAGACTCTAACCAGTGCGCCCACATCACCAAGGGGATGGAAACCAGGCAGGAGTGTCCTCACACCTGTGGGGCCACATCAGCGAAAGGTGAGGAACACAGCACATGTGGCCTCAAACAAGCGGACACACATCACGAAAGGGCTGGGAGTGAGGCATGCAGGAGGAGACTCACAACAGAGCGCCCATAGAATAAAAAAGGTGAGGAACCCCGCAGATGGAAGCTCCAAGCAGGTGGCCCAGAGCACCGAGGCTATGGGATCCATGCCGGAGTGAACTCACAGCAGAGGGCCCACATTCTGACACTGTGAGCAACCCAGGCGTTGGGACCTCAGAGCAGAAAGCCCACATCCCCATGGGGATGGGACCCTGGCTGGAGTGTACTCGCACGACAGGGCGCACATCAGAAAATTTTGGGAGCCCATGAGTTAGGGCCTGACGCCAGAGGGCCCTCATTACCGAGGGGAGGAGACTCCCAGCAGGCACCAACTCCCAACTGAGGGCCCACATCGCCAACGTGACGTGTGCCAGCCAGGCAGGAGTGACCTCACAGCAGAGGGCCCACCTCCCAGAAGTGTGAGGAATCCAGACAGGATCAGACTCTCACCAGAGGGCCCCCATCAACAAGGGGATGGGAACCAGGCAGGAGTGTTCTCATACCAGTGGGGCCACATCAATAAAGGTGAGGAAACCGGTACATGTGGCCTTAAACCAGAGGACCTACATCACAAATGGGCTGGGAGTGAGTCAGAAAGTAGGAGCATGAAAACACACGACCAAAAGAATAAAAAAAGGTAAGGAATCCAGCAGTAGGAACCTCCCAGCAGGCCGCTCAGAGCACAGAGTCTATGGGATCTAGGCCTGAGTGAACTAACACCAGAGAGCCAACATCATGAAACGGTGAACAACACAGGTGTTGGGACCTTAGAGCAGAAGGCCCGCATGCCCATGGGGATGGGAACCTCGCAGGAGTGTCCTCGCACCACTTAGCACGTATCAGAAAATGTGGGTACCCAGCAGTTAGGGCCTGACGCAAGAGGGCCCCCATCACCGAGGGGAGGTTCCCAGCAGGCTCCAACTGCCACAAGAGGGCCGATGTTACTCAGGTGGGGTGTGCCAGCCAGGCAGGAGTGACCTCACAGCAGAGGGCCCCCCTCACAGAAGGGTGAGGAACCCAGCCAGGATCAGACTCTCACCAGAGGGCCCACATCATCAAGGGGATAGGAACCAGGCAGGAGTGTCCTCACACCTGTGGGGCCACATCATCGAAAGGCGAGGGACCCAGCATACGTGGCCTCAAACCAGAGGACACACATCACCAAGGGGCTGGGAGTGAGGCAGGCAGGAGGAGTCTCAAAACAGAGGGCCCATAGAAGAAAAAAGGTGAGGAATCCCGCAGTTGTAACCTCCCAGCAGGTGGCCAGGAGCAGCGAGCTTATGGGATCCAAGCCAGAGAGAACTCACAGCAGAGGGCCCTCATCATGAAACTGAGCAACCCACGGTTGGGACCTCAGAGCAGAAGGCCCACATTCCCATGGGGTTGGGAACCTGGCAGGAGTGTACTCGAACCACAGGGCGCATATCAGAAAATATTGGGAGCCCAGGAGTTACGGCCCGACGCCAGAGGGCCCTCATTACCGAGGGGAGGAGACACCCAGCAGGCACCAAATCCCACCAGAGGGCCGACGTCGCCAAGGCGGGGTGTGCCAGCCAGGCAGGAGTGACGTCAGAGAAGAGGGCCCACCTCACAGAAGTGTGAGGAACCCAACCAGGATCAGACTCTCACCGGAGGGCCCACATCACCAAGGGGATGGGAAACAGGCAGGAGTGTCCTCACACCAGTGGGGCCACATCAGCCAAAGGTGAGGAACCCAGCACATGTGTCCTCAAACCAGAGGACACACATCACCAAGGGGCTAGGAGTGAGGCAGGTGTCTGGAGGGGCACATTTAACTCTAATTTCCCACCAGGAAGTGGAATGAACCAAAGTCTCAGAGTGCCGTGCCGGACCCTGATTATGACCTGAAGCAAACCTGCGGTTCGGTGGCCAGTTTTCAAGGAAACGTTTTAAGAAAGGAAATCACGGGCACTGTAATTCACAAACCTGCAGAGTTATAAATGACAGCTATTGGCAAAAATATATGGAAGTAAGTCTGCAAAGAGGACTTGAAAAAGAGGCAAAATTGCAGGAATCATATTTCAGGAGGTAGATAGGAATTGCATTTAAAGCATGTGAAAAGCGGCAGATCTTTGACAGTGATGCACTTGGACAAAAGTGCGTAAACATTTTTTCCTGAATATATTCAGGAAAAAACACATATGCCCTTTTTGGCCAACCAAGCACTTGAGAAATGGAAATCCGCACTACAATGAAGTCTCATTTCCCATTCGTCAAAAGGGCGATCTGAAAAAAGTGTAAAAACCAGAAACACAGGACAGGCCATGGAGAACAGGGAGCCTTGTTATGCTGATGGGCGGGATGTAAATTGCCAACAGACACTCTGGAGATGTTTATGGTGTATCCTGAAACATCTGAAAAACAAAGCTACAAACCCTAGGGCACTTCCACTTTTGGCCCTATAGCTTAGGAAAATTAAAATCAACAAGACACAGCCAACACAAAATTTAGGGCTGCTGTGTTTACAAGAACCTTGAGTCCAGTACAAATTAAATATCCCAGAAAGAAAAAAATGGATAAAGGAGTTGTGCTACTTACGTACAACGGAATATCACTCAGCAATGAAATCAATGTCATCAGGCCTGTAGCAGCAAATTGAGTGGATTTAAGTATGATGATTCTAAGAGAAATAGGTCACACAGAGAAAGATAATTATCATAAGATATCACTAATAGAGAGAGTGTAAACTTGGCTACACATAAACTGAATTCCAAAACCGAACAGAGTCTCACATTTAGATAAAAACTTATGCTTGCTTAAGGGGAAAGTTGAGTTGGGGTGCTGTATAAAACCAGAGATTGAAATTAGCACACATACCGTTCCATAAGCCAAATATGTAATAGACAAGACCTACTCTTTGCTCAACGAAATAGACTCATCCATGGTGTATCACCTCACACCTGTTAGAATGGGCATCATCAGAAAATCTACAAACAACAAATGCTGGAAAGGGTGTGGAGATAAGGAACCCTCTTCCACTATTGTTGGGAATGTAAATTGATACAGTCACTGTGGAGAACATTATGGAGTTTCTTATAAAACTAAGAATAGAATTACCATATGATACAGCAATCCCACTACTGGGCATATACCCAGACAAAACCATAAATCAAAAAGAGACATTCACTGCAATGTTCATTGCATCACTATTTACAATATCCAGGTAATGGAAGCAACCTAAATGCCCACAGACAGACGAATGCATAAAGATGTGGTACATATATGAAATGGAATATTACTAAGCCATAAAAAGGAATGAAATTGGGTCATTTGTAGAGACGTTGATGGATCTAGAGACTGTCATACAGAGTGAAGTAAGTCAGAAAGAGAAAAACAAATCTTGTCTATTAATGCATATATGTGGAACCTAGAAAAATTGTACAGATGAACCGTTTTGCAAGGCAGAAATAGAGCAACAGACGTAGACAACAAACGTATGGACACCAAGGGGGGAAAGCTGTTGGGGGGTGGTGGTGGGAGGAGTTGAGAGATTGGGATTGGCATGTATACATTTATATGTATAAAATAGATAACCAAAAAGAACCTGCTGTATAAAAAAATAAAATAAAATTCAAATTACAAAAAGTAAAACAGAAAAAATATTCTTCCCTTCACATACATGTATTTATATGAATAAATTATTTCCATGCTTATATCTGTAAATACAAAAAAGAGGAATAAAATCTACCTTGAACCAAAAAAGAAAAAAAACAGAACCCACCAGCTACACAGAGGAAAACCGTATCAGGGCACTTGCTCCAGTTGTAAACAATTCTGAAGTTGGTCAGTGGTGGGGAATCATCTCCCATTCAGCCAGCAGGCCCCACGCAACAAGCTTCCTCATTGCAAAGCTGGGGGACAGTGCCGAGGCATCTGTGAGTAAACGTGGGCTGAGCCCCAGGCCAGCTGCTGCTGAAATGTTCCCACCCTTCCCAGGTAAAACACCTGAATATGTACAAGGACTTGAAAGCCTAGAGGAAGGGCCATGGAGCCACATGAGCGACAGCATGCCAGCCGACTTGGTGCCTGCAGGCCAGCCAGGATGGTCCTGGCCCTGGGTACTCTTCTGGAAGCTTTCCATTTCCCTGCCTGAGATACCCCTGCTGTCCCGGCCCCCACTGCTTTCTTCCTCACTCACCTCTGCCCAGGGAGAAATTCCAGCGGCAGGTATGGGTGACACATCCTCTTCTTTAGCAGGTGGCATCTTGGCAACTGCTGCAGAAAGTCCAGCAGAGCCCCACTCACACTGGGCCACCCACAAAGCCGTGGCCTCTCACTCCCTCCCACCAGTCCAGCCCCAAGACTGCTGACAGGGCAGAGAAAATGGCGTCAGGCACAGCTGCAGGGGCTCTTGCTGCCTGGAGCGGTGTTTATATTGATCTGAACCCAGGCACACCTGGGGAGGGCTGGCCGGCATGGTCGGGCTTCCCAGGCCAGCCAATAATCACCCCTCAGGGGCTCACAGTTGCAGAAACTGGAACTTGCTGAATCGGCCAGGTCCAAGGAACAGGTGTGGGCTCCTGAGAGTCAGGATAGACAAGGGGCTGCAGCTCTGGCTTGTTTTCTAATTATATTATCTGGCCCATGAGTGGGAGACAACTTCAAGAAAACCCTCTCCTAATGAGAGGAACCCAGGAGTCAGGGAGAGGAGGAGTGGCTGGTGGGTGGAGACAGAGGCCTGGTGCCCTGGGTACAGTGGAAGTCTCTGAAAGACCAGGTGGAGGGAGGCCACACAGAGTGATGCCCAGGGTCACAGACCTGTCGGAGCTGCTGTTTGTTAGTTCAAGTCCTGCTCTGAGGTGCTCTGTGTCAGATCTGAGTGACAGGTGAGCTGGGAGTGCTCTGCAATGAGGGCGATATGCACGGTTCCTGTGTTCCCAGCCCTGCCATGGTACCTGCATGGGTAGCTCTGTATCCTGGGAGGGGCCTGACCACGAGAGCCCCATGAGCTGCAGGGGAACCTGCCAAGGGAACCCCATATCCTGGGAGGGGCCTGACCACGAGAACCCCGTGGTATGGGGTTCGGGTAGGGTACCTGCGCAGGTGATCTCCATATCCTGGGATTGGCCTGACCTCGAGAGCCCCACGGGCTGCTGGAGTCCTGGTAATGATGTCAGGACAGTCAGTGAAGCCACCGAGGATATACCTCCAGTAGTTCCTAAATTCTACACCCTGCTGGTCATTCTACCAACCACCAGGACATGGTATTCTGTATTAGTCTTCAATGATGCCTTCTTTTGTATTCTATTAGTCCCAGAGTCACAAGAAATTTTGGCTTGTGAGTGGCAGGACTCAACATACAACTAAATCAATACTTCTGGGCCGTCTTGCCCCAAGGGTTCAAAAATTCCCACACCATCTTTGGGGAAAGCTCAGCTAAAGACCTAAAAGTTCTACCTCTGGAAAAGGAAACACTCCTTCAATTTGCAGATGACATTCTGATTGCCAGCCCTACTAAGGAGACCTCTGAACTACCAAGCCAATAAAGGATACAGGTTGTCCAAGAAAAAGCTCAAATATCACAGACTACGGTGACCTGCCTGGGCTTCATTCTCACAGAAGGTCGGAGAAGCCCATCCCAGGAAAGGGAAGAAACAATTTACAGTCTTACCCATATCTAAAACTAGAAGACAGCTTAGGGGTTCCTGGGGAGGCCAGGGTTTGCTGCTTCTGGATCCCTAACTACAGTCTACTAGCTGGGCCTCTATATGAAACACTGAAAGGAAAAGATGATGATCCTTTTGAATAGAATCCAGAAGTGGCCTTTCAAGAATGGAAAGAGCAGTCAATTCAGACCCTTGCCCTGGAACTCCCTAATTTAGCTAAACCCTTTGATCTTTACATTCCTGGTGAAAAGTGAATCGCCATTGGAGTATTAGTGCAAAACCTGGGACCACTTGAAATGGAACAATGCAAGAATGCCATCCAGGTAGGATAAACTACAGTCACCAAGGGGCTTGGCCCACTGCCACATCTGGCCAAGATACTGGCGGTATCTAAAAACCTGGAAATCAGCAGCCCAAAAGGCCACCTCCCTCCTAAGGGAAAAGGACCCCACGTGGTGATCCTAACCCCCAACCATGCCCTGAAGTTGCAGGGTTTGCTCCGTGGGCACACTGACCTCGAGTGAGGAGGCCCTCCAACTCCAACCTCCAGAGAGATAACCGGGGGCAACGGGGCACCATGACGACTCATGTGACCATCACTTGACCTGGAGTTTCTCTCATAAAACAACAAGAGTGTGTCCCAAAAGAGTAGACTACTGCTTGCAGGACTTACTGCACCCAGAGCGGACCTAATAATCTTGGCGGGGGAACCGTATATCACGCTGTCACCATAGAAAAGCCTACAGACACTGTGATAATGGTGGCCAATAAGACCGGCTGGACTCCTGTTTACTTCAAAAGGCTGTTGACTCAGTGGCCATCATGGTCCTTCATCACCAGTGACCCTGGACTGTCTGGGAGTTGAGCGGACAGGGTCCTGACACCTGGTGCTGTTTTTACGTTAATTCAGCGGCCTAATTGAAGAAAGCGCAGACTACTGGTCAGAGCATCTAGGCTGGCAGAAACGGTCAGCCTAAGGTGGCCGAACAAATGTGGGGCGGGGTGAAACTGGACCTCACAGCGTCACTGCACATCTCCTTCCTGGACCCTTAAAGGTCATTAGAATCTATAACACTTCCAATACTGGTGCTCAGGCAGACGAGCAGGGAGGCAGGAGGCCTGGGGACAATCAACGTCACCTGGAGGCTGCTGGGGAGAAGTTCTGACCCTCGCCCACGGGTATGAGGGCTCCTAACTCAGCACTCAGCAGTTACAGAAGAAGGGTCTGCACCCTCAGCACTCCAAGAATGAGGAAGGGGACAAAAGGCAGAAGAGGGTTTTGTCCCAGGCAAAGCCCCTTAAAAATCCCTGGGAGATAAAAATAGAATCTGGGCAATAAAATAAAGTCTAACCTTTTTTATCCTTTGTGCTTTGTCTAATTTCACATGCTCCTAGGGTCCCGCATACAGAGGTTCCACACCCAGCACTTCAGACCAGAGTTCCTAGTGCAGAATGTCTGGGTCGACACCTCAGCTCCTGGGGCACAGTGCACACTCCGTGATATAGAGCCTGAGCTGCAGCCAACTCTGACAGGATATCTACACAGCAGCCCAGCCCACAGCCCACGGGGTAGCACATGCTCTCACCTCTCCACTCTCTGATCAAAATATAAAGTTTCCTTTGCTTCTGAACCAAACTCAGTCTCGATCTGTTGGCTCCAATGACACTGGGCAGGGGGACACTTGTTGGGGTCCACTCTGGAGGATCAGTAACAGAAATTGAGAACATTGTAACTTCAATGAACAGATGTGTGAGCCAAACTGTAATTAACATAGAACAGTGTATAAGGCTCGGGTAAAATAAGATGTTTCTAACACTTCCATTTGATATTTCCATCACTTTATTATAAGCAAGTTCAGTGAAAAGGTTTGTCTTATTTGTCAGGTCAATATTAGAGAAACGAAGTGATTTCTTTCCAAGGATGTACATCTAATAATCTTGGTTAAAGCTTCAATCTTGTTTTAAATGCTTTTCCATTGAAAATGATACCTCTCTTTCAGCTCCCCCATTTCTGAGAAGTATAAAGTCTTATAATTTATTATTGCCAAAGGGGAAAGGTGAGAGGAGGGATAAATTAACAGTTTGGGATTAACACATACACACTGCTATGTATAAAATCGATCATCAACAAGGAACTGCTGTATAGCACAGGGAACTACACTCAATATTTTGCAATAACCTATAAGGGGAAATAATCTGAAAAAGAATAGATATTTTTATTGACATCATCTATTAATGACAGTTAAAATGGAACCTAAGGGAAGCCGGTGGTGAGTGCTTCTGACCCTGAAGACTTCAATCATCTAAAGTTTGGACTCTGCCTACTTCCCAAGGCCCTTAATGAACATATGTGTAGCCGTAGCTTAAAAAATTCGCCAGTTTGGGTTGCGGAGAGACACTGATTTTGAAAAAGCCCTGGTGTTCTCCTCACATGAATGGGACCCTTCCTACAGCTAAAGCATGCCTGTCACACCCAGAGGATGGTATACCGTCTGATCGGGAAGAGTTTGGAAAAGGCATCTCATCTCCTCATCTCCTGGTGCTCGGGTTCACCCCTCCAGCGTCTTTACTAACAGTCTCCCCACTTGGAGATGTCAGCACTGTCAACATCCTGTTGCATACAGTTTGGAATTTGTCCAGAGGATGAAGCAGAAGGAGGAGGAACAATGAGAGACAAGTCCTAGGGGTTCGGACAGGCACATGTCACTCTAATTTCCAATCAGGAAGACGAATTGACCAAAGGCTAGGGTTGCCCATGGAAACAGAATAGGGCTTGAGGAAATCCCGCTGCTTTGTGGCCAGTTCCCATAAACACAAGTTGAAAAATGGAGCTCAGTGGCACTAAAATTCACGAAACTGCAGAGTTGAAAATATCTATCACTGAAAAATGTCCTGAGGAAAGTCAGAGAAAAGGACTTGTAAGCAACGGAGAATGGCAGGAAAGGGATTGGAAGAGGTAGAAAGGACTCGCCATTAAGCACAAGAAAAGGGGCTGAACATTGCCAACATTGCAGTTGGCCAAAAAGGGTGTATGCGTCTTTTTCTGTATATATTCAAGAAAAGAGCATACACGTTTTTAGCCAACCAAACAGGTGGGCACTGGAAATCAATACTACAAAACATGTCACTTCGCATCAGTCAGAAGAGCCGTCCTCATAAAGTGTAAACACCGGAAATGCAGGACAGGGCAAGGAGAAAAGGGAGCCCTGTGAGGCTTATACTGGAAATGTATATTACCAATGGTCACTCTGGAGAAGTGTATTGTGTTTACTAAAGCATCTAAAAAATGAGCTACAGAGCACAGGGCACTTGCACTCATGGACGTATATCTTGGGAAAAACAAAAATCGAGAGGACACAGGCACCCCAATGTATACCGCCTCACTGTTTAAAAGATCCTCGAATAGGATATAACTTAAATGTCTCTGGAGGGAAAAAATGGATACAGATGTGGTGCTCATGTAGAGTGGAATATGACTCAGCCTGGAAATCAATGCAATATGGCCACTTGTAACAACTCCAGAGGAGTTACATATGATCATACAAAGTCACAGAATTCAAAAAGTAAAAGACATACTATATCACTAATACATGGAATGTAAACTTGGCTACACATGAACTGAATTACAAAACAGAACAGGGTCTCATATTTAGAAAACCAACTTATTCTTGCTTAAGGATAAAGGTGAGTTGGGGTGCTGCAAAAAACCAGAGATTGAAATTAGCACAGATACTGTTCCATAAGACAAATATGTAATAGTCAAGACCTACTGCTTGCTCAACAAAATGGACTCAACACCACATATTCAACGCCTAGGAATATACCTGACTAGTAAGAATCTTCAAACCTATGGGTTTATATGTCTCCGAAAGACAATCAAGCGTGTGTACAGCGGCATGAACACAGCAGTGAAAATACGATAAATCCCATTATCAAAATAAATTACAGAAACAAAACACAATGACAATGAAATAGAGAGCAATTCTTAAATAATTCATTCAGGGCCTGTGATGCAACCTGGATTTACCATATCTACACCTAGAGATGAGTGAGACATAAGGCTGGACACCAGGCTGATAGCACTGGTGAGGTTCGGTGAGCAAATGCAGACCCCTTGAAGTACCCATTCCATGGGTCTCAACTCTCCAGGTATAAGGGATTCTTCCTTCAGCTAAAACATGCCTTTGAAACCCACAGTATGCTGCACCATGTGACCGAGAAACGTTTTCCAATGCATCTCAGGTTTCGTCCCCTTTTACACGGGTTCAACATTCCAGACGCTTTACTAACACTCTCCCCACTTGGAGAGTCAGTGCCTTTAACCTCCTGTATGGCACAGTATGCAATTTCTGCGCAAGATGAACAGGAATAGGGAGAACCAATGAGAGACTAGCTGTAGGTGTCTGCACGGGCAAATGGAACGCTCATTTCCCACCAGGAAGAGGAATTAAACAAAGGCTCAGCATGTCCTGCCGGAAACAGATTAGGGCCTGAAGCAATCCTGCGGTTCTGCAGCCAGCTCACGAGAAAGCGAGTTGAAGAAAGGAGTTCAGGGGCACTGTAATTCACAAACCTGCAGAGTTATGAATGACAGCTATCGTCCAAAAATGTATTGAAGTAAGTCTTCGAAGAGGACTTGAAAGCGGGGCAGAATTTCAGGAAAACGATTTCAGGGGGTAGACTGGAATTGCACTTAAAGCATAGGAAAAGAGGCAGAATGTCGACAATGATGCACTTGGCCAAAAAGGGCGTATGCGTTTTTTCCTGAATATATTCAGGAAAAAACGCATACGCCCTTTTTGGCCAACCAAGCAAGCGTGTAAAGGAAATCTGCACTACAATGAAGTCTCACAGCCCCCCGGTCAAAAGGGCCATCTGAAAAAAGTGTAAAATCCAGAAAGGCAGGACAGGTCATGGAGAATAGGGAACTTTGTTACGCTGATGGGCGGAATGTAAATTGCCAACAGCCACTCTGGAGAAGTGTATGGGGTTTCCTGAAACACGTAGGAAACAAAGCAACACAGCCTTTGGCACTTCCACTTATGGTCCTATAGCTTAGGGAAATTAAAGTCAAAAACACAAACCACCCCAAAGTTTGGGTGGGTCTGTTTAAAAGAACCTCGTGTACGGTACAAGTTAAATATCCGATAAAACAAAAAATGGATAAAGAAGTTGTGGTACGCACGTACAATGGAATATCACTCAGCAATGAAATCTACGTCGTCAGGCCCGTAGCGGCATATTGAGTGGATTCAGGTACGATGATTCCACGAGAACTAAGTCACACAGAAAAAGAAACATCATAAGATATCACTAATACACGGAATGTAAACTTGGCTACACATGAACTGAATTACAAAACAGAACATGGTCTCAAATTTAGAAAACCATCTTATGCTTGCTTATGGGGAAAAGTGAGTTGGAGTGCTGCATAAAACAAGAGATTGAAATTAGCACAGATACCGTTCCATAAGCCAAATATATAATAGACAAGACCTACTCCTAGCTCAACGAAATGGACTCAACACCCCATATTCAATGCCTAGGAAGATACCTGACAAGTAAGAATCTTAAAACCCATGGATTTATATGTCTCCATAAGGAAATCAAGCGTGTGTACAGCGGCCTAAACGCAGCAGTGAAAATCCGATAAATCCCATTATCAAAATAAATTTCAAAAACAAACACCATGACAGTGAAATAGAGAGCAATTCTTAAATAATTCATTCAGGGCATGTGATGCAACCTGGATTTACCACATCTACACCCAGAGCTGGGTGAGACATAAGGCTGGACACTTTGGGCTGATAGCTTTGGTGAGGTTCGGTGAGCAAACGCAGACCCTTTGAAGTCATACTGCATGGTACCCATTCCACGGGTCCCAACTCTCCAGGTTTAAGAGATTCTTAATTCAGCTAAAACATGCATGGGAAACCCAGAGTATGGTCCACCGTGTGATTGGGAAACGTTTTCAAATGCATTTCAGTTTTCGAACCCTGGTACTCGGGTTCACCACTCCAGACGCTTTACTAACACTCTCCCCACTTGGAGAGTCAGTGCCTTTAACCTCCTGTTTGGCACAGTTTGCAATTTCTGCGCAAGATGAACAGGAATAGGGAGAACCAATGAGAGACTAGCTGTAGGTGTCTGCACGGGCAAATGGAACGATCATTTCCCACCAGGAAGAGGAATTACCCAAATGCTCAGCGTGCCCGGCCGGAAACATATTAGGGCCTGAAGCAATCCTGCGGTTTTGCGGCCAGCTCACAAGAAAAGGAGTTGAAGAAAGGAGCTCAGGGGCACTGTAATTCACAAACATGCAGAGTTATGAATGACAGCTATCGTCCAAAAATGTACTGAAGTAAGTCTTCAAAGAGGACTTGAAAGCGGGGCAGAATTTCAGGAAAACGATTTCAGGGGGTATACTGGAATTGCACTTAAAGCATAGGAAAAGAGGCAGAATGTCGACAATGATGCACTTGGCCAAAAAGGGCGTATGCGTTTTTTCCTGAATATATTCAGGAAAAAACGCATACGCCCTTTTTGGCCAACCAAGCAAGCGTGTAAAGGAAATCTGCACTACAATGAAGTCTCACTGCCCCCCAGTCAAAAGGGCCATCTGAAAAAAGTGTAAAATCCAGAAAGGCAGGACAGGTCTTGGAGAACAGGGAGCCTTGTTATGCTGATGGGCGGGATGTAAATTGCCAACAGCCACTCTGGAGAAATGTATGGTGTATCCTGAAACACGTAGGAAACAAAGCAACACAGCCTATGTCACTTCCACTATGGTCCTATAGCTTAGGGTAATTAAAATCACAAACACACAGCCACCCCAAAGTTTGGGATGGCTCTGTTTACAAGAACCTTTTCTACGGTACAAGTTAAATATCCGAGAAAGGAAAAAATGGATAAAGAATATCTGGTACGCACGTACAATGGAATATCACTCAGCAATGAAATCTACGTCTTCAGGCCCGTAGCGGCATAATGAGTGGATTCAGGTACGATGATTCTACGAGAAATAAGTCACACAGAAAAATAAACATCATAATATATCAGTAATACACGGAATGTAAACTTGGCTACACATAAACTGAATTACAAAACAGAACAGGGTCTCAAATTTAGAACACCAACTTATGCTTGCTTATGGGGAAAGGTGAGTTGGGGTGCTGCATAAAACCAGAGATGGAAATTAGCACAGATACCGTTCCATAAGCCAAATATACAATAGACAACCCTACTCCTTGCTCAACGAAATGGACTCAACACCACATATTCAACGCCTGGCAAGATACCTGACAAGTAAGAATCTTAAAACCCATGGATTTATATGTCTCCATAAGGAAATCAAGCGTGTGTACAACGGCCTAAATGCAGCAGTGAAAATCCGATAAATCCCATTATCAAAATAAATTTCAAAAACAAAACACAATGACAGTGAAATAGAGAGCAATTCTTAAATAATTCATTCAGGGCTTGTAATGCAACCTGGATTTCCCACATCTACACCCAGAGCTGGGTGAGACATAAGGCTGGACACTTCGGGCTGATAGCATTGGTGAGGTTCGGTGAGCAAACGCAGACCCTTTGAAGTCATACTGCATGGTACCCATTCCATGGGTTCCAAATTTCCAGGTTTAAGGGATTCTTCCTTCAGCTAAAACATGCATGGGAAACCCATAGTATGGTCCACCGTGTGATTGGGAAACGTTTTCAAATGCATCTCAGTTTTCGTCCCCTGGTACTCGGGTTCACCATTCCAGACGCTTTACTAACACTCTCCCCACTTGGAGAGTCAGTGCATTTAACCTCCTGTTTGGCACACTTTGCAATTTCTGCGCAAGATGAACAGGAATAGGGAGAAGCAATGAGAGACTAGCTGTAGGTGTCTGCACGGGCAAATGGAACGCTCATTTCCGACCAGGAAGAGGAATTAAACAAAGGCTCAGCGTGCCCGGCCGGATAGAGATTAGGGCCTGAAGCAATCTTGCGGTTTTGCGGCCAGCTCACAAGAAAGCGAGTTGAAGGAAGGAGCTCAGGGGCACTGTAATTCACAAACCTGCAGAGTTATGAATGACAGCTATCGTCCAAAAATGTATAGAAGTAAGTCTTCGAAGAGGACTTGAAAGCGGGGCAGAATTTCAGGAAAACGATTTCAGGGGGTAGACTGGAATTGCACTTAAAGCATAGGAAAAGAGGCAGAATGTCGACAACGATGCACTTGGCCAAAATGGGCGTATGCGTTTTTTCCTGAATATATTCAGGAAAAAACGCATACGCCCTTTTTGGCCAACCAAGCAAGCGTATAAAGGAAATCTGCACTACAATGAACTCTCACTGCCTCCCCGGTCAAAAGGGCCATCTGAAAAAAGTGTAAAATCCACAAAGGCAGGACAGGTCATGGAGAACAGGGAGCCTTGTCATACTGATGGGCGAGATGTAAATTGCCAACAACCACTCTGGAGAAGTGTATGGTGTTTCCAGCAACACGTAGGAAACAAAGCAACACAGCCTATGGCACTTCCACTTATGGTCCTATAGCTTAGGGAAATTAAAATCAAAAACACACAGCCACCCCAGAGTTTGGGACGGCTCTTTTTACAAGAACCTCGTCTACGGTACAAGTAAAATATCCCAGAAAGTAAAAAATGGATAAAGAAGTTGTGGTACGCACGTACAATTGAATATCACTCAGCAATGAAATCTACGTCATCAGGCCCGTAGCGGCACAATGAGTGGATTCAGGTATGATGATTCTACGAGAAATAAGTCACACAGAAAAAGAAACATCATAAGATATCACTAATACACGGAATGTAAACTTGGCTACCCATGAACTGAATTACAAAACAGAACATGGTCTCAAATTTAGAAAACCAACTTATGCTTGCTTATGGGGAAATGTGAGTTGGGGTGCTGCATAAAACCAGAGATTGAAATTAGCACAGATACCGTTCCATAAGCCAAATATATAATAGACAAGACCTACTCCTTGCTCAACGAAATGGACTCAACACCCCATATTCAACGCATGGCAAGATACCTGACAAGTAAGAATCTTAAAACCCATGGATTTATATGTCTCCATAAGGAAATCAAGCGTGTGTACAGCGGCCTAAACGCAGCAGTGAAAATCCGATAAATCCCATTATCAAAATAAATTTCAAAAACAAAACACAATGACAGTGAAATAGAGAGCAATTCTTAAATAATTCATTCAGGGCTTGTGATGCAACCTGGATTTCCCACATCTACACCCAGAGCTGGGTGAGACATAAGGCTGGACACTTCGGGCTGATAGCATTGGTGAGGTTCGGTGAGCAAACGCAGACCCTTTGAAGTCATACTGCATGGTACCCATTCCAGGGGTCCCAACTCTCCAGGTTTAAGGGATTCTTCCTTCAGCTAAAACATGCATGGGAAACCCATAGTATGGTCCACCGTGTGATTGGGAAACGTTTTCAAATGCATCTCAGTTTTCGTCCCCTGGTACTCGGGTTCACCATTCCAGACGCTTTACTAACACTCTCCCCACTTGGAGAGTCAGTGCCTTTAACCTCCTGTTTGGCACAGTTTGCAATTTCTGCGCAAGATGAACAGGCATAGGGAGAACCAATGAGAGACTAGCTGTTGGTGTCTGCACCGGCAAATTGAACGATCATTTCCCATCAGGAAGAGGAATTAACCAAAGGCTCAGCGTGCCCGGCCGGAAACATATTAGGGCCTGAAGCAATCCTGCGCTTTTGCGACCAGCTCACAAGAAAATGAGTTGAAGAAAGGAGCTCAGGGGCACTGTAATTCACAAACCTGCAGAGTTATGAATGACAGCTATTGTCCAAAAATGTACTGAAGTAAGTCTTCAAAGAGGACTTGAAAGCGGGGCAGAATTTCAGGAAAAAGATTTCAGGGGGTATACTGGAATTGCACTTAAAGCGTAGGAAAAGAGGCAGAATGTCAACAATAATGCACTTGGCCAAAAAGGGCGTATGCGTTTTTTCCTGAATATATTCAGGAAAAAACGCATACGGCCTTTTTGGCCAACCAAGCAAGCGTGTAAAGGAAATCTGCACTACAATGAAGTCTCACTGCCCCCCAGTCAAAAGGGCCATCTGAAAAAAGTGTAAAATCCAGAAAGACAGGACAGGTCATGGAGAACAGGGCGCCTTGTTATGCTGATGGGCGGGATGTAAATTGCCAACAGCCACTCTGGAGAAATGTATGATGTATCCTGAAACACGTAGGAAACAACGCAACACAGCCTATGTCACTTCCACTTATGGTCCTATAGCTTAGGGAAATTAAAATCAAAAACACACAGCCACCCCAAAGTTTGGGATGGCTCTGTTTACAAAACCTTTTCTACGGTACAAGTTAAATATCCGAGAAAGCAAAAAATGAATAAAGAAGTTCTGGTACGCACGGACAATGGAATATCACTCAGCAATGAAATCTACTTCTTCAGGCCCGTAGCGGTATAATGAGTGGATTCAGGTATGATGATTCTACGATAAATAAGTCACACAGAAAAAGAAACATCATAAGATATGACTAATACACGGAATGTAAACTTGGCTACCCATGAACTGAATTACAAAACAGAACAGGGTCTCAAATTTAGAAAACCAACTTATGCTTGCTTATGGGGAAAGGTGAGTTGGGGTGCTGCATAAAACCAGAGATTGAAATTAGCAGAGATACCGTTCCATAAGCCAAATATATAATAGACAAGACCTACTCCTTGCTCAACGAAATGGACTCAACACCCCATATTCAACGCCTGGCAAGATACCTGACAAGTAAGAATCTTAAAACCCATGGATTTATATGTCTCCATAAGGAAATCAAGCGTGTGTACAGCGGCCTAAACGCAGCAGTGAAAATCCGATAAATCCCATTATCAAAATAAATTTCAAAAACAAAACAAAATGACAGTGAAATAGAGAGCAATTCTTAAATAATTCATTCAGGGTTTGTGATGCAACCTGGATTTCCCACATCTACACCCAGAGCTGGGTGAGACATAAGGCTGGACACTTCGGGCTGATAGCATTGGTGAGGTTCGGTGAACAAACGCAGACCCTTTGAAGTCATACTGCATGGTAACCATTCCATGGGTCCCAACTCTCCAGGTTTCAGGAATTCTTCCTTCAGCTAAAACATGCATGGGAAACCCACAGTACAGTGCACTGTGTGACCGGGAAACGTTTTCAAATGCATCTCAGTTATCGTCCCCTGGTACTCGGGTTCACCATTCCAGACGCTTTACTAACACTCTCCCCACTTGGAGAGTCAGTGCCATTAACCTCCTGTTTGGCACAGTTTGCAATTTCTGCGCAAGATGTACAGGAATAGGGAGAACCAATGAGAGACTAGCTGTAGGTGCCTGCACGGGCAAAAGGAACACTCATTTCCGACCAGGAAGAGGAATTAAACAAAGGCTCAGCATGCCCTGCCGGAAAGAGATTATGGCCTGAAGCAATCCTGCGGTTTTGCGGCCAGCTCACAAGAAAGCGAGTTGAAGACATGAGCTCAGGGGCACTGTAATTCACAAAACTGCAGAGTTATGAATGACAGCTATCGTCCAAAAATGTATTGAAGTAAGTCTTCGAAGAGGACTTGTAAGCGGGGCAGAATTTCAGGAAAACGATTTCAGGGGGTAGACTGGAATTGTACTAAAAGCATAGGAAAAGAGGCAGAATGTCGACAACGATGCACTTGGCCAAAAAGGGCGTATGCGTTTTTTCCTGAATATATTCAGAGAAAAACGCATACGCCCTTTTTGGCCAACCAAGCAAGCGTGTAAAGGAAATCTGCACTACAATGAAGTCTCACTGCCCCCCCGGTCAAAAGGGCCATCTGAAAAAAGTGTAAAATCCAGAAAGGCAGGACAGGTCATGGAGAACAGGGAGCCTTGTCATGTTGATGGGCGGGATGTAAATTGCCAACAACCACTCTGGAGAAGTGTATGGTGTTTCCAGAAACACGTAGGAAACAAAGCAACACAGCCTATGGCATTTCCACTTATGGTCCTATAGCTTAGGGAAATTAAAATCAAAAACACACAGCCACCCCAGAGTTTGGGACGGCTCTGTTTACAAGAACCTCGTCTACGGTACAAGTAAAATATCCCAGAAAGTAAAAAATGGATAAAGAAGTTGTGGTACGCACGTACAATGGAATATCACTCAGCAATGAAATCTATGTCTTCAGGCCCGTAGCGGCATAATGAGTGGATTCACGTACGATGATTCTACGAGAAATAAGTCACACAGAAAAAGAAACATCATAAGATATCACTAATACACGGAATTTAAACTTGGCTACCCATGAACTGAATTACAAAACAGAACAGGGTCTCAAATTTAGAAAACCAACTTATGCTTGCTTATGGGGAAAGGTGAATTGGGGTGCTGTATAAAACCAGAGATTGAAATTAGCACAGATACCGTTCCATAAGCCAAATATATAATAGACAAGACCTACTCCTTGCTCAACGAAAGGGACTCAACACCCCATATTCAATGCCTGGCAAGATACCTGACAAGTAAGAATCTTAAAACCCATGGATTTATATGTCTCCATAAGGAAATCAAGCGTGTGTACAGCGGCCTAAACGCAGCAGTGAAAATCCGATAAATCCCATTATCAAAATAAATTTCAAAAACAAAACAAAATGACAGTGAAATAGAGAGCAATTCTTAAATAATTCATTCAGGGCTTGTGATGCAACCTGGATTTACCACATCTACACCCAGAGCTGGGTGAGACATAAGGCTGGACACTTCGGGCTGATAGCATTGGTGAGGTTCGGTGAGCAAACGCAGACCCTTTGAAGTCATACTGCATGGTACCCATTCCATGGGTCCCAAATTTCCAGGTTTAAGGGATTCTTCCTTCAGCTAAAACATACATGGGAAACCCATAGTATGGTCCACCGTGTGATTGGCAAACGTTTTCAAATGCATCTCAGTTTTCGTCCCCTGGTACTCGGGTTCAACATTCCAGACGCTTTACTAACACTCTCCCCACTTGGAGAGTCAGTGCATTTAACCTCCTGTTTGGCACACTTTGCAATTTCTGCGTAAGATGAACAGGCATAGGGAGAAGCAATGAGAGACTAGCTGTAGGTGTCTGCACGGGCAAATGGAACGCTCATTTCCCACCAGGAAGAGGAATTAACCAAAGGCTCAGCGTGCCCTGCCGGAAAGAGATTAGGTCCTGAAGCAATCCTGCGGTTTTGCGGCCAGCTCACAAGAAAGCGAGTTGAAGAAAGGAGCTCAGGGGCACTGTAATTCACAAACCTGCAGAGTTATGAATGACAGCTATCGTCCAAAAATGTATAGAAGTAAGTCTTCGAAGAGGACTTGAAAGCGGGGCAGAATTTCAGGAAAACGATTTCAGGGGGTAGACTGGAATTGCACTTAAAGCATAGGAAAAGAGGCAGAATGTTGACAATGATGCACTTGGCCAAAAAGGGCGTATGCGTTTTTTCCTGAATATATTCAGGAAAAAACGCATACGCACTTTTTGGCCAACCAAGCAAGCGTGTAAAGGAAATCTGCACTACAATGAAGTCTCACTGCCCCCCGGTCAAAAGGGCCATCTGAAAAAAGTGTAAAATCCAGAAAGACAGGACAGGTCATGGAGAACAGCGAGCCTTGTTATGCTGATGGGCGGATATAAATTGCCAACAGCCACTCTAGAAAAGTGTATGGTGTTTCCTGAAACATGTAGGAAACAAAGCAACACAGCCTATGGCATTTCCACTTATGGTCCTATAGCTTAGGGAAATTAAAATCAAAAACACACAGCCACCCCAAAGTTTGGGATGGCTCTGTTTACAAGATCCTCATCTATGGTAGCAGTTAAATATCCGAGAAAGCATAAAATGGATAAAGAAGTTGTGGTACGCACGTACAATGGAATATCACTCAGCAATAAAATCTACGTCATCAGGACCGTAGCGGCATAATGAGTGGATTCAGGTACGATGATTCTATGAGAAATAAGTCAGACAGATAAAGAAACATCATAAGTTATCACTAATACACGGAATGTAAACTTGGCTACCCATGAACTGAATTACAAAACAGAACAGGGTCTCAAATTTAGCAAACCAACTTATGCTTGCTTATGGGGAAAGGTCAGTTGGGATGCTGCATAAAACCAGAGATTGAAATTAGCACAGATACCGTTCCATAAGCCAAATATATAATAGACAAAACCTACTCCTTGCTCAACGAAATGGACTCAACACCCTATATTCAACGCCTGGGAAGATACCTGACAAGTAAGAATCTTAAAACCCATGGATTTATATGTCTCCATAAGGAAATCAAGCGTGTGTACAGTGGCCTAAAAGCAGCAGTGAAAATCCGATAAATCCCATTATCAAAATGAATTTCAAAAACAAAACACAATGACAGTGAAATAGAGAGCAATTCTTAAATAATTCATTCAGGGCTTGTGATGCAACCTGGATTTACCACATCTACACCCAGAGCTGGATGAGACATAAGGCTGGACACTTCAGGCTGATAGCATTTGTGAGGTTCGGTGAGCAAACACAGACCCTTTGAAGTCATACTGCATGGTACCCATTCCATGGGTCCCAAATTTCCAGGTTTAAGGGATTCTTCCTTCAGCTAAAACATGCATGGGAAACCCATAGTATGGTCCACCGTGTGATTGGGAAACGTTTTCAAATGCATCTCAGTTTTCGTCCCCTGGTACTCGGGTTCAACATTTGAACGCTTTACTAACACTCTCCCCACTTGGAGAGTCAGTGCCATTAACCTCCTGTTTGGCACAGTTTGCAATTTCTGCGCAAGATGAACAGGAATAGGGAGAAGCAATGAGAGACTAGCTGTAGGTGTCTGCACGGGAAAATGGAACGCTCATTTCCCACCAGGGAGAGGTATTAACCAAAGGCTCAGCATGCCCTGCCGGAAACAGATTAGGGCCTGAAGCAATCCTGCGGTTTGGCGGCCAGCTCACAAGAAAGCGAGTTGAAGAAATGAGCTCTGGGGCACTGTAATTCACAAACCTGCAGAGTTATGAATGACAGCTATCGTCCAAAAATGTATTGAAGTAAGTCTTCGAAGAGGACTTGAAAGCGGGGCAGAATTTCAGGAAAACGGTTTCAGGGGGTAGACTGGAATTGTACTAACAGCATAGGATAAGAGGCAGAATGTCGACAATGATGCACTTGGCCAAAAAGGGCGTATGCGTTTTTTCCTGAATATATTCAGGAAAAAACGCATACGCACTTTTTGGCCAACCAAGCAAGCGTGTAATGGAAATCTGCACTACAATGAAGTCTCACTGCCCCCCGGTCAAAAGGGCCATCTGAAAAAAATGTAAAATCCAGAAAGTCAAGACAGGTCATGGAGAACAGGGAGCCTTGTCATGCTGATGGGCGGGATGTAAATTGCCAACAACCACTCTGGAGAAGTGTATGGTGTTTCCAGAAACACGTAGGAAACAAAGCAACACAGCCTATGGCACTTCCACTTATGGTCCTATAGCTTAGGGAAATTAAAATCAAAAACACACAGCCACCCCAAAGTTTGGGATGGCTCTGTTTACAAGAACCTTGTCTACTGTACAAGTTAAATATCCGAGAAAGGAAAAAATGGATAAAGAAGTTCTGGTACGCACGTACAATGGAATATCACTCAGCAATGAAATCTACGTCTTCAGGCCCATAGCGGCATAATGAGTGGATTCAGGTACGATGATTCTACGAGAAATAAGTCACACAGAAAAAGAAACATCATAATATATCAGTAATACACGGAATGTAAACTTGGCTACACATAAACTGAATTACAAAACAGAACAGGGTCTCAAATTTAGAAACAAACTTATGTTTGCTTATGGGGAAATGTGAGTTGGGGTGCTGCATAAAACCAGAGATTGAAATTAGCACAGATACCGCTCCATAAGACAAATATATAATAGACAAGCCCTACTCCTTGCTCAACGAAATGGACTCAACACCCCATATTCAACGCCTGGCAAGATACCTGACAAGTAAGAATCTTAAAACCCATGGATTTATATGTCTCCATAAGGAAATCAAGCGTGTGTACAGCGGCCTAAATGCAGCAGTGAAAATCCGATAAATCCCATTATCAAAATAAATTTCAAAAACAAAACACAATGACAGTGAAATAGAGAGCAATTCTTAAATAATTCATTCAGGGCTTGTGATGCAACCTGGATTTCCCACATCTACACCCAGAGCTGGGTGAGACATAAGGCTGGACACTTCGGGCTGATAGCATTGGTGAGGTTCGGTGAGCAAACGCAGACCCTTTGAAGTCATACTGCATGGTACCCATTCCATGGGTCCCAACTCTCCAGGTTTAAGGGATTCTTCCTTCAGCTAAAACATGCATGGGAAACCCACAGTACAGTGCACTGTGTGATTGGGAAACGTTTTCAAATGCATCTCAGTTTTCGTCCCCTGGTACTCGGGTTCAACATTCCAGACGCTTTACTAACACTCTCCCCACTTGGAGAGTCAGTGCCATTAACCTCCTGTTTGGCACAGTTTGCAATTTCTGCGCAAGATGAACAGGCATAGGGAGAACCAATGAGAGACTAGCTGTTGGTGTCTGCACGGGCAAATGGAACGATCATTTCCCACCAGGAAGAGGAATTAACCAAAGGCTCAGCGTGCCCGGCCGGAAACATATTAGGGCCTGAAGCAATCCTGCGGTTTTGTGGCCAGCTCACAAGAAAAGGAGTTGAAGAAAGGAGCTCAGGGGCACTGTAATTCACAAACCTGCAGAGTTATGAATGACAGCTATCGTCCAAAAATGTATAGAAGTAAGTCTTCGGATAGGACTTGAAAGCGGGGCAGAATTTCAGGAAAACGATTTCAGGGGGTATACTGGAATTGCACTTAAAGCATAGGAAAAGAGGCAGAATGTCGACAATGATGCACTGGGCCAAAAAGGGCGTATGCGTTTTTTCCTGAATATATTCAGGAAAAAACGCATACGCCCTTTTTGGCAAACGAAGCAAGCGTGTAAAGGAAATCCGCACTACAATGAAGTCTCACTGACCCCCGGTCAAAAGGGCCATCTGAAAAAAGTGTAAAATCCAGAAAGGCAGGACAGGTCTTGGAGAACAGGGAGCCTTGTTATGCTGATGGGCGGATTTAAATTGCCAACAGCCACTCTGGAAAACTGTATGGTGTTTCCGGAAACACATAGGAAACAAAGCAACACAGCCTATGGCACTTCCACTTATGGTCCTATAGCTTAGGGAAATTAAAATCAAAAACACACAGCCACCCCAAAGTGTGGGATGGCTCTGTTTACAAGAACCTCATCTACGGTAGAAGTTAAATATCCGAGAAAGCATAAAATGGATAAAGAAGTTGTGGTACACACGTACAATGTAATATCACTCAGCAATGAAATCTACGTCATCAGGACCGTAGCGGCATAATGAGTGGATTCAGGTACGATGATTCTATGAGAAATAAGTCAGACAGAAAAAGAAACATCATAAGTTATCACTAATACACGGAATGTAAACTTGGCTACCCATGAACTGAATTACAAAACAGAACAGGGTCTCAAATTTAGAAAACCAACTTATGCTTGCTTATGGGGAAAGGTGAGTTGGGGTGCTGCATAAAACCAGAGATTGAAATTAGCACAGATACCGTTCCATAAGCCAAATATATAATAGACAAGCCCTACTCCTTGCTCAACGAAATGGACTCAACACCCCATATTCAACGCCTGGCAAGATACCTGACAAGTAAGAATCTTAAAACCCATGGATTTATATGTCTCCATAAGGAAATCAAGCGTGTGTACAGCGGCCTAAACGTAGCAGTGAAAATCCGATAAATCCCATTATCAAAATAAATTTCAAAAACAAAACGAAATGACAGTGAAATAGAGAGCAATTCTTAAATAATTCATTCAGGGCTTGTGATGCAACCTGGATTTTCCACATCTACACCCAGAGCTGGGTGAGACATAAGGCTGGACACTTCGGGCTGATAGCATTGGTGAGGTTCGGTGAGCAAACGCAGACCCTTTGAAGTCATACTGCATGGTACCCATTCCATGGGTCCCAACTCTCCATGTTTAAGGGATTCTTCCTTCAGCTAAAACATGCATGGGAAATCCACAGTACAGTGCACTGTGTGACCGGTAAATGTTTTCAAATGCATCTCAGTTTTCGTCCCCTGGTACTCGGGTTCACCATTCCAGACGCTTTACTAACACTCTCCCCACTTGGAGAGTCAGTGCATTTAACCTCCTGTTTGGCACACTTTGCAATTTCTGCGCAAGATGAACAGGAATAGGGAGAAGCAATGAGAGACTAGCTGTAGGTGTCTGAACGGGCAAATGGAACGCACATTTCCGACCAGGAAGAGGAATTAAACAAAGGCTCAGCGTGCCCTGCCGGAAAGAGACTTTGGACTGAAGCAATCCTGCGGTTTTGCGGCCAGCTCACAAGAAATCGAGTTGAAGACATGAGCTCAGGGGCTCTGTAATTCACAAACCTGCAGAGTTATGAATGACAGCTATCGTCCAAAAATGTATTGAAGTAAGTCTTCCAAGAAGACTTGTAAGCGGGGCAGAATTTCAGGAAAACGATTTCAGGGGGTAGACTGGAATTGTACTAAAAGCATAGGAAAAGAGGCAGAATGTCGACAATGATGCACTTGGCCAAAAAGGGCGTATGCGTTTTTTCCTGAATATATTCAGGAAAAAACGCATACGCCCTTTTTGGCCAACCAAGCAAGCGTGTAAAGGAAATCTGCACTACAATGAAGTCTCACTGCCCCCCCGGTCAAAAGGGCCATCTGAAAAAAGTGTAAAATCCAGAAAGGCAGGACAGGTCATGGAGAACAGGGAGCCTTGTCATGCTGATGGGCGGGATGTAAATTGCCAACAACCACTCTGGAGAAGTGTATGGTGTTTCCAGAAACACGTAGGAAACAAAGCAACACAGCCTATGGCACTACCACTTATGGTCCTATAGCTTAGGGAAATTAAAATCAAAAACACACAGCCACCCCAGAGTTTGGAATGGCTCTGTTTACAGGAACCTCGTCTACGGTACAAGTAAAATATCCCAGAAAGTAAAAAATGGATAAAGAAGTTGTGGTACGCACGTACAATGGAATATCACTCAGCAATGAAATCTACGTCATCAGGCCCGTAGCGGCATAATGAGTGGATTCAGGTATGATGATTCTACGAGAAATAAGTCACACAGAAAAAGAAACATCATAAGATATCACTAATACACGGAATGTAAACTTGGCTACCCATGAACTGAATTACAAAACAGAAGAGGGTCTCAAATTTAGAAAACCAACTTATGCTTGCTTATGGGGAAAGGTGAGTTGGGGTGCTGCATAAAACCAGAGATTGAAGTTAGCACAGATACCGTTCCATAAGCCAAATATATAATAGACAAGACCTACTCCTTGCTCAACGAAATGGACTCAACACCCCATATTCAACGCCTGGCAAGATACCTGACAAGTAAGAATCTTAAAACCCATGGATTTATATGTCTACATAAGGAAATCAAGCGTGTGTACAGCGGCCTAAACACAGCAGTGAAAATCCGATAAATCCCATTATCAAAATAAATTTCAAAAACAAAACAAAATGACAGTGAAATAGAGAGCAATTCTTAAATAATTCATTCAGGGCTTGTGATGCAACCTGGATTTCCCACATCTACACCCAGCGCTGGGTGAGACATAAGGCTGGACACTTCAGGCTGATAGCATTGGTGAGGTTCGGTGAGCAAACGCAGACCCTTTGAAGTAA
The DNA here is from genome assembly GCF_059928025.1 of Delphinapterus leucas. NCBI lineage: Eukaryota > Metazoa > Chordata > Mammalia > Artiodactyla > Monodontidae > Delphinapterus > Delphinapterus leucas. The sequence goes on from NW_028322267.1 coordinate 2,254,055, forward strand.
TACTGCATGTTACCCATTCCATGGGTTCCAAATTTCCAGGTTTAAGGGATTCTTCCTTCAGCTAAAACATGCATGGGAAACACATAGTATGGTCCACCGTGTGATTGGGAAACGTTTTCAAAAGCATCTCAGTTTTCGTCCCCTGGTACTCGGGTTCACCATTCCAGACGCTTTACTAACACTCTCCCCACTTGGAGAGTCAGTGCATTTAACCTCCTGTTTGGCACACTTTGCAATTTCTGCGCAAGATGAACAGGAATAGGGAGAAGCAATGAGAGACTAGCTGTAGGTGTCTGCACGGGCAAATGGAACACTCATTTCCCACCAGGAAGAGGAATTAAACAAAGGCTCAGCGTGCCCTGCTGTAAAGAGATTAGGGCCTGAAGCAATCCTGCGGTTTTGCGGCCAGCTCACAAGAAAGCGAGTTGAAGAAAGGAGCTCAGGGGCAGTGTAATTCAGAAACCTGCAGAGTTATGAATGACAGCTATCGTCCAAAAATGTATAGAAGTAAGTCTTCGAAGAGGACTTGAAAGCGGGGCAGAATTTCAGTAAAACGATTTCAGGGTGTAGACTGGAATTGCACTTAAAGCATAGGAAAAGAGGCAGAATGTCGACAATGATGCACTTGGCCAAAAACGGCGTATGCGTTTTTTCCTGAATATATTCAGGAAACAACGCATACGCACTTTTTGGCCAACCAAGCAAGCGTGTAAAGGAAATCTGCACTACAATGAAGTCTCACTGCCCCCCGGTCAAAAGGGCCATCTGAAAAATGTGTAAAATCCAGAAAGGCAGGACAGGTCATGGAGAACAGTGAGCCTTGTTATGCTGATGGGCGGATTTAAATTGCCAACAGCCACTCTGGAAAAGTGTATGGTGTTTCCTGAAACACGTAGGAAACAAAGCAACACAGCCTATGTCACTTCCACTTATGGTCCTATAGCTTAGGGAAATTAAAATCAAAAACACAGAGCCACCCCAAAGTTTGGGATGGCTCTGTTTACAAGAACCTCATCTACGGTAGAAGTTAAATATCCGAGAAAGCATAAAATGGATAAAGAAGTTGTGGTACGCACGTACAATGGAATATCACTCAGCAATGAAATCTACGTCATCAGGACCGTAGCGGCATAATGAGTGGATTCAGGTACGATGATTCTATGAGAAATAAGTCAGACAGAAAAAGAAACATCATAAGTTATCACTAATACACGGAATGTAAACTTGGCTACCCATGAACTGAACTTCAAAACAGAACAGGGTCTCAAATTTAGCAAACCAACTTATGCTTGCTTATGGGGAAAGGTCAGTTGGGATGCTGCATAAAACCAGAGATTGAAATTAGCACAGATACCGTTCCATTAGCCAAATATATAATAGACAAAACCTACTCCTTGCTCAACGAAATGGACTCAACAACCTATATTCAACGCCTGGGAAGATACCTGACAAGTAAGAATCTTAAAACCCATGGATTTATATGTCTCCATAAGGAAATCAAGCGTGTGTACAGTGGCCTAAAAGCAGCAGTGAAAATCCGATAAATCCCATTATCAAAATGAATTTCAAAAACAAAACACAATGACAGTGAAATAGAGAGCAATTCTTAAATAATTCATTCAGGGCTTGTGATGCAACCTGGATTTACCACATCTACACCCAGAGCTGGGTGAGACATAAGGCTGGACACTTCGGGCTGATAGCATTGGTGAGGTTCGGTGAGCAAACGCAGACCCTTTGAAGTCACACTGCATGGTACCCATTCCATGGGTCCCAACTCTCCAGGTTTAAGGGATTCTTCCTTCAGCTAAAACATGCATGGGAAACCCAGAGTATGGTCCACCATGTGATTGGGAAACGTTTTCAAATGCATCTCAGTTTTCGTCCCCTGGTACTCGGGTTCAACATTTGAACGCTTTACTAACACTCTCCCCACTTGGAGAGTCAGTGCCATTAACCTCCTGTTTGGCACAGTTTGCAATTTCTGCGCAAGATGAACAGGAATAGGGAGAAGCAATGAGAGACTAGCTGTAGGTGTCTGCACGGGCAAATGGAACGCTCATTTCCCACCAGGAAGAGGAATTAACCAAAGGCTCAGCGTGCCCTGCTGGAAACAGATTAGGGCCTGAAGCAATCCTGCGGTTTTGCGGCCAGCTCACAAGAAAGCGAGTTGAAGAAAGGAGCTCAGGGGCACTGTAATTCACAAACCTGCAGAGTTATGAATGACAGCTATCGTCCAAAAATGTATTGAAGTAAGTCTTCGAAGAGGACTTGAAAGCGGGGCAGAATTTCAGGAAAACGATTTCAGGGGGTAGACTGGAATTGTACTAAAAGCATAGGAAAAGAGGCAGAATGTCGACAATGATGCACTTGGCCAAAAAGGGCGTATGCGGTTTTTCCTGAATATATTCAGGAAAAAACGCATACGCCCTTTTTGGCCAACCAAGCAAGCGTGTAAAGGAAATCTGCACTACAGTGAAGTCTCACTGCCCCCCGGTCAAAAGGGCCATCTGAAAAAAATGTAAACTCCAGAAAGTCAGGACAGGTCATGGAGAACAGGGAGCCTTGTCATGCTGATGGGCGGGATGTAAATTGCCAACAACCACTCTGGAGAAGTGTATGGTGTTTCCAGAAACACGTACGAAACAAAGCAACACAGCCTATGGCACTTCCACTTATGGTCCTATAGCTTAGGGAAATTAAAATCAAAAACACACAGGCACCCCAGAGTTTGGGACGGCTCTGTTTACAAGAACCTCGTCTACGGTACAAGTAAAATATCCCAGAAAGCAAAAAATGGATAAAGAAGTTGTGGTACGCACGTACAATGGAATATCACTCAGCAATGAAATCTACGTCATCAGGACCGTAGCGGCATAATGAGTGGATTCAGGTACGATGATTCTACGAGAAATACGTCACCCAGAAAAAGAAACATCATAATATATAAGTAATACACGGAATGTAAACTTGGCTACACATAAACTGAATTACAAAACAGAACAGGGTCTCAAATTTAGAAAACCAACTTATGCTTGCTAATGGGGAAAGGTGAATTGAGGTGCTGCATAAAACCAGAGATTGAAATTAGCACAGATACCGTTCCATAAGCCAAATATATAATAGACAAGACCTACTCCTTGCTCAACGAAATGGACTCAACACCCCATATTCAACGCCTGGCAAGATACCTGACAAGTAAGAATCTTAAAACCCATGGATTTATATGTCTCCATAATGAAATCAAGCGTGTGTACAACGGCCTAAATGCAGCAGTGAAAAACCGATAAATCCCATTATCAAAATAAATTTCAAAAACAAAACACAATGACAGTGAAATAGAGAGCAATTCTTAAATAATTCATTCAGGGCTTGTGATGCAACCTGGATTTACCACATCTACACCCAGAGCTGGGTGAGACATAAGGCTGGACACTTCGGGCTGATAGCATTGGTGAGGTTCGGTGAGCAAACGCAGACCCTTTGAAGTCAAACTGCATGGTACCCATTCCATGGGTCCCAACTCTCCAGGTTTAAGGGATTCTTCCTTCAGCTAAAACATGCATGGGAAACCCACAGTACAGTGCACTGTGTGACCGGGAAACGTTTTCAAATGCATCTCAGTTTTCGTCCCCTGGTACTCGGGTTCACCATTCCAGACGCTTTACTAACACTCTCCCCACTTGGAGAGTCAGTGTCATTAACCTCCTGTTTGGCAGAGTTTGCAATTTCTGCGCAAGATGTACAGGAATAGGGAGAACCAATGAGAGACTAGCTGTAGGTGCCTGCACGGGCAAAAGGAACGCTCATTTCCGACCAGGAAGAGGAATTAAACAAAGGCTCAGCAAGCCCTGCCGGAAAGAGATTACGGCCTGAAGCAATCCTGCGGTTTTGCGGCCAGCTCACAAGAAAACGAGTTGAAGACATGAGCTCAGGGGCACTGTAATTCACAAACCTGCAGAGTTATGAATGACAGCTATCGTCCAAAAATGTATTGAAGTAAGTCTTCGAAGAGGACTTGAATGCGGGGCAGAATTTCAGGAAAACGATTTCAGGGGGTAGACTGGAATTGTACTAAAAGCATAGGAAAAGAGGCAGAATGTCGACAGCGATGCACTTGGCCAAAAAGGGCGTATGCGTTTTTTCCTGAATATATTCAGGAAAAAACGCATACGCCCTTTTTGGCCAACCAAGCAAGCGTGTAAAGGAAATCTGCACTACAATGAAGTCTCACTGCCCCCCGGTCAAAAGGGCCATCTGAAAAAAGTGTAAAATCCAGAAAGGCAGGACAGGTCATGGAGAACAGGGAGCCTTGTCATGCTGATGGGCGGGATGTAAATTGCCAACAACCACTCTGGAGAAGTGTATGGTGTTTCCAGAAACACGTGGGAAACAAAGCAACACAGCCTATGTCACTTCCACTTATGGTCCTATAGCTTAGGGAAATTAAAATCAAAAACACACAGCCACCCCAGAGTTTGGGACGGCTCTGTTTACAAGAACCTCGTCTACGGTACAAGTAAAATATCCCAGAAAGCAAAAATGGATAAAGAAGTTGTGGTACGCACGTACAATGGAATATCACTCAGCAATGAAATCTACTTCTTCAGGCCCGTAGCGGTATAATGAGTGGATTCAGGTATGATGATTCTACGAGAAATAAGTCACACAGAAAAGAAACATCATAAGATATGACTAATACACGGAATGTAAACTTGGCTACCCATGAACTGAATTACAAAACAGAACAGGGTCTCAAATTTAGAAAACCAACTTATGCTTGCTTATGGGGAAAGGTGAGTTGGGGTGCTGCATAAAACCAGAGATTGAAATTAGCACAGATACCGTTCCATAAGCCAAATATATAATAGACAAGCCTACTCCTTGCTCAACGAAATGGACTCAACACCCCATATTCAACGCCTGGAAGATACCTGACAAGTAAGAATCTTAAAACCCATGGATTTATATGTCTCCATAAGGAAATCAAGCGTGTGTACAGCGGCCTAAACGCAGCAGTGAAAATCCGATAAATCCCATTATCAAAATAAATTTCAAAAACAAAACACAATGACAGTGAAATAGAGAGCAATTCTTAAATAATTCATACAGGGCTTGTGATGCAACCTGGATTTCCCACATCTACACCCAGAGCTGGGTGAGACATAAGGCTGGACACTTCGGGCTGATAGCATTGGTGAGGTTCGGTGAGCAAATGCAGACCCTTTGAAGTCATACTGCATGGTACCCATTCCATGGGTCCCAACTCTCCAGGTTTAAGGGATCTTCCTTCAGCTAAAACATGCATGGGAAACCCACAGTACAGTGCACTGTGTGACCGGGAAATGTTTTCAAATGCATCTCAGATTTCGTCCCCTGGTACTCGGGTTCACCATTCCAGACGCTTTACTAACACTCTCCCCACTTGGAGAGTCAGTGCCATTAACCTCCTGTTTGGCACAGTTTGCAATTTCTGCGCAAGATGTACAGGAATAGGGAGAACCAATGAGAGACTAGCTGTAGGTGCCTGCACGGGCAAAAGGAACGCTCATTTCCGACCAGGAAGAGGAATTAAACAAAGGCTCAGCATGCCCTGCCGGAAAGAGACATTGGCCTGAAACAATCCTGCGGTTTTGCGGCCAGCTCACAAGAAAGCGAGTTGAAGACATGAGCTCAGGGCACTGTAATTCACAAACCTGCAGAGTTATGAATGACAGCTATCGTCCAAAAATATATTTAAGTAAGTCTTCCAAGAGGACTTGAAAACGGGGCAGAATTTCAGGAAAACTATTTCAGGGGGTAGACTGGAATTGTACTAAAAGCATAGGAAAAGAGGCAGAATGTCGACAACGATGCACTTGGCCAAAAAGGGCGTATGCGTTTTTTCCTGAATATATTGAGGAAAAAACGCATACGCCCTTTTTGGCCAACCAAGCAAGCGTGTAATGGAAATCTGCACTACAATGAAGTCTCACTGCCCCCCGGTCAAAAGGGCCATCTGAAAAAAATGTAAAATCCAGAAAGTCAGGACAGGTCATGGAGAACAGGGAGCCTTGTCATGCTGATGGGCGGGATGTAAATTGCCAACAACCACTCTGGAGAAGTGTATGGTGTTTCCAGAAACACGTAGGAAACAAAGCAACACAGCCTATGGCACTTCCACTTATGGTCCTATAGCTTAGGGAAATTAAAATCACAAACACACAGCCACCCCAAAGTTTGGGATGGCTCTGTTTACAAGAACCTTGTCTACGGTACAAGTTAAATATCCGAGAAAGGAAAAAATGGATAAGGAAGTTCTGGTACGCACGTACAATGGAATATCACTCAGCAATGAAATCTACGTCTTCAGGCCCGTAGCGGCATAATGAGTGGATTCAGGTACGATGATTTTACGAGAAATACGTCACACAGAAAAAGAAACATCATAATATATCAGTAATACACGGAATGTAAACTTGGCTACACATAAACTGAATTACAAAACAGAAGAGGGTCTCAAATTTAGAAAGCCAACTTATGCTTGCTTATGGGGAAAGGTGAGTTGGGGTGCTGCATAAAACCAGAGATTGAAATTAGCACAGATACCGTTCCATAAGCCAAATATATAATAGACAAGACCTACTCCTTGCTCAACGAAATGGACTCAACACCCCATATTCAACGCCTGGCAAGATACCTGACAAGTAAGAATCTTAAAACCCATGGATTTATATGTCTCCATAATGAAATCAAGCGTGTGTACAACGGCCTAAACGCAGCAGTGAAAATCCGATAAATCCCATTATCAAAATAAATTTCAAAAACAAAACACAATGACAGTGAAATAGAGAGCAATTCTTAAATAATTCATTCAGGGCTTGTGATGCAACCTGGATTTACCACATCTACACCCAGAGCTGGGTGAGACATAAGGCTGGACACTTCGGGCTGATAGCATTGGTGAGGTTCGGTGAGCAAACGCAGACCCTTTGAAGTCATACTGCATGGTACCCATTCCATGGGTCCCAACTCTCCAGGTTTAAGGGATTCTTCCTTCAGCTAAAACATGCATGGGAAACCCACAGTACAGTGCACTGTGTGACCGGGAAACGTTTTCAAATGCATCTCAGTTTTCGTCCCCTGGTACTCGGGTTCACCATTCCATACGCTTTACTAACACTCTCCCCACTTGGAGAGTCAGTGCATTTAACCTCCTGTTTGGCACAGTTTGCAATTTCTGCGCAAGATGAACAGGCATAGGGAGAACCAATGAGAGACTAGCTGTTGGTGTCTGCACGGGCAAATTGAACGATCATTTCCCACCAGGAAGTGGAATTAACCAAAGACTCAGCGTGCCCGGCCGGAAATATATTACGGCCTGAAGCAATCCTGCGGTTTTGCGGCCAGCTCACAAGAAAAGGAGTTGAAGAAAGGAGCTCAGGGGCACTGTAATTCACAAACCTGCAGAGTTATGAATGACAGCTATCGTCCAAAAATGTACTGAAGTAAGTCTTCAAAGAGGACTTGAAAGCGGGGCAGAATTTCAGGAAAACGATTTCAGGGGGTAGACTGGAATTGCACTTAAAGCATAGGAAAAGAGGCAGAATGTCGACAATGATGCACTTGGCCAAAAAGGGCGTATGCGTTTTTTCCTGAATATATTCAGGAAAAAACGCATACGCCCTTTTTGGCCAACCAAGCAAGCGTGTAAAGGAAATCTGCACTACAATGAAGTCTCACTGCCCCCCGGTCAAAAGGGCCATCTGAAAAAAGTGTAAAATCCAGAAAGGCAGGACAGGTCTTGGAGAACAGGGAGCCTTGTTATGCTGATGGGCGGGATGTAAATTGCCAACAGCCACTCTGGAGAAATGTATGGTGTATCCTGAAACACGTAGGAAACAAAGCAACACAGCCTATGTCACTTCCAATATGGTCCTATAGCTTAGGGTAATTAAAATCACAAACACACAGCCACCCCAAAGTTTGGGATGGCTCTGTTTACAAGAACCTTGTCTACGGTACAAGTTAAATATCCAAGAAAGGAAAAAATGGATAAAGAAGTTCTGGTACGCACGTACAATGGAGTATCACTCAGCAAAGAAATCTACGTCTTCAGGCCCATAGCGGCATAATGAGTGGATTCAGGTACGATGATTCTACGAGAAATACGTCACCCAGAAAAAGAAACATCATAATGTATAAGTAATACACGGAATGTAAACTTGGCTACCCATGAACTGAATTACAAAACAGAACAGGGTCTCAAATTTAGAAAACCAACTTATGCTTGCTAATGGGGAAAGGTGAGTTGGGGTGCTGCATAAAACCAGAGATTGAAATTAGCACAGATACCGTTCCATAAGCCAAATATATAATAGACAAGACCTACTCCTTGCTCAACGAAATGGACTCAACACCCCATATTCAACGCCTTGCAAGATACCTGACAAGTAAGAATCTTAAAACCCATGGATTTATATGTCTCCATAATGAAATCAAGCGTGTGTACAACGGCCTAAATGCAGCAGTGAAAATCCGATAAATCCCATTATCAAAATAAATTTCAAAAACAAAACACAATGACAGTGAAATAGAGAGCAAATCTTAAATAATTCATTCAGGGCTTGTGATGCAACCTGGATTTACCACATCTACACCCAGAGCTGGGTGAGACATAAGGCTGGACACTTCGGGCTGATAGCATTGGTGAGGTTCGGTGAGCAAACGCAGACCCTTTGAAGTCAAACTGCATGGTACCCATTCCATGGGTCCCAACTCTCCAGGTTTAAGGGATTCTTCCTTCAGCTAAAACATGCATGGGAAACCCACAGTACAGTGCACTGTGTGACCGGGAAACGTTTTCAAATGCATCTCAGTTTTCGTCCCCTGGTACTCGGGTTCACCATTCCAGACGCTTTACTAACACTCTCCCCACTTGGAGAGTCAGTGCCATTAACCTCCTGTTTGGCACAGTTTGCAATTTCTGCGCAAGATGTACAGGAATAGGGAGAACCAATGAGAGACTAGCTGTAGGTGCCTGCACGGGCAAAAGGAACGCTCATTTCCGACCAGGAAGAGGAATTAAACAAAGGCTCAGCAAGCCCTGCCGGAAAGAGATTACGGCCTGAAGCAATCCTGCGGTTTTGCGGCCAGCTCACAAGAAAACGAGTTGAAGACATGAGCTCAGGGGCACTGTAATTCACAAACCTGCAGAGTTATGAATGACAGCTATCGTCCAAAAATGTATTGAAGTAAGTCTTCGAAGAGGACTTGAATGCGGGGCAGAATTTCAGGAAAACGATTTCAGGGGGTAGACTGGAATTGTACTAAAAGCATAGGAAAAGAGGCAGAATGTCGACAACGATGCACTTGGCCAAAAAGGGCGTATGCGTTTTTTCCTGAATATATTCAGGAAAAAACGCATACGCCCTTTTTGGCCAACCAAGCAAGCGTGTAAAGGAAATCTGCACTACAATGAAGTCTCACTGCCCCCCCGGTCAAAAGGGCCATCTGAAAAAAGTGTAAAATCCAGAAAGGCAGGACAGGTCATGGAGAACAGGGAGCCTTGTCATGCTGATGGGCGGGATGTAAATTGCCAACAACCACTCTGGAGAAGTGTATGGTGTTTCCAGAAACACGTAGGAAACAAAGCAACACAGCCTATGTCACTTCCACTTATGGTCCTATAGCTTAGGGAAATTAAAATCAAAAACACACAGCCACCCCAGAGTTTGGGACGGCTCTGTTTACAAGAACCTCGTCTACGGTACAAGTAAAATATCCCAGAAAGCAAAAAATGGATAAAGAAGTTGTGGTACGCACGTACAATGGAATATCACTCAGCAATGAAATCTACTTCATCAGGCCCGTAGCGGCATAATGAGTGGATTCAGGTACGATGATTCTACGAGAAATAAGTCACACAGAAAAAGAAACATCATAAGATATGACTAATACACGGAATGTAAACTTGGCTACCCATGAACTGAATTACAAAACAGAACAGGGTCTCAAATTTAGAAAACCAACTTATGCTTGCTTATGGGGAAAGGTGAGTTGGGGTGCTGCATAAAACCAGAGATTGAAATTAGCACAGATACCGTTCCATAAGCCAAATATATAATAGACAAGCCCTACTCCTTGCTCAACGAAACGGACTCAAAGCCTGGGAATATACCTGACAAGTAAGAATCTTAAAACCCATGGATTTATATGTCTCCATAAGGAAATCAAGCGTGTGTACAGCAGCCTAAACGCAGCAGTGAAAATCCGATAAATCCCATTATCAAAATAAATTTCAAAACCAAAACACATTGACAGTGAAATAGAGAGCAATTCTTAAATAATTCATTCAGGGCTTGTGATGCAACCTGGATTTACCACATCTACACCCAGAGCTGGGTGAGATATACGGCTGGACACTTCGGGCTGATAGCATTTGTGAGGTTCGGTGAGCAAACGCAGACCCTTTGTAGTCATACTGCATGGTACCCATTCCATGGTTCCCAGCTCTCCAGGTTTAAGGGATTCTTCCTTCAGCTAAGACATGCATGGGAAACCCAGAGTATTGTCCACCGTGTGATTGGGAAACGTTTTCAAATATATCTCAGTTTTCGAACCCTGGTACTCGGGTTCACCATTCCAGACACTTTACTAACATTCTCCCCACTTGGAGAGTCAGTGCCTTTAACCTCCTGTTTGGCACAGTTTGCAATTTCTCCGCAAGATTAACAGGAATAGGGAGAAACAATGAGAGACTAGCTGTAGGTGTCTGCACGGGCAAATGGAACGCTCATTTCCCACCAGGAAGAGGAATTCACCAAAGGCTCAGTGTGCCCTGACGGAAACAGATTAGGGCCTGCAGCAATCCTGCGGTTTTGCGGCCAGCTCACAAGAAAGCGAGTTGAGGAAACGAGCTCAGGGGCACTGTAATTCACAAACCTGCAGAGTTATGAATGACAGCTATCGTCCAAAAATGTATTGAAGTAAGTCTTCGAATAGGACTTGAAAGCGGGGCAGAATTTCAGGAAAACGATTTCAGGGGGTAGACTGGAATTGCACTTAAAGCATAGGAATAGAGGCAGAATGTCGACAATGATGCACTGGCCAAAAAGTGCGTATGCGTTTTTTCCTGAATATATTCAGGAAAAAACGCATACGCCATTTTTGGCCAAGCAAGCAAGCAGGTAAATGAAATCTGCACTACAATGAAGTCTCACTGCCCCCCGGTCAAAAGGGGCATCTGAAAAAGTGTAAAATTCAGAAAGGCAGGACAGGTCATGGAGAACAGGGAGACTTGTTATGCTGATGGGGGGGATGTAAATTGCAAACAGCCACTCTGGAGAAGTGTATGGGGTTTCCTGAAACACGTAGGAAACAAAGCAACGGAGCCTATGTCACTTCCACTTATGGTCCTATAGCTTAGGGAAATTAAAATCAAAAACACACAGCCACCCCAAAGTTTGGGACAGCTCTGTTTACAAGAACGTCGTCTACGGTACAAGTTAAATATCCCAGAATGTGAAAAATGGTTAAAGAAGTTGTGGTACGCACGTACAATGGAATATCACTCACCAATGAAATCTGTGTCATCAGGCCCGTCGCGGCATATTGAGTGGATCCAGGTACGATGATTCTAAGTGAAATAAGTCACACAGAAAATGAAACATCATAAGATATCACTAATACACGGAATGTAAACTTGGCTACACATGAACTGAATTACAAAACAGAACAGGGTCTCAAATTTAGAACACCAACTTATGCTTGCTTATGGGGAAAGGTGAGGTGGGGTGCTGCATAAAACCAGAGATAGAAATTAGCACACATACCTTTCCATAAGCCAAATATGTAATAGTCAAGACTTACACCTTGCTCAACGAAATGGACTAAACACACCATATTCAACTCCTAGGATTACACATGACTAGTAAGAATCTTCAAATCCATGGATTTATATGTCTCCGTAAGAGAATCAAGTGTGTGTACAGCTGCATGAAGGCAGCAGAGAAAATCCGATAAATCCCATTATCAAAATAAACTACAAAAACAAACACAATGACAGTGAAATAGAGAGCAATTCTTAAATAATTCATTCAGGGCTTGTGATGCAACCTGGATTTACCACATCTACACCTAGAGCTGAGTGAGACATAAGGTTCGACACTTTGGGCTGATAGCATTGGTGAGGTTCGGTGAGAAAATGCAGGCCATTTGAAGTCATACTGCATGGTACCCATTGCATGGGTCCCACCTCTCCAGGTTTAAGGGATTCTTCCTTCAGGTAAAACACGCATGGGAAACCCAGAATATGGTCCACCGTGTGACCGGGAAACCTTTTTAAATGCATCTCAGTTTTCTTCCCCTCATACTCGGTTTTACCATTCCAGACGCTTTACTAACTCTTTCCCCAATTGGAGAGTCAGTGCCTTTAACCTCCTGTTTGGCACAGTTTGGAATTTCTGCGCAAGATGAACAGGAATAGGGAGAACCAATGAGAGATTAGCTGTAGGTGTCTGCACGAGCAAATTTAATGCTCATTTCCCATCAGGAAGAGGAATTAGCCAAAGGCTCAACATGCCGTGCCGGAACCAGATTAGGGCCTGAAGCAATCCTGCGGTTTTGCGGCCAGCTCACAAGAAAGCGAGTTGAAGAATGGAGCTCAGGGGCACTGTAATTCACAAACCTGCAGAGTTATAAATGACAGCTATCGTCCAAAAATATATTGAAGTAAGGCTGCAAAGAGGACTTGAACGCGGGGCAGAATTCCAGGAATACGATTTCAGGAGGTAGATGGGAAGTCCTCTGAAAGTATAGGAGAAGAGGCAGAACTTCGACAATGATGCACTTGGTCAAAAAGGGCATATGCGTTTCTTCCAGGGCCCTCATTAAAGAGGGTAGGAGGCTCCCAGCATGCTTCAGTGGCCAACAGAGGGCCTACGTCGCCAAGGCGACGTGAGCCATCCAGGCAGGAGTGACCTCACATCAGAGCGCCCACCTCACAGAAGGGTAAGGAACCCAGTCATGATCAGACTCTCACCAGAGTGCCCACATAAGCAAGGGGCTGGGAATCAGGCACGAGTGTCCTCACACCCGTGGGGCCACATCATCGAAAGTTGAGGTACCCAGCACATGTGGCCTCAAACCAGAAGACCCACATCACCATGGGTCTCAGAGCGAGGCAGGCAGGATTAACCTCAAAACACATGGCCCATTGTATAAAAAGGTGAGGAATCCAGCAGTTGGAACATCCCAGCAGGCGGCCCAGAGCACCGAGGCTATGGGATCCAGGCAGTGATGAACTCACAACAGAGGGCCCTCATCGTGATACTGTAAGCAACCCAGCCGTTGTGACCTCAGAGCACAAGGCCCACATCCCCATGGGGAAGGGAACCAAGCAGGAGTGTCATCGCACCAGTGGGCACACAACAGAAAATGTGGGGAGCCCAGCAGTTAGGGCCGGACGCCAGAGGGCCCTCATCACTGAGGAGAGGAGGCTCCCAGCAAGCTCCAACTTCTACCAGAGGGCCGACGTCGCCAATGCGGGGTGTGCCAGCCAGGCAGGAGTGACCTCAGAGCAGAGGGCCAACCACACAAAAGTGTGAGGAACCCAAAGAGGATCAGACTCTCACCAGAGGGCCCACATCACCAAGGGAATGGAAACCAGGCAGGAGTGTCCTCACACCAGTGGGGCCACATCACCGAAATGTGACGGACCCAGCACACGTGGCCTCAAACTACAGGACACACATCACCAAGGGGCTGGGAGTGAGGCAGGCAGGAGGAGCCTCAAAACAGAGGGCCCATTGCGTAAAAAAGGTGAGGAATCCCGCAGTTGGAACCTCCCAGCAGGCGGCCAGGAGCAGCGAGGCTATGGGATCCAGGCCTGACTGAACTCAAAACAGAGGGCCCACATTCTGACACTGTGAGCAACCCAGCCGTTGGGACCACAGAGCAGAAAGCCCACATCCCCTAGGGAAGGGACCCTGGCTGGAGTGTACTCACACGACAGGGCGCACATCAGAAAATTTTGGGAGCCCATGAGTTAGGGCCTGACGCCAGAGGGCCCTCATTACCGAGGGGAGGAGACTCCCAGCAGGCACCAACTCCCAACTGAGGGCCCACATCGCCAACGTGACGTGTGCCAGCCAGGCAGGAGTGACCTCACAGCAGAGGGCCCACCTCCCAGAAGTGTGAGGAATCCAGACAGGATCAGACTCTCACAAGAGGGCCCCAATCACCAAGGGGATGGGAACCAGGCAGGAGTGTCCTCACACCAGTGGGGCCACATCAATAAAGGTGAGGAAACCGGTACATGTGGCCTTAAACCAGAGGACCTACATCACAAAGGGGCTGGGAGTGAGTCAGGAAGTAGGAGCATAAAAACACAGGACCCAAAGAATAAAAAAGGTAAGGAATCCAGCAGTAGGAACCTCCCAGCAGTCGGCTCAGAGCACAGAGTCTATGGGATCTAGGCCTGAGTGAACTAACACCAGAGAGACAACATCATGAAACGGTGAACAACACAGGTGTTGGGACCTTAGAGCAGAAGGCACACATGCCCATGGGGATGGGAACCTCGCAGGAGTGTCCTCGCACCACTTAGCACGTATCAGAAAATGTGGGTACCCAGCAGTTAGGGCCTGACGCTAGAGGGCCCCCATCACCGAGGGGAGGAGGCTCCCAGCAGGCTCCAAGTGCCACAAGAGGGCCGATGTTGCCCAGGTGGGGTGTGCCAGCCAGGCAGGAGTGACCTCACAGCAGAGGGCCCACCTCACAGAAGGGTGAGGAACCCAGCCAGGATCAGACTCTCACCAGAGGGCCCACATCATCAAGGGGATAGGAAGCAGGCAGGAGTGTCCTCACACCAGTGTGGCCACATCATCCAAAGGTGAGGGACTCAGCACACGTGGCCTCACACCAGAGGACACACATCACCAAGGGACTGGGAGTGAGGCAGGCAGGAGGAGTCTCAAAACAGAGGGTCCATAGAAGAAAAAAGGTGAGGAATCCCGCAGTTGGAACCTCCCAGCAGGTGGCCAGGAGCAGCGAGGCTATGGGATCCAGGCCGGAGAGAACTCACAGCAGAGGGCCCTCATCATGAAACTGAGCAACCCACGGTTGGGACCTCAGAGCAGAAGGCCCACATTCCCATGGGGTTGGGAACCTGGCACGAGTGTACTCGAACCACAGGGCGCATATCAGAAAATATTGGGAGCCCAGGAATTAGGGCCTGACGCCAGAGGGCCCTCATTACCGAGGGCAGGAGACCCCCAGCAGGCACCAAATCCCACCAGAGGGCCGACTTCGCCAAGGCGGGGTGTGCCAGCCAGGCAGGAGTGACGTCAGAGAAGAGGGCCCACCTCACAGAAGTGTGAGGAACCCAACCAGGATCAGACTCTCACCGGATGGCCCACATCACCAAGGGGATGGGAACCAGGCAGGAGTGTCCTCACACCAGTGGGGCCACATCAGCCAAAGGTGAGGAACCCAGCACATGTGGCCTCAAACCACAGGACACACATCACCAAGGGGCTGGGAGTGAGGCAGGTGTCCGGAGGGGCACATTTAACTCTAATTTCCCACCAGGAAGAGGAATTAACCAAAGGCTCAGAGTGCCGTGCCAGACCCTGATTATGGCCTAAAGCAAACCTGCGGTTCTGTGGCCAGCTTTCAAGGAAACGAGTTAAGAAAGGAAATCACAGGCACTGTAATTCACAAACCTGCAGAGTTATAAATGACAGCTATTGGCAAAAATATACTGAAGTAAGTCTGCAAAGAGGACTTCAAAACGAGGCAGAATTGCAGGAATCATATTTCAGGAGGTAGATTGGAATTGCGTTTAAAGCATGTGAAAAGCGGCAGATCTTTGACAGTGATGCACTTGGACAAAAGTGCGTAAACATTTTTTCCTGAATATATTCAGGAAAAAACACATATGCCCTTTTTGGCCAACCAAGCACTCGAGCAATGGAAATCCGCACTACAATGAAGTCTCATTTCCCATTCGTCAAAAGGGCCATCTGAAAAATGTGTAAAAACCAGAAACACAGGACAGGCCATGGAGAACAGGGAGCCTTGTTATGCTGATGGGCGGGATGTAAATTGCCAACAGACACTCTGGAGATGTTTATGGTGTATCCTGAAACATCTGAAAAACAAAGCTACAGACCCTAGGGCACTTCCACTTTTGGCCCTATAGCTTAGGAAAATTAAAATCAACAAGACACAGCCAACACCAAATTTAGGGCTGCTGTGTTTACAAGAACCTTGAGTCCAGTACAAATTAAATATCCCAGAAAGAAAAATATGGATAAAGGAGTTGTGCTACTTACGTACAATGGAATATCACTCAGCAATGAAATCAATGTCATCAGGCCTGTAGCAGCAAATTGAGTGGATTTAAGTATGATGATTCTAAGAGAAATATGTCACACAGAGAAAGGTAATTATCATAAGATATCACTAATAGAGAGAGTGTAAACTTGGCTACACATAAACTGAATTCCAAAACCGAACAGAGTCTCACATTTAGATAAAAACTTATGCTTGCTTAAGGGGAAAGTTGAGTTGCGGTGCTGTATAAAACCAGAGATTGAAATTAGCACACATACCATTCCATAAGCCAAATATGTAATAGACAAGACCTACTCTTTGCTCAACGAAATAGACTCATCCATGGTGTATCACCTCACACCTGTTAGAATGGGCATCATCAGAAAATCTACAAACAACAAATGCTGGAAAGGGTGTGGAGATAAGGAACCCTCTTCCGCTATTGTTGGGAATGAAATTGATACAGTCACTGTGGAGAAAGTTATGGAGTTTCTTATAAAACTAAGAATAGAATTACCATATGATACAGCAGTCCCACTACTGGGCATATACCCAGACAAAACCATAAATGAAAAAGAGACATTCACCGCAATGTTCATTGCATCACTATTTACAATATCCAGGTAATGGAAGCAACCTAAATGCCCACAGACAGACGAATGCATAAAGACGTGGTACATATATAAAATGGAATATTACTAAGCCATAAAAAGGAATGAAATTGGGTCATTTGTAGAGACGTTGATGGATCTAGAGACTGTCATACAGAGTGAAGTAAGTCAGAAAGAGAAAAAGAAATCTTGTCTATTAATGGCTATATGTGGAACCTAGACAAATTGTACAGATGAACCGTTTTGCAAGGCAGAAATAGAGCAACAGATGTAGACAACAAACGTATGGACACCAAGGGGGGAAAGCTGTTGGGGGGTGGTGGTGGGAGGAGTTGAGAGATTGGGATTGGCATGTATACATTTATATGTATAAAATAGATAACCAAAAAGAACCTGCTGTATAAAAAAATAAAATAAAATTCAAATTACAAAAAGTAAAACAGAAAAAATATTCTTCCCTTCACATACATGTATTTATATGAATAAATTATTTCCATGCTTATATCTGTAAATACAAAAAAGAGGAATAAAATCTACCTTGAACCAAAAAAGAAAAAAAAACAGAACCCACCAGCTACACAGAGGAAAACCGTATCAGGGCACTTGCTCCAGTTGTAAACAATTCTGAAGTTGGTCGGTGGTGGGGAATCATCTCCCATTCAGCCAGCAGGCCCCACGCAACAAGCGTCCTCATTGCAAAGCTGGGGGACCGTGCCGAGGCATCTGTGAGTAAACGTGGGCTGAGCCCCAGGCCAGCTGCTGCTGAAATGTTCCCACCCTTCCCAGGTAAAACACCTGAATATGTACAAGGACTTGAAAGCCTAGAGGAAGGGCCATGGAGCCACATGAGCGACAGCATGCCAGCCGACTTGGTGCCTGCAGGCCAGCCAGGATGGTCCTGGTCCTGGGTGCTCTTCTGGAAGCTTTCCATTTCCCTGCCTGAGATACCCCTGCTGTCCCGGCCCCCACTGCTTTCTTCCTCACTCACCTCTGCCCAGGGAGAAATTCCAGCGGCAGGTATGGGTGACACATCCTCTTCTTTAGCAGGTGGCATCTTGGCAACTGCTGCAGAAAGTCCAGCAGAGCCCCACTCACACTGGGCCACCCACAAAGCCGTGGCCTCTCACTCCCTCCCACCAGTCCAGCCCCAAGACTGCTGACAGGGCAGAGAAAATGGCGTCAGGCACAGCTGCAGGGGCTCTTGCTGCCTGGAGCGGTGTTTATATTGATCTGAACCCAGGCACACCTGGGGAGGGCTGGCCGGCACGGTCAGGCTTCCCAGGCCAGCCAATAATCACCCCTCAGGGGCTCACAGTTGCAGAAACTGGAACTTGCTGAATCGGCCAGGTCCAAGGAACAGGTGTGGGCTCCTGAGAGTCAGGATAGACAAGGGGCTGCAGCTCTGGCTTGTTTTCTAATTATATTATCTGGCCCATGAGTGGGAGACAACTTCAAGAAAACCCTCTCCTAATGAGAGGAACCCAGGAGTCAGGGAGAGGAGGGGTGGCTGGTGGGTGGAGACAGAGGCCTGGTGCCCCGGGTGCAGTGGAAGTCTCTGGAACACCAGGTGGAGGGAGGCCACACAGAGTGATGCCCAGGGTCACAGACCTGTCGGAGCTGCTGTTTGTTAGTTCAAGTCCTGCTCTGAGGTGCTCTGTGTCAGATCTGAGTGACAGGTGAGCTGGGAGTGCTCTGCAATGAGGGCGATATGCACGGTTCCTGTGTTCCCAGCCCTGCCATGGTACCTGCAAGGGTAGCTCTGTATCCTGGGAGGGGCCTGACCACGAGAGCCCCGTGGGCTGGGGTGGGGTACCTGCCCAGGTGAGCTCCATATCCTGGGATTGGCCTGACCTCGAGAGCCCCATGGGCTGCTGGAGTCCTGGTAAAGGATGTCAGGACAGTCAGTGAAGCCACCGAGGATATACCTCCAGTAGTTCCTAAATCCTACACCCTGCTGGTCATTCTACCAACCACCAGGACATGGTATTCTGTATTAGTCTTCAATGATGCCTTCTTTTGTATTCTATTAGTCCCAGAGTCACAAGAAATTTTGGCTTGTGAGTGGCAGGACTCAACATACAACTAAAACAATACTTCCGGGCCGTGTTGCCCCAAGGGTTCAAAAATTCCCACACCATCTTTGGGGAAAGCTCAGCTAAAGACCTAAAAGTTCTACCTCTGGAAAAGGAAACACTCCTTCAATATGCAGACGACATTCTGATCGCCAGCCCTACTAAGGATACCTCTGAACTACGAAGCCAATAAAGGATACAAGTTGTCCAAGAAAAAGCTCAAATATCACAGACTACGGTGACCTGCCTGGGCTTCATTCTCACAGAAGGTCGGAGAAGCCCATCCCAGGAAAGGGAAGAAACAATTTACAGCCTTACCCATTTCTAAAACTAGAAGACAGCTTAGGGGTTCCTGGGGAGGCCAGGGTTTGCTGCTTCTGGATCCCTAACTACAGTCTACTAGCTCGGCCTCTATATGAAACACTGAAAGGAAAAGGTGATGATCCTTTTGAATAGAATGCAGAAGTGGCCTTTCAAGAATGGAAAGAGCAGTCAATTCAGACCCTTGCCCTGGAACTCCCTAATTTAGCTAAACCCTTTGACCTTTACATTCCTGGTGAACGGTGAATCGCCACTGGAGTATTAGTGCAAAACCTGGGACCACTTGAAATGGAACAATGCAAGAATGCGATCCAGGTAGGATAAACTACGGTCACCAAGGGGCTTGGCCCACCGCCACATCTGGCCAAGATACTGGCAGTATCTGATAACCTGGAAATCAGCAGCCCAAAAGGCCACCTCCCTCCTAAGGGAAAAGGAACCCTCGTGGTGATCCTAACCCCCAACCATGCCCTGAAGTTGCAGGGTTGGCTCCGTGGGCACACTGATCTTGAGGGAGGAGGCCCTCCAACTCCAACCTCCATAGAGATAACCGGGGCAAAGGGGCACCATGACGACTCATGTGAAGGTGTCTGCACATGCAAATTTAACGCTCATTTCCCACAAGGAAGAGGAATTAACCAAAGGCTCAGCATGCCATGCCAGAACTATATTAGGGCCTGAAGCAATCCTTCGGGTTTGTGGCCAGCTCACAAGAAAGCGAGTTGAAGAAAGGAGCTCAGGGGCACTGTAATTCACAAACCTGCAGAGTAATGAATGACAGCTATCGTCCAAAAATGTTTTGAAGTAAGTCTTCGAAGAGGACTTGAAATCGGGGCAGAATTTCAGGAAAACGATTTCAGGGGGTAGAATGGAATTGCACTTAAAGAATAAGATTAGAGGCAGAATGTCGACAATGATGCACTTGGCCAAAAAGGGCGTATGCGTTTTTTCCTGAATATATTCAGGAAAAAACGCATACGCACTTTTTGGCCAACCAAGCAAGCGTGTAAAGGAAATCTGCACTACAATTAAGTCTCACTGCCCCCCGGTCAAAAGGGCCATCTGAAAAAAGTGTAAAATCCAGAAAGGCAGGACAGGTCTTGGAGAACAGGGAGCCTTGTTATGCTGATGGGCGGGATGTAAATTGCCAACAGCCACTCTGGAGAAATGTATGGTGTATCCTGAAACACGTAGGAAACAAAGCAACACAGCCTATGTCACTTCCAATATGGTCCTATAGCTTAGGGTAATTAAAATCACAAACACACAGCCACCCCAAAGTTTGGGATGGCTCTGTTTACAAGAACCTTGTCAACGGTACAAGTTAAATATCCAAGAAAGGAAAAAATGGATAAAGAAGTTCTGGTACGCACGTACAATGGAATATCACTCAGCAAAGAAATCTACGTCTTCAGGCCCATAGCGGCATAATGAGTGGATTCAGGTACGATGATTCTACGAGAAATACGTCACCCAGAAAAAGAAACATCATAATATATAAGTAATACACGGAATGTAAACTTGGCTACACATAAACTGAATTACAAAACAGAACAGGGTCTCAAATTTAGAAAACCAACTTATGCTTGCTAATGGGGAAAGGTGAGTTGGGGTGCTGCATAAAACCAGAGATTGAAATTAGCACAGATACCGTTCCATAAGCCAAATATATAATAGACAAGACCTACTCCTTGCTCAACGAAATGGACTCAACACCCCATATTCAACGCCTTGCAAGATACCTGACAAGTAAGAATCTTAAAACCCATGGATTTATATGTCTCCATAAGGAAATCAAGCGTGTGTACAACGGCCTAAATGCAGCAGTGAAAATCCGATAAATCCCATTATCAAAATAAATTTCAAAAACAAAACACAATGACAGTGAAATAGAGAGCAATTCTTAAATAATTCATTCAGGGCTTGTGATGCAACCTGGATTTACCACATCTACACCCAGAGCTGGGTGAGACATAAGGCTGGACACTTCGGGCTGATAGCATTGGTGAGGTTCGGTGAGCAAACGCAGACCCTTTGAAGTCATACTGCATGGTAACCATTCCATGGGTCCCAACTCTCCAGGTTTAAGGGATTCTTCCTTCAGCTAAAACATGCATGGGAAACCCACAGTACAGTGCACTGTGTGACCGGGAAACGTTTTCAAATGCATCTCAGTTTTCGTCCCCTGGTACTCGGGTTCACCATTCCAGACGCTTTACTAACACTCTCCCCACTTGGAGAGTCAGTGCCATTAACCTCCTGTTTGGCACAGTTTGCAATTTCTGCGCAAGATGTACAGGAATAGGGAGAACCAATGAGAGACTAGCTGTAGGTGCCTGCACGGGCAAAAGGAACGCTCATTTCCGACCAGGAAGAGGAATTAAACAAAGGCTCAGCAAGCCCTGCCGGAAAGAGATTACGGCCTGAAGCAATCCTGCGGTTTTGCGGCAAGCTCACAAGAAAACGAGTTGAAGACATGAGCTCAGGGGCACTGTAATTCACAAACCTGCAGAGTTATGAATGACAGCTATCGTCCAAAAATGTATTGAAGTAAGTCTTCGAAGAGGACTTGAATGCGGGGCAGAATTTCAGGAAAACGATTTCAGGGGGTAGACTGGAATTGTACTAAAAGCATAGGAAAAGAGGCAGAATGTCGACAACGATGCACTTGGCCAAAAAGGGCGTATGCGTTTTTTCCTGAATATATTCAGGAAAAAACGCATACGCCCTTTTTGGCCAACCAAGCAAGCGTGTAAAGGAAATCTGCACTACAATGAAGTCTCACTGCCCCCCCGGTCAAAAGGGCCATCTGAAAAAAGTGTAAAATCCAGAAAGGCAGGACAGGTCATGGAGAACAGGGAGCCTTGTCATGCTGATGGGCGGGATGTAAATTGCCAACAACCACTCTGGAGAAGTGTATGGTGTTTCAAGAAACACGTAGGAAACAAAGCAACACAGCCTATGTCACTTCCACTTATGGTCCTATAGCTTAGGGAAATTAAAATCAAAAACACACAGCCACCCCAGAGTTTGGGACGGCTCTGTTTACAAGAACCTCGTCTACGGTACAAGTAAAATATCCCAGAAAGCAAAAAATGGATAAAGAAGTTGTGGTACGCACGTACAATGGAATATCACTCAGCAATGAAATCTACTTCATCAGGCCCGTAGCGGCATAATGAGTGGATTCAGGTATGATGATTCTACGAGAAATAAGTCACACAGAAAAAGAAACATCATAAGATATGACTAATACACGGAATGTAAACTTGGCTACCCATGAACTGAATTACAAAACAGAACAGGGTCTCAAATTTAGAAAACCAACTTATGCTTGCTTATGGGGAAAGGTGAGTTGGGGTGCTGCATAAAACCAGAGATTGAAATTAGCACAGATACCGTTCCATAAGCCAAATATATAATAGACAAGCCCTACTCCTTGCTCAACGAAACGGACTCAAAGCCTGGGAATATACCTGACAAGTAAGAATCTTAAAACCCATGGATTTATATGTCTCCATAAGGAAATCAAGCGTGTGTACAGCAGCCTAAACGCAGCAGTGAAAATCCGATAAATCCCATTATCAAAATAAATTTCAAAACCAAAACACATTGACAGTGAAATAGAGAGCAATTCTTAAATAATTCATTCAGGGCTTGTGATGCAACCTGGATTTACCACATCTACACCCAGAGCTGGGTGAGATATACGGCTGGACACTTCGGGCTGATAGCATTTGTGAGGTTCGGTGAGCAAACGCAGACCCTTTGTAGTCATACTGCATGGTACCCATTCCATGGTTCCCAGCTCTCCAGGTTTAAGGGATTCTTCCTTCAGCTAAGACATGCATGGGAAACCCAGAGTATTGTCCACCGTGTGATTGGGAAACGTTTTCAAATATATCTCAGTTTTCGAACCCTGGTACTCGGGTTCACCATTCCAGACACTTTACTAACATTCTCCCCACTTGGAGAGTCAGTGCCTTTAACCTCCTGTTTGGCACAGTTTGCAATTTCTACGCAAGATTAACAGGAATAGGGAGAAACAATGAGAGACTAGCTGTAGGTGTCTGCACGGGCAAATGGAACGCTCATTTCCCACCAGGAAGAGGAATTCACGAAAGGCTCACTGTGCCCTGACGGAAACAGATTAGGGCCTGCAGCAATCCTGCGGTTTTGCGGCCAGCTAACAAGAAAGCGAGTTGAGGAAACGAGCTCAGGGGCACTGTAATTCACAAACCTGCAGAGTTATGAATGACAGCTATCGTCCAAAAATGTATTGAAGTAAGTCTTCGAAGAGGACTTGAAAGCGGGGCAGAATTTCAGGAAAACGATTTCAGGGGGTAGACTGGAATTGCACTTAAAGCATAGGAATAGAGGCAGAATGTCGACAATGATGCACTGGCCAAAAAGTGCGTATGCGTTTTTTCCTGAATATATTCAGGAAAAAACGCATACGCCATTTTTGGCCAAGCAAGCAAGCAGGTAAATGAAATCTGCACTACAATGAAGTCTCACTGCCCCCCGGTCAAAAGGGGCATCTGAAAAAGTGTAAAATTCAGAAAGGCAGGACAGGTCATGGAGAACAGGGAGACTTGTTATGCTGATGGGGGGGATGTAAATTGCAAACAGCCACTCTGGAGAAGTGTATGGGGTTTCCTGAAACACGTAGGAAACAAAGCAACGGAGCCTATGTCACTTCCACTTATGGTCCTATAGCTTAGGGAAATTAAAATCAAAAACACACAGCCACCCCAAAGTTTGGGACAGCTCTGTTTACAAGAACGTCATCTACGGTACAAGTTAAATATCCCAGAATGTGAAAAATGGTTAAAGAAGTTGTGGTACGCACGTACAATGGAATATCACTCACCAATGAAATCTCTGTCATCAGGCCCGTCGCGGCATATTGAGTGGATCCAGGTACGATGATTCTAAGTGAAATAAGTCACACAGAAAATGAAACATCATAAGATATCACTAATACACGGAATGTAAACTTGGCTACACATGAACTGAATTACAAAACAGAACAGGGTCTCAAATTTAGAACACCAACTTATGCTTGCTTATGGGGAAAGGTGAGGTGGGGTGCTGCATAAAACCAGAGATAGAAATTAGCACACATACCTTTCCATAAGCCAAATATGTAATAGTCAAGACTTACACCTTGCTCAACGAAATGGACTAAACACACCATATTCAACTCCTAGGATTACACATGACTAGTAAGAATCTTCAAATCCATGGATTTATATGTCTCCGTAAGAGAATCAAGTGTGTGTACAGCTGCATGAAGGCAGCAGAGAAAATCCGATAAATCCCATTATCAAAATAAACTACAAAAACAAACACAATGACAGTGAAATAGAGAGCAATTCTTAAATAATTCATTCAGGGCTTGTGATGCAACCTGGATTTACCACATCTACACCTAGAGCTGAGTGAGACATAAGGTTCGACACTTTGGGCTGATAGCATTGGTGAGGTTCGGTGAGAAAATGCAGGCCATTTGAAGTCATACTGCATGGTACCCATTGCATGGGTCCCACCTCTCCAGGTTTAAGGGATTCTTCCTTCAGGTAAAACACGCATGGGAAACCCAGAATATGGTCCACCGTGTGACCGGGAAACCTTTTTAAATGCATCTCAGTTTTCTTCCCCTCATACTCGGTTTTACCATTCCAGACGCTTTACTAACTCTTTCCCCAATTGGAGAGTCAGTGCCTTTAACCTCCTGTTTGGCACAGTTTGGAATTTCTGAGCAAGATGAACAGGAATAGGGAGAACCAATGAGAGATTAGCTGTAGGTGTCTGCACGAGCAAATTTAATGCTCATTTCCCATCAGGAAGAGGAATTAGCCAAAGGCTCAACATGCCGTGCCGGAACCAGATTAGGGCCTGAAGCAATCCTGCGGTTTTGCGGCCAGCTCACAAGAAAGCGAGTTGAAGAATGGAGCTCAGGGGCACTGTAATTCACAAACCTGCAGAGTTATAAATGACAGCTATCGTCCAAAAATATATTGAAGTAAGGCTGCAAAGAGGACTTGAACGCGGGGCAGAATTCCAGGAATACGATTTCAGGAGGTAGATGGGAAGTCCTCTGAAAGTATAGGAGAAGAGGCAGAACTTCGACAATGATGCACTTGGTCAAAAAGGGCATATGCGTTTCTTCCAGGGCCCTCATTAAAGAGGGTAGGAGGCTCCCAGCATGCTTCAGTGGCCAACAGAGGGCCTACGTCGCCAAGGCGACGTGAGCCATCCAGGCAGGAGTGACCTCACATCAGAGCGCCCACCTCACAGAAGGGTAAGGAACCCAGTCATGATCAGACTCTCACCAGAGTGCCCACATAAGCAAGGGGCTGGGAATCAGGCACGAGTGTCCTCACACCCGTGGGGCCACATCATCGAAAGTTGAGGTACCCAGCACATGTGGCCTCAAACCAGAAGACCCACATCACCATGGGTCTCAGAGCGAGGCAGGCAGGATTAACCTCAAAACACATGGCCCATTGTATAAAAAGGTGAGGAATCCAGCAGTTGGAACATCCCAGCAGGCGGCCCAGAGCACCGAGGCTATGGGATCCAGGCAGTGATGAACTCACAACAGAGGGCCCTCATCGTGATACTGTAAGCAACCCAGCCGTTGTGACCTCAGAGCACAAGGCCCACATCCCCATGGGGAAGGGAACCAAGCAGGAGTGTCATCGCACCAGTGGGCACACAACAGAAAATGTGGGGAGCCCAGCAGTTAGGGCCGGACGCCAGAGGGCCCTCATCACTGAGGAGAGGAGGCTCCCAGCAAGCTCCAACTTCTACCAGAGGGCCGACGTCGCCAATGCGGGGTGTGCCAGCCAGGCAGGAGTGACCTCAGAGCAGAGGGCCAACCACACAAAAGTGTGAGGAACCCAAAGAGGATCAGACTCTCACCAGAGGGCCCACATCACCAAGGGAATGGAAACCAGGCAGGAGTGTCCTCACACCAGTGGGGCCACATCACCGAAATGTGACGGACCCAGCACACGTGGCCTCAAACTACAGGACACACATCACCAAGGGGCTGGGAGTGAGGCAGGCAGGAGGAGCCTCAAAACAGAGGGCCCATTGCGTAAAAAAGGTGAGGAATCCCGCAGTTGGAACCTCCCAGCAGGCGGCCAGGAGCAGCGAGGCTATGGGATCCAGGCCTGACTGAACTCAAAACAGAGGGCCCACATTCTGACACTGTGAGCAACCCAGCCGTTGGGACCACAGAGCAGAAAGCCCACATCCCCTAGGGAAGGGACCCTGGCTGGAGTGTACTCACACGACAGGGCGCACATCAGAAAATTTTGGGAGCCCATGAGTTAGGGCCTGACGCCAGAGGGCCCTCATTACCGAGGGGAGGAGACTCCCAGCAGGCACCAACTCCCAACTGAGGGCCCACATCGCCAACGTGACGTGTGCCAGCCAGGCAGGAGTGACCTCACAGCAGAGGGCCCACCTCCCAGAAGTGTGAGGAATCCAGACAGGATCAGACTCTCACAAGAGGGCCCCAATCACCAAGGGGATGGGAACCAGGCAGGAGTGTCCTCACACCAGTGGGGCCACATCAATAAAGGTGAGGAAACCGGTACATGTGGCCTTAAACCAGAGGACCTACATCACAAAGGGGCTGGGAGTGAGTCAGGAAGTAGGAGCATAAAAACACAGGACCCAAAGAATAAAAAAGGTAAGGAATCCAGCAGTAGGAACCTCCCAGCAGTCGGCTCAGAGCACAGAGTCTATGGGATCTAGGCCTGAGTGAACTAACACCAGAGAGACAACATCATGAAACGGTGAACAACACAGGTGTTGGGACCTTAGAGCAGAAGGCACACATGCCCATGGGGATGGGAACCTCGCAGGAGTGTCCTCGCACCACTTAGCACGTATCAGAAAATGTGGGTACCCAGCAGTTAGGGCCTGACGCTAGAGGGCCCCCATCACCGAGGGGAGGAGGCTCCCAGCAGGCTCCAAGTGCCACAAGAGGGCCGATGTTGCCCAGGTGGGGTGTGCCAGCCAGGCAGGAGTGACCTCACAGCAGAGGGCCCACCTCACAGAAGGGTGAGGAACCCAGCCAGGATCAGACTCTCACCAGAGGGCCCACATCATCAAGGGGATAGGAAGCAGGCAGGAGTGTCCTCACACCAGTGTGGCCACATCATCCAAAGGTGAGGGACTCAGCACACGTGGCCTCACACCAGAGGACACACATCACCAAGGGACTGGGAGTGAGGCAGGCAGGAGGAGTCTCAAAACAGAGGGTCCATAGAAGAAAAAAGGTGAGGAATCCCGCAGTTGGAACCTCCCAGCAGGTGGCCAGGAGCAGCGAGGCTATGGGATCCAGGCCGGAGAGAACTCACAGCAGAGGGCCCTCATCATGAAACTGAGCAACCCACGGTTGGGACCTCAGAGCAGAAGGCCCACATTCCCATGGGGTTGGGAACCTGGCAGGAGTGTACTCGAACCACAGGGCGCATATCAGAAAATATTGGGAGCCCAGGAATTAGGGCCTGACGCCAGAGGGCCCTCATTACCGAGGGCAGGAGACCCCCAGCAGGCACCAAATCCCACCAGAGGGCCGACTTCGCCAAGGCGGGGTGTGCCAGCCAGGCAGGAGTGACGTCAGAGAAGAGGGCCCACCTCACAGAAGTGTGAGGAACCCAACCAGGATCAGACTCTCACCGGATGGCCCACATCACCAAGGGGATGGGAACCAGGCAGGAGTGTCCTCACACCAGTGGGGCCACATCAGCCAAAGGTGAGGAACCCAGCACATGTGGCCTCAAACCACAGGACACACATCACCAAGGGGCTGGGAGTGAGGCAGGTGTCCGGAGGGGCACATTTAACTCTAATTTCCCACCAGGAAGAGGAATTAACCAAAGGCTCAGAGTGCCGTGCCAGACCCTGATTATGGCCTAAAGCAAACCTGCGGTTCTGTGGCCAGCTTTCAAGGAAACGAGTTAAGAAAGGAAATCACAGGCACTGTAATTCACAAACCTGCAGAGTTATAAATGACAGCTATTGGCAAAAATATACTGAAGTAAGTCTGCAAAGAGGACTTCAAAACGAGGCAGAATTGCAGGAATCATATTTCAGGAGGTAGATTGGAATTGCGTTTAAAGCATGTGAAAAGCGGCAGATCTTTGACAGTGATGCACTTGGACAAAAGTGCGTAAACATTTTTTCCTGAATATATTCAGGAAAAAACACATATGCCCTTTTTGGCCAACCAAGCACTCGAGCAATGGAAATCCGCACTACAATGAAGTCTCATTTCCCATTCGTCAAAAGGGCCATCTGAAAAATGTGTAAAAACCAGAAACACAGGACAGGCCATGGAGAACAGGGAGCCTTGTTATGCTGATGGGCGGGATGTAAATTGCCAACAGACAC
Source organism: Delphinapterus leucas (assembly GCF_059928025.1). Classification (NCBI taxonomy): domain Eukaryota; kingdom Metazoa; phylum Chordata; class Mammalia; order Artiodactyla; family Monodontidae; genus Delphinapterus; species Delphinapterus leucas. Next base: position 2,282,793 of record NW_028322267.1, read on the forward strand.
TCTGGAGATGTTTATGGTGTATCCTGAAACATCTGAAAAACAAAGCTACAGACCCTAGGGCACTTCCACTTTTGGCCCTATAGCTTAGGAAAATTAAAATCAACAAGACACAGCCAACACCAAATTTAGGGCTGCTGTGTTTACAAGAACCTTGAGTCCAGTACAAATTAAATATCCCAGAAAGAAAAATATGGATAAAGGAGTTGTGCTACTTACGTACAATGGAATATCACTCAGCAATGAAATCAATGTCATCAGGCCTGTAGCAGCAAATTGAGTGGATTTAAGTATGATGATTCTAAGAGAAATATGTCACACAGAGAAAGGTAATTATCATAAGATATCACTAATAGAGAGAGTGTAAACTTGGCTACACATAAACTGAATTCCAAAACCGAACAGAGTCTCACATTTAGATAAAAACTTATGCTTGCTTAAGGGGAAAGTTGAGTTGCGGTGCTGTATAAAACCAGAGATTGAAATTAGCACACATACCATTCCATAAGCCAAATATGTAATAGACAAGACCTACTCTTTGCTCAACGAAATAGACTCATCCATGGTGTATCACCTCACACCTGTTAGAATGGGCATCATCAGAAAATCTACAAACAACAAATGCTGGAAAGGGTGTGGAGATAAGGAACCCTCTTCCGCTATTGTTGGGAATGAAATTGATACAGTCACTGTGGAGAAAGTTATGGAGTTTCTTATAAAACTAAGAATAGAATTACCATATGATACAGCAGTCCCACTACTGGGCATATACCCAGACAAAACCATAAATGAAAAAGAGACATTCACCGCAATGTTCATTGCATCACTATTTACAATATCCAGGTAATGGAAGCAACCTAAATGCCCACAGACAGACGAATGCATAAAGATGTGGTACATATATAAAATGGAATATTACTAAGCCATAAAAAGGAATGAAATTGGGTCATTTGTAGAGACGTTGATGGATCTAGAGACTGTCATACAGAGTGAAGTAAGTCAGAAAGAGAAAAAGAAATCTTGTCTATTAATGGCTATATGTGGAACCTAGACAAATTGTACAGATGAACCGTTTTGCAAGGCAGAAATAGAGCAACAGATGTAGACAACAAACGTATGGACACCAAGGGGGGAAAGCTGTTGGGGGGTGGTGGTGGGAGGAGTTGAGAGATTGGGATTGGCATGTATACATTTATATGTATAAAATAGATAACCAAAAAGAACCTGCTGTATAAAAAAATAAAATAAAATTCAAATTACAAAAAGTAAAACAGAAAAAATATTCTTCCCTTCACATACATGTATTTATATGAATAAATTATTTCCATGCTTATATCTGTAAATACAAAAAAGAGGAATAAAATCTACCTTGAACCAAAAAAGAAAAAAAAACAGAACCCACCAGCTACACAGAGGAAAACCGTATCAGGGCACTTGCTCCAGTTGTAAACAATTCTGAAGTTGGTCGGTGGTGGGGAATCATCTCCCATTCAGCCAGCAGGCCCCACGCAACAAGCGTCCTCATTGCAAAGCTGGGGGACCGTGCCGAGGCATCTGTGAGTAAACGTGGGCTGAGCCCCAGGCCAGCTGCTGCTGAAATGTTCCCACCCTTCCCAGGTAAAACACCTGAATATGTACAAGGACTTGAAAGCCTAGAGGAAGGGCCATGGAGCCACATGAGCGACAGCATGCCAGCCGACTTGGTGCCTGCAGGCCAGCCAGGATGGTCCTGGTCCTGGGTGCTCTTCTGGAAGCTTTCCATTTCCCTGCCTGAGATACCCCTGCTGTCCCGGCCCCCACTGCTTTCTTCCTCACTCACCTCTGCCCAGGGAGAAATTCCAGCGGCAGGTATGGGTGACACATCCTCTTCTTTAGCAGGTGGCATCTTGGCAACTGCTGCAGAAAGTCCAGCAGAGCCCCACTCACACTGGGCCACCCACAAAGCCGTGGCCTCTCACTCCCTCCCACCAGTCCAGCCCCAAGACTGCTGACAGGGCAGAGAAAATGGCGTCAGGCACAGCTGCAGGGGCTCTTGCTGCCTGGAGCGGTGTTTATATTGATCTGAACCCAGGCACACCTGGGGAGGGCTGGCCGGCACGGTCAGGCTTCCCAGGCCAGCCAATAATCACCCCTCAGGGGCTCACAGTTGCAGAAACTGGAACTTGCTGAATCGGCCAGGTCCAAGGAACAGGTGTGGGCTCCTGAGAGTCAGGATAGACAAGGGGCTGCAGCTCTGGCTTGTTTTCTAATTATATTATCTGGCCCATGAGTGGGAGACAACTTCAAGAAAACCCTCTCCTAATGAGAGGAACCCAGGAGTCAGGGAGAGGAGGGGTGGCTGGTGGGTGGAGACAGAGGCCTGGTGCCCCGGGTGCAGTGGAAGTCTCTGGAACACCAGGTGGAGGGAGGCCACACAGAGTGATGCCCAGGGTCACAGACCTGTCGGAGCTGCTGTTTGTTAGTTCAAGTCCTGCTCTGAGGTGCTCTGTGTCAGATCTGAGTGACAGGTGAGCTGGGAGTGCTCTGCAATTAGGGCGATATGCACGGTTCCTGTGTTCCCAGCCCTGCCATGGTACCTGCAAGGGTAGCTCTGTATCCTGGGAGGGGCCTGACCACGAGAGCCCCGTGGGCTGGGGTGGGGTACCTGCCCAGGTGAGCTCCATATCCTGGGATTGGCCTGACCTCGAGAGCCCCATGGGCTGCTGGAGTCCTGGTAAAGGATGTCAGGACAGTCAGTGAAGCCACCGAGGATATACCTCCAGTAGTTCCTAAATCCTACACCCTGCTGGTCATTCTACCAACCACCAGGACATGGTATTCTGTATTAGTCTTCAATGATGCCTTCTTTTGTATTCTATTAGTCCCAGAGTCACAAGAAATTTTGGCTTGTGAGTGGCAGGACTCAACATACAACTAAAACAATACTTCCGGGCCGTGTTGCCCCAAGGGTTCAAGAATTCCCACACCATCTTTGGGGAAAGCTCAGCTAAAGACCTAAAAGTTCTACCTCTGGAAAAGGAAACACTCCTTCAATATGCAGACGACATTCTGATCGCCAGCCCTACTAAGGAGACCTCTGAACTACGAAGCCAATAAAGGATACAAGTTGTCCAAGAAAAAGCTCAAATATCACAGACTACGGTGACCTGCCTGGGCTTCATTCTCACAGAAGGTCGGAGAAGCCCATCCCAGGAAAGGGAAGAAACAATTTACAGCCTTACCCATTTCTAAAACTAGAAGACAGCTTAGGGGTTCCTGGGGAGGCCAGGGTTTGCTGCTTCTGGATCCCTAACTACAGTCTACTAGCTCGGCCTCTATATGAAACACTGAAAGGAAAAGGTGATGATCCTTTTGAATAGAATGCAGAAGTGGCCTTTCAAGAATGGAAAGAGCAGTCAATTCAGACCCTTGCCCTGGAACTCCCTAATTTAGCTAAACCCTTTGACCTTTACATTCCTGGTGAACGGTGAATCGCCACTGGAGTATTAGTGCAAAACCTGGGACCACTTGAAATGGAACAATGCAAGAATGCGATCCAGGTAGGATAAACTACGGTCACCAAGGGGCTTGGCCCACCGCCACATCTGGCCAAGATACTGGCAGTATCTGATAACCTGGAAATCAGCAGCCCAAAAGGCCACCTCCCTCCTAAGGGAAAAGGAACCCTCGTGGTGATCCTAACCCCCAACCATGCCCTGAAGTTGCAGGGTTGGCTCCGTGGGCACACTGATCTTGAGGGAGGAGGCCCTCCAACTCCAACCTCCATAGAGATAACCGGGGCAAAGGGGCACCATGACGACTCATGTGAAGGTGTCTGCACATGCAAATTTAACGCTCATTTCCCACAAGGAAGAGGAATTAACCAAAGGCTCAGCATGCCATGCCAGAACTATATTAGGGCCTGAAGCAATCCTTCGGGTTTGTGGCCAGCTCACAAGAAAGCGAGTTGAAGAAAGGAGCTCAGGGGCACTGTAATTCACAAACCTGCAGAGTAATGAATGACAGCTATCGTCCAAAAATGTTTTGAAGTAAGTCTTCGAAGAGGACTTGAAATCGGGGCAGAATTTCAGGAAAACGATTTCAGGGGGTAGAATGGAATTGCACTTAAAGAATAAGATTAGAGGCAGAATGTCGACAATGATGCACTTGGCCAAAAAGGGCGTATGCGTTTTTTCCTGAATATATTCAGGAAAAAACGCATACGCACTTTTTGGCCAACCAAGCAAGCGTGTAAAGGAAATCTGCACTACAATGAAGTCTCACTGCCCCCCGGTCAAAAGGGCCATCTGAAAAAAGTGTAAAATCCAGAAAGGCAGGACAGGTCTTGGAGAACAGGGAGCCTTGTTATGCTGATGGGCGGGATGTAAATTGCCAACAGCCACTCTGGAGAAATGTATGGTGTATCCTGAAACACGTAGGAAACAAAGCAACACAGCCTATGTCACTTCCAATATGGTCCTATAGCTTAGGGTAATTAAAATCACAAACACACAGCCACCCCAAAGTTTGGGATGGCTCTGTTTACAAGAACCTTGTCTACGGTACAAGTTAAATATCCAAGAAAGGAAAAAATGGATAAAGAAGTTCTGGTACGCACGTACAATGGAGTATCACTCAGCAAAGAAATCTACGTCTTCAGGCCCATAGCGGCATAATGAGTGGATTCAGGTACGATGATTCTACGAGAAATACGTCACCCAGAAAAAGAAACATCATAATATATAAGTAATACACGGAATGTAAACTTGGCTACACATAAACTGAATTACAAAACAGAACAGGGTCTCAAATTTAGAAAACCAACTTATGCTTGCTAATGGGGAAAGGTGAGTTGGGGTGCTGCATAAAACCAGAGATTGAAATTAGCACAGATACCGTTCCATAAGCCAAATATATAATAGACAAGACCTACTCCTTGCTCAACGAAATGGACTCAACACCCCATATTCAACGCCTTGCAAGATACCTGACAAGTAAGAATCTTAAAACCCATGGATTTATATGTCTCCATAAGGAAATCAAGCGTGTGTACAACGGCCTAAATGCAGCAGTGAAAATCCGATAAATCCCATTATCAAAATAAATTTCAAAAACAAAACACAATGACAGTGAAATAGAGAGCAATTCTTAAATAATTCATTCAGGGCTTGTGATGCAACCTGGATTTACCACATCTACACCCAGAGCTGGGTGAGACATAAGGCTGGACACTTCGGGCTGATAGCATTGGTGAGGTTCGGTGAGCAAACGCAGACCCTTTGAAGTCAAACTGCATGGTACCCATTCCATGGGTCCCAACTCTCCAGGTTTAAGGGATTCTTCCTTCAGCTAAAACATGCATGGGAAACCCACAGTACAGTGCACTGTGTGACCGGGAAACGTTTTCAAATGCATCTCAGTTTTCGTCCCCTGGTACTCGGGTTCACCATTCCAGACGCTTTACTAACACTCTCCCCACTTGGAGAGTCAGTGCCATTAACCTCCTGTTTGGCACAGTTTGCAATTTCTGCGCAAGATGTACAGGAATAGGGAGAACCAATGAGAGACTAGCTGTAGGTGCCTGCACGGGCAAAAGGAACGCTCATTTCCGACCAGGAAGAGGAATTAAACAAAGGCTCAGCAAGCCCTGCCGGAAAGAGATTACGGCCTGAAGCAATCCTGCGGTTTTGCGGCCAGCTCACAAGAAAACGAGTTGAAGACATGAGCTCAGGGGCACTGTAATTCACAAACCTGCAGAGTTATGAATGACAGCTATCGTCCAAAAATGTATTGAAGTAAGTCTTCGAAGAGGACTTGAATGCGGGGCAGAATTTCAGGAAAACGATTTCAGGGGGTAGACTGGAATTGTACTAAAAGCATAGGAAAAGAGGCAGAATGTCGACAACGATGCACTTGGCCAAAAAGGGCGTATGCGTTTTTTCCTGAATATATTCAGGAAAAAACGCATACGCCCTTTTTGGCCAACCAAGCAAGCCTGTAAAGGAAATCTGCACTACAATGAAGTCTCACTGCCCCCCCAGTCAAAAGGGCCATCTGAAAAAAGTGTAAAATCCAGAAAGGCAGGACAGGTCATGGAGAACAGGGAGCCTTGTCATGCTGATGGGCGGGATGTAAATTGCCAACAACCACTCTGGAGAAGTGTATGGTGTTTCCAGAAACACGTAGGAAACAAAGCAACACAGCCTATGTCACTTCCACTTATGGTCCTATAGCTTAGGGAAATTAAAATCAAAAACACACAGCCACCCCAGAGTTTGGGACGGCTCTGTTTACAAGAACCTCGTCTACGGTACAAGTAAAATATCCCAGAAAGCAAAAAATGGATAAAGAAGTTGTGGTACGCACGTACAATGGAATATCACTCAGCAATGAAATCTACTTCATCAGGCCCGTAGCGGCATAATGAGTGGATTCAGGTATGATGATTCTACGAGAAATAAGTCACACAGAAAAAGAAACATCATAAGATATGACTAATACACGGAATGTAAACTTGGCTACCCATGAACTGAATTACAAAACAGAACAGGGTCTCAAATTTAGAAAACCAACTTATGCTTGCTTATGGGGAAAGGTGAGTTGGGGTGCTGCATAAAACCAGAGATTGAAATTAGCACAGATACCGTTCCATAAGCCAAATATATAATAGACAAGCCCTACTCCTTGCTCAACGAAACGGACTCAAAGCCTGGGAATATACCTGACAAGTAAGAATCTTAAAACCCATGGATTTATATGTCTCCATAAGGAAATCAAGCGTGTGTACAGCAGCCTAAACGCAGCAGTGAAAATCCGATAAATCCCATTATCAAAATAAATTTCAAAACCAAAACACATTGACAGTGAAATAGAGAGCAATTCTTAAATAATTCATTCAGGGCTTGTGATGCAACCTGGATTTACCACATCTACACCCAGAGCTGGGTGAGATATACGGCTGGACACTTCGGGCTGATAGCATTTGTGAGGTTCGGTGAGCAAACGCAGACCCTTTGTAGTCATACTGCATGGTACCCATTCCATGGTTCCCAGCTCTCCAGGTTTAAGGGATTCTTCCTTCAGCTAAGACATGCATGGGAAACCCAGAGTATTGTCCACCGTGTGATTGGGAAACGTTTTCAAATATATCTCAGTTTTCGAACCCTGGTACTCGGGTTCACCATTCCAGACACTTTACTAACATTCTCCCCACTTGGAGAGTCAGTGCCTTTAACCTCCTGTTTGGCACAGTTTGCAATTTCTCCGCAAGATTAACAGGAATAGGGAGAAACAATGAGAGACTAGCTGTAGGTGTCTGCACGGGCAAATGGAACGCTCATTTCCCACCAGGAAGAGGAATTCACCAAAGGCTCAGTGTGCCCTGACGGAAACAGATTAGGGCCTGCAGCAATCCTGCGGTTTTGCGGCCAGCTCACAAGAAAGCGAGTTGAGGAAACGAGCTCAGGGGCACTGTAATTCACAAACCTGCAGAGTTATGAATGACAGCTATCGTCCAAAAATGTATTGAAGTAAGTCTTCGAATAGGACTTGAAAGCGGGGCAGAATTTCAGGAAAACGATTTCAGGGGGTAGACTGGAATTGCACTTAAAGCATAGGAATAGAGGCAGAATGTCGACAATGATGCACTGGCCAAAAAGTGCGTATGCGTTTTTTCCTGAATATATTCAGGAAAAAACGCATACGCCATTTTTGGCCAAGCAAGCAAGCAGGTAAATGAAATCTGCACTACAATGAAGTCTCACTGCCCCCCGGTCAAAAGGGGCATCTGAAAAAGTGTAAAATTCAGAAAGGCAGGACAGGTCATGGAGAACAGGGAGACTTGTTATTCTGATGGGGGGGATGTAAATTGCAAACAGCCACTCTGGAGAAGTGTATGGGGTTTCCTGAAACACGTAGGAAACAAAGCAACGGAGCCTATGTCACTTCCACTTATGGTCCTATAGCTTAGGGAAATTAAAATCAAAAACACACAGCCACCCCAAAGTTTGGGACAGCTCTGTTTACAAGAACGTCGTCTACGGTACAAGTTAAATATCCCAGAATGTGAAAAATGGTTAAAGAAGTTGTGGTACGCACGTACAATGGAATATCACTCACCAATGAAATCTGTGTCATCAGGCCCGTCGCGGCATATTGAGTGGATCCAGGTACGATGATTCTAAGTGAAATAAGTCACACAGAAAATGAAACATCATAAGATATCACTAATACACGGAATGTAAACTTGGCTACACATGAACTGAATTACAAAACAGAACAGGGTCTCAAATTTAGAACACCAACTTATGCTTGCTTATGGGGAAAGGTGAGGTGGGGTGCTGCATAAAACCAGAGATAGAAATTAGCACACATACCTTTCCATAAGCCAAATATGTAATAGTCAAGACTTACACCTTGCTCAACGAAATGGACTAAACACACCATATTCAACTCCTAGGATTACACATGACTAGTAAGAATCTTCAAATCCATGGATTTATATGTCTCCGTAAGAGAATCAAGTGTGTGTACAGCTGCATGAAGGCAGCAGAGAAAATCCGATAAATCCCATTATCAAAATAAACTACAAAAACAAACACAATGACAGTGAAATAGAGAGCAATTCTTAAATAATTCATTCAGGGCTTGTGATGCAACCTGGATTTACCACATCTACACCTAGAGCTGAGTGAGACATAAGGTTCGACACTTTGGGCTGATAGCATTGGTGAGGTTCGGTGAGAAAATGCAGGCCATTTGAAGTCATACTGCATGGTACCCATTGCATGGGTCCCACCTCTCCAGGTTTAAGGGATTCTTCCTTCAGGTAAAACACGCATGGGAAACCCAGAATATGGTCCACCGTGTGACCGGGAAACCTTTTTAAATGCATCTCAGTTTTCTTCCCCTCATACTCGGTTTTACCATTCCAGACGCTTTACTAACTCTTTCCCCAATTGGAGAGTCAGTGCCTTTAACCTCCTGTTTGGCACAGTTTGGAATTTCTGCGCAAGATGAACAGGAATAGGGAGAACCAATGAGAGATTAGCTGTAGGTGTCTGCACGAGCAAATTTAATGCTCATTTCCCATCAGGAAGAGGAATTAGCCAAAGGCTCAACATGCCGTGCCGGAACCAGATTAGGGCCTGAAGCAATCCTGCGGTTTTGCGGCCAGCTCACAAGAAAGCGAGTTGAAGAATGGAGCTCAGGGGCACTGTAATTCACAAACCTGCAGAGTTATAAATGACAGCTATCGTCCAAAAATATATTGAAGTAAGGCTGCAAAGAGGACTTGAACGCGGGGCAGAATTCCAGGAATACGATTTCAGGAGGTAGATGGGAAGTCCTCTGAAAGTATAGGAGAAGAGGCAGAACTTCGACAATGATGCACTTGGTCAAAAAGGGCATATGCGTTTCTTCCAGGGCCCTCATTAAAGAGGGTAGGAGGCTCCCAGCATGCTTCAGTGGCCAACAGAGGGCCTACGTCGCCAAGGCGACGTGAGCCATCCAGGCAGGAGTGACCTCACATCAGAGCGCCCACCTCACAGAAGGGTAAGGAACCCAGTCATGATCAGACTCTCACCAGAGTGCCCACATAAGCAAGGGGCTGGGAATCAGGCACGAGTGTCCTCACACCCGTGGGGCCACATCATCGAAAGTTGAGGTACCCAGCACATGTGGCCTCAAACCAGAAGACCCACATCACCATGGGTCTCAGAGCGAGGCAGGCAGGATTAACCTCAAAACACATGGCCCATTGTATAAAAAGGTGAGGAATCCAGCAGTTGGAACATCCCAGCAGGCGGCCCAGAGCACCGAGGCTATGGGATCCAGGCAGTGATGAACTCACAACAGAGGGCCCTCATCGTGATACTGTAAGCAACCCAGCCGTTGTGACCTCAGAGCACAAGGCCCACATCCCCATGGGGAAGGGAACCAAGCAGGAGTGTCATCGCACCAGTGGGCACACAACAGAAAATGTGGGGAGCCCAGCAGTTAGGGCCGGACGCCAGAGGGCCCTCATCACTGAGGAGAGGAGGCTCCCAGCAAGCTCCAACTTCTACCAGAGGGCCGACGTCGCCAATGCGGGGTGTGCCAGCCAGGCAGGAGTGACCTCAGAGCAGAGGGCCAACCACACAAAAGTGTGAGGAACCCAAAGAGGATCAGACTCTCACCAGAGGGCCCACATCACCAAGGGAATGGAAACCAGGCAGGAGTGTCCTCACACCAGTGGGGCCACATCACCGAAATGTGACGGACCCAGCACACGTGGCCTCAAACTACAGGACACACATCACCAAGGGGCTGGGAGTGAGGCAGGCAGGAGGAGCCTCAAAACAGAGGGCCCATTGCGTAAAAAAGGTGAGGAATCCCGCAGTTGGAACCTCCCAGCAGGCGGCCAGGAGCAGCGAGGCTATGGGATCCAGGCCTGACTGAACTCAAAACAGAGGGCCCACATTCTGACACTGTGAGCAACCCAGCCGTTGGGACCACAGAGCAGAAAGCCCACATCCCCTAGGGAAGGGACCCTGGCTGGAGTGTACTCACACGACAGGGCGCACATCAGAAAATTTTGGGAGCCCATGAGTTAGGGCCTGACGCCAGAGGGCCCTCATTACCGAGGGGAGGAGACTCCCAGCAGGCACCAACTCCCAACTGAGGGCCCACATCGCCAACGTGACGTGTGCCAGCCAGGCAGGAGTGACCTCACAGCAGAGGGCCCACCTCCCAGAAGTGTGAGGAATCCAGACAGGATCAGACTCTCACAAGAGGGCCCCAATCACCAAGGGGATGGGAACCAGGCAGGAGTGTCCTCACACCAGTGGGGCCACATCAATAAAGGTGAGGAAACCGGTACATGTGGCCTTAAACCAGAGGACCTACATCACAAAGGGGCTGGGAGTGAGTCAGGAAGTAGGAGCATAAAAACACAGGACCCAAAGAATAAAAAAGGTAAGGAATCCAGCAGTAGGAACCTCCCAGCAGTCGGCTCAGAGCACAGAGTCTATGGGATCTAGGCCTGAGTGAACTAACACCAGAGAGACAACATCATGAAACGGTGAACAACACAGGTGTTGGGACCTTAGAGCAGAAGGCACACATGCCCATGGGGATGGGAACCTCGCAGGAGTGTCCTCGCACCACTTAGCACGTATCAGAAAATGTGGGTACCCAGCAGTTAGGGCCTGACGCTAGAGGGCCCCCATCACCGAGGGGAGGAGGCTCCCAGCAGGCTCCAAGTGCCACAAGAGGGCCGATGTTGCCCAGGTGGGGTGTGCCAGCCAGGCAGGAGTGACCTCACAGCAGAGGGCCCACCTCACAGAAGGGTGAGGAACCCAGCCAGGATCAGACTCTCACCAGAGGGCCCACATCATCAAGGGGATAGGAAGCAGGCAGGAGTGTCCTCACACCAGTGTGGCCACATCATCCAAAGGCGAGGGACCCAGCACACGTGGCCTCACACCAGAGGACACACATCACCAAGGGACTGGGAGTGAGGCAGGCAGGAGGAGTCTCAAAACAGAGGGTCCATAGAAGAAAAAAGGTGAGGAATCCCGCAGTTGGAACCTCCCAGCAGGTGGCCAGGAGCAGCGAGGCTATGGGATCCAGGCCGGAGAGAACTCACAGCAGAGGGCCCTCATCATGAAACTGAGCAACCCACGGTTGGGACCTCAGAGCAGAAGGCCCACATTCCCATGGGGTTGGGAACCTGGCAGGAGTGTACTCGAACCACAGGGCGCATATCAGAAAATATTGGGAGCCCAGGAATTAGGGCCTGACGCCAGAGGGCCCTCATTACCGAGGGCAGGAGACCCCCAGCAGGCACCAAATCCCACCAGAGGGCCGACTTCGCCAAGGCGGGGTGTGCCAGCCAGGCAGGAGTGACGTCAGAGAAGAGGGCCCACCTCACAGAAGTGTGAGGAACCCAACCAGGATCAGACTCTCACCGGATGGCCCACATCACCAAGGGGATGGGAACCAGGCAGGAGTGTCCTCACACCAGTGGGGCCACATCAGCCAAAGGTGAGGAACCCAGCACATGTGGCCTCAAACCACAGGACACACATCACCAAGGGGCTGGGAGTGAGGCAGGTGTCCGGAGGGGCACATTTAACTCTAATTTCCCACCAGGAAGAGGAATTAACCAAAGGCTCAGAGTGCCGTGCCAGACCCTGATTATGGCCTAAAGCAAACCTGCGGTTCTGTGGCCAGCTTTCAAGGAAACGAGTTAAGAAAGGAAATCACAGGCACTGTAATTCACAAACCTGCAGAGTTATAAATGACAGCTATTGGCAAAAATATACTGAAGTAAGTCTGCAAAGAGGACTTCAAAACGAGGCAGAATTGCAGGAATCATATTTCAGGAGGTAGATTGGAATTGCGTTTAAAGCATGTGAAAAGCGGCAGATCTTTGACAGTGATGCACTTGGACAAAAGTGCGTAAACATTTTTTCCTGAATATATTCAGGAAAAAACACATATGCCCTTTTTGGCCAACCAAGCACTCGAGCAATGGAAATCCGCACTACAATGAAGTCTCATTTCCCATTCGTCAAAAGGGCCATCTGAAAAATGTGTAAAAACCAGAAACACAGGACAGGCCATGGAGAACAGGGAGCCTTGTTATGCTGATGGGCGGGATGTAAATTGCCAACAGACACTCTGGAGATGTTTATGGTGTATCCTGAAACATCTGAAAAACAAAGCTACAGACCCTAGGGCACTTCCACTTTTGGCCCTATAGCTTAGGAAAATTAAAATCAACAAGACACAGCCAACACCAAATTTAGGGCTGCTGTGTTTACAAGAACCTTGAGTCCAGTACAAATTAAATATCCCAGAAAGAAAAATATGGATAAAGGAGTTGTGCTACTTACGTACAATGGAATATCACTCAGCAATGAAATCAATGTCATCAGGCCTGTAGCAGCAAATTGAGTGGATTTAAGTATGATGATTCTAAGAGAAATATGTCACACAGAGAAAGGTAATTATCATAAGATATCACTAATAGAGAGAGTGTAAACTTGGCTACACATAAACTGAATTCCAAAACCGAACAGAGTCTCACATTTAGATAAAAACTTATGCTTGCTTAAGGGGAAAGTTGAGTTGCGGTGCTGTATAAAACCAGAGATTGAAATTAGCACACATACCATTCCATAAGCCAAATATGTAATAGACAAGACCTACTCTTTGCTCAACGAAATAGACTCATCCATGGTGTATCACCTCACACCTGTTAGAATGGGCATCATCAGAAAATCTACAAACAACAAATGCTGGAAAGGGTGTGGAGATAAGGAACCCTCTTCCGCTATTGTTGGGAATGAAATTGATACAGTCACTGTGGAGAAAGTTATGGAGTTTCTTATAAAACTAAGAATAGAATTACCATATGATACAGCAGTCCCACTACTGGGCATATACCCAGACAAAACCATAAATCAAAAAGAGACATTCACCGCAATGTTCATTGCATCACTATTTACAATATCCAGGTAATGGAAGCAACCTAAATGCCCACAGACAGACGAATGCATAAAGACGTGGTACATATATAAAATGGAATATTACTAAGCCATAAAAAGGAATGAAATTGGGTCATTTGTAGAGACGTTGATGGATCTAGAGACTGTCATACAGAGTGAAGTAAGTCAGAAAGAGAAAAAGAAATCTTGTCTATTAATGGCTATATGTGGAACCTAGACAAATTGTACAGATGAACCGTTTTGCAAGGCAGAAATAGAGCAACAGATGTAGACAACAAACGTATGGACACCAAGGGGGGAAAGCTGTTGGGGGGTGGTGGTGGGAGGAGTTGAGAGATTGGGATTGGCATGTATACATTTATATGTATAAAATAGATAACCAAAAAGAACCTGCTGTATAAAAAAATAAAATAAAATTCAAATTACAAAAAGTAAAACAGAAAAAATATTCTTCCCTTCACATACATGTATTTATATGAATAAATTATTTCCATGCTTATATCTGTAAATACAAAAAAGAGGAATAAAATCTACCTTGAACCAAAAAAGAAAAAAAAACAGAACCCACCAGCTACACAGAGGAAAACCGTATCAGGGCACTTGCTCCAGTTGTAAACAATTCTGAAGTTGGTCGGTGGTGGGGAATCATCTCCCATTCAGCCAGCAGGCCCCACGCAACAAGCGTCCTCATTGCAAAGCTGGGGGACCGTGCCGAGGCATCTGTGAGTAAACGTGGGCTGAGCCCCAGGCCAGCTGCTGCTGAAATGTTCCCACCCTTCCCAGGTAAAACACCTGAATATGTACAAGGACTTGAAAGCCTAGAGGAAGGGCCATGGAGCCACATGAGCGACAGCATGCCAGCCGACTTGGTGCCTGCAGGCCAGCCAGGATGGTCCTGGTCCTGGGTGCTCTTCTGGAAGCTTTCCATTTCCCTGCCTGAGATACCCCTGCTGTCCCGGCCCCCACTGCTTTCTTCCTCACTCACCTCTGCCCAGGGAGAAATTCCAGCGGCAGGTATGGGTGACACATCCTCTTCTTTAGCAGGTGGCATCTTGGCAACTGCTGCAGAAAGTCCAGCAGAGCCCCACTCACACTGGGCCACCCACAAAGCCGTGGCCTCTCACTCCCTCCCACCAGTCCAGCCCCAAGACTGCTGACAGGGCAGAGAAAATGGCGTCAGGCACAGCTGCAGGGGCTCTTGCTGCCTGGAGCGGTGTTTATATTGATCTGAACCCAGGCACACCTGGGGAGGGCTGGCCGGCACGGTCAGGCTTCCCAGGCCAGCCAATAATCACCCCTCAGGGGCTCACAGTTGCAGAAACTGGAACTTGCTGAATCGGCCAGGTCCAAGGAACAGGTGTGGGCTCCTGAGAGTCAGGATAGACAAGGGGCTGCAGCTCTGGCTTGTTTTCTAATTATATTATCTGGCCCATGAGTGGGAGACAACTTCAAGAAAACCCTCTCCTAATGAGAGGAACCCAGGAGTCAGGGAGAGGAGGGGTGGCTGGTGGGTGGAGACAGAGGCCTGGTGCCCCGGGTGCAGTGGAAGTCTCTGGAACACCAGGTGGAGGGAGGCCACACAGAGTGATGCCCAGGGTCACAGACCTGTCGGAGCTGCTGTTTGTTAGTTCAAGTCCTGCTCTGAGGTGCTCTGTGTCAGATCTGAGTGACAGGTGAGCTGGGAGTGCTCTGCAATTAGGGCGATATGCACGGTTCCTGTGTTCCCAGCCCTGCCATGGTACCTGCAAGGGTAGCTCTGTATCCTGGGAGGGGCCTGACCACGAGAGCCCCGTGGGCTGGGGTGGGGTACCTGCCCAGGTGAGCTCCATATCCTGGGATTGGCCTGACCTCGAGAGCCCCATGGGCTGCTGGAGTCCTGGTAAAGGATGTCAGGACAGTCAGTGAAGCCACCGAGGATATACCTCCAGTAGTTCCTAAATCCTACACCCTGCTGGTCATTCTACCAACCACCAGGACATGGTATTCTGTATTAGTCTTCAATGATGCCTTCTTTTGTATTCTATTAGTCCCAGAGTCACAAGAAATTTTGGCTTGTGAGTGGCAGGACTCAACATACAACTAAAACAATACTTCCGGGCCGTGTTGCCCCAAGGGTTCAAAAATTCCCACACCATCTTTGGGGAAAGCTCAGCTAAAGACCTAAAAGTTCTACCTCTGGAAAAGGAAACACTCCTTCAATATGCAGACGACATTCTGATCGCCAGCCCTACTAAGGAGACCTCTGAACTACGAAGCCAATAAAGGATACAAGTTGTCCAAGAAAAAGCTCAAATATCACAGACTACGGTGACCTGCCTGGGCTTCATTCTCACAGAAGGTCGGAGAAGCCCATCCCAGGAAAGGGAAGAAACAATTTACAGCCTTACCCATTTCTAAAACTAGAAGACAGCTTAGGGGTTCCTGGGGAGGCCAGGGTTTGCTGCTTCTGGATCCCTAACTACAGTCTACTAGCTCGGCCTCTATATGAAACACTGAAAGGAAAAGGTGATGATCCTTTTGAATAGAATGCAGAAGTGGCCTTTCAAGAATGGAAAGAGCAGTCAATTCAGACCCTTGCCCTGGAACTCCCTAATTTAGCTAAACCCTTTGACCTTTACATTCCTGGTGAACGGTGAATCGCCACTGGAGTATTAGTGCAAAACCTGGGACCACTTGAAATGGAACAATGCAAGAATGCGATCCAGGTAGGATAAACTACGGTCACCAAGGGGCTTGGCCCACCGCCACATCTGGCCAAGATACTGGCAGTATCTGATAACCTGGAAATCAGCAGCCCAAAAGGCCACCTCCCTCCTAAGGGAAAAGGAACCCTCGTGGTGATCCTAACCCCCAACCATGCCCTGAAGTTGCAGGGTTGGCTCCGTGGGCACACTGATCTTGAGGGAGGAGGCCCTCCAACTCCAACCTCCATAGAGATAACCGGGGCAAAGGGGCACCATGACGACTCATGTGAAGGTGTCTGCACATGCAAATTTAACGCTCATTTCCCACAAGGAAGAGGAATTAACCAAAGGCTCAGCATGCCATGCCAGAACTATATTAGGGCCTGAAGCAATCCTTCGGGTTTGTGGCCAGCTCACAAGAAAGCGAGTTGAAGAAAGGAGCTCAGGGGCACTGTAATTCACAAACCTGCAGAGTAATGAATGACAGCTATCGTCCAAAAATGTTTTGAAGTAAGTCTTCGAAGAGGACTTGAAATCGGGGCAGAATTTCAGGAAAACGATTTCAGGGGGTAGAATGGAATTGCACTTAAAGAATAAGATTAGAGGCAGAATGTCGACAATGATGCACTTGGCCAAAAAGGGCGTATGCGTTTTTTCCTGAATATATTCAGGAAAAAACGCATACGCACTTTTTGGCCAACCAAGCAAGCGTGTAAAGGAAATCTGCACTACAATTAAGTCTCACTGCCCCCCGGTCAAAAGGGCCATCTGAAAAAAGTGTAAAATCCAGAAAGGCAGGACAGGTCTTGGAGAACAGGGAGCCTTGTTATGCTGATGGGCGGGATGTAAATTGCCAACAGCCACTCTGGAGAAATGTATGGTGTATCCTGAAACACGTAGGAAACAAAGCAACACAGCCTATGTCACTTCCAATATGGTCCTATAGCTTAGGGTAATTAAAATCACAAACACACAGCCACCCCAAAGTTTGGGATGGCTCTGTTTACAAGAACCTTGTCAACGGTACAAGTTAAATATCCAAGAAAGGAAAAAATGGATAAAGAAGTTCTGGTACGCACGTACAATGGAATATCACTCAGCAAAGAAATCTACGTCTTCAGGCCCATAGCGGCATAATGAGTGGATTCAGGTACGATGATTCTACGAGAAATACGTCACCCAGAAAAAGAAACATCATAATATATAAGTAATACACGGAATGTAAACTTGGCTACACATAAACTGAATTACAAAACAGAACAGGGTCTCAAATTTAGAAAACCAACTTATGCTTGCTAATGGGGAAAGGTGAGTTGGGGTGCTGCATAAAACCAGAGATTGAAATTAGCACAGATACCGTTCCATAAGCCAAATATATAATAGACAAGACCTACTCCTTGCTCAACGAAATGGACTCAACACCCCATATTCAACGCCTTGCAAGATACCTGACAAGTAAGAATCTTAAAACCCATGGATTTATATGTCTCCATAAGGAAATCAAGCGTGTGTACAACGGCCTAAATGCAGCAGTGAAAATCCGATAAATCCCATTATCAAAATAAATTTCAAAAACAAAACACAATGACAGTGAAATAGAGAGCAATTCTTAAATAATTCATTCAGGGCTTGTGATGCAACCTGGATTTACCACATCTACACCCAGAGCTGGGTGAGACATAAGGCTGGACACTTCGGGCTGATAGCATTGGTGAGGTTCGGTGAGCAAACGCAGACCCTTTGAAGTCATACTGCATGGTAACCATTCCATGGGTCCCAACTCTCCAGGTTTAAGGGATTCTTCCTTCAGCTAAAACATGCATGGGAAACCCACAGTACAGTGCACTGTGTGACCGGGAAACGTTTTCAAATGCATCTCAGTTTTCGTCCCCTGGTACTCGGGTTCACCATTCCAGACGCTTTACTAACACTCTCCCCACTTGGAGAGTCAGTGCCATTAACCTCCTGTTTGGCACAGTTTGCAATTTCTGCGCAAGATGTACAGGAATAGGGAGAACCAATGAGAGACTAGCTGTAGGTGCCTGCACGGGCAAAAGGAACGCTCATTTCCGACCAGGAAGAGGAATTAAACAAAGGCTCAGCAAGCCCTGCCGGAAAGAGATTACGGCCTGAAGCAATCCTGCGGTTTTGCGGCCAGCTCACAAGAAAACGAGTTGAAGACATGAGCTCAGGGGCACTGTAATTCACAAACCTGCAGAGTTATGAATGACAGCTATCGTCCAAAAATGTATTGAAGTAAGTCTTCGAAGAGGACTTGAATGCGGGGCAGAATTTCAGGAAAACGATTTCAGGGGGTAGACTGGAATTGTACTAAAAGCATAGGAAAAGAGGCAGAATGTCGACAACGATGCACTTGGCCAAAAAGGGCGTATGCGTTTTTTCCTGAATATATTCAGGAAAAAACGCATACGCCCTTTTTGGCCAACCAAGCAAGCCTGTAAAGGAAATCTGCACTACAATGAAGTCTCACTGCCCCCCCGGTCAAAAGGGCCATCTGAAAAAAGTGTAAAATCCAGAAAGGCAGGACAGGTCATGGAGAACAGGGAGCCTTGTCATGCTGATGGGCGGGATGTAAATTGCCAACAACCACTCTGGAGAAGTGTATGGTGTTTCAAGAAACACGTGGGAAACAAAGCAACACAGCCTATGTCACTTCCACTTATGGTCCTATAGCTTAGGGAAATTAAAATCAAAAACACACAGCCACCCCAGAGTTTGGGACGGCTCTGTTTACAAGAACCTCGTCTACGGTACAAGTAAAATATCCCAGAAAGCAAAAAATGGATAAAGAAGTTGTGGTACGCACGTACAATGGAATATCACTCAGCAATGAAATCTACTTCATCAGGCCCGTAGCGGCATAATGAGTGGATTCAGGTATGATGATTCTACGAGAAATAAGTCACACAGAAAAAGAAACATCATAAGATATGACTAATACACGGAATGTAAACTTGGCTACCCATGAACTGAATTACAAAACAGAACAGGGTCTCAAATTTAGAAAACCAACTTATGCTTGCTTATGGGGAAAGGTGAGTTGGGGTGCTGCATAAAACCAGAGATTGAAATTAGCACAGATACCGTTCCATAAGCCAAATATATAATAGACAAGCCCTACTCCTTGCTCAACGAAACGGACTCAAAGCCTGGGAATATACCTGACAAGTAAGAATCTTAAAACCCATGGATTTATATGTCTCCATAAGGAAATCAAGCGTGTGTACAGCAGCCTAAACGCAGCAGTGAAAATCCGATAAATCCCATTATCAAAATAAATTTCAAAACCAAAACACATTGACAGTGAAATAGAGAGCAATTCTTAAATAATTCATTCAGGGCTTGTGATGCAACCTGGATTTACCACATCTACACCCAGAGCTGGGTGAGATATACGGCTGGACACTTCGGGCTGATAGCATTTGTGAGGTTCGGTGAGCAAACGCAGACCCTTTGTAGTCATACTGCATGGTACCCATTCCATGGTTCCCAGCTCTCCAGGTTTAAGGGATTCTTCCTTCAGCTAAGACATGCATGGGAAACCCAGAGTATTGTCCACCGTGTGATTGGGAAACGTTTTCAAATATATCTCAGTTTTCGAACCCTGGTACTCGGGTTCACCATTCCAGACACTTTACTAACATTCTCCCCACTTGGAGAGTCAGTGCCTTTAACCTCCTGTTTGGCACAGTTTGCAATTTCTTAGCAAGATTAACAGGAATAGGGAGAAACAATGAGAGACTAGCTGTAGGTGTCTGCACGGGCAAATGGAACGCTCATTTCCCACCAGGAAGAGGAATTCACGAAAGGCTCAGTGTGCCCTGACGGAAACAGATTAGGGCCTGCAGCAATCCTGCGGTTTTGCGGCCAGCTCACAAGAAAGCGAGTTGAGGAAACGAGCTCAGGGGCACTGTAATTCACAAACCTGCAGAGTTATGAATGACAGCTATCGTCCAAAAATGTATTGAAGTAAGTCTTCGAATAGGACTTGAAAGCGGGGCAGAATTTCAGGAAAACGATTTCAGGGGGTAGACTGGAATTGCACTTAAAGCATAGGAATAGAGGCAGAATGTCGACAATGATGCACTGGCCAAAAAGTGCGTATGCGTTTTTTCCTGAATATATTCAGGAAAAAACGCATACGCCATTTTTGGCCAAGCAAGCAAGCAGGTAAATGAAATCTGCACTACAATGAAGTCTCACTGCCCCCCGGTCAAAAGGGGCATCTGAAAAAGTGTAAAATTCAGAAAGGCAGGACAGGTCATGGAGAACAGGGAGACTTGTTATGCTGATGGGGGGGATGTAAATTGCAAACAGCCACTCTGGAGAAGTGTATGGGGTTTCCTGAAACACGTAGGAAACAAAGCAACGGAGCCTATGTCACTTCCACTTATGGTCCTATAGCTTAGGGAAATTAAAATCAAAAACACACAGCCACCCCAAAGTTTGGGACAGCTCTGTTTACAAGAACGTCGTCTACGGTACAAGTTAAATATCCCAGAATGTGAAAAATGGTTAAAGAAGTTGTGGTACGCACGTACAATGGAATATCACTCACCAATGAAATCTATGTCATCAGGCCCGTCGCGGCATATTGAGTGGATCCAGGTACGATGATTCTAAGTGAAATAAGTCACACAGAAAATGAAACATCATAAGATATCACTAATACACGGAATGTAAACTTGGCTACACATGAACTGAATTACAAAACAGAACAGGGTCTCAAATTTAGAACACCAACTTATGCTTGCTTATGGGGAAAGGTGAGGTGGGGTGCTGCATAAAACCAGAGATAGAAATTAGCACACATACCTTTCCATAAGCCAAATATGTAATAGTCAAGACTTACACCTTGCTCAACGAAATGGACTAAACACACCATATTCAACTCCTAGGATTACACATGACTAGTAAGAATCTTCAAATCCATGGATTTATATGTCTCCGTAAGAGAATCAAGTGTGTGTACAGCTGCATGAAGGCAGCAGAGAAAATCCGATAAATCCCATTATCAAAATAAACTACAAAAACAAACACAATGACAGTGAAATAGAGAGCAATTCTTAAATAAT
The DNA here is from genome assembly GCF_059928025.1 of Delphinapterus leucas. Taxonomy (NCBI): domain Eukaryota; kingdom Metazoa; phylum Chordata; class Mammalia; order Artiodactyla; family Monodontidae; genus Delphinapterus; species Delphinapterus leucas. Next base: position 2,304,042 of record NW_028322267.1, read on the forward strand.
TCATTCAGGGCTTGTGATGCAACCTGGATTTACCACATCTACACCTAGAGCTGAGTGAGACATAAGGTTCGACACTTTGGGCTGATAGCATTGGTGAGGTTCGGTGAGAAAATGCAGGCCATTTGAAGTCATACTGCATGGTACCCATTGCATGGGTCCCACCTCTCCAGGTTTAAGGGATTCTTCCTTCAGGTAAAACACGCATGGGAAACCCAGAATATGGTCCACCGTGTGACCGGGAAACCTTTTTAAATGCATCTCAGTTTTCTTCCCCTCATACTCGGTTTTACCATTCCAGACGCTTTACTAACTCTTTCCCCAATTGGAGAGTCAGTGCCTTTAACCTCCTGTTTGGCACAGTTTGGAATTTCTGAGCAAGATGAACAGGAATAGGGAGAACCAATGAGAGATTAGCTGTAGGTGTCTGCACGAGCAAATTTAATGCTCATTTCCCATCAGGAAGAGGAATTAGCCAAAGGCTCAACATGCCGTGCCGGAACCAGATTAGGGCCTGAAGCAATCCTGCGGTTTTGCGGCCAGCTCACAAGAAAGCGAGTTGAAGAATGGAGCTCAGGGGCACTGTAATTCACAAACCTGCAGAGTTATAAATGACAGCTATCGTCCAAAAATATATTGAAGTAAGGCTGCAAAGAGGACTTGAACGCGGGGCAGAATTCCAGGAATACGATTTCAGGAGGTAGATGGGAAGTCCTCTGAAAGTATAGGAGAAGAGGCAGAACTTCGACAATGATGCACTTGGTCAAAAAGGGCATATGCGTTTCTTCCAGGGCCCTCATTAAAGAGGGTAGGAGGCTCCCAGCATGCTTCAGTGGCCAACAGAGGGCCTACGTCGCCAAGGCGACGTGAGCCATCCAGGCAGGAGTGACCTCACATCAGAGCGCCCACCTCACAGAAGGGTAAGGAACCCAGTCATGATCAGACTCTCACCAGAGTGCCCACATAAGCAAGGGGCTGGGAATCAGGCACGAGTGTCCTCACACCCGTGGGGCCACATCATCGAAAGTTGAGGTACCCAGCACATGTGGCCTCAAACCAGAAGACCCACATCACCATGGGTCTCAGAGCGAGGCAGGCAGGATTAACCTCAAAACACATGGCCCATTGTATAAAAAGGTGAGGAATCCAGCAGTTGGAACATCCCAGCAGGCGGCCCAGAGCACCGAGGCTATGGGATCCAGGCAGTGATGAACTCACAACAGAGGGCCCTCATCGTGATACTGTAAGCAACCCAGCCGTTGTGACCTCAGAGCACAAGGCCCACATCCCCATGGGGAAGGGAACCAAGCAGGAGTGTCATCGCACCAGTGGGCACACAACAGAAAATGTGGGGAGCCCAGCAGTTAGGGCCGGACGCCAGAGGGCCCTCATCACTGAGGAGAGGAGGCTCCCAGCAAGCTCCAACTTCTACCAGAGGGCCGACGTCGCCAATGCGGGGTGTGCCAGCCAGGCAGGAGTGACCTCAGAGCAGAGGGCCAACCACACAAAAGTGTGAGGAACCCAAAGAGGATCAGACTCTCACCAGAGGGCCCACATCACCAAGGGAATGGAAACCAGGCAGGAGTGTCCTCACACCAGTGGGGCCACATCACCGAAATGTGACGGACCCAGCACACGTGGCCTCAAACTACAGGACACACATCACCAAGGGGCTGGGAGTGAGGCAGGCAGGAGGAGCCTCAAAACAGAGGGCCCATTGCGTAAAAAAGGTGAGGAATCCCGCAGTTGGAACCTCCCAGCAGGCGGCCAGGAGCAGCGAGGCTATGGGATCCAGGCCTGACTGAACTCAAAACAGAGGGCCCACATTCTGACACTGTGAGCAACCCAGCCGTTGGGACCACAGAGCAGAAAGCCCACATCCCCTAGGGAAGGGACCCTGGCTGGAGTGTACTCACACGACAGGGCGCACATCAGAAAATTTTGGGAGCCCATGAGTTAGGGCCTGACGCCAGAGGGCCCTCATTACCGAGGGGAGGAGACTCCCAGCAGGCACCAACTCCCAACTGAGGGCCCACATCGCCAACGTGACGTGTGCCAGCCAGGCAGGAGTGACCTCACAGCAGAGGGCCCACCTCCCAGAAGTGTGAGGAATCCAGACAGGATCAGACTCTCACAAGAGGGCCCCAATCACCAAGGGGATGGGAACCAGGCAGGAGTGTCCTCACACCAGTGGGGCCACATCAATAAAGGTGAGGAAACCGGTACATGTGGCCTTAAACCAGAGGACCTACATCACAAAGGGGCTGGGAGTGAGTCAGGAAGTAGGAGCATAAAAACACAGGACCCAAAGAATAAAAAAGGTAAGGAATCCAGCAGTAGGAACCTCCCAGCAGTCGGCTCAGAGCACAGAGTCTATGGGATCTAGGCCTGAGTGAACTAACACCAGAGAGACAACATCATGAAACGGTGAACAACACAGGTGTTGGGACCTTAGAGCAGAAGGCCCACATGCCCATGGGGATGGGAACCTCGCAGGAGTGTCCTCGCACCACTTAGCACGTATCAGAAAATGTGGGTACCCAGCAGTTAGGGCCTGACGCTAGAGGGCCCCCATCACCGAGGGGAGGAGGCTCCCAGCAGGCTCCAAGTGCCACAAGAGGGCCGATGTTGCCCAGGTGGGGTGTGCCAGCCAGGCAGGAGTGACCTCACAGCAGAGGGCCCACCTCACAGAAGGGTGAGGAACCCAGCCAGGATCAGACTCTCACCAGAGGGCCCACATCATCAAGGGGATAGGAAGCAGGCAGGAGTGTCCTCACACCAGTGTGGCCACATCATCCAAAGGCGAGGGACCCAGCACACGTGGCCTCACACCAGAGGACACACATCACCAAGGGACTGGGAGTGAGGCAGGCAGGAGGAGTCTCAAAACAGAGGGTCCATAGAAGAAAAAAGGTGAGGAATCCCGCAGTTGGAACCTCCCAGCAGGTGGCCAGGAGCAGCGAGGCTATGGGATCCAGGCCGGAGAGAACTCACAGCAGAGGGCCCTCATCATGAAACTGAGCAACCCACGGTTGGGACCTCAGAGCAGAAGGCCCACATTCCCATGGGGTTGGGAACCTGGCACGAGTGTACTCGAACCACAGGGCGCATATCAGAAAATATTGGGAGCCCAGGAATTAGGGCCTGACGCCAGAGGGCCCTCATTACCGAGGGCAGGAGACCCCCAGCAGGCACCAAATCCCACCAGAGGGCCGACTTCGCCAAGGCGGGGTGTGCCAGCCAGGCAGGAGTGACGTCAGAGAAGAGGGCCCACCTCACAGAAGTGTGAGGAACCCAACCAGGATCAGACTCTCACCGGATGGCCCACATCACCAAGGGGATGGGAACCAGGCAGGAGTGTCCTCACACCAGTGGGGCCACATCAGCCAAAGGTGAGGAACCCAGCACATGTGGCCTCAAACCACAGGACACACATCACCAAGGGGCTGGGAGTGAGGCAGGTGTCCGGAGGGGCACATTTAACTCTAATTTCCCACCAGGAAGAGGAATTAACCAAAGGCTCAGAGTGCCGTGCCAGACCCTGATTATGGCCTAAAGCAAACCTGCGGTTCTGTGGCCAGCTTTCAAGGAAACGAGTTAAGAAAGGAAATCACAGGCACTGTAATTCACAAACCTGCAGAGTTATAAATGACAGCTATTGGCAAAAATATACTGAAGTAAGTCTGCAAAGAGGACTTCAAAACGAGGCAGAATTGCAGGAATCATATTTCAGGAGGTAGATTGGAATTGCGTTTAAAGCATGTGAAAAGCGGCAGATCTTTGACAGTGATGCACTTGGACAAAAGTGCGTAAACATTTTTTCCTGAATATATTCAGGAAAAAACACATATGCCCTTTTTGGCCAACCAAGCACTCGAGCAATGGAAATCCGCACTACAATGAAGTCTCATTTCCCATTCGTCAAAAGGGCCATCTGAAAAATGTGTAAAAACCAGAAACACAGGACAGGCCATGGAGAACAGGGAGCCTTGTTATGCTGATGGGCGGGATGTAAATTGCCAACAGACACTCTGGAGATGTTTATGGTGTATCCTGAAACATCTGAAAAACAAAGCTACAGACCCTAGGGCACTTCCACTTTTGGCCCTATAGCTTAGGAAAATTAAAATCAACAAGACACAGCCAACACCAAATTTAGGGCTGCTGTGTTTACAAGAACCTTGAGTCCAGTACAAATTAAATATCCCAGAAAGAAAAATATGGATAAAGGAGTTGTGCTACTTACGTACAATGGAATATCACTCAGCAATGAAATCAATGTCATCAGGCCTGTAGCAGCAAATTGAGTGGATTTAAGTATGATGATTCTAAGAGAAATATGTCACACAGAGAAAGGTAATTATCATAAGATATCACTAATAGAGAGAGTGTAAACTTGGCTACACATAAACTGAATTCCAAAACCGAACAGAGTCTCACATTTAGATAAAAACTTATGCTTGCTTAAGGGGAAAGTTGAGTTGCGGTGCTGTATAAAACCAGAGATTGAAATTAGCACACATACCATTCCATAAGCCAAATATGTAATAGACAAGACCTACTCTTTGCTCAACGAAATAGACTCATCCATGGTGTATCACCTCACACCTGTTAGAATGGGCATCATCAGAAAATCTACAAACAACAAATGCTGGAAAGGGTGTGGAGATAAGGAACCCTCTTCCGCTATTGTTGGGAATGAAATTGATACAGTCACTGTGGAGAAAGTTATGGAGTTTCTTATAAAACTAAGAATAGAATTACCATATGATACAGCAGTCCCACTACTGGGCATATACCCAGACAAAACCATAAATCAAAAAGAGACATTCACCGCAATGTTCATTGCATCACTATTTACAATATCCAGGTAATGGAAGCAACCTAAATGCCCACAGACAGACGAATGCATAAAGACGTGGTACATATATAAAATGGAATATTACTAAGCCATAAAAAGGAATGAAATTGGGTCATTTGTAGAGACGTTGATGGATCTAGAGACTGTCATACAGAGTGAAGTAAGTCAGAAAGAGAAAAAGAAATCTTGTCTATTAATGGCTATATGTGGAACCTAGACAAATTGTACAGATGAACCGTTTTGCAAGGCAGAAATAGAGCAACAGATGTAGACAACAAACGTATGGACACCAAGGGGGGAAAGCTGTTGGGGGGTGGTGGTGGGAGGAGTTGAGAGATTGGGATTGGCATGTATACATTTATATGTATAAAATAGATAACCAAAAAGAACCTGCTGTATAAAAAAATAAAATAAAATTCAAATTACAAAAAGTAAAACAGAAAAAATATTCTTCCCTTCACATACATGTATTTATATGAATAAATTATTTCCATGCTTATATCTGTAAATACAAAAAAGAGGAATAAAATCTACCTTGAACCAAAAAAGAAAAAAAAACAGAACCCACCAGCTACACAGAGGAAAACCGTATCAGGGCACTTGCTCCAGTTGTAAACAATTCTGAAGTTGGTCGGTGGTGGGGAATCATCTCCCATTCAGCCAGCAGGCCCCACGCAACAAGCGTCCTCATTGCAAAGCTGGGGGACCGTGCCGAGGCATCTGTGAGTAAACGTGGGCTGAGCCCCAGGCCAGCTGCTGCTGAAATGTTCCCACCCTTCCCAGGTAAAACACCTGAATATGTACAAGGACTTGAAAGCCTAGAGGAAGGGCCATGGAGCCACATGAGCGACAGCATGCCAGCCGACTTGGTGCCTGCAGGCCAGCCAGGATGGTCCTGGTCCTGGGTGCTCTTCTGGAAGCTTTCCATTTCCCTGCCTGAGATACCCCTGCTGTCCCGGCCCCCACTGCTTTCTTCCTCACTCACCTCTGCCCAGGGAGAAATTCCAGCGGCAGGTATGGGTGACACATCCTCTTCTTTAGCAGGTGGCATCTTGGCAACTGCTGCAGAAAGTCCAGCAGAGCCCCACTCACACTGGGCCACCCACAAAGCCGTGGCCTCTCACTCCCTCCCACCAGTCCAGCCCCAAGACTGCTGACAGGGCAGAGAAAATGGCGTCAGGCACAGCTGCAGGGGCTCTTGCTGCCTGGAGCGGTGTTTATATTGATCTGAACCCAGGCACACCTGGGGAGGGCTGGCCGGCACGGTCAGGCTTCCCAGGCCAGCCAATAATCACCCCTCAGGGGCTCACAGTTGCAGAAACTGGAACTTGCTGAATCGGCCAGGTCCAAGGAACAGGTGTGGGCTCCTGAGAGTCAGGATAGACAAGGGGCTGCAGCTCTGGCTTGTTTTCTAATTATATTATCTGGCCCATGAGTGGGAGACAACTTCAAGAAAACCCTCTCCTAATGAGAGGAACCCAGGAGTCAGGGAGAGGAGGGGTGGCTGGTGGGTGGAGACAGAGGCCTGGTGCCCCGGGTGCAGTGGAAGTCTCTGGAACACCAGGTGGAGGGAGGCCACACAGAGTGATGCCCAGGGTCACAGACCTGTCGGAGCTGCTGTTTGTTAGTTCAAGTCCTGCTCTGAGGTGCTCTGTGTCAGATCTGAGTGACAGGTGAGCTGGGAGTGCTCTGCAATGAGGGCGATATGCACGGTTCCTGTGTTCCCAGCCCTGCCATGGTACCTGCAAGGGTAGCTCTGTATCCTGGGAGGGGCCTGACCACGAGAGCCCCGTGGGCTGGGGTGGGGTACCTGCCCAGGTGAGCTCCATATCCTGGGATTGGCCTGACCTCGAGAGCCCCATGGGCTGCTGGAGTCCTGGTAAAGGATGTCAGGACAGTCAGTGAAGCCACCGAGGATATACCTCCAGTAGTTCCTAAATCCTACACCCTGCTGGTCATTCTACCAACCACCAGGACATGGTATTCTGTATTAGTCTTCAATGATGCCTTCTTTTGTATTCTATTAGTCCCAGAGTCACAAGAAATTTTGGCTTGTGAGTGGCAGGACTCAACATACAACTAAAACAATACTTCCGGGCCGTGTTGCCCCAAGGGTTCAAGAATTCCCACACCATCTTTGGGGAAAGCTCAGCTAAAGACCTAAAAGTTCTACCTCTGGAAAAGGAAACACTCCTTCAATATGCAGACGACATTCTGATCGCCAGCCCTACTAAGGAGACCTCTGAACTACGAAGCCAATAAAGGATACAAGTTGTCCAAGAAAAAGCTCAAATATCACAGACTACGGTGACCTGCCTGGGCTTCATTCTCACAGAAGGTCGGAGAAGCCCATCCCAGGAAAGGGAAGAAACAATTTACAGCCTTACCCATTTCTAAAACTAGAAGACAGCTTAGGGGTTCCTGGGGAGGCCAGGGTTTGCTGCTTCTGGATCCCTAACTACAGTCTACTAGCTCGGCCTCTATATGAAACACTGAAAGGAAAAGGTGATGATCCTTTTGAATAGAATGCAGAAGTGGCCTTTCAAGAATGGAAAGAGCAGTCAATTCAGACCCTTGCCCTGGAACTCCCTAATTTAGCTAAACCCTTTGACCTTTACATTCCTGGTGAACGGTGAATCGCCACTGGAGTATTAGTGCAAAACCTGGGACCACTTGAAATGGAACAATGCAAGAATGCGATCCAGGTAGGATAAACTACGGTCACCAAGGGGCTTGGCCCACCGCCACATCTGGCCAAGATACTGGCAGTATCTGATAACCTGGAAATCAGCAGCCCAAAAGGCCACCTCCCTCCTAAGGGAAAAGGAACCCTCGTGGTGATCCTAACCCCCAACCATGCCCTGAAGTTGCAGGGTTGGCTCCGTGGGCACACTGATCTTGAGGGAGGAGGCCCTCCAACTCCAACCTCCATAGAGATAACCGGGGCAAAGGGGCACCATGACGACTCATGTGAAGGTGTCTGCACATGCAAATTTAACGCTCATTTCCCACAAGGAAGAGGAATTAACCAAAGGCTCAGCATGCCATGCCGGAACTATATTAGGGCCTGAAGCAATCCTTCGGGTTTGTGGCCAGCTCACAAGAAAGCGAGTTGAAGAAAGGAGCTCAGGGGCACTGTAATTCACAAACCTGCAGAGTAATGAATGACAGCTATCGTCCAAAAATGTTTTGAAGTAAGTCTTCGAAGAGGACTTGAAATCGGGGCAGAATTTCAGGAAAACGATTTCAGGGGGTAGAATGGAATTGCACTTAAAGAATAAGATTAGAGGCAGAATGTCGACAATGATGCACTTGGCCAAAAAGGGCGTATGCGTTTTTTCCTGAATATATTCAGGAAAAAACGCATACGCACTTTTTGGCCAACCAAGCAAGCGTGTAAAGGAAATCTGCACTACAATGAAGTCTCACTGCCCCCCGGTCAAAAGGGCCATCTGAAAAAAGTGTAAAATCCAGAAAGGCAGGACAGGTCTTGGAGAACAGGGAGCCTTGTTATGCTGATGGGCGGGATGTAAATTGCCAACAGCCACTCTGGAGAAATGTATGGTGTATCCTGAAACACGTAGGAAACAAAGCAACACAGCCTATGTCACTTCCAATATGGTCCTATAGCTTAGGGTAATTAAAATCACAAACACACAGCCACCCCAAAGTTTGGGATGGCTCTGTTTACAAGAACCTTGTCTACGGTACAAGTTAAATATCCAAGAAAGGAAAAAATGGATAAAGAAGTTCTGGTACGCACGTACAATGGAGTATCACTCAGCAAAGAAATCTACGTCTTCAGGCCCATAGCGGCATAATGAGTGGATTCAGGTACGATGATTCTACGAGAAATACGTCACCCAGAAAAAGAAACATCATAATATATAAGTAATACACGGAATGTAAACTTGGCTACACATAAACTGAATTACAAAACAGAACAGGGTCTCAAATTTAGAAAACCAACTTATGCTTGCTAATGGGGAAAGGTGAGTTGGGGTGCTGCATAAAACCAGAGATTGAAATTAGCACAGATACCGTTCCATAAGCCAAATATATAATAGACAAGACCTACTCCTTGCTCAACGAAATGGACTCAACACCCCATATTCAACGCCTTGCAAGATACCTGACAAGTAAGAATCTTAAAACCCATGGATTTATATGTCTCCATAAGGAAATCAAGCGTGTGTACAACGGCCTAAATGCAGCAGTGAAAATCCGATAAATCCCATTATCAAAATAAATTTCAAAAACAAAACACAATGACAGTGAAATAGAGAGCAATTCTTAAATAATTCATTCAGGGCTTGTGATGCAACCTGGATTTACCACATCTACACCCAGAGCTGGGTGAGACATAAGGCTGGACACTTCGGGCTGATAGCATTGGTGAGGTTCGGTGAGCAAACGCAGACCCTTTGAAGTCAAACTGCATGGTACCCATTCCATGGGTCCCAACTCTCCAGGTTTAAGGGATTCTTCCTTCAGCTAAAACATGCATGGGAAACCCACAGTACAGTGCACTGTGTGACCGGGAAACGTTTTCAAATGCATCTCAGTTTTCGTCCCCTGGTACTCGGGTTCACCATTCCAGACGCTTTACTAACACTCTCCCCACTTGGAGAGTCAGTGCCATTAACCTCCTGTTTGGCACAGTTTGCAATTTCTGCGCAAGATGTACAGGAATAGGGAGAACCAATGAGAGACTAGCTGTAGGTGCCTGCACGGGCAAAAGGAACGCTCATTTCCGACCAGGAAGAGGAATTAAACAAAGGCTCAGCAAGCCCTGCCGGAAAGAGATTACGGCCTGAAGCAATCCTGCGGTTTTGCGGCCAGCTCACAAGAAAACGAGTTGAAGACATGAGCTCAGGGGCACTGTAATTCACAAACCTGCAGAGTTATGAATGACAGCTATCGTCCAAAAATGTATTGAAGTAAGTCTTCGAAGAGGACTTGAATGCGGGGCAGAATTTCAGGAAAACGATTTCAGGGGGTAGACTGGAATTGTACTAAAAGCATAGGAAAAGAGGCAGAATGTCGACAACGATGCACTTGGCCAAAAAGGGCGTATGCGTTTTTTCCTGAATATATTCAGGAAAAAACGCATACGCCCTTTTTGGCCAACCAAGCAAGCCTGTAAAGGAAATCTGCACTACAATGAAGTCTCACTGCCCCCCCAGTCAAAAGGGCCATCTGAAAAAAGTGTAAAATCCAGAAAGGCAGGACAGGTCATGGAGAACAGGGAGCCTTGTCATGCTGATGGGCGGGATGTAAATTGCCAACAACCACTCTGGAGAAGTGTATGGTGTTTCCAGAAACACGTAGGAAACAAAGCAACACAGCCTATGTCACTTCCACTTATGGTCCTATAGCTTAGGGAAATTAAAATCAAAAACACACAGCCACCCCAGAGTTTGGGACGGCTCTGTTTACAAGAACCTCGTCTACGGTACAAGTAAAATATCCCAGAAAGCAAAAAATGGATAAAGAAGTTGTGGTACGCACGTACAATGGAATATCACTCAGCAATGAAATCTACTTCATCAGGCCCGTAGCGGCATAATGAGTGGATTCAGGTATGATGATTCTACGAGAAATAAGTCACACAGAAAAAGAAACATCATAAGATATGACTAATACACGGAATGTAAACTTGGCTACCCATGAACTGAATTACAAAACAGAACAGGGTCTCAAATTTAGAAAACCAACTTATGCTTGCTTATGGGGAAAGGTGAGTTGGGGTGCTGCATAAAACCAGAGATTGAAATTAGCACAGATACCGTTCCATAAGCCAAATATATAATAGACAAGCCCTACTCCTTGCTCAACGAAATGGACTCAAAGCCTGGGAATATACCTGACAAGTAAGAATCTTAAAACCCATGGATTTATATGTCTCCATAAGGAAATCAAGCGTGTGTACAGCAGCCTAAACGCAGCAGTGAAAATCCGATAAATCCCATTATCAAAATAAATTTCAAAACCAAAACACATTGACAGTGAAATAGAGAGCAATTCTTAAATAATTCATTCAGGGCTTGTGATGCAACCTGGATTTACCACATCTACACCCAGAGCTGGGTGAGATATACGGCTGGACACTTCGGGCTGATAGCATTTGTGAGGTTCGGTGAGCAAACGCAGACCCTTTGTAGTCATACTGCATGGTACCCATTCCATGGTTCCCAGCTCTCCAGGTTTAAGGGATTCTTCCTTCAGCTAAGACATGCATGGGAAACCCAGAGTATTGTCCACCGTGTGATTGGGAAACGTTTTCAAATATATCTCAGTTTTCGAACCCTGGTACTCGGGTTCACCATTCCAGACACTTTACTAACATTCTCCCCACTTGGAGAGTCAGTGCCTTTAACCTCCTGTTTGGCACAGTTTGCAATTTCTACGCAAGATTAACAGGAATAGGGAGAAACAATGAGAGACTAGCTGTAGGTGTCTGCACGGGCAAATGGAACGCTCATTTCCCACCAGGAAGAGGAATTCACCAAAGGCTCAGTGTGCCCTGACGGAAACAGATTAGGGCCTGCAGCAATCCTGCGGTTTTGCGGCCAGCTCACAAGAAAGCGAGTTGAGGAAACGAGCTCAGGGGCACTGTAATTCACAAACCTGCAGAGTTATGAATGACAGCTATCGTCCAAAAATGTATTGAAGTAAGTCTTCGAATAGGACTTGAAAGCGGGGCAGAATTTCAGGAAAACGATTTCAGGGGGTAGACTGGAATTGCACTTAAAGCATAGGAATAGAGGCAGAATGTCGACAATGATGCACTGGCCAAAAAGTGCGTATGCGTTTTTTCCTGAATATATTCAGGAAAAAACGCATACGCCATTTTTGGCCAAGCAAGCAAGCAGGTAAATGAAATCTGCACTACAATGAAGTCTCACTGCCCCCCGGTCAAAAGGGGCATCTGAAAAAGTGTAAAATTCAGAAAGGCAGGACAGGTCATGGAGAACAGGGAGACTTGTTATGCTGATGGGGGGGATGTAAATTGCAAACAGCCACTCTGGAGAAGTGTATGGGGTTTCCTGAAACACGTAGGAAACAAAGCAACGGAGCCTATGTCACTTCCACTTATGGTCCTATAGCTTAGGGAAATTAAAATCAAAAACACACAGCCACCCCAAAGTTTGGGACAGCTCTGTTTACAAGAACGTCGTCTACGGTACAAGTTAAATATCCCAGAATGTGAAAAATGGTTAAAGAAGTTGTGGTACGCACGTACAATGGAATATCACTCACCAATGAAATCTGTGTCATCAGGCCCGTCGCGGCATATTGAGTGGATCCAGGTACGATGATTCTAAGTGAAATAAGTCACACAGAAAATGAAACATCATAAGATATCACTAATACACGGAATGTAAACTTGGCTACACATGAACTGAATTACAAAACAGAACAGGGTCTCAAATTTAGAACACCAACTTATGCTTGCTTATGGGGAAAGGTGAGGTGGGGTGCTGCATAAAACCAGAGATAGAAATTAGCACACATACCTTTCCATAAGCCAAATATGTAATAGTCAAGACTTACACCTTGCTCAACGAAATGGACTAAACACACCATATTCAACTCCTAGGATTACACATGACTAGTAAGAATCTTCAAATCCATGGATTTATATGTCTCCGTAAGAGAATCAAGTGTGTGTACAGCTGCATGAAGGCAGCAGAGAAAATCCGATAAATCCCATTATCAAAATAAACTACAAAAACAAACACAATGACAGTGAAATAGAGAGCAATTCTTAAATAATTCATTCAGGGCTTGTGATGCAACCTGGATTTACCACATCTACACCTAGAGCTGAGTGAGACATAAGGTTCGACACTTTGGGCTGATAGCATTGGTGAGGTTCGGTGAGAAAATGCAGGCCATTTGAAGTCATACTGCATGGTACCCATTGCATGGGTCCCACCTCTCCAGGTTTAAGGGATTCTTCCTTCAGGTAAAACACGCATGGGAAACCCAGAATATGGTCCACCGTGTGACCGGGAAACCTTTTTAAATGCATCTCAGTTTTCTTCCCCTCATACTCGGTTTTACCATTCCAGACGCTTTACTAACTCTTTCCCCAATTGGAGAGTCAGTGCCTTTAACCTCCTGTTTGGCACAGTTTGGAATTTCTGAGCAAGATGAACAGGAATAGGGAGAACCAATGAGAGATTAGCTGTAGGTGTCTGCACGAGCAAATTTAATGCTCATTTCCCATCAGGAAGAGGAATTAGCCAAAGGCTCAACATGCCGTGCCGGAACCAGATTAGGGCCTGAAGCAATCCTGCGGTTTTGCGGCCAGCTCACAAGAAAGCGAGTTGAAGAATGGAGCTCAGGGGCACTGTAATTCACAAACCTGCAGAGTTATAAATGACAGCTATCGTCCAAAAATATATTGAAGTAAGGCTGCAAAGAGGACTTGAACGCGGGGCAGAATTCCAGGAATACGATTTCAGGAGGTAGATGGGAAGTCCTCTGAAAGTATAGGAGAAGAGGCAGAACTTCGACAATGATGCACTTGGTCAAAAAGGGCATATGCGTTTCTTCCAGGGCCCTCATTAAAGAGGGTAGGAGGCTCCCAGCATGCTTCAGTGGCCAACAGAGGGCCTACGTCGCCAAGGCGACGTGAGCCATCCAGGCAGGAGTGACCTCACATCAGAGCGCCCACCTCACAGAAGGGTAAGGAACCCAGTCATGATCAGACTCTCACCAGAGTGCCCACATAAGCAAGGGGCTGGGAATCAGGCACGAGTGTCCTCACACCCGTGGGGCCACATCATCGAAAGTTGAGGTACCCAGCACATGTGGCCTCAAACCAGAAGACCCACATCACCATGGGTCTCAGAGCGAGGCAGGCAGGATTAACCTCAAAACACATGGCCCATTGTATAAAAAGGTGAGGAATCCAGCAGTTGGAACATCCCAGCAGGCGGCCCAGAGCACCGAGGCTATGGGATCCAGGCAGTGATGAACTCACAACAGAGGGCCCTCATCGTGATACTGTAAGCAACCCAGCCGTTGTGACCTCAGAGCACAAGGCCCACATCCCCATGGGGAAGGGAACCAAGCAGGAGTGTCATCGCACCAGTGGGCACACAACAGAAAATGTGGGGAGCCCAGCAGTTAGGGCCGGACGCCAGAGGGCCCTCATCACTGAGGAGAGGAGGCTCCCAGCAAGCTCCAACTTCTACCAGAGGGCCGACGTCGCCAATGCGGGGTGTGCCAGCCAGGCAGGAGTGACCTCAGAGCAGAGGGCCAACCACACAAAAGTGTGAGGAACCCAAAGAGGATCAGACTCTCACCAGAGGGCCCACATCACCAAGGGAATGGAAACCAGGCAGGAGTGTCCTCACACCAGTGGGGCCACATCACCGAAATGTGACGGACCCAGCACACGTGGCCTCAAACTACAGGACACACATCACCAAGGGGCTGGGAGTGAGGCAGGCAGGAGGAGCCTCAAAACAGAGGGCCCATTGCGTAAAAAAGGTGAGGAATCCCGCAGTTGGAACCTCCCAGCAGGCGGCCAGGAGCAGCGAGGCTATGGGATCCAGGCCTGACTGAACTCAAAACAGAGGGCCCACATTCTGACACTGTGAGCAACCCAGCCGTTGGGACCACAGAGCAGAAAGCCCACATCCCCTAGGGAAGGGACCCTGGCTGGAGTGTACTCACACGACAGGGCGCACATCAGAAAATTTTGGGAGCCCATGAGTTAGGGCCTGACGCCAGAGGGCCCTCATTACCGAGGGGAGGAGACTCCCAGCAGGCACCAACTCCCAACTGAGGGCCCACATCGCCAACGTGACGTGTGCCAGCCAGGCAGGAGTGACCTCACAGCAGAGGGCCCACCTCCCAGAAGTGTGAGGAATCCAGACAGGATCAGACTCTCACAAGAGGGCCCCAATCACCAAGGGGATGGGAACCAGGCAGGAGTGTCCTCACACCAGTGGGGCCACATCAATAAAGGTGAGGAAACCGGTACATGTGGCCTTAAACCAGAGGACCTACATCACAAAGGGGCTGGGAGTGAGTCAGGAAGTAGGAGCATAAAAACACAGGACCCAAAGAATAAAAAAGGTAAGGAATCCAGCAGTAGGAACCTCCCAGCAGTCGGCTCAGAGCACAGAGTCTATGGGATCTAGGCCTGAGTGAACTAACACCAGAGAGACAACATCATGAAACGGTGAACAACACAGGTGTTGGGACCTTAGAGCAGAAGGCACACATGCCCATGGGGATGGGAACCTCGCAGGAGTGTCCTCGCACCACTTAGCACGTATCAGAAAATGTGGGTACCCAGCAGTTAGGGCCTGACGCTAGAGGGCCCCCATCACCGAGGGGAGGAGGCTCCCAGCAGGCTCCAAGTGCCACAAGAGGGCCGATGTTGCCCAGGTGGGGTGTGCCAGCCAGGCAGGAGTGACCTCACAGCAGAGGGCCCACCTCACAGAAGGGTGAGGAACCCAGCCAGGATCAGACTCTCACCAGAGGGCCCACATCATCAAGGGGATAGGAAGCAGGCAGGAGTGTCCTCACACCAGTGTGGCCACATCATCCAAAGGCGAGGGACCCAGCACACGTGGCCTCACACCAGAGGACACACATCACCAAGGGACTGGGAGTGAGGCAGGCAGGAGGAGTCTCAAAACAGAGGGTCCATAGAAGAAAAAAGGTGAGGAATCCCGCAGTTGGAACCTCCCAGCAGGTGGCCAGGAGCAGCGAGGCTATGGGATCCAGGCCGGAGAGAACTCACAGCAGAGGGCCCTCATCATGAAACTGAGCAACCCACGGTTGGGACCTCAGAGCAGAAGGCCCACATTCCCATGGGGTTGGGAACCTGGCACGAGTGTACTCGAACCACAGGGCGCATATCAGAAAATATTGGGAGCCCAGGAATTAGGGCCTGACGCCAGAGGGCCCTCATTACCGAGGGCAGGAGACACCCAGCAGGCACCAAATCCCACCAGAGGGCCGACTTCGCCAAGGCGGGGTGTGCCAGCCAGGCAGGAGTGACGTCAGAGAAGAGGGCCCACCTCACAGAAGTGTGAGGAACCCAACCAGGATCAGACTCTCACCGGATGGCCCACATCACCAAGGGGATGGGAACCAGGCAGGAGTGTCCTCACACCAGTGGGGCCACATCAGCCAAAGGTGAGGAACCCAGCACATGTGGCCTCAAACCACAGGACACACATCACCAAGGGGCTGGGAGTGAGGCAGGTGTCCGGAGGGGCACATTTAACTCTAATTTCCCACCAGGAAGAGGAATTAACCAAAGGCTCAGAGTGCCGTGCCAGACCCTGATTATGGCCTAAAGCAAACCTGCGGTTCTGTGGCCAGCTTTCAAGGAAACGAGTTAAGAAAGGAAATCACAGGCACTGTAATTCACAAACCTGCAGAGTTATAAATGACAGCTATTGGCAAAAATATACTGAAGTAAGTCTGCAAAGAGGACTTCAAAACGAGGCAGAATTGCAGGAATCATATTTCAGGAGGTAGATTGGAATTGCGTTTAAAGCATGTGAAAAGCGGCAGATCTTTGACAGTGATGCACTTGGACAAAAGTGCGTAAACATTTTTTCCTGAATATATTCAGGAAAAAACACATATGCCCTTTTTGGCCAACCAAGCACTCGAGCAATGGAAATCCGCACTACAATGAAGTCTCATTTCCCATTCGTCAAAAGGGCCATCTGAAAAATGTGTAAAAACCAGAAACACAGGACAGGCCATGGAGAACAGGGAGCCTTGTTATGCTGATGGGCGGGATGTAAATTGCCAACAGACACTCTGGAGATGTTTATGGTGTATCCTGAAACATCTGAAAAACAAAGCTACAGACCCTAGGGCACTTCCACTTTTGGCCCTATAGCTTAGGAAAATTAAAATCAACAAGACACAGCCAACACCAAATTTAGGGCTGCTGTGTTTACAAGAACCTTGAGTCCAGTACAAATTAAATATCCCAGAAAGAAAAATATGGATAAAGGAGTTGTGCTACTTACGTACAATGGAATATCACTCAGCAATGAAATCAATGTCATCAGGCCTGTAGCAGCAAATTGAGTGGATTTAAGTATGATGATTCTAAGAGAAATATGTCACACAGAGAAAGGTAATTATCATAAGATATCACTAATAGAGAGAGTGTAAACTTGGCTACACATAAACTGAATTCCAAAACCGAACAGAGTCTCACATTTAGATAAAAACTTATGCTTGCTTAAGGGGAAAGTTGAGTTGCGGTGCTGTATAAAACCAGAGATTGAAATTAGCACACATACCATTCCATAAGCCAAATATGTAATAGACAAGACCTACTCTTTGCTCAACGAAATAGACTCATCCATGGTGTATCACCTCACACCTGTTAGAATGGGCATCATCAGAAAATCTACAAACAACAAATGCTGGAAAGGGTGTGGAGATCAGGAACCCTCTTCCGCTATTGTTGGGAATGAAATTGATACAGTCACTGTGGAGAAAGTTATGGAGTTTCTTATAAAACTAAGAATAGAATTACCATATGATACAGCAGTCCCACTACTGGGCATATACCCAGACAAAACCATAAATCAAAAAGAGACATTCACCGCAATGTTCATTGCATCACTATTTACAATATCCAGGTAATGGAAGCAACCTAAATGCCCACAGACAGACGAATGCATAAAGACGTGGTACATATATAAAATGGAATATTACTAAGCCATAAAAAGGAATGAAATTGGGTCATTTGTAGAGACGTTGATGGATCTAGAGACTGTCATACAGAGTGAAGTAAGTCAGAAAGAGAAAAAGAAATCTTGTCTATTAATGGCTATATGTGGAACCTAGACAAATTGTACAGATGAACCGTTTTGCAAGGCAGAAATAGAGCAACAGATGTAGACAACAAACGTATGGACACCAAGGGGGGAAAGCTGTTGGGGGGTGGTGGTGGGAGGAGTTGAGAGATTGGGATTGGCATGTATACATTTATATGTATAAAATAGATAACCAAAAAGAACCTGCTGTATAAAAAAATAAAATAAAATTCAAATTACAAAAAGTAAAACAGAAAAAATATTCTTCCCTTCACATACATGTATTTATATGAATAAATTATTTCCATGCTTATATCTGTAAATACAAAAAAGAGGAATAAAATCTACCTTGAACCAAAAAAGAAAAAAAAACAGAACCCACCAGCTACACAGAGGAAAACCGTATCAGGGCACTTGCTCCAGTTGTAAACAATTCTGAAGTTGGTCGGTGGTGGGGAATCATCTCCCATTCAGCCAGCAGGCCCCACGCAACAAGCGTCCTCATTGCAAAGCTGGGGGACCGTGCCGAGGCATCTGTGAGTAAACGTGGGCTGAGCCCCAGGCCAGCTGCTGCTGAAATGTTCCCACCCTTCCCAGGTAAAACACCTGAATATGTACAAGGACTTGAAAGCCTAGAGGAAGGGCCATGGAGCCACATGAGCGACAGCATGCCAGCCGACTTGGTGCCTGCAGGCCAGCCAGGATGGTCCTGGTCCTGGGTGCTCTTCTGGAAGCTTTCCATTTCCCTGCCTGAGATACCCCTGCTGTCCCGGCCCCCACTGCTTTCTTCCTCACTCACCTCTGCCCAGGGAGAAATTCCAGCGGCAGGTATGGGTGACACATCCTCTTCTTTAGCAGGTGGCATCTTGGCAACTGCTGCAGAAAGTCCAGCAGAGCCCCACTCACACTGGGCCACCCACAAAGCCGTGGCCTCTCACTCCCTCCCACCAGTCCAGCCCCAAGACTGCTGACAGGGCAGAGAAAATGGCGTCAGGCACAGCTGCAGGGGCTCTTGCTGCCTGGAGCGGTGTTTATATTGATCTGAACCCAGGCACACCTGGGGAGGGCTGGCCGGCACGGTCAGGCTTCCCAGGCCAGCCAATAATCACCCCTCAGGGGCTCACAGTTGCAGAAACTGGAACTTGCTGAATCGGCCAGGTCCAAGGAACAGGTGTGGGCTCCTGAGAGTCAGGATAGACAAGGGGCTGCAGCTCTGGCTTGTTTTCTAATTATATTATCTGGCCCATGAGTGGGAGACAACTTCAAGAAAACCCTCTCCTAATGAGAGGAACCCAGGAGTCAGGGAGAGGAGGGGTGGCTGGTGGGTGGAGACAGAGGCCTGGTGCCCCGGGTGCAGTGGAAGTCTCTGGAACACCAGGTGGAGGGAGGCCACACAGAGTGATGCCCAGGGTCACAGACCTGTCGGAGCT
Source organism: Delphinapterus leucas (assembly GCF_059928025.1). Taxonomy (NCBI): domain Eukaryota; kingdom Metazoa; phylum Chordata; class Mammalia; order Artiodactyla; family Monodontidae; genus Delphinapterus; species Delphinapterus leucas. The sequence continues at coordinate 2,323,154 of NW_028322267.1, forward strand.
GCTGTTTGTTAGTTCAAGTCCTGCTCTGAGGTGCTCTGTGTCAGATCTGAGTGACAGGTGAGCTGGGAGTGCTCTGCAATGAGGGCGATATGCACGGTTCCTGTGTTCCCAGCCCTGCCATGGTACCTGCAAGGGCAGCTCTGTATCCTGGGAGGGGCCTGACCACGAGAGCCCCGTGGGCTGGGGTGGGGTACCTGCCCAGGTGAGCTCCATATCCTGGGATTGGCCTGACCTCGAGAGCCCCATGGGCTGCTGGAGTCCTGGTAAAGGATGTCAGGACAGTCAGTGAAGCCACCGAGGATATACCTCCAGTAGTTCCTAAATCCTACACCCTGCTGGTCATTCTACCAACCACCAGGACATGGTATTCTGTATTAGTCTTCAATGATGCCTTCTTTTGTATTCTATTAGTCCCAGAGTCACAAGAAATTTTGGCTTGTGAGTGGCAGGACTCAACATACAACTAAAACAATACTTCCGGGCCGTGTTGCCCCAAGGGTTCAAAAATTCCCACACCATCTTTGGGGAAAGCTCAGCTAAAGACCTAAAAGTTCTACCTCTGGAAAAGGAAACACTCCTTCAATATGCAGACGACATTCTGATCGCCAGCCCTACTAAGGAGACCTCTGAACTACCAAGCCAATAAAGGATACAAGTTGTCCAAGAAAAAGCTCAAATATCACAGACTACGGTGACCTGCCTGGGCTTCATTCTCACAGAAGGTCGGAGAAGCCCATCCCAGGAAAGGGAAGAAACAATTTACAGCCTTACCCATTTCTAAAACTAGAAGACAGCTTAGGGGTTCCTGGGGAGGCCAGGGTTTGCTGCTTCTGGATCCCTAACTACAGTCTACTAGCTCGGCCTCTATATGAAACACTGAAAGGAAAAGGTGATGATCCTTTTGAATAGAATGCAGAAGTGGCCTTTCAAGAATGGAAAGAGCAGTCAATTCAGACCCTTGCCCTGGAACTCCCTAATTTAGCTAAACCCTTTGACCTTTACATTCCTGGTGAACGGTGAATCGCCACTGGAGTATTAGTGCAAAACCTGGGACCACTTGAAATGGAACAATGCAAGAATGCGATCCAGGTAGGATAAACTACGGTCACCAAGGGGCTTGGCCCACCGCCACATCTGGCCAAGATACTGGCAGTATCTGATAACCTGGAAATCAGCAGCCCAAAAGGCCACCTCCCTCCTAAGGGAAAAGGAACCCTCGTGGTGATCCTAACCCCCAACCATGCCCTGAAGTTGCAGGGTTGGCTCCGTGGGCACACTGATCTTGAGGGAGGAGGCCCTCCAACTCCAACCTCCATAGAGATAACCGGGGCAAAGGGGCACCATGACGACTCATGTGAAGGTGTCTGCACATGCAAATTTAACGCTCATTTCCCACAAGGAAGAGGAATTAACCAAAGGCTCAGCATGCCATGCCAGAACTATATTAGGGCCTGAAGCAATCCTTCGGGTTTGTGGCCAGCTCACAAGAAAGCGAGTTGAAGAAAGGAGCTCAGGGGCACTGTAATTCACAAACCTGCAGAGTAATGAATGACAGCTATCGTCCAAAAATGTTTTGAAGTAAGTCTTCGAAGAGGACTTGAAATCGGGGCAGAATTTCAGGAAAACGATTTCAGGGGGTAGACTGGAATTGCACTTAAAGAATAAGATTAGAGGCAGAATGTCGACAATGATGCACTTGGCCAAAAAGGGCGTATGCGTTTTTCCTGAATATATTCAGGAAAAAACGCATACGCACTTTTTGGCCAACCAAGCAAGCGTGTAAAGGAAATCTGCACTACAATGAAGTCTCACTGCCCCCCGGTCAAAAGGGCCATCTGAAAAAAGTGTAAAATACAGAAAGGCAGGACAGGTCTTAGAGAACAGGGAGCCTTGTTATGCTGATGGGCGGGATGTAAATTGCCAACAACCACTCTGGAGAAATGTATGGTGTATCCTGAAACACGTAGGAAACAAAGCAAAACAGCCTATGTCACTTCCAATATGGTCCTATAGCTTAGGGTAATTAAAATCACAAACACACAGCCACCCCAAAGTTTGGGATGTCTCTGTTTACAAGAACCTTGTCTACGGTACAAGTTAAATATCCAAGAAAGGAAAAAATGGATAAAGAAGTTCTGGTACGCACGTACAATGGAATATCACTCAGCAAAGAAATCTACGTCTTCAGGCCCATAGCGGCATAATGAGTGGATTCAGGTACGATGATTCTACGAGAAATACGTCACCCAGAAAAAGAAACATCATAATATATAAGTAATACACGGAATGTAAACTTGGCTACACATAAACTGAATTACAAAACAGAACAGGGTCTCAAATTTAGAAAACCAACTTATGCTTGCTAATGGGGAAAGGTGAATTGAGGTGCTGCATAAAACCAGAGATTGAAATTAGCACAGATACCGTTCCATAAGCCAAATATATAATAGACAAGACCTACTCCTTGCTCAACGAAATGGACTCAACACCCCATATTCAACGCCTTGCAAGATACCTGACAATTAAGAATCTTAAAACCCATGGATTTATATGTCTCCATAAGGAAATAAAGCGTGTGTACAGCGGCCTAAATGCAGCAGTGAAAATCCGATAAATCCCATTATCAAAATAAATTTCAAAAACAAAACACAATGACAGTGAAATAGAGAGCAATTCTTAAATAATTCATTCAGGGCTTGTGATGCAACCTGGATTTACCACATCTACACCCAGAGCTGGGTGAGACATAAGGCTGCACACTTCGGGCTGATAGCATTGGTGAGGTTCGGTGAGCAAACGCAGACCCTTTGAAGTCATACTGCATGGTACCCATTCCATGGGTCCCAACTCTCCAGGTTTAAGGGATTCTTCCTTCAGCTAAAACATGCATGGGAAACCCAGAGTATGGTCCACCGTGTGATTGGGAAACGTTTTCAAATGCATCTCAGATTTAGAACCCTGGTACTCGGGTTCACCATTCCAGATGCTTTACTAACACTCTCCCCACTTGGAGAGTCAGTGCCTTTAACCTCCTGTTTGGCACAGTTTGCAATTTCTGCGCAAGATGAACAGGAATAGGGAGAACCAATGAGAGACTAGCTGTAGGTGTCTGCACGGGCAAATGGAACGCTCATTTCCCACCAGGAAGAGGAATTAACCAAAGGCTCAGCGTGCCCTGCCGGAAACAGATTAGGGCCTGAAGCAATCCTGCGGTTTTGCGGCCAGATCACAAGAAAGCGCGTTGAGGAAAGGAGCTCAGGGGCACTGTAATTCACAAACCTGCAGAGTTATGAATGACAGCTATCGTCCAAAAATGTACTGAAGTAAGTCTTCGAAGAGGACTTGAAAGCGGGGCAGAATTTCAGGAAAACGATTTCAGGGGGTAGACTGGAATTGCACTTAAAGCATAGGAAAAGAGGCAGAATGTCGACAATGATGCACTTGGCCAAAAAGGGCGTATGCGTTTTTTCCTGAATATATTCAGGAAAAAACGCATACGCCCTTTTTGGCCAACCAGGCCGGCGTGTAAAAGAAGTCTGCACTACAGTGAAGTCTCATTGCCCAGCGGTCAAAAGGGCCATCTGAAAAACGTGTAAAATCCAGAAAGGCAGGACAGGTCATGGAGAACAGGGAGCCTTGTCATGCTGATGGGCGGGATGTAAATTGCCAACAGCCACTCTGGAGAAGTGTATGGTGTTTCCTGAAACACGTAGGAAACAAAGCAACACAGCCTATGGCACTTCCACTTATGGTCCTATAGCTTAGGGAAATTAAAATCAAAAACACACAGCCACCCCAAAGTTTGGGACGGCTCTGTTTACAAGAACCTCGTCTACAGTACAAGTTAAATATCCGAGAGAGCAAAAAATGGATAAAGAAGTTGTGGTACGCACGTACAATGGAATATCACTCAGCAATGAAATCTAAGTCATCAGGCCCGTGGCAGCATAATGAGTGGATTCAGGTACGATGATTTTACGAGAAATAAGTCACACAGAAAAAGAAATATCATAGGATATCACTAAAACACGGAATGTAAACTTGCCTACACATGAACTGAATTACAAAACAGAACAGGGTCTCAAATTTAGAAAACCAACTTATGCTTGCATATGGGGAAAGGTGAGTTGGGGTGCTGCATAAATCCAGAGAGTGAAATTAGCACAGATACCTTTCCATAAGCTCAATATATAATAGACAAGACCTACTCCTTGCTCAACGAAATGGACTCAACACCCCATATTCAACGCCTCGGAAGATACCTGACAAGTAAGAATCTTAAATCCCATGGATTTATATGTCTCCATAAGGAAATCAAGCGTGTGTACAGCGGCCTAAACGCAGCAGTGAAAATCCGATAAGTCTCATTATCAAAATAAATTTCAAAAACAAAACACAATGACAGTGAAATAGAGAGCAATTCTTAAATAATTCATTCAGGGCTTGTGATGCAACCTGGATTTACAACATCTACACCGAGAGCTGGGTGAGACATAAGGCTGGACACATCGGGCTGATAGCATTGGTGAGGTTCGGTGAGCAAACGCAGACCCTTTGAAGTCATACTGCACGGTACCCATTCCATGGGTCCCAACTCTCCACGTTTAAGAGATTCTTCCTTCAGCTAAAACATGCATGGGAAACCCAGAGTATGGTCCACCGTGTGATTGGGAAACGTTTTCAAATGCATCTCAGTTTTCGAACCCTGGTACTCGGGTTCAGCATTGCAGACGCTTTACTAACACTCTCCCCACATGGAGAGTCAGGGACTTTAAACTCCTGTTTGGCACAGTTTGCAATTTCTGCGCAAGATGAACAGGAATAGGGAGAACCAATGAGAGACTAGCTGTAGGTGTCTGCACTGGCAAATGGAACGCTCATTTCCCACCAGGAAGTGGAATTAACCAAAGGCTCAGCGTGCCCTGCCAGAAACCGATTAGCGCCTTAAGCAATCCTGCGGTTTTGCAGCCAGCTCACAAGAAAGTGAGTTGAAGAAAGGAGCTCAGGGCCACTGAAATTCACAAACCTGCAGAGTTATGAATGACAGCTATCGTCCAAAAATGTATTGAAGTAAGTCTTCGAAAAGAAGTTGAAAGCGGGGCAGAATTTCAGGAAAACGATTTCAGGGGATAGACTGGAATTGCACTTAAAGCATAGGAAAAGAGGCAGAATGTCCACAATGATGCACTTGGCCAAAAAGTGCGTATGCGTTTTTTCCTGAATATATTCAGGAAAAAACGCATACGCACTTTTTAGCCAACCAAGCAGGCGTGTAAAGGAAATCTGCACTACAATGAAGTCTCACTGCCCCCCGGTCAAAAGGGCCATCTTTAAAAAGTGTAAAATCTTGAAAGGCAGGACAGGTCATGGAGAACAGGGAGCCTAGTTATGCTGATGTTCGGGATATAAATTGCCAACAGCCAGTCTGGAGAAGTGTATAGTGTTTCCTGAAACACGTAGGCAACAAATCAACACAGCCTATGGCACTCCCACTTATGGTCCTATAGCTTAGGGAAATTAAAATCAAAAACACACAGCCACCCCAAAATTTGGGACGGCTCTGTTTACAAGAACGTCGTCTATGCTACAAGTTAAACATCCGAGAAAGCAAAAAATGGATAAAGAAGTTGTGATACGCACGTACAATGGAATATCACTCAGCAATGAAATCTACGTCATCAGGCCCGAAGCGCCATAATGAGTGGATTCAGTTACGATGATTCTACGAGAAATAAGTCACACAGAAAAAGAAACATCATAAGATATGACTAATACACGGAATGTAAACTTGGCTACACATGAACTGAATTACAAAACAGAAAATGGTCTCAAATTGAGAAAATCAACTTATGCTTGCTTATGCGGAAAGTTGAGTTGGGGTGCTGCATAAAACCAGAGATTGAAATTAGCACAGATACCGTTCCATAAGCCAAATATATAATAGACAAGACCTACTCCTTGCTCAACGAAAAGGACGCAACGCCTGGGACTATACCTCACAAGTAAGAATCTTAAAATCCATGGATTTATATGTCTCCATAAGGAAGTCAAGCGTGTGTACAGCGGCCTAAATGCAGCAGTGAAAATCCGATAAATCCCATTATCAAAATAAATTTCAAATACAAAACACAATGACAGTGAAATAGAGAGCAATTCTTAAATAATTCATACAGGGATTGTGATGCAACCTGGAATTACCACATCTACACCCAGAGCTGGGTGAGACATAAGGCTGGACCCTTCGGGCTGAAAGCATTGGTGAGGTTCGGTGAGCAAACGCAGACCTCTTGAAGTCATACTGCATGGTACCCATTCCAAGGGTCCCAACTCTCCAGGTTTAAGGGATTCTTCCTTGAGCTAAAACATGCATGGGAAACCCAGAGTATGGTCCACCATGTGATTGGGAAACGTTTTCAAATGCATCTCAGTTTTCGTCCCCTGGTACTCGGGTTCACCATTCCAGACGCTTTACTAACACTCTCCCCACTTGGAGAGTCAGTGCCTTTAACCTCCTGTTTGGCACAGTATGCAATTTCTGCGCAAGATGAACAGGCATAGGGAGAACCAATGAGAGACTAGCTATTAGTGTCTGCACGGGCAAATTGAACGATCATTTCCCACCAGGAAGAGGAATTAACCAAAGGCTCAGCATGCCCGGCCGGAAACATATTAGGGCCTGAAGCAATCCTGCGGTTTTGTGGCCAGCTCACAAGAAAAGGAGTTGAAGAAAGGAGCTCAGGGGAACTGTAATTCACAAACCTGCAGAGTTATGAATGACAGCTATCGTCCAAAAATATATTGAAGTAAGCTTCGAAGAGGACTTGAAAGCGGGGCAGAATTTCAGTAAAACGATTTCAGGGGGTAGACTGGAATTGCACTTAAAGCATAGGAAAAGAGGCAGAATGTCAACAATGATGCACTTGGCCAAAAAGGGCGTATGCGTTTTTTCCTGAATATATTCAGGAAAAAACGCATACGCCCTTTTTGGCCAACCAAGCAAGCGTGTAAAGGAAATCTGCACTACAATGAAGTCTCACTGCCCCCCAGTCAAAAGGGCCATCTGAAAAAAGTGTAAAATCCAGAAAGGCAGGACAGGTCTTGGAGAACAGGGAGTCTTGTTATGCTGATGGGCGGGATGTAAATTGCCAACAGCCACTCTGGGGAAATGTATGGTGTATCCTGAAACACGTAGGAAACAAAGCAACACAGCCTATGTCACTTCCACTTATGGTCCTATAGCTTAGGGAAATTAAAATCACAAACACAGAGCCACCCCAAAGTTTGGGATGGCTCTGTTTACAAGAACGTTGTCTACGGAACAAGTTAAATATCCGAGAAAGGAAAAAATGGATAAAGAAGTTCTGGTACGCACGTACAATGGAATATCACTCAGCAATGAAATCTACGTCTTCACTCCCATAGCGGCATAATGAGTGGATTCAGGTATGTTGATTCTACGAGAAATAAGTCACACAGAAAAAGAAACATCATAATATATCAGTAATACACGGAATGTAAACTTGGCTACACATAAACTGAATTACAAAACAGAACAGGGTCTCAAATTTAGAAAACCAACTTATGCTTGCTTATGGGGAAAGGTGAGTTGGGGTGCTGCATAAAACCAGAGATTGAAATTAGCACAGATACCGTTCCATAAGCCAAATATATAATAGACAAGCCCTACTCCTTGCTCAACAAAATGGACTCAACACCCCATATTCAACGCCTGGCAAGATACCTGACAAGCAAGAATCTTAAAACCCATGGATTTATATGTCTCCATAAGGAAATCAAGCATGTGTACAGCGGCCTAAATGCAGCAGTGAAAATCCGATAAATCCCATTATCAAAATAAATTTCAAAAACAAAACACAATGACAGTGAAATAGAGAGCAATTCTTAAATAATTCATTCAGGGCTTGTGATGCAACCTGGATTTACCACATCTACACCCAGAGCTGGGTGAGACATAAGGCTGGGCACTTCGGGCTGATAGCATTTGTGAGGTTCGGTGAGCAAACGCAGACCCTTTGAAGTCATACTGCATGGTACCCATTCCATGTGTCCCAACTCTCCAGGTTTAAGGGATTCTTCCTTCAGCTAAAACATGAATGGGAAACCCAGACTATCGTCCGCCGTGTGATTGGGAAACGTTTTCAAATGCATCTCAGTTTTCGTCCCCTGGTACTCGGGTTCACCATTCCAGACGCTTTACTAACACTCTCCCCACTTGGAGAGTCAGTGCCTTTAACCTCCTGTTTGGCACAGTTTGCAATTTCTGCGCAAGATGAACAGGCATAGGGAGAACCAATGAGAGACTAGCTGTTGGTGTCTTCACGGGCAAATTGAACGCTCATTTCCCACCAGGAAGAGGAATTAACCAAAGGCTCAGCGTGCCATGCCGGAAACATATTAGGGCCTGAAGCAATCCTGCGGTTTTGCGGCCAGCTCACAAGAAAACGAGTTGAAGAAAGGAGCTCAGGGGCACTGTAATTCACAAACCTGCAGAGTTATGAATGACAGCTATCGTCCAAAAATGTACTGAAGTAAGTCTTCAAAGAGGACTTAAAAGCGGGGCAGAATTTCAGGAAAACGATTTCAGGGGGTAGACTGGAATTGCACTTAAAGCGTAGGAAAAGAGGCAGAATGTCAACAATGATGCACTTGGCCAAAAAGGGCGTATGCGTTTTTTCCTGAATATATTCAGGAAAAAACGCATACGCCCTTTTTGTCCAACCAAGGAAGCGTGTAAAGGAAATCTGCACTACAATGAAGTCTCACTGCCCCCCGGTCAAAAGGGCCATCTGAAAAAAGTGTAAAATCCAGAAAGACAGGACAGGTCATGGAGTACAGGGAGCCTTGTTATGCTGATGGGCGGGATGTAAATTGCCAACAGCCACTCTGGAGAAATGTATGGTGTATCCTGAAACACGTAGGAAACAAAGCAACACAGCCTATGTCACTTCCACTTATGGTCCTATAGCTTAGGGAAATTAAAATCAAAAACACACAGCCACCCCAGAGTTTGGGACGGCTCTGTTTACAAGAACCTCGTCTATGGTACAAGTAAAATATCCCAGAAAGCAAAAAATGGATAAAGAAGTTGTGGTACGCACGTACAATGGAATATCACTCAGCAATGAAATCTACGTCATCAGGCCCGTAGCGGCATGAGTGGATTCAGGTACGATGATTCTATGAGAAATAAGTCACACAGAAAAAGAAACATCATAAGATATCACTAATACACGGAATGTAAAGTTGGATACACATGAACTGAATTACAAAACAGAACAGGGTCTCAAATTTAGAAAACCAACTTATGCTTGCTTATGGGGAAAGGTGAGTTGGGGTGCTGCATAAAACCAGAGATTGAAATTAGCACAGATACCGTTCCATAAGCCAAATATATAATAGACAAGCCCTACTCCTTGCTCAACGAAATGGACTCAACACCCCATATTCAACGCCTGGCAAGATACCTGACAAGTAAGAATCTTAAAACCCATGGATTTATATGTCTCCATAAGGAAATCAAGCGTGTGTACAGCGGCCTAAAGGCAGCAGTGAAAATCCGATAAATCCCATTATCAAAATAAATTTCAAAAACAAAACACAATGACAGTGAAATAGAGAGCAATTCTTAAATAATTCATTCAGGGCTTGTGATGCAACCTGGATTTCCCACATCTACACCCAGAGCTGGGTGAGACATAAGGCTGGGCACTTCGGGCTGATAGCATTGGTGAGGTTCGGTGAGCAAACGCAGACCCTTTGAAGTCATACTTCATGGTACCCATTCCACGGGTCCAAACTCTCCAGGTTTAAGGGATTCTTCCTTCAGCTAAAACATGCATGGGAAACCCATAGTATGGTCCACCGTGTGATTGGGAAACGTTTTCAAATGCATCTCAGTTTTCGTCCCCTGGTACTCGGGTTCACCATTCCAGACGCTTTACTAACACTCTCCCCACTTTGAGAGTCAGTGCATTTAACCTCCTCTTTGGCACACTTTGCAATTTCTGTGCAAGATGAACAGGAATAGGGAGAAGCAATGAGAGACTAGCTGTAGGTGTCTGCACGGGCAAATGGAACGCTCATTTCCGACCAGGAAGAGGAATTAAACAAAGGCTCTGCGTGCCCTGCCAGAAAGAGACTTTGGCCTGAAGCAATCCTGCGGTTTTGCGGCCAGCTCACAAGAAAGCGAGTTGAAGACATGAGCTCAGGGGCACTGTAATTCACAAACCTGCAGAGTTATGAATGACAGCTATCGTCCAAAAATGTATTGAAGTAAGTCTTCCAAGAGGACTTGAAAGCGGGGCAGAATTTCAGGAAAACGATTTCAGGGGGTAGACTGGAATTGTACTAAAAGCATAGGAAATGAGGCAGAATGTCGACAACGATGCACTTGGCTAAAAAGGGCGTATGCGTTTTTTCCTGAATATATTCAGGAAAAAACGCATACGCCCTTTTTGGCCAACCAAGCAAGCGTGTAAAAGAAATCTGCACTACAATGAAGTCTCACTGCCACCCCGGTCAAAAGAGCCATCTGAATAAAGTGTAAAATTCAGAAAGGCAGGACAGGTCATGGAGAACAGGGAGCCTTGTCATGCTGATGGGCGGGATGTAAATTGCCAACAACCACTCTGTAGAAGTGTATGGTGTTTCCAGAAACACGTAGGAAACAAAGCAACACAGCCTATGGCACTTCCACTTATGGTCCTATAGCTTAGGGAAATTAAAATCAAAAACACACAGCCACCCCAGAGTTTGGGACGGCTCTGTTTACAAGAATCTCGTCTACGGTACAAGTAAAATATCCCAGAAAGTTAAAAATGGATAAAGAAGTTGTGGTACGCACGTACAATGGAATATCACTCAGCAATGAAATCTACGTCATCAGGCCCGTAGCGGCATAATGAGTGGATTCAGGTATGATGATTCTACGAGAAATAAGTCACACAAAAAAGAAACATCATAAGATATCACTAATACACGGAATGTAAACTTGGCTACCCATGAACTGAATTACAAAACAGAACAGGGTCTCAAATTTAGAAAACCAACTTATGCTTGCTTATGGGGAAAGGTGAGTTGGGGTGCTGCATAAAACCAGAGATTGAAATTAGCACAGATACCGTTCCATAAGCCAAATATATAATAGACAAGACCTACTCCTTGCTCAACGAAATGGACTCAACACCCCATATTCAATGCCTGGCAAGATACCTGACAAGTAAGAATCTTAAAACCCATGGATTTATATGTCTCCATAAGAAATCAAGCGTGTGTACAGCGGCCTAAACGCAGCAGTGAAAATCCGATAAATCCCATTATCAAAATAAATTTCAAAAACAAAACAAAATGACAGTGAAATAGAGAGCAATTCTTAAATAATTCATTCAGGGCTTGTGATGCAACCTGGATTTCCCACATCTACACCCAGAGCTGGGTGAGACATAAGGCTGGACACTTCGGGCTGATAGCATTGGTGAGGTTCGGTGAGCAAACGCAGACCCTTTGAAGTCATACTGCATGGTACCCATTCCATGGGTTCCAAATTTCCAGGTTTAAGGGATTCTTCCTTCAGCTAAAACATGCATGGGAAACCCATAGTATGGTATACCGTGTGATTGGAAAACGTTTTCAAATGCATCTCAGTTTTCGTCCCCTGGTACTCAGGTTCACCATTCCAGACGCTTTACTAACACTCTCCCCACTTGGAGAGTCAGTGCATTTAACCTCCTGTTTGGCACAGTTTGCAATTTCTGCGCAAGATGAACAGGAATAGGGAGAAGCAATGAGAGGCTAGCTGTAGGTGTCTGCACGGGCAAATGGAACGCTCATTTCCCACCAGGAAGAGGAATTAACCAAAGGCTCAGCGTGCCCTGCCGGAAAGAGATTAGGGCCTGAAGCAATCCTGCGGATTTGCGGCCAGCTCATAAGAAAGCGAGTTGAAGGAAGGAGCTCAGGGGCACTGTAATTCACAAACCTGCAGAGTTATGAATGACAGCTATCGTCCAAAAATGTATAGAAGTAAGTCTTCGAAGAGGACTTGAAAGCGGGGCAGAATTTCAGGAAAACGATTTCAGGGGGTAGACTGGAATTGCACTTAAAGCATAGGAAAAGAGGCAGAATGTTGACAATGATGCACTTGGCCAAAAAGGGCGTATGCGTTTTTTCCTGAATATATTCAGGAAAAAACGCATACGCCCTTTTTGGCCAACCAAGCAAGCGTGTAAAGGAAATCTACACTACAATGAAGTCTCACTGCCCCCCGGTCAAAAGGGCCATCTGAAAAAAGTGTAAAATCCAGAAAGGCAGGACAGGTCATGGAGAACAGGGAGCCTTGTTATGCTGATGGGCGGATTTAAATTGCCAACAGCCACTCTGGAAAAGTGTATGGTGTTTCCTGAAACACGTAGGAAACAAAGCAACACAGCCTATGGCACTTCCACTTATGGTCCTATAGCTTAGGGAAATTAAAATCAAAAACACACAGCCACCCCAAAGTTTGGGATGGCTCTGTTTACAAGAACCTCATCTACGGTAGAAGTTAAATATCCGAGAAAGCTTAAAATGGATAAAGAAGTTGTGGTACGCACGTACAATGGAATATCTCTCAGCAATGAAATCTACGTCATCAGGACCGTAGCGGCATAATGAGTGGATTCAGGTACGATGATTCTATGAGAAATAAGTCAGACAGAAAAAGAAACATCATAAGTTATCACTAATACACGGAATGTAAACTTGGCTACCCATGAACTGAATTACAAAACAGAACAGGGTCTCAAATTTAGCAAACCAACTTATGCTTGCTTATGGGGAAAGGTCAGTTGGGATGCTGCATAAAACCAGAGATTGAAATTAGCACAGATACCGTTCCATAAGCCAAATATATAATAGACAAAACCTACTCCTTGCTCAACGAAATGGACTCAACACCCTATATTCAACGCCTGGGAAGATACCTGACAAGTAAGAATCTTAAAACCCATGGATTTATATGTCTCCATAAGGAAATCACGCGTGTGTACAGTGGCCTAAAAGCAGCAGTGAAAATCCGATAAATCCCATTATCAAAATGAATTTCAAAAACAAAACACAATGACAGTGAAATAGAGAGCAATTCTTAAATAATTCATTCAGGGCTTGTGATGCAACCTGTATTTACCACATCTACACCCAGAGCTGGATGAGACATAAGGCTGGACACTTCGGGCTGATAGCATTGGTGAGGTTCGGTGAGCAAACGCAGACCCTTTGAAGTCATACTGCATGGTACCCATTCCATGGGTCCCAACTCTCCAGGTTTAAGGAATTCTTCCTTCAGCTAAAACATGCATGGGAAACCCAGACTATCGTCGGCCGTGTGACTGGGAAACGTTTTCAAATGCATCTCAGTTTTCGTCCCCTGGTACTCGGGTTCACCATTCCAGACGCATTACTAACACTCTCCCCACTTGGAGAGTCAGTGCCTTTAACCTCCTGTTTGGCACAGTTTGCAATTTCTGCGCAAGATGAACAGGCATAGGGAGAACCAATGAGAGACTAGCTGTTGGTGTCTGCACGGGCAAATGGAACGATCATTTCCCACCAGGAAGAGGAATTAACCAAAGGCTCAGCATGCCATGCCGGAAACAGATTAGGGCCTGAAGCAATGCTCCGGTTTTGCGGCCAGCTCACAAGAAAAAGAGTTGAAGAAAGGAGCTCAGGGGCACTGTAATTCACAAACCTGCAGAGTTATGAATGACAGCTATCGTCCAAAAATGTACTGAAGTAAGTCTTCAAAGAGGACTTGAAAGCGGGGCAGAATTTCAGGAAAACGATTTCAGGGGGTAGACTGGAATTGCACTTAAAGCATAGGAAAAGAGGCAGAATGTCGACAATGATGCACTTGGCCAAAAAAGGCGTATGCGTTTTCTCCTGAATATATTCAGGAAAAAACGCATACGCCCTTTTTGGCCAACCAAGCAAGCGTGTAAAGGAAATCTGCACTACAATGAAGTCTCACTGCCCCCCGGTCAAAAGGGCCATCTGAAAAAACTGTAAAATCCAGAAAGGCAGGACAGGTCTTGGAGAACAGGGAGCCTTGTTATGCTGATGGGTGGGATGTAAAGTGCCAACAGCCACTCTGGAGAAATGTATGGTGTATCATGAAACACGTAGGAAACAAAGCAACACAGCCTATGGCACTTCCACTTATGATCCTATAGCTTAGGGAAATTAAAATCAAAAACACAGAGCCACCCCAAAGTTTGGGATGGCTCTGTTTACAAGAACCTCGTCTACGGTACAAGTAAAATATCCCAGAAAGTAAAAAATGGATAAAGAAGTTGTGGTACGCACGTACAATGGAATATCACTCAGCAATGAAATCTACGTCATCAGGCCCGTAGCGGCATAATGAGTGGATTCAGGTACGATGATTCTACGAGAAATAAGTCACACAGAAAAAGAAACATCATAAGATATCACTAATACACGGAATGTAAATTTGGCTACCCATGAACTGAATTACAAAACAGAACAGGGTCTCAAATTTAGAAAACCAACTTATGCTTTCTTATGGGGAAAGGTGAGTTGGGGTGCTGCATAAAACCAGAGATTGAAATTAGCACAGATACTGTTCCATAAGCCAAATATATAATAGACAAGCCCTACTCCTTGCTCAACGAAATGGACTCAACACCCCATATTCAACGCCTGGCAAGATACCTGACAAGTAAGAATCTTAAAACCCATGGATTTATATGTCTCCATAAGGAAATCAAGCGTGTGTACAGCGGCCTAAAGGCAGCAGTGAAAATCCGATAAATCCCATTATCAAAATGAATTTCAAAAACAAAACACAATGACAGTGAAATAGAGAGCAATTCTTAAATAATTCATTCAGGGCTTGTGATGCAACCTGGATTTACCACATCTACACCCAGAGCTGGATGAATCATAAGGCTGGACACTTCGGGCTGATAGCATTGGTGAGGTTCGGTGAACAAACGCAGACCCTTTGAAGTCATACTGCATGGTACCCATTCCATGGGTCCCAACTCTCCAGGTTTAAGGGATTCTTCCTTCAGCTAAAACATGCATGGGAAACCCAGAGTATGGTCCACCATGTGATTGGGAAACGTTTTCAAATGCATCTCAGTTTTCGCCCCTGGTACTCGGGTTCACCATTTGAGACGCTTTACTAACACTCTCCCCACTTGGAGAGTCAGTGCCTTTAACCTCCTGTTTGGCACAGTTTGCAATTTCTGCGCAAGATGAACAGGCATAGGGAGAACCAATGAGAGACTAGCTGTTGGTGTCTGCACGGGCAAATTGAACGCTCATTTCCCACCAGGAAGAGGAATTAACCAAAGGCTCAGCGTGCCATGCCGGAAACAGATTAGGGCCTGAAGCAATCCTGCGGTTTTGCGGCCAGCTCACAAGAAAACGAGTTGAAGAAAGGAGCTCAGGGGCACTGTAATTCACAAACCTGCAGAGTTATGAATGACAGCTATCGTCCAAAAATGTACTGAAGTAAGTCTTCAAAGAGGACTTGAAAGCGGGGCAGAATTTCAGGAAAACGATTTCAGGGGGTAGACTGGAATTGCACTTAAAGCATAGGAAAAGAAGCAGAATGTCGACAATGATGCACTTGGCCAAAAAGGGCGTATGCGTTTTTTCCTGAATATATTCAGGAAAAAACGCATACGCCCTTTTTGGCCAACCAAGCAAGCGTGTAAAGGAAATCTGCACTACAATGAAGTCTCACTGCCCCCCGGTCAAAAGGGCCATCTGAAAAAAGAGTAAAATCCAGAAAGACAGGACAGGTCATGGAGAACAGGGAGCCTTGTTATGCTGATGGGCGGGATGTAAATTGCCAACAGCCACTCTGGAGAAATGTATGGTGTATCCTGAAACACGTAGGAAACAAAGCAACACAGCCTATGTCACTTCCACTTATGGTCCTATAGCTTAGGGAAATTAAAATCAAAAACACACAGCCACCCCAGAGTTTGGGATGGCTCTGTTTACAAGAACCTTGTCTACGGTACAAGTTAAATATCCGAGAAAGGAAAAAATGGATAAAGAAGTTCTGGTACGCACGTACAATGGAATATCAGTCAGCAATGAAATCTACGTCTTCAGGCCCATAGCGGCATAATGAGTGGATTCAGGTACGATGATTCTACGAGAAATAAGTCACACAGAAAAAGAAACATCATAATATATCAGTAATACACGGAATGTAAACTTGGCTACACATAAACTGAATTACAAAACAGAACAGGGTCTCAAATTTAGAAAACCAACTTATGCTTGCTTATGGGGAAAGGTGAGTTGGGGTGCTGCATAAAACCAGAGATTGAAATTAGCACAGATACCGTTCCATAAGCCAAATATATAATAGACAAGCCCTACTCCTTGCTCAACGAAATGGACTCAACACCCCATATTCAACGCCTGGCAAGATACCTGACAAGTAAGAATCTTAAAACCCATGGATTTATATGTCTCCATAAGGAAATCAAGCGTGTGTACAGCGGCCTAAAGGCAGAAGTGAAAATCCGATAAATCCCATTATCAAAATAAATTTCAAAAACAAAACACAATGACAGTGAAATAGAGAGCAATTCTTACATAATTCATTCAGGGCTTGTGATGCAACCTGGATTTCCCACATCTACACCCAGAGCTGGGTGAGACATAAGGCTGGACACTTCGGGCTGATAGCATTGGTGAGGTTCGGTGAGCAAACGCAGACCCTTTGAAATCATACTGCATGGTACCCATTCCATGGGTCCCAACTCTCCAGGTTTAAGGAATTCTTCCTTCAGCTAAAACATGCATGGGAAACCCAGACTATCGTCGGCCGTGTGACTGGGAAACGTTTTCAAATGCATCTCAGTTTTCGTCCCCTGGTACTCGGGTTCACCATTCCAGACGCATTACTAACACTCTCCCCACTTGGAGAGTCAGTGCCTTTAACCTCCTGTTTGGCACAGTTTGCAATTTCTGCGCAAGATGAACAGGCATAGGGAGAACCAATGAGAGACTAGCTGTTGGTGTCTGCACGGGCAAATTGAACGCTCATTTCCCACCAGGAAGAGGAATTAACCAAAGGCTCAGCGTGCCATGCCGGAAACAGATTAGGGCCTGAAGCAATCCTCCGGTTTTGCGGCCAGCTCACAAGAAAAAGAGTTGAAGAAAGGAGCTCAGGGGCACTGTAATTCACAAACCTGCAGAGTTATGAATGACAGCTATCGTCCAAAAATGTACTGAAGTAAGTCTTCAAAGAGGACTTGAAAGCGGGGCAGAATTTCAGGAAAACGATTTCAGGGGGTAGACTGGAATTGCACTTAAAGCATAGGAAAAGAGGCAGAATGTCGACAATGATGCACTTGGCCAAAAAAGGCGTATGCGTTTTCTCCTGAATATATTCAGGAAAAAACGCATACGCCCTTTTTGGCCAACCAAGCAAGCGTGTAAAGGAAATCTGCACTACAATGAAGTCTCACTGCCCCCCGGTCAAAAGGGCCATCTGAAAAAAGTGTAAAATCCAGAAAGGCAGGACAGGTCTTGGAGAACAGGGAGCCTTGTTATGCTGATGGGTGGGATGTAAAGTGCCAACAGCCACTCTGGAGAAATGTATGGTGTATCATGAAACACGTAGGAAACAAAGCAACACAGCCTATGTCACTTCCACTTATGGTCCTATAGCTTAGGGAAATTAAAATCAAAAACACACAGCCACCCCAAAGTTTGGGATGGCTCTGTTTACAAGAACCTCGTCTACGGTACAAGTAAAATATCCCAGAAAGTAAAAAATGGATAAAGAAGTTGTGGTACGCACGTACAATGGAATATCACTCAGCAATGAAATCTACGTCATCAGGCCCGTAGCGGCATAATGAGTGGATTCAGGTACGATGATTCTACGAGAAATAAGTCACACAGAAAAAGAAACATCATAAGATATCACTAATACACGGAATGTAAATTTGGCTACCCATGAACTGAATTACAAAACAGAACAGGGTCTCAAATTTAGAAAACCAACTTATGCTTGCTTATGGGGAAAGGTGAGTTGGGGTGCTGCATAAAACCAGAGATTGAAATTAGCACAGATACTGTTCCATAAGCCAAATATATAATAGACAAGCCCTACTCCTTGCTCAACGAAATGGACTCAACACCCCATATTCAACGCCTGGCAAGATACCTGACAAGTAAGAATCTTAAAACCCATGGATTTATATGTCTCCATAAGGAAATCAAGCGTGTGTACAGCGGCCTAAAGGCAGCAGTGAAAATCCGATAAATCCCATTATCAAAATAAATTTCAAAAACAAAACACAATGACAGTGAAATAGAGAGCAATTCTTAAATAATTCATTCAGGGCTTGTGATGCAACCTGGATTTACCACATCTACACCCAGAGCTGGATGAATCATAAGGCTGGACACTTCGGGCTGATAGCATTGGTGAGGTTCGGTGAACAAACGCAGACCCTTTGAAGTCATACTGCATGGTACCCATTCCATGGGTCCCAACTCTCCAGGTTTAAGGGATTCTTCCTTCAGCTAAAACATGCATGGGAAACCCAGAGTATGGTCCACCATGTGATTGGGAAACGTTTTCAAATGCATCTCAGTTTTCGACCCTGGTACTCGGGTTCAACATTTGAACGCTTTACTAACACTCTCCCCACTTGGAGAGTCAGTGCCTTTAACCTCCTGTTTGGCACAGTTTGCAATTTCTGCGCAAGATGAACAGGCATAGGGAGAACCAATGAGAGACTAGCTGTTGGTGTCTGCACGGGCAAATTGAACGCTCATTTCCCACCAGGAAGAGGAATTAACCAAAGGCTCAGCGTGCCATGCCGGAAACAGATTAGGGCCTGAAGCAATCCTGCGGTTTTGCGGCCAGCTCACAAGAAAACGAGTTGAAGAAAGGAGCTCAGGGGCACTGTAATTCACAAACCTGCAGAGTTATGAATGACAGCTATCGTCCAAAAATGTACTGAAGTAAGTCTTCAAAGAGGACTTGAAAGCGGGGCAGAATTTCAGGAAAACGATTTCAGGGGGTAGACTGGAATTGCACTTAAAGCATAGGAAAAGAAGCAGAATGTCGACAATGATGCACTTGGCCAAAAAGGGCGTATGCGTTTTTTCCTGAATATATTCAGGAAAAAACGCATACGCCCTTTTTGGCCAACCAAGCAAGAGTGTAAAGGAAATCTGCACTACAATGAAGTCTCACTGCCCCCCGGTCAAAAGGGCCATCTGAAAAAAGAGTAAAATCCAGAAAGACAGGACAGGTCATGGAGAACAGGGAGCCTTGTTATGCTGATGGGCGGGATGTAAATTGCCAACAGCCACTCTGGAGAAATGTATGGTGTATCCTGAAACACGTAGGAAACAAAGCAACACAGCCTATGTCACTTCCACTTATGGTCCTATAGCTTAGGGAAATTAAAATCAAAAACACACAGCCACCCCAAAGTTTGGGATGGCTCTGTTTACAAGAACCTTGTCTACGGTACAAGTTAAATATCCGAGAAAGGAAAAAATGGATAAAGAAGTTCTGGTACGCACGTACAATGGAATATCAGTCAGCAATGAAATCTACGTCTTCAGGCCCATAGCGGCATAATGAGTGGATTCAGGTACGATGATTCTACGAGAAATAAGTCACACAGAAAAAGAAACATCATAATATATCAGTAATACACGGAATGTAAACTTGGCTACACATAAACTGAATTACAAAACAGAACAGGGTCTCAAATTTAGAAAACCAACTTATGCTTGCTTATGGGGAAAGGTGAGTTGGGGTGCTGCATAAAACCAGAGATTGAAATTAGCACAGATACCGTTCCATAAGCCAAATATATAATAGACAAGACCTACTCCTTGCTCAACGAAATGGACTCAACACCCCATATTCAACGCCTGGCAAGATACCTGACAAGTAAGAATCTTAAAACCCATGGATTTATATGTCTCCATAAGGAAATCAAGCGTGTGTACAGCGGCCTAAAGGCAGCAGTGAAAATCCGATAAATCCCATTATCAAAATAAATTTCAAAAACAAAACACAATGACAGTGAAATAGAGAGCAATTCTTAAATAATTCATTCAGGGCTTGTGATGCAACCTGGATTTCCCACATCTACACCCAGAGCTGGGTGAGACATAAGGCTGGACACTTCGGGCTGATAGCATTGGTGAGGTTCGGTGAGCAAACGCAGACCCTTTGAAGTCATACTGCATGGTACCCATTCCATGGGTCCCAACTCTCTAGGTTTAAGGGATTCTTCCTTCAGCTAAAACATGCATGGGAAACCCAGACTATCGTCCGCTGTGTTATTGGGAAACGTTTTCAAATGCATCTCAGTTTTCGTCCCCTGGTACTTGGTTTCACCATTCCAGACGCTTTACTAACACTCTCCCCACTTGGAGAGTCAGTGCCTTTAACCTCCTGTTTGGCACAGTTTGCAATTTCTGCGCAAGATGAACAGGCATAGGGAGAACCAATGAGAGACTAGCTGTTGGTGTCTGCACGGGCAAATTGAACGCTCATTTCCCACCAGGAAGAGGAATTAACCAAAGGCTCAGCGTGCCATGCTGGAAACAGATTAGGGCCTGAAGCAATCCTGCGGTTTTGCGGCCAGCTCACAAGAAAACGAGTTGAAGAAAGGAGCTCAGGGGCACTGTAATTCACAAACCTGCAGAGTTATGAATGACAGCTATCGTCCAAAAATGTACTGAAGTAAGTCTTCAAAGAGGACTTGAAAGCGGGGCAGAATTTCAGGAAAACGATTTCAGGGGGTAGACTGGAATTGCACTTAAAGCATAGGAAAAGAGGCAGAATGTCGACAATGATGCACTTGGCCAAAAAGGGCGTATGCGTTTTTTCCTGAATATATTCAGGAAAAAACGCATACGCACTTTTTGGCCAACCAAGCAAGCGTGTAAAGGAAATCTGCACTACAATGAAGTCTCACTGCCCCCCGGTCAAAAGGGCCATCTGAAAAAAGTGTAAAATCCAGAAAGGCAGGACAGGTCATGGAGAACAGGGAGCCTTGTCATGCTGATGGGCGGATTTAAATTGCCAACAGTCACTCTGGAAAAGTGTATGGTGTTTCCTGAAACACGTAGGAAACAAAGCAACACAGCCTATGTCACTTCCACTTATGGTCCTATAGCTTAGGGAAATTAAAATCAAAAACACACAGCCACCCCAAAGTTTGGGATGGCTCTGTTTACAAGAACCTCATCTACGGTAGCAGTTAAATATCCGAGAAAGGAAAAAATGGATAAAGAAGTTCTGGTACGCACGTACAATGGAATATCACTCAGCAATGAAATCTACGTCATCAGGACCGTAGCGGCATAATGAGTGGATTCAGGTACGATGATTCTATGAGAAATAAGTCAGACAGAAAAAGAAACATCATAAGTTATCACTAATACACGGAATGTAAACTTGGCTACCCATGAACTGAATTACAAAACAGAACAGGGTCTCAATTTTAGCAAACCAACTTATGCTTGCTTATGGGGAAAGGTCAGTTGGGATGCTGCATAAAACCAGAGATTGAAATTAGCACAGATACCGTTCCATAAGCCAAATATATAATAGACAAAACCTACTCCTTGCTCAACGAAATGGACTCAACACCCTATATTCAACGCCTGGGAAGATACCTGACAAGTAAGAATCTTAAAACCCATGGATTTATATGTCTCCATAAGGAAATCAAGCGTGTGTACAGTGGCCTAAAAGCAGCAGTGTAAATCCGATAAATCCCATTATCAAAATGAATTTCAAAAACAAAACACAATGACAGTGAAATAGAGAGCAATTCTTAAATAATTCATTCAGGGCTTGTGATGCAACCTGGATTTACCACATCTACACCCAGAGCTGGATGAGACATAAGGCTGGACACTTCGGGCTGATAGCATTGGTGAGGTTCGGTGAGCAAACGCAGACCCTTTGAACTCATACTGCATGGTACCCATTCCATGGATCCCAACTCTCCAGGTTTAAGGGATTCTTCCTTCAGCTAAAACATGCATGGGAAACCCAGAGTATGGTCCACTGTGTGATTGGGAAACGTTTTCAAATGCATCTCAGTTTTCGTCCCCTGGTACTCGGGTTCAACATTTGAACGCTTTACTAACACTCTCCCCACTTGGAGAGTCAGTGCCATTAACCTCCTGTTTGGCACAGTTTGCAATTTCTGTGCAAGATGAACAGGAATAGGGAGAAGCAATGAGAGACTAGCTGTAGGTGTCTGCACGGGCTAATGGAACGCTCATTTCCAACCAGGAAGAGGAATTAACCAAAGGCTCAGCGTGCCCTGCCGGAAAATGATTAGGGCCTGAAGCAATCCTGCGGTTTTGCAGCCAGCTCACAAGAAAGCGAGTTGAAGAAATGAGCTCAAGGGGACTGTACTTCACAAACTTGCAGAGTTATGAATGACAGCTATCGTCCAAAAATATATTTAAGTAAGTCTTCGAAGAGGACTTGAAAGCGGGGCAGAATTTCAGGAAAACGATTTCAGGGGGTAGACTGGAATTGTACTAAAAGCATAGGAAAAGAGGCAGAATGTCGACAATGATGCACTTGGCCAAAAAGGGCGTATGCGTTTTTTCCTGAATATATTCAGGAAAAAACGCATACGCCCTTTTTGGCCAACCAAGCAAGCGTGTAATGGAAATCTGCACTACAATGAAGTCTCACTGCCCCCCGGTCAAAACGGCCATCTGAAAAAAATGTAAAATCCAGAAAGTCAGGACAGGTCATGGAGAACAGGGAGCCTTGTCATGCTGATGGGCGGGATGTAAATTGCCAACAACCACTCTGGAGAAGTGTATGGTGTTTCCAGAAACACGTAGGAAACAAAGCAACACAGCCTATGGCACTTCCACTTATGGTCCTATAGCTTAGGGAAATTAAAATCACAAACACACAGCCACCCCAAAGTTTGGGATGGCTCTGTTTACAAGAACCTTGTCTATGGTACAAGTTAAATATCCGAGAAAGGAAAAAATTGATAAGGAAGTTCTGGTACGCACGTACAATGAAATATCACTCAGCAATGAAATCTACGTCTTCAGGCCCGTAGCGGCATAATGAGTGGATTCAGGTACGATGATTCTACGAGAAATACGTCACACAGAAAAAGAAACATCATAATATATCAGTAATACACGGAATGTAAACTTGGCTACACATGAACTGAAGTACAAAACAGAACAGGGTCTCAAATTTCGAAAACCAACTTATGCTTGCTTATGGGGAAAGGTGAGTTGGGGTGTTGCATAAAACCAGAGATTGAAATTAGCACAGATACCGTTGCATAAGCCAAATATATAATAGAAAAGACCTACTCCTTGCTCAACGAAATGGACTCAACACCCCATATTCAACGCCTTGCAAGATACCTGACAAGTAAGAATCTTAAAACCCATGGATTTATATGTCTCCATAATGAAATCAAGCGTGTGTACAACGGGCTAAATGCAGCAGTGAAAATCCGATAAATCCCATTATCAAAATAAATTTCAAAGACAAAACACAATGACAGTGAAATAGAGAGCAATTCTTAAATAATTCATTCAGGGCTTGTGATGCAACCTGGATTTACCACATCTACACCCAGAGCTGGGTGAGACACAAGGCTGGACACTTCAGGCTGATAGCATTGGTGAGGTTCGGTGAGCAAACGCAGACCCTTTGAAGTCATACTGCATGGTACCCATTCCATGGGTCCCAACTCTCCAGGTTTAAGGGATTCTTCCTTCAGCTAAAACATGCATGGGAAACCCACAGTACAGTGCACTGTGTGACCGGGAAACGTTTTCAAATGCATCTCAGTTTTCGTCCCCTGGTACTCGGGTTCACCATTCCAGACGCTTTACTAACACTCTCCCCACTTGGAGAGTCAGTGCCATTAACCTCCTGTTTGTCACAGTTTGCAATTTCTGCGCAAGATGTACAGGAATAGGGAGAACCAATGAGAGACTAGCTGTAGGTGCCTGCACGGGCAAAAGGAACGCTCATTTCCGACCAGGAAGAGGAATTAAACAAAGGCTCAGCAAGCCCTGCCGGAAAGAGATTATGGCCTGAAGCAATCCTGCGGTTTTGCGGCCAGCTCACAAGAAAGCGAGTTGAAGACATGAGCTCAGGGGCACTGTAATTCACAAACCTGCAGAGTTATGAATGACAGCTATCGTCCAAAAATGTATTGAAGTAAGTCTTCGAAGAGGACTTGAATGCGGGGCAGGATTTCAGGAAAACGATTTCAGGGGGTAGACTGGAATTGTACTAAAAGCATAGGAAAAGAGGTAGAATGTCGACAACGATGCACTTGGCCAAAAAGGGCGTATGCGTTTTTTCCTGAATATATTCAGGAAAAAACGCATACGCCCTTTTTGGCCAACCAAGCAAGCGTGTAAAGGAAATCTGCACTACAATGAAGTCTCACTGCCCCCCCGGTCAAAAGGGCCATCTGAAAAAAGTGTAATATCCAGAAAGGCAGGACAGGTCATGGAGAACAGGGAGCCTTGTCATGCTGATGGGCGGGATGTAAATTGCCAACAACCACTCTGGAGAAGTGTATGGTGTTTCCAGAAACACGTAGGAAACAAAGCAACACAGCCTATGTCACTTCCACTTATGGTCCTATAGCTTAGGGAAATTAAAATCAAAAACACACAGCCACCCCAGAGTTTGGGATGGCTCTGTTTACAAGAACCTCGTCTACGGTACAAGTAAAATATCCCAGAAAGCAAAAAATGGATAAAAAAGTTGTGGTACGCACGTACAATGGAATATCACTCAGCAATGAAATCTACTTCATCAGGCCCGTAGCGGCATAATGAGTGGATTCAGGTATGATGATTCTACGAGAAATAAGTCACACAGAAAAAGAAACATCATAAGATATCTCTAATACACGGAATGTAAACTTGGCTACCCATGAACTTAATTACAAAACAGAACAGGGTCTCAAATTTAGAAAACCAACTTATGCTTGCTTATGGGGAAAGGTGAGTTGGGGTGCTGCATAAAACCAGAGATTGAAATTAGCACAGATACCGTTCCATAAGCCAAATATATAATAGACAAGACCTACTCCTTGCTCAACGAAACGGACTCAAAGCCTGGGAATATACCTGAAAATTAAGAATCTTAAAACCCATGGATTTATATGTCTCCATAAGGAAATCAAGCGTGTGTACAGTGGCCTAAATGCAGCAGTGAAAATCCGATAAATCCCATTATCAAAATAAATTTCAAAAACAAAACACAATGACAGTGAAATAGAGAGCAATTCTTAAATAATTCATTCAGGGCTTGTGATGCAACCTGGATTTACCACATCTACACCCAGAGCTGGGTGAGACATAAGGCTGGACACTTCGGGCTGATAGCATTGGTGAGGTTCGGTGAGCAAACGCAGACCCTTTGAAGTCATACTGCATGGTACCCATTCCATGGGTCCCAACTCTCCAGGTTTAAGGGATTCTTCCTTCAGCTAAAACATGCATGGGAAACCCAGAGTATGGTCCACCGTGTGATTGGGAAACGTTTTCAAATGCATCTCAGTTTTCGAACCCTGGTACTCGGGTTCAACATTCCAGAAGCTTTACTAACACTCTCCCCACTTGGAGAGTCAGGGACTTTAACCTCCTGTTTGGCACAGTTTGCAATTTCTGCCCAAGATGAACAGGAATAGGGAGAACCAATGAGAGACTAGCTGTAGGTGTATGCACGGGCAAATGGAATGCTCATTTCCCACCAGGAAGAGGAATTAACCAAAGGCTCAGCAAGCCCTGCCAGAAACAGATTAGGGCCTGAAGCAATCCTGCGGTTTTACGGCCAGCTGACAAGAAAGCGTGTTGAGGAAAGGAGCTCAGGGGCAGTGTAATTCAGAAACCTGCAGAGTTATGAATGACAGCTATCGTCCAAAAATGTATTGAAGTAAGTCTTCGAAGAGGACTTGAAAGCGGGGCAGAATTTCAGGAAAACGATTTCAGGGGGTAGACTGGAATTGCACTTACAGCATAGGAAAAGAGGCAGAATGTCGACAATGATGCACTTGGCCAAAAAGGGCGTATGCGTTTTTTCCTGAATATATTCAGGAAAAAACGCATACGCACTTTTTGGCCAACCAAACCGGCATGTAATGGAAATCTGCACTACAATGAAGTCTCTCTGCCCCCCTGTCAAAAGAGCCATCTGAAAAAAGCGTAAAATCCAGAAAGGCAGGACAGGTCATGGAGAACAGGGAGCCTTGTTATGCTGATGGGCGGGATGTAAATTGCCAACAGCCACTCTGGAGAAGTGTATGGTGTTTCCTGAAACACATAGGAAACAAAGCAACACAGCCTATGGCACTTCAACTTATGGTCCTATAGCTTAGGGAAATTAAAATCCAAAACACACAGCCACCCCAAAGTTTGGGACGGCTCTGTTTACAAGAACCTTGTCTACGGTACAAGTTAAATATCCGAGAAAGCAAAAAATGGATAAAGAAGTTGTGCTACGTACGTACAATGGAATACCACACAGCAATGAAATCTACGTCTTCAGGCCCATAGCGGCATAATGAGTGGATTCAGGTACGATGATTCTACGAGAAATAAGTCACACAGAAAAAGAAACATCATAAGATATCAGTAATACACGGAATGTAAACTTGGCTACACATAATCTGAATTACAAAACAGAACAGGGTCTCAAATTTAGAAAACCAACTTATGCTTGCTTATGGGGAAAGGTGAGTTGGGGTGCTGCATAAAACCAGAGATTGAAATTAGCACAGATACCGTTCCATAAGCCAAATATATAATAGACAAGCCCTACTCCTTGCTCAACGAAATGGACTCAACACCCCATATTCAACGCCTGGCAAGATACCTGACAAGTAAGAATCTTAAAACCCATGGATTTATATGTCTCCATAAGGAAATCAAGCGTGTGTACAGCGGCCTAAACGCAGCAGTGAAAATCCGATAAATCCCATTATCAAAATAAATTTCAAAAACAAAACAAAATGACAGTGAAATAGAGAGCAATTCTTAAATAATTCATTCAGGGTTTGTGATGCAACCTGGATTTACCACATCTACACCCAGAGCTGGGTGAGACATAAGGCTGGACACTTCGGGCTGATAGCATTGGTGAGGTTCGGTGAGCACACGCAGACCCTTTGAAGTCATACTGCATGGTACCCATTCCATGGATCCGAACTCTCCAGGTTTAAGGAATTCTTCCTTCAGCTAAAACATGCATGGGAAACCCACAGTACAGTGCACTGTGTGACCGGGAAACGTTTTCAAATGCATCTCAGTTATCGTCCCCTGGTACTCGGGTTCACCATTCCAGACGCTTTACTAACACTCTCCCCACATGGAGAGTCAGTGCCATTAACCTCCTGTTTGGCACTGTTTGCCATTTCTGCGCAAGATGTACAGGAATAGGGAGAACCAATGAGAGACTAGCTGTAGGTGCCTGCACGGGCAAAAGGAACGCTCATTTCCGACCAGGAAGAGGAATTAAACAAAGGCTCAGCATGCTCTGCCGGAAAGAGACTTTGGCCTGAAGCAATCCTGCGGTTGTGCGTCCAGCTCACAAGAAAGCAAGTTGAAGACATGAGCTCAGGGCACTGTAATTCACAAACCTGCAGAGTTATGAATGACAGCTATCGTCCAAAAATGTATTGAAGTAAGTCTTCCAAGAGGATTTGTAAGCGGGGCAGAATTTCAGGAAAACGATTTCAGGGGGTAGACTGGAATTGTATTAAAAGCATAGGAAAAGAGGCAGAATGTCGACAACGATGCACTTGGCCAAAAAGGGCGTATGCGTTTTTTCCTGAATATATTCAGGAAAAAACGCATACGCCCTTTTTGGCCAACCAAGCAAGCGTGTAAAGGAAATCTGCACTACAATGAAGTCTCACTGCCCCCCCGGTCAAAAGGGCCATCTGAAAAAAGTGTAAAATCCAGAAAGGCAGGACAGGTCATGGAGAACAGGGAGCCTTGTCATGCTGATGGGCGGGATGTAAATTGCCAACAACCACTCTGGAGAAGTGTATGGTGTTTCCAGAAACACGTAGGAAACAAAGCAACACAGCCTATGGCACTTCCACTTATGGTCCTATAGCTTAGGGAAATTAAAATCAAAAACACACAGCCACCCCAGAGTTTGGGACGGCTCTGTTCACAAGAACCTCGTCTACGGTACAAGTAAAATATCCCAGAAAGTAAGAAATGGATAAAGAAGTTGTGGTACGCACGTACAATGGAATGTCACTCAGCAATGAAATCTACGTCATCAGGCCCGTAGCGGCATAATGAGTGGATTCAGGTATGATGATTCTGCGAGAAATTAGTCACACAGAAAAAGAAACATCATAAGATATCACTAATACACGTAATGTAAACTTGGCTACCCATGAACTGAATTACAAAACAGAACAGGGTCTCAAATTTAGAAAACCAACTTATGCTTGCTTATGGGGAAAGGTGAGTTGGGGTGCTGCATAAAACCAGAGATTGAAATTAGCACAGATACCGTTCCATAAGCCAAATATATAATAGACAAGACCTACCCCTTGCTCAACGAAATGGACTCAACACCCCATATTCAACACCTGGCAAGATACCTGACAAGTAAGAATCTTAAAACCCATGGATTTATATGTCTCCATAAGGAAATCAAGCGTGTGTACAGCGGCCTAAATGCAGCAGTGAAAATCCGATAAATCCCATTATCAAAATAAATTTCAAAAACAAAACAAAATGACAGTGAAATAGAGAGCAATTCTTAAATAATTCATTCAGGGCTTGTGATGCAACCTGGATTTCCCACATCTACACCCAGAGCTGGGTGAGACATAAGGCTGGACACTTCGGGCTGATAGCATTGGTGAGGTTCGGTGAGCAAACGCAGACCCTTTGAAGTCATACTGCATGGTACCCATTCCATGGGTTCCAAATTTCCAGGTTTAAGGGATTCTTCCTTCAGCTAAAACATGCATGGGAAACCCATAGTATGGTCCACCGTGTGATTGGGAAACGTTTTCAAATGCATCTCAGTTTTCGTCCCCTGGTACTCGGGTTCACCATTCCAGACGCTTTACTAACACTCTCCCCACTTGGAGAGTCAGTGCATTTAACCTCCTGTTTGGCACACTTTGCAATTTCTGCGCAAGATGAACAGGAATAGGGAGAAGCAATGAGAGACTAGCTGTAGGTGTCTGCACGGGCAAATGGAACGCTCATTTCCGACCAGGAAGAGCAATTAAACAAAGGCTCAGCGTGCCCTGCCGGAAAGAGACTTTGGGCTGAAGCAATCCTGCGGTTTTGCGGCCAGCTCACAAGAAAGCGAGTTGAAGACATGAGCTCAGGGGCACTGTAATTCACAAACCTGCAGAGTTATGAATGACAGCTATCGTCCAAAAATGTACAGAAGTAAGTCTTCGGAGAGGACTTGATAGCGGGGCAGAATTTCAGGAAAACGATTTCAAGGGGTAGACTGGAATTGCACTTAAAGCATAGGAAAAGAGGCAGAATGTCGACAATGATGCACTGGGCCAAAAAGGGCGTATGCGTTTTTTCCTGAATATATTCAGGAAAAAATGCATACGCCCTTTTTGGCCAAGGAAGCAAGCGTGTAAAGGAAATCCGCACTACAATGAAGTCTCACTGCCCCCCGGTCAAAAGGGCCATCTGAAAAAAGTGTAAAATCCAGAAAAGCAGGACAGGTCTTGGAGAACAGGGAGCTTTGTTTTGGTGATGGGCGGATTTAAATTGCCAAGAGCCACTTTGAAAAACTGTATGGTGTTTCCGTAAACACGTAGGAAACAAAGCAACACAGCCTATGGCACTTCCACTTATGGTCCTATAGCTTAGGGAAATTAAGTTCAAAAACACACAGCCACCCCAAAGTTTGGGATGGCTCTGTTTACAAGAACCTCATCTACGGTAGAAGTTAAATATCCGAGAAAGCATAAAATGGATAAAGAAGTTGTGGTACGCACGTACAATTGAATATCACTCAGCAATTAAATCTACGATATCAGGACCTTAACGGCATAATGAGTGGATTCAGGTTCGATGATTCTATGAGAAATAAGTCAGACAGAAAAAGAAACATCATAAGTTATCACTAATACACGGAATGTAAACTTGGCTACCCATGAACTGAATTACAAAACAGAACAGGGTCTCAAATTTAGCAAACCAACTTATGCTTGCTTATGGGGAAAGGTCAGTTGGGATGCTGCATAAAACCAGAGATTGAAATTAGCACAGATACCGTTCCATAAGCCAAATATATAATAGACAAGCCCTACTCCTTGCTCAACGAAATGGACTCAACACCCCATATTCAACGCCTGGCAAGATACCTGACAAGTAAGAATCTTAAAACCCATGGATTTATATGTCTCTATAAGGAAATCAAGCGTGTGTACAGTGGCCTAAAAGCAGCAGTGAAAATCCGATAAATCCCATTATCAAAATGAATTTCAAAAACAAAACACAATGACAGTGAAATAGAGAGCAATTCTTAAATAATTCATTCAGGGCTTGTGATGCAACCTGTATTTACCACATCTACACCCAGAGCTGGATGAGACATAAGGCTGGACACTTCGGGCTGATAGCATTGTTGAGGTTTGGTGAACAAACGTAGACCTTTGAAGTCATACTGCATGGTACCCATTCCATGGGTCCCAACTCTCCAGGTTTAAGGGATTCTTGCTTCAGCTAAAACATGCATGGGAAACCCAGAATATCGTCCACCATGAGATTGGGAAACGTTTTCAAATGCATCTCAGTTTTCGACCCTGGTACTCGGGTTCAACATTTGAATGCTTTACTAACACTCTCCCCACTTGGAGAGTCAGTGCCATTAAACTCCTGTTTGGCACAGTTTGCAATTTCTGCGCAAGATGAACAAGAATAGGGAGAAGCAATGAGAGACTAGCTGTAGGTGTCTGCACGGGCAAATGGAACGCTCATTTCCCACCAGGAAGAGGAATTAACCAAAGGCTCAGTGTGCCCTGCCAGAAACAGATTAGGGCCTGAAGCAATCCTGCGGTTTTGCGGCCAGCTCACAAGAAAGCGAGTTGTAGAAATGAGCTCAGGGGCACTGTAATTCACAAACCTGCAGAGTTATGAATGACAGCTATCGTCCAAAAATGTATTGAAGTAAGTCTTCGAAGAGGACTTGATAGCGGGGCAGAATTTCAGGAAAACGATTTCAGGGGGTAGCCTGGAATTGTACTAACAGCATAGGAAAAGAGGCAGAATGTCGACAATGATGCATTTGGCCAAAAAGTTCGTATGCGTTTTTTCCTGAATATATTCAGGGAAAAACGCATACTCCCTTTCTGGCCAACCAAGCAAGCGTGTAATGGAAATCTGCAATACAATGAAGTCTCACTGCCCCCCGGTCAAAAGGGCCATCTGAAAAAAATGTAAAATCCAGAAAGTCAAGACAGGTCATGGAGAACAGGGAGCCTTGTCATGCTGATGGGCGGGATGTAAATTGCCAACAACCACTCTGGAGAAGTGTATGGTGTTTCCAGAAACACGTAGGAAACAAAGCAACACAGCCTATGGCACTTCCACTTATGGTCCTATAGCTTAGGGAAATTAAAATCAAAATCACACAGCCACCCCAGAGTTTGGGACGGCTCTGTTTACAAGAACCTCGTCTATGGTACAAGTAAAATATCCCAGAAAGCAAAAAATGGATA
The DNA here is from genome assembly GCF_059928025.1 of Delphinapterus leucas. Lineage (NCBI taxonomy): Eukaryota > Metazoa > Chordata > Mammalia > Artiodactyla > Monodontidae > Delphinapterus > Delphinapterus leucas. The sequence continues at coordinate 2,354,938 of NW_028322267.1, forward strand.
AAGAAGTTGTGGTACGCACGTACAATGGAATATCACTCAGCAATGAAATCTACGTCATCAGGCCCGTAGCGGCATAATGAGTGGATTCAGGTACGATGATTCTACGAGAAATAAGTCACACAGAAAAAGAAACATCATAAGATATCACTAATACACGGAATGTAAAGTTGGATACACATGAACTGAATTACAAAACAGAACAGGGTCTCAAATTTAGAAAACCAACTTATGCTTGCTTATGGGGAAAGGTGAGTTGGGGTGCTGCATAAAACCAGAGATTGAAATTAGCACAGATACCGTTCCATAAGCCAAATATATAATAGACAAGCCCTACTCCTTGCTCAACGAAATGGTCTCAACACCCCATATTCAACGCCTGGCAAGATACCTGACAAGTAAGAATCTTAAAACCCATGGATTTATATGTCTCCATAAGGAAATCAAGCGTGTGTACAGCGGCCTAAACGCAGCAGTGAAAATCCGATAAATCCCATTATCAAAATAAATTTCAAAAACAAAACACAATGACAGTGAAATAGAGAGCAATTCTTAAATAATTCATTCAGGGCTTGTGATGCAACCTGGATTTTCCACATCTACACCCAGAGCTGGGTGAGACATAAGGCTGGGCAGTTCGGGCTGATAGCATTGGTGAGGTTCGGTGAGCAAACGCAGACCCTTTGAAGTCATACTGCATGGTACCCATTCCATGGGTCCCAACTTTCCAGGTTTAAGAGATTCTTCCTTCAGCTAAAACTTGCATGGGAAACCCACAGTACTGTGCACTGTGTGACCAGGAAACGTTTTCAAATGCAATTCAGTTTTCGCCGCTGGTACTCAGGTTCACCATTCCAGACGCTTTAGTAACACTCTCCCCACTTGGAGAGTCAGGGCCTTTAACCTCCTTTTGGCACAGTTTGCAATTTCTGCGCAAGATGAACAGGAATAGGGAGAACCAATGAGAGACTAGATGTAGGTGTCTGCACTGGCAAATGGAACGCTCATTTCCCACCAGGAAGAGGAATTAACCAAACGCTCAGCGTGCCCTGCCAGAAAGAGATTAGGGCCTGAAGCAATCCTGCGGTTTTGCGGCCAGCTCACAAGAAAGCGAGTTGAAGAAAGGAGCTCAGGGGCAGTGTAATTCAAAAACCTGCAGAGTTATGAATGACACCTATCGTCCAAGAATGTATTGAAGTAAGTCTTCGAAGAGGACTTGAAAGCGGGGCAGAATTTCAGGAACACGATTTCAGGGGGTAGACTGGAATTGCACTTAAAGCATAGGAAAAGAGGCAGAATGTCGACAATGATGCACTTGGACAAAAAGGGCGTATGCGTTTTTTCCTGAATATATTCAGGAAAAAACGCATACGCCCTTTTTGGCCAACCAAACAAGCGTGTAAATGAAATCTGCACTACAATGAAGTCTCACTGCCCCCGGGTCAAAAGGGCCATCTGAAAAAAGTGTAAAATCCAGAAAGGCAGGACAGGTCATGGAGAACAGGGAGCCTTGTTATGCTGATGGGCGGGATGTAAATTGCCAACAACCACTCTGGAGAAGTGTATGGTGTTTCCAGAAACACGTAGGAAACAAAGCAACACAGCCTATGTCACTTCCACTTATGGTCCTATAGCTTAGGGAAATTAAAATCAAAAAGACACAGCCACCCCAAAGTTTGGGACGGCTCTGTTTACAAGAACCTCGTCTACGGTACAAGTTAAATATCCGAGAAAGCAAAAAATGGATAAAGAAGTTGTGGTACGCACGTACAATGGAATATCACTCAGCAATGAAATCTACGTCATCAGGTCCCTAGCGGCATAATGAGTGGATTCAGGTACGATGATTCTACGAGAAATAAGTCACAAAGAAAAAGAAACATCATAATATATCAGTAATACACGGAATGTAACCTTGGCTACATATGAACTGAATTACAAAACAGAACAGGGTATCAAATTTAGAAAACCAACTTATGCTTGCTTATGGGGAAAGGTGAGTTGGGATGCTGCATAAAACCAGAGATTGAAATTAGCACAGATACCGTTCCATAAGCCAAATATATAATAGACAAAACCTACTCCTTGCTCAATGAAATGGACTCAGCACCCTATATTCATTGCCTGGGAAGATACCTGACAAGTAAGAATCTTAAAACCCATGGATTTATATGTCTCCATAAGGAAATCAGGAGTGTGTACAGTGGCCTAAAAGCAGCAGTGAAAATCCGATAAATCCCATTATCAAAATGAATTTCAAAAACAAAACACAATGACAGTGAAATAGAGAGCAATTCTTAAATAATTCATTCAGGGCTTGTGATGCAACCTGTATTTACAACATCTACACCCAGAGCTGGGTGAGACATAAGGCTGGACACTTAGGGCTGATAGCATTGGTGAGGTTCGGTGAGCAAACGCAGACCCTTTGAAGTCATACTGCTTGGTACCCATTCCATGGGTTCCAAATTTCCAGGTTTAAGGGATTCTTCCTTCAGCTAAAACATGCATGGGAAACCCATAGTATGGTCCACCGTGTGATTGGGAAACGTTTTCAAATGCATCTCAGTTTTCGTCCCCTGGTACTCGGGTTCACCATTCCAGACGCTTTACTACCACTCTCCCCACTTGGAGAGTCAGTGCATTTAACCTCCTGTTTGGCACACTTTGCAATTTCTGCGCAAGATGAACAGGAATAGGGAGAAGCAATGAGAGAGTAGCTGTAGGTGTCTGCACGGGCAAATGGAACGCTCATTTCCGACCAGGAAGAGCAATTAAACAAAGGCTCAGCGTGCCCTGCCGGAAAGAGACTTTGGGCTGAAGCAATCCTGCGGTTTTGCGGCCAGCTCACAAGAAAGCGAGTTGAAGACATGAGCTCAGGGGCACTGTAATTCACAAACCTGCAGAGTTATGAATGACAGCTATCGTCCAAAAATGTACAGAAGTAAGTCTTCGGAGAGGACTTGATAGCGGGGCAGAATTTCAGGAAAACGATTTCAAGGGGTAGACTGGAATTGCACTTAAAGCATAGGAAAAGAGGCAGAATGTCGACAATGATGCACTGGGCCAAAAAGGGCGTATACGTTTTTTCCTGAATATATTCAGGAAAAAATGCATACGCCCTTTTTGGCCAAGGAAGCAAGCGTGTAAAGGAAATCCGCACTACAATGAAGTCTCACTGCCCCCCGGTCAAAAGGGCCATCTGAAAAAAGTGTAAAATCCAGAAAGGCAGGACAGGTCTTGGAGAACAGGGAGCTTTGTTTTGGTGATGGGCGGATTTAAATTGCCAAGAGCCACTTTGAAAAACTGTATGGTGTTTCCGTAAACACGTAGGAAACAAAGCAACACAGCCTATGTCACTTCCACTTATGGTCCTATAGCTTAGGGAAATTAAGTTCAAAAACACACAGCCACCCCAAAGTTTGGGATGGCTCTGTTTACAAGAACCTCATCTACGGTAGAAGTTAAATATCCGAGAAAGCATAAAATGGATAAAGAAGTTGTGGTACGCACGTACAATTGAATATCACTCAGCAATTAAATCTACGATATCAGGACCTTAACGGCATAATGAGTGGATTCAGGTACGATGATTCTATGAGAAATAAGTCAGACAGAAAAAGAAACATCATAAGTTATCACTAATACACGGAATGTAAACTTGGCTACCCATGAACTGAATTACAAAACAGAACAGGGTCTCAAATTTAGCAAACCAACTTATGCTTGCTTATGGGGAAAGGTCAGTTGGGATGCTGCATAAAACCAGAGATTGAAATTAGCACAGATACCGTTCCATAAGCCAAATATATAATAGACAAAACCTACTCCTTGCTCAACGAAATGGACTCAACACCCTATATTCAACGCCTGGGAAGATACCTGACAAGTAAGAATCTTAAAACCCATGGATTTATGTGTCTCTATAAGGAAATCAAGCGTGTGTACAGTGGCCTAAAAGCAGCAGTGAAAATCCGATAAATCCCATTATCAAAATGAATTTCAAAAACAAAACACAATGACAGTGAAATAGAGAGCAATTCTTAAATAATTCATTCAGGGCTTGTGATGCAACCTGGATTTACCACATCTACACCCAGAGCTGGATGAGACATAAGGCTGGACACTTCGGGCTGATAGCATTGTTGAGGTTTGGTGAACAAACGTAGACCCTTTGAAGTCATACTGCATGGTACCCATTCCATGGGTCCCAACTCTCCAGGTTTAAGGGATTCTTGCTTCAGCTAAAACATGCATGGGAAACCCAGAATATCGTCCACCATGAGATTGGGAAACGTTTTCAAATGCATCTCAGTTTTCGACCCTGGTACTCGGGTTCAACATTTGAACGCTTTACTAAAACTCTCCCCACTTGGAGAGTCAGTGCCATTAACCTCCTGTTTGGCACAGTTTGCAATTTCTGCGCAAGATGAACAAGAATAGGGAGAAGCAATGAGAGACTAGCTGTAGGTGTCTGCACGGGCAAATGGAACGCTCATTTCCCACCAGGAAGAGGAATTAACCAAAGGCTCAGTGTGCCCTGCCGGAAACAGATTAGGGCCTGAAGCAATCCTGCGGTTTTGCGGCCAGCTCACAAGAAAGCGAGTTGAAGAAATGAGCTCAGGGGCACTGTAATTCACAAACCTGCAGAGTTATGAATGACAGCTATCGTCCAAAAATGTATTGAAGTAAGTCTTCGAAGAGGACTTGATAGCGGGGCAGAATTTCAGGAAAACGATTTCAGGGGGTAGCCTGGAATTGTACTAACAGCATAGGAAAAGAGGCAGAATGTCGACAATGATGCATTTGGCCAAAAAGTTCGTATGCGTTTTTTCCTGAATATATTCAGGGAAAAACGCATACTCCCTTTTTGGCCAACCAAGCAAGCGTGTAAAGGAAATCTGCACTACAATGAAGTCTCACTGCCCCCCGGTCAAAAGGGCCATCTGAAAAAAATGTAAAATCCAGAAAGTCAAGACAGGTCATGGAGAACAGGGAGCCTTGTCATGCTGATGGGCGGGATGTAAATTGCCAACAACCACTCTGGAGAAGTGTATGGTGTATCCTGAAAAACGTAGGAAACAAAGCAACATAGCCTATATCACTTCCACTTATGGTCCTATAGCTTAGGGAAATTAAAATCAAAATCACACAGCCACCCCAGAGTTTGGGACGGCTCTGTTTACAAGAACCTCGTCTATGGTACAAGTAAAATATCCCAGAAAGCAAAAAATGGATAAAGAAGTTGTGGTACGCACGTACAATGGAATATCACTCAGCAATGAAATCTACGTCATCAGGCCCGTAGCGGCATAATGAGTGGATTCAGGTACGATGATTCTACGAGAAATAAGTCACACAGAAAAAGAAACATCATAAGATATCACTAATACACGAAATGTAAACTTGGCTACCCATGAACTGAATTACAAAACAGAACAGGGTCTCAAATTCAGAAAACCAACTTATGCTTGCTTATGGGGAAAGGTGAGTTGGGGTGCTGCATAAAACCAGAGATTGAAATTAGCACAGATACCGTTCCATAAGCCAAATATATAATAGACAAGACCTACTCCTTGCTCAACGAAATGGACTCAACACCCCATATTCAACGCCTGGCAAGATACCTGACAAGTAAGAATCTTAAAACCCATGGATTTATATGTCTCCATAAGGAAATCAAGCGTGTGTACAGGGGCCTAAACGCAGCAGTGAAAATCCGATAAATCCCATTATCAAAATAAATTTCAAAAACAAACAAAATGACAGTGAAATAGAGAGCAATTCTTAAATAATTCATTCAGGGCTTGTGATGCAACCTGGATTTCCCACATCTACACCCAGAGCTGGGTGAGACATAAGGCTGGACACTTCGGGCTGATAGCATTGGTGAGGTTCGTTGAGCAAACGCAGACCCTTTGAAGTCATACTGCATGGTACCCATTTCATGAGTTCCAAACTCTCCAGGTTTAAGGGATTCTTCCTTCAGCTAAAACATGCATGGGAAACCCATAGTATGGTCCACCGTGTGATTGGGAAACGTTTTCAAATGCATCTCAGTTTTCGTCCCCTGGTACTCGGGTTCACCATTCCAGACGCTTTACTAACACTCTCCCCACTTGGAGAGTCAGTGCATTTAACCTCCTGTTTGGCACACTTTGCAATTTCTGCGCAAGATGAACAGGAATAGGGAGAAGCAATGAGAGACTAGCTGTAGGTGTCTGCACGGGCAAATGGAACGCTCATTTCCGACCAGGAAGAGGAATTCAACAAAGGCTCAGCGTGCCCTGCCGGAAAGAGACTTTGCCCTGAAGCAATCCTGCGGTTTTGCGGCCAGCTCACAAGAAAGCGAGTTGAAGACATGAGCTCAGGGGCACTGTAATTCACAAACCTGCAGAGTTATGAATGACAGCTATCGTCCAAAAATGTATTGAAGTAAGTCTTCCAAGAGGACTTGAAAGCGGGGCAGAATTTCAGGAAAACGATTTCAGGGGGTAGACTGGAATTGTACTAAAAGCATAGGAAAAGAGGCAGAATGTCGACAACGATGCACTTGGCCCAAAAGGGCGTATGCGTTTTTTCCTGAATATATTCAGGAAACAACGCATACGCCCTTTTTGGCCAACCAAGCAAGCGTGTAAAGGAAATCTGCACTACAATGAAGTCTCACTGCCCCCCCGGTCAAAAGAGACATCTGAAAAAAGAGTAAAATCCAGAAAGGCAGGACAGGTCATGGAGAACAGGGAGCCTTGTCATGCTGATGGGCGGGATGTAAATTGCCAACAACCACTCTGGAGAAGTGTATGGTGTTTCCAGAAACACGTAGGAAACAAAGCAACACAGCCTATGGCACTTCCACTTATGGTCCTATAGCTTAGGGAAATTAAAATCAAAAACACACAGCCACCCCAGAGTTTGGGACGGCTCTGTTTACAAGAACCTCGTCTACGGTACAAGTAAAATATCCCAGAAAGTAAAAAATGGATAAAGAAGTTGTGGTACGCACGTACAATGTTATATCACACAGCAATGAAATCTACGTCATCAGGCCCGTAGCGGCATAATGAGTGGATTCAGGTATGATGATTCTACGAGAAATAAGTCACACAGAAAAGGAAACATCATAAGATATCACTAATACACGGAATGTAAACTTGGCTACCCATGAACTGAATTACAAAACAGAACAGGGTCTCAAATTCAGAAAACCAACTTATGCTTGCTTATGGGGAAAGGTGAGTTGGGGTGCTGCATAAAACCAGAGATTGAAATTAGCACAGATACCGTTCCATAAGCCAAATATATAATAGAGAAGACCTACTCCTTGCTCAAGGAAATGGACTCAACACCCCATATTCAACGCCTGGCAAGATACCTGACAAGTAAGAATCTTAAAACCCATGGATTTATATGTCTCCATAAGGAAATCAAGCGTGTGTACAGCGGCCTAAACGCAGCAGTGAAAATCCGATAAATCCCATTATCAAAATAAATTTCAAAAACAAAACACAATGACAGTGAAATAGAGAGCAATTCTTAAATAATTCATTCAGGGCTTGTGATGCAACCTGGATTTCCCACATCTACACCCAGAGCTGGGTGAGACATAAGGCTGGACACTTCGGGCTGATAGCATTGTTGAGGTTCGCTGAGCAAACGCAGACCCTTTGAAGTCATACTGCATGGTACCCATTCCATGGGTTCCAAATTTCCAGGTTTAAGGGATTCTTCCTTCAGCTAAAACATGCATGGGAAACCCAGAGTATGGTACACCGTGTGATTCGGAAACGTTTTCAAATGCATCTCAGTTTTCGTCCCCTGGTACTCGGGTTCACCATTCCAGACGCTTTACTAACACTCTGCCCACTTGGAGAGTCAGTGCCATTAACCTCCTGTTTGGCACAGTTTGCAATTTCTGCGCAAAATGTACAGGAATAGGGAGAACCAATGAGAGACTAGCTGTTGGTGCCTGCACGGGCAAAAGGAACACTCAGTTCCGACCAGGAAGAGGAATTAAACAAAGGCTCAGCATGCCCTGCCGGAAAGAGATTATGGCCTGAAGCAATCCTGCGGTTTTGCGGCCAGCTCACAAGAAAGCGAGTTGAAGAAAGGAGCTCAGGGGCACTGTAATTCACAAACCTGCAGAGTTATGAATGACAGCTATCGTCCAAAAATGTATTGAAGTAAGTCTTCGAAGAGGACTTGAAAGCGGGGCAGAATTTCAGGAAAACGATTTCAGGGGGTAGACTGGAATTGCACTTAAAGCATAGGAAAAGAGGCAGAATGTTGACAATGATGCACTTGGCCAAAAAGAGCGTATGCGTTTTTTCCTGAATATATTCAGGAAAAAACGCACACGCCTTTTTGGCCAACCAAGCAAGCCTGTAAAGGAAATCTGCACTACAATGAAGTCTCACTGCCCCCCGGTCAAAAAGGCCATCTGAAAAAAGTGTAAAATCCAGAAAGGCAGGACAGGTCATGGAGAACAGGGAGCCTTGTTATGCTGATGGGCGGATTTAAATTGCCAACAGCCACTCTGGAAAAGTGTATGGTGTTTCCTGAAACATGTAGGAAACAAAGCAACACAGCCTATGGCACTTCCACTTATGGTCCTATAGCTTAGGGAAATTAAAATCAAAAACACACAGCCACCCCAAAGTTTGGGATGGCTCTGTTTACAAGAACCTCATCTATGGTAGCAGTTAAATATCCCAGAAAGCATAAAATGGATAAAGAAGTTGTGGTACGCACGTACAATGGAATATCACTCAGCAATAAAATCTACGTCATCAGGACCGTAGCGGCATAATGAGTGGATTCAAGTACGATGATTCTATGAGAAATAAGTCAGACAGAAATAGAAACATCATAATATATCAGTAATACACGGAATGTAAACTTGGCTACCCATGAACTGAATTACAAAACAGAACAGGGTCTCAAATTTAGCAAACCAACTTATGCTTGCTTATGGGGAAAGGTCAGTTGGGATGCTGCATAAAACCAGAGATTGAAATTAGCACAGATACCGTTCCATAGGCCAAATATATAATAGACAAAACCTACTCCTTGCTCAACGAAATGGACTCAACACCCTATATTCAACGCCTGGGAAGATACCTGACAAGTAAGAATCTTAAAACCCATGGATTTATATGTGTCCATAAGGAAATCATGCGTGTGTACAGCGGCCTAAACGCAGCAGTGAAAATCCGATAAATCCCATTATCAAAATAAATTTCAAAAACAAAACACAATGACAGTGAAATAGAGAGCAATTCTTAAATAACTCATTCAGGGCTTGTGATGCAACCTGGATTTACCACATCTACACCCAGAGCAGGGTGAGACATATGGCTGGGCACTTCGGGCTGATAGCATTGGTGAGGTATGATGAGCAAACGCAAACCCTTTGAAGTCATACTGCATGGTACCCATTCCATGGGTCCCAACTCTCAAGGTTTAAGGGATTCTTCCTTCAGCTAAAACATGCATGGGAAACCCATACAGTGCACTGTGTGACTGGGAAACGTTTTCAAATGCATCTCAGTTTTCGTCCCCTGGTACTCGGGTTCACCATTCCAGACGCTTTACTAACACTCTGCCCACTTGGAGAGTCAGTGCCATTAACCTCCTGTTTGGCACAGTTTGCAATTTCTGTGCAAGATGAACAGGAATAGGGAGAACCAATGAGAGACTAGCTCTAGGTGTCTGCACGGGCAAATGGAACGCTCATTTCCGACGAGGAAGAGGAATTAACCAAAGGCTCAGCGTGCCCTGCCGGAAAGAGATTATGGCCTGAAGCAATCCTGCGGGTTTGCGGCCACCTCACAAGAAAGCGAGTTGAAGAAAGGAGCTCAGGGGCACTGCAATTCACAAACCTGCAGAGTTATGAATGACAGCTATCGTCCAAAAATGTATTGAAGTAAGTCTTCGAAGAGGACTTGAAAGCGGGGCAGAATTTCAGGAAAACGATTTCAGGGGGTAGACTGGAATTGCACTTAAAGCATAGGTAAGAGGCAGAATGTCGACAATGATGCACTTGGCCAAAAAGGGCGTATGCGTTTTTTCCTGAATATATTCAGGTAAAAAACTGATACGCACTTTTTGGCCAACCAAGCAAGCGTGTAAAGGGAATCTGCACTACAATGAAGTCTCACTGCCCCACGGTCAAAAGGGCCATCTGAAAAAAGTGCAAGATCCAGAAAGGCAGGACAGGTCATGGAGAACAGGGAGCCTTGTTATGCTGATGGGCGGGATATAAATTGCCAACAGCCACTCTGGAGAAGTGTATGGTGTATCCTGAATGATGAAGGAAACAAAGCAACACAGCCTATGGCACTTCCACTTATGGTCCTATAGCTTAGGGAAATTAAAATCAAAAACACACAGCCACCCCAAAGTTTGGGATGGCTCTGTTTACAAGAACCTTGTCTACAGTACAAGTTAAATATCCGAGAAAGGAAAAAATGGATAAAGAAGTTCTGGTACGCACGTACAATGGAATATCACTCAGCAATGAAATCTACGTCTTCAGGCCCGTAGCGGCATAATGAGTGGATTCAGGTACGATGATTCTACGAGAAATAAGTCACACAGAAAAAGAAACATCATAATATATCAGTAATACACGGAATGTAAACTTGGCTACACATAAACTGAATTACAAAACAGAACAGGGTCTCAAATTTAGAAAACCAACTTATGCTTGCTTATGGGGAAAGGTGAGTTGGGGTGCTGCATAAAACCAGAGATTGAAATTAGCACAGATACCGTTCCATAAGCCAAATATATAATAGACAAGCCCTACTCCTTGGTCAACGAAATGGACTCAACACCCCATATTCAACGTCTGGCAAGATACCTGACAAGTAAGAATCTTAAAACCCATGGATTTATATGTCTCCATAAGGAAATCAAGCGTGTGTACAGCGGCCTAAACGCAGCAGTGAAAATCCGATAAATCCCATTATCAAAATAAATTTCAAAAACAAAACACAATTTCAGTGAAATTGAGAGCAATTCTTAAATAATTCATTCAGGGCTTGTGATGCAACCTGGATTTCCCACATCTACACCCAGAGCTGGGTGAGACATAAGGCTGGACACTTCGGGCTGATAGCATTGGTGAGGTTCGGTGAGCAAACGCAGACCCTTTGAAGTCATACTGCATGGTACCCATTCCATGGGTCCCAACTCTCCAGGTTTAAGGGATTCTTCCTTCAGCTAAAACATGCATGGGAAACCCAGACTATCGTCCGCCGTTGATTGGGAAACGTTTTCAAATGCATCTCAGTTTTCGTCCCCTGGTACTCGGGTTCACCATTCCAGACGCTTTACTAACACTCTCCCCACTTGGAGAGTCAGTGCCTTTAACCTCCTGTTTGGCACAGTTTGCAATTTCTGCGCAAGATGAACAGGCATAGGGAGAACCAATGAGAGACTAGCTGTTGGCGTCTGCACGGGCAAATGGAACGCTCATTTCCCACCAGGAAGAGGAATTAACCAAAGGCTCAGCATGCCCTGCCGGAAACATATTAGGGCCTGAAGCAATCCTGCGGTTTTGCGGCCAGCTCACAAGAAAGCGAGTTGAAGAAAGGAGTTCAGGGGCACTGTAATTCACAAACATGCAGAGTTATGAATGACAGGTATCGTCCAAAAATGTACTGAAGTAAGTCTTCGAAGAGGACTTGAAAGCGGGGCAGAATTTCAGGAAAACGATTTCAGGGGGTAGACTGGAATTGCACTTAAAGCATAGGAAAAGAGGCAGAATGTCGACAATGATGCACTTGGCCAAAAAGGGCGTATGCGTTTTTTCCTGAATATATTCAGGAAAAAACGCATACGCCCTTTTTGGCCAACCAAGCAAGCGTGTAAAGGAAATCTGCACTACAATGAAGTCTCACTGCCCCCCAGTCAAAAAGGCCATCTGAAAAAAGTGTAAAATCCAGAAAGGCAGGACAGGTCTTGGAGAACAGGGAGCCTTGTTATGCTGATGGGCGGGATGTAAATTGCCAACAGCCACTCTGGAGAAATGTATGGTGTATCCTGAAACACGTAGGAAACAAAGCAACACAGCCTATGTCACTTCCACTATGGTCCTATAGCTTAGGGTAATTAAAATCACAAACACACAGCCACCCCAAAGTTTGGGATGGCTCTGTTTACAAGAACCTTTTCTACGGTACAAGTTAAATATCCGAGAAAGGAAAAAATGGATAAAGAATATCTGGTACGCACGTACAATGGAATATCACTCAGCAATGAAATCTACGTCTTCAGGCCCGTAGCGGCATAATGAGTGGATTCAGGTACGATGATTCTACGAGAAATAAGTCACACAGAAAAAGAAACATCATAATATATCAGTAATACACGGAATGTAAACTTGGCTACACATAAACTGAATTACAAAACAGAACAGGGTCTCAAATTTAGAAAACCAACTTATGCTTGCTTATGGGGAAAGGTGAGTTGGGGTGCTGCATAAAACGAGAGATGGAAATTAGCACAGATACCGTTCCATAAGCCAAATATATAATAGACAACCCTACTCCTTGCTCAACGAAATGGACTCAACACCACATATTCAACGCCTGGCAAGATACCTGACAAGTAAGAATCTTAAAACCCATGGATTTATATGTCTCCATAAGGAAATCAAGCGTGTGTACAACGGCCTAAATGCAGCAGTGAAAATCCGATAAATCCCATTATCAAAATAAATTTCAAAAACAAAACACAATGACAGTGAAATAGAGAGCAATTCTTAAATAATTCATTCAGGGCTTGTAATGCAACCTGGATTTCCCACATCTACACCCAGAGCTGGGTGAGACATAAGGCTGGACACTTCGGGCTGATAGCATTGGTGAGGTTCGGTGAGCAAACGCAGACCCTTTGAAGTCATACTGCATGGTACCCATTCCATGGGTTCCAAATTTCCAGGTTTAAGGGATTCTTCCTTCAGCTAAAACATGCATGGGAAACCCATAGTATGGTCCACCGTGTGATTGGGAAACGTTTTCAAATGCATCTCAGTTTTCGTCCCCTGGTACTCGGGTTCACCATTCCAGACGCTTTACTAACACTCTCCCCACTTGGAGAGTCAGTGCCATTAACCTCCTGTTTGGCACAGTTTGCAATTTCTGCGCAAGATGTACAGGAATAGGGAGAACCAATGAGAGACTAGCTGTAGGTGCCTGCACGGGCAAAAGGAACACTCATTTCCGACCAGGAAGAGGAATTAAACAAAGGCTCAGCATGCCCTGCCGGAAAGAGATTATGGCCTGAAGCAATCCTGCGGTTTTGCGGCCAGCTCACAAGAAAGCGAGTTGAAGACATGAGCTCAGGGGCACTGTAATTCACAAAACTGCAGAGTTATGAATGACAGCTATCGTCCAAAAATGTATTGAAGTAAGTCTTCGAAGAGGACTTGTAAGCGGGGCAGAATTTCAGGAAAACGATTTCAGGGGGTAGACTGGAATTGTACTAAAAGCATAGGAAAAGAGGCAGAATGTCGACAACGATGCACTTGGCCAAAAAGGGCGTATGCGTTTTTTCCTGAATATATTCAGAGAAAAACGCATACGCCCTTTTTGGCCAACCAAGCAAGCGTGTAAAGGAAATCTGCACTACAATGAAGTCTCACTGCCCCCCCGGTCAAAAGGGCCATCTGAAAAAAGTGTAAAATCCAGAAAGGCAGGACAGGTCATGGAGAACAGGGAGCCTTGTCATGTTGATGGGCGGGATGTAAATTGCCAACAACCACTCTGGAGAAGTGTATCGTGTTTCCAGAAACACGTAGGAAACAAAGCAACACAGCCTATGGCATTTCCACTTATGGTCCTATAGCTTAGGGAAATTAAAATCAAAAACACACAGCCACCCCAGAGTTTGGGACGGCTCTGTTTACATGAACCTCGTCTACGGTACAAGTAAAATATCCCAGAAAGTAAAAAATGGATAAAGAAGTTGTGGTACGCACGTACAATGGAATATCACTCAGCAATGAAATCTATGTCTTCAGGCCCGTAGCGGCATAATGAGTGGATTCACGTACGATGATTCTACGAGAAATAAGTCACACAGAAAAAGAAACATCATAAGATATCACTAATACACGGAATTTAAACTTGGCTACCCATGAACTGAATTACAAAACAGAACAGGGTCTCAAATTTAGAAAACCAACTTATGCTTGCTTATGGGGAAAGGTGAATTGGGGTGCTGTATAAAACCAGAGATTGAAATTAGCACAGATACCGTTCCATAAGCCAAATATATAATAGACAAGACCTACTCCTTGCTCAACGAAAGGGACTCAACACCCCATATTCAATGCCTGGCAAGATACCTGACAAGTAAGAATCTTAAAACCCATGGATTTATATGTCTCCATAAGGAAATCAAGCGTGTGTACAGCGGCCTAAACGCCGCAGTGAAAATCCGATAAATCCCATTATCAAAATAAATTTCAAAAACAAAACAAAATGACAGTGAAATAGAGAGCAATTCTTAAATAATTCATTCAGGGCTTGTGATGCAACCTGGATTTACCACATCTACACCCAGAGCTGGGTGAGACATAAGGCTGGACACTTCGGGCTGATAGCATTGGTGAGGTTCGGTGAGCAAACGCAGACCCTTTGAACTCATACTGCATGGTACCCATTCTATGGGTCCCAAATTTCCAGGTTTAAGGGATTCTTCCTTCAGCTAAAACATACATGGGAAACCCATAGTATGGTCCACCGTGTGATTGGCAAACGTTTTCAAATGCATCTCAGTTTTCGTCCCCTGGTACTCGGGTTCAACATTCCAGACGCTTAACTAACACCCTCCCCACTTGGAGAGTCAGTGCATTTAACCTCCTGTTTGGCACACTTTGCAATTTCTGCGTAAGATGAACAGGCATAGGGAGAAGCAATGAGAGACTAGCTGTAGGTGTCTGCACGGGCAAATGGAACGCTCATTTCCCACCAGGAAGAGGAATTAACCAAAGGCTCAGCGTGCCCTGCCGGAAAGAGATTAGGTCCTGAAGCAATCCTGCGGTTTTGCGGCCAGCTCACAAGAAAGCGAGTTGAAGAAAGGAGCTCAGGGGCACTGTAATTCACAAACCTGCAGAGTTATGAATGACAGCTATCGTCCAAAAATGTATAGAAGTAAGTCTTCGAAGAGGACTTGAAAGCGGGGCAGAATTTCAGGAAAACGATTTCAGGGGGGAGACTGGAATTGCACTTAAAGCATAGGAAAAGAGGCAGAATGTTGACAATGATGCACTTGGCCAAAAAGGGCGTATGCGTTTTTTCCTGAATATATTCAGGAAAAAACGCATACGCTCTTTTTGGCCAACCAAGCAAGCGTGTAAAGGAAATCTGCACTACAATGAAGTCTCACTGCCCCCCGGTCAAAAGGGCCATCTGAAAAAAGTGTAAAATCCAGAAAGACAGGACAGGTCATGGAGAACAGCGAGCCTTGTTATGCTGATGGGCGGATTTAAATTGCCAACAGCCGCTCTAGAAAAGTGTATGGTGTTTCCTGAAACATGTAGGAAACAAAGCAACACAGCCTATGGTATTTCAACTTATGGTCCTATAGCTTAGGGAAATTAAAATCAAAAACACACAGCCACCCCAAAGTTTGGGATGGCTCTGTTTACAAGATCCTCATCTATGGTAGCAGTTAAATATCCCAGAAAGCATAAAATGGATAAAGAAGTTGTGGTACGCACGTACAATGGAATATCACTCAGCAATAAAATCTACGTCATCAGGACCGTAGCGGCATAATGAGTGGATTCAGGTACGATGATTCTATGAGAAATAAGTCAGACAGATAAAGAAACATCATAAGTTATCACTAATACACGGAATGTAAACTTGGCTACCCATGAACTGAATTACAAAACAGAACAGGGTCTCAAATTTAGCAAACCAACTTATGCTTGCTTATGGGGAAAGGTCAGTTGGGATGCTGCATAAAACCAGAGATTGAAATTAGCACAGATACCGTTCCATAAGCCAAATATATAATAGACAAAACCTACTCCTTGCTCAACGAAATGGACTCAACACCCTATATTCAACGCCTGGGAAGATACCTGACAAGTAAGAATCTTAAAACCCATGGATTTATATGTCTCCATAAGGAAATCAAGCGTGTGTACAGTGGCCTAAAAGCAGCAGTGAAAATCCGATAAATCCCATTATCAAAATGAATTTCAAAAACAAAACACAATGACAGTGAAATAGAGAGCAATTCTTAAATAATTCATTCAGGGCTTGTGATGCAACCTGTATTTACCACATCTACACCCAGAGCTGGATGAGACATAAGGCTGGAAACTTCAGCCTGATAGCATTGGTGAGGTTCGGTGAGCAAACACAGACCCTTTGAAGTCATACTGCATGGTACCCATTCCATGGGTCCCAACTCTCCAGGTTTAAGGGATTCTTCCTTCAGCTAAAACATGCATGGGAAACCCAGAGTATGGTCCACCGTGTGATTGGGAAACGTTTTCAAATGCATCTCAGTTTTCGTCCCCTGGTACTCGGGTTCAACATTTGAACGCTTTACTAACACTCTCCCCACTTGGAGAGTCAGTGCCATTAACCTCCTGTTTGGCACAGTTTGCAATTTCTGTGCAAGATGAACAGGAATAGGGAGAAGCAATGAGAGACTAGCTGTAGGTGTCTGCACGGGAAAATGGAACGCTCATTTCCCACCAGGGAGAGGTATTAACCAAAGGCTCAGCATGCCCTGCCGGAAACAGATTAGGGCCTGAAGCAATCCTGCGGTTTGGCGGCCAGCTCACAAGAAAGCGAGTTGAAGAAATGAGCTCTGGGGCACTGTAATTCACAAACCTGCAGAGTTATGAATGACAGCTATCGTCCAAAAATGTATTGAAGTAAGTCTTCGAAGAGGACTTGAAAGCGGGGCAGAATTTCAGGAAAACGATTTCAGGGGGTAGACTGGAATTGTACTAACAGCATAGGATAAGAGGCAGAATGTCGACAATGATGCACTTGGCCAAAAAGGGCGTATGCGTTTTTTCCTGAATATATTCAGGAAAAAATGCATACGCACTTTTTGGCCAACCAAGCAAGCGTGTAATGGAAATCTGCACTACAATGAAGTCTCACTGCCCCCCGGTCAAAAGGGCCATCTGAAAAAAATGTAAAATCCAGAAAGTCAAGACAGGTCATGGAGAACAGGGAGCCTTGTCATGCTGATGGGCGGGATGTAAATTGCCAACAGCCACTCTGGAGAAGTGTATGGTGTTTCCAGAAACACGTAGGAAACAAAGCAACACAGCCTATGGCACTTCCACTTATGGTCCTATAGCTTAGGGAAATTAAAATCAAAAACACACAGCCACCCCAAAGTTTGGGATGGCTCTGTTTACAAGAACCTTGTCTACTGTACAAGTTAAATATCCGAGAAAGGAAAAAATGGATAAAGAAGTTCTGGTACGCACGTACAATGGAATATCACTCAGCAATGAAATCTACGTCTTCAGGCCCATAGCGGCATAATGAGTGGATTCAGGTACGATGATTCTACGAGAAATAAGTCACACAGAAAAAGAAACATCATAATATATCAGTAATACACGGAATGTAAACTTGGCTACCCATAAACTGAATTACAAAACAGAACAGGGTCTCAAATTTAGAAACAAACTTATGTTTGCTTATGGGGAAATGTGAGTTGGGGTGCTGCATAAAACCAGAGATTGAAATTAGCACAGATACTGTTCCATAAGCCAAATATATAATAGACAAGCCCTACTCCTTGCTCAACGAAATGGACTCAACACCCCATATTCAACGCCTGGCAAGATACCTGACAAGTAAGAATCTTAAAACCCATGGATTTATATGTCTCCATAAGGAAATCAAGCGTGTGTACAGCGGCCTAAACGCAGCAGTGAAAATCCGATAAATCCCATTATCAAAATAAATTTCAAAAACAAAACACAATGACAGTGAAATAGAGAGCAATTCTTAAATAATTCATTCAGGGCTTGTGATGCAACCTGGATTTCCCACATCTACACCCAGAGCTGGGTGAGACATAAGGCTGGACACTTCGGGCTGATAGCATTGTTGAGGTTCGCTGAGCAAACGCAGACCCTTTGAAGTCATACTGCATGGTACCCATTCCATGGGTTCCAAATTTCCAGGTTTAAGGGATTCTTCCTTCAGCTAAAACATGCATGGGAAACCCAGAGTATGGTACACCGTGTGATTCGGAAACGTTTTCAAATGCATCTCAGTTTTCGTCCCCTGGTACTCGGGTTCACCATTCCAGACGCTTTACTAACACTCTCCCCACTTGGAGAGTCAGTGCCATTAACCTCCTGTTTGGCACAGTTTGCAATTTCTGCGCAAAATGTACAGGAATAGGGAGAACCAATGAGAGACTAGCTGTTGGTGCCTGCACGGGCAAAAGGAACACTCAGTTCCGACCAGGAAGAGGAATTAAACAAAGGCTCAGCATGCCCTGCCGGAAAGAGATTATGGCCTGAAGCAATCCTGCGGTTTTGCGGCCAGCTCACAAGAAAGCGAGTTGAAGACATGAGCTCAGGGGCACTGTAATTCACAAACCTGCAGAGTTATGAATGACAGCTATCGTCCAAAAATGTATTGAAGTAAGTCTTCGAAGAGGACTTGAAAGCGGGGCAGAATTTCAGGAAAACGATTTCAGGGGGTAGACTGGAATTGCACTTAAAGCATAGGAAAAGAGGCAGAATGTTGACAATGATGCACTTGGCCAAAAAGAGCGTATGCGTTTTTTCCTGAATATATTCAGGAAAAAACGCACACGCCCTTTTTGGCCAACCAAGCAAGCCTGTAAAGGAAATCTGCACTACAATGAAGTCTCACTGCCCCCCGGTCAAAAAGGCCATCTGAAAAAAGTGTAAAATCCAGAAAGGCAGGACAGGTCATGGAGAACAGGGAGCCTTGTTATGCTGATGGGCGTATTTAAATTGCCAACAGCCACTCTGGAAAAGTGTATGGTGTTTCCTGAAACATGTAGGAAACAAAGCAACACAGCCTATGGCACTTCCACTTATGGTCCTATAGCTTAGGGAAATTAAAATCAAAAACACACAGCCACCCCAAAGTTTGGGATGGCTCTGTTTACAAGAACCTCATCTATGGTAGCAGTTAAATATCCCAGAAAGCATAAAATGGATAAAGAAGTTGTGGTACGCACGTACAATGGAATATCACTCAGCAATAAAATCTACGTCATCAGGACCGTAGCGGCATAATGAGTGGATTCAGGTACGATGATTCTATGAGAAATAAGTCAGACAGAAAAAGAAACATCATAATATATCAGTAATACACGGAATGTAAACTTGGCTACCCATGAACTGAATTACAAAACAGAACAGGGTCTCAAATTTAGCAAACCAACTTATGCTTGCTTATGGGGAAAGGTCAGTTGGGATGCTGCATAAAACCAGAGATTGAAATTAGCACAGATACCGTTCCATAAGCCAAATATATAATAGACAAAACCTACTCCTTGCTCAACGAAATGGACTCAAAACCCTATATTCAACGCCTGGGAAGATACCTGACAAGTAAGAATCTTAAAACCCATGGATTTATATGTGTCCATAAGGAAATCATGCGTGTGTACAGCGGCCTAAACGCAGCAGTGAAAATCCGATAAATCCCATTATCAAAATAAATTTCAAAAACAAAACACAATGACAGTGAAATAGAGAGCAATTCTTAAATAACTCATTCAGGGCTTGTGATGCAACCTGGATTTACCACATCTACACCCAGAGCAGGGTGAGACATATGGCTGGGCACTTCGGGCTGATAGCATTGGTGAGGTATGATGAGCAAACGCAAACCCTTTGAAGTCATACTGCACGGTACCCATTCCATGGGTCCCAACTCTCAAGGTTTAAGGGATTCTTCCTTCAGCTAAAACATGCATGGGAAACCCATACAGTGCACTGTGTGACTGGGAAACGTTTTCAAATGCATCTCAGTTTTCGTCCCCTGGTACTCGGGTTCACCATTCCAGACGCTTTACTAACACTCTGCCCACTTGGAGAGTCAGTGCCATTAACCTCCTGTTTGGCACAGTTTGCAATTTCTGTGCAAGATGAACAGGCATAGGGAGAACCAATGAGAGACTAGCTGTTGGTGTCTGCACGAGCAAATGGAACGATCATTTCCCACCAGGAAGAGGAATTAACCAAAGGCTCAGCGTGCCCGGCCGGAAACATATTAGGGCCTGAAGCAATCCTGCGGTTTTGCGTCCAGCTCACAAGAAAAGGAGTTGAAGAAAGGAGCTCAGGGGCACTGTAATTCACAAACCTGCAGAGTTATGAATGACAGCTATCGTCCAAAAATTTATAGAAGTAAGTCTTCGGAGAGGACTTGAAAGCGGGGCAGAATTTCAGGAAAACGATTTCAGGGGGTAGAATGGAATTGCACTTAAAGCATAGGAAAAGAGGCAGAATGTCGACAATGATGCACTGGGCCAAAAAGGGCGTATGCGTTTTTTCCTGAATATATTCAGGAAAAAACGCATACGCCCTTTTTGGCCAACCAAGCAAGCGTGTAAAGGAAATCCGCAGTACAATGAAGTCTCACTGCCCCCCGGTCAAAAGGGCCATCTGAAAAAAGTGTAAAATCCAGAAAGGCAGGACAGGTCATGGAGAACAGGGAGCCTTGTTATGCTGATGGGCGGCATGTAAATTGCCAACAACCACTCTGGAGAAGTGTATGGTGTTTCCAGAGACACGTAGGAAACAAAACAACACAGCCTATGGCACTTCCACTTATGGTCCTATAGCTTAGGGAAATTAAAATCAAAAAGACACAGCCACCCCAAAATTTGGGACGTCTCTGTTTACAAGGACGTCCTCTACGGTACAAGTTAAATATCTAAGAAAGCAAAAAATGGATAAAGAAGTTGTGCTACGCACGTACAGTGGAATATCACTCAGCAATGAAATCTACGTCATCAGGCCCGTAGCGGCATAATGAGTCGATTCAGGTACGATGATTCTATGAGAAATAAGTCACACAGAAAGAGAAACATCATAAGATATCACTAATACACGGAATGTAAACTTGGCTACACATGAACTGAATTACAAAACAGAACAGGGTCTCAAATTGAGAAAACCAACTTATGGTTGCTTATGCGGAAAGGTGAGTTGGGGTGCTGCATAAAACCAGAGATTGAAATTAGCACACATACCGTTCCATAAACCAAATATATAATAGACAAAACCTACTCCTTGCTCAACGAAATGGACTCAACACCCTATATTCAACGCCTGGGAAGATACCTGACAAGTAAAATCTTAAAACCCATGGATTTATATCTCTCCCTAAGGAAATCAAGAGTGTGTACAGTGGCCTAAATGCAGCAATGGAAATCCGATAAATCCCATTATCAAAATAAATTTCAAAAACAAAACACAATGACAATGAAATAGAGAACAATTCTTAAATAATTCATTAAGGTCTTTTGATGCAACCTGGATTTACCACATCTACACCCAGAGCTGGGTGAGACATAAGGTCGGACACTTCAGGCTGATAGCATTGGTGAGGTTCGGTGAACAACGCAGACCCTTTGAAGTCATACTGCATGGTACCCATTCTATGGGTCCCAACTCTCCAGGTTTAAGGGATTCTTCCTTCAGCTAAAACATGCATGGGAAACCCAGAGTGTGGACCACCGTGTGATTGGGAAACGTATTCAAATGCATCTCAGTTTTCACCCCTGGTACTCGGGTTCACCATTCCAGACGCTTTACTAACACTCTCCCCACATGGAGTGTCAGTGCCTTTAACCTCCTGTTTGGCACAGTTTGCAAATTCTGCGCAAGATGAACAGGAATAGGGAGAACCAATGAGAGACTAGCTGTAGGTGTCTGCACGGGCAAATGGAATGCTCATTTCCCACCAGGAAGAGGAATTAACCAAAGGCTCAGCGTGCCCTGCCAGAAAGAGATTATGGCCTGAAGCAATCTTGCGGTTTTGCGGCCAGCTCACAAGAAAGCGAGTTGAAGAAAGGAGCTCAGGGGCAGTGTAATTCAGAAACCTGCAGAGTTATGAATGACAGCTATCGTCCAAAAATGTATTGAAGTAAGTCTTCGAAGAGGACTTGAAAGCGGGGCAGAATTTCAGGAACACGATTTCAGGGGGTAGACTGGAATTGTACTTAAAGCATAGGAAAAGAGGCAGAATGTCAACAATGATGCACTTGGCCAAAAAGGGCGTATGCGTTTTTTCCTGAATATATTCAGGAAAAAACGCATACGCCCTTTTTGGCCAACCAAGCAAGCGTGTAAAGGAAATCTGCACTACAATGAAGCCTCACTGCCCCCCGGTCAAAAGGGCCATCTGAAAAAAGTGTAAAATCCAGAAAGGCAGGACAGGTCATGGAGAACAGGGAGCCTTGTTATGCTGATGGGTGGGATGTAAATTGCCAACAACCACTCTCGAGAGGTGTATGGTGTTTCCAGAAAAACGTAGGAAACAAAGCAACACAGCCTATGGCACTTCCACTTATGGTCCTATAGCTTAGGGAAATTAAATTCAAAAAGACACAGCCACCCCAAAATTTGGGATGTCTCTGTTTACAAAAACCTCGCCTACGGTACAATTTAAATATCTGAGAAAGCAAAAAATGGATAAAGAAGTTGTGGTACGCACGTACAATGGAATATCACTCAGCAATGAAATCTACGTCATCAGGTCCCTATCGGCATAATGAGTGGATTCAGGTACGATGATTCTACGAGAAATAAGTCACACAGATAAAGAAACATCATAAAATATCACTAATACACGGAATGTAAACTTGGCTACACATGAACTGAATTACAAAACAGGACAGGGTCTCAAATTTAGAAAACCAACTTATGCTTGCTTATGGGGAAAGGTGAGTTGGGGTGCTGCATAAAACCAGAGATTGAAATTAGCACACATACCGTTCCATAAGCCAAATATATAATAGACAAGACCTACTCCTTGTTCAACGAAATTGACTCAACACCCCATATTCAACGCCTGGGAAGATACCTGACAAGTAAGAATCTTAAAACCCATGGATTTATATGTCTCCTTAAGGAAATCAAGCGTGTGTACAGCGGCCTAAACGCAGCAGTGAACATCCGATAAATCCCATTATCAAAATGAATTTCAAAAACAAAACACAATGACAGTGAAATAGAGAGCAATTCTTAAATAATTTATTCAGGGCTTGTGATGCAACCTGGATTTACCACATCTACACCCAGAGCTGGGTGAGACATAAGGCTGGACACTTCGGGCTGATAGCATTGGTGAGGTTCGGTGAGCAAACGCAGACCCTTTGAAGTCATACTGCATGGTACCCATTCCATGGGTCCTAACTCTCCAGGTTTAGGGATTCTTCTTCAGTTAAAACATGCATGGGAAACCCAGAGTATGGTCAACCGTGTGATTGGGAAACGTTTTCAAATACATCTCAGTTTTCGTCCCCTGGTACTGGGGTTCACCATTCCAGACGGTTTACTAACACTCTCCTCACTTGGAGAGTCAGTGCCTTTCACCTCCTGTTTGGCACAGTTTGCAATTTCTGCGCAAGATGAACAGGAATAGGGAGAACCAATGAGAGACTAGCTGTAGGTGCCTGCACGGGCAAAAGGAACGCTCATTTCCCACCAGGAAGAGGAATTAACCAAAGGCTCAATGTGCCCTGAGGGAAACAGATTAGGGCCTGAAGCAATCCTGCGGTTTGGCGGCCAGCTGACATGGAAGCGAGTTGCAGAAAGGAGCTAAGGGGCACTGTAATTCACAAACCTGCAGAGTTATGAATGACAGCTATCGTCCAAAATGTACTGAAGTAAGTCTTCGAAGAGGACTTGAAAGCGGGGCAGAATTTTAGGAAAACGATTTCAGGGGGTAGACTGGAATTGCGCTTAAAGCATAGGAATAGAGGCAGAATGTCGACAATGATGCACTTGGCTAAAAAGGGCATATGCGTTTTTTCCTGAATATATTCAGGAAAAAACGCAAACGCACTTTTTGACCAACCAAGCAAGCGTGTAAATGAAATCGGCACTACAATGAAGTCTCACTGCCCCGTGGTCAAAAGGGCCATCTGAAAAAAGTGTAAAATCCTGAAAGGCAGGAAAGGTCATGGAAAACAGGGAGCCTTGTTATGCTTATGGGCGGGATGTCTACAGTACAAGTTAAATATCCAAGAAAGCAAAAAATGCATAAATAAGTTGTGGTACGCACGTACAGTGGAATATCACTCAGCAATGAAATCTACGTCATCAGGCCCGTAGCGGCATAATGAGTGGATCCAAGTACGATGATTCTACGAGAAATAAGTCACACAGAAAAAGAAACATCATAAGTCGTCACTAATACACGGAATGTAAACTTGGCTACACATGAATTGAATTACAAAACAGAACAGGGTCTCAAATTTAGAAAACCAACTTATGCTTGCTTATGGGGAAAGGTCAGTTGGGGTGCTGCATAAAACCAGAGATTGAAATTAGCACAGATACCGTTCCATTAGCCAAATATATAATAGACAAGACCTACACCTTGCTCAACGAAATGGACTCAACATCCCATATTCAACGCCTGGGAACATACCTGACAAGTAAGAATCTTAAAACCCATGGATTTATATGTCTCCATAAGGAAATCAAGGGTGTGTACAGCAGCCTAAACGCAGAAGTGAAAATCCGATAAATCCCATTATCAAAATAAATTTCAAAAACAAAACACAATGACAGTGAAATAGAGAGCAATTCTTAAATAATTGATTCAGGGCTTGTGATGCAACCTGGATTTGCCACATCTACACCCAGAGCTGGGTGAGACATAAGGCTGGACACTTCGGGCTGATAGCATTGGTGAGGTTCGGTGAGCAAACGCAGACCCTTTGAAGTCATACTGCATGGTACCCATTCCAAGGGTCTTAAATCTCCAGGTTTAAGGGATTCTTCCTTCAGCTGAAACATGCATGGGAGACCCAGAGTATGGTCCACCGTGTGATTGGGAAACGTTTTCAAATGCATCTCAGTTTTCGAACCCTGGTACTCGGGTTCACCATTCCAGACGCTTTACTAACATTCTCCCCACTTGGAGAGTCAGTGCCTTTAACGTCCTGTTTGGCACAGTTTGCAATTTCTGCGCAAGATGAACAGGAATAGGGAGAACCAATGAGAGACTAGTTGTAGGTGTCTGCACGGGCAAATGGAACGCTCATTTCCCACCAGGAAGAGGAATTAACCAAATGGTCAGCGTGCCCTGCCGGAAACAGATTAGGGCCTGAAGCAATCCTGCGGTTTTGCGGCCAGCTCACAAGAAAGCGCGTTGAGGAAAGGAGCTCAGGGGCACTGTAATTCACAAACCTGCAGAGTTATGAATGACAGTTATCGTCCAAAAATGTATAGAAGTAAGTCTTCGAAGAGGACTTGAAAGTGGGGCAGAATTTCAGGAAAACGATTTCAGGGGGTAGACTGGAATTGCACTTAAAGCATAGGAAAAGAGGCAGAATGTCGACAATGATGCACTTGGCCAAAAAGTGCGTATGCATTTTTTCCTGAATATATTCAGGGAAAAACGCATACGCCCTTTTTGGCCAACCAAGCAAGCGTGTAAAGGAAATCTGCACTACAATGAAGTCTCACTGCCCCCCGGTCAAAAGGGCCATCTGAAAAAAGTGTAAAATCCAGAAAGGCAGGACAGGTCATGGAGATCACGGAGCCTTGTTATGCTGATGGGCGGGATGTAAATTGCCAACAGCCACTCTAGAGAAGTGTGTGGTGTTTCCTGAAACACATAGGAAACAAAGCAACACAGCCTATGGCACTTCCACTTATGGTCCTATAGCTTAGGGAAATTAAATTCAAAAACACAGCCACCCCAAAGTTTGGGACGGCTCTGTTTACAAGAACCTTGTCTACGGTATAAGTTAACTATCCGAAAAAGCAAAAAATGGATAAAGAAGTTGTGGTACTCACGTACAATGGAATATCACTCAGCAATGAAATCTACGTCATCAGGTCCATAGCGGCATAATGAGTGGATTCAGGAACGATGATTCTACGAGAAATAAGTCACACAGAAAAAGAAACATCATAAGATATCACTAATACACGGAATGTAAACTTGGCTACACATGAACTGCATTACAAAACAGAACAGGGTCTAAAATTTAGAAAACCAAATTATGCTTGCTTATGGGGAAAGGTGAGTTGGGGTGCTACATCAAACCAGAGATTGAAATTAGCACAGATACCATTCCATAAGCCAAATATATAATAGACAAGACCTACTCCTTGCTCAATGAAATGTACTCAACACCCCATATTCAAAGCCTGGGAACATACCTGACAAGTAAGAATCTTAAAACCCATGGATTTATATGTCTCCATAAGGAAATCAAGCGTGTGTACAGCAGCCTAAATGCAGCAGTGAAAATCCGATAAATCCCATTATCAAAATAAATTTTGAAAACAAAACACAATGACAGTGAAATAGAGAGCAATTCTTAAATAATTCACTCAGGGCTTGTGATGCAACCTGGATTTACCACATCTACACGCAGAGCTGGGTGAGACATAAGGATGGACACTTCAGGCTGATAGAATTGGTGAGGTTCGGTGAGCAAACGCAGACCCTTTGAGGTCATACTGCATGGTACCCATTCCATGGGTCCCAACTCTCCAGGTTTAAGGGATTCTTCCTTCAGCTAAAACATGCATGGGAAACCCAGAGTATGGTCCACCGTGTGATTGGGAAACGTTTTCAAATGCATCTCAGATTTCGAACCCTGGTACTCGGGTTCACCATTCCAGACACTTTACTAACACTCTCCCCACTTGGAGAGTCAGTGCCTTTAACCTCCTGTTTGGCACAGTTTGCAATTTCTGCACAAGATAAACAAGAATAGGGAGAACCAATGAGAGACTAGCTGTAGGTGTCTGCACGGGCAAATGGAACGCTCATTTCCCACCAGGAAGAGGAATTAACCAAAGGCTCAGCGTGCCCTGCCGGAAACAGATTAGGGCCTGAAGCAATCTTGTGGTTTTGCGGCCAGCTCACAAGAAAGTGAGTTGAAGAAAGGAGCTCAGGGCCACTGAAATTCACAAACCTGCAGAGATATGAATGACAGCTATCGTCCAAAAATGTATTGAAGTAAGTCTTTGAAGAGGACTTGAAAGCGGGGCAGAATTTCAGGAACACGATTTCAGGGGATAGACTGGAATTGCACTTAAAGCATAGGAAAAGAGGCAGAATGTCAACAATGATGCACTTGGCCAAAAAGGGCGTATGCGTTTTTTCCTGAATATATTCAGGGAAAAACGCATACGCCCTTTTTGGCCAACCAAACAGGCATGTAAAGGAAATCTGCACTACAATGAAGTCTCACTGCTCCCCGGTCAAAAGGGCTATCTGAAAAAAGTGTAAAATCCAGAAAGGCAGGACAGGTCATGGAGAACAGGGAGCCTTGTTATGCTGATGTGCGGGATATAAATTGCCAACAGCCACTCTGGAGAAGTGTATAGTGTTTCCTGAAACACGTAGGAAAGAAAGCAACCCAGCCTATGGCATTTCCACTTATGGTCCTATAGCTTAGGGAAATTAAAATCAAAAACACACAGCCACCCCAAAGTTTGGGACGGCTCTGTATACAAGAATCTTGTCTACGGTATAAGTTAACTATCCGAGAAAGCAAAAAATGGATAAAGAAGTTGTGGTACGTACGTACAATGGAATATCACTCACCAATGAAATCTATGTCATCAGGCCCGTCGCGGCATATTGAGTGGATCCAGGTACGATGATTCTAAGTGAAATAAGTCACACAGAAAATGAAACATCATAAGATATCACTAATACACGGAATGTAAACTTGGCTACACATGAACTGAAATACAAAGCAGAACAGGGTCTCAAATTTAGAAAACCAACTTATGCTTGCTTATGGGGAAAGGTGAGTTTGGGTGCTGCATAAAACCAGAGATAGAAATTAGCACACATACCTTTCCATAAGCCAAATATGTAATAGTCAAGACCTACACCTTGCTCAACGAAATGGACTAAACACACCATATTCAACTGCTAGGATTACACATGACTAGTAAGAATCTTCAAACCCATGGATTTATATGTCTCCGTAAGAGAATCAAGTGTGTGTACAGCTGCATGAACGCAGCAGAGAAAATCCGATATATCCCATTATCAAAATAAACTACAAAAACAAACACAATGACAGTGAAATAGAGAGCAATTCTTAAATAATTCATTCAGGGCTTGTGATGCAACCTGGATTTACCACATCTACACCTAGAGCTGAGTGAGACATAAGGTTCGACACTTTGGGCTGATAGCATTGGTGAGGTTCGGTGAGAAAATGCAGGCCCTTAGAAGTCATACTGCATGGTACCCATTGCATGGGTCCCACCTCTCCAGGTTTAAGGGATTCTTCCTTCATGTAAAACACGAATGGGAAACCCAGAATATGGTCCACCGTGTGACCGGGAAACCTTTTTAAATGCATCTCAGTTTTCGTCCCCTCATACTCCGTTTTACCATTCCAGAAGCTTTACTAACTCTTTCCCCAATTGCAGAGTCAGTGCCTTTAACCTCCTGTTTGGCACAGTTTGGAATTTCTGCGCAAGATGAACAGGAATAGGGAGAACCAATGAGAGATTAGCTGTAGGTGTCTGCACGAGCAAATTTAACGCTCATTTCCCATCAGGAAGAGGAATTAGCCAAAGGCTCAACATGCCGTGCCGGAACCAGATTAGGGCCTGAAGCAATCCTGCGGTTTTGCGGCCAGCTCACAAGAAAGCGAGTTGAAGAATGGAGCTCAGGGGCACTGTAATTCACAAACCTGCAGAGTTATAAATGACAGCTATCGTCCAAAAATATATTGAAGTAAGGCTGCAAAGAGGACTTGAACGCGGGGCAGAATTCCAGGAATACGATTTCAGGAGGTAGACGGGAAGTCCTCTGAAAGTATAGGAGAAGAGGCAGAACTTCGACAATGATGCACTTGGTCAAAAAGGGCATATGCGTTTCTTCCAGGGCCCTCATTAAAGAGGGTAGGAGGCTCCCAGCATGCTTCAGTGGCCAACAGAGGGCCTACGTCGCCAAGGCGACGTGAGCCATCCAGGCAGGAGTGACCTCACATCAGAGCGCCCCCCTCACAGAAGGGTAAGGAACCCAGTCATGATCAGACTCTCACCAGAGTGCCCACATAAGCAAGGGGCTGGGAATCAGGCACGAGTGTCCTCACACCCGTGGGGCCACATCATCGAAAGTTGAGGTACCCAGCACATGTGGCCTCAAACCAGAGGACCCACATCACCATGGGTCTCGGAGCGAGGCAGGCAGGATTAACCTCAAAACACATGGCCCATTGTATAAAAAAGGTGAGGAATCCAGCAGTTGGAACATCCCAGCAGGCGGCCCAGAGCACCGAGGCTATGAGATCCAGGCAGTGATGAACTCACAACAGAGGGCCCTCATCGTGATACTGTAAGCAACCCAGCCGTTGTAACCTCAGAGCACAAGGCCCACATCCCCATGGGGAAGGGAACCAAGCAGGAGTGTCATCGCACCATTGGGCACACATCAGAAAATGTGGGGAGCCCAGCAGTTAGGGCCGGACGCCAGAGGGCCCTCATCACTGAGGAGAGGAGGCTCCCAGCAAGCTCCAACTGCTACCAGAAGGCCGACGTCGCCAATGCGGGGTGTGCCAGCCAGGCAGGAGTGACCTCAGAGCAGAGGGCCAACCACACAAAAGTGTGAGGAACTCAAAGAGGATTAGACTCTCACCGGAGGGCCCACATCACCAAGGGAATGGAAACCAGGCAGGAGTGTCCTCACACCAGTGTGGCCACATCACCGAAATGTGACGGACCCAGCACACGTGGCCTCAAACTACAGGACACACATCACCAAGGGGCTGGGAGTGAGGCAGGCAGGAGGAGCCTCCAAACAGAGGGCCCATAGCGTAAAAAAGGTGAGGAATCCCGCAGTTGGAACCTCCCAGCAGGTGGCCAGGAGCAGCGAGGCTATGGGATCCAGGCCTGACTGAACTCAAAACAGAGGGGCCTCTTCATGAAACTGTGAGCAACCCAGCCGTTGGGACCTTAGAGCAGAAGGCCCACATTCCCATGTGGTTGGGAACCTGGTAGAAGTGTACTCGCACCACAGGGCGCACATCAGAGAATTTTGGGAGCCCAGAAGTTAGGGCCTGACGCCAGAGGGCCCTCATTACCAAGGGGAGGAGACCCCAAGCAGGCACCAACTCCCAACTGAGGGCCCATGTCGCCAAGGTGACGTGCAAGAGCCAGGCAGGAGTGACCTCACAGCTGAGGGCCTACCTAACAGAATGGTGAGGAACCCAGCCAGGGTAAGACTCTTACCAGAGCGCCCACATCACCAAGGGCATCAGAACCAGGCAGGACTGTCTTCACACCAGGGTGGCCACATCATAGAAAGGTGAGGAACCCAGCACATGTGGCCTAAACCAGAGGATCCAGACCTCCAAGGGGCTCAGAGTGAGGCAGGCAGGAGTAGACTCACAACACAGTGCCAATAGAATAAAAAAGCTGAGGAATCGTGCAGTGGGAACAAAACAGCAGGCGGCCCAGAGCACCAAGTCTATGTGATCCAGGCCGCAGTTAACTCACAGCAGAGGACCCACATCATGAAACTGTGAGCAACCCAGCCGTTGGGACCTCAGAGCAGAAGGCCCACATCCCCATGGGGAAGGGAACCAAGCAGGAGTGTCATCGCACCAGTGGGCACACAACAGAAAATGTGGGGAGCCCAGCAGTTAGGGCCGGACGCCAGAGGGCCCTCATCACTGAGGAGAGGAGGCTCCCAGCAAGCTCCAACTGCTACCAGAGGGCCGACGTCGCCAATGCGGGGTGTGCCAGCCAGGCAGGAGTGACCTCAGAGCAGAGGGCCAACCACACAAAAGTGTGAGGAACCCAAAGAGGATCAGACTCTCACCAGAGGGCCCACATCACCAAGGGAATGGAAACCAGGCAGGAGTGTCCTCACACCAGTGGGGCCACATCACCGAAATGTGATGGACCCAGCACACGTGGCCTCAAACTACAGGACACACATCACCAAGGGGCTGGGAGTGAGGCAGGCAGGAGGAGCCTCCAAACAGAGGGCCCATAGCGTAAAATAGGTGAGGAATCCCACAGTTGGAACCTCCCAGCAGGCGACCAGGAGCAGCGAGGCTATGGGATCCAGGCCTGACTGAACTCAAAACAGAGGGCCCTCATCATGAAACTGTGAGCAACCCAGCCGTTGGGACCTTAGAGCAGAAGGCCCACATTCCCATGTGGTTGGGAACTTGGCAGAAGTGTACTCGCACCACAGGGTGCACATCAGAGAATTTTGGGAACACAGAAATTAGGGCCTGATGCCAGAGGGCCCTCATTACCAAGGGGAGGAGACCCCAAGCAGGCACCAACTCTCTACGGAGGGACCATGTCGCCAAGGTGACGTGCAACAGCCAGGCAGGAGTGACCTCACAGCTGAGGGCCTACCTCACAGAATGGTGAGGAACCCAGCCAGGATAAGACTCTCACCATGGGGCCCACATCACCAAGGGCATCAGAACCAGGCAGGACTGTTTTCACACCAGGGTGACCACATCATAGAAAGGTGAGGAACCCAGCACATGTGGCCTATACCAGGGGACCCAGATCTCCAAGGGGTTCGGAGTGAGGCAGGCATGAGTAGCCTCGCAACACAGGGCGAATAGAATAAAAAAGCTGAGGAATCCTGCAGTGGGAACCTCCCAGCAGGCGGCCCAGAGCACCGAGTCTATGCGATCCAGGCCACAGTGAACTCACAGCAGAGGGCCCACATCATGAAACTGTGAGCAACCCAGCCGTTTCAACCTCAGAGCAGAAGGCCCACAGCACCATGGGGTTGGGAACATGGCACGAGTGTCCTCGCACAACTTAGCACGTATCAGAAAATGTGCGTACCCAGCAGTTAGGGCCTGACGCCAGAGGGCCCTCATCACCGAGGGGAGGAGGCTCCCAGTCGGCTCCAACTGCCACAAGAGGGCCGACATTGCCAAGGCGGGGTGTGCCAGCCAGGCAGGAGTGACCTCACAGCAGAGGGCCCACCTCACAGAAGTGGGAGGAACCCAGCCAGGATCAGACTCTCACCAGAGGGCCCACATCACCAAGGGGATAGGAACCAGGCAGGAGTGTCCTCACACCAGTGGGGCCACATCATCGAAAGGTGAGGGACCCAGCACACGTGGCCTCAAACCAGAGGACACACATCACCAAGGGGCTGGGAGTGAGGCAGGCAGGAGGAGTCTCAAAACAGAGGGCCCATAGAAGGAAAAAGGTGAGGAATCCCGCAGTTGGAACCTCCCCGCAGGAGGCCAGGAGCAGCGAGGCTATGGGGTCCATGCCGGAGTGAACTCACACCAGAGGGCCCTCATCATGAAACTGAGCAACGTACCATTGGGACCTCAGAGCAGAAGACCCACATTCCCATAGGGTTGGGATCCTGGCAGGAGTGTACTCGCACCACAGGGCGCACATCAGAAAATTTTGGGAGCCCAGGAGTTAGGGTCTGACGCCAGAGGGCCCTCATTACCGAGGGGAGGAGACTCCCAGCAGGCACCAACTCCCAACTGAGGGCCCACGTCGCCAAGTTGACGTGTGCCAGCCAGGCAGGAGTGACCTCACAGCAGAGGGCCTACCTCACAGAAGGGTGAGGAACCCAGCCAGGATAAGACTCTCACCAGAGGGCCCACATCACCAAGGGGATCGGAACAAGGCAGGAGTGTCCTCACACCAGTGTGGCCACATTATAGAAAGGTGAGGAACCCAGCACATGTGGCCTAAACCAGAGGACCCACATTTCCAAGGTGCTCCGAGTGAGGCAGGCAGGAGTAGCCTAACAACACAGGGCCCACAGAATAAAAAATGTGAGGAATCCAGCAGTTTGAACCTCCCAGCAGGTGGCCCAGAGCATGGAGTCTATGGGATCCAGGCCACAGTGAACTCACAGCAGAGGGCCCACATCATGAAACTGTGAGCAACCCAGCCAGTGGGACCTCAGAGCAGAAGGCCCACATCCCCATGGGGATGGGAACCTCGCAGGAGTGTCCTCGCACAACTTAGCACGTATCAGAAAATGTGGGAACCCAGCAGTTATGGCCTGACGCCAGAGGGCCCTCATCACGGAGGAGAGGAGGCTACCAGCAGGCTCCAAATGCCACCAGAGGGCCGACGTCACCAAGGCAATGGGAGCAAGCCAGGCAGGAGTTACCTCACAGCAGAGGGCCCACCTCCCAGAAGTGTGAGGAGCCCAAACAGGATCAGACTCTAACCAGAGCGCTCACAACACCAATGGGATGGAAACCAGGCAGGAGTGTCCTCACACCAGTGGGGCCACATCAGCGAAAGGTGAGGAACACCGCACATGTGGCCTCAAACAAGGGGACACACATCACGAAAGGGCTGGGAGTGAGGCATGCAGGAGGAAACTCACAACAGAGCGCCCATAGAATAAAAAAGGTGAGGAACCCCGCAGTTGGAAGCTCCAAGCAGGTGGCCCAGAGCACCGAGGCTATGGGATCCATGCCGGAGTGAACTCACAGCAGAGGGCCCACATTCTGACACTGTGAGCAACCCAGGCTTTGGGACCTCAGAGCAGAAAGCCCACATCCCCATGGGGATGGGACCCTGGCTGGAGTGTACTCGCACGACAGGGCGCACATCAGAAAATTTTGGGAGCCCATGAGTTAGGGCCTGACGCCAGAGGGCCCTCATTACCGAGGGGAGGAGACTCCCAGGAGGCACCAACTCCCAACTGAGGGCCCACATCGCCAAGCTGACGTGTGCCAGCCAGGCAGGAGTGACCTCACAGCAGAGGGCCCACCTCCCAGAAGTGTGAGGAATCCAGACAGGATCAGACTCTCACCAGAGGGCCCCCATCACCAAGGGGATGGGAACCAGGCAGGAGTGTCCTCACACCAGTGGGGCCACATCAATAAAGGTGAGGAAACCGGTACATGTGGCTTTAAACCAGAGGACCTACATCACAAATGGGCTGGAAGTGAGTCAGGAAGTAGGAGCATGAAAACACAGGACCCAAAGAATAAAAGAGGTAAGGAATCCAGCAGTAGGAACCTCCCAGCAGGCCGCTCAGAGCACAGAGTCTATGGGATCTAGGCCTGGGTGAACTAACACCAGAGAGCCAACATCATGAAACGGTGAACAACACAGGTGTTGGGACCTTAGAGCAGTAGGCCCACATGCCCATGGGGATGGGAACCTCGCAGGAGTGTCCTCGCACCACTTAGCACGTATCAGAAAATGTGGGTACCCAGCAGTTAGGGCCTGAGGCAAGAGGGCCCCCATCACCGAGGGGAGGTTCCCAGCAGGCTCCAACTGCCACAAGAGGGCCGATGTTGCCCAGGTGGGGTGTGCCAGCCAGGCAGGAGTGACCTCACAGCAGAGGGTCCCCCTCACAGAAGGGTGAGGAACCCAGCCAGGATCAGACTCTCACCAGAGGGCCCACATCATCAAGGGGATAGGAACCAGGCAGGAGTGTCCTCACATCAGTGGGGCCACATCATCGAAAGGCGAGGGACCCAGCATACGTGGCCTCAAACCAGAGGACACACATCACCAAGGGGCTGGGAGTGAGGCAGGCAGGAGGAGTCTCAAAACAGAGGGCCCATAGAAGAAAAAAGGTGAGGAATCCGGCAGTTGTAACCTCCCAGCAGGTGGCCAAGAGCAGCGAGGCTATGGGATCCAGGCCGGAGAGAACTCACAGCAGAGGGCCCTCATCATGAAAGTGAGCAACCCACGGTTGGGACCTCAGAGCAGAAGGCCCACATTCCCATGGGGTTGGGAACCTGGCAGGAGTGTACTCGAACCACAGGGCGCATATCAGAAAATATTGGGAGCCCAGGAGTTAGGGCCTGATGCCAGAGGGCCCTCATTACCGAGGGGAGGAGACACCCAGCAGGCACCAAATCCCACCAGAGGCCCGACGTCGCCAAGGCGGGGTGTGCCAGCCAGGCAGGAGTGACCTCAGAGAAGAGGGCCCACCTCACAGAAGTGTGAGGAACCCAACCAGGATCAGACTCTCACCGGAGGGCCCACATCACCAAGGGGATGGGAACCAGGCAGGAGTGTCCTCACACCAGTAGGGCCACATCAGCCAAAGGTGAGGAACCCAGCACATGTGGCCTCAAACCAGAGGACACACATCACCAAGGGGCTAGGAGTGACGCAGGTGTCTGGAGGGGCACATTTAACTCTAATTTCCCACCAGGAAGTGGAATGAACCAAAGTCTCAGAGTGCCGTGCCAGACCCTGATTACGGCCTGAAGCAAACCTGCGGTTCTGTGGCCAGTTTTCAAGGAAACGAGTTAAGAAAGGAAATCACGGGCACTGTAATTCACAAACCTGCAGAGTTATAAAGGACAGCTATTGGCAAAAATATATGGAAGTAAGTCTGCAAAGAGGACTTGAAAACGAGGCAGAATTGCAGGAATCATATTTCAGGAGGTAGATTGGAATTGCATTTAAAGCATGTGAAAAGCGGCAGATCTTTGACAGTGATGCACTTGGACAAAAGTGCGTAAACATGTTTTCCTGAATATATTCAGGAAAAAACACATATGCACTTTTTGGCCAACCAAGCACTCCAGAAATGGAAATCCGCACTACAATGAAGTCTCATTTCCCATTCGTCAAAAGGGCCATCTGAGAAAAGTGTAAAAACCAGAAACACAGGACAGGCCATGGAGAACAGGGAGCCTTGTTATGCTGATGGGCGGGATGTAAATTGCCAACAGACACTCTGGAGATGTTTATGGTGTATCCTGAAACATCTGAAAAACAAAGCTACAGACCCTAGGGCACTTCCACTTTTGGCCCTATAGCTTAGGAAAATTAAAATCAACAAGACACAGCCAACACAAAATTTAGGGCTGCTGTGTTTACAAGAACCTTGAGTCCAGTACAAATTAAATATCCCAGAAAGAAAAATATGGATAAAGGAGTTGTGCTACTTACGTACAACAGAATATCACTCAGCAATGAAATCAATGTCATCAGACCTGTAGCAGCAAATTGAGTGGATTTAAGTATGATGATTCTAAGAGAAATAGGTCACACAGAGAAAGATAATTATCATAAGATATCACTAATAGAGAGAGTGTAAACTTGGCTACACATAAACTGAATTCCAAAACCGAACAGAGTCTCACATTTAGATAAAAACTTATGCTTGCTTAAGGGGAAAGTTGAGTTGCGGTGCTGTATAAAACCAGAGATTGAAATTAGCACACATACCGTTCCATAAGCCAAATATGTAATAGACAAGACCTACTCTTTGCTCAACGAAATAGACTCATCCATGGTGTGTCACCTCACACCTGTTAGAATGGGCATCATCAGAAAATCTACAAACAACAAATGCTGGAAAGGGTGTGGAGATAAGGAACCCTCTTCCGCTATTGTTGGGAATGAAATTGATACAGTTACTGTGGAGAAAGTTATGGAGTTTCTTATAAAACTAAGAATAGAATTACCATATGATACAGCAGTCCCACTACTGGGCATATACCCAGACAAAACCATAAATCAAAAAGAGACATTCACCGCAATGTTCATTGCATCACTATTTACAATATCCAGGTAATGGAAGCAACCTAAATGCCCACAGACAGACGAATGCATAAAGATGTGGTACATATATAAAATGGAATATTACTAAGCCATAAAAAGGAATGAAATTGGGTCATTTGTAGAGACGTTGATGGATCTAGAGACTGTCATACAGAGTGAAGTAAGTCAGAAAGAGAAAAAGAAATCTTGTCTATTAATGCCTATATGTGGAACCTAGACAAATTGTAGAGATGAACCGTTTTGCAAGGCAGAAATAGAGCAACAGATGTAGACAACAAACGTATGGACACCAAGGGGGGAAAGCTGTTGGGGGGTGGTGGTGGGAGGAGTTGAGAGATTGGGATTGGCATGTATACATTTATATGTATAAAATAGATAACCAAAAAGAACCTGCTGTATAAAAAATAAAATTCAAATTACAAAAAGTAAAACAGAAAAAATATTCTTCCCTTCACATACATGTATTTATATGAATAAATTATTTCCATGCTTATATCTGTAAATACAAAAAAGAGGAAAAAAATCTACCTTGAACCAAAAAAGAAAAAAAAACAGAACACACCAGCTACACAGAGGAAAACCGTATCAGGGCACTTGCTCCAGTTGTAAACAATTCTGAAGTTGGTCAGTGGTGGGGAATCATCTCCCATTCAGCCAGCAGGCCCCACGCAACAAGCGTCCTCATTGCAAAGCTGGGGGACCGTGCCGAGGCATCTGTGAGTAAACGTGGGCTGAGCCCCAGGCCAGCTGCTGCTGAAATGTTCCCACCCTTCCCAGGTAAAACACCTGAATATGTACAAGGACTTGAAAGCCTAGAGGAAGGGCCATGGAGCCACATGAGTGACAGCATGCCAGCCGACTTGGTGCCTGCAGGCCAGCCAGGATGGTCCTGGCCCTGGGTGCTCTTCTGGAAGCTTTCCATTTCCCTGCCTGAGATACCCCTGCTGTCCCGGCCCCCACTGCTTTCTTCCTCATTCACCTCTGCCCAGGGAGAAATTCCAGCGGCAGGTATGGGTGACACATCCTCTTCTTTAGCAGGTGGCATCTTGGCAACTGCTGCAGAAAGTCCAGCAGAGCCCCACTCACACTGGGCCACCCACAAAGCCGTGGCCTCTCACTCCCTCCCACCAGTCCAGCACCAAGACTGCTGACAGGGCAGAGAAAATGGCGTCAGGCACAGCTGCAGGGGCTCTTGCTGCCTGGAGCGGTGTTTATATTGATCTGAACCCAGGCACACCTGGGGAGGGCTGGCCGGCACGGTCAGGCTTCCCAGGCCAGCCAATAATCACCCCTCAGGGGCTCACAGTTGCAGAAACTGGAACTTGCTGAATCGGCCAGGTCCAAGGAACAGGTGTGGGCTCCTGAGAGTCAGGATAGACAAGGGGCTGCAGCTCTGGCTTGTTTTCTAATTATATTATCTGGCCCATGAGTGGGAGACAACTTCAAGAAAACCCTCTCCTAATGAGAGGAACCCAGGAGTCAGGGAGAGGAGGGGTGGGTGTTGGGTGGAGACAGAGGCCTGGTGCCCCGGGTGCAGTGGAAGTCTCTGGAAGACCAGGTGGAGGGAGGCCACACAGAGTGATGCCCAGGGTCACAGACCTGTCGGAGCTGCTGTTTGTTAGTTCAAGTCCTGCTCTGAGGTGCTCTGTGTCAGATCTGAGTGACAGGTGAGCTGGGAGTGCTCTGCAATGAGGGCGATATGCACGGTTCCTGTGTTCCCAGCCCTGCCATGGTACCTGCAAGGGTAGCTCTGTATCCTGGGAGGGGCCTGACGACGAGAGCCCCATAGGCTGCAGGGGGACCTGCCCAGGGAACCCCATATCCTGGGAGGGTCCTGAACACGAGAGCCCCGTGGGCTGGGGTGGGGTACCTGCCCAGGCGAGCTCCATATCCTGAGATTGGCCTGACCTCGAGAGCCCCATGGGCTGCTGGAGTCCTGGTAAAGGATGTCAGGACAGTGAGTGAAGCCACCGAGGATATACCTCCAGTAGTTCCTAAATCCTACACCCTGCTGGTCATTCTACCAACCACCAGGACATGGTATTCTGTATTAGTCTTCAATGATGCCTTCTTTTGTATTCTATTAGTCCCAGAGTCACAAGAAATTTTGGCTTGTGAGTGGCAGGACTCAACATACAACTAAAATAATACTTCCGGGCCGTGTTGCCCCAAGGGTTCAAAAATTCCCACACCATCTTTGGGGAAAGCTCAGCTAAAGACCTAAAAGTTCTACCTCTGGAAAAGGAAACACTCCTTCAATATGCAGACGACATTCTGATCGCCAGCCCTACTAAGGAGACCTCTGAACTACCAAGCCAATAAAGGATACAAGTTGTCCAAGAAAAAGCTCAAATATCACAGACTACGGTGACCTGCCTGGGCTTCATTCTCACAGAAGGTCGGAGAAGCCCATCCCAGGAAAGGGAAGAAACAATTTACAGCCTTACCCATTTCTAAAACTAGAAGACAGCTTAGGGGTTCCTGGGGAGGCCAGGGTTTGCTGCTTCTGGATCCCTAACTACAGTCTACTAGCTCGGCCTCTATATGAAACACTGAAAGGAAAAGGTGATGATCCTTTTGAATAGAATGCAGAAGTGGCCTTTCAAGAATGGAAAGAGCAGTCAATTCAGACCCTTGCCCTGGAACTCCCTAATTTAGCTAAACCCTTTGACCTTTACATTCCTGGTGAATGGTGAATCGCCACTGGAGTATTAGTGCAAAACCTGGGACCACTTGAAATGGAACAATGCAAGAATGCGATCCAGGTAGGATAAACTACGGTCACCAAGGGGCTTGGCCCACCGCCACATCTGGCCAAGATACTGGCAGTATCTGATAACCTGGAAATCAGCAGCCCAAAAGGCCACCTCCCTCCTAAGGGAAAAGGAACCCTCGTGGTGATCCTAACCCCCAACCATGCCCTGAAGTTGCAGGGTTGGCTCCGTGGGCACACTGATCTTGAGTGAGGAGGCCCTCCAACTCCAACCTCCATAGAGATAACCGGGGCAAAGAGGCACCATGACGACTCATGTGAAGGTGTCTGCACGTGCAAATTTAACGCTCATTTCCCACCAGGAAGAGGAATTAACCAAAGGCTCAGCATGCCATGCCGGAAACATATTAGGGCCTGAAGCAATCATGCGGGTTTGCGGCCAGCTCACAAGAAAGCGAGTTGAAGAAAGGAGCTCAGGGGCACTGTAATTCACAAACCTGCAGAGTAATGAATGACAGCTATCGTCCAAAAATGTTTTGAAGTAAGTCTTCGAAGAGGACTTGAAAGCGGGGCAGAATTTCAGGAAAACGATTTCAGCGGGTAGACTGGAATTGCACTTAAAGAATAAGATTAGAGGCAGAATGTCGACAATGATGCACTTGGCCAAAAAGGGCGTATGCGTTTTTTCCTGAATATATTCAGGAAAAAACGCATACGCCCTTTTTGGCCAACCAAGCAACCGTGTAAAGGAAATGTGCACTACAATGAAGTCTCACTGCCCCCCGGTCAAAAGGGCCATCTGAAAAATGTGTAAATTCCAGAAAGGCACGACAGGTCATGGAGAACAGTGAGCCTTGTTATGCTGATGGGCGGGATGTAAATTGCCAACAGCCACTCTGGAGAAGTGTATGGTGTTTCCTGAAACACGTAGGAAACAAAGCAACACAGCCTATGGCACTTCCACTTATGGTCCTATAGCTTAGGGAAATTAAAATCAAAAACACACAGCCACCCCAAAGTTTGGGACGGCTCTGTTTACAAGAACCTCGTCTACAGTACAAGTTAAATATCCATAGAAAGCAAAAAATGCATAAAGAAGTTGTGGTACGCACGTACAGTGGAATATCACTCAGCAATGAAATCTACGTCATCAGGCCCGTAGCGGCATAATGAGTGGATTCAGGTATGATGATTCTACGAGAAATAAGTCACACAGAAAAAGAAGCATCATAAGATATCCCTAATACACAGAATGTAATCTTGGCTACACATGTACTGAATTACAAAACAGAACAGGGTCTCAAGTTTAGAAAACCATCTTATGCTTGCTTATGGGGAAAGGTGAGTTGGGGTGCTGCATAAAACCAGAGATTGAAATTAGCACAGATACCTTTCCATAAGCCAAATATATAATAGACAAGACCTACTCCTTGCTCAACGAAATGGACTCAACACCCCATATTCAACGCCTGGGAATATCCCTGACAAGTAAGAATCTTAAAACCCATGGATTTATATGTCTCCATAAGGAAATCAAGCGTGTGTACAGCTGCCTAAACACAGCAGTGAAAATCCGATAAATCCCATTATCAAAATAAATTTCAAAAACAAAACACATTGACAGTGAAATAGAGAGCAATTCTTAAATAATTCATTCAGGGCTTGTGATGCAACCTGGATTTACCAGTTCTACACCCAGAGCTGGGTGAGACATAAGGCTGGACACTTCAGGCTGATAGCATTGGTGAGGTTCGTTGAGCAAACGCAGACCCTTTGAAGTCATACTGCATGGTACCCATTCCATGAGTCCCAACTCTCCAGTTTTAAGGGATTCTTCCTTCAGCTGAAACATGCATGGGAAACCCAGAGTATGGTCCACCGTGTGATTGGGAAACGTTTTCAAATGCATCTCAGTTTTCGCCCCTGGTACTCGGGTTCACCATTCCAGACGCTTTACTAACACTCTCCCCACTTGGAGAGTCAGTGCCTTTAACCTCCTGTTTGGCACAGTTTGCAAATTCTGCGCAAGATGAACAGGAATAGGGAGAACCAATGAGAGACTAGATGTAGGTGTCTGCACGGACAAATGGAACGCTCATTTCCCACCAAGAAGAGGAATTAACCAAAGGCTCAGCGTGCCCTGCCAGAAAGAGATTATGGCGTGCAGCAATCCTGCGGTTTTGCGGCCAGCTCACAAGAAAGCAAGTTGAAGAAAGGAGCTCAGGGGCAGTGTAATTCAGAAACCTGCAGAGTTATGAATGACACCTATCGTCCAAAAATGTATTGAAGTAAGTCTTCGAAGAGGACTTGAAAGCGGGGCAGAATTTCAGGAACACGATTTCAGGGGGTAGACTGGAATTGCACTTAAAGCATAGGAAAAGAGGCAGAATGTCAACAATGATGCACTTGGCCAAAAAGGGCGTATGCGTTTTTTCCTGAATATATTCAGGAAAAAACGCATACGCGCTTTTTGGCCAACCAAGCAAGCGTGTAAAGGAAATCTGCACTACAATGAAGTCTCACTGCCCCCCGGTCAAAAGGGCCATCTGAAAAAAGTGTAAAATCCAGAAAGGCAGGACAGGTCATGGAGAACAGGGAGCCTTGTTATGCTGATGGGCGGCATGTAAATTGCCAACAACCACTCTGGAGAAGTGTATGGTGTTTCCAGAGACACGTAGGAAACAAAACAACACAGCCTATGGCACTTCCACTTATGGTCCTATAGCTTAGGGAAATTAAAATCAAAAAGACACAGCCACCCCAAAATTTGGGACGTCTCTGTTTACAAGAACGTCCTCTACGGTACAAGTTAAATATCTAAGAAAGCAAAAAATGGATAAAGAAGTTGTGCTACGCACGTACAGTGGAATATCACTCAGCAATGAAATCTACGTCATCAGGCCCGTAGCGGCATAACGAGTGGATTCAGGTACGATGATTCTATGAGAAATAAGTCACACAGAAAGAGAAACATCATAAGATATCACTAATACACGGAAGGTAAACTTGGCTACACATGAACTGAA
Organism: Delphinapterus leucas; assembly: GCF_059928025.1. Taxonomy (NCBI): domain Eukaryota; kingdom Metazoa; phylum Chordata; class Mammalia; order Artiodactyla; family Monodontidae; genus Delphinapterus; species Delphinapterus leucas. Next base: position 2,397,395 of record NW_028322267.1, read on the forward strand.
TTACAAAACAGAACAGGGTCTCAAATTGAGAAAACCAACTTATGCTTGCTTATGGGGAAAGGTGACTTGGGGTGCTGCATAAAACCAGAGATTGAAATTAGCACACATACCGTTCCATAAACCAAATATATAATAGACAAAACCTACTCCTTGCTCAACGAAATGGACTCAACACCCTATATTCAACGCCTGGGAAGATACCTGACAAGTAAAATCTTAAAACCCATGGATTTATATCTCTCCCTAAGGAAATCAAGAGTGTGTACAGTGGCCTAAATGCAGCAATGGAAATCCGATAAATCCCATTATCAAAATAAATTTCAAAAACAAAACACAATGACAGTGAAATAGAGAACAATTCTTAAATAATTCATTAAGGTCTTGTGATGCAACATGGATTTACCACATCTACACCCAGAGCTGGGTGAGACATAAGGTCGGACACTTCGGGCTGATAGCATTGGTGAGGTTCGGTGAGCAACGCAGACCCTTTGAAGTCATACTGCATGGTACCCATTCTATGGGTCCCAACTCTCCAGGTTTAAGGGATTCTTCCTTCAGCTAAAACATGCATGGGAAACCCAGAGTATGGACCACCGTGTGATTGGGAAACGTATTCAAATGCATCTCAGTTTTCACCCCTGGTACTCGGGTTCACCATTCCAGACGCTTTACTAACACTCTCCCCACATGGAGTGTCAGTGCCTTTAACCTCCTGTTTGGCACAGTTTGCAAATTCTGCGCAAGATGAACAGGAATAGGGAGAACCAATGAGAGACTAGCTGTAGGTGTCTGCACGGGCAAATGGAACGCTCATTTCCCACCAGGAAGAGGAATTAACCAAAGGCTCAGCGTGCCCTGCCAGAAAGAGATTATGGCCTGAAGCAATCTTGCGGTTTTGCGGCCAGCTCACAAGAAAGCGAGTTGAAGAAAGGAGCTCAGGGGCAGTGTAATTCAGAAACCTGCAGAGTTATGAATGACAGCTATCGTCCAAAAATGTATTGAAGTAAGTCTTCGAAGAGGACTTGAAAGCGGGGCAGAATTTCAGGAACACGATTTCAGGGGGTAGACTGGAATTGTACTTAAAGCATAGGAAAAGAGCCAGAATGTCAACAATGATGCACTTGGCCAAAAAGGGCGTATGCGTTTTTTCCTGAATATATTCAGGAAAAAACGCATACGCCCTTTTTGGCCAACCAAGCAAGCGTGTAAAGGAAATCTGCACTACAATGAAGCCTCACTGCCCCCCGGTCAAAAGGGCCATCTGAAAAAAGTGTAAAATCCAGAAAGGCAGGACAGGTCATGGAGAACAGGGAGCCTTGTTATGCTGATGGGTGGGATGTAAATTGCCAACAACCACTCTGGAGAAGTGTATGGTGTTTCCAGAAAAACGTAGGAAACAAAGCAACACAGCCTATGGCACTTCCACTTATGGTCCTATAGCTTAGGGAAATTAAATTCAAAAAGACACAGCCACCCCAAAATTTGGGATGTCTCTGTTTACAAAAACCTCGCCTACGGTACAATTTAAATATCTGAGAAAGCAAAAAATGGATAAAGAAGTTGTGGTACGCACGTACAATGGAATATCACTCAGCAATGAAATCTACGTCATCAGGTCCCTATCGGCATAATGAGTGGATTCAGGTACGATGATTCTATGAGAAATAAGTCACACAGATAAAGAAACATCATAAAATATCACTAATACACGGATTGTAAACTTGGCTACACATGAACTGAATTACAAAACAGGACAGGGTCTCAAATTTAGAAAACCAACTTATGCTTGCTTATGGGGAAAGGTGAGTTGGGGTGCTGCATAAAACCAGAGATTGAAATTAGCACACACACCGTTCCATAAGCCAAATATATAATAGACAAGACCTACTCCTTGTTCAACGAAATTGACTCAACACCCCATATTCAACGCCTGGGAAGATACCTGACAAGTAAGAAACTTAAAACCCATGGATTTATATGTCTCCTTAAGGAAATCAAGCGTGTGTACAGCGGCCTAAACGCAGCAGTGAACATCCGATAAATCCCATTATCAAAATGAATTTCAAAAACAAAACACAATGACAGTGAAATAGAGAGCAATTCTTACATAATTCATTCAGGGCTTGTGATGCAACCTGGATTTACCACATCTACACCCAGAGCTGGGTGAGACATAAGGCTGGACACTTCGGGCTGATAGCATTGGTGAGGTTCGGTGAGCAAACGCAGACCCTTTGAAGTCATACTGCATGGTACCCATTCCATGGGTCCTAACTCTCCAGGTTTAGGGATTCTTCTTCAGTTAAAACATGCATGGGAAACCCAGAGTATGGTCAACCGTGTGATTGGGAAACGTTTTCAAATACATCTCAGTTTTCGTCCCCTGGTACTGGGGTTCACCATTCCAGACGGTTTACTAACACTCTCCTCACTTGGAGAGTCAGTGCCTTTCACCTCCTGTTTGGCACAGTTTGCAATTTCTGCGCAAGATGAACAGGAATAGGGAGAACCAATGAGAGACTAGCTGTAGGTGCCTGCACGGGCAAAAGGAACGCTCATTTCCCACCAGGAAGAGGAATTAACCAAAGGCTCAATGTGCCCTGCCGGAAACAGATTAGGGCCTGAAGCAATCCTGCGGTTTGGCGGCCAGCTGACATGGAAGCGAGTTGCAGAAAGGAGCTAAGGGGCACTGTAATTCACAAACCTGCAGAGTTATGAATGACAGCTATCGTCCAAAATGTACTGAAGTAAGTCTTCGAAGAGGACTTGAAAGCGGGGCAGAATTTTAGGAAAACGATTTCAGGGGGTAGACTGGAATTGCGCTTAAAGCATAGGAATAGAGGCAGAATGTCGACAATGATGCACTTGGCTAAAAAGGGCATATGCGTTTTTTCCTGAATATATTCAGGAAAAAACGCAAACGCACTTTTTGACCAACCAAGCAAGCGTGTAAATGAAATCGGCACGACAATGAAGTCTCACTGCCCCGTGGTCAAAAGGGCCATCTGAAAAAAGTGTAAAATCCTGAAAGGCAGGAAAGGTCATGGAAAACAGGGAGCCTTGTTATGCTTATGGGCGGGATGTCTACAGTACAAGTTAAATATCCAAGAAAGCAAAAAATGCATAAATAAGTTTTGGTACAGACGTACAGTGGAATATCACTCAGCAATGAAATCTACGTCATCAGGCCCGTAGCGGCATAATGAGTGGATTCAGGTACGATGATTCTACGAGAAATAAGTCACACAGAAAAAGAAACATCATAAGATATCACTAATACACGGAATGTAAAGTTGGCTACACATGAACTGAATTACAAAACAGAACAGGGTCTAAAATTTAGAAAACCAACTTATGCTTGCTTATGGGGAAAGGTGAGTTGGGGTGCTGCATAAAACCAGAGATTGAAATTAGCACAGATACCGTTCCATAAGCCAAATATATAATAGACAAGCCCTACTCCTTGCTCAACGAAATGGACTCAAAACCCCATATTCAACGCCTGGCAAGATACCTGACAAGTAAGAATCTTAAAACCCATGGATTTATATGTCTCCATAAGGAAATCAAGCGTGTGTACAGCGGCCTAAACGCAGCAGTGAAAATCCGATAAATCCCATTATCAAAATAAATTTCAAAAACAAAACACAATGACAGTGAAATTGAGAGAAATTCTTAAATAATTCATTCAGGGCTTGTGATGCAACCTGGATTTACCACATCTACACCCAGAGCTGGGTGAGACATAAGGCTGGACACTTCGGGCTGATAGCATTGGTGAGGTTCGGTGAGCAAACGCAGACCCTTTGAAGTCATGCTGCATGGTACCCATTCCATGGGTCCCAACTCTCCAGGTTTAAGGGATTCTTCCTTCAGCTAAAACATGCATGGGAAACCCAGACTATCGTCCGCCGTGTGATTGGGAAACGTTTTCAAATGCATCTCAGTTTTCGTCCCCTGGTACTCGGGTTCACCATTCCAGACGCTTTACTAACACTCTCCCCACTTGGAGAGTCAGTGCCTTTAACCTCCTGTTTGGCACACTTGGCAATTTCTGCGCAAGATGAACAGGCATAGGGAGAACCAATGAGAGACTAGCTGTTGGTGTCTGCACGGGCAAATTGAACGCTCATTTCCCACCAGGAAGAGGAATTAACCAAAGGCTCAGCGTGCCCGGCCGGAAACATATTAGGGCCTGAAGCAATCCTGCGGTTTTGCGGCCAGCTCACAAGAAAAGGAGTTGAAGAAAGGAGCTCAGGGGCACTGTAATTCACAAACCTGCAGAGTTATGAATGACAGCTATCGTCCAAAAATGTACTGAAGTAAGTCTTTAAAGAGGACTTGAAAGCGGGGCAGAATTTCAGGAAAACGATTTCAGGGGGTAGACTGGAATTGCACTTAAAGCATAGGAAAAGAGGCAGAATGTCGACAATGATGCACTTGGCCAAAAAGGGCGTATGCGTTTTTTCCTGAATATATTCAGGAAAAAACGCATACGCCCTTTTTGGCCAACCAAGCAAGCGTGTAAAGGAAATCTGCACTACAATGAAGTCTCACTGCCCCCCGGTCAAAAGGGCCATCTGAATAAAGTGTAAAATCCAGAAAGGCAGGACAGGTCTTGGAGAACAGGGAGCCTTGTTATGCTGATGGGCGGGATGTAAATTGCCAACAGCCATTCTGGAGAAATGTATGGTGTATCCTGAAACACGTAGGAAACAAAGCAACACAGCCTATGTCACTTCCACTTATGGTCCTATAGCTTAGGGAAATTAAAATCACAAACACACAGCCACCCCAATGTTTGGGATGGCTCTGTTTACAAGAACCTTGTCTACGGTACAAGTTAAATATCCGAGAAAGGAAAAAGTGGATAAAGAAGTTCTGGTACGCACGTACAATGGAATATCACTCCGCAATGAAATCTACGTCTTTAGGCCCATAGCGGCATAATGAGTGAATTCAGGTACGATGATTCTACGAGAAATAAGTCACACAGAAAAAGAAACATCATAATATATCAGTAATACACGGAATGTAAACTTGGCTACACATAAACTGAATTACAAAACAGAACAGGGTCTCAAATTTAGAAAACCAACTTATGCTTGCTTATGGGGAAAGGTGAGTTGGGGTGCTGCATAAAACCAGAGATTGAAATTAGCACAGATACCGTGCCATAAGCCAAATATATAATAGACAAGCCCTAGTCCTTGCTCAACGAAATGGACTCAACACCCCATATTTAATGCCTGGCAAGATACCTGGCAAGTAAGAATCTTAAAACCCATGGATTTATATGTCTCCATAAGGAAATCAAGCGTGTGTACAGTGGCCTAAACGCAGCAGTGAAAATCCGATAAATCCCATTATCAAAATAAATTTCAAAAACAAAACACAATGACAGTGAAATAGAGAGCAATTCTTAAATAATTCATTCAGGGCTTGTGATGCAACCTGGATTTACCACATCTACACCCAGAGCTGGGTGAGACATAAGGCTGGACACTTCGGGCTGATAGCATTGGTGAGGTTGGGTGAGCAAACGCAGACCCTTTGAAGTCATACTGCATGGTACCCATTCCATGGGTCCCAAGTCTCCAGGTTTAAGGGATTCTTCCTTCAGCTAAAACATGCATGGGAAACCCAGACTATCGTCCGCCGTGTGATTTGGAAACGTTTTCAAATGCATCTCAGTTTACGTTCCCTGGTACTCGGGTTCACCATTCCAGACGCTTTACTAACACTCTCCCCACTTGGAGAGTCAGTGCCTTTAACCTCCTGTTTGGCACAGTTTGCAATTTCTGCGCAAGATGAACAGGAATAGGGAGAAGCAATGAGAGACTAGCTGTAGGTGTCTGCACGGGCAAATGGAACGCTCATTTCCCACCAGGAAGAGGAATTAACCAAATGGTCAGCGTGCCCTGCCAGAAACAGATTAGGGCTTGAAGCAATCCTGCGGTTTTGCGGCCAGCTCACAAGAAAGTGAGTTGCGGAAAGGAGCTCAGGGGCACTGTAATTCACAAACCTGCAGAGTTATGAATGACAGTTATCGTCCAAAAATGTATTGAAGTAAGTCTTTGAAGAGGACTTGAAAGTGGGGCAGAATTTCAGGAAAACGATTTCAGGGGGTAGACTGGATTTGCACTTAAAGCATAGGAAAAGAGGCAGAATGTCGACAATGATGCACTTGGCCAAAAAGGGCGTATGCGTTTTTTCCTGTCAGGAAAAAACGCATACGCCCTTTTTGGCCAACCAAGCCGGCATGTAAAGGAAATCTGCACTACAATGAAGTCTCTCTGCCCCACGGTCAAAAGGGCCATCTGAAAAAAGTGTAAAATCCAGAAAGGCAGGACAGGTCTTGGAGAACAGGGAGCCTTGTTATGCTGATGGGCGGGATGTAAATTGCCAACAGCCACTCTGGAGAAGTGTATGGTGTATCCTGAAACACGTAGGAAACAAAAGAACACAGCCTATGTCACTTCCACTTATGGTCCTATAGCTTAGGGAAATTAAAATCACAAACACACAGCCACCCCAATGTTTGGGATGGCTCTGTTTACAAGAACCTTGTCTACGGTACAAGTTAAATATCCGAGAAAGGAAAAAATGGATAAAGAAGTTCTGGTACGCACCAACAATGGAATATCACTCAGTAATGAAATCTACGTCTTCAGGCCCGTAGCGGCATAATGAGTGAATTCAGGTACGATGATTCTACGAGAAATAAGTCACACAGAAAAAGAAACATCATAATATATCAGTAATACACGGAATGTAAATTTGGCTACACATAAACTGAATTACAAAACAGAACAGGGTCTCAAATGTAGAAAACCAACTTATGCTTGCTTATGGGGAAAGGTGAGTTGGGGTGCTGCATAGAACCAGAGATTGAAATTAGCACAGATACCGTTCCATAAGCCAAATATATAATAGACAAGCCCTACTCCTTGCTCAACGAAATGGACTCAACACCCCATATTCAACGCCTGGCAAGATACCTGACTAGTAAGAATCTTAAAGCCCATGGATTTATATGTCTCCATAAGGAAATCAAGCATGTGTACAGCAGCCTAAACGCAGCAGTGAAAATCCGATAAATCCCATTATCAAAATAAATTTCAAAAACAAAACACAATGACAGTGAAATAGAGAGCAATTCTTAAATCATTCATTCAGGGCTTGTGATGCAACCTGGATTTACCACATCTACACACAGAGCTGGGTGAGACATAAGGCTGGACACTTCGGGCTGATAGCATTGGTGAGGTTCGGTGAGCAAACGCAGACCCTTTGAAGTCATACTGCATGGTACCCATTCCATGGGTCCCAACTCTCCAGGTTTAAGGGATTCTTCCTTCAGCTAAAACATGCATGGGAAACCCAGACTATCGTCCGCCGTGTGATTGGGAAACGTTTTCAAATGCATCTCAGTTTTCGTCCTCTGGTACTCGGGTTCACCATTCCAGACGCTTTACTAACACTCTCCCCACTTGGAGAGTCAGTGCCTTTAACCTCCTATTTGGCACAGTTTGCAATTTCTACGCAAGATTAACAGGAATAGGGAGAACCAATGAGAGACTAGCTGTAGGTGTCTGCAGGGGCAAATGAAACGCTCATTTCCCACCAGGAAGAGGAATTCACCAAAGGCTCAGCGTGCCCTGAGGGAAACAGATTAGGGCCTGCAGCAATCCTGCGGTTTTTCGGCCAGCTCACAAGAAAGCGAGTTGAGGAAACGAGCTCAGGGTCACTGTAATTCACAAACCTGCAGAGTTATGAATGTCATCTTTCGTCCAAAAATGTATTGAAGTAAGTCTTCGAAGAGGACTTGAAAGCGGGGCTGAATTTCAGGAAAACGATTTCAGGGGGTAGACTGGAATTGCACTTAAAGCATAGGAAAAGAGGCAGAATGTCGACAATGTTGCACTGGCCAAAAAGTGCGTATGCGTTTTTTCCTGAATATATTCAGGAAAAAACGCATACGCCATTTTTGGCCAAGCAAGCAAGCAGGTAAATGAAATCTGCACTACAATGAAGTCTCACTGCCCCCCGGTCAAAAGGGGCATCTGAAAAAGTGTAAAATCCAGAAAGGCAGGACAGGTCATGGAGAACAGGGAGCCTTGTTATGCTGATGGGGGTATGTAAATTGCAAACAGCCACTCTGGAGAAGTGTATGGGGTTTCCTGAAACACGTAGGAAACAAAGCAACAGAGCCTATGGCACTTCCACTTATGGTCCTATAGCTTAGGGAAATTAAAATCAAAAACACACAGCCACCCCAAAGTTTGGGACAGCTCTGTTTACAAGAACGTCGTCTACGGTACAAGTTAAATATCCCAGAATGTGAAAAATGGTTAAAGAAGTTGTGGTACGCACGTACAATGGAATATCACTCACCAATGAAATCTATGTCATCAGGCCCGTCGCGGCATATTGAGTGGATCCAGGTACGATGATTCTAAGTGAAATAAGTCACACAGAAAATGAAACATCATAAGATATCACTAATACACGGAATGTAAACTTGGCTACTCATGAACTGAATTACAAAACAGAACAGGGTCTCAAATTTAGAACACCAACTTATGCTTGCTTATGGGGAAAGGTGAGGTGGGGTGCTGCATAAAACCAGAGATAGAAATTAGCACACATACCTTTCCATAAGCCAAATATGTAATAGTCAAGACCTACACCTTGCTCAACGAAATGGACTAAACACACCATATTCAACTCCTAGGATTACACATGTCTAGTAAGAATCTTCAAACCCATGGATTTATATGTCTCCGTAAGAGAATCAAGTGTGTGTACAGCTGCATGAAGGCAGCAGAGAAAATCCGATAAATCCCATTATCAAAATAAACTACAAAAACAAACACAATGACAGTGAAATAGAGAGCAATTCTTAAATAATTCATTCAGGGCTTGTGATGCAACCTGGATTTACCACATCTACACCTAGAGCTGAGTGAGACATAAGGTTCGACACTTTGGGCTGATAGCATTGGTGAGGTTTGGTGAGAAAATGCAGGCCCTTTGAAGTCATACTGCATGGTACCCATTGCATGGGTCCCAGCTCTCCAGGTTTAAGGGATTCTTCCTTCAGGTAAAACACGCATGGGAAACCCAGAATATGGTCCACCGTGTGACTGGGAAACCTTTTTAAATGCATCTCAGTTTTCTTCCCCTCATACTCGGTTTTACCATTCCAGAAGCTTTAATAACTCTTTCCGCAATTGGAGAGTCAGTGCCTTTAACATCCTGTTTGGCACAGTTTGGAATTTCTGAGCAAGATGAACATGAATAGGGAGAACCAATGAGAGATTAGCTGTAGGTGTCTGCACGAGCAAATTTAACGCTCATTTCCCATCAGGAAGATGAATTAGCCAAAGGCTCAACATGCCGTGCCGGAACCAGATTAGGGCCTGAAACAATCCTGCGGTTTTGCGGCCAGCTCACAAGAAAGCGAGTTGAAGAATGGAGTTCAGGGGCACTGTAATTCACAAACCTGCAGAGTTATAAATGACAGCTATCGTCCAAAAATATATTGAACTAAGGCTGCAAAGAGGACTTGAACGCGGGGCAGAATTCCAGGAATACAATTTCAGGAGGTAGACGGGAAGTCCTCTGAAAGTATAGGAGAAGAGGCAGAACTTCGACAATGATGCACTTGGTCAAAAAGGGCATATGCGTTTCTTCCAGGGCCCTCATTAAAGAGGGTAGGAGGCTCCCAGCATGCTTCAGTGGTCAACAGAGGGCCTACGTCGCCAAGGCGACGTGAGCCATCCAGGCAGGAGTGACCTCACATCAGAGCGCCCACCTCACAGAAGGGTAAGGAACCCAGTCATGATCAGACTCTCACCAGAGTGCCCACATAAGCAAGGGGCTGGGAATCAGGCAGGAGTGTCCTCACACCCGTGGGGCCACATCATCGAAAGTTGAGGTACCCAGCACATGTGGCCTCAAACCAGAGGACCCACATCACCATGGGTCTCGGAGCGAGGCAGGCAGGATTAACCTCAAAACACATGGCCCATTGTATAAAAAAGGTGAGGAATCCAGCAGTTGGAACATCCCAGCAGGCGGCCCAGAGCACCGAGGCTATGGGATCCAGGCAGTGATGAACTCACAACAGAGGGCCCTCATCGTGATACTGTAAGCAACCCAGCCGTTGTAACCTCAGAGCACAAGGCCCACATCCCCATGGGGAAGGGAACCAAGCAGGAGTGTCATCGCACCAGTGGGCACACAACAGAAAATGTGGGGAGCCCAGCAGTTAGGGCCGGACGCCAGAGGGCCCTCATCACTGAGGAGAGGAGGCTCCCAGCAAGCTCCAACTGCTACCAGAAGGCCGATGTCGCCAATGCGGGGTGTGCCAGCCAGGCAGGAGTGACCTCACAGCAGAGGGCCAATCACACAAAAGTGTGAGGAACCCAAAGAGGATCAGACTCTCACCGGAGGGCCCACATCACCAAGGGAATGGAAACCAGGCAGGAGTGTCCTCACACCAGTGTGGCCACATCACCGAAATGTGACGGACCCAGCACACGTGGCCTCAAACTACAGGACACACATCACCAAGGGGCTGGGAGTGAGACAGGCAGGAGGAGCCTCCAAACAGAGGGCCCATAGCATAAAAAAGGTGAGGAATCCCGCAGTTGGAACCTCCCAGCAGGTGGCCAGGAGCAGCGAGGCTATGGGATCCAGGCCTGACTGAACTCAAAACAGAGGGGCCTCATCATGAAACTGTGAGCAACCCAGCCGTTGGGACCTTAGAGCAGAAGGCCCACATTCCCATGTGGTTGGGGCCCTGGCAGAAGTGTACTCGCACCACAGGGCGCACATCAGAGAATTTTGGGAGCCCAGAAGTTAGGGCCTGACGCAAGAGGGCCCTCATTACCAAGGGGAGGAGACCCCAAGCAGGCACCAACTCCCAACTGAGGGCCCATGTCGCCAAGGTGACGTGCAACAGCCAGGCAGGAGTGACCTCACAGCTGAGGGCCTACCTCACAGAATGGTGAGGAACCCAGCCAATGTAAGACTTTCACCAGAGGGCCCACATCACCAAGGGCATCAGAACCAGGCAGGACTGTCTTCACACCAGGGTGGCCACATCATAGAAAGGTGAGGAACCCAGCACATGTGGCCTAAACCAGAGGATCCAGATCTCCAAGGGGCTCGGAGTGAGGCAGGCAGGAGTAGACTCACAACACAGGGCCAATAGAATAAAAAAGCTGAGGAATCGTGCAGTGGGAACCTCCCAGCAGGCGGCCCAGAGCACCGAGTCTATGCCGTCCAGGCCGCAGTGAACTCACAGCAGAGGGCCCACATCATGAAACTGTGAGCAACCCAGCCGTTGGGACCTCAGAGCAGAAGGCCCACATCCCCATGGGGTTGGGAACATGGCACGAGTGTCCTCGCACCACTTAGCACGTATCAGAAAATGTGGGTACCCAGCAGTTAGGGCCTGACGCCAGAGGGCCGTCATCACCGAGGGGAGGAGGCTCCGAGCAGGCTCCAACTGCCACAAGAGGGCCGACATTGCCAAGGCGGGGTGTGCCAGCCAGGCAGGAGTGACCTCACAGCAGAGGGCCCACCTCACAGAAGTGGGAGGAACCGAGCCAGGATCAGACTCTCACCAGAGGGCCCACATCCCCAAGGGGATAGGAACCAGGCAGGAGTGTCCTCACACCAGTGGGGCCACATCATCGAAAGGTGAGGGACCCAGCACACGTGGCCTCAAACCAGAGGACACACATCACCAAGGGGCTGGGAGTGAGGCAGGCAGGAGGAGTCTCAAAACAGAGGGCCCATAGAAGGAAAAAGGTGAGGAATCCCGCAGTTGGAACCTCCCCGCAGGAGGCCAGGTGCAGCGAGGCTATGGGGTCCATGCCGGAGTGAACTCACACCAGAGGGCCCTCATCATGAAACTGAGCAACGTACCATTGGGACCTCAGAGCAGAAGACCCACATTCCCATGGGGTTGGGATCCTGGCAGGAGTGTACTCGCACCACAGGGCGCACATCAGAAAATTTTGGGAGCCCAGGAGTTAGGGTCTGACGCCAGAGGGCCCTCATTACCGAGGGGAGGAGACTCCCAGCAGGCACCAACTCCCAACTGAGGGCCCACGTCGCCACGTTGACGTGTGCCAGCCAGGCAGGAGTGACCTCACAGCAGAGGGCCTACCTCACAGAAGGGTGAGGAACCCAGCCAGGATAAGACTCTCACCAGAGGGCCCACATCACCAAGGGGATCGGAACAAGGCAGGAGTGTCCTCACACCAGAGTGGCCACATTATAGAAAGGTGAGGAACCCAGCACATGTGGCCTAAACCAGAGGACCCACATTTCCAAGGTGCTCCGAGTGAGGAAGGCAGGAGTAGCCTAACAACACAGGGCCCACAGAATAAAAAATGTGAGGAATCCAGCAGTTTGAACCTCCCAGCAGGTGGCCCAGAGCATGGAGTCTATGGGATCCAGGCCACAGTGAACTCACAGCAGAGGGCCCACATCATGAAACTGTGAGCAACCCAGCCAGTGGGACCTCAGAGCAGAAGGCCCACATCCCCATGGGGATGGGAACCTCGCAGGAGTGTCCTCGCACAACTTAGCACGTATCAGAAAATGTGGGATCCCAGCAGTTATGGCCTGACGCCAGAGGGCCCTCATCACTGAGGAGAGGAGGCTACCAGCAGGCTCCAAATGCCACCAGAGGGCCGACGTCACCAAGGCAATGGGAGCAAGCCAGGCAGGAGTTACCTCACAGCAGAGGGCCCACCTCCCAGAAGTGTGAGGAGCCCAAACAGGATCAGACTCTAACCAGAGCGCCAACATCACCAAAGGGATGGAAACCAGGCAGGAGTGTCTTCACACCAGTGGGGCCACATCAGCGAAAGGTGAGGAACACAGCACATGTGGCCTCAAACAAGGGGACACACATCACGAAAGGGCTGGGAGTGAGGCATGCAGGAGGAAACTCACAACAGAGCGCCCATAGAATAAAAAAGGTGAGGAACCCCGCAGTTGGAAGCTCCAAGCAGGTGGCCCAGAGCACCGAGGCTATGGGATCCATGCCGGAGTGAACTCACAGCAGAGGGCCCACATTCTGACACTGTGAGCAACCCAGGCTTTGGGACCTCAGAGCAGAAAGCCCACATCCCCATGGGGATGGGACCCTGGCTGGAGTGTACTCGCACGACAGGGCGCACATCAGAAAATTTTGGGAGCCCATGAGTTAGGGCCTGACGCCAGAGGGCCCTCATTACCGAGGGGAGGAGACTCCCAGGAGGCACCAACTCCCAACTGAGGGCCCACATCGCCAAGCTGACGTGTGCCAGCCAGGCAGGAGTGACCTCACAGCAGAGGGCCCACCTCCCAGAAGTGTGAGGAATCCAGACAGGATCAGACTCTCACCAGAGGGCCCCCATCACCAAGGGGATGGGAACCAGGCAGGAGTGTCCTCACACCAGTGGGGCCACATCAATAAAGGTGAGGAAACCGGTACATGTGGCTTTAAACCAGAGGACCTACATCACAAATGGGCTGGAAGTGAGTCAGGAAGTAGGAGCATGAAAACACAGGACACAAAGAATAAAAGAGGTAAGGAATCCAGCAGTAGGAACCTCCCAGCAGGCCGCTCAGAGCACAGAGTCTATGGGATCTAGGCCTGGGTGAACTAACACCAGAGAGCCAACATCATGAAACGGTGAACAACACAGGTGTTGGGACCTTAGAGCAGAAGGCCCACATGCCCATGGGGATGGGAACCTCGCAGGAGTGTCCTCGCACCACTTAGCACGTATCAGAAAATGTGGGTACCCAGCAGTTAGGGCCTGACGCAAGAGGGCCCCCATCACCGAGGGGAGGTTCCCAGCAGGGTCCAACTGCCACAAGAGGGCCGATGTTGCCCAGGTGGGGTGTGCCAGCCAGGCAGGAGTGACCTCACAGCAGAGGGCCCCCCTCACAGAAGGGTGAGGAACCCAGCCAGGATCAGACTCTCACCAGAGGGCCCACATCATCAAGGGGATAGGAACCAGGCAGGAGTGTCCTCACATCAGTGGGGCCACATCATCGAAAGGCGAGGGACCCAGCATACGTGGCCTCAAACCAGAGGACACACATCACCAAGGGGCTGGGAGTGAGGCAGGCAGGAGGAGTCTCAAAACAGAGGGCCCATAGAAGAAAAAAGGTGAGGAATCCCGCAGTTGTAACTTCCCAGCAGGTGGCCAAGAGCAGGGAGGCTATGGGATCCAGGCCGGAGAGAACTCGCAGCAGAGGGCCCTCATCATGAAACTGAGTAACCCACGGTTGGGACCTCAGAGCAGAAGGCCCACATTCCCATGGGGTTGGGAACCTGGCAGGAGTGTACTCGAACCACAGGGCGCATATCAGAAAATATTGGGAGCCCAGGAGTTAGGGCCTGACGCCAGAGGGCCCTCATTACCGAGGGGAGGAGACACACAGCAGGCACCAAAACCCAACAGAGGGCCGACGTAGCCAAGGCGGGGTGTGCCAGCCAGGCAGGAGTGACGTCAGAGAAGAGGGCCCACCTCACAGAAGTGTGAGGAACCCAACCAGGATCAGACTCTCACCGGAGGGCCCATATCACCAAGCAGATGGGAACCAGGCATGAGTGTCCTCACACCAGTGGGGCCACATCAGCCAAAGGTGAGGAACCCAGCACATGTGGCCTCAAACCAGAGGATACACATCACCAAGGGGCTAGGAGTGAGGCAGGTGTCTGGAGGGGCACATTTAACTTTAATTTCCCACCAGGAAGTGGAATGAACCAAAGTCTCAGAGTGCCGTGCCGGACCCTGATTACGGCCTGAAGCAAACCTGCGGTTCTGTGGCCAGTTTTCAAGGAAACGAGTTAAGAAAGGAAATCACGGGCACTGTAATTCACAAACCTGCAGAGTTATAAATGACAGCTATTGGCAAAAATATACTGAAGTAAGTCTGCAAAGAGGACTTGAAAACGAGGAAGAATTGCAGGAATCATATTTCAGGAGGTAGATTGGAATTGCATTTAAAGCATGTGAAAAGCGGCAGATCTTTGACAGTGATGCACTTGGACCAAAGTGCGTAAACATTTTTTCCTGAATATATTCAGGAAAAAACACATATGCCCTTTTTGGCCAACCAAGCACTCGAGCAATGGAAATCCGCACTACAATGAAGTCTCATTTCCCATTCGTCAAAAGGGCCATCTGAAAAAAGTGTAAAAACCAGAAACACAGGACAGGCCATGGAGAACAGGGAGCCTTGTTATGCTGATGGGCGGGATGTAAATGCCAACAGCCACTCTGGAGAAGTGTATGGTGTTTCCTGAAACACCTAAGAAACAAAGCAACGGAGACTACGGCACTTCCACTTATGGTCTTATAGATCACGGAAATTAAAATCAAAAACAGACAGCCACCCCAAAGTGTCGGACGGCTCTGTTTACAAGAACCTCGTCTACGGAACAAGTTAAATATCCCAGAAAGCGAAAAATGGATAAAGAAGTGTGGTACGTACGTACAAATGGATATCACTCACCAATGAAATCTATTTCATCAGGCCCGTCGCGGCATAATGAGTGGATTCAGGTACGATGATTCTAAGTGAAATAAGTCACACAGAAAATGAAACATCATAAGTTATCACTAATACACGGAATGTAAACTTGGCTACACATGAACTGAATTACAAAACAGAACAGGGTCTCAAATTTAGAAAACCAACTTATGCTTGCTTAAGGGGAAAAGTGAGTTGGGGTGCTGCATAAAAGCAGAGATAGAAATTAGCACAGATACCTTTCCATAAGCCAAATATGTAATAGTCAAGACCTACGCCTTGCTCAACGAAATGGACTCAACACCTCATATTCAACGCCTAGGAATACACCGGACTAGTAAGAATCTTCAAACCCATGGATTCATATGTCTCCTTAAGACAATCAAGCGTGTGTACAGCTGCATGAACGCAGCAGAGAAAATCCAATAAATCCCATTATCAAAATGAATTAGAAAAACAAAACACAATGAGAGTGAAATAGAGAGCAATTCTTAAATAATTCATTCAGGGCATGTGATGCAACCTGGATTTACCACATCTACATCCAGAGCTGGGTGAGACATAAGGCTGGACACTTCGGGCTGATAGCATTGGTGAGGTTCGGTGAGCAAACACGGACCCTTTGAAGTCATACTGCATGGTACCCATTCCATGGGTCCCAACTCTCCAGGTTTAAGGGATTCTTCCTTCAGCTAAAACATGCATGGGAAACCCACAGAACTGTACACTGTGTGACCGGGAAACGTTTTCAAATGCATCTCAGTTTTCGTCCCCTGGTACTCGGGTTCATCATTCCAGACGCTTTACTAACACTCTCCCCACTTGGAGAGTCAGTGCCATTAACCTCCTGTTGGCACAGTTTGCAATTTCTGCGCAAGATGTACAGGAATAGTGAGAACCAATGAGAGACTAGCTGTAGGTGCCTGCATGGGCAAATGGAACGCTCATTTCCGACCAGGAAGAGGAATTAAACAAAGGCTCAGAGTTCCCCCCCGGAAAGAGATTATGGCCTGAAGCAATCCTGCGGTTTTGCGGCCAGCTCACAAGAAAGCGAGTTGAAGAAAGGAGCTCAGGGGCACTGCAATTCACAAACCTGCAGAGTTATGAATGACAGCTATCGTCCACAAATGTATTGAAGTAAGTCTTAGAAGAGGACTTGAAAGCGGGGCAGAATTTCAGGAAAACGATTTCAGGGGGTAGACTGGAATTGCACTTAAAGCATAGGAAAAGAGGCAGAATGTCGACAATGATGCACTTGGCCAAAAAGGGCGTATGCGTTTTTTCCTGAATATATTCAGGAAAAAACGCATACGCACTTTTTCGACAACCAAGCAAGCGTGTAAAGGAAATGTGCACTACAATGAAGTCTCACTGCCCCCCGGTCAAAAGGGCCATCTGAAAAATGTGTAAAATCCAGAAAGGCAGGACAGGTTTTGGAGAACAGGGAGCCTTGTTATGCTGATGGGCGGGATGTAAATTGCCAACAGCCACTCTGGAGAAATGTATGGTGTATCCTGAAACACGTAGGAAACAAAGCAACACAGCCTATGTCACTTCCACTTATGGTCCTATAGCTTAAAGAAATTAAAATCAAAAACACACAGCCACCCCAAAGTTTGGGATGGCTCTGTTTACAAGAACCTTGTCTACGGTACAAGTTAAATATCCGAGAAAGGAAAAAATGGATAAAGAAGTTCTGGTACGCACGTACAATGGAATATCATTCAGCAATTAAATCTACGTCTTCAGGCCCGTAGCGGTATAATGAGTGGATTCAGGTACGATGATTCGTGGAGAAATAAGTCACACAGAAAAATAAACATCATAAGATATCAGTAATACACGGAATGTAAACTTGGCTACACATAAACTGAATTACAAAACAGAACAGGGTCTCAAATTTAGAAAACCAACTTATGCTTGCTTATGGGGAAAGGTGAGTTGGGGTGCTGCATAAAACCAGAGATTGGAATTAGCACAGGTACCGTTCCATAAGCCAAATATATTATAGACAAGACCTACTACTTGCTCAACGAAATGGACTCAACAGCCCATATTCAACGCCTTGCAAGATACCTGACAAGTAAGAATCTTAAAAACCATGGATTTATATGTCTCCATAAGGAAAACAAGCGTGTGTACAGCAGCCTAAACGGAACAGTGAAAATCCGGTAAATCCCATTATCAAAATAAATTTCAAAAAAAAAAACACAATGACAGTGAAATAGAGAGCAATTCTTAAATAATTCATTCAGGGCTTGTGATGCAACCTGGATTTACCACATCTACACCCAGAGCTGGGTGAGACATAAGGCTGGACACTTCGGGCTGATAGCATTGGTGAGGTTCGGTGAGCAGACGCAGACCCTTTGAAGTCATACTGCATGGTACCCATTCCATGGGTCCCAACTCTCCAGGTTTAAGGGACTCTTCCTTCAGCTAAAACATGCATGGGAAACCCAGACTATCGTCCGCCGTGTGATTGGGAAACGTTTTCAAATGCATCTCAGTTTTCGTCCCCTCGTACTCGGTTTTACCATTCCAGACGCTTTACTAACACTCTCCCCACTTGGAGAGTCAGTGCCTTTAACCTCCTGTTTGGCACAGTTTGGAATTTCTGCGCAAGATGAACAGGAATAGGGAGAACCAATGAGAGATTAGCTGTAGGTGTCTGCACGAACAAATTTAACGCTCATTTCCCATCAGGAAGAGGAATTCACCAAAGGCTCAGCGTGCCCTGACGGAAACAGATTAGGGCCTGCAGCAATCCTGCGGTTTTGCGGCCAGCTCACAAGAAAGCGAGTTGAGGAAACGAGCTCAGGGGTACTGTAATTCACAAACCTGCAGAGTTATGAATGACAGCTATCGTCCAAAAATGTATTGAAGTAAGTCTTCGAAGAGGACTTGAAAGCGGGGCAAAATTTCAGGAAAACGATTTCAGGGGGTAGACTGGAATTGCACTTAAAGCATAGGAATAGAGGCAGAATGTCGACAATGATGCACTGGCCAAAAAGTGCGTATGCGTTTTTTCCTGAATATATTCAGGAAAAAACGCATACGCCATTTTTGGCCAAGCAAGCAAGCAGGTAAATGAAATCTGCACTACAATGAAGTCTCACTGCCCCCCGGTTAAAAGGGGCATCTGAAAAAGTGTAAAATCCAGAAAGGCAGGACACGTCATGGAGAACAGGGAGCCTTGTTATGCTGATGGGGGGGATGTAAATTGCAAACAGCCACTCTGGAGAAGTGTATGGGGTTTCCTGAAACACGTAGGAAACAAAGCAACAGAGCCTATGGCACTTCCACTTATGGTCCTATAGCTTAGGGAAATTAAAATCAAAAACACACAGCCACCCCAAAGTTTGGGACGGCTCTGTTTACAAGAACGTCGTCTACGGTACAAGTTAAATATCCCAGAATGTGAAAAATGGTTAAAGAAGTTGTGGTACGCACGTACAATGGAATATCACTCACCAATGAAATCTATGTCATCAGGCCCGTCGCGGCATATTGAGTGGATCCAGGTACGATGATTCTAAGTGAAATAAGTCACACAGAAAATGAAACATCATAAGATATCACTAATACACGGAATGTAAACTTGGCTACACATGAACTGAATTACAAAACAGAACAGGGTCTCAAATTTAGAACACCAACTTATGCTTGCTTATGGGGAAAGGTGAGGTGGGGTGCTGCATAAAACCAGAGATAGAAATTAGCACACATACCTCTCCATAAGCCAAATATGTAATAGTCAAGACCTACACCTTGCTCAACGAAATGGACTAAACACACCATATTCAACACCTAGGATTACACATGACTAGTAAGAATCTTCAAACCCATGGATTTATATGTCTCCGTAAGAGAATCAAGTGTGTGTACAGCTGCATGAAGGCAGCAGAGAAAATCCGATAAATCCCATTATCAAAATAAACTACAAAAACAAACACAATGACAGTGAAATAGAGAGCAATTCTTAAATAATTCATTCAGGGCTTGTGATGCAACCTGGATTTACCACATCTACACCTAGAGCTGAGTGAGACATAAGGTTCGACACTTTGGGCTGATAGCATTGGTGAGGTTCGGTGAGAAAATGCAGGCCCTTAGAAGTCATACTGCATGGTACCCATTGCATGGGTCCCACCTCTCCAGGTTTAAGGGATTCTTCCTTCAGGTAAAACACGCATGGGAAACCCAGAATATGGTCCACCGTGTGACCGGGAAACCTTTTTACATGCATCTCAGTTTTCTTCCCCTCATACTCGGTTTTACCATTCCAGACACTTTACTAACTCTTTCCCCAATTGGAGAGTCAGTGCCTTTAACCTCCTGTTTGGCACAGTTTGGAATTTCTGAGCAAGATGAACAGGAATAGGGAGAACCAATGAGAGATTAGCTGTAGGTGTCTGCACGAGCAAATTTAACGCTCATTTCCCATCAGGAAGAGGAATTAGCCAAAGGCTCAACATGCCGTGCCGGAACCAGATTAGGGCCTGAAGCAATCCTGCGGTTTTGCGGCCAGCTCACAAGAAAGCGAGTTGAAGAATGGAGCTCAGGGGCACTGTAATTCACAAACCTGCAGAGTTATAAATGACAGCTATCGTCCAAAAATATATTGAAGTAAGGCTGCAAAGAGGACTTGAACGCGGGGCAGAATTCCAGGAATACGATTTCAGGAGGTAGACGGGAAGTCCTCTGAAAGTATAGGAGAAGAGGCAGAACTTCGACAATGATGCACTTGGTCAAAAAGGGCATATGCGTTTCTTCCAGGGCCCTCATTAAAGAGGGTAGGAGGCTCCCAGCATGCTTCAGTGGCCAACAGAGGGCCTACGTCGCCAAGGCGACGTGAGCCATCCAGGCAGGAGTGACCTCACATCAGAGCGCCCACCTCACAGAAGGGTAAGGAACCCAGTCATGATCAGACTCTCACCAGAGTGCCCACATAAGCAAGGGGCTGGGAATCAGGCACGAGTGTCCTCACACCCGTGGGGCCACATCATCGAAAGTTGAGGTACCCAGCACATGTGGCCTCAAACCAGAAGTCCCACATCACCATGGGTCTCAGAGCGAGGCAGGCAGGATTAACCTCAAAACACATGGCCCATTGTATAAAAAGGTGAGGAATCCAGCAGTTGGAACATCCCAGCAGGCGGCCCAGAGCACCGAGGCTATGGGATCCAGGCAGTGATGAACTCACAACAGAGGGCCCTCATCGTGATACTGTAAGCAACCCAGCCGTTGTGACCTCAGAGCACAAGGCCCACATCCCCATGGGGAAGGGAACCAAGCAGGAGTGTCATCGCACCAGTGGGCACACAACAGAAAATGTGGGGAGCCCAGCAGTTAGGGCCGGATGCCAGAGGGCCCTCATCACTGAGGAGAGGAGGCTCCCAGCAAGCTCCAACTGCTACCAGAGGGCCGACGTCGCCAATGCGGGGTGTGCCAGCCAGGCAGGAGTGACCTCAGAGCAGAGGGCCAACCACACAAAAGTGTGAGGAACCCAAAGAGGATCAGACTCTCACCAGAGGGCCCACATCACCAAGGGAATGGAAACCAGGCAGGAGTGTCCTCACACCAGTGGGGCCACATCACCGAAATGTGCGGACCCAGCACACGTGGCCTCAAACTACAGGACACACATCACCAAGGGGCTGGGAGTGAGGCAGGCAGGAGGAGCCTCAAAACAGAGGGCCCATTGCGTAAAAAAGGTGAGGAATCCCGCAGTTGGAACCTCCCAGCAGGCGGCCAGGAGCAGCGAGGCTATGGGATCCAGGCCTGACTGAACTCAAAACAGAGGGCCCTCATCATGAAACTGTGAGCAACCCAGCCGTTGGGACTTTAGAGCAGAAGGCCCACATTCCCATGTGGTTGGGAACTTGGCAGAAGTGTACTCGCACCACAGGGCGCACATCAGAGAATTTTGGGAACCCAGAAATTAGGGCCTGATGCCAGAGGGCCCTCATTACCAAGGGGAGGAGACCCCAAGCAGGCACCAATTCCCTATGGAGGGACCATGTCGCCAAGGTGACGTGCAACAGCCAGGCAGGAGTGACCTCACAGCTGAGGGCCTACCTCACAGAATGGTGAGGAACCCAGCCAGGATTAGACTCTCACCAGAGGGCCCACATCACCAAGGGCATCAGAACCAGGCAGGACTGTCTTCACACCAGGGTGACCACATCATAGAAAGGTGAGGAACCCAGCACATGTGGCCTAAACCAGCGGACCCAGATCTCCAAGGGGTTCGGAGTGAGGCAGGCATGAGTAGCCTCACAACACAGGGTGAATAGAATAAAAAAGCTGAGGAATCCTGCAGTGGGAACCTACCAGTGGGCGGCCCAGAGCACCGAGTCTATGCGATCCAGGCCACAGTGAACTCACAGCAGAGGGCCCACATCATGAAACTGTGAGCAACCCAGCCGTTTGGACCTCAGAGCAGAAGGCCCACATCACCATGGGGTTGGGAACATGGCACGAGTGTCCTCGCACAACTTAGCACGTATCAGAAAATGTGGGTACCCAGCAGTTAGGGCCTGACGCCAGAGGGCCCTCATCACCGAGGGGAGGAGGCTCCCAGTAGGCTCCAACTGCCACAAGAGGGCCGACATTGCCAAGGCGGGGTGTGCCAGCCAGGCAGGAGTGACCTCACAGCAGAGGGCCCACCTCACAGAAGTGTGAGGAACCCAGCCAGGATCAGACTCTCACCAGAGGGCCCACATCACCAAGGGGATAGGAACCAGGCAGGAGTGTCCTCACACCAGTGGGGCCACATCATCGAAAGGTGAGGGACCCAGCACACGTGGCCTCAAACCAGAGGACACACATCACCAAGGGGCTGGGAGTGAGGCAGGCAGGAGGAGTCTCAAAACAGAGGGCCCATAGAAGGAAAAAGGTGAGGAATCCCGCAGTTGGAACTTCCCCGCAGGTGGCCAGGAGCAGCGAGGCTATGGGATCCATGCTGGAGTGAACTCACACCAGAGGGCCCTCATCAAGAAACTGAGCAACCCACGGTTGGGACCTCAGAGCAGAAAGCCCACATTCCCATGGGGTTGGGAACCTGGCAGGAGTGTACTAGCACCACAGGGCGCACAACAGAAAATTTTGGGAGCCCAGGAGTTAGGGTCTGACGCCAGAGGGCCCTCATTACCGAGGGGAGGAGACTCCCAGCAGGCACCAACTCCCAACTGAGGGCCCACGTCGCCAAGGTGACCTGGGCCAGCCAGGCAGGAGTGACCTCACAGCAGAGGGCCTACCTCACAGAAGGGTGAGGAACCCAGCCAGGATAAGACTCTCACCAGAGGGCCCACATCACCAAGGGGATCGGAACAAGGCAGGAGTGTCCTCACACCAGTGGGGCCACATCAGCGAAAGGTGAGGAACCCAGCATATGTGGCCTAAACCAGAGGACCCACATTTCCAAGGTGCTCCAAGTGAGGCAGGCAGGAGTAGCCTAACAACACAGGGCCCACAGAATAAAAAATGTGAGGAATCCAGCAGTTTGAACCTCCTAGCAGGTGGCCCAGAGCATGGAGTCTATGGGATCCAGGCCACAGTGAACTCACAGCAGAGGGCCCACCTCATGAAACTGTGAGCAACCCAGCCAGTGGGACCTCAGAGCAGAAGGCCCACATCCCCATGGGGATGGGAACCTCGCAGGAGTGTCCTCGCACAACTTAGCATGTATCAGAAAATGTGGGAACCCAGCAGTTATGGCCTGACGCCAGAGGGCCCTCATCACTGAGGAGAGGAGGCTACCAGCAGGCTCCAAATGCCACCAGAGGGCCGACGTCACCAAGGCAATGGGAGTAAGCCAGGCAGGAGTTACCTCACAGCAGAGGGCCCACCTCACAGAAGTGTGAGGAGCCCAAACAGGATCAGACTCTAACCAGAGCGCCCACATCACCAATGGGATGGAAACCAGGCAGGAGTGTCCTCACACCTGTGGGGCCACATCAGCGAAAGGTGAGGAACACAGCACATGTGGCCTCAAACAAGAGGACACACATCACGAAAGGGCTGGGAGTGAGGCATGCAGGAGGAAACTCACAACAGAGCGCCCATAGAATAAAAAAGGTGAGGAACCCCGCAGTTGGAAGCTCCAAGCAGGTGGCCCAGAGCACCGAGGCTATGGGATCCATGCCGGAGTGAACTCACAGCAGAGGGCCCACATTCTGACACTGTGAGCAACCCAGCCGTTGGGACCACAGAGCAGAAAGCCCACATACCCATGGGGATGGGACCCTGGCTGGAGTGTACTCGCACGACAGGGCGCACATCAGAAAATTTTGGGAGCCCATGAGTTAGGGCCTGACGCCAG
This sequence comes from Delphinapterus leucas, assembly GCF_059928025.1. Taxonomy (NCBI): domain Eukaryota; kingdom Metazoa; phylum Chordata; class Mammalia; order Artiodactyla; family Monodontidae; genus Delphinapterus; species Delphinapterus leucas. The sequence continues at coordinate 2,421,282 of NW_028322267.1, forward strand.
AGGGCCCTCATTACCGAGGGGAGGAGACTCCCAGCAGGCACCAACTCCCAACTGAGGGCCCACATCGCCAACGTGACGTGTGCCAGCCAGGCAGGAGTGACCTCACAGCAGAGGGCCCCCCTCACAGAAGGGTGAGGAACCCAGCCAGGATCAGACTCTCACCAGAGGGCCCACATCATCAAGGGGATAGGAACCAGGCAGGAGTGTCCTCACATCAGTGGGGCCACATCATCGAAAGGCGAGGGACCCAGCATACGTGGCCTCAAACCAGAGGACACACATCACCAAGGGGCTGGGAGTGAGGCAGGCAGGAGGAGTCTCAAAACAGGGGGCCCATAGAAGAAAAAAGGTGAGGAATCCCGCAGTTGTAACCTCCCAGCAGGTGGCCAAGAGCAGCGAGGCTATGGGATCCAGGCCGGAGAGAACTCGCAGCAGAGGGCCCTCATCATGAAACTGAGTAACCCACGGTTGGGACCTCAGAGCAGAAGGCCCACATTCCCATGGGGTTGGGAACCTGGCAGGAGTGCACTCGAACCACAGGGCGCATATCAGAAAATATTGGGAGCCCAGGAGTTAGGGCCTGACGCCAGAGGGCCCTCATTACCGAGGGGAGGAGACACCCAGCAGGCACCAAATCCCACCAGAGGGCCGACGTCGCCAAGGCGGGGTGTGCCAGCCAGGCAGGAGTGACCTCAGAGAAGAGGGCCCACCTCACAGAAGTGTGAGGAACCCAACCAGGATCAGACTCTCACCGGAGGGCCCACATCACCAAGGGGATGGGAACCAGGCAGGAGTGTCCTCACACCAGTGGGGCCACATCAGCCAAAGGTGAGGAACCCAGCACATGTGGCCTCAAACCAGAGGACACACATCACCAAGGGGCTAGGAGTGAGGCAGGTGTCTGGAGGGGCACATTTAACTGTAATTTCGCACCAGGAAGTGGAATGAACCAAAGTCTCAGAGTGCCGTGCCGGACCCTGATTACGGCCTGAAGCAAACCTGCGGTTCTGTGGCCAGTTTTCAAGGAAACGAGTTAAGAAAGGAAATCACGGGCACTGTAATTCACAAACCTGCAGAGTTATAAATGACAGCTATTGGCAAAAATATATGGAAGTAAGTCTGCAAAGAGGACTTGAAAACGAGGCAGAATTGCAGGAATCATATGTCAGGAGGTAGATTGGAATTGCATTTAAAGCATGTGAAAAGCGGCAGATCTTTGACAGTGATGCACTTGGACCAAAGTGCGTAAACATTTTTTCCTGAATATATTCAGGAAAAAACACATATGCCCTTTTTGGCCAACCAAGCACTCGAGCAATGGAAATCCGCACTACAATGAAGTCTCATTTCCCATTCGTCAAAAGGGCCATCTGAAAAAAGTGTAAAAACCAGAAACACAGGACAGGCCATGGAGAACAGGGAGCCTTGTTATGCTGATGGGCGGGATGTAAATGCCAACAGCCACTCTGGAGAAGTGTATGGTGTTTCCTGAAACACCTAAGAAACAAAGCAACGGAGACTACGGCACTTCCACTTATGGTCTTATAGATCACGGAAATTAAAATAAAAAACAGACAGCCACCCCAAAGTGTCGGACGGCTCTGTTTACAAGAACCTCGTCTACGGAACAAGTTAAATATCCCAGAAAGCGAAAAATGGATAAAGAAGTGTGGTACGTACGTACAAATGAATATCACTCACCAATGAAATCTATTTCATCAGGCCCGTCGCGGCATAATGAGTGGATTCAGGTACGATGATTCTAAGTGAAATAAGTCACACAGAAAATGAAACATCATAAGTTATCACTAATACACGGAATGTAAACTTGGCTACACATGAACTGAATTACAAAACAGAACAGGGTCTCAAATTTAGAAAACCAACTTATGCTTGCTTAAGGGGAAAAGTGAGTTGGGGTGCTGCATAAAAGCAGAGATAGAAATTAGCACAGATACCTTTCCATAAGCCAAATATGTAATAGTCAAGACCTACGCCTTGCTCAACGAAATGGACTCAACACCTCATATTCAACGCCTAGGAATACACCTGACTAGTAAGAATCTTCAAACCCATGGATTCATATGTCTCCTTAAGACAATCAAGCGTGTGTACAGCTGCATGAACGCAGCAGAGAAAATCCAATAAATCCCATTATCAAAATGAATTAGAAAAACAAAACACAATGAGAGTGAAATAGAGAGCAATTCTTAAATAATTCATTCAGGGCATGTGATGCAACCTGGATTTACCACATCTACATCCAGAGCTGGGTGAGACATAAGGCTGGACACTTCGGGCTGATAGCATTGGTGAGGTTCGGTGAGCAAACGCAGACCCTTTGAAGTCATACTGCATGGTACCCATTCCATGGGTCCCAACTCTCCAGGTTTAAGGGATTCTTCCTTCAGCTAAAACATGCATGGGAAACCCACAGAACTGTACACTGTGTGACCGGGAAACGTTTTCAAATGCATCTCAGTTTTCGTCCCCTGGTACTCGGGTTCATCATTCCAGACGCTTTACTAACACTCTCCCCACTTGGAGAGTCAGTGCCATTAACCTCCTGTTGGCACAGTTTGCAATTTCTGCGCAAGATGTACAGGAATAGGGAGAACCAATGAGAGACTAGCTGTAGGTGCCTGCATGGGCAAATGGAACGCTCATTTCCGACCAGGAAGAGGAATTAAACAAAGGCTCAGCGTTCCCCCCCGGAAAGAGATTATGGCCTGAAGCAATCCTGCGGTTTTGCGGCCAGCTCACAAGAAAGAGAGTTGAAGAAAGGAGCTCAGGGGCACTGCAATTCACAAACCTGCAGAGTTATGAATGACAGCTATCGTCCACAAATGTATTGAAGTAAGTCTTAGAAGAGGACTTGAAAGCGGGGCAGAATTTCAGGAAAACGATTTCAGGGGGTAGACTGGAATTGCACTTAAAGCATAGGAAAAGAGGCAGAATGTCGACAATGATGCACTTGGCCAAAAAGGGCGTATGCGTTTTTTCCTGAATATATTCAGGAAAAAACGCATACGCACTTTTTCGACAACCAAGCAAGCGTGTAAAGGAAATGTGCACTACAATGAAGTCTCACTGCCCCCCGGTCAAAAGGGCCATCTGAAAAATGTGTAAAATCCAGAAAGGCAGGACAGGTTTTGGAGAACAGGGAGCCTTGTTATGCTGATGGGCGGGATGTAAATTGCCAACAGCCACTCTGGAGAAATGTATGGTGTATCCTGAAACACGTAGGAAACAAAGCAACACAGCCTATGTCACTTCCACTTATGGTCCTATAGCTTAAAGAAATTAAAATCAAAAACACACAGCCACCCCAAAGTTTGGGATGGCTCTGTTTACAAGAACCTTGTCTACGGTACAAGTTAAATATCCGAGAAAGGAAAAAATGGATAAAGAAGTTCTGGTACGCACGTACAATGGAATATCATTCAGCAATTAAATCTACGTCTTCAGGCCCGTAGCGGTATAATGAGTGGATTCAGGTACGATGATTCGTGGAGAAATAAGTCACACAGAAAAATAAACATCATAAGATATCAGTAATACACGGAATGTAAACTTGGCTACACATAAACTGAATTACAAAACAGAACAGGGTCTCAAATTTAGAAAACCAACTTATGCTTGCTTATGGGGAAAGGTGAGTTGGGGTGCTGCATAAAACCAGAGATTGGAATTAGCACAGGTACCGTTCCATAAGCCAAATATATTATAGACAAGACCTACTACTTGCTCAACGAAATGGACTCAACAGCCCATATTCAACGCCTTGCAAGATACCTGACAAGTAAGAATCTTAAAAACCATGGATTTATATGTCTCCATAAGGAAAACAAGCGTGTGTACAGCAGCCTAAACGGAACAGTGAAAATCCGGTAAATCCCATTATCAAAATAAATTTCAAAAAAAAAAACACAATGACAGTGAAATAGAGAGCAATTCTTAAATAATTCATTCAGGGCTTGTGATGCAACCTGGATTTACCACATCTACACCCAGAGCTGGGTGAGACATAAGGCTGGACACTTCGGGCTGATAGCATTGGTGAGGTTCGGTGAGCAGACGCAGACCCTTTGAAGTCATACTGCATGGTACCCATTCCATGGGTCCCAACTCTCCAGGTTTAAGGGACTCTTCCTTCAGCTAAAACATGCATGGGAAACCCAGACTATCGTCCGCCGTGTGATTGGGAAACGTTTTCAAATGCATCTCAGTTTTCGTCCCCTCGTACTCGGTTTTACCATTCCAGACGCTTTACTAACACTCTCCCCACTTGGAGAGTCAGTGCCTTTAACCTCCTGTTTGGCACAGTTTGGAATTTCTGCGCAAGATGAACAGGAATAGGGAGAACCAATGAGAGATTAGCTGTAGGTGTCTGCACGAACAAATTTAACGCTCATTTCCCACCAGGAAGAGGAATTCACCAAAGGCTCAGCGTGCCCTGACGGAAACAGATTAGGGCCTGCAGCAATCCTGCGGTTTTGCGGCCAGCTCACAAGAAAGCGAGTTGAGGAAACGAGCTCAGGGGTACTGTAATTCACAAACCTGCAGAGTTATGAGCTATCGTCCAAAAATGTATTGAAGTAAGTCTTCGAAGAGGACTTGAAAGCGGGGCAAAATTTCAGGAAAACGATTTCAGGGGGTAGACTGGAATTGCACTTAAAGCATAGGAATAGAGGCAGAATGTCGACAATGATGCACTGGCCAAAAAGTGCGTATGCGTTTTTTCCTGAATATATTCAGGAAAAAACGCATACGCCATTTTTGGCCAAGCAAGCAAGCAGGTAAATGAAATCTGCACTACAATGAAGTCTCACTGCCCCCCGGTTAAAAGGGGCATCTGAAAAAGTGTAAAATCCAGAAAGGCAGGACAGGTCATGGAGAACAGGGAGCCTTGTTATGCTGATGGGGGGGATGTAAATTGCAAACAGCCACTCTGGAGAAGTGTATGGGGTTTCCTGAAACACGTAGGAAACAAAGCAACAGAGCCTATGGCACTTCCACTTATGGTCCTATAGCTTAGGGAAATTAAAATCAAAAACACACAGCCACCCCAAAGTTTGGGACGGCTCTGTTTACAAGAACGTCGTCTACGGTACAAGTTAAATATCCCAGAATGTGAAAAATGGTTAAAGAAGTTGTGGTACGCACGTACAATGGAATATCACTCACCAATGAAATCTATGTCATCAGGCCCGTCGCGGCATATTGAGTGGATCCAGGTACGATGATTCTAAGTGAAATAAGTCACACAGAAAATGAAACATCATAAGATATCACTAATACACGGAATGTAAACTTGGCTACACATGAACTGAATTACAAAACAGAACAGGGTCTCAAATTTAGAACACCAACTTATGCTTGCTTATGGGGAAAGGTGAGGTGGGGTGCTGCATAAAACCAGAGATAGAAATTAGCACACATACCTCTCCATAAGCCAAATATGTAATAGTCAAGACCTACACCTTGCTCAACGAAATGGACTAAACACACCATATTCAACTCCTAGGATTACACATGACTAGTAAGAATCTTCAAACCCATGGATTTATATGTCTCCGTAAGAGAATCAAGTGTGTGTACAGCTGCATGAAGGCAGCAGAGAAAATCCGATAAATCCCATTATCAAAATAAACTACAAAAACAAACACAATGACAGTGAAATAGAGAGCAATTCTTAAATAATTCATTCAGGGCTTGTGATGCAACCTGGATTTACCACATCTACACCTAGAGCTGAGTGAGACATAAGGTTCGACATTTTGGGCTGATAGCATTGGTGAGGTTCGGTGAGAAAATTCAGGCCCTTAGAAGTCATACTGCATGGTACCCATTGCATGGGTCCCACCTCTCCAGGTTTAAGGGATTCTTCCTTCAGGTAAAACACGCATGGGAAACCCAGAATATGGTCCACCGTGTGACCGGGAAACCTTTTTACATGCATCTCAGTTTTCTTCCCCTCATACTCGGTTTTACCATTCCAGACACTTTACTAACTCTTTCCCCAATTGGAGAGTCAGTGCCTTTAACCTCCTGTTTGGCACAGTTTGGAATTTCTGAGCAAGATGAACAGGAATAGGGAGAACCAATGAGAGATTAGCTGTAGGTGTCTGCACGAGCAAATTTAACGCTCATTTCCCATCAGGAAGAGGAATTAGCCAAAGGCTCAACATGCCGTGCCGGAACCAGATTAGGGCCTGAAGCAGTCCTGCGGTTTTGCGGCCAGCTCACAAGAAAGCGAGTTGAAGAATGGAGCTCAGGGGCACTGTAATTCACAAACCTGCAGAGTTATAAATGACAGCTATCGTCCAAAAATATATTGAAGTAAGGCTGCAAAGAGGACTTGAACGCGGGGCAGAATTCCAGGAATACGATTTCAGGAGGTAGACGGGAAGTCCTCTGAAAGTATAGGAGAAGAGGCAGAACTTCGACAATGATGCACTTGGTCAAAAAGGGCATATGCGTTTCTTCCAGGGCCCTCATTAAAGAGGGTAGGAGGCTCCCAGCATGCTTCAGTGGCCAACAGAGGGCCTACGTCGCCAAGGCGACGTGAGCCATCCAGGCAGGAGTGACCTCACATCAGAGCGCCCACCTCACAGAAGGGTAAGGAACCCAGTCATGATCAGACTCTCACCAGAGTGCCCACATAAGCAAGGGGCTGGGAATCAGGCACGAGTGTCCTCACACCCGTGGGGCCACATCATCGAAAGTTGAGGTACCCAGCACATGTGGCCTCAAACCAGAAGTCCCACATCACCATGGGTCTCAGAGCGAGGCAGGCAGGATTAACCTCAAAACACATGGCCCATTGTATAAAAAGGTGAGGAATCCAGCAGTTGGAACATCCCAGCAGGCGGCCCAGAGCACCGAGGCTATGGGATCCAGGCAGTGATGAACTCACAACAGAGGGCCCTCATCGTGATACTGTAAGCAACCCAGCCGTTGTGACCTCAGAGCACAAGGCCCACATCCCCATGGGGAAGGGAACCAAGCAGGAGTGTCATCGCACCAGTGGGCACACAACAGAAAATGTGGGGAGCCCAGCAGTTAGGGCCGGATGCCAGAGGGCCCTCATCACTGAGGAGAGGAGGCTCCCAGCAAGCTCCAACTGCTACCAGAGGGCCGACGTCGCCAATGCGGGGTGTGCCAGCCAGGCAGGAGTGACCTCAGAGCAGAGGGCCAACCACACAAAAGTGTGAGGAACCCAAAGAGGATCAGACTCTCACCAGAGGGCCCACATCACCAAGGGAATGGAAACCAGGCAGGAGTGTCCTCACACCAGTGGGGCCACATCACCGAAATGTGCGGACCCAGCACACGTGGCCTCAAACTACAGGACACACATCACCAAGGGGCTGGGAGTGAGGCAGGCAGGAGGAGCCTCAAAACAGAGGGCCCATTGCGTAAAAAAGGTGAGGAATCCCGCAGTTGGAACCTCCCAGCAGGCGGCCAGGAGCAGCGAGGCTATGGGATCCAGGCCTGACTGAACTCAAAACAGAGGGCCCTCATCATGAAACTGTGAGCAACCCAGCCGTTGGGACTTTAGAGCAGAAGGCCCACATTCCCATGTGGTTGGGAACTTGGCAGAAGTGTACTCGCACCACAGGGCGCACATCAGAGAATTTTGGGAACCCAGAAATTAGGGCCTGATGCCAGAGGGCCCTCATTGCCAAGGGGAGGAGACCCCAAGCAGGCACCAATTCCCTATGGAGGGACCATGTCGCCAAGGTGACGTGCAACAGCCAGGCAGGAGTGACCTCACAGCTGAGGGCCTACCTCACAGAATGGTGAGGAACCCAGCCAGGATTAGACTCTCACCAGAGGGCCCACATCACCAAGGGCATCAGAACCAGGCAGGACTGTCTTCACACCAGGGTGACCACATCATAGAAAGGTGAGGAACCCAGCACATGTGGCCTAAACCAGCGGACCCAGATCTCCAAGGGGTTCGGAGTGAGGCAGGCATGAGTAGCCTCACAACACAGGGTGAATAGAATAAAAAAGCTGAGGAATCCTGCAGTGGGAACCTCCCAGTGGGCGGCCCAGAGCACCGAGTCTATGCGATCCAGGCCACAGTGAACTCACAGCAGAGGGCCCACATCATGAAACTGTGAGCAACCCAGCCGTTTGGACCTCAGAGCAGAAGGCCCACATCACCATGGGGTTGGGAACATGGCACGAGTGTCCTCGCACAACTTAGCACGTATCAGAAAATGTGGGTACCCAGCAGTTAGGGCCTGACGCCAGAGGGCCCTCATCACCGAGGGGAGGAGGCTCCCAGTAGGCTCCAACTGCCACAAGAGGGCCGACATTGCCAAGGCGGGGTGTGCCAGCCAGGCAGGAGTGACCTCACAGCAGAGGGCCCACCTCACAGAAGTGTGAGGAACCCAGCCAGGATCAGACTCTCACCAGAGGGCCCACATCACCAAGGGGATAGGAACCAGGCAGGAGTGTCCTCACACCAGTGGGGCCACATCATCGAAAGGTGAGAGACCCAGCACACGTGGCCTCAAACCAGAGGACACACATCACCAAGGGGCTGGGAGTGAGGCAGGCAGGAGGAGTCTCAAAACAGAGGGCCCATAGAAGGAAAAAGGTGAGGAATCCTGCAGTTGGAACTTCCCCGCAGGTGGCCAGGAGCAGCGAGGCTATGGGATCCATGCTGGAGTGAACTCACACCAGAGGGCCCTCATCAAGAAACTGAGCAACCCACGGTTGGGACCTCAGAGCAGAAGGCCCACATTCCCATGGGGTTGGGAACCTGGCAGGAGTGTACTAGCACCACAGGGCGCACAACAGAAAATTTTGGGAGCCCAGGAGTTAGGGTCTGACGCCAGAGGGCCCTCATTACCGAGGGGAGGAGACTCCCAGCAGGCACCAACTCCCAACTGAGGGCCCACGTCGCCAAGGTGACCTGGGCCAGCCAGGCAGGAGTGACCTCACAGCAGAGGGCCTACCTCACAGAAGGGTGAGGAACCCAGCCAGGATAAGACTCTCACCAGAGGGCCCACATCACCAAGGGGATCGGAACAAGGCAGGAGTGTCCTCACACCAGTGGGGCCACATCAGCGAAAGGTGAGGAACCCAGCACATGTGGCCTAAACCAGAGGACCCACATTTCCAAGGTGCTCCGAGTGAGGCAGGCAGGAGTAGCCTAACAACACAGGGCCCACAGAATAAAAAATGTGAGGAATCCAGCAGTTTGAACCTCCCAGCAGGTGGCCCAGAGCATGGAGTCTATGGGATCCAGGCCACAGTGAACTCACAGCAGAGGGCCCACATCATGAAACTGTGAGCAACCCAGCCAGTGGGACCTCAGAGCAGAAGGCCCACATCCCCATGGGGATGGGAACCTCGCAGGAGTGTCCTCGCACAACTTAGCACGTATCAGAAAATGTGGGAACCCAGCAGTTATGGCCTGACGCCAGAGGGCCCTCATCACTGAGGAGAGGAGGCTACCAGCAGGCTCCAAATGCCACCAGAGGGCCGACGTCACCAAGGCAATGGGAGTAAGCCAGGCAGGAGTTACCTCACAGCAGAGGGCCCACCTCACAGAAGTGTGAGGAGCCCAAACAGGATCAGACTCTAACCAGAGCGCCCACATCACCAATGGGATGGAAACCAGGCAGGAGTGTCCTCACACCAGTGGGGCCACATCAGCGAAAGGTGAGGAACACAGCACATGTGGCCTCAAACAAGGGGACACACATCACGAAAGGGCTGGGAGTGAGGCATGCAGGAGGAAACTCACAACAGAGCGCCCATAGAATAAAAAAGGTGAGGAACCCCGCAGTTGGAAGCTCCAAGCAGGTGGCCCAGAGCACCGAGGCTATGGGATCCATGCCGGAGTGAACTCACAGCAGAGGGCCCACATTCTGACACTGTGAACAACCCAGCCGTTGGGACCACAGAGCAGAAAGCCCACATACCCATGGGGATGGGACCCTGGCTGGAGTGTACTCGCACGACAGGGCGCACATCAGAAAATTTTGGGAGCCCATGAGTTAGGGCCTGACGCCAGAGGGCCCTTATTACCGAGGGGAGGAGACTCCCAGCAGGCACCAACTCCCAACTGAGGGCCCACATCGCCAACGTGACGTGTGCCAGCCAGGCAGGAGTGACCTCACAGCAGAGGGCCCACCTCCCAGAAGTGTGAGGAATCCAGACAGGATCAGACTCTCACCAGAGGGCCCCCATCACCAAGGGGATGGGAACCAGGCAGGAGTGTCCTCACACCAGTGGGGCCACATCAATAAAGGTGAGGAAACCGGTACATGTGGCCTTAAACCAGAGGACCTACATCACAAATGGGCTGGAAGTGAGTCAGGAAGTAGGAGCATGAAAACACAGGACCCAAAGAATAAAAGAGTTAAGGAATCCAGCAGTAGGAACCTCCCAGCAGGCCGCTCAGAGCACAGAGTCTATGGGATCTAGGCCTGGGTGAACTAACACCAGAGAGCCAACATCATGAAACGGTGAACAACACAGGTGTTGGGACCTTAGATCAGAAGGCCCACATGCCCATGGGGATGGGAACCTCGCAGGAGTGTCCTCGCACCACTTAGCACGTATCAGAAAATGTGGGTACCCAGCAGTTAGGGCCTGAGGCAAGAGGGACCCCATCACCGAGGGGAGGTTCTCAGCAGGCTCCAACTGCCACAAGAGGGCCGATGTTGCCCAGGTGGGGTGTGCCAGCCAGGCAGGAGTGACCTCACAGCAGAGGGCCCCCCTCACAGAAGGGTGAGGAACCCAGCCAGGATCAGACTCTCACCAGAGGGCCCACATCATCAAGGGGATAGGAACCAGGCAGGAGTGTCCTCACATCAGTGGGGCCACATCATCGAAAGGCGAGGGACCCAGCATACGTGGCCTCAAACCAGAGGACACACATCACCAAGGGGCTGGGAGTGAGGCAGGCAGGAGGAGTCTCAAAACAGGGGGCCCATAGAAGAAAAAAGGTGAGGAATCCCGCAGTTGTAACCTCCCAGCAGGTGGCCAAGAGCAGCGAGGCTATGGGATCCAGGCCGGAGAGAACTCGCAGCAGAGGGCCCTCATCATGAAACTGAGTAACCCACGGTTGGGACCTCAGAGCAGAAGGCCCATATTCCCATGGGGTTGGGAACCTGGCAGGAGTGTACTCGAACCACAGGGCGCATATCAGAAAATATTGGGAGCCCAGGAGTTAGGGCCTGACGCCAGAGGGCCCTCATTACCGAGGGGAGGAGACACCCAGCAGGCACCAAATCCCACCAGAGGGCCGACGTCGCCAAGGCGGGGTGTGCCAGCCAGGCAGGAGTGACCTCAGAGAAGAGGGCCCACCTCACAGAAGTGTGAGGAACCCAACCAGGATCAGACTCTCACCGGAGGGCCCACATCACCAAGGGGATGGGAACCAGGCAGGAGTGTCCTCACACCAGTGGGGCCACATCAGCCAAAGGTGAGGAACCCAGCACATGTGGCCTCAAACCAGAGGACACACATCACCAAGGGGCTAGGAGTGAGGCAGGTGTCTGGAGGGGCACATTTAACTCTAATTTCCCACCAGGAAGTGGAATGAACCAAAGTCTCAGAGTGCCGTGCCGGACCCTGATTACGGCCTGAAGCAAACCTGCGGTTCTGTGGCCAGTTTTCAAGGAAACGAGTTAAGAAAGGAAATCACGGGCACTGTAATTCACAAACCTGCAGAGTTATAAATGACAGCTATTGGCAAAAATATATGGAAGTAAGTCTGCAAAGAGGACTTGAAAACGAGGCAGAATTGCAGGAATCATATTTCAGGAGGTAGATTGGAATTGCATTTAAAGCATGTGAAAAGCGGCAGATCTTTGACAGTGATGCACTTGGACCAAAGTGCGTAAACATTTTTTCCTGAATATATTCAGGAAAAAACACATATGCCCTTTTTGGCCAACCAAGCACTCGAGCAATGGAAATCCGCACTACAATGAAGTCTCATTTCCCATTCGTCAAAAGGGCCATCTGAAAAAAGTGTAAAAACCAGAAACACAGGACAGGCCATGGAGAACAGGGAGCCTTGTTATGCTGATGGGCGGGATGTAAATGCCAACAGCCACTCTGGAGAAGTGTATGGTGTTTCCTGAAACACCTAAGAAACAAAGCAACGGAGACTACGGCACTTCCACTTATGGTCTTATAGATCACGGAAATTAAAATCAAAAACAGACAGCCACCCCAAAGTGTCGGACGGCTCTGTTTACAAGAACCTCGTCTACGGAACAAGTTAAATATCCCAGAAAGCGAAAAATGGATAAAGAAGTGTGGTACGTACGTACAAATGAATATCACTCACCAATGAAATCTATTTCATCAGGCCCGTCGCGGCATAATGAGTGGATTCAGGTACGATGATTCTAAGTGAAATAAGTCACACAGAAAATGAAACATCATAAGTTATCACTAATACACGGAATGTAAACTTGGCTACACATGAACTGAATTACAAAACAGAACAGGGTCTCAAATTTAGAAAACCAACTTATGCTTGCTTAAGGGGAAAATTGAGTTGGGGTGCTGCATAAAAGCAGAGATAGAAATTAGCACAGATACTTTTCCATAAGCCAAATATGTAATAGTCAAGACCTACGCCTTGCTCAACGAAATGGACTCAACACCTCATATTCAACGCCTAGGAATACACCTGACTAGTAAGAATCTTCAAACCCATGGATTTATATGTCTCCTTAAGACAATCAAGCGTGTGTACAGCTGCATGAAGGCAGCAGAGAAAATCCAATAAATCCCATTATCAAAATGAATTAGAAAAACAAAACACAATGAGAGTGAAATAGAGAGCAATTCTTAAATAATTCATTCAGGGCATGTGATGCAACCTGGATTTACCACATCTACATCCAGAGCTGGGTGAGACATAAGGCTGGACACTTCGTGCTGATAGCATTGGTGAGGTTCGGTGAGCAAACGCAGACCCTTTGAAGTCATACTGCATGGTACCCATTCCATGGGTCCAAACTCTCCAGGTTTAAGGGATTCTTCCTTCAGCTAAAACATGCATGGGAAACCCAGAGTATGGTCCACCGTGTGATTGGGAAACGTTTTCAAATGCATCTCAGTTTTCGAACCCTGGTACTCGGGTTCACCATTCCAGACGCTTTACTAACACTCTCCCCACTTGGAGAGTCAGTGCCTTTAACCTCCTGTTTGGCACAGTTTGCAATTTCTCCGCAAGATGAACAGGAATAGGGAGAACCAATGAGAGACTAGCTGTAGGTGTCTGCACGGGCAAATGGAACGCTCATTTCCCACCAGGAAGAGGAATTAACCAAAAGCTCAGCGTTCCCTGCCAAAAAGAGGTTATGGCCTGAAGCAATCCTGCGGTTTTGCGGCCACCTCACAAGAAAGCGAGTTGAAGAATGGAGCTCAGGGGCAGTGTAATTCAGAAACATGCAGAGTTATGAATGACAGCTATCGTCCAAAAATGTATTGAAGTAAGTCTTTGAAGAGGACTTGAAAGCGGGGCAGAATTTCAGGAAAACAATTTCAGGGGGTAGACTGGAATTGTACTAAAAGCATAGGAAAAGAGGCAGAATGTCGACAACGATGCACTTGGCCAAAAAGGGCGTATGCGTTTTTTCCTGAATATATTCAGAAAAAAACGCATACGCCCTTTTTGGCCAACCAAGCAAGCGTGTAAAGGAAATCTGCACTACAATGAAGTCTCACTGCCCCCCCGGTCAAAAGGGCCATCTGAAAAAAGTGTAAAATCCAGAAAGGCAGGACAGGTCATGGAGAACAGGGAGCCTTGTCATGTTGATGGGCGGGATGTAAATTGCCAACAACCACTCTGGAGAAGTGTATGGTGTTTCCAGGAACACGTAGGAAACAAAGCAACACAGCCTATGGCACTTCCACTTATGGTCCTATAGCTTAGGGAAATTAAAATCAAAAACACACAGCCACCCCAGAGTTTGGGACGGCTCTGTTTACAAGAACCTCGTCTACGGTACAAGTAAAATATCCCAGAAAGTAAAAAATGGATAAAGAAGTTGTGGTACGCACGTACAATGGAATATCACTCAGCAATGAAATCTACGTCATCAGGCCCATAGCGGCATAATGAGTGGATTCAGGTACGACGATTCTACGAGAAATAAGTCACACAGAAAAAGAAACATCATAAGATATGACTAATACACGGAATGTAAACTTGGCTACCCATGAACTGAATTACAAAACAGAACAGGGTCTCAAATTTAGAAAACCAACTTATGCTTGCTTATGGGGAAAGGTGAGTTGGAGTGCTGCATAAAACCAGAGATTGAAATTAGCAGAGATACCGTTCCATAAGCCAAATATATAATAGACAAGACCTACTCCTTGCTCAAAGAAATGGACTCAACACCCCATATTCAACGCCTGGCAAGATACCTGACAAGTAAGAATCTTAAAACCCATGGATTTATATGTCTCCATAAGGAAATCAAGCGTGTGTACAGCGGCCTAAACGCAGCAGTGAAAATCCGATAAATCCCATTATCAAAATAAATTTCAAAAACAAAACAAAATGACAGTGAAATAGAGAGCAATTCTTAAATAATTCATTCAGGGCTTGTGATGCAACCTGGATTTCCCACATCTACACCCAGAGCTGGGTGAGACATAAGGCTGGACACTTCGGGCTGATAGCATTGGTGAGGTTCGGTGAGCAAACGCAGACCCTTTGAAGTCATACTGCATGGTACCCATTCCATGGGTTCCAACTCTCCAGGTTTAAGGGATTCTTCCTTCAGCTAAAACATGCATGGGAAACCCACAGTACAGTGCACTGTGTGACCGGGAAACGTTTTCAAATGCATCTCAGTTTTCGTCCCCTGGTACTCGGGTTCATCATTCCAGACGCTTTACTAACACTCTCCCCACTTGGAGAGTCAGTGCCATTAACCTCCTGTTTGGCACAGTTTGCAATTTCTGCGCAAGATGTACAGGAATAGTGAGAACCAATGAGAGACTAGCTGTAGGTGCCTGCACGGGCAAACGGAACGCTCATTTCCGACCAGGAAGAGGAATTAAACAAAGGCTCAGCGTTCCCCCCCGAAAAGAGATTATGGCCTGAAGCAATCCTGCGGTTTTGCGGCCAGCTCACAAGAAAGAGAGTTGAAGAAAGGAGCTCAGGGGCACTGCAATTCACAAACCTGCAGAGTTATGAATGACAGCTATCATCCAAAAATGTATTGAAGTAAGTCTTCAAAGAGGACATGAAAGCGGGGCAGAATTTCAGGAAAACGATTTCAAGGGGTAGACTGGAATTGCACTTAAAGCATACGAAAAGAGGCAGAATGTCGACAATGATGCACTTGGCCATAAAGGGCGTATGCGGTTTTTCCTGAATATATTCAGGTAAAAACGCATACGCCCATTTTGGCCAACGAAGCAAGCGTGTAAAGGAAATTTGCACTACAATGAAGTCTCACTGCCCCCCGGTCAAAAGGGCCATCTGAAAAATGTGTAAAATCCAGAAAGGCACAACAGGTCATGGAGAAGAGGGAGCCTTGTTATGCTGATGGGCGGGATGTAAATTGCCAACAGCCACTTTGGAGAAGTGTATGGTGTTTCCTGAAACACGTAGGAAACAAAGCAACACAGCCTATGGCACTTCCACTTATGGTCCTATAGCTTAGGGAAATTAAAATCAAAAACACACAGCCACCCCAATGTTTGGGACGGCTCTGTTTACAAGTACCTCGTCTACGGTACAAGTTAAATATCCGAGAAAGCAAAAACTGGATAAAGCAGTTGTGGTACGCACGTACAATGGAATATCACTCAGCAATGAAATCTACGTCATCAGGCCCGTAGCGGCATAATTAGTGGATTCAGGTATGATGATTCTACGAGAAATAAGTCACACAGATAAAGAAACATCATAAGATATCACTAATACACGGAATGTAACCTTGGCTACACGTGAACTGAAATACAAAACAGAACAGGGTCTCAAATTTAGAAAACCAACTTATGCTTGCTTATGGGGAAAGGTGAGTTGGGGTGCTGCATAAAACCAGAGATTGAAATTAGCACAGATACCGTTCCATAAGCCAAATATATAATAGACAAGACCTACACCTTGCTCAACGAAATGGACTCAACACCCCATATTCAAAGCCTGGGAAGATACCTGACAAGTAAGAATTTTAAAACCCATGGATTTATATGTCTCCATAAGGAAATCAAGCGTGTGTACAGCAGCCTGAACACAGCAGAGAAAATCCGATAAATCCCATTATCAAAATAAATTTCAAAAACAAAACACAATGACAGTGAAATAGAGATCAATTCTTAAATAATTCATTCAGGGCTTGTGATGCAACCTGGATTTACCACATCTACACACAGAGCTACGTGAGACATAATGCTGGACACTTCGGGCTGATAGCATTGGTTATGTTGGGTGAGCAAATGCAGAGCCTTTGAAGTCATACTGCATGGTACCCATTCCATGGGTCGCAACTCTCCAGGTTTAAGGGATTCTTCCTTCAGCTAAACATGCATGGGAAACACAGAGTATGTTCCACCGTGTGATTGGGAAACGTTTTCAAGTGCATCTCAGTTTTCGTCCCCTGGCACTCGGGTTCACTATTCCAGACGCTTTACTAACACTCTCCCCACTTGGAGAGTCAGTGCCTTTAACCTCCTGTTTGGCACAGTTTGCAATTTCTGCGCAAGATGAACAGGAATAGGGAGAACCAATGAGAGACTAGCTGTAGGTGTCTGCACGGGCAAATGGAACGCTCATTTCCCACCAGGAAGAGGAATTAACCAAAAGCTCAGCGTTCCCTGCCAAAAAGAGGTTATGGCCTGAAGCAATCCTGCGGTTTTGCGGCCACCTCACAAGAAAGCGAGTTGAAGAATGGAGCTCAGGGGCAGTGTAATTCAGAAACATGCAGAGTTATGAATGACAGCTATCGTCCAAAAATGTATTGAAGTAAGTCTTTGAAGAGGACTTGAAAGCGGGGCAGAATTTCAGGAAAACAATTTCAGGGGGTAGACTGGAATTGTACTAAAAGCATAGGAAAAGAGGCAGAATGTCGACAACGATGCACTTGGCCAAAAAGGGCGTATGCGTTTTTTCCTGAATATATTCAGAAAAAAACGCATACGCCCTTTTTGGCCAACCAAGCAAGCGTGTAAAGGAAATCTGCACTACAATGAAGTCTCACTGCCCCCCCAGTCAAAAGGGCCATCTGAAAAAAGTGTAAAATCCAGAAAGGCAGGACAGGTCATGGAGAACAGGGAGCCTTGTCATGTTGATGGGCGGGATGTAAATTGCCAACAACCACTCTGGAGAAGTGTATGGTGTTTCCAGGAACACGTAGGAAACAAAGCAACACAGCCTATGGCACTTCCACTTATGGTCCTATAGCTTAGGGAAATTAAAATCAAAAACACACAGCCACCCCAGAGTTTGGGACGGCTCTGTTTACAAGAACCTCGTCTACGGTACAAGTAAAATATCCCAGAAAGTAAAAAATGGATAAAGAAGTTGTGGTACGCACGTACAATGGAATATCACTCAGCAATGAAATCTACGTCATCAGGCCCATAGCGGCATAATGAGTGGATTCAGGTACGATGATTCTACGAGAAATAAGTCACACAGAAAAAGAAACATCATAAGATATGACTAATACACGGAATGTAAACTTGGCTACCCATGAACTGAATTACAAAACAGAACAGGGTCTCAAATTTAGAAAACCAACTTATGCTTGCTTATGGGGAAAGGTGAGTTGGGGTGCTGCATAAAACCAGAGATTGAAATTAGCAGAGATACCGTTCCATAAGCCAAATATATAATAGACAAGACCTACTCCTTGCTCAACGAAATGGACTCAACACCCCATATTCAACGCCTGGCAAGATACCTGACAAGTAAGAATTTTAAAACCCATGGATTTATATGTCTCCATAAGGAAATCAAGCGTGTGTACAGCAGCCTGAACACAGCAGAGAAAATCCGATAAATCCCATTATCAAAATAAATTTCAAAAACAAAACACAATGACAGTGAAATAGAGATCAATTCTTAAATAATTCATTCAGGGCTTGTGATGCAACCTGGATTTACCACATCTACACCCAGAGCTGGGTGAGACATAAGGCTGGACACTTCGGGCTGATAGCATTGGTGAGGTTCGGTGAGCAAACGCAGACCCTTTGAAGTCATACTGCATGGTACCCATTCCATGGGTCCCAACTCTCCAGGTTTAAGGGATTCTTCCTTCAGCTAAAACATGCATGGGAAACCCACAGTACAGTGCACTGTGTGACCGGGAAACGTTTTCAAATGCATCTCAGTTTTCGTCCCCTGGTACTCGGGTTCATCATTCCAGACGCTTTACTAACACTCTCCCCACTTGGAGAGTCAGTGCCATTAACCTCCTGTTTGGCACAGTTTGCAATTTCTGCGCAAGATGTACAGGAATAGTGAGAACCAATGAGAGACTAGCTGTAGGTGCCTGCACGGGCAAACGGAACGCTCATTTCCGACCAGGAAGAGGAATTAAACAAAGGCTCAGCGTTCCCCCCCGGAAAGAGATTATGGCCTGAAGCAATCCTGCGGTTTTGCGGCCAGCTCACAAGAAAGAGAGTTGAAGAAAGGAGCTCAGGGGCACTGCAATTCACAAACCTGCAGAGTTATGAATGACAGCTATCGTCCAAAAGTGTATTGAAGTAAGTCTTCGAAGAGGATATGAAAGCGGGGCAGAATTTCAGGAAAACGATTTCAAGGGGTAGACAGGAATTGCACTTAAAGCATACGAAAAGAGGCAGAATGTCGACAATGATGCACTTGGCCAAAAAGGGCGTATGCGGTTTTTCCTGAATATATTCAGATAAAAACGCATACTCACTTTTTTGCCAACGAAGCAAGTGTTTAAAGGAAATCTGCACTACAATGAAGTCTCACTGCCCCCCGGTCAAAAGGGCCATCTGAAAAATGTGTAAAATCCAGAAAGGCACGACAGGTCATGGAGAACAGGGAGCCTTGTTATGCTGATGGGCGTGATGTAAATTGCCAACAGCCACTCTGGAGAAGTTTATGGTGTTTCCTGAAACACGTAGGAAACAAAGCAACACAGCCTATGGCACTTCCACTTATGGTCCTATAGCTTAGGGAAATTAAAATCAAAAACACAGCCACCCCAAAGTTTGGGACGGCTCTGTTTACAAGAACCTCGTCTACGGTACAAGTTAAATATCCGAGAAAGCAAAAACTGTATAAAGCAGTTGTGGTACGCACGTACAATGGAATATCACTCAGCAATGAAATCTACGTCATCAGGCCCGTAGCGGCATAATGAGTGGATTCAGGTACGATGATTCTACGAGAAATAAGTCACACAGAAAAAGAAACATCATAAGATATCACTAATACACGGAATGTAAACTTGGCTACACATGAACTGAATTACAAAACAGAACAGGGTCTAAAATTTAGAAAACCAACTTATGCTTGCTTATGGGGAAAGGTGAGTTGGCGTGCTGCATAAAACCAGAGATTGAAATTAGCACAGATACCGTTCCATAAGCCAAATATATAATAGACAAGACCTACTCCTTGCTCAACGAAATGGACTCAACACCCCATATTCAACGCCTTGCAAGATACCTGACAAGTAAGAATCTTAAAAGCCATGGATTTATATGTCTCCATAAGGGAATCAAGCGAGTGTACAGCGGACTAAACGCAGCAGTGAAAATCCGATAAATCCCATTATCAAAATAAATTTCAAAAACAAAACACAATGACAGTGAAATAGAGAGCAATTCTTAAATAATTCATTCAGGGCTTGTGATGCAACCTGGATTTACCACATCTACACCCAGAGCTGGGTGAGACATAAGGCTGGACACTTCAGGCTGATAGCATTGGTGAGGTTCGGTGAGCAAACGCAGACCCTTTGAAGTCACCCTGCATGGTATCCATTCCATGGGTCCCAAATCTCCATGTTTAAGGGATTCTTCCTTCAGCTAAAACATGCGTGGGAAACCCAGAGTATGGTCCACCGTGTGATTGGGAAACGTTTTCAAATGCATCTCAGTTTTCGTCCCCTGGTACTCGGGTTCACCATTCCAGACGCTTTACTAACACTCTCCCCACTTGGAGAGTCAGTGCCTTTAACCTCCTGTTTGGCACAGTTTGCAATTTCTGCGCAAGATGAACAGGAATAGGGAGAACCAATGAGAGACTAGCTGTAGTTGTCTGCACGGGCAATTGGAACGCTCATTTACCACCAGGAAAAGGAATTTACCAAAGGCTCAGCGTGCCCTTCGGGAAACAGATTAGTCCCTGAAGCAATCCTGCAGTTTTGCGGCCAGCTCACAAGAAAGCGAGTTGAAGAAAGGAGCTCTGGACACCGTAATTCACAAACCTGCAGAGTTATGAATGACAGCTATCATCCAAAAATGTACTGAAGTAAGTCTTCGAAGAGGACTTGAAAGCGGGACAGAATTTCAGGAAAACTATTTCAGGGGGCAGACTGGAATTGCACTTACAGCATAGGAAACGAGGCAGAATGTCGACAATGATGCACTTGGCCAAAAAGAGCGTATGCGTTTTTTCCTGAATATATTCAGGAAAAAACGCATATGCCGTTTTTGGACAACCAAGCAAGCGTGTAAAGGAAATCTGCACTACAATGAAGTCTCACTGCCCCCCGGTCAAAAGGGCCATCTGAAAAAAGTTTAAAATCCAGAAAGGCAGGACAGGTCATGGAGAACAGGGAGCCTTGTTATGCTGATGGGCGGGATGTAAATTGCCAACAGCCACTCTGGAGAAGTGTATGGTGTTTCCTGAAACACGTAGGAAACAAAGCAACGGAGCCTATGGCACTTCCACTTATGGTCCGACAGCTTAGGGAAATTAAAATCAAAAACACAAAGCAACCCCAAAGTTTGGAACGGCTCTGTTTACAAAAACCTCGTCTACGGTACAAGTTAAATATCCCAGAAAGCAAAAAATGGATAAAGAAATTGTGGTACGTACGTACAATGGAATATCACTCAGCAATGAAATCTACGTCATCAGGCCCGTAGCGGCATAATGAGTGGATTCAGGTACGATGATTCTACGAGAAATAAGTCACACAGAAAAAGAAACATCATAAGATATCACTAATACACGGAATGTAAACTTGGCTACACGTGAAATGAATTACAAAACAGGACAGGGTTTCAAATTTAGAAAACCAACTTATGCTTGCTTATGGGGAAAGGTGAGTTGGGGTGCTGCATAAAACCAGAGATTGAAATTAGCACAGATACCGTTCCATAAGCCAAATATATAATAGACAAGACCTACTCCTTGCTCAACGAAATGGACTCAACACCCCATATTCAACGCCTGGGAAGATACCTGACAATTAAGAATCTTAAAACCCATGGATTTATATGTCTCCATAAGGAAATCAAGCATGTGTACAACGGCCTAAATGCAGCAGTGAAGATCCGAAAAATCCCATTATCAAAATTAATTTCAAAAACAAAACACAGAGGGGGGACCTTGAAGATGGCGGAAGAGTAAGACGCGGAGATCGCCTTCCTCCCCACGGATACACCAGAAATACATCTACACGTGGAACAACTCCTACAGAACACCTACTGAAGGCTGGCAGAAGACCTCAGACGTCCCAAAAGGCAAGAAACTCCCCACGTACCTGGGTAGGGCAAAAGAAAAAACAGAGACAGAAGAATAAGGATGGCACCTGCGCCAGTAGGAGGGAGCTGTGAAGGAGGAAAAGTTTCCACACACTTGGAAGCCCCTCCGCGGGCGGAGACTGCGGGAGGCGGAGGGGGGGGCTTCGGGACCGAGGAGTAGTGCACAGCGACGGGTGCGGAGGGCAAAGCAGGGAGATTCCCGCACAGAGGATCGGTGCCGACCGGCACTCACCAGCCCGAGAGGCTTGTCTGCTCACCCGCCCGGGCGGGCGGGGCTGCGAGCTGAAGCTCGGGTTTCGGTTTTGGACGGAGCGCAGGGAGAGGACTGGGGTTGGCGGCTTGAACATAGCCTGAAGGGGTTAGTGCACCACGACTAGCCGGGAGGGAGTTCGGGGAAAAGCCTGCACCTGCCGAAGAGGCAAGAGACTTTTTCTTCCCTCTTTGTTTCCTGGTGCGCGAGGAGAGGGGTTTAAGAGCGCTGCTTAAAGGAACTCCAGAGACGGGCGCGAGCCGCGGCTAAAAGCGCGAACCCCAGAGACGGGCGCGAGCCGCGGCTAAAAGCGCGAACCCCAGAGACGGGCGCGAGCCGCGGCTAAAAGCGCGGACCCCAGAGACGGGCGGGAGACGCTAGGGCTGCTGCTGCCGCCACCAAGGGGCCTGTGCAGCCCGCCCCTGCCAGGTTCCCGGGAACCTCCACACCCCTCTTCCGCGGAGCCTGTGCAGCCCGCCACTGCCAGGTTCCCGGGAACCAGGGACAACTTCCCCGGGAGAACGCACGGCAGGCCTCAGGCTGGTGCAACGTCACGCCGGCCTCTGCCACAACGTCACGCCGCCTCTGACGCCGCAGGCCCGCCCCGCACGCAGTGCCCCTCCTTCCCCCCCCTCACCCCCGGCCTGAGTGAGCCTGAGCCCCCGAATTAGCGGCCCCTTTAACCCTTTCCTGTCTGAGCAAAAAACAGACGCCCTCCAGCGACCTACACGCAGAGGCAGGGCCAAATCCAAAGCTGAGCTCCTGTGAGCTGTGAGAACAAAGAAGAGAAAGGGAAATCTCCCCCAGCAGCCTCAGAAGCAGCGGATTAAAGCTCCACAATCAACTTGATATACCCTGCATCTGTGGAATACCTGAATAGACAAGAAATGATCCCAAATTGAAGAGGTGGAATTTAGGAGCGAGATCTATGATTTTTTTCCCTTTTCCTCTTTTTGTGAATGTGTACGTGTATGCTTATGTGTGAGATCTTGTCTGTATACTCTTGCTTCCACCATTTGTCCTAGGGCTCTATCCGTCCATGGTTTTTAAAAAAAAAAATTTTTTTTCTCAATAATTTTAATTGTAATAACTTTATTATACTTTACCGTCGTTCCTTCTTTCTTTCTTTCTTTCTTTCCGTCCTTCCCTCCTTTAGACAACGAATCACCCCAAATTGAGGAGGTGGTCTCTGAGAGCAAGATTTATGATTTTTCCCCCTTTACCTCTTTTTGTGAAGGTGTATGTGTATGCTTCTGTATAAGATTTTCTCTGTATAGCTTTGCTTCCAACATTTGTCCTAAGGTTCTATCCGTCCCTCTTTTTTTTTTTTTTCTAAATATTTT
Organism: Delphinapterus leucas; assembly: GCF_059928025.1. NCBI lineage: Eukaryota > Metazoa > Chordata > Mammalia > Artiodactyla > Monodontidae > Delphinapterus > Delphinapterus leucas. The sequence continues at coordinate 2,444,586 of NW_028322267.1, forward strand.
TTAATTCAATAAATATATTATACTTTATTTTATTTTTACTGTATCTTCTTTCTTTCTGTCTTTTTTCCTTCTTTCCCTCCTTCCTTCCTTCCTTCCTTCCTTCCTCCCTCCCTCCCTCCTTTCTTTCCTTCTTTGCTTCTTTCTTCCTTCCTTCCTTTCCTCCTTTCCTTCTTTCTTTCCTCATACATCTACTAATTCTCTCTACTTTTTCTCCCTTTTATTCTGAGCCGTGTGGATGAAAGGCTCTTGGTGCTCCAGCCAGGAGTCAGGGCTCTGCCTCTGAGGTAGGAGAGCCAACTTCAGGACACTGGTCAAAAGAGACCTCCCAGCTCCACATAATATTAAACGGTGGAAATCTCCCAGTGACCTCCATCTTAACACCAGCACCCAGCTTCACTCAACGACCAGCAAGCCACAGTGCTAGACAACCTATGCCAAACAACTAGCAAAACAGGAACACAACCCCACCCATTAGCAGAGAGGCTGCCTAAAATCATAATAAGGCCACAGACACCCCAAAACACACCACCAGACGTGAACCTGCCCACTAGAGAGACAAGATCCAGCCTCATCCACCACAACACAGGCACTAGTCCCCTCCACCAGGAAGCCTACACAACCCACTGAAACAACCTTAGCCACTGGAGACAGACATCAAAAACAACGGGAACTACGAACGTGCAGCCTGCAAAAAGGAGACCCCAAACACAGTAAGATAAGCAAAATGAGAAGACAGAAAAACACACAGCAGATGAAGGAGCAAGATAAAAATGCACCAGACCTAACAAATGAAGAGGAAATAGGCAGTCTACCTGAAAAAGAATTCAGAATAATGATAGTAAGGATGATCCGAAATCTTGGAAGTAGAATGGACAAAATGCAAGAAGCAGTTAACAAGGACCTAGAAGAAATAAAGGTGAAACAAGCAATGATGAACAACGCAATAAATGAAATTAAAAGTACTCTAGATGGGATCAATAACAGAATAACTGAGGCAGAAGAACGGATAAGTGACCTGGAAGATAAAATAGTGGAAATAACTACTGCAGAGCAGAATAAAGAAAAAAGAATGAAAAGAACTGAGGACAGTCTCAGAGACCTCTGGGACAACATTAAACGCACCAACATTCGAATTATAGGGGTTCCAGAAGAAGAAGAGAAAAAGAAAGGGACTGAGAAAATATTTGAAGAGATTATAGTTGAAAACTTCCCTAATATGGGAAAGGAAATAGTTAATCAAGTCCAGGAAGCACAGAGAGTCCCATACAGGATAAATACAAGGAGAAATACGCCAAGACACATATTAATCAAACTGTCAAAAATTAAATACAAAGAAAGCATATTAAAAGCAGCAAGGGAAAAACAGCAAATAACACACAAGGGAATCCCCATAAGGTTAACAGCTGATCTCTCAGCAGAAACCCTACAAGCCAGAAGGGAGTGGCAGGACATACTGAAAGTGATGAAGGAGAAAAACCTGCAACCAAGGCTACTTTACCCAGCAAGGATCTCATTCAGATTTGATGGAGAAATTAAAACCTTTACAGACAAGCAAAAGCTGAGAGAGTTTAGCACCACCAAACCAGCTTTACAGCAAATGCTAAAGGAACTTCTCTAGACAAGGAACACAAGAGAAGGAAAAGACCTATAATAACGAACCCAAAACAATATAGAAAATGGGAATAGGAACATACATATCGATAATTACCTTAAATGTAAATGGACTAAATGCTCCCACCAAAAGACACAGATTGGCTGAATGGATACAAAAACAAGACCCTTATATATGCTGTCTACAAGAGACCCACTTCAGACCTAGAGACACATACAGACTGAAAATAAGGGGATGGAAAAAGATATTCCATGCAAATGGAAACCAAAAGAAAGCTGGAGTAGCAATTCTCATATCAGACAAAATAGACTTTAAAATAAGGACTATCACAAGAGACAAAGAAGGACACTACATAATGATCAAGGGATCGATTCAAGAAGAAGATATAACAATTGTAAATATTTATGCACCCAACATAGGAGCACCTCAATACATAAGGCAAATACTAACAGCCATAAAAGGGGAGATTGACAGTAACACATTCATAGTAGGGGACTTTAACACCCCACTTTCACCCATGGACAGATCATCCAAAATGAAAATAAATAAGGAAACACAAGCTTTAAATGGTACATTAAACAAGATGGACTTAATTGATATTTATAGGACACTCCATCCAAAAACAACAGAATACACATTTTTCTCAAGTGCTCATGGAACATTCTCCAGGATAGATCATATCTTGGGTCACAAATCAAGCCTTGGTAAATTTAAGAAAATTGAAATTGTATCAAGTATCTTTTCTGACCACAACGCCATGAGACTAGATATCAATTACAGGAAAAGATCTGTAAAAAATACAAACACATGGAAGCTAAACAATACACTACTTAATAATGAAGTGATCACTGAAGAAATCAAAGAGGAAATAAAAAAATACCTAGAAACAAATGACAATGGAGACACAACGACCCAAAACCTATGGGATGCAGCAAAAGCAGTTCTAAGGGGGAAGTTTATAGCAATACAAGCCCACCTTAAGAAGCAGGAAACATCTCGAATAAACAACCTAACCTTGCACCTCAAGCAATTAGAGAAAGAAGAACAAAAAAACCCCAAAGCTAGCAGAAGGAAAGAAATCATAAAAATCAGATCAGAAATAAATGAAAAGAAATGAAGGAAACGATAGCAAAGATCAATAAAACTAAAAGCTGGTTCTTTGAGAAGATAAACAAAATAGATAAACCACTAGCCAGACTCATCAAGAAAAAAAGGGAGAAGACTCAAATCAATAGAATTAGAAATGAAAAAGGAGAAGTAACAACTGACACTGCAGAAATAAAAAAAATCATAAGAGATTACTACAAGCAACTCTATGCCAATAAAATGGACAATCTGGAAGAAATGGACAAATTCTTAGAAATGCACAACCTGCCAAGACTGAATCAGGAAGAAATAGAAAATATGAACAGACCAATCACAAGCACTGAAATTGAAACTGTCATTAAAAATCTTCCAACAAACAAAAGCCCAGGACCAGATGGCTTCACAGGTGAATTCTATCAAACGTTTAGAGAAGAGCTAACACCTATCCTTCTCAAACTCTTCCAAAATATAGCAGAGGGAGGAACACTCCCAAATTCCTTCTACGAGGCCACCATCACCTTGATACCAAAACCAGACAAGGATGTCACAAAGAAAGAAAACTACAGGCCAATATCACTGATGAACATAGATGCAAAAATCCTCAACAAAATACTAGCAAACAGAATCCAACAGCACATTAAAAGGATCATACACCATGATCAAGTGGGGTTTATTCCAGGAATGCAAGGATTCTTCAATATACGCAAATCTATCAATGTGATAAACCATATTAACAAATTGAAAGAGAAAAACCATATGATCATCTCAATAGATGCAGAGAAAGCTTTTGACAAAATTCAACACCCATTTATGCTAAAAACCCTGCAGAAAGTAGGCATAGAGGGAACTTTCCTCAACATAATAAAGGCCATATATGACAAGCCCACAGCAAACATCATCCTCAATGGTGAAAAACTGAAAGCATTTCCACTAAGATCAGGAACAAGACAAGGTTGCCCACTCTCACCACTCTTATTCAACATAGTTTTGGAAGTTTTAGCCACAGCAATCAGAGAAGAAAAGGAAATAAAAGGAATCCAAATCGGAAAAGAAGAAGTAAAGCTGTCACTGTTTGCAGATGACATGATACTATACATAGAGAATCCTAAAGATGCTACCAGAAAACTACTAGAGCTAATCAATGAATTTGGTAAAGTAGCAGGATACAAAGTTAATGCACAGAAATCTCTGGCATTCCTATATACTAATGATGAAAAATCTGAAAGTGAAATCAAGAAAACACTCCCATTTACCATTGCAACAAAAAGAATAAAATATCTAGGAATAAACCTACCTAAGGAGACGAAAGACCTGTATGCAGAAAATTATAAGACACTGATGAAAGAAATTAAAGATGATACAAATAGATGGAGAGATATACCATGTTCTTGGATGGGAAGAATCAACATTGTGAAAATGACTCTACTACCCAAAGCAATCTACAGATTCAATGCAATCCCTATCAAACTACCACTGGCATTTTTCACAGAACTAGAACAAAAAATTTCACAATTTGTATGGAAACACAAAAGACCCCGAATAGCCAAAGCAATCTTGAGAACGAGAAAAGGAGCTGGAGGAATCAGGCTCCCTGACTTCAGACTATACTACAAAGCTACAGTAATCAAGACAGTATGGTACTGGCACAAAAACAGAAAGATAGATCAATGGAACAGGATAGAAAGCCCAGCGATAAACCCACGCACATATGGACACCTTATCTTTGATAAAGGTGGCAGGAATGTACAGTGGAGAAAGGACAGCCTCTTCAATAAATGGTGCTGGGAAAACTGGACAGGTACATGTAAAAGTATGAGATTAGATCACTCCCTAACACCATACACAAAAATAAGCTCAAAATGGATTAAAGACCTAAATGTAAGGCCAGAAACTATCAAACTCTTAGAGGAAAACATAGGCAGAACACTCTATGACATAAATCACAGCAAGATCCTTTCTGACCCACCTCCTAGAGTAATGGAAATAAAAACAAAAATAAACAAATGGGACCTAATGAAACTTCAAAGCTTTTGCACAGCAAAGGAAACCATAATCAAGACCAAAAGACAACCCTCACAATGGGAGAAAATATTTGCAAATGAAGCAACTGACAAAGGTTTAATCTCCAAAATTTACAAGCAGCTCATGCAGCTCAATAACAAAAAAACAAACAACCCAATCCAAAAATGGGCAGAAGACCTAAATAGACATTTCTCCAAAGAAGATATACAGAATGCCAACAAACACATGAAAGAATGCTCAACATCATTAATCATTAGAGAAATGCAAATCAAAACTACAATGAGATATCATCTCACACCAGTCAGAATGGCCATCATCAAAAAATCTAGAAACAATAAATGCTGGAGAGGGTGTGGAGAAAAGGGAACACTCTTGCACTGCTGGTGGGAATGTGAATTGGTTCAGCCACTATGGAGAACAGTATGGAGGTTCCTTAAAAAACTACAAATAGAATTACCATATGACCCAGCAATCCCACTACTGGGCATATACCCTGAGAAAACCATAATTCAAAAAGAGTCATGTACCAAAATGTTCATTGCAGCTCTATTTACAATAGCCCGGAGATGGAAACAACCTAAGCGCCCATCATCGGATGAATGGATAAAGAAGATGTGGCACATATATACAATGGAATATTACTCAGCCATAAAAAGAAACGAAATTGAGCTATTTGTAATGAGGTGGATAGACCTAGAGTCTGTCATACAGAGTGAAGTAAGTCAGAAAGAAAAAGACAAATACCGTATGCTAACGCATATATATGGAATTTAAGGGGAAAACAAATGTCATGAAGAACCTAGGGGTAAGACAGGAATAAAGACGCAGACCTACTGGAGAACGGACTTGAGGATATGGGGAGGGGGAAGGGTGAGCTTTGACAGGGTGAGAGAGAGTCATGGACATATACACACTAACAAACGTAGTAAGGTAGATAGCTAGGGGGAAGCAGCCGCAAGGCACAGGGATATTAGCTCGGTGTTTTGTGACAGCCTGGAGGGGTGGGATAGGGAGAGTGGGAGGGAGGGAGACGCAAGAGGGAAGACATATGGGAACATATGTATATGTATAACTGATTCACTTTGTTATAAAGCAGAAACTAACACACAATTGTAAAGCAATTATACCCCAATAAAGATGTTTAAAAAAAAAAAAAAAAAAGAAAATATTGGGAGCCCAGGAGTTAGGGCCTGACGCCAGAGGGCCCTCATTACCGAGGGGAGGAGACACCCAGCAGGCACCAAATCCCACCAGAGGGCCGACGTCGCCAAGGCGGGGTGTACCAGCCAGGCAGGAGTGACCTCAGAGAAGAGGGCCCACCTCACAGAAGTGTGAGGAACCCAACCAGGATCAGACTCTCACCGGAGGGCCCACATCACCAAGGGGATGGGAACCAGGCAGGAGTGTCCTCACACCAGTGGGGCCACATCAGCCAAAGGTGAGGAACCCAGCACATGTGGCCTCAAACCAGAGGACACACATCACCAAGGGGCTAGGAGTGAGGCAGGTGTCTGGAGGGGCACATTTAACTCTAATTTCCCACCAGGAAGTGGAATGAACCAAAGTCTCAGAGTGCCGTGCCGGACCCTGATTACGGCCTGAAGCAAACCTGCGGTTCTGTGGCCAGTTTTCAAGGAAACGAGTTAAGAAAGGAAATCACGGGCACTGTAATTCACAAACCTGCAGAGTTATAAATGACAGCTATTGGCAAAAATATATGGAAGTAAGTCTGCAAAGAGGACTTGAAAACGAGGCAGAATTGCAGGAATCATATTTCAGGAGGTAGATTGGAATTGCATTTAAAGCATGTGAAAAGCGGCAGATCTTTGACAGTGATGCACTTGGACCAAAGTGCGTAAACATTTTTTCCTGAATATACTCAGGAAAAAACACATATGCCCTTTTTGGCCAACCAAGCACTCGAGCAATGGAAATCCGCACTACAATGAAGTCTCATTTCCCATTCGTCAAAAGGGCCATCTGAAAAAAGTGTAAAAACCAGAAACACAGGACAGGCCATGGAGAACAGGGAGCCTTGTTATGCTGATGGGCGGGATGTAAATGCCAACAGCCACTCTGGAGAAGTGTATGGTGTTTCCTGAAACACCTAAGAAACAAAGCAACGGAGACTACGGCACTTCCACTTATGGTCTTATAGATCACGGAAATTAAAATCAAAAACAGACAGCCACCCCAAAGTGTCGGACGGCTCTGTTTACAAGAACCTCGTCTACGGAACAAGTTAAATATCCCAGAAAGCGAAAAATGGATAAAGAAGTGTGGTACGTACGTACAAATGAATATCACTCACCAATGAAATCTATTTCATCAGGCCCGTCGCGGCATAATGAGTGGATTCAGGTACGATGATTCTAAGTGAAATAAGTCACACAGAAAATGAAACATCATAAGTTATCACTAATACACGGAATGTAAACTTGGCTACACATGAACTGAATTACAAAACAGAACAGGGTCTCAAATTTAGAAAACCAACTTATGCTTGCTTAAGGGGAAAAGTGAGTTGGGGTGCTGCATAAAAGCAGAGATAGAAATTAGCACAGATACCTTTCCATAAGCCAAATATGTAATAGTCAAGACCTACGCCTTGCTCAACGAAATGGACTCAACACCTCATATTCAACGCCTAGGAATACACCTGACTAGTAAGAATCTTCAAACCCATGGATTCATATGTCTCCTTAAGACAATCAAGCGTGTGTACAGCTGCATGAACGCAGCAGAGAAAATCCAATAAATCCCATTATCAAAATGAATTAGAAAAACAAAACACAATGAGAGTGAAATAGAGAGCAATTCTTAAATAATTCATTCAGGGCATGTGATGCAACCTGGATTTACCACATCTACATCCAGAGCTGGGTGAGACATAAGGCTGGACACTTCGTGCTGATATCATTGTTGAGGTTCGGTGAGCAAACGCAGACCCTTTGAAGTCATACTGCATGGTACCCATTCCATGGGTCCCAACTCTCCAGGTTTAAGGGATTCTTCCTTCAGCTAAAACATGCATGGGAAACCCAGAGTATGGTCCACCGTGTGATTGGGAAACGTTTTCAAATGCATCTCAGTTTTCGAACCCTGGTACTCGGGTTCACCATTCCAGACGCTTTACTAACACTCTCCCCACTTGGAGAGTCAGTGCCTTTAACCTCCTGTATGGCACAGTTTGCAATTTCTGCGCAAGATGTACAGGAATAGGGAGAACCAATGAGAGACTAGCTGTAGGTCTCTGCACGGGCAAAAGGAATGCTCATTTCCCACCAGGAAGAGGGATTAAACAAAGGCTCAGGGTGCTCTGCCGGAAACAGATTAGGGCCTGAAGCAATCCTGCGGTTTTGTGGCCAGCTCACAAGAAAGCGAGATGAAGAAAGGAGCTCAGGGGCACTGTAATTCACAAACCTGCAGAGTTATGAATGACAGCTATCGTCCAAAAATGTATTGAAGTAAGTCTTCGAAGAGGACTTGAAAGCGGGGCAGAATTTCAGGAACACGATTTCAGGGGATAGACTGGAATTGCACTTAAAGCATAGGAGAAGAGGCAGAATGTCGACCATGATGCACTTGGCCAAAAAGGGCGTATGCGTTGTTTCCTGAATATATTCAGGAAAAAACGCATACGCCCTTTTTGGCCAACCAAGCAAGCGTGTAAAGGAAATCTGCACTACAATGAAGTCTCACTGCCCCCCGGTCAAAAGGGCCATCTGAAAAAATTGTAAAATCCAGAAAGACAGGACAGGTCATGGAGAACAGGGAGCCTTGTTATGCTGATGGGTGGGATGTAAATTCCCAACAACCACTCTGGAGAAGTGTATGGTGTTTCCAGAAACACGTAGGAAACAAAGCAACACAGCCTATGGCACTTCCACTTATGGTCCTATAGCTTAGGGAAATTAAAATCAAAATCACACAGCCACCCCAAAGTTTGGGACGGCTCTGTTTACAAGAACCTCGTCTACAGTACAAGTTAAATATCCCAGAATGTGAAAAATGGTTAAAGAAGTTGTGGTACGCACGTACAATGGAATATCACTCACCAATGAAATCTATGTCATCAGGCCCGTCGCGGCATATTGAGTGGATCCAGGTACGATGATTCTAAGTGAAATAAGTCACACAGAAAATGAAACATCATAAGATATCACTAATACACGGAATGTAAACTTGGCTACACATGAACTGAATTACAAAACAGAACAGGGTCTCAAATTTAGAACACCAACTTATGCTTGCTTATGGGGAAAGGTGAGGTGGGGTGCTGCATAAAACCAGAGATAGAAATTAGCACACATACCTTTCCATAAGCCAAATATGTAATAGTCAAGACCTACACCTTGCTCAACGAAATGGACTAAACACACCATATTCAACTCCTAGGATTACACATGACTAGTAAGAATCTTCAAACCCATGGATTTATATGTCTCCGTAAGAGAATCAAGTGTGTGTACAGCTGCATGAAGGCAGCAGAGAAAATCCGATAAATCCCATTATCAAAATAAACTACAAAAACAAACACAATGACAGTGAAATAGAGAGCAATTCTTAAATAATTCATTCAGGGCTTGTGATGCAACCTGGATTTACCACATCTACACCTAGAGCTGAGTGAGACATAAGGTTCGACACTTTGGGCTGATAGCATTGGTGAGGTTCGGTGAGAAAATGCAGGCCCTTAGAAGTCATACTGCATGGTACCCATTGCATGGGTCCCACCTCTCCAGGTTTAAGGGATTCTTCCTTCAGGTAAAACACGCATGGGAAACCCAGAATATGGTCCACCGTGTGACCGGGAAACCTTTTTACATGCATCTCAGTTTTCTTCCCCTCATACTCGGTTTTACCATTCCAGACGCTTTACTAACTCTTTCCCCAATTGGAGAGTCAGTGCCTTTAACCTCCTGTTTGGCACAGTTTGGAATTTCTGAGCAAGATGAACAGGAATAGGGAGAACCAATGAGAGATTAGCTGTAGGTGTCTGCACGAGCAAATTAACGCTCATTTCCCATCACGAAGAGGAATTAGCCAAAGGCTCAACATGCCGTGCCGGAACCAGATTAGGGCCTGAAGCAATCCTGCGGTTTTGCGGCCAGCTCACAAGAAAGCGAGTTGAAGAATGGAGCTCAGGGGCACTGTAATTCACAAACCTGCAGAGTTATAAATGACAGCTATCGTCCAAAAATATATTGAAGTAAGGCTGCAAAGAGGACTTGAACGCGGGGCAGAATTCCAGGAATACGATTTCAGGAGGTAGACGGGAAGTCCTCTGAAAGTATAGGAGAAGAGGCAGAACTTCGACAATGATGCACTTGGTCAAAAAGGGCATATGCGTTTCTTCCAGGGCCCTCATTAAAGAGGGTAGGAGGCTCCCAGCATGCTTCAGTGGCCAACAGAGAGCCTTCGTCGCCAAGGCGACGTGAGCCATTCAGGCAGGAGTGACCTCACATCAGAGCGCCCACCTCACAGAAGGGTAAGGAACCCAGTCATGATCAGACTCTCACCAGAGTGCCCACATAAGCAAGGGGCTGGGAATCAGGCACGAGTGTCCTCACACCCGTGGGGCCACATCATCGAAAGTTGAGGTACCCAGCACATGTGGCCTCAAACCAGAAGTCCCACATCACCATGGGTCTCAGAGCGAGGCAGGCAGGATTAACCTCAAAACACATGGCCCATTGTATAAAAAGGTGAGGAATCCAGCAGTTGGAACATCCCAGCAGGCGGCCCAGAGCACCGAGGCTATGGGATCCAGGCAGTGATGAACTCACAACAGAGGGCCCTCATCGTGATACTGTAAGCAACCCAGCCGTTGTGACCTCAGAACACAAGGCCCACATCCCCATGGGTAAGGGAACCAAGCAGGAGTGTCATCGCACCAGTGGGCACACAACAGAAAATGTGGGGAGCCCAGCAGTTAGGGCCGGATGCCAGAGGGCCCTCATCACTGAGGAGAGGAGGCTCCCAGCAAGCTCCAACTGCTACCAGAGGGCCGACGTCGCCAATGCGGGGTGTGCCAGCCAGGCAGGAGTGACCTCAGAGCAGAGGGCCAACCACACAAAAGTGTGAGGAACCCAAAGAGGATCAGACTCTCACCAGAGGGCCCACATCACCAAGGGAATGGAAACCAGGCAGGAGTGTCCTCACACCAGTGGGGCCACATCACCGAAATGTGCGGACCCAGCACACGTGGCCTCAAACTACAGGACACACATCACCAAGGGGCTGGGAGTGAGGCAGGCAGGAGGAGCCTCAAAACAGAGGGCCCATTGCGTAAAAAAGGTGAGGAATCCCGCAGTTGGAACCTCCCAGCAGGCGGCAGGGGCAGCGAGGCTATGGGATCCAGGCCTGACTGAACTCAAAACAGAGGGCCCTCATCATGAAACTGTGAGCAACCCAGCCGTTGGGACTTTAGAGCAGAAGGCCCACATTCCCATGTGGTTGGGAACTTGGCAGAAGTGTACTCGCACCACAGGGCGCACATCAGAGAATTTTGGGAACCCAGAAATTAGGGCCTGATACCAGAGGGCCCTCATTACCAAGGGGAGGAGACCCCAAGCAGGCACCAATTCCCTATGGAGGGACCATGTCGCCAAGGTGACGTGCAACAGCCAGGCAGGAGTGACCTCACAGCTGAGGGCCTACCTCACAGAATGGTGAGGAACCCAGCCAGGATTAGACTCTCACCAGAGGGCCCACATCACCAAGGGCATCAGAACCAGGCAGGACTGTCTTCACACCAGGGTGACCACATCATAGAAAGGTGAGGAACCCAGCACATGTGGCCTAAACCAGCGGACCCAGATCTCCAAGGGGTTCGGAGTGAGGCAGGCATGAGTAGCCTCACAACACAGGGTGAATAGAATAAAAAAGCTGAGGAATCCTGCAGTGGGAACCTCCCAGTGGGCGGCCCAGAGCACCGAGTCTATGCGATCCAGGCCACAGTGAACTCACAGCAGAGGGCCCACATCATGAAACTGTGAGCAACCCAGCCGTTTGGACCTCAGAGCAGAAGGCCCACATCACCATGGGGTTGGGAACATGGCACGAGTGTCCTCGCACAACTTAGCACATATCAGAAAATGTGGGTACCCAGCAGTTAGGGCCTGACGCCAGAGGGCCCTCATCACCGAGGGGAGGAGGCTCCCAGTAGGCTCCAACTGCCACAAGAGGGCCGACATTGCCAAGGCGGGGTGTGCCAGCCAGGCAGGAGTGACCTCACAGCAGAGGGCCCACCTCACAGAAGTGTGAGGAACCCAGCCAGGATCAGACTCTCACCAGAGGGCCCACATCACCAAGGGGATAGGAACCAGGCAGGAGTGTCCTCACACCAGTGGGGCCACATCATCGAAAGGTGAGGGACCCAGCACACATGGCCTCAAACCAGAGGACACACATCACCAAGGGGCTGGGAGTGAGGCAGGCAGGAGGAGTCTCAAAACAGAGGGCCCATAGAAGGAAAAAGGTGAGGAATCCCGCAGTTGGAACTTCCCCGCAGGTGGCCAGGAGCAGCGAGGCTATGGGATCCATGCTGGAGTGAACTCACACCAGAGGGCCCTCATCAAGAACCTGAGCAACCCACGGTTGGGACCTCAGAGCAGAAGGCCCACATTCCCATGGGGTTGGGAACCTGGCAGGAGTGTACTAGCACCACAGGGCGCACAACAGAAAATTTTGGGAGCCCAGGAGTTAGGGTCTGACGCCAGAGGGCCCTCATTACCGAGGGGAGGAGACTCCCAGCAGGCACCAACTCCCAACTGAGGGCCCACGTCGCCAAGGTGACCTGGGCCAGCCAGGCAGGAGTGACCTCACAGCAGAGGGCCTACCTCACAGAAGGGTGAGGAACCCAGCCAGGATAAGACTCTCACCAGAGGGCCCACATCACCAAGGGGATCGGAACAAGGCAGGAGTGTCCTCACACCAGTGGGGCCACATCAGCGAAAGGTGAGGAACCCAGCACATGTGGCCTAAACCAGAGGACCCACATTTCCAAGGTGCTCCGAGTGAGGCAGGCAGGAGTAGCCTAACAACACAGGGCCCACAGAATAAAAAATGTGAGGAATCCAGCAGTTTGAACCTCCCAGCAGGTGGCCCAGAGCATGGAGTCTATGGGATCCAGGCCACAGTGAACTCACAGCAGAGGGCCCACATCATGAAACTGTGAGCAACCCAGCCAGTGGGACCTCAGAGCAGAAGGCCCACATCCCCATGGGGATGGGAACCTCGCAGGAGTGTCCTCGCACAACTTAGCACGTATCAGAAAATGTGGGAACCCAGCAGTTATGGCCTGACGCCAGAGGGCCCTCATCACTGAGGAGAGGAGGCTACCAGCAGGCTCCAAATGCCACCAGAGGGCCGACGTCACCAAGGCAATGGGAGTAAGCCAGGCAGGAGTTACCTCACAGCAGAGGGCCCACCTCACAGAAGTGTGAGGAGCCCAAACAGGATCAGACTCTAACCAGAGCGCCCACATCACCAATGGGATGGAAACCAGGCAGGAGTGTCCTCACACCAGTGGGGCCACATCAGCGAAAGGTGAGGAACACAGCACATGTGGCCTCAAACAAGGGGACACACATCACGAAAGGGCTGGGAGTGAGGCATGCAGGAGGAAACTCACAACAGAACGCCCATAGAATAAAAAAGGTGAGGAACCCCGCAGTTGGAAGCTCCAAGCAGGTGGCCCAGAGCACCGAGGCTATGGGATCCATGCCGGAGTGAACTCACAGCAGAGGGCCCACATTCTGACACTGTGAGCAACCCAGCCTTTGGGACCTGAGAGCAGAAAGCCCACATACCCATGGGGATGGGACCCTGGCTGGAGTGTACTCGCACGACAGGGCGCACATCAGAAAATTTTGGGAGCCCATGAGTTAGGGTCTGACGCCAGAGGGCCCTCATTACCGAGGGGAGGAGACTCCCAGCAGGCACCAACTCCCAACTGAGGGCCCACATCGCCAAGGTGACGTGTGCCAGCCAGGCAGGAGTGACCTCACAGCAGAGGGCCCACCTCCCAGAAGTGTGAGGAATCCAGACAGGATCAGACTCTCACCAGAGGGCCCCCATCACCAAGGGGATGGGAACCAGGCAGGAGTGTCCTCACACCAGTGGGGCCACATCAATAAAGGTGAGGAAACCGGTACATGTGGCCTTAAACCAGAGGACCTACATCACAAATGGGCTGGAAGTGAGTCAGGAAGTAGGAGCATGAAAACACAGGACCCAAAGAATAAAAGAGTTAAGGAATCCAGCAGTAGGAACCTCCCAGCAGGCCGCTCAGAGCACAGAGTCTATGGGATCTAGGCCTGGGTGAACTAACACCAGAGAGCCAACATCAAGAAACGGTGAACAACACAGGTGTTGGGACCTTAGATCAGAAGGCCCACATGCCCATGGGGATGGGAACCTCGCAGGAGTGTCCTCGCACCACTTAGCACGTATCAGAAAATGTGGGTACCCAGCAGTTAGGGCCTGAGGCAAGAGGGACCCCATCACCGAGGGGAGGTTCTCAGCAGGCTCCAACTGCCACAAGAGGGCCGATGTTGCCCAGGTGGGGTGTGCCAGCCAGGCAGGAGTGACCTCACAGCAGAGGGCCCCCCTCACAGAAGGGTGAGGAACCCAGCCAGGATCAGACTCTCACCAGAGGGCCCACATCATCAAGGGGATAGGAACCAGGCAGGAGTGTCCTCACATCAGTGGGGCCACATCATCGAAAGGCGAGGGACCCAGCATACGTGGCCTCAAACCAGAGGACACACATCACCAAGGGGCTGGGAGTGAGGCAGGCAGGAGGAGTCTCAAAACAGGGGGCCCATAGAAGAAAAAAGGTGAGGAATCCCGCAGTTGTAACCTCCCAGCAGGTGGCCAAGAGCAGCGAGGCTATGGGATCCATGCTGGAGTGAACTCACACCAGAGGGCCCTCATCAAGAACCTGAGCAACCCACGGTTGGGACCTCAGAGCAGAAGGCCCACATTCCCATGGGGTTGGGAACCTGGCAGGAGTGTACTAGCACCACAGGGCGCACAACAGAAAATTTTGGGAGCCCAGGAGTTAGGGTCTGACGCCAGAGGGCCCTCATTACCGAGGGGAGGAGACTCCCAGCAGGCACCAACTCCCAACTGAGGGCCCACGTCGCCAAGGTGACCTGGGCCAGCCAGGCAGGAGTGACCTCACAGCAGAGGGCCTACCTCACAGAAGGGTGAGGAACCCAGCCAGGATAAGACTCTCACCAGAGGGCCCACATCACCAAGGGGATCGGAACAAGGCAGGAGTGTCCTCACACCAGTGGGGCCACATCAGCGAAAGGTGAGGAACCCAGCACATGTGGCCTAAACCAGAGGACCCACATTTCCAAGGTGCTCCGAGTGAGGCAGGCAGGAGTAGCCTAACAACACAGGGCCCACAGAATAAAAAATGTGAGGAATCCAGCAGTTTGAACCTCCCAGCAGGTGGCCCAGAGCATGGAGTCTATGGGATCCAGGCCACAGTGAACTCACAGCAGAGGGCCCACATCATGAAACTGTGAGCAACCCAGCCAGTGGCACCTCAGAGCAGAAGGCCCACATCCCCATGGGGATGGGAACCTCGCAGGAGTGTCCTCGCACAACTTAGCACGTATCAGAAAATGTGGGAACCCAGCAGTTATGGCCTGACGCCAGAGGGCCCTCATCACTGAGGAGAGGAGGCTACCAGCAGGCTCCAAATGCCACCAGAGGGCCGACGTCACCAAGGCAATGGGAGTAAGCCAGGCAGGAGTTACCTCACAGCAGAGGGCCCACCTCACAGAAGTGTGAGGAGCCCAAACAGGATCAGACTCTAACCAGAGCGCCCACATCACCAATGGGATGGAAACCAGGCAGGAGTGTCCTCACACCAGTGGGGCCACATCAGCGAAAGGTGAGGAACACAGCACATGTGGCCTCAAACAAGGGGACACACATCACGAAAGGGCTGGGAGTGAGGCATGCAGGAGGAAACTCACAACAGAACGCCCATAGAATAAAAAAGGTGAGGAACCCCGCAGTTGGAAGCTCCAAGCAGGTGGCCCAGAGCACCGAGGCTATGGGATCCATGCCGGAGTGAACTCACAGCAGAGGGCCCACATTCTGACACTGTGAGCAACCCAGCCTTTGGGACCTGAGAGCAGAAAGCCCACATACCCATGGGGATGGGACCCTGGCTGGAGTGTACTCGCACGACAGGGCGCACATCAGAAAATTTTGGGAGCCCATGAGTTAGGGTCTGACGCCAGAGGGCCCTCATTACCGAGGGGAGGAGACTCCCAGCAGGCACCAACTCCCAACTGAGGGCCCACATCGCCAAGGTGACGTGTGCCAGCCAGGCAGGAGTGACCTCACAGCAGAGGGCCCACCTCCCAGAAGTGTGAGGAATCCAGACAGGATCAGACTCTCACCAGAGGGCCCCCATCACCAAGGGGATGGGAACCAGGCAGGAGTGTCCTCACACCAGTGGGGCCACATCAATAAAGGTGAGGAAACCGGTACATGTGGCCTTAAACCAGAGGACCTACATCACAAATGGGCTGGAAGTGAGTCAGGAAGTAGGAGCATGAAAACACAGGACCCAAAGAATAAAAGAGTTAAGGAATCCAGCAGTAGGAACCTCCCAGCAGGCCGCTCAGAGCACAGAGTCTATGGGATCTAGGCCTGGGTGAACTAACACCAGAGAGCCAACATCAAGAAACGGTGAACAACACAGGTGTTGGGACCTTAGATCAGAAGGCCCACATGCCCATGGGGATGGGAACCTCGCAGGAGTGTCCTCGCACCACTTAGCACGTATCAGAAAATGTGGGTACCCAGCAGTTAGGGCCTGAGGCAAGAGGGACCCCATCACCGAGGGGAGGTTCTCAGCAGGCTCCAACTGCCACAAGAGGGCCGATGTTGCCCAGGTGGGGTGTGCCAGCCAGGCAGGAGTGACCTCACAGCAGAGGGCCCCCCTCACAGAAGGGTGAGGAACCCAGCCAGGATCAGACTCTCACCAGAGGGCCCACATCATCAAGGGGATAGGAACCAGGCAGGAGTGTCCTCACATCAGTGGGGCCACATCATCGAAAGGCGAGGGACCCAGCATACGTGGCCTCAAACCAGAGGACACACATCACCAAGGGGCTGGGAGTGAGGCAGGCAGGAGGAGTCTCAAAACAGGGGGCCCATAGAAGAAAAAAGGTGAGGAATCCCGCAGTTGTAACCTCCCAGCAGGTGGCCAAGAGCAGCGAGGCTATGGGATCTAGGCCGGAGAGAACTCGCAGCAGAGGGCCCTCATCATGAAACTGAGTAACCCACGGTTGGGACCTCAGAGCAGAAGACCCACATTCCCATGGGGTTGGGAACCTGGCAGGAGTGCACTCGAACCACAGGGCGCATATCAGAAAATATTGGGAGCCCAGGAGTTAGGGCCTGACGCCAGAGGGCCCTCATTACCGAGGGGAGGAGACACCCAGCAGGCACCAAATCCCACCAGAGGGCCGACGTCGCCAAGGCGGGGTGTGCCAGCCAGGCAGGAGTGACCTCAGAGAAGAGGGCCCACCTCACAGAAGTGTGAGGAACCCAACCAGGATCAGACTCTCACCGGAGGGCCCACATCACCAAGGGGATGGGAACCAGGCAGGAGTGTCCTCACACCAGTGGGGCCACATCAGCCAAAGGTGAGGAACCCAGCACATGTGGCCTCAAACCAGAGGACACACATCACCAAGGGGCTAGGAGTGACGCAGGTGTCTGGAGGGGCACATTTAACTCTAATTTCCCACCAGGAAGTGGAATGAACCAAAGTCTCAGAGTGCCGTGCCGGACCCTGATTACGGCCTGAAGCAAACCTGCGGTTCTGTGGCCAGTTTTCAAGGAAACGAGTTAAGAAAGGAAATCACGGGCACTGTAATTCACAAACCTGCAGAGTTATAAATGACAGCTATTGGCAAAAATATATGGAAGTAAGTCTGCAAAGAGGACTTGAAAACGAGGCAGAATTGCAGGAATCACATTTCAGGAGGTAGATTGGAATTGCATTTAAAGCATGTGAAAAGCGGCAGATCTTTGACAGTGATGCACTTGGACCAAAGTGCGTAAACATTTTTTCCTGAATATATTCAGGAAAAAACACATATGCCCTTTTTGGCCAACCAAGCACTCGAGCAATGGAAATCCGCACTACAATGAAGTCTCATTTCCCATTCGTCAAAAGGGCCATCTGAAAAAAGTGTAAAAACCAGAAACACAGGACAGGCCATGGAGAACAGGGAGCCTTGTTATGCTGATGGGCGGGATGTAAATGCCAACAGCCACTCTGGAGAAGTGTATGGTGTTTCCTGAAACACCTAAGAAACAAAGCAACGGAGACTACGGCACTTCCACTTATGGTCTTATAGATCACGGAAATTAAAATCAAAAACAGACAGCCACCCCAAAGTGTCGGACGGCTCTGTTTACAAGAACCTCATCTACGGAACAAGTTAAATATCCCAGAAAGCGAAAAATGGATAAAGAAGTGTGGTACGTACGTACAAATGAATATCACTCACCAATGAAATCTATTTCATCAGGCCCGTCGCGGCATAATGAGTGGATTCAGGTACGATGATTCTAAGTGAAATAAGTCACACAGAAAATGAAACATCATAAGTTATCACTAATACACGGAATGTAAACTTGGCTACACATGAACTGAATTACAAAACAGAACAGGGTCTCAAATTTAGAAAACCAACTTATGCTTGCTTAAGGGGAAAAGTGAGTTGGGGTGCTGCATAAAAGCAGAGATAGAAATTAGCACAGATACCTTTCCATAAGCCAAATAAGTAATAGTCAAGACCTACCCCTTGCTCAACGAAATGGACTAAACACCTCATATTCAACGCCTAGGAATACACCTGACTAGTAAGAATCTTCAAACCCATGGATTTATATGTCTCCTTAAGACAATCAAGCGTGTGTATAGCTGCATGAACGCAGCAGAGAAAATCCAATAAATCCCATTATCAAAATGAATTAGAAAAACAAAACACAATGAGAGTGAAATAGAGAGCAATTCTTAAATAATTCATTCAGGGCATGTGATGCAACCTGGATTTACCACATCTACATCCAGAGCTGGGTGAGACATAAGGCTGGACACTTCGGGCTGATAGCATTGGTGAGGTTCGGTGAGCAAACGCAGACCCTTTGAAGTCATACTGCATGGTACCCATTCCATGGGTCCCAACTCTCCAGGTTTAAGGGATTCTTCCTTCAGCTAAAACATGCATGGGAAACCCACAGAACTGTGCACTGTGTGACCGGGAAACGTTTTCAAATGCATCTCAGATTTCGTCCCCTGGTACTCGGGTTCATCATTCCAGACGCTTTACTAACACTCTCCCCACTTGGAGAGTCAGTGCCATTAACCTCCTGTTGGCACATTTTGCAATTTCTGCGCAAGATGTACAGGAATAGGGAGAACCAATGAGAGACTAGCTGTAGGTGCCTGCATGGGCAAATGGAACGCTCATTTCCGAATAGGAAGAGGAATTAAACAAAGGCTCAGCGTTCCCCCCCGGAAAGAGATTATGGCCTGAAGCAATCCTGCGGTTTTGCGGCCAGCTCACAAGAAAGAGAATTGAAGAAAGGAGCTCAGGGGCACTGCAATTCACAAACCTGCAGAGTTATGAATGACAGCTATCGTCCAAAAATGTATTGAAGTAAGTCTTAGAAGAGGACTTGAAAGCGGGGCAGAATTTCAGGAAAACGATTTCAGGGGGTAGACTGGAATTGCACTTAAAGCATAGGAAAAGAGGCAGAATGTCGACAATGATGCACTTGGCCAAAAAGGGCGTATGCGTTTTTTCCTGAATATATTCAGGAAAAAACGCATACGCACTTTTTCGACAACCAAGCAAGCGTGTAAAGGAAATGTGCACTACAATGAAGTCTCACTGCCCCCCGGTCAAAAGGGCCATCTGAAAAATGTGTAAAATCCAGAAAGGCAGGACAGGTTTTGGAGAACAGGGAGCCTTGTTATGCTGATGGGCGGGATGTAAATTGCCAACAGCCACTCTGGAGAAATGTATGGTGTATCCTGAAACACGTAGGAAACAAAGGAACACAGCCTATGTCACTTCCACTTATGGTCCTATAGCTTAAAGAAATTAAAATCAAAAACACACAGCCACCCCAAAGTTTGGGATGGCTCTGTTTACAAGAACCTTGTCTACGGTACAAGTTAAATATCCGAGAAAGGAAAAAATGGATAAAGAAGTTCTGGTACGCACGTACAATGGAATGTCATTCAGCAATTAAATCTACGTCTTCAGGCCCGTAGCGGTATAATGAGTGGATTCAGGTACGATGATTCTACGAGAAATAAGTCACACAGAAAAATAAACATCATAAAGTATCAGTAATACATGGAATGTAAACTTGGCTACACATAAACTGAATTACAAAACAGAACAGGGTCGCAAATTTAGAAAACCAACTTATGCTTGCTTATGGGGAAAGGTGAGTTGGGGTGTTGCATAAAACCAGAGATTGGAATTAGCACAGGTACCGTTCCATAAGCCAAATATATTATAGACAAGACCTACTACTTGCTCAACGAAATGGACTCAACAGCCCATATTCAACGCCTGGCAAGATACCTGACAAGTAAGAATCTTAAAAACCATGGATTTATATGTCTCCATAAGGAAAACAAGCGTGTGTACAGCAGCCTAAACGGAACAGTGAAAATCCGGTAAATCCCATTATCAAAATAAATTTCAAAAAAAAAACACAATGACAGTGAAATATAGAGCAATTCTTAAATAATTCATTCAGGGCTTGTGATGCAACCTGGATTTACCACATCTACACCCAGAGCTGGGTGAGACATAAGGCTGGACACTTCGGGCTGATAGCATTGGTGAGGTTTGGTGAGCAGACGCAGACCCTTTGAAGTCATACTGCATGGTACCCATTCCATGGGTCCCAACTCTCCAGGTTTAAGGGACTCTTCCTTCAGCTAAAACATGCATGGGAAACCCAGACTATCGTCCGCCGTGTGATTGGGAAACGTTTTCAAATGCATCTCAGTTTTCGTCCCCTGGTACTCGGGTTCACCATTCCAGACGCTTTACTAACACTCTCCCCACTTGGAGAGTCATTGCCTTTAACCTCCTGTTTGGCACAGTTTGCAATTTCTGCGCAAGATGAACAGGAATAGGGAGAACCAATGAGAGACTAGCTGTTGGTGTCTGCATGGGCAAATTGAACACTCATTTCCCACCAGGAAGAGGGATTAAACAAAGGCTCAGGGTGCTCTGCCGGAAACAGATCAGGGCCTGAAGCAATCCTGCGGTTTTGCGGCCAGCTCACAAGAAAGCAAGTTGAAGAAAGAGCTCAGGGGCAGTGTAATTCAGAAACCTGCAGAGTTAGAATGACAGCTATCGTCCAAAAATGTATTGAAGTAAGTCTTCGAAGAGGACTTGAAAGCGGGGCAGAATTTCAGGAATACGATTTCAGGGGATAGACTGGAATTGCACTTAAAGCATAGGAAAAGAGGCAAAATGTCGACAATGATGCAGTTGGCCAAAAAGGGCGTATGCGTTTTTTCCTGAATATATTCAGGAAAAAACGCATACGCTCTTTTTGGCCAACCAAGCAAGCGTGTAAAAGAAATCTGCACTACAATGAAGTCTCACTGCCCCCCGGTCAAAAGGGCCATCTGAAAAAAGTGTAAAATCCAGAAAGGGAGGACAGGTCATGGAGAACAGGGAGCCTTGTTATGCTGATGGGCGGGATGTAAATTGCCAACAACCGCTCTGGAGATGTGTATGGTGTTTCCAGAAACACGTAGGAAACAAAGCAACACAGCCTATGTCACTTCCACTTATGGTCCTATAGCTTAGGGAAATTAAAATCAAAAACACACAGCCACCCCAAAGTTTGGAATGGCTCTGTTTACAAGAACCTCATCTACGGTAGAAGTTAAATATCCGTGAAAGCATAAAATGGATAAAGAATTTGTGGTACGCACGTATAATGGAATATCACTCAGCAATGAAATCTACGTCATCAGGACCGTAGCGGCATAATGAGTGGATTCAGGTACGATGATTCTACGAGAAATAAGTCAGACAGAAAAAGAAACATCATAAGTTATCACTAATACACGGAATGTAAACTTGGCTACCCATGAACTGAATTACAAAACAGAACAGGGTCTAAAATTTAGCAAACCAACTTATGCTTGCTTATGGGGAAAGGTCAGTTGGGATGCTGCATAAAACCAGAGATTGAAATTAGCACAGATACCGTTCCATAAGCCAAATATATAATAGACAAAACCTACTCCTTGCTCAACGAAATGGACTCAACACCCTATATTCAACACCTGGGAAGATACCTGACAAGTAAGAATCTTAAAACCCATGGATTTATATGTCTCCATAAGGAAATCAAGCGTGTGTACAGCGGCCTAAACGCAGCAGTGAAAATCCGATAAATCCCATTATCAAAATGAATTTCAAAAACAAAACACAATGACAGTGAAATAGAGAGCAATTCTTAAATAATTCATTCAGGGCTTGTGATGCAACCTGTATTTACCACATCTACACCCAGAGCTGGATGAGACATAAGGCTGGACACTTCGGGCTGATAGCATTGGTGAGGTTCGGTGAACAAACGCAGACCCTTTGAAGTCATACTGCATGGTACCCATTCCACGGGTCCCAACTCTCCAGGTTTAAGGGATTCTTCCTTCAGCTAAAACATGCATGGGAAACCCAGACTATCGTCCGCTGTGTGATTGGGAAACGTTTTCAAATGCATCTCAGTTTTCGTCCCCTGGTACTAGGTTTCACCATTCCAGACGCTTTACTAACACTCTCCCCACTTGGAGAGTCAGTGCCTTTAACCTCCTGTTTCGCACAGTTTGCAATTTCTGCGCAAGATGAACAGGCATAGGGAGAACCAATGAGAGACTAGCTGTTGGTGTCTGCACGGGCAAATTGAACGCTCATTTCCCACCAGGAAGAGGAATTAACCAAAGGCTCAGTGTACCATGCCGGAAACAGTTTAGGGCCTGAAGCAATCCTGCGGTTTTGCGGCCAGCTCACAAGAAAACGAGTTGAAGAAAGGAGCTCAGGGGCACTGTAATTCACAAACCTGCAGAGTTATGAATGACAGCTATCGTCCAAAAATGTACTGAAGTAAGTCTTCAAAGAGGACTTGAAAGCGGGGCAGAATTTCAGGAAAACGATTTCAGGGGGTAGACTGGAATTGCACTTAAAGCATAGGAAAAGAGGCAGAATGTAGACAATGATGCACTTGGCCAAAAAGGGCGTATGCCTTTTTTCCTGAATATATTCAGGAAAAAACGCATACGCCCTTTTTGGCCAACCAAGCAAGCGTGTAAAGGAAATCTGCACTACAATGAAGTCTCACTGCCCCCCGGTCAAAAGGGCCATCTGAAAAAAGAGTAAAATCCAGAAAGACAGGACAGGTCATGGAGAAGAGGGAGCCTTGTTATGCTGATGGGCGGGATGTAAATTGCCAACAGCCACGCTGGAAAAATATATGCTGTATACTGAAACACGTAGGAAACAAAGCAACACAGCCTATGTCACTTCCACTTATGGTCCTATAGCGTAGGGAAATTAAAATCAAAAACACACAGCCACCCCAAAGTTTGGGATGGCTCTGTTTACAAGAACCTTGTCTACGGTACAAGTTAAATATCCGAGAAAGGAAAAAATGAATAAAGAAGATCTGGTATGCACGTACAATGGAATATCACTCAGCAATGAAATCTACGTCTTCAGGCCCATAGCGGCATAATGAGTGGATTCAGGTACGATGATTCTACGAGAAATAAGTCACACAGAAAAAGAAACATCATAAGTTATCACTAATACACGGAATGTAAACTTGGCTATGCATAAACTGAATTACAAAACAGAACAGGGTCTCAAATTTAGAAAACAAACTTATGCTTGCTTATGGGGAAAGGTGAGTTGGGGTGCTGCATAAAACCAGAGATTGAAATTAGCACAGATACCGTTCCATAAGCCAAATATATAATAGACAAGCCCTACTCCTTGCTCAACGAAATGCACTCACCACCCCATATTCAACGCCTGGCAAGATACCTGACAAGTAAGAATCTTAAAACCCATGGATTTATATGTCTCCATAAGGAAATCAAGCCTGTGTACAGCGGCCTAAACGCAGCAGTGAAAATCCGATAAATCCCATTATCAAAATAAATTTCAAAAACAAAACACAATGACAGTGAAATAGAGAGCAATTCTTAAATAATTCATTCAGGGCTTGTGATGCAACCTGGATTTACCACATCTACACCCAGAGCTGGGTGAGACATATGGCTGGACACTTCGGGCTGATAGCATTGGTGAGGTTCGGTGAGCAAACGCAGACCCTTTGAAGTCATACTGCATGGTACCCATTCCATGGGTCCCAACTCTTCAGGTTTAAGGAATTCTTCCTTCAGCTAAAACATGCATGGGAAACCCAGACTATCGTCGGCCGTGTGATTGGGAAACGTTTTCAAATGCATCTCAGTTTTCGAACCCTGGTACTCGGGTTCAACATTCCAGACGCTTTACTAACACTCTCCCCACTTGGAGAGTCAGTGCCTTTAACCTCCTGTTTGGCACAGTTTGCAATTTCTGCGCAAGATGAACAGGCATAGGGAGAACCAATGAGAGACTAACTGTCGGTGT
This sequence comes from Delphinapterus leucas, assembly GCF_059928025.1. NCBI lineage: Eukaryota > Metazoa > Chordata > Mammalia > Artiodactyla > Monodontidae > Delphinapterus > Delphinapterus leucas. The sequence goes on from NW_028322267.1 coordinate 2,469,045, forward strand.
CTGCACGGGCAAATGGAACGATCATTTCCCACCAGGAAGAGGAATTAACCAAAGGCTCAGCGTGCCCTGCCGGAAAGAGATTAGGGCCTGAAGCAATCCTGCGGTTTTGCGGCCAGCTCACAAGAAAGCGAGTTGAAGAAAGGAGCTCAGGGGCACTGCAATTCACAAACCTGCAGAGTTTTGAATGACACCTATCGTCCAAAAATGCATAGAAGTAAGTCTTCGAAGAGGACTTGAAAGTGGGGCAGAATTTCAGGAATACGATTTCAGGGGGTAGACTGGAATTGCACTTAAAGCATAGGAAAAGAGGCAGAATGTTGACAATGATGCACTTGGCCAAAAAGTGCGTATGCGTTTTTTCCTGAATATATTCAGGAAAAAACTCATACGCCCTTTTTGGCCAACCAAGCAAGCGTGTAAAGGAAATCTGCACTACAATGAAGTCTCACTGCCCCCCGGTCAAAAGGGCCATCTGAAAAAAGTGTAAAATCCAGAAAGGCAGGACAGGTCATGGAGAACAGGGAGCCTTGTTATGCTGATGGGCGGATTTAAATTGCCAACAGTCACTCTGGAAAAGTGTATGGTGTTTCCTGAAGCACGTAGAAAACAAAGCAACACAGCCTATGGCACTTCCACTTATGGTCCTATAGCTTAGGGAAATTAAAATAAAAAACACACAGCCAGCCCAAAGTTTGGGATGGCTCTGTTTACAAGAACCTCATCTACGGTAGCAGTTAAATATCCGAGAAGGCATAAAATGGATAAAGAAGTTGTGGTACGCACGTACAATGGAATATCACTCAGCAATGAAATCTACGTCATCAGGACCGTAGCGGCATAATGAGTGGATTCAGGTACGATGATTCTATGAGAAATAAGTCAGACAGAAAAAGAAACATCATAAGTTATCACTAATACACGGAATGTAAACTTGGCTACGCATGAACTGAATTACAAAACAGAAAAGGGTCTCAAATTTAGCAAACCAACTTATGCTTGCTTATGGGGAAAGGTCAGTTGGGATGCTGCATAAAACCAGAGATTCAAATTAGCACAGATACCGTTCCATAAGCCAAATATATAATAGACAAAACCTACTCCTTGCTCAACGAAATGGACTCAACACCGCATATTCAACGCCTGGGAAGATACCTGACAAGTAAGAATCTTAAAACCCATGGATTTATATGTCTCCATAAGGAAATCAAGCGTGTGTACAGTGGCCTAAATGCAGCAGTGTAAATCCGATAAATCCCATTATCAAAATGAATTTCAAAAACAAAACACAATGACAGTGAAATAGAGAGCAATTCTTAAATAATTCATTCAGGGCTTGTGATGCAACCTGGATTTACCACATCTACACCCAGAGCTGGATGAGACATAAGGCTGGACACTTCGGGCTGATAGCATTGGTGAGGTTCGGTGAGCAAACGCAGACCCTTTGAAGTCATACTGCATGGTACCCATTCCATGGGTCCCAACTCTCCAGGTTTAAGGGATTCTTCCTTCAGCTAAAACATGCATGGGAAACCCAGAGTATGGTCCACCGTGTGATTGGGAAACGTTTTCAAATGCATCTCAGTTTTCGTCCCCTGGTACTCGGGTTCAACATTTGAACGCTTTACTAACACTCTCCCCACTTGGAGAGTCAGTGCCATTAACCTCCTGTTTGGCACAGTTTGCAATTTCTGTGCAAGATGAACAGGAATAGGGAGAAGCAATGAGATACTAGCTGTAGGTGTCTGCACGGGCAAATGGAACGCTCATTTCCCACCAGGAAGAGGAATTAACCAAAGGCTCAGCGTGCCCTGCCGGAAAAAGATTAGGGCCTGAAGCAATCCTACGGTTTTGCGGACAGCTCACAAGAAAGCGAGTTGAAGAAATGAGCTCAGGGGCACTGTAATTCACAAACTTGCAGAGTTATGAATGACAGCTATCGTCCAAAAATATATTTAAGTAAGTCTTCGAAGAGGACTTGAAAGCGGCGCAGAATTTCAGGTAAACGATTTCAGGGGGTAGACTGAAATTGTACTAAAAGCATAGGAAAAGAGGCAGAATGTCGACAATGATGCACTTGGCAAAAAAGGGCGTATGCGTTTTTTCCTGAATATATTCAGGAAAAAACGCATACGCACTTTTTGGCCAACCAAGCAAGCGTGTAATGGAAATCTGCACTACAATGAAGTCTCACTGCCCCACGGTCAAAAGGGCCATCTGAAAAAAATGTAAATTCCAGAAACTCAGGACAGGTCATGGAGAACAGGGAGCCTTGTCATGCTGATGGGCGGGATGTAAATTGCCAACAACCATTCTGGAGAAGTGTATGGTGTTTCCAGAAACACGTAGGAAACAAAGCAACACAGCCTATGGCATTTCCACTTATGGTCCTATAGCTTAGGGAAATTAAAATCAAAAACACACAGCCACCCCAAAGTTTGGGATGGCTCTGTTTACAAGAACCTTGTCTACGGTACAAGTTAAATATCCGAGAAAGGAAAAACTGGATAAAGAAGTTCTGGTACGCACGTACAATGGAATATCCCTCAGCAATGAAATCTACGTCATCAGGCCCGTAGCGGCATAATGAGTGGATTCAGGTACGATGAATCTACGAGAAATAAGTCACACAGAAAAAGAAACATCATAAGATATCACTAATACACGGAATGTAAAGTTGGCTACACATGAACTGAATTACAAAACAGAACAGGGTCTCAAATTTAGAAAACCAACTTATGCTTGCTTATGGGGAAAGGTGAGTTGGGGTGCTGCATAAAACCAGAGATTGAAATTAGCACAGATACCGTTCCATAAGCCAAATATATAATAGACAAGACCTACTCCTTGCTCAACGAAATGGACTCAACACCCCATATTCAACGCCTGGCAAGATACCTGACAAGTAAGAATCTTAAAACCCATGGATTTATATGTCTCCATAAGGAAATCAAGCGTGTGTACAGCGGCCTAAACGCAGCAGTGAAAATCCGATAAATCCCATTATCAAAATAAATTTCAAAAACAAAACACAATGACAGTGAAATAGAGAGCAATTCTTAAATAATTCATTCAGGGCTTGTGATGCAACCTGGATTTCCCACATCTACACCCAGAGCTGGGTGAGACATAAGGCTGGACACTTCGGGATGATAGCATTGGTGAGGTTCGGTGAGCAAACGCAGACCCTTTGAAGTCATACTGCATGGTACCCATTCCATGGGTCCCAACTCTCCAGGTTTAAGGGATTCTTCCTTCAGCTAAAACATGCATGGGAAACCCAGACTATCGTCCGCCGTGTGATTGGGAAACGTTTTCAAATGCATCTAAGTTTTCGTCCCCTGGTACTCGGGTTCACCATTCCAGACGCTTTACTAACACTCTCCCCACTTAGAGAGTCAGTGCCTTTAACCTCCTGTTTGGCACAGTTTGCAATTTCTGCGCAAGATGAACAGGCATAGGGAGAACCAATGAGAGACTAGCTGTTGGTGTCTGCACGGGCAAATGGAACGCTCATTTCCCACCAGGAAGAGGAATTAACCAAAAGCTCAGCGTGCCCTGCTGGAAAGAGATTAGGGCCTGAAGCAATCCTGCGGTTTTGCGGCCAGCTGACAAGAAAACGAGTTGAAGAAAGGGGCTCAGGGGCACTGTAATTCACAAACCTGCAGAGTTATGAATGACAGCTATCGTCCAAAAATGTACTGAAGTAAGTCTTCAAAGAGGACTTGAAAGCGGGGCAGAATTTCAGGAAAACGATTTCAGGGGGTAGACTGGAATTGCACTTAAAGCATAGGAAAAGAGGCAGAATGTCGACAATGATGCACTTGGCGAAAAAGGGCGTATGCGTTTTTTCCTGAATATATTCAGGAATAAACGCATACGCCCTTTTTGGCCAACCAAGCAAGCGTGTAAAGGAAATCTGCATTACAATTAAGTCTCACTGCCCCCCGGTCAAAAGGGCCATCTGAAAAAAGTGTAAAATCCAGAAAGGCAGGACAGGTCATGGAGAACAGGGAGCCTTGTTATGCTGATGGGCGGGATGTAAATTGCCAACAGCCACTCTGGAGAAATGTATGGTGTATCCTGAAACACGTAGGAAACAAAGCAACACAGCCTATGGCACTTCCACATATGGTCCTATAGCTTAGGGAAATTAAAATCAAAAACACACAGCCACCCCAAAATTTGGGACGGCTCTGTTTACAAGAAACTCGTCTACAGTACAAGTTAAATATCCGAGAAAGCAAAAAATGGATAAAGAAGTTGTGGTACGCACGTACAATGGAATATAACTAAGCAATGAAATCTACGTCATGAGGCCCGTACCGGCATAATTAGTGGATTCAGGTACGATGATTCTACGAGAAATAAGTCACACAGATAAAGAAACATCATAAGATATCACTAATACACGGAATATAACCTTGGCTACACATGAACTGAAATACAAAACAGAACAGGGTCTCAAATTTAGAAAACCAACTTATGCTTGCTTATGGGGAAAGGTGAGTTGGGGTGCTGCATAAAACCAGAGATTGAAATTAGCACAGATACCGTTCCATAAGCCAAATATATAATAGACAAGACCTACTCCTTGCTCAACGAAATGGACTCAACACCCCATATTCAACGCCTGGGAAGATACCTGACAAGTAAGGATCTTATAACCCATGGATTTATATGTCTCCATAAGGAAATCAAGCGTGTGTACAACGGCCTGAACGCAGCAGAGAAAATCCGATAAATCCCATTATCAAGATAAATTTCAAAAACAAAACAATGACAGTGAAATAGAGAGCAATTTTTAAATAATTCATTCAGGGCTTGTGATGCAACCTGGATTTACCACATCTACACACAGAGCTGCGTGAGACATAACGCTGGACACTTCGGGCTGATAGCATTGGTGAGGTTCGGTGAGCAAACGCAGACCCATTGAAGTCATCCTGCATGGTATCCATTCCATGGGTCCCAACTCTCCAGGTTTAAGGGATTCTTCCTTCAGCTAAAACATGCATGGGAAACCCACAGTACAGTGCACTGTGTGACCGGGAAACGTTTTCAAATGCATCTCAGTTTTCGTCCCCTGGTACTCGTGTTCACCATTCCAGATGCTTTACTAACACTATCCCCACTTGGAGAGTCAGTGCCTTTAACCTCCTGTTTGGCACAATTTGCAATTTCTGCGCAAGATGAACACGAATAGGGAGAACCAATGAGAGACTAGCTGTAGGTGTCTGCACAGGCAAATGGAACGCTCATTTCCCACCAGGAAGAGGAATTAACCAAAAGGTCAGCGTGCCCTGCCAGAAAGAGATTATGGCCTGAAGCAATCCTGCGGTTTTGCGGCCCGCTCACAAGAAAGCGAGTTGAACAAAGGAGCTCAGGGGCAGTGTAATTCAGAAACCTGCAGAGTTATGAATAACAGCTATCGTCCAAAAATGTATTGAAGTAAGTTTTTGAAGAGGACTTGAAAGCGGGGCAAAATTTCAGGAAAACGATTTCACGAGGTAGACTGGAATTGCACTTAACGCATAGGAAAAGAGGCAGAATGTCGACAATGATGCACTTGGCCAAAAAGGGCGTATGCCTTTTTTCCCGAATAAATTCAGGAAAAAACGCATACGCCGTTTTTGGCCAACCAAGCAAGCGTGTAAAGGAAATCTGCACTACAATGAAGTCTCACTGCCCCCCGGTCAAAAGGGCCATCTGAAAAAAGTGTAAAATCCAGAAAGGCAGGACAGGTCATGGAGAACAGGGAGCCTTGTCATGCTGATGGGCGGGATGTAAATTGCCAACAACCACTCTGGAGAAGTGTATGGTGTTTCCTGAAACACGTAGGAAACAAAGCAACACAGCCTATGTCACTTCCACTCATGTTCCTATAGCTTAGGGAAATTAAAATCAAAAACACACAGCCACCCCAAAGTTTGGGAGGGCTCTATTTACAACAACCTCGTCTACGGTACAAGTTAAATATCCCAGAAAGCAAAAAATGCAAAAAGATGTAGTGGTACGCACGTACAATGGAATATCACTCAGCAATGAAATCTACGTCATCAGGTCTCTAGCGGCATAATCAGTGGATTCAGGTACGATGATTCTACGAGAAATAAGTCACACAGAAATAGAAACATCATAAGATATCACTAATACACGGAATATAAACTTGGCTACACATGAACTGAATTACAAAACAGAACAGGGTCTCAAATTTAGAAAACTAACTTATGCTTGCTTACGGGGAAAGGTGAGTTGGGGTGCTGCATAAAACCAGAGATTGAAATTAGCACAGATACTGTTCCATAAGCCAAATATATAATACACAAGACCTACTCCTTGCTCAACGAAATGGACTCAACACCCCATATTCAACGCCTGGGAATATACCTGACAAGTAAGAATCTTAAAACCCATGGATTTATATGTCTCCATAAGGAAATCAAGCATGTGTAGAGGGGCCTAAACGCAGCAGTGAAAATCCGATAAATCCCATTATCAAAATAAATATCAAAAACAAAACACAATGACAGTGAAATAGAGAGCAATTCTTAAATCATTCATTCAGGGCTTGTGATGCACCCTGGATTTACGACGTCTACACCCAGAGCTGGGTGAGACATAAGGCTGCACACTTCGGGCTGATAGCATTGGTGAGGTTCGGTGAGCAAACGCAGACCCTTTGAAGTCATACTGCATGGTACCCATTCCATGGGTGCCAACTCTCCAGGTTTAATGTATTCTTCTTTCAGCTAAAACATGCATGGGAAACCCAGGCTATCGTCCGCCGTGTGATTGGGAAACGTTTTCAAATGCATCTCAGTTTTCGTCCCCTGGTACTCGGGTTCACCATTCCAGACGCTTTACTAACACTCTTCCCACTTGGAGAGTCAGTGCCTTTAACCTCCTGTTTGGCACAGTTTGCAATTTCTGCGCAAGATGAACAGGCATAGGGAGAACCAATGAGAGACTAGCTGTTGGTGTCTGCACGGGCAAATGGAACGATCATTTCCCACCAGGAAGAGGAATTAACCAAAGGCTCAGCGTGCCCGGCCGGAAACATATTAGGGCCTGAAGCAATCCTGCGGTTTTGCGGCCAGCTCACAAGAAAAGGAGTTGAAGAAAGGAGCTCAGGGGCACTGTAATTCACAAACCTGCAGAGTTATGAATGACAGCTATCATCCAAAAATGTATAGAAGTAAGTCTTCGGAGAGGACTTGAAAGCGGGGCAGAATTTCAGGAAAACGATTTCAGGGGGTAGACTGGAATTGCACTTAAAGCATAGGAAAAGAGGCAGAATGTCGACAATGATGCACTGGGCCAAAAAGGGCGTATGCGTTTTTTCCTGAATATATTCAGGAAAAAATGCATACGCCCTTTTTGGCAAACGAAGCAAGCGTGTAAAGGAAATCCGCACTACAATGAAGTCTCACTGACCCACGGTCAAAAGGGCCATCTGAAAAAAGTGTAAAATCCAGAAAGGCAGGACAGGTCTTGGAGAACAGGGAGCCTTGTTATGCTGATGGGCGGATTTAAATTGCCAACAGCCACTCTGGAAAAGTGTATGGTGTTTCCGAAACACGTAGGAAACAAAGCAACATAGCCTATGGCACTTCCACTTATGGTCCTATAGATTAGGGAAATTAAAATCAAAAACACACAGCCACCCCAAAGTTTGGGATGGCTCTGTTTACAAGAACCTCATCTACGGTAGAAGTTAAATATCCGAGAAAGCATAAAATGGATAAAGAAGTTGTGGTACGCACGTACAATGGAATATCACTCAGCAATGAAATCTACGTCATCAGGACCGTAGCGGCATAATGAGTGGATTCAGGTACGATGATTGTATGAGAAATAAGTCAGACAGAAAATGAAACATCATAAGTTATCACTAATACACGGAATGTAAACTTGGCTACCCATGAACTGAATTACAAAACAGAACAGGGTCTCAAATTTAGCAAACCAACTTATGCTTGCTTATGGGGAAAGGTCAGTTGGGATGCTGCATAAAACCAGAGATTGAAATTAGCACAGATACTGTTCCATAAGCCAAATATATAATAGACAAAACCTACTCCTTGCTCAACGAAATGGACTCAACACCCTATATTCAACGCCTGGGAAGATACCTGACAAGTAAGAATCTTAAAACCCATGGATTTATATGTCTCTATAAGGAAATCAAGCGTGTGTACAGTGGCCTAAAAGCAGCAGTGAAAATCCGATAAATCCCATTATCAAAATGAATTTCAAAAACAAAACACAATAACAGTGAAATAGAGAGCAATTCTTAAATAATTCATTCAGGGCTTGTGATGCAACCTGTATTTACCACATCTACACCCAGAGCTGGATGAGACATAAGGCTGGACACTTCGGGCTGATAGCATTGGTGAGGTTCGGTGAACAAACCCAGACCCTTTGAAGTCATACTGCATGGTACCCATTCCATGGGTCCCAACTCTCCAGGTTTAAGGGATTCTTCCTTCAGCTAAAACATGTATGGGAAACGCAGAGTATGGTCCACCATGTGATTGGGAAACGTTTTCAAATGCATCTCAGTTTTCGACCCTGGTACTCGGGTTCAACATTTGAACGCTTTAATAACACTCTCCCCACTTGGAGAGTCAGTGCCATTAACCTCCTCTTTGGCACAGTTTGCAATTTCTGCGCAAGATGAACAGGAATAGGGAGAAGCAATGAGAGACTAGCTGTAGGTGTCTGCACGGGCAAATGGAACGCTCATTTCCCACCAGGAAGAGGAATTAACCAAAGGCTCATCGTGCCCTGCCGGAAACAGATTAGGGCCTGAAGCAATCCTGCGGTTTTGCGGCCAGCTCACAAGAAAGCGAGTTGAAGAAATGAGCTCAGGGGCACTGTAATTCACAAACCTGCAGAGTTATGAATGACAGCTATCGTCCAAAAATGTATTGAAGTAAGTCTTCCAAGAGGACTTGTAAGCGGGGCAGAATTTCAGGAAAACGATTTCAGGGGGTAGACTGGAATTGTACTAAAAGCATAGGAAAAGAGGCAGAATGTCGACAACGATGCACTTGACCAAAAAGGGCGTATGCGTTTTTTCCTGAATATATTCAGGAAAAAACGCATACGCCCTTTTTGGCCAACCAAGCAAGCGTGTAAAGGAAATCTTCACTACAATGAAGTCTCACTGCCCCCCCGGTCAAAAGGGCCATCTGAAAAAAGTGTAAAATCCAGAAAGACAGGACAGGTCATGGAGAACAGGGAGCCTTGTCATGCTGATGGGCGGGATGTAAATTGCCAACAACCACTCTGGAGAAGTGTATGGTGTTTCCAGAAACACGTAGGAAACAAAGCAACACAGCCTATGGCACTTCCACTTATGGTCCTATAGTTTAGGGAAATTAAAATCAAAAACACACAGCCACCCCAGAGTTTGGGACGGCTCTGTTTACAAGAACCTCGTCTACGGTACAAGTAAAATATCGCAGAAAGTAAGAAATGGATAAAGAAGTTGTGGTACGCACGTACAATGGAATATCACTCAGCAATAAAATCTACGTCATCAGGCCCGTAGCGGCATAATGAGTGGATTCAGGTATGATGATTCTACGAGAAATAAGTCACACAGAAAAAGAAACATCATAAGATATCACTAATACACGGAATGTAAACTTGGCTACCCATGAACTGAATTACAAAACAGAACAGGGTCTCAAATTTAGAAAACCAAGTTATGCTTGCTTATGGGGAAAGGTGAGTTGGGGTGCTGCATAAAACCAGAGATTGAAATTAGCACAGATACCGTTCCATAAGCCAAATATATAATAGACAAGACCTACTCCTTGCTCAACGAAATGGACTCAACACCCCATATTCAACAACTGGCAAGATACCTGACAAGTAAGAATCTTAAAACCCATGGATTTATATGTCTCCATAAGGAAATCAAGCGTGTGTACAGCGGCCTAAACGCAGCAGTGAAAATCCGATAAATCCCATTATCAAAATAAATTTCAAAAACAAAACACAGTGACAGTGAAATAGAGAGCAATTCTTAAATAATTCATTCAGGGCTTGTGATGCAACCTGGATTTCCCACATCTACACCCAGTGGTGGGTGAGACATAAGGCTGGACACTTCGGGCTGATAGCATTGGTGAGGTTCGGTGAGCAAACGCAGACCCTTTGAAGTCATACTGCATGGTACCCATTCCATGGGTTCCAAATTTCCAGGTTTAAGGGATTCTTCCTTCAGCTAAAACATGCATGGGAAACCCAGAGTATGGTCCTCCGTGTGATTGGGAAACGTTTTCAAATGCATCTCAGTTTTCGTCCCCTGGTACTCGGGTTCACCATTCCAGACGCTTTACTAACACTCTCCCCACTTGGAGAGTCAGTGCATTTAACCTCCTGTTTGGCACACTTTGCAATTTCTGCGCAAGATGAACAGGAATAGGGAGAAGCAATGAGAGACTAGCTGTAGGTGTCTGAACGGGCAAATGGAACGCTCATTTCCGACCAGGAAGAGGAATTAAACAAAGGCTCAGCGTGCCCTGCCGGAAAGAGACTTTGGACTGAAGCAATCCTGCAGTTTTGCGGCCAGCTCACAAGAAAGCGAGTTGAAGACATGAGCTCAGGGGCACTGTAATTCACAAACCTGCAGAGTTATGAATGACAGCTATCGTCCAAAAATGTATTGAAGTAAGTCTTCCAAGAAGACTTGAAAGCGGGGCAGAATTTCAGGAAAACGATTTCAGGGGGTAGACTGGAATTGTACTAAAAGCATAGGAAAAGAGGCAGAATGTCGACAACGATGCACTTGGCCAAAAAGGGCGTATGTGTTTTTTCCTGAATATATTCAGGAAAAAACGCATACGCCCTTTTTGGCCAACCAAGCAAGCGTGTAAAGGAAATCTGCACTACAATGAAGTCTCACTGCCCCCCCGGTCAAAAGGGACATCTGAAAAAAGTGTAAAATCCAGAAAGGCAGGACAGGTCATGGAGAACAGGGAGCCTTGTCATGCTGATGGGCGGGATGTAAATTGTCAACAACCACTCTGGAGAAGTGTATGGTGTTTCCAGAAACACGTAGGAAACAAAGCAACACAGCCTATGGCACTTCCACTTATGGTCCTATAGCTTAGGGAAATTAAATTCAAAAACACACAGCCACCCCAGAGTTTGGGACGGCTCTGTTTACAAGAACCTCGTCTACGGTACAAGTAAAATATCCCAGAAAGTAAAAAATGGATAAAGAAGTTGTGGTACGCACGTACAATGGAATATCACTCAGCAATGAAATCTACGTCATCAGGCCCGTAGCGGCATAATGAGTGGATTCAGGTATGATGATTCTACGAGAAATAAGTCACACAGAAAAAGAAACATCATAAGATATCACTAATACACGGAATGTAAACTTGGCTACCCATGAACTGAATTACAAAACAGAAGAGGGTCTCAAATTTAGAAAACCAACTTATGCTTGCTTATGGGGAAAGGTGAGTTGGGGTGCTGCATAAAACCAGAGATTGAAGTTAGCACAGATACCGTTCCATAAGCCAAATATATAATAGACAAGCCCTACTCCTTGCTCAACGAAATGGACTCAACACCCCATATTCAACGCCTGGGAAGATACCTGACAAGTAAGAATCTTAAAACCCATGGATTTATATGTCTCCATAAGGAAATCAAGCGTGTGTACAGTGGCCTAAAAGCAGCAGTGAAAATCCGATAAATCCCATTATCAAAATGAATTTCAAAAACAAACACAATGACAGTGAAATAGAGAGCAATTCTTAAATAATTCATTCAGGGCTTGTGATGCAACCTGGATTTCCCACATCTACACCCAGAGCTGGGTGAGACATAAGGCTGGACACTTCGGGCTGATAGCATTGGTGAGGTTCGATGAACAAACGCAGACCCTTTGAAGTCATACTGCATGGTACCCATTCCATGGGTCCCAACTCTCCAGGTTTAAGGGATTCTTCCTTCAGCTAAAACATGCATGGGAAACCCACAGTACAGTGCACTGTGTGACCGGTAAATGTTTTCAAATGCATCTCAGTTTTCGTCCCCTGGTACTCGGGTTCACCATTCCAGACGCTTTACTAACACTCTCCCCACTTGGAGAGTCAGTGCCTTTAACCTCCTGTTTGGCACAGTTTTCAATTTCTGCGCAAGATGAACAGGCATAGGGAGAACCAATGAGAGACTAGCTGTTGGTGTCTGCACGGGCAAATTGAACGCTCATTTCCCACCAGGAAGAGGAATTAACCAAAGGCTCAGCGTGCCCGGCCGGAAACATATTAGGGCCTGAAGCAATCCTGCGGTTTTGCGGCCAGCTCCCAAGAAAAGGAGTTGAAGAAAGGAGCTCAGGGGCACTGTAATTCACAAACCTGCAGAGTTATGAATGACAGCTATCGTCCAAAAATCTACTGAAGTAAGTCTTCAAAGAGGACTTGAAAGCGGGGCAGAATTTCAGGAAAACGATTTCAGGGGGTAGATTGGAATTGCAATTAAAGCGTAGGAAAAGAGGCAGAATGTCAACAATGATGCACTTGGCCAAAAAGGGCGTATGCGTTTTTTCCTGAATATATTCAGGAAAAAACGCATACGCCGTTTTTGGCCAACCAAGCAAGCGTGTAAAGGAAATCTGCACTACAATGAAGTCTCACTGCCCCTCGGTCAAAAGGGCCATCTGAAAAAAGTGTAAACTCCAGAAAGACAGGACAGGTCATGTAGAACAGGGAGCCTTGTTATGCTGATGGGCGGGATGTAAATTGCCAACAGCCACTCTGGAGAAATGTATGGTGTATCCTGAAACACGTAGGAAACAAAGCAACACAGCCTATGTCACTTCCACTTATGGTCCTATAGCTTAGGGAAATTAAAATCAAAAACACACAGCCACCCCAAAGTTTGGGATGGCTCTGTTTACAAGAACCTTTTCTACGGTACAAGTTAAATATCCGAGAAAGGAAAAAATGGATAAAGAAGTTCTGGTACGCACGTACAATGGAATATCACTCAGCAATGAAATCTACGTCTTCAGGCCCATAGCGGCATAATGAGTGGATTCAGGTATGATGATTCTACGAGAAATAAGTCACACAGAAAAAGAAACATCATAATATATCAGTAATACACGGAATGTAAACTTGGCTACACATAAACTGAATTACAAAACAGAACAGGGTCTCAAATGTAGAAAACCAACTTATGCTTGCTTATGGGGAAAGGTGAGTTGGGGTGCTGCATAAAACCAGAGATTGAAATTAGCACAGATACCGTTCCATAAGCCAAATATATAATAGACATGCCCTACTCCTTGCTCAACGAAATGGACTCAACACCCCATATTCAACGCCTGGCAAGATACCTGACAAGTAAGAATCTTAAAACCCATGGATTTATATGTCTCCATAAGGAAATCAAGCGTGTGTACAGCGGCCTAAACGCAGCAGTGAAAATCCGATAAATCCCATTATCAAAATAAATTTCAAAAACAAATCAAAATGACAGTGAAATAGAGAGCAATTCTTAAATAATTCATTCAGGGTTTGTGATGCAACCTGGATTTCCCACATCTACACCCAGAGCTGGGTGAGACATAAGGCTGGACACTTCGGGCTGATAGCATTGGTGAGGTTCGGTGAGCAAACGCAGACCCTTTGAAGTCATACTGCATGGTAACCATTCCATGGGTCACAACTCTCCAGGTTTAAGGAATTCTTCCTTCAGTTAAAACATGCATGGGAAACCCACAGTACAGTGCACTGTGTGACCGGGAAACGTTTTCAAATGCATCTCAGTTATCATCCCCTGGTACTCGGGTTCACCATTCCAGACGCTTTACTAACACTCTCCCCACTTGGAGAGTCAGTGCCATTAACCTCCTGTTTGGCACAGTTTGCAAATTCTGCGCAAGATGTACAGGAATAGGGAGAACCAATGAGAGACTAGCTGTAGGTGCCTGCACGGGCAAAAGGAACACTCATTTCCGACCAGGAAGAGGAATTAAACAAAGGCTCAGCATGCCCTGCCGGAAAGAGATTATGGCCTGAAGCAATCCTGCGGTTTTGCGGCCAGCTCACAAGAAAGCGAGTTGAAGACATGAGCTCAGGGGCACTGTAATTCACAAACCTGCAGAGTTATGAATGACAGCTATCGTCCAAAAATGTATTGAAGTAAGTCTTCGAAGAGGACTTGTAAGCGGGGCAGAATTTCAGGAAAACGATTTCAGGGGGTAGACTGGAATTGTACTAAAAGCATTGGAAAAGAGGCAGAATGTCGACAACGATGCACTTGGCCAAAAAGGGCGTATGCCTTTTTTTCCTGAATATATTCAGAAAAAAACGCATACGCCCTTTTTGGCCAACCAAGCAAGCGTGTAAAGGAACTCTGCACTACAATGAAGTCTCACTGCCCCCCCGGTCAAAAGGGACATCTGAAAAAAGTGTAAAATCCAGAAAGGCAGGACAGGTCATGGAGAACAGGGAGCCTTGTCATGCTGATGGGCGGGATGTAAATTGTCAACAACCACTCTGGAGCAGTGTATGGTGTTTCCAGAAACACGTAGGAAACAAAGCAACACAGCCTATGGCACTTCCACTTATGGTCCTATAGCTTAGGGAAATTAAATTCAAAAACACACAGCCACCCCAGAGTTTGGGACGGCTCTGTTTACAAGAACCTCGTCTACGGTACAAGTAAAATATCCCAGAAAGTAAAAAATGGATAAAGAAGTTGTGGTACGCACGTACAATGGAATATCACTCAGCAATGAAATCTACGTCATCAGGCCCGTAGCGGCATAATGAGTGGATTCAGGTATGATGATTCTACGAGAAATAAGTCACACAGAAAAAGAAACATCATAAGATATCACTAATACACGGAATGTAAACTTGGCTACCCATGAACTGAATTACAAAACAGAAGAGGGTCTCAAATTTAGAAAACCAACTTATGCTTGCTTATGGGGAAAGGTGAGTTGGGGTGCTGCATAAAACCAGAGATTGAAATTAGCACAGATACCGTTCCATAAGCCAAATATATAATAGACAAGCCCTACTCCTTGCTCAACGAAATGGACTCAACACCCCATATTCAACGCCTGGCAAGATACCTGACAAGTAAGAATCTTAAAACCCATGGATTTATATGTCTCCATAAGGAAATCAAGCGTGTGTACAGCGGCCTAAACGCAGCAGTGAAAATCCGATAAATCCCATTATCAAAATAAATTTCAAAAACAAAACACAATGACAGTGAAATAGAGAGCAATTCTTAAATAATTCATTCAGGGCTTGTGATGCAACCTGGATTTACCACATCTACACCCAGAGCTGGGTGAGACATAAGGCTGGACACTTCGGGCTGATAGCATTGGTGAGGTTCGGTGAGCAAACGCAGATCCTTTGAAGTCATACTGCATGGTACCCATTCCATGCGTCCCAAATTTCCAGGTTTAAGGGATTCTTCCTTCAGCTAAAACATGCATGGGAAACCCATAGTGTGGTCCACTGTGTGATTGGGAAACGTTTTCAAATGCATCTCAGTTTTCGTCCCCTGGTACTCGGGTTCACCATTCCAGACGCTTTACTAACACTCTCCCCACTTGGAGAGTCAGTGCATTTAACCTCCTGTTTGGCACACTTTGCAATTTCTGCGCAAGATGAACAGGCATAGGGAGAAGCAATGAGAGACTAGCTGTACGTGTCTGCACGGGCAAATGGAACGCTCATTTCCCACCAGGAAGAGGAATTAACCAAAGGCTCAGCGTGCCCGGCCGGAAACAGATTAGTGCCTGAAGCAATCTTGCGGTTTTGCAGCCAGCTCACAAGAAAGCGAGTTGAAGAAAGGAGCTCAGGGGCACTGTAATTCACAAACCTGCAGAGTTATGAATGACACCTATCGTCCAAAAATGTATAGAAGTAAGTCTTCGAAGAGGACTTGAAAGCGGGGCAGAATTTCAGGAAAACGATTTCAGGGGGTAGACTGGAATTGCACTTAAAGCAAAGGAAAAGAGGCAGAATGTTGACAATGATGCACTTGGCCAAAAAGGGCGTATGCGTTTTTTCCTGAATATATTCAGGAGAAAACGCATACGCCCTTTTTGGCCAACCAAGCAAGCGTGTAAAGGAAATCTGCACTACAATGAAGTCTCACTGCCCCCCGGTCAAAAGGGCCATCTGAAAAAAGTGTAAAATCCAGAAAGACAGGACAGGTCATGGAGAACAGGGAGCCTTGTTATGCTGATGGGCGGATTTAAATTGCCAACAGCCACTCTGGAAAAGTGTATGGTGTTTCCTGAAACACGTAGGAAACAAAGCAACACAGCCTATGGCACTTCCACTTATGGTCCTATAGCTTAGGGAAATTAAAATCAAAAACACACAGCCACCCCAGAGTTTGGGATGGCTCTGTTTACAAGAACCTCATCTACGGTAGAAGTTAAATATCGAGAAAGCATAAAATGGATAAAGAAGTTGTGGTACGCACGTACAATGGAATATCTCTCAGCAATGAAATCTACGTCATCAGGACCGTAGCGGCATCATGAGTGGATTCAGGTACGATGATTCTATGAGAAATAAGTCAGACAGAAAAAGAAACATCATAAGTTATCACTAATACACGGAATGTAAACTTGGCTACCCATGAACTGAATTACAAAACAGAACAGGGTCTCAAATTTAGCAAACCAACTTATGCTTGCTTATGGGGAAAGGTCAGTTGGGATGCTGCATAAAACCAGAGATTGAAATTAACACAGATACCGTTCCATAAGCCAAATATATAATAGACAAAACCTACTCCTTGCTCAACGAAATGGACTCAACACCATATATTCAACGCCTGGGAAGATACCTGACAAGTAAGACTCTTAAAACCCATGGATTTATATGTCTCCATAAGGAAATCAAGCGTGTGTACAGTGGCCTAAAAGCAGCAGTGAAAATCCGATAAATCCCATTATCAAAATGAATTTCAAAAAGAAAACAAAATGACAGTGAAATAGAGAGCAATTCTTAAATAATTCATTCAGGGCTTGTGATGCAACCTGTATTTACCACATCTACACCCAGAGCTGGATGAGACATAAGGCTGGACACTTCGGGCTGATAGCATTGGTGAGGTTCGGTGAGCAAACGCAGACCCTTTGAAGTCATACTGCATGGTACCCATTCCATAGGTCCCAACTCTCCAGGTTTAAGGGATTCTTCCTTCAGCTAAAACATGCATGGGAAACCCAGAGTATGGTCCACCATGTGATTGGGAAACGTTTTCAAATGCATCTCAGTTTTCGTCCCCTGGTACTCGGGTTCAACATTTGAACGCTTTACTAACACTCTCCCCACTTGGAGAGTCAGTGCCATTAACCTCCTGTTTTCACAGTTTGCAATTTCTGCGCAAGATGTACAGGAATAGGGAGAACCAATGAGAGACTAGCTGTAGGTGCCTGCACGGGCAAATGGAACGCTCATTTCCGACCAGGAAGAGGAATTAAACAAAGGCTCTGCGTTCCCCCCGGAAAGAGATTATGGCCTGAAGCAATCCTGCGGTTTTGCGGCCAGTTCACAAGAAAGCAAGTTGAAGAAAGATCTCAGGGGCAGTGTAATTCAGAAACCTGCAGAGTTATGAATGACAGCTATCGTCCAAAAATGTATTGAAGTAAGTCTTCGAAGAGGACTTGAAAGCGGGGCAGAATTTCAGGAATACGATTTCAGGGGATAGACTGGAATTGCACTTAAAGCATAGGAAAAGAGGCAGAATGTCGACAATGATGCAGTTGGCCAAAAAGGGCGTATGCGTTTTTTCCTGAATATATTCAGGAAAAAACGCATACGCCCTTTTTGGCCAACCAAGCAAGCGTGTAAAGGAAATCTGCACTAAAATTAAGTCTCACTGCCCCCCGGTCAAAAGGGCCATCTGAAAAAAGTGTAAAATCCAGAAAGGCAGGACAGGTCATGGAGAACAGGGAGCCTTGTTATGCTGATGGGCGGGATGTAAATTGCCAACAACCGCTCTGGAGATGTGTATGGTGTTTCCAGAAACACGTAGGAAACAAAGCAACACAGCCTATGGCACTTCCACTTATGGTCCTATAGCTTAGGGAAATTAAAATCAAAAAGACACAGCCACCCCAAAATTTGGGACGGCTCTGTTTACAGGAACGTCATCTACGATACTAGTTAAATATCTGAGAATGCAAAAAATGGATAAAGAAGTTCTGGTACGCACGTACAATGGAATATCACTCAGCAATGAAATCTACGTCATCAGGCCCGTAGTGGCAAAATGAGTGGATTCCGGTATGATGATTCTACGAGAAATAAGTCACACAGAAAAAGAAACATCATAAGATATCACTAATACACGGAATGTAAACTTGGCTACCCATGAACTGAATTTCAAAACAGAACAGGGTCTCAAATTTAGAAAAGGAACTTATGCTTGCTTATGGGGAAAGGTGAGTTGGGGTGCTGCATAAAACCGGAGATTGAAATTAGCACAGATACCGTTCCATAAGCCAAATATATAATAGACAAGACCTACTCCTTGCTCAACGAAATGGACTCAACACCCCATATTCAACGCCTGGGAACATACCTGACAAGTAAGAATCTTAAAACCCATGGATTTATATGTCTCCATAAGGAAATCAAGCGTGTGTACAGCGGCCTAAACGCAGCAGTGAAAATCCGATAAATCCCATTATCAAAATAAATTTCAAAAACAAAACAAAATGACAGTGAAATAGAGAGCAATTCTTAAATAATTCATTCAGGGCTTGTGATGCAACGTGGATTTACCACATCTACACCCAGAACTGGGTGAGACATAAGGCTGGACACATCGGGCTGATAGCATTGGTGAGGTTCGGTGAGCAAACGCAGACCCTTTGAAGTCATACTGCATGGTAACCATTCCATGTGTCCCAAATTTCCAGGTTTAAGGGATTCTTCCTTCAGCTAAAACATGCATGGGAATCCCATAGTATGGTCCACCGTGTGATTGGCAAACGTTTTCAAATGCATCTCAGTTTTCGTCCCCTGGTACTCGGGTTCACCATTCCAGACGCTTTACTAACACTCTCCCCACTTGGAGAGTCAGAGCATTTAACCTCCTGTTTGGCACACCTTGCAATTTCTGCGCAAGATGAACAGGCATAGGGAGAAGCAATGAGAGACTAGCTGTAGGTGTCTGCACGGGCAAATGGAACGCTCATTTCCCACCAGGAAGAGGAATTAAACAAAGGCTCAGCATGCCCTGCCGGAAAGAGATTAGGGCCTGAAGCAATCCTGCGGTTTTGCGGCCAGCTCACAAGAAAGCGAGTTGAAGAAAGGAGCTCAGGGGCACTGTAATTCACAAACCTGCAGAGTTATGAATGACACCTATCGTCCAAAAATGTATAGAAGTAAGTCTTCGAAGAGGACTTGAAAGTGGGGCAGAATTTCTGGAAAACTATTTCAGGGGGTAGACTGGAATTGCACTTAAAGCATAGGAAAAGAGGCAGAATGTTGACAATGATGCACTTGGCCAAAAAGTGCGTATGCGTTTTTTCCTGAATATATTCAAGAAAAAACGCATACGCCCTTTTTGGCCAACCAAGCAAGCGTGTAAAGGAAATCTGCACTACAATGAAGTCTCACTGCCCCCAGGTCAAAAGGGCCATCTGAAAAAAGTGTAAAATCCAGAAAGGCAGGACAGGTCATGGAGAACAGGGAGCCTTGTTATGCTGATGGGCGGATTTAAATTGCCAAGAGTCACTCTGGAAAAGTGTATGGTGTTTCCTGAAACACGTAGGAAACAAAGCAACACAGCCTATGGCACTTCCACTTATGGTTCTATAGCTTAGGGAAATTAAAATCAAAAACACACAGCCACCCCAAAGTTTGGGATGGCTCTGTTTACAAGAACCTCATCTACGGTAGCAGTTAAATATCCGAGAAAGCATAAAATGGATAAAGAAGTTGTGGTACGCACGTACAATGGAATATCACTCAGCAATGAAATCTACGTCATCAGGACCGTAGCGGCATAATGAGTGGATTCAGGTACGATGATTCTATGAGAAATAAGTCAGACAGAAAAAGAAACATCATAAGTTATCACTAATACACGGAATGTAAACTTGGCTACCCATGAAATGAATTACAAAACAGAAAAGGGTCTCAAATTTAGCAAACCATCTTATGCTTGCTTATGGGGAAAGGTCAGTTGGGATGCTGCATACAACCAGAGATTGAAATTAGCACAGATACCGTTCCATAAGCCAAATATATAATAGACAAAACCTACTCCTTGCTCAACGAAATGGACTCAACACCCTATATTCAACGCCTGGGAAGATACCTGACAAGTAAGAATCTTAAAACCCATGGATTTATATGTCTCCATAAGGAAATCAAGCTTGTGTACAGTGGCCTAAAAGCAGCAGTGTAAATCCGATAAATCCCATTATCAAAATGAATTTCAAAAACAAAACACAATGACAGTGAAATAGAGAGCAATTCTTAAATAATTCATTCAGGGCTTGTGATGCAACCTGTATTTACCACATCTACACCCAGAGCTGGATGAGACATAAGGCTGGACACTTCGGGCTGATAGCATTGGTGAGGTTCGTTGAGCAAAGGCAGACCCTTTGAAGTCATACTGCATGGTCCCATTCCATGGTTCCCAACTCTCCAGGTTTAAGGGATTCTTCCTTCAGCTAAAACATGCATGGGAAACCCAGAGTATGGTCCACCGTGTGATTGGGAAACGTTTTCAAATGCATCT
Source organism: Delphinapterus leucas (assembly GCF_059928025.1). Taxonomy (NCBI): domain Eukaryota; kingdom Metazoa; phylum Chordata; class Mammalia; order Artiodactyla; family Monodontidae; genus Delphinapterus; species Delphinapterus leucas. The sequence goes on from NW_028322267.1 coordinate 2,489,832, forward strand.
CAGTTTTCGTCCCCTGGTACTCGGGTTCAACATTTGAACGCTTTACTAACACTCTCCCCACTTGGAGAGTCAGTGCCATTAACCTCCTGTTTGGCACAGTTTGCAATTTCTGTGCAAGATGAACAGGAATAGGGAGAACCAATGAGAGACTAGCTGTAGGTGTCTGCACGGGCAAATGGAACGCTCATTTCCCACCAGGAAGAGGAATTAACCAAAGGCTCAGCGTGCCCTGCCGGAAAAAGATTATGGCCTGAAGCAATCCTACGGTTTTGCGGCCAGCTCACAAGAAAGCGAGTTGAAGAAATGAGCTCAGGGGCACTGTAATTCACAAACTTGCAGAGTTATGAATGACAGCTATCGTCCAAAAATATATTTAAGTAAGTCTTCGAAGAGGACTTGAAAGCGGGGCAGAATTTCAGGTAAACGATTTCAGGGGGTAGACAGGAATTGTACTAAAAGCATAGGAAAAGAGGCAGAATGTCGACAATGATGCACTTGGCCAAAAAGGGCGTATGCGTTTTTTCCTGAATATATTCAGGAAAAAACGCATACGCCCTTTTTGGCCAACCAAGCAAGCGTGTAATGGAAATCTGCACTACAATGAAGTCTCACTGCCCCCCGGTCAAAAGGGCCATCTGAAAAAAATGTAAATTCCAGAAAGTCAGGACAGGTCATGGAGAACAGGGAGCCTTGTCATGCTGATGGGCGGGATGTAAATTGCCAACAACCACTCTGGAGAAGTGTATGGTGTTTCCAGAAACACATAGGAAACAAAGCAACACAGCCTATGGCATTTCCACTTATGGTCCTATAGCTTAGGGAAATTAAAATCACAAACACACAGCCACCCCAAAGTTTGGGATGGCTCTGTTTACAAGAACCTTGTCTACGGTACAAGTTAAATATCCGAGAAAGGAAAAAATGGATAAAGAAGTTCTGGTACAAACGTACAATGGAATATCACTCAGCAATGAAATCTACGTCTTCAGGCCCGTAGCGGCATAATGAGTGGATTCAGGTACGATGATTCTACGAGAAATACGTCACACAGAAAAAGAAACATCATAATATATCAGTAATACACGGAATGTAAACTTGGCTACACATAAACTGAATTACAAAACAGAACAGGGTCTCAAATTTAGAAAACCAACTTATGCTTGCTTATGGGGAAAGGTGAGTTGGGGTGCTGCATAAAACCAGAGATTGAAATTAGCACAGATACCGTTCCATAAGCCAAATATATAATAGACAAGCCCTACTACTTGCTCAACGAAATGGACTCAACACACCATATTCAACGCTTGGCAAGATACCTGACAAGTAAGAATCTTAAAACCCATGGATTTATATGTCTCCATAAGGAAATCAAGCGTGTGTACAGCGGCCTAAACGCAGCAGTGAAAATCCGATAAATCCCATTATCAAAATAAATTTCAAAAACAAAACACAATGACAGTGAAATACAGAGCAATTCTTTAATAATTCATTCAGGGCTTGTGATGCAACCTGGATTTACCACATCTACACCCAGAGCTGGGTGAGACATAAGGCTGGGCACTTCGGGCTGATAGCATTGGTGAGGTTCGGTGAGCAAACGCAGACCCTTTGAAGTCATACTGCATGGTACCCATTCCATGGGTCCCAACTCTCCAGGTTTAAGGGATTCTTCCTTCAGCTAAAACATGCATTGGAAACCCAGACTATCGTCCGCCGTGTGATTGGGAAACGTTTTCAAATGCATCTCAGTTTTCGTCCCCTGATACTCGGGTTCACCATTCCAGACGCTTTACTAACACTCTCCCCACTTGGAGAGTCAGTGCCTTTAACCTCCTGTTTGGCACAGTTTGCAATTTCTGCGCAAGATGAACAGGCATAGGGAGAACCAATGAGAGACTAGCTGTTGGTGTCTGCACGGGCAAATTGAACGCTCATTTCCCACCAGGAAGAGGAATTAACCAATGGCTCAGCGTGCCAGGCCGGAAACATATTAGGGCCTGAAGCAATCCTGCGGTTTTGCGGCCAGCTCACAAGAAAACGAGTTGAAGAAAGGAGCTCAGGGGCACTATAATTCACAAACCTGCAGAGTTATGAATGTCAGCTATCGTCCAAAAATGTACTGAAGTAAGTCTTCAAAGAGGACTTGAAAGCGGGGCAGAATTTCAGGAAAACCATTTCAGGGGGTAGACGGGAATTGCACTTAAAGCATAGGAAAAGAGGCAGAATGTCGACAATGATGCACTTGGCCAAAAAGGGCGTATGCGTTTTTTCCTGAATATATTCAGGAAAAAACGCATACGCCCTTTTTGGCCAACCAAGCAAGCGTGTAAAGAAATCTGCACAACAATGAAGTCTCACTGCCCCCCGGTCAAAAGGGCCATCTGAAAAAAGTGTAAAATAAAGAAAGACAGGACAGGTCATGGAGAACACGGAGCCTTGTTATGCTGATGGGCGGGATGTAAATTGCCCACAGCCACTCTGGAGAAATGTATGGTGTATCCTGAAACACGTAGGAAACAAAGCAACACAGCCTATGTCACTTCCACTTATGGTCCTATAGCTTAGGGAAATTAAAATCAAAAACACACAGCCACCCAAAAGTTTGGGATGGCTCTGTTTACAAGAACCTTGTCTACGGTACAAGTTAAATATCCGAGAAAGGAAAAAATGGATAAAGAAGTTCTGGTACGCACGTACAATGGAATATCACTCAGCAAAGAAATCTACGTCTGCAGGCCCATAGCGGCATAATGAGTGGATTCAGGTACGATGATTCTACGAGAAATAAGTCACACAGAAAAAGAAACATCATAATATATCAGTAATACACGGAATGTAAACTTGGCTACACATAAACTGAATTACAAAACAGAACAGGGACTCAAATTTAGAAAACCAACTTATGCTTGCTTATGGGGAAAGGTGAGTTGGGGTGCTGCATAAAACCAGAGATTGAAATTAGCACAGATACCGTTCCATAAGCCAAATATATAATAGACAAGACCTACTCCTTGCTCAACGAAATGGACTCAACACCCCATATTCAACGCCTTTCAAGATACCTGACAAGTAAGAATCTTAAAACCCATGGATTTATATGTCTCCATAATAAAATCAAGCGTGTGTACAACGGCCTAAACGCAGCAGTGAAAATCCGATAAATCCCATTATCAAAATAAATTTCAAAAACAAAACACAATGACAGTGAAATAGAGAGCAATTCTTAAATAATTCATACAGGGCTTGTGATGCAACCTGGATTTACCACATCTACACCTAGAGCTGAGTGAGACATAAGGTTCGACACTTTGGGCTGATAGCATTGGTGAGGTTCGGTGAGAAAATGCAGGCCATTTGAAGTCATACTGCATGGTACACATTGCATGGGTCCCACCTCTCCAGGTTTAAGGGATTCTTCCTTCAGGTAAAACACGCATGGGAAACCCAGAATATGGTCCACCGTGTGACCGGGAAACCTTTTTAAATGCATCTCAGTTTTCTTCCCCTCATACTCGGTTTTACCATTCCAGACGCTTTACTAACTCTTTCCCCAATTGGAGAGTCAGTGCCTTTAACCTCCTGTTTGGCACAGTTTGCATTTCTGAGCAAGATGAACAGGAATAGGGAGAACCAATGAGAGATTAGCTGTAGGTGTCTGCACGAGCAAATTTAACGCTCATTTCCCATCAGGAAGAGGAATTAGCCAAAGGCTCAACATGCCGTGCCGGAACCAGATTAGGGCCTGAAGCAATCCTGCGGTTTTGCGGCCAGCTCACAAGAAAGCGAGTTGAAGAATGGAGCTCAGGGGCACTGTAATTCACAAACCTGCAGAGTTATAAATGACAGCTATCGTCCAAAAATATATTGAAGTAAGGCTGCAAAGAGGACTTGAAGGCGGGGCAGAATTGCAGGAATCATATTTCAGGAGGTAGATTGGAATTGCATTTAAAGCATGTGAAAAGCGGCAGATCTTTGACACTGATGCACTTGGACAAAAGTGCGTAAACATTTTTTCCTGAATATATTCAGGAAAAAACACATATGCCCTTTCTGGCCAACCAAGCACTCGAGAAATGGAAATCCGCACTACAATGAAGTCTCATTTCCCATTCGTCAAAAGGGCCATCTGAAAAAAGTGTAAAAACCAGAAACACAGGACAGGCCATGGAGAACAGGGAGCCTTGTTATGCTGATGGGCGGGATGTAAATTGCCAACAGACACTCTGGAGATGTGTATGGTGTATCCTGAAACATCTGAAAAACAAAGCTACAGACCCTAGGGCACTTCCACTTTTGGCCCTATAGCTTAGGAAAATTAAAATCAACAAGACACAGCCAACACAAAATTTAGGGCTGCTGTGTTTACAAGAACCTTGAGTCCAGTACAAATTAAATATCCCAGAAAGAAAAAAATGGATAAAGGAGTTGTGCTACTTACGTACAACAGAATATCACTCAGCAATGAAATCAATGTCATCAGGCCTGTAGCAGCAAATTGAGTGGATTTAAGTATGATGATTCTAAGAGAAATAGGTCACACAGAGAAAGATAATTATCATAAGATATCACTAATAGAGAGAGTGTAAACTTGGCTACACATAAACTGAATTCCAAAACCGAACAGAGTCTCACATTTAGATAAAAACTTATGCTTGCTTAAGGGGAAAGTTGAGTTGGGGTGCTGTATAAAACCAGAGATTGAAATTAGCACACATACCGTTCCATAAGCCAAATATATAATAGACAAGACCTACTCTTTGCTCAACGAAATAGACTCATCCATGGTGTATCACCTCACACCTGTTAGAATGGGCATCATCAGAAAATCTACAAACAACAAATGCTGGAAAGGGTGTGGAGATAAGGAACCCTCTTCCACTATTGTTGGGAATGTAAATTGATACAGTCACTGTGGAGAACATTATGGAGTTTCTTATAAAACTAAGAATAGAATTACCATATGATACAGCAATCCCACTACTGGGCATATACCCAGACAAAACCATAAATCAAAAAGAGACATTCACCGCAATGTTCATTGCATCACTATTTACAATATCCAGGTAATGGAAGCAACCTAAATGCCCACAGACAGACGAATGCATAAAGATGTGGTACATATATAAAATGGAATATTACTAAGCCATAAAAAGGAATGAAATTGGGTCATTTGTAGAGACGTTGATGGATCTAGAGACTGTCATACAGAGTGAAGTAAGCCAGAAAGAGAAAAACAAATCTTGTCTATTAATGCATATATGTGGAACCTAGAAAAATTGTACAGATGAACCGTTTTGCCAGGCAGAAATAGAGCAACAGATGTAGACAACAAACGTATGGACACCAAGGGGGGAAAGCTGTTGGGGGGTGGTGGTGGGAGGAGTTGAGAGATTGGGATTGGCATGTATACATTTATATGTATAAAATAGATAACCAAAAAGAACCTGCTGTATAAAAAAATAAAATAAAATTCAAATTACAAAAAGTAAAACAGAAAAAATATACTTCCCTTCACATACATGTATTTATATGAATAAATTATTTCCATGCTTATATCTGTAAATACAAAAAAGAGGAATAAAATCTACCTTGAACCAAAAACGAAAAAAAGAAAAAAAAACAGAACCCACCAGTTACACAGAGGAAAACCGTATCAGGGCACTTGCTCCAGTTGTAAACAATTCTGAAGTTGGTCAGTGGTGGGGAATCATCTCCCATTCAACCAGCAGGCCCCACGCAACAAGCGTCCTCATTGCAAAGCTGGGGGACCGTGCCGAGGCATCTGTGAGTAAACGTGGGCTGAGCCCCAGGCCAGCTGCTGCTGAAATGTTCCCACCCTTCCCAGGTAAAACACCTGAATATGTACAAGGACTTGAAAGCCTAGAGGAAGGGCCATGGAGCCACATGAGTGACAGCATGCCAGCCGACTTGGTGCCTGCAGGCCAGCCAGGATGGTCCTGGCCCTGGGTGCTCTTCTGGAAGTTTTCCATTTCCCTGCCTGAGATACCCCTGCTGTCCCGGCCCCCACTGCTTTCTTCCTCACTCACCTCTGCCCAGGGAGAAATTCCAGCGGCAGGTATGGGTGACACATCCTCTTCTTTAGCAGGTGGCATCTTGGCAACTGCTGCAGAAAGTCCAGCAGAGCCCCACTCACACTGGGCCACCCACAAAGCCGTGGCCTCTCACTCCCTCCCACCAGTCCAGCCCCAAGACTGCTGACAGGGCAGAGAAAATGGCGTCAGGCACAGCTGCAGGGGCTCTTGCTGCCTGGAGCGGTGTTTATATTGATCTGAACCCAGGCACACCTGGGGAGGGCTGGCCGGCACGGTCGGGCTTCCCAGGCCAGCCAATAATCACCCCTCAGGGGCTCACAGTTGCAGAAACTGGAACTTGCTGAATCGGCCAGGTCCAAGGAACAGGTGTGGGCTCCTGAGAGTCAGGATAGACAAGGGGCTGCAGCTCTGGCTTGTTTTCTAATTATATTATCTGGCCCATGAGTGGGAGACAACTTCAAGAAAACCCTCTCCTAATGAGAGGAACCCAGGAGTCAGGGAGAGGAGGGGTGGCTGGTGGGTGGAGACAGAGGCCTGGTGCCCCGGGTGCAGTGGAAGTCTCTGGAAGACCAGGTGGAGGGAGGCCACACAGAGTGATGCCCAGGGTCACAGACCTGTCGGAGCTGCTGCTTGTTAGTTCAAGTCCTGCTCTGAGGTGCTCTGCGTCAGATCTGAGTGACAGGTGAGCTGGGAGTGCTCTGCAATGAGGGCGATATGCTCGGTTCCTGTTTTCCCAGCCCTGCCATGGTACCTGCAAGGGTAGCTCTGTATCCTGGGAGGGGCCTGACCACGAGAGCCCCATGGGCTGCAGGGGAACCTGCCCAGGGAACCCCATATCCTGGGAGGGGCCTGAACACGAGAGCCCCGTGGGCTGGGGTGGGGGTGGGGTACCTGCCCAGGTGAGCTCCATATCCTGGGATTGGCCTGACCTCGAGAGCCCCATGGGCTGCTGGAGTCCTGGTAAAGGATGTCAGGACAGTCAGTGAAGCCACCGAGGATATACCTCCAGTAGTTCCTAAATCCTACACCCTGCTGGTCATTCTACCAACCACCAGGACATGGTATTCTGTATTAGTCTTCAATGATGCCTTCTTTTGTATTCTATTAGTCCCAGAGTCACAAGAAATTTTGGCTTGTGAGTGGCAGGACTCAACATACAACTAAAACAATACTTCCGGGCCGTGTTGCCCCAAGGGTTCAAAAATTCCCACACCATCTTTGGGGAAAGCTCAGCTAAAGACCTAAAAGTTCTACCTCTGGAAAAGGAAACACTCCTTCAATATGCAGACGACATTCTGATCGCCAGCCCTACTAAGGAGACCTCTGAACTACCAAGCCAATAAAGGATACAAGTTGTCCAAGACAAAGCTCAAATATCACAGACTACGGTGACCTGCCTGGGCTTCATTCTCACAGAAGGTCGGAGAAGCCCATCCCAGGAAAGGGAAGAAACAATTTGCAGCCTTACCCATTTCTGAAACTAGAAGACAGCTTAGGGGTTCCTGGGGAGGCCAGGGTTTGCTGCTTCTGGATCCCTAACTACAGTCTACTAGCTGGGCCTCTATATGAAACACTGAAAGGAAAAGATGATGATCCTTTTGAATAGAATGCAGAAGAGGCCTTTCAAGAATGGAAAGAGCAGTCAATTCAGACCCTTGCCCTGGAACTCCCTAATTTAGCTAAACCCTTTGACCTTTACATTCCTGGTGAACGGTGAATCGCCATTGGAGTATTAGTGCAAAACCTGGGACCACTTGAAATGGAACAATGCAAGAATGCGATCCAGGTAGGATAAACTACAGTCACCAAGGGGCTTGGCCCACCGCCACATCTGGCCAAGATACTGGCAGTATCTGAAAACCTGGAAATCAGCAGCCCAAAAGGCCACCTCCCTCCTAAGGGAAAAGGACCCCACGTGGTGATCCTAACACCCAACCATGCCCTGAAGTTGCAGGGTTGGCTCCATGGGCACACTGACCTTGAGTGAGGAGGCCCTCCAACTCCAACCTCCATAGAGATAACCGGGGCAAAGTGGCACCATGACGACTCGTGTGAAGGTGTCTGCACGGGCAAATTTAACGCTCATTTCCCACCAGGAAGAGGAATTAACCAAAGGCTCAGCATGCCGTGCCGGAACCAGATTAGGGCCTGAAGCAATCCTGCGGGTTTGCGGCCAGCTCACAAGAAAGCGAGTTGAAGAAAGGAGCTCAGGGACACTGTAATTCACAAACCTGCAGAGTTATAAATGACAGCTATCACCCAAAAATATATTGAAGGAAGGCTGCGAAAAGGACTTGAAAGCGGGGCAGAATTTCAAGAAAACGATTTCAGGGGGTAGACTGGAATTGCATTTAAAGCATAGGAAAAGAGGCAGAACGTCGACAATGATGCACTTGGCCAAAAAGGGCGTATGCGTTTTTTCCTGAATATATTCAGGAAAAAACGCATACGCCCTTTTTGGCCAACCAAGCAAGCATGTTAAAGAAATCTGCACTACAATGAAGTCTCACTGCCCCCCGTTCTAAAGGGCCATCTGAAAAAAGTGTAAAAACCAGAAACACAGGACAGGCCATGGAGAACAGGGAGCCTTGTTATGCTGATGGGCGGGATGTAAATTGCCAACAGACACTCTGGAGATGTGTATGGTGTTTCCTCAAAAACCTAAAAAACAAAGCAACGGAGCCTACGGCATTACCACTTATTTTCCTATAGCTTAGGGAAATTAAAATCAAAAACACACAGCCACCCCAAAGTTTCTGTTTACGGCTCTGTTTACAAGAACCGCGTCTACGGTACAAGTTAAATATCCCAGAAAGCGAAAAATGGATAAAGAAGTGTGGTACGTACGTACAAAGGAATATCACTCACCAATGAAATCTATTTCATCAGGCCCATCGCGGCATAATGAGTGGATTCAGGTACGATGATTCTAACTGAAATAAGTCACACAGAAAATGAAACATCATAAGTTATCACTAATACACGGAATGTAAACTTGGCTACACATGAACTGAATTACAAAACAGAACAGGGTCTCAAATTTAGAAAACCACCTTATGTTTGCTTAAGGGGAAAAGTGAGTTGGGGTGCTGCATAAAAGCAGAGATAGAAATTAGCACAGATAGCTTTCCATAAGCCAAATATGTAATAGTCAAGACCTACCCCTTGCTCAACGAAATGGACTAAACACCTCATATTCAACACCTAGGAATACACCTGACTAGTAAGAATCTTCAAACCCATGGATTTATATGTCTCCGTAAGACAATCAAGCGTGTGTACAGCTGCATGAACGCAGCAGAGAAAATCCAATAAATCCCATTATCAAAATAAATTACAAAAACAAAACACAATGACAGTGAAATAGAGAGCAATTCTTAAATAATTCATTCAGGGCTTGTGATGCAACGTGGATTTACCACATCTACACCCCGAGCTGAGTGAGACATAAGGCTGGACACTTCGGGCTGATAACATTGGTGACGTTCGGTGAGCAAAGGCAACCCTTTGAAGTCATACTGCATGGTACCCATTCCATGGGTCCCAACTCTCCAGGTTGAAGGGATTCTTCCTTCAGGTAAAACATGCATGGGCAACCCAGAATATGGTCCACCGTGTGACCGGGAAACCTTTTTAAATGCATCTCAGTTTTCGTCCCCTCGTACTCGGTTTTACCATTCCAGACGCTTTACTAACACTCTCCCCACTTGGAGAGTCAGTGCCTTTAACCTCCTGTTTGGCACAGTTTGGAATTTCTGAGCAAGATGAACAGGAATAGGGAGAACCAATGAGAGATTAGCTGTAGGTGTCTGCACGAACAAATTTAACGCTCATTTCCCACCAGGAAGAGGAATTAGCCAAAGGCTCAGCATGCCGTGCCGGAACCAGATTAGGGCCTGAAGCAATCCTGCAGTTTTGCGGCCAGCTCACAAGAAAGCGAGTTGAAGAAAGGAGCTCAGGGGCAGTGTAATTCACAAACCTGCAGAGTTATAAATGACAGCTATCGTCCAAAAATATATTGAAGTAAGGCTGCAAAGAGGACTTGAATGTGGGGCAGAATTCCAGGAATACGATTTCAGGAGGTAGACGGGAAGTCCTCTGAAAGTATAGGAGAAGAGGCAGAACCTCGACAATGATGCACTTGGTCAAAAAGGGCATATGCGTTTCTTCCAGGGCCCTTATTAAAGAGGGTAGGAGGCTCCCAGCATGCTTCAGTGGCCAACAGAGGGCCTACGTCGCCAAGGCGACATGAGCCATCCAGGCAGGAGTGACCTCACATCAGAGGGCCCACCTCACAGAAGGGTAAGGAACCCAGTCAGGATCAGACTCTCACCAGAGTGCCCACATAAGCAAGGGGCTGGGAACCAGGCAGGAGTGTCCTCACACCCGTGGGGCCACATCATCGAAAGTTGAGGTACCCAGCACATGTGGCCTCAAACCAGAGGACCCACATCACCATGGGTCTCGGAGCGAGGCAGGCAGGATTAACCTCAAAACACATGGCCCATTGTATAAAAAAGGTGAGGAATCCAGCAGTTGGAACATCCCAGCAGGCGGCCCAGAGCACCGAGGCTATGGGATCCAGGCAGTAATGAACTCACAACAGAGGGCACTCATCGTGATACTGTAAGCAACCCAGCCGTTGTAACCTCAGAGCACAAGGCCCACATCCCCATGGGGAAGGGAACCAAGCAGGAGTGTCATCGCACCAGTGGGCACACATCAGAAAAGGTGGGGAGCCCAGCAGTTAGGGCCGGACGCCAGAGGGCCCTCATCACTGAGGAGAGGAGGCTCCCAGCAAGCTCCAACTGCTACCAGAAGGCCGACGTCACCAATGCGGGGTGTGCCAGCCAGGCAGGAGTGACCTCAGAGCAGAGGGCCAACCACACAAAAGTGTGAGGAACCCAAAGAGGATCAGACTCTCACCGGAGGGCCCACATCACCAAGGGAATGGAAACCAGGCAGGAGTGTCCTCACACCAGTGGGGCCACATCACCGAAATGTGACGGACCCAGCACACGTGGACTCAAACTACAGGACACACATCACCAAGGGGATGAGAGTGCGGCAGGCAAGAGAAGTCTCAAAACAGAGGGCCCATAGAAGGAAAAAGTGAGGAATCCCGCAGTGGGAACCTCCCCGCAGGAGGCCAGGAACAGCGAGGCTATGGGGTCCATGTCGGAGTGAACTCACACCAGAGGGCCCTCATCATGAAACTGAGCAACGTACCATTGGGACCTCAGAGCAGAATACCCACATTCCCATGGGGTTGGGATCCTGGCAGGAGTGTACTCGCACCACAGGGCGCACATCAGAAAATTGTGGGAGCCCAGGAGTTAGGGTCTGAAGCCAGAGGGCCCTCATTACCAAGGGTAGGAGACTCCCAGCAGGCACCAACTCCCAACTGAGGGCCCACGTCGCCAAGTTGACGTCTGCCAGCCAGGCAGGAGTGACCTCACAGCAGAGGGCCTACCTCACAGAATGGTGAGGAACCCAGCCAAGGTAAGACTCTCACCAGAGGGCCCACAACACCAAGGGCATCAGAACCAGGCAGGAGTGTCTTCACACCAGGGTGGCCACATCATAGAAAGGTGAGGAACCCAGCACATGTGGCCTAAACCAGTGGATCCAGATCTCCAAGGGGCTCGGAGTGAGGCAGGCAGGAGTAGCCTCACAACACAGGGCCAATAGAATAAAAAAGGTGAGGAATCCTGCAGTGAGAACCTCCCAGCAGGCGGCCCAGAGCACCGAGTCTATGCGATCCAGGCCGCAGTGAACTCACAGCAGAGGGCCCACATCATGAAACTGTGAGCAACCCAGCCGTTGGGACCTCAGAGCAGAAGACCCACATCCCCATGGGGTTGGGAACATGGCACGAGTGTCCTCGCACCACTTAGCACGTATCAGAAAATGTGGGTACCCAGCAGTTAGAGCCTGACGCCAGAGGGCCCTCATCACCGAGGGGAGGAGGCTCCGAGCAGGCTCCAACTGCCACAAGAGGGCCGACATTGCCAAGGCGGGGTGTGCCAGCCAGGCAGGAGTGACCTCACAGCAGAGGGCCCACCTCACAGAAGTGGGAGGAACCCAGCCAGGATCAGACTCTCACCAGAGGGCCCACATCACCAAGGGGATAGGAACCAGGCAGGAGTGTCCTCACACCAGTGGGGCCACATCATCGAAAGGTGAGGGACCCAGCACACGTGGCCTCAAACCAGAGGACACACATCACCAAGGGGCTGGGAGTGAGGCAGGCAGGAGGAGTCTCAAAACAGAGGGCCCATAGAAGGAAAAAGGTGAGGAATCCCGCAGTTGTAACCTCCCCGCAGGTGGCCAGGAGCAGCGAGGCTATGGGGTCCATGCCGGAGTGAACTCACACCAGAGGGCCCTCATCATGAAACTGAACAACGTACCATTGGGACCTCAGATCAGAAGACCCACATTCCCATGGGGTTGGGATCCTGGCAGGAGTGTACTCGCACCACAGGGCGCACATCAGAAAATTTTGGGAGCCCAGGAGTTAGGGTCTGACGCCAGAGGGCCCTCATTACCGAGGGGAGGAGACTCCCAGCAGGCACAAACTCCCAACTGAGGGCCCACGTCGCCAAGTTGACGTGTGCCAGCCAGGCAGGAGTGACCTCACAGCAGAGGGCCTACCTCACAGAAGGGTGAGGGACCCAGCCAGGATAAGACTCTCACCAGAGGGCCCACATCACCAAGGGGATCGGAACAAGGCAGGAGTGTCCTCACACCAGTGTGGCCACATTATAGAAAGGTGAGGAACCCAGCACATGTGGCCTAAACCAGAGGACCCACATTTCCAAGGTGCTCCGAGTGAGGCAGGCAGGAGTAGCCTAACAACACAGGGCCCACAGAATAAAAAATGTGAGGAATCCAGCAGTTTGAACCTCCCAGCAGGTGGCCCAGAGCATGGAGTCTATGGGATCCAGGCCACAGTGAACTCACAGCAGAGGGCCCACATCATGAAACTGTGAGCAACCCAGCCAGTGGGACCTCAGAGCAGAAGGCCCACATCCCCATGGGGATGGGAACCTCGCAGGAGTGTCCTCGCACAACTTAGCACGTATCAGAAAATGTGGGAACCCCGCAGTTATGGCCTGACGCCAGAGGGCCCTCATCACTGAGGAGAGGAGGCTACCAGCAGGCTCCAAATGCCACCAGAGGGCCGACGTCACCAATGGAACGGGAGCAAGCCAGGCAGGAGTTACCTCACAGCAGAGGGCCCACCTCACAGAAGTGTGAGGAGCCCAAACAGGATCAGACTCTAACCAGAGCGCCCACATCACCAAGGGGATGCGAACCAGGCAGGAGTGTGCTCACACCAGTGGGGCCACATCATTGAAAGGCAAGGAACCCACCACATGTGGCCTCAAACCAGAAGACCCACATCAACAAGGGGCTCAGAGTGAGGCAGGCAGGAAGTGTCTCACAACACACGGCCCATAGAAGAAAAAAGGTAAGGAATCCTGCAGTTGGAAGCTCCAAGCAGGTGGCCCAGAGCACCGAGGCTATGGGATGCATGCCGGAGTGAACTCACAGCAGAGGGCCCACATCCTGACACTGTGAGCAAGCCAGCCGTTGGCACCTCAGAACAGAAGGCCCAAATCTGCATGGGGATGGGAACCTGGCAGGAGTGTCATCGCACAAGTGGGCGCACATCAGAAAATGTGGTGAGCCCAGCAGTTAGGGCCGGACGCCAGAGGGCCCTCATCACCGATGGGAGGAGGTTCCCAGCACGCTCCAACTGCAACCAGAGGGCCCATGTGGCCAAGGCGTCGTGTGCCAGCCAGGCAGGTGTGACCTCACAGCAGAGGGCCCGCCTCACAGAAGTGTGAGGAATCAAGCCAGGATCAGACTCTCACCAGAGGGCCCACATCAACAAGGGGATGGGAACCAGTCAGGAGTGTCCTCACACCAGTAGGGCCACATCCCTAAAAGGTGAGACAAATGGCCCACGTGGTCTCAAACCAGAAGACCTACATCACCAAGGGGCTCGGTGTGAGGCAGGCAGGAGGAGCTTCACCACACAGGGCCCAAAGTATAAGAAAGGTGAGGAATCCAGCAGTTGGAACCTCCCAGCAGGCGGCCCAGAGCACAGAGGCTATGGGATCTAGGCCTGAGTGAACTAACACCGGAGTGCCAACATAACGAAACTGTGAGCAACCCAGGCGTTGCGACCACAGAGCAGAAGGCACACATCCCCATGAGTATTGGAACCTTACAGGAGTGTCCTGGCATCACTGGGCTCACATCAGAAATCGTGGGGAGCCCAGCAGTTAGAGCCTGACGCAAGAGGGCCCTCATCACCTTGGAGAGGAGGGTACAAGAAGGCTCCAACTGCCACCAGAAGTCCGACGTCACCAGGGCAACGGGAGCAAGCCAGGCAGGAGTTACCTCACAGCAGAGGGCCCACCTCACAGAAGAGTGAGGAACCCAGCCAGGATCAGACTCTCACCAGAGGGCCCACATCACCAAGGGGATCTGATCCAGGCAGGAGTGGCCTCACACCAGTGTGGCCAAATCATAGAAAGGTGAGGAACCCAGAACATGTGGCCTAAACAAGAGGACCCACATCTCCAAGGGGCTCGGAGTGAGGCAGGCAGGAGGAGCCTCAAAACAGAGGACCCATAGAATAAAAAAGGTGAGGAATCCCGCAGTTGGAACCTCCTAGCATGCAGCAAGGAGCAGCGAGGCTATGGGGTCCCGGCCGTTGTGAACTCACAACAGAGGACCCTCATCATGAAACTGTGAACAACACAGCTGTTGGGACCACAGAACAGAAGGCCCACATTCCCATGGGGTTGGGAACCTGGCAGGAGTGTACTCGCACCACAGGGCACACATCAGAAAATTTTGGGAGCCCAGGAGTTAGGGCCTGACGCCAGACGGCCCTAATTACCGAGGGGAGCAGACTCCTAGAAGGCACCAACTCCCACCTGAGGGCCCACGTCTCCAAGGTGATGTGCGTTAGCCAGGCAGGAGTGACCTCACAGCAGAGGGCCTATGTCACAGAAGGGGGAGGAACCCAGCCAGGATAAGACTCTCACCAGAGGGCCCACATCACCAAGGGGATCAGAACCAGGCAGGAGTGGCCTCACACCAGTGTGGCCAAATCGTAGAAAAGTGAGGAACCCAGAACATATGGCCTAAACCAGAGGACCCACATCAACAAGGGGCTCAGAGTGAGGCAGGCAGGAGGTGTCTCAAACAGAGGGCCATAAAATAAAAAAGGTGAGGTAACCCGCAGTTGGAACCTCCCAGCAGGCGGCAAGGAGCAGCGAGGCTATGGGATCCCGGCCGGTGTGAACTCACAACAGAAGGCCCTCATCACGAAACTGTGAACAACCCAGCGGTTGGGACCACAGAGAAGAAGGCCCACATTCCCATGTGGTTGGGAAACTGGCAGGAGTGTACTCCCACCAGAGGGCACACATCAGAAAAGTATGGGAGCCCAGGAGTTAGGGCCTGACGTCAGAGGGCCCTCATTACCGAGGGGAGGAGACTCCCAGCAGGCACCAACTCCCAACTGAGGGCCCACATCGCCAAGGTGACGTGTGCCAGCCAGGCAGGAGTGACCTCACAGCAGAGGGCCCACCTCCCAGAAGTGTGAGGAATCCAGACAGGATCAGACTCTCACCAGAGGGCCCCCATCACCAAGGGGATGGGAACCAGGCAGGAGTGTCCTCACACCAGTGTGGTCACATCACCGAAATGTGACGGACCCAGCACACGTGGCCTCAAACTACAGGACACACATCACCAAGGGGCTGGGAGTGAGGCAGGCAGGAGGAGCCTCCAAACAGAGGGCCCATAGCGTAAAAAAGGTGAGGAATCCCGCAGTTGGAACCTCCCAGCAGGTGGCCAGGAGCAGCGAGGCTATGGGATCCAGGCCTGACTGAACTCAAAACAGAGGGCCCTCATTATGAAACTGTGAGCAACCCAGCCGTTGGGACCTTAGAGCAGAAGGCCCACATTCCCATGGGGTTGGGATCCTGGCAGGAGTGTACTCGCACCACAGGGCGCACATCAGAAAATTTTGGGAGCCCAGGAGTTAGGGTCTGACGCCAGAGGGCCCTCATTACCGAGGGGAGGAGACTCCCAGCAGGCACCAACTCCCAACTGAGGGCCCACGTCGCCACGTTGACGTGTGCCAGCCAGGCAGGAGTGACCTCACAGCAGAGGGCCTACCTCACAGAAGGGTGAGGAGCCCAGCCAGGATAAGGCTCTCACCAGAGGGCCCACATCACCAAGGGGATCGGAACAAGGCAGGAGTGTCCTCACACCAGTGTGGCCACATTATAGAAAGGTGAGGAACCCAGCACATGTGGCCTAAACCAGAGGACCCACATTTCCAAGGTGCTCCGAGTGAGGCAGGCAGGAGTAGCCTAACAACACAGGGCCCACAGAATAAAAAATGTGAGGAATCCAGCAGTTTGAACCTCCCAGCAGGTGGCCCAGAGCATGGAGTCTATGGGATCCAGGCCACAGTGAACTCACAGCAGAGGGCCCACATCATGAAACTGTGAGCAACCCAGCCAGTGGGACCTCAGAGCAGAAGGCCCACATCCCCATGGGGATGGGAACCTCGCAGGAGTGTCCTCGCACAACTTAGCACGTATCAGAAAATGTGGGAACCCAGCAGTTATGGCCTGGCGCCAGAGGGCCCTCATCACGGAGGAGAGGAGGCTACCAGCAGGCTCCAAATGCCACCAGAGGGCCGACGTCACCAAGGCAATGGGAGCAAGCCAGGCAGGAGTTACCTCACAGCAGAGGGCCCACCTCACAGAAGTGTGAGGAATCCAGACAGGATCAGACTCTCACCAGAGGGCCCACATCACCAAGGGGATGGGAACCAGGCAGGAGTGTCCTCACACCAGTGGGGCCACATCAATAAAGGTGAGGAAACTGGTACATGTGGCCTTAAACAAGAGGACCTACATCACAAATGGGCTGGGAGTGAGTCAGGAAGTAGGAGCATGAAAACACAGGACCCAAAGAATAAAACAGGTAAGGAATCCAGCAGTAGGAACCTCCCAGCAGGCCGCTCAGAGCACAGAGGCTATGGGATCTAGGCCTGGGTGAACTAACACCAGAGAGCCAACATCATGAAACGGTGAACAACACAGGTGTTGGGACCTTAGAGCAGAAGGCCCACATGCCCATGGGGATGGGAACCTCGCAGGAGTGTCCTCGCACCACTTAGCACGTATCAGAAAATGTGGGTACCCAGCAGTTAGGGCCTGAGGCAAGAGGGCCCCCATCACCGAGGGGAGGTTCCCAGCAGGCTCCAACTGCCACAAGAGGGCCGATGTTGGCCAGGTGGGGTGTGCCAGCCAGGCAGGAGTGACCTCACAGCAGAGGGCCCCCCTCACAGAAGGGTGAGGAACCCAGCCAGGATCAGACTCTCACCAGAGGGCCCACATCATCAAGGGGATAGGAACCAGGCAGGAGTGTCCTCACACCAGTGGGGCCACATCATCGAAAGGCGAGGGACCCAGCATACGTGGCCTCAAACCAGAGGACACACATCACCAAGGGGCTGGGAGTGAGGCAGGCAGGAGGAGTCTCAAAACAGAGGGCCCATAGAAGAAAAAAGGTGAGGAACCCCGCAGTTGTAACCTCCCAGCAGGTGGCCAGGAGCAGCGAGGCTATGGGATCCAGGCCGGAGAGAACTCACAGCAGAGGGCCCTCATCATGAAACTGAGCAACCCACGGTTGGGACTTCAGAGCAGAAGGCCCACATTCCCATGGGGTTGGGAACCTGGCAGGAGTGTACTCGAACCACAGGGCGCATATCAGAAAATATTGGGAGCCCAGGAGTTAGGGTCTGACGCCAGAGGGCCCTCATTACCGAGGGGAGGAGACACCCAGCAGGCACCAAATCCCACCAGAGGGCCGACGTCACCAAGGCGGGGTGTGCCAGCCAGGCAGGAGTGACCTCAGAGAAGAGGGCCCACCTCACAGAAGTGTGAGGAACCCAACCAGGATCAGACTCTCACCGGAGGGCCCACATCACCAAGGGGATGGGAACCAGGCAGGAGTGTCCTCACACCAGTGGGGCCACATCAGCCAAAGGTGAGGAACCCAGCACATGTGGCCTCAAACCACAGGACACACATCACCAAGGGGATAGGAGTGAGACAGGTGTCTGGAGGGGCACATTTAACTCTAATTTCCCACCAGGAAGTGGAATGAACCAAAGTCTCAGAGTGCCGTGCCGGACCCTGATTACGGCCTGAAGCAAACCTGCGGTTCTGTGGCCAGTTTTCAAGGAAACGAGTTAAGAAAGGAAATCACGGGCACTGTAATTCACAAACCTGCAGTGTTATAAATGACAGCTATTGGCAAAATTATATGGAAGTAAGTCTGCAAAGAGGACTTGAAAACGAGGCAGAATTGCAGGAATCATATTTCAGGAGGTAGATTGGAATTGCATTTAAAGCATGTGAAAAGCGGCAGATCTTTGACAGTGATGCAGTTGGACAAAAGTGCGTAAACATTTTTTCCTGAATATATTCAGGAAAAAACACATATGCCCTTTTTGGCCAACCAAGCACTCGAGAAATGGAAATCCGCACTACAATGAAGTCTCATTTCCCATTCGTCAAAAGGGCCATCTGAAAAAAGTGTAAAAACCAGAAACACAGGACAGGCCATGGAGAACAGGGAGCCTTGTTATGCTGATGGGCGGGATGTAAATTGCCAACAGACACTCTGGAGATGTTTATGGTGTATCCTGAAACATCTGAAAAACAAAGCTACAGACCCTAGGGCACTTCCACTTTTGGCACTATAGCTTAGGAAAATTAAAATCAACAAGACACAGCCAACACAAAATTTAGGGCTGCTGTGTTTACAAGAACCTTGAGTCCAGTACAAATTAAATATCCCAGAAAGAAAAAAATGGATAAAGGAGTTGTGCTACTTACGTACAACGGAATATCACTCAGCAATGAAATCAATGTCATCAGGCCTGTAGCAGCAAATTGAGTGGATTTAAGTATGATGATTCTAAGAGAAATAGGTCACACAGAGAAAGAGAATTATCATAAGATATCACTAATAGAGAGAGTGTAAACTTGGCTACACATAAACTGAATTCCAAAACCGAACAGAGTCTCACATTTAGATAAAAACTTATGCTTGCTTAAGGGGAAAGTTGAGTTGGGGTGCTGTATAAAACCAGAGATTGAAATTAGCACACATACCGTTCCATAAGCCAAATATGTAATAGACAAGACCTACTCTT
This sequence comes from Delphinapterus leucas, assembly GCF_059928025.1. Classification (NCBI taxonomy): domain Eukaryota; kingdom Metazoa; phylum Chordata; class Mammalia; order Artiodactyla; family Monodontidae; genus Delphinapterus; species Delphinapterus leucas. The sequence continues at coordinate 2,509,152 of NW_028322267.1, forward strand.
TGCTCAACGAAATAGACTCATCCATGGTGTATCACCTCACACCTGTTAGAATGGGCATCATCAGAAAATCTACAAACAACAAATGCTGGAAAGGGTGTGGAGATAAGGAACCCTCTTCCACTATTGTTGGGAATGTAAATTGATACAGTCACTGTGGAGAACATTATGGAGTTTCTTATAAAACTAAGAATAGAATTACCATATGATACAGCAATCCCACTACTGGGCATATACCCAGACAAAACCATAAATCAAAAAGAGACATTCACCGCAATGTTCATTGCATCACTATTTACAATATCCAGGTAATGGAAGCAACCTAAATGCCCACAGACAGACGAATGCATAAAGATGTGGTACATATATAAAATGGAATATTACTAAGCCATAAAAAGGAATGAAATTGGGTCATTTGTAGAGACGTTGATGGATCTAGAGACTGTCATACAGAGTGAAGTAAGTCAGAAAGAGAAAAACAAATCTTGTCTATTAATGCATATATGTGGAACCTAGAAAAATTGTACAGATGAACCGTTTTGCCAGGCAGAAATAGAGCAACAGATGTAGACAACAAACGTATGGACACCAAGGGGGGAAAGCTGTTGGGGGGTGGTGGTGGGAGGAGTTGAGAGATTGGGATTGGCATGTATACATTTATATGTATAAAATAGATAACCAAAAAGAACCTGCTGTATAAAAAAATAAAATAAAATTCAAATTACAAAAAGTAAAACAGAAAAAATATTCTTCCCTTCACATACATGTATTTATATGAATAAATTATTTCCATGCTTATATCTGTAAATACAAAAAAGAGGAATAAAATCTACCTTGAACCAAAAACGAAAAAAAGAAAAAAACACAGAACCCACCAGTTACACAGAGGAAAACCGTATCAGGGCACTTGCTCCAGTTGTAAACAATTCTGAAGTTGGTCAGTGGTGGGGAATCATCTCCCATTCAGCCAGCAGGCCCCACGCAACAAGCGTCCTCATTGCAAAGCTGGGGGACCGTGCCGAGGCATCTGTGAGTAAACGTGGGCTGAGCCCCAGGCCAGCTGCTGCTGAAATGTTCCCACCCTTCCCAGGTAAAACACCTGAATATGTACAAGGACTTGAAAGCCTAGAGGAAGGGCCATGGAGCCACATGAGTGACAGCATGCCAGCCGACTTGGTGCCTGCAGGCCAGCCAGGATGGTCCTGGCCATGGGTGCTCTTCTGGAAGCTTTCCATTTCCCTGCCTGAGATACCCCTGCTGTCCCGGCCCCCACTGCTTTCTTCCTCACTCACCTCTGCCCAGGGAGAAATTCCAGCGGCACGTATGGGTGACACATCCTCTTCTTTAGCAGGTGGCATCTTGGCAACTGCTGCAGAAAGTCCAGCAGAGCCCCACTCACACTGGGCCACCCACAAAGCCGTGGCCTCTCACTCCCTCCCACCAGTCCAGCCCCAAGACTGCTGACAGGGCAGAGAAAATGGCGTCAGGCACAGCTGCAGGGGCTCTTGCTGCCTGGAGCGGTGTTTATATTGATCTGAACCCAGGCACACCTGGGGAGGGCTGGCCGGCACGGTCGGGCTTCCCAGGCCAGCCAATAATCACCCCTCAGGGGCTCACAGTTGCAGAAACTGGAACTTGCTGAATCGGCCAGGTCTAAGGAACAGGTGTGGGCTCCTGAGAGTCAGGATAGACAAGGGGCTGCAGCTCTGGCTTGTTTTCTAATTATATTATCTGGCCCATGAGTGGGAGACAACTTCAAGAAAACCCTCTCCTAATGAGAGGAACCCAGGAGTCAGGGAGAGGAGGGGTGGCTGGTGGGTGGAGACAGAGGCCTGGTGCCCCGGGTGCAGTGGAAGTCTCTGGAAGACCAGGTGGAGGGAGGCCACACAGAGTGATGCCCAGGGTCACAGACCTGTCGGAGCTGCTGTTTGTTAGTTCAAGTCCTGCTCTGAGGTGCTCTGTGTCAGATCTGAGTGACAGGTGAGCTGGGAGTGCTCTGCAATGAGGGCGATATGCACGGTTCCTGTGTTCCCAGCCCTGCCATGGTACCTGCAAGGGTAGCTCTGTATCCTGGGAGGGGCCTGACCACGAGAGCCCCATGGGCTGCAGGGAACCTGCCCAGGGAACCCCATATCCTGGGAGGGGCCTGAACACGAGAGCCCCATGGGCTGGGGTTGGGGTGGGGTACCTGCCCAGGTGAGATCCATATCCTGGGATGGGCCTGAACACGAGAGCCCCATGGGCTGGGGTGGGGGTGGGGTACCTGCCCAGGTGAGCTCCATATCCTGGGATTGGTCTGACCTCGAGAGCCCCATGGGCTGCTGGAGTCCTGGTAAAGGATGTCAGGACAGTCAGTGAAGCCACCGAGGATATACCTCCAGTAGTTCCTAAATCCTACACCCTGCTGGTCATTCTACCAACCACCAGGACATGGTATTCTGTATTAATCTTCAATGATGCCTTCTTTTGTATTCTATTAGTCCCAGAGTCACAAGAAATTTTGGCTTGTGAGTGGCAGGACTCAACATACAACTAAAACAATACTTCCGGGCCGTGTTGCCCCAAGGGTTCAAAAATTCCCACACCATCTTTGGGGAAAGCTCAGCTCAAGAACTAAAAGATCTACCTCTGGAAAAGGAAACACTCCTTCAATATGCAGACGACATTCTGATCGCCAGCCCTACTAAGGAGACCTCTGAACTACCAAGCCAATAAAGGATACAAGTTGTCCAAGAAAAAGCTCAAATATCACAGACTACGGTGACCTGCCTGGGCTTCATTCTCACAGAAGGTCGGAGAAGCCCATCCCAGGAAAGGGAAGAAACAATTTACAGCCTTACCCATTTCTGAACCTAGAAGACAGCTTAGGGGTTCCTGGGGAGGCCAGGGTTTGCTGCTTCTGGATCGCTAACTACAGTCTACTAGCTGGGCCTCTATATGAAACACTGAAAGGAAAAGATGATGATCCTTTTGAATAGAATGCAGAAGTGGCCTTTCAAGAATGGAAAGAGCAGTCAATTCAGACCCTTGCCCTGGAACTCCCTAATTTAGCTAAACCCTTTGACCTTTACATTCCTGGTGAACGGTGAATCGCCATTGGAGTATTAGTGCAAAACCTGGGACCACTTGAAATGGAACAATGCAAGAATGCGCTCCAGGTAGGATAAACTACGGTCACCAAGGGGCTTGGCCCACCGCCACATCTGGCCAAGATACTGGCAGTATCTGAAAACCTGGAAATCAGCAGCCCAAAAGGCCACCTCCCTCCGAAGGGAAAAGGACCCCACGTGGTGATCCTAACACCCAACCATGCCCTGAAGTTGCAGGGTTGGCTCCATGGGCACACTGACATTGAGCGAGGAGGCCCTCCAACTCCAACCTCAATAGAGATACCCGGGGCAAAGTGGCACCATGAAGACTCGTGTGAAGGTGTCTGCACGGGCAAATTTAACGCTCATTTCCCACCAGGAAGAGGAATTAACCAAAGGCTCAGCATGCCGTGCCGGAACCAGATTAGGGCCTGAAGCAATCCTGCGGGTTTGCGGCCAGCTCACAAGAAAGCAAGTTGAAGAAAGGAGCTCAGGGACACTGTAATTCACAAACCTGCAGAGTTATAAATGACAGCTATCACCCAAAAATATATTGAAGGAAGGCTGCGAAGAGGACTGGAAAGCGGGGCAGAATTGCAAGAAAACGATTTCAGGGGGTAGACTGGAATTGCATTTAAAGCATAGGAAAAGAGGCAGAACGTCGACAATGATGCACTTGGCCAAAAAGGGCGTATGCGTTTTTTCCTGAATATATTCAGGAAAAAACGCATACGCCCTTTTTGGCCAACCAAGCAAGCATGTTAAAGAAATCTGCACTACAATGAAGTCTCACTGCTCCCCGTTCAAAAGGGCCATCTGAAAAAAGTGTAAAATCCAGAAAGGCAGCACAGGCCATGGAGAACAGGGAGCCTTGTTATGCTGATGGGCGGGATGTAAATTGCCAACAGCCACTCTGGAGATGTGTATGGTGTTTCCTCAAAAACCTAAAAAACAAAGCAACGGAGTCTATGGCATTACCACTTATTTTCCTATAGCTTAGGGAAATTAAAATCAAAAACACACAGCCACCGCAAAGTTTCTGTTTACGGCTCTGTTTACAAGAACCTCGTCTACGGTACAAGTTAAATATCCCAGAAAGCGAAAAATGGATAAAGAAGTGTGGTACGTACGTACAAAGGAATATCACTCACCAATGAAATCTATGTCATCAGGCCCGTCGCGGCATAATGAGTGGATTCACGTACGATGATTCTAAGTGAAATAAGTCACACAGAAAATGAAACATCATAAGATATCACTAATACACGGAATGTAAACTTGGCTACACATGAACTGAATTACAAAACAGAACAGGGTCTCAAATTTAGAAAACCTACTTATGCTTGCTTAAGGGGAAAGGTGAGTTGTGGTGCTGCATAAAACCAGAGATAGAAATTAGCACAGATACCTTTCCATAAGCCAAATATGTAATAGTCAAGACCTAACCCTTGCTCAATGAAATGGACTAAACACCCCATATTCAACGCCTAGGATTACACATGAGTAGTAAGAACCTTCAAACCCATGGATTTATATGTCTCCGTAAGAGACTCAAGTGTGTGTACAGCGGCATGAATGCAGCAGAGAAAATCCGATAAAACCCATTATCAAAATGAATTACAAAAACAAACACAATGACAGTGAAATAGAGAGCAATTCTTAAATAATTCATTCAGGGCTTGTGATGCGACCTGGATTTACCACATCTACACCCAGAGCTGAGTGAGACATAAGGCTGGACACTTCGGGCTGATAGCATTGGTGAGGTTCGATGAGAAAATGCAGACCCTTTGGAGTCATACTGCATGGTACCCATTCCATGGGTCCCAACTCTCCAGGTTTAAGGGATTCTTCCTTCAGCTAAAACATGCATGGGAAACCCACAGTACAGTGCACTGTGTGACCGGGAAACGTTTTCAAATGCATCTCAGTTTTCGTCCCCTTTTACTCGGGTTCACCATTCCAGACCGTTTACTAACACTCTCCCCACTTGGAGAGTCAGTGCCTTTAACCTCCTGTTTGGCACAGTTTGCAATTTCTGCGCAAGATGAACAGGAATAGGGAGAACCAATGAGAGACTAGCTGTAGGTGTCTGGACGGGCAAATGGAACGCTCATTTCCCACCAGGAAGAGGAATTAACCAAAGGCTCAGCATGCCGTGCTGGAACCAGATTAGGGCCTGAAGCATTCCTGCGGGTTTGCGGCCAGCTCACAAGAAAGCGAGTTGAAGAAAGGAGCTCAGGGGCACTGTAATTCACAAACCTGCAGAGTTATAAATGACAGCTATCGTCCAAAAATATATTGAAGGATGGCTGCGAAGAGGACTGGAAAGCGGGGCAGAATTGCAGGAAAACGATTTCAGGGGGTAGACTGGAATTGCATTTAAAGCATAGGAAAAGAGGCAGAACGTCGACAATGATGCACTTGGCCAAAAAGGGCGTATGCGTTTTTTCCTGAATATATTCAGGAAAAAACGCATACGCCCTTTTTGGCCAACCAAGCCAGCATGTTAAAGAAATCTGCACTACAAAGAAGTCTCACTGCCCCCAGGTCAAAAGGGCCATCTGAAAAAAGTGTAAAATCCAGAAAGACAGCACAGGCCATGGAGAACAGGGAGCCTTGTTATGCTGATGGGCGGGATGTAAATTGCCAACAGCCACTCTGGAGAAGTGTATGGTGTTTCCTGAAACACCTAAGAAACAAAGCAACGGAGACTACGGCACTTCCACTTATGGTCTTATAGATCACGGAAATTAAAATCAAAAACAGACAGCCACCCCAAAGTTTCAGACGGCTCTGTTTACAGGAATCTCGTCTACGGTACAAGTTAAATATCCCAGAATGTGAAAAATGGATAAAGAAGTTGTGGTACACACATTCAATGGAATATCACTCAGCAATGAAATCTATGTCATCAGGCCCATCGTGGCATAATGAGTGGATTCAGGTACGATGATTCTAAGTGAAATAAGTCACACAGAAAATGAAACATCATAAGATATCACTAATACACGGAATGTAAACTTGGCTACACATGAACTGAATTACAAAACAGAACAGGGTCTCAAATTTAGAAAACCACCTTATGCTTGCTTAAGGGGAAAAGTGAGTTGGGGTGCTGCATAAAACCAGAGATAGAAATTAGCACAGATACCTTTCCATAAGCCAAATATGTAATAGTCAAGACCTAGCCCTTGCTCAACGAAATGGACTAAACACCCCATATTCAACGCCTAGGAATACACCTGACTAGTAAGTATCTTCAAACCCATGGATTTATATGTCTCCATAAGAGACTCAAGTGTGTGTACAGCGGCATGAATGCAGCAGAGAAAATCCGATAAATCCCATTATCAAAATGAATTACAAAAACAAACACAATGACAGTGAAATAGAGAGCAATTCTTAAATAATTCATTCAGGGCTTGTGATGAAACCTGGATTTACCACATCTACAACCAGAGCTGAGTGAGACATAAGGCTGTACACTTCGGCCTGATAACATTGGTGAGGTTCGTTGTGAAAATGCAGGCCCTTTGAAGTCATACTGCATGGTACCCATTCCATGGGTCCCAACTCTCCAGGTTTAAGGGATTCTTCCTTCAGCTAAAACATGCATGGGAAACCCACAGTATGGTGCACCGTGTGACCGGGAAACCTTTTCAAATGCATCTCAGTTTTCGTCCCCTTTTACTCGGGTTCACGATTGAAGACCCTTTACTAATACTCTCCCCACTTAGAGAGTCAGTGCCTTTAACCTCCTGTTTGGCACAGTTTGCAATTTCTGCGCAAGATGAACAAGAATAGGGAGAACCAATGAGAGACTAGCTCTAGGTGTCTGCACGTTCAAATATAACACTCATTTCCCACCAGGAAGAGGAATTTACCAAAGGATCAGCATGCTGTGCCGGAACCAGATTAGGGCATGAAGCAATGCTGCGGGTTTGCGGCCAGCTCACAAGAAAGCGAGTAGAAGAAAGGAGCTCAGGCGCACTGTCATTCACAAACCTGCAGAGTTATAAATGTCAGCTATTGTCCAAAAATTTATTGAAGTAAGGCTGTGTAGAGGACTTGAAAGCGGCGCAGAATTGCAGGAAAACGAGTTCAGGGGCAGACTGGAATTGCATTTAAAGCATAAGGAAAGAGACAGAAAGTCGACAATGATGCACTTGGTCAAAAAGGGTGTATGCGTTTTTTCCTGAATATATTCAAGAAAAAACACATACGCCCTTTTTGGCCAAACAAGCAAGCCTGTAAAGAAATCTGCATTACAATGAAGTCTCACTGCCCCCCTGTCAAAAGGGACATCTGAAAAAAGTGAAAAATCCAGAAAGGCAGGACAGGCCATGGAGAACAGGGAGCCTTGTTATGCTGATGGGCGGGATGTAACTTGCCAACAGCCACTCTGGAGAAGTGTATGGTGTTTCCTCAAACACCTAAAAAACTAAGCAACGGAGCCTACGGCACTTCAACTTATGGTTCTATAGCTTAGGGAAATTAAAATCAAAAAGACACAGCCACCCATAAATTTTGGACGGCTCTGCTTACAAGAACCTCATTTACGGTACAAGTGAAATATCCCAGAAAGCAAAAAATGGATAAAGAAGTTGTTGTACGTACGTACAATGGAATATCACTCAGCAATGAAATCTATGTCATGAGGCCCGTCGCGGCATAATGAGTGGATTCAGGTACGATCATTCTAAGTTAACTAAGTCACACAGAAAAAGAAACACCATAAGATATCTCAAATACACGGAATGCAAACATGGCTGCACATGAACTCAATTACAAAACAGAAAAGGGTCTCAAATTTAGAAAACCAACTTATGCTTGCTTAAGGGGAAAGGTGAGTTGTGGTGCTGCATAAAACTAGAGATTGAAATTAGCACAGATACCTTTCCATAAGCAAATATGTAATAGTCAGGACCTACTCCTTGCTCCACGAAATGGACTCAACATCCCATATTCAATGCCTAGGAATATACCTGACTAGTAAGAATCTGAAAACCCATGGATTTATATGTCTCCATAAGAGAATCAAGCATGTGTACGGCGACATAAACGCAGCAGTGAAAATCCGATAAATCCCATTATCAAAATAAATTACAAAAACAAAACACAATGACAGTGAAATAGAGGGCAATTCTTAAATAATTCATTCAGGGCTTGTGATGAAACCTGGATTTACCACATCTACACCCCGAGCTGAGTGAGACATAAGGCTGGACACTTTGGGCTGATAGCATTGGTGACGTTCGGTGAGCAAAACCAACCCTTTGATGTCATACTGCGTGGTACCCATTCCATGGGTCCCAACTCTCCAGGTTTAAGGGATTCTTCCTTCAGGTAAAACATTCATGGGCAACCCAGAATATGGTCCACCGTGTGACCGTGAAAACTTTTTAAATGCGTCTCAGTTTTCGTCCCCTCGTACTCGGTTTTACCATTCCAGACGCTTTACTAACACTCTCCCCACTTGGAGAGTCAGTGCCTTTAACCTCCTGTTTGGCAGAGTTTGGAATTTCTGCGCAAGATGAACAGGAATAGGGAGAACCAATGAGAGATTAGCTGTAGGTGTCTGCACGAACAAATTTAACGCTCATTTCCCACCAGGAAGAGGAATTAGCCAAAGGCTCAGCATGCCGTGTCGGAACCAGATTAGGGCCTGAAGCAATCCTGCGGTTTTGCGGCCAGCTCACAAGAAAGCGAGTTGAAGAAAGGAGCTCAGGGGCACTGTAATTCACAAACCTGCAGAGTTATAAATGACAGCTATCGTCCAAAAATATATTGAAGTAAGGCTGCAAAGAGGACTTGAACGCGGGGCAGAATTCCAGGAATACGATTTCAGGAGGTAGACGGGAAGTCCTCTGAAAGTATAGGAGAAGAGGCAGAACCTCGACAATGATGCACTTGGTCAAAAAGGGCATATGCGTTTCTTCCAGGGCCCTTATTAAAGAGGGTAGGAGGCTCCCAGCATGCTTCAGTGGCCAACAGAGGGCCTACGTCGCCAAGGCGACATGAGCCATCCAGGCAGGAGTGACCTCACATCAGAGGGCCCACCTCACAGAAGGGTAAGGAACCCAGTCAAGATCAGACTCTCACCAGAGTGCCCACATAAGCAAGGGGCTGGGAACCAGGCAGGAGTGTCCTCACACCCGTGGGGCCACATCATCGAAAGTTGAGGTACCCAGCACATGTGGCCTCAAACCAGAGGACCCACATCACCATGGGTCTCGGAGTGAGGCAGGCAGGATTAACCTCAAAACACATGGCCCATTGTATAAAAAAGGTGAGGAATCCAGCAGTTGGAACATCCCAGCAGGCGGCCCAGAGCACCGAGGCTATGGGATCCAGGCAGTGATGAACTCACAACAGAGGGCCCTCATCGTGATACTGTAAGCAACCCAGCCGTTGTAACCTCAGAGCACAAGGCCCACATCCCCATGGGGAAGGGAACCAAGCAGGAGTGTCATCGCACCAGTGGGCACACATCAGAAAAGGTGGGGAGCCCAGCAGTTAGGGCCGGACGCCAGAGGGCATTCATCACTGAGGAGAGGAGGCTCCCAGCAAGCTCCAACTGCTACCAGAAGGCCGACGTCGCCAATGCAGGGTGTGCCAGCCAGGCAAGAGTGACCTCAGAGCACAGGGCCAACCACACAAAAGTGTGAGGAACCCAAAGAGGATCAGACTCTCACCGGAGGGCCCACATCACCAAGGGAATGGAAACCAGGCAGGAGTGTTCTCACACCAGTGTGGTCACATCACCGAAATGTGACGGACCCAGCACACGTGGCCTCAAACTACAGGACACACAACACCAAGGGGCTGGGAGTGAGGCAGGCAGGAGGAGCCTCCAAACAGAGGGCCCATAGCGTAAAAAAGGTGAGGGATCCCGCAGTTGGAACCTCCCAGCAGGTGGCCAGGAGCAGCGAGGCTATGGGATCCAGGCCTGACTGAACTCAAAACAGAGGGCCCTCATTATGAAACTGTGAGCAACCCAGCCGGTGGGACCTTAGAGCAGAAGGCCCACATTCCCATGGGGTTGGGATCCTGGCAGGAGTGTACTCGCACCACAGGGCGCACATCAGAAACTTTTGGGAGCCCAGGAGTTAGGGTCTGACGCCAGAGGGCCCTCGTTACCGAGGGTAGGAGACTCCCAGCAGGCACCAACTCCCAACTGAGGGCCCACGTCGCCACGTTGACGTGTGCCAGCCAGGCAGGAGTGACCTCACAGCAGAGGGCCTACCTCACAGAAGGGTGAGGAACCCAGCCAGGATAAGACTCTCACCAGAGGGCCCACATCACCAAGGGGATCAGAAAAAGGCAGGAGTGTCCTCACACCAGTGTGGCCACATTATAGAAAGGTGAGGAACCCAGCACATGTGGCCTAAACCAGAGGACCCACATTTCCAAGGTGCTCCGAGTGAGGCAGGCAGGAGTAGCCTAACAACACAGGGCCCACAGAATAAAAAATGTGAGGAATCCAGCAGTTTGAACCTCCCAGCAGGTGGCCCAGAGCATGGAGTCTATGGGATCCAGGCCACAGTGAACTCACAGCAGAGGGCCCACATCATGAAACTGTGAGCAACCCAGCCAGTGGGACCTCAGAGCAGAAGGCCCACATCCCCATGGGGATGGGAACCTCGCAGGAGTGTCCTCGCACAACTTAGCACGTATCAGAAAATGTGGGAACCCAGCAGTTATGGCCTGGCGCCAGAGGGCCCTCATCACGGAGGAGAGGAGGCTACCAGTAGGCTCCAAATGCCACCAGAGGGCCGACGTCACCAAGGCAATGGGAGCAAGCCAGGCAGGAGTTACCTCACAGCAGAGGGCCCACCTCACAGAAGTGTGAGGAGCCCAAACAGGATCAGACTCTAACCAGAGCGCCCACATCACCAAGGGGATGGAAACCAGGCAGGAGTGTCCTCACACCAGTGGGGCCACATCAGCGAAAGGTGAGGAACACAGCACATGTGGCCTCAAACAAGGGGACACACATCACGAAAGGGCTGGGAGTGAGGCATGCAGGAGGAGACTCACAACAGAGCGCCCATAGAATAAAAAAGGTGAGGAACCCCGTAGTTGGAAGCTCCAAGCAGGTGGCCCAGAGCACCGAGGCTATGGGAACCATGCCGGAGTGAACTCACAGCAGAGGGCCCACATTCTGACACTGTGAGCAACCCAGGCGTTGGGACCACAGGGCAGAAAGCCCACATCCCCATGGGGATGGTAACCTGGCTGGAGTGTACTCGCACGACAGGGCGCACATCAGAAAATTTTGGGAGCCCATGAGTTAGGGCCTGACGCCAGAGGGCCCTCATTACCGAGGGGAGGACACTCCCAGCAGGCACCAACTCCCAACAGAGGGCCCACATCGCCAAGGTGACGTGTGCCAGCCAGGCAGGAGTGACCTCACAGCAGAGGGCCCACCTCCCAGAAGTGTGAGGAATCCAGACAGGATCAGACTCTCACCAGAGGGCCCCCATCACCAAGGGGATGGGAACCAGGCAGGAGTGTCCTCACACCAGTGGGGCCACATCAATAAAGGTGAGGAAACTGGTACATGTGGCCTTAAACCAGAGGACCTACATCACAAATGGGCTGGGAGTGAGTCAGGAAGTAGGAGCATGAAAACACAGGACCCAAAGAATAAAAAAGGTAAGGAATCCAGCAGTAGGAACCTCCTAGCAGGCCGCTCAGAGCACAGAGGCTATGGGATCTAGGCCTGGGTGAACTAACACCAGAGAGCCAACATCATGAAACGGTGAACAACACAGGTGTTGGGACCTTAGAGCAGAAGGCCCACATGCCCATGGGGATGGGAACCTCGCAGGAGTGTCCTCGCACCACTTAGCACGTATCAGAAAATGTGGGTACCCAGCAGTTAGGGCCTGAGGCAAGAGGGCCCCCATCACCGAGGGGAGGTTCCCAGCAGGCTCCAACTGCCACAAGAGGGCCGATGTTGCCCAGGTGGGGTGTGCCAGCCAGGCAGGAGTGACCTCACAGCAGAGGGCCCCCCTCACAGAAGGGTGAGGAACCCAGCCAGGATCAGACTCTCACCAGAGGGCCCACATCATCAAGGGGATAGGAACCAGGCAGGAGTGTCCTCACACCAGTGGGGCCACATCATCGAAAGGCGAGGGACCCAGCACATGTGGTCTCACACCAGAGGACACACATCACCAAGGGACTGGGAGTGAGGCAGGCAGGAGGAGTCTCAAAACAGAGGGTCCATAGAAGAAAAAAGGTGAGGAATCCCGCAGTTGTAACCTCCCAGCAGGTGGCCAGGAGCAGCGAGGCTATGGGATCCAGGCCGGAGAGAACTCACAGCAGAGGGCCCTCATCATGAAACTGAGCAACCCACGGTTGGGACCTCAGAGCAGAAGGCCCACATTCCCATGGGGTTGGGAACCTGGCAGGAGTGTACTCGAACCACAGGGCGCATATCAGAAAATATTGGGAGCCCAGGAGTTAGGGCCTGACGCCAGAGGACCCTCATTACCAAGGGGAGGAGACACTCAGCAGGCACCAAATCCCACCAGAGAGCCGACGTCGCCAAGGCGGGGTGTGCCAGCCAGGCAGGAGTGACCTCAGAGAAGAGGGCCCACCTCACAGAAGTGTGAGGAACCCAACCAGGATCAGACTCTCACCGGAGGGCCCACATCACCAAGGGGATGGGAACCAGGCAGGAGTGTCCTCACACCAGTGGGGCCACATCAGCCAAAGGTGAGGAACCCAGCACATGTGGCCTCAAACCACAGGACACACATCACCAAGGGGCTAGGAGTGAGGCAGGTGTCTGGAGGGGCACATTTAACTCTAATTTCCCACCAGGAAGTGGAATGAACCAAAGTCTCAGAGTGCCGTGCCGGACCCTGATTACGTCCTGAAGCAAACCTACGGTTCTGTGGCCAGTTTTCAAGGAAACGAGTTAAGAAAGGAAATCACGGGCACTGTAATTCACAAACCTGCAGTGTTATAAATGACAGTTATTGGCAAAATTATATGGAAGTAAGTCTGCAAAGAGGACTTGAAAACGAGGCAGAATTGCAGGAATCATATTTCAGGAGGTAGATTGGAATTGCATTTAAAGCATGTGAAAAGCGGCAGATCTTTGACAGTGATGCACTTGGACAAAAGTGCGTAAACATTTTTTCCTGAATATATTCAGGAAAAAACACATATGCCCTTTTTGGCCAACCAAGCACTCGAGAAATGGAAATCCGCACTACAATGAAGTCTCATTTCCCATTCGTCAAAAGGGCCATCTGAAAAAAGTGTAAAAACCAGAAACACAGGACAGGCCATGGAGAACAGGGAGCCTTGTTATGCTGATGGGCGGGATGTAAATTGCCAACAGACACTCTGGAGATGTTTATGGTGTATCCTGAAACATCTGAAAAACAAAGCTACAGACCCTAGGGCACTTCCACTTTTGGCCCTATAGCTTAGGAAAATTAAAATCAACAAGACACAGCCAGCACAAAATTTAGGGCTGCTGTGTTTACAAGAACCTTGAGTCCAGTACAAATTAAATATCCCAGAAAGAAAAAAATGGATAAAGGAGTTGTGCTACTTACGTACAACGGAATATCACTCAGCAATGAAATCAATGTCATCAGGCCTGTAGCAGCAAATTGAGTGGATTTAAGTATGATGATTCTAAGAGAAATAGGTCACACAGAGAAAGATAATTATCATAAGATATCACTAATAGAGAGAGTGTAAACTTGGCTACACATAAACTGAATTCCAAAACCGAACAGAGTCTCACATTTAGATAAAAACTTATGCTTGCTTAAGGGGAAAGTTGAGTTGGGGTGCTGTATAAAACCAGAGATTGAAATTAGCACACATACCGTTCCATAAGCCAAATATGTAATAGACAAGACCTACTCTTTGCTCAACGAAATAGACTCATCCATGGTGTATCACCTCACACCTGTTAGAATGGGCATCATCAGAAAATCTACAAACAACAAATGCTGGAAAGGGTGTGGAGATAAGGAACCCTCTTCCACTATTGTTGGGAATGTAAATTGATACAGTCACTGTGGAGAACATTATGGAGTTTCTTATAAAACTAAGAATAGAATTACCATATGATACAGCAATCCCACTACTGGGCATATACCCAGACAAAACCATAAATCAGAAAGAGACATTCACCGCAATGTTCATTGCATCACTATTTACAATATCCAGGTAATGGAAGCAACCTAAATGCCCACAGACAGACGAATGCATAAAGAAGTGGTACATATATAAAATGGAATATTACTAAGCCATAAAAAGGAATGAAATTGGGTCATTTGTAGAGACGTTGATGGATCTAGAGACTGTCATACAGAGTGAAGTAAGTCAGAAAGAGAAAAACAAATCTTGTCTATTAATGCATATATGTGGAACCTAGAAAAATTGTACAGATGAACCGTTTTGCCAGGCAGAAATAGAGCAACAGATGTAGACAACAAACGTATGGACACCAAGGGGGGAAAGCTGTTGGGGGGTGGTGGTGGGAGGAGTTGAGAGATTGGGATTGGCATGTATACATTTATATGTATAAAATAGATAACCAAAAAGAACCTGCTGTATAAAAAAATAAAATAAAATTCAAATTACAAAAAGTAAAACAGAAAAAATATACTTCCCTTCACATACATGTATTTATATGAATAAATTATTTCCATGCTTATATCTGTAAATACAAAAAAGAGGAATAAAATCTACCTTGAACCAAAAACGAAAAAAAGAAAAAAAAACAGAACCCACCAGTTACACAGAGGAAAACCGTATCAGGGCACTTGCTCCAGTTGTAAACAATTCTGAAGTTGGTCAGTGGTGGGGAATCATCTCCCATTCAGCCAGCAGGCCCCACGCAACAAGCGTCCTCATTGCAAAGCTGGGGGACCGTGCCGAGGCATCTGTGAGTAAACGTGGGCTGAGCCCCAGGCCAGCTGCTGCTGAAATGTTCCCACCCTTCCCAGGTAAAACACCTGAATATGTACAAGGACTTGAAAGCCTAGAGGAAGGGCCATGGAGCCACATGAGTGACAGCATGCCAGTTGACTTGGTGCCTGCAGGCCAGCCAGGATGGTCCTGGCCCTGGGTGCTCTTCTGGAAGCTTTCAATTTCCCTGCCTGAGATACCCCTGCTGTCCCGGCCCCCACTGCTTTCTTCCTCACTCACCTCTGCCCAGGGAGAAATTCCAGCGGCAGGTATGGGTGACACATCCTCTTCTTTAGCAGGTGGCATCTTGGCAACTGCTGCAGAAAGTCCAGCAGAGCCCCACTCACACTGGGCCACCCACAAAGCCGTGGCCTCTCACTCCCTCCCACCAGTCCAGCCCCAAGACTGCTGACAGGGCAGAGAAAATGGCGTCAGGCACAGCTGCAGGGGCTCTTGCTGCCTGGAGCGGTGTTTATATTGATCTGAACCCAGGCACACCTGGGGAGGGCTGGCCGGCACGGTCGGGCTTCCCAGGCCAGCCAATAATCACCCCTCAGGGGCTCACAGTTGCAGAAACTGGAACTTGCTGAATCGGCCAGGTCCAAGGAACAGGTGTGGGCTCCTGAGAGTCAGGATAGACAAGGGGCTGCAGCTCTGGCTTGTTTTCTAATTATATTATCTGGCCCATGAGTGGGAGACAACTTCAAGAAAACCCTCTCCTAATGAGAGGAACCCAGGAGTCAGGGAGAGGAGGGGTGGCTGGTGGGTGGAGACAGAGGCCTGGTGCCCCGGGTGCAGTGGAAGTCTCTGGAAGACCAGGTGGAGGGAGGCCACACAGAGTGATGCCCAGGGTCACAGACCTGTCGGAGCTGCTGTTTGTTAGTTCAAGTCCTGCTCTGAGGTGCTCTGTGTCAGATCTGAGTGACAGGTGAGCTGGGAGTGCTCTGCAATGAGGGCGATATGCACGGTTCCTGTGTTCCCAGCCCTGCCATGGTACCTGCAAGGGTAGCTCTGTATCCTGGGAGGGGCCTGACCACGAGAGCCCCATGGGCTGCAGGGGAACCTGCCCAGGGAACCCCATATCCTGGGAGGGGCCTGAACACGAGAGCCCCATGGGCTGGGGTGGGGGTGGGGTACCTGCCCAGGTGAGCTCCATATCCTGGGATTGGCCTGACCTCGAGAGCCCCATGGGCTGCTGGAGTCCTGGTAAAGGATGTCAGGACAGTCAGTGAAGCCACCGAGGATATACCTCCAGTAGTTCCTAAATCCTACACCCTGCTGGTCATTCTACCAACCACCAGGACATGGTATTCTGTATTAGTCTTCAATGATGCCTTCTTTTGTATTCTATTAGTCCCAGAGTCACAAGAAATTTTGGCTTGTGAGTGGCAGGACTCAACATACAACTAAAACAATACTTCCGGGCCGTGTTGCCCCAAGGGTTCAAAAATTCCCACACCATCTTTGGGGAAAGCTCAGCTAAAGAACTAAAAGTTCTACCTCTGGAAAAGGAAACACTCCTTCAATATGCAGACGACATTCTGATCGCCAGCCCTACTAAGGAGACCTCTGAACTACCAAGCCAATAAAGGATACAAGTTGTCCAAGAAAAAGCTCAAATATCACAGACTACGGTGACCTGCCTGGGCTTCATTCTCACAGAAGGTCGGAGAAGCCCATCCCAGGAAAGGGAAGAAACAATTTACAGCCTTACCCATTTCTGAAACTAGAAGACAGCTTAGGGGCTCCTGGGGAGGCCAGGGACTGCTGCTTCTGGATCCCTAACTACAGTCTACTAGCTCGGCCTCTATATGAAACACTGAAAGGAAAAGATGATGATCCTTTTGAATAGAATGCAGAAGTGGCCTTTCAAGAATGGAAAGAGCAGTCAATTCAGACCCTTGCCCTGGAACTCCCTAATTTAGCTAAACCCTTTGACCTTTACATTCCTGGTGAACGGTGAATCGCCATTGGAGTATTAGTGCAAAACCTGGGACCACTTGAAATGGAACAATGCAAGAATGCGATCCAGGTAGGATAAACTACGGTCACCAAGGGGCTTGGCCCACCGCCACATCTGGCCAAGATACTGGCAGTATCTGAAAACCTGGAAATCAGCAGCCCTAAAGGCCACCTCACTCCGAAGGGAAAAGGACCCCACGTGGTGATCCTAACCCCCAACCATGCCCTGAAGTTGCAGGGTGGGCTCCATGGGCACACTGACCTTGAGTGAGGAGGCCCTCCAACTCCAACCTCCATAGAGATAACCGGGGCAAAGTGGCACCATGAAGACTCGTGTGAAGGTGTCTGCACGGGCAAATTTAACGCTCATTTCCCACCAGGAAGAGGAATTAACCAAAGGCTCAGCATGCCGTGCCGGAACCAGATTAGGGCCTGAAGCAATCCTGCGGGTTTGCGGCCAGCTCACAAGAAAGCGAGTTGAAGAAAGGAGCTCAGGGACACTGTAATTCACAAACCTGCAGAGTTATAAATGACAGCTATCACCCAAAAATATATTGAAGGAAGGCTGCGAAGAGGACATGAAAGCGGGGCAGAATTGCAAGAAAACGATTTCAGGGGGTAGACTGGAATTGCATTTAAAGCATAGGAAAAGAGGCAGAACGTCGACAATGATGCACTTGGCCAAAAAGGGCGTATGCGTTTTTTCCTGAATATATTCAGGAAAAAACGCATACGCCCTTTTTGGCCAACCAAGCAAGCATGTTAAAGAAATCTGCACTACAAAGAAGTCTCACTGCCCCCAGGTCAAAAGGGCCATCTGAAAAAAGTGTAAAATCCAGAAAGACAGCACAGGCCATGGAGAACAGGGAGCCTTGTTATGCTGATGGGCGGGATGTAAATTGCCAACAGCCACTCTGGAGAAGTGTATGGTGTTTCCTGAAACAGGTAGGAAACAAAGCAACACAGCCTATGGCACTTCCACTTATGGTCCTATAGATTATGGAAATTAAAATCAAAAACACACAGCCACCCCAATGTTTGGGACGGCTCTGTTTACAAGAACCTCGTCTACGGTACAAGTTAAATATCCGAGAAAGCAAAAAATTCATAAAGAAGTTGTGGTATGCAAGTACAATGGAATATCACTCAGCAATGAAATCTACGTCATCAGGCCCGTAGCGGCATAATGAGTGGATTCAGGTATGATGATTCTACGAGAAATAAGTCACACAGAAAAAGAAACCTCATAAGATATCACTAATACACGGAATGTAAACTTGGCTACACATGAACAGAAATACCAACAGAACAGGGTCTCAAATTTAGAAAACCAACTTACGCTTGCTTATGGGGAAAGGTGAGTTGGGGTGCTGTATAAAACCAGAGATTGAAATTAGCACAGATACCGTTCCATAAGCCAAATATATAATAGACAAGACCTACTCCTTGCTCAACGAAATGGACTCAACACTCCATATTCAACGCTTGGGAATATACCTGACAAGTAAGAATCTTAAAACCCATGGATTTATATGTCTCCACAAGGAAATAAAGCGTGTGTACAGCGGCATAAACGCAGCAGTGAAAATCCGATAAATCCCATGATCAAAATAAATGTCAAAAAAAACCACAATGACAGTGAAATAGAGAGCAATTCTTAAATAATTCATTCAGGGCTTGTGATGAAACCTGGATTTACCACATC
This sequence comes from Delphinapterus leucas, assembly GCF_059928025.1. Taxonomy (NCBI): domain Eukaryota; kingdom Metazoa; phylum Chordata; class Mammalia; order Artiodactyla; family Monodontidae; genus Delphinapterus; species Delphinapterus leucas. Next base: position 2,527,857 of record NW_028322267.1, read on the forward strand.
TACACCCAGAGCTGGGTGACACATAAGGCTGGACACTTCGGGCTGATAGCTTTGGTGAGGTTCGGTGAGCAAACGCAGACCCTTTGAAGTCATACTGCATGGTACCCATTCCATGGGTCCCAACTCTCCAGGTTTAAGGGATTCTTCCTTCAGCTAAAATATGCATGGGAAACCCAGGGTATGGTCCACCGTGTGATTGGGAAACGTTTTCAAATGCATCTCAGTTTTCGAACCCTGGTACTCGGGTTCACCATTCCAGACGCTTTACTAACACTCTCCCCACTTGGAGAGTCAGTGCCTTTAACCTGCTGTTTGGCACAGTTTTCAATTTCTGCGCAAGATGAACAGGAATAGGGAGAACCAATGAGAGACTAGCTGTAGGTGTCTGGACGGGCAAATGGAACGCTCATTTCCCACCAGGAAGAGGAATTAACCAAATGCTCAGCACGCCGTGCCGGAACCAGATTAGGGCCTGAATCATTCCTGCGGGTTTGCGGCCAGCTCACAAGAAAGGGAGTTGAAGAAAGGAGCTCAGGGGCACTGTAATTCACAAACCTGCAGAGTTTTAAATGACAGCTATGGTCTAAAAATATATTGAAGGAAGGCTGCGAAGAGGACTTGAAAGTGGGGCAGAATTTCAGGAAAACGATTTCAGGGGGTAGACTGGAATTGCATTTAAAGCATAGGAAAAGAGGCAGAACGACGACAATGATGCACTTGGCCAAAAAGGGCGTATGCGTTTTTTCCTGAATATATTCAGGAAAAAACGCATACGCCCTTTTTGGACAACCAAGCAAGCGTGTAAAGGAAATCTGCACTACAATGAAATCTCACTGCCCCCCGGTCAAAAAGGGCATCTGAAAAAAGTGTAAAATCCAGAAAGGCAGCACAGACCATGGAGAAGTGGGAGCCTTGTCATGCTGATGGGCGGGATGTAAATTGCCAACAACCACTCTGGAGAAGTGTATGTGTTTCCAGAAACACGTAGGAAACAAAGCAACACAGCCTATGGCACTTCCACTTATGGTCCTATAGCTTAGGGAAATTAAAATCAAAAACACACAGCCACCCCAAAGTTTCGGACGGCTCTGTTTACAAGAACCTCGTCTACGGTACAAGTTAAATATCCAAGAAAGCGAAAAATGGATAAAGAAATTGTGGTACGTACGTACAATGGAATATCACTCACCAATGAAATCTATGTCATCAGGCCCATTGCGGCATAATGAGTGGATTCAGGTACGATGATTCTAAGTGAAATATGTCACACAGAAAATGAAACATCATAAGATATCACTAATACACGGAATGTAAACTTGGCTACACATGAACTGAATTACAAAACAGAACAGGGTCTCAAATTTAGAAAACCAACTTATGCTTGCTTAAGGGGAAATGTGAGTTGGGGTGCTGTATAAAACCAGAGATAGAAATTAGCACAGATACCTTTCCATAAGCCAAATATATAATACTCAAGACCTACCCCTTGCTCAACGAAATGGACTAAACACCCCATATTCAAAGCCTAGGAATACACCTGACTGATCAGAATCTTCAAACCCATGGATTTATATGTCTCCATAAGTGAATCAAGCGTGTGTACAGCTGCAAGAATGCAGCAGAGAAAATCCGATAAATCCCATTATCAAAATGAATTACAGAAACAAAACACAATGACAGTGAAATAGAGAGCAATTTTTAAATAATTCATTCAGGGCTTGTGATGCAACCTGGATTTACCACATCTACACCCAGAGCTGAGTGAGACATAAGGTTGGACACTTCGGGCTGATAGCATTGGTGAGGTTCGATGAGCAAGTGCAGACCCTTTGAAGTCATACTGCATGGTACCCATTCCATGGGTCCCAACTCTCCAGGTTTGAGGGATTCTTCCTTCAGCTAAAACATGCATGGAAAACCCAAGTATGGTGCACCATGTGACCGGGAAACGTTTTCAAATGCATCTCAGTTTTCGTCCCCTTTTACTCGGGTTCACCATTCCAGACCCTTTACTAACACTCTCCCCACTTGGAGAATCAGTGCCTTTAACCTCCTGTTTGGCACAGTTTGCAATATCTGCGCAAGATGAACAGGAATAGGGGGAATCAATGAGAGACTAGCTGGAGGTGTCTGCACAGGCAAATTTAACGCTCATTTCCCACCAGGAAGAGGAATTCACCAAAGGCTCAGCATGCCGTGCCGGAACCAGATTAGGGCCTGAAGCAATCATGTGTGTTTGCGGCCAGCTCACAAGAAAGCGAGTTGAAGAAAGGAGCTCAGGGGCACTGTAATTCACAAACCTGCAGAGTTATAAATGACAGCTATCGTCCAAAAATATATTGAAGGAAGCCTGCGAAGAGGACTTGTAAGTGGGCAGAATTGCAAGAAAACGATTTCGGGGGTAGGCTGGAATTGCATTTAAAGCATAGGAAAAGAGGCAGAACGTCGACAATGATGCACTTGGCCAAAAAGGGCGTATGCGTTTTTTCCTGAATATATTCAGGAAAAAACGCATACGCCCTTTTTGGCCAACCATGCAAGCATGTTAAAGAATTATGCACTACAATGAAGTCTCACAGCCCCCTGGTCAAAAGGGCCATCTAAAAAAAGTGTAAAATCCAGAAAGACAGCACAGGCCATGGAGAACAGGGAGCCTTGTTATGCTGATGGGCGGGATGTAAATTGCCAACAGCCACCCTGGAGAAGTGTATGGTGTTTCCTGAAACACCTAAAAAACAAAGCAACGGAGCCTACGGCACTTCCAGTTATGGTCCTATAGCTTAGGGAAATTAAAATCAAAAACACACAGCCACCCCAAATTTTCGGACGGCTCTGTTTACAAGAACCTCATCTACGGTACAAGTTAAATATCCCAGAATGTGAAAAATGGATAAAGAAGTTGTGGTTCGTACGTACAATGGAATATCACTCAGCAATGAAATCTATGTCATCAGGCCCATCACGGCATAATGAGTGGATTCAGCTACAGTGATTCTAAGTGAAATAAGTCACACAGAAAATGAAACATCATAAGATATCACTAATACACGGAATGTAAACTTGGCTACACATGAACTGAATTACAAAACAGAACAGGGACTCAAATTTAGAAAACCAACTTATGCTTGCTTAAGGGCAAAGGTGAGTTGGGGTGCTGCATAAAACCAGAGATTGAAAATAGCACAGATACCGTTCCATAAGCCAAATATGTAATAGTCAAGACCTACTCCTTGTTCAACGACATGGACTCAACACCACATATTCAACGCCTAGGAATATACCTGACTAGTAAGAATCTTAAAACCCGTGGATTTATATTTCTCTGTCGGAGAATCAAGCGTTTGTACAGCGGCATGAACGCAGCAGTGAAAATCCGATAAATCCCATTATCAAACTAAATTACAAAAACAAAACACAATGACAGTGAAAGAGACAGCAATTCTTAAATAATTGATTCAGGGCTTGTGATGAAACCTGGATTTACCACATCTACACCCAGAGCTGGGTGAGGCATAAGGCTGGACACTTCGAACTGATAGCATTGGTGAGGTTCGGTGAGCAAATTCAGACCCTTTTTAGTCATACTGCATGGTACCCATTCCATGGGTCAATAATCTCCAGGTTTAAGGAATTCTTCCTTCAGCTAAAACATGCATGGGAAACCCAGAGTATTGTCCACTGTGAGACTGGGAAACCATTTTAAATGGCTCTCAGGTTTCGTTCCCTGGTACTCGGGTTCACCATTCCAGATGCTTTACTAACCCTCTACCCACTTGGAGAGTCAGTGCCTTTAACCTCCTGTTTGGCACAGTTTGCAATTTCTGCACAAGATGAACAGGAATAGGGAGAACCAATGAGAGACTAGCTGTAGGTGTCTCCACGGGCAAATTGAATGCTCATTTCTCACCAGAAAGAGGAATTTACCAAAGGCTCAGCGTGCCGTGCCGAAACCAGATTACGGCCTGAAGCAATCCTGCGGTTTTGCGGCCAGCTCACAAGAAAGCGTGTTGAAGAAAGGAGCTCAGGGACACTGTATTTAACAAACCTGCAGAGTTATTAATGACAGGTATCATACAAAAATATATTGAAGTAAGGCTGCGAGGAGGACTTGAAAGCGGGGCAGTATTCCTGGAATATGATTTCAGGACGTAGACGGGAAGTGCTCTGAAAGCATAGGAGAAGAGGCAGATCCTGGACAATGATGCACTTGGTCAAAATGTGCATATGCGTTTTTTCCAGGGCCCTCATTAAAGAGGGTAGGAGGCTCCCAGAATGCTTTAGTGGCCAACAGAGGGCCCACATCATCAAGGCGACGTGAGCCAGCCAGGCAGGAGTGAGCTCACATCAGAGGGCCCACCTCACAGAAGGGTAAGGAACCCAGCCAGGATCAGACTCTCACCAGAGTGCCCACATCAGCAAGGGGCTGTGAACCAGGCAGGAGTGTCCTCACACCCGTGGGGCCATATCATCAAAAGTTGAGGTAACAAGAAAATGTGGCCTCAAACCAGAGGACCCACATCACCATGGGTCTTGGAGCGAGGCAGGCAGGATTAACCTCACAACACATGGCCTATTGTATAAAAAAGGTGAGGAATCCAGCAGTTGGAACATCCCAGCAGGCGGCCCAGAGCACCGAGGCTATGGGATCCAGGCAGTGATGAACTCACAACAGAGGGCCCTCATCATGAAACTGTGAGCAAACCAGCCGTTGTGACCTCAGAGCACAAGGCCCACATCCCCATGGGGAAGGGAACCAAGTAGGAGTGTCATCGCACCAGTGGGCACACATCAGAAAATGTGGGGAGCCCAGCAGTTAGGGCCTGACACCAGAGGGCTCTCATCACCGAGGAGAGGAGGCTCCCAGCAGGCTCCAACTGCTACCAGTGGGCCGCCGTCGCCAATGCGGGGTGTGCCAGCCAGGCAAGAGTGACCTCAGGGCAGAGGGCCCACCTCACAAAAGTGTGAGGAACCCAAGGAGGATCAGACTCTCACCAGAGGGCCCACATCACCAAGAGAATGGGAACCAGGCTGGAGTGTCCTCACACCAGTGGGACCTCATCAACGAAATGTGAGTGACCCAGCACACGTGGCCTCAAACCAGAGGACACACATCACCAAGGGGCTGGGAGTGAGGCAGGCAGGAGGAGTCTCAAAACAGAGGGCCCATAGAAGAAAAAAGGTGAGGAATCCCGCAGTTGGAACCTCCCAGCAGGCGGCCAGGAGCAGCGAGGCTATGGGATCCAGACCTGACTGAACTCAAAACAGAGGGCCCTCATCATGAAACTGTGAGCAACCCAGGATTTGGGACCTCAGAGCAGAAGGCCCACATTCCTATGTGGTTGGGAACATGGCATAAGTGTACTCGCACCTCAGGGCACACATCAGAGAATTTTGGGAGCCCAGAAGTTAGGGTCTGACGCCAGAGGGCCCTCATTACCAAGGGGAGGAGACTCCAAGCAGGCACCAACTCCCAACTGAGGGCCCATGTCGACAAGGTGACGTGTGACAGCCAGGCAGGAGTGACCTCACAGCAGAGGGCCTACCTCACAGAAGGGTGAGGAACCCAGCCAGGATAAGACTCTCACCAGAGGGCCCACATTACAAAGGGGATCAGAACCAGGCAGGACTGTCTTCACACCAGGGTGACCACATCATAGAAAGGTGGGGAAACCAGCACATGAGGCCTAAACCAGAGGACCCACATCTCCAAGGGGCTCGGATTGAGGCAGGCATGAGTAGCCTCACAACACAGGGCCAATAGAATAAAAAAGGTGAGGAATCCTGCAGTGGGAACCTCCCAGCAGGCGGCCCAGAGCACCGAGTCTATGTGATCCAGGCTGCAGTGAACTCACAGCAGAGGGCCCACATCATGAAACTGTGAGCAACCCAGCCATTGGGACCTCAGAGCAGAAGGCCCACATCCCCATGGGGATGGGAACCTCGCAGGAGTGTCCTCGCACCACTTAGCACGTATCAGAAAATGTGGGTACCTAGCAGTTAGGGCCTGACGCAAGAGGGCCTCATCACCGAGGGGAGGAGGCTCCCAGCATGCTCCAACTGCCACAAGAGGGCCGATGTTGCCCAGGCGGGGTGTGCCAGCCAGGCAGGAGTGACCTCACAGCAGAGGGCCCACCTCACAGAAGGGTGAGGAACCCAGCCAGGATCAGACTCTCACCCGAGAGCCCACATCATCAAGGGGATAGGAACCAGGCAAGAGTGTCCTCACACCAGTGGGGCCACATCATCGAAAGGTGAGGGACCCAGCACACGTGGCCTCAAACCAGAGGACACACATCACCAAGGGGCTGGGAGTGAGGCAGGCAGGAGGAGTCTCAAAACAGAGGGCCCACAGAAGAAAAAAGGTGAGGAATCCCGCAGTTGTAACCTCCCCGCAGGTGGCCAGGAGCAGCGAGGCTATGGGATCCAGGCCGGAGTGAACTCACACCAGAGGGCCCTCATCATGAAACTGAGCAACCCATCGTTGGGACCTCAGAGCAGAAGGCCCACATTCCCATGGTGTTGGGAACCTGGCAGGAGTGTACTCGCACCACAGGGCGCACATCAGAAAATTTTGGGAGGCCAGGAGTTAGGGCCTGACGTCAGAGGGCCCTCATTTCCAAGGGGAGGAGACTCGCAGCAGGCACCAACTCCCACGAGAGAGCCGACGTCGTCAAAGCGGGGTGGGCCAGCCAGGCAGGAGTGACCTCAGAGAAGAGGGCCCACCTCTCAGAAGTGTGAGGAACCCAGCCAGGATCAGACTCTCACCGGAGGGTCCACATCACCAAGGGGATGGGAACCAGGCAGGAGTGCCCTCACACCAGTGGGGCCACATCAGCCAAAGGTGAGGAACCCAGCACATGTGGCCTCAAACTACAGGACACACATAACCAAGGGGCTGGGAGTGAGGCAGGTGTCTGGAGGGGCACATTTAACTCTAATTTCCCACCAGGAAGAGGAATTAACCAAAGGCTCAGAGTGCCGTGTCGGACCCTGATTATGGCCTAAAGCAAACCTGCGGTTCTGTGGCCAGCTTTCAAGGAAACGAGTTAAGAAAGGAAATCACGGGCACTGTAATTCACAAACCTGCAGAGATATAAATGACAGCTATTGGCAAAAATATATTGAAGTAAGTCTGCAAAGAGGACTTGAAAACGAGGCAGAATTGCAGGAATCATATTTCAGGAGGTAGATTGGAATTGCATTTAAAGCATGTGAAAAGCGGCAGATCTTTGACACTGATGCACTTGGACAAAAGTGCGTAAACATTTTTTCCTGCATATATTCAGGAAAAAACGCATATGCCCTCTTTGGCCAACCAAGCACTCCAGCAATGGAAATCCGCACTACAATGAAGTCTCATTTCCCATTCGTCAAAAGGGCCATCTGAAAAAAGTGTAAAAACCAGAAACACAGGACAGGCCATGGAGAACAGGGAGCCTTGTTATGCTGATGGGCGGGATGTAAATTGCCAACAGACACTCTGGAGATGTTTATGGTGTATCCTGAAACATCTGAAAAACAAAGCTACAGAGCCTAGGGTACTTCCACATTTAGCCCTATAGCTTAGGAAAATTAAAATCAACAAGACACAGCCAGCACAAAATTTAGGGCTGCTGTGTTTACAAGAAACTCGAGTCCAGTACAAATTAAATATCCCAGAAAGAAAAAAATGGATAAAGGAGTTGTGCTACTTACGTACAACGGAATGTCACTCAGCAATGAAATCAATGTCATCAGGCCTGTAGCAGCAAATTGAGTGGATTTAAATATGATGATTCTAAGAGAAATACGTCACACAGAGAAAGATAAGTATCATTAAGATATCACTAATAGAGGGAGTGTAAACTTGGCTACACTTAAACTGAAATACAAAACCGAACAGAGTCTCACATTTAGATAAAAACTTATGCTTGCTTAAGGGGAATGTTGAGTTGGGGTGCTGTATAAAACCAGAGATTGAAATTAGCACACATACCGTTCCATAAGCCAAATATGTACTAGACAAGACCTACTCTTTGCTCAACGAAATAGACTCATCCATGGTGTATCACCTCACACATGTTAGAATGGGCATCATCAGAAAATCTACAAACAACAAATGCTGGAAAGGGTGTGGAGATAAGGAACCCTCTTCCACTATTGTTGGGAATGTAAATTGATACAGTCACTGTGGAGAACATTATGGAGTTTCTTATAAAATTAAGAATAGAATTACCATATGATACAGCAATCCCACTACTGGGCATATACCCAGACAAAACCATAAATCAAAAAGAGACATTCACCGCAATGTTCATTGCATCACTATTTACAATATCCAGGTAATGGAAGCAACCTAAATGCCCACAGACAGACGAATGCATAAAGAAGTGGTACATATATAAAATGGAATATTACTAAGCCATAAAAAAGAATGAAATTGGGTCATTTGTAGAGACGTTGATGGATCTAGAGACTGTCATACAGAGTGAAGTAAGTCAGAAATAGAAAAACAAATCTTGTATATTAATGCCTATATGTGGAACCTAGACAAACTTTACAGATGAACCGTTTTCCAAGGCAGAAATAGAGCAACAGATGTAGACAACAAACGTATGGACACCAAGGGGGGAAAGCTGTTGGGGGGTGGTGGTGGGAGGAGTTGAGAGATTGGGATTGGCATATATACATTTATATGTATAAAAGAGATAACCAAAAAGAACCTGCTGTATAAAAAAATAAAATAAAATTCAAATTACAAAAAGTAAAACAGAGAAAATATACTTCCCTTCACATACATGTATTTATATGAATAAATTATTTCCATGCTTATATCTGTAAATACAAAAAAGAGGAATAAAATCTACCTTGAACCAAAAACGAAAAAAAGAAAAAAAAACAGAACCCACCAGTTACACAGAGGAAAACCGTATCAGGGCACTTGCTCCAGTTGTAAACAATTCTGAAGTTGGTCAGTGGTGGGGAATCATCTCCCATTCAGCCAGCAGGCCCCACGCAACAAGCGTCCTCATTGCAAAGCTGGGGGACCGTGCCGAGGCATCTGTGAGTAAACGTGGGCTGAGCCCCAGGCCAGCTGCTGCTGAAATGTTCCCACCCTTCCCAGGTAAAACACCTGAATATGTACAAGGACTTGAAAGCCTAGAGGAAGGGCCATGGAGCCACATGAGTGACAGCATGCCAGCCGACTTGGTGCCTGCAGGCCAGCCAGGGTGGTCCTGGCCCTGGGTGTTCTTCTGGAAGCTTTCCATTTCCCTGCCTGAGATACCCCTGCTGTCCCGGCCCCCACTGCTTTCTTCCTCACTCACCTCTGCCCAGGGAGAAATTCCAGCGGCAGGTATGGGTGACACATCCTCTTCTTTAGCAGGTGGCATCTTGGCAACTGCTGCAGAAAGTCCAGCAGAGCCCCACTCACACTGGGCCACCCACAAAGCCGTGGCCTCTCACTCCCTCCCACCAGTCCAGCCCCAAGACTGCTGACAGGGCAGAGAAAATGGCGTCAGGCACAGCTGCAGGGGCTCTTGCTGCCTGGAGCGGTGTTTATATTGATCTGAACCCAGGCACACCTGGGGAGGGCTGGCCGGCACGGTCGGGCTTCCCAGGCCAGCCAATAATCACCCCTCAGGGACTCACAGTTGCAGAAACTGGAACTTGCTGAATCGGCCAGGTCCAAGGAACAGGTGTGGGCTCCTGAGAGTCAGGATAGACAAGGGGCTGCAGCTCTGGCTTGTTTTCTAATTATATTATCTGGCCCATGAGTGGGAGACAACTTCAAGAAAACCCTCTCCTAATGAGAGGAACCCAGGAGTCAGGGAGAGGAGGGGTGGCTGGTGTGTGGAGACAGAGGCCTGGTGCCCCGGGTGCAGTGGAAGTCTCTGGAAGACCAGGTGGAGGGAGGCCACACAGAGTGATGCCCAGGGTCACAGACCTGTCGGAGCTGCTGTTTGTTAGTTCAAGTCCTGCTCTGAGGTGCTCTGTGTCAGATCTGAGTGACAGGTGAGCTGGGAGTGCTCTGCAATGAGGGCGATATGCACGGTTCCTGTGTTCCCAGCCCTGCCATGGTACCTGCAAGGGTAGCTCTGTATCCTGGGAGGGGCCTGACCACGAGAGCCCCATGGGCTGCAGGGGGACCTGCCCAGGGAACACCATATCCTGGGAGGGTCCTGAACATGAGAGCCCCGTGGGCTGGGGTGGGGTACCTGCCCAGGTGAGCTCCATATCCTGGGATTGGCCTGACCTCGAGAGCCCCATGGGCTGCTGGAGTCCTGGTAAAGGATGTCAGGGCAGTCAGTTAAGCCACTGAGGATATACCTCCAGTAGTTCCTAAACCCTACACCCTGCTGGTCATTCTACCAACCACCAGGACATGGTATTCTGTATTAGTCTTCAATGATGCCTTCTTTTGTATTCTATTAGTCCCAGAGTCACAAGAAATTTTGGCTTGTTAGTGGCAGGACTCAACATACAACTAAAACAATACTTCCGGGCCGTGTTGTCCCAAGGGTTCAAAAATTCCCACACCATCTTTGGGGAAAGCTCAGCTAAAGACCTAAAAGTTCTACCTCTGGAAAAGGAAACACTCCTTCAATATGCAGACGACATTCTGATCGCCAGCCCTACTAAGGAGACCTCTGAACTACGAAGCCAATAAAGGATACAAGTTGTCCAAGAAAAAGCTCAAATATCACAGACTACGGTGACCTGCCTGGGCTTCATTCTCACAGAAGGTCGGAGAAGCCCATCCCAGGAAAGGGAAGAAACAATTTACAGCCTTACCCATTTCTGAAACTAGAAGACAGCTTAGGGGTTCCTGGGGAGGCCAGGGTTTGCTGCTTCTGGATCCCTAACTACAGTCTACTAGCTCGGCCTCTATATGAAACACTGAAAGGAAAAGGTGATGATCCTTTTGAATAGAATGCAGAAGTGGCCTTTCAAGAATGGAAAGAGCAGTCAATTCAGACCCTTGCACAGGAACTCCCTAATTTAGCTAAACCCTTTGACCTTTACATTCCTGGTGAACGGTGAATCGCCATTGGAGTATTAGTGCAAAACCTGGGACCACTTGAAATGGAACAATGCAAGAATGCGATCCAGGTAGGATAAACTACGGTCACCAAGGGGATTGGCCCACCGCCACATCTGGCCAAGATACTGGCAGTATCCGAAAACCTGGAAATCAGCAGCCCAAAAGGCCACCTCCCTCCTAAGGTAAAAGGACCCCACGTGGTGATCCTAACCACCAAACATGCCCTGAAGTTGCAGGGTTGGCTCCGTGGGCACACTGACCTTGAGTGAGGAGGCCCTCCAACTCCAACCTCCATAGAGATAACCGGGGCAAAGAGCACCATGACGACTCATGTGAAGGTGTCTGCACGGGCAAATTTAACGCTCATTTCCCACCAGGAAGAGGAATTAACCAAAGGCTCAGCATGCCGTGCCGGAACCAGATTAGGGCCTGAAGCATTCCTGTGGGTTTGCGGCCAGCTCACAAGAAAGCGAGTTGAAGAAAGGAGCTCAGGGGCACTGTAATTCACAAACCTGCAGAGTTATAAATGAGAGCTATGGTCTAAAAATATATTGAAGGAAGGCTGCGAAGAGGACTTGAAAGTGGGGCAGAATTTCAGGAAAACGATTTCAGGGGGTAGACTGGAATTGCATTTAAAGCATAGGAAAAGAGGCAGAACGACGACAATGATGCACTTGGCCAAAAAGGGCGTATGCGTTTTTTCCTGAATATATTCAGGAAAAAATGCATACGCCCTTTTTGGCCAACCAAGCAAGCGTGTAAAGGAAATCTGCACTACAAAGAAGTCTCACTGCCCCCCGGTCAAAAGGGTTATCTGAAAAAAGTGAAAAATCCAGAAAATCAGGACAGGCCTTGGAGAACAGGGAGCCTTATTATGTTGATTGTCGGGATGTAAATTGCCAACAGCCACTTTGGAAAAGTGTACGGTGTACCCTGAAACACCTAAAAAACAAAGCAACGGAGCCTATGGCACTTCCACTTATGGTCCTATAGCTTAGGGAAAATAAAATCAAAAAGACACAGCCACCCTAAAGTTTTGGACATTTATTTTTACAAGAACCTTGTCTACGGAACAAGTTAAATATCCCAGAACGTGAAAAATGTATGAAGAATATGTGGTACGCACGTACAATGGAATATCACTCAGCAATGAAATCTATGTCATCAGGCCCGTCACGGCATAATGAGTGGATTCAGGTACGATGATTCTAAGTGAAATAAGTCACACAGAAAATGAAACATCATAAGATATTACTAATACACGGAATGTAAACTTTGCTACACATGAACTGAATTACAAAACAGAACAGGGTCTCAAATTTAGAAACCCAACATATGCTTTCTTAAGGGGAAAGGTAAGTTGGGGTGCTGCATATACCAGAGATAGAAATTAGCACAGATACCTTTCCATAAGCCAAATATGTAATAGTCAAGACCTACTACTTGCTCAACGAAATCGACTAAACACCCCATATTCAATGCCTAGGAATACACCTGACTAGTAAGAATCTACAAACCCATGGATTTATATGTCTCCATAAGAGACTCAAGTGTGTGTTCAGCGGCATGAATGCAGCAGAGAAAATCCGATAAATCCCATTATCAAAATGAATTACAAAAACAAACACAATTACAGTGAAATAGAGAGCAATTCTTAAATAATTCATTCAGGGCTTGTGATGCAACCTGGATTTACCACATCTATACCAAGAGCTGAGTGAGACATAAGGTTGGACACTTCGGGCTAATAGCATTGGTGAGGATCCATGAGGAAATGCAGACCCTTTGAAGTCATACTGCATGGTACCCATTCCATGTTTCCCAAATTTTCAGGTTTAAGGGATTCTTCCTTCAGCTAAAACGTGCATGGGAAACCCACAGTATGGTGCACCGTGTGACCGGGAAACGTTTTCAAATGCATCTCAGTTTTCGTCCCCTTTTACTCGGGTTCACGAATCCAGACCCTTTACTAACACTCTCCCCACTTGGAGAGTCAGTGCCTTTAACCTCCTGTTTGGCACAGTTTGCAATTTCTGCGCAAGATGAACAGGAATAGGGAGAATCAATGAGAGAGTAGCAGTAGGTGTCTGCACGGGCAAATTTAATGCTCATTTCCCACCAGGAAGAGGAATTAACCAAAGGCTCAGCATGCCATGCCGGAACCAGATTAGGGCCTGAAGCATTCCTGCGGGTTTGCGGCCAGCTCACAAGAAAGCAAGTTGAAGAAAGGAGCTCAGGGGCACTGTAATTCACAAACCTGCAGAGTTATAAATGACAGCTATCGTCCAAAAATATATTGAAGGAAGGCTACGAAGAGGGCTTGAATGTGGGGCAGAATTGCAGGAAAAGGATTTCAGGGGGTAGACTGGAATTGCATTTAAAGCATAGGAAAAGAGGCAGAACGACGACAATGATGCACTTGGCCAAAAGAGGCATATGCGTTTTTTCTTGAATATATTCAGGAAAACACGCATACGCACTTTTTGGCCAACCAAGCAAACATGTTAAAGAAATCTGCACTACAATGAAGTCTGACTGCCCCCCAGTCAAAAGGGCCATCTGAAAAAAGTGTAAAATCCAGAAAGGCAGCACAGACCATGGAGAAGAGGAAGCCTTGTTATGCTGATGGGCGGGATGTAAATTGCCAACAGCCACTCTGGAGAAGTGTATGGTGTTTCCTCAAACACCTAAAAAACTAAGCAACGGAGCCTATGGCACTTCAACTTATGGTTCTATAGCTTAGGGAAATTAAAATCAAAAAGACACAGCTACCCATAAATTTTGCACGGCTCTGCTTACAAGAACCGCGTTTACGGTACAAGTGAAATATCCCAGGAAGCAAAAATGGATAAAGAAGTTGTTGTACGTACGTACAATGGAATATCACTCAGCAATGAAATCTATGTCATGAGGCCCGTCGCGGCATAATGAGTGGATTCAGGTACGATCATTCTAAGTTAACTAAGTCACACAGAAAAAGAAACACCATAAGATATCTCAAATACACGGAATGCAAACATGGCTGCACATGAACTCAATTACAAAACAGAAAAGGGTCTCAAATTTAGAAAACCAACTTATGCTTGCTTAAGGGGAAAGGTGAGTTGTGGGGCTGCATAAAACCAGAGATTGAAATTAGCACAGATACCTCTCCATAAGCAAATATGTAATAGTCAGGACCTACTCCTTGCTCCACGAAATGGACTCAACACCCCATATTCAATGCCTAGGAATATACCTGACTAGTAAGAACCTTCAAACCCATGTTTTATATGTCTCCATAAGAGAATCAAGCGTGTGTACAGCTGCATGAATGCAGCAGAGAAAATCCAATAAATCCCATTATCAAAATAAATTACAAAAACAAAACACAATGACAGTGAAATAGAGAGCAATTCTTAAATAATTCATTCAGGGCTTGTGATGCAACGTGGATTTACCACATCTACACCCCGAGCTGAGTGAGACATAAGGCTGGACACTTTGGGCTGATAACATTGGTGACGTTCGGTGAGCAAAGGCAACCCTTTGAAGTCATACTGCATGGTACCCATTCCATGGGTCCCAACTCTCCAGGTTGAAGGGATTCTTCCTTCAGGTAAAACATGCATGGGCAACCCAGAATATGGTCCACCGTGTGACCGGGAAACCTTTTTAAATGCATCTCAGTTTTCGTCCCCTCGTACTCGGTTTTACCATTCCAGACGCTTTACTAACACTCTCCCCACTTGGAGAGTCAGTGCCTTTAACCTCCTGTTTGGCACAGTTTGGAATTTCTGCGCAAGATGAACAGGAATAGGGAGAACCAATGAGAGATTAGCTGTAGGTGTCTGCACGAACAAATTTAACGCTCATTTCCCACCAGGAAGAGGAATTAGCCAAAGGCTCAGCATGCCGTGCCGGAACCAGATTAGGGCCTGAAGCAATCCTGCGGTTTTGCGGCCAGCTCACAAGAAAGCGAGTTGAAGAAAGGAGCTCAGGGGCACTGTAATTCACAAACCTGCAGAGTTATAAATGACAGCTATCGTCCAAAAATATATTGAAGTAAGGCTGCAAAGAGGACTTGAATGTGGGGCAGAATTCCAGGAATACGATTTCAGGAGGTAGACGGGAAGTCCTCTGAAAGTATAGGAGAAGAGGCAGAACCTCGACAATGATGCACTTGATCAAAAAGGGCATATGCGTTTCTTCCAGGGCCCTTATTAAAGAGGGTAGGAGGCTCCCAGCATGCTTCAGTGGCCAACAGAGGGCCTACGTCGCCAAGGCGACATGAGCCATCCAGGCAGGAGTGACCTCACATCAGAGGGCCCACCTCACAGAAGGGTAAGGAACCCAGTCAGGATCAGACTCTCACCAGAGTGCCCACATAAGCAAGGGGCTGGGAACCAGGCAGGAGTGTCCTCACACCCGTGGGGCCACATCATCGAAAGTTGAGGTACCCAGCACATGTGTCCTCAAACCAGAGGACCCACATCACCATGGGTCTCGGAGCGAGGCAGGCAGGATTAACCTCAAAACACATGGCCCATTGTATAAAAAAGGTGAGGAATCCAGCAGTTGGAACATCCCAGCAGGCGGCCCAGAGCACCGAGGCTATGGGATCCAGGCAGTGATGAACTCACAACAGAGGGCACTCATCGTGATACTGTAAGCAACCCAGCCGTTGTAACCTCAGAGCACAAGGCCCACATCCCCATGGGGAAGGGAACCAAGCAGGAGTGTCATCGCACCAGTGGGCACACATCAGAAAAGGTGGGGAGCCCAGCAGTTAGGGCCGGACGCCAGAGGGCCCTCATCACTGAGGAGAGGAGGCTCCCAGCAAGCTCCAACTGCTACCAGAAGGCCGACGTCACCAATGCGGGGTCTGCCAACAAGGCAGGAGTGACCTCAGAGCAGAGGGCCAACCACACAAAAGTGTGAGGAACCCAAAGAGGATCAGACTCTCACCGGAGGGCCCACATCACCAAGGGAATGGAAACCAGGCAGGAGTGTCCTCACACCAGTGGGGCCACATCACCGAAATGTGACGGACCCAGCACACGTGGACTCAAACTACAGGACACACATCACCAAGGGGATGAGAGTGCGGCAGGCAAGAGAAGTCTCAAAACAGAGGGCCCATAGAAGGAAAAAGGTGAGGAATACCGCAGTGGGAACCTCCCCGCAGGAGGCCAGCAGCAGCGAGGCTATGGGGTCCATGCCGGAGTGAACTCACACCAGAGGGCCCTCATCATGAAACTGAGCAACGTACCATTGGGACCTCAGAGCAGAAGACCCACATTCCCATGGGGTTGGGATCCTGGCAGGAGTGTACTCGCACCACAGGGCGCACATCAGAAAATTTTGGGAGCCCAGGAGTTAGGGTCTGAAGCCAGAGGGCCCTCATTACCAAGGGTAGGAGACTCCCAGCAGGCACCAACTCCCAACTGAGGGCCCACGTCGCCAAGTTGACGTCTGCCAGCCAGGCAGGAGTGACCTCACAGCAGAGGGCCTACCTCACAGAATGGTGAGGAACCCAGCCAAGGTAAGACTCTCACCAGAGGGCCCACATCACCAAGGGCATCAGAACCAGGCAGGAGTGTCTTCACACCAGGGTGGCCACATCATAGAAAGGTGAGGAACCCAGCACATGTGGCCTAAACCAGTGGATCCAGATCTCCAAGGGGCTCGGAGTGAGGCAGGCAGGAGTAGCCTCACAACACAGGGCCAATAGAATAAAAAAGGTGAGGAATCCTGCAGTGAGAACCTCCCAGCAGGCGGCCCAGAGCACCGAGTCTATGCGATCCAGGCCGCAGTGAACTCACAGCAGAGGGCCCACATCATGAAACTGTGAGCAACCCAGCCGTTGGGACCTCAGAGCAGAAGACCCACATCCCCATGGGGTTGGGAACATGGCACGAGTGTCCTCGCACAACTTAGCACGTATCAGAAAATTTGGGTACCCAGCAGTTAGGGCCTGACGCCAGAGGGCCCTCATCACCGAGGGGAGGAGGCTCCCAGTAGGCTCCAACTGCCACAAGAGGGCCGACATTGCCAAGGCGGGGTGTGCCAGCCAGGCAGGAGTGACCTCACAGCAGAGGGCCCACCTCACAGAAGTGGGAGGAACCCAGCCAGGATCAGACTCTCACCAGAGGGCCCACATCACCAAGGGGATAGGAACCAGGCAGGAGTGTCCTCACACCAGTGGGGCCACATCATCGAAAGGTGAGGGACCCAGCACACATGGCCTCAAACCAGAGGACACACATCACCAAGGGGCTGGGAGTGAGGCAGGCAGGAGGAGTCTCAAAACAGAGGGCCCATAGAAGGAAAAAGGTGAGGAATCCCACAGTGGGAACCTCCCCGCAGGTGGCCAGGAGCAGCGAGGCTATGGGGTCCATGCCGGAGTGAACTCACACCAGAGGGCCCTCATCATGAAACTGAACAACGTACCATTGGGACCTCAGATCAGAAGACCCACATTCCCATGGGGTTGGGATCCTGGCAGGAGTGTACTCGCACCACAGGGCGCACATCAGAAAATTTTGGGAGCCCAGGAGTTAGGGTCTGACGCCAGAGGGCCCTCATTACCGAGGGGAGGAGACTCCCAGCAGGCACAAACTCCCAACTGAGGGCCCACGTCGCCAAGTTGACGTGTGCCAGCCAGGCAGGAGTGACCTCACAGCAGAGGGCCTACCTCACAGAAGGGTGAGGGACCCAGCCAGGATAATACTCTCACCAGAGGGCCCACATCACCAAGGGGATCGGAACAAGGCAGGAGTGTCCTCACACCAGTGTGGCCACATTATAGAAAGGTGAGGAACCCAGCACATGTGGCCTAAACCAGAGGACCCACATTTCCAAGGTGCTCCGAGTGAGGCAGGCAGGAGTAGCCTAACAACACAGGGCCCACAGAATAAAAAATGTGAGGAATCCAGCAGTTTGAACCTCCCAGCAGGTGGCCCAGAGCATGGAGTCTATGGGATCCAGGCCACAGTGAACTCACAGCAGAGGGCCCACATCATGAAACTGTGAGCAACCCAGCCAGTGGGACCTCAGAGCAGAAGGCCCACATCCCCATGGGGATGGGAACCTCGCAGGAGTGTCCTCGCACAACTTAGCACGTATCAGAAAATGTGGGAACCCCGCAGTTATGGCCTGACGCCAGAGGGCCCTCATCACGGAGGAGAGGAGGCTACCAGCAGGCTCCAAATGCCACCAGAGGGCCGACGTCACCAATGGAACGGGAGCAAGCCAGGCAGGAGTTACCTCACAGCAGAGGGCCCACCTCACAGAAGTGTGAGGAGCCCAAACAGGATCAGACTCTAACCAGAGCGCCCACATCACCAAGGGGATGCGAACCAGGCAGGAGTGTGCTCACACCAGTGGGGCCACATCATTGAAAGGCAAGGAACCCACCACATGTGGCCTCAAACCAGAAGACCCACATCAACAAGGGGCTCAGAGTGAGGCAGGCAGGAAGTGTCTCACAACACACGGCCCATAGAAGAAAAAAGGTAAGGAATCCTGCAGTTGGAAGCTCCAAGCAGGTGGCCCAGAGCACCGAGGCTATGGGATGCATGCCGGAGTGAACTCACAGCAGAGGGCCCACATCCTGACACTGTGAGCAAGCCAGCCGTTGGCACCTCAGAACAGAAGGCCCAAATCTGCATGGGGATGGGAACCTGGCAGGAGTGTCATCGCACAAGTGGGCGCACATCAGAAAATGTGGTGAGCCCAGCAGTTAGGGCCGGACGCCAGAGGGCCCTCATCACCGATGGGAGGAGGTTCCCAGCACGCTCCAACTGCAACCAGAGGGCCCATGTGGCCAAGGCGTCGTGTGCCAGCCAGGCAGGTGTGACCTCACAGCAGAGGGCCCGCCTCACAGAAGTGTGAGGAATCAAGCCAGGATCAGACTCTCACCAGAGGGCCCACATCAACAAGGGGATGGGAACCAGTCAGGAGTGTCCTCACACCAGTAGGGCCACATCCCTAAAAGGTGAGACAAACGGCCCACGTGGTCTCAAACCAGAAGACCTACATCACCAAGGGGCTCGGTGTGAGGCAGGCAGGAGGAGCTTCACCACACAGGGCCCAAAGTATAAGAAAGGTGAGGAATCCAGCAGTTGGAACCTCCCAGCAGGCGGCCCAGAGCACAGAGGCTATGGGATCTAGGCCTGAGTGAACTAACACCGGAGTGCCAACATAACGAAACTGTGAGCAACCCAGGCGTTGCGACCACAGAGCAGAAGGCACACATCCCCATGAGTATTGGAACCTTACAGGAGTGTCCTGGCATCACTGGGCTCACATCAGAAATCGTGGGGAGCCCAGCAGTTAGAGCCTGACGCAAGAGGGCCCTCATCACCTTGGAGAGGAGGGTACAAGAAGGCTCCAACTGCCACAAGAAGTCCGACGTCACCAGGGCAACGGGAGCAAGCCAGGCAGGAGTTACCTCACAGCAGAGGGCCCACCTCACAGAAGAGTGAGGAACCCAGCCAGGATCAGACTCTCACCAGAGGGCCCACATCACCAAGGGGATCTGATCCAGGCAGGAGTGGCCTCACACCAGTGTGGCCAAATCATAGAAAGGTGAGGAACCCAGAACATGTGGCCTAAACAAGAGGACCCACATCTCCAAGGGGCTCGGAGTGAGGCAGGCAGGAGGAGCCTCAAAACAGAGGACCCATAGAATAAAAAAGGTGAGGAATCCCGCAGTTGGAACCTCCTAGCATGCAGCAAGGAGCAGCGAGGCTATGGGGTCCCGGCCGTTGTGAACTCACAACAGAGGACCCTCATCATGAAACTGTGAACAACACAGCTGTTGGGACCACAGAACAGAAGGCCCACATTCCCATGGGGTTGGGAACCTGGCAGGAGTGTACTCGCACCACAGGGCACACATCAGAAAATTTTGGGAGCCCAGGAGTTAGGGCCTGACGCCAGACGGCCCTAATTACCGAGGGGAGCAGACTCCTAGAAGGCACCAACTCCCACCTGAGGGCCCACGTCTCCAAGGTGATGTGCGTTAGCCAGGCAGGAGTGACCTCACAGCAGAGGGCCTATGTCACAGAAGGGGGAGGAACCCAGCCAGGATAAGACTCTCACCAGAGGGCCCACATCACCAAGGGGATCAGAACCAGGCAGGAGTGGCCTCACACCAGTGTGGCCAAATCATAGAAAAGTGAGGAACCCAGAACATATGGCCTAAACCAGAGGACCCACATCAACAAGGGGCTCAGAGTGAGGCAGGCAGGAGGTGTCTCAAACAGAGGGCCATAAAATAAAAAAGGTGAGGTAACCCGCAGTTGGAACCTCCCAGCAGGCGGCAAGGAGCAGCGAGGCTATGGGATCCCGGCCGGTGTGAACTCACAACAGAAGGCCCTCATCACGAAACTGTGAACAACCCAGCGGTTGGGACCACAGAGAAGAAGGCCCACATTCCCATGGGGTTGGGAACCTGGCAGGAGTGTACTCCCACCAGAGGGCACACATCAGAAAAGTATGGGAGCCCAGGAGTTAGGGCCTGACGTCAGAGGGCCCTCATTACCGAGGGGAGGAGACTCCCAGCAGGCACCAACTCCCAACTGAGGGGCCACGTCGCCAAGGTGACGTGCGCCAGCCAGGCAGGAGTGACCTCACAGCAGAGGGCATACGTCCCAGAAGGGTGAGGCACCCAGCCAGGATAAGAGTCTCACCAGAGGGCCCGCATCACCAAGGGGATCGGATCCAGGCAAGAGTGGCCTCACACCAGTGTGGCCAAATCATAGAAAGGTGAGGAACCCAGAACACGTGGCCTAAACCAGAGGATCCACATCTCCAAGGGGTTCAGAGTGAGGCAGGCAGGACTAGCCTCACAACGCAGGGCCCATAGAATAAAAAATGTGAGGAATCCAACAGTTCGAACCTCCCAGCAGGTGGCCCAGAGCACCCAGTCTATGGGATCCAGGCCGCAGTGCACTCACAGCAGAGGGCCCACATCATGAAACTTTGAGCAACCCAGCCGTTTGGACATCAGGGCAGAAGTCCCACATCCCCACGGGGATGGGAACCTGGCAGGAGTGTCCTCGCACCACTTAGTACGTATTAGAAAATGTGGGTACACAGCAGTTAGGGCCTGACGCCAAAGGGCCCTCATTACTGAGGGAAGGAGGCTCCCAGCACGCTCCAACTGCCACCAGAGGGCCGACGTCACCAAGGCGGGGTGTGCCAGCCAGGCAGGAGTGACCTCAGAGCAGAGGGCCAAGTTCACGGAAGTGTGAGGAACCCAACCAGGATCAGACTCTCACCAGAGGGCCCACATCACCAAGAGGATGGGAACCAGGCAGGAGTGTTCTCAGTCCAGTGGGGCCACATCATTGAAAGGCGAGGAAACCACCACATGTGGCCTCAAACCAGAGGACACACATCACCAAGGGGCTGGGAGGGAGGCAGGCAGGAGTAGTCTCAAAACAGAGGGCCCATAGAATAAAAAAGGTGAGGAATCCCACAGTTGGAACATCCCAGCAGGCAGCAAGGAACAACGAGGCTATGGGATCCCGGCCGGTGTGAACTCACAAAAGAGGGCCCTCATCATGAAACTGTGAATAGCCCAGCCATTGGGTCCACAGAGCAGAAGGCCCACATTGCCATGGGGTTGGGAACCTGGCAGGAGTGTACTCGCACCACAGGGCACACATCAGAAAAGTTTGGGAGCCCAGGATTTAAGGCCTGACGCCAGAGGGCCCTCATTACCGAAGGGAGGAAACTCCCAGCAGACACCAAATCCCAACTGAGGGCCCACGTCGCCAAGGTGACGTGCGCCAGCCAGGCAGGAGTGACATCACAGCAGAGGGCATACGTCACAGAAGGGTGAGGAACCCAGCCAGGATAAGACTCTCACCAGAGGGCCCGCATCACCAAGGGGATCGGAACCAGGCAGAAGTATACTCACACCAGTGTGGCCAAATAATGGAAAGGTGAGGGACCCAGAACATGTGGCCTAAACCAGAGGAACCACATCTCCAAGGGGCTCGGAGTGAGGCAGGCAGGACTAGCCTAACAACACAGGGCCCATAGATTAAAAAATGTGAGGAATCCAGCAGTTGGAACCTCGCAGCAGGAGGCCCAGAGCACCGAGTCTATGGGATCCAGGCCAAAGTGAACTCACAGCAGAGGGCCCACATCATGAAACTGTGAGCAACCCAGCCGTTGGGACCTCAGAGCAGAACGCCCACATCCCCATGGGGATGGGAACGTGGCAGGCGTATCCTCGCACCACTTAGTACGTATTAGAAAATGTGGGTACCCAGCAGTTAGGGCCTGACGCCAAAGGGCTCTCATCACTGAGGGGAGGAGGCTCCCAGCAGGCTCCAACTGCCACCAGAGGGCCGACGTCGCCAAGGCGGGGTGTGCCAGCCAGGCAGGAGTGACCTCAGAGCTGGGGGCCAAGCTCACGGAAGTGTGAGGAACCCAACCCGGATCAGATTCTCACCAGAGGGCCCACATCACCAAGGGGATGCGAACCAGGCAGGAGTGTGCTCACACCAGTGGGGCCACATCATTGAAAGGCAAGGAACCCACCACATGTGGCCTCAAACCAGAAGACCCACATCAACAAGGGGCTCAGAGTGAGGCAGGCAGGAAGTGTCTCACAACACACGGCCCATAGAAGAAAAAAGGTAAGGAATCCTGCAGTTGGAAGCTCCAAGCAGGTGGCCCAGAGCACCGAGGCTATGGGATGCATGCCGGAGTGAACTCACAGCAGAGGGCCCACATCCTGACACTGTGAGCAAGCCAGCCGTTGGCACCTCAGAACAGAAGGCCCAAATCTGCATGGGGATGGGAACCTGGCAGGAGTGTCATCGCACAAGTGGGCGCACATCAGAAAATGTGGTGAGCCCAGCAGTTAGGGCCGGACGCCAGAGGGCCCTCATCACCGATGGGAGGAGGTTCCCAGCACGCTCCAACTGCAACCAGAGGGCCCATGTGGCCAAGGCGTCGTGTGCCAGCCAGGCAGGTGTGACCTCACAGCAGAGGGCCCGCCTCACAGAAGTGTGAGGAATCAAGCCAGGATCAGACTCTCACCAGAGGGCCCACATCAACAAGGGGATGGGAACCAGTCAGGAGTGTCCTCACACCAGTAGGGCCACATCCCTAAAAGGTGAGACAAACGGCCCACGTGGTCTCAAACCAGAAGACCTACATCACCAAGGGGCTCGGTGTGAGGCAGGCAGGAGGAGCTTCACCACACAGGGCCCAAAGTATAAGAAAGGTGAGGAATCCAGCAGTTGGAACCTCCCAGCAGGCGGCCCAGAGCACAGAGGCTATGGGATCTAGGCCTGAGTGAACTAACACCGGAGTGCCAACATAACGAAACTGTGAGCAACCCAGGCGTTGCGACCACAGAGCAGAAGGCACACATCCCCATGAGTATTGGAACCTTACAGGAGTGTCCTGGCATCACTGGGCTCACATCAGAAATCGTGGGGAGCCCAGCAGTTAGAGCCTGACGCAAGAGGGCCCTCATCACCTTGGAGAGGAGGGTACAAGAAGGCTCCAACTGCCACCAGAAGTCCGACGTCACCAGGGCAACGGGAGCAAGCCAGGCAGGAGTTACCTCACAGCAGAGGGCCCACCTCACAGAAGAGTGAGGAACCCAGCCAGGATCAGACTCTCACCAGAGGGCCCACATCACCAAGGGGATCTGATCCAGGCAGGAGTGGCCTCACACCAGTGTGGCCAAATCATAGAAAGGTGAGGAACCCAGAACATGTGGCCTAAACAAGAGGACCCACATCTCCAAGGGGCTCGGAGTGAGGCAGGCAGGAGGAGCCTCAAAACAGAGGACCCATAGAATAAAAAAGGTGAGGAATCCCGCAGTTGGAACCTCCTAGCATGCAGCAAGGAGCAGCGAGGCTATGGGGTCCCGGCCGTTGTGAACTCACAACAGAGGACCCTCATCATGAAACTGTGAACAACACAGCTGTTGGGACCACAGAACAGAAGGCCCACATTCCCATGGGGTTGGGAACCTGGCAGGAGTGTACTCGCACCACAGGGCACACATCAGAAAATTTTGGGAGCCCAGGAGTTAGGGCCTGACGCCAGACGGCCCTAATTACCGAGGGGAGCAGACTCCTAGAAGGCACCAACTCCCACCTGAGGGCCCACGTCTCCAAGGTGATGTGCGTTAGCCAGGCAGGAGTGACCTCACAGCAGAGGGCCTATGTCACAGAAGGGGGAGGAACCCAGCCAGGATAAGACTCTCACCAGAGGGCCCACATCACCAAGGGGATCAGAACCAGGCAGGAGTGGCCTCACACCAGTGTGGCCAAATCATAGAAAAGTGAGGAACCCAGAACATATGGCCTAAACCAGAGGACCCACATCAACAAGGGGCTCAGAGTGAGGCAGGCAGGAGGTGTCTCAAACAGAGGGCCATAAAATAAAAAAGGTGAGGTAACCTGCAGTTGGAACCTCCCAGCAGGCGGCAAGGAGCAGCGAGGCTATGGGATCCCGGCCGGTGTGAACTCACAACAGAAGGCCCTCATCACGAAACTGTGAACAACCCAGCGGTTGGGACCACAGAGAAGAAGGCCCACATTCCCATGGGGTTGGGAACCTGGCAGGAGTGTACTCCCACCAGAGGGCACACATCAGAAAAGTATGGGAGCCCAGGAGTTAGGGCCTGACGTCAGAGGGCCCTCATTACCGAGGGGAGGAGACTCCCAGCAGGCACCAACTCCCAAATGAGGGCCCACGTCGCCAAGGCGGGGTGTGCCAGCCAGGCAGGATTGACCTCAGAGAAGAGGGCCCACCTCACAGAAGTGTGAGGAACCCAACCAGGATCAGACTCTCACCGGAGGGCCCACATCACCAAGGGGATGGGAAGCAGGCAGGAGTGTCCTCACACCAGTGGGGCCACATCAGCCAAAGTGAGGAACCCAGCACATGTGGCCTCAAACCAGAGGACACACATCACCAAGGGGCTAGGAATGAGGCAGGTGTCTGGAGGGGCACATTTAACTCTAATTTCCCACCAGGAAGTGGAATGAACCAAAGTCTCAGAGTTCCGTGCCGGACACTGATTATGGCCTGAAGCAACACTGCGGTTCTGTGTCCAGTTTTCAAGGAAACGAGTTAAGAAAGAAAATCACGGGCACTGTAATTCACAAACCTGCAGAGTTATAAATGACAGCTATGGTCTAAAAATATATTGAAGGAAGGCTGCGAAGAGGACTTGAAAGTGGGGCAGAATTTTAGGAAAACGATTTCAGGGGGTAGACTGGAATTGCATTTAAAGCATAGGAAAAGAGGCAGAACGACGACAATGATGCACTTGGCCAAAAAGGGCGTATGCGTTTTTTCCTGAATATATTCAGGAAAAAACGCATACGCCCTTTTTGGCCAACCAAGCAAGCGTGTAAAGGAAATCTGCACTACAATGAAGTCTCACTGCCCCCCGGTCAAAAGGGCCATCTGAAAAATGTGTAAAATCCAGAAAGGCAGGACAGGTCATGGAGAACAGGGAGCCTTGTAATGCTGATGGGCGGGATATAAATTGCCAACAGCCACTCTGGAGAAGTTTATGGTGTTCCCTGAAACAGGTAGGAAACAAAACAAAACAGCCTATGGCACTTCCACTTATGGTCCTATAGCTTAGGGAAATTAAAATCAAAAACACACAGCCACCCCAAAGTTTGGGACGGCTCTGTTTACAAGAACCACTTCTACGGTACAAGTTAAATATCCGAGAAAGCAAAAAATGGATAAAGAAGTTGTGGTACGCACGTAAAATGGAATATCACTCAGCAATGAAATCTACGTCATCAGGCCCGTAGCGGCATAATGAGTGGATTCAGGTACGATGATTCTTCGAGAAATAAGTCACACAGAAAAAGAAACATCATTAGATATCCCTAATACACGGAATGTAAACTTGGCTACACATGAACTGAATTACAAAACAGAACAGGGTCTCAAATTTAGAAAACCAACTTATGCTTGCTTATGGGGAAAGGTGAGTTGGGGTGCTGCATAAAACCAGAGATTGAAATTAGCACAGATACTGTTCCATAAGCCAAATATATAATAGACAAGACCTACTCCTTGCTCAACGAAATGGACTCAACACCCCATATTCAACGCCTGGCAAGATACCTGACAAGTAAGAATCTTAAAACCCATGGATTTATATGTCTCCATAAGGAAATCAAGCATGTGTACAGCGGCCTAAACGCAGCAGTGAACATCCGATAAATCCCATTACCAAAATAAATTTCAAAAACAAAACACAATGACAGTGAAATAGAGAGCAATTCTTAAATAATTCATTCAGGGCTTGTGATGCAACCTGGATTTACCACATCTACACCCAGAGCTGGGTGAGACATAAGGCTGGACACTTCGGGCTGATAGCATTGGTGAGGTTCGGTGAGCAAACGCAGACCCTTTGAAGTCATACTGCATGGTACCCATTCCATGGGTCCCAACTCTCCAGGTTTAAGGGATTCTTACTTCAGCTAAAACATGCATGGGAAACCCACAGAATGGTCCACCATGTGATTGGGAAACGTTTTCAAATGCATCTCAGTTTTCGAACCCTGGTACTCGGGTTCACCATTCCAGACGCTTTACTAACACTCTCCCCACTTGGAGAGTCAGTGCCTTTAACATCCTGTTTGGCACAGTTTGCAATTTCTGCGCAAGATTAACAGGAATAGGGAGAACAAATGAGAGACTAGCTGTAGGTGTCTGCACGGGCAAATGGAACGCTCATTTCCCACCAGGAAGAGGAATTAACCAAAGGCTCAGCGTGCCCTGCAGGAAACAGATTAGGGCCTAAGGCAATCCTGCGGTTTTGCGGCCATCTCACAAAAAAGCGAGTTGAAAAAAGGAGCTAAGGGGCACTGTAATTCACAAAACTGCAGAGTTATGAATGACAGCTATCGTCCAAAATTGTATTGAAGTAAGTCTTCGAAGAGGACTTGAAAGCGGGGCCGAATTTCAGGAACAAGATTTCAGGGGATAGAGTGGAATTGCACTTAAAGCATAGGAAAAGAGGCAGAATGTCGACAATGATGCACTTGGCGAAAAAGGGCGGATGCGTTTTTTCCTGAATATATTCAGGAAAAAACGCATACGCCCTTTTTGGCCAACCAAGCAAGCGTGTAAAGGAAATCTGCACTACAATGAAGTCTCAATGCCCCCCGGTCAAAAGGGCCATCTGAAAAAAGTGTAAAATCCAGAAAGGCAGGACAGGTCATGGAGAACAGGGAGCCTTGTTATGCTGATGGGCGGGATGTAAATTGCCAACAGCCACTCTGGAGAAGTGTATGGTGTTTCCTGAAACACATAGGAAACAAAGCAACACAGCCTATGGCACTTCCACTTATGGTCCTATAGCATAGGGAAATTAAAAACAAAAACACACAGCCACCCCAAACTTTGGGACGGCTCTGTTTACAAGAACCTCGTCTACGGTACAAGTTAAATATCCGAGAAAGCAAAAAATTCATAAAGAAGTTGTGGTACGCACGTACAATGGAATATCACTCAGCAATGAAATCTACGTCATCAGGCCCGTAGCGGCATAATGAGTGGATTCAGGTACGATGATTTTACGAGAAATAAGTCACACAGAAAAAGAAATATCATAAGATATCACTAATACACGGAATGTAAACTTGGCTACACATGAACTGAATTACAAAACAGAACAGGGTCTCAAATTTAGAAAACCAACTTATGCTTGCTTATGGGGAAAGGTGAGTTGGGGTGCTGCATAAAACCAGAGATTGAAATTAGCACAGATACCTTTCCATAAGCTAAATATATAATAGACAAGACCTACTCCTTGCTCAACGAAATGGACTCAACACCCCATATTCAACGCCTGGGAAGATACCTGACAAGTAAGAATCTTAAAACCCATGGATTTATATGTCTCCATAAGGAAATCAAGCGTGTGTACAGCGGCCTAAACGCAGCAGTGAAAATCCGATAAATCCCATTATCAAAATAAATTTCAAAAACAAAACACAATGACAGTGAAATACAGAGCAATTCTTAAATAATTCATTCAGGGCTTGTGATGCAACCTGGATTTACCACATCTACACCCAGAGCTGGGTGAGACATAAGGCTGGACACTTCGGGCTGATAGCATTTGTGAGGTTCGGTGAGCAAACGCAGACCCTTTGAAGTCATACTGCATGGTACCCATTCCATGGGTCCCAACTCTCCACGTTTAAGGGATTCTTCCTTCAGCTAAAACATGCATGGGAAATCCAGAGTATGGTCCACCGTGTGATTGGGAAACGTTCTCAAATGCATCTCAGTTTTCGAACCCTGGTGCTCGGGTTCACCATTCCAGACGCTTTACTAACACTCTCCCCACTTGTAGAGTCAGGGACTTTAAACTCCTGTTTGGCACAGTTTGCAATTTCTGCGCAAGATGAACAGGAATTGGGAGAACCAATGAGAGACTAGCTGTAGGTGTCTGCACTGGCAAATGGAACGCTCATTTCCCACCAGGAAGAGGAATTAACCAAAGGCTCAGCGTGCCCTGCCGGAAAGAGATTAGGGCCTGAAGCAATCCTGTGGTTTTGCGGCCAGCTCACAAGAAAGCGTGTTGAGGAAAGGAGCTCAGGGGCACTGTAATTCACAAACCTGCAGAGTTATGAATGACAGCTATCGTCCAAAAATGTACTGAAGTAAGTCTTCGAAGAGGACTTGAAAGCGGGGCAGAATTTCAGGAAAACGATTTCAGGGGGTAGACTGGAATTGCACTTAAAGCATAGGAAAAGAGGCAGAATGTCGACAATGATGCACTTGGCCAAAAAGGGCGTATGCGTTTTATCCTGAATATATTCAGGAAAAAACGCATACGCCCTTTTTGGCCAACCAAGCAAGCGTGTAAAGGAAATCTGCACTACAATGAAGTCTCAATGCCCCCCGGTCAAAAGGGCCATCTGAAAAAAGTGCAAGATCCAGAAAGGCAGGACAGGTCATGGAGAACAGGGAGCCTTGTTATGCTGATGGGCTCGATGTAAATTGCCAACAGCCACTCTGGAGAAGTGTATGGTGTATCCTGAAACACGAAGGAAACAAAGCAACACAGCCTATGGCACTTCCACTTATGGTCCTATAGCTTAGGGAAATTAAAATCAAAAACACACAGCCACCCCAAAGTTTGGGACGGCTCTGTTTACAAGAACCACTTCTACGGTACAAGTTAAATATCCGAGAAAGCAAAAAATGGATAAAGAAGTTGTGGTACGCACGTAAAATGGAATATCACTCAGCAATGAAATCTACGTCATCAGGCCCGTAGCGGCATAATGAGTGGATTCAGGTACGATGATTCTTCGAGAAATAAGTCACACAGAAAAAGAAACATCATTAGATATCCCTAATACACGGAATGTAAACTTGGCTACACATGAACTGAATTACAAAACAGAACAGGGTCTCAAATTTAGAAAACCAACTTATGCTTGCTTATGGGGAAAGGTGAGTTGGGGTGCTGCATAAAACCAGAGATTGAAATTAGCACAGATACTGTTCCATAAGCCAAATATATAATAGACAAGACCTACTCCTTGCTCAACGAAATGGACTCAACACCCCATATTCAACGCCTGGCAAGATACCTGACAAGTAAGAATCTTAAAACCCATGGATTTATATGTCTCCATAAGGAAATCAAGCATGTGTACAGCGGCCTAAACGCAGCAGTGAACATCCGATAAATCCCATTACCAAAATAAATTTCAAAAACAAAACACAATGACAGTGAAATAGAGAGCAATTCTTAAATAATTCATTCAGGGCTTGTGATGCAACCTGGATTTACCACATCTACACCCAGAGCTGGGTGAGACATAAGGCTGGACACTTCGGGCTGATAGCATTGGTGAGGTTCGGTGAGCAAACGCAGACCCTTTGAAGTCATACTGCATGGTACCCATTCCATGGGTCCCAACTCTCCAGGTTTAAGGGATTCTTACTTCAGCTAAAACATGCATGGGAAACCCACAGAATGGTCCACCATGTGATTGGGAAACGTTTTCAAATGCATCTCAGTTTTCGAACCCTGGTACTCGGGTTCACCATTCCAGACGCTTTACTAACACTCTCCCCACTTGGAGAGTCAGTGCCTTTAACATCCTGTTTGGCACAGTTTGCAATTTCTGCGCAAGATTAACAGGAATAGGGAGAACAAATGAGAGACTAGCTGTAGGTGTCTGCACGGGCAAATGGAACGCTCATTTCCCACCAGGAAGAGGAATTAACCAAAGGCTCAGCGTGCCCTGCAGGAAACAGATTAGGGCCTAAGGCAATCCTGCGGTTTTGCGGCCATCTCACAAAAAAGCGAGTTGAAAAAAGGAGCTAAGGGGCACTGTAATTCAAAAAACTGCAGAGTTATGAATGACAGCTATCGTCCAAAATTGTATTGAAGTAAGTCTTCGAAGAGGACTTGAAAGCGGGGCCGAATTTCAGGAACAAGATTTCAGGGGATAGAGTGGAATTGCACTTAAAGCATAGGAAAAGAGGCAGAATGTCGACAATGATGCACTTGGCGAAAAAGGGCGGATGCGTTTTTTCCTGAATATATTCAGGAAAAAACGCATACGCCCTTTTTGGCCAACCAAGCAAGCGTGTAAAGGAAATCTGCACTACAATGAAGTCTCAATGCCCCCCGGTCAAAAGGGCCATCTGAAAAAAGTGTAAAATCCAGAAAGGCAGGACAGGTCATGGAGAACAGGGAGCCTTGCTATGCTGATGGGCGGGATGTAAATTGCCAACAGCCACTCTGGAGAAGTGTATGGTGTTTCCTGAAACACATAGGAAACAAAGCAACACAGCCTATGGCACTTCCACTTATGGTCCTATAGCATAGGGAAATTAAAAACAAAAACACACAGCCACCCCAAACTTTGGGACGGCTCTGTTTACAAGAACCTCGTCTACGGTACAAGTTAAATATCCGAGAAAGCAAAAAATTCATAAAGAAGTTGTGGTACGCACGTACAATGGAATATCACTCAGCAATGAAATCTACGTCATCAGGCCCGTAGCGGCATAATGAGTGGATTCAGGTACGATGATTTTACGAGAAATAAGTCACACAGAAAAAGAAATATCATAAGATATCACTAATACACGGAATGTAAACTTGGCTACACATGAACTGAATTACAAAACAGAACAGGGTCTCAAATTTAGAAAACCAACTTATGCTTGCTTATGGGGAAAGGTGAGTTGGGGTGCTGCATAAAACCAGAGATTGAAATTAGCACAGATACCTTTCCATAAGCTAAATATATAATAGACAAGACCTACTCCTTGCTCAACGAAATGGACTCAACACCCCATATTCAACGCCTGGGAAGATACCTGACAAGTAAGAATCTTAAAACCCATGGATTTATATGTCTCCATAAGGAAATCAAGCGTGTGTACAGCGGCCTAAACGCAGCAGTGAAAATCCGATAAATCCCATTACCAAAATAAATTTCAAAAACAAAACACAATGACAGTGAAATACAGAGCAATTCTTAAATAATTCATTCAGGGCTTGTGATGCAACCTGGATTTACCACATCTACACCCAGAGCTGGGTGAGACATAAGGCTGGACACTTCGGGCTGATAGCATTTGTGAGGTTCGGTGAGCAAACGCAGACCCTTTGAAGTCATACTGCATGGTACCCATTCCATGGGTCCCAACTCTCCACGTTTAAGGGATTCTTCCTTCAGCTAAAACATGCATGGGAAATCCAGAGTATGGTCCACCGTGTGATTGGGAAACGTTCTCAAATGCATCTCAGTTTTCGAACCCTGGTGCTCGGGTTCACCATTCCAGACGCTTTACTAACACTCTCCCCACTTGTAGAGTCAGGGACTTTAAACTCCTGTTTGGCACAGTTTGCAATTTCTGCGCAAGATGAACAGGAATTGGGAGAACCAATGAGAGACTAGCTGTAGGTGTCTGCACTGGCAAATGGAACGCTCATTTCCCACCAGGAAGAGGAATTAACCAAAGGCTCAGCGTGCCCTGCCGGAAAGAGATTAGGGCCTGAAGCAATCCTGTGGTTTTGCGGCCAGCTCACAAGAAAGCGTGTTGAGGAAAGGAGCTCAGGGGCACTGTAATTCACAAACCTGCAGAGTTATGAATGACAGCTATCGTCCAAAAATGTACTGAAGTAAGTCTTCGAAGAGGACTTGAAAGCGGGGCAGAATTTCAGGAAAACGATTTCAGGGGGTAGACTGGAATTGCACTTAAAGCATAGGAAAAGAGGCAGAATGTCGACAATGATGCACTTGGCCAAAAAGGGCGTATGCGTTTTATCCTGAATATATTCAGGAAAAAACGCATACGCACTTTTTGGCCAACCAAGCAAGCGTGTAAAGGAAATCTGCACTACAATGAAGTCTCAATGCCCCCCGGTCAAAAGGGCCATCTGAAAAAAGTGCAAGATCCAGAAAGGCAGGACAGGTCATGGAGAACAGGGAGCCTTGTTATGCTGATGGGCTCGATGTAAATTGCCAACAGCCACTCTGGAGAAGTGTATGGTGTATCCTGAAACACGAAGGAAACAAAGCAACACAGCCTATGGCACTTCCACTTATGGTCCTATAGCTTAGGGAAATTAAAATCAAAAACACACAGCCACCCCAAAGTTTGGGACGGCTCTGTTTACAAGAACCTCGTCTACGGTACAAGTTAAATATCCGAGAAAGCAAAAAATGGATAAAGAAGTTGTGGTACGCACGTAAAATGGAATATCACTCAGCAATGAAATCTACGTCATCAGGCCCGTAGCGGCATAATGAGTGGATTCAGGTACGATGATTCTTCGAGAAATAAGTCACACAGAAAAAGAAACATCATTAGATATCCCTAATACACGGAATGTAAACTTGGCTACACATGAACTGAATTACAAAACAGAACAGGGTCTCAAATTTAGAAAACCAACTTATGCTTGCTTATGGGGAGAGGTGAGTTGGGGTGCTGCATAAAACCAGAGATTGAAATTAGCACAGATACTGTTCCATAAGCCAAATATATAATAGACAAGACCTACTCCTTGCTCAACGAAATGGACTCAACACCCCATATTCAACGCCTGGCAAGATACCTGACAAGTAAGAATCTTAAAACCCATGGATTTATATGTCTCCATAAGGAAATCAAGCGTGTGTACAGCGGCCTAAACGCAGCAGTGAACATCCGATAAATCCCATTACCAAAATAAATTTCAAAAACAAAACACAATGACAGTGAAATAGAGAGCAATTCTTAAATAATTCATTCAGGGCTTGTGATGCAACCTGGATTTACCACATCTACACCCAGAGCTGGGTGAGACATAAGGCTGGACACTTCGGGCTGATAGCATTGGTGAGGTTCGGTGAGCAAACGCAGACCCTTTGAAGTCATACTGCATGGTACCCATTCCATGGGTCCCAACTCTCCAGGTTTAAGGGATTCTTACTTCAGCTAAAACATGCATGGGAAACCCACAGAATGGTCCACCATGTGATTGGGAAACGTTTTCAAATGCATCTCAGTTTTCGAACCCTGGTACTCGGGTTCACCATTCCAGACGCTTTACTAACACTCTCCCCACTTGGAGAGTCAGTGCCTTTAACATCCTGTTTGGCACAGTTTGCAATTTCTGCGCAAGATTAACAGGAATAGGGAGAACAAATGAGAGACTAGCTGTAGGTGTCTGCACGGGCAAATGGAACGCTCATTTCCCACCAGGAAGAGGAATTAACCAAAGGCTCAGCGTGCCCTGCAGGAAACAGATTAGGGCCTAAGGCAATCCTGCGGTTTTGCGGCCATCTCACAAAAAAGCGAGTTGAAAAAAGGAGCTAAGGGGCACTGTAATTCACAAAACTGCAGAGTTATGAATGACAGCTATCGTCCAAAATTGTATTGAAGTAAGTCTTCGAAGAGGACTTGAAAGCGGGGCCGAATTTCAGGAACAAGATTTCAGGGGATAGAGTGGAATTGCACTTAAAGCATAGGAAAAGAGGCAGAATGTCGACAATGATGCACTTGGCGAAAAAGGGCGGATGCGTTTTTTCCTGAATATATTCAGGAAAAAACGCATACGCCCTTTTTGGCCAACCAAGCAAGCGTGTAAAGGAAATCTGCACTACAATGAAGTCTCAATGCCCCCCGGTCAAAAGGGCCATCTGAAAAAAGTGTAAAATCCAGAAAGGCAGGACAGGTCATGGAGAACAGGGAGCCTTGTTATGCTGATGGGCGGGATGTAAATTGCCAACAGCCACTCTGGAGAAGTGTATGGTGTTTCCTGAAACACATAGGAAACAAAGCAACACAGCCTATGGCACTTCCACTTATGGTCCTATAGCATAGGGAAATTAAAAACAAAAACACACAGCCACCCCAAACTTTGGGACGGCTCTGTTTACAAGAACCTCGTCTACGGTACAAGTTAAATATCCGAGAAAGCAAAAAATTCATAAAGAAGTTGTGGTACGCACGTACAATGGAATATCACTCAGCAATGAAATCTACGTCATCAGGCCCGTAGCGGCATAATGAGTGGATTCAGGTACGATGATTCTTCGAGAAATAAGTCACACAGAAAAAGAAACATCATTAGATATCCCTAATACACGGAATGTAAACTTGGCTACACATGAACTGAATTACAAAACAGAACAGGGTCTCAAATTTAGAAAACCAACTTATGCTTGCTTATGGGGAAAGGTGAGTTGGGGTGCTGCATAAAACCAGAGATTGAAATTAGCACAGATACTGTTCCATAAGCCAAATATATAATAGACAAGACCTACTCCTTGCTCAACGAAATGGACTCAACACCCCATATTCAACGCCTGGCAAGATACCTGACAAGTAAGAATCTTAAAACCCATGGATTTATATGTCTCCATAAGGAAATCAAGCGTGTGTACAGCGGCCTAAACGCAGCAGTGAACATCCGATAAATCCCATTACCAAAATAAATTTCAAAAACAAAACACAATGACAGTGAAATAGAGAGCAATTCTTAAATAATTCATTCAGGGCTTGTGATGCAACCTGGATTTACCACATCTACACCCAGAGCTGGGTGAGACATAAGGCTGGACACTTCGGGCTGATAGCATTGGTGAGGTTCGGTGAGCAAACGCAGACCCTTTGAAGTCATACTGCATGGTACCCATTCCATGGGTCCCAACTCTCCAGGTTTAAGGGATTCTTACTTCAGCTAAAACATGCATGGGAAACCCACAGAATGGTCCACCATGTGATTGGGAAACGTTTTCAAATGCATCTCAGTTTTCGAACCCTGGTACTCGGGTTCACCATTCCAGACGCTTTACTAACACTCTCCCCACTTGGAGAGTCAGTGCCTTTAACATCCTGTTTGGCACAGTTTGCAATTTCTGCGCAAGATTAACAGGAATAGGGAGAACAAATGAGAGACTAGCTGTAGGTGTCTGCACGGGCAAATGGAACGCTCATTTCCCACCAGGAAGAGGAATTAACCAAAGGCTCAGCGTGCCCTGCAGGAAACAGATTAGGGCCTAAGGCAATCCTGCGGTTTTGCGGCCATCTCACAAAAAAGCGAGTTGAAAAAAGGAGCTAAGGGGCACTGTAATTCACAAAACTGCAGAGTTATGAATGACAGCTATCGTCCAAAATTGTATTGAAGTAAGTCTTCGAAGAGGACTTGAAAGCGGGGCCGAATTTCAGGAACAAGATTTCAGGGGATAGAGTGGAATTGCACTTAAAGCATAGGAAAAGAGGCAGAATGTCGACAATGATGCACTTGGCGAAAAAGGGCGGATGCGTTTTTTCCTGAATATATTCAGGAAAAAACGCATACGCCCTTTTTGGCCAACCAAGCAAGCGTGTAAAGGAAATCTGCACTACAATGAAGTCTCAATGCCCCCCGGTCAAAAGGGCCATCTGAAAAAAGTGTAAAATCCAGAAAGGCAGGACAGGTCATGGAGAACAGGGACCCTTGTTATGCTGATGGGCGGGATGTAAATTGCCAACAGCCACTCTGGAGAAGTGTATGGTGTTTCCTGAAACACATAGGAAACAAAGCAACACAGCCTATGGCACTTCCACTTATGGTCCTATAGAATAGGGAAATTAAAAACAAAAACACACAGCCACCCCAAACTTTGGGACGGCTCTGTTTACAAGAACCTCGTCTACGGTACAAGTTAAATATCCGAGAAAGCAAAAAATTCATAAAGAAGTTGTGGTACGCACGTACAATGGAATATCACTCAGCAATGAAATCTACGTCATCAGGCCCGTAGCGGCATAATGAGTGGATTCAGGTACGATGATTTTACGAGAAATAAGT
The DNA here is from genome assembly GCF_059928025.1 of Delphinapterus leucas. Lineage (NCBI taxonomy): Eukaryota > Metazoa > Chordata > Mammalia > Artiodactyla > Monodontidae > Delphinapterus > Delphinapterus leucas. The sequence goes on from NW_028322267.1 coordinate 2,564,210, forward strand.
CACACAGAAAAAGAAATATCATAAGATATCACTAATACACGGAATGTAAACTTGGCTACACATGAACTGAATTACAAAACAGAACAGGGTCTCAAATTTAGAAAACCAACTTATGCTTGCTTATGGGGAAAGGTGAGTTGGGGTGCTGCATAAAACCAGAGATTGAAATTAGCACAGATACCTTTCCATAAGCTAAATATATAATAGACAAGACCTACTCCTTGCTCAACGAAATGGACTCAACACCCCATATTCAACGCCTGGGAAGATACCTGACAAGTAAGAATCTTAAAACCCATGGATTTATATGTCTCCATAAGGAAATCAAGCGTGTGTACAGCGGCCTAAACGCAGCAGTGAAAATCCGATAAATCCCATTATCAAAATAAATTTCAAAAACAAAACACAATGACAGTGAAATACAGAGCAATTCTTAAATAATTCATTCAGGGCTTGTGATGCAACCTGGATTTACCACATCTACACCCAGAGCTGGGTGAGACATAAGGCTGGACACTTCGGGCTGATAGCATTTGTGAGGTTCGGTGAGCAAACGCAGACCCTTTGAAGTCATACTGCATGGTACCCATTCCATGGGTCCCAACTCTCCAGGTTTAAGGGATTCTTCCTTCAGCTAAAACATGCATGGGAAACCCAGAGTATGGTCCACCGTGTGATTGGGAAACGTTCTCAAATGCATCTCAGTTTTCGAACCCTGGTGCTCGGGTTCACCATTCCAGATGCTTTACTAACACTCTCCCCACTTGTAGAGTCAGGGACTTTAAACTCCTGTTTGGCACAGTTTGCAATTTCTGCGCAAGATGAACAGGAATTGGGAGAACCAATGAGAGACTAGCTGTAGGTGTCTGCACTGGCAAATGGAACGCTCATTTCCCACCAGGAAGAGGAATTAACCAAAGGCTCAGCGTGCCCTGCCGGAAAGAGATTAGGGCCTGAAGCAATCCTGTGGTTTTGCGGCCAGCTCACAAGAAAGCGTGTTGAGGAAAGGAGCTCAGGGGCACTGTAATTCACAAACCTGCAGAGTTATGAATGACAGCTATCGTCCAAAAATATACTGAAGTAAGTCTTCGAAGAGGACTTGAAAGCGGGGCAGAATTTCAGGAAAACGATTTCAGGGGGTAGACTGGAATTGCACTTAAAGCATAGGAAAAGAGGCAGAATGTCGACAATGATGCACTTGGCCAAAAAGGGCGTATGCGTTTTATCCTGAATATATTCAGGAAAAAACGCATACGCCCTTTTTGGCCAACCAAGCAAGCGTGTAAAGGAAATCTGCACTACAATGAAGTCTCAATGCCCCCCGGTCAAAAGGGCCATCTGAAAAAAGTGCAAGATCCAGAAAGGCAGGACAGGTCATGGAGAACTGGGAGCCTTGTTATGCTGATGGGCTCGATGTAAATTGCCAACAGCCACTCTGGAGAAGTGTATGGTGTATCCTGAATCACGAAGGAAACAAAGCAACACAGCCTATGGCACTTCCACTTATGGTCCTATAGCTTAGGGAAATTAAAATCAAAAACACACAGCCACCCCAAAGTTTGGGACGGCTCTGTTTACAAGAACCTCGTCTACGGTACAAGTTAAATATCCGAGAAAGCAAAAAATTCATAAAGAAGTTGTGGTACGCACGTAAAATGGAATATCACTCAGCAATGAAATCTACGTCATCAGGCCCGTAGCGGCATAATGAGTGGATTCAGGTACGATGATTCTTCGAGAAATAAGTCACACAGAAAAAGAAACATCATTAGATATCCCTAATACACGGAATGTAAACTTGGCTACACATGAACTGAATTACAAAACAGAACAGGGTCTCAAATTTAGAAAACCAACTTATGCTTGCTTATGGGGAAAGGTGAGTTGGGGTGCTGCATAAAACCAGAGATTGAAATTAGCACAGATACTGTTCCATAAGCCAAATATATAATAGACAAGACCTACTCCTTGCTCAACGAAATGGACTCAACACCCCATATTCAACGCCTGGCAAGATACCTGACAAGTAAGAATCTTAAAACCCATGGATTTATATGTCTCCATAAGGAAATCAAGCGTGTGTACAGCGGCCTAAACGCAGCAGTGAACATCCGATAAATCCCATTACCAAAATAAATTTCAAAAACAAAACACAATGACAGTGAAATAGAGAGCAATTCTTAAATAATTCATTCAGGGCTTGTGATGCAACCTGGATTTACCACATCTACACCCAGAGCTGGGTGAGACATAAGGCTGGACACTTCGGGCTGATAGCATTGGTGAGGTTCGGTGAGCAAACGCAGACCCTTTGAAGTCATACTGCATGGTACCCATTCCATGGGTCCCAAATCTCCAGGTTTAAGGGATTCTTACTTCAGCTAAAACATGCATGGGAAACCCACAGAATGGTCCACCATGTGATTGGGAAACGTTTTCAAATGCATCTCAGTTTTCGAACCCTGGTACTCGGGTTCACCATTCCAGACGCTTTACTAACACTCTCCCCACTTGGAGAGTCAGTGCCTTTAACATCCTGTTTGGCACAGTTTGCAATTTCTGCGCAAGATTAACAGGAATAGGGAGAACAAATGAGAGACTAGCTGTAGGTGTCTGCACGGGCAAATGGAACGCTCATTTCCCACCAGGAAGAGGAATTAACCAAAGGCTCAGCGTGCCCTGCAGGAAACAGATTAGGGCCTAAGGCAATCCTGCGGTTTTGCGGCCATCTCACAAAAAAGCGAGTTGAAAAAAGGAGCTAAGGGGCACTGTAATTCACAAAACTGCAGAGTTATGAATGACAGCTATCGTCCAAAATTGTATTGAAGTAAGTCTTCGAAGAGGACTTGAAAGCGGGGCAGAATTTCAGGAACAAGATTTCAGGGGATAGAGTGGAATTGCACTTAAAGCATAGGAAAAGAGGCAGAATGTCGACAATGATGCACTTGGCGAAAAAGGGCGGATGCGTTTTTTCCTGAATATATTCAGGAAAAAACGCATACGCCCTTTTTGGCCAACCAAGCAAGCGTGTAAAGGAAATCTGCACTACAATGAAGTCTCAATGCCCCCCGGTCAAAAGTGCCATCTGAAAAAAGTGTAAAATCCAGAAAGGCAGGACAGGTCATGGAGAACAGGGAGCCTTGTTATGCTGATGGGCGGGATGTAAATTGCCAACAACCACTCTGGAGAAGTGTATGGTGTTTCCTGAAACACGTAGGAAACAAAGCAACACAGCCTATGGCACTTCCACTTATGGTCCTATAGATTAGGTAAATTAAAATCAAAAAGACACAGCCACCCCAAAGTTTGGGCCGGCTCTGTTTACAAGAACCTCGTCTACGGTACAAGTTAAATATCCGAGAAAGCAAAAAATGGATAAAGAAGTTGTGCTACGCATGTACAATGGAATATCACTCAGCAATGAAATCTACGTCATCAGGTCCCTATCGGCATAATGAGTGGATTCAGGTACGATGATTCTACGAGAAATAAGTCACACAGAAAAAGAAACATCATAAGATATCACTAATACACGGAATGTAAACTTGGCTACACATGAACTGAATTACAAAACAGAACAGGGTCTCAAATTTAGAAAACCAACTTATACTTGCTTATGGGGAAAGGTGAGTTCGGGTGCTGCATAAAACCAGAGATTGAAATTAGCACACATACCGTTCCATAAGCCAAACATATAATAGACAAAACCTACTCCTTGCTCAACGAAATGGACTCAACACCCCATATTCAACGCTTGGGAAGATACCTGACAAGTAAGAATCTTAAAACCCATGGATTTATATGCTCCATAAGGAAATCAAGCATGTGTACAGCGGCCTAAACGCAGCAGTGAACATCTGATAAATCCCATTATCAAAATGAATTTCAAAAACAAAACACAATGACAGTGAAATAGAGAGCAATTCTTAAATAATTCATTCAGGGCTTGTGATGCAACCTGGATTTACCACATCTACACCCAGAGCTGGGTGAGACATAAGGCTGGACACTTCGGGCTGATAGCATTGGTGAGGTTCGGTGAGCAAACGCAGACCCTTTGAAGTCATACTGCATGGTACCCATTCCTTGGGTCCCAACTCTCCAGGTTTAAGGGATTCTTCCTTCAGCTAAAACATGCATGGGAAACCCACAGTACAGTGCACTGTATGACCGGGAAACGTTTTCAAATGCATCTCAGTTTTCGTCCCCTGGTACTCGGGTTCACCTTTCCAGACGCTTTACTAACACTCTCCCCACTTGGAGAGTCAGTGCCTTTAACCTCCTGTTTGGCACAGTTTGCAATTTCTGCGCAAGATGAACAGGAATAGGGAGAACCAATGAGAGACTAGATGTAGGTGTCTGCACGTGCAAATGGAACGCTCATTTCCCACCAGGAAGAGGAATTAACCAAAGGTTCAGCGTGCCCTGCCAGAAAGAGATTATGGCGTGAAGCAATCCTGCGGTTTTGCGGCCAGCTCACCAGAAAGCGAGTTGAAGAAAGGAGCTCAGGGGCAGTGTAATTCAGAAACCTGCAGAGTTATGAATGACAGCTATCGTCCAAAAATGTATTGAAGTAAGTCTTCGAAGAGGACTTGAAAGCGGGGCAGAATTTCAGGAAAACGATTTCACGGGGTAGACTGGAATTGCACTTAAAGCATAGGTATAGAGGCAGAATGTCGACAATGATGCACTTGGCCAAAAAGGGCGTATGCGTTTTTTCCGGAAAAAACGCATACGCCCTTTTTGGCCAACCAAGCAAGCGTGTAAAGGAAATCTGCACTACAATGAAGTCTCACTGCCCCCCGGTCAAAAGGGCCATCTGAAAAAAGTGTAAAATCCAGAAAGGCAGGAGAGGTCATGGAGAACAGGGAGCCTTGTTATGCTGATGGGCGGGATGTAAATAGCCAACAGCCACTCTGGAGAAGTGTATGGTGTTTCCTGAAACACGTAGGAAACAAAGCAACACAGCCTATGGCACTTCCACTTATGGCCCTATAGCTTAGGGAAATTAAAATCAAAAACACACATCTACCCCAAATTTGGGACGGCTCTGTTTACAAGAACTTCGTCTACGGTACAAGTTAAATATCTGAGAAAGCAAAAAATGGATAAAGAAGTTGTGGTATGTACGTACAATGGAATATCACTCAGCAATGTAATCTACGTCATCAGGCCCGTAGCGGCATAATGAGTGGATTCAGGTACGATGATTCTACGAGAAATAAGTCACACAGAAAAAGAAACATCATAAGATATCACTAATACACGGAATGTAAACTTGGCTACACATGAACTGAATTACAAAACAGAACAGGGTCTCAAATTTAGAAAACCAACTTATGCTTGCTTATGGGGAAAGGTGAGTTGCAGTGCTGCATAAAATCAGAGATTGAAATTAGCACACATACCATTCCATAAGCCAAATATATAATAGACAAAACCTACTCCTTGCTCAACGAAATCGACTCAACACCGCATATTCAACGCCTGGCAAGATACTTGACAAGTAAGAATCTTAAAACCCATGGATTTATATGTCTCCATAAGGAAATCAAGCATGTGTACAGCGACCTAAACGCAGCAGTGAACATCCGATAAATCCCATTATCAAAATAAATTTCAAAAACAAAACACAATGACAGTGAAATAGAGAGCAATTCTTAAATAATTCATTCAGGGCTTGTGATGCAACCTGGATTTACCACATCTACACCCAGAGCTGGGTGAGACATAAGGCTGGACACTTCGGGCTGATAGCATTGGTGAGGTTCGGTGAGCAAACGCAAACCCTTTGAAGTCATACTGCATGGTACCCATTCCATGGGTCCCAACTCTCCAGGTTTAAGGGATTCTTCCTTCAGCTAAAACATGCATGGGAAACCCAGACTATCGTCCGCCGTGTGATTGGGAAACGTTTTCAAATGCATCTCAGTTTTCGAACCCTGGTACTCGGGTTCACCATTCCAGAAGCTTTACTAACACTCTCCCCACTTGGAGAGTCAGTGCCTTTAACCTCCTGTTTGGCACAGTTTGCAATTTCTGCACAAGATGAACAGGAATAGGGAGAACCAATGAGAGACTAGCTGTAGGTGTCTGCACTGGCAAATGGAACGCTCATTTCCCACCAGGAAGAGGAATTAACCAAAGGCTCAGCGTGCCCTGCCGGAAAGAGATTAGGGCCTGAAGCAATCCTGTGGTTTTGCGGCCAGCTCACAAGAAAGCGTGTTGAGGAAAGGAGCTCAGGGGCACTGTAATTCACAAACCTGCAGAGTTATGAATGACAGCTATCGTCCAAAAATGTACTGAAGTAAGTCTTCGAAGAGGACTTGAAAGCGGGGCAGAATTTCAGGAAAACGATTTCAGGGGGTAGACTGGAATTGCACTTAAAGCATAGGAAAAGAGGCAGAATGTCGACAATGATGCACTTGGCCAAATAGGGCATATGCGTTTTTTCTTGAATATATTCAGGATAAAAGGCATACGCACTTTTTGGCCAACCAAGCAAGCGTGTAAAGAAATCTGCACTACAAAGAAGTCCCACTGTTCCCCGGTCAAAAGGGCCATCTGAAAAAAGTGTAAAATCCAGAAAGGCAGGACAGGTCATGGAGAACAGGGAGCCTTGTTATGCTGCTGGGCAGGATGTAAATTGCCAACAGCCACTCTGGAGAAGTGTATGGTGTTTCCTGAAACACGTAGGAAACAAAGCAACACAGCCTATTGCACTTCCACTTATGGTCCTATAGCTTAGGGAAATTAAAATCAAAAACACACAGGCACCCCAAAGTTTGGGACGGCTCTGTTTACCAGAACCTCATCTACGGTACAAGTTAAATATCCTAGAAAGCAAAAAATGGATAAAGAAGTTGTGGTATGCACGTACAATGGAATATCACTCAGCAATGAAATCTCCGTCATCAGGCCCGTAGCGGCATAATGAGTGGATCCAAGTACGATGATTCTACGGGAAATAAGTCACACAAAATAAGAAACATCATAAGATATCACTAATACACGGAATGTAAACTGACTACCCATGAACTGAATTACAAAACAGAACAGGGTCTCAAATTTAGAAAACCTACTTATGCTTGCTTATGGGGAAAGGTGAATTTGGGTGCTGTATAAAACCAGAGATTGAAATTAGCACAGATACCATTCCATAAGCCAAATATATAGTAGACAAGACCTACTCCTTGCTCAGCGAAATGGACTCAACAGCCCATATTCAACGCCTGGGAACATACCTGACAAGTAAGAATCTTAAAACCCATGGATTTATATGTCTCCATAAGGAAATCAAGCATGTGTACAGCGGCCTAAACGCAGCAGTGAAAATCCGATAAATCCCATTATCAAGATAAATTTCGAAAACAAAACACAATGAGAGTGAAATAGAGAGCAATTCTTAAATAATTCATTCAGGGCTTGTGATGCAACCTGGATTTACCACATCTACACGCAGAGCTGTGTGAGACATAAGGCTGGACACTTCAGGCTAATAGCATTGGTGAGGTTCGGTGAGCAAACGCAGACCCTTTGAAGTCATACTGCCTGGTATCCATTCCATGGGTCCCAACTTTCCAGGTTTAAGGGATTCTTCCTTCAGCTAAATCATGCATGGGAAACCCAGAGTATGGTCCACCGTGTGATTGGGAAACGTTTTCAAATGCATCTCAGTTTTCGAACCCTGGTACTCGGGTTCACTATTCCAGCCGCTTTACTAACATTCTCCCCACTTGGAGAGTCAGTGCCTTTAACATCCTGTTTGGCACAGTTTGCAATTTCTGCGCAAGATGAACAGGAATAGGGAGAACCAATGAGAGACTAGCTGTAGGTGTCTGCACGGGCAAATGGAACGCTCATTTCCCACCAGGAAGACGAATTAACCAAAGGCTCAGCGTGCCCTGCCGGAAACAGATTAGGGCCTGAAACAATCCTGCGGTTTTGCAGCCAGCTCACGAGAAAGCGAGTTGAGGAAAGGAGCTCAGGGGCACTGTAATTCACAAACCTGCAGAGTTATGAATGACAGCTATCGTCCAAAAATGTACTGAAGTAAGTCTTCGAATAGGACTTGAATGTGGGGCAGAATTTCAGGAAAACGATTTCAGGGGGTAGACTGGAATTGCACTTAAAGCATAGGAAAAAAGGCAGAATGTCGACAATGATGCACTTGGCCAAAAAGGGCGTATGCGATTTTTCCTGAATATATTCAGGAAAAAACGCATACGCACTTTTTGGCCAACCAAGCAGGCGTGTAAAGGAAATCTGCACTACAATGAAGTCTCACTGCCCCCCGGTCAAAAGGGCCATCTGAAAAAAGTGTAAAATCCAGAAAGGCAGGACAGGTCATGGAGAACAGGGACCCTTGTTATGCTGATGGGCGGGATGTAAATTGCCAACAGCCAATCTGGAGAAGTGTATGGTGTTTCCTGAAACACATAGGAAACAAAGCAACACAGCCTATGGCACTTCCACTTATGGTCCTATAGCTTATGGAAATTAAAATCAAAAACACACAGCCACCCCAATGTTTGGGACGTCTCTGTTTACAAGAACGTCGTCTACGGTACAAGTTAAATATCCGAGAAAGCAAAAAATGGATAAAGAAGTTATGGTATGCACGTACAATGGAATATCACTCAGCAATGAAATCTACGTCATCAGGCCCGTATCAGCATAATGAGTGGGTTCAGGTACGATGATTCTACGAGAAATTAGTCACACAGAAAAAGAAACATCATAAGATATCACTAATACACGGAATGTAAATTTGACTACACATGAACTGAATTACAAAACAGAACATGGTATCAAATTTAGAAAACCAACTTATGTTTGCTTATTTGGAAAGGTGAGTTGGGGTGCTGCATAAAACCAGAGATTGAAATTAGCACAGAAAGCTTTCCATAAGCCAATTATATAATAGACAAGACCTACTCCTTGCTCAACGAAATGGACTCAACACTCCATATTCAACGCCTGGGAATATACCTGACAAGTAAGAATCTTAAAACCCATGGATTTATATGTCTCCACAAGGAAATCAAGTGTGTGTACAGCGACATAAACGCAGCAGTGAAAATCCGATAAATCCCATTATCAAAATAAATTTCAAAAACAAAACACAATGACAGTGAAATAGAGAGCAATTCGTAAATAATTCATTGAGGGCTTGTGATGCAACCTGGATTTACCACATCTACACCCAGAGCTGGGTGAGACATAAGGCTGGACACTTCGGGCTGATAGCTTTGGTGAGGTTCGGTGAGCAAACGCAGACCCTTTGAAGTAATACTGCATGGTACCCATTCCATGGATCCCAACTCTCCAGGTTTAAGGGATTCTTCCTTCAGCTAAAACATTCATGGGAAACCCAGAGTATGGTCCACCGTGTGATTGGGAAACGTTTTCAAATGCATCTCAGTTTTCGAACGCTGGTACTCAGGTTCACCATTCCAGACGCTTTACTAACACTCTCCCCACTTGGAGAGTCAGTGCCTTTAAACTCCTGTTTGGCACAGTTTGCAATTTCTGCGCAAGATGAACAGGAATAGGGAGAACCAATGAGAGACTAGCTGTAGGTGTCTGCACGGGCAAATGGAACGCTCATTTCCCACCAGGAAGACGAATAAACCAAAGGCTCAGCGTGCCCTGCCGGAAACAGATTAGGGCCTGAAGCAATCCTGCGGTTTTGCAGCCAGCTCACAAGAAAGTGAGTTGAAGAAAGGAGCTCAGGGCCACTGAAATTCACAAACCTGCAGAGTTATGAATGATAGCTATCGTCCAAAAATGTATTGAAGTAAGTCTTCGAAGAGGACTTGAATGCGGGGCAGAATTTCTGGAAAACGATTTCAGGGGTTAGACTGGAATTGCACTGAAAGCATAGGAAATGAGGCAGAATGTCGACAATGATGCACTTGGCCAAAAAGGGCGTATGTGTTTTTTCCTGAATATATTCAGGAAAAAACGCATACGCCCTTTTTGGCCAACCAAGCAAGCGTGTAAAGGAAATCTGCACTACAATGAAGTCTCACTGCCCCCCGGTCAAAATGGCCATCTGAAAAAAGTGTAAAATCCAGAAAGGCAGGACAGGTCATGGAGAACAGGGAGCCTTGTTATGCTTATGGGCAGGAAGTAAATTGCCAACAGCCACTCTGGAGAAGTGTATGGTGTTTCCTGAAACACGTAGGAAACAAAACAACACAGCCTATGGCACTTCCACTTATGGATCTATAGCTTAGGGTAATTAAAAACAAAAACACACAGCCACCCCAAAGTTTGGGACGGCTCCGTTTACAGGAACCTCGTCTACAGTACAAGTTAAATATCCTAGAAAGCAAAAAATGGATAAAGAAGTAGTGCTACGTACGTACAATGGAATATCACACAGCAATGAAATCTACGTCATCAGGCCTGTAGCGCCATAATGAGTGGATTCAGGTACGATGATTCTACGAGAAATAAGTCACACAGAAAAAGAAACATCATAAGATATGACTAATACAGGGAATGTAAACTTGGCTACACATGAACTGAATTACAAAACAGAAAAGGGTCTCAAATTGAGACAACCAACTTATGCTTGCTTATGGGGAAAGGTGAGTTGGGGTGCTGCATAAAAACAGAGATTGAAATTAGCACAGATACCGTTCCATAAGCCAAATATATAATAGAAAAGACCTACTCCTTGCTCAGCGAAACGGACTCAACGCCTGGGAATATACCTGACAAGTAAGAATCTTAAAACCCATGGATTTATATGTCTCCATAAGGAAATCAAGCGTGTGAACAGCGGCCTAAACGCAACAGTGAAAATCCGATAAATCCCATTATCAAAATAAATTTCAAAACCAAAACACATTGACAGTGAAATAGAGAGCAATTCTTAAATAATTCATTCAGGGCTTGTGATGCAACCTGGATTTACCACATCTACACCCAGAGCTGGGTGAGACATAAGGCTGGACACTTCAGGCTGATAGCATTTGTGAGGTTCGGTGAGCAAACGCAGACCCTTTGAAGTCATACTGCATGGTACCCATTCCATGGTTCCCAGCTCTCCAGGTTTAAGGGATTCTTCCTTCAGCTAAAACATGCATGGGAAACGCAGAGTATTGTCCACCGTGTGATTGGGAAACCTTTGCAAATATATCTCAGTTTTCGAACCCTGGTACTCGGGTTCACCATTCCAGACACTTTACTAACATTCTCCCCACTTGGAGAGTCAGTGCCTTTAACCTCCTGTTTGGCACAGTTTGCAATTTCTACGTAAGATTAACAGGAATAGGGAGAACCAATGAGAGACTAGCTGTAGGTGTCTGCACGGGCAAATGGAACGCTCATTTCCCACCAGGAAGAGGAATTAACCAAAGGCTCAATGTGCCCTGCCAGAAACAGATTAGGGCCTGAAGCAATCCTGGGGTTTTTGGGCCAGCTCACAAGAAAGCGAGTTGAGGAAACGAGCTCAGGGGCACTGTAATTCACAAACCTGCAGAGTTATGAATGACAGCTATCGTCCAAAAATGTATTGAAGTAAGTCTTCGAAGAGGACTTGAAAGCGGGGCAGAATTTCAGGAAAACGATTTCAGGGGGTAGACTGGAATTGCACTTAAAGCATAGGAAATGAGGCAGAATGTCGACAATGATGCACTTGGCCAAAAAGGGCGTATGCGTTTTTTTCCTGAATATATTCATGAAAAAACGCATACGCCATTTTTGGCCAAGCAAGCAAGCATGTAAGTGAAATCTGCACTACAATGAAGTCTCACTGCCCCCCGGTCAAAAGGGCCATCTGAAAAAGTGTAAAATCCAGAAAGGCAGGACAGGTCATGGAGAACAGGGAGCCTTGTTATGCTGATGGGGGTGATGTAAATTGAAAACAGCCACTCTGGAGAAGTGTATGGGGTTTCCTGAAACAGGTAGGAAACAAAGCAACAGAGCCTATGGCACTTCCACTTATGGTCCTATAGCTTAGGGAAATTAAAATCAAAAACACACAGCCACCCCAAAGTTTGGGACGGCTCTCTTTACAAGAACCTCGTCTACGGTACAAGTGAAATATCCCAGAATGTGAAAAATGGTTAAAGAAGTTGTGGTACGTACGTACAATGGAATATCACTCACCAATGAAATCTATGTCATCAGGCCCGTCGCGGCATATTGAGTGGATCCAGGTACGATGATTCTAAGTGAAATAAGTCACACAGAAAATGAAACATCATAAGATATCACTAATAAACGGAATGTAAACTTGGCTACACATGAACTGAATTACAAAACAGAACAGGGTCTCAAATTTAGAAAACCAACTTATGCTTGTTTATGGGGAAAGATGAGGTGGGGTGCTGCATAAAACCAGAGATAGAAATTAGCACGCATACCTTTCCATAAGCCAAATATGTAATAGTCAAGACCTACACCTTGCTCAACGAAATGGACTAAACACACCATATTCAAGTCCTAGGATTACACATGACTAGTAAGAATTTTCAAACCCATGGATTTATATGTCTCCGTAAGAGAATCAAGTGTGTGTACAGCGGCATGAATGCAGCAGAGAAAATCCGATAAATCCCATTATCAAAATAAACTACAAAAACAAACACAATGACAGTGAAATAGAGAGCAATTCTTATATAATTCATTCAGGGCTTGTGATGCAACCTGGATTTACCACATCTACACCTAGAGCTGAGTGAGACATAAGGTTCGACACTTTGGGCTGATAGCATTGCTGAGGTTCGGTGAGAAAATGCAGGCCCTTTGAAGTCATACTGCATGGTACCCATTCCATGGGTCCCACCTCTCCAGGTTTAAGGGATTATTCCTTCAGGTAAAACACGCATGGGAAACCCAGAATATGGTCCACCGTGTGACCGGGAAAACTTTTTAAAGGCATCTCAGTTTTCGTCCCCTCATACTCGGTTTTACCATTCCAGACGCTTTACTAACCCTTTCCCCAATTGGAGAGTCAGTGCCTTTAACCTCCTGTTTGGCACAGTTTGGAATGTCTGCGCAAGATGAACAGGAATAGGGAGAACCAATAAGAGATTAGCTGTAGGTGTCTGCACGAGCAAATTTAACGCTCATTTCCCACCAGGAAGAGGAATTAGCCAAAGGCTCAGCATGCCGTGCCGGAACCAGATTAGGGCCTGAAGCAATCCTGCGGTTTTGCGGCCAGCTCACAAGAAAGCGAGTTGAAGAATGGAGCTCAGGGGCACTGTAATTCACAAACCTGCAGAGTTATAAATGACAGCTATCGTCCAAAAATATATTGAAGTAAGGCTGCAAAGAGGACTTGAACGCGGGGCAGAATTCCAGGAATACGATTTCAGGAGGTAGACGGGAAGTCCTCTGAAAGTATAGGAGAAGAGGCAGAACTTCGACAATGATGCACTTGGTCAAAAAGGGCATATGCGTTTCTTCCAGGGCCCTCATTAAAGAGGGTAGGAGGCTCCCAGCATGCTTCAGTGGCCAACAGAGGGCCTACGTCGCCAAGGCGACGTGAGCCATCCAGGCAGGAGTGACCTCACATCAGAGCGCCCACCTCACAGAAGGGTAAGGAACCCAGTCATGATCAGACTCTCACCAGAGTGCCCACAGAAGCAAGGGGCTGGGAATCAGGCACGAGTGTCCTCACACCCGTGGGGCCACATCATCGAAAGTTGAGGTACCCAGCACATGTGGCCTCAAACCAGAGGACCCACATCACCATGGGTCTCAGAGCGAGGCAGGCAGGATTAACCTCAAAACACATGGCACATTGTATAAAAAGGTGAGGAATCCAGCAGTTGGAACATCCCAGCAGGCGGCCCAGAGCACCGAGGCTATGGGATCCAGGCAGTGATGACCTCACAACAGAGGGCCCTCATCGTGATACTGTAAGCAACCCAGCCGTTGTGACTTCAGAGCACAAGGCCCACATCCCCATGGGGAAGGGAACCAAGCAGGAGTGTCATCGCACCAGTGGGCACACAACAGAAAATGTGGGGAGCCCAGCAGTTAGGGCCGGACGCCAGAGGGCTCTCATCACTGAGGAGAGGAGGCTCCCAGCAAGCTCCAACTGCTACCAGAGGGCCGACGTCGCCAATGCGGGGTGTGCCAGCCAGGCAGGAGTGACCTCAGAGCAGAGGGCCAACCACACAAAAGTGTGAGGAACCCAAAGAGGATCAGACTCTCACCAGAGGGCCCACATCACCAAGGGAATGGAAACCAGGCAGGAGTGTCCTCACACCAGTGGGGCCACATCACCGAAATGTGACGGACCCAGCACACGTGGCCTCAAACTACAGGACACACATCACCAAGGGGCTGGGAGTGAGGCAGGCAGGGGGAGCCTCAAAACAGGGGGACCATTGCGTAAAAAAGGTGAGGAATCCCACAGTTGGAACCTCCCAGCAGGCGGCCAGGAGCAGCGAGGCTATGGGATCCAGGCCTGACTGAACTCAAAACAGAGGGCCCTCATCATGAAACTGTGAGCAACCCAGCCGTTGGGACCATAGAGCAGAAGGCCCACATTCCCATGTGGTTGGGAACTTGGCAGAAGGGTACTCGCACCACAGGGCGCACATCAGAGAATTTTGGGAACCCAGAAATTAGGGCCTGATGCCAGAGGGCCCTCATTACCAAGGGGAGGAGACCCCAAGCAGGCACCAACTCCCTACGGAGGGACCATGTCGCCAAGGTGACGTGCAACAGCCAGGCAGGAGTGACCTCACAGCTGAGGGCCTACCTCACAGAATGGTGAGGAACCCAGCCAGGATAAGACTCTCACCAGAGGGCCCACATCACCAAGGGCATCAGAACCAGGCAGGACTGTCTTCACACCAGGGTGACCACATCATAGAAAGGTGAGGAACCCAGCACATGTGGCCTAAACCAGAGGACCCAGATCTCCAAGGGGTTCGGAGTGAGGCAGGCATGAGTAGCCTCACAACACAGGGCGAATAGAATAAAAAAGCTGAGGAATCCTGCAGTGGGAACCTCCCAGCAGGCGGCCCAGAGCACCGAGTCTATGTGATCCAGGCCACAGTGAACTCACAGCAGAGGGCCCACATCATGAAACTGTGAGCAACCCAGCCGTTTGGACCTCAGAGCAGAAGGCCCACATCACCATGGGGTTGGGAACATGGCACGAGTGTCCTCGCACAACTTAGCACGTATCAGAAAATTTGGGTACCCAGCAGTTAGGGCCTGACGCCAGAGGGCCCTCATCACCGAGGGGAGGAGGCTCCCAGTAGGCTCCAACTGCCACAAGAGGGCCGACATTGCCAAGGCGGGGTGTGACAGCCAGGCAGGAGTGACCTCACAGCAGAGGGCCCACCTCACAGAAGTGTGAGGAACCCAGCCAGGATCAGACTCTCACCAGAGGGCCCACGTCACCAAGGGGATAGGAACCAGGCAGGAGTGTCCTCACACCAGTGGGGCCACATCATCGAAAGGTGAGGGACCCAGCACACGTGGCCTCAAACCAGAGGACACACATCACCAAGGGGCTGGGAGTGAGGCAGGCAGGAGGAGTCTCAAAACAGAGGGCCCATAGAAGGAAAAAGGTGAGGAATCCCGCAGTTGGAATTTCCCCGCAGGTGGCCAGGAGCAGCGAGGCTATGGGATCCATGCTGGAGTGAACTCACACCAGAGGGCCCTCATCAAGAAACTGAGCAACCCAAGGTTGGAACCTCAGAGCAGAAGGCCCACATTCCCATGGGGTTTGGAACCTGGTAGGAGTGTACTAGCACCACAGGGCGCACAACAGAAAATTTTGGGAGCCCAGGAGTTAGGGTCTGACGCCAGAGGGCCCTCATTACCGAGGGGAGGAGACTCGCAGCAGGCACCATCTCCCAACTGAGGGCCCACGTCGCCAAGGTGACGTGGGCCAGCCAGGTAGGAGTGACCTCACAGCAGAGGGCCTACCTCACAGAAGGGTGAGGAACCCAGCCAGGATAAGACTCTCACCAGAGGGCCCACATCACCAAGGGGATCGGAACAAGGCAGGAGTGTCCTCACACCAGTGGGGCCACATCAGCGAAAGGTGAGGAACACAGCACATGTGGCCTCAAACAAGGGGACATACATCACGAAAGGGCTGGGAGTGAGGCATGCAGGAGGAGACTCAGAACAGAGGGCCAATAGAATAAAAAAGGTGAGGAACCCCGCAGTTGGAAGCTCCAAGCAGGTGGCCCAGAGCACCGAGGTTATGGGATCCATGCCGGAGTGAACTCAGAGCAGAGGGCCCACATTCTGACACTGTGAGCAACCCAGCCGTTGGGACCACAGAGCAGAAAGCCCACATCCCCTAGGGAAGAGACCCTGGCTGGAGTGTACTCACACGACAGGGCGCACATCAGAAAATTTTGGGAGCCCATGAGTTAGGGCCTGACGACAGAGGGCCCTCATTACCGAGGGGAGGAGACTCCCAGCAGGCACCAACTACCAACTGAGGGCCCACATCGCCAAGGTGACGTGTGCCAGCCAGGCAGGAGTGACCTCACAGCAGAGGGCCCACCTCCCAGAAGTGTGAGGAATCCAGACAGGATCAGACTCTCACCAGAGGGTCCCCATCACCAAGGGGATGGGAACCAGGCAGGAGTGTCCTCACACCAGTGGGGCCACATCAATAAAGGTGAGGAAACCGGTACATGTGGCCTTAAACCAGAGGACCTACATCACAAAGGGGCTTGGAGTGAGTCAGGAAGTAGGAGCATAAAAACACAGGACCCAAAGAATAAAAAAGGTAAGGAATCCAGCAGTAGGAACCTCCCAGCAGTCGGCTCAGAGCACAGAGTCTATGGGATCTAGGCCTGAGTGAACTAACACCAGAGAGACAACATCATGAAACGGTGAACAACACAGGTGTTGGGACCTTAGAGCAGAAGGCCCACATGCCCATGGGGATGGGAACCTCGCAGGAGTGTCCTCGCACCACTTAGCACGTATCAGAAAATGTGGGTACCCAGCAGTTCGGTCCTGACGCTAGAGGGGCCCCATCACTGAGGGGAGGAGGCTCCCAGCAGGCTCCAAGTGCCACAAGAGGGCCGATGTTGCCCAGGTGGGGTGTGCCAGCCAGGCAGGAGTGAGCTCACAGCAGAGGGCCCACCTCACAGAAGGGTGAGGACCCCAGCCAGGATCAGACTCTCACCAGAGGGCCCACATCATCAAGGGGATAGGAAGCAGGCAGGAGAGTCCTCACACCAGTGGGGCCACATCATCGAAAGGCGAGGGACCCAGCACACGTGGCCTCACACCAGAGGACACACATCACCAAGGGACTGGGAGTGAGGCAGGCAGGTGGAGTCTCAAAACAGAGGGTCCATAGAAGAAAAAAGGTGAGGAATCCCGCAGTTGGAACCTCCCAGCAGGTGGCCAGGAGCAGCGAGGCTATGGGATCCAGGCCGGAGAGAACTCACAGCAGAGGGCCCTCATCATGAAACTGAGCAACCCACGGTTGGGACCTCAGAGCAGAAGGCCCACATTCCCATGGGGTTGGGAACCTGGCAGGAGTGTACTCGAACCACAGGGTGCATATCAGAAAATATTGGGAGCCCAGGAATTAGGGCCTGACGCCAGAGGGCCCTCATTACCGAGGGGAGGAGACACCCAGCAGGCACCAAATCCCACCAGAGGGCCGACGTCGCCAAGGCGGGGTGTGCCAGCCAGGCAGGAGTGACCTCAGAGAAGAGGGCCCACCTCACAGAAGTGTGAGGAACCCAACCAGGATCAGACTCTCACCGGATGGCCCACATCACCAAGGGGATTGGAACCAGGCAGGAGTGTCCTCACACCAGTGGGGCCACATCAGCCAAAGGTGAGGAACCCAGCACATGTGGCCTCAAACCACAGGACACACATCACCAAGGGGCTGGGAGTGAGGCAGGTGTCCAGAGGGGCACATTTAACTCTAAATTCCCACCAGGAAGAGGAATTAACCAAAGGCTCAGAGTGCCGTGCCAGACCCTGATTATGGCCTAAAGCAAACCTGCGGTTCTGTGGCCAGCTTTCAAGGAAACGAGTTAAGAAAGGAAATCACGGGCACTGTAATTCACAAACCTGCAGAGTTATAAATGACAGCTATTCGCAAAAATATACTGAAGTAAGTCTGCAAAGAGGACTTCAAAACGAGGCAGAATTGCAGGAATCATATTTCAGGAAGTAGATTGGAATTGCATTTAAAGCATGTGAAAAGCTGCAGATCTTTGACAGTGATGCACTTGGACAAAAGTGCGTAAACATTTTTTCCTGAATATATTCAGGAAAAAACACATATGCCCTTTTTGGCCAACCAAGCACTCGAGCAATGGAAATCCGCACTACAATGAAGTCTCATTTCCCATTCGTCAAAAGGGCCATCTGAGAAAAGTGTAAAAACCAGAAACACAGGACAGGCCATGAAGAACAGGGAGCCTTGTTATGCTGATGGGCGGGATGTAAATTGCCAACAGACACTCTGGAGATGTTTATGGTGTATCCTGAAACATCTGAAAAACAAAGCTACAGACACTAGGGCACTTCCACTTTTGGCCCTATAGCTTAGGAAAATTAAAATCAACAAGACACAGCCAACACAAAATTTAGGGCTGCTGTGTTTTCAAGAACCTTGAGTCCAGTACAAATTAAATATCCCAGAAAGAAAAAAATGGATAAAGGAGTTGTGCTACTTACGTACAACGGAATATCACTCAGCAATGAAATCAATGTCATCAGGTCTGTAGCAGCAAATTGAGTGGATTTAAGTATGATGATTCTAAGAGAAATAGGTCACACAGAGAAAGAGAATTATCATAAGATATCACTAATAGAGAGAGTGTAAACTTGGCTACACATAAACTGAATTCCAAAACCGAACAGAGTCTCACATTTAGATAAAAACTTATGCTTGCTTAAGGGGAAAGTTGAGTTGCGGTGCTGTATAAAACCAGAGATTGAAATTAGCACACATACCGTTCCATAAGCCAAATATGTAATAGACAAGACCTACTCTTTGCTCAACGAAATAGACTCATCCATGGTGTATCACCTCACACCTGTTAGAATGGGCATCATCAGAAAATCTACAAACAACAAATGCTGGAAAGGGTGTGGAGATAAGGAACCCTCCTCCGCTATTGTTGGGAATGAAATTGATAAAGTCACTGTGGAGAACGTTATGGAGTTTCTTATAAAACTAAGAATAGAATTACCATATGATACAGCAGTCCCACTACTGGGCATATACCCAGACAAAACCATAAATCAAAAAGAGACATTCACCGCAATGTTCATTGCATCACTATTTACAATATCCAGGTAATGGAAGCAACCTAAATGCCCACAGACAGACGAATGCATAAAGATGTGGTACATATATAAAATGGAATATTACTAAGCCATAAAAAGGAATGAAATTGGGTCATTTGTAGAGACGTTGATGGCTCTAGAGATTGTCATACAGAGTGAAGTAAGTCAGAAAGAGAAAAAGAAATCTTGTCTATTAATGCCTATATGTGGAACCTAGACAAATTGTACAGATGAACCGTTTTGCAAGGCAGAAATAGAGCAACAGATGTAGACAACAAACGTATGGACACCAAGGGGGTAAAGATGTTGGGGGGTGGTGGTGGGAGGAGTTGAGAGATTGGGATTGGCATGTATACATTTATATGTATAAAATAGATAACCAAAAAGAACCTGCTGTATAAAAAAATAAAATAAAATTCAAATTACAAAAAGTAAAACAGAAAAATTATTCTTCCCTTCACATACATGTATTTATATGAATAAATTATTTCCATGCTTATATCTGGAAATACAAAAAAGAGGAATAAAATCTACCTTGAACCAAAAAAGAAAAAAAGAAAAAAAAACAGAACCCACCAGCTACACAGAGGAAAACCGTATCAGGGCACTTGCTCCAGTTGTAAACAATTCTGAAGTTGGTCAGTGGTGAGGAATCATCTCCCATTCAGCCAGCAGGTCCCACGCAACAAGCGTCCTCATTGCAAAGCTGGGGGACAGTGCCGAGGCATCTGTGAGTAAACGTGGGCTGAGCCCCAGGCCAGTTGCTGCTGAAATGTTCCCACCCTTCCCAGGTAAAACACCTGAATATGTACAAGGACTTGAAAGCCTAGAGGAAGGGCCATGGAGCCACATGAGCGACAGCATGCCAGCCGACTTGGTGCCTGCAGGCCAGCCAGGATGGTCCTGGCCCTGGGTGCTCTTCTGGAAGCTTTCCATTTCCCTGCCTGAGATACCCCTGCTGTCCCGGCCCCCACTGCTTTCTTCCTCACTCACCTCTGCCCAGGGAGAAATTCCAGCGGCAGGTATGGGTGACACATCCTCTTCTTTAGCAGGTGGCATCTTGGCAACTGCTGCAGAAAGTCCAGCAGAGCCCCACTCACACTGGGCCACCCACAAATCCGTGGCCTCTCACTCCCTCCCACCAGTCCAGCCCCAAGACTGCTGACAGGGCAGAGAAAATGGCGTCAGGCACAGCTGCAGGGGCTCTTGCTGCCTGGAGCGGTGTTTATATTGATCTGAACCCAGGCACACCTGAGGAGGGCTGGCCGGCACGGTCAGGCTTCCCAGGCCAGCCAATAATCACCCCTCAGGGGCTCACAGTTGCAGAAACTGGAACTTGCTGAATCGGCCAGGTCCAAGGAACAGGTGTGGGCTCCTGAGAGTCAGGATAGACAAGGGGCTGCAGCTCTGGCTTGTTTTCTAATTATATTATCTGGCCCATGAGTGGGAGACAACTTCAAGAAAACCCTCTCCTAATGAGAGGAACCCAGGAGTCAGGGAGAGGAGGGGTGGCTGGTGGGTGGAGACAGAGGCCTGGTGCCCCGGGTGCAGTGGAAGTCTCTGGAAGACCAGGTGGAGGGAGGCCACACAGAGTGATGCCCAGGGTCACAGACCTGTCGGAGCTGCTGTTTGTTAGTTCAAGTCCTGCTCTGAGGTGCTCTGTGTCAGATCTGAGTGACAGGTGAGCTGGGAGTGCTCTGCAATGAGGGCGATATGCACGGTTCCTGTGTTCCCAGCCCTGCCATGGTACCTGCAAGGGTAGCTCTGTATCCTGGGAGGGGCCTGACCACGAGAGCCCCATGGGCTGCAGGGGGACCTGCCCAGGGAACCCCATATCCTGGGAGGGTCCTGAACACGAGAGCCCCGTGGGCTGGTGTGGGGTACCTGCCCAGGTGAGCTCCATATCCTGGGATTGGCCTGACCTCGAGAGCCCCATGGGCTGCTGGAGTCCTGGTAAAGGATGTCAGGACAGTCAGTGAAGCCACCGTGGATATACCTCCAGTAGTTCCTAAACCCTACACCCTGCTGGTCATTCTACCAACCACCAGGACGTGGTATTCTGTATTAGTCTTCAATGATGCCTTCTTTTGTATTCTATTAGTCCCAGAGTCACAAGAAATTTTGGCTTGCGAGTGGCAGGGCTCAACATACAACTAAAACAATACTTCCGGGCCGTGTTGCCCCAAGGGTTCAAAAATTTCCACACCATCTTTGGGGAAAGCTCAGCTAAAGACCTAAAAGTTCTACGTCTGGAAAAGGAAACACTCCTTCAATATGCAGACGACATTCTGATCGCCATCCCTACTAAGGAGACCTCTGAACTACCAAGCCAATAAAAGATACAAGTTGTCCAAGAAAAAGCTCAAATATCACAGACTACGGTGACCTGCCTGGGCTTCATTCTCACAGAAGGTCGGAGAAGCCCATCCCAGGAAAGGGAAGAAACAATTTACAGCCTTACCCATTTCTAAAACTAGAAGACAGCTTAGGGGTTCCTGGGGAGGCCAGGGTTTGCTGCTTCTGGATCCCTAACTACAGTCTACTAGCTCGGCCTCTATATGAAACACTGAAAGGAAAAGGTGATGATCCTTTTGAATAGAATGCAGAAGTGGCCTTTCAAGAATGGAAAGAGCAGTCAATTCAGACCCTTGCCCTGGAACTCCCTAATTTAGCTAAACCCTTTGACCTTTACATTCCTGGTGAACGGTGAATCGCCATTGGAGTATTAGTGCAAAACCTGGGACCACTTGAAATGGAACAATGCAAGAATGCGATCCAGGTAGGAAAAACTACGGTCACCAAGGGGCTTGGCCCACCGCCACATCTGACCAAGATACTGGCAGTATCTGATAACCTGGAAATCAGCAGCCCAAATGGCCACCTCCTTCCTAAGGGAAAAGGAACCCTCGTGGTGAACCTAACCCCCAACCATGCCCTGAAGTTGCAGGGTTGGCTCCGTGGGCACACTGATCTTGAGTGAGGAGGCCCTCCAACTCCAACCTCCATAGAGATAACCGGGGCAAAGGGGCACCATGACGACTCATGTGAAGGTGTCTGCACGTGCAAATTTAACGCTAATTTCCCACCAGGAAGAGGAATTAACCAAAGGCTCAGCATGCCATGCCGGAACCAGATTAGGGCCTGAAGCAATCCTGTGGGTTTGCGGCCAGCTCATAAGAAAGCGAGTTGAAGAAAGGAGCTCAGGGGCACTGTAATTCACAAACCTGCAGAGTAATGAATGACAGCTATCGTCCAAAAATGTTTTGAAGTAAGTCTTCGAAGAGGACTTGAAAGCGGGGAAGAATTTCAGGAAAACGATTTCAGGGGGTAGACTGGAATTGCACTTAAAGAACAGGATTAGAGGCAGAATGTCGACAATGATGCACTTGGCCAAAAAGGGCATATGCGTTTTTTCCTGAATATATTCAGGAAAAAACGCATACGCACTTTTTGGCCAACCAAGCCGGCATGTAAAGGAAATCTGCACTACAATGAAGTCTCACTGCCCCCCGGTCAAAAGGGCCATCTGAAAAAAGTGTAAAATCCAGAAAGGCAGGACAGGTCATGGAGAACACGGAGCCTTGTTATGCTGATGGGCGAGACGTAAATTGCCAACAGCCACTCTGGAGAAGTGTATGGTGTTTCCTGAAACACGTAGGAAACAAAGCAACACAGCCTATGGCACTTCCACTTATGGTCCTATAGCTTAGGGAAATTAAAATAAAAAACACACAGCCACCCCAAAGTTTGGGAAGGCTCTGTTTACAAGAACGTCATCTATGATACTAGTTAAATATCTGATAATACAAAAAATGGATAAAGAAGTTGTGGTACGCACGTACAATGGAATATCACTCAGCAATGAAATCTACGTCATCAGGCCCGTGGCGGCATAATGAGTGGATTCAGGTACGATGATTCTACAAGAATTAAGTCACACAGAAAATGAAACATCATAAGATATCACTAATACACGGAATGTAAACCTGGCTACACATGAACTGAATTACAAAACAGAACAGGGTCTCAATGTTAGAAAACCAACTTATGCTTGCTTATTGGGAAAGGTGAGTTGGGGTGCTGCATAAAACCAGAGATTGAAATTAGCACAGATACCGTACCATAAGCCAAATATATAATAGACAAGACCTACTCCTTGCTCAACGAAATGGACTCAACACCCCATATTCAACGCCTGGCAAGATACCTGACAAGTAAGAATCTTAAAACCCATGGATTTATATGTGTCCATAAGGAAACCAAGCATGTGTATAGCGGCTAAACGCAGCAGTGAAAATCCGATAAATCCCATTATCAAAATAAATTTCAAAAACAAAACACAATGACAGTGAAATAGAGAGCAATTCTTAAATAATTCATTCAGGGCTTGTGATGCAACCTGGATTTACCACATCTACACCCAGAGCTGGGTGAGACATAAGGCTGGACACTTCGGGCTGATAGCATTGCTGAGGTTCGATGAGCAAACGCAAACCCTTTGAAGTCATACTGCATGGTACCCATTCCATGGGTCCCAACTCTCAAGGTTTAAGGGATTCTTCCTTCAGCTAAAACATGCATGGGAAACCCAGAGTATGGTCAACCGAGTGATTGGGAAACGTTTTCAAATGCATCTCAGTTTTCGAACCCTGGTGCTCGGGTTCACCATTCCAGACGCTTTACTAACACTCTCCCCACTTGGAGAGTCAGGGACTTTAAACTCCTGTTAGGCACAGTTTGCAATTTCTGCGCAAGATGAACAGGAATTGGGAGAACCAATGAGAGACTAGCTGTAGGTGTCTGCACTGGCAAATGGAACGCTCATTTCCCACCAGGAAGTGGAATTAACCAAAGGCTCATCGTGCCCTGCCGGAAAGAGATTAGGGCCTGAAGCAATCCTGTGGTTTTGCGGCCAGCTCACAAGAAAGCGTGTTGAGGAAAGGAGCTCAGGGGCACTGTAATTCACAAACCTGCAGAGTTATGAATGACAGCTATCGTCCAAAAATGTATTGAAGTAAGTCTTCGAAGAGGACTTGAAAGCGCGGAAGAATTTCAGGAAAACGATTTCAGGAGGTAGACAGGAATTGCACTTAAAGCATAGGAAAAGAGGCAGAATGTCGACAATGATGCACTTGGCCAAAAAGGGCATATGCGTTTTTTCCTGAAAAAACGCATACGCACTTTTTGGCCAACCAAGCAAGCGTGTAAAGGAAATCTGCACTACAATGAAGTCTCACTGCCCACCGGTCAAAAGGGCCATCTGAAAAAAGTGTAAAATCCAGAAAGGCAGGACAGGTCATGGAGAACAGGGAGCCTTGTTATGCTGATGGGCAGGATGTAAATTGCCAACAGCCACTCTGGAGAAGTGTATGGTGTTTCCTGAAACACGTAGGAAACAAAACAACACAGCCTATGGCACTTCCACTTATGGATCTATAGCTTAGGGAAATTAAAATCAAAAACACACAGCTACCCCAAAGTTTGGGACGGCTCCGTTTACAGGAACCTCGTCGACGGTACAAGTTAAATATCCGAGAAAGCAAAAAATGGATAAAGAAGTAGTGCTACGTATGTACAATGGAATATCACACAGCAATGAAATCTACGTCATCAGGCCCGTAGCGCCATAATGAGTGGATTCAGGTACGATGATTCTACGAGAAATAAGTCACACAGAAAAAGAAACATCATAACATATGACTAATACACGGAATGTAAACTTGGCTACACATGAACTGAATTACAAAACAGAAAAGGGTCTCAAATTGAGACAACCAACTTATGTTTGCTTATGGGGAAAGGTGAGTTGGGGTGCTGCATAAAAACAGAGATTGAAATTAGCACAGATACCATTCCATAAGCCAAATATATAATAGACAAGACCTACTCCTTGCTCAGCGAAATGGACTCAACAGCCCATATTCAACGCCTGGGAACATATCTGACAAGTAAGAATCTTAAAACCCATGGATTTATATGTCTCCATAAGGAAATCAAGCATGTGTAAAGGGGCCTAAACGCAGCAGTGAAAATCAGATAAATCCCATTATCAAGATAAATTTCGAAAACAAAACACAATGAGAGTGAAATAGAGAGCAATTCTTAAATAATTCATTCAGGGCTTGTGATGCAACCTGGATTTACCACATCTACACGCAGAGCTGTGTGAGACATAAGGCTGGACACTTCAGGCTGATAGCATTGGTGAGGTTCGGTGAGCAAACGCAGACCCTTTGAAGTCATACTGCCTGGTATCCATTCCATGGGTCCCAACTTTCCAGGTTTAAGGGATTCTTCCTTCAGCTAAATCATGCATGGGAAACCCAGAATATGGTCCACCGTGTGATTGGGAAACGTTTTCAAATGCATCTCAGTTTTCGAACCCTGGTACTCGGGTTCACAATTCCAGACGCTTTACTAACACTCTCCCCACTTGGAGAGTCAGTGCCTTTAAACTCCTGTTTGGCACAGTTTGCAATTTCTGCACAAGATGAACAGGAATAGGGAGAACCAATGAGAGACTAGCTGTAGGTGTCTGCACGGGCAAATGGAACGCTCATTTCCCACCAGGAAGACGAATTAACCAAAGGCTCAGCGTGCCCTGCCGGAAACAGATTAGGGCCTGAAGCACTCCTGCGGTTTTGCAGCCAGCTCACAAGAAAGTGAGTTGAAGAAAGGAGCTCAGGGCCACTGAAATTCACAAACCTGCAGAGTTATGAATGACAGCTATCGTCCAAAAATGTATTGAAGTAAGTCTTCGAAGAGGACTTGAAAGCGGGGCAGAATTTCTGCAAAACGATTTCAGGGGTTAGACTGGAATTGCACTGAAAGCATAGGAAATGAGGCAGAATGTCGACAATGATGCACTTGGCCAAAAAGGGCGTATGTGTTTTTTCCTGAATATATTCAGGAAAAAACGCATACGCACTTTTTGGTCAACCAAGCAAGCGTGTAAAGGAAATCTGCACTACAATGAAGTCTCACTGCCCCCCGGTCAAAAGGGCCATCTGAAAAAAGTGTAAAATCCAGAAAGGCAGGACAGGTCATGGAGAACATGGAGCCTTGTTATGCTGATGGGCGGGATGTAAATTGCCAACAGCCACTCTGGAGAAGTGTATGGTGTTTCCTGAAACACGTAGGAAACAAAGCAACACAGCCTATGGCACTTCCACTTATGGATCTATAGCTTAGGGAAATTAAAATCAAAAACACACAGCCACCCCAAATTATGGGACGGCTCCGTTTACAGGAACCTCGTCTACAGTACAAGTTAAATATCCAAGAAAGCAAAAAATGGATAAAGAAGTAGTGCTACGTACGTACAATGGAATATCACACAGCAATGAAATCTACGTCATCAGGCCCGTAGCGCCATAATGAGTGGATTCAGGTACGATGATTCTACGAGAAATAAGTCACACAGAAAAAGAAACATCATAAGATATGACTAATACACGGAATGTAAACTTGGCTACACATGAACTGAATTACAAAACAGAAAAGGGTCTCAAATTGAGACAACCAACTTATGCTTGCTTATGGGGAAAGGTGAGTTGGGGTGCTGCATAAAAACAGAGATTGAAATTAGCACAGATACCGTTCCATAAGCCAAATATATAATAGACAAGACCTACTCCTTGCTCAGCGAAATAGACTCAACACCCCATATTCAACGCCTGGGAATATACCTGACAAGTAAGAATCTTAAAACCCATGGATTTATATGTCTCCATAAGGAAATCAAATGTCTGTACATCGGCCTAAACGCAGCAGTGAAAATCCGATAAATCCCATTATCAAAATAAATTTCAAAAACAAAACACAATGACAGTGAAATAGAGAGCAATTCTTAAATAATTGATTCAGGGCTTGTGATGCAACCTGGATTTACCACATCTACACCCAGAGCTGGGTGAGACATAAGGCTGGGCACTTCGGGCTGATAGCATTGGTGATGTTCGGTGAGCAAACGCAGACCCTTTGAAGTCATACTGCATGGTACTCATTCCATGGGTCCCAACTCTCCAGGTTTAAGGGATTCTTCCTTCAGCTAAAACATGCATGGGAAACCCAGAGTATGGTCCACCGTGTGATTGGGAAACGTTTTCAAATGCATCTAAGTTTTCGAACGCTGGTACTCGGGTTCACCATTCCAGACGCTTTACTAACACTCTCCCCACTTGGAGAGTCAGTGCCTTTAAACTCCTGTTTGGCTCAGTTTGCAATTTCTGCGTAAGATGAACAGGAATAGGGAGAACCAATGAGAGACTAACTGTAGGTGTCTGCACTGGCAAATGGAATGCTCATTTCCCACCAGGAAGAGGAATTAACCAAAGGCTCAGCATGCCATGCCGGAAACAGATTAGGGCCTGAAACAATCCTGCGGTTTTGCGACCAGTTCACATGAAGGCGAGTTGAGGAAAGGAGATCTGGGGCACTGTAATTCACAAACCTGCAGAGATCTGAATGACAGCTATCGTCCAAAAATGTATTGAAGTAAGTCTTCGAAGAGGACTTGAAAGCGGGGCAGAATTGCAAGAAAACGATTTCAGGGGGTAGACTGGAATTGCATTTAAAGCATAGGAAAAGAGGCAGAACGTCGACAATGATGCACTTGGCCAAAAAGGGCGTATGCGTTTTTTCCTGAATATATTCAGGAAAAAACGCATACGCCCTTTTTGGCCAACCAAGCAAGCATGTTAAAGAAATCTGCACTACAATGAAGTCTCACTGCCCCCCGTTCAAAAGGGCCATCTGAAAAAAGTGTAAAAACCAGAAACACAGGACAGGCCATGGAGAACAGGGAGCCTTGTTATGCTGATGGGCGGGATGTAAATTGCCAACTGCCACTCTGGAGTTGTGTATGGTGTTTCCTCAAAAACCTAAAAAACAAAGCAACGGAGCCTACGGCATTACCACTTATTTTCCTATAGCTTAGGGAAATTAAAATCAAAAACACACAGCCACCCCAAAGTTTCTGTTTATGGCTCTGTTTACAAAAACCTCGTCTACGGTACAAGTTAAATATCCCAGAAAGCGAAAAATGGATAAAGAAGTGCGGTACGTACGTACAAAGGAATATCACTCACCAATGAAATCTATTTCATCAGGCCCGTCGCGGCATAATGAGTGGATTCAGGTACGATGATTCTAAGTGAAATAAGTCACACAGAAAATGAAACATCATAAGTTATCACTAATACACGGAATGTAAACTTGGCTACACATGAACTGAATTACAAAACAGAACAGGGTCTCAAATTTAGAAAACCACCTTATGTTTGCTTAAGGGGAAAAGTGAGTTGGGGTGCTGCATAAAAGCAGAGATAGAAATTAGCACAGATACCTTTCCATAAGCCAAATATGTAACAGTCAAGACCTACCCCTTGCTCAACGAAATGGACTAAACACCTCATATTCAACACCTAGGAATACACCTGACTAGTAAGAATCTTCAAACCCATGGATTTATATGTCTCCGTAAGACAATCAAGCGTGTGTACAGCTGCATGAACGCAGCAGAGAAAATCCAATAAATCCCATTATCAAAATGAATTACAAAAACAAAACACAATCACAGTGAAATAGAGAGCAATTCTTAAATAATTCATTCAGGGCATGTGATGCAACCTGGATTTACCACATCTACACCCAGAGCTGAGTGAGACATAAGGTTGGACACTTCGGGCTGATAGCATTGGTGAGGTTCGATGAGCAAATGCAGACCCTTTGAAGTCATACTGCATGGTACCCATTCCATGGGTCCCAACTGTCCAGTTTTAAGGGATTCTTCCTTCAGCTAAAACGTGCATGGGAAACCCACAGTATGGTGCACCGTGTGACCTGGAAACGTTTTCAAATGCATCTCAGTTTTCATCCCCTTTTACTCGGGTTCACCATTCCAGACCTTTACTAACACTCTCCCCACTTGGAGAGTCAGTGCCTTTAACCTCCTGTTTGGCACAGTTTGCAATTTCTGCGCAAGATGAAAAGGAATAGGGAGAACCAATGAGAGACTAGCTGTAGGCGTCTGCACTGGAAATTTAACGCTCATTTCCCACCAGGAAGAAGAATTAACCAAAGGCTCAGCATGCCATGCCGGAACCTGATTAAGGCCTGAAGCAATCCTGCGGGTTTGCGGCCAGCTCACAAGAAAGCGAGTTGAAGAAAGGAGCTCAGGGGCACTGTAATTCACAAACCTGCAGAGTTATAAATGACAGCTATCGTCCAAAAATATATTGAAGGAAGGCTGCGAAGAGGACTGGAAAGCGGGGCAGAATTGCAGGAAAATGATTTCAGGGGCAGACTGGAATTGCATTTAAAGCATAGGGAAAGAGACAGAAAGTCGACAATGATGCACTTGGTCTTAAAGGGCGTATGCGTTTTTTCCTGAATATATTCAAGAAAAAACACATATGCCCTTTTTGGCCAAACAAGCAAGCCTGTAAAGAAATCTGCATTCCAATGAAGTCTCACTGCCCCCCTGTCAAAAGGGACATCTGAAAAAAGTGAAAAATCCAGAAAGGCAGGACAGGCCATGGAGAACAGGGAGCCTTGTTATGCTGATGGGCGGGATGTAAATTGCCAACAGCCACTCTGGAGAAGTGTATGGTGTTTCCTCAAACACCTAAAAAACTAAGCAACGGAGCCTACGGCACTTCAACTTATGGTTCTATAGCTTAGGGAAATTAAAATCAAAAAGACACAGCCACCCATAAATTTTGGACGGCTCTGCTTACAAGAAACTCATTTACGGTACAAGTGAAATATCCCAGAAAGCAAAAATGGATAAAGAAGTTGTTGTACGTACGTACAATGGAATATCACTCAGCAATGAAATCTATGTCATGAGGCCCGTCGCGGCATAATGAGTGGATTCAGGTACGATCATTCTAAGTTAACTAAGTCACACAGAAAAAGAAACACCATAAGATATCTCAAATACACGGAATGCAAACATGGCTGCACATGAACTCAATTACAAAACAGAAAAGGGTCTCAAATTTAGAAAACCAACTAATGCTTGCTTAAGGGGAAAGGTGAGTTGTGGTGCTGCATAAAACCAGAGATTGAAATTAGCACAGATACCTTTCCATAAGCAAATATGTAATAGTCAGGACCTACTCCTTGCTCCATGAAATGGACACAACACCCCATATTCAATGCCTAGGAATATACCTGACTAGTAAGAATCTGAAAACCCATGGATTTATATGTCTCCATAAGAGAATCAAGCATGTGTACAGCGGCATAAACGCAGCAGTGAAAATCCGATAAATCCCATTATCAAAATAAATTACAAAAACAAAACACAATGACAGTGAAATAGAGAGCAATTCTTAAATAATTCATTCAGGGCTTGTGATGCAACGTGGATTTACCACATCTACACCCCGAGCTGAGTGAGACATAAGGCTGGACACTTCGGGCTGATAACATTGGTGACGTTCGGTGAGCAAAGGCAACCCTTTGAAGTCATACTGCATGGTACCCATTCCATGGGTCCCAACTCTCCAGGTTGAAGGGATTCTTCCTTCAGGTAAAACATGCATGGGCAACACAGAATATGGTCCACCATGTGACCGGGAAACCTTTTTAAATGCATCTCAGTTTTCGTCCCCTCGTACTCGGTTTTACCATTCCAGACCCTTTACTAACTCTCTCCCCACTTGGAGAGTCAGTGCCTTTAACCTCCTGTTTGGCACAGTTTGCAATTTCTGCGCAAGATGAACAGGAATAGGGAGAACCAATGAGAGATTAGCTGTAGGTGTCTGCACGAACAAATTTAACACTCATTTCCCACCAGGAAGAGGAATTAGCCAAAGGCTCAGCATGCCGTGCCGGAACCAGATTAGGGCCTGAAGCAATCCTGCGGTTTTGCGGCCAGCTCACAAGAAAGCGAGTTGAAGAAAGGAGCTCAGGGGCACTGTAATTCACAAACCTGCAGAGTTATAAATGACAGCTATCGTCCAAAAATATATTGAAGTAAGGCTGCAAAGAGGACTTGAACGCGGGGCAGAATTCCAGGAATACGATTTCAGGAGGTAGACGGGAAGTCCTCTGAAAGTATAGGAGAAGAGGCAGAACATCGACAATGATGCACTTGGTCAAAAAGGGCACATGCGTTTCTTCCAGGGCCCTTATTAAAGAGGGTAGGAGGCTCCCAGCATGCTTCAGTGGCCAACAGAGGGCCTACGTCGCCAAGGCGACATGAGACATCCAGGCAGGAGTGACCTCACATCAGAGGGCCCACCTCACAGAAGGGTAAGGAACCCAGTCACGATCAGACTCTCACCAGAGTGCCCACATAAGCAAGGGGCTGGGAACCAGGCAGGAGTGTCCTCACACCCGTGGGGCCACATCATCGAAAGTTGAGGTACCCAGCACATGTGGCCTCAAACCAGAGGACCAACATCACCATGGGTCTCGGAGCAAGGCAGGCAGGATTAACCTCAAAACACATGGCCCATTGTATAAAAAAGGTGAGGAAACCAGCAGTTGGAACATCCCAGCAGGCGGCCCAGAGCACCGAGGCTATGGGATCCAGGCAGTGATGAACTCACAACAGAGGGCCCTCATCGTGATACTGTAAGCAACCCAGCCGTTGTAACCTCAGAGCACAATGCCCACATCCCCATGGTGAACGGAACCAAGCAGGAGTGTCATCGCACCAGTGGGCACACATCAGAAAAGGTGGGGAGCCCAGCAGTTAGGGCCGGACGCCAGAGGGACCTCATCACTGAGGAGAGGAGGCTCCCAGCAAGCTCCAACTGCTACCAGAAGGCCGACGTCACCAATGCGGGGTGTGCCAGCCAGGCAGGAGTGACCTCAGAGCAGAGGGCCAACCACACAAAAGTGTGAGGAACCCAAAGAGGATCAGACTCTCACCGGAGGGCCCACATCACCAAGGGAATGGAAACCAGGCAGGAGTGTCCTCACACCAGTGGGGCCACATCACCGAAATGTGACGGACCCAGCACACGTGGACTCAAACTACAGGACACACATCACCAAGGGGCTGGGAGTGAGGCAGGCAAGAGAAGTCTCAAAACAGAGGGCCCATAGAAGGAAAAAGTTGAGGAATCCCGCAGTTGGAACCTCCCCGCAGGTGGCCAGGAGCAGCGAGGCTATGGGGCCCATGCCGGAGTGAACTCACACCAGAGGGCCCTCATCATGAAACTGAACAACGTACCATTGGGACTTCAGAGCAGAAGACCCACATTCACATGGGGTTGGGATCCTGGCAGGAGTGTACTTGCACCACAGGGTGCACATCAGAAAATTTTGGGAGCCCAGGAGTTAGGGTCTGACGCCAGAGGGCCCTCATTACCGAGGGGAGGAGACTCCCAGCAGGCACCAACTCCCAACTGAGGGCCCACGTCGCCAAGTTGACGTGTGCCAGCCAGGCAGGAGTGACCTCACAGCAGAGGGCCTACCTCACAGAAGGGTGAGGAACCCAGCCAGGATAAGACTCTCACCAGAGGGCCCACATCACCAAGGGGATCGGAACAAGGCAGGAGTGTCCTCACACCAGTTTGGCCACATTATAGAAAGGTGAGGAACCCAGCACATGTGGCCTAAACCAGAGGACCCACATTTCAAAGGTGCTCCGAGTGAGGCAGGCAGGAGTAGCCTAACAACACAGGGCCCACAGAATAAAAAATGTGAGGAATCCAGCAGTTTGAACCTCCCAGCAGGTGGCCCAGAGTATGGAGTCTATGGGATCCAGGCCACAGTGAACTCACAGCAGAGG
Organism: Delphinapterus leucas; assembly: GCF_059928025.1. Lineage (NCBI taxonomy): Eukaryota > Metazoa > Chordata > Mammalia > Artiodactyla > Monodontidae > Delphinapterus > Delphinapterus leucas. The sequence goes on from NW_028322267.1 coordinate 2,597,235, forward strand.
GCCCACATCATGAAACTGTGAGCAACCCAGCCAGTGGGACCTCAGAGCAGAAGGCCCACATCCCCATGGGGATGGGAACCTCGCAGGAGTGTCCTCGCACAACTTAGCACGTATCAGAAAATGTGGGAACCCAGCAGTTATGGCCTGACGCCAGAGGGCCCTCATCACGGAGGAGAGGAGGCTACCAGCAGGTTCCAAATGCCACCAGAGGGCCGACGTCACCAAGGCAATGGGAGCAAGCCAGGCAGGAGTTACCTCACAGCAGAGGGCTCACCTCACAGAAGTGTGAGGAGCCCAAACAGGATCAGACTCTAACCAGAGCGCCCACATCACCAAGGGGATGGAAACCAGGCAGGAGTGTCCTCACACCAGTGGGGCCACATCAGCGAAAGGTGAGGAACACAGCACATGTGGCCTCAAACAAGGGGACACACATCACGAAAGGGCTGGGAGTGAGGCATGCAGGAGGAGACTCACAACAGAGCGCCCATAGAATAAAAACGGTGAGGAACCCCACAGTTGGATGCTCCAAGCAGGTGGCCCAGAGCACCGAGGCTATGGGATCCATGCCGGAGTGAACTCACAGCAGAGGGCCCACATTCTGACACTGTGAGCAACCCAGCCGTTGGGACCTCAGAGCAGAAAGCCCACATCCCCATGGGGATGGGACCCTGGCTGGAGTGTACTCGCACGACAGGGCGCACATCAGAAAATTTTGGGAGCCCATGAGTTAGGGCCTGACGCCAGAGGGCCCTCATTACCAAGGGGAGGAGACTCCCAGCAGGCACCAACTCCCAACTGAGGGCCCACATCGCCAAGGTGACGTGTGCCAGCCAGGCAGGAGTGACCTCACAGCAGAGGGCCCACCTCCCAGAAGTGTGAGGAATCCAGACAGGATCAGACTCTCACCAGAGGGCCCCCATCACCAAGGGGATGGGAACCAGGCAGGAGTGTCCTCACACCAGTGGGGCCACATCAATAAAGGTGAGGAAACCGGTACATGTGGCCTTAAACCAGAGGACCTACATCACAAATGGGCTGGGAGTGAGTCAGGAAGTAGGAGCATGAAAACACAGGACCCAAAGAATAAAAAAGCTAAGGAATCCAGCAGTAGGAACCTCCCAGCAGGCCGCTCAGAGCACAGAGTCTATGGGATCTAGGCCTGGGTGAACTAACACCAGAGAGCCAACATCATGAAACGGTGAACAACACAGGTGTTGGGACCTTAGAGCAGAAGGCCCACATGCCCATGGGGATGGGAACCTCGCAGGAGTGTCCTCGCACCACTTAGCACGTATCAGAAAATGTGGGTACCCAGCAGTTAGGGCCTGAGGCAAGAGGGCCCCCATCACCGAGGGGAGGTTCCCAGCAGGCTCCAACTGCCACAAGAGGGCCGATGTTGCCCAGGTGGGGTGTGCCAGCCAGGCAGGAGTGACCTCACAGCAGAGGGCCCCCCTCACAGAAGGGTGAGGAACCCAGCCAGGATCAGACTCTCACCAGAGGGCCCACATCATCAAGGGGATAGGAACCAGGCAGGAGTGTCCCCACACCAGTGGGGCCACATCATCGAAAGGCGAGGGACCCAGCATACGTGGCCTCAAACCAGAGGACACACATCACCAAGGGGCTGGGAGTGAGGCAGGCAGGAGGAGTCTCAAAACAGAGGGCACATAGAGGAAAAAAGGTGAGGAATCCCGCAGTTGTAACCTCCCAGCAGGTGGCCAGGAGCAGCGAGGCTATGGGATCCAGGCCGGAGAGAACTCACAGCAGAGGGCCCTCATCATGAAACTGAGCAACCCACGGTTGGGACCTCAGAGCAGAAGGCCCACATTCCCATGGGGTTGGGAACCTGGCAGGAGTGTACTCGAACCACAGGGCGCATATCAGAAAATATTGGGAGCCCAGGAGTTAGGGCCTGACGCCAGAGGGCCCTCATTCCCGAGGGGAGGAGACACCCAGCAGGCACCAAATCCCACCAGAGGGCCGACGTCGCCAAGGCGGGGTGTGCCAGCCAGGCAGGAGTGACCTCAGAGAAGAGGGCCCACCTCACAGAAGTGTGAGGAACCCAACCAGGATCAGACTCTCACCGGAGGGCCCACATCACCAAAGGGATGGGAACCAGGCAGGAGTGTCCTCACACCAGTGGGGCCACATCAGCCAAAGGTGAGGAACCCAGCACATGTGGCCTCAAACCAGAGGACACACATCACCAAGGGGCTAGGAGTGAGGCAGGTGTCTGGAGGGGCACATTTAACTCTAATTTCCCACCAGGAAGTGGAATGAACCAAAGTCTCAGAGTGCCCTGCCGGACCCTGATTACGGCCTGAAGCAAACCTGCGGTTCTGTGGCCAGTTTTCAAGGAAACGAGTTAAGAAAGGAAATCACGGGCACTGTAATTCACAAACCTGCAGAGTTATAAATGACAGCTATTGGCAAAAATATATGGAAGTAAATCTGCAAAGAGGACTTGAAAACGAGGCAGAATTGCAGGAATCATATTTCAGGAGGTAGATTGGAATTGCATTTAAAACATGTGAAAAGCGGCAGATCTTTGACAGTGATGCACTTGGACAAAAGTGCGTAAACATTTTTTCCTGAGTATATTAAGGAAAAAACACATATGCCCTTTTTGGCCAACCAAGCACTCGAGAAATGGAAATCCGCACTACAATGAAGTCTCATTTCCCATTCGTCAAAAGGGCCATCTGAAAAAAGTGTAAAAACCAGAAACACAGGACAGGCCATGGAGAACAGGGAGCCTTGTTATGCTGATGGGCGGGATGTAAATTGCCAACAGACACTCTGGAGATGTGTATGGTGTATCCTGAAACATCTGAAAAACAAAGCTACAGACCCTAGGGCACTTCCACTTTTGGCACTATAGCTTAGGAAAATTAAAATCAACAAGACACAGCCAACACAAAATTTAGGGCTGCTGTGTTTACAAGAACCTTGAGTCCAGTACAAATTAAATATCCCAGAAAGAAAAAAATGGATAAAGGAGTTGTGCTACTTACGTACAACGGAATATCACTCAGCAATGAAATCAATGTCATCAGGCCTGTAGCAGCAAATTGAGTGGATTTAAGTATGATGATTCTAAGAGAAATAGGTCACACAGAGAAAGATAATTATCATAAGATATCACTAATAGAGAGAGTGTAAACTTGGCTACACATAAACTGAATTCCAAAACCGAACAGAGTCTCACATTTAGATAAAAACTTATGCTTGCTTAAGGGGAAAGTTGAGTTGGGGTGCTGTATAAAACCAGAGATTGAAATTAGCACACATACCGTTCCATAAGCCAAATATGTAATAGACAAGACCTACTCTTTGCTCAACGAAATAGACTCATCCATGGTGTATCACCTCACACCTGTTAGAATGGGCATCATCAGAAAATCTACAAACAACAAATGCTGGAAAGGGTGTGGAGATAAGGAACCCTCTTCCACTATTGTTGGGAATGTAAATTGATACAGTCACTGTGGAGAACATTATGGAGTTTCTTATAAAACTAAGAATAGAATTACCATATGATACAGCAATCCCACTACTGGGCATATACCCAGACAAAACCATAAATCAAAAAGAGACATTCACCGCAATGTTCATTGCATCACTATTTACAATATCCAGGTAATGGAAGCAACCTAAATGCCCACAGACAGACGAATGCATAAAGATGTGGTACATATATAAAATGGAATATTACTAAGCCATAAAAAGGAATGAAATTGGGTCATTTGTAGAGACGTTGATGGATCTAGAGACTGTCATACAGAGTGAAGTAAGTCAGAAAGAGAAAAACAAATCTTGTCTATTAATGCATATATGTGGAACCTAGAAAAATTGTACAGATGAACCATTTTGCCAGGCAGAAATAGAGCAACAGATGTAGACAACAAACGTATGGACACCAAGGGGGGAAAGCTGTTGGGGGGTGGTGGTGGGAGGAGTTGAGAGATTGGGATTGGCATGTATACATTTATATGTATAAAATAGATAACCAAAAAGAACCTGCTGTATAAAAAAATAAAATAAAATTCAAATTACAAAAAGTAAAACAGAAAAAATATTCTTCCCTTCACATACATGTATTTATATGAATAAATTATTTCCATGCTTATATCTGTAAATACAAAAAAGAGGAATAAAATCTACCTTGAACCAAAAATGAAAAAAAGAAAAAAAAACAGAACCCACCAGTTACACAGAGGAAAACCGTATCAGGGCACTTGCTCCAGTTGTAAACAATTCTGAAGTTGGTCAGTGGTGGGGAATCATCTCCCATTCAGCCAGCAGGCCCCACGCAACAAGCGTCCTCATTGCAAAGCTGGGGGACCGTGCCGAGGCATCTGTGAGTAAACGTGGGCTGAGCCCCAGGCCAGCTGCTGCTGAAATGTTCCCACCCTTCCCAGGTAAAACACCTGAATATGTACAAGGACTTGAAAGCCTAGAGGAAGGGCCATGGAGCCACATGAGTGACAGCATGCCAGCCGACTTGGTGCCTGCAGGCCAGCCAGGATGGTCCTGGCCCTGGGTGCTCTTCTGGAAGTTTTCCATTTCCCTGCCTGAGATACCCCTGCTCTCCCGGCCCCCACTGCTTTCTTCCTCACTCACCTCTGCCCAGGGAGAAATTCCAGCGGCAGGTATGGGTGACACATCCTCTTCTTTAGCAGGTGGCATCTTGGCAACTGCTGCAGAAAGTCCAGCAGAGCCCCACTCACACTGGGCCACCCACAAAGCCGTGGCCTCTCACTCCCTCCCACCAGTCCAGCCCCAAGACTGCTGACAGGGCAGAGAAAATGGCGTCAGGCACAGCTGCAGGGGCTCTTGCTGCCTGGAGCGGTGTTTATATTGATCTGAACCCAGGCACACCTGGGGAGGGCTGGCCGGCACGGTCGGGCTTCCCAGGCCAGCCAATAATCACCCCTCAGGGGCTCACAGTTGCAGAAACTGGAACTTGCTGAATCGGCCAGGTCCAAGGAACAGGTGTGGGCTCCTGAGAGTCAGGATAGACAAGGGGCTGCAGCTCTGGCTTGTTTTCTAATTATATTATCTGGCCCATGAGTGGGAGACAACTTCAAGAAAACCCTCTCCTAATGAGAGGAACCCAGGAGTCAGGGAGAGGAGGGGTGGCTGGTGGGTGGAGACAGAGGCCTGGTGCCCCGGGTGCAGTGGAAGTCTCTGGAAGACCAGGTGGAGGGAGGCCACACAGAGTGATGCCCAGGGTCACAGACCTGTCGGAGCTGCTGTTTGTTAGTTCAAGTCCTGCTCTGAGGTGCTCTGTGTCAGATCTGAGTGACAGGTGAGCTGGGAGTGCTCTGCAATGAGGGCGATATGCACGGTTCCTGTGTTCCCAGCCCTGCCATGGTACCTGCAAGGGTAGCTCTGTATCCTGGGAGGGGCCTGACCACGAGAGCCCCATGGGCTGCAGGGGAACCTGCCCAGGGATCCCCATATCCTGGGAGGGGCCTGAACACGAGAGCCCCATGGGCTGGGGTGGGGGTGGGGTACCTGCCCAGGTGAGCTCCATATCCTGGGATTGGCCTGACCTCGAGAGCCCCATGGGCTGCTGGAGTCCTGGTAAAGGATGTCAGGACAGTCAGTGAAGCCACCGAGGATATACCTCCAGTAGTTCCTAAATCCTACACCCTGCTGGTCATTCTACCAACCACCAGGACATGGTATTCTGTATTAGTCTTCAATGATGCCTTCTTTTGTATTCTATTAGTCCCAGAGTCACAAGAAATTTTGGCTTGTGAGTGGCAGGACTCAACATACAACTAAAACAATACTTCCGGGCCGTGTTGCCCCAAGGGTTCAAAAATTCCCACACCATCTTTGGGGAAAGCTCAGCTAAAGACCTAAAAGTTCTACCTCTGGAAAAGGAAACACTCCTTCAATATGCAGACGACATTCTGATCGCCAGCCCTACTAAGGAGACCTCTGAACTACCAAGCCAATAAAGGATACAAGTTGTCCAAGAAAAAGCTCAAATATCACAGACTACGGTGACCTGCCTGGGCTTCATTCTCACAGAAGGTCGGAGAAGCCCATCCCAGGAAAGGGAAGAAACAATTTGCAGCCTTACCCATTTCTGAAACTAGAAGACAGCTTAGGGGTTCCTGGGGAGGCCAGGGTTTGCTGCTTCTGGATCCCTAACTACAGTCTACTAGCTGGGCCTCTATATGAAACACTGAAAGGAAAAGATGATGATCCTTTTGAATAGAATGCAGAAGAGGCCTTTCAAGAATGGAAAGAGCAGTCAATTCAGACCATTGCCCTGGAACTCCCTAATTTAGCTAAACCCTTTGACCTTTACATTCCTGGTGAACGGTGAATCGCCATTGGAGTATTAGTGCAAAACCTGGGACCACTTGAAATGGAACAATGCAAGAATGCGATCCAGGTAGGATAAACTACGGTCACCAAGGGGCTTGGCCCACCGCCACATCTGACCAAGATACTGGCAGTATCTGAAAACCTGGAAATCAGCAGCCCAAAAGGCCACCTCCCTCCTAAGGGAAAAGGACCCCACGTGGTGATCCTAACACCCAACCATGCCCTGAAGTTGCAGGGTTGGCTCCATGGGCACACTGACCTTGAGTGAGGAGGCCCTCCAACTCCAACCTCCATAGAGATAACCGGGGCAAAGTGGCACCATGACGACTCGTGTGAAGGTGTCTGCACGGGCAAATTTAACGCTCATTTCCCACCAGGAAGAGGAATTAACCAAAGGCTCAGAATGCCGTGCCGGAACCAGATTAGGGCCTGAAGCAATCCTGCGGGTTTGCGGCCAGCTCACAAGAAAGCGAGTTGAAGAAAGGAGCTCAGGGACACTGTAATTCACAAACCTGCAGAGTTATAAATGACAGCTATCACCCAAAAATATATTGAAGGAAGGCTGCGAAGAGGACTTGAAAGCGGGGCAGAATTGCAAGAAAATGATTTCAGGGGGTAGACTGGAATTGCATTTAAAGCATAGGAAAAGAGGCAGAACGTCGACAATGATGCACTTGGCCAAAAAGGGCGTATGCGTTTTTTCCTGAATATATTCAGGAAAAAACGCATACGCCCTTTTTGGCCAACCAAGCAAGCATGTTAAAGAAATCTGCACTACAATGAAGTCTCACTGCCCCGTGGTCAAAAGGGCCATCTGAAAAAAGTGTAAAATCCAGAAAGGCAGCACAGGCCATGGAGAACAGGGAGCCTTGTTATGCTGATGGGCGGGATGTAAATTGCCAACAGCCACTCTGGAGATGTGTATGGTGTTTCCTCAAAAACCTGAAAAACAAAGCAACGGAGCCTACGGCATTACCACTTATTTTCCTATAGCTTAGGGAAATTAAAATCAAAAACACACAGCCACCGCAAAGTTTCTGTTTATGGCTCTGTTTACAAGAACCTCGTCTACGGTACAAGTTAAATATCCCAGAAAGCGAAAAATGGATAAAGAAGTGTGGTACGTACGTACAAAGGAATATCACTCACCAATGAAATCTATGTCATCAGGCTCGTCGCGGCATAATGAGTGGATTCAGGTACGATGATTCTAAGTGAAATAAGTCACACAGAAAATGAAACATCATAAGATATCACTAATACACGGAATGTAAACTTGGCTACACATGAACTGAATTACAAAACAGAACAGGGTCTCAAATTTAGAAAACCAACTTATGCTTGCTTAAGGGGAAAGGTGAGTTGTGGTGCTGCATAAAACCAGAGATAGAAATTAGCACAGATACCTTTCCATAAGCCATATAAGTAATAGTCAACACCTAGCCCTTGCTCAACGAAATGGACTAAACACCCCATATTCAACGCCTAGGATTACACATGACTAGTAAGAACCTTCAAACCCATGGATTTATATGTCTCCGTAAGAGACTCAAGTGTGTGTACAGCGGCATGAATGCAGCAGAGAAAATCCGATAAAACCCATTATCAAAATGAATTACAAAAACAAACACAATGACAGTGAAATAGAGAGCAATTCTTAAATAATTCATTCAGGGCTTGTGATGCAACCTGGATTTACCACATCTACACCCAGAGCTGAGTGAGACATAAGGCTGGACACTTCGGGCTGATAGCATTGGTGAGGTTCGATGAGCAAATGCAGACCCTTTGAAGTCATACTGCATGGTACCCATTCCATGGGTCCCAACTCTCCAGGTTTAAGGGATTCTTCCTTCAGCTAAAACATGCATGGGAAACCCACAGTACAGTGCACTGTGTGATCGGGAAACGTTTTCAAATGCATCTCAGTTTTCGTCCCCTTTTACTCGGGTTCACCATTCCAGACCGTTTACTAACACTCTCCCCACTTGGAGAGTCGGTGCCTTTAACCTCCTGTTTGGCACAGTTTGCAATTTCTGCGCAAGATGTACAGGAATAGGGAGAACCAATGAGAGACTAGCTGTAGGTGTCTGGACGGGCAAATGGAACGCTCATTTCCCACCAGGAAGAGGAATTAACCAAAGGCTCAGCATGCCGTGCCAGAACCAGATTAGGGCCTGAAGCATTCCTGCGGGTTTGCGGCCAGCTCACAAGAAAGCGAGTTGAAGAAAGGAGCTCAGGGGCACTGTAATTCACAAACCTGCAGAGTTATAAATGACAGCTATCGTCCAAAAATATATTGAAGGAAGGCTGCGAAGAGGACTGGAAAGCGGGGCAGAATTGCAGGAAAACCATTTCAGGGGGTAGACTGGAATTGCATTTAAAGCATAGGAAAAGAGGCAGAACGTCGACAATGATGCACTTGGCCAAAAAGGGCGTATGCGTTTTTTCCTGAATATATTCAGGAAAAAACGCATACGCCCTTTTTGGCCAACCAAGCCAGCATGTTAAAGAAATCTGCACTACAAAGAAGTCTCACTGCCCCCCGGTCAAAAGGGCCATCTGAAAAAAGTGTAAAATCCAGAAAGGCAGCACAGGCCATGGAGAACAGGGAGCCTTGTTATGCTGATGGGCGGGATGTAAATTGCCAACAGCCACTCTGGAGATGTGTATGGTGTTTCCTCAAAAACCTGAAAAACAAAGCAACGGAGCCTACAGCATTACCACTTATTTTCCTATAGCTTAGGGAAATTAAAATCAAAAACACACAGCCACCGCAAAGTTTCTGTTTATGGCTCTGTTTACAAGAACCTCGTCTACGGTACAAGTTAAATATCCCAGAAAGCGAAAAATGGATAAAGAAGTGTGGTACGTACGTACAAAGGAATATCACTCACCAATGAAATCTATGTCATCAGGCTCGTCGCGGCATAATGAGTGGATTCAGGTACGATGATTCTAAGTGAAATAAGTCACACAGAAAATGAAACATCATAAGATATCACTAATACACGGAATGTAAACTTGGCTACACATGAACTGAATTACAAAACAGAACAGGGTCTCAAATTTAGAAAACCAACTTATGCTTGCTTAAGGGGAAAGGTGAGTTGTGGTGCTGCATAAAACCAGAGATAGAAATTAGCACAGATACCTTTCCATAAGCCAAATATGTAATAGTCAACACCTAGCCCTTGCTCAACGAAATGGACTAAACACCCCATATTCAACGCCTAGGATTACACATGACTAGTAAGAACCTTCAAACCCATGGATTTATATGTCTCCGTAAGAGACTCAAGTGTGTGTACAGTGGCATGAATGCAGCAGAGAAAATCCGATAAAACCCATTATCAAAATGAATTACAAAAACAAACACAATGACAGTGAAATAGAGAGCAATTCTTAAATAATTCATTCAGGGCTTGTGATGCAACCTGGATTTACCACATCTACACCCAGAGCTGAGTGAGACATAAGGCTGGACACTTCGGGCTGATAGCATTGGTGAGGTTCGATGAGCAAATGCAGACCCTTTGAAGTCATACTGCATGGTACCCATTCCATGGGTCCCAACTCTCCAGGTTTAAGGGATTCTTCCTTCAGCTAAAACATGCATGGGAAACCCACAGTACAGTGCACTGTGTGACCGGGAAACGTTTTCAAATGCATCTCAGTTTTCGTCCCCTTTTACTCGGGTTCACCATTCCAGACCGTTTACTAACACTCTCCCCACTTGGAGAGTCAGTGCCTTTAACCTCCTGTTTGGCACAGTTTGCAATTTCTGCGCAAGATGTACAGGAATAGGGAGAACCAATGAGAGACTAGCTGTAGGTGTCTGGACGGGCAAATGGAACGCTCATTTCCCACCAGGAAGAGGAATTAACCAAAGGCTCAGCATGCCGTGCCGGAACCAGATTAGGGCCTGAAGCATTCCTGCGGGTTTGCGGCCAGCTCACAAGAAAGCGAGTTGAAGAAAGGAGCTCAGGGGCACTGTAATTCACAAACCTGCAGAGTTATAAATGACAGCTATCGTCCAAAAATATATTGAAGGATGGCTGCGAAGAGGACTGGAAAGCGGGGCAGAATTGCAGGAAAACGATTTCAGGGGGTAGACTGGAATTGCATTTAAAGCATAGGAAAAGAGGCAGAAGGTCGACAATGATGCACTTGGCCAAAAAGGGCGTATGCGTTTTTTCCTGAATATATTCAGGAAAAAACGCATACGCCCTTTTTGGCCAACCAAGCCAGCATGTTAAAGAAATCTGCACTACAAAGAAGTCTCACTGCCCCCAGGTCAAAAGGGCCATCTGAAAAAAGTGTAAAATCCAGAAAGACAGCACAGGCCATGGAGAACAGGGAGCCTTGTTATGCTGATGGGCGGGATGTAAATTGCCAACAGCCACTCTGGAGAAGTGTATGGTGTTTCCTGAAACACCTAAGAAACAAAGCAACGGAGACTACGGCACTTCCACTTATGGTCTTATAGATCACGGAAATTAAAATCAAAAACAGACAGCCACCCCAAAGTTTCAGACGGCTCTGTTTACAGGAATCTCATCTACGGTACAAGTTAAATATCCCAGAATGTGAAAAATGGATAAAGAAGTTGTGGTACACACATTCAATGGAATATCACTCAGCAATGAAATCTATGTCATCAGGCCCATCGTGGCATAATGAGTGGATTCAGGTACGATGATTCTAAGTGAAATAAGTCACACAGAAAATGAAACATCATAAGATATCACTAATACACGGAATGTAAACTTGGCTACACATGAACTGAATTACAAAACAGAACAGGGTCTCAAATTTAGAAAACCACCTTATGCTTGCTTAAGGGGAAAAGTGAGTTGGGGTGCTGCATAAAACCAGAGATAGAAATTAGCACAGATACCTTTCCATAAGCCAAATATGTAATAGTCAAGACCTAGCCCTTGCTCAACGAAATGGACTAAACACCCCATATTCAACGCCTAGGAATACACCTGACTAGTAAGTATCTTCAAACCCATGGATTTATATGTCTCCATAAGAGACTCAAGTGTGTGTACAGCGGCATGAATGCAGCAGAGAAAATCCGATAAATCCCATTATCAAAATGAATTACAAAAACAAACACAATGACAGTGAAATAGAGAGCAATTCTTAAATAATTCATTCAGGGCTTGTGATGCAACCTGGATTTACCACATCTACAACCAGAGCTGAGTGAGACATAAGGCTGTACACTTCGGCCTGATAGCATTGGTGAGGTTCGTTGAGAAAATGCAGGCCCTTTGAAGTCATACTGCATGGTACCCATTCCATGGGTCCCAACTCTCCAGGTTTAAGGGATTCTTCCTTCAGCTAAAGCATGCATGGGAAACCCACAGTATGGTGCACCGTGTGACCGGGAAACCTTTTCAAATGCATCTCAGTTTTCGTCCCCTTTTACTCGGGTTCACGATTGAAGACCCTTTACTAATACTCTCCCCACTAAGAGAGTCAGTGCCTTTAACCTCCTGTTTGGCACAGTTTGCAATTTCTGCGCAAGATGAACAAGAATAGGGAGAACCAATGAGAGACTAGCTCTAGGTGTCTGCACGTTCAAATATAACACTCATTTCCCACCAGGAAGAGGAATTTACCAAAGGATCAGCATGCTGTGCCGGAACCAGATTAGGGCATGAAGCAATCCTGTGGGTTTGCGGCCAGCTCACAAGAAAGCGAGTAGTAGAAAGGAGCTCAGGCGCACTGTCATTCACAAACCTGCAGAGTTATAAATGTCAGCTATTGTCCAAAAATGTATTGAAGTAAGGCTGCGTAGAGGACTTGAAAGCTGGGCAGGATTGCAGGAAAACGAGTTCAGGGGCAGACTGGAATTGCATTTAAAGCATAAGGAAAGAGACAGAAAGTTGACAATGATGCACTTGGTCAAAAAGGGCGTATGCGTTTTTTCCTGAATATATTCAAGAAAAAACACATACGCCCTTTTTGGCCAAACAAGCAAGCCTGTAAAGAAATCTGCATTACAATGAAGTCTCACTGCCCCCCTGTCAAAAGGGACATCTGAAAAAAGTGAAAAATCCAGAAAGGCAGGACAGGCCATGGAGAACAGGGAGCCTTGTTATGCTGATGGGCGGGATGTAACTTGCCAACAGCCACTCTGGAGAAGTGTATGGTGTTTCCTCAAACACCTAAAAAACTAAGCAATGGAGCCTACGGCACTTCAACTTATGGTCCTATAGCTTAGGGAAATTAAAATCAAAAAGACACAGCCACCCATAAATTTTGGACGGCTCTGCTTACAAGAACCTCATTTACGGTACAAGTGAAATATCCCAGAAAGCAAAAAATGGATAAAGAAGTTGTTGTACGTACGTACAATGGAATATCACTCAGCAATGAAATCTATGTCATGAGGCCCGTCGCGGCATAATGAGTGGATTCAGGTACGATCATTCTAAGTTAACTAAGTCACACAGAAAAAGAAACACCATAAGATATCTCAAATACACGGAATGCAAACATGGCTGCACATGAACTCAATTACAAAACAGAAAAGGGTCTCAAATTTAGAAAACCAACTTATGCTTGCTTAAGGGGAAAGGTGAGTTGTGGTGCTGCATAAAACCAGAGATTGAAATTAGCACAGATACCTTTCCATAAGCAAATATGTAATAGTCAGGACCTACTCCTTGCTCCACGAAATGGACTCAACACCCCATATTCAATGCCTAGGAATATACCTGACTAGTAAGTATCTAAAAACCCATGGATTTATATGTCTCCATAAGAGAATCAAGCATGTGTACAGCGGCATAAACGCAGCAGTGAAAATCCGATAAATCCCATTATCAAAATAAATTACAAAAACAGAACACAATGACAGTGAAATAGAGAGCAATTCTTAAATAATTCATTCAGGGCTTGTGATGCAACGTGGAGTTACCACATCTACACCCCGAGCTGAGTGAGACATAAGGCTGGACACTTCGGGCTGATAGCATTGGTGACGTTCGGTGAGCAAAGGCAACCCTTTGAAGTCATACTGCATGGTACCCATTCCATGGGTCCCAACTCTCCAGGTTGAAGGGATTCTTCCTTCAGGTAAAACATGCATGGGCAACCCAGAATATGGTCCACCGTGTGACCGGGAAACCTTTTTAAATGCGTCTCAGTTTTCGTCCCCTCGTACTCGGTTTTACCATTCCAGACGCTTTACTAACACTCTCCCCACTTGGAGAGTCAGTGCCTTTAACCTCCTGTTTGGCACAGTTTGGAATTTCTGCGCAAGATGAACAGGAATAGGGAGAACCAATGAGAGATTAGCTGTAGGTGTCTGCACGAACAAATTTAACGCTCATTTCCCACCAGGAAGAGGAATTAGCCAAAGGCTCAGCATGCCGTGTCGGAACCAGATAAGGGCCTGAAGCAATCCTGCGGTTTTGCGGCCAGCTCACAAGAAAGCGAGTTGAAGAAAGGAGCTCAGGGGCACTGTAATTCACAAACCTGCAGAGTTATAAATGACAGCTATCGTCCAAAAATATATTGAAGTAAGGCTGCAAAGAGGACTTGAACGCGGGGCAGAATTCCAGGAATACGATTTCAGGAGGTAGACGGGAAGTCCTCTGAAAGTATAGGAGAAGAGGCAGAACCTCGACAATGATGCACTTGGTCAAAAAGGGCATATGCGTTTCTTCCAGGGCCCTTATTAAAGAGGGTAGGAGGCTCCCAGCATGCTTCAGTGGCCAACAGAGGGCCTACGTCGCCAAGGCGACATGAGCCATCCAGGCAGGAGTGACCTCACATCAGAGGGCCCACCTCACAGAAGGGTAAGGAACCCAGTCAAGATCAGACTCTCACCAGAGTGCCCACATAAGCAAGGGGCTGGGAACCAGGCAGGAGTGTCCTCACACCCGTGGGGCCACATCATCGAAAGTTGAGGTACCCAGCACATGTGGCCTCAAACCAGAGGACCCACATCACCATGGGTCTCGGAGCGAGGCAGGCAGGATCAACCTCAAAACACATGGCCCATTGTATAAAAAAGGTGAGGAATCCAGCAGTTGGAACATCCCAGCAGGCGGCCCAGAGCACCGAGGCTATGGGATCCAGGCAGTGATGAACTCACAACAGAGGGCCCTCATCGTGATACTGTAAGCAACCCAGCCGCTGTAACTTCAGAGCACAAGGCCCGCATCCCCATGGGGAAGGGAACCAAGCAGGAGTGTCATCGCACCAGTGGGCACACATCAGAAAAGGTGGGGAGCCCAGCAGTTAGGGCCGGACGCCAGAGGGCCCTCATCACTGAGGAGAGGAGGCTCCCAGCAAGCTCCAACTGCTACCAGAAGGCCGACGTCGCCAATGCAGGGTGTGCCAGCCAGGCAGGAGTGACCTCAGAGCAGAGGGCCAACCACAAAAAAGTGTGAGGAACCCAAAGAGGATCAGACTCTCACCGGAGGGCCCACATCACCAAGGGAATGGAAACCAGGCAGGAGTGTTCTCACACCAGTGTGGTCACATCACCGAAATGTGACGGACCCAGCACACGTGGCCTCAAACTACAGGACACACATCACCAAGGGGCTGGGAGTGCGGCAGGCAGGAGGAGCCTCCAAACAGAGGGCCCATAGCGTAAAAAAGGTGAGGAATCCCGCAGTTGGAACCTCCCAGAAGGTGGCCAGGAGCAGCGAGGCTATGGGATCCAGGCCTGACTGAACTCAAAACAGAGGGCCCTCATTATGAAACTGTGAGCAACCCAGCCGTTGGGACCTTAGAGCAGAAGGCCCACATTCCCATGGGGTTGGGATCCTGGCAGGAGTGTACTCGCACCACAGGGCGCACATCAGAAACTTTTGGGAGCCCAGGAGTTAGGGTCTGACGCCAGAGGGCCCTCATTACCGAGGGGAGGAGACTCCCAGCAGGCACCAACTCCCAACTGAGGGCCCACGTCGCCACGTTGACGTGTGCCAGCCAGGCAGGAGTGACCTCACAGCAGAGGGCCTACCTCACAGAAGGGTGAGGAACCCAGCCAGGATAAGACTCTCACCAGAGGGCCCACATCACCAAGGGGATCGGAACAAGGCAGGAGTGTCCTCACACCAGTGTGGCCACATTATAGAAAGGTGAGGAACCCAGCACATGTGGCCTAAACCAGAGGACCCACATTTCCAAGGTGCTCCGAGTGAGGCAGGCAGGAGTAGCCTAACAACACAGGGCCCACAGAATAAAAAATGTGAGGAATCCAGCAGTTTGAACCTCCCAGCAGGTGGCCCAGAGCATGGAGTCTATGGGATCCAGGCCACAGTGAACTCACAGCAGAGGGCCCACATCATGAAACTGTGAGCAACCCAGCCAGTGGGACCTCAGAGCAGAAGGCCCACATCCCCATGGGGATGGGAACCTCGCAGGAGTGTCCTCGCACAACTTAGCACGTATCAGAAAATGTGGGAACCCAGCAGTTATGGCCTGGCGCCAGAGGGCCCTCATCACGGAGGAGAGGAGGCTACCAGCAGGCACCAAATGCCACCAGAGGGCCGACGTCACCAAGGCAATGGGAGCAAGCCAGGCAGGAGTTACCTCACAGCAGAGGGCCCACCTCACAGAAGTGTGAGGAATCCAGACAGGATCAGACTCTGACCAGAGGGCCCACATCACCAAGGGGATGGGAACCAGGCAGGAGTGTCCTCTCACCAGTGGGGCCACATCAATAAAGGTGAAGAAACTGGTACATGTGGCCTTAAACAAGAGGACCTACATCACAAATGGGCTGGGAGTGAGTCAGGAAATAGGAGCATGAAAACACAGGACACAAAGAATAAAATAGGTAAGGAATCCAGCAGTAGGAACCTCCCAGCAGGCCGCTCAGAGCACAGAGGCTATGGGATCTAGGCCTGGGTGAACTAACACTAGAGAGCCAACATCATGAAACGGTGAACAACACAGGTGTTGGGACCTTAGAGCAGAAGGCCCACATGCCCATGGGGATGGGAACCTCGCAGGAGTGTCCTCGCACCACTTAGCACGTATCAGAAAATGTGGGTACCCAGCAGTTAGGGCCTGAGGCAAGAGGGCCCCCATCACCGAGGGGAGGTTCCCAGCAGGCTCCAACTGCCACAAGAGGGCCAATGTTGCCCAGGTGGGGTGTGCCAGCCAGGCAGGAGTGACCTCACAGCAGAGGGCCCCCCTCACAGAAGGGTGAGGAACCCAGCCAGGATCAGACTCTCACCAGAGGGCCCACATCATCAAGGGGATAGGAACCAGGCAGGAGTGTCCTCACACCAGTGGGGCCACATCATCGAAAGGCGAGGGACCCAGCATACGTGGCCTCAAACCAGAGGACACACATCACCAAGGGGCTGGGAGTGAGGCAGGCAGGAGGAGTCTCAAAACAGAGGGCCCATAGAAGAAAAAAGGTGAGGAATCCCGCAGTTGTAACCTCCCAGCAGGTGGCCAGGAGCAGCGAGGCTATGGGATCCAGGCCGGAGAGAACTCACAGCAGAGGGCCCTCATCATGAAACTGAGCAACCCAAGGTTGGGACCACAGAGCAGAAGGCCCACATTCCCATGGGGTTGGGAACCTGGCAGGAGTGTACTCGAACCACAGGGCGCATATCAGAAAATATTGGGAGCCCAGGAGTTAGGGCCTGACGCCAGAGGGCCCTCATTACCGAGGGGAGGAGACACCCAGCAGGCACCAAATCCCACCAGAGAGCCGACGTCGCCAAGGCGGGGTGTGCCAGCCAGGCAGGATTGACCTCAGAGAAGAGGGCCCACCTCACAGAAGTGTGAGGAACCCAACCAGGATCAGACTCTCACCGGAGGGCCCACATCACCAAGGGGATTGGAACCAGGCAGGGGTGTCCTCACACCAGTGGGGCCACATCAGCCAAAGGTGAGGAACCCAGCACATGTGGCCTCAAACCAGAGGACACACATCACCAAGGGGCTAGGAGTGAGGCAGGTGTCTGGAGGGGCACATTTAACTCTAATTTCCCACCAGGAATTGGAATGAACCAAAGTCTCAGAGTGCCGTGCCGGACCCTGATTACGGCCTGAAGCAAACCTGCGGTTCTGTGGCCACTTTTCAAGGAAACGAGTTAAGAAAGGAAATCACGGGCACTGTAATTCACAAACCTGCAGTGTTATAAATGACAGTTATTGGCAAAATTATATGGAAGTAAGTCTGCAAAGAGGCCTTGAAAACGAGGCAGAATTGCAGGAATCATATTTCAGTAGGTAGATTGGAATTGCATTTAAAGCTTGTGAAAAGCGGCAGATCTTTGACAGTGATGAACTTGGACAAGAGTGCGTAAACATTTTTTCCTGAATATATTCAGGAAAAAACACATATGCCCTTTTTGGCCAACCAAGCACTCGAGAAATGGAAATCCGCACTACAATGAAGTCTCATTTCCCATTCGTCAAAAGGGCCATCTGAAAAAAGTGTAAAAACCAGAAACACAGGACAGGCCATGGAGAACAGGGAGCCTTGTTATGCTGATGGGCGGGATGTAAATTGCCAACAGACACTCTGGAGATGTTTATGGTGTATCCTGAAACATCTGAAAAACAAAGCTACAGACCCTAGGGCACTTCCACTTTTGGCCCTATAGCTTAGGAAAATTAAAATCAACAAGACACAGCCAACACCAAATTTAGGGCTGCTGTGTTTACAAGAACCTTGAGTCCAGTACAAATTAAATATCCCAGAAAGAAAAAAATGGATAAAGGAGTTGTGCTACTTACGTACAACGGAATATCACTCAGCAATGAAATCAATGTCATCAAGCCTGTAGCAGCAAATTGAGTGGATTTAAGTATGATGATTCTAAGAGAAATAGGTCACACAGAGAAAGAGAATTATCATAAGATATCACTAATAGAGAGAGTGTAAACTTGGCTACACATAAACTGAATTCCAAAACCGAACAGAGTCTCACATTTAGATAAAAACTTATGCTTGCTTAAGGGGAAAGTTGAGTTGGGGTGCTGTATAAAACCAGAGATTGAAATTAGCACACATACCGTTCCATAAGCCAAATATGTAATAGACAAGACCTACTCTTTGCTCAACGAAATAGACTCATCCATGGTGTATCACCTCACACCTGTTAGAATGGGCATCATCAGAAAATCTACAAACAACAAATGCTGGAAAGGGTGTGGAGATAAGGAACCCTCTTCCACTATTGTTGGGAATGTAAATTGATACAGTCACTGTGGAGAACATTATGGAGTTTCTTATAAAACTAAGAATAGAATTACCATATGATACAGCAATCCCACTACTGGGCATATACCCAGACAAAACCATAAATCAAAACGAGATATTCACCGCAATGTTCATTGCATCACTATTTACAATATCCAGGTAATGGAAGCAACCTAAATGCCCACAGACAGACGAATGCATAAAGATGTGGTACATATATAAAATGGAATATTACTAAGCCATAAAAAGGAATGAAATTGGGTCATTTGTAGAGACGTTGATGGATCTAGAGACTGTCATACAGAGTGAAGTAAGTCAGAAAGAGAAAAACAAATCTTGTCTATTAATGCATATATGTGGAACCTAGAAAAATTGTACAGATGAACCGTTTTGCCAGGCAGAAATAGAGCAACAGATGTAGACAACAAACGTATGGACACCAAGGGGGGAAAGCATTTGGGGGGTGGTGGTGGGAGGAGTTGAGAGATTGGGATTGGCATATATACATTTATATGTATAAAATAGATAACCAAAAAGAACCTGCTGTATAAAAAAATAAAATAAAATTCAAATTACAAAAAGTAAAACAGAAAAAATATTCTTCCCTTCACATACATGTATTTATATGAATAAATTATTTCCATGCTTATATCTGTAAATACAAAAAAGAGGAATAAAATCTACCTTGAACCAAAAACGAAAAAAAGAAAAAAACACAGAACCCACCAGTTACACAGAGGAAAACCGTATCAGGGCACTTGCTCCAGTTGTAAACAATTCTGAAGTTGGTCAGTGGTGGGGAATCATCTCCCATTCAGCCAGCAGGCCCCACGCAACAAGCGTCCTCATTGCAAAGCTGGGGGACCGTGCCGAGGCATCTGTGAGTAAACGTGGGCTGAGCCCCAGGCCAGCTGCTGCTGAAATGTTCCCACCCTTCCCAGGTAAAACACCTGAATATGTACAAGGACTTGAAAGCCTAGAGGAAGGGCCATGGAGCCACATGAGTGACAGCATGCCAGCCGACTTGGTGCCTGCAGGCCAGCCAGGATGGTCCTGGCCCTGGGTGCTCTTCTGGAAGCTTTCCATTTCCCTGCCTGAGATACCCCTGCTGTCCCGGCCCCCACTGCTTTCTTCCTCACTCACCTCTGTCCAGGGAGAAATTCCAGCGGCAGGTATGGGTGACACATCCTCTTCTTTAGCAGGTGGCATCTTGGCAACTGCTGCAGAAAGTCCAGCAGAGCCCCACTCACACTGGGCCACCCACAAAGCCGTGGCCTCTCACTCCCTCCCACCAGTCCAGCCCCAAGACTGCTGACAGGGCAGAGAAAATGGCGTCAGGCACAGCTGCAGGGGCTCTTGCTGCCTGGAGCGGTGTTTATATTGATCTGAACCCAGGCACACCTGGGGAGGGCTGGCCGGCACGGTCGGGCTTCCCAGGCCAGCCAATAATCACCCCTCAGGGGCTCACAGTTGCAGAAACTGGAACTTGCTGAATCGGCCAGGTCCAAGGAACAGGTGTGGGCTCCTGAGAGTCAGGATAGACAAGGGGCTGCAGCTCTGGCTTGTTTTCTAATTATATTATCTGGCCCATGAGTGGGAGACAACTTCAAGAAAACCCTCTCCTAATGAGAGGAACCCAGGAGTCAGGGAGAGGAGGGGTGGCTGGTGGGTGGAGACAGAGGCCTGGTGCCCCGGGTGCAGTGGAAGTCTCTGGAAGACCAGGTGGAGGGAGGCCACACAGAGTGATGCCCAGGGTCACAGACCTGTCGGAGCTGCTGTTTGTTAGTTCAAGTCCTGCTCTGAGGTGCTCTGTGTCAGATCTGAGTGACAGGTGAGCTGGGAGTGCTCTGCAATGAGGGCGATATGCACGGTTCCTGTGTTCCCAGCCCTGCCATGGTACCTGCAAGGGTAGCTCTGTATCCTGGGAGGGGCCTGACCACGAGAGCCCCATGGGCTGCAGGGGAACCTGCCCAGGGAACCCCATATCCTGGGAGGGGCCTGAACACGAGAGCCCCATGGGCTGGGGTGGGGGTGGGGTACCTGCCCAGGTGAGCTCCATATCCTGGGATTGGCCTGACCTCGAGAACCCCATGGGCTGCTGGAGTCCTGATAAAGGATGTCAGGACAGTCAGTGAAGCCACCGAGGATATACCTCCAGTAGTTCCTAAATCCTACACCCTGCTGGTCATTCTACCAACCACCAGGACATGGTATTCTGTATTAGTCTTCAATGATGCCTTCTTTTGTATTCTATTAGTCCCAGAGTCACAAGAAATTTTGGCTTGTGAGTGGCAGGACTCAACATACAACTAAAACAATACTTCCGGGCCATGTTGCCCCAAGGGTTCAAAAATTCCCACACCATCTTTGGGGAAAGCTCAGCTAAAGAACTAAAAGTTCTACCTCTGGAAAAGGAAACACTCCTTCAATATGCAGACGACATTCTGATCGCCAGCCCTACTAAGGAGACCTCTGAACTACGAAGCCAATAAAGGATACAAGTTGTCCAAGAAAAAGCTCAAATATCACAGACTACGGTGACCTGCCTGGGCTTCATTCTCACAGAAGGTCGGAGAAGCCCATCCCAGGAAAGGGAAGAAACAATTTACAGCCTTACCCATTTCTGAACCTAGAAGACAGCTTAGGGGTTCCTGGGGAGGCCAGGGTTTGCTGCTTCTGGATCCCTAACTACAGTCTACTAGCTGGGCCTCTATATGAAACACTGAAAGGAAAAGATGATGATCCTTTTGAATAGAATGCAGAAGTGGCCTTTCAAGAATGGAAAGAGCAGTCAATTCAGACCCTTGCCCTGGAACTCCCTAATTTAGCTAAACCCTTTGACCTTTACATTCCTGGTGAACGGTGAATCGCCATTGGAGTATTAGTGCAAAACCTGGGACCACTTGAAATGGAACAATGCAAGAATGCGATCCAGGTAGGATAAACTACGGTCACCAAGGGGCTTGGCCCACCGCCACATCTGGCCAAGATACTGGCAGTATCTGAAAACCTGGAAATCAGCAGCCCAAAAGGCCACCTCCCTCCGAAGGGAAAAGGACCCCACGTGGTGATCCTAACACCCAACCATGCCCTGAAGTTGCAGGGTTGGCTCCATGGGCACACTGACCTTGAGCGAGGAGGCCCTCCAACTCCAACCTCCATAGAGATAACCGGGGCAAAGTGGCACCATGAAGACTCGTGTGAAGGTGTCTGCACGGGCAAATTTAACGCTCATTTCCCACCAGGAAGAGGAATTAACCAAAGGCTCAGCATGCCGTGCCGGAACCAGATTAGGGCCTGAAGCAATCCTGCGGGTTTGCGGCCAGCTCACAAGAAAGCGAGTTGAAGAAAGGAGCTCAGGGACACTGTAATTCACAAACCTGCAGAGTTATAAATGACAGCTATCACCCAAAAATATATTGAAGGAAGGCTGCGAAGAGGACTTGAAAGCGGGGCAGAATTGCAAGAAAACGATTTCAGGGGGTAGACTGGAATTGCATTTAAAGCATAGGAAAAGAGGCAGAACGTCGACAATGATGCACTTGGCCAAAAAGGGCGTATGCGTTTTTTCCTGAATATATTCAGGAAAAAACGCATACGCCCTTTTTGGCCAACCAAGCAAGCATGTTAAAGAAATCTGCACTACAATGAAGTCTCACTGCCCCGTGGTCAAAAGGGCCATCTGAAAAAAGTGTAAAATCCAGAAAGGCAGCACAGGCCATGGAGAACAGGGAGCCTTGTTATGCTGATGGGCGGGATGTAAATTGCCAACAGCCACTCTGGAGATGTGTATGGTGTTTCCTCAAAAGCCTAAAAAACAAAGCAACGGAGCCTACGGCATTACCACTTTTTTTCCTATAGCTTAGGGAAATTAAAATCAAAAACACACAGCCACCGCAAAGTTTCTGTTTACGGCTCTGTTTACAAGAACCTCGTCTACGGTACAAGTTAAATATCCCAGAAAGCGAAAAATGGATAAAGAAGTGTGGTACGTACGTACAAAGGAATATCACTCACCAATGAAATCTATGTCATCAGGCCCGTCGCGGCATAATGAGTGGATTCAGGTACGATGATTCTAAGTGAAATAAGTCACACAGAAAATGAAACATCATAAGATATCACTAATACACAGAATGTAAACTTGGCTACACATGAACTGAATTACAAAACAGAACAGGGTCTCAAATTTAGAAAACCAACTTATGCTTGCTTAAGGGGAAAGGTGAGTTGTGGTGCTGCATAAAACCAGAGATACAAATTAGCACAGATACCTTTCCATAAGCCAAATATGTAATAGTCAAGACCTAGCCCTTGCTCAACGAAATGGACTAAACACCCCATATTCAACGCCTAGGATTACACATGACTAGTAAGAACCTTCAAACCCATGGATTTATATGTCTCCGTAAGAGACTCAAGTGTGTGTACAGCGGCATGAATGCAGCAGAGAAAATCCGATAAAACCCATTATCAAAATGAATTACAAAAACAAACACAATGACAGTGAAATAGAGAGCAATTGTTAAATAATTCACTCAGGGCTTGTGATGCAACCTGGAATTACCACATCTACAACCAGAGCTGAGTGAGACATAAGGCTGTACACTTCGGCCTGATAGCATTGGTGAGGTTCGTTGAGAAAATGCAGGCCCTTTGAAGTCATAGTGCATGGTACCCATTCCATGGGTCCCAACTCTCCAGGTTTAAGGGATTCTTCCTTCAGCTAAAACATGCATGGGAAACCCACAGTATGGTGCACCGCGTGACCGGGAAACCTTTTCAAATGCATCTCAGTTTTCGTCCCCTTTTACTCGGGTTCACGATTGAAGACCCTTTATTAATACTCTCCCCACTTAGAGAGTCAGTGCCTTTAACCTCCTGTTTGGCACAGTTTGCAATTTCTGCGCAAGATGAACAAGAATAGGGAGAACCAATGAGAGACTAGCTCTAGGTGTCTGCACGTTCAAATATAACACTCATTTCCCACCAGGAAGAGGAATTTACCAAAGGATCAGCATGCTGTGCCGGAACCAGATTAGGGCATGAAGAAATGCTGCGGGTTTGCGGCCAGCTCACAAGAAAGCGAGTAGAAGAAAGGAGCTCAGGCGCACTGTCATTCACAAACCTGCAGAGTTATAAATGTCAGCTATTGTCCAAAAATGTATTGAAGTAAGGCTGCGTAGAGGACTTGAAAGCGGGGCAGAATTGCAGGAAAACGAGTTCAGGGGCAGACTGGAATTGCATTTAAAGCATAAGGAAAGAGACAGAAAGTCGACAATGATGCACTTGGTCAAAAAGGGCGTATGCGTTTTTTCCTGAATATATTCAAGAAAAAACACATACGCCCTTTTTGGCCAAACAAGCAAGCCTGTAAAGAAATCTGCATTACAATGAAGTCTCACTGCCCCCCTGTCAAAAGGGACATCTGAAAAAAGTGAAAAATCCAGAAAGGCAGGACAGGCCATGGAGAACAGGGAGCCTTGTTATGCTGATGGGCGGGATGTAACTTGCCAACAGCCACTCTGGAGAAGTGTATGGTGTTTCCTCAAACACCTAAAAAACTAAGCAACGGAGCCTACGGCACTTCAACTTATGGTTCTATAGCTTAGGGAAATTAAAATCAAAAAGACACAGCCACCCATAAATTTTGGACGGCTCTGCTTACAAGAACCTCATTTACGGTACAAGTGAAATATCCCAGAAAGCAAAAAATGGATAAAGAAGTTGTTGTACGTACGTACAATGGAATATCACTCAGCAATGAAATCTATGTCATGACGCCCGTCGCGGCATAATGAGTGGATTCAGGTACGATCATTCTAAGTTAACTAAGTCACACAGAAAAAGAAACACCATAAGATATCTCAAATACACGGAATGCAAACATGGCTGCACATGAACTCAATTACACAACAGAAAAGGGTCTCAAATTTAGAAAACCAACTTATGCTTGCTTAAGGGGAAAGGTGAGTTGTGGTGCTGCATAAAACCAGAGATTGAAATTAGCACAGATACCTTTCCATAAGCAAATATGTAATAGTCAGGACCTACTCCTTGCTCCACGAAATGGACTCAACACCCCATATTCAATGCCTAGGAATATACCTGACTAGTAAGAATCTGAAAACCCATGGATTTATATGTCTCCATAAGAGAATCAAGCATGTGTACAGCGGCATAAACGCAGCAGTGAAAATCCGATAAATCCCATTATCAAAATAAATTACAAAAACAAAACACAATGACAGTGAAATAGAGAGCAATTCTTAAATAATTCATTCAGGGCTTGTGATGCAACGTGGATTTACCACATCTACACCCCGAGCTGAGTGAGACATAAGGCTGGACACTTCGGGCTGATAGCATTGGTGACGTTCGGTGAGCAAAGGCAACCCTTTGAAGTCATACTGCGTGGTACCCATTCCATGGGTCCCAACTCTCCAGGTTTAAGGGATTCTTCCTTCAGGTAAAACATTCATGGGCAACCCAGAATATGGTCCACCGTGTGACCGGGAAAACTTTTTAAATGCGTCTCAGTTTTTGTCCCCTCGTACTCGGTTTTACCATTCCAGACGCTTTACTAACACTCTCCCCACTTGGAGAGTCAGTGCCTTTAACCTCCTGTTTGGCACAGTTTGGAATTTCTGCGCAAGATGAACAGGAATAGGGAGAACCAATGAGAGATTAGCTGTAGGTGTCTGCACGAACAAATTTAACGCTCATTTCCCACCAGGAAGAGGAATTAGCCAAAGGCTCAGCATGCCGTGTCGGAACCAGATTAGGGCCTGAAGCAATCCTCTGGTTTTGCGGCCAGCTCACAAGAAAGCGAGTTGAAGAAAGGAGCTCAGGGGCACTGTAATTCACAAACCTGCAGAGTTATAAATGACAGCTATCGTCCAAAAATATATTGAAGTAAGGCTGCAAAGAGGACTTGAACGCGGGGCAGAATTCCAGGAATACGATTTCAGGAGGTAGACGGGAAGTCCTCTGAAAGTATAGGAGAAGAGGCAGAACCTCGACAATGATGCACTTGGTCAAAAAGGGCATATGCGTTTCTTCCAGGGCCCTTATTAAAGAGGGTAGGAGGCTCCCAGCATGCTTCAGTGGCCAACAGAGGGCCTATGTCGCCAAGGCGACATGAGCCATCCAGGCAGGAGTGACCTCACATCAGAGGGCCCACCTCACAGAAGGGTAAGGAACCCAGTCAAGATCAGACTCTCACCAGAGTGCCCACATAAGCAAGGGGCTGGGAACCAGGCAGGAGTGTCCTCACACCCGTGGGGCCACATCATCGAAAGTTGAGGTACCCAGCACATGTGGCCTCAAACCAGAGGACCCACATCACCATGGGTCTCGGAGCGAGGCAGGCAGGATTAACCTCAAAACACATGGCCCATTGTATAAAAAAGGTGAGGAATCCAGCAGTTGGAACATCCCAGCAGGCGGCCCAGAGCACCGAGGCTATGGGATCCAGGCAGTGATGAACTCACAACAGAGGGCCCTCATCGTGATACTGTAAGCAACCCAGCCGCTGTAACCTCAGAGCACAAGGCCCACATCCCCATGGGGAAGGGAACCAAGCAGGAGTGTCATCGCACCAGTGGGCACACATCAGAAAAGGTGGGGAGCCCAGCAGTTAGGGCCGGACGCCAGAGGGCCCTCATCACTGAGGAGAGGAGGCTCCCAGCAAGCTCCAACTGCTACCAGAAGGCCGACGTCGCCAATGCAGGGTGTGCCAGCCAGGCAGGAGTGACCTCAGAGCAGAGGGCCAACCACACAAAAGTGTGAGGAACCCAAAGAGGATCAGACTCTCACCGGAGGGCCCACATCACCAAGGGAATGGAAACCAGGCAGGAGTGTTCTCACACCAGTGTGGTCACATCACCGAAATGTGACGGACCCAGCACACGTGGCCTCAAACTACAGGACACACATCACCAAGGGGCTGGGAGTGCGGCAGGCAGGAGGAGCCTCCAAACAGAGGGCCCATAGCGTAAAAAAGGTGAGGAATCCCGCAGTTGGAACCTCCCAGAAGGTGGCCAGGAGCAGCGAGGCTATGGGATCCAGGCCTGACTGAACTCAAAACAGAGGGCCCTCATTATGAAACTGTGAGCAACCCAGCCGTTGGGACCTTAGAGCAGAAGGCCCACATTCCCATGGGGTTGGGATCCTGGCAGGAGTGTACTCGCACCACAGGGCGCACATCAGAAACTTTTGGGAGCCCAGGAGTTAGGGTCTGACGCCAGAGGGCCCTCATTACCGAGGGGAGGAGACTCCCAGCAGGCACCAACTCCCAACTGAGGGCCCACGTCACCACGTTGACGTGTGCCAGCCAGGCAGGAGTGACCTCACAGCAGAGGGCCTACCTCACAGAAGGGTGAGGAACCCAGCCAGGATAAGGCTCTCACCAGAGGGCCCACATCACCAAGGGGATCGGAACAAGGCAGGAGTGTCCTCACACCAGTGTGGCCACATTATAGAAAGGTGAGGAACCCAGCACATGTGGCCTAAACCAGAGGACCCACATTTCCAAGGTGCTCCGAGTGAGGCAGGCAGGAGTAGCCTAACAACACAGGGCCCACAGAATAAAAAATGTGAGGAATCCAGCAGTTTGAACCTCCCAGCAGGTGGCCCAGAGCATGGAGTCTATGGGATCCAGGCCACAGTGAACTCACAGCAGAGGGCCCACATCATGAAACTGTGAGCAACCCAGCCAGTGGGACCTCAGAGCAGAAGGCCCACATCCCCATGGGGATGGGAACCTCGCAGGAGTGTCCTCGCACAACTTAGCACGTATCAGAAAATGTGGGAACCCAGCAGTTATGGCCTGGCGCCAGAGGGCCCTCATCACGGAGGAGAGGAGGCTACCAGCAGGCTCCAAATGCCACCAGAGGGCCGACGTCACCAAGGCAATGGGAGCAAGCCAGGCAGGAGTTACCTCACAGCAGAGGGCCCACCTCACAGAAGTGTGAGGAGCCCAAACAGGATCAGACTCTAACCAGAGCGCCCACATCACCAAGGGGATGGAAACCAGGCAGGAGTGTCCTCACACCAGTGGGACCACATCAGCGAAAGGTGAGGAGCACAGCACATGTGGCCTCAAACAAGGGGACACACATCACGAAAGGGCTGGGAGTGAGGCATGCAGGAGGAGACTCACAACAGAGCGCCCATAGAATAAAAAAGGTGAGGAACCCCACAGTTGGAAGCTCCAAGCAGGTGGCCGAGAGCACCGAGGCTATGGGATCCATGCCGGAGTGAACTCACAGCAGAGGGCCCACATTCTGACACTGTGAGCAACCCAGCCGTTGGGACCTCAGGGCAGAAAGCCCACATCCCCAAGGGGATGGGACCCTGGCTAGAGTGTACTCGCTTGACAGGGCGCACATCAGAAAATTTTGGGAGCCCATGAGTTAGGGCCTGACGCCAGAGGGCCCTCATTACCGAGGGGAGGAGACTCCTAGCAGGCACCAACTCCCAACTGAGGGCCCACATCGCCAAGGTGACGTGTGCCAGCCAGGCAGGAGTGACCTCACAGCAGAGGGACCCCTCACAGAAGGGTGAGGGACCCAGCCAGGATCAGACTCTCACCAGAGAGCCCCCATCACCAAGGGGATGGGAACCAGGCAGGAGTGTCCTCACACCAGTGGGGCCACATCAATAAAGGTGAGGAGACCGGTACATGTGGCCTTAAACCAGAGGACCTACATCACAAATGGGCTGGGAGTGAGTCAGGAAATAGGAGCATGAAAACACAGGACCCAAAGAATAAAAAAGGTAAGGAATCCAGCAGTAGGAACCTCCCAGCAGGCCGCTCAGAGCACAGAGGCTATGGGATCTAGGCCTGGGTGAACTAACACCAGAGAGCCAACATCATGAAACGGTGAACAACACAGGTGTTGGGACCTTAGAGCAGAAGGCCCACATGCCCATGGGGATGGGAACCTCGCAGGAGTGTCCTCGCACCACTTAGCACGTATCAGAAAATGTGGGTACCCAGCAGTTAGGGCCTGAGGCAAGAGGGCCCCCATCACCGAGGGGAGGTTCCCAGCAGGCTCCAACTGCCACAAGAGGGCCGATGTTGCCCAGGTGGGGTGTGCCAGCCAGGCAGGAGTGACCTCACAGCAGAGGGCCCCCCTCACAGAAGGGTGAGGAACCCAGCCAGGATCAGACTCTCACCAGAGGGCCCACATCATCAAGGGGATAGGAACCAGGCAGGAGTGTCCTCACACCAGTGGGGCCACATCATCGAAAGGCGAGGGACCCAGCATACGTGGCCTCAAACCAGAGGACACACATCACCAAGGGGCTGGGAGTGAGGCAGGCAGGAGGAGTCTCAAAACAGAGGGTCCATAGAAGAAAAAAGGTGAGGAATCCCGCAGTTGTAACCTCCCAGCAGGTGGCCAGGAGCAGCGAGGCTATGGGATCCAGGCCGGAGAGAACTCACAGCAGAGGGCCCTCATCATGAAACTGAGCAACCCACGGTTGGGACCTCAGAGCAGAAGGCCCACATTCCCATGGGGTTGGGAACCTGGCAGGAGTGTACTCGAACCACAGGGCGCATATCAGAAAATATTGGGAGCCCAGGAGTTAGGGTCTGACGCCAGAGGGCCCTCATTACCGAGGGGAGGAGACACCCAGCAGGCACCAAATCCCACCAGAGGGCCGACGTCGCCAAGGCGGGGTGTGCCAGCCAGGCAGGAGTGACCTCAGAGAAGAGGGCCCACCTCACAGAAGTGTGAGGAACCCAACCAGGATCAGACTCTCACCGGAGGGCCCACATCACCAAGGGGATGGGAACCAGGCAGGAGTGTCCTCACACCAGTGGGGCCACATCAGCCAAAGGTGAGGAACCCAGCACATGTGGCCTCAAACCACAGGACACACATCACCAAGGGGCTAGGAGTGAGGCAGGTGTCTGGAGGGGCACATTTAACTCTAATTTCCCACCAGGAAGTGGAATGAACCAAAGTCTCAGAGTGCCGTGCCGGACCCTGATTACGGCCTGAAGCAAACCTGCGGTTCTGTGGCCAGTTTTCAAGGAAACGAGTTAAGAAAGGAAATCACGGGCACTGTAATTCACAAACCTGCAGTGTTATAAATGACAGCTATTGGCAAAATTATATGGAAGTAAGTCTGCAAAGAGGACTTGAAAACGAGGCAGAATTGCAGGAATCATATTTCAGGAGGTAGATTGGAATTGCATTTAAAGCATGTGAAAAGCGGCAGATCTTTGACAGTGATGCACTTGGACAAAAGTGCGTAAACATTTTTTCCTGAATATATTCAGGAAAAAACACATATGCCCTTTTTGGCCAACCAAGCACTCGAGAAATGGAAATCCGCACTACAATGAAGTCTCATTTCCCATTCGTCAAAAGGGCCATCTGAAAAAAGTGTAAAAACCAGAAACACAGGACAGGCCATGGAGAACAGGGAGCCTTGTTATGCTGATGGGCGGGATGTAAATTGCCAACAGACACTCTGGAGATGTTTATGGTGTATCCTGAAACATCTGAAAAACAAAGCTACAGACCCTAGGGCACTTCCACTTTTGGCACTATAGCTTAGGAAAATTAAAATCAACAAGACACAGCCAACACAAAATTTAGGGCTGCTGTGTTTACAAGAACCTTGAGTCCAGTACAAATTAAATATCCCAGAAAGAAAAAAATGGATAAAGGAGTTGTGCTACTTACGTACAACGGAATATCACTCAGCAATGAAATCAATGTCATCAGGCCTGTAGCAGCAAATTGAGTGGATTTAAGTATGATGATTCTAAGAGAAATAGGTCACACAGAGAAAGAGAATTATCATGAGATATCACTAATAGAGAGAGTGTAAACTTGGCTACACATAAACTGAATTCCAAAACCGAACAGAGTCTCACATTTAGATAAAAACTTATGCTTGCTTAAGGGGAAAGTTGAGTTGGGGTGCTGTATAAAACCAGAGATTGAAATTAGCACACATACCGTTCCATAAGCCAAATATGTAATAGACAAGACCTACTCTTTGCTCAACGAAATAGACTCATCCATGGTGTATCACCTCACACCTGTTAGAATGGGCATCATCAGAAAATCTACAAACAACAAATGCTGGAAAGGGTGTGGAGATAAGGAACCCTCTTCCACTATTGTTGGGAATGTAAATTGATACAGTCACTGTGGAGAACATTATGGAGTTTCTTATAAAACTAAGAATAGAATTACCATATGATACAGCAATCCCACTACTGGGCATATACACAGACAAAACCATAAATCAAAAAGAGACATTCACCGCAATGTTCATTGCATCACTATTTACAATATCCAGGTAATGGAAGCAACCTAAATGCCCACAGACAGACGAATGCATAAAGATGTGGTACATATATAAAATGGAATATTACTAAGCCATAAAAAGGAATGAAATTGGGTCATTTGTAGAGACGTTGATGGATCTAGAGACTGTCATACAGAGTGAAGTAAGTCAGAAAGAGAAAAACAAATCTTGTCTATTAATGCATATATGTGGAACCTAGAAAAATTGTACAGATGAACCGTTTTGCCAGGCAGAAATAGAG
This sequence comes from Delphinapterus leucas, assembly GCF_059928025.1. Classification (NCBI taxonomy): domain Eukaryota; kingdom Metazoa; phylum Chordata; class Mammalia; order Artiodactyla; family Monodontidae; genus Delphinapterus; species Delphinapterus leucas. Next base: position 2,628,365 of record NW_028322267.1, read on the forward strand.
CAACAGATGTAGACAACAAACGTATGGACACCAAGGGGAGAAAGCTGATGGGGGGTGGTGGTGGGAGGAGTTGAGAGATTGGGATTGGCATGTATACATTTGTATGTATAAAATAGATAACCAAAAAGAACCTGCTGTATAAAAAAATAAAATAAAATTCAAATTACAAAAAGTAAAACAGAAAAAATATTCTTCCCTTCACATACATGTATTTATATGAATAAATTATTTCCATGCTTATATCTGTAAATACAAAAAAGAGGAATAAAATCTACCTTGAACCAAAAACGAAAAAAAGAAAAAAACACAGAACCCACCAGTTACACAGAGGAAAACCGTATCAGGGCACTTGCTCCAGTTGTAAACAATTCTGAAGTTGGTCAGTGGTGGGGAATCATCTCCCATTCAGCCAGCAGGCCCCACGCAACAAGCGTCCTCATTGCAAAGCTGGGGGACCGTGCCGAGGCATCTGTGAGTAAACGTGGGCTGAGCCCCAGGCCAGCTGCTGCTGAAATGTTCCCACCCTTCCCAGGTAAAACACCTGAATATGTACAAGGACTTGAAAGCCTAGAGGAAGGGCCATGGAGCCACATGAGTGACAGCATGCCAGCCGACTTGGTGCCTGCAGGCCAGCCAGGATGGTCCTGGCCCTGGGTGCTCTTCTGGAAGCTTTCCATTTCCCTGCCTGTGATACCCCTGCTGTCCCGGCCCCCACTGCTTTCTTCCTCACTCACCTCTGCCCAGGGAGAAATTCCAGCGGCAGGTATGGGTGACACATCCTCTTCTTTAGCAGGTGTCATCTTCGCAACTGCTGCAGAAAGTCCAGCAGAGCTCCACTCACACTGGGCCACCCACAAAGCCGTGGCCTCTCACTCCCTCCCACCAGTCCAGCCCCAAGACTGCTGACAGGGCAGAGAAAATGGCGTCAGGCACAGCTGCAGGGGCTCTTGCTGCCTGGAGCGGTGTTTATATTGATCTGAACCCAGGCACACCTGGGGAGGGCTGGCCGGCACGGTCGGGCTTCCCAGGCCAGCCAATAATCACCCCTCAGGGGCTCACAGTTGCAGAAACTGGAACTTGCTGAATCGGCCAGGTCCAAGGAACAGGTGTGGGCTCCTGAGAGTCAGGATAGACAAGGGGCTGCAGCTCTGGCTTGTTTTCTAATTATATTATCTGGCCCATGAGTGGGAGACAACTTCAAGAAAACCCTCTCCTAATGAGAGGAACCCAGGAGTCAGGGAGAGGAGGGGTGGCTGGTGGGTGGAGACAGAGGCCTGGTGCCCCGGGTGCAGTGGAAGTCTCTGGAAGACCAGGTGGAGGGAGGCCACACAGAGTGATGCCCAGGGTCACAGACCTGTCGGAGCTGCTGTTTGTTAGTTCAAGTCCTGCTCTGAGGTGCTCTGTGTCAGATCTGAGTGACAGGTGAGCTGGGAGTGCTCTGCAATGAGGGCGATATGCACGGTTCCTGTGTTCCCAGCCCTGCCATGGTACCTGAAAGGGTAGCTCTGTATCCTGGGAGGGGCCTGACCACGAGAGCCCCATGGGCTGCAGGGGGACCTGCCCAGGGAACCCCATATCCTGGGAGGGGCCTGAACACGAGAGCCCCATGGGCTGGGGTGGGGTACCTGCCCAGGTGAGCTCCATATCCTGGGATTGGCCTGACCTCGAGAGCCCCATGGGCTGCTGGAGTCCTGGTAAAGGATGTCAGGACAGTCAGTGAAGCCACCGAGGATATACCTCCAGTAGTTCCTAAATCCTACACACTGCTGGTCATTCTACCAACCACCAGGACATGGTATTCTGTATTAGTCTTCAATGATGCCTTCTTTTGTATTCTATTAGTCCCAGAGTCACAAGAAATTTTGGCTTGTGAGTGGCAGGACTCAACATACAACTAAAACAATACTTCCGGGCCGTGTTGCCCCAAGGGTTCAAAAATTCCCACACCATCTTTGGGGAAAGCTCAGCTAAAGAACTAAAAGTTCTACCTCTGGAAAAGGAAACACTCCTTCAATATGCAGACGACATTCTGATCGCCAGCCCTACTAAGGAGACCTCTGAACTACCAAGCCAATAAAGGATACAAGTTGTCCAAGAAAAAGCGCAAATATCACAGACTACGGTGACCTGCCTGGGCTTCATTCTCACAGAAGGTCGGAGAAGCCCATCCCAGGAAAGGGAAGAAACAATTTACAGCCTTACCCATTTCTGAACCTAGAAGACAGCTTAGGGGTTCCTGGGGAGGCCAGGGTTTGCTGCTTCTGGATCCCTAACTACAGTCTACTAGCTGGGCCTCTATATGAAACACTGAAAGGAAAAGATGATGATCCTTTTGAATAGAATGCAGAAGTGGCCTTTCAAGAATGGAAAGAGCAGTCAATTCAGACCCTTGCCCTGGAACTCCCTAATTTAGCTAAACCCTTTGACCTTTACATTCCTGGTGAACGGTGAATCGCCATTGGAGTATTAGTGCAAAACCTGGGACCACTTGAAATGGAACAATGCAAGAATGCGATCCAGGTAGGATAAACTACGGTCACCAAGGGGCTTGGCCCACCGCCACATCTGGCCAAGATACTGGCAGTATCTGAAAACCTGGAAATCAGCAGCCCAAAAGGCCACCTCCCTCCTAAGGGAAAAGGACCCCACGTGGTGATCCTAACACCCAACCATGCCCTGAAGTTGCAGGGTTGGCTCCATGGGCACACTGACCTTGAGCGAGGAGGCCCTCCAACTCCAACCTCCATAGAGATAACCGGGGCAAAGTGGCACCATGAAGACTCGTGTGAAGGTGTCTGCACGGGCAAATTTAACGCTCATTTCCCACCAGGAAGAGGAATTAACCAAAGGCTCAGCATGCCGTGCCGGAACCAGATTAGGGCCTGAAGCAATCCTGCGGGTTTGCGGCCAGCTCACAAGAAAGCGAGTTGAAGAAAGGAGCTCAGGGACACTGTAATTCACAAACCTGCAGAGTTATAAATGACAGCTATCACCCAAAAATATATTGAAGGAAGGCTGCGAAGAGGACTTGAAAGCGGGGCAGAATTGCAAGAAAACGATTTCAGGGGGTAGACTGGAATTGCATTTAAAGCATAGGAAAAGAGGCAGAACGTCGACAATGATGCACTTGGCCAAAAAGGGCGTATGCATTTTTTCCTGAATATATTCAGGAAAAAACGCATACGCCCTTTTTGGCCAACCAAGCAAGCATGTTAAAGAAATCTGCACTACAATGAAGTCTCACTGCCCCCCGTTCAAAAGGGCCATCTGTAAAAAGTGTAAAATCCAGAAAGGCAGCACAGGCCATGGAGAACAGGGAGCCTTGTTATGCTGATGGGCGGGATGTAAATTGGCAACAGCCACTCTGGAGATGTGTATGGTGTTTCCTCAAAAGCCTAAAAAACAAAGCAACGGAGCCTACGGCATTACCACTTTTTTTCCTATAGCTTAGGGAAATTAAAATCAAAAACACACAGCCACCGCAAAGTTTCTGTTTACGGCTCTGTTTACAAGAACCTCGTCTACGGTACAAGTTAAATATCCCAGAAAGCGAAAAATGGATAAAGAAGTGTGGTACGTACGTACAAAGGAATATCACTCACCAATGAAATCTATGTCATCAGGCCCGTCGCGGCATAATGAGTGGATTCAGGTACGATGATTCTAAGTGAAATAAGTCACACAGAAAATGAAACATCATAAGATATCACTAATACACGGAATGTAAACTTGGCTACACATGAACTGAATTACAAAACAGAACAGGGTCTCAAATTTAGAAAACCAACTTATGCTTGCTTAAGGGGAAAGGTGAGTTGTGGTGCTGCATAAAACCAGAGATAGAAATTAGCACAGATACCTTTCCATAAGCCAAATATGTAATAGTCAAGACCTAGCCCTTGCTCAACGAAATGGACTAAACACCCCATATTCAACGCCTAGGATTACACATGACTAGTAAGAACCTTCAAACCCATGGATTTATATGTCTCCGTAAGAGACTCAAGTGTGTGTACAGCGGCATGAATGCAGCAGAGAAAATCCGATAAAACCCATTATCAAAATGAATTACAAAAACAAACACAATGACAGTGAAATAGAGAGCAATTCTTAAATAATTCATTCAGGGCTTGTGATGCAACCTGGATTTACCACATCTACACCCAGAGCTGAGTGAGACATAAGGCTGGACACTTCGGGCTGATAGCATTGGTGAGGTTCGATGAGCAAATGCAGACCCTTTGAAGTCATACTGCATGGTACCCATTCCATGGGTCCCAACTCTCCAGGTTTAAGGGATTCTTCCTTCAGCTAAAACATGCATGGGAAACCCACAGTACAGTGCACTGTGTGACCGGGAAACGTTTTCAAATGCATCTCAGTTTTCGTCCCCTTTTACTCGGGTTCACCATTCCAGACCGTTTACTAACACTCTCCCCACTTGGAGAGTCAGTGCCTTTAACCTCCTGTTTGGCACAGTTTGCAATTTCTGCGCAAGATGAACAGGAATAGGGAGAACCAATGAGAGACTAGCTGTAGGTGTCTGGACGGGCAAATGGAACGCTCATTTCCCACCAGGAAGAGGAATTAACCAAAGGCTCAGCATGCCGTGCCGGAACCAGATTAGGGCCTGAAGCATTCCTGCGGGTTTGCGGCCAGCTCACAAGAAAGCGAGTTGAAGAAAGGAGCTCAGGGGCACTGTAATTCACAAACCTGCAGAGTTATAAATGACAGCTATCGTCCAAAAATATATTGAAGGAAGGCTGCGAAGAGGACTGGAAAGAGGGGCAGAATTGCAGGAAAACCATTTCAGGGGGTAGACTGGAATTGCATTTAAAGCATAGGAAAAGAGGCAGAAGGTCGACAATGATGCACTTGGCCAAAAAGGGCGTATGCGTTTTTTCCTGAATATATTCAGGAAAAAACGCATACGCCCTTTTTGGCCAACCAAGCCAGCATGTTAAAGAAATCTGCACTACAAAGAAGTCTCACTGCCCCCAGGTCAAAAGGGCCATCTGAAAAAAGTGTAAAATCCAGAAAGACAGCACAGGCCATGGAGAACAGGGAGCCTTGTTATGCTGATGGGCGGGATGTAAATTGCCAACAGCCACTCTGGAGAAGTGTATGGTGTTTCCTGAAACACCTAAGAAACAAAGCAACGGAGACTACGGCACTTCCACTTATGGTCTTATAGATCACGGAAATTAAAATCAAAAACAGACAGCCACCCCAAAGTTTCAGACGGCTCTGTTTACAGGAATCTCGTCTACGGTACAAGTTAAATATCCCAGAATGTGAAAAATTGATAAAGAAGTTGTGGTACACACATTCAATGGAATATCACTCAGCAATGAAATCTATGTCATCAGGCCCATCGTGGCATAATGAGTGGATTCAGGTACGATGATTCTAAGTGAAATAAGTCACACAGAAAATGAAACATCATAAGATATCACTAATACACGGAATGTAAACTTGGCTACACATGAACTGAATTACAAAACAGAACAGGGTCTCAAATTTAGAAAACCACCTTATGCTTGCTTAAGGGGAAAAGTGAGTTGGGGTGCTGCATAAAACCAGAGATAGAAATTAGCACAGATACCTTTCCATAAGCCAAATATGTAATAGTCAAGACCTAGCCCTTGCTCAACGAAATGGACTAAACACCCCATATTCAACGCCTAGGAATACACCTGACTAGTAAGTATCTTCAAACCCATGGATTTATATGTCTCCATAAGAGACTCAAGTGTGTGTACAGCGGCATGAATGCAGCAGAGAAAATCCGATAAATCCCATTATCAAAATGAATTACAAAAACAAACAAAATGACAGTGAAATAGAGAGCAATTCTTAAATAATTCATTCAGGGCTTGTGATGCAACCTGGATTTACCACATCTACAACCAGAGCTGAGTGAGACATAAGGCTGTACACTTCGGCCTGATAGCATTGGTGAGGTTCGTTGCGAAAATGCAGGCCCTTTGAAGTCATACTGCATGGTACCCATTCCATGGGTCCCAACTCTCCAGGTTTAAGGGATTCTTCCTTCAGCTAAAACATGCATGGGAAACCCACAGTACGGTGCACCGTGTGACCGGGAAACCTTTTCAAATGCATCTCAGATTTCGTCCCTTTTTACTCGGGTTCACGATTGAAGACCCTTTACTAATACTCTCCCCACTTAGAGAGTCAGTGCCTTTAACCTCCTGTTTGGCACAGTTTGCAATTTCTGCGCAAGATGAACAAGAATAGGGAGAACCAATGAGAGACTAGCTCTAGGTGTCTGCACGTTCAAATATAACACTCATTTCCCACCAGGAAGAGGAATTTACCAAAGGATCAGCATGCTGTGCCGGAACCAGATTAGGGCATGAAGCAATGCTGCGGGTTTGCGGCCAGCTCACAAGAAAGCGAGTAGAAGAAAGGAGCTCAGGCGCACTGTCATTCACAAACCTGCAGAGTTATAAATGTCAGCTATTGTCCAAAAATGTATTGAAGTAAGGCTGCGTAGAGGAATTGAAAGCGGGGCAGAATTGCAGGAAAACGAGTTCAGGGGCAGACTGGAATTGCATTTAAAGCATAAGGAAAGAGACAGAAAGTCGACAATGATGCACTTGGTCAAAAAGGGCGTATGCGTTTTTTCCTGAATATATTCAAGAAAAAACACATATGCCCTTTTTGGCCAAACAAGCAAGCCTGTAAAGAAATCTGCATTACAATGAAGTCTCACTGCCCCCCTGTCAAAAGGGACATCTGAAAAAAGTGAAAAATCCAGAAAGGCAGGACAGGCCATGGAGAACAGGGAGCCTTGTTATGCTGATGGGCGGGATGTAAATTGCCAACAGCCACTCTGGAGAAGTGTATGGTGTTTCCTCAAACACCTAAAAAACTAAGCAACGGAGCCTACGGCACTTCAACTTACGGTTCTATAGGTTAGGGAAATTAAAATCAAAAAGACACAGCCACCCATAAATTTTGGACGGCTCTGCTTACAAGAACCTCATTTACGGTACAAGTGAAATATCCCAGAAAGCAAAAAATGGATAAAGAAGTTGTTGTACGTACGTACAATGGAATATCACTCAGCAATGAAATCTATGTCATGAGGCCCGTCGCGGCATAATGAGTGGATTCAGGTACGATCATTCTAAGTTAACTAAGTCACACAGAAAAAGAAACACCATAAGATATCTCAAATACACGGAATGCAAACATGGCTGCACATGAACTCAATTACACAACAGAAAAGGGTCTCAAATTTAGAAAACCAACTTATGCTTGCTTAAGGGGAAAGGTGAGTTGTGGTGCTGCATAAAACCAGAGATTGAAATTAGCACAGATACCTTTCCATAAGCAAATATGTAATAGTCAGGACCTACTCCTTGCTCCACGAAATGGACTCAACACCCCATATTCAATGCCTAGGAATATACCTGACTAGTAAGTATCTGAAAACCCATGGATTTATATGTCTCCATAAGAGAATCAAGCATGTGTACGGCGGCATAAACGCAGCAGTGAAAATCCGATAAATCCCATTATCAAAATAAATTACAAAAACAGAACACAATGACAGTGAAATAGAGAGCAATTCTTAAATAATTCATTCAGGGCTTGTGATGCAACGTGGAGTTACCACATCTACACCCCGAGCTGAGTGAGACATAAGGCTGGACACTTCGGGCTGATAGCATTGGTGACGTTCGGTGAGCAAAGGCAACCCTTTGAAGTCATACTGCATGGTACCCATTCCATGGGTCCCAACTCTCCAGGTTGAAGGGATTCTTCCTTCAGGTAAAACATGCATGGGCAACCCAGAATATGGTCCACCGTGTGACCGGGAAACCTTTTTAAATGCGTCTCAGTTTTCGTCCCCTCGTACTCGGTTTTACCATTCCAGACGCTTTACTAACACTCTCCCCACTTGGAGAGTCAGTGCCTTTAACCTCCTGTTTGGCACAGTTTGGAATTTCTGCGCAAGATGAACAGGAATAGGGAGAACCAATGAGAGATTAGCTGTAGGTGTCTGCACGAACAAATTTAACGCTCATTTCCCACCAGGAAGAGGAATTAGCCAAAGGCTCAGCATGCCGTGTCGGAACCAGATTAGGGCCTGAAGCAATCCTGCGGTTTTGCGGCCAGCTCACAAGAAAGCGAGTTGAAGAAAGGAGCTCAGGGGCACTGTAATTCACAAACCTGCAGAGTTATAAATGACAGCTATCGTCCAAAAATATATTGAAGTAAGGCTGCAAAGAGGACTTGAACGCGGGGCAGAATTCCAGGAATACGATTTCAGGAGGTAGACGGGAAGTCCTCTGAAAGTATAGGAGAAGAGGCAGAACCTCGACAATGATGCACTTGGTCAAAAAGGGCATATGCGTTTCTTCCAGGGCCCTTATTAAAGAGGGTAGGAGGCTCCCAGCATGCTTCAGTGGCCAACAGAGGGCCTACGTCGCCAAGGCGACATGAGCCATCCAGGCAGGAGTGACCTCACATCAGAGGGCCCACCTCACAGAAGGGTAAGGAACCCAGTCAAGATCAGACTCTCACCAGAGTGCCCACATAAGCAAGGGGCTGGGAACCAGGCAGGAGTGTCCTCACACCCGTGGGGCCACATCATCGAAAGTTGAGGTACCCAGCACATGTGGCCTCAAACCAGAGGACCCACATCACCATGGGTCTCGGAGCGAGGCAGGCAGGATCAACCTCAAAACACATGGCCCATTGTATAAAAAAGGTGAGGAATCCAGCAGTTGGAACATCCCAGCAGGCGGCCCAGAGCACCGAGGCTATGGGATCCAGGCAGTGATGAACTCACAACAGAGGGCCCTCATCGTGATACTGTAAGCAACCCAGCCGCTGTAACTTCAGAGCACAAGGCCCGCATCCCCATGGGGAAGGGAACCAAGCAGGAGTGTCATCGCACCAGTGGGCACACATCAGAAAAGGTGGGGAGCCCAGCAGTTAGGGCCGGACGCCAGAGGGCCCTCATCACTGAGGAGAGGAGGCTCCCAGCAAGCTCCAACTGCTACCAGAAGGCCGACGTCGCCAATGCAGGGTGTGCCAGCCAGGCAGGAGTGACCTCAGAGCAGAGGGCCAACCACACAAAAGTGTGAGGAACCCAAAGAGGATCAGACTCTCACCGGAGGGCCCACATCACCAAGGGAATGGAAACCAGGCAGGAGTGTTCTCACACCAGTGTGGTCACATCACCGAAATGTGACGGACCCAGCACACGTGGCCTCAAACTACAGGACACACATCACCAAGGGGCTGGGAGTGAGGCAGGCAGGAGGAGCCTCCAAATAGAGGGCCCATAGTGTAAAAAAGGTGAGGAATCCCGCAGTTGGAACCTCCCAGCAGGTGGCCAGGAGCAGCGAGGCTATGGGGTGCAGGCCTGACTGAACTCAAAACAGAGGGCCCTCATTATGAAACTGTGAGCAACCCAGCCGTTGGGACCTTAGAGCAGAAGGCCCACATCCCCATGGGGTTGGGATCCTGGCAGGAGTGTACTCGCACCACAGGGCGCACATCAGAAACTTTTGGGAGCCCAGGAGTTAGGGTCTGACGCCAGAGGGCCCTCATTACCGAGGGGAGGAGACTCCCAGCAGGCACCAACTCCCAACTGAGGGCCCACGTTGCCACGTTGATGTGTGCCAGCCAGGCAGGAGTGACCTCACAGCAGAGGGCCTACCGCACAGAAGGGTGAGGAACCCAGCCAGGATAAGACTCTCACCAGAGGGCCCACATCACCAAGGGGATCGGAACAAGGCAGGAGTGTCCTCACACCAGTGTGGCCACATTATAGAAAGGTGAGGAACCCAGCACATGTGGCCTAAACCAGAGGACCCACATTTCCAAGGTGCTCCGAGTGAGGCAGGCAGGAGTAGCCTAACAAGACAGTGCCCACAGAATAAAAAATGTGAGGAATCCAGCAGTTTGAACCTCCCAGCAGGTGGTCCAGAGCATGGAGCCTATGGGATCCAGGCCACAGTTAACTCACAGCAGAGGGCCCACATCATGAAACTCTGAGCAACCCAGCCAGTGGGACCTCAGAGCAGAAGGCCCACATCCCCATGGGGATGGGAACCTCGCAGGAGTGTCCTCGCACAACTTAGCACGTATCAGAAAATGTGGGAACCCAGCAGTTATGGCCTGACGCCAGAGGGCCCTCATCACGGAGGAGAGGAGGCTACCAGCAGGCTCCAAATTCCAACAGAGGGCCGACGTCACCAAGGCAATGGGAGCAAGCCAGGCAGGAGTTACCTCACAGCAGAGGGCCCACCTCACAGAAGTGTGAGGAGCCCAAACAGGATCAGACTCTAACCAGAGCGCCCACATCACCAAGGGGATGGAAACCAGGCAGGAGTGTCCTCACACCAGTGGCGCCACATCAGCGAAAGGTGAGGAACACAGCACATGTGGCCTCAAACAAGGGGACACACATCACGAAAGGGCTGGGAGTGAGGCATGCAGGAGGAGACTCACAACAGAGCGCACATAGATTAAAAAAGGTGAGGAACCCCGCAGTTGGAAGCTCCAAGCAGGTGGCCCAGAGCACCGAGGCTATGGGATCCATGCCGGAGTGAACTCACAGCAGAGGGCCCACATTCTGACACTGTGAGAAACCCAGCCGTTGGGACCTCAGGGCAGAAAGCCCACATCCCCATGGGGATGGGACCCTGGCTGGAGTGTACTCGCACGACAGGGCGCACATCAGAAAATTTTGGGAGCCCATGAGTTAGGGCCTGACGCCAGAGGGCCCTCATTACCGAGGGGAGGAGACTCCCAGCAGGCACCAACTCCCAACTGAGGGCCCACATCGCCAAGGTGACGTGTGCCAGCCAGGCAGGAGTGACCTCACAGCAGAGGGCCCACCTCACAGAAGTGTGAGGTATCCAGACAGGATCAGACTCTCACCAGAGGGCCCACATCACCAAGGGGATGGGAACCAGGCAGGAGTGTCCTCACACCAGTGGGGCCACATCAATAAAGGTGAGGAAACTGGTACATGTGGCCTTAAACAAGAAGACCTACATCACAAATGGGCTGGGAGTGAGTCAGGAAGTAGGAGCATGAAAACACAGGACCCAAAGAATAAAAAAGCTAAGGAATCCAGCAGTAGGAACCTCCCAGCAGGCCGCTCAGAGCACAGAGGCTATGGGATCTAGGCCTGGGTGAACTAACACCAGAGAGCCAACATCATGAAACGGTGAACAACACAGGTGTTGGGACCTTAGAGCAGAAGGCCCACATGCCCATGGGGATGGGAACCTCGCAGGAGTGTCCTCGCACCACTTAGCACGTATCAGAAAATGTGGGTACCCAGCAGTTAGGGCCTGAGGCAAGAGGGCCCCCATCACCGAGGGGAGGTTCCCAGCAGGCTCCAACTGCCACAAGAGGGCCGATGTTGCCCAGGTGGGGTGTGCCAGCCAGGCAGGAGTGACCTCACAGCAGAGGGCCCCCCTCACAGAAGGGTGAGGAACCCAGCCAGGATCAGACTCTCACCAGAGGGCCCACATCATCAAGGGGATAGGAACCAGGCAGGAGTGTCCTCACACCAGTGGGGCCACATCATCGAAAGGCGAGGGACCCAGCATACGTGGCCTCAAACCAGAGGACACACATCACCAAGGGGCTGGGAGTGAGGCAGGCAGGAGGAGTCTCAAAACAGAGGGCCCATAGAAGAAAAAAGGTGAGGAATCCCGCAGTTGTAACCTCCCAGCAGGTGGCCAGGAGCAGCGAGGCTATGGGATCCAGGCCAGAGAGAACTCACAGCAGAGGGCCCTCATCATGAAACTGAGCAACCCACGGTTGGGACCTCAGAGCAGAAGGCCCACATTCCCATGGGGTTGGGAACCTGGCAGGAGTGTACTCGAACCACAGGGCGCATATCAGAAAATATTGGGAGCCCAGGAGTTAGGGTCTGACGCCAGAGGGCCCTCATTACCGAGGGGAGGAGACACCCAGCAGGCACCAAATCCCACCAGAGGGCCGACGTCACCAAGGCGGGGTGTGCCAGCCAGGCAGGAGTGACCTCAGAGAAGAGGGCCCACCTCACAGAAGTGTGAGGAACCCAACCAGGATCAGACTCTCACCGGAGGGCCCACAACACCAAGGGGATGGGAACCAGGCAGGAGTGTCCTCACACCAGTGGGGCCACATCAGCCAAAGGTGAGGAACCCAGCACATGTGACCTCAAACCACAGGACACACATCACCAAGGGCCTAGGAGTGAGGCAGGTGTCTGGAGGGGCACATTTAACTCTAATTTCCCACCAGGAGGTGGAATGAACCAAAGTCTCAGAGTGCCGTGCCGGACCCTGATTACGGCCTGAAGCAAACCTGCGGTTCTGTGGCCAGTTTTCAAGGAAACGAGTTAAGAAAGGAAATCACGGGCACTGTAATTCACAAACCTGCAGTGTTATAAATGACAGCTATTGGCAAAATTATATGGAAGTAAGTCTGCAAAGAGGACTTGAAAACGAGGCAGAATTGCAGGAATCATATTTCAGGAGGTAGATTGGAATTGCATTTAAAGCATGTGAAAAGCGGCAGATCTTTGACAGTGATGCACTTGGACAAAAGTGCGTAAACATTTTTTCCTGAATATATTCAGGAAAAAACACATATGCCCTTTTTGGCCAACCAAGCACTCGAGAAATGGAAATCCGCACTACAATGAAGTCTCATTTCCCATTCGTCAAAAGGGCCATCTGAAAAAAGTGTAAAAACCAGAAACACAGGACAGGCCATGGAGAACAGGGAGCCTTGTTATGCTGATGGGCGGGATGTAAATTGCCAACAGACACTCTGGAGATGTGTATGGTGTATCCTGAAACATCTGAAAAACAAAGCTACAGACCCTAGGGCACTTCCACTTTTGGCCCTATAGCTTAGGAAAATTAAAATCAACAAGACACAGCCAACACAAAATTTAGGGCTGCTGTGTTTACAAGAACCTTGAGTCCAGTACAAATTAAATATCCCAGAAAGAAAAAAATGGATAAAGGAGTTGTGCTACTTACGTACAACGGAATATCACTCAGCAATGAAATCAATGTCATCAGGCCTGTAGCAGCAAAGTGAGTGGATTTAAGTATGATGATTCTAAGAGAAATAGGTCACACAGAGAAAGAGAATTATCATAAGATATCACTAATAGAGAGAGTGTAAACTTGGCTACACATAAACTGAATTCCAAAACCGAACAGAGTCTCACATTTAGATAAAAACTTATGCTTGCTTAAGGGGAAAGTTGAGTTGGGGTGCTGTATAAAACCAGAGATTGAAATTAGCACACATACCGTTCCATAAGCCAAATATGTAATAGACAAGACCTACTCTTTGCTCAACGAAATAGACTCATCCATGGTGTATCACCTCACACCTGTTAGAATGGGCATCATCAGAAAATCTACAAACAACAAATGCTGGAAAGGGTGTGGAGATAAGGAACCCTCTTCCACTATTGTTGGGAATGTAAATTGATACAGTCACTGTGGAGAACATTATGGAGTTTCTTATAAAACTAAGAATAGAATTACCATATGATACAGCAATCCCACTACTGGGCATATACCCAGACAAAACCATAAATCAAAAAGAGACATTCACCGCAATGTTCATTGCATCACTATTTACAATATCCAGGTAATGGAAGCAACCTAAATGCCCACAGACAGACGAATGCATAAAGACGTGGTACATATATAAAATGGAATATTACTAAGCCATAAAAAGGAATGAAATTGGGTCATTTGTAGAGACGTTGATGGATCTAGAGACTGTCATACAGAGTGAAGTAAGTCAGAAAGAGAAAAACAAATCTTGTCTATTAATGCATATATGTGGAACCTAGAAAAATTGTACAGATGAACCGTTTTGCCAGGCAGAAATAGAGCAACAGATGTAGACAACAAACGTATGGACACCAAGGGGGGAAAGCTGTTGGGGGGTGGTGGTGGGAGGAGTTGAGAGATTGGGATTGGCATGTATACATTTATATGTATAAAATAGATAACCAAAAAGAACCTGCTGTATAAAAAAATAAAATAAAATTCAAATTACAAAAAGTAAAACAGAAAAAATATTCTTCCCTTCACATACATGTATTTATATGAATAAATTATTTCCATGCTTATATCTGTAAATACAAAAAAGAGGAATAAAATCTACCTTGAACCAAAAACGAAAAAAAGAAAAAAACACAGAACCCACCAGTTACACAGAGGAAAACCGTATCAGGGCACTTGCTCCAGTTGTAAACAATTCTGAAGTTGGTCAGTGGTGGGGAATCATCTCCCATTCAGCCAGCAGGCCCCACGCAACAAGCGTCCTCATTGCAAAGCTGGGGGACCGTGCCGAGGCATCTGTGAGTAAACGTGGGCTGAGCCCCAGGCCAGCTGCTGCTGAAATGTTCCCACCCTTCCCAGGTAAAACACCTGAATATGTACAAGGACTTGAAAGCCTAGAGGAAGGGCCATGGAGCCACATGAGTGACAGCATGCCAGCCGACTTGGTGCCTGCAGGCCAGCCAGGATGGTCCTGGCCATGGGTGCTCTTCTGGAAGCTTTCCATTTCCCTGCCTGAGATACCCCTGCTGTCCCGGCCCCCACTGCTTTCTTCCTCACTCACCTCTGCCCAGGGAGAAATTCCAGCGGCAGGTATGGGTGACACATCCTCTTCTTTAGCAGGTGGCATCTTGGCAACTGCTGCAGAAAGTCCAGCAGAGCCCCACTCACACTGGGCCACCCACAAAGCCGTGGCCACTCACTCCCTCCCACCAGTCCAGCCCCAAGACTGCTGACAGGGCAGAGAAAATGGCGTCAGGCACAGCTGCAGGGGCTCTTGCTGCCTGGAGCGGTGTTTATATTGATCTGAACCCAGGCACACCTGGGGAGGGCTGGCCGGCACGGTCGGGCTTCCCAGGCCAGCCAATAATCACCCCTCAGGGTCTCACAGTTGCAGAAACTGGAACTTGCTGAATCGGCCAGGTCCAAGGAACAGGTGTGGGCTCCTGAGAGTCAGGATAGACAAGGGGCTGCAGTTCTGGCTTGTTTTATAATTATATTATCTGGCCCATGAGTGGGAGACAACTTCAAGAAAACCCTCTCCTAATGAGAGGAACCCAGGAGTCAGGGAGAGGAGGGGTGGCTGGTGGGTGGAGACAGAGGCCTTGTGCCCCGGGTGCAGTGGAAGTCTCTGGAAGACCAGGTGGAGGGAGGCCACACAGAGTGATGCCCAGGGTCACAGACCTGTCGGAGCTGCTGTTTGTTAGTTCAAGTCCTGCTCTGAGGTGCTCTGTGTCAGATCTGAGTGACAGGTGAGCTGGGAGTGCTCTGCAATGAGGGCGATATGCAGGGTTCCTGTGTTCCCAGGCCTGCCATGGTACCTGCAAGGGTAGCTCTGTATCCTGGGAGGGGCCTGACCACGAGAGCCCCATGGGCTGCAGGGGAACCTGCCCAG
This sequence comes from Delphinapterus leucas, assembly GCF_059928025.1. NCBI lineage: Eukaryota > Metazoa > Chordata > Mammalia > Artiodactyla > Monodontidae > Delphinapterus > Delphinapterus leucas. The sequence continues at coordinate 2,643,839 of NW_028322267.1, forward strand.
GGAACCCCATATCCTGGGAGGGGCCTGAACACGAGAGCCCCATGGGCTGGGGTGGGGGTGGGGTACCTGCCCAGGTGAGCTCCATATCCTGGGATTGGCCTGACCTCGAGAGCCCCATGGGCTGCTGGAGTCCTGGTAAAGGATGTCAGGACAGTCAGTGAAGCCACCGAGGATATACCTCCAGTAGTTCCTAAATCCTACACCCTGCTGGTCATTCTACCAACCACCAGGACATGGTATTCTGTATTAGTCTTCAATGATGCCTTCTTTTGTATTCTATTAGTCCCAGAGTCACAAGAAATTTTGGCTTGTGAGTGGCAGGACTCAACATACAACTAAAACAATACTTCCGGGCCGTGTTGCCCCAAGGGTTCAAAAATTCCCACACCATCTTTGGGGAAAGCTCAGCTAAAGAACTAAAAGTTCTACCTCTGGAAAAGGAAACACTCCTTCAATATGCAGACGACATTCTGATCGCCAGCCCTACTAAGGAGACCTCTGAACTACCAAGCCAATAAAGGATACAAGTTGTCCAAGAAAAAGCTCAAATATCACAGACTACGGTGACCTGCCTGGGCTTCATTCTCACAGAAGGTCGGAGAAGCCCATCCCAGGAAAGGGAAGAAACAATTTACAGCCTTACCCATTTCTGAACCTAGAAGACAGCTTAGGGGTTCCTGGGGAGGCCAGGGATTGCTGCTTCTGGATCCCTAACTAAAATCTACTAGCTCGGCCTCTATATGAAACACTGAAAGGAAAAGATGATGATCCTTTTGAATAGAATGCAGAAGTGGCCTTTCAAGAATGGAAAGAGCAGTCAATTCAGACCCTTGCCCTGGAACTCCCTAATTTAGCTAAACCCTTTGACCTTTACATTCCTGGTGAACGGTGAATCGCCATTGGAGTATTAGTGCAAAACCTGGGACCACTTGAAATGGAACAATGCAAGAATGCGCTCCAGGTAGGATAAACTACGGTCACCAAGGGGCTTGGCCCACCGCCACATCTGGCCAAGATACTGGCAGTATCTGAAAACCTGGAAATCAGCAGCCCAAAAGGCCACCTCCCTCCGAAGGGAAAAGGACCCCACGTGGTGATCCTAACACCCAACCATGCCCTGAAGTTGCAGGGTTGGCTCCATGGGCACACTGACCTTGAGCGAGGAGGCCCTCCAACTCCAACCTCCATAGAGATAACCGGGGCAAAGTGGCACCATGAAGACTCGTGTGAAGGTGTCTGCACGGGCAAATTTAACGCTCATTTCCCACCAGGAAGAGGAATTAACCAAAGGCTCAGCATGCCGTGCCGGAACCAGATTAGGGCCTGAAGCAATCCTGCGGGTTTGCGGCCAGCTCACAAGAAAGCGAGTTGAAGAAAGGAGCTCAGGGACACTGTAATTCACAAACCTGCAGAGTTATAAATGACAGCTATCACCCAAAAATATATTGAAGGAAGGCTGCGAAGAGGACTTGAAAGCGGGGCAGAATTGCAAGAAAACGATTTCAGGGGGTAGACTGGAATTGCATTTAAAGCATAGGAAAAGAGGCAGAACGTCGACAATGATGCACTTGGCCAAAAAGGGCGTATGCGTTTTTTCCTGAATATATTCAGGAAAAAACGCATACGCCCTTTTTGGCCAACCAAGCAAGCATGTTAAAGAAATCTGCACTACAATGAAGTCTCACTGCTCCCCATTCAAAAGGGCCATCTGAAAAAAGTGTAAAATCAAGAAAGGCAGCACAGGCCATGGAGAACAGGGAGCCTTGTTATGCTGATGGGCGGGATGTAAATTGCCAACAGCCACTCTGGAGATGTGTATGGTGTTTCCTCAAAAACCTAAAAAACAAAGCAACGGAGCCTATGGCATTACCACTTATTTTCCTATAGCTTAGGGAAATTAAAATCAAAAACACACAGCCACCGCAAAGTTTCTGTTTACGGCTCTGTTTACAAGAACCTCGTCTACGGTACAAGTTAGATATCCCAGAAAGCGAAAAATGGATAAAGAAGTGTGGTACGTACGTACAAAGGAATATCACTCACCAATGAAATCTATGTCATCAGGCCCGTCGCGGCATAATGAGTGGATTCACGTACGATGATTCTAAGTGAAATAAGTCACACAGAAAATGAAACATCATAAGATATCACTAATACACCGAATGTAAACTTGGCTACACATGAACTGAATTACAAAACAGAACAGGGTCTCAAATTTAGAAAACCTACTTATGCTTGCTTAAGGGGAAAGGTGAGTTGTGGTGCTGCATAAAACCAGAGATAGAAATTAGCACAGATACCTTTCCATAAGCCAAATATGTAATAGTCAAGACCTAACCCTTGCTCAATGAAATGGACTAAACACCCCATATTCAACGCCTAGGATTACACATGAGTAGTAAGAACCTTCAAACCCATGGATTTATATGTCTCCGTAAGAGACTCAAGTGTGTGTACAGCGGCATGAATGCAGCAGAGAAAATCCGATAAAACCCATTATCAAAATGAATTACAAAAACAAACACAATGACAGTGAAATAGAGAGCAATTCTAAATAATTCATTCAGGGCTTGTGATGCGACCTGGATTTACCACATCTACACCCAGAGCTGAGTGAGACATAAGGCTGGACACTTCGGGCTGATAGCATTGGTCAGGTTCGATGAGAAAATGCAGACCCTTTGAAGTCATACTGCATGGTACCCATTCCATGGGTCCCAACTCTCCAGGTTTAAGGGATTCTTCCTTCAGCTAAAACATGCATGGGAAACCCACAGTACAGTGCACTGTGTGACCGGGAAACGTTTTCAAATGCATCTCAGTTTTCGTCCCCTTTTACTCGGGTTCACCATTCCAGACCGTTTACTAACACTCTCCCCACTTGGAGAGTCAGTGCCTTTAACCTCCTGTTTGGCACAGTTTGCAATTTCTGCGCAAGATGAACAGGAATAGGGAGAACCAATGAGAGACTAGCTGTAGGTGTCTGGACGGGCAAATGGAACGCTCATTTCCCACCAGGAAGAGGAATTAACCAAAGGCTCAGCATGCCGTGCCGGAACCAGATTAGGGCCTGAAGCATTCCTGCGGGTTTGCGGCCAGCTCACAAGAAAGCGAGTTGAAGAAAGGAGCTCAGGGGCACTGTAATTCACAAACCTGCAGAGTTATAAATGACAGCTATCGTCCAAAAATATATTGAAGGATGGCTGCGAAGAGGACTGGAAAGCGGGGCAGAATTGCAGGAAAACGATTTCAGGGGGTAGACTGGAATTGCATTTAAAGCATAGGAAAAGAGGCAGAACGTCGACAATGATGCACTTGGCCAAAAAGGGCGTATGCGTTTTTTCCTGAATATATTCAGGAAAAAACGCATACGCCCTTTTTGGCCAACCAAGCCAGCATGTTATAGAAATCTGCACTACAAAGAAGTCTCACTGCCCCCAGGTCAAAAGGGCCATCTGAAAAAAGTGTAAAATCCAGAAAGACAGCACAGGCCATGGAGAACAGGGAGCCTTGTTATGCTGATGGGCGGGATGTAAATTGCCAACAGCCACTCTGGAGAAGTGTATGGTGTTTCCTGAAACACCTAAGAAACAAAGCAACGGAGACTACGGCACTTCCACTTATGGTCTTATAGATCACGGAAATTAAAATCAAAAACAGACAGCCACCCCAAAGTTTCAGACGGCTCTGTTTACAGGAATCTCGTCTACGGTACAAGTTAAATATCCCAGAATGTGAAAAATGGATAAAGAAGTTGTGGTACACACATTCAATGGAATATCACTCAGCAATGAAATCTATGTCATCAGGCCCATCGTGGCATAATGAGTGGATTCAGGTACGATGATTCTAAGTGAAATAAGTCACACAGAAAATGAAACATCATAAGATATCACTAATACACGGAATGTAAACTTGGCTACACATGAACTGAATTACAAAACAGAACAGGGTCTCAAATTTAGAAAACCACCTTATGCTTGCTTAAGGGGAAAAGTGAGTTGGGGTGCTGCATAAAACCAGAGATAGAAATTAGCACAGATACCTTTCCATAAGCCAAATATGTAATAGTCAAGACCTAGCCCTTGCTCAACGAAATGGACTAAACACCCCATATTCAACGCCTAGGAATACACCTGACTAGTAAGTATCTTCAAACCCATGGATTTATATGTCTCCATAAGAGACTCAAGTGTGTGTACAGCGGCATGAATGCAGCAGAGAAAATCCGATAAATCCCATTATCAAAATGAATTACAAAAACAAACACAATGACAGTGAAATAGAGAGCAATTCTTAAATAATTCATTCAGGGCTTGTGATGCAACCTGGATTTACCACATCTACAACCAGAGCTGAGTGAGACATAAGGCTGTACACTTCGGCCTGATAGCATTGGTGAGGTTCGTTGCGAAAATGCAGGCCCTTTGGAGTCATACTGCATGGTACCCATTCCATGGGTCCCAACTCTCCAGGTTTAAGGGATTCTTCCTTCAGCTAAAACATGCATGGGAAACCCACAGTATGGTGCACCGTGTGACCGGGAAACCTTTTCAAATGCATCTCAGTTTTCGTCCCCTTTTACTCGGGTTCACGATTCAAGACCCTTTATTAATACTCTCCCCACTTAGAGAGTCAGTGCCTTTAACCTCCTGTTTGGCACAGTTTGCAATTTCTGCGCAAGATGAACAAGAATAGGGAGAACCAATGAGAGACTAGCTCTAGGTGTCTGCACGTTCAAATATAACACTCATTTCCCACCAGGAAGAGGAATTTACCAAAGGATCAGCATGCTGTGCCGGAACCAGATTAGGGCATGAAGACATGCTGCGGGTTTGCGGCCAGCTCACAAGAAAGCGAGTAGAAGAAAGGAGCTCAGGCGCACTGTCATTCACAAACCTGCAGAGTTATAAATGTCAGCTATTGTCCAAAAATGTATTGAAGTAAGGCTGCGTAGAGGACTTGAAAGCGGGGCAGAATTGCAGGAAAACGAGTTCAGGGGCAGACTGGAATTGCATTTAAAGCATAAGGAAAGAGACAGAAAGTCGACAATGATGCACTTGGTCAAAAAGGGCGTATGCGTTTTTTCCTGAATATATTCAAGAAAAAACACATACGCCCTTTTTGGCCAAACAAGCAAGCCTGTAAAGAAATCTGCATTACAATGAAGTCTCACTGCCCCCCTGTCTAAAGGGACATCTGAAAAAAGTGAAAAATCCAGAAAGGCAGGACAGGCCATGGAGAACAGGGAGCCTTGTTATGCTGATGGGCGGGATGTAACTTGCCAACAGCCACTCTGGAGAAGTGTATGGTGTTTCCTCAAACACCTAAAAAACTAAGCAACGGAGCCTACGGCACTTCAACTTATGGTTCTATAGCTTAGGGAAATTAAAATCAAAAAGACACAGCCACCCATAAATTTTGGACGGCTCTGCTTACAAGAACCTCATTTACGGTACAAGTGAAATATCCCAGAAAGCAAAAAATGGATAAAGAAGTTGTTGTACGTACGTACAATGGAATATCACTCAGCAATGAAATCTATGTCATGAGGCCCGTCGCGGCATAATGAGTGGATTCAGGTACGATCATTCTAAGTTAACTAAGTCACACAGAAAAAGAAACACCATAAGATATCTCAAATACACGGAATGCAAACATGGCTGCACATGAACTCAATTACAAAACAGAAAAGGGTCTCAAATTTAGAAAACCAACTTATGCTTGCTTAAGGGGAAAGGTGAGTTGTGGTGCTGCATAAAACCAGAGATTGAAATTAGCACAGATACCTTTCCATAAGCAAATATGTAATAGTCAGGACCTACTCCTTGCTCCACGAAATGGACTCAACACCCCATATTCAATGCCTAGGAATATACCTGACTAGTAAGAATCTGAAAACCCATGGATTTATATGTCTCCATAAGAGAATCAAGCATGTGTACAGCGGCATAAACGCAGCAGTGAAAATCCGATAAATCCCATTATCAAAATAAATTACAAAAACAAAACACAATGACAGTGAAATAGAGAGTAATTCTTAAATAATTCATTCAGGGCTTGTGATGCAACGTGGATTTACCACATCTACACCCCGAGCTGAGTGAGACATAAGGCTGGACACTTCGGGCTGATAGCATTGGTGACGTTCGGTGAGCAAAGGCAACCCTTTGAAGTCATACTGCGTGGTACCCATTCCATGGGTCCCAACTCTCCAGGTTTAAGGGATTCTTCCTTCAGGTAAAACATGCATGGGCAACCCAGAATATGGTCCACTGTGTGACCGGGAAAACTTTTAAAATGCGTCTCAGTTTTCGTCCCCTCGTACTCGGTTTTACCATTCCAGACGCTTTACTAACACTCTCCCCACTTGGAGAGTCAGTGCCTTTAACCTCCTGTTTGGCACAGTTTGGAATTTCTGCGCAAGATGAAGAGGAATAGGGAGAACCAATGAGAGATTAGCTGTAGGTGTCTGCACGAACAAATTTAACGCTCATTTCCCACCAGGAGGAGGAATTAGCCAAAGGCTCAGCATGCCGTGTCGGAACCAGATTAGGGCCTGAAGCAATCCTGCGGTTTTGCGGCCAGCTCACAAGAAAGCGAGTTGAAGAAAGGAGCTCAGGGGCACTGTAATTCACAAACCTGCAGAGTTATAAATGACAGCTATCGTCCAAAAATATATTGAAGTAAGGCTGCAAAGAGGACTTGAACGCGGGGCAGAATTCCAGGAATACGATTTCAGGAGGTAGACGGGAAGTCCTCTGAAAGTATAGGAGAAGAGGCAGAACCTCGACAATGATGCACTTGGTCAAAAAGGGCATATGCGTTTCTTCCAGGGCCCTTATTAAAGAGGGTAGGAGGCTCCCAGCATGCTTCAGTGGCCAACAGAGGGCCTACGTCGCCAAGGCGACATGAGCCATCCAGGCAGGAGTGACCTCACATCAGAGGGCCCACCTCACAGAAGGGTAAGGAACCCAGTCAAGATCAGACTCTCACCAGAGTGCCCACATAAGCAAGGGGCTGGGAACCAGGCAGGAGTGTCCTCACACCCGTGGGGCCACATCATCGAAAGTTGAGGTACCCAGCACATGTGGCCTCAAACCAGAGGACCCACATCACCATGGGTCTCGGAGCGAGGCAGGCAGGATTAACCTCAAAACCCATGGCCCATTGTATAAAAAAGGTGAGGAATCCAGCAGTTGGAACATCCCAGCAGGCGGCCCAGAGCACCGAGGCTATGGGATCCAGGCAGTGATGAACTCACAACAGAGGGCCCTCATCGTGATACTGTAAGCAACCCAGCCATTGTAACCTCAGAGCACAAGGCCCACATCCCCATGGGGAAGGGAACCAAGCAGGAGTGTCATCGCACCAGTGGGCACACATCAGAAAAGGTGGGGAGCCCAGCAGTTAGGGCCGGACGCCAGAGGGCCCTCATCACTGAGGAGAGGAGGCTCCCAGCAAGCTCCAACTGCTACCAGAAGGCTGACGTCGCCAATGCAGGGTGTGCCAGCCAGGCAGGAGTGACCTCAGAGCAGAGGGCCAACCACACAAAAGTGTGAGGAACCCAAAGAGGATCAGACTCTCACCGGAGGGCCCACATCACCAAGGGAATGGAAACCAGGCAGGAGTGTTCTCACACCAGTGTGGTCACATCACCGAAATGTGACGGACCCAGCACACGTGGCCTCAAACTACAGGACACACATCACCAAGGGGCTGGGAGTGAGGCAGGCAGGAGGAGCCTCCAAACAGAGGGCCCATAGCGTAAAAAAGGTGAGGAATCCCGCAGTTGGAACCTCCCAGCAGGTGGCCAGGAGCAGCGAGGCTATGGGATCCAGGCCTGACTGAACTCAAAACAGAGGGCCCTCATTATGAAACTGTGAGAAACCCAGCCGTTGGGACCTTAGAGCAGAAGGCCCACATTCCCATGGGGTTGGGATCCTGGCAGGAGTGTACTCGCACCACAGGGCGCACATCAGAAACTTTTGGGAGCCCAGGAGTTAGGGTCTGACGCCAGAGGGCCCTCATTACCGAGGGGAGGAGACTCCCAGCAGGCACCAACTCCCAACTGAGGGCCCACGTCGCCACGTTGACGTGTGCCAGCCAGGCAGGGGTGACCTCACAGCAGAGGGCCTACCTCACAGAAGGGTGAGGAACCCAGCCAGGATAAGGCTCTCACCAGAGGGCCCACATCACCAAGGGGATCGGAACAAGGCAGGAGTGTCCTCACACCAGTGTGGCCACATTATAGAAAGGTGAGGAACCCAGCACATGTGGCCTAAACCAGAGGACCCACATTTCCAAGGTGCTCCGAGTGAGGCAGGCAGGAGTAGCCTAACAACACAGGGCCCACAGAATAAAAAATGTGAGGAATCCAGCAGTTTGAACCTCCCAGCAGGTGGCCCAGAGCATGGAGTCTATGGGATCCAGGCCACAGTGAACTCACAGCAGAGGGCCCACATCATGAAACTGTGAGCAACCCAGCCAGTGGGACCTCAGAGCAGAAGGCCCACATCCCCATGGGGATGGGAACCTCGCAGGAGTGTCCTCGCACAACTTAGCACGTATCAGAAAATGTGGGAACCCAGCAGTTATGGCCTGGCGCCAGAGGGCCCTCATCACGGAGGAGAGGAGGCTACCAGCAGGCTCCAAATGCCACCAGAGGGCCGACGTCACCAAGGCAATGGGAGCAAGCCAGGCAGGAGTTACCTCACAGCAGAGGGCCCACCTCACAGAAGTGTGAGGAATCCAGACAGGATCAGACTCTCACCAGAGGGCCCACATCACCAAGGGGATGGGAACCAGGCAGGAGTGTCCTCACACCAGTGGGGCCACATCAATAAAGGTGAGGAAACTGGTACATGTGGCCTTAAACAAGAGGACCTACATCACAAATGGGCTGGGAGTGAGTCAGGAAGTAGGAGCATGAAAACACAGGACCCAAAGAATAAAAAAGGTAAGGAATCCAGCAGTAGGAACCTCACAGCAGGCCGCTCAGAGCACAGAGGCTATGGGATCTAGGCCTGGGTGAACTAACACCAGAGAGCCAACATCATGAAACGGTGAACAACACAGGTGTTGGGACCTTAGAGCAGAAGGCCCACATGCCCATGGGGATGGGAACCTCGCAGGAGTGTCCTCGCACCACTTAGCATGTATCAGAAAATGTGGGTACCCAGCAGTTAGGGCCTGAGGCAAGAGGGCCCCCATCACCGAGGGGAGGTTCCCAGCAGGCTCCAACTGCCACAAGAGGGCCGATGTTGCCCAGGTGGGGTGTGCCAGCCAGGCAGGAGTGACCTCACAGCAGAGGGCCCCCCTCACAGAAGGGTGAGGAACCCAGCCAGGATCAGACTCTCACCAGAGGGCCCACATCATCAAGGGGATAGGAACCAGGCAGGAGTGTCCTCACACCAGTGGGGCCACATCATCGAAAGGCGAGGGACCCAGCATACGTGGCCTCAAACCAGAGGACACACATCACCAAGGGGCTGGGAGTGAGGCAGGCAGGAGGAGTCTCAAAACAGAGGGCGCATAGAAGAAAAAAGGTGAGGAATCCCGCAGTTGTAACCTCCCAGCAGGTGGCCAGGAGCAGCGAGGCTATGGGATCCAGGCCGGAGAGAACTCACAGCAGAGGGCCCTCATCATGAAACTGAGCAACCCAAGGTTGGGACTTCAGAGCAGAAGGCCCACATTCCCATGGGGTTGGGAACCTGGCAGGAGTGTACTCGAACCACAGGGCGCATATCAGAAAATATTGGGAGCCCAGGAGTTAGGGTCTGACGCCAGAGGGCCCTCATTACCGAGGGGAGGAGACACCCAGCAGGCACCAAATCCCACCAGAGGGCCGACGTCACCAAGGCGGGGTGTGCCAGCCAGGCAGGAGTGACCTCAGAGAAGAGGGCCCACCTCACAGAAGTGTGAGGAACCCAACCAGGATCAGACTCTCACCGGAGGGCCCACATCACCAAGGGGATGGGAACCAGGCAGAAGTGTCCTCACACCAGTGGGGCCACATCAGCCAAAGGTGAGGAACCCAGCACATGTGGCCTCAAACCACAGGACACACATCACCAAGGGGATAGGAGTGAGGCAGGTGTCTGGAGGGGCACATTTAACTCTAATTTCCCACCAGGAAGTGGAATGAACCAAAGTCTCAGAGTGCCGTGCCGGACCCTGATTACGGCCTGAAGCAAACCTGCGGTTCTGTGGCCAGTTTTCAAGGAAACGAGTTAAGAAAGGAAATCACGGGCACTGTAATTCACAAACCTGCAGTGTTATAAATGACAGCTATTGGCAAAATTATATGGAAGTAAGTCTGCAAAGAGGACTTGAAAACGAGGCAGAATTGCAGGAATCATATTTCAGGAGGTAGATTGGAATTGCATTTAAAGCATGTGAAAAGCGGCAGATCTTTGACAGTGATGCAGTTGGACAAAAGTGCGTAAACATTTTTTCCTGAATATATTCAGGAAAAAACACATATGCCCTTTTTGGCCAACCAAGCACTCGAGAAATGGAAATCCGCACTACAATGAAGTCTCATTTCCCATTCGTCAAAAGGGCCATCTGAAAAAAGTGTAAAAACCAGAAACACAGGACAGGCCATGGAGAACAGGGAGCCTTGTTATGCTGATGGGCGGGATGTAAATTGCCAACAGACACTCTGGAGATGTTTATGGTGTATCCTGAAACATCTGAAAAACAAAGCTACAGACCCTAGGGCACTTCCACTTTTGGCACTATAGCTTAGGAAAATTAAAATCAACAAGACACAGCCAACACAAAATTTAGGGCTGCTGTGTTTACAAGAACCTTGAGTCCAGTACAAATTAAATATCCCAGAAAGAAAAAAATGGATAAAGGAGTTGTGCTACTTACGTACAACGGAATATCACTCAGCAATGAAATCAATGTCATCAGGCCTGTAGCAGCAAATTGAGTGGATTTAAGTATGATGATTCTAAGAGAAATAGGTCACACAGAGAAAGAGAATTATCATAAGATATCACTAATAGAGAGAGTGTAAACTTGGCTACACATAAACTGAATTCCAAAACCGAACAGAGTCTCACATTTAGATAAAAACTTATGCTTGCTTAAGGGGAAAGTTGAGTTGGGGTGCTGTATAAAACCAGAGATTGAAATTAGCACACATACCGTTCCATAAGCCAAATATGTAATAGACAAGACCTACTCTTTGCTCAACGAAATAGACTCATCCATGGTGTATCACCTCACACCTGTTAGAATGGGCATCATCAGAAAATCTACAAACAACAAATGCTGGAAAGGGTGTGGAGATAAGGAACCCTCTTCCACTATTGTTGGGAATGTAAATTGATACAGTCACTGTGGAGAACATTATGGAGTTTCTTATAAAACTAAGAATAGAATTACCATATGATACAGCAATCCCACTACTGGGCATATACCCAGACAAAACCATAAATCAAAAAGAGACATTCACCGCAATGTTCATTGCATCACTATTTACAATATCCAGGTAATGGAAGCAACCTAAATGCCCACAGACAGACGAATGCATAAAGATGTGGTACATATATAAAATGGAATATTACTAAGCCATAAAAAGGAATGAAATTGGGTCATTTGTAGAGACGTTGATGGATCTAGAGACTGTCATACAGAGTGAAGTAAGTCAGAAAGAGAAAAACAAATCTTGTCTATTAATGCATATATGTGGAACCTAGAAAAATTGTACAGATGAACCGTTTTGCCAGGCAGAAATAGAGCAACAGATGTAGACAACAAACGTATGGACACCAAGGGGGGAAAGCTGTTGGGGGGTGGTGGTGGGAGGAGTTGAGAGATTGGGATTGGCATGTATACATTTATATGTATAAAATAGATAACCAAAAAGAACCTGCTGTATAAAAAAATAAAATAAAATTCAAATTACAAAAAGTAAAACAGAAAAAATATTCTTCCCTTCACATACATGTATTTATATGAATAAATTATTTCCATGCTTATATCTGTAAATACAAAAAAGAGGAATAAAATCTACCTTGAACCAAAAACGAAAAAAAGAAAAAAACACAGAACCCACCAGTTACACAGAGGAAAACCGTATCAGGGCACTTGCTCCAGTTGTAAACAATTCTGAAGTTGGTCAGTGGTGGGGAATCATCTCCCATTCAGCCAGCAGGCCCCACGCAACAAGCGTCCTCATTGCAAAGCTGGGGGACCGTGCCGAGGCATCTGTGAGTAAACGTGGGCTGAGCCCCAGGCCAGCTGCTGCTGAAATGTTCCCACCCTTCCCAGGTAAAACACCTGAATATGTACAAGGACTTGAAAGCCTAGAGGAAGGGCCATGGAGCCACATGAGTGACAGCATGCCAGCCGACTTGGTGCCTGCAGGCCAGCCAGGATGGTCCTGGCCATGGGTGCTCTTCTGGAAGCTTTCCATTTCCCTGCCTGAGATACCCCTGCTGTCCCGGCCCCCACTGCTTTCTTCCTCACTCACCTCTGCCCAGGGAGAAATTCCAGCGGCAGGTATGGGTGACACATCCTCTTCTTTAGCAGGTGGCATCTTGGCAACTGCTGCAGAAAGTCCAGCAGAGCCCCACTCACACTGGGCCACCCACAAAGCCGTGGCCTCTCACTCCCTCCCACCAGTCCAGCCCCAAGACTGCTGACAGGGCAGAGAAAATGGCGTCAGGCACAGCTGCAGGGGCTCTTGCTGCCTGGAGCGGTGTTTATATTGATCTGAACCCAGGCACACCTGGGGAGGTCTGGCCGGCACGGTCGGGCTTCCCAGGCCAGCCAATAATCACCCCTCAGGGGCTCACAGTTGCAGAAACTGGAACTTGCTGAATCGGCCAGGTCTAAGGAACAGGTGTGGGCTCCTGAGAGTCAGGATAGACAAGGGGCTGCAGCTCTGGCTTGTTTTCTAATTATATTATCTGGCCCATGAGTGGGAGACAACTTCAAGAAAACCCTCTCCTAATGAGAGGAACCCAGGAGTCAGGGAGAGGAGGGGTGGCTGGTGGGTGGAGACAGAGGCCTGGTGCCCCGGGTGCAGTGGAAGTCTCTGGAAGACCAGGTGGAGGGAGGCCACACAGAGTGATGCCCAGGGTCACAGACCTGTCGGAGCTGCTGTTTGTTAGTTCAAGTCCTGCTCTGAGGTGCTCTGTGTCAGATCTGAGTGACAGGTGAGCTGGGAGTGCTCTGCAATGAGGGCGATATGCACGGTTCCTGTGTTCCCAGCCCTGCCATGGTACCTGCAAGGGTAGCTCTGTATCCTGGGAGGGGCCTGACCACGAGAGCCCCATGGGCTGCAGGGGAACCTGCCCAGGGAACCCCATATCCTGGGAGGGGCCTGAACACGAGAGCCCCATGGGCTGGGGTGGGGGTGGGGTACCTGCCCAGGTGAGATCCATATCCTGGGATGGGCCTGAACACGAGAGCCCCATGGGCTGGGGTGGGGGTGGGGTACCTGCCCAGGTGAGCTCCATATCCTGGGATTGGCCTGACCTCGAGAGCCCCATGGGCTGCTGGAGTCCTGGTAAAGGATGTCAGGACAGTCAGTGAAGCCACCGAGGATATACCTCCAGTAGTTCCTAAATCCTACACCCTGCTGGTCATTCTACCAACCACCAGGACATGGTATTCTGTATTAGTCTTCAATGATGCCTTCTTTTGTATTCTATTAGTCCCAGAGTCACAAGAAATTTTGGCTTGTGAGTGGCAGGACTCAACATACAACTAAAACAATACTTCCGGGCCGTGTTGCCCCAAGGGTTCAAAAATTCCCACACCATCTTTGGAGAAAGCTCAGCTAAAGAACTAAAAGATCTACCTCTGGAAAAGGAAACACTCCTTCAATATGCAGACGACATTCTGATCGCCAGCCCTACTAAGGAGACCTCTGAACTACCAAGCCAATAAAGGATACAAGTTGTCCAAGAAAAAGCTCAAATATCACAGACTACGGTGACCTGCCTGGGCTTCATTCTCACAGAAGGTCGGAGAAGCCCATCCCAGGAAAGGGAAGAAACAATTTACAGCCTTACCCATTTCTGAACCTAGAAGACAGCTTAGGGGTTCCTGGGGAGGCCAGGGTTTGCTGCTTCTGGATCCCTAACTACAGTCTACTAGCTGGGCCTCTATATGAAACACTGAAAGGAAAAGATGATGATCCTTTTGAATAGAATGCAGAAGTGGCCTTTCAAGAATGGAAAGAGCAGTCAATTCAGACCCTTGCCCTGGAACTCCCTAATTTAGCTAAACCCTTTGACCTTTACATTCCTGGTGAACGGTGAATCGCCATTGGAGTATTAGTGCAAAACCTGGGACCACTTGAAATGGAACAATGCAAGAATGCGCTCCAGGTAGGATAAACTACGGTCACCAAGGGGCTTGGCCCACCGCCACATCTGGCCAAGATACTGGCAGTATCTGAAAACCTGGAAATCAGCAGCCCAAAAGGCCACCTCCCTCCAAAGGGAAAAGGACCCCACGTGGTGATCCTAACACCCAACCATGCCCTGAAGTTGCAGGGTTGGCTCCATGGGCACACTGACATTGAGCGAGGAGGCCCTCCAACTCCAACCTCCATAGAGAGACCCGGGGCAAAGTGGCACCATGAAGACTCGTGTGAAGGTGTCTGCACGGGCAAATTTAACGCTCATTTCCCACCAGGAAGAGGAATTAACCAAAGGCTCAGCATGCCGTGCCGGAACCAGATTAGGGCCTGAAGCAATCCTGCGGGTTTGCGGCCAGCTCACAAGAAAGCGAGTTGAAGAAAGGAGCTCAGGGACACTGTAATTCACAAACCTGCAGAGTTATAAATGACAGCTATCACCCAAAAATATATTGAAGGAAGGCTGCGAAGAGGACTTGAAAGCGGGGCAGAATTGCAAGAAAACGATTTCAGGGGGTAGACTGGAATTGCATTTAAAGCATAGGAAAAGAGGCAGAACGTCGACAATGATGCACTTGGCCAAAAAGGGCGTATGCGTTTTTTCCTGAATATATTCAGGAAAAAACGCATACGCCCTTTTTGGCCAACCAAGCAAGCATGTTAAAGAAATCTGCACTACAATGAAGTCTCACTGCTCCCCATTCAAAAGGGCCATCTGAAAAAAGTGTAAAATCCAGAAAGGCAGCACAGGCCATGGAGAACAGGGAGCCTTGTTATGCTGATGGGCGGGATGTAAATTGCCAACAGCCACTCTGGAGATGTGTATGGTGTTTCCTCAAAAACCTAAAAAACAAAGCAACGGAGTCTATGGCATTACCACTTATTTTCCTATAGCTTAGGGAAATTAAAATCAAAAACACACAGCCACCGCAAAGTTTCTGTTTACGGCTCTGTTTACAAGAACCTCGTCTACGGTACAAGTTAAATATCCCAGAAAGCGAAAAATGGATAAAGAAGTGTGGTACGTACGTACAAAGGAATATCACTCACCAATGAAATCTATGTCATCAGGCCCATCGCGGCATAATGAGTGGATTCAGGTACGATGATTCTAAGTGAAATAAGTCACACAGAAAATGAAACATCATAAGATATCACTAATACACCGAATGTAAACTTGGCTACACATGAACTGAATTACAAAACAGAACAGGGTCTCAAATTTAGAAAACCTACTTATGCTTGCTTAAGGGGAAATGTGAGTTGTGGTGCTGCATAAAACCAAAGATAGAAATTAGCACAGATACCTTTCCATAAGCCAAATATGTAATAGTCAAGACCTAACCCTTGCTCAATGAAATGGACTAAACACCCCATATTCAACGCCTAGGATTACACATGAGTAGTAAGAACCTTCAAACCCATGGATTTATATGTCTCCGTAAGAGACTCAAGTGTGTGTACAGCGGCATGAATGCAGCAGAGAAAATCCGATAAAACCCATTATCAAAATGAATTACAAAAACAAACACAATGACAGTGAAATAGAGAGCAATTCTTAAATAATTCATTCAGGGCTTGTGATGCGACCTGGATTTACCACATCTACACCCAGAGCTGAGTGAGACATAAGGCTGGACACTTCGGGCTGATAGCATTGGTGAGGTTCGATGAGAAAATGCAGACCCTTTGAAGTCATACTGCATGGTACCCATTCCATGGGTCCCAACTCTCCAGGTTTAAGGGATTCTTCCTTCAGCTAAAACATGCATGGGAAACCCACAGTACAGTGCACTGTGTGACCGGGAAACGTTTTCAAATGCATCTCAGTTTTTGTCCCCTTGTACTCGGGTTCACCATTCCAGACCGTTTACTAACACTCTCCCCACTTGGAGAGTCAGTGCCTTTAACCTCCTGTTTGGCACAGTTTGCAATTTCTGCGCAAGATGAACAGGAATAGGGAGAACCAATGAGAGACTAGCTGTAGGTGTCTGGACGGGCAAATGGAACGCTCATTTCCCACCAGGAAGAGGAATTAACCAAAGGCTCAGCATGCCGTGCCGGAACCAGATTAGGGCCTGAAGCATTCCTGCGGGTTTGCGGCCAGCTCACAAGAAAGCGAGTTGAAGAAAGGAGCTCAGGGGCACTGTAATTCACAAACCTGCAGAGTTATAAATGACAGCTATCGTCCAAAAATATATTGAAGGATGGCTGCGAAGAGGACTGGAAAGCGGGGCAGAATTGCAGGAAAACGATTTCAGGGGGTAGACTGGAATTGCATTTAAAGCATAGGAAAAGAGGCAGAACGTCGACAATGATGCACTTGGCCAAAAAGGGCGTATGCGTTTTTTCCTGAATATATTCAGGAAAAAACGCATACGCCCTTTTTGGCCAACCAAGCCAGCATGTTATAGAAATCTGCACTACAAAGAAGTCTCACTGCCCCCAGGTCAAAAGGGCCATCTGAAAAAAGTGTAAAATCCAGAAAGACAGCACAGGCCATGGAGAACAGGGAGCCTTGTTATGCTGATGGGCGGGATGTAAATTGCCAACAGCCACTCTGGAGAAGTGTATGGTGTTTCCTGAAACACCTAAGAAACAAAGCAACGGAGACTACGGCACTTCCACTTATGGTCTTATAGATCACGGAAATTAAAATCAAAAACAGACAGCCACCCCAAAGTTTCAGACGGCTCTGTTTACAGGAATCTCGTCTACAGTACAAGTTAAATATCCCAGAATGTGAAAAATGGATAAAGAAGTTGTGGTACACACATTCAATGGAATATCACTCAGCAATGAAATCTATGTCATCAGGCCCATCGTGGCATAATGAGTGGATTCAGGTACGATGATTCTAAGTGAAATAAGTCACACAGAAAATGAAACATCATAAGATATCACTAATACACGGAATGTAAACTTGGCTACACATGAACTGAATTACAAAACAGAACAGGGTCTCAAATTTAGAAAACCACCTTATGCTTGCTTAAGGGGAAAAGTGAGTTGGGGTGCTGCATAAAACCAGAGATAGAAATTAGCACAGATACCTTTCCATAAGCCAAATATGTAATAGTCAAGACCTAGCCCTTGCTCAACGAAATGGACTAAACACCCCATATTCAACGCCTAGGAATACACCTGACTAGTAAGTATCTTCAAACCCATGGATTTATATGTCTCCATAAGAGACTCAAGTGTGTGTACAGCGGCATGAATGCAGCAGAGAAAATCCGATAAATCCCATTATCAAAATGAATTACAAAAACAAACACAATGACAGTGAAATAGAGAGCAATTCTTAAATAATTCATTCAGGGCTTGTGATGCAACCTGGATTTACCACATCTACAACCAGAGCTGAGTGAGACATAAGGCTGTACACTTCAGCCTGATAGCATTGGTGAGGTTCGTTGAGAAAATGCAGGCCCTTTGAAGTCATACTGCATGGTACCCATTCCATGGGTCCCAACTCTCCAGGTTTAAGGGATTCTTCCTTCAGCTAAAACATGCATGGGAAACCCACAGTATGGTGCACCGTGTGACCGGGAAACCTTTTCAAATGCATCTCAGTTTTCGTCCCCTTTTACTCGGGTTCACGATTGAAGACCCTTTACTAATACTCTCCCCACTTAGAGAGTCAGTGCCTTTAACCTCCTGTTTGGCACAGTTTGCAATTTCTGCGCAAGATGAACAAGAATAGGGAGAACCAATGAGAGACTAGCTCTAGGTGTCTGCACGTTCAAATATAACACTCATTTCCCACCAGGAAGAGGAATTTACCAAAGGATCAGCATGCTGTGCCGGAACCAGATTAGGGCATGAAGCAATGCTGCGGGTTTGCGGCCAGCTCACAAGAAAGCGAGTAGAAGAAAGGAGCTCAGGCGCACTGTCATTCACAAACCTGCAGAGTTATAAATGTCAACTATTGTCCAAAAATGTATTGAAGTAAGGCTGCGTAGAGGACTTGAAAGCGGGGCAGAATTGCGGGAAAACGAGTTCAGGGGCAGACTGGAATTGCATTTAAAGCATAAGGAAAGAGACAGAAAGTCGACAATGATGCACTTGGTCAAAAAGGGCGTATGCGTTTTTTCCTGAATATATTCAAGAAAAAACACATACGCCCTTTTTGGCCAAACAAGCAAGCCTGTAAAGAAATCTGCATTACAATGAAGTCTCACTGCCCCCCTGTCAAAAGGGACATCTGAAAAAAGTGAAAAATCCAGAAAGGCAGGACAGGCCATGGAGAACAGGGAGCCTTGTTATGCTGATGGGCGGGATGTAACTTGCCAACAGCCACTCTGGAGAAGTGTATGGTGTTTCCTCAAACACCTAAAAAACTAAGCAACGGAGCCTACGGCACTTCAACTTATGGTTCTATAGCTTAGGGAAATTAAAATCAAAAAGACACAGCCACCCATAAATTTTGGACGGCTCTGCTTACAAGAACCTCATTTACGGTACAAGTGAAATATCCCAGAAAGCAAAAAATGGATAAAGAAGTTGTTGTACGTACGTACAATGGAATATCACTCAGCAATGAAATCTATGTCATGAGGCCCGTCGCGGCATAATGAGTGGATTCAGGTACGATCATTCTAAGTTAACTAAGTCACACAGAAAAAGAAACACCATAAGATATCTCAAATACACGGAATGCAAACATGGCTGCACATGAACTCAATTACAAAACAGAAAAGGGTCTCAAATTTAGAAAACCAACTTATGCTTGCTTAAGGGGAAAGGTGAGTTGTGGTGCTGCATAAAACCAGAGATTGAAATTAGCACAGATACCTTTCCATAAGCAAATATGTAATAGTCAGGACCTACTCCTTGCTCCACGAAATGGACTCAACACCCCATATTCAATGCCTAGGAATATACCTGACTAGTAAGAATCTGAAAACCCATGGATTTATATGTCTCCATAAGAGAATCAAGCATGTGTACAGCGGCATAAACGCAGCAGTGAAAATCCGATAAATCCCATTATCAAAATAAATTACAAAAACAAAACACAATGACAGTGAAATAGAGAGCAATTCTTAAATAATTCATTCAGGGCTTGTGATGCAACGTGGATTTACCACATCTACACCCCGTGCTGAGTGAGACATAAGGCTGGACACTTCGGGCTGATAGCATTGGTGACGTTTGGTGAGCAAAGGCAACCCTTTGAAGTCATACTGCGTGGTACCCATTCCATGGGTCCCAACTCTCCAGGTTGAAGGGATTCTTCCTTCAGGTAAAACATGCATGGGCAACCCAGAATATGGTCCACCGTGTGACCGGGAAAACTTTTTAAATGCGTCTCAGTTTTCGTCCCCTCGTACTCGGTTTTACCATTCCAGACGCTTTACTAACACTCTCCCCACTTCGAGAGTCAGTGCCTTTAACCTCCTGTTTGGCACAGTTTGGAATTTCTGCGCAAGATGAACAGGAATAGGGAGAACCAATGAGAGATTAGCTGTAGGTGTCTGCACGAACAAATTTAACGCTCATTTCCCACCAGGAAGAGGAATTAGCCAAAGGCTCAGCATGCCGTGTCGGAACCAGATTAGGGCCTGAAGCAATCCTGCGGTTTTGCGGCCAGCTCACAAGAAAGCGAGTTGAAGAAAGGAGCTCAGGGGCAGTGTAATTCACAAACCTGCAGAGTTATAAATGACAGCTATCGTCCAAAAATATATTGAAGTAAGGCTGCAAAGAGGACTTGAACGCGGGGCAGAATTCCAGGAATACGATTTCAGGAGGTAGACGGGAAGTCCTCTGAAAGTATAGGAGAAGAGGCAGAACCTCGACAATGATGCACTTGGTCAAAAAGGGCATATGCGTTTCTTCCAGGGCCCTTATTAAAGAGGGTAGGAGGCTCCCAGCATGCTTCAGTGGCCAACAGAGGGCCTACGTCGCCAAGGCGACATGAGCCATCCAGGCAGGAGTGACCTCACATCAGAGGGCCCACCTCACAGAAGGGTAAGGAACCCAGTCAAGATCAGACTCTCACCAGAGTGCCCACATAAGCAAGGGGCTGGGAACCAGGCAGGAGTGTCCTCACACCCGTGGGGCCACATCATCGAAAGTTGAGGTACCCAGCACATGTGGCCTCAAACCAGAGGACCCACATCATCATGGGTCTCGGAGCGAGGCAGGCAGGATTAACCTCAAAACTCATGGCCCATTGTATAAAAAAGGTTAGGAATCCAGCAGTTGGAACATCCCAGCAGGCGGCCCAGGGCACCGAGGCTATGGGATCCAGGCAGTGATGAACTCACAACAGAGGGCCCTCATCGTGATACTGTAAGCAACCCAGCCGTTGTAACCTCAGAGCACAAGGCCCACATCCCCATGGGGAAGGGAACCAAGCAGGAGTGTCATCGCACCAGTGGGCACACATCAGAAAAGGTGGGGAGCCCAGCAGTTAGGGCCGGACGCCAGAGGGCCCTCATCACTGAGGAGAGGAGGCTCCCAGCAAGCTCCAACTGCTACCAGAAGGCCGACGTCGCCAATGCAGGGTGTGCCAGCCAGGCAGGAGTGACCTCAGAGCAGAGGGCCAACCACACAAAAGTGTGAGGAACCCAAAGAGGATCAGACTCTCACCGGAGGGCCCACATCACCAAGGGAATGGAAACCAGGCAGGAGTGTTCTCACACCAGTGTGGTCACATCACCGAAATGTGACGGACCCAGCACACGTGGCCTCAAACTACAGGACACACATCACCAAGGGGCTGGGAGTGCGGCAGGCAGGAGGAGCCTCCAAACAGAGGGCCCATAGCGTAAAAAAGGTGAGGAATCCTGCAGTTGGAACCTCCCAGCAGGTGGCCAGGAGCAGCGAGGCTATGGGATCCAGGCCTGACTGAACTCAAAACAGAGGGCCCTCATTATGAAACTGTGAGCAACCCAGCCGGTGGGACCTTAGAGCAGAAGGCCCACATTCCCATGGGGTTGGGATCCTGGCAGGAGTGTACTCGCACCACAGGGCGCACATCAGAAAATTTTGGGAGCCCAGGAGTTAGGGTCTGACGCCAGAGGGCCCTCATTACCGAGGGGAGGAGACTCCCAGCAGGCACCAACTCCCAACTGAGGGCCCACATCGCCAAGTTGACGTGTGCCAGCCAGGCAGGAGTGACCTCACAGCAGAGGGCCTACCGCACAGAAGGGTGAGGAACCCAGCCAGGATAAGACTCTCACCAGAGGGCCCACATCACCAAGGGGATCGGAACAAGGCAGGAGTGTCCTCACACCAGTGTGGCCACATTATAGAAAGGTGAGGAACCCAGCACATGTGGCCTAAACCAGAGGACCCACATTTCCAAGGTGCTCCGAGTGAGGCAGGCAGGAGTAGCCTAACAACACAGGGCCCACAGAATAAAAAATGTGAGGAATCCAGCAGTTTGAACCTCCCAGCAGGTGGCCCAGAGCATGGAGTCTATGGGATCCAGGCCACAGTGAACTCACAGCAGAGGGCCCACATCATGAAACTGTGAGCAACCCAGCCAGTGGGACCTCAGAGCAGAAGGCCCACATCCCCATGGGGATGGGAACCTCGCAGGAGTGTCCTCGCACAACTTAGCACGTATCAGAAAATGTGGGAACCCAGCAGTTATGGCCTGGCGCCAGAGGGCCCTCATCACGGAGGAGAGGAGGCTACCAGCAGGCTCCAAATGCCACCAGAGGGCCGACGTCACCAAGGCAATGGGAGCAAGCCAGGCAGGAGTTACCTCACAGCAGAGGGCCCACCTCACAGAAGTGTGAGGAGCCCAAACAGGATCAGACTCTAACCAGAGCGCCCACATCACCAAGGGGATGGAAACCAGGCAGGAGTGTCCTCACACCAGTGGGGCCACATCAGCGAAAGGTGAGGAGCACAGCACATGTGGCCTCAAACAAGGGGACACACATCACGAAAGGGCTGGGAGTGAGGCATGCAGGAGGAGACTCACAACAGAGCGCCCATAGAATAAAAAAGGTGAGGAACCCCGCAGTTGGAAGCTCCAAGCAGGTGGCCCAGAGCACCGAGGCTATGGGATCCATGCCGGAGTGAACTCACAGCAGAGGGCCCACATTCTGACACTGTGAGCAACCCAGCCGTTGGGACCTCAGGGCAGAAAGCCCACATCCCCATGGGGATGGGACCCTGGCTGGAGTGTACTCGCACGACAGGGCGCACATCAGAAAATTTTGGGAGCCCATGAGTTAGGGCCTGACGCCAGAGGGCCCTCATTACCGAGGGGAGGAGACTCCCAGCAGGCACCAACTCCCAACTGAGGGCCCACATCGCCAAGGTGACGTGTGCCAGCCAGGCAGGAGTGACCTCACAGCAGAGGGCCCACCTCCCAGAAGTGTGAGGAATCCAGACAGGATCAGACTCTCACCAGAGGGCCCCCATCACCAAGGGGATGGGAACCAGGCAGGAGTGTCCTCACACCAGTGGGGCCACATCAATAAAGGTGAGGAAACTGGTACATGTGGCCTTAAACCAGAGGACCTACATCACAAATGGGCTGGGAGTGAGTCAGGAAGTAGGAGCATGAAAACACAGGACACAAAGAATAAAAAAGGTAAGGAATCCAGCAGTAGGAACCTCCCAGCAGGCCGCTCAGAGCACAGAGGCTATGGGATCTAGGCCTGGGTGAACTAACACCAGAGAGCCAACATCATGAAACGGTGAACAACACAGGTGTTGGGACCTTAGAGCAGAAGGCCCACATGCCCATGGGGATGGGAACCTCGCAGGAGTGTCCTCGCACCACTTAGCACGTATCAGAAAATGTGGGTACCCAGCAGTTAGGGCCTGAGGCAAGAGGGCCCCCATCACCGAGGGGAGGTTCCCAGCAGGCTCCAACTGCCACAAGAGGGCCGATGTTGCCCAGGTGGGGTGTGCCAGCCAGGCAGGAGTGACCTCACAGCAGAGGGCCCACCTCACAGAAGGGTGAGGAACCCAGCCAGGATCAGACTCTCACCAGAGGGCCCACATCATCAAGGGGATAGGAACCAGGCAGGAGTGTCCTCACACCAGTGGGGCCACATCATCGAAAGGCGAGGGACCCAGCATACATGGCCTCAAACCAGAGGACACACATCACCAAGGGGCCGGGAGTGAGGCAGGCAGGAGGAGTCTCAAAACAGAGGGCACATAGAAGAAAAAAGGTGAGGAATCCCGCAGTTGTAACCTCCCAGCAGGTGGCCAGGAGCAGCGAGGCTATGGGATCCAGGCCGGAGAGAACTCACAGCAGAGGGCCCTCATCATGAAACTGAGCAACACACGGTTGGGACCTCAGAGCAGAAGGCCCACATTCCCATGGGGTTGGGAACCTTGCAGGAGTGTACTCGAACCACAGGGCGCATATCAGAAAATATTGGGAGCCCAGGAGTTAGGGTCTGACGCCAGAGGGCCCTCATTACCGAGGGGAGGAGACACCCAGCAGGCACCAAATCCCACCAGAGAGCCGACGTCGCCAAGGCGGGGTGTGCCAGCCAGGCAGGAGTGACCTCAGAGAAGAGGGCCCACCTCACAGAAGTGTGAGGAACCCAACCAGGATCAGACTCTCACCGGAGGGCCCACATCACCAAGGGGATTGGAACCAGGCAGGGGTGTCCTCACACCAGTGGGGCCACATCAGCCAAAGGTCAGGAACCCAGCACATGTGGCCTCAAACCAGAGGACACACATCACCAAGGGGCTAGGAGTGAGGCAGGTGTCTGGAGGGGCACATTTAACTCTAATTTCCCACCAGGAAGTGGAATGAACCAAAGTCTCAGAGTGCCGTGCCGGACCCTGATTACGGCCTGAAGCAAACCTGCGGTTCTGTGGCCAGTTTTCAAGGAAACGAGTTAAGAAAGGAAATCACGGGCACTGTAATTCACAAACCTGCAGTGTTATAAATGACAGCTATTGGCAAAATTATATGGAAGTAAGTCTGCAAAGAGGCCTTGAAAACGAGGCAGAATTGCAGGAATCATATTTCAGTAGGTAGATTGGAATTGCATTTAAAGCATGTGAAAAGCGGCAGATCTTTGACAGTGATGCAGTTGGACAAAAGTGCGTAAACATTTTTTCCTGAATATATTCAGGAAAAAACACATATGCCCTTTTTGGCCAACCAAGCACTCGAGAAATGGAAATCCGCACTACAATGAAGTCTCATTTCCCATTCGTCAAAAGGGCCATCTGAAAAAAGTGTAAAAACCAGAAACACAGGACAGGCCATGGAGAACAGGGAGCCTTGTTATGCTGATGGGCGGGATGTAAATTGCCAACAGACACTCTGGAGATGTTTATGGTGTATCCTGAAACATCTGAAAAACAAAGCTACAGACCCTAGGGCACTTCCACTTTTGGCCCTATAGCTTAGGAAAATTAAAATCAACAAGACACAGCCAACACAAAATTTAGGGCTGCTGTGTTTACAAGAACCTTGAGTCCAGTACAAATTAAATATCCCAGAAAGAAAAAAATGGATAAAGGAGTTGTGCTACTTACGTACAACGGAATATCACTCAGCAATGAAATCAATGTCATCAAGCCTGTAGCAGCAAATTGAGTGGATTTAAGTATGATGATTCTAAGAGAAATAGGTCACACAGAGAAAGAGAATTATCATAAGATATCACTAATAGAGAGAGTGTAAACTTGGCTACACATAAACTGAATTCCAAAACCGAACAGAGTCTCACATTTAGATAAAAACTTATGCTTGATTAAGGGGAAAGTTGAGTTGGGGTGCTGTATAAAACCAGAGATTGAAATTAGCACACATACCGTTCCATAAGCCAAATATGTAATAGACAAGACCTACTCTTTGCTCAACGAAATAGACTCATCCATGGTGTATCACCTCACACCTGTTAGAATGGGCATCATCAGAAAATCTACAAACAACAAATGCTGGAAAGGGTGTGGAGATAAGGAACCCTCTTCCACTATTGTTGGGAATGTAAATTGATACAGTCACTGTGGAGAACATTATGGAGTTTCTTATAAAACTAAGAATAGAATTACCATATGATACAGCAATCCCACTACTGGGCATATACCCAGACAAAACCATAACTCAAAAAGAGATATTCACCGCAATGTTCATTGCATCACTATTTACAATATCCAGGTAATGGAAGCAACCTAAATGCCCACAGACAGACGAATGCATAAAGATGTGGTACATATATAAAATGGAATATTACTAAGCCATAAAAAGGAATGAAATTGGGTCATTTGTAGAGACGTTGATGGATCTAGAGACTGTCATACAGAGTGAAGTAAGTCAGAAAGAGAAAAACAAATCTTGTCTATTAATGCATATATGTGGAACCTAGAAAAATTGTACAGATGAACCGTTTTGCCAGGCAGAAATAGAGCAACAGATGTAGACAACAAACGTATGGACACCAAGGGGGGAAAGCTGTTGGGGGGTGGTGGTGGGAGGAGTTGAGAGATTGGGATTGGCATATATACATTTATATGTATAAAATAGATAACCAAAAAGAACCTGCTGTATAAAAAAATAAAATAAAATTCAAATTACAAAAAGTAAAACAGAAAAAATATTCTTCCTTCACATACATGTATTTATATGAATAAATTATTTCCATGCTTATATCTGTAAATACAAAAAAGAGGAATAAAATCTACCTTGAACCAAAAACGAAAAAAAGAAAAAAACACAGAACCCACCAGTTACACAGAGGAAAACCGTATCAGGGCACTTGCTCCAGTTGTAAACAATTCTGAAGTTGGTCAGTGGTGGGGAATCATCTCCCATTCAGCCAGCAGGCCCCACGCAACAAGCGTCCTCATTGCAAAGCTGGGGGACCGTGCCGAGGCAT
The DNA here is from genome assembly GCF_059928025.1 of Delphinapterus leucas. Lineage (NCBI taxonomy): Eukaryota > Metazoa > Chordata > Mammalia > Artiodactyla > Monodontidae > Delphinapterus > Delphinapterus leucas. The sequence continues at coordinate 2,670,053 of NW_028322267.1, forward strand.
CTGTGAGTAAACGTGGGCTGAGCCCCAGGCCAGCTGCTGCTGAAATGTTCCCACCCTTCCCAGGTAAAACACCTGAATATGTACAAGGACTTGAAAGCCTAGAGGAAGGGCCATGGAGCCACATGAGTGACAGCATGCCAGCCGACTTGGTGCCTGCAGGCCAGCCAGGATGGTCCTGGCCCTGGGTGCTCTTCTGGAAGCTTTCCATTTCCCTGCCTGAGATACCCCTGCTGTCCCGGCCCCCACTGCTTTCTTCCTCACTCACCTCTGCCCAGGGAGAAATTCCAGCGGCAGGTATGGGTGACACATCCTCTTCTTTAGCAGGTGGCATCTTGGCAACTGCTGCAGAAAGTCCAGCAGAGCCCCACTCACACTGGGCCACCCACAAAGCCGTGGCCTCTCACTCCCTCCCACCAGTCCAGCCCCAAGACTGCTGACAGGGCAGAGAAAATGGCGTCAGGCACAGCTGCAGGGGCTCTTGCTGCCTGGAGCGGTGTTTATATTGATCTGAACCCAGGCACACCTGGGGAGGGCTGGCTGGCACGGTCGGGCTTCCCAGGCCAGCCAATAATCACCCCTCAGGGGCTCACAGTTGCCGAAACTGGAACTTGCTGAATCGGCCAGGTCCAAGGAACAGGTGTGGGCTCCTGAGAGTCAGGATAGACAAGGGGCTGCAGCTCTGGCTTGTTTTCTAATTATATTATCTGGCCCATGAGTGGGAGACAACTTCAAGAAAACCCTCTCCTAATGAGAGGAACCCAGGAGTCAGGGAGAGGAGGGGTGGCTGGTGGGTGGAGACAGAGGCCTGGTGCCCCGTGTGCAGTGGAAGTCTCTGGAAGACCAGGTGTAGGGAGGCCACACAGAGTGATGCCCAGGGTCACAGACCTGTCGGAGCTGCTGTTTGTTAGTTCAAGTCCTGCTCTGAGGTGCTCTGTGTCAGATCTGAGTGACAGGTGAGCTGGGAGTGCTCTGCAATGAGGGCGATATGCAGGGTTCCTGTGTTCCCAGGCCTGCCATGGTACCTGCAAGGGTAGCTCTGTATCCTGGGAGGGGCCTGACCACGAGAGCCCCATGGGCTGCAGGGGAACCTGCCCAGGGAACCCCATATCCTGGGAGGGGCCTGAACACGAGAGCCCCATGGGCTGGGGTGGGGGTGGGGTACCTGCCCAGGTGAGCTCCATATCCTGGGATTGGCCTGACCTCGAGAGCCCCATGGGCTGCTGGAGTCCTGGTAAAGGATGTCAGGACAGTCAGTGAAGCCACCGAGGATATACCTCCAGTAGTTCCTAAATCCTACACCCTGCTGGTCATTCTACCAACCACCAGGACATGGTATTCTGTATTAGTCTTCAATGATGCCTTCTTTTGTATTCTATTAGTCCCAGAGTCACAAGAAATTTTGGCTTGTGAGTGGCAGGACTCAACATACAACTAAAACAATACTTCCGGGCCGTGTTGCCCCAAGGGTTCAAAAATTCCCACACCATCTTTGGAGAAAGCTCAGCTAAAGAACTAAAAGTTCTACCTCTGGAAAAGGAAACACTCCTTCAATATGCAGACGACATTCTGATCGCCAGCCCTACTAAGGAGACCTCTGAACTACCAAGCCAATAAAGGATACAAGTTGTCCAAGAAAAAGCTCAAATATCACAGACTACGGTGACCTGCCTGGGCTTCATTCTCACAGAAGGTCGGAGAAGCCCATCCCAGGAAAGGGAAGAAACAATTTACAGCCTTACCCATTTCTGAACCTAGAAGACAGCTTAGGGGTTCCTGGGGAGGCCAGGGTTTGCTGCTTCTGGATCCCTAACTACAATCTACTAGCTCGGCCTCTATATGAAACACTGAAAGGAAAAGATGATGATCCTTTTGAATAGAATGCAGAAGTGGCCTTTCAAGAATGGAAAGAGCAGTCAATTCAGACCCTTGCCCTGGAACTCCCTAATTTAGCTAAACCCTTTGACCTTTACATTCCTGGTGAACGGTGAATCGCCATTGGAGTGTTAGTGCAAAACCTGGGACCACTTGAAATGGAACAATGCAAGAATGCGCTCCAGGTAGGATAAACTACGGTCACCAAGGGGCTTGGCCCACCGCCACATCTGGCCAAGATACTGGCAGTATCTGAAAACCTGGAAATCAGCAGCCCAAAAGGCCACCTCCCTCCGAAGGGAAAAGGACCCCACGTGGTGATCCTAACACCCAACCATGCCCTGAAGTTGCAGGGTTGGCTCCATGGGCACACTGACCTTGAGCGAGGAGGCCCTCCAACTCCAACCTCCATAGAGATAACCGGGGCAAAGTGGCACCATGAAGACTCGTGTGAAGGTGTCTGCACGGGCAAATTTAACGCTCATTTCCCACCAGGAAGAGGAATTAACCAAAGGCTCAGCATGCCGTGCCGGAACCAGATTAGGGCCTGAAGCAATCCTGCGGGTTTGCGGCCAGCTCACAAGAAAGCGAGTTGAAGAAAGGAGCTCAGGGACACTGTAATTCACAAACCTGCAGAGTTATAAATGACAGCTATCACCCAAAAATATATTGAAGGAAGGCTGCGAAGAGGACTTGAAAGCGGGGCAGAATTGCAAGAAAACGATTTCAGGGGGTAGACTGGAATTGCATTTAAAGCATAGGAAAAGAGGCAGAACGTCGACAATGATGCACTTGGCCAAAAAGGGCGTATGCGTTTTTTCCTGAATATATTCAGGAAAAAACGCATACGCCCTTTTTGGCCAACCAAGCAAGCATGTTAAAGAAATCTGCACTACAATGAAGTCTCACTGCTCCCCATTCAAAAGGGCCATCTGAAAAAAGTGTAAAATCCAGAAAGGCAGCACAGGCCATGGAGAACAGGGAGCCTTGTTATGCTGATGGGCGGGATGTAAATTGCCAACAGCCACTCTGGAGATGTGTATGGTGTTTCCTCAAAAACCTAAAAAACAAAGCAACGGAGCCTATGGCATTACCACTTATTTTCCTATAGCTTAGGGAAATTAAAATCAAAAACACACAGCCACCGCAAAGTTTCTGTTTACGGCTCTGTTTACAAGAACCTCGTCTACGGTACAAGTTAGATATCCCAGAAAGCGAAAAATGGATAAAGAAGTGTGGTACGTACGTACAAAGGAATATCACTCACCAATGAAATCTATGTCATCAGGCCCGTCGCGGCATAATGAGTGGATTCAGGTACGATGATTCTAAGTGAAATAAGTCACACAGAAAATGAAACATCATAAGATATCACTAATACACCGAATGTAAACTTGGCTACACATGAACTGAATTACAAAACAGAACAGGGTCTCAAATTTAGAAAACCTACTTATGCTTGCTTAAGGGGAAAGGTGAGTTGTGGTGCTGCATAAAACCAGAGATAGAAATTAGCACAGATACCTTTCCATAAGCCAAATATGTAATAGTCAAGACCTAACCCTTGCTCAATGAAATGGACTAAACACCCCATATTCAACGCCTAGGATTACACATGAGTAGTAAGAACCTTCAAACCCATGGATTTATATGTCTCCGTAAGAGACTCAAGTGTGTGTACAGCGGCATGAATGCAGCAGAGAAAATCCGATAAAACCCATTATCAAAATGAATTACAAAAACAAACACAATGACAGTGAAATAGAGAGCAATTCTTAAATAATTCATTCAGGGCTTGTGATGCGACCTGGATTTACCACATCTACACCCAGAGCTGAGTGAGACATAAGGCTGGACACTTCGGGCTGATAGCATTGGTCAGGTTCGATGAGAAAATGCAGACCCTTTGAAGTCATACTGCATGGTACCCATTCCATGGGTCCCAACTCTCCAGGTTTAAGGGATTCTTCCTTCAGCTAAAACATGCATGGGAAACCCACAGTACAGTGCACTGTGTGACCGGGAAACGTTTTCAAATGCATCTCAGTTTTCGTCCCCTTTTACTCGGGTTCACCATTCCAGACCGTTTACTAACACTCTCCCCACTTGGAGAGTCAGTGCCTTTAACCTCCTGTTTGGCACAGTTTGCAATTTCTGCGCAAGATGAACAGGAATAGGGAGAACCAATGAGAGACTAGCTGTAGGTGTCTGGACGGGCAAATGGAACGCTCATTTCCCACCAGGAAGAGGAATTAACCAAAGGCTCAGCATGCCGTGCCGGAACCAGATTAGGGCCTGAAGCATTCCTGCGGGTTTGCGGCCAGCTCACAAGAAAGCGAGTTGAAGAAAGGAGCTCAGGGGCACTGTAATTCACAAACCTGCAGAGTTATAAATGACAGCTATCGTCCAAAAATATATTGAAGGATGGCTGCGAAGAGGACTGGAAAGCGGGGCAGAATTGCAGGAAAACGATTTCAGGGGGTAGACTGGAATTGCATTTAAAGCATAGGAAAAGAGGCAGAACGTCGACAATGATGCACTTGGCCAAAAAGGGCGTATGCGTTTTTTCCTGAATATATTCAGGAAAAAACGCATACGCCCTTTTTGGCCAACCAAGCCAGCATGTTATAGAAATCTGCACTACAAAGAAGTCTCACTGCCCCCAGGTCAAAAGGGCCATCTGAAAAAAGTGTAAAATCCAGAAAGACAGCACAGGCCATGGAGAACAGGGAGCCTTGTTATGCTGATGGGCGGGATGTAAATTGCCAACAGCCACTCTGGAGAAGTGTATGGTGTTTCCTGAAACACCTAAGAAACAAAGCAACGGAGACTACGGCACTTCCACTTATGGTCTTATAGATCACGGAAATTAAAATCAAAAACAGACAGCCACCCCAAAGTTTCAGACGGCTCTGTTTACAGGAATCTCGTCTACGGTACAAGTTAAATATCCCAGAATGTGAAAAATGGATAAAGAAGTTGTGGTACACACATTCAATGGAATATCACTCAGCAATGAAATCTATGTCATCAGGCCCATCGTGGCATAATGAGTGGATTCAGGTACGATGATTCTAAGTGAAATAAGTCACACAGAAAATGAAACATCATAAGATATCACTAATACACGGAATGTAAACTTGGCTACACATGAACTGAATTACAAAACAGAACAGGGTCTCAAATTTAGAAAACCACCTTATGCTTGCTTAAGGGGAAAAGTGAGTTGGGGTGCTGCATAAAACCAGAGATAGAAATTAGCACAGATACCTTTCCATAAGCCAAATATGTAATAGTCAAGACCTAGCCCTTGCTCAACGAAATGGACTAAACACCCCATATTCAACGCCTAGGAATACACCTGACTAGTAAGTATCTTCAAACCCATGGATTTATATGTCTCCATAAGAGACTCAAGTGTGTGTACAGCGGCATGAATGCAGCAGAGAAAATCCGATAAATCCCATTATCAAAATGAATTACAAAAACAAACACAATGACAGTGAAATAGAGAGCAATTCTTAAATAATTCATTCAGGGCTTGTGATGCAACCTGGATTTACCACATCTACAACCAGAGCTGAGTGAGACATAAGGCTGTACACTTCGGCCTGATAGCATTGGTGAGGTTCGTTGCGAAAATGCAGGCCCTTTGGAGTCATACTGCATGGTACCCATTCCATGGGTCCCAACTCTCCAGGTTTAAGGGATTCTTCCTTCAGCTAAAACATGCATGGGAAACCCACAGTATGGTGCACCGTGTGACCGGGAAACCTTTTCAAATGCATCTCAGTTTTCGTCCCCTTTTACTCGGGTTCACGATTCAAGACCCTTTATTAATACTCTCCCCACTTAGAGAGTCAGTGCCTTTAACCTCCTGTTTGGCACAGTTTGCAATTTCTGCGCAAGATGAACAAGAATAGGGAGAACCAATGAGAGACTAGCTCTAGGTGTCTGCACGTTCAAATATAACACTCATTTCCCACCAGGAAGAGGAATTTACCAAAGGATCAGCATGCTGTGCCGGAACCAGATTAGGGCATGAAGACATGCTGCGGGTTTGCGGCCAGCTCACAAGAAAGCGAGTAGAAGAAAGGAGCTCAGGCGCACTGTCATTCACAAACCTGCAGAGTTATAAATGTCAGCTATTGTCCAAAAATGTATTGAAGTAAGGCTGCGTAGAGGACTTGAAAGCGGGGCAGAATTGCAGGAAAACGAGTTCAGGGGCAGACTGGAATTGCATTTAAAGCATAAGGAAAGAGACAGAAAGTCGACAATGATGCACTTGGTCAAAAAGGGCGTATGCGTTTTTTCCTGAATATATTCAAGAAAAAACACATACGCCCTTTTTGGCCAAACAAGCAAGCCTGTAAAGAAATCTGCATTACAATGAAGTCTCACTGCCCCCCTGTCAAAAGGGACATCTGAAAAAAGTGAAAAATCCAGAAAGGCAGGACAGGCCATGGAGAACAGGGAGCCTTGTTATGCTGATGGGCGGGATGTAACTTGCCAACAGCCACTCTGGAGAAGTGTATGGTGTTTCCTCAAACACCTAAAAAACTAAGCAACGGAGCCTACGGCACTTCAACTTATGGTTCTATAGCTTAGGGAAATTAAAATCAAAAAGACACAGCCACCCATAAATTTTGGACGGCTCTGCTTACAAGAACCTCATTTACGGTACAAGTGAAATATCCCAGAAAGCAAAAAATGGATAAAGAAGTTGTTGTACGTACGTACAATGGAATATCACTCAGCAATGAAATCTATGTCATGAGGCCCGTCGCGGCATAATGAGTGGATTCAGGTACGATCATTCTAAGTTAACTAAGTCACACAGAAAAAGAAACACCATAAGATATCTCAAATACACGGAATGCAAACATGGCTGCACATGAACTCAATTACAAAACAGAAAAGGGTCTCAAATTTAGAAAACCAACTTATGCTTGCTTAAGGGGAAAGGTGAGTTGTGGTGCTGCATAAAACCAGAGATTGAAATTAGCACAGATACCTTTCCATAAGCAAATATGTAATAGTCAGGACCTACTCCTTGCTCCACGAAATGGACTCAACACCCCATATTCAATGCCTAGGAATATACCTGACTAGTAAGAATCTGAAAACCCATGGATTTATATGTCTCCATAAGAGAATCAAGCATGTGTACAGCGGCATAAACGCAGCAGTGAAAATCCGATAAATCCCATTATCAAAATAAATTACAAAAACAAAACACAATGACAGTGAAATAGAGAGTAATTCTTAAATAATTCATTCAGGGCTTGTGATGCAACGTGGATTTACCACATCTACACCCCGAGCTGAGTGAGACATAAGGCTGGACACTTCGGGCTGAGAGCATTGGTGACGTTCGGTGAGCAAAGGCAACCCTTTGAAGTCATACTGCGTGGTACCCATTCCATGGGTCCCAACTCTCCAGGTTTAAGGGATTCTTCCTTCAGGTAAAACATGCATGGGCAACCCAGAATATGGTCCACTGTGTGACCGGGAAAACTTTTAAAATGCGTCTCAGTTTTCGTCCCCTCGTACTCGGTTTTACCATTCCAGACGCTTTACTAACACTCTCCCCACTTGGAGAGTCAGTGCCTTTAACCTCCTGTTTGGCACAGTTTGGAATTTCTGCGCAAGATGAACAGGAATAGGGAGAACCAATGAGAGATTAGCTGTAGGTGTCTGCACGAACAAATTTAACGCTCATTTCCCACCAGGAGGAGGAATTAGCCAAAGGCTCAGCATGCCGTGTCGGAACCAGATTAGGGCCTGAAGCAATCCTGCGGTTTTGCGGCCAGCTCACAAGAAAGCGAGTTGAAGAAAGGAGCTCAGGGGCACTGTAATTCACAAAACTGCAGAGTTATAATTGACAGCTATCGTCCAAAAATATATTGAAGTAAGGCTGCAAAGAGGACTTGAACGCGGGGCAGAATTCCAGGAATACGATTTCAGGAGGTAGACGGGAAGTCCTCTGAAAGTATAGGAGAAGAGGCAGAACCTCGACAATGATGCACTTGGTCAAAAAGGGCATATGCGTTTCTTCCAGGGCCCTTATTAAAGAGGGTAGGAGGCTCCCAGCATGCTTCAGTGGCCAACAGAGGGCCTACGTCGCCAAGGCGACATGAGCCATCCAGGCAGGAGTGACCTCACATCAGAGGGCCCACCTCACAGAAGGGTAAGGAACCCAGTCAAGATCAGACTCTCACCAGAGTGCCCACATAAGCAAGGGGCTGGGAACCAGGCAGGAGTGTCCTCACACCCGTGGGGCCACATCATCGAAAGTTGAGGTACCCAGCACATGTGGCCTCAAACCAGAGGACCCACATCACCATGGGTCTCGGAGCGAGGCAGGCAGGATTAACCTCAAAACCCATGGCCCATTGTATAAAAAAGGTGAGGAATCCAGCAGTTGGAACATCCCAGCAGGCGGCCCAGAGCACCGAGGCTATGGGATCCAGGCAGTGATGAACTCACAACAGAGGGCCCTCATCGTGATACTGTAAGCAACCCAGCCATTGTAACCTCAGAGCACAAGGCCCACATCCCCATGGGGAAGGGAACCAAGCAGGAGTGTCATCGCACCAGTGGGCACACATCAGAAAAGGTGGGGAGCCCAGCAGTTAGGGCCGGACGCCAGAGGGCCCTCATCACTGAGGAGAGGAGGCTCCCAGCAAGCTCCAACTGCTACCAGAAGGCTGACGTCGCCAATGCAGGGTGTGCCAGCCAGGCAGGAGTGACCTCAGAGCAGAGGGCCAACCACACAAAAGTGTGAGGAACCCAAAGAGGATCAGACTCTCACCGGAGGGCCCACATCACCAAGGGAATGGAAACCAGGCAGGAGTGTTCTCACACCAGTGTGGTCACATCACCGAAATGTGACGGACCCAGCACACGTGGCCTCAAACTACAGGACACACATCACCAAGGGGCTGGGAGTGAGGCAGGCAGGAGGAGCCTCCAAACAGAGGGCCCATAGCGTAAAAAAGGTGAGGAATCCCGCAGTTGGAACCTCCCAGCAGGTGGCCAGGAGCAGCGAGGCTATGGGATCCAGGCCTGACTGAACTCAAAACAGAGGGCCCTCATTATGAAACTGTGAGAAACCCAGCCGTTGGGACCTTAGAGCAGAAGGCCCACATTCCCATGGGGTTGGGATCCTGGCAGGAGTGTACTCGCACCACAGGGCGCACATCAGAAAATTTTGGGAGCCCAGGAGTTAGGGTCTGACGCCAGAGGGCCCTCATTACCGAGGGGAGGAGACTCCCAGCAGGCACCAACTCCCAACTGAGGGCCCACGTCGCCACGTTGACGTGTGCCAGCCAGGCAGGGGTGACCTCACAGCAGAGGGCCTACCTCACAGAAGGGTGAGGAACCCAGCCAGGATAAGGCTCTCACCAGAGGGCCCACATCACCAAGGGGATCGGAACAAGGCAGGAGTGTCCTCACACCAGTGTGGCCACATTATAGAAAGGTGAGGAACCCAGCACATGTGGCCTAAACCAGAGGACCCACATTTCCAAGGTGCTCCGAGTGAGGCAGGCAGGAGTAGCCTAACAACACAGGGCCCACAGAATAAAAAATGTGAGGAATCCAGCAGTTTGAACCTCCCAGCAGGTGGCCCAGAGCATGGAGTCTATGGGATCCAGGCCACAGTGAACTCACAGCAGAGGGCCCACATCATGAAACTGTGAGCAACCCAGCCAGTGGGACCTCAGAGCAGAAGGCCCACATCCCCATGGGGATGGGAACCTCGCAGGAGTGTCCTCGCACAACTTAGCACGTATCAGAAAATGTGGGAACCCAGCAGTTATGGCCTGGCGCCAGAGGGCCCTCATCACGGAGGAGAGGAGGCTACCAGCAGGCTCCAAATGCCACCAGAGGGCCGACGTCACCAAGGCAATGGGAGCAAGCCAGGCAGGAGTTACCTCACAGCAGAGGGCCCACCTCACAGAAGTGTGAGGAATCCAGACAGGATCAGACTCTCACCAGAGGGCCCACATCACCAAGGGGATGGGAACCAGGCAGGAGTGTCCTCACACCAGTGGGGCCACATCAATAAAGGTGAGGAAACTGGTACATGTGGCCTTAAACAAGAGGACCTACATCACAAATGGGCTGGGAGTGAGTCAGGAAGTAGGAGCATGAAAACACAGGACCCAAAGAATAAAAAAGGTAAGGAATCCAGCAGTAGGAACCTCCCAGCAGGCCGCTCAGAGCACAGAGGCTATGGGATCTAGGCCTGGGTGAACTAACACCAGAGAGCCAACATCATGAAACGGTGAACAACACAGGTGTTGGGACCTTAGAGCAGAAGGCCCACATGCCCATGGGGATGGGAACCTCGCAGGAGTGTCCTCGCACCACTTAGCACGTATCAGAAAATGTGGGTACCCAGCAGTTAGGGCCTGAGGCAAGAGGGCCCCCATCACCGAGGGGAGGTTCCCAGCAGGCTCCAACTGCCACAAGAGGGCCGATGTTGCCCAGGTGGGGTGTGCCAGCCAGGCAGGAGTGACCTCACAGCAGAGGGACCCCTCACAGAAGGGTGAGGAACCCAGCCAGGATCAGACTCTCACCAGAGGGCCCACATCATCAAGGGGATAGGAACCAGGCAGGAGTGTCCTCACACCAGTGGGGCCACATCATCGAAAGGCGAGGGACCCAGCATACGTGGCCTCAAACCAGAGGACACACATCACCAAGGGGCTGGGAGTGAGGCAGGCAGGAGGAGTCTCAAAACAGAGGGCCCATAGAAGAAAAAAGGTGAGGAATCCCGCAGTTGTAACCTACCAGCAGGTGGCCAGGAGCAGCGAGGCTATGGGATCCAGGCCGGAGAGAACTCACAGCAGAGGGCCCTCATCATGAAACTGAGCAACCCAAGGTTGGGACTTCAGAGCAGAAGGCCCACATTCCCATGGGGTTGGGAACCTGGCAGGAGTGTACTCGAACCACAGGGCGCATATCAGAAAATATTGGGAGCCCAGGAGTTAGGGTCTGACGCCAGAGGGCCCTCATTACCGAGGGGAGGAGACACCCAGCAGGCACCAAATCCCACCAGAGGGCCGACGTCACCAAGGCGGGGTGTGCCAGCCAGGCAGGAGTGACCTCAGAGAAGAGGGCCCACCTCACAGAAGTGTGAGGAACCCAACCAGGATCAGACTCTCACCGGAGGGCCCACATCACCAAGGGGATGGGAACCAGGCAGGAGTGTCCTCACACCAGTGGGGCCACATCAGCCAAAGGTGAGGAACCCAGCACATGTGGCCTCAAACCACAGGACACACATCACCAAGGGGATAGGAGTGAGGCAGGTGTCTGGAGGGGCACATTTAACTCTAATTTCCCACCAGGAAGTGGAATGAACCAAAGTCTCAGAGTGCCGTGCCGGACCCTGATTACGGCCTGAAGCAAACCTGCGGTTCTGTGGCCAGTTTTCAAGGAAACGAGTTAAGAAAGGAAATCACGGGCACTGTAATTCACAAACCTGCAGTGTTATAAATGACAGCTATTGGCAAAATTATATGGAAGTAAGTCTGCAAAGAGGACTTGAAAACGAGGCAGAATTGCAGGAATCATATTTCAGGAGGTAGATTGGAATTGCATTTAAAGCATGTGAAAAGCGGCAGATCTTTGACAGTGATGCACTTGGACAAAAGTGCGTAAACATTTTTTCCTGAATATATTCAGGAAAAAACACATATGCCCTTTTTGGCCAACCAAGCACTCGAGAAATGGAAATCCGCACTACAATGAAGTCTCATTTCCCATTCGTCAAAAGGGCCATCTGAAAAAAGTGTAAAAACCAGAAACACAGGACAGGCCATGGAGAACAGGGAGCCTTGTTATGCTGATGGGCGGGATGTAAATTGCCAACAGACACTCTGGAGATGTTTATGGTGTATCCTGAAACATCTGAAAAACAAAGCTACAGACCCTAGGGCACTTCCACTTTTGGCACTATAGCTTAGGAAAATTAAAATCAACAAGACACAGCCAACACAAAATTTAGGGCTGCTGTGTTTACAAGAACCTTGAGTCCAGTACAAATTAAATATCCCAGAAAGAAAAAAATGGATAAAGGAGTTGTGCTACTTACGTACAACGGAATATCACTCAGCAATGAAATCAATGTCATCAGGCCTGTAGCAGCAAATTGAGTGGATTTAAGTATGATGATTCTAAGAGAAATAGGTCACACAGAGAAAGAGAATTATCATAAGATATCACTAATAGAGAGAGTGTAAACTTGGCTACACATAAACTGAATTCCAAAACCGAACAGAGTCTCACATTTAGATAAAAACTTATGCTTGCTTAAGGGGAAAGTTGAGTTGGGGTGCTGTATAAAACCAGAGATTGAAATTAGCACACATACCGTTCCATAAGCCAAATATGTAATAGACAAGACCTACTCTTTGCTCAACGAAATAGACTCATCCATGGTGTATCACCTCACACCTGTTAGAATGGGCATCATCAGAAAATCTACAAACAACAAATGCTGGAAAGGGTGTGGAGATAAGGAACCCTCTTCCACTATTGTTGGGAATGTAAATTGATACAGTCACTGTGGAGAACATTATGGAGTTTCTTATAAAACTAAGAATAGAATTACCATATGATACAGCAATCCCACTACTGGGCATATACCCAGACAAAACCATAAATCAAAAAGAGACATTCACCGCAATGTTCATTGCATCACTATTTACAATATCCAGGTAATGGAAGCAACCTAAATGCCCACAGACAGACGAATGCATAAAGATGTGGTACATATATAAAATGGAATATTACTAAGCCATAAAAAGGAATGAAATTGGGTCATTTGTAGAGGCGTTGATGGATCTAGAGACTGTCATACAGAGTGAAGTAAGTCAGAAAGAGAAAAACAAATCTTGTCTATTAATGCATATATGTGGAACCTAGAAAAATTGTACAGATGAACCGTTTTGCCAGGCAGAAATAGAGCAACAGATGTAGACAACAAACGTATGGACACCAAGGGGGGAAAGCTGTTGGGGGGTGGTGGTGGGAGGAGTTGAGAGATTGGGATTGGCATGTATACATTTATATGTATAAAATAGATAACCAAAAAGAACCTGCTGTATAAAAAAATAAAATAAAATTCAAATTACAAAAAGTAAAACAGAAAAAATATTCTTCCCTTCACATACATGTATTTATATGAATAAATTATTTCCATGCTTATATCTGTAAATACAAAAAAGAGGAATAAAATCTACCTTGAACCAAAAACGAAAAAAAGAAAAAAACACAGAACCCACCAGTTACACAGAGGAAAACCGTATCAGGGCACTTGCTCCAGTTGTAAACAATTCTGAAGTTGGTCAGTGGTGGGGAATCATCTCCCATTCAGCCAGCAGGCCCCACGCAACAAGCGTCCTCATTGCAAAGCTGGGGGACCGTGCCGAGGCATCTGTGAGTAAACGTGGGCTGAGCCCCAGGCCAGCTGCTGCTGAAATGTTCCCACCCTTCCCAGGTAAAACACCTGAATATGTACAAGGACTTGAAAGCCTAGAGGAAGGGCCATGGAGCCACATGAGTGACAGCATGCCAGCCGACTTGGTGCCTGCAGGCCAGCCAGGATGGTCCTGGCCATGGGTGCTCTTCTGGAAGCTTTCCATTTCCCTGCCTGAGATACCCCTGCTGTCCCGGCCCCCACTGCTTTCTTCCTCACTCACCTCTGCCCAGGGAGAAATTCCAGCGGCAGGTATGGGTGACACATCCTCTTCTTTAGCAGGTGGCATCTTGGCAACTGCTGCAGAAAGTCCAGCAGAGCCCCACTCACACTGGGCCACCCACAAAGCCGTGGCCTCTCACTCCCTCCCACCAGTCCAGCCCCAAGACTGCTGACAGGGCAGAGAAAATGGCGTCAGGCACAGCTGCAGGGGCTCTTGCTGCCTGGAGCGGTGTTTATATTGATCTGAACCCAGGCACACCTGGGGAGGTCTGGCCGGCACGGTCGGGCTTCCCAGGCCAGCCAATAATCACCCCTCAGGGGCTCACAGTTGCAGAAACTGGAACTTGCTGAATCGGCCAGGTCTAAGGAACAGGTGTGGGCTCCTGAGAGTCAGGATAGACAAGGGGCTGCAGCTCTGGCTTGTTTTCTAATTATATTATCTGGCCCATGAGTGGGAGACAACTTCAAGAAAACCCTCTCCTAATGAGAGGAACCCAGGAGTCAGGGAGAGGAGGGGTGGCTGGTGGGTGGAGACAGAGGCCTGGTGCCCCGGGTGCAGTGGAAGTCTCTGGAAGACCAGGTGGAGGGAGGCCACACAGAGTGATGCCCAGGGTCACAGACCTGTCGGAGCTGCTGTTTGTTAGTTCAAGTCCTGCTCTGAGGTGCTCTGTGTCAGATCTGAGTGACAGGTGAGCTGGGAGTGCTCTGCAATGAGGGCGATATGCACGGTTCCTGTGTTCCCAGCCCTGCCATGGTACCTGCAAGGGTAGCTCTGTATCCTGGGAGGGGCCTGACCACGAGAGCCCCATGGGCTGCAGGGGAACCTGCCCAGGGAACCCCATATCCTGGGAGGGGCCTGAACACGAGAGCCCCATGGGCTGGGGTGGGGGTGGGGTACCTGCCCAGGTGAGATCCATATCCTGGGATGGGCCTGAACACGAGAGCCCCATGGGCTGGGGTGGGGGTGGGGTACCTGCCCAGGTGAGCTCCATATCCTGGGATTGGCCTGACCTCGAGAGCCCCATGGGCTGCTGGAGTCCTGGTAAAGGATGTCAGGACAGTCAGTGAAGCCACCGAGGATATACCTCCAGTAGTTCCTAAATCCTACACCCTGCTGGTCATTCTACCAACCACCAGGACATGGTATTCTGTATTAGTCTTCAATGATGCCTTCTTTTGTATTCTATTAGTCCCAGAGTCACAAGAAATTTTGGCTTGTGAGTGGCAGGACTCAACATACAACTAAAACAATACTTCTGGGCCGTGTTGCCCCAAGGGTTCAAAAATTCCCACACCATCTTTGGAGAAAGCTCAGCTAAAGAACTAAAAGATCTACCTCTGGAAAAGGAAACACTCCTTCAATATGCAGACGACATTCTGATCGCCAGCCCTACTAAGGAGACCTCTGAACTACCAAGCCAATAAAGGATACAAGTTGTCCAAGAAAAAGCTCAAATATCACAGACTACGGTGACCTGCCTGGGCTTCATTCTCACAGAAGGTCGGAGAAGCCCATCCCAGGAAAGGGAAGAAACAATTTACAGCCTTACCCATTTCTGAACCTAGAAGACAGCTTAGGGGTTCCTGGGGAGGCCAGGGTTTGCTGCTTCTGGATCCCTAACTACAGTCTACTAGCTGGGCCTCTATATGAAACACTGAAAGGAAAAGATGATGATCCTTTTGAATAGAATGCAGAAGTGGCCTTTCAAGAATGGAAAGAGCAGTCAATTCAGACCCTTGCCCTGGAACTCCCTAATTTAGCTAAACCCTTTGACCTTTACATTCCTGGTGAACGGTGAATCGCCATTGGAGTATTAGTGCAAAACCTGGGACCACTTGAAATGGAACAATGCAAGAATGCGCTCCAGGTAGGATAAACTACGGTCACCAAGGGGATTGGCCCACCGCCACATCTGGCCAAGATACTGGCAGTATCTGAAAACCTGGAAATCAGCAGCCCAAAAGGCCACCTCCCTCCAAAGGGAAAAGGACCCCACGTGGTGATCCTAACACCCAACCATGCCCTGAAGTTGCAGGGTTGGCTCCATGGGCACACTGACATTGAGCGAGGAGGCCCTCCAACTCCAACCTCCATAGAGATACCCGGGGCAAAGTGGCACCATGAAGACTCGTGTGAAGGTGTCTGCACGGGCAAATTTAACGCTCATTTCCCACCAGGAAGAGGAATTAACCAAAGGCTCAGCATGCCGTGCCGGAACCAGATTAGGGCCTGAAGCAATCCTGCGGGTTTGCGGCCAGCTCACAAGAAAGCGAGTTGAAGAAAGGATCTCAGGGACACTGTAATTCACAAACCTGCAGAGTTATAAATGACAGCTATCACCCAAAAATATATTGAAGGAAGGCTGCGAAGAGGACTTGAAAGCGGGGCAGAATTGCAAGAAAACGATTTCAGGGGGTAGACTGGAATTGCATTTAAAGCATAGGAAAAGAGGCAGAACGTCGACAATGATGCACTTGGCCAAAAAGGGTGTATGCGTTTTTTCCTGAATATATTCAGGAAAAAACGCATACGCCCTTTTTGGCCAACCAAGCAAGCATGTTAAAGAAATCTGCACTACAATGAAGTCTCACTGCTCCCCGTTCAAAAGGGCCATCTGAAAAAAGTGTAAAATCCAGAAAGGCAGCACAGGCCATGGAGAACAGGGAGCCTTGTTATGCTGATGGGCGGGATGTAAATTGCCAACAGCCACTCTGGAGATGTGTATGGTGTTTCCTCACAAACCTAAAAAACAAAGCAACGGAGTCTATGGCATTACCACTTATTTTCCTATAGCTTAGGGAATTTAAAATCAAAAACACACAGCCACCGCAAAGTTTCTGTTTACGGCTCTGTTTACAAGAACCTCGTCTACGGTACAAGTTAAATATCCCAGAAAGCGAAAAATGGATAAAGAAGTGTGGTACGTACGTACAAAGGAATATTACTCACCAATGAAATCTATGTCATCAGGCCCGTCGCGGCATAATGAGTGGATTCACGTACGATGATTCTAAGTGAAATAAGTCACACAGAAAATGAAACATCATAAGATATCACTAATACACCGAATGTAAACTTGGCTACACATGAACTGAATTACAAAACAGAACAGGGTCTCAAATTTAGAAAACCTACTTATGCTTGCTTAAGGGGAAAGGTGAGTTGTGGTGCTGCATAAAACCAGAGATAGAAATTAGCACAGATACCTTTCCATAAGCCAAATATGTAATAGTCAAGACCTAACCCTTGCTCAATGAAATGGACTAAACACCCCATATTCAACGCCTAGGATTACACATGAGTAGTAAGAACCTTCAAACCCATGGATTTATATGTCTCCGTAAGAGACTCAAGTGTGTGTACAGCGGCATGAATGCAGCAGAGAAAATCCGATAAAACCCATTATCAAAATGAATTACAAAAACAAACACAATGACAGTGAAATAGAGAGCAATTCTTAAATAATTCATTCAGGGCTTGTGATGCGACCTGGATTTACCACATCTACACCCAGAGCTGAGTGAGACATAAGGCTGGACACTTCGGGCTGATAGCATTGGTGAGGTTCGATGAGCAAATGCAGACCCTTTGAAGTCATACTGCATGGTACCCATTCCATGGGTCCCAACTCTCCAGGTTTAAGGGATTCTTCCTTCAGCTAAAACATGCATGGGAAACCCACAGTACAGTGCACTGTGTGACCGGGAAACGTTTTCAAATGCATCTCAGTTTTCGTCCCCTTTTACTCGGGTTCACCATTCCAGACCGTTTACTAACACTCTCCCCACTTGGAGAGTCAGTGCCTTTAACCTCCTGTTTGGCACAGTTTGCAATTTCTGCGCAAGATGAACAGGAATAGGGAGAACCAATGAGAGACTAGCTGTAGGTGTCTGGACGGGCAAATGGAACGCTCATTTCCCACCAGGAAGAGGAATTAACCAAAGGCTCAGCATGCCGTGCCGGAACCAGATTAGGGCCTGAAGCATTCCTGCGGGTTTGCGGCCAGCTCACAAGAAAGCGAGTTGAAGAAAGGAGCTCAGGGGCACTGTAATTCACAAACCTGCAGAGTTATAAATGACAGCTATCGTCCAAAAATATATTGAAGGATGGCTGCGAAGAGGACTGGAAAGCGGGGCAGAATTGCAGGAAAACGATTTCAGGGGGTAGACTGGAATTGCATTTAAAGCATAGGAAAAGAGGCAGAACGTCGACAATGATGCACTTGGCCAAAAAGGGCGTATGCGTTTTTTCCTGAATATATTCAGGAAAAAACGCATACGCCCTTTTTGGCCAACCAAGCCAGCATGTTAAAGAAATCTGCACTACAAAGAAGTCTCACTGCCCCCAGGTCAAAAGGGCCATCTGAAAAAAGTGTAAAATCCAGAAAGACAGCACAGGCCATGGAGAACAGGGAGCCTTGTTATGCTGATGGGTGGGATGTAAATTGCCAACAGCCACTCTGGAGAAGTGTATGGTGTTTCCTGAAACACCTAAGAAACAAAGCAACGGAGACTACGGCACTTCCACTTATGGTCTTATAGATCACGGAAATTAAAATCAAAAACAGACAGCCACCCCAAAGTTTCAGACGGCTCTGTTTACAGGAATCTCGTCTACGGTACAAGTTAAATATCCCAGAATGTGAAAAATGGATAAAGAAGTTGTGGTACACACATTCAATGGAATATCACTCAGCAATGAAATCTATGTCATCAGGCCCATCGTGGCATAATGAGTGGATTCAGGTACGATGATTCTAAGTGAAATAAGTCACACAGAAAATGAAACATCATAAGATATCACTAATACACGGAATGTAAACTTGGCTACACATGAACTGAATTACAAAACAGAACAGGGTCTCAAATTTAGAAAACCACCTTATGCTTGCTTAAGGGGAAAAGTGAGTTGGGGTGCTGCATAAAACCAGAGATAGAAATTAGCACAGATACCTTTCCATAAGCCAAATATGTAATAGTCAAGACCTAGCCCTTGCTCAACGAAATGGACTAAACACCCCATATTCAACGCCTAGGAATACACCTGACTAGTAAGTATCTTCAAACCCATGGATTTATATGTCTCCATAAGAGACTCAAGTGTGTGTACAGCGGCATGAATGCAGCAGAGAAAATCCGATAAATCCCATTATCAAAATGAATTACAAAAACAAACACAATGACAGTGAAATAGAGAGCAATTCTTAAATAATTCATTCAGGGCTTGTGATGCAACCTGGATTTACCACATCTACAACCAGAGCTGAGTGAGACATAAGGCTGTACACTTCGGCCTGATAGCATTGGTGAGGTTCGTTGCGAAAATGCAGGCCCTTTGGAGTCATACTGCATGGTACCCATTCCATGGGTCCCAACTCTCCAGGTTTAAGGGATTCTTCCTTCAGCTAAAACATGCATGGGAAACCCACAGTATGGTGCACCGTGTGACCGGGAAACCTTTTCAAATGCATCTCAGTTTTCGTCCCCTTTTACTCGGGTTCACGATTCAAGACCCTTTATTAATACTCTCCCCACTTAGAGAGTCAGTGCCTTTAACCTCCTGTTTGGCACAGTTTGCAATTTCTGCGCAAGATGAACAAGAATAGGGAGAACCAATGAGAGACTAGCTCTAGGTGTCTGCACGTTCAAATATAACACTCATTTCCCACCAGGAAGAGGAATTTACCAAAGGATCAGCATGCTGTGCCGGAACCAGATTAGGGCATGAAGACATGCTGCGGGTTTGCGGCCAGCTCACAAGAAAGCGAGTAGAAGAAAGGAGCTCAGGCGCACTGTCATTCACAAACCTGCAGAGTTATAAATGTCAGCTATTGTCCAAAAATGTATTGAAGTAAGGCTGCGTAGAGGACTTGAAAGCGGGGCAGAATTGCAGGAAAACGAGTTCAGGGGCAGACTGGAATTGCATTTAAAGCATAAGGAAAGAGACAGAAAGTCGACAATGATGCACTTGGTCAAAAAGGGCGTATGCGTTTTTTCCTGAATATATTCAAGAAAAAACACATACGCCCTTTTTGGCCAAACAAGCAAGCCTGTAAAGAAATCTGCATTACAATGAAGTCTCACTGCCCCCCTGTCAAAAGGGACATCTGAAAAAAGTGAAAAATCCAGAAAGGCAGGACAGGCCATGGAGAACAGGGAGCCTTGTTATGCTGATGGGCGGGATGTAACTTGCCAACAGCCACTCTGGAGAAGTGTATGGTGTTTCCTCAAACACCTAAAAAACTAAGCAACGGAGCCTACGGCACTTCAACTTATGGTTCTATAGCTTAGGGAAATTAAAATCAAAAAGACACAGCCACCCATAAATTTTGGACGGCTCTGCTTACAAGAACCTCATTTACGGTACAAGTGAAATATCCCAGAAAGCAAAAAATGGATAAAGAAGTTGTTGTACGTACGTACAATGGAATATCACTCAGCAATGAAATCTATGTCATGAGGCCCGTCGCGGCATAATGAGTGGATTCAGGTACGATCATTCTAAGTTAACTAAGTCACACAGAAAAAGAAACACCATAAGATATCTCAAATACACGGAATGCAAACATGGCTGCACATGAACTCAATTACAAAACAGAAAAGGGTCTCAAATTTAGAAAACCAACTTATGCTTGCTTAAGGGGAAAGGTGAGTTGTGGTGCTGCATAAAACCAGAGATTGAAATTAGCACAGATACCTTTCCATAAGCAAATATGTAATAGTCAGGACCTACTCCTTGCTCCACGAAATGGACTCAACACCCCATATTCAATGCCTAGGAATATACCTGACTAGTAAGAATCTGAAAACCCATGGATTTATATGTCTCCATAAGAGAATCAAGCATGTGTACAGCGGCATAAACGCAGCAGTGAAAATCCGATAAATCCCATTATCAAAATAAATTACAAAAACAAAACACAATGACAGTGAAATAGAGAGTAATTCTTAAATAATTCATTCAGGGCTTGTGATGCAACGTGGATTTACCACATCTACACCCCGAGCTGAGTGAGACATAAGGCTGGACACTTCGGGCTGAGAGCATTGGTGACGTTCGGTGAGCAAAGGCAACCCTTTGAAGTCATACTGCGTGGTACCCATTCCATGGGTCCCAACTCTCCAGGTTGAAGGGATTCTTCCTTCAGGTAAAACATGCATGGGCAACCCAGAATATGGTCCACTGTGTGACCGGGAAAACTTTTAAAATGCGTCTCAGTTTTCGTCCCCTCGTACTCGGTTTTACCATTCCAGACGCTTTACTAACACTCTCCCCACTTGGAGAGTCAGTGCCTTTAACCTCCTGTTTGGCACAGTTTGGAATTTCTGCGCAAGATGAAGAGGAATAGGGAGAACCAATGAGAGATTAGCTGTAGGTGTCTGCACGAACAAATTTAACGCTCATTTCCCACCAGGAGGAGGAATTAGCCAAAGGCTCAGCATGCCGTGTCGGAACCAGATTAGGGCCTGAAGCAATCCTGCGGTTTTGCGGCCAGCTCACAAGAAAGCGAGTTGAAGAAAGGAGCTCAGGGGCACTGTAATTCACAAACCTGCAGAGTTATAAATGACAGCTATCGTCCAAAAATATATTGAAGTAAGGCTGCAAAGAGGACTTGAACGCGGGGCAGAATTCCAGGAATACGATTTCAGGAGGTAGACGGGAAGTCCTCTGAAAGTATAGGAGAAGAGGCAGAACCTCGACAATGATGCACTTGGTCAAAAAGGGCATATGCGTTTCTTCCAGGGCCCTTATTAAAGAGGGTAGGAGGCTCCCAGCATGCTTCAGTGGCCAACAGAGGGCCTACATCGCCAAGGCGACATGAGCCATCCAGGCAGGAGTGACCTCACATCAGAGGGCCCACCTCACAGAAGGGTAAGGAACCCAGTCAAGATCAGACTCTCACCAGAGTGCCCACATAAGCAAGGGGCTGGGAACCAGGCAGGAGTGTCCTCACACCCGTGGGGCCACATCATCGAAAGTTGAGGTACCCAGCACATGTGGCCTCAAACCAGAGGACCCACATCACCATGGGTCTCGGAGCGAGGCAGGCAGGATTAACCTCAAAACCCATGGCCCATTGTATAAAAAAGGTGAGGAATCCAGCAGTTGGAACATCCCAGCAGGCGGCCCAGAGCACCGAGGCTATGGGATCCAGGCAGTGATGAACTCACAACAGAGGGCCCTCATCGTGATACTGTAAGCAACCCAGCCATTGTAACCTCAGAGCACAAGGCCCACATCCCCATGGGGAAGGGAACCAAGCAGGAGTGTCATCGCACCAGTGGGCACACATCAGAAAAGGTGGGGAGCCCAGCAGTTAGGGCCGGACGCCAGAGGGCCCTCATCACTGAGGAGAGGAGGCTCCCAGCAAGCTCCAACTGCTACCAGAAGGCTGACGTCGCCAATGCAGGGTGTGCAGCCAGGCAGGAGTGACCTCAGAGCAGAGGGCCAACCACACAAAAGTGTGAGGAACCCAAAGAGGATCAGACTCTCACCGGAGGGCCCACATCACCAAGGGAATGGAAACCAGGCAGGAGTGTTCTCACACCAGTGTGGTCACATCACCGAAATGTGACGGACCCAGCACACGTGGCCTCAAACTACAGGACACACATCACCAAGGGGCTGGGAGTGAGGCAGGCAGGAGGAGCCTCCAAACAGAGGGCCCATAGCGTAAAAAAGGTGAGGAATCCCGCAGTTGGAACCTCCCAGCAGGTGGCCAGGAGCAGCGAGGCTATGGGATCCAGGCCTGACTGAACTCAAAACAGAGGGCCCTCATTATGAAACTGTGAGCAACCCAGCCGTTGGGACCTTAGAGCAGAAGACCCACATTCCCATGGGGTTGGGATCCTGGCAGGAGTGTACTCGCACCACAGGGCGCACATCAGAAAATTTTGGGAGCCCAGGAGTTAGGGTCTGACGCCAGAGGGCCCTCATTACCGAGGGGAGGAGACTCCCAGCAGGCACCAACTCCCAACTGAGGGCCCACGTCGCCACGTTGACGTGTGCCAGCCAGGCAGGAGTGACCTCACAGCAGAGGGCCTACCTCACAGAAGGGTGAGGAACCCAGCCAGGATAAGGCTCTCACCAGAGGGCCCACATCACCAAGGGGATCGGAACAAGGCAGGAGTGTCCTCACACCAGTGTGGCCACATTATAGAAAGGTGAGGAACCCAGCACATGTGGCCTAAACCAGAGGACCCACATTTCCAAGGTGCTCCGAGTGAGGCAGGCAGGAGTAGCCTAACAACACAGGGCCCACAGAATAAAAAATGTGAGGAATCCAGCAGTTTGAACCTCCCAGCAGGTGGCCCAGAGCATGGAGTCTATGGGATCCAGGCCACAGTGAACTCACAGCAGAGGGCCCACATCATGAAACTGTGAGCAACCCAGCCAGTGGGACCTCAGAGCAGAAGGCCCACATCCCCATGGGGATGGGAACCTCGCAGGAGTGTCCTCGCACAACTTAGCACGTATCAGAAAATGTGGGAACCCAGCAGTTATGGCCTGGCGCCAGAGGGCCCTCATCACGGAGGAGAGGAGGCTACCAGCAGGCTCCAAATGCCACCAGAGGGCCGACGTCACCAAGGCAATGGGAGCAAGCCAGGCAGGAGTTACCTCACAGCAGAGGGCCCACCTCACAGAAGTGTGAGGAATCCAGACAGGATCAGACTCTCACCAGAGGGCCCACATCACCAAGGGGATGGGAACCAGGCAGGAGTGTCCTCACACCAGTGGGGCCACATCAATAAAGGTGAGGAAACTGGTACATGTGGCCTTAAACAAGAGGACCTACATCACAAATGGGCTGGGAGTGAGTCAGGAAGTAGGAGCATGAAAACACAGGACCCAAAGAATAAAAAAGGTAAGGAATCCAGCAGTAGGAACCTCCCAGCAGGCCGCTCAGAGCACAGAGGCTATGGGATCTAGGCCTGGGTGAACTAACACCAGAGAGCCAACATCATGAAACGGTGAACAACACAGGTGTTGGGACCTTAGAGCAGAAGGCCCACATGCCCATGGGGATGGGAACCTCGCAGGAGTGTCCTCGCACCACTTAGCACGTATCAGAAAATGTGGGTACCCAGCAGTTAGGGCCTGAGGCAAGAGGGCCCCCATCACCGAGGGGAGGTTCCCAGCAGGCTCCAACTGCCACAAGAGGGCCGATGTTGCCCAGGTGGGGTGTGCCAGCCAGGCAGGAGTGACCTCACAGCAGAGGGCCCCCCTCACAGAAGGGTGAGGAACCCAGCCAGGATCAGACTCTCACCAGAGGGCCCACATCATCAAGGGGATAGGAACCAGGCAGGAGTGTCCTCACACCAGTGGGGCCACATCATCGAAAGGCGAGGGACCCAGCATACGTGGCCTCAAACCAGAGGACACACATCACCAAGGGGCTGGGAGTGAGGCAGGCAGGAGGAGTCTCAAAACAGAGGGCCCATAGAAGAAAAAAGGTGAGGAATCCCGCAGTTGTAACCTCCCAGCAGGTGGCCAGGAGCAGCGAGGCTATGGGATCCAGGCCGGAGAGAACTCACAGCAGAGGGCCCTCATCATGAAACTGAGCAACCCACGGTTGGGACTTCAGAGCAGAAGGCCCACATTCCCATGGGGTTGGGAACCTGGCAGGAGTGTACTCGAACCACAGGGCGCTTATCAGAAAATATTGGGAGCCCAGGAGTTAGGGTGTGACGCCAGAGGGCCCTCATTACCGAGGGGAGGAGACACCCAGCAGGCACCAAATCCCACCAGAGGGCCGACGTCACCAAGGCGGGATGTGCCAGCCAGGCAGGAGTGACCTCAGAGAAGAGGGCCCACCTCACAGAAGTGTGAGGAACCCAACCAGGATCAGACTCTCACCGGAGGGCCCACATCACCAAGGGGATGGGAACCAGGCAGGAGTGTCCTCACACCAGTGGGGCCACATCAGCCAAAGGTGAGGAACCCAGCACATGTGACCTCAAACCACAGGACACACATCACCAAGGGGATAGGAGTGAGGCAGGTGTCTGGAGGGGCACATTTAACTCTAATTTCCCACCAGGAAGTGGAATGAACCAAAGTCTCAGAGTGCCGTGCCGGACCCTGATTACGGCCTGAAGCAAACCTGCGGTTCTGTGGCCAGTTTTCAAGGAAACGAGTTAAGAAAGGAAATCACGGGCACTGTAATTCACAAACCTGCAGTGTTATAAATGACAGCTATTGGCAAAATTATATGGAAGTAAGTCTGCAAAGAGGACTTGAAAACGAGGCAGAATTGCAGGAATCATATTTCAGGAGGTAGATTGGAATTGCATTTAAAGCATGTGAAAAGCGGCAGATCTTTGACAGTGATGCAGTTGGACAAAAGTGCGTAAACATTTTTTCCTGAATATATTCAGGAAAAAACACATATGCCCTTTTTGGCCAACCAAGCACTCGAGAAATGGAAATCCGCACTACAATGAAGTCTCATTTCCCATTCGTCAAAAGGGCCATCTGAAAAAAGTGTAAAAACCAGAAACACAGGACAGGCCATGGAGAACAGGGAGCCTTGTTATGCTGATGGGCGGGATGTAAATTGCCAACAGACACTCTGGAGATGTTTATGGTGTATCCTGAAACATCTGAAAAACAAAGCTACAGACCCTAGGGCACTTCCACTTTTGGCCCTATAGCTTAGGAAAATTAAAATCAACAAGACACAGCCAACACAAAATTTAGGGCTGCTGTGTTTACAAGAACCTTGAGTCCAGTACAAATTAAATATCCCAGAAAGAAAAAAATGGATAAAGGAGTTGTGCTACTTACGTACAACGGAATATCACTCAGCAATGAAATCAATGTCATCAGGCCTGTAGCAGCAAATTGAGTGGATTTAAGTATGATGATTCTAAGAGAAATAGGTCACACAGAGAAAGAGAATTATCATAAGATATCACTAATAGAGAGAGTGTAAACTTGGCTACACATAAACTGAATTCCAAAACCGAACAGAGTCTCACATTTAGATAAAAACTTATGCTTGCTTAAGGGGAAAGTTGAGTTGGGGTGCTGTATAAAACCAGAGATTGAAATTAGCACACATACCGTTCCATAAGCCAAATATGTAATAGACAAGACCTACTCTTTGCTCAACGAAATAGACTCATCCATGGTGTATCACCTCACACCTGTTAGAATGGGCATCATCAGATAATCTACAAACAACAAATGCTGGAAAGGGTGTGGAGATAAGGAACCCTCTTCCACTATTGTTGGGAATGTAAATTGATACAGTCACTGTGGAGAACATTATGGAGTTTCTTATAAAACTAAGAATAGAATTACCATATGATACAGCAATCCCACTACTGGGCATATACCCAGACAAAACCATAAATCAAAAAGAGACATTCACCGCAATGTTCATTGCATCACTATTTACAATATCCAGGTAATGGAAGCAACCTAAATGCCCACAGACAGACGAATGCATAAAGATGTGGTACATATATAAAATGGAATATTACTAAGCCATAAAAAGGAATGAAATTGGGTCATTTGTAGAGACGTTGATGGATCTAGAGACTGTCATACAGAGTGAAGTAAGTCAGAAAGAGAAAAACAAATCTTGTCTATTAATGCATATATGTGGAACCTAGAAAAATTGTACAGATGAACCGTTTTGCCAGGCAGAAATAGAGCAACAGATGTAGACAACAAACGTATGGACACCAAGGGGGGAAAGCTGTTGGGGGGTGGTGGTGGGAGGAGTTGAGAGATTGGGATTGGCATGTATACATTTATATGTATAAAATAGATAACCAAAAAGAACCTGCTGTATAAAAAAATAAAATAAAATTCAAATTACAAAAAGTAAAACAGAAAAAATATTCTTCCCTTCACATACATGTATTTATATGAATAAATTATTTCCATGCTTATATCTGTAAATACAAAAAAGAGGAATAAAATCTACCTTGAACCAAAAACGAAAAAAAGAAAAAAACACAGAACCCACCAGTTACACAGAGGAAAACCGTATCAGGGCACTTGCTCCAGTTGTAAACAATTCTGAAGTTGGTCAGTGGTGGGGAATCATCTCCCATTCAGCCAGCAGGCCCCACGCAACAAGCGTCCTCATTGCAAAGCTGGGGGACCGTGCCGAGGCATCTGTGAGTAAACGTGGGCTGAGCCCCAGGCCAGCTGCTGCTGAAATGTTCCCACCCTTCCCAGGTAAAACACCTGAATATGTACAAGGACTTGAAAGCCTAGAGGAAGGGCCATGGAGCCACATGAGTGACAGCATGCCAGCCGACTTGGGGCCTGCAGGCCAGCCAGGATGGTCCTGGCCATGGGTGCTCTTCTGGAAGCTTTCCATTTCCCTGCCTGAGATACCCCTGCTGTCCCGGCCCCCACTGCTTTCTTCCTCACTCACCTCTGCCCAGGGAGAAATTCCAGCGGCAGGTATGGGTGACACATCCTCTTCTTTAGCAGGTGGCATCTTGGCAACTGCTGCAGAAAGTCCAGCAGAGCCCCACTCACACTGGGCCACCCACAAAGCCGTGGCCTCTCACTCCCTCCCACCAGTCCAGCCCCAAGACTGCTGACAGGGCAGAGAAAATGGCGTCAGGCACAGCTGCAGGGGCTCTTGCTGCCTGGAGCGGTGTTTATATTGATCTGAACCCAGGCACACCTGGGGAGGTCTGGCCGGCACGGTCGGGCTTCCCAGGCCAGCCAATAATCACCCCTCAGGGGCTCACAGTTGCAGAAACTGGAACTTGCTGAATCGGCCAGGTCTAAGGAACAGGTGTGGGCTCCTGAGAGTCAGGATAGACAAGGGGCTGCAGCTCTGGCTTGTTTTCTAATTATATTATCTGGCCCATGAGTGGGAGACAACTTCAAGAAAACCCTCTCCTAATGAGAGGAACCCAGGAGTCAGGGAGAGGAGGGGTGGCTGGTGGGTGGAGACAGAGGCCTGGTGCCCCGGGTGCAGTGGAAGTCTCTGGAAGACCAGGTGGAGGGAGGCCACACAGAGTGATGCCCAGGGTCACAGACCTGTCGGAGCTGCTGTTTGTTAGTTCAAGTCCTGCTCTGAGGTGCTCTGTGTCAGATCTGAGTGACAGGTGAGCTGGGAGTGCTCTGCAATGAGGGCGATATGCACGGTTCCTGTGTTCCCAGCCCTGCCATGGTACCTGCAAGGGTAGCTCTGTATCCTGGGAGGGGCCTGACCACGAGAGCCCCATGGGCTGCAGGGGAACCTGCCCAGGGAACCCCATATCCTGGGAGGGGCCTGAACACGAGAGCCCCATGGGCTGGGGTGGGGGTGGGGTACCTGCCCAGGTGAGATCCATATCCTGGGATGGGCCTGAACACGAGAGCCCCATGGGCTGGGGTGGGGGTGGGGTACCTGCCCAGGTGAGCTCCATATCCTGGGATTGGCCTGACCTCGAGAGCCCCATGGGCTGCTGGAGTCCTGGTAAAGGATGTCAGGACAGTCAGTGAAGCCACCGAGGATATACCTCCAGTAGTTCCTAAATCCTACACCCTGCTGGTCATTCTACCAACCACCAGGACATGGTATTCTGTATTAGTCTTCAATGATGCCTTCTTTTGTATTCTATTAGTCCCAGAGTCACAAGAAATTTTGGCTTGTGAGTGGCAGGACTCAACATACAACTAAAACAATACTTCCGGGCCGTGTTGCCCCAAGGGTTCAAAAATTCCCACACCATCTTTGGAGAAAGCTCAGCTAAAGAACTAAAAGATCTACCTCTGGAAAAGGAAACACTCCTTCAATATGCAGACGACATTCTGATCGCCAGCCCTACTAAGGAGACCTCTGAACTACCAAGCCAATAAAGGATACAAGTTGTCCAAGAAAAAGCTCAAATATCACAGACTACGGTGACCTGCCTGGGCTTCATTCTCACAGAAGGTCGGAGAAGCCCATCCCAGGAAAGGGAAGAAACAATTTACAGCCTTACCCATTTCTGAACCTAGAAGACAGCTTAGGGGTTCCTGGGGAGGCCAGGGTTTGCTGCTTCTGGATCCCTAACTACAGTCTACTAGCTGGGCCTCTATATGAAACACTGAAAGGAAAAGATGATGATCCTTTTGAATAGAATGCAGAAGTGGCCTTTCAAGAATGGAAAGAGCAGTCAATTCAGACCCTTGCCCTGGAACTCCCTAATTTAGCTAAACCCTTTGACCTTTACATTCCTGGTGAACGGTGAATCGCCATTGGAGTATTAGTGCAAAACCTGGGACCACTTGAAATGGAACAATGCAAGAATGCGCTCCAGGTAGGATAAACTACGGTCACCAAGGGGCTTGGCCCACCGCCACATCTGGCCAAGATACTGGCAGTATCTGAAAACCTGGAAATCAGCAGCCCAAAAGGCCACCTCCCTCCAAAGGGAAAAGGACCCCACGTGGTGATCCTAACACCCAACCATGCCCTGAAGTTGCAGGGTTGGCTCCATGGGCACACTGACATTGAGCGAGGAGGCCCTCCAACTCCAACCTCCATAGAGATACCCGGGGCAAAGTGGCACCATGAAGACTCGTGTGAAGGTGTCTGCACGGGCAAATTTAACGCTCATTTCCCACCAGGAAGAGGAATTAACCAAAGGCTCAGCATGCCGTGCCGGAACCAGATTAGGGCCTGAAGCAATCCTGCGGGTTTGCGGCCAGCTCACAAGAAAGCGAGTTGAAGAAAGGAGCTCAGGGACACTGTAATTCACAAACCTGCAGAGTTATAAATGACAGCTATCACCCAAAAATATATTGAAGGAAGGCTGCGAAGAGGACTTGAAAGCGGGGCAGAATTGCAAGAAAACGATTTCAGGGGGTAGACTGGAATTGCATTTAAAGCATAGGAAAAGAGGCAGAACGTCGACAATGATGCACTTGGCCAAAAAGGGCGTATGCGTTTTTTCCTGAATATATTCAGGAAAAAACGCATACGCCCTTTTTGGCCAACCAAGCAAGCATGTTAAAGAAATCTGCACTACAATGAAGTCTCACTGCTCCCCATTCAAAAGGGCCATCTGAAAAAAGTGTAAAATCCAGAAAGGCAGCACAGGCCATGGAGAACAGGGAGCCTTGTTATGCTGATGGGCGGGATGTAAATTGCCAACAGCCACTCTGGAGATGTGTATGGTGTTTCCTCAAAAACCTAAAAAACAAAGCAACGGAGTCTATGGCATTACCACTTATTTTCCTATAGCTTAGGGAAATTAAAATCAAAAACACACAGCCACCGCAAAGTTTCTGTTTACGGCTCTGTTTACAAGAACCTCGTCTACGGTACAAGTTAAATATCCCAGAAAGCGAAAAATGGATAAAGAAGTGTGGTACGTACGTACAAAGGAATATCACTCACCAATGAAATCTATGTCATCAGGCCCATCGCGGCATAATGAGTGGATTCAGGTACGATGATTCTAAGTGAAATAAGTCACACAGAAAATGAAACATCATAAAATATCACTAATACACCGAATGTAAACTTGGCTACACATGAACTGAATTACAAAACAGAACAGGGTCTCAAATTTAGAAAACCTACTTATGCTTGCTTAAGGGGAAAGGTGAGTTGTGGTGCTGCATAAAACCAAAGATAGAAATTAGCACAGATACCTTTCCATAAGCCAAATATGTAATAGTCAAGACCTAACCCTTGCTCAATGAAATGGACTAAACACCCCATATTCAACGCCTAGGATTACACATGAGTAGTAAGAACCTTCAAACCCATGGATTTATATGTCTCCGTAAGAGACTCAAGTGTGTGTACAGCGGCATGAATGCAGCAGAGAAAATCCGATAAAACCCATTATCAAAATGAATTACAAAAACAAACACAATGACAGTGAAATAGAGAGCAATTCTTAAATAATTCATTCAGGGCTTGTGATGCGACCTGGATTTACCACATCTACACCCAGAGCTGAGTGAGACATAAGGCTGGACACTTCGGGCTGATAGCATTGGTGAGGTTCGATGAGAAAATGCAGACCCTTTGAAGTCATACTGCATGGTACCCATTCCATGGGTCCCAACTCTCCAGGTTTAAGGGATTCTTCCTTCAGCTAAAACATGCATGGGAAACCCACAGTACAGTGCACTGTGTGACCGGGAAACGTTTTCAAATGCATCTCAGTTTTCGTCCCCTTGTACTCGGGTTCACCATTCCAGACCGTTTACTAACACTCTCCCCACTTGGAGAGTCAGTGCCTTTAACCTCCTGTTTGGCACAGTTTGCAATTTCTGCGCAAGATGAACAGGAATAGGGAGAACCAATGAGAGACTAGCTGTAGGTGTCTGGACGGGCAAATGGAACGCTCATTTCCCACCAGGAAGAGAAATTAACCAAAGGCTCAGCATGCCGTGCCGGAACCAGATTAGGGCCTGAAGCATTCCTGCGGGTTTGCGGCCAGCTCACAAGAAAGCGAGTTGAAGAAAGGAGCTCAGGGGCACTGTAATTCACAAACCTGCAGAGTTATAAATGACAGCTATCGTCCAAAAATATATTGAAGGATGGCTGCGAAGAGGACTGGAAAGCGGGGCAGAATTGCAGGAAAACGATTTCAGGGGGTAGACTGGAATTGCATTTAAAGCATAGGAAAAGAGGCAGAACGTCGACAATGATGCACTTGGCCAAAAAGGGCGTATGCGTTTTTTCCTGAATATATTCAGGAAAAAACGCATACGCCCTTTTTGGCCAACCAAGCCAGCATGTTAAAGAAATCTGCACTACAAAGAAGTCTCACTGCCCCCAGGTCAAAAGGGCCATCTGAAAAAAGTGTAAAATCCAGAAAGACAGCACAGGCCATGGAGAACAGGGAGCCTTGTTATGCTGATGAGTGGGATGTAAATTGCCAACAGCCACTCTGGAGAAGTGTATGGTGTTTCCTGAAACACCTAAGAAACAAAGCAACGGAGACTACGGCACTTCCACTTATGGTCTTATAGATCACGGAAATTAAAATCAAAAACAGACAGCCACCCCAAAGTTTCAGACGGCTCTGTTTACAGGAATCTCGTCTACGCTACAAGTTAAATATCCCAGAATGTGAAAAATGGATAAAGAAGTTGTGGTACACACATTCAATGGAATATCACTCAGCAATGAAATCTATGTCATCAGGCCCATCGTGGCATAATGAGTGGATTCAGGTACGATGATTCTAAGTGAAATAAGTCACACAGAAAATGAAACATCATAAGATATCACTAATACACGGAATGTAAACTTGGCTACACATGAACTGAATTACAAAACAGAACAGGGTCTCAAATTTAGAAAACCACCTTATGCTTGCTTAAGGGGAAAAGTGAGTTGGGGTGCTGCATAAAACCAGAGATAGAAATTAGCACAGATACCTTTCCATAAGCCAAATATGTAATAGTCAAGACCTAGCCCTTGCTCAACGAAATGGACTAAACACCCCATATTCAACGCCTAGGAATACACCTGACTAGTAAGTATCTTCAAACCCATGGATTTATATGTCTCCATAAGAGACTCAAGTGTGTGTACAGCGGCATGAATGCAGCAGAGAAAATCCGATAAATCCCATTATCAAAATGAATTACAAAAACAAACACAATGACAGTGAAATAGAGAGCAATTCTTAAATAATTCATTCAGGGCTTGTGATGCAACCTGGATTTACCACATCTACAACCAGAGCTGAGTGAGACATAAGGCTGTACACTTCAGCCTGATAGCATTGGTGAGGTTCGTTGAGAAAATGCAGGCCCTTTGAAGTCATACTGCATGGTACCCATTCCATGGGTCCCAACTCTCCAGGTTTAAGGGATTCTTCCTTCAGCTAAAACATGCATGGGAAACCCACAGTATGGTGCACCGTGTGACCGGGAAACCTTTTCAAATGCATCTCAGTTTTCGTCCCCTTTTACTCGGGTTCACGATTGAAGACCCTTTACTAATACTCTCCCCACTTAGAGAGTCAGTGCCTTTAACCTCCTGTTTGGCACAGTTTGCAATTTCTGCGCAAGATGAACAAGAATAGGGAGAACCAATGAGAGACTAGCTCTAGGTGTCTGCACGTTCAAATATAACACTCATTTCCCACCAGGAAGAGGAATTTACCAAAGGATCAGCATGCTGTGCCGGAACCAGATTAGGGCATGAAGCAATGCTGCGGGTTTGCGGCCAGCTCACAAGAAAGCGAGTAGAAGAAAGGAGCTCAGGCGCACTGTCATTCACAAACCTGCAGAGTTATAAATGTCAACTATTGTCCAAAAATGTATTGAAGTAAGGCTGCGTAGAGGACTTGAAAGCGGGGCAGAATTGCAGGAAAACGAGTTCAGGGGCAGACTGGAATTGCATTTAAAGCATAAGGAAAGAGACAGAAAGTCGACAATGATGCACTTGGTCAAAAAGGGCGTATGCGTTTTTTCCTGAATATATTCAAGAAAAAACACATACGCCCTTTTTGGCCAAACAAGCAAGCCTGTAAAGAAATCTGCATTACAATGAAGTCTCACTGCCCCCCTGTCAAAAGGGACATCTGAAAAAAGTGAAAAATCCAGAAAGGCAGGACAGGCCATGGAGAACAGGGAGCCTTGTTATGCTGATGGGCGGGATGTAACTTGCCAACAGCCACTCTGGAGAAGTGTATGGTGTTTCCTCAAACACCTAAAAAACTAAGCAACGGAGCCTACGGCACTTCAACTTATGGTTCTATAGCTTAGGGAAATTAAAATCAAAAAGACACAGCCACCCATAAATTTTGGACGGCTCTGCTTACAAGAACCTCATTTACGGTACAAGTGAAATATCCCAGAAAGCAAAAAATGGATAAAGAAGTTGTTGTACG
The DNA here is from genome assembly GCF_059928025.1 of Delphinapterus leucas. NCBI lineage: Eukaryota > Metazoa > Chordata > Mammalia > Artiodactyla > Monodontidae > Delphinapterus > Delphinapterus leucas. Next base: position 2,703,450 of record NW_028322267.1, read on the forward strand.
TACGTACAATGGAATATCACTCAGCAATGAAATCTATGTCATGAGGCCCGTCGCGGCATAATGAGTGGATTCAGGTACGATCATTCTAAGTTAACTAAGTCACACAGAAAAAGAAACACCATAAGATATCTCAAATACACGGAATGCAAACATGGCTGCACATGAACTCAATTACAAAACAGAAAAGGGTCTCAAATTTAGAAAACCAACTTATGCTTGCTTAAGGGGAAAGGTGAGTTGTGGTGCTGCATAAAACCAGAGATTGAAATTAGCACAGATACCTTTCCATAAGCAAATATGTAATAGTCAGGACCTACTCCTTGCTCCACGAAATGGACTCAACACCCCATATTCAATGCCTAGGAATATACCTGACTAGTAAGAATCTGAAAACCCATGGATTTATATGTCTCCATAAGAGAATCAAGCATGTGTACAGCGGCATAAACGCAGCAGTGAAAATCCGATAAATCCCATTATCAAAATAAATTACAAAAACAAAACACAATGACAGTGAAATAGAGAGCAATTCTTAAATAATTCATTCAGGGCTTGTGATGCAACGTGGATTTACCACATCTACACCCCGAGCTGAGTGAGACATAAGGCTGGACACTTCGGGCTGATAGCATTGGTGACGTTTGGTGAGCAAAGGCAACCCTTTGAAGTCATACTGCGTGGTACCCATTCCATGGGTCCCAACTCTCCAGGTTGAAGGGATTCTTCCTTCAGGTAAAACATGCATGGGCAACCCAGAATATGGTCCACCGTGTGACCGGGAAAACTTTTTAAATGCGTCTCAGTTTTCGTCCCCTCGTACTCGGTTTTACCATTCCAGACGCTTTACTAACACTCTCCCCACTTGGAGAGTCAGTGCCTTTAACCTCCTGTTTGGCACAGTTTGGAATTTCTGCGCAAGATGAACAGGAATAGGGAGAACCAATGAGAGATTAGCTGTAGGTGTCTGCACGAACAAATTTAACGCTCATTTCCCACCAGGAAGAGGAATTAGCCAAAGGCTCAGCATGCCGTGTCGGAACCAGATTAGGGCCTGAAGCAATCCTGCGGTTTTGCGGCCAGCTCACAAGAAAGCGAGTTGAAGAAAGGAGCTCAGGGGCAGTGTAATTCACAAACCTGCAGAGTTATAAATGACAGCTATCGTCCAAAAATATATTGAAGTAAGGCTGCAAAGAGGACTTGAACGCGGGGCAGAATTCCAGGAATACGATTTCAGGAGGTAGACGGGAAGTCCTCTGAAAGTATAGGAGAAGAGGCAGAACCTCGACAATGATGCACTTGGTCAAAAAGGGCATATGCGTTTCTTCCAGGGCCCTTATTAAAGAGGGTAGGAGGCTCCCAGCATGCTTCAGTGGCCAACAGAGGGCCTACGTCGCCAAGGCGACATGAGCCATCCAGGCAGGAGTGACCTCACATCAGAGGGCCCACCTCACAGAAGGGTAAGGAACCCAGTCAAGATCAGACTCTCACCAGAGTGCCCACATAAGCAAGGGGCTGGGAACCAGGCAGGAGTGTCCTCACACCCGTGGGGCCACATCATCGAAAGTTGAGGTACCCAGCACATGTGGCCTCAAACCAGAGGACCCACATCATCATGGGTCTCGGAGCGAGGCAGGCAGGATTAACCTCAAAACTCATGGCCCATTGTATAAAAAAGGTTAGGAATCCAGCAGTTGGAACATCCCAGCAGGCGGCCCAGAGCACCGAGGCTATGGGATCCAGGCAGTGATGAACTCACAACAGAGGGCCCTCATCGTGATACTGTAAGCAACCCAGCCGTTGTAACCTCAGAGCACAAGGCCCACATCCCCATGGGGAAGGGAACCAAGCAGGAGTGTCATCGCACCAGTGGGCACACATCAGAAAAGGTGGGGAGCCCAGCAGTTAGGGCCGGACGCCAGAGGGCCCTCATCACTGAGGAGAGGAGGCTCCCAGCAAGCTCCAACTGCTACCAGAAGGCCGACGTCGCCAATGCAGGGTGTGCCAGCCAGGCAGGAGTGACCTCAGAGCAGAGGGCCAACCACACAAAAGTGTGAGGAACACAAAGAGGATCAGACTCTCACCGGAGGGCCCACATCACCAAGGGAATGGAAACCAGGCAGGAGTGTTCTCACACCAGTGTGGTCACATCACCGAAATGTGACGGACCCAGCACACGTGGCCTCAAACTACAGGACACACATCACCAAGGGGCTGGGAGTGAGGCAGGCAGGAGGAGCCTCCAAACAGAGGGCCCATAGCGTAAAAAAGGTGAGGAATCCTGCAGTTGGAACCTCCCAGCAGGTGGCCAGGAGCAGCGAGGCTATGGGATCCAGGCCTGACTGAACTCAAAACAGAGGGCCCTCATTATGAAACTGTGAGCAACCCAGCCGGTGGGACCTTAGAGCAGAAGGCCCACATTCCCATGGGGTTGGGATCCTGGCAGGAGTGTACTCGCACCACAGGGCGCACATCAGAAAATTTTGGGAGCCCAGGAGTTAGGGTCTGACGCCAGAGGGCCCTCATTACCGAGGGGAGGAGACTCCCAGCAGGCACCAACTCCCAACTGAGGGCCCACATCGCCAAGTTGACGTGTGCCAGCCAGGCAGGAGTGACCTCACAGCAGAGGGCCTACCGCACAGAAGGGTGAGGAACCCAGCCAGGATAAGACTCTCACCAGAGGGCCCACATCACCAAGGGGATCGGAACAAGGCAGGAGTGTCCTCACACCAGTGTGGCCACATTATAGAAAGGTGAGGAACCCAGCACATGTGGCCTAAACCAGAGGACCCACATTTCCAAGGTGCTCCGAGTGAGGCAGGCAGGAGTAGCCTAACAACACAGGGCCCACAGAATAAAAAATGTGAGGAATCCAGCAGTTTGAACCTCCCAGCAGGTGGCCCAGAGCATGGAGTCTATGGGATCCAGGCCACAGTGAACTCACAGCAGAGGGCCCACATCATGAAACTGTGAGCAACCCAGCCAGTGGGACCTCAGAGCAGAAGGCCCACATCCCCATGGGGATGGGAACCTCGCAGGAGTGTCCTCGCACAACTTAGCACGTATCAGAAAATGTGGGAACCCAGCAGTTATGGCCTGGCGCCAGAGGGCCCTCATCACGGAGGAGAGGAGGCTACCAGCAGGCTCCAAATGCCACCAGAGGGCCGACGTCACCAAGGCAATGGGAGCAAGCCAGGCAGGAGTTACCTCACAGCAGAGGGCCCACCTCACAGAAGTGTGAGGAGCCCAAACAGGATCAGACTCTAACCAGAGCGCCCACATCACCAAGGGGATGGAAACCAGGCAGGAGTGTCCTCACACCAGTGGGGCCACATCAGCGAAAGGTGAGGAGCACAGCACATGTGGCCTCAAACAAGGGGACACACATCACGAAAGGGCTGGGAGTGAGGCATGCAGGAGGAGACTCACAACAGAGCGCCCATAGAATAAAAAAGGTGAGGAACCCCGCAGTTGGAAGCTCCAAGCAGGTGGCCCAGAGCACCGAGGCTATGGGATCCATGCCGGAGTGAACTCACAGCAGAGGGCCCACATTCTGACACTGTGAGCAACCCAGCCGTTGGGACCTCAGGGCAGAAAGCCCACATCCCCATGGGGATGGGACCCTGGCTGGAGTGTACTCGCACGACAGGGCGCACATCAGAAAATTTTGGGAGCCCATGAGTTAGGGCCTGACGCCAGAGGGCCCTCATTACCGAGGGGAGGAGACTCCCAGCAGGCACCAACTCCCAACTGAGGGCCCACATCGCCAAGGTGACGTGTGCCAGCCAGGCAGGAGTGACCTCACAGCAGAGGGCCCACCTCCCAGAAGTGTGAGGAATCCAGACAGGATCAGACTCTCACCAGAGGGCCCCCATCACCAAGGGGATGGGAACCAGGCAGGAGTGTCCTCACACCAGTGGGGCCACATCAATAAAGGTGAGGAAACCGGTACATGTGGCCTTAAACCAGAGGACCTACATCACAAATGGGCTGGGAGTGAGTCAGGAAGTAGGAGCATGAAAACACAGGACCCAAAGAATAAAAAAGGTAAGGAATCCAGCAGTAGGAACCTCCCAGCAGGCCGCTCAGAGCACAGAGGCTATGGGATCTAGGCCTGGGTGAACTAACACCAGAGAGCCAACATCATGAAACGGTGAACAACACAGGTGTTGGGACCTTAGAGCAGAAGGCCCACATGCCCATGGGGATGGGAACCTCGCAGGAGTGTCCTCGCACCACTTAGCACGTATCAGAAAATGTGGGTACCCAGCAGTTAGGGCCTGAGGCAAGAGGGCCCCCATCACCGAGGGGAGGTTCCCAGCAGGCTCCAACTGCCACAAGAGGGCCGATGTTGCCCAGGTGGGGTGTGCCAGCCAGGCAGGAGTGACCTCACAGCAGAGGGCCCACCTCACAGAAGGGTGAGGAACCCAGCCAGGATCAGACTCTCACCAGAGGGCCCACATCATCAAGGGGATAGGAACCAGGCAGGAGTGTCCTCACACCAGTGGGGCCACATCATCGAAAGGCGAGGGACCCAGCATACATGGCCTCAAACCAGAGGACACACATCACCAAGGGGCCGGGAGTGAGGCAGGCAGGAGGAGTCTCAAAACAGAGGGCACATAGAAGAAAAAAGGTGAGGAATCCCGCAGTTGTAACCTCCCAGCAGGTGGCCAGGAGCAGCGAGGCTATGGGATCCAGGCCGGAGAGAACTCACAGCAGAGGGCCCTCATCATGAAACTGAGCAACACACGGTTGGGACCTCAGAGCAGAAGGCCCACATTCCCATGGGGTTGGGAACCTTGCAGGAGTGTACTCGAACCACAGGGCGCATATCAGAAAATATTGGGAGCCCAGGAGTTAGGGTCTGACGCCAGAGGGCCCTCATTACCGAGGGGAGGAGACACCCAGCAGGCACCAAATCCCACCAGAGGGCCGACGTCGCCAAGGCGGGGTGTGCCAGCCAGGCAGGAGTGACCTCAGAGAAGAGGGCCCACCTCACAGAAGTGTGAGGAACCCAACCAGGATCAGACTCTCACCGGAGGGCCCACATCACCAAGGGGATTGGAACCAGGCAGGGGTGTCCTCACACCAGTGGGGCCACATCAGCCAAAGGTCAGGAACCCAGCACATGTGGCCTCAAACCACAGGACACACATCACCAAGGGGCTAGGAGTGAGGCAGGTGTCTGGAGGGGCACATTTAACTCTAATTTCCCACCAGGAAGTGGAATGAACCAAAGTCTCAGAGTGCCGTGCCGGACCCTGATTACGGCCTGAAGCAAACCTGCGGTTCTGTGGCCAGTTTTCAAGGAAACGAGTTAAGAAAGGAAATCACGGGCACTGTAATTCACAAACCTGCAGTGTTATAAATGACAGCTATTGGCAAAATTATATGGAAGTAAGTCTGCAAAGAGGCCTTGAAAACGAGGCAGAATTGCAGGAATCATATTTCAGTAGGTAGATTGGAATTGCATTTAAAGCATGTGAAAAGCGGCAGATCTTTGACAGTGATGCACTTGGACAAAAGTGCGTAAACATTTTTTCCTGAATATATTCAGGAAAAAACACATATGCCCTTTTTGGCCAACCAAGCACTCGAGAAATGGAAATCCGCACTACAATGAAGTCTCATTTCCCATTCGTCAAAAGGGCCATCTGAAAAAAGTGTAAAAACCAGAAACACAGGACAGGCCATGGAGAACAGGGAGCCTTGTTATGCTGATGGGCGGGATGTAAATTGCCAACAGACACTCTGGAGATGTTTATGGTGTATCCTGAAACATCTGAAAAACAAAGCTACAGACCCTAGGGCACTTCCACTTTTGGCCCTATAGCTTAGGAAAATTAAAATCAACAAGACACAGCCAACACAAAATTTAGGGCTGCTGTGTTTACAAGAACCTTGAGTCCAGTACAAATTAAATATCCCAGAAAGAAAAAAATGGATAAAGGAGTTGTGCTACTTACGTACAACGGAATATCACTCAGCAATGAAATCAATGTCATCAGGCCTGTAGCAGCAAATTGAGTGGATTTAAGTATGATGATTCTAAGAGAAATAGGTCACACAGAGAAAGAGAATTATCATAAGATATCACTAATAGAGAGAGTGTAAACTTGGCTACACATAAACTGAATTCCAAAACCGAACAGAGTCTCACATTTAGATAAAAACTTATGCTTGCTTAAGGGGAAAGTTGAGTTGGGGTGCTGTATAAAACCAGAGATTGAAATTAGCACACATACCGTTCCATAAGCCAAATATGTAATAGACAAGACCTACTCTTTGCTCAACGAAATAGACTCATCCATGGTGTATCACCTCACACCTGTTAGAATGGGCATCATCAGATAATCTACAAACAACAAATGCTGGAAAGGGTGTGGAGATAAGGAACCCTCTTCCACTATTGTTGGGAATGTAAATTGATACAGTCACTGTGGAGAACATTATGGAGTTTCTTATAAAACTAAGAATAGAATTACCATATGATACAGCAATCCCACTACTGGGCATATACCCAGACAAAACCATAAATCAAAAAGAGACATTCACCGCAATGTTCATTGCATCACTATTTACAATATCCAGGTAATGGAAGCAACCTAAATGCCCACAGACAGACGAATGCATAAAGATGTGGTACATATATAAAATGGAATATTACTAAGCCATAAAAAGGAATGAAATTGGGTCATTTGTAGAGACGTTGATGGATCTAGAGACTGTCATACAGAGTGAAGTAAGTCAGAAAGAGAAAAACAAATCTTGTCTATTAATGCATATATGTGGAACCTAGAAAAATTGTACAGATGAACCGTTTTGCCAGGCAGAAATAGAGCAACAGATGTAGACAACAAACGTATGGACACCAAGGGGGGAAAGCTGTTGGGGGGTGGTGGTGGGAGGAGTTGAGAGATTGGGATTGGCATGTATACATTTATATGTATAAAATAGATAACCAAAAAGAACCTGCTGTATAAAAAAATAAAATAAAATTCAAATTACAAAAAGTAAAACAGAAAAAATATTCTTCCCTTCACATACATGTATTTATATGAATAAATTATTTCCATGCTTATATCTGTAAATACAAAAAAGAGGAATAAAATCTACCTTGAACCAAAAACGAAAAAAAGAAAAAAACACAGAACCCACCAGTTACACAGAGGAAAACCGTATCAGGGCACTTGCTCCAGTTGTAAACAATTCTGAAGTTGGTCAGTGGTGGGGAATCATCTCCCATTCAGCCAGCAGGCCCCACGCAACAAGCGTCCTCATTGCAAAGCTGGGGGACCGTGCCGAGGCATCTGTGAGTAAACGTGGGCTGAGCCCCAGGCCAGCTGCTGCTGAAATGTTCCCACCCTTCCCAGGTAAAACACCTGAATATGTACAAGGACTTGAAAGCCTAGAGGAAGGGCCATGGAGCCACATGAGTGACAGCATGCCAGCCGACTTGGTGCCTGCAGGCCAGCCAGGATGGTCCTGGCCATGGGTGCTCTTCTGGAAGCTTTCCATTTCCCTGCCTGAGATACCCCTGCTGTCCCGGCCCCCACTGCTTTCTTCCTCACTCACCTCTGCCCAGGGAGAAATTCCAGCGGCAGGTATGGGTGACACATCCTCTTCTTTAGCAGGTGGCATCTTGGCAACTGCTGCAGAAAGTCCAGCAGAGCCCCACTCACACTGGGCCACCCACAAAGCCGTGGCCTCTCACTCCCTCCCACCAGTCCAGCCCCAAGACTGCTGACAGGGCAGAGAAAATGGCGTCAGGCACAGCTGCAGGGGCTCTTGCTGCCTGGAGCGGTGTTTATATTGATCTGAACCCAGGCACACCTGGGGAGGTCTGGCCGGCACGGTCGGGCTTCCCAGGCCAGCCAATAATCACCCCTCAGGGGCTCACAGTTGCAGAAACTGGAACTTGCTGAATCGGCCAGGTCTAAGGAACAGGTGTGGGCTCCTGAGAGTCAGGATAGACAAGGGGCTGCAGCTCTGGCTTGTTTTCTAATTATATTATCTGGCCCATGAGTGGGAGACAACTTCAAGAAAACCCTCTCCTAATGAGAGGAACCCAGGAGTCAGGGAGAGGAGGGGTGGCTGGTGGGTGGAGACAGAGGCCTGGTGCCCCGGGTGCAGTGGAAGTCTCTGGAAGACCAGGTGGAGGGAGGCCACACAGAGTGATGCCCAGGGTCACAGACCTGTCGGAGCTGCTGTTTGTTAGTTCAAGTCCTGCTCTGAGGTGCTCTGTGTCAGATCTGAGTGACAGGTGAGCTGGGAGTGCTCTGCAATGAGGGCGATATGCACGGTTCCTGTGTTCCCAGCCCTGCCATGGTACCTGCAAGGGTAGCTCTGTATCCTGGGAGGGGCCTGACCACGAGAGCCCCATGGGCTGCAGGGGAACCTGCCCAGGGAACCCCATATCCTGGGAGGGGCCTGAACACGAGAGCCCCATGGGCTGGGGTGGGGGTGGGGTACCTGCCCAGGTGAGCTCCATATCCTGGGATTGGCCTGACCTCGACAGCCCCATGGGCTGCTGGAGTCCTGGTAAAGGATGTCAGGACAGTCAGTGAAGCCACCGAGGATATACCTCCAGTAGTTCCTAAACCCTACACCCTGCTGGTCATTCTACCAACCACCAGGACATGGTATTCTGTATTAGTCTTCAATGATGCCTTCTTTTGTATTCTATTAGTCCCAGAGTCACAAGAAATTTTGGCTTGTGAGTGGCAGGACTCAACATACAACTAAAACAATACTTCCGGGTCATGTTGCCCCAAGGGTTCAAAAATTCCCACACCATCTTTGGGGAAAGCTCAGCTAAAGAACTAAAAGTTCTACCTCTGGAAAAGGAAACACTCCTTCAATATGCAGACGACATTCTGATCGCCAGCCCTACTAAGGAGACCTCTGAACTACCAAGCCAATAAAGGATACAAGTTGTCCAAGAAAAAGCTCAAATATCACAGACTACAGTGACCTGCCTGGGCTTCATTCTCACAGAAGGTCGGAGAAGCCCATCCCAGGAAAGGGAAGAAACAATTTACAGCCTTACCCATTTCTGAAACTAGAAGACAGCTTAGGGGCTCCTGGGGAGGCCAGGGTTTGCTGCTTCTGGATCCCTAACTACAGTCTACTAGCTGGGCCTCTATATGAAACACTGAAAGGAAAAGATGATGATCCTTTTGAATAGAATGCAGAAGTGGCCTTTCAAGAATGGAAAGAGCAGTCAATTCAGACCCTTGCCCTGGAACTCCCTAATTTAGCTAAACCCTTTGACCTTTACATTCCTGGTGAACGGTGAATCGCCATTGGAGTATTAGTGCAAAACCTGGGACCACTTGAAATGGAACAATGCAAGAACGCGATCCAGGTAGGATAAACTACGGTCACCAAGGGGCTTGGCCCACCGCCACATCTGGCCAAGATACTGGCAGTATCTGAAAACCTGGAAATCAGCAGCCCAAAAGGCCACCTACCTCCGAAGGGAAAAGGACCCCACGTGGTGATCCTAACCCCCAACCATGCCCTGAAGTTGCAGGGTTGGCTCCATGGGCACACTGACCTTGAGTGAGGAGGCCCTCCAACTCCAACCTCCATAGAGATACCCGGGGCAAAGTGGCACCATGAAGACTCGTGTGAAGGTGTCTGCACGGGCAAATTTAACGCTCATTTCCCACCAGGAAGAGGAATTAACCAAAGGCTCAGCATGCCGTGCCGGAACCAGATTAGGGCCTGAAGCAATCCTGCGCGTTTGCGGCCAGCTCACAAGAAAGCGAGTTGAAGAAAGGAGCTCAGGGACACTGTAATTCACAAACCTGCAGAGTTATAAATGACAGCTATCACCCAAAAATATATTGAAGGAAGGCTGCGAAGAGGACTTGAAAGCGGGGCAGAATTGCAAGAAAACGATTTCAGGGGGTAGACTGGAATTGCATTTAAAGCATAGGAAAAGAGGCAGAACGTCGACAATGATGCACTTGGCCAAAAAGGGCGTATGCGTTTTTTCCTGAATATATTCAGGAAAAAAACGCATACGCCCTTTTTGGCCAACCAAGCAAGCATGTTAAAGAAATCTGCACTACAATGAAGTCTCACTGCCCCCCGTTCAAAAGGGCCATCTGAAAAAAGTGTAAAATCCAGAAAGGCAGCACAGGCCATGGAGAACAGGGAGCCTTGTTATGCTGATGGGCGAGATGTAAATTGCCAACAGCCACTCTGGAGATGTGTATGGTGTTTCCTCAAAAACCTAAAAAACAAAGCAACGGAGCCTACGGCATTACCACTTTTTTTCCTATAGCTTAGGGAAATTAAAATCAAAAACACACAGCCACCGCAAAGTTTCTGTTTACGGCTCTGTTTACAAGAACCTCGTCTACGGTACAAGTTAAATATCCCAGAAAGCGAAAAATGGATAAAGAAGTGTGGTACGTACGTACAAAGGAATATCACTCACCAATGAAATCTATGTCATCAGGCCCGTCGCGGCATAATGAGTGGATTCAGGTACGATGATTCTAAGTGAAATAAGTCACACAGAAAATGAAACATCATAAGATATCACTAATACACGGAATGTAAACTTGGCTACACATGAACTGAATTACAAAACAGAACAGGGTCTCAAATTTAGAAAACCAACTTATGCTTGCTTAAGGGGAAAGGTGAGTTGTGGTGCTGCATAAAACCAGAGATAGAAATTAGCACAGATACCTTTCCATAAGCCAAATATGTAATAGTCAAGACCTAGCCCTTGCTCAACGAAATGGACTAAACACCCCATATTCAACGCCTAGGATTACACATGACTAGTAAGAATCTTCAAACCCATGGATTTATATATCTCCGTAAGAGACTCAAGTGTGTGTAGAGCGGCATGAATGCAGCAGAGAAAATCCGATAAAACCCATTATCAAAATGAATTACAAAAACAAACACAATGACAGTGAAATAGAGAGCAATTCTTAAATAATTCATTCAGGGCTTGTGATGCGACCTGGATTTACCACATCTACACCCAGAGCTGAGTGAGACATAAGGCTGGACACTTCGGGCTGATAGCATTGGTGAGGTTCGATGAGCAAATGCAGACCCTTTGAAGTCATACTGCATGGTACCCATTCCATGGGTCCCAACTCTCCAGGTTTAAGGGATTCTTCCTTCAGCTATAACATGCATGGGAAACCCACAGTACAGTGCACTGTGTGACCGGGAAACGTTTTCAAATGCATCTCAGTTTTCGTCCCCTTTTACTCGGGTTCACCATTCCAGACCGTTTACTAACACTCTCCCCACTTGGAGAGTCAGTGCCTTTAACCTCCTGTTTGGCACAGTTTGCAATTTCTGCGCAAGATGAACAGGAATAGGGAGAACCAATGAGAGACTAGCTGTAGGTGTCTGGACGGGCAAATGGAACGCTCATTTCCCACCAGGAAGAGGAATTAACCAAAGGCTCAGCATGCCGTGCCGGAACCAGATTAGGGCCTGAAGCATTCCTGCGGGTTTGCGGCCAGCTCACAAGAAAGCGAGTTGAAGAAAGGAGCTCAGGGGCACTGTAATTCACAAACCTGCAGAGTTATAAATGACAGCTATCGTCCAAAAATATATTGAAGGATGGCTGCGAAGAGGACTGGAAAGCGGGGCAGAATTGCAGGAAAACGATTTCAGGGGGTAGACTGGAATTGCATTTAAAGCATAGGAAAAGAGGCAGAACGTCGACAATGATGCACTTGGCCAAAAAGGGCGTATGCGTTTTTTCCTGAATATATTCAGGAAAAAACGCATACGCCCTTTTTGGCCAACCAAGCCAGCATGTTAAAGAAATCTGCACTACAAAGAAGTCTCACTGCCCCCAGGTCAAAAGGGCCATCTGAAAAAAGTGTAAAATCCAGAAAGACAGCACAGGCCATGGAGAACAGGGAGCCTTGTTATGCTGATGGGCGGGATGTAAATTGCCAACAGCCACTCTGGAGAAGTGTATGGTGTTTCCTGAAACACCTAAGAAACAAAGCAACGGAGACTACGGCACTTCCACTTATGGTCTTATAGATCACGGAAATTAAAATCAAAAACAGACAGCCACCCCAAAGTTTCAGACGGCTCTGTTTACAGGAATCTCGTCTACGGTACAAGTTAAATATCCCAGAATGTGAAAAATGGATAAAGAAGATGTGGTACACACATTCAATGGAATATCACTCAGCAATGAAATCTATGTCATCAGGCCCATCGTGGCATAATGAGTGGATTCAGGTACGATGATTCTAAGTGAAATAAGTCACACAGAAAATGAAACATCATAAGATATCACTAATACACGGAATGTAAACTTGGCTACACATGAACTGAATTACAAAACAGAACAGGGTCTCAAATTTAGAAAACCACCTTATGCTTGCTTAAGGGGAAAAGTGAGTTGGGGTGCTGCATAAAACCAGAGATAGAAATTAGCACAGATACCTTTCCATAAGCCAAATATGTAATAGTCAAGACCTAGCCCTTGCTCAACGAAATGGACTAAACACCCCATATTCAACGCCTAGGAATACACCTGACTAGTAAGTATCTTCAAACCCATGGATTTATATGTCTCCATAAGAGACTCAAGTGTGTGTACAGCGGCATGAATGCAGCAGAGAAAATCCGATAAATCCCATTATCAAAATGAATTACAAAAACAAACACAATGACAGTGAAATAGAGAGCAATTCTTAAATAATTCAGGGCTTGTGATGCAACCTGGATTTACCACATCTACAACCAGAGCTGAGTGAGACATAAGGCTGTACACTTCGGCCTGATAGCATTGGTGAGGTTCGTTGCGAAAATGCAGGCCCTTTGAAGTCATACTGCATGGTACCCATTCCATGGGTCCCAACTCTCCAGGTTTAAGGGATTCTTCCTTCAGCTAAAACATGCATGGGAAACCCACAGTATGGTGCACCGTGTGACCGGGAAACCTTTTCAAATGCATCTCAGTTTTCGTCCCCTTTTACTCGGGTTCACGATTGAAGACCCTTTACTAATACTCTCCCCACTTAGAGAGTCAGTGCCTTTAACCTCCTGTTTGGCACAGTTTGCAATTTCTGCGCAAGATGAACAAGAATAGGGAGAACCAATGAGAGACTAGCTCTAGGTGTCTGCACGTTCAAATATAACACTCATTTCCCACCAGGAAGAGGAATTTACCAAAGGATCAGCATGCTGTGCCGGAACCAGATTAGGGCATGAAGCAATCCTGCGGGTTTGCGGCCAGCTCACAAGAAAGCGAGTAGAAGAAAGGAGCTCAGGCGCACTGTCATTCACAAACCTGCAGAGTTATAAATGTCAGCTATTGTCCAAAAATGTATTGAAGTAAGGCTGCGTAGAGGACTTGAAAGCGGGGCAGAATTGCAGGAAAACGAGTTCAGGGGCAGACTGGAATTGCATTTAAAGCATAAGGAAAGAGACAGAAAGTCGACAATGATGCACTTGGTCAAAAAGGGCGTATGCGTTTTTTCCTGAATATACTCAAGAAAAAACACATACGCCCTTTTTGGCCAAACAAGGAAGCCTGTAAAGAAATCTGCATTACAATGAAGTCTCACTGCCCCCCTGTCTAAACGGACATCTGAAAAAAGTGAAAAATCCAGAAAGGCAGGACAGGCCATGGAGAACAGGGAGCCTTGTTATGCTGATGGGCGGGATGTAACTTGCCAACAGCCACTCTGGAGAAGTGTATGGTGTTTCCTCAAACACCTAAAAAACTAAGCAACGGAGCCTACGGCACTTCAACTTATGGTTCTATAGCTTAGGGAAATTAAAATCAAAAAGACACAGCCACCCATAAATTTTGGACGGCTCTGCTTACAAGAACCTCATTTACGGTACAAGTGAAATATCCCAGAAAGCAAAAAATGGATAAAGAAGTTGTTGTACGTACGTACAATGGAATATCACTCAGCAATGAAATCTATGTCATGAGGCCCGTCGCGGCATAATGAGTGGATTCAGGTACGATCATTCTAAGTTAACTAAGTCACACAGAAAAAGAAACACCATAAGATATCTCAAATACAAGGAATGCAAACATGGCTGCACATGAACTCAATTACAAAACAGAAAAGGGTCTCAAATTTAGAAAACCAACTTATGCTTGCTTAAGGGGAAAGGTGAGTTGTGGTGCTGCATAAAACTAGAGATTGAAATTAGCACAGATACCTTTCCATAAGCAAATATGTAATAGTCAGGACCTACTCCTTGCTCCACGAAATGGACTCAACATCCCATATTCAATGCCTAGGAATATACCTGACTAGTAAGAATCTGAAAACCCATGGATTTATATGTCTCCATAAGAGAATCAAGCATGTGTACGGCGACATAAACGCAGCAGTGAAAATCCGATAAATCCCATTATCAAAATAAATTGCAAAAACAAAACACAATGACAGTGAAATAGAGGGCAATTCTTAAATAATTCATTCAGGGCTTGTGATGCAACGTGGATTTACCACATCTACACCCCGAGCTGAGTGAGACATAAGGCTGGACACTTTGGGCTGATAGCATTGGTGACGTTCGGTGAGCAAAACGAACCCTTTGATGTCATACTGCGTGGTACCCATTCCATGGGTCCCAACTCTCCAGGTTGAACGGATTCTTCCTTCAGGTAAAACATGCATGGGCAACCCAGAATATGGTCCACCGTGTGACCGTGAAAACTTTTTAAATGCGTCTCAGTTTTCGTCCCCTCGTACTCGGTTTTACCATTCCAGACGCTTTACTAACACTCTCCCCACTTGGAGAGTCAGTGCCTTTAACCTCCTGTTTGGCACAGTTTGGAATTTCTGCGCAAGATGAACAGGAATAGGGAGAACCAATGAGAGATTAGCTGTAGGTGTCTGCACGAACAAATTTAACGCTCATTTCCCACCAGGAAGAGGAATTAGCCAAAGGCTCAGCATGCCGTGTCGGAACCAGATTAGGGCCTGAAGCAATCCTGCGGTTTTGCGGCCAGCTCACAAGAAAGCGAGTTGAAGAAAGGAGCTCAGGGGCACTGTAATTCACAAACCTGCAGAGTTATAAATGACAGCTATCGTCCAAAAATATATTGAAGTAAGGCTGCAAAGAGGACTGGAACGCGGGGCAGAATTCCAGGAATACGATTTCAGGAGGTAGACGGGAAGTCCTCTGAAAGTATAGGAGAAGAGGCAGAACCTCGACAATGATGCACTTGGTCAAAAAGGGCATATGCGTTTCTTCCAGGGCCCTTATTAAAGAGGGTAGGAGGCTCCCAGCATGCTTCAGTGGCCAACAGAGGGCCTACGTCGCCAAGGCGACATGAGACATCCAGGCAGGAGTGACCTCACATCAGAGGGCCCACCTCACAGAAGGGTAAGGAACCCAGTCAAGATCAGACTCTCACCAGAGTGCCCACATAAGCAAGGGGCTGGGAACCAGGCAGGAGTGTCCTCACACCCGTGGGGCCACATCATCGAAAGTTGAGGTACCCAGCACATGTGGCCTCAAACCAGAGGACCCACATCACCATGGGTCTCGGAGCGAGGCAGGCAGGATTAACCTCAAAACACATGGCCCATTGTATAAAAAAGGTGAGGAATCCAGCAGTTGGAACATCCCAGCAGGCGGCCCAGAGCACCGAGGCTATGGGATCCAGGCAGTGATGAACTCACAACAGAGGGCCCTCATCGTGATACTGTAAGCAACCCAGCCTTTGTAACCTCAGAGCAAAAGGCCCACATCCCCATGGGGAAGGGAACCAAGCAGGAGTGTCATCGCACCAGTGGGCACACATCAGAAAAGGTGGGGAGCCCAGCAGTTAGGGCCGGACGCCAGAGGGCATTCATCACTGAGGAGAGGAGGCTCCCAGCAAGCTCCAACTGCTACCAGAAGGCCGACGTCGCCAATGCAGGGTGTGCCAGCCAGGCAGGAGTGACCTCAGAGCAGAGGGCCAACCACACAAAAGTGTGAGGAACCCAAAGAGGATCAGACTCTCACCGGAGGGCCCACATCACCAAGGGAATGGAAACCAGGCAGGAGTGTTCTCACACCAGTGTGGTCACATCAACGAAATGTGACGGACCCAGCACACGTGGCCTCAAACTACAGGACACACATCACCAAGGGGCTGGGAGTGAGGCAGGCAGGAGGAGCCTCCAAACAGAGGGCCCATAGCGTAAAAAAGGTGAGGGATCCCGCAGTTGGAACCTCCCAGCAGGTGGCCAGGAGCAGCGAGGCTATGGGATCCAGGCCTGACTGAACTCAAAACAGAGGGCCCTCATTATGAAACTGTGAGCAACCCAGCCGTTGGGACCTTAGAGCAGAAGGCCCACATTCCCATGGGGTTGGGATCCTGGCAGGAGTGTACTCGCACCACAGGGCGCACATCAGAAACTTTTGGGAGCCCAGGAGTTAGGGTCTGACGCCAGAGGGCCCTCATTACCGAGGGGAGGAGACTCCCAGCAGGCACCAACTCCCAACTGAGGGCCCACGTCGCCACGTTGACGTGTGCCAGCCAGGCAGGAGTGACCTCACAGCAGAGGGCCTACCTCACAGAAGGGTGAGGAACCCAGCCAGGATAAGACTCTCACCAGAGGGCCCACATCACCAAGGGGGTCAGAAAAAGGCAGGAGTGTCCTCACACCAGTGTGGCCACATTATAGAAAGGTGAGGAACCCAGCACATGTGGCCTAAACCAGAGGACCCACATTTCCAAGGTGCTCCGAGTGAGGCAGGCAGGAGTAGCCTAACAACACAGGGCCCACAGAATAAAAAATGTGAGGAATCCAGCAGTTTGAACCTCCCAGCAGGTGGCCCAGAGCATGGAGTCTATGGGATCCAGGCCACAGTGAACTCACAGCAGAGGGCCCACATCATGAAACTGTGAGCAACCCAGCCAGTGGGACCTCAGAGCAGAAGGCCCACATCCCCATGGGGATGGGAACCTCGCAGGAGTGTCCTCGCACAACTTAGCACGTATCAGAAAATGTGGGAACCCAGCAGTTATGGCCTGGCGCCAGAGGGCCCTCATCACGGAGGAGAGGAGGCTACCAGTAGGCTCCAAATGCCACCAGAGGGCCGACGTCACCAAGGCAATGGGAGCAAGCCAGGCAGGAGTTACCTCACAGCAGAGGGCCCACCTCACAGAAGTGTGAGGAGCCCAAACAGGATCAGACTCTAACCAGAGCGCCCACATCACCAAGGGGATGGAAACCAGGCAGGAGTGTCCTCACACCAGTGGGGCCACATCAGCGAAAGGTGAGGAACACAGCACATGTGGCCTCAAACAAGGGGACACACATCACGAAAGGGCTGGGAGTGAGGCATGCAGGAGGAGACTCACAACAGAGCGCCCATAGAATAAAAAAGGTGAGGAACCCCGTAGTTGGAAGCTCCAAGCAGGTGGCCCAGAGCACCGAGGCTATGGGAACCATGCCGGAGTGAACTCACAGCAGAGGGCCCACATTCTGACACTGTGAGCAACCCAGGCGTTGGGACCACAGGGCAGAAAGCCCACATCCCCATGGGGATGGTAACCTGGCTGGAGTGTACTCGCACGACAGGGCGCACATCAGAAAATTTTGGGAGCCCATGAGTTAGGGCCTGACGCCAGAGGGCCCTCATTACCGAGGGGAGGACACCCCCAGCAGGCACCAACTCCCAACAGAGGGCCCACATCGCCAAGGTGACGTGTGCCAGCCAGGCAGGAGTGACCTCACAGCAGAGGGCCCACCTCCCAGAAGTGTGAGGAATCCAGACAGGATCAGACTCTCACCAGAGGGCCCCCATCACCAAGGGGATGGGAACCAGGCAGGAGTGTCCTCACACCAGTGGGGCCACATCAATAAAGGTGAGGAAACTGGTACATGTGGCCTTAAACCAGAGGACCTACATCACAAATGGGCTGGGAGTGAGTCAGGAAGTAGGAGCATGAAAACACAGGACACAAAGAATAAAAAAGGTAAGGAATCCAGCAGTAGGAACCTCCCAGCAGGCCGCTCAGAGCACAGAGGCTATGGGATCTAGGCCTGGGTGAACTAACACCAGAGAGCCAACATCATGAAACGGTGAACAACACAGGTGTTGGGACCTTAGAGCAGAAGGCCCACATGCCCATGGGGATGGGAACCTCGCAGGAGTGTCCTCGCACCACTTAGCACGTATCAGAAAATGTGGGTACCCAGCAGTTAGGGCCTGAGGCAAGAGGGCCCCCATCACCGAGGGGAGGTTCCCAGCAGGCTCCAACTGCCACAAGAGGGCCGATGTTGGCCAGGTGGGGTGTGCCAGCCAGGCAGGAGTGACCTCACAGCAGAGGGCCCCCCTCACAGAAGGGTGAGGAACCCAGCCAGGATCAGACTCTCACCAGAGGGCCCACATCATCAAGGGGATAGGAACCAGGCAGGAGTGTCCTCACACCAGTGGGGCCACATCATCGAAAGGCGAGGGACCCAGCACATGTGGTCTCACACCAGAGAACACACATCACCAAGGGACTGGGAGTGAGGCAGGCAGGAGGAGTCTCAAAACAGAGGGTCCATAGAAGAAAAAAGGTGAGGAATCCCGCAGTTGTAACCTCCCAGCAGGTGGCCAGGAGCAGCGAGGCTATGGGATCCAGGCCGGAGAGAACTCACAGCAGAGGGCCCTCATCATGAAACTGAGCAACCCACGGTTGGGACCTCAGAGCAGAAGGCCCACATTCCCATGGGGTTGGGAACCTGGCAGGAGTGTACTCGAACCACAGGGCGCATATCAGAAAATATTGGGAGCCCAGGAGTTAGGGCCTGACGCCAGAGGGCCCTCATTACCAAGGGGAAGAGACACTCAGCAGGCACCAACTCCCAACTGAGGGCCCATGTCGACAAGGTGACGTGTGACAGCCAGGCAGGAGTGACCTCACAGCAGAGGGCCTACCTCACAGAAGGGTGAGGAACCCAGCCAGCATAAGACTCTCACCAGAGGGCCCACATTACAAAGGGGATCAGAACCAGGCAGGACTGTCTTCACACCAGGGTGACCACATCATAGAAAGGTGAGGAAACCAGCACATGAGGCCTAAACCAGAGGACCCACATCTCCAAGGGGCTCGGATTGAGGCAGGCATGAGTAGCCTCACAACACAGGGCCAATAGAATAAAAAAGGTGAGGAATCCTGCAGTGGGAACCTCCCAGCAGGCGGCCCAGAGCACCGAGTCTATGTGATCCAGGCTGCAGTGAACTCACAGCAGAGGGCCCACATCATGAAACTGAGCAACCCATCGTTGGGACCTCAGAGCAGAAGGCCCACATTCCCATGGTGTTGGGAACCTGGCAGGAGTGTACTCGCACCACAGGGCGCACATCAGAAAATTTTGGGAGGCCAGGAGTTAGGGCCTGACGCCAGAGGGCCCTCATTACCAAGGGGAGGAGACTCGCAGCAGGCACCAACTCCCACGAGAGAGCCGACGTCGTCAAGGCGGGGTGGGCCAGCCAGGCAGGAGTGACCTCAGAGAAGAGGGCCCACCTCTCAGAAGTGTGAGGAACCCAGCCAGGATCACACTCTCACCGGAGGGTCCACATCACCAAGGGGATGGGAACCAGGCAGGACTGTCCTCACACCAGTGGAGCCACATCAGCCAAAGGTGAGGAACCCAGCACATGTGGCCTCAAACTACAGGACACACATAACCAAGGGGCTGGGAGTGAGGCAGGTTTCCGGAGGGGCACATTTAACTCTAATTTCCCACCAGGAAGAGGAATGAACCAAAGGCTCAGAGTGCCGTGTCGGACCCTGATTATGGCCTAAAGCAAACCTGCGGTTCTGTGGCCAGCTTTCAAGGAAACGAGTTAAGAAAGGAAATCACGGGCACTGTAATTCACAAACCTGCAGAGATATAAATGACAGCTATTGGCAAAAATATATTGAAGTAAGTCTGCAAAGAGGACTTGAAAACGAGGCAGAATTGCAGGAATCATATTTCAGGAGGTAGATTGGAATTGCATTTAAAGCATGTGAAAAGCGGCAGATCTTTGACACTGATGCACTTGGACAAAAGTGCGTAAACATTTTTTCCTGAATATATTCAGGAAAAAACGCATATGCACTTTTTGGCCAACCAAGCACTCCAGCAATGGAAATCCGCACTACAATGAAGTCTCATTTCCCATTCGTCAAAAGGGCCATCTGAAAAAAGTGTAAAAACCAGAAACACAGGACAGGCCATGGAGAACAGGGAGCCTTGTTATGCTGATGGGCGGGATGTAAATTGCCAACAGACACTCTGGAGATGTTTATGGTGTATCCTGAAACATCTGAAAAACAAAGCTACAGAGCCTAGGGTACTTCCACTTTTAGCCCTATAGCTTAGGAAAATTAAAATCAACAAGACACAGCCAGCACAAAATTTAGGGCTGCTGTGTTTACAAGAAACTCGAGTCCAGTACAAATTAAATATCCCAGAAAGAAAAAAATGGATAAAGGAGTTGTGCTACTTACGTACAACGGAATATCACTCAGAAATGAAATCAATGTCATCAGGCCTGTAGCAGCAAATTGAGTGGATTTAAATATGATGATTCTAAGAGAAATACGTCACACAGAGAAAGATAAGTATCATAAGATATCACTAATAGAGGGAGTGTAAACTTGGCTACACATAAACTGAAATACAAAACCGAACAGAGTCTCACATTTAGATAAAAACTTATGCTTGCTTAAGGGGAATGTTGAGTTGGGGTGCTGTATAAAACCAGAGATTGAAATTAGCACACATACCGTTCCATAAGCCAAATATGTACTAGACAAGACCTACTCTTTGCTCAACGAAATAGACTCATCCATGGTGTATCACCTCACACATGTTAGAATGGGCATCATCAGAAAATCTACAAACAACAAATGCTGGAAAGGGTGTGGAGATAAGGAACCCTCTTCCACTATTGTTGGGAATGTAAATTGATACAGTCACTGTGGGGAGCATTATGGAGTTTCTTATAAAATTAAGAATAGAATTACCATATGATACAGCAATCCCACTACTGAGCATATACCCAGACAAAACCATAAATCAAAAAGAGACATTCACCGCAATGTTCATTGCATCACTATTTACAATATCCAGGTAATGGAAGCAACCTAAATGCCCACAGACAGACGAATGCATAAAGAAGTGGTACATATATAAAATGGAATATTACTAAGCCATAAAAAGGAATGAAATTGGGTCATTTGTAGAGACGTTGATGGATCTAGAGACTGTCATACAGAGTGAAGTAAGTCAGAAATAGAAAAACAAATCTTGTATATTAATGCCTATATGTGGAACCTAGACAAATTTTACAGATGAACCGTTTTGCAAGGCAGAAATAGAGCAACAGATGTAGACAACAAACGTATGGACACCAAGGGGGGAAAGCTGTTGGGGGGTGGTGGTGGGAGGAGTTGAGAGATTGGGATTGGCATATATACATTTATATGTATAAAAGAGATAACCAAAAAGAACCTGCTGTATAAAAAAATAAAATAAAATTCAAATTACAAAAAGTAAAACAGAGAAAATATTCTTCCCTTCACATACATGTATTTATATGAATAAATTATTTCCATGCTTATATCTGTAAATACAAAAAAGAGGAATAAAATCTACCTTGAACCAAAAACGAAAAAAAGAAAAAAAAACAGAACCCACCAGTTACACAGAGGAAAACCGTATCAGGGCACTTGCTCCAGTTGTAAGCAATTCTGAAGTTGGTCAGTGGTGGGGAATCATCTCCCATTCAGCCAGCAGGCCCCACGCAACAAGCGTCCTCATTGCAAAGCTGGGGGACCGTGCCGAGGCATCTGTGAGTAAACGTGGGCTGAGCCCCAGGCCAGCTGCTGCTGAAATGTTCCCACCCTTCCCAGGTAAAACACCTGAATATGTACAAGGACTTGAAAGCCTAGAGGAAGGGCCATGGAGCCACATGAGCGACAGCATGCCAGCCGACTTGGTGCCTGCAGGCCAGCCAGGGTGGTCCTGGCCCTGGGTGCTCTTCTGGAAGCTTTCCATTTCCCTGCCTGAGATACCCCTGCTGTCCCGGCCCCCACTGCTTTCTTCCTCACTCACCTCTGCCCAGGGAGAAATTCCAGCGGCAGGTATGGGTGACACATCCTCTTCTTTAGCAGGTGGCATCTTGGCAACTGCTGCAGAAAGTCCAGCAGAGCCCCACTCACACTGGGCCACCCACAAAGCCGTGGCCTCTCACTCCCTCCCACCAGTCCAGCCCCAAGACTGCTGACAGGGCAGAGAAAATGGCGTCAGGCACAGCTGCAGGGGCTCTTGCTGCCTGGAGCGGTGTTTATATTGATCTGAACCCAGGCACACCTGGGGAGGGCTGGCCGGCACGGTCAGGCTTCCCAGGCCAGCCAATAATCACCCCTCAGGGGCTCACAGTTGCAGAAACTGGAATTTGCTGAATCGGCCAGGTCCAAGGAACAGGTGTGGGCTCCTGAGAGTCAGGATAGACAAGGGGCTGCAGCTCTGGCTTGTTTTCTAATTATATTATCTGGCCCATGAGTGGGAGACAACTTCAAGAAAACCCTCTCCTAATGAGAGGAACCCAGGAGTCAGGGAGAGGAGGGGTGGCTGGTGGGTGGAGACAGAGGCCTGGTGCCCCGGGTGCAGTGGAAGTCTCTGGAAGACCAGGTGGAGGGAGGCCACACAGAGTGATGCCCAGGGTCACAGACCTGTCGGAGCTGCTGTTTGTTAGTTCAAGTCCTGCTCTGAGGTGCTCTGTGTCAGATCTGAGTGACAGGTGAGCTGGGAGTGCTCTGCAATGAGGGCGATATGCACGGTTCCTGTGTTCCCAGCCCTGCCATGGTACCTGCAAGGGTAGCTCTGTATCCTGGGAGGGGCCTGACCACGAGAGCCCCATGGGCTGCAGGGGGACCTGCCCAGGGAACCCCATATCGTGGGAGGGTCCTGAACATGAGAGCCCCGTGGGCTGGGGTGGGGTACCTGCCCAGGTGAGCTCCATATCCTGGGATTGGCCTGACCTCGAGAGCCCCATGGGCTGCTGGAGTCCTGGTAAAGGATGTCAGGACAGTCAGTTAAGCCACTGAGGATATACCTCCAGTAGTTCCTAAACCCTACACCCTGCTGGTCATTCTACCAACCACCAGGACATGGTATTCTGTATTAGTCTTCAATGATGCCTTCTTTTGTATTCTATTAGTCCCAGAGTCACAAGAAATTTTGGCTTCTGAGTGGCAGGACTCAACATACAACTAAAACAATACTTCCGGGCCGTGTTGTCCCAAGGGTTCAAAAATTCCCACACCATCTTTGGGGAAAGCTCAGCTAAAGACCTAAAAGTTCTACCTCTGGAAAAGGGAACACTCCTTCAATATGCAGACGACATTGTGATCGCCAGCCCTACTAAGGAGACCTCTGAACTACGAAGCCAATAAAGGATACAAGTTGTCCAAGAAAAAGCTCAAATATCACAGACTACGGTGACCTGCCTGGGCTTCATTCTCACAGAAGGTCGGAGAAGCCCATCCCAGGAAAGGGAAGAAACAATTTACAGCCTTACCCATTTCTAAAACTAGAAGACAGCTTAGGGGTTCCTGGGGAGGCCAGGGTTTGCTGCTTCTGGATCCCTAACTACAGTCTACTAGCTCAGCCTCTATATGAAACACTGAAAGGAAAAGATGATGATCCTTTTGAATAGAATGCAGAAGTGGCCTTTCAAGAATGGAAAGAGCAATCAATTCAGACCCTTGCACAGGAACTCCCTAATTTACCTAACCCTTTGACCTTTACATTCCTGGTGAACGGTGAATCACCATTGGAGTATTAGTGCAAAACCTGGGACCACTTGAAATGGAACAATGCAAGAATGCGATCCAGGTAGGATAAACTACGGTCACCAAGGGGATTGGCCCACCGCCACATCTGGCCAAGATACTTGCAGTATCCGAAAACCTGGAAATCAGCAGCCCAAAAGGCCACCTCCCTCCTAAGGTAAAAGGACCCCACGTGGTGATCCTAACAACCAAACATGCCCTGAAGTTGCAGGGTTGGCTCCGTGGGCACACTGACCTTGAGTGAGGAGGCCCTCCAACTCCAACCTCCATAGAGATAACCGGGGCAAAGGGGCACCATGACGACTCGTGTGAAGGTGTCTGCACGGGCAAATTTAACGCTCATTTCCCACCAGGAAGAGGAATTAACCAAATGCTCAGCACGCCGTGCCGGAACCAGATTAGGGCCTGAATCATTCCTGCGGGTTTGCGGCCAGCTCACAAGAAAGGGAGTTGAAGAAAGGAGCTCAGGGGCACTGTAATTCACAAACCTGCAGAGTTTTAAATGACAGCTATGGTCTAAAAATATATTGAAGGAAGGCTGCGAAGAGGACTTGAAAGTGGGGCAGAATTTCAGGAAAACGATTTCAGGGGGTAGACTGGAATTGCATTTAAAGCATAGGAAAAGAGGCAGAACGACGACAATGATGCACTTGGCCAAAAAGGGCGTATGCGTTTTTTCCTGAATATATTCAGGAAAAAACGCATACGCCCTTTTTGGACAACCAAGCAAGCGTGTAAAGGAAATCTGCACTACAATGAAGTCTCACTGCCCCCCGGTCAAAAGGGCCATCTGAAAAAAGTGTAAAATCCAGAAAGGCAGCACAGACCATGGAGAAGTGGGAGCCTTGTCATGCTGATGGGCGGGATGTAAATTGCCAACAACCACTCTGGAGAAGTGTATGTGTTTCCAGAAACACGTAGGAAACAAAGCAACACAGCCTATGGCACTTCCACTTATGGTCCTATAGCTTAGGGAAATTAAAATCAAAAACACACAGCCACCCCAAAGTTTCGGACGGCTCTGTTTACAAGAACCTCGTCTACGGTACAAGTTAAAAATCCAAGAAAGCGAAAAATGGATAAAGAAATTGTGGTACGTATGTACAATGGAATATCACTCACCAATGAAATCTATGTCATCAGGCCCATTGCGGCATAATGAGTGGATTCAGGTACGATGATTCTAAGTGAAATATGTCACACAGAAAATGAAACATCATAAGATATCACTAATACAAGGAATGTAAACTTGGCTACACATGAACTGAATTACAAAACAGAACAGGGTCTCAAATTTAGAAAACCAACTTATGCTTGCTTAAGGGGAAATGTGAGTTGGGGTGCTGTATAAAACCAGAGATAGAAATTAGCACAGATACCTTTCCATAAGCCAAATATATAATACTCAAGACCTACCCCTTGCTCAACGAAATGGACTAAACACCCCATATTCAAAGCCTAGGAATACACCTGACTGATCAGAATCTTCAAACCCATGGATTTATATGTCTCCATAAGTGAATCAAGCGTGTGTACAGCTGCAAGAATGCAGCAGAGAAAATCCGATAAATCCCATTATCAAAATGAATTACAGAAACAAAACACAATGACAGTGAAATAGAGAGCAATTTTTAAATAATTCATTCAGGGCTTGTGATGCAACCTGGATTTACCACATCTACACCCAGAGCTGAGTGAGACATAAGGTTGGACACTTCGGGCTGATAGCATTGGTGAGGTTCGATGAGCAAGTGCAGACCCTTTGAAGTCATACTGCATGGTACCCATTCCATGGGTCCCAACTCTCCAGGTTTGAGGGATTCTTCCTTCAGCTAAAACATGCATGGAAAACCCAAGTATGGTGCACCATGTGACCGGGAAACGTTTTCAAATGCATCTCAGTTTTCGTCCCCTTTTACTCGGGTTCACCATTCCAGACCCTTTACTAACACTCTCCCCACTTGGAGACTCAGTGCCTTTAACCTCCTGTTTGGCACAGTTTGCAATATCTGCGCAAGATGAACAGGAATAGGGGGAATCAATGAGAGACTAGCTGGAGGTGTCTGCACAGGCAAATTTAACGCTCATTTCCCACCAGGAAGAGGAATTCACCAAAGGCTCAGCATGCCGTGCCGGAACCAGATTAGGGCCTGAAGCAATCATGTGTGTTTGCGGCCAGCTCACAAGAAAGCGAGTTGAAGAAAGGAGCTCAGGGGCACTGTAATTCACAAACCTGCAGAGTTATAAATGACAGCTATCGTCCAAAAATATATTGAAGGAAGCCTGCGAAGAGGACTTGTAAGTGGGCAGAATTGCAAGAAAACGATTTCGGGGGTAGGCTGGAATTGCATTTAAAGCATAGGAAAAGAGGCAGAACGTCGACAATGATGCACTTGGCCAAAAAGGGCGTATGCGTTTTTTCCTGAATATATTCAGGAAAAAACGCATACGCCCTTTTTGGCCAACCATGCAAGCATGTTAAAGAATTATGCACTACAATGAAGTCTCACAGCCCCCTGGTCAAAAGGGCCATCTAAAAAAAGTGTAAAATCCAGAAAGACAGCACAGGCCATGGAGAAAAGGGAGCCTTGTTATGCTGATGGGCGGGATGTAAATTGCCAACAGCCACCCTGGAGAAGTGTATGGTGTTTCCTGAAACACCTAAAAAACAAAGCAACGGAGCCTACGGCACTTCCAGTTATGGTCCTATAGCTTAGGGAAATTAAAATCAAAAAC
The DNA here is from genome assembly GCF_059928025.1 of Delphinapterus leucas. Classification (NCBI taxonomy): domain Eukaryota; kingdom Metazoa; phylum Chordata; class Mammalia; order Artiodactyla; family Monodontidae; genus Delphinapterus; species Delphinapterus leucas. The sequence continues at coordinate 2,730,004 of NW_028322267.1, forward strand.
ACACAGCCACCCCAAATTTTCGGACGGCTCTCTTTACAAGAACCTCATCTACGGTACAAGTTAAATATCCCAGAATGTGAAAAATGGATAAAGAAGTTGTGGTTCGTACGTACAATGGAATATCACTCAGCAATGAAATCTATGTCATCAGGCCCATCACGGCATAATGAGTGGATTCAGCTACAGTGATTCTAAGTGAAATAAGTCACACAGAAAATGAAACATCATAAGATATCACTAATACACGGAATGTAAACTTGGCTACACATGAACTGAATTACAAAACAGAACAGGGACTCAAATTTAGAAAACCAACTTATGCTTGCTTAAGGGCAAAGGTGAGTTGGGGTGCTGCATAAAACCAGAGATTGAAAATAGCACAGATACCGTTCCATAAGCCAAATATGTAATAGTCAAGACCTACTCCTTGTTCAACGACATGGACTCAACACCACATATTCAACGCCTAGGAATATACCTGACTAGTAAGAATCTTAAAACCCGTGGATTTATATTTCTCTGTCGGAGAATCAAGCGTTTGTACAGCGGCATGAACGCAGCAGTGAAAATCCGATAAATCCCATTATCAAACTAAATTACAAAAACAAAACACAATGACAGTGAAAGAGACAGCAATTCTTAAATAATTGATTCAGGGCTTGTGATGAAACCTGGATTTACCACATCTACACCCAGAGCTGGGTGAGGCATAAGGCTGGACACTTCGAACTGATAGCATTGGTGAGGTTCGGTGAGCAAATTCAGACCCTTTTTAGTCATACTGCATGGTACCCATTCCATGGGTCAATAATCTCCAGGTTTAAGGAATTCTTCCTTCAGCTAAAACATGCATGGGAAACCCAGAATATTGTCCACTGTGAGACTGGGAAACCATTTTAAATGGCTCTCAGGTTTCGTTCCCTGGTACTCGGGTTCACCATTCCAGATGCTTTACTAACCCTCTACCCACTTGGAGAGTCAGTGCCTTTAACCTCCTGTTTGGCACAGTTTGCAATTTCTGCACAAGATGAACAGGAATAGGGAGAACCAATGAGAGACTAGCTGTAGGTGTCTCCACGGGCAAATTGAATGCTCATTTCTCACCAGAAAGAGGAATTTACCAAAGGCTCAGCGTGCCGTGCCGAAACCAGATTACGGCCTGAAGCAATCCTGCGGTTTTGCGGCCAGCTCACAAGAAAGCGTGTTGAAGAAAGGAGCTCAGGGACACTGTATTTAACAAACCTGCAGAGTTATTAATGACAGGTATCATACAAAAATATATTGAAGTAAGGCTGCGAGGAGGACTTGAAAGCGGGGCAGTATTCCTGGAATATGATTTCAGGACGTAGACGGGAAGTGCTCTGAAAGCATAGGAGAAGAGGCAGATCCTGGACAATGATGCACTTGGTCAAAATGTGCATATGCGTTTTTTCCAGGGCCCTCATTAAAGAGGGTAGGAGGCTCCCAGAATGCTTTAGTGGCCAACAGAGGGCCCACATCATCAAGGCGACGTGAGCCAGCCAGGCAGGAGTGACCTCACATCAGAGGGCCCACCTCACAGAAGGGTAAGGAACCCAGCCAGGATCAGACTCTCACCAGAGTGCCCACATCAGCAAGGGGCTGTGAACCAGGCAGGAGTGTCATCACACCCGTGGGGCCATATCATCAAAAGTTGAGGTAACAAGAAAATGTGGCCTCAAACCAGAGGACCCACATCACCATGGGTCTTGGAGCGAGGCAGGCAGGATTAACCTCACAACACATGGCCCATTGTATAAAAAAGGTGAGGAATCCAGCAGTTGGAACATCCCAGCAGGCGGCCCAGAGCACCGAGGCTATGGGATCCAGGCAGTGATGAACTCACAACAGAGGGCCCTCATCATGAAACTGTGAGCAAACCAGCCGTTGTGACCTCAGAGCACAAGGCCCACATCCCCATGGGGAAGGGAACCAAGTAGGAGTGTCATCGCACCAGTGGGCACACATCAGAAAATGTGGGGAGCCCAGCAGTTAGGGCCTGACACCAGAGGGCTCTCATCACCGAGGAGAGGAGGCTCCCAGCAGGCTCCAACTGCTACCAGTGGGCCGCCGTCGCCAATGCGGGGTGTGCCAGCCAGGCAAGAGTGACCTCAGTGCAGAGGGCCCACCTCACAAAAGTGTGAGGAACCCAAGGAGGATCAGACTCTCACCAGAGGGCCCACATCACCAAGAGAATGGGAACCAGGCTGGAGTGTCCTCACACCAGTGGGACCTCATCAACGAAATGTGAGTGACCCAGCACACGTGGCCTCAAACCAGAGGACACACATCACCAAGGGGCTGGGAGTGAGGCAGGCAGGAGGAGTCTCAAAACAGAGGGCCCATAGAAGAAAAAAGGTGAGGAACCCCGCAGTTGGAACCTCCCAGCAGGCGGCCAGGAGCAGCGAGGCTATGGGATCCAGACCTGACTGAACTCAAAACAGAGGGCCCTCATCATGAAACTGTGAGCAACCCAGGCTTTGGGACCTCAGAGCAGAAGGCCCACATTCCTATGTGGTTGGGAACATGGCATAAGTGTACTCGCACCTCAGGGCACACATCAGAGAATTTTGGGAGCCCAGAAGTTAGGGTCTGACGCCAGAGGGCCCTCATTACCAAGGGGAGGAGACTCCAAGCAGGCACCAACTCCCAACTGAGGGCCCATGTCGACAAGGTGACGTGTGACAGCCAGGCAGGAGTGACCTCACAGCAGAGGGCCTACCTCACAGAAGGGTGAGGAACCCAGCCAGGATAAGACTCTCACCAAAGGGTCCACATTACAAAGGGGATCAGAACCAGGCAGGACTGTCTTCACACCAGGGTGACCACATCATAGAAAGGTGGGGAAACCAGCACATGAGGCCTAAACCAGAGGACCCACATCTCCAAGGGGCTCGGATTGAGGCAGGCATGAGTAGCCTCACAACACAGGGCCAATAGAATAAAAAAGGTGAGGAATCCTGCAGTGGGAACCTCCCAGCAGGCGGCCCAGAGCACCGAGTCTATGTGATCCAGGCTGCAGTGAACTCACAGCAGAGGGCCCACATCATGAAACTGTGAGCAACCCAGCCATTGGGACCTCAGAGCAGAAGGCCCACATCCCCATGGGGATGGGAACCTCGCAGGAGTGTCCTCGCACCACTTAGCATGTATCAGAAAATGTGGGTACCTAGCAGTTAGGGCCTGACGCAAGAGGGCGTCATCACCGAGGGGAGGAGGCTCCCAGCATGCTCCAACTGCCACAAGAGGGCCGATGTTGCCAAGGCGGGGTGTGCCAGCCAGGCAGGAGTGACCTCACAGCAGAGGGCCCACCTCACAGAAGGGTGAGGAACCCAGCCAGGATCAGACTCTCACCCGAGAGCCCACATCATCAAGGGGATAGGAACCAGGCAAGAGTGTCCTCACACCAGTGGGGCCACATCATCGAAAGGTGAGGGACCCAGCACACGTGGCCTCAAACCAGAGGAAACACATCACCAAGGGGCTGGGAGTGAGGCAGGCAGGAGGAGTCTCAAAACAGAGGGCCCACAGAAGAAAAAAGGTGAGGAATCCCGCAGTTGTAACCTCCCCGCAGGTGGCCAGGAGCAGCGAGGCTATGGGATCCAGGCCGGAGTGAACTCACACCAGAGGGCCCTCATCATGAAACTGAGCAACCCATCGTTGGGACCTCAGAGCAGAAGGCCCACATTCCCATGGTGTTGGGAACCTGGCAGGAGTGTACTCGCACCACAGGGCGCACATCAGAAAATTTTGGGAGGCCAGGAGTTAGGGCCTGACGCCAGAGGGCCCTCATTTCCAAGGGGAGGAGACTCGCAGCAGGCACCAACTCCCACGAGAGAGCCGACGTCGTCAAAGCGGGGTGGGCCAGCCAGGCAGGAGTGACCTCAGAGAAGAGGGCCCACCTCTCAGAAGTGTGAGGAACCCAGCCAGGATCAGACTCTCACCGGAGGGTCCACATCACCAAGGGGATGGGAACCAGGCAGGAGTGCCCTCACACCAGTGGGGCCACATCAGCCAAAGGTGAGGAACCCAGCACATGTGGCCTCAAACTACAGGACACACATAACCAAGGGGCTGGGAGTGAGGCAGGTGTCTGGAGGGGCACATTTAACTCTAATTTCCCACCAGGAAGAGGAATTAACCAAAGGCTCAGAGTGCCGTGTCAGACCCTGATTATGGCCTAAAGCAAACCTGCGGTTCTGTGGCCAGCTTTCAAGGAAACGAGTTAAGAAAGGAAATCACGGGCACTGTAATTCACAAACCTGCAGAGATATAAATGACAGCTATTGGCAAAAATATATTGAAGTAAGTCTGCAAAGAGGACTTGAAAACGAGGCAGAATTGCAGGAATCATATTTCAGGAGGTAGATTGGAATTGCATTTAAAGCATGTGAAAAGCGGCAGATCTTTGACACTGATGCACTTGGACAAAAGTGCGTAAACATTTTTTCCTGCATATATTCAGGAAAAAACGCATATGCCCTCTTTGGCCAACCAAGCACTCCAGCAATGGAAATCCGCACTACAATGAAGTCTCATTTCCCATTCGTCAAAAGGGCCATCTGAAAAAAGTGTAAAAACCAGAAACACAGGACAGGCCATGGAGAACAGGGAGCCTTGTTATGCTGATGGGCGGGATGTAAATTGCCAACAGACACTCTGGAGATGTTTATGGTGTATCCTGAAACATCTGAAAAACAAAGCTACAGAGCCTAGGGTACTTCCACTTTTAGCCCTATAGCTTAGGAAAATTAAAATCAACAAGACACAGCCAGCACAAAATTTAGGGCTGCTGTGTTTACAAGAAACTCGAGTCCAGTACAAATTAAATATCCCAGAAAGAAAAAAATGGATAAAGGAGTTGTGCTACTTACGTACAACGGAATGTCACTCAGCAATGAAATCAATGTCATCAGGCCTGTAGCAGCAAATTGAGTGGATTTAAATATGATGATTCTAAGAGAAATACGTCACACAGAGAAAGATAAGTATCATTAAGATATCACTAATAGAGGGAGTGTAAACTTGGCTACACATAAACTGAAATACAAAACCGAACAGAGTCTCACATTTAGATAAAAACTTATGCTTGCTTAAGGGGAATGTTGAGTTGGGGTGCTGTATAAAACCAGAGATTGAAATTAGCACACATACCGTTCCATAAGCCAAATATGTACTAGACAAGACCTACTCTTTGCTCAACGAAATAGACTCATCCATGGTGTATCACCTCACACATGTTAGAATGGGCATCATCAGAAAATCTACAAACAACAAATGCTGGAAAGGGTGTGGAGATAAGGAACCCTCTTCCACTATTGTTGGGAATGTAAATTGATACAGTCACTGTGGAGAACATTATGGAGTTTCTTATAAAATTAAGAATAGAATTACCATATGATACAGCAATCCCACTACTGGGCATATACACAGACAAAACCATAAATCAAAAAGAGACATTCACCGCAATGTTCATTGCATCACTATTTACAATATCCAGGTAATGGAAGCAACCTAAATGCCCACAGACAGACGAATGCATAAAGAAGTGGTACATATATAAAATGGAATATTACTAAGCCATAAAAAAGAATGAAATTGGGTCATTTGTAGAGACGTTGATGGATCTAGAGACTGTCATACAGAGTGAAGTAAGTCAGAAAGAGAAAAAGAAATCTTGTATATTAATGCCTATATGTGGAACCTAGACAAACTTTACAGATGAACCGTTTTGCAAGGCAGAAATAGAGCAACAGATGTAGACAACAAACGTATGGACACCAAGGGGGGAAAGCTGTTGGGGGGTGGTGGTGGGAGGAGTTGAGAGATTGGGATTGGCATGTATACATTTATATGTATAAAATAGATAACCAAAAAGAACCTGCTGTATAAAAAAATAAAATAAAATTCAAATTACAAAAAGTAAAACAGAGAAAATATTCTTCCCTTCACATACATGTATTTATATGAATAAATTATTTCCATGCTTATATCTGTAAATACAAAAAAGAGGAATAAAATCTACCTTGAACCAAAAACGAAAAAAAGAAAAAAAAACAGAACCCACCAGTTACACAGAGGAAAACCGTATCAGGGCACTTGCTCCAGTTGTAAACAATTCTGAAGTTGGTCAGTGGTGGGGAATCATCTCCCATTCAGCCAGCAGGCCCCACGCAACAAGCGTCCTCATTGCAAAGCTGGGGGACCGTGCCGAGGCATCTGTGAGTAAACGTGGGCTGAGCCCCAGGCCAGCTGCTGCTGAAATGTTCCCACCCTTCCCAGGTAAAACACCTGAATATGTACAAGGACTTGAAAGCCTAGAGGAAGGGCCATGGAGCCACATGAGTGACAGCATGCCAGCCGACTTGGTGCCTGCAGGCCAGCCAGGGTGGTCCTGGCCCTGGGTGCTCTTCTGGAAGCTTTCCATTTCCCTGCCTGAGATACCCCTGCTGTCCCGGCCCCCACTGCTTTCTTCCTCACTCACCTCTGCCCAGGGAGAAATTCCAGCGGCAGGTATGGGTGACACATCCTCTTCTTTAGCAGGTGGCATCTTGGCAACTGCTGCAGAAAGTCCAGCAGAGCCTCACTCACACTGGGCCACCCACAAAGCCGTGGCCTCTCACTCCCTCCCACCAGTCCAGCCCCAAGACTGCTGACAGGGCAGAGAAAATGGCGTCAGGCACAGCTGCAGGGGCTCTTGCTGCCTGGAGCGGTGTTTATATTGATCTGAACCCAGGCACACCTGTGGAGGGCTGGCCGGCACGGTCGGGCTTCCCAGGCCAGCCAATAATCACCCCTCAGGGGCTCACAGTTGCAGAAACTGGAACTTGCTGAATCGGCCAGGTCCAAGGAACAGGTGTGGGCTCCTGAGAGTCAGGATAGACAAGGGCCTGCAGCTCTGGCTTGTTTTCTAATTATATTATCTGGCCCATGAGTGGGAGACAACTTCAAGAAAACCCTCTCCTAATGAGAGGAACCCAGGAGTCAGGGAGAGGAGGGGTGGCTGGTGGGTGGAGACAGAGGCCTGGTGCCCCGGGTGCAGTGGAAGTCTCTGGAAGACCAGGTGGAGGGAGGCCACACAGAGTGATGCCCAGGGTCACAGACCTGTCGGAGCTGCTGTTTGTTAGTTCAAGTCCTGCTCTGAGGTGCTCTGTGTCAGATCTGAGTGACAGGTGAGCTGGGAGTGCTCTGCAATGAGGGCGATATGCACGGTTCCTGTGTTCCCAGCCCTGCCATGGTACCTGCAAGGGTAGCTCTGTACCCTGGGAGGGGCCTGACCACGAGAGCCCCATGGGCTGCAGGGGGACCTGCCCAGGGAACACCATATCCTGGGAGGGTCCTGAACATGAGAGCCCCGTGGGCTGGGTTGGGGTACCTGCCCAGGTGAGCTCCATATCCTGGGATTGGCCTGACCTCGAGAGCCCCATGGGCTGCTGGAGTCCTGGTAAAGGATGTCAGGGCAGTCAGTTAAGCCACTGAGGATATACCTCCAGTAGTTCCTAAACCCTACACCCTGCTGGTCATTCTACCAACCACCAGGACATGGTATTCTGTATTAGTCTTCAATGATGCCTTCTTTTGTATTCTATTAGTCCCAGAGTCACAAGAAATTTTGGCTTGTTAGTGGCAGGACTCAACATACAACTAAAACAATACTTCCGGGCCGTGTTGTCCCAAGGGTTCAAAAATTCCCACACCATCTTTGGGGAAAGCTCAGCTAAAGACCTAAAAGTTCTACCTCTGGAAAAGGAAACACTCCTTCAATATGCAGACGACATTCTGATCGCCAGCCCTACTAAGGAGACCTCTGAACTACCAAGCCAATAAAGGATACAAGTTGTCCAAGAAAAAGCTCAAATATCACAGACTACGGTGACCTGCCTGGGCTTCATTCTCACAGAAGGTCGGAGAAGCCCATCCCAGGAAAGGGAAGAAACAATTTACAGCCTTACCCATTTCTGAAACTAGAAGACAGCTTAGGGGTTCCTGGGGAGGCCAGGGTTTGCTGCTTCTGGATCCCTAACTACAGTCTACTAGCTCGGCCTCTATATGAAACACTGAAAGGAAAAGGTGATGATCCTTTTGAATAGAATGCAGAAGTGGCCTTTCAAGAATGGAAAGAGCAGTCAATTCAGACCCTTGCACAGGAACTCCCTAATTTAGCTAAACCCTTTGACCTTTACATTCCTGGTGAACGGTGAATCGCCATTGGAGTATTAGTGCAAAACCTGGGACCACTTGAAATGGAACAATGCAAGAATGCGATCCAGGTAGGATAAACTACGGTCACCAAGGGGATTGGCCCACCGCCACATCTGGCCAAGATACTGGCAGTATCCGAAAACCTGGAAATCAGCAGCCCAAAAGGCCACCTCCCTCCTAAGGTAAAAGGACCCCACGTGGTGATCCTAACCACCAAACATGCCCTGAAGTTGCAGGGTTGGCTCCGTGGGCACACTGACCTTGAGTGAGGAGGCCCTCCAACTCCAACCTCCATAGAGATAACCGGGGCAAAGAGCACCATGACAACTCATGTGAAGGTGTCTGCACGGGCAAATTTAACGCTCATTTCCCACCAGGAAGAGGAATTAACCAAAGGCTCAGCATGCCGTGCCGGAACCAGATTAGGGCCTGAAGCATTCCTGTGGGTTTGCGGCCAGCTCACAAGAAAGCGAGTTGAAGAAAGGAGCTCAGGGGCACTGTAATTCACAAACCTGCAGAGTTATAAATGAGAGCTATGGTCTAAAAATATATTGAAGGAAGGCTGCGAAGAGGACTTGAAAGTGGGGCAGAATTTCAGGAAAACGATTTCAGGGGGTAGACTGGAATTGCATTTAAAGCATAGGAAAAGAGGCAGAACGACGACAATGATGCACTTGGCCAAAAAGGGCGTATGCGTTTTTTCCTGAATATATTCAGGAAAAAATGCATACGCCCTTTTTGGCCAACCAAGCAAGCGTGTAAAGGAAATCTGCACTACAAAGAAGTCTCACTGCCCCCCGGTCAAAAGGGTTATCTGAAAAAAGTGAAAAATCCAGAAAATCAGGACAGGCCTTGGAGAACAGGGAGCCTTATTATGTTGATTGTCGGGATGTAAATTGCCAACAGCCACTTTGGAAAAGTGTACGGTGTACCCTGAAACACCTAAAAAACAAAGCAACGGAGCCTATGGCACTTCCACTTATGGTCCTATAGCTTAGGGAAAATAAAATCAAAAAGACACAGCCACCCTAAAGTTTTGGACATCTATTTTTACAAGAACCTTGTCCACGGAACAAGTTAAATATCCCAGAACGTGAAAAATGTATGAAGAATATGTGGTACGCACGTACAATGGAATATCACTCAGCAATGAAATCTATGTCATCAGGCCCGTCACGGCATAATGAGTGGATTCAGGTACGATGATTCTAAGTGAAATAAGTCACACAGAAAATGAAACATCATAAGATATTACTAATACACGGAATGTAAACTTTGCTACACATGAACTGAATTACAAAACAGAACAGGGTCTCAAATTTAGAAACCCAACATATGCTTTCTTAAGGGGAAAGGTAAGTTGGGGTGCTGCATATACCAGAGATAGAAATTAGCACAGATACCTTTCCATAAGCCAAATATGTAATAGTCAAGACCTACTACTTGCTCAACGAAATCGACTAAACACCCCATATTCAATGCCTAGGAATACACCTGACTAGTAAGAATCTACAAACCCATGGATTTATATGTCTCCATAAGAGACTCAAGTGTGTGTTCAGCGGCATGAATGCAGCAGAGAAAATCCGATAAATCCCATTATCAAAATGAATTGCAAAAACAAACACAATTACAGTGAAATAGAGAGCACTTCTTAAATAATTCATTCAGGGCTTGTGATGCAACCTGGATTTACCACATCTATACCAAGAGCTGAGTGAGACATAAGGTTGGACACTTCGGGCTAATAGCATTGGTGAGGATCCATGAGGAAATGCAGACCCTTTGAAGTCATACTGCATGGTACCCATTCCATGTTTCCCAAATTTTCAGGTTTAAGGGATTCTTCCTTCAGCTAAAACGTGCATGGGAAACCCACAGTATGGTGCACCGTGTGACCGGGAAACGTTTTCAAATGCATCTCAGTTTTCGTCCCCTTTTACTCGGGTTCACGATTCCAGACCCTTTACTAACACTCTCCCCACTTGGAGAGTCAGTGCCTTTAACCTCCTGTTTGGCACAGTTTGCAATTTCTGCGCAAGATGAACAGGAATAGGGAGAATCAATGAGAGAGTAGCAGTAGGTGTCTGCACGGGCAAATTTAATGCTCATTTCCCACCAGGAAGAGGAATTAACCAAAGGCTCAGCATGCCATGCCGGAACCAGATTAGGGCCTGAAGCATTCCTGCGGGTTTGCGGCCAGCTCACAAGAAAGCAAGTTGAAGAAAGGAGCTCAGGGGCACTGTAATTCACAAACCTGCAGAGTTATAAATGACAGCTATCGTCCAAAAATATATTGAAGGAAGGCTACGAAGAGGGCTTGAATGTGGGGCAGAATTGCAGGAAAAGGATTTCAGGGGGTAGACTGGAATTGCATTTAAAGCATAGGAAAAGAGGCAGAACGACGACAATGATGCACTTGGCCAAAAGAGGCATATGCGTTTTTTCTTGAATATATTCAGGAAAACACGCATACGCACTTTTTGGCCAACCAAGCAAACATGTTAAAGAAATCTGCACTACAATGAAGTCTGACTGCCCCCCAGTCAAAAGGGCCATCTGAAAAAAGTGTAAAATCCAGAAAGGCAGCACAGACCATGGAGAAGAGGAAGCCTTGTTATGCTGATGGGCGGGATGTAAATTGCCAACAGCCACTCTGGAGAAGTGTATGGTGTTTCCTCAAACACCTAAAAAACTAAGCAACGGAGCCTATGGCACTTCAACTTATGGTTCTATAGCTTAGGGAAATTAAAATCAAAAAGACACAGCTACCCATAAATTTTGCACGGCTCTGCTTACAAGAACCGCGTTTACGGTACAAGTGAAATATCCCAGGAAGCAAAAATGGATAAAGAAGTTGTTGTACGTACGTACAATGGAATATCACTCAGCAATGAAATCTATGTCATGAGGCCCGTCGCGGCATAATGAGTGGATTCAGGTACGATCATTCTAAGTTAACTAAGTCACACAGAAAAAGAAACACCATAAGATATCTCAAATACACGGAATGCAAACATGGCTGCACATGAACTCAATTACAAAACAGAAAAGGGTCTCAAATTTAGAAAACCAACTTATGCTTGCTTAAGGGGAAAGGTGAGTTGTGGGGCTGCATAAAACCAGAGATTGAAATTAGCACAGATACCTCTCCATAAGCAAATATGTAATAGTCAGGACCTACTCCTTGCTCCACGAAATGGACTCAACACCCCATATTCAATGCCTAGGAATATACCTGACTAGTAAGAATCTTCAAACCCATGTTTTATATGTCTCCATAAGAGAATCAAGCATGTGTACAGCGGCATAAATGCAGCAGTGAAAATCCGATAAATCCCATTATCAAAATAAATTACAAAAACAAAACACAATGACAGTGAAATAGAGAGCAATTCTTAAATAATTCATTCAGGGCTTGTGATGCAACGTGGATTTACCACATCTACACCCCGAGCTGAGTGAGACATAAGGCTGGACACTTCGGGCTGATAGCCTTGGTGACGTTCGGTGAGCAAAGGCAACCCTTTGAAGTCATACTGCATGGTACCCATTCCATGGGTCCCAACTCTCCAGGTTGAAGGGATTCTTCCTTCAGGTAACACATGCATGGGAAACCCAGAATATCGTCCACCGTGTGACCGGGAAACCTTTTTAAATGCATCTCAGTTTTCGTCCCCTCGTACTCGGTTTTACCATTCCAGACGCTTTACTAACACTCTCCCCACTTGGAGAGTCAGTGCCTTTAACCTCCTGTTTGGCATAGTTTGGAATTTCTGCGCAAGATGAACAGGAATAGGGAGAACCAATGAGAGATTAGCTGTAGGTGTCTGCACGAACAAATTTAACGCTCATTTCCCACCAGGAAGAGGAATTAGCCAAAGGCTCAGCATGCCGTGCCGGAACCAGATTAGGGCCTGAAGCAATCCGCCGGTTTTGCGGCCAGCTCACAAGAAAGCGAGTTGAAGAAAGGAGCTCAGGGGCAGTGTAATTCACAAACCTGCAGAGTTATAAATGACAGCTATCGTCCAAAAATATATTGAAGTAAGGCTGCAAAGAGGACTTGAACGCGGGGCAGAATTCCAGGAATACGATTTCAGGAGGTAGACGGGAAGTCCTCTGAAAGTATAGGAGAAGAGGCAGAACCTCGACAATGATGCACTTGGTCAAAAAGGGCATATGCGTTTCTTCCAGGGCCCTTATTAAAGGGGGTAGGAGGCTCCCAGCATGCTTCAGTGGCCAACAGAGGGCCTATGTCGCCAAGGTGAAATGAGCCATCCAGGCAGGAGTGACCTCACATCAGAGGGCCCACCTCACAGAAGGGTAAGGAACCCAGTCAGGATCAGACTCTCACCAGAGTGCCCACATAAGCAAGGGGCTGGGAACCAGGCAGGAGTGTCCTCACACCCGTGGGGCCACATCATCGAAAGTTGAGGTACCCAGCACATGTGGCCTCAAACCAGAGGACCCACATCACCATGGGTCTCGGAGCGAGGCAGGCAGGATTAACCTCACAACACATGGCCCATTGTATAAAAAAGGTGAGGAATCCTGCAGTTGGAACATCCCAGCAGGCGGCCCAGAGCACCGAGGCTATGGGATCCAGGCAGTGATGAACTCACAACAGAGGGCCCTCATCGTGATACTGTAAGCAACCCAGCCGCTGTAACCTCAGAGCACAAGGCCCACATCTCCATGGGGAAGGGAACCAAGCAGGAGTGTCATCGCACCAGTGGGCACACATCAGAAAACGTGGGGAGCCCAGCAGTTAGGGCCGGACGCCAGAGGGCCCTCATCACTGAGGAGAGGAGGCTCCCAGCAAGCTCCAACTGCTACCAGAAGGCAGACGTCGCCAATGCGGGGTCTGCCAACCAGGCAGGAGTGACCTCAGAGCAGAGGGCCAACCACACAAAAGTGTGAGGAACCCAAAGAGGATCAGACTCTCACCGGAGGGCCCACGTCACCAAGGGAATGGAAACCAGGCAGGAGTGTCCTCACACCAGTGGGGCCACACCACCGAAATGTGACGGACCCAGCACACGTGGCCTCAAACTACAGGACACACATCACCAAGGGGCTGGGAGTGAGGCAGGCAGGAGGAGCCTCCAAACAGAGGGCCCATTGCGTAAAAAAGGTGAGGAATCCCGCAGTTGGAACCTCCCAGCAGGTGGCCCAGAGCACCCAGTCTATGGGATCCAGGCCGCAGTGCACTCATATCAGAGGGCCAACATCATGAAACTTTGAGCAACCCAGCCGTTTGGACATCAGAGCAGAAGTCCCACATCCCCACGGGGATGGGAACCTGGCAGGAGTGTCCTCGCACCACTTAGTACGTATTAGAAAATGTGGGTACACAGCAGTTAGGGCCTGACGCCAAAGGGCCCTCATTACTGAGGGAAGGAGGCTCCCAGCACGCTCCAACTGCCACCAGAGGGCCGACGTCACCAAGGCGGGGTGTGCCAGCCAGGCAGGAGTGACCTCAGAGCAGAGGGCCAAGTTCACGGAAGTGTGAGGAACCCAACCAGGATCAGACTCTCACCAGAGGGCCCACATCACCAAGAGGATGGGAACCAGGCAGGAGTGTTCTCAGTCCAGTGGGGCCACATCATTGAAAGGCGAGGAAACCACCACAGGTGGCCTCAAACCAGAGGACACACATCAGCAAGGGGCTGGGAGGGAGGCAGGCAGGAGTAGTCTCAAAACAGAGGGCCCATAGAATAAAAAAGGTGAGGAATCCCGCAGTTGGAACATCCCAGCAGGCGGCAAGGAACAACGAGGCTATGGGATCCCGGCCGGTGTGAACTCACAAAAGAGGGCCCTCATCATGAAACTGTGAATAGCCCAGCCATTGGGTCCACAGAGCAGAAGGCCCACATTGCCATGGGGTTGGGAACCTGGCAGGAGTGTACTCGCACCACAGGGCACACATCAGAAAAGTTTGGGAGCCCAGGATTTAAGGCCTGACGCCAGAGGGCCCTCATTACCAAAGGGAGGAAACTCCCAGCAGACACCAAATCCCAACTGAGGGCCCACGTCGCCAAGGTGACGTGCGCCAGCCAGGCAGGAGTGACATCACAGCAGAGGGCATACGTCACAGAAGGGTGAGGAACCCAGCCAGGATAAGACTCTCACCAGAGGGCCCGCATCACCAAGGGGATCGGAACCAGGCAGAAGTATACTCACACCAGTGTGGCCAAATAATGGAAAGGTGAGGGACCCAGAACATGTGGCCTAAACCAGAGGAACCACATCTCCAAGGGGCTCGGAGTGAGGCAGGCAGGACTAGCCTAACAACACAGGGCCCATAGATTAAAAAATGTGAGGAATCCAGCAGTTGGAACCTCGCAGCAGGAGGCCCAGAGCACCGAGTCTATGGGATCCAGGCCAAAGTGAACTCACAGCAGAGGGCCCACATCATGAAACTGTGAGCAACCCAGCCGTTGGGACCTCAGAGCAGAACGCCCACATCCCCATGGGGATGAGAACGTGGCAGGCGTATCCTCGCACCACTTAGTACGTATTAGAAAATGTGGGTACCCAGCAGTTAGGGTCTGACGCCAAAGGGCTCTCATCACTGAGGGGAGGAGGCTCCCAGCAGGCTCCAACTGCCACCAGAGGGCCGACGTCGCCAAGGCGGGGTGTGCCAGCCAGGCAGGAGTGACCTCAGAGCTGAGGGCCAAGCTCACGGAAGTGTGAGGAACCCAACCCGGATCAGATTCTCACCAGAGGGCCCACATCACCAAGGGGATGCGAACCAGGCAGGAGTGTGCTCACACCAGTGGGGCCACATCATTGAAAGGCAGGGAACCCACCACATGTGGCCTCAAACCAGAAGACCCACATCAACAAGGGGCCCAGAGTGAGGCAGGCAGGAAGTGTCTCACAACACACGGCCCATAGAAGAAAAAAGGTAAGGAATCCTGCAGTTGGAAGCTCCAAGCAGGTGGCCCAGAGCACCGAGGCTATGGGATGCATGCCGGAGTGAACTCACAGCAGAAGGCCCACATCCTGACACTGTGAGCAAGCCAGCCGTTGGCACCTCAGAACAGAAGGCCCAAATCTGCATGGGGATGGGAACCTGGCAGGAGTGTCATCGCACAAGTGGGCGCACATCAGAAAATGTGGTGAGCCCAGCAGTTAGGGCCGGACGCCAGAGGGCCCTCATCACCGATGGGAGGAGGTTCCCAGCACGCTCCAACTGCAACCAGAGGGCCCATGTGGCCAAGGCATCGTGTGCCAGCCAGGCAGGTGTGACCTCACAGCAGAGGGCCCGCCTCACAGAAGTGTGAGGAATCAAGCCAGGATCAGACTCTCACCAGAGGGCCCACATCAACAAGGGAATGGGAACCAGTCAGGAGTGTCCTCACACCAGTAGGGCCACATCCCTAAAAGGTGAGACAAACGGCACACGTGGTCTCAAACCAGAAGACCTACATCACCAAGGGGCTCGGTGTGAGGCAGGCAGGAGGAGCTTCACCACACAGGGCCCAAAGTATAAGAAAGGTGAGGAATCCAGCAGTTGGAACCTCCCAGCAGGCGGCCCAGAGCACAGAGGCTATGGGATCTAGGCCTGAGTGAACTAACACCGGAGTGCCAACATAACGAAACTGTGAGCAACCCAGGCGTTGCGACCACAGAGCAGAAGGCACACATCCCCATGAGTATTGGAACCTTACAGGAGTGTCCTGGCATCACTGGGCTCACATCAGAAATCGTGGGGAGCCCAGCAGTTAGAGCCTGACGCAAGAGGGCCCTCATCACCTTGGAGAGGAGGGTACAAGAAGGCTCCAACTGCCACCAGAAGTCCGACGTCACCAGGGCAACGGGAGCAAGCCAGGCAGGAGTTACCTCACAGCAGAGGGCCCACCTCACAGAAGAGTGAGGAACCCAGCCAGGATCAGACTCTCACCAGAGGGCCCACATCACCAAGGGGATCTGATCCAGGCAGGAGTGGCCTCACACCAGTGTGGCCAAATCATAGAAAGGTGAGGAACCCAGAACATGTGGCCTAAACAAGAGGACCCACATCTCCAAGGGGCTCGGAGTGAGGCAGGCAGGAGGAGCCTCAAAACAGAGGACCCATAGAATAAAAAAGGTGAGGAATCCCGCAGTTGGAACCTCCTAGCATGCAGCAAGGAGCAGCGAGGCTATGGGGTCCCGGCCGTTGTGAACTCACAACAGAGGACCCTCATCATGAAACTGTGAACAACACAGCTGTTGGGACCACAGAACAGAAGGCCCACATTCCCATGGGGTTGGGAACCTGGCAGGAGTGTACTCGCACCACAGGGCACACATCAGAAAATTTTGGGAGCCCAGGAGTTAGGGCCTGACGCCAGACGGCCCTAATTACCGAGGGGAGCAGACTCCTAGAAGGCACCAACTCCCACCTGAGGGCCCACGTCTCCAAGGTGATGTGCGTTAGCCAGGCAGGAGTGACCTCACAGCAGAGGGCCTATGTCACAGAAGGGGGAGGAACCCAGCCAGGATAAGACTCTCAACAGAGAGCCCACATCACCAAGGGGATCAGAACCAGGCAGGAGTGGCCTCACACCAGTGTGGCCAAATCGTAGAAAAGTGAGGAACCCAGAACATATGGCCTAAACCAGAGGACCCACATCAACAAGGGGCTCAGAGTGAGGCAGGCAGGAGGTGTCTCAAACAGAGGGCCATAAAATAAAAAAGGTGAGGTAACCCGCAGTTGGAACCTCCCAGCAGGCGGCAAGGAGCAGCGAGGCTATGGGATCCCGGCCGGTGTGAACTCACAACAGAAGGCCCTCATCACGAAACTGTGAACAACCCAGCGGTTGGGACCACAGAGAAGAAGGCCCACATTCCCATGGGGTTGGGAAACTGGCAGGAGTGTACTCCCACCAGAGGGCACACATCAGAAAAGTATGGGAGCCCAGGAGTTAGGGCCTGACGTCAGAGGGCCCTCATTACCGAGGGGAGGAGACTCCCAGCAGGCACCAACTCCCAAATGAGGGCCCACGTCGCCAAGGCGGGGTGTGCCAGCCAGCCAGGATTGACCTCAGAGAAGAGGGCCCACCTCACAGAAGTGTGAGGAACCCAACCAGGATCAGACTCTCACCGGAGGGCCCACATCACCAAGGGGATGGGAAGCAGGCAGGAGTGTCCTCACACCAGTGGGGCCACATCAGCCAAAGTGAGGAACCCAGCACATGTGGCCTCAAACCAGAGGACACACATCACCAAGGGCTAGGAATGAGGCAGGTGTCTGGAGGGGCACATTTAACTCTAATTTCCCACCAGGAAGAGGAATGAACCAAAGTCTCAGAGTTCCGTGCCGGACACTGATTATGGCCTGAAGCAACACTGCGGTTCTGTGTCCAGTTTTCAAGGAAACGAGTTAAGAAAGAAAATCACGGGCACTGTAATTCACAAACCTGCAGAGTTATAAATGACAGCTATGGTCTAAAAATATATTGAAGGAAGGCTGCGAAGAGGACTTGAAAGTGGGGCAGAATTTCAGGAAAACGATTTCAGGGGGTAGACTGGAATTGCATTTAAAGCATAGGAAAAGAGGCAGAACGACGACAATGATGCACTTGGCCAAAAAGGGCGTATGCGTTTTTTCCTGAATATATTCAGGAAAAAGGGCATACGCCCTTTTTGGCCAACCAAGCAAGCGTGTAAAGGAAATCTGCACTACAATGAAGTCTCACTGCCCCCCGGTCAAAAGGGCCATCTGAAAAAAGTGTAAAATCCAGAAAGGCAGCACAGACCATGGAGAAGAGGGAGCCTTGTTATGCTGATGGGCGGGATGTAATTTGCCAACAGCCACTCTGGAGAAGTGTATGGTGTTTCCTCAAACACCTAAAAAACCAAGCAACGGAGCCTACAGCACTTCCACTTATGGTCCTATAGCTTAGTGAAATTAAAATCAAAAACACACAGCCACCCCAAAGTTTTGGAAACAAAACACAATGACAGTGAAAGAGACAGCAATACTTAAATAATTGATTCAGGGCTTGTGATGAAACCTGGATTTACCACATCTACACCCAGAGCTGGGTGAGGCATAAGGCTGGACACTTTGAACTGATAGCATTGGTGAGGTTCAGTGAGCAAATTCAGACCCTTTTTAGTCATACTGCATGGTACCCATTCCATGGGTCAATAATCTCCAGGTTTAAGGAATTCTTCCTTCAGCTAAAACATGCATGGGAAACTCAGAGTATTGTCCACTGTGAGACTGGGAAACCATTTTAAATGGCTCTCAGGTTTCGTTCCCTGGTACTTGGGTTCACCATTCCAGATGATTTACTAACCCTCTACCCACTTGGAGAGTCAGTGCCTTTAACCTCCTGTTTGGCACAGTTTGCAATTTCTGCACAAGATGAACAGGAATAGGGAGAACCAATGAGAGACTAGCTATAGGTGTCTCCACGGGCAAATTGAATGCTCATTTCTCACCAGAAAGAGGAATTTACCAAAGGCTCAGCGTGCCGTGCCGAAACCAGATTACGGCCTGAAGCAATCCTGCGGTTTTGCGGCCAGCTCACAAGAAAGCGTGTTGAAGAAAGGAGCTCAGGGACACTGTATTTAACAAACCTGCAGAGTTATTAATGACAGGTATCATACAAAAATATATTGAAGTAAGGCTGCGAGGAGGACTTGAAAGCGGGGCAGTATTCCTGGAATATGATTTCAGGACGTAGACGGGAAGTGCTCTGAAAGCATAGGAGAAGAGGCAGATCCTGGACAATGATGCACTTGGTCAAAATGTGCATATGCGTTTTTTCCAGGGCCCTCATTAAAGAGGGTAGGAGGCTCCCAGAATGCTTTAGTGGCCAACAGAGGGCCCACATCATCAAGGCGACGTGAGCCAGCCAGGCAGGAGTGACCTCACATCAGAGGGCACACCTCAGACAAGGGTAAGGAACCCAGCCAGGATCAGACTCTCACCAGAGTGCCCACATCAGCAAGGGGCTGTGAACCAGGCAGGAGTGTCATCACACCCGTGGGGCCATATCATCAAAAGTTGAGGCAACAAGAAAATGTGGCCTCAAACCAGAGGACCCACATCACCATGGGTCTTGGAGTGAGGCAGGCAGGATTAACCTCACAACACATGGCCCATTGTATAAAAAAGGTGAGGAATCCAGCAGTTGGAACATCCCAGCAGGCGGCCCAGAGCACCGAGGCTATGGAATCCAGGCAGTGATGAACTCACAACAGAGGGCCCTCATCATGAAACTGTGAGCAAACCAGCCGTTGTGACCTCAGAGCACAAGGCCCACATCCCCATGGGGAAGGGAACCAAGTAGGAGTGTCATCGCACCAGTGGGCACACATCAGAAAATGTGGGGAGCCCAGCAGTTAGGGCCTGACACCAGAGGGCTCTCATCACCGAGGAGAGGAGGCTCCCAGCAGGCTCCAACTGCTACCAGTGGGCCGCCGTCGCCAATGCGGGGTGTGCCAGCCAGGCAAGAGTGACCTCAGGGCAGAGGGCCCACCTCACAAAAGTGTGAGGAACCCAAGGAGGATCAGACTCTCACCAGAGGGCCCACATCACCAAGAGAATGGGAACCAGGCTGGAGTGTCCTCACACCAGTGGGACCTCATCAACGAAATGTGAGTGACCCAGCACACGTGGCCTCAAACCAGAGGACACACATCACCAAGGGGCTGGGAGTGAGGCAGGCAGGAGGAGTCTCAAAACAGAGGGCCCATAGAAGAAAAAAGGTGAGGAATCCCGCAGTTGGAACCTCCCAGCAGGTGGCCAGGAGCAGCGAGGCTATGGGATCCAGACCTGACTGAACTCAAAACAGAGGGCCCTCATCATGAAATTGAGCAACGTACCATTGGGACCTCAGAACAGAAAACCCACATTCCCATGGGGTTGGGATCCTGGCAGGAGTGTACTCGCACCACAGGGCGCACATCAGAAAATTTTGGGAGCCCAGGAGTTAGGGTCTGAAGACAGAGGGCCCTCGTTACCGAGGGTAGGAGACTCCCAGCAGGCACCAACTCCCAACTGAGGGCCCACGTCGCCAAGTTGACGTGTGCCAGCCAGGCAGGAGTGACCTCACAGCAGAGGGCCTACCTCACAGAAGGGTGAGGAACCCAGCCAGGATAAGACTCTCACCAGAGGGCCCACATCACCAAGGGGATCGGAACAAGGCAGGAGTGTCCTCACACCAGTGCGGCCACATTATAGAAAGTTGAGGAACCCCGCACATGTGGCCTAAACCAGAGGACCCACATTTCCAAGGTGCTCCGAGTGAGGCAGGCAGGAGTAGCCTAACAACACAGGGCCCACAGAATAAAAAATGTGAGGAATCCAGCAGTTTGAACCTCCCAGCAGGTGGCCCAGAGCATGGAGTCTATGGGATCCAGGCCACAGTGAACTCACAGCAGAGGGCCCACATCATGAAACTGTGAGCAACCCAGCCAGTGGGACCTCAGAGCAGAAGGCCCACATCCCCATGGGGATGGGAACCTCGCAGGAGTGTCCTCGCACAACTTAGCACGTATCAGAAAATGTGGGAACCCAGCAGTTATGGCCTGACGCCAGAGGGCCCTCATCACTGAGGAGAGGAGGCTACCAGCAGGCTCCAAATGCTACCAGAGGGCCGACGTCACCAAGGCAATGGGAGCAAGCCAGGCAGGAGTTACCTCACAGCAGAGGGCCCACCTCACAGAAGTGTGAGGAGCCCAAACAGGATCAGACTCTAACCAGAGCGCCCACATCACCAAGGGGATGGAAACCAGGCAGGAGTGTCCTCACACCAGTGGGGCCACATCAGCGAAAGGTGAGGAACACAGCACATGTGGCCTCAAACAAGGGGACACACATCACGAAAGGGCTGGGAGTGAGGCATGCAGGAGGAGACTCACAACAGAGCGCCCATAGAATAAAAAAGGTGAGGAACCCCGCAGTTGGAAGCTCCAAGCAGGTGGCCCAGAGCACCGAGGCTATGGGATCCATGCCGGAGTGAACTCACAGCAGAGGGCCCACATTCTGACACTGTGAGCAACCCAGCCGTTGGGACCTCAGAGCAGAAAGCCCACATCCCCATGGGGATGGGACCCTGGCTGGAGTGTACTCGCACGACAGGGCGCACATCAGAAAATTTTGGGAGCCCATGAGTTAGGGCCTGATGCCAGAGGGCCCTTATTACCGAGGGGAGGAGACTCCCAGCAGGCACCAACTCCCAACTGAGGGCCCACATCGCCAAGGTGACGTGTGCCAGCCAGGCAGGAGTGACCTCACAGCAGAGGGCCCACCTCCCAGAAGTGTGAGGAATCCAGACAGGATCAGACTCTCACCAGAGGGCCCCCATCACCAAGGGGATGGGAACCAGGCAGGAGTGTCCTCACACCAGTGGGGCCACATCAATAAAGGTGAGGAAACCGGTACATGTGGCTTTAAACCAGAGGACCTACATCACAAATGGGCTGGAAGTGAGTCAGGAAGTAGGAGCATGAAAACACAGGACCCAAAGAATAAAAGAGGTAAGGAATCCAGCAGTAGGAACCTCCCAGCAGGCCGCTCAGAGCACAGAGTCTATGGGATCTAGGCCTGGGTGAACTAACACCAGAGAGCCAACATCATGAAACGGTGAACAACACAGGTGTTGGGACCTTAGAGCAGAAGGCCCACATGCCCATGGGGATGGGAACCTCGCAGGAGTGTCCTCGCACCACTTAGCACGTATCAGAAAATGTGGGTACCCAGCAGTTAGGGCCTGAGGCAAGAGGGCCCCCATCACCGAGGGGAGGTTCCCAGCAGGCTCCAACTGCCACAAGAGGGCCAATGTTGCCCAGGTGGGGTGTGCCAGCCAGGCAGGAGTGACCTCACAGCAGAGGGCCCCCCTCACAGAAGGGTGAGGAACCCAGCCAGGATCAGACTCTCACCAGAGGGCCCACATCATCAAGGGTATAGGAACCAGGCAGGAGTGTCCTCACACCAGTGGGGCCACATCATCGAAAGGCGAGGGACCCAGCATACGTGGCCTCAAACCAGAGGACACACATCACCAAGGGGCTGGGAGTGAGGCAGGCAGGAGGAGTCTCAAAACAGAGGGCCCATAGAAGAAAAAAGGTGAGGAATCCCGCAGTTGTAACCTCCCAGCAGGTGGCCAAGAGCAGCGAGGCTATGGGATCCAGGCCGGAGAGAACTCGCAGCAGAGGGCCCTCATCATGAAACTGAGTAACCCACGGTTGGGACCTCAGAGCAGAAGGCCCACATTCCCATGGGGTTGGGAACCTGGCAGGAGTGTACTCGAACCACAGGGTGCATATCAGAAAATATTGGGAGCCCAGGAGTTAGGGCCTGACGCCAGAGGGCCCTCATTACCGAGGGGAGGAGACACCCAGCAGGCACCAAATCCCACCAGAGGGCCGACGTCGCCAAGGCGGGGTGTGCCAGCCAGGCAGGAGTGACCTCAGAGAAGAGGGCCCACCTCACAGAAGTGTGAGGAACCCAACCAGGATCAGGCTCTCACCGGAGGGCCCACATCACCAAGGGGATGGGAACCAGGCAGGAGTGTCCTCACACCAGTGGGGCCACATCAGCCAAAGGTGAGGAACCCAGCACATGTGGCCTCAAACCACAGGACACACATCACCAAGGGGCTAGGAGTGAGGCAGGTGTCTGGAGGGGCACATTTAACTCTAATTTCCCACCAGGAAGTGGAATGAACCAAAGTCTCAGAGTGCCGTGCCGGACCCTGATTACGGCCTGAAGCAAACCTGCGGTTCTGTGGCCAGTTTTCAAGGAAACGAGTTAAGAAAGGAAATCACGGGCACTGTATTTCACAAACCTGCAGAGTTATAAATGACAGCTATTGGCAAAAATATATGGAAGTAAGTCTGCAAAGAGGACTTGAAAACGAGGCAGAATTGCAGGAATCATATTTCAGGAGGTAGATTGGAATTGCATTTAAAGCATGTGAAAAGCGGCAGATCTTTGACAGTGATGCACTTGGACAAAAGTGCGTAAACATTTTTTCCTGAATATATTCAGGAAAAAACACATATGCCCTTTTTGGCCAACCAAGCACTCGAGAAATGGAAATCCGCACTACAATGAAGTCTCATTTCCCATTCGTCAAAAGGGCCATCTGAAAAAAGTGTAAAAACCAGAAACACAGGACAGGCCATGGAGAACAGGGAGCCTTGTTATGCTGATGGGCGGGATGTAAATTGCCAACAGACACTCTGGAGATGTGTATGGTGTATCCTGAAACATCTGAAAAACAAAGCTACAGACCCTAGGGCACTTCCACTTTTGGCCCTATAGCTTAGGAAAATTAAAATCAACAAGACACAGCCAACACCAAATTTAGGGCTGCTGTGTTTACAAGAACCTTGAGTCCAGTACAAATTAAATATCCCAGAAAGAAAAAAATGGATAAAGGAGTTGTGCTACTTACGTACAACAGAATATCACTCAGCAATGAAATCAATGTCATCAGGCCTGTAGCAGCAAATTGAGTGGATTTAAGTATGATGATTCTAAGAGAAATAGGTCACACAGAGAAAGATAATTATCATAAGATATCACTAATAGAGAGAGTGTAAACTTGGCTACACATAAACTGAATTCCAAAACCGAACAGAGTCTCACATTTAGATAAAAACTTATGCTTGCTTAAGGGGAAAGTTGAGTTGGGGTGCTGTATAAAACCAGAGATTGAAATTAGCACACATACCGTTCCATAAGCCAAATATATAATAGACAAGACCTACTCTTTGCTCAACGAAATAGACTCATCCATGGTGTATCACCTCACACCTGTTAGAATGGGCATCATCAGAAAATCTACAAACAACAAATGCTGGAAAGGGTGTGGAGATAAGGAACCCTCTTCCACTATTGTTGGGAATGTAAATTGATACAGTCACTGTGGAGAACATTATGGAGTTTCTTATAAAACTAAGAATAGAATTACCATATGATACAGCAATCCCACTACTGGGCATATACCCAGACAAAACCATAAATCAAAAAGAGACATTCACCGCAATGTTCATTGCATCACTATTTACAATATCCAGGTAATGGAAGCAACCTAAATGCCCACAGACAGACGAATGCATAAAGATGTGGTACATATATAAAATGGAATATTACTAAGCCATAAAAAGGAATGAAATTGGGTCATTTGTAGAGACGTTGATGGATCTAGAGACTGTCATACAGAGTGAAGTAAGCCAGAAAGAGAAAAACAAATCTTGTATATTAATGCATATATGTGGAACCTAGAAAAATTGTACAGATGAACCGTTCTGCCAGGCAGAAATAGAGCAACAGATGTAGACAACAAACGTATGGACACCAAGGGGGGAAAGCTGTTGGGGGGTGGTGGTGGGAGGAGTTGAGAGATTGGGATTGGCATGTATACATTTATATGTATAAAATAGATAACCAAAAAGAACCTGCTGTATAAAAAAATAAAATAAAATTCAAATTACAAAAAGTAAAACAGAAAAAATATTCTTCCCTTCACATACATGTATTTATATGAATAAATTATTTCCATGCTTATATCTGTAAATACAAAAAAGAGGAATAAAATCTACCTTGAACCAAAAACGAAAAAAAGAAAAAAAAACAGAACCCACCAGTTACACAGAGGAAAACCGTATCAGGGCACTTGCTCCAGTTGTAAACAATTCTGAAGTTGGTCAGTGGTGCGGAATCATCTCCCATTCAACCAGCAGGCCCCACGCAACAAGCGTCCTCATTGCAAAGCTGGGGGACCGTGCCGAGGCATCTGTGAGTAAACGTGGGCTGAGCCCCAGGCCAGCTGCTGCTGAAATGTTCCCACCCTTCCCAGGTAAAACACCTGAATATGTACAAGGACTTGAAAGCCTAGAGGAAGGGCCATGGAGCCACATGAGTGACAGCATGCCAGCCGACTTGGTGCCTGCAGGCCAGCCAGGATGGTCCTGGCCCTGGGTGCTCTTCTGGAAGTTTTCCATTTCCCTGCCTGAGATACCCCTGCTGTCCCGGCCCCCACTGCTTTCTTCCTCACTCACCTCTGCCCAGGGAGAAATTCCAGCGGCAGGTATGGGTGACACATCGTCTTCTTTAGCAGGTGGCATCTTGGCAACTGCTGCAGAAAGTCCAGCAGAGCCCCACTCACACTGGGCCACCCACAAAGCCGTGGCCTCTCACTCCCTCCCACCAGTCCAGCCCCAAGACTGCTGACAGGGCAGAGAAAATGGCGTCAGGCACAGCTGCAGGGGCTCTTGCTGCCTGGAGCGGTGTTTATATTGATCTGAACACAGGCACACCTGGGGAGGGCTGGCCGGCACGGTCGGGCTTCCCAGGCCAGCCAATAATCACCCCTCAGGGGCTCACAGTTGCAGAAACTGGAACTTGCTGAATCGGCCAGGTCCAAGGAACAGGTGTGGGCTCCTGAGAGTCAGGATAGAAAAGGGGCTGCAGCTCTGGCTTGTTTTCTAATTATATTATCTGGCCCATGAGTGGGAGACAACTTCAAGAAAACCCTCTCCTAATGAGAGGAACCCAGGAGTCAGGGAGAGGAGGGGTGGCTGGTGGGTGGAGACAGAGGCCTGGTGCCCCGGGTGCAGTGGAAGTCTCTGGAAGACCAGGTGGAGGGAGGCCACACAGAGTGATGCCCAGGGTCACAGACCTGTCGGAGCTGCTGTTTGTTAGTTCAAGTCCTGCTCTGAGGTGCTCTGTGTCAGATCTGAGTGACAGGTGAGCTGGGAGTGCTCTGCAATGAGGGCGATATGCACGGTTCCTGTGTTCCCAGCCCTGCCATGGTACCTGCAAGGGTAGCTCTGTATCCTGGGAGGGGCCTGACCACGAGAGCCCCATGGGCTGCAGGGGAACCTGCCCAGGGAACCCCATATCCTGGGAGGGGCCTGAACACGAGAGCCCCATGTGCTGGGGTGGGGGTGGGGTATCTGCCCAGGTGAGCTCCATATCCTGGGATTGGCCTGACCTCGAGAGCCCCATGGGCTGCTGGAGTCCTGGTAAAGGATGTCAGGACAGTCAGTGAAGCCACCGAGGATATACCTCCATTAGTTCCTAAATCCTACACCCTGCTGGTCATTCTACCAACCACCAGGACATGGTATTCTGTATTAGTCTTCAATGATGCCTTCTTTTGTATTCTATTAGTCCCAGAGTCACAAGAAATTTTGGCTTGTGAGTGGCAGGACTCAACATACAACTAAAACAATACTTCCGGGCCGTGTTGCCCCAAGGGTTCAAAAATTCCCACACCATCTTTGGGGAAAGCTCAGCTAAAGAACTAAAAGTTCTACCTCTGGAAAAGGAAACACTCCTTCAATATGCAGACGACATTCTGATCGCCAACCCTACTAAGGAGACCTCTGAACTACCAAGCCAATAAAGGATACAAGTTGTCCAAGACAAAGCTCAAATATCACAGACTACGGTGACCTGCCTGGGCTTCATTCTCACAGAAGGTCGGAGAAGCCCATCCCAGGAAAGGGAAGAAACAATTTGCAGCCTTACCCATTTCTGAAACTAGAAGACAGCTTAGGGGTTCCTGGGGAGGCCAGGGTTTGCTGCTTCTGGATCCCTAACTACAGTCTACTAGCTGGGCCTCTATATGAAACACTGAAAGGAAAAGATGATGATCCTTTTGAATAGAATGCAGAAGAGGCCTTTCAAGAATGGAAAGAGCAGTCAATTCAGACCCTTGCCCTGGAACACCCTAATTTAGCTAAACCCTTTGACCTTTACATTCCTGGTGAACGGTGAATCGCCATTGGAGTATTAGTGCAAAACCTGGGACCACTTGAAATGGAACAATGCAAGAATGCGATCCAGGTAGGATAAACTACGGTCACCAAGGGGCTTGGCCCACCGCCACATCTGGCCAAGATACTGGCAGTATCTGAAAACCTGGAAATCAGCAGCCCAAAAGGCCACCTCACTCCTAAGGGAAAAGGACCCCACGTGGTGATCCTAACACCCAACCATGCCCTGAAGTTGCAGGGTTGTCTCCATGGGCACACTGACCTTGAGTAAGGAGGCCCTCCAACTCCAACCTCCATAGAGATAACCGGGGCAAAGTGGCACCATGACGACTCGTGTGAAGGTGTCTGCACGGGCAAATTTAACGCTCATTATCCACCAGGAAGAGGAATTAACCAAAGGCTCAGCATGCCGTGCCGGAACCAGATTAGGGCCTGAAGCAATCCTGCGGGTTTGCGGCCAGCTCACAAGAAAGCGAGTTGAATAAAGGAGCTCAGGGACACTGTAATTCACAAACCTGCAGAGTTATAAATGACAGCTATCACCCAAAAATATATTGAAGAAAGGCTGCGAAAAGGACTTGAAAGCGGGGCAGAATTGCAAGAAAACGATTTCAGGGGGTAGACTGGAATTGCATTTAAAGCATAGGAAAAGAGGCAGAACGTCGACAATGATGCACTTGGCCAAAAAGGGCGTATGCGTTTTTTCCTGAATATATTCAGGAAAAAACGCATACGCCCTATTTGGCCAACCAAGCAAGCATGTTAAAGAAATCTGCACTACAATGAAGTCTCACTGCCCCCCGTTCAAAAGGGCCATCTGAAAAAAGTGTAAAATCCAGAAAGGCAGCACAGGCCATGGAGAACAGGGAGCGTTGTTATGCTGATGGGCGGGATGTAAATTGCCAACAGCCACTCTGGAGATGTGTATGGTGTTTCCTCAAAAACCTAAAAAACAAAGCAACGGAGCCTACGGCATTACCACTTATTTTCCTATAGCTTAGGGAAATTAAAATCAAAAACACACAGCCACCGCAAAGTTTCTGTTTACAGCTCTGTTTACAAGAACCTTGTCTACGGTACAAGTTAACTATCCCAGAAAGCGAAAAATGGATAAAGAAGTGTGGTACGTACGTACAAAGGAATATCACTCACCAATGAAATCTATGTCATCAGGCCCGTCGCGGCATAATGAGTGGATTCAGGTACGATGATTCTAAGTGAAATAAGTCACACAGAAAATGAAACATCATAAGATATCACTAATACACGGAATGTAAACTTGGCTACACATGAACTGAATTACAAAACAGAACAGGGTCTCAAATTTAGAAAACCAACTTATGCTTGCTTAAGGGGAAATGTGAGTTGTGGTGCTGCATAAAACCAGAGATAGAAATTAGCACAGATACCTTTCCATAAGCCAAATATGTAATAGTCAAGACCTAGCCCTTGCTCAACGAAATGGACTAAAAACCCCATATTCAACGCCTAGGATTACACATGACTAGTAAGAACCTTCAAACCCATGGATGTATATGTCTCCGTAAGAGACTCAAGTGTGTGTACAGCGGCATGAATGCAGCAGAGAAAATCCGATAAAACCCATTATCAAAATGAATTACAAAAACAAACACAATGACAGTGAAATAGAGAGCAATTCTTAAATAATTCATTCAGGGCTTGTGATGCAACCTGGATTTACCACATCTACACCCAGAGCTGAGTGAGACATAAGGCTGGACACTTCAGGTTGATAGCATTGGTGAGGTTCGATGAGCAAATGCAGACCCTTTGAAGTCATACTGCATGGTACCCATTCCATGGGTCCCAACTCTCCAGGTTTAAGGGATTCTTCCTTCAGCTAAAACATGCATGGGAAACCCACAGTACAGTGCACTGTGTGACCGGGAAACGTTTTCAAATGCATCTCAGTTTTCGTCCCCTTTTACTCGGGTTCACCATTCCAGACCGTTTACTAACACTCTCCCCACTTGGAGAGTCAGTGCCTTTAACCTCCTGTTTGGCACAGTTTGCAATTTCTGCGCAAGATGAACAGGAATAGGGAGAACCAATGAGAGACTAGCTGTAGGTGTCTGGACGGGCAAATGGAACGCTCATTTCCCACCAGGAAGAGGAATTAACCAAAGGCTCAGCATGCCGTGCCGGAACCAGATTAGGGCCTGAAGCATTCCTGCGGGTTTGCGGCCAGCTCACAAGAAAGCGAGTTGAAGAAAGGAGCTCAGGGGCACTGTAATTCACAAACCTGCAGAGTTATAAATGACAGCTATCGTCCAAAAATATATTGAAGGAAGGCTGCGAAGAGGACTGGAAAGCGGGGCAGAATTGCAGGAAAACCATTTCAGGGGGTAGACTGGAATTGCATTTAAAGCATAGGAAAAGAGGCAGAACGTCGACAATGATGCACTTGGCCAAAAAGGGCGTATGCGTTTTTTCCTGAATATATTCAGGAAAAAACGCATACGCCCTTTTTGGCCAACCAAGCCAGCATGTTAAAGAAATCTGCACTACAAAGAAGTCTCACTGCCCCCGGTTCAAAAGGGCCATCTGAAAAAAGTGTAAAATCCAGAAAGACAGCACAGGCCATGGAGAACAGGGAGCCTTGTTATGCTGATGGGCGGGATGTAAATTGCCAACAGCCACTCTGGAGAAATGTATGGTGTTTCCTCAAACACCTAAAAAACTAAGCATCGGAGCCTACGGCACTTCAACTTATGGTTCTATAGCTTAGGGAAATTAAAATCAAAAAGACACAGCCACCCATAAATTTTGGACGGCTCTGCTTACAAGAACCTCATTTACGGTACAAGTGAAATATCCCAGAAAGCAAAAAATGGATAAAGAAGTTGTTGTACGTACGTACAATGGAATATCACTCAGCAATGAAATCTATGTCATGAGGCCCGTTGCGGCATAATGAGTGGATTCAGGTACGATCATTCTAAGTTAACTAAGTCACACAGAAAAAGAAACACCATAAGATATCTCAAATACACGGAATGCAAACATGGCTGCACATGAACTCAATTACAAAACAGAAAAGGGTCTCAAATTTAGAAAACCAACTTATGCTTGCTTAAGGGGAAAGGTGAGTTGTGGTGCTGCATAAAACCAGAGATTGAAATTAGCACAGATACCTTTCCATAAGCAAATATGTAATAGTCAGGACCTACTCCTTGCTCCACGAAATGGACTCAACACCCCATATTCAATGCCTAGGAATATACCTGACTAGTAAGAATCTGAAAACCCATGGATTTATATGTCTCCATAAGAGAATCAAGCATGTGTACAGCGGCATAAACGCAGCAGTGAAAATACGATAAATCCCATTATCAAAATAAATTACAAAAACAGAACACAATGACAGTGAAATAGAGAGCAATTCTTAAATAATTCATTCAGGGCTTGTGATGCAACGTGGATTTACCACATCTACACCCCGAGCTGAGTGAGACATAAGGCTGGACACTTCGGGCTGATAGCATTGGTGACGTTCGGTGAGCAAAGGCAACCCTTTGAAGTCATACTGCATGGTACCCATTCCATGGGTCCCAACTCTCCAGGTTGAAGGGATTCTTCCTTCAGGTAAAACATGCATGGGCAACCCAGAATATGGTCCACCATGTGACCGGGAAAACTTTTTAAATGCGTCTCAGTTTTCGTCCCCTCGTACTCGGTTTTACCATTCCAGACGCTTTACTAACACTCTCCCCACTTGGAGAGTCAGTGCCTTTAACCTCCTGTTTGGCACAGTTTGGAATTTCTGCGCAAGATGAACAGGAATAGGGAGAACCAATGAGAGATTAGCTGTAGGTGTCTGCACGAACAAATTTAACGCTCATTTCCCACCAGGAAGAGGAATTAGCCAAAGGCTCAGCATGCCGTGTCGGAACCAGATTAGGGCCGTAAGCAATCCTGCGGTTTTGCGGCCAGCTCACAAGAAAGCGAGTTGAAGAAAGGAGCTCAGGGGCACTGTAATTCACAAACCTGCAGAGTTATAAATGACAGCTATCGTCCAAAAATATATTGAAGTAAGGCTGCAAAGAGGACTTGAACGCGGGGCAGAATTCCAGGAACACGATTTCAGGAGGTAGACGGGAAGTCCTCTGAAAGTATAGGAGAAGAGGCAGAACCTCGACAATGATGCACTTGGTCAAAAAGGGCATATGCGTTTCTTCCAGGGCCCTTATTAAAGAGGGTAGGAGGCTCCCAGCATGCTTCAGTGGCCAACAGAGGGCCTACGTCGCCAAGGCGACATGAGCCATCCAGGCAGGAGTGACCTCACATCAGAGGGCCCACCTCACAGAAGGGTAAGGAACCCAGTCAAGATCAGACTCTCACCAGAGTGCCCACATAAGCAAGGGGCTGGGAACCAGGCAGGAGTGTCCTCACACCCGTGGGGCCACATCATCGAAAGTTGAGGTACCCAGCACATGTGGCCTCAAACCAGAGGACCCACATCACCATGGGTCTCGGAGCGAGGCAGGCAGGATTAACCTCAAAACACATGGCCCATTATATAAAAAAGGTGAGGAATCCAGCAGTTGGAACATCCCAGCAGGTGGCCCAGAGCACCGAGGCTATGGGATCCAGGCAGTGATGAACTCACAACAGAGGGCCCTCATCGTGATACTGTAAGCAACCCAGCCGTTGTAACCTCAGAGCACAAGGCCCACATCCCCATGGGGAAGGGAACCAAGCAGGAGTGTCATCGCACCAGTGGGCACACATCAGAAAAGGTGGGGAGCCCAGCAGTTAGGGCCGGACGCCAGAGGGCCCTCATCACTGAGGAGAGGAGGCTCCCAGCAAGCTCCAACTGCTACCAGAAGGCCGACGTCACCAATGCAGGGTGTGCCAGCCAGGCAGGAGTGACCTCAGAGCAGAGGGCCAACCACACAAAAGTGTGAGGAACCCAAAGAGGATCAGACTCTCACCGGAGGGCCCACATCACCAAGGGAATGGAAACCAGGCAGGAGTGTTCTCACACCAGTGTGGTCACATCACCGAAATGTGACGGACCCAGCACACGTGGCCTCAAACTACAGGACACACATCACCAAGGGGCTGGGAGTGAGGCAGGCAGGAGGAGTCTCAAAACAGAGGGCCCATAGAAGGAAAAAGGTGAGGAATCCCGCAGTTGGAACCTCCCCGCAGGTGGCCAGGTGCAGCGAGGCTATGGGGTCCATGTCGGAGTGAACTCACACCAGAGGGCCCTCATCATGAAACTGAACAACGTACCATTGGGACCTCAGAGCAGAAGACACACATTCCCATGGGGTTGGGATCCTGGCAGGAGTGTACTTGCACCACAGGGCGCACATCAGAAAATTTTGGGAGCCCAGGAGTTAGGGTCTGACGCCAGAGGGCCCTCATTACCGAGGGGAGGAGACTCCCAGCAGGCACCAACTCCCAACTGAGGGCCCACATCGCCAAGTTGACGTGTGCCAGCCAGGCAGGAGTGACCTCACAGCAGAGGGCCTACCGCACAGAAGGGTGAGGAATCCAGCCAGGATAAGACTCTCACCAGAGGGCCCACATCACAAAGGGGATCGGAACAAGGCAGGAGTGTCCTCACACCAGTGTGGCCACATTATAGAAAGGTGAGGAACCCAGCACATGTGGCCTAAACCAGAGGACCCACATTTCCAAGGTGCTCTGAGTGAGGCAGGCAGGAGTAGCCTAACAACACAGGGCCCACAGAATAAAAAATGTGAGGAATCCAGCAGTTTGAACCTCCCAGCAGGTGGCCCAGAGCATGGAGTCTATGGGATCCAGGCCACAGTGAACTCACAGCAGAGGGCCCACATCATGAAACTGTGAGCAACCCAGCCAGTGGGACCTCAGAGCAGAAGGCCCACATCCCCATGGGGATGGGAACCTCGCAGGAGTGTCCTCGCACAACTTAGCACGTATCAGAAAATGTGGGAACCCAGCAGTTATGGCCTGGCGCCAGAGGGCCCTCATCACGGAGGAGAGGAGGCTACCAGCAGGCTCCAAATGCCACCAGAGGGCCGACGTCACCAAGGCAATGGGAGCAAGCCAGGCAGGAGTTACCTCACAGCAGAGGGCCCACCTCACAGAAGTGTGAGGAATCCAGACAGGATCAGACTCTCACCAGAGGGCCCACATCACCAAGGGGATGGGAACCAGGCAGGAGTGTCCTCACACCAGTGGGGCCACATCAATAAAGGTGAGGAAACTGGTACATGTGGCCTTAAACAAGAGGACCTACATCACAAATGGGCTGGGAGTGAGTCAGGAAGTAGGAGCATGAAAACACAGGACACAAAGAATAAAAAAGCTAAGGAATCCAGCAGTAGGAGCCTCCCAGCAGGCCGCTCAGAGCACAGAGGCTATGGGATCTAGGCCTGGGTGAACTAACACCAGAGAGCCAACATCATGAAACGGTGAACAACACAGGTGTTGGGACCTTAGAGCAGAAGGCCCACATGTCCATGGGGATGGGAACCTCGCAGGAGTGTCCTCGCACCACTTAGCACGTATCAGAAAATGTGGGTACCCAGCAGTTAGGGCCTGAGGCAAGAGGGCCCCCATCACCGAGGGGAGGTTCCCAGCACGCTCCAACTGCCACAAGAGGGCCGATGTTGCCCAGGTGGGGTGTGCCAGCCAGGCAGGAGTGACCTCACAGCAGAGGGCCCCCCTCACAGAAGGGTGAGGAACCCAGCCAGGATCAGACTCTCACCAGAGGGCCCACATCATCAAGGGGATAGGAACCAGGCAGGAGTGTCCCCACACCAGTGGGGCCACATCATCGAAAGGCGAGGGACCCAGCATACGTGGCCTCAAACCAGAGGACACACATCACCAAGGGGCTGGGAGTGAGGCAGGCAGGAGGAGTCTCAAAACAGAGGGCCCATTGAAGAAAAAAGGTGAGGAATCCCGCAGTTGTAACCTCCCAGCAGGTGGCCAGGAGCAGCGAGGCTATGGGATCCAGGCCGGAGAGAACTCACAGCAGAGGGCCCTCATCATGAAACTGAGCAACCCACGGTTGGGACCTCAGAGCAGAAGGCCCACATTCCCATGGGGTTGGGAACCTGGCAGGAGTGTACTCGAACCACAGGGCGCATATCAGAAAATATTGGGAGCCCAGGAGTTAGGGTCTGACGCCAGAGGGCCCTCATTACCGAGGGGAGGAGACACCCAGCAGGCACCAAATCCCACCAGAGGGCCGACGTCGCCAAGGCGGGGTGTGCCAGCCAGGCAGGAGTGACCTCAGAGAAGAGGGCCCACCTCACAGAAGTGTGAGGAACCCAACCAGGATCAGACTCTCACCGGAGGGCCCACATCACCAAGGGGATGGGAACCAGGCAGGAGTGTCCTCACACCAGTGGGGCCACATCAGCCAAAGGTGAGGAACCCAGCACATGTGGCCTCAAACCACAGGACACACATCACCAAGGGGCTAGGAGTGAGGCAGGTGTCTGGAGGGGCACATTTAACTCTAATTTCCCACCAGGAAGTGGAATGAACCAAAGTCTCAGAGTGCCGTGCCGGACCCTGATTACGGCCTGAAGCAAACCTGCGGTTCTGTGGCCAGTTTTCAAGGAAACGAGTTAAGAAAGGAAATCACGGGCACTGTAATTCACAAACCTGCAGTGTTATAAATGACAGTTATTGGCAAAATTATATGGAAGTAAGTCTGCAAAGAGGACTTGAAAACGAGGCAGAATTGCAGGAATCATATTTCAGGAGGTAGATTGGAATTGCATTTAAAGCATGTGAAAAGCGGCAGATCTTTGACAGTGATGCACTTGGACAAAAGTGCGTAAACATTTTTTCCTGAATATATTCAGGAAAAAACACATATGCCCTTTTTGGCCAACCAAGCACTCGAGAAATGGAAATCCGCACTACAATGAAGTCTCATTTCCCATTCGTCAAAAGGGCCATCTGAAAAAAGTGTAAAAACCAGAAACACAGGACAGGCCATGGAGAACAGGGAGCCTTGTTATGCTGATGGGCGGGATGTAAATTGCCAACAGACACTCTGGAGATGTTTATGGTGTATCCTGAAACATCTGAAAAACAAAGCTACAGACCCTAGGGCACTTCCACTTTTGGCCCTATAGCTTAGGAAAACTAAAATCAACAAGACACAGCCAACACAAAATTTAGGGCTGCTGTGTTTACAAGAACCTTGAGTCCAGTACAAATTAAATATCCCAGAAAGAAAAAAATGGATAAAGGAGTTGTGCTACTTACGTACAACGGAATATCACTCAGCAATGAAATCAATGTCATCAGGCCTGTAGCAGCAAAGTGAGTGGATTTAAGTATGATGATTCTAAGAGAAATAGGTCACACAGAGAAAGAGAATTATCATAAGATATCACTAATAGAGAGAGTGTAAACTTGGCTACACAAAAACTGAATTCTAAAACCGAACAGAGTCTCACATTTAGATAAAAACTTATGCTTGCTTAAGGGGAAAGTTGAGTTGGGGTGCTGTATAAAACCAGAGATTGAAATTAGCACACATACCGTTCCATAAGCCAAATATGTAATAGACAAGACCTACTCTTTGCTCAACGAAATAGACTCATCCATGGTGTATCACCTCACACCTGTTAGAATGGGCATCATCAGAAAATCTACAAACAACAAATGCTGGAAAGGGTGTGGAGATAAGGAACCCTCTTCCACTATTGTTGGGAATGTAAATTGATACAGTCACTGTGGAGAACATTATGGAGTTTCTTATAAAACTAAGAATAGAATTACCATATGATACAGCAATCCCACTACTGGGCATATACCCAGACAAAACCATAAATCAAAAAGAGACATTCACCGCAATGTTCATTGCATCACTATTTACAATATCCAGGTAATGGAAGCAACCTAAATGCCCACAGACAGACGAATGCATAAAGATGTGGTACATATATAAAATGGAATATTACTAAGCCATAAAAAGGAATGAAATTGGGTCATTTGTAGAGACGTTGATGGATCTAGAGACTGTCATACAGAGTGAAGTAAGTCAGAAAGAGAAAAACAAATCTTGTCTATTAATGCATATATGTGGAACCTAGAAAAATTGTACAGATGAACCGTTTTGCCAGGCAGAAATAGAGCAACAGATGTAGACAACAAACGTATGGACACCAAGGGGGGAAAGCTGTTGGGGGGTGGTGGTGGGGGGAGTTGAGAGATTGGGATTGGCATGTATACATTTATATGTATAAAATAGATAACCAAAAAGAACCTGCTGTATAAAAAAATAAAATAAAATTCAAATTACAAAAAGTAAAACAGAAAAAATATTCTTCCCTTCACATACATGTATTTATATGAATAAATTATTTCCATGCTTATATCTGTAAATACAAAAAAGAGGAATAAAATCTACCTTGAACCAAAAACGAAAAAAAGAAAAAAAAACAGAACCCACCAGTTACACAGAGGAAAACCGTATCAGGGCACTTGCTCCAGTTGTAAACAATTCTGAAGTTGGTCAGTGGTGGGGAATCATCTCCCATTCAGCCAGCAGGCCCCACGCAACAAGCGTCCTCATTGCAAAGCTGGGGGACCGTGCCGAGGCATCTGTGAGTAAACGTGGGCTGAGCCCCAGGCCAGCTGCTGCTGAAATGTTCCCACCCTTCCCAGGTAAAACACCTGAATATGTACAAGGACTTGAAAGCCTAGAGGAAGGGCCATGGAGCCACATGAGTGACAGCATGCCAGCCGACTTGGTGCCTGCAGGCCAGCCAGGATGGTCCTGGCCCTGGGTGCTCTTCTGGAAGCTTTCCATTTCCCTGCCTGAGATACCCCTGCTGTCCCGGCCCCCACTGCTTTCTTCCTCACTCACCTCTGCCCAGGGAGAAATTCCAGCGGCAGGTATGGGTGACACATCCTCTTCTTTAGCAGGTGGCATCTTGGCAACTGCTGCAGAAAGTCCAGCAGAGCCCCACTCACACTGGGCCACCCACAAAGCCGTGGCCTCTCACTCCCTCCCACCAGTCCAGCCCCAAGACTGCTGACAGGGCAGAGAAAATGGCGTCAGGCACAGCTGCAGGGGCTCTTGCTGCCTGGAGCGGTGTTTATATTGATCTGAACCCAGGCACACCTGGGGAGGTCTGGCCGGCACGGTCGGGCTTCCCAGGCCAGCCAATAATCACCCCTCAGGGGCTCACAGTTGCAGAAACTGGAACTTGCTGAATCGGCCAGGTCCAAGGAACAGGTGTGGGCTCCTGAGAGTCAGGATAGACAAGGGGCTGCAGCTCTGGCTTGTTTTCTAATTATATTATCTGGCCCATGAGTGGGAGACAACTTCAAGAAAACCCTCTCCTAATGAGAGGAACCCAGGAGTCAGGGAGAGGAGGGGTGGCTGGTGGGTGGAGACAGAGGCCTGGTGCCCCAGGTGCAGTGGAAGTCTCTGGAAGACCAGGTGGAGGGAGGCCACACAGAGTGATGCCCAGGGTCACAGACCTGTCGGAGCTGCTGTTTGTTAGTTCAAGTCCTGCTCTGAGGTGCTCTGTGTCAGATCTGAGTGACAGGTGGCTGGGAGTGCTCTGCAATGAGGGCGATATGTAGGGTTCCTGTGTTCCCAGCCCTGCCATGGTACCTGCAAGGGTAGCTCTGTATCCTGGGAGGGGCCTGACCACGAGAGCCCCATGGGCTGAGGGGAACCTGCCCAGGGAACCCCATATCCTGGGAGGGGCCTGACCTCGAGAGCCCCATGGGCTGCTGGAGTCCTGGTAAATGATGTCAGTACAGTCAGTGAAGCCACCGAGGATATACATCCAGTAGTTCCTAAATCCTACACCCTGCTGGTCATTCTACCAACCACCAGGACATGGTATTCTGTATTAGTCTTCAATGATGCCTTCTTTTGTATTCTATTAGTCCCAGAGTCACAAGAAATTTTGGCTTGTGAGTGGCAGGACTCAACATACAACTAAAACAATACTTCCGGGCCGTGTTGCCCCAAGGGTTCAAAAATTCCCACACCATCTTTGGGGAAAGCTCAGCTAAAGAACTAAAAGTTCTACCTCTGGAAAAAGAAACACACCTTCAATATGCAGACGACATTCTGATCGCCAGCCCTACTAAGGAGACCTCTGAACTACCAAGCCAATAAAGGATACAAGTTGTCCAAGAAAAAGCTCAAATATCACAGACTACGGTGACCTGCCTGGGCTTCATTCTCACAGAAGGTCGGAGAAGCCCATCCCAGGAAAGGGAAGAAACAATTTACAGCCTTACCCATTTCTGAAACTAGAAGACAGCTTAGGGGTTCCTGGGGAGGCCAGGGTTTGCTGCTTCTGGATCCCTAACTACAGTCTACTAGCTGGGCCTCTATATGAAACACTGAAAGGAAAAGATGATGATCCTTTTGAATAGAATGGAGAAGTGGCCTTTCAAGATTGGAAAGAGCAGTCAATTCAGACCCTTGCCCTGGAACTCCCTAATTTAGCTAAACCCTTTGACCTTTACATTCCTGGTGAATGGTGAATCGCCATTGGAGTATTAGTGCAAAACCTGGGACCACTTGAAATGGAACAATGCAAGAATGCGATCCAGGTAGGATAAACTACAGTCACCAAGGGGCTTGGCCCACCGCCACATCTGGCCAAGATACTGGCAGTATCTGAAAACCTGGAAATCAGCAGCCCAAAAGGCCACCTCCCTTCGAAGGGAAAAGGACCCCACGTGGTGATCCTAACACCCAACCATGCCCTGAAGTTGCAGGGTTGGCTCCATGGGCACACTGACCTTGAGCGAGGAGGCCCTCCAACTCCAACCTCCATAGAGATAACCGGGGCAAAGTGGCACCATGAAGACTCGTGTGAAGGTGTCTGCACGGGCAAATTTAACGCTCATTTCCCACCAGGAAGAGGAATTAACCAAAGGCTCAGCATGCCGTGCCGGAACCAGATTAGGGCCTGAAGCAATCCTGCGGGTTTGCGGCCAGCTCACAAGAAAGCGAGTTGAAGAAAGGAGCTCAGGGACACTGTAATTCACAAACCTGCAGAGTTATAAATGACAGCTATCACCCAAAAATATATTGAAGGAAGGCTGCGAAGAGGACTTGAAAGCGGGGCAGAATTGCAAGAAAACGATTTCAGGGGGTAGACTGGAATTGCATTTAAAGCATAGGAAAAGAGGCAGAACGTCGACAATGATGCACTTGGCCAAAAAGGGCATATGCGTTTTTTCCTGAATATATTCAGGAAAAAACGCATACGCCCTTTTTTGGCCAACCAAGCAAGCATGTTAAAGAAATCTGCACTACAATGAAGTCTCACTGCCCCCCGTTCAAAAGGGCCATCTGAAAAAAGTGTAAAATCCAGAAAGGCAGCACAGGCCATGGAGAACAGGGAGCCTTGTTATGCTGATGGGCGGGATGTAAATTGCCAACAGCCACTCTGGAGATGTGTATGGTGTTTCCTCAAAAACCTAAAAAACAAAGCAACGGAGCCTACGGCATTACCACTTATTTTCCTATAGCTTAGGGAAATTAAAATCAAAAACACACAGCCACCGCAAAGTTTCTGTTTACGGGTCTGTTTACAAGAACCTCGTCTACGGTACAAGTTAAATATCCCAGAAAGCGAAAAATGGATAAAGAAGTGTGGTACGAACGTACAAAGGAATATCACTCACCAATGAAATCTATGTCATAAGGCCCATCGCGGCATAATGAGTCAATTCAGGTACGATGATTCTAAGTGAAATAGGTCACACAGAAAATGAAACACCATAAGATATCTCAAATACACGGAATGCAAACATGGCTGCACATGAACTCAATTACAAAACAGAAAAGGGTCTCAAATTTAGAAAACCAACTTATGCTTGCTTAAGGGGAAAGGTGAGTTGTGGTGCTGCATAAAACCAGAGATTGAAATTAGCACAGATACCTTTCCATAAGCAAATATGTAATAGTCAGGACCTACTCCTTGCTCCACGAAATGGACTCAACACCCCATATTCAATGCCTAGGAATATACCTGACTAGTAAGAATCTGAAAACCCATGGATTTATATGTCTCCATAAGAGAATCAAGCATGTGTACAGCGGCATAAACGCAGCAGTGAAAATACGATAAATCCCATTATCAAAATAAATTACAAAAACAGAACACAATGACAGTGAAATAGAGAGCAATTCTTAAATAATTCATTCAGGGCTTGTGATGCAACGTGGATTTACCACATCTACACCCCGAGCTGAGTGAGACATAAGGCTGGACACTTCGGGCTGATAGCATTGGTGACGTTCGGTGAGCAAAGGCAACCCTTTGAAGTCATACTGCGTGGTACCCATTCCATGGGTCCCAACTCTCCAGGTTGAAGGGATTCTTCCTTCAGGTAAAACATGCATGGGCAACCCAGAATATGGTCCACCATGTGACCGGGAAAACTTTTTAAATGCGTCTCAGTTTTCGTCCCCTCGTACTCGGTTTTACCATTCCAGACGCTTTACTAACACTCTCCCCACTTGGAGAGTCAGTGCCTTTAACCTCCTGTTTGGCACAGTTTGGAATTTCTGCGCAAGATGAACAGGAATAGGGAGAACCAATGAGAGATTAGCTGTAGGTGTCTGCACGAACAAATTTAACGCTCATTTCCCACCAGGAAGAGGAATTAGCCAAAGGCTCAGCATGCCGTGTCGGAACCAGATTAGGGCCTGAAGCAATCCTGCGGTTTTGCGGCCAGCTCACAAGAAAGCGAGTTGAAGAAAGGAGCTCAGGGGCACTGTAATTCACAAACCTGCAGAGTTATAAATGACAGCTATCGTCCAAAAATATATTGAAGTAAGGCTGCAAAGAGGACTTGAACGCGGGGCAGAATTCCAGGAACACGATTTCAGGAGGTAGACGGGAAGTCCTCTGAAAGTATAGGAGAAGAGGCAGAACCTCGACAATGATGCACTTGGTCAAAAAGGGCATATGCGTTTCTTCCAGGGCCCTTATTAAAGAGGGTAGGAGGCTCCCAGCATGCTTCAGTGGCCAACAGAGGGCCTACGTCGCCAAGGCGACATGAGCCATCCAGGCAGGAGTGACCTCACATCAGAGGGCCCACCTCACAGAAGGGTAAGGAACCCAGTCAAGATCAGACTCTCACCAGAGTGCCCACATAAGCAAGGGGCTGGGAACCAGGCAGGAGTGTCCTCACACCCGTGGGGCCACATCATCGAAAGTTGAGGTACCCAGCACATGTGGCCTCAAACCAGAGGACCCACATCACCATGGGTCTCGGAGCGAGGCAGGCAGGATTAACCTCAAAACACATGGCCCATTGTATAAAAAAGGTGAGGAATCCAGCAGTTGGAACATCCCAGCAGGTGGCCCAGAGCACCGAGGCTATGGGATCCAGGCAGTGATGAACTCACAACAGAGGGCCCTCATCGTGATACTGTAAGCAACCCAGCCGTTGTAACCTCAGAGCACAAGGCCCACATCCCCATGGGGAAGGGAACCAAGCAGGAGTGTCATCGCACCAGTGGGCACACATCAGAAAAGGTGGGGAGCCCAGCAGTTAGGGCCGGACGCCAGAGGGCCCTCATCACTGAGGAGAGGAGGCTCCCAGCAAGCTCCAACTGCTACCAGAAGGCCGACGTCACCAATGCAGGGTGTGCCAGCCAGGCAGGAGTGACCTCAGAGCAGAGGGCCAACCACACAAAAGTGTGAGGAACCCAAAGAGGATCAGACTCTCACCGGAGGGCCCACATCACCAAGGGAATGGAAACCAGGCAGGAGTGTTCTCACACCAGTGTGGTCACATCACCGAAATGTGACGGACCCAGCACACGTGGCCTCAAACTACAGGACACACATCACCAAGGGGCTGGGAGTGAGGCAGGCAGGAGGAGTCTCAAAACAGAGGGCCCATAGAAGGAAAAAGGTGAGGAATCCCGCAGTTGGAACCTCCCCGCAGGTGGCCAGGAGCAGCGAGGCTATGGGGTCCATGCCGGAGTGAACTCACACCAGAGGGCCCTCATCATGAAACTGAACAACGTACCATTGGGACCTCAGAGCAGAAGACACACATTCCCATGGGGTTGGGATCCTGGCAGGAGTGTACTTGCACCACAGGGCGCACATCAGAAAATTTTGGGAGCCCAGGAGTTAGGGTCTGACGCCAGAGGGCCCTCATTACCGAGGGGAGGAGACTCCCAGCAGGCACCAACTCCCAACTGAGGGCCCACATCGCCAAGTTGACGTGTGCCAGCCAGGCAGGAGTGACCTCACAGCAGAGGGCCTACCGCACAGAAGGGTGAGGAACCCAGCCAGGATAAGACTCTCACCAGAGGGCCCACATCACCAAGGGGATCGGAACAAGGCAGGAGTGTCCTCACACCAGTGTGGCCACATTATAGAAAGGTGAGGAACCCAGCACATGTGGCCTAAACCAGAGGACCCACATTTCCAAGGTGCTCCGAGTGAGGCAGGCAGGAGTAGCCTAACAACACAGGGCCCACAGAATAAAAAATGTGAGGAATCCAGCAGTTTGAACCTCCCAGCAGGTGGCCCAGAGCATGGAGTCTATGGGATCCAGGCCACAGTGAACTCACAGCAGAGGGCCCACATCATGAAACTGTGAGCAACCCAGCCAGTGGGACCTCAGAGCAGAAGGCCCACATCCCCATGGGGATGGGAACCTCGCAGGAGTGTCCTCGCACAACTTAGCACGTATCAGAAAATGTGGGAACCCAGCAGTTATGGCCTGGCGCCAGACGGCCCTCATCACGGAGGAGAGGAGGCTACCAGCAGGCTCCAAATGCCACCAGAGGGCCGACGTCACCAAGGCAATGGGAGCAAGCCAGGCAGGAGTTACCTCACAGCAGAGGGCCCACCTCACAGAAGTGTGAGGAATCCAGACAGGATCAGACTCTCACCAGAGGGCCCCCATCACCAAGGGGATGGGAACCAGGCAGGAGTGTCCTCACACCAGTGGGGCCACATCAATAAAGGTGAGGAAACCGGTACATGTGGCCTTAAACCAGAGGACCTACATCACAAATGGGCTGGGAGTGAGTCAGGAAGTAGGAGCATGAAAACACAGGACACAAAGAATAAAAAAGCTAAGGAATCCAGCAGTAGGAACCTCCCAGCAGGCCGCTCAGAGCACAGAGTCTATGGGATCTAGGCCTGGGTGAACTAACACCAGAGAGCCAACATCATGAAACGGTGAACAACACAGGTGTTGGGACCTTAGAGCAGAAGGCCCACATGCCCATGGGGATGGGAACCTCGCAGGAGTGTCCTCGCACCACTTAGCACGTATCAGAAAATGTGGGTACAAAGCAGTTAGGGCCTGAGGCAAGAGGGCCCCCATCACCGAGGGGAGGTTCCCAGCAGGCTCCAACTGCCACAAGAGGGCCGATGTTGCCCAGGTGGGGTGTGCCAGCCAGCCAGGAGTGACCTCACAGCAGAGGGCCCCCCTCACAGAAGGGTGAGGAACCCAGCCAGGATCAGACTCTCACCAGAGGGCCCACATCATCAAGGGGATAGGAACCAGGCAGGAGTGTCCCCACACCAGTGGGGCCACATCATCGAAAGGCGAGGGACCCAGCATACGTGGCCTCAAACCAGAGGACACACATCACCAAGGGGCTGGGAGTGAGGCAGGCAGGAGGAGTCTCAAAACAGAGGGCCCATTGAAGAAAAAAGGTGAGGAATCCCGCAGTTGTAACCTCCCAGCAGGTGGCCAGGAGCAGCGAGGCTATGGGATCCAGGCCGGAGAGAACTCACAGCAGAGGGCCCTCATCATGAAACTGAGCAACCCACGGTTGGGACCTCAGAGCAGAAGGCCCACATTCCCATGGGGTTGGGAACCTGGCAGGAGTGTACTCGAACCACAGGGCGCATATCAGAAAATATTGGGAGCCCAGGAGTTAGGGTCTGACGCCAGAGGGCCCTCATTACCGAGGGGAGGAGACACCCAGCAGGCACCAAATCCCACCAGAGGGCCGACGTCGCCAAGGCGGGGTGTGCCAGCCAGGCAGGAGTGACCTCAGAGAAGAGGGCCCACCTCACAGAAGTGTGAGGAACCCAACCAGGATCAGACTCTCACCGGAGGGCCCACATCACCAAGGGGATGGGAACCAGGCAGGAGTGTCCTCACACCAGTGGGGCCACATCAGCCAAAGGTGAGGAACCCAGCACATGTGGCCTCAAACCACAGGACACACATCACCAAGGGGCTAGGAGTGAGGCAGGTGTCTGGAGGGGCACATTTAACTCTAATTTCCCACCAGGAAGTGGAATGAACCAAAGTCTCAGAGTGCCGTGCCGGACCCTGATTACGGCCTGAAGCAAACCTGCGGTTCTGTGGCCAGTTTTCAAGGAAACGAGTTAAGAAAGGAAATCACGGGCACTGTAATTCACAAACCTGCAGTGTTATAAATGACAGCTATTGGCAAAATTATATGGAAGTAAGTCTGCAAAGAGGACTTGAAAACGAGGCAGAATTGCAGGAATCATATTTCAGGAGGTAGATTGGAATTGCATTTAAAGCATGTGAAAAGCGGCAGATCTTTGACAGTGATGCACTTGG
The DNA here is from genome assembly GCF_059928025.1 of Delphinapterus leucas. Taxonomy (NCBI): domain Eukaryota; kingdom Metazoa; phylum Chordata; class Mammalia; order Artiodactyla; family Monodontidae; genus Delphinapterus; species Delphinapterus leucas. Next base: position 2,774,509 of record NW_028322267.1, read on the forward strand.
ACAAAAGTGCGTAAACATTTTTTCCTGAATATATTCAGGAAAAAACACATATGCCCTTTTTGGCCAACCAAGCACTCGAGAAATGGAAATCCGCACTACAATGAAGTCTCATTTCCCATTCGTCAAAAGGGCCATCTGAAAAAAGTGTAAAAACCAGAAACACAGGACAGGCCATGGAGAACAGGGAGCCTTGTTATGCTGATGGGCGGGATGTAAATTGCCAACAGACACTCTGGAGATGTTTATGGTGTATCCTGAAACATCTGAAAAACAAAGCTACAGACCCTAGGGCACTTCCACTTTTGGCCCTATAGCTTAGGAAAATTAAAATCAACAAGACACAGCCAACACAAAATTTAGGGCTGCTGTGTTTACAAGAACATTGAGTCCAGTACAAATTAAATATCCCAGAAAGAAAAAAATGGATAAAGGAGTTGTGCTACTTACGTACAACGGAATATCACTCAGCAATGAAATCAATGTCATCAGGCCTGTAGCAGCAAATTGAGTGGATTTAAGTATGATGATTCTAAGAGAAATAGGTCACACAGAGAAAGAGAATTATCATAAGATATCACTAATAGAGAGAGTGTAAACTTGGCTACACATAAACTGAATTCCAAAACCGAACAGAGTCTCACATTTAGATAAAAACTTATGCTTGCTTAAGGGGAAAGTTGAGTTGGGGTGCTGTATAAAACCAGAGATTGAAATTAGCACACATACCGTTCCATAAGCCAAATATGTAATAGACAAGACCTACTCTTTGCTCAACGAAATAGACTCATCCATGGTGTATCACCTCACACCTGTTAGAATGGGCATCATCAGAAAATCTACAAACAACAAATGCTGGAAAGGGTGTGGAGATAAGGAACCCTCTTCCACTATTGTTGGGAATGTAAATTGATACAGTCACTGTGGAGAACATTATGGAGTTTCTTATAAAACTAAGAATAGAATTACCATATGATACAGCAATCCCACTACTGGGCATATACCCAGACAAAACCATAAATCAAAAAGAGACATTCACCGCAATGTTCATTGCATCACTATTTACAATATCCAGGTAATGGAAGCAACCTAAATGCCCACAGACAGACGAATGCATAAAGATGTGGTACATATATAAAATGGAATATTACTAAGCCATAAAAAGGAATGAAATTGGGTCATTTGTAGAGACGTTGATGGATCTAGAGACTGTCATACAGAGTGAAGTAAGTCAGAAAGAGAAAAACAAATCTTGTCTATTAATGCATATATGTGGAACCTAGAAAAATTGTACAGATGAACCGTTTTGCCAGGCAGAAATAGAGCAACAGATGTAGACAACAAACGTATGGACACCAAGGGGGGAAAGCTGTTGGGGGGTGGTGGTGGGGGGAGTTGAGAGATTGGGATTGGCATGTATACATTTATATGTATAAAATAGATAACCAAAAAGAACCTGCTGTATAAAAAAATAAAATAAAATTCAAATTACAAAAAGTAAAACAGAAAAAATATTCTTCCCTTCACATACATGTATTTATATGAATAAATTATTTCCATGCTTATATCTGTAAATACAAAAAAGAGGAATAAAATCTACCTTGAACCAAAAACGAAAAAAAGAAAAAAAAACAGAACCCACCAGTTACACAGAGGAAAACCGTATCAGGGCACTTGCTCCAGTTGTAAACAATTCTGAAGTTGGTCAGTGGTGGGGAATCATCTCCCATTCAGCCAGCAGGCCCCACGCAACAAGCGTCCTCATTGCAAAGCTGGGGGACCGTGCCGAGGCATCTGTGAGTAAACGTGGGCTGAGCCCCAGGCCAGCTGCTGCTGAAATGTTCCCACCCTTCCCAGGTAAAACACCTGAATATGTACAAGGACTTGAAAGCCTAGAGGAAGGGCCATGGAGCCACATGAGTGACAGCATGCCAGCCGACTTGGTGCCTGCAGGCCAGCCAGGATGGTCCTGGCCCTGGGTGCTCTTCTGGAAGCTTTCCATTTCCCTGCCTGAGATACCCCTGCTGTCCCGGCCCCCACTGCTTTCTTCCTCACTCACCTCTGCCCAGGGAGAAATTCCAGCGGCAGGTATGGGTGACACATCCTCTTCTTTAGCAGGTGGCATCTTGGCAACTGCTGCAGAAAGTTCAGCAGAGCCCCACTCACACTGGGCCACCCACAAAGCCGTGGCCTCTCACTCCCTCCCACCAGTCCAGCCCCAAGACTGCTGACAGGGCAGAGAAAATGGCGTCAGGCACAGCTGCAGGGGCTCTTGCTGCCTGGAGCGGTGTTTATATTGATCTGAACCCAGGCACACCTGGGGAGGTCTGGCCGGCACGGTCGGGCTTCCCAGGCCAGCCAATAATCACCCCTCAGGGGCTCACAGTTGCAGAAACTGGAACTTGCTGAATCGGCCAGGTCCAATGAACAGGTGTGGGCTCCTGAGAGTCAGGATAGACAAGGGGCTGCAGCTCTGGCTTGTTTTCTAATTATATTATCTGGCCCATGAGTGGGAGACAACTTCAAGAAAACCCTCTCCTAATGAGAGGAACCCAGGAGTCAGGGAGAGGAGGGGTGGCTGGTGGGTGGAGACAGAGGCCTGGTGCCCCGGGTGCAGTGGAAGTCTCTGGAAGACCAGGTGGAGGGAGGCCACACAGAGTGATGCCCAGGGTCACAGACCTGTCGGAGCTGCTGTTTGTTAGTTCAAGTCCTGCTCTGAGGTGCTCTGTGTCAGATCTGAGTGACAGGTGAGCTGGGAGTGCTCTGCAATGAGGGCGATATGCACGGTTCCTGTGTTCCCAGCCCTGCCATGGTACCTGAAAGGGTAGCTCTGTATCCTGGGAGGGGCCTGACCACGAGAGCCCCATGGGCTGCAGGGGGACCTGCCCAGGGAACCCCATATCCTGGGAGGAGCCTGAACACGAGAGCCCCATGGGCTGGGGTGGGGTACCTGCCCAGGTGAGCTCCATATCCTGGGATTGGCCTGACCTCGAGAGCCCCATGGGCTGCTGGAGTCCTGGTAAAGGATGTCAGGACAGTCAGTGAAGCCACCGAGGATATACATCCAGTAGTTCCTAAATCCTACACCCTGCTGGTCATTCTACCAACCACCAGGACATGGTATTCTGTATTAGTCTTCAATGATGCCTTCTTTTGTATTCTATTAGTCCCAGAGTCACAAGAAATTTTGGCTTGTGAGTGGCAGGACTCAACATACAACTAAAACAATACTTCCGGGCCGTGTTGCCCCAAGGGTTCAAAAATTCCCACACCATCTTTGGGGAAAGCTCAGCTAAAGAACTAAAAGTTCTACCTCTGGAAAAAGAAACAAACCTTCAATATGCAGACGACATTCTGATCGCCAGCCCTACTAAGGAGACCTCTGAACTACCAAGCCAATAAAGGATACAAGTTGTCCAAGAAAAAGCTCAAATATCACAGACTACGGTGACCTGCCTGGGCTTCATTCTCACAGAAGGTCGGAGAAGCCCATCCCAGGAAAGGGAAGAAACAATTTACAGCCTTACCCATTTCTGAAACTAGAAGACAGCTTAGGGGTTCCTGGGGAGGCCAGGGTTTGCTGCTTCTGGATCCCTAACTACAGTCTACTATCTGGGCCTCTATATGAAACACTGAAAGGAAAAGATGATGATCCTTTTGAATAGAATGGAGAAGTGGCCTTTCAAGAATGGAAAGAGCAGTCAATTCAGACCCTTGCCCTGGAACTCCCTAATTTAGCTAAACCCTTTGACCTTTACATTCCTGGTGAATGGTGAATCGCCATTGGAGTATTAGTGCAAAACCTGGGACCACTTGAAATGGAACAATGCAAGAATGCGATCCAGGTAGGATAAACTACAGTCACCAAGGGGCTTGGCCCACCGCCACATCTGGCCAAGATACTGGCAGTATCTGAAAACCTGGAAATCAGCAGCCCAAAAGGCCACCTCCCTTCGAAGGGAAAAGGACCCCACGTGGTGATCCTAACACCCAACCATGCCCTGAAGTTGCAGGGTTGGCTCCATGGGCACACTGACCTTGAGCGAGGAGGCCCTCCAACTCCAACCTCCATAGAGATAACCGGGGCAAAGTGGCACCATGAAGACTCGTGTGAAGGTGTCTGCACGGGCAAATTTAACGCTCATTTCCCACCAGGAAGAGGAATTAACCAAAGGCTCAGCATGCCGTGCCGGAACCAGATTAGGGCCTGAAGCAATCCTGCGGGTTTGCGGCCAGCTCACAAGAAAGCGAGTTGAAGAAAGGAGCTCAGGGACACTGTAATTCACAAACCTGCAGAGTTATAAATGACAGCTATCACCCAAAAATATATTGAAGGAAGGCTGCGAAGAGGACTTGAAAGCGGGGCAGAATTGCAAGAAAACGATTTCAGGGGGTAGCCTGGAATTGCATTTAAAGCATAGGAAAAGAGGCAGAACGTCGACAATGATGCACTTGGCCAAAAAGGGCGTATGCGTTTTTTCCTGAATATATTCAGGAAAAAACGCATACGCCCTTTTTGGCCAACCAAGCAAGCATGTTAAAGAAATCTGCACTACAATGAAGTCTCACTGCCCCCCGTTCAAAAGGGCCATCTGAAAAAAGTGTAAAATCCAGAAAGGCAGCACAGGCCATGGAGAACAGGGAGCCTTGTTATGCTGATGGCCGGGATGTAAATTGCCAACAGCCACTCTGGAGATGTGTATGGTGTTTCCTCAAAAACCTAAAAAACAAAGCAACGGAGCCTACTGCATTACCACTTATTTTCCTATAGCTTAGGGAAACTAAAATCAAAAACACACAGCCACCGCAAAGTTTCTGTTTACGGGTCTGTTTACAAGAACCTCATCTACGGTACAAGTTAAATATCCCAGAAAGCGAAAAATGGATAAAGAAGTGTGGTACGTACGTACAAAGGAATATCACTCACCAATGAAATCTATGTCATCAGGCCCGTCGCGGCATAATGAGTGGATTCAGGTACGATGATTCTAAGTGAAATAAGTCACACAGAAAATGAAACATCATAAGATATCACTAACACACGGAATGTAAACTTGGCTACACATGAACTGAATTACAAAACAGAACAGGGTCTCAAATTTAGAAAACCTACTTATGCTTGCTTAAGGGGAAAGGTGAGTTGTGGTGCTGCATAAAACCAGAGATAGAAATTAGCACAGATACCTTTCCATAAGCCAAATATGTAATAGTCAAGACCTAGCCCTTGCTCAACGAAATGGACTAAACACCCCATATTCAACGCCTAGGATTACACATGACTAGTAAGAACCTTCAAACCCATGGATTTATATGTCTCCGTAAGAGACTCAAGTGTGTGTACAGCGGCATGAATGCAGCAGAGAAAATCCGATAAAACCCATTATCAAAATGAATTACAAAAACAAACACAATGACAGTGAAATAGAGAGCAATTCTTAAATAATTCATTCAGGGCTTGTGATGCAACCTGGATTTACCACATCTACACCCAGAGCTGAGTGAGACATAAGGCTGGACACTTCGGGCTGATAGCATTGGTGAGGTTCGATGAGCAAATGCAGACCCTTTGAAGTCATACTGCATGGTACCCATTCCATGGGTCCCAACTCTCCAGGTTTAAGGGATTCTTCCTTCAGCTAAAACATGCATGGGAAACCCACAGTACGGTGCACTGTGTGACCGGGAAACGTTTTCAAATGCATCTCAGTTTTCGTCCCCTTTTACTCGGGTTCACCATTCCAGACCGTTTACTAACACTCTCCCCACTTGGAGAGTCAGTGCCTTTAACCTCCTGTTTGGCACAGTTTGCAATTTCTGCGCAAGATGAACAGGAATAGGGAGAACCAATGAGAGACTAGCTGTAGGTGTCTGGACGGGCAAATGGAACGCTCATTTCCCACCAGGAAGAGGAATTAACCAAAGGCTCAGCATGCCGTGCCGGAACCAGATTAGGGCCTGAAGCATTCCTGCGGGTTTGCGGCCAGCTCACAAGAAAGCGAGTTGAAGAAAGGAGCTCAGGGGCACTGTAATTCACAAACCTGCAGAGTTATAAATGACAGCTATCGTCCAAAAATATATTGAAGGAAGGCTGCGAAGAGGACTGGAAAGCGGGGCAGAATTGCAGGAAAACGATTTCGGGGGTAGACTGGAATTGCATTTAAAGCATAGGAAAAGAGGCAGAACGTCGACAATGATGCACTTGGCCAAAAAGGGCGTATGCGTTTTTTCCTGAATATATTCAGGAAAAAACGCATACGCCCTTTTTGGCCAACCAAGCCAGCATGTTAAGGAAATCTGCACTACAAAGAAGTCTCACTGCCCCCAGGTCAAAAGGGCCATCTGAAAAAAGTGTAAAATCCAGAAAGACAGCACAGGCCATGGAGAACAGGGAGCCTTGTTATGCTGATGGGCGGGATGTAAATTGCCAACAGCCACTCTGGAGAAATGTATGGTGTTTCCTCAAACACCTAAAAAACTAAGCAACGGAGCCTACGGCACTTCAACTTATGGTTCTATAGCTTAGGGAAATTAAAATCAAGAAGACGCAGCCACCCATAAATTTTGGACGGCTCTGCTTACAAGAACCTCATTTACGGTACAAGTGAAATATCCCAGAAAGCAAAAAATGGATAAAGAAGTTGTTGTACGTACGTACAATGGAATATCACTCAGCAATGAAATCTATGTCATGAGGCCCGTCGCGGCATAATGAGTGGATTCAGGTACGATCATTCTAAGTTAACTAAGTCACACAGAAAAAGAAACACCATAAGATATCTCAAATACACGGAATGCAAACATGGCTGCACATGAACTCAATTACAAAACAGAAAAGGGTCTCAAATTTAGAAAACCAACTTATGCTTGCTTAAGGGGAAAGGTGAGTTGTGGTGCTGCATAAAACCAGAGATTGAAATTAGCACAGATACCTTTCCATAAGCAAATATGTAATAGTCAGGACCTACTCCTTGCTCCACGAAATGGACTCAACACCCCATATTCAATGCCTAGGAATATACCTGACTAGTAAGAATCTGAAAACCCATGGATTTATATGTCTCCATAAGAGAATCAAGCATGTGTACAGCGGCATAAACGCAGCAGTGAAAATACGATAAATCCCATTATCAAAATAAATTACAAAAACAGAACACAATGACAGTGAAATAGAGAGCAATTCTTAAATAATTCATTCAGGGCTTGTGATGCAACGTGGATTTACCACATCTACACCCCGAGCTGAGTGAGACATAAGGCTGGACACTTCGGGCTGATAGCATTGCTGACGTTCGGTGAGCAAAGGCAATCCTTTGAAGTCATACTGCGTGGTACCCATTCCATGGGTCCCAACTCTCCAGGTTGAAGGGATTCTTCCTTCAGGTAAAACATGCATGGGCAACCCAGAATATGGTCCACCATGTGACCGGGAAAACTTTTTAAATGCGTCTCAGTTTTCGTCCCCTCGTACTCGGTTTTACCATTCCAGACGCTTTACTAACACTCTCCCCACTTGGAGAGTCAGTGCCTTTAACCTCCTGTTTGGCACAGTTTGGAATTTCTGCGCAAGATGAACAGGAATAGGGAGAACCAATGAGAGATTAGCTGTAGGTGTCTGCACGAACAAATTTAACGCTCATTTCCCACCAGGAAGAGGAATTAGCCAAAGGCTCAGCATGCCGTGTCGGAACCAGATTAGGGCCTGAAGCAATCCTGCGGTTTTGCGGCCAGCTCACAAGAAAGCGAGTTGAAGAAAGGAGCTCAGGGGCACTGTAATTCACAAACCTGCAGAGTTATAAATGACAGCTATCGTCCAAAAATATATTGAAGTAAGGCTGCAAAGAGGACTTGAACGCGGGGCAGAATTCCAGGAACACGATTTCAGGAGGTAGACGGGAAGTCCTCTGAAAGTATAGGAGAAGAGGCAGAACCTCGACAATGATGCACTTGGTCAAAAAGGGCATATGCGTTTCTTCCAGGGCCCTTATTAAAGAGGGTAGGAGGCTCCCAGCATGCTTCAGTGGCCAACAGAGGGCCTACGTCGCCAAGGCGACATGAGCCATCCAGGCAGGAGTGACCTCACATCAGAGGGCCCACCTCACAGAAGGGTAAGGAACCCAGTCAAGATCAGACTCTCACCAGAGTGCCCACATAAACAAGGGGCTGGGAACCAGGCAGGAGTGTCCTCACACCCATGGGGCCACATCATCGAAAGTTGAGGTACCCAGCACATGTGGCCTCAAACCAGAGGACCCACATCACCATGGGTCTCGGAGCGAGGCAGGCAGGATTAACCTCAAAACACATGGCCCATTGTATAAAAAAGGTGAGGAATCCAGCAGTTGGAACATCCCAGCAGGTGGCCCAGAGCACCGAGGCTATGGGATCCAGGCAGTGATGAACTCACAACAGAGGGCCCTCATCGTGATACTGTAAGCAACCCAGCCGTTGTAACCTCAGAGCACAAGGCCCACATCCCCATGGGGAAGGGAACCAAGCAGGAGTGTCATCGCACCAGTGGGCACACATCAGAAAAGGTGGGGAGCCCAGCAGTTAGGGCCGGACGCCAGAGGGCCCTCATCACTGAGGAGAGGAGGCTCCCAGCAAGCTCCAACTGCTACCAGAAGGCCGACGTCACCAATGCAGGGTGTGCCAGCCAGGCAGGAGTGACCTCAGAGCAGAGGGCCAACCACACAAAAGTGTGAGGAACCCAAAGAGGATCAGACTCTCACCGGAGGGCCCACATCACCAAGGGAATGGAAACCAGGCAGGAGTGTTCTCACACCAGTGTGGTCACATCACCGAAATGTGACGGACCCAGCACACGTGGCCTCAAACTACAGGACACACATCTCCAAGGGGCTGGGAGTGAGGCAGGCAGGAGGAGTCTCAAAACAGAGGGCCCATAGAAGGAAAAAGGTGAGGAATCCCGCAGTTGGAACCTCCCCGCAGGTGGCCAGGAGCAGCGAGGCTATGGGGTCCATGCCGGAGTGAACTCACACCAGAGGGCCCTCATCATGAAACTGAACAACGTACCATTGGGACCTCAGAGCAGAAGACACACATTCCCATGGGGTTGGGATCCTGGCAGGAGTGTACTTGCACCACAGGGCGCACATCAGAAAATTTTGGGAGCCCAGGAGTTAGGGTCTGACGCCAGAGGGCCCTCATTACCGAGGGGAGGAGACTCCCAGCAGGCACCAACTCCCAACTGAGGGCCCACATCGCCAAGTTGACGTGTGCCAGCCAGGCAGGAGTGACCTCACAGCAGAGGGCCTACCGCACAGAAGGGTGAGGAACCCAGCCAGGATAAGACTCTCACCAGAGGGCCCACATCACCAAGGGGATCGGAACAAGGCAGGAGTGTCCTCACACCAGTGTGGCCACATTATAGAAAGGTGAGGAACCCAGCACATGTGGCCTAAACCAGAGGACCCACATTTCCAAGGTGCTCCGAGTGAGGCAGGCAGGAGTAGCCTAACAACACAGGGCCCACAGAATAAAAAATGTGAGGAATCCAGCAGTTTGAACCTCCCAGCAGGTGGCCCAGAGCATGGAGTCTATGGGATCCAGGCCACAGTGAACTCACAGCAGAGGGCCCACATCATGAAACTGTGAGCAACCCAGCCAGTGGGACCTCAGAGCAGAAGGCCCACATCCCCATGGGGATGGGAACCTCGCAGGAGTGTCCTCGCACAACTTAGCACGTATCAGAAAATGTGGGAACCCAGCAGTTATGGCCTGACGCCAGAGGGCCCTCATCACTGAGGAGAGGAGGCTACCAGCAGGCTCCAAATGCTACCAGAGGGCCGACGTCACCAAGGCAATGGGAGCAAGCCAGGCAGGAGTTACCTCACAGCAGAGGGCCCACCTCACAGAAGTGTGAGGAATCCAGACAGGATCAGACTCTCACCAGAGGGCCCACATCACCAAGGGGATGGGAACCAGGCAGGAGTGTCCTCACACCAGTGGGGCCACATCAATAAAGGTGAGGAAACTGGTACATGTGGCCTTAAACAAGAGGACCTACATCACAAATGGGCTGGGAGTGAGTCAGGAAGTAGGAGCATGAAAACACAGGACACAAAGAATAAAAAAGGTAAGGAATCCAGCAGTAGGAACCTCCCAGCAGGCCGCTCAGAGCACAGAGGCTATGGGATCTAGGCCTGGGTGAACTAACACCAGACAGCCAACATCATGAAACGGTGAACAACACAGGTGTTGGGACCTTAGAGCAGAAGGCCCACATGTCCATGGGGATGGGAACCTCGCAGGAGTGTCCTCGCACCACTTAGCACGTATCAGAAAATGTGGGTACCCAGCAGTTAGGGCCTGAGGCAAGAGGGCCCCCATCACCGAGGGGAGGTTCCCAGCAGGCTCCAACTGCCACAAGAGGGCCGATGTTGCCCAGGTGGGGTGTGCCAGCCAGGCAGGAGTGACCTCACAGCAGAGGTCGCCCCTCACAGAAGGGTGAGGAACCCAGCCAGGATCAGACTCTCACCAGAGGGCCCAAATCATCAAGGGGATAGGAACCAGGCAGGAGTGTCCTCACACCAGTGGGGCCACATCATCAAAAGGCGAGGGACCCAGCATACGTGGCCTCAAACCAGAGGACACACATCACCAAGGGGCTGGGAGTGAGGCAGGCAGGAGGAGTCTCAAAACAGAGGGTCCATTGAAGAAAAAAGGTGAGGAATCCCGCAGTTGTAACCTCCCAGCAGGTGGCCAGGAGCAGCGAGGCTATGGGATCCAGGCCGGAGAGAACTCACAGCAGAGGGCCCTCATCATGAAACTGAGCAACCCACGGTTGGGACCTCAGAGCAGAAGGCCCACATTCCCATGGGGTTGGGAACCTGGCAGGAGTGTACTCGAACCACAGGGCGCATATCAGAAAATATTGGGAGCCCAGGAGTTAGGGTCTGACGCCAGAGGGCCCTCATTACCGAGGGGAGGAGACACCCAGCAGGCACCAAATCCCACCAGAGGGCCGACGTCGCCAAGGCGGGGTGTGCCAGCCAGGCAGGAGTGACCTCAGAGAAGAGGGCCCACCTCACAGAAGTGTGAGGAACCCAACCAGGATCAGACTCTCACCGGAGGGCCCACATCACCAAGGGGATGGGAACCAGGCAGGAGTGTCCTCACACCAGTGGGGCCACATCAGCCAAAGGTGAGGAACCCAGCACATGTGGCCTCAAACCACAGGACACACATCACCAAGGGGCTAGGAGTGAGGCAGGTGTCTGGAGGGGCACATTTAACTCTAATTTCCCACCAGGAAGTGGAATGAACCAAAGTCTCAGAGTGCCGTGCCGGACCCTGATTACGGCCTGAAGCAAACCTGCGGTTCTGTGGCCAGTTTTCAAGGAAACGAGTTAAGAAAGGAAATCACGGGCACTGTAATTCACAAACCTGCAGTGTTATAAATGACAGCTATTGGCAAAATTATATGGAAGTAAGTCTGCAAAGAGGACTTGAAAACGAGGCAGAATTGCAGGAATCATATTTCAGGAGGTAGATTGGAATTGCATTTAAAGCATGTGAAAAGCGGCAGATCTTTGACAGTGATGCACTTGGACAAAAGTGCGTAAACATTTTTTCCTGAATATATTCAGGAAAAAACACATATGCCCTTTTTGGCCAACCAAGCACTCGAGAAATGGAAATCCGCACTACAATGAAGTCTCATTTCCCATTCGTCAAAAGGGCCATCTGAAAAAAGTGTAAAAACCAGAAACACAGGACAGGCCATGGAGAACAGGGAGCCTTGTTATGCTGATGGGCGGGATGTAAATTGCCAACAGACACTCTGGAGATGTTTATGGTGTATCCTGAAACATCTGAAAAACAAAGCTACAGACCCTAGGGCACTTCCACTTTTGGCCCTATAGCTTAGGAAAATTAAAATCAACAAGACACAGCCAACACAAAATTTAGGGCTGCTGTGTTTACAAGAACCTTGAGTCCAGTACAAATTAAATATCCCAGAAAGAAAAAAATGGATAAAGGAGTTGTGCTACTTACGTACAACGGAATATCACTCAGCAATGAAATCAATGTCATCAGGCCTGTAGCAGCAAATTGAGTGGATTTAAGTATGATGATTCTAAGAGAAATAGGTCACACAGAGAAAGAGAATTATCATAAGATATCACTAATAGAGAGAGTGTAAACTTGGCTACACATAAACTGAATTCCAAAACCGAACAGAGTCTCACATTTAGATAAAAACTTATGCTTGCTTAAGGGGAAAGTTGAGTTGGGGTGCTGTATAAAACCAGAGATTGAAATTAGCACACATACCGTTCCATAAGCCAAATATGTACTAGACAAGACCTACTCTTTGCTCAACGAAATAGACTCATCCATGGTGTATCACCTCACACCTGTTAGAATGGGCATCATCAGAAAATCAACAAACAACAAATGCTGGAAAGGGTGTGGAGATAAGGAACCCTCTTCCACTATTGTTGGGAATGTAAATTGATACAGTCACTGTGGAGAACATTATGGAGTTTCTTATAAAACTAAGAATAGAATTACCATATGATACAGCAATCCCACTACTGGGCATATACCCAGACAAAACCATAAATCAAAAAGAGACATTCACCGCAATGTTCATTGCATCACTATTTACAATATCCAGGTAATGGAAGCAACCTAAATGCCCACAGACAGACGAATGCATAAAGATGTGGTACATATATAAAATGGAATATTACTAAGCCATAAAAAGGAATGAAATTGGGTCATTTGTAGAGACGTTGATGGATCTAGAGACTGTCATACAGAGTGAAGTAAGTCAGAAAGAGAAAAACAAATCTTGTCTATTAATGCATATATGTGGAACCTAGAAAAATTGTACAGATGAACCGTTTTGCCAGGCAGAAATAGAGCAACAGATGTAGACAACAAACGTATGGACACCAAGGGGGGAAAGCTGTTGGGGGGTGGTGGTGGGGGGAGTTGAGAGATTGGGATTGGCATGTATACATTTATATGTATAAAATAGATAACCAAAAAGAACCTGCTGTATAAAAAAATAAAATAAAATTCAAATTACAAAAAGTAAAACAGAAAAAATATTCTTCCCTTCACATACATGTATTTATATGAATAAATTATTTCCATGCTTATATCTGTAAATACAAAAAAGAAGAATAAAATCTACCTTGAACCAAAAACGAAAAAAAGAAAAAAAAACAGAACCCACCAGTTACACAGAGGAAAACCGTATCAGGGCACTTGCTCCAGTTGTAAACAATTCTGAAGTTGGTCAGTGGTGGGGAATCATCTCCCATTCAGCCAGCAGGCCCCACGCAACAAGCGTCCTCATTGCAAAGCTGGGGGACCGTGCCGAGGCATCTGTGAGTAAACGTGGGCTGAGCCCCAGGCCAGCTGCTGCTGAAATGTTCCCACCCTTCCCAGGTAAAACACCTGAATATGTACAAGGACTTGAAAGCCTAGAGGAAGGGCCATGGAGCCACATGAGTGACAGCATGCCAGCCGACTTGGTGCCTGCAGGCCAGCCAGGATGGTCCTGGCCCTGGGTGCTCTTCTGGAAGCTTTCCATTTCCCTGCCTGAGATACCCCTGCTGTCCCGGCCCCCAATGCTTTCTTCCTCACTCACCTCTGCCCAGGGAGAAATTCCAGCGGCAGGTATGGGTGACACATCCTCTTCTTTAGCAGGTGGCATCTTGGCAACTGCTGCAGAAAGTCCAGCAGAGCCCCACTCACACTGGGCCACCCACAAAGCCATGGCCTCTCACTCCCTCCCACCAGTCCAGCCCCAAGACTGCTGACAGGGCAGAGAAAATGGCGTCAGGCACAGCTGCAGGGGCTCTTGCTGCCTGGAGCGGTGTTTATATTGATCTGAACCCAGGCACACCTGGGGAGGGCTGGCCGGCACGGTCGGGCTTCCCAGGCCAGCCAATAATCACCCCTCAGGGGCTCACAGTTGCAGAAACTGGAACTTGCTGAATCGGCCAGGTCCAAGGAACAGGTGTGGGCTCCTGAGAGTCAGGATAGACAAGGGGCTGCAGCTCTGGCTTGTTTTCTAATTATATTATCTGGCCCATGAGTGGGAGACAACTTCAAGAAAACCCTCTCCTAATGAGAGGAACCCAGGAGTCAGGGAGAGGAGGGGTGGCTGGTGGGTGGAGACAGAGGCCTGGTGCCCCGGGTGCAGTGGAAGTCTCTGGAAGACCAGGTGGAGGGAGGCCACACAGAGTGATGCCCAGGGTCACAGACCTGTCGGAGCTGCTGTTTGTTAGGTCAAGTCCTGCTCTGAGGTGCTCTGTGTCAGATCTGAGTGACAGGTGGCTGGGAGTGCTCTGCAATGAGGGCGATATGCAGGGTTCCTGTGTTCCCAGCCCTGCCATGGTACCTGCAAGGGTAGCTCTGTATCCTGGGAGGGGCCTGACCACGAGAGCCCCATGGGCTGAGGGGAACATGCCCAGGGAACCCCATATCCTGGGAGGGGCCTGAACACGAGAGCCCCATGTGCTGGGGTTGGGGTGGGATACCTGCCCAGGTGAGCTCCATATCCTGGGATTGGCCTGACCTCGAGAGCCCCATGGGCTGCTGGAGTCCTGGTAAAGGATGTCAGGACAGTCAGTGAAGCCACCGAGGATATACCTCCAGTAGTTCCTAAATCCTACACCCTGCTGGTCATTCTACCAACCACCAGGACATGGTATTCTGTATTAGTCTTCAATGATGCCTTCTTTTGTATTCTATTAGTCCCAGAGTCACAAGAAATTTTGGCTTGTGAGTGGCAGGACTCAACATACAACTAAAACAATACTTCCGGGCCGTGTTGCCCCAAGGGTTCAAAAATTCCCACACCATCTTTGGGGAAAGCTCAGCTAAAGAACTAAAAGTTCTACCTCTGGAAAAGGAAACACTCCTTCAATATGCAGACGACATTCTGATCGCCAGCCCTACTAAGGAGACCTCTGAACTACCAAGCCAATAAAGGATACAAGTTGTCCAAGAAAAAGCTCAAATATCACAGACTACGGTGACCTGCCTGGGCTTCATTCTCACAGAAGGTCGGAGAAGCCCATCCCAGGAAAGGGAAGAAACAATTTACAGCCTTACCCATTTCTGAAACTAGAAGACAGCTTAGGGGTTCCTGGGGAGGCCAGGGTTTGCTGCTTCTGGATCCCTAACTACAGTCTACTAGCTGGGCCTCTATATGAAACACTGAAAGGAAAAGATGATGATCCTTTTGAATAGAATGCAGAAGTGGCCTTTCAAGAATGGAAAGAGCAGTCAATTCAGACCCTTGCCCTGGAACTCCCTAATTTAGCTAAACCCTTTGACCTTTACATTCCTGGTGAACGGTGAATCGCCAATGGAGTATTAGTGCAAAACCTGGGACCACTTGAAATGGAACAATGCAAGAATGCGATCCAGGTAGGATAAACTACGGTCACCAAGGGGCTTGGCCCACCGCCACATCTGGCCAAGATACTGGCAGTATCTGAAAACCTGGAAATCAGCAGCCCAAAAGGCCACCTCCCTCCGAAGGGAAAAGGACCCCACGTGGTGATCCTCACACCCAACCATGCCCTGAAGTTGCAGGGTTGGCTCCATGGGCACACTGACCTTGAGCGAGGAGGCCCTCCAACTCCAACCTCCATAGAGATAACCGGGGCAAAGTGGCACCATGAAGACTCGTGTGAAGGTGTCTGCACGGGCAAATTTAACGCTCATTTCCCACCAGGAAGAGGAATTAACCAAAGGCTCAGCATGCCGTGCCGGAACCAGATTAGGGCCTGAAGCAATCCTGCGGGTTTGCGGCCAGCTCACAAGAAAGCGAGTTGAAGAAAGGAGCTCAGGGACACTGTAATTCACAAACCTGCAGAGTTATAAATGACAGCTATCGTCCAAAAATATATTGAAGGAAGGCTGCGAAGAGGACTTGAAAGCGGGGCAGAATTGCAAGAAAACGATTTCAGGGGGTAGACTGGAATTGCATTTAAAGCATAGGAAAAGAGGCAGAACGTCGACAATGATGCACTTGGCCAAAAAGGGCGTATGCGTTTTTTCCTGAATATATTCAGGAAAAAACGCATACGCCCTTTTTGGCCAACCAAGCAAGCATGTTAAAGAAATCTGCACTACAATGAAGTCTCGCTGCCCCCCGTTCAAAAGGGCCATCTGAAAAAAGTGTAAAATCCAGAAAGGCAGCACAGGCCATGGAGAACAGGGAGCCTTGTTATGCTGATGGGCGGGATGTAAATTGCCAACAGCCACTCTGGAGATGTGTATGGTGTTTCCTCAAAAACCTAAAAAACAAAGCAACGGAGCCTACGACATTACCACTTTTTTTCCTATAGCTTAGGGAAATTAAAATCAAAAACACACAGCCACCGCAAAGTTTCTGTTTACGGCTCTGTTTACAAGAACCTCGTCTACGGTACAAGTTAAATATCCCAGAAAGCGAAAAATGGATAAAGAAGTGTGGTACGTACGTACAAAGGAATATCACTCACCAATGAAATCTATGTCATCAGGCCCGTCGCGGCATAATGAGTGGATTCAGGTACGATGATTCTAAGTGAAATAAGTCACACAGAAAATGAAACATCATAAGATATCACTAATACACGGAATGTAAACTTGGCTACACATGAACTGAATTACAAAACAGAACAGGGTCTCAAATTTAGAAAACCAACTTATGCTTGCTTAAGGGGAAAGGTGAGTTGTGGTGCTGCATAAAACCAGAGATAGAAATTAGCACAGATACCTTTCCATAAGCCAAATATGTAATAGTCAAGACCTAGCCCTTGCTCAATGAAATGGACTAAACACCCCATATTCAACGCCTAGGATTACACATGACTAGTAAGAACCTTCAAACCCATGGATTTATATGTCTCCGTAAGAGACTCAAGTGTGTGTACAGCGGCATGAATGCAGCAGAGAAAATCCGATAAAACCCATTATCAAAATGAATTACAAAAACAAACACAATGACAGTGAAATAGAGAGCAATTCTTAAATAATTCATTCAGGGCTTGTGATGCGACCTGGATTTACCACATCTACACCCAGAGCTGAGTGAGACATAAGGCTGGACACTTCGGGCTGATAGCATTGGTGAGGTTCGATGAGCAAATGCAGACCCTTTGAAGTCATACTGCATGGTACCCATTCCATGGGTCCCAACTCTCCAGGTTTAAGGGATTCTTCCTTCAGCTAAAACATGCATGGGAAACCCACAGTACAGTGCACTGTGTGACCGGGAAACGTTTTCAAATGCATCTCAGTTTTCGTCCCCTTTTACTCGGGTTCACCGTTCCAGACCGTTTACTAACACTCTCCCCACTTGGAGAGTCAGTGCCTTTAACCTCCTGTTTGGCACAGTTTGCAATTTCTGCGCAAGATGAACAGGAATAGGGAGAACCAATGAGAGACTAGCTGTAGGTGTCTGGACGGGCAAATGGAACGCTCATTTCCCACCAGGAAGAGGAATTAACCAAAGGCTCAGCATGCCGTGCCGGAACCAGATTAGGGCCTGAAGCATTCCTGCGGGTTTGCGGCCAGCTCACAAGAAAGCGAGTTGAAGAAAGGAGCTCAGGGGCACTGTAATTCACAAACCTGCAGAGTTATAAATGACAGCTATCGTCCAAAAATATATTGAAGGAAGGCTGCGAAGAGGACTGGAAAGCGGGGCAGAATTGCAGGAAAACGATTTCAGGGGGTAGACTGGAATTGCATTTAAAGCATAGGAAAAGAGGCAGAACGTCGACAATGATGCACTTGGCCAAAAAGGGCGTATGCGTTTTTTCTTGAATATATTCAGGAAAAAACGCATACGCCCTTTTTGGCCAACCAAGCCAGCATGTTAAAGAAATCTGCACTACAAAGAAGTCTCACTGCCCCCCGTTCAAAAGCGCCATCTGAAAAAAGTGTAAAATCCAGAAAGGCAGCACAGGCCATGGAGAACAGGGAGCCTTGTTATGCTGATGGGCGGGATGTAAATTGCCAACAGCCACTCTGGAGAAGTGTATGGTGTTTCCTGAAACACCTAAGAAACAAAGCAACGGAGACTACGGCACTTCCACTTATGGTCTTATAGATCACGGAAATTAAAATCAAAAACAGACAGCCACCCCAAAGTTTCAGACGGCTCTGTTTACAGGAATCTCGTCTACGGTACAAGTTAAATATCCCAGAATGTGAAAAATGGATAAAGAAGTTGTGGTACACACATTCAATGGAATATCACTCAGCAATGAAATCTATGTCATCAGGCCCATCGTGGCATAATGAGTGGATTCAGGTACGATGATTCTAAGTGAAATAAGTCACACAGAAAATGAAACATCATAAGATATCACTAATACACGGAATGTAAACTTGGCTACACATGAACTGAATTACAAAACAGAACAGGGTCTCAAATTTAGAAAACCACCTTATGCTTGCTTAAGGGGAAAAGTGAGTTGGGGTGCTGCATAAAACCAGAGATAGAAATTAGCACAGATACCTTTCCATAAGCCAAATATGTAATAGTCAAGACCTAGCCCTTGCTCAACGAAATGGACTAAACACCCCATATTCAACGCCTAGGAATACACCTGACTAGTAAGTATCTTCAAACCCATGGATTTATATGTCTCCATAAGAGACTCAAGTGTGTGTACAGCGGCATGAATGCAGCAGAGAAAATCCGATAAATCCCATTATCAAAATGAATTACAAAAACAAACACAATGACAGTGAAATAGAGAGCAATTCTTAAATAATTCATTCAGGGCTTGTGATGCAACCTGGATTTACCACATCTACAACC
This sequence comes from Delphinapterus leucas, assembly GCF_059928025.1. Lineage (NCBI taxonomy): Eukaryota > Metazoa > Chordata > Mammalia > Artiodactyla > Monodontidae > Delphinapterus > Delphinapterus leucas. The sequence continues at coordinate 2,793,314 of NW_028322267.1, forward strand.
AGAGCTGAGTGAGACATAAGGCTGTACACTTCGGCCTGATAGCATTGGTGAGGTTCGTTGAGAAAATGCAGGCCCTTTGAAGTCATACTGCATGGTACCCATTCCATGGGTCCCAACTCTCCAGGTTTAAGGGATTCTTCCTTCAGCTAAAACATGCATGGGAAACCCACAGTATGGTGCACCGTGTGACCGGGAAACCTTTTCAAATGCATCTCAGTTTTCGTCCCCTTTTACTCGGGTTCACGATTGAAGACCCTTTACTAATACTCTCCCCACTTAGAGAGTCAGTGCCTTTAACCTCCTGTTTGGCACAGTTTGCAATTTCTGCGCAAGATGAACAAGAATAGGGAGAACCAATGAGAGACTAGCTCTAGGTGTCTGCACGTTCAAATATAACACTCATTTCCCACCAGGAAGAGGAATTTACCAAAGGATCAGCATGCTGTGCCGGAACCAGATTAGGGCATGAAGACATGCTGCGGGTTTGCGGCCAGCTCACAAGAAAGCGAGTAGAAGAAAGGAGCTCAGGCGCACTGTCATTCACAAACCTGCAGAGTTATAAATGTCAGCTATTGTCCAAAAATGTATTGAAGTAAGGCTGCGTAGAGGACTTGAAAGCGGGGCAGAATTGCAGGAAAACGAGTTCAGGGGCAGACTGGAATTGCATTTAAAGCATAAGGAAAGAGACAGAAAGTCAACAATGATGCACTTGGTCAAAAAGGGCGTATGCGTTTTTTCCTGAATATATTCAAGAAAAAACACATACGCCCTTTGTGGCCAAACAAGCAAGCCTGTAAAGAAATCTGCATTACAATGAAGTCTCACTGCCCCCCTGTCAAAAGGGACATCTGAAAAAAGTGAAAAATCCAGAAAGGCAGGACAGGCCATGGAGAACAGGGAGCCTTGTTATGCTGATGGGCGGGATGTAACTTGCCAACAGCCACTCTGGAGAAGTGTATGGTGTTTCCTCAAACACCTAAAAAACTAAGCAACGGAGCCTACGGCACTTCAACTTATGGTTCTATAGCTTAGGGAAATTAAAATCAAAAAGACACAGCCACCCATAAATTTTGGACGGCTCTGCTTACAAGAACCTCATTTACGGTACAAGTGAAATATCCCAGAAAGCAAAAAATGGATAAAGAAGTTGTTGTACGTACGTACAATGGAATATCACTCAGCAATGAAATCTATGTCATGAGGCCCGTCGCGGCATAATGAGTGGATTCAGGTACGATCATTCTAAGTTAACTAAGTCACACAGAAAAAGAAACACCATAAGATATCTCAAATACACGGAATGCAAACATGGCTGCACATGAACTCAATTACAAAACAGAAAAGGGTCTCAAATTTAGAAAACCAACTTATGCTTGCTTAAGGGGAAAGGTGAGTTGTGGTGCTGCATAAAACCAGAGATTGAAATTAGCACAGATACCTTTCCATAAGCAAATATGTAATAGTCAGGACCTACTCCTTGCTCCACGAAATGGACTCAACACCCCATATTCAATGCCTAGGAATATACCTGACTAGTAAGAATCTGAAAACCCATGGATTTATATGTCTCCATAAGAGAATCAAGCATGTGTACAGCGGCATAAACGCAGCAGTGAAAATCCGATAAATCCCATTATCAAAATAAATTACAAAAACAAAACACAATGACAGTGAAATAGAGAGTAATTCTTAAATAATTCATTCAGGGCTTGTGATGCAACGTGTATTTACCACATCTACACCCCGAGCTGAGTGAGACATAAGGCTGGACACTTCGGGCTGATAGCATTGGTGACGTTCGGTGAGCAAAGGCAACCCTTTGAAGTCATACTGCGTGGTACCCATTCCATGGGTCCCAACTCTCCAGGTTGAAGGGATTCTTCCTTCAGGTAAAACATGCATGGGCAACCCAGAATATGGTCCACCGTGTGACCGGGAAACCTTTTTAAATGCGTCTCAGTTTTCGTCCCCTCGTACTCGGTTTTACCATTCCAGACGCTTTACTAACACTCTCCCCACTTGGAGAGTCAGTGCCTTTAACCTCCTGTTTGGCACAGTTTGGAATTTCTGCGCAAGATGAACAGGAATAGGGAGAACCAATGAGAGATTAGCTGTAGGTGTCTGCACGAACAAATTTAATGCTCATTTCCCACTAGGAAGAGGAATTAGCCAAAGGCTCAGCATGCCGTGTCGGAACCAGATTAGGGCCTGAAGCAATCCTGCGGTTTTGCGGCCAGCTCACAAGAAAGCGAGTTGAAGAAAGGAGCTCAGGGGCACTGTAATTCACAAACCTGCAGAGTTATAAATGACAGCTATCGTCCAAAAATATATTGAAGTAAGGCTGCAAAGAGGACTTGAACGCGGGGCAGAATTCCAGGAATACGATTTCAGGAGGTAGACGGGAAGTCCTCTGAAAGTATAGGAGAAGAGGCAGAACCTCGACAATGATGCACTTGGTCAAAAAGGGCATATGCGTTTCTTCCAGGGCCCTTATTAAAGAGGGTAGGAGGCTCCCAGCATGCTTCAGTGGCCAACAGAGGGCCTATGTCGCCAAGGCGACATGAGCCATCCAGGCAGGAGTGACCTCACATCAGAGGGCCCACCTCACAGAAGGGTAAGGAACCCAGTCAAGATCAGACTCTCACCAGAGTGCCCACATAAGCAAGGGGCTGGGAACCAGGCAGGAGTGTCCTCACACCCGTGGGGCCACATCATCGAAAGTTGAGGTACCCAGCACATGTGGCCTCAAACCAGAGGACCCACATCACCATGGGTCTCGGAGCGAGGCAGGCAGGATTAACCTCAAAACACATGGCCCATTATATAAAAAGGTGAGGAATCCAGCAGTTGGAACATCCCAGCAGGTGGCCCAGAGCACCGAGGCTATGGGATCCAGGCAGTGATGAACTCACAACAGAGGGCCCTCATCGTGATACTGTAAGCAACCCAGCCGTTGTAACCTCAGAGCACAAGGCCCACATCCCCATGGGGAAGGGAACCAAGCAGGAGTGTCATCGCACCAGTGGGCACACATCAGAAAAGGTGGGGAGCCCAGCAGTTAGGGCCGGACGCCAGAGGGCCCTCATCACTGAGGAGAGGAGGCTCCCAGCAAGCTCCAACTGCTACCAGAAGGCCGACGTCGCCAATGCAGGGTGTGCCAGCCAGGCAGGAGTGACCTCAGAGCAGAGGGCCAACCACACAAAAGTGTGAGGAACCCAAAGAGGATCAGACTCTCACCGGAGGGCCCACATCACCAAGGGAATGGAAACCAGGCAGGAGTGTTCTCACACCAGTGTGGTCACATCACCGAAATGTGACGGACCCAGCACACGTGGCCTCAAACTACAGGACACACATCACCAAGGGGCTGGGAGTGAGGCAGGCAGGAGGAGCCTCCAAATAGAGGGCCCATAGTGTAAAAAAGGTGAGGAATCCCGCAGTTGGAACCTCCCAGCAGGTGGCCAGGAGCAGCGAGGCTATGGGGTGCAGGCCTGACTGAACTCAAAACAGAGGGCCCTCATTATGAAACTGTGAGCAACCCAGCCGTTGGGACCTTAGAGCAGAAGGCCCACATCCCCATGGGGTTGGGATCCTGGCAGGAGTGTACTCGCACCACAGGGCGCACATCAGAAACTTTTGGGAGCCCAGGAGTTAGGGTCTGACGCCAGAGGGCCCTCATTACCGAGGGGAGGAGACTCCCAGCAGGCACCAACTCCCAACTGAGGGCCCACGTTGCCACGTTGATGTGTGCCAGCCAGGCAGGAGTGACCTCACAGCAGAGGGCCTACCTCACAGAAGGGTGAGGAACCCAGCCAGGATAAGACTCTCACCAGAGGGCCCACATCACCAAGGGGATCGGAACAAGGCAGGAGTGTCCTCACACCAGTGTGGCCACATTATAGAAAGGTGAGGAACCCAGCACATGTGGCCTAAACCAGAGGACCCACATTTCCAAGGTGCTCCGAGTGAGGCAGGCAGGAGTAGCCTAACAAGACAGTGCCCACAGAATAAAAAATGTGAGGAATCCAGCAGTTTGAACCTCCCAGCAGGTGGTCCAGAGCATGGAGTCTATGGGATCCAGGCCACAGTTAACTCACAGCAGAGGGCCCACATCATGAAACTCTGAGCAACCCAGCCAGTGGGACCTCAGAGCAGAAGGCCCACATCCCCATGGGAATGGGAACCTCGCAGGAGTGTCCTCGCACAACTTAGCACGTATCAGAAAATGTGGGAACCCAGCAGTTATGGCCTGACGCCAGAGGGCCCTCATCACGGAGGAGAGGAGGCTACCAGCAGGCTCCAAATTCCAACAGAGGGCCGACGTCACCAAGGCAATGGGAGCAAGCCAGGCAGGAGTTACCTCACAGCAGAGGGCCCACCTCACAGAAGTGTGAGGAGCCCAAACAGGATCAGACTCTAACCAGAGCGCCCACATCACCAAGGGGATGGAAACAGGGCAGGAGTGTCCTCACACCAGTGGCGCCACATCAGCGAAAGGTGAGGAACACAGCACATGTGGCCTCAAACAAGGGGACACACATCACGAAAGGGCTGGGAGTGAGGCATGCAGGAGGAGACTCACAACAGAGCGCCCATAGATTAAAAAAGGTGAGGAACCCCGCAGTTGGAAGCTCCAAGCAGGTGGCCCAGAGCACCGAGGCTATGGGATCCATGCCGGAGTGAACTCACAGCAGAGGGCCCACATTCTGACACTGTGAGAAACCCAGCCGTTGGGACCTCAGGGCAGAAAGCCCACATCCCCATGGGGATGGGACCCTGGCTGGAGTGTACTCGCACGACAGGGCGCACATCAGAAAATTTTGGGAGCCCATGAGTTAGGGCCTGACGCCAGAGGGCCCTCATTACCGAGGGGAGGAGACTCCCAGCAGGCACCAACTCCCAACTGAGGGCCCACATCGCCAAGGTGACGTGTGCCAGCCAGGCAGGAGTGACCTCACAGCAGAGGGCCCACCTCACAGAAGTGTGAGGTATCCAGACAGGATCAGACTCTCACCAGAGGGCCCACATCACCAAGGGGATGGGAACCAGGCAGGAGTGTCCTCACACGAGTGGGGCCACATCAATAAAGGTGAGGAAACTGGTACATGTGGCCTTAAACAAGAAGACCTACATCACAAATGGGCTGGGAGTGAGTCAGGAAGTAGGAGCATGAAAACACAGGACACAAAGAATAAAAAAGGTAAGGAATCCAGCAGTAGGAACCTCCCAGCAGGCCGCTCAGAGCACAGAGGCTATGGGATCTAGGCCTGGGTGAACTAACACCAGAGAGCCAACATCATGAAACGGTGAACAACACAGGTGTTGGGACCTTAGAGCAGAAGGCCCACATGCCCATGGGGATGGGAACCTCGCAGGAGTGTCCTCGCACCACTTAGCACGTATCAGAAAATGTGGGTACCCAGCAGTTAGGGCCTGAGGCAAGAGGGCCCCCATCACCGAGGGGAGGTTCCCAGCAGGCTCCAACTGCCACAAGAGGGCCGATGTTGGCCAGGTGGGGTGTGCCAGCCAGGCAGGAGTGACCTCACAGCAGAGGGCCCCCCTCACAGAAGGGTGAGGAACCCAGCCAGGATCAGACTCTCACCAGAGGGCCCACATCATCAAGGGGATAGGAACCAGGCAGGAGTGTCCTCACACCAGTGGGGCCACATCATCGAAAGGCGAGGGACCCAGCATACATGGCCTCAAACCAGAGGACACACATCACCAAGGGGCTGGGAGTGAGGCAGGCCGGAGGAGTCTCAAAACAGAGGGCCCATAGAAGAAAAAAGGTGAGGAATCCCGCAGTTGTAACCTCCCAGCAGGTGGCCAGGAGCAGCGAGGCTATGGGATCCAGGCCGGAGAGAACTCACAGCAGAGGGCCCTCATCATGAAACTGAGCAACCCATGGTTGGGACCTCAGAGCAGAAGGCCCACATTCCCATGGGGTTGGGAACCTGGCAGGAGTGTACTCGAACCACAGGGCGCATATCAGAAAATATTGGGAGCCCAGGAGTTAGGGTCTGACGCCAGAGGGCCCTCATTACCGAGGGGAGGAGACACCCAGCAGGCACCAAATCCCACCAGAGGGCCGACGTCGCCAAGGCGGGGTGTGCCAGCCAGGCAGGAGTGACCTCAGAGAAGAGGGCCCACCTCACAGAAGTGTGAGGAACCCAACCAGGATCAGACTCTCACCGGAGGGCCCACATCACCAAGGGGATGGGAACCAGGCAGGAGTGTCTTCACACCAGTGGGGCCACATCAGCCAAAGGTGAGGAACCCAGCACATGTGGCCTCAAACCACAGGACACACATCACCAAGGGGCTAGGAGTGAGGCAGGTGTCTGGAGGGGCACATTTAACTCTAATTTCCCACCAGGAAGTGGAATGAACCAAAGTCTCAGAGTGCCGTGCCGGACACTGATTACGGCCTGAAGCAATCCTGCGATTCTGTGGCCAGTTTTCAAGAAACGAGTTAAGAAAGGAAATCACGGGCACTGTAATTCACAAACCTGCAGTGTTATAAATGACAGTTATTGGCAAAATTATATGGAAGTAAGTCTGCAAAGAGGACTTGAAAACGAGGCAGAATTGCAGGAATCATATTTCAGGAGGTAGATTGGAATTGCATTTAAAGCATGTGAAAAGCGGCAGATCTTTGACAGTGATGCACTTGGACAAAAGTGCGTAAACATTTTTTCCTGAATATATTCAGGAAAAAACACATATGCCCTTTTTGGCCAACCAAGCACTCGAGAAATGGAAATCCGCACTACAATGAAGTCTCATTTCCCATTCGTCAAAAGGGCCATCTGAAAAAAGTGTAAAAACCAGAAACACAGGACAGGCCATGGAGAACAGGGAGCCTTGTTATGCTGATGGGCGGGATGTAAATTGCCAACAGACACTCTGGAGATGTTTATGGTGTATCCTGAAACATCTGAAAAACAAAGCTACAGACCCTAGGGCACTTCCACTTTTGGCCCTATAGCTTAGGAAAATTAAAATCAACAAGACACAGCCAACACAAAATTTAGGGCTGCTGTGTTTACAAGAACCTTGAGTCCAGTACAAATTAAATATCCCAGAAAGAAAAAAATGGATAAAGGAGTTGTGCTACTTACGTACAACGGAATATCACTCAGCAATGAAATCAATGTCATCAGGCCTGTAGCAGCAAATTGAGTGGATTTAAGTATGATGATTCTAAGAGAAATAGGTCACACAGAGAAAGAGAATTATCATAAGATATCACTAATAGAGAGAGTGTGAACTTGGATACACATAAACTGAATTCCAAAACCGAACAGAGTCTCACATTTAGATAAAAACTTATGCTTGCTTAAGGGGAAAGTTGAGTTGGGGTGCTGTATAAAACCAGAGATTGAAATTAGCACACATACCGTTCCATAAGCCAAATATGTACTAGACAAGACCTACTCTTTGCTCAACGAAATAGACTCATCCATGGTGTATCACCTCACACCTGTTAGAATGGGCATCATCAGAAAATCTACAAACAACAAATGCTGGAAAGGGTGTGGAGATAAGGAACCCTCTTCCACTATTGTTGGGAATGTAAATTGATACAGTCACTGTGGAGAACATTATGGAGTTTCTTATAAAACTAAGAATAGAATTACCATATGATACAGCAATCCCACTACTGGGCATATACCCAGACAAAACCATAAATCAAAAAGAGACATTCACCGCAATGTTCATTGCATCACTATTTACAATATCCAGGTAATGGAAGCAACCTAAATGCCCACAGACAGACGAATGCATAAAGATGTGGTACATATATAAAATGGAATATTACTAAGCCATAAAAAGGAATGAAATTGGGTCATTTGTAGAGACGTTGATGGATCTAGAGACTGTCATACAGAGTGAAGTAAGTCAGAAAGAGAAAAACAAATCTTGTCTATTAATGCATATATGTGGAACCTAGAAAAATTGTACAGATGAACCGTTTTGCCAGGCAGAAATAGAGCAACAGATGTAGACAACAAACGTATGGACACCAAGGGGGGAAAGCTGTTGGGGGGTGGTGGTGGGAGGAGTTGAGAGATTGGGATTGGCATATATACATTTATATGTATAAAATAGATAACCAAAAAGAACCTGCTGTATAAAAAAATAAAATAAAATTCAAATTACAAAAAGTAAAACAGAAAAAATATTCTTCCCTTCACATACATGTATTTATATGAATAAATTATTTCCATGCTTATATCTGTAAATACAAAAAAGAGGAATAAAATCTACCTTGAACCAAAAACGAAAAAAAGAAAAAAAAACAGAACCCACCAGTTACACAGAGGAAAACCGTATCAGGGCACTTGCTCCAGTTGTAAACAATTCTGAAGTTGGTCAGTGGTGGGGAATCATCTCCCATTCAGCCAGCAGGCCCCACGCAACAAGCGTCCTCATTGCAAAGCTGGGGGACCGTGCCGAGGCATCTGTGAGTAAACGTGGGCTGAGCCCCAGGCCAGCTGCTGCTGAAATGTTCCCACCCTTCCCAGGTAAAACACCTGAATATGTACAAGGACTTGAAAGCCTAGAGGAAGGGCCATGGAGCCACATGAGTGACAGCATGCCAGCCGACTTGGTGCCTGCAGGCCAGCCAGGATGGTCCTGGCCCTGGGTGCTCTTCTGGAAGCTTTCCATTTCCCTGCCTGAGATACCCCTGCTGTCCCGGCCCCCACTGCTTTCTTCCTCACTCACCTCTGCCCAGGGAGAAATTCCAGCGGCAGGTATGGGTGACACATCCTCTTCTTTAGCAGGTGGCATCTTGGCAACTGCTGCAGAAAGTCCAGCAGAGCCCCACTCACACTGGGCCACCCACAAAGCCGTGGCCTCTCACTCCCTACCACCAGTCCAGCCCCAAGACTGCTGACAGGGCAGAGAAAATGGCGTCAGGCACAGCTGAAGGGGCTCTTGCTGCCTGGAGCGGTGTTTATATTGATCTGAACCCAGGCACACCTGGGGAGGTCTGGCCGGCACGGTCGGGCTTCCCAGGCCAGCCAATAATCACCCCTCAGGGGCTCACAGTTGCAGAAACTGGAACTTGCTGAATCGGCCAGGTCCAAGGAACAGGTGTGGGCTCCTGAGAGTCAGGATAGACAAGGGGCTGCAGCTCTGGCTTGTTTTCTAATTATATTATCTGGCCCATGAGTGGGAGACAACTTCAAGAAAACCCTCTCCTAATGAGAGGAACCCAGGAGTCAGGGAGAGGAGGGGTGGCTGGTGGGTGGAGACAGAGGCCTGGTGCCCCGGGTGCAGTGGAAGTCTCTGGAAGACCAGGGGGAGGGAGGCCACACAGAGTGATGCCCAGGGTCACAGACCTGTCGGAGTTGCTGTTTGTTAGTTCAAGTCCTGCTCTGAGGTGCTCTGTGTCAGATCTGAGTGACAGGTGAGCTGGGAGTGCTCTGTAATGAGGGCGATATGCACGGTTCCTGTGTTCCCAGCCCTGCCATGGTACCTGCAAGGGTAGCTCTGTATCCTGGGAGGGGCCTGACCACGAGAGCCCCATGGGCTGCAGGGGAACCTGCCCAGGGAACCCCATATCCTGGGAGGGGCCTGACCTCGAGAGCCCCATGGGCTGCTGGAGTACTGGTAAATGATGTCAGGACAGTCAGTGAAGCCACCGAGGATATACCTCCAGTAGTTCCTAAATCCTACACCCTGCTGGTCATTCTACCAACCACCAGGACATGGTATTCTGTATTAGTCTTCAATGATGCCTTCTTTTGTATTCTATTAGTCCCAGAGTCACAAGAAATTTTGGCTTGTGAGTGGCAGGACTCAACATACAACTAAAACAATACTTCTGGGCCGTGTTGCCCCAAGGGTTCAAAAATTCCCACACCATCTTTGGGGAAAGCTCAGCTAAAGAACTAAAAGTTCTACCTCTGGAAAAGGTAACACTCCTTCAATATGCAGACGACATTCTGATCGCCAGCCCTACTAAGGAGACCTCTGAACTACCAAGCCAATAAAGGATACAAGTTGTCCAAGAAAAAGCTCAAATATCACAGACTACGGTGACCTGCCTGGGCTTCATTCTCACAGAAGGTCGGAGAAGCCCATCCCAGGAAAGGGAAGAAACAATTTACAGCCTTACCCATTTCTGAAACTAGAAGACAGCTTAGGGGCTCCTGGGGAGGCCAGGGTTTGCTGCTTCTGGATCCCTAACTACAGTCTACTAGCTGGGCCTCTATATGAAACACTGAAAGGAAAAGATGATGATCCTTTTGAATAGAATGCAGAAGTGGCCTTTCAAGAATGGAAAGAGCAGTCAATTCAGACCCTTGCCCTGGAACTCCCTAATTTAGCTAAACCCTTTGACCTTTACATTCCTGGTGAACGGTGAATCGCCATTGGAGTATTAGTGCAAAACCTGGGACCACTTGAAATGGAACAATGCAAGAATGCGATCCACGTAGGATAAACTACGGTCACCAAGGGGCTTGGCCCACCGCCACATCTGGCCAAGATACTGGCAGTATCTGAAAACCTGGAAATCAGCAGCCCAAAAGGCCACCTCCCTCCTAAGGGAAAAGGACCCCACGTGGTGATCCTCACACCCAACCATGCCCTGAAATTGCAGGGTTGGCTCCATGGGCACACTGACGTTGAGCGAGGAGGCCCTACAACTCCAACCTCCATAGAGATAACCGGGGCAATGTGGCACCATGAAGACTCGTGTGAAGGTGTCTGCACGGGCAAATTTAACGCTCATTTCCCACCAGGAAGAGGAATTAACCAAAGGCTCAGCATGCCGTGCCAGAACCAGATTAGGGCCTGAAGCAATCCTGCGGGTTTGCGGCCAGCTCACAAGAAAGCGAGTTGAAGAAAGGAGCTCAGGGACACTGTAATTCACAAACCTGCAGAGTTATAAATGACAGCTATCACCCAAAAATATATTGAAGGAAGGCTGCGAAGAGGACTTGAAAGCGGGGCAGAATTGCAAGAAAACGATTTCAGGGGGTAGACTGGAATTGCATTTAAAGCATAGGAAAAGAGGCAGAACGTCGACAATGATGCACTTGGCCAAAAAGGGCGTATGCGTTTTTTCCTGAATATATTCAGGAAAAAACGCATACGCCCTTTTTGGCCAACCAAGCAAGCATGTTAAAGAAATCTGCACTACAATGAAGTCTCACTGCCCCCCCTTCAAAAGGGCCATCTGAAAAAAGTGTAAAATCCAGAAAGGCAGCACAGGCCATGGAGAACAGGGAGCCTTGTTATGCTGATGGGCGGGATGTAAATTGCCAACAGCCACTCTGGAGATGTGTATGGTGTTTCCTCAAAAACCTAAAAAACAAAGCAACGGAGCCTACGGCATTACCACTTATTTTCCTATAGCTTAGGGAAATTAAAATCAAAAACACACAGCCACCGCAAAGTTTCTGTTTACGGCTCTGTTTACAAGAACCTCGTCTACGGTACAAGTTAAATATCCCAGAAAGCGAAAAATGGATAAAGAAGTGTGGTACGTACGTAGAAAGGAATATCACTCACCAATGAAATCTATGTCATCAGGTCCGTCGCGGCATAATGAGTGGATTCAGGTACGATGATTCTAAGTGAAATAAGTCACACAGAAAATGAAACATCATAAGATATCACTAATACACGGAATGTAAACTTGGCTACACATGAACTGAATTACAAAACAGAACAGGGTCTCAAATTTAGAAAACCAACTTATGCTTGCTTAAGGGGAAAGGTGAGTTGTGGTGCTGCATAAAACCAGAGATAGAAATTAGCACAGATACCTTTCCATAAGCCAAATATGTAATAGTCAAGACCTAGCCCTTGCTCAACGAAATGGACTAAACACCCCATATTCAACGCCTAGGATTACACATGACTAGTAAGAACCTTCAAACGCATGGATTTATATGTCTCCGTAAGAGACTCAAGTGTGTGTACAGCGGCATGAATGCAGCAGAGAAAATCCGATAAAACCCATTATCAAAATGAATTACAAACACAATGACAGTGAAATAGAGAGCAATTCTTAAATAATTCATTCAGGGCTTGTGATGCAACCTGGATTTACCACATCTACACCCAGAGCTGAGTGAGACATAAGGCTGGACACTTCGGGCTGATAGCATTGGTGAGGTTCGATGAGCAAATGCAGACCCTTTGAAGTCATACTGCATGGTACCCATTCCATGGGTCCCAACTCTCCAGGTTTAAGGGATTCTTCCTTCAGCTAAAACATGCATGGGAAACCCACAGTACAGTGCACTGTGTGACCGGGAAACGTTTTCAAATGCATCTCAGTTTTCGTCCCCTTTTACTCGGGTTCACCACTCCAGACCGTTTACTAACACTCTCCCCACTTGGAGAGTCAGTGCCTTTAACCTCCTGTTTGGCACAGTTTGCAATTTCTGCGCAAGATGAACAGGAATAGGGAGAACCAATGAGAGACTAGCTGTAGGTGTCTGGACGGGCAAATGGAACGCTCATTTCCCACCAGGAAGAGGAATTAACCAAAGGCTCAGCATGCCGTGCCGGAACCAGATTAGGGCCTGAAGCATTCCTGCGGGTTTGCGGCCAGCTCACAAGAAAGCGAGTTGAAGAAAGGAGCTCAGGGGCACTGTAATTCACAAACCTGCAGAGTTATAAATGACAGCTATCGTCCAAAAATATATTGAAGGAAGGCTGCGAAGAGGACTGGAAAGCGGGGCAGAATTGCAGGAAAACGATTTCAGGGGGTAGACTGGAATTGCATTTAAAGCATAGGAAAAGAGGCAGAACGTCGACAATGATGCACTTGGCCAAAAAGGGCGTATGCGTTTTTTCTTGAATATATTCAGGAAAAAACGCATACGCCCTTTTTGGCCAACCAAGCCAGCATGTTAAAGAAATCTGCACTACAAAGAAGTCTCACTGCCCCCAGGTCAAAAGGGCCATCTGAAAAAAGTGTAAAATCCAGAAAGACAGCACAGGCCATGGAGAACAGGGAGCCTTGTTATGCTGATGGGCGGGATGTAAATTGCCAACAGCCACTCTGGAGAAGTGTATGGTGTTTCCTGAAACACCTAAGAAACAAAGCAACGGAGACTACGGCACTTCCACTTATGGTCTTATAGATCACGGAAATTAAAATCAAAAACAGACAGCCACCCCAAAGTTTCAGACGGCTCTGTTTACAGGAATCTCGTCTACGGTACAAGTTAAATATCCCAGAATGTGAAAAATGGATAAAGAAGTTGTGGTACACACATTCAATGGAATATCACTCAGCAATGAAATCTATGTCATCAGGCCCATCGTGGCATAATGAGTGGATTCAGGTACGATGATTCTAAGTGAAATAAGTCACACAGAAAATGAAACATCATAAGATATCACTAATACACGGAATGTAAACTTGGCTACACATGAACTGAATTACAAAACAGAACAGGGTCTCAAATTTAGAAAACCACCTTATGCTTGCTTAAGGGGAAAAGTGAGTTGGGGTGCTGCATAAAACCAGAGATAGAAATTAGCACAGATACCTTTCCATAAGCCAAATATGTAATAGTCAAGACCTAGCCCTTGCTCAACGAAATGGACTAAACACCCCATATTCAACGCCTAGGAATACACCTGACTAGTAAGTATCTTCAAACCCATGGATTTATATGTCTCCATAAGAGACTCAAGTGTGTGTACAGCGGCATGAATGCAGCAGAGAAAATCCGATAAATCCCATTATCAAAATGAATTACAAAAACAAACACAATGACAGTGAAATAGAGAGCAATTCTTAAATAATTCATTCAGGGCTTGTGATGCAACCTGGATTTACCACATCTACAACCAGAGCTGAGTGAGACATAAGGCTGTACACTTCAGCCTGATAGCATTGGTGAGGTTCGTTGAGAAAATGCAGGCCCTTTGAAGTCATACTGCATGGTACCCATTCCATGGGTCCCAACTCTCCAGGTTTAAGGGATTCTTCCTTCAGCTAAAACATGCATGGGAAACCCACAGTATGGTGCACCGTGTGACCGGGAAACCTTTTCAAATGCATCTCAGTTTTCGTCCCCTTTTACTCGGGTTCACGATTGAAGACCCTTTACTAATACTCTCCCCACTTAGAGAGTCAGTGCCTTTAACCTCCTGTTTGGCACAGTTTGCAATATCTGCGCAAGATGAACAAGAATAGGGAGAACCAATGAGAGACTAGCTCTAGGTGTCTGCACGTTCAAATATAACACTCATTTCCCACCAGGAAGAGGAATTTACCAAAGGATCAGCATGCTGTGCCGGAACCAGATTAGGGCATGAAGCAATCCTGCGGGTTTGCGGCCAGCTCACAAGAAAGCGAGTAGAAGAAAGGAGCTCAGGCGCACTGTCATTCACAAACCTGCAGAGTTATAAATGTCAGCTATTGTCCAAAAATGTATTGAAGTAAGGCTGCGTAGAGGACTTGAAAGCGGGGCAGAATTGCAGGAAAACGAGTTCAGGGGCAGACTGGAATTGCATTTAAAGCATAAGGAAAGAGACAGAAAGTCGACAATGATGCACTTGGTCAAAAAGGGCGTATGCGTTTTTTCCTGAATATATTCAAGAAAAAACACATACGCCCTTTTTGGCCAAACAAGCAAGCCTGTAAAGAAATCTGCATTACAATGAAGTCTCACTGCCCCCCTGTCAAAAGGGACATCTGAAAAAAGTGAAAAATCCAGAAAGGCAGGACAGGCCATGGAGAACAGGAAGCCTTGTTATGCTGATGGGCGGGATGTAACTTGCCAACAGCCACTCTGGAGAAGTGTATGGTATTTCCTCAAACACCTAAAAAACTAAGCAACGGAGCCTACGGCACTTCAACTTATGGTTCTATATCTTAGGGAAATTAAAATCAAAAAGACACAGCCACCCATAAATTTTGGACGGCTCTGCTTACAAGAACCTCATTTACGGTACAAGTGAAATATCCCAGAAAGCAAAAAATGGATAAAGAAGTTGTTGTACGTACGTACAATGGAATATCACTCAGCAATGAAATCTATGTCATGAGGCCCGTCGCAGCATAATGAGTGGATTCAGGTACGATCATTCTAAGTTAACTAAGTCACACAGAAAAAGAAACACCATAAGATATCTCAAATACACGGAATGCAAACATGGCTGCACATGAAGTCAATTACAAAACAGAAAAGGGTCTCAAATTTAGAAAACCAACTTATGCTTGCTTAAGGGGAAAGGTGAGTTGTGGTGCTGCATAAAACCAGAGATTGAAATTAGCACAGATACCTTTCCATAAGCAAATATGTAATAGTCAGGACCTACTCCTTGCTCCACGAAATGGACTCAACACCCCATATTCAATGCCTAGGAATATACCTGACTAGTAAGAATCTGAAAACCCATGGATTTATATGTCTCCATAAGAGAATCAAGCATGTGTACAGCGGCATAAACGCAGCAGTGAAAATCCGATAAATCCCATTATCAAAATAAATTACAAAAACAAAACACAATGACAGTGAAATAGAGAGCAATTCTTAAATAATTCATTCAGGGCTTGTGATGCAATGTGGATTTACCACATCTACACCCCGAGCTGAGTGAGACATAAGGCTGGACACTTCGGGCTGATAGCATTGGTGACGTTCGGTGAGCAAAGGCAACCCTTTGAAGTCATACTGCATGGTAACCATTCCATGGGTCCCAACTCTCCAGGTTGAAGGGATTCTTCCTTCAGGTAAAACATGCATGGGCAACCCAGAATATGGTCCACCGTGTGACCGGGAAAACTTTTTAAATGCGTCTCAGTTTTCGTCCCCTCGTACTCGGTTTTACCATTCCAGACGCTTTACTAACACTCTCCCCACTTGGAGAGTCAGTGCCTTTAACCTCCTGTTTGGCACAGTTTGGAATTTCTGCGCAAGATGAACAGGAATAGGGAGAACCAATGAGAGATTAGCTGTAGGTGTCTGCACGAACAAATTTAACGCTCATTTCCCACCAGGAAGAGGAATTAGCCAAAGGCTCAGCATGCCGTGTCGGAACCAGATTAGGGCCTGAAGCAATCCTGCGGTTTTGCGGCCAGCTCACAAGAAAGCGAGTTGAAGAAAGGAGCTCAGGGGCACTGTAATTCACAAACCTGCAGAGTTATAAATGACAGCTATCGTCCAAAAATATATTGAAGTAAGGCTGCAAAGAGGACTTGAACGCGGGACAGAATTCCAGGAATACGATTTCAGGAGGTAGACGGGAAGTCCTCTGAAAGTATAGGAGAAGAGGCAGAACCTCGACAATGATGCACTTGGTCAAAAAGGGCATATGCGTTTCTTCCAGGGCCCTTATTAAAGAGGGTAGGAGGCTCCCAGCATGCTTCAGTGGCCAACAGAGGGCCTACATCGCCAAGGCGACATGAGCCATCCAGGCAGGAGTGACCTCACATCAGAGGGCCCACCTCACAGAAGGGTAAGGAACCCAGTCAAGATCAGACTCTCACCAGAGTGCCCACATAAGCAAGGGGCTGGGAACCAGGCAGGAGTGTCCTCACACCCGTGGGGCCACATCATCGAAAGTTGAGGTACCCAGCACATGTGGCCTCAAACCAGAGGACCCACATCACCATGGGTCTCGGAGCGAGGCAGGCAGGATTAACCTCAAAACACATGGCCCATTGTATAAAAAAGGTGAGGAATCCAGCAGTTGGAACATCCCAGCAGGCGGTCCAGAGCACCGAGGCTATGGGATCCAGGCAGTGATGAACTCACAACAGAGGGCCCTCATCGTGATACTGTAAGCAACCCAGCCGTTGTAACCTCAGAGCACAAGGCCCACATCCCCATGGGGAAGGGAACCAAGCAGGAGTGTCATCGCACCAGTGGGCACACATCAGAAAAGGTGGGGAGCCCAGCAGTTAGGGCCGGACGCCAGAGGGCCCTCATCACTGAGGAGAGGAGGCTCCTAGCAAGCTCCAACTGCTACCAGAAGGCCGACGTCGCCAATGCAGGCTGTGCCAGCCAGGCAGGAGTGACCTCAGAGCAGAGGGCCAACCACACAAAAGTGTGAGGAACCCAAAGAGGATCAGACTCTCACCGGAGGGCCCACATCACCAAGGGAATGGAAACCAGGCAGGAGTGTTCTCACACCAGTGTGGTCACATCACCGAAATGTGACGGACCCAGCACACGTGGCCTCAAACTACAGGACACACATCACCAAGGGGCTGGGAGTGAGGCAGGCAGGAGGAGCCTCCAAACAGAGGGCCCATAGCGTAAAAAAGGTGAGGAATCCCGCAGTTGGAACCTCCCAGCAGGTGGCCAGGAGCAGCGAGGCTATGGGATCCAGGCCTGACTGAACTCAAAACAGAGGGCCCTCATTATGAAACTGTGAGCAACCCAGCCGTTGGGACCTTAGAGCAGAAGGCCCACATTCCCATGGGGTTGGGATCCTGGCAGGAGTGTACTCGCACCACAGGGCGCACATCAGAAACTTTTGGGAGCCCAGGAGTTAGGGTCTGACGCCAGAGGGCCCTCATTACCGAGGGGAGGAGACTCCCAGCAGGCACCAACTCCCAACTGAGGGCTCACGTCACCACGTTGACGTGTGCCAGCCAGGCAGGAGTGACCTCACAGCAGAGGGCTTACCTCACAGAAGGGTGAGGAACCCAGCCGGGATAAGGCTCTCACCAGAGGGCCCACATCACCAAGGGGATCGGAACAAGGCAGGAGTGTCCTCACACCAGTGTGGCCACATTATAGAAAGGTGAGGAACCCAGCACATGTGGCCTAAACCAGAGGACCCACGTTTCCAAGGTGCTCCGAGTGAGGCAGGCAGGAGTAGCCTAACAACACAGGGCCCACAGAATAAAAAATGTGAGGAATCCAGCAGTTTGAACCTCCCAGCAGGTGGCCCAGAGCATGGAGTCTATGGGATCCAGGCCACAGTGAACTCACAGCAGAGGGCCCACATCATGAAACTGTGAGCAACCCAGCCAGTGGGACCTCAGAGCAGAAGGCCCACATCCCCATGGGGATGGGAACCTCGCAGGAGTGTCCTCGCACAACTTAGCACGTATCAGAAAATGTGGGAACCCAGCAGTTATGGCCTGGCGCCAGAGGGCCCTCATCACGGAGGAGAGGAGGCTACCAGCAGGCTCCAAATGCCACCTGAGGGCCGACGTCACCAAGGCAATGGGAGCAAGCCAGGCAGGAGTTACCTCACAGCAGAGGGCCCACCTCACAGAAGTGTGAGGAGCCCAAACAGGATCAGACTCTAACCAGAGCGCCCACATCACCAAGGGGATGGAAACCAGGCAGGAGTGTCCTCACACCAGTGGGGCCACATCAGCGAAAGGTGAGGAACACAGCACATGTGGCCTCAAACAAGGGGACACACATCACGAAAGGGCCGGGAGTGAGGCATGCAGGAGGAGACTCACAACAGAGCGCCCATAGAATAAAAAAGGTGAGGAACCCCGCAGTTGGAAGCTCCAAGCAGGTGGCCCAGAGCACCGAGGCTATGGGATCCATGCCGGAGTGAACTCACAGCAGAGGGCCCACATTCTGACACTGTGAGCAACCCAGCCGTTGGGACATCAGGGCAGAAAGCCCACATCCCCATGGGGATTGGACCCTGGCTGGAGTGTACTCGCACGACAGGGCGCACATCAGAAAATTTTGGGAGCCCATGAGTTAGGGCCTGATGCCAAAGGGCCCTCATTACCGAGGGGAGGAGACTCCTAGCAGGCACCAACTCCCAACTGAGGGCCCACATCGCCAAGGTGACGTGTGCCAGCCAGGCAGGAGTGACCTCACAGCAGAGGGCCCCCCTCACAGAAGGGTGAGGAACCCAGCCAGGATCAGACTCTCACCAGAGAGCCCCCATCACCAAGGGGATGGGAACCAGGTAGGAGTGTCCTCACACCAGTGGGGCCACATCAATAAAGGTGAGGAGACCGGTACATGTGGCCTTAAACCAGAGGACCTACATCACAAATGGGCTGGGAGTGAGTCAGGAAGTAGGAGCATGAAAACACAGGACCCAAAGAATAAAAAAGGTAAGGAATCCAGCAGCAGGAACCTCCCAGCAGGCCGCTCAGAGCACAGAGGCTATGGGATCTAGGCCTGGGTGAACTAACACCAGAGAGCCAACATCATGAAACGGTGAACAACACAGGTGTTGGGACCTTAGAGCAGAAGGCCCACATGCCCATGGGGATGGGAACCTCGCAGGAGTGTACTCGAACCACAGGGCGCATATCAGAAAATATTGGGAGCCCAGGAGTTAGGGCCTGACGCCAGAGGGCCCTCATTACCGAGGGGAGGAGACAACCAGCAGGCACCAAATCCCACCAGAGAGCCGACGTCACCAAGGCGGGGTGTGCCAGCCAGGCAGGAGTGACCTCAGAGAAGAGGGCCCACCTCACAGAAGTGTGAGGAACTCAACCAGGATCAGACTCTCACCGGAGGGCCCACATCACCAAGGGGATGGGAACCAGGCAGGAGTGTCCTCACACCAGTGGGGCCACATCAGCCAAAGGTGAGGAACCCAGCACATGTGGTCTCAAACCACAGGACACACATCACCAAGGGGCTAGGAGTGAGGCAGGTGTCTGGAGGGGCACATTTAACTCTAATTTCCCACCAGGAAGTGGAATGAACCAAAGTCTCAGAGTGCCGTGCCGGACCCTGATTACGGCCTGAAGCAAACCTGCGATTCTGTGGCCAGTTTTCAAGGAAACGAGTTAAGAAAGGAAATCACGGGCACTGTAATTCACAAACCTGCAGTGTTATAAATGACAGCTATTGGCAAAATTATATGGAAGTAAGTCTACAAAGAGGACTTGAAAACGAGGCAGAATTGCAGGAATCATATTTCAGGAGGTAGATTGGAATTGCATTTAAAGCATGTGAAAAGCGGCAGATCTTTGACAGTGATGCACTTGGACAAAAGTGCGTAAACATTTTTTCCTGAATATATTCAGGAAAAAACACATATGCCCTTTTTGGCCAACCAAGCACTCGAGAAATGGAAATCCGCACTACAATGAAGTCTCATTTCCCATTCGTCAAAAGGGCCATCTGAAAAAAGTGTAAAAACCAGAAACACAGGACAGGCCATGGAGAACAGGGAGCCTTGTTATGCTGATGGGCGGGATGTAAATTGCCAACAGACACTCTGGAGATGTTTATGGTGTATCCTGAAACATCTGAAAAAGAAAGCTACAGACCCTAGGGCAATTCCACTTTTGGCCCTATAGCTTAGGAAAATTAAAATCAACAAGACACAGCCAACACAAAATTTAGGGCTGCTGTGTTTACAAGAACCCTGAGTCCAGTACAAATTAAATATCCCAGAAAGAAAAAAATGGATAAAGGAGTTGTGCTACTTACGTACAACGGAATATCACTCAGCAATGAAATCAATATCATCAGGCCTGTAGCAGCAAATTGAGTGGATTTAAGTATGATGATTCTAAGAGAAATAGGTCACACAGAGAAAGAGAATTATCATAAGATATCACTAATAGAGAGAGTGTAAACTTGGCTACACATAAACTGAATTCCAAAACCGAACAGAGTCTCACATTTAGATAAAAACTTATGCTTGCTTAAGGGGAAAGTTGAGTTGGGGTGCTGTATAAAACCAGAGATTGAAATTAGCACACATACCGTTCCATAAGCCAAATATGTAATAGACAAGACCTACTCTTTGCTCAACGAAATAGACTCATCCATGGTGTATCACCTCACACCTGTTAGAATGGGCATCATCAGAAAATCTACAAACAACAAATGCTGGAAAGGGTGTGGAGATAAGGAACCCTCTTCCACTATTGTTGGGAATGTAAATTGATACAGTCACTGTGGAGAACATTATGGAGTTTCTTATAAAACTAAGAATAGAATTACCATATGATACAGCAATCCCACTACTGGGCATATACCCAGACAAAACCATAAATCAAAAAGAGACATTCACCGCAATGTTCATTGCATCACTATTTACAATATCCAGGTAATGGAAGCAACCTAAATGCCCACAGACAGACGAATGCATAAAGATGTGGTACATATATAAAATGGAATATTACTAAGCCATAAAAAGGAATGAAATTGGGTCATTTGTAGAGACGTTGATGGATCTAGAGACTGTCATACAGAGTGAAGTAAGTCAGAAAGAGAAAAACAAATCTTGTCTATTAATGCATATATGTGGAACCTAGAAAAATTGTACAGATGAACCGTTTTGCCAGGCAGAAATAGAGCAACAGATGTAGACAACAAACGTATGGACACCAAGGGGGGAAAGCTGTTGAGGGGTGGTGGTGGGAGGAGTTGAGAGATTGGGATTGGCATGTATACATTTATATGTATAAAATAGATAACCAAAAAGAACCTGCTGTATAAAAAAATAAAATAAAATTCAAATTACAAAAAGTAAAACAGAAAAAATATTCTTCCCTTCACATACATGTATTTATATGAATAAATTATTTCCATGCTTATATCTGTAAATACAAAAAAGAGGAATAAAATCTACCTTGAACCAAAAACGAAAAAAAGAAAAAAAAACAGAACCCACCAGTTACACAGAGGAAAACCGTATCAGGGCACTTGCTCCAGTTGTAAACAATTCTGAAGTTGGTCAGTGGTGGGGAATCATCTCCCATTCAGCCAGCAGGCCCCACGCAACAAGCGTCCTCATTGCAAAGCTGGGGGACCGTGCCGAGGCATCTGTGAGTAAACGTGGGCTGAGCCCCAGGCCAGCTGCTGCTGAAATGTTCCCACCCTTCCCAGGTAAAACACCTGAATATGTACAAGGACTTGAAAGCCTAGAGGAAGGGCCATGGAGCCACATGAGTGACAGCATGCCAGCCGACTTGGTGCCTGCAGGCCAGCCAGGATGGTCCTGGCCCTGGGTGCTCTTCTGGAAGCTTTCCATTTCCCTGCCTGAGATACCCCTGCTGTCCCGGCCCCCACTGCTTTCTTCCTCACTCACCTCTGCCCAGGGAGAAATTCCAGCGGCAGGTATGGGTGACACATCCTCTTCTTTAGCAGGTGGCATCTTGGCAACTGCTGCAGAAAGTCCAGCAGAGCCCCACTCACACTGGGCCACCCACAAAGCCGTGGCCTCTCACTCCCTCCCACCAGTCCAGCCCCAAGACTGCTGACAGGGCAGAGAAAATGGCGTCAGGCACAGCTGCAGGGGCTCTTGCTGCCTGGAGCGGTGTTTATATTGATCTGAACCCAGGCACACCTGGGGAGGGCTGGCCGGCACGGTCGGGCTTCCCAGGCCAGCCAATAATCACCCCTCAGGGGCTCACAGTTGCAGAAACTGGAACTTGCTGAATCGGCCAGGTCCAAGGAACAGGTGTGGGCTCCTGAGAGTCAGGATAGACAAGGGGCTGCAGCTCTGGCTTGTTTTCTAATTATATTATCTGGCCCATGAGTGGGAGACAACTTCAAGAAAACCCTCTCCTAATGAGAGGAACCCAGGAGTCAGGGAGAGGAGGGGTGGCTGGTGGGTGGAGACAGAGGCCTGGTGCCCCGGGTGCAGTGGAAGTCTCTGGAAGACCAGGTGGAGGGAGGCCACACAGAGTGATGCCCAGGGTCACAGACCTGTCGGAGCTGCTGTTCGTTAGTTCAAGTCCTGCTCTGAGGTGCTCTGTGTCAGATCTGAGTGACAGGTGAGCTGGGAGTGCTCTGCAATGAGGGCGATATGCACGGTTCCTGTGTTCCCAGCCCTGCCATGGTACCTGCAAGGGTAGCTCTGTATCCTGGGAGGGGCCTGACCACGAGAGCCCCATGGGCTGCAGGGGAACCTGCCCAGGGAACCCCATATCCTGGGAGGGGCCTGAACACGAGAGCCCCATGGGCTGGGGTGGGGGTGGGGTACCTGCCCACGTGAGCTCCATATCCTGGGATTGGCCTGACCTCGAGAGCCCCATGGGCTGCTGGAGTCCTGGTAAAGGATGTCAGGACAGTCAGTGAAGCCACTGAGGATATACCTCCAGTAGTTCCTAAATCCTACACCCTGCTGGTCATTCTACCAACCACCAGGACATGGTATTCTGTATTAGTCTTCAATGATGCCTTCTTTTGTATTCTATTAGTCCCAGAGTCACAAGAAATTTTGGCTTGTGAGTGGCAGTACTCAACATACAACTAAAACAATACTTCCGGGCCGTGTTGCCCCAAGGGTTCAAAAATTCCCACACCATCTTTGGGGAATGCTCAGCTAAAGAACTAAAAGTTCTACCTCTGGAAAAGGAAACACTCCTTCAATATGCAGACGACATTCTGATCGCCAGCCCTACTAAGGAGACCTCTGAACTACCAAGCCAATAAAGGATACAAGTTGTCCAAGAAAAAGCTCAAATATCACAGACTACGGTGACCTGCCTGGGCTTCATTCTCACAGAAGGTCGGAGAAGCCCATCCCAGGAAAGGGAAGAAACAATTTACAGCCTTACCCATTTCTGAACCTAGAAGACAGCTTAGGGGTTCCTGGGGAGGCCAGGGTTTGCTGCTTCTGGATCCCTAACTACAGTCTACTAGCTGGGCCTCTATATGAAACACTGAAAGGAAAAGATGATGATCCTTTTGAATAGAATGCAGAAGTGGCCTTTCAAGAATGGAAAGAGCAGTCAATTCAGACCCTTGCCCTGGAACTCCCTAATTTAGCTAAACCCTTTGACCTTTACATTCCTGGTGAACGGTGAATCGCCATTGGAGTATTAGTGCAAAACCTGGGACCACTTGAAATGGAACAATGCAAGAACGCGATCCAGGTAGGATAAACTACGGTCACCAAGGGGCTTGGCCCACCGCCACATCTGGCCAAGATACTGGCAGTATCTGAAAACCTGGAAATCAGCAGCCCAAAAGGCCACCTCCCTCCTAAGGGAAAAGGACCCCACGTGGTGATCCTAACACCCAACCATGCCCTGAAGTTGCAGGGTTGGCTCCATGGGCACACTGACCTTGAGCGAGGAGGCCCTCCAACTCCAACCTCCATAGAGATAACCGGGGCAAAGTGGCACCATGAAGACTCGTGTGAAGGTGTCTGCACGGGCAAATTTAACGCTCATTTCCCACCAGGAAGAGGAATTAACCAAAGGCTCAGCATGCCGTGCCGGAACCAGATTAGGGCCTGAAGCAATCCTGCGGGTTTGCGGCCAGCTCACAAGAAAGCGAGTTGAAGAAAGGAGCTCAGGGACACTGTAATTCACAAACCTGCAGAGTTATAAATGACAGCTATCACCCAAAAATATATTGAAGGAAGGCTGCGAAGAGGACTGGAAAGCGGGGCAGAATTGCAAGAAAACGATTTCAGGGGGTAGACTGGAATTGCATTTAAAGCATAGGAAAAGAGGCAGAACGTCGACAATGATGCACTTGGCCAAAAAGGGCGTATGCGTTTTTTCCTGAATATATTCAGGAAAAAACGCATACGCCCTTTTTGGCCAACCAAGCAAGCATGTTAAAGAAATCTGCACTACAATGAAGTCTCACTGCCCCCCCTTCAAAAGGGCCATCTGAAAAAAGTGTAAAATCCAGAAAGGCAGCACAGGCCATGGAGAACAGGGAGCCTTGTTATGCTGATGGGCGGGATGTAAATTGCCAACAGCCACTCTGGAGATGTGTATGGTGTTTCCTCAAAAGCCTAAAAAACAAAGCAACGGAGCCTACGGCATTACCACTTTTTTTCCTATAGCTTAGGGAAATTAAAATCAAAAACACACAGCCACCGCAAAGTTTCTGTTTACGGCTCTGTTTACAAGAACCTCGTCTACGGTACAAGTTAAATATCCCAGAAAGCGAAAAATGGATAAAGAAGTGTGGTACGTACGTACAAAGGAATATCACTCACCAATGAAATCTATGTCATCAGGCCCGTCGCGGCATAATGAGTGGATTCAGGTACGATGATTCTAAGTGAAATAAGTCACACAGAAAATGAAACATCATAAGATATCACTAATACACGGAATGTAAACTTGGCTACACATGAACTGAATTACAAAACAGAACAGGGTCTCAAATTTAGAAAACCAACTTATGCTTGCTTAAGGGGAAAGGTGAGTTGTGGTGCTGCATAAAACCAGAGATAGAAATTAGCACAGATACCTTTCCATAAGCCAAATATGTAATAGTCAAGACCTAGCCCTTGCTCAACGAAATGGACTAAACACCCCATATTCAACGCCTAGGATTACACATGACTAGTAAGAAACTTCAAACCCATGGATTTATATGTCTCCGTAAGAGACTCAAGTGTGTGTACAGCGGCATGAATGCAGCAGAGAAAATCCGATAAAACCCATTATCAAAATGAATTACAAAAACAAACACAATGACAGTGAAATAGAGAGCAATTCTTAAATAATTCATTCAGGGCTTGTGATGCAACCTGGATTTACCACATCTACACCCAGAGCTGAGTGAGACATAAGGCTGGACACTTCGGGCTGATAGCATTGGTGAGGTTCGATGAGCAAATGCAGACCCTTTGAAGTCATACTGCATGGTACCCATTCCATGGGTCCCAACTCTCCAGGTTTAAGGGATTCTTCCTTCAGCTAAAACATGCATGGGAAACCCACAGTACAGTGCACTGTGTGACCGGGAAACGTTTTCAAATGCATCTCAGTTTTCGTCCCCTTTTACTCGGGTTCACCATTCCAGACCGTTTACTAACACTCTCCCCACTTGGAGAGTCAGTGCCTTTAACCTCCTGTTTGGCACAGTTTGCAATTTCTGCGCAAGATGAACAGGAATAGGGAGAACCAATGAGAGACTAGCTGTAGGTGTCTGGACGGGCAAATGGAACGCTCATTTCCCACCAGGAAGAGGAATTAACCAAAGGCTCAGCATGCCATGCCGGAACCAGATTAGGGCCTGAAGCATTCCTGCGGGTTTGTGGCCAGCTCACAAGAAAGCGAGTTGAAGAAAGGAGCTCAGGGGCACTGTAATTCACAAACCTGCAGAGTTATAAATGACAGCTAGCGTCCAAAAATATATTGAAGGAAGGCTGCGAAGAGGACTGGAAAGCGGGGCAGAATTGCAGGAAAACCATTTCAGGGGGTAGACTGGAATTGCATTTAAAGCATAGGAAAAGAGGCAGAACGTCGACAATGATGCACTTGGCCAAAAAGGGCGTATGCGTTTTTTCCTGAATATATTCAGGAAAAAACGCATACGCCCTTTTTGGCCAACCAAGCCAGCATGTTAAAGAAATCTGCACTACAAAGAAGTCTCACTGCCCCCAGGTCAAAAGGGCCATCTGAAAAAAGTGTAAAATCCAGAAAGACAGCACAGGCCATGGAGAACAGGGAGCCTTGTTATGCTGATGGGCGGGATGTAAATTGCCAACAGCCACTCTGGAGAAGTGTATGGTGTTTCCTGAAACACCTAAGAAACAAAGCAATGGAGACTACGGCACTTCCACTTATGGTCTTATAGATCACGGAAATTAAAATCAAAAACAGACAGCCACCCCAAAGTTTCAGACGGCTCTGTTTACAGGAATCTCGTCTACGGTACAAGTTAAATATCCCAGAATGTGAAAAATGGATAAAGAAGTTGTGGTACACACATTCAATGGAATATCACTCAGCAATGAAATCTATGTCATCAGGCCCATCGTGGCATAATGAGTGGATTCAGGTACGATGATTCTAAGTGAAATAAGTCACACAGAAAATGAAACATCATAAGATATCACTAATACACGGAATGTAAACTTGGCTACACATGAACTGAATTACAAAACAGAACAGGGTCTCAAATTTAGAAAACCACCTTATGCTTGCTTAAGGGGAAAAGTGAGTTGGGGTGCTGCATAAAACCAGAGATAGAAATTAGCACAGATACCTTTCCATAAGCCAAATATGTAATAGTCAAGACCTAGCCCTTGCTCAACGAAATGGACTAAACACCCCATATTCAACGCCTAGGAATACACCTGACTAGTAAGTATCTTCAAACCCATGGATTTATATGTCTCCATAAGAGACTCAAGTGTGTTTACAGTGGCATGAATGCAGCAGAGAAAATCCGATAAATCCCATTATCAAAATGAATTACAAAAACAAACACAATGACAGTGAAATAGAGAGCAATTCTTAAATCATTCATTCAGGGCTTGTGATGCAACCTGGATTTACCACATCTACAACCAGAGCTGAGTGAGACATAAGGCTGTACACTTCAGCCTGATAGCATTGGTGAGGTTCGTTGAGAAAATGCAGGCCCTTTGAAGTCATACTGCATGGTACCCATTCCATGGGTCCCAACTCTCCAGGTTTAAGGGATTCTTCCTTCAGCTAAAACATGCATGGGAAACCCACAGTATGGTGCACCGTGTGACCGGGAAACCTTTTCAAATTCATCTCAGTTTTCGTCCCCTTTTACTCGGGTTCACGATTGAAGACCCTTTACTAATACTCTCCCCACTTAGAGAGTCAGTGCCTTTAACCTCCTGTTTGGCACAGTTTGAAATTTCTGCGCAAGATGAACAAGAATAGGGAGAACCAATGAGAGACTAGCTCTAGGTGTCTGCACGTTCAAATATAACACTCATTTCCCACCAGGAAGAGGAATTTACCAAAGGATCAGCATGCTGTGCCGGAACCAGATTAGGGCATGAAGCAATCCTGCGGGTTTGCGGCCAGCTCACAAGAAAGCGAGTAGAAGAAAGGAGCTCAGGCGCACTGTCATTCACAAACCTGCAGAGTTATAAATGTCAGCTATTGTCCAAAAATGTATTGAAGTAAGGCTGCGTAGAGGACTTGAAAGCGGGGCAGAATTGCAGGAAAACGAGTTCAGGGGCAGACTGGAATTGCATTTAAAGCATAAGGAAAGAGACAGAAAGTCGACAATGATGCACTTGGTCAAAAAGGGCGTATGCGTTTTTTCCTGAATATACTCAAGAAAAAACACATACGCCCTTTTTGGCCAAATAAGCAAGCCTGTAAAGAAATCTGCATTACAATGAAGTCTCACTGCCCCCCTGTCAAAAGGGACATCTGAAAAAAGTGAAAAATCCAGAAAGGCAGGACAGGCCATGGAGAACAGGGAGCCTTGTTATGCTGATGGGCGGGATGTAACTTGCCAACAGCCACTCTGGAGAAGTGTATGGTGTTTCCTCAAAAGCCTAAAAAACTAAGCAACGGAGCCTACGGCACTTCAACTTATGGTTCTATAGCTTAGGGAAATTAAAATCAAAAAGACACAGCCACCCATAAATTTTGGACGGCTCTGCTTACAAGAACCTCATTTACGGTACAAGTGAAATATCCCAGAAAGCAAAAAATGGATAAAGAAGTTGTTGTACGTACGTACAATGGAATATCACTCAGCAATGAAATCTATGTCATGAGGCCCGTCGCGGCATAATGAGTGGATTCAGGTACGATCATTCTAAGTTAACTAAGTCAAACAGAAAAAGAAACACCATAAGATATGTCAAATACACGGAATGCAAACATGGCTGCACATGAACTCAATTACAAAACAGAAAAGGGTCTCAAATTTAGAAAACCAACTTATGCTTGCTTAAGGGGAAAGGTGAGTTGTGGTGCTGCATAAAACCAGAGATTGAAATTAGCACAGATACCTTTCCATAAGCAAATATGTAATAGTCAGGACCTACTCCTTGCTCCACGAAATGGACTCAACATCCCATATTCAATGCCTAGGAATATACCTGACTAGTAAGAATCTGAAAACCCATGGATTTATATGTCTCCATAAGAGAATCAAGCATGTGTACGGCGGCATAAACGCAGCAGTGAAAATCCGATAAATCCCATTATCAAAATAAATTACAAAAACAAAACACAATGACAGTGAAATAGAGAGCAATTCTTAAATAATTCATTCAGGGCTTGTGATGCAACGTGGATTTACCACATCTACACCCCGAGCTGAGTGAGACATAAGGCTGGACACTTTGGGCTGATAGCATTGGTGACGTTCGGTGAGCAAAGGCAACCCTTTGATGTCATACTGCGTGGTACCCATTCCATGGGTCCAAACTCTCCAGGTTGAAGGGATTCTTCCTTCAGGTAAAACATGTATGGGCAACCCAGAATATGGTCCACCGTGTGACCGGGAAAACTTTTTAAATGCGTCTCAGTTTTCGTCCCCTCGTACTCGGTTTTACCATTCCAGACGCTTTACTAACACTCTCCCCACTTGGAGAGTCAGTGCCTTTAACCTCCTGTTTGGCACAGTTTGGAATTTCTGCGCAAGATGAACAGGAATAGGGAGAACCAATGAGAGATTAGCTGTAGGTGTCTGCACGAACAAATTTAACGCTCATTTCCCACCAGGAAGAGGAATTAGCCAAAGGCTCAGCATGCCGTGTCGGAACCAGATTAGGGCCGTAAGCAATCCTGCGGTTTTGCGGCCAGCTCACAAGAAAGCGAGTTGAAGAAAGGAGCTCAGGGGCACTGTAATTCACAAACCTGCAGAGTTATAAATGACAGCTATCGTCCAAAAATATATTGAAGTAAGGCTGCAAAGAGGACTTGAACGCGGGGCAGAATTCCAGGAATACGATTTCAGGAGGTAGACGGGAAGTCCTCTGAAAGTATAGGAGAAGAGGCAGAACCTCGACAATGATGCACTTGGTCAAAAAGGGCATATGCGTTTCTTCCAGGGCCCTTATTAAAGAGGGTAGGAGGCTCCCAGCATGCTTCAGTGGCCAACAGAGGGCCTACGTCGCCAAGGCGACATGAGCCATCCAGGCAGGAGTGACCTCACATCAGAGGGCCCACCTCACAGAAGGGTAAGGAACCCAGTCAAGATCAGACTCTCACCAGAGTGCCCACATAAGCAAGGGGCTGGGAACCAGGCAGGAGTGTCCTCACACCCGTGGGGCCACATCATCGAAAGTTGAGGTACCCAGCACATGTGGCCTCAAACCAGAGGACCCACATCACCATGGGTCTCGGAGCGAGGCAGGCAGGATTAACCTCAAAACACATGGCCCATTGTATAAAAAAGGTGAGGAATCCAGCAGTTGGAACATCCCAGCAGGCGGCCCAGAGCACCGAGGCTATGGGATCCAGGCAGTGATGAACTCACAACAGAGGGCCCTCATCGTGATTCTGTAAGCAACCCAGCCTTTGTAACCTCAGAGCACAAGGCCCACATCCCCATGGGGAAGGGAACCAAGCAGGAGTGTCATCGCACCAGTGAGCACACATCAGAAAAGGTGGGGAGCCCAGCAGTTAGGGCCGGACGCCAGAGGGCATTCATCACTGAGGAGAGGAGGCTCCCAGCAAGCTCCAACTGCTACCAGAAGGCCGACGTCGCCAATGCAGGGTGTGCCAGCCAGGCAGGAGTGACCTCAGAGCAGAGGGCCAACCACACAAAAGTGTGAGGAACCCAAAGAGGATCAGACTCTCACCGGAGGGCCCACATCACCAAGGGAATGGAAACCAGGCAGGAGTGTTCTCACACCAGTGTGGTCACATCACCGAAATGTGACGGACCCAGCACACGTGGCCTCAAACTACAGGACACACATCACCAAGGGGCTGGGAGTGAGGCAGGCAGGAGGAGCCTCCAAACAGAGGGCCCATAGCGTAAAAAAGGTGAGGGATCCCGCAGTTGGAACCTCCCAGCAGGTGGCCAGGAGCAGCGAGGCTATGGGATCCAGGCCTGACTGAACTCAAAACAGAGGGCCCTCATTATGAAACTGTGAGCAACCCAGCCGTTGGGACCTTAGAGCAGAAGGCCCACATTCCCATGGGGTTGGGATCCTGGCAGGAGTGTACTCGCACCACAGGGCGCACATCAGAAAATTTTGGGAGCCCAGGAGTTAGGGTCTGACGCCAGAGGGCCCTCATTACCGAGGGGAGGAGACTCCCAGCAGGCACCAACTCCCAACTGAGGGCCCACGTCGCCACGTTGACGTGTGCCAGCCAGGCAGGAGTGACCTCACAGCAGAGGGCCTACCTCACAGAAGGGTGAGGAACCCAGCCAGGATAAGACTCTCACCAGAGGGCCCACATCACCAAGGGGATCGGAACAAGGCAGGAGTGTCCTCACACCAGTGTGGCCACATTATAGAAAGGTGAGGAACCCAGCACATGTGGCCTAAACCAGAGGACCCACATTTCCAAGGTGCTCCGAGTGAGGCAGGCAGGAGTAGCCTAACAACACAGGGCCCACAGAATAAAAAATGTGAGGAATCCAGCAGTTTGAACCTCCCAGCAGGTGGCCCAGAGCATGGAGTCTATGGGATCCAGGCCACAGTGAACTCACAGCAGAGGGCCCACATCATGAAACTGTGAGCAACCCAGCCAGTGGGACCTCAGAGCAGAAGGCCCACATCCCCATGGGGATGGGAACCTCGCAGGAGTGTCCTCGCACAACTTAGCACGTATCAGAAAATGTGGGAACCCAGCAGTTATGGCCTGGCGCCAGAGGGCCCTCATCACGGAGGAGAGGAGGCTACCAGCAGGCTCCAAATGCCACCAGAGGGCCGACGTCACCAAGGCAATGGGAGCAAGCCAGGCAGGAGTTACCTCACAGCAGAGGGCCCACCTCACAGAAGTGTGAGGAGCCCAAACAGGATCAGACTCTAACCAGAGCGCCCACATCACCAAGGGGATGGAAACCAGGCAGGAGTGTCCTCACACCAGTGGGACCACATCAGCGAAAGGTGAGGAACACAGCACATGTGGCCTCAAACAAGGGGACACACATCACGAAAGGGCTGGTAGTGAGGCATGCAGGAGGAGACTCACAACAGAGCGCCCATAGAATAAAAAAGGTGAGGAACCCCGCAGTTGGAAGCTCCAAGCAGGTGGCCCAGAGCACCGAGGCTATGGGATCCATGCCGGAGTGAACTCACAGCAGAGGGCCCACATTCTGACACTGTGAGCAACCCAGCCGTTGGGACCCCAGGGCAGAAAGCCCACATCCCCATGGGGATGGGACCCTGGCTGGAGTGTACTCGCACGACAGGGCGCACATCAGAAAATTTTGGGAGCCCATGAGTTAGGGCCTGACGCCAGAGAGCCCTCATTACCGAGGGGTGGAGACTCCCAGCAGGCACCAACTCCCAACTGAGGGCCCACATCGCCAAGGTGACGTGTGCCAGCCAGGCAGGAGTGACCTCACAGCAGAGGGCCCACCTCCCAGAAGTGTGAGGAATCCAGACAGGATCAGACTCTCACCAGAGGGCCCCCATCACCAAGGGGATGGGAACCAGGCAGGAGTGTCCTCACACCAGTGGGGCCACATCAATAAAGGTGAGGAAACTGGTACATGTGGCCTTAAACCAGAGGACCTACATCACAAATGGGCTGGGAGTGAGTTAGGAAGTAGGAGCATGAAAACACAGGACCCAAAGAATAAAAAAGGTAAGGAATCCAGCAGTAGGAACCTCCCAGCAGGCCGCTCAGAGCACAGAGGCTATGGGATCTAGGCCTGGGTGAACTAACACCAGAGAGCCAACATCATGAAACGGTGAACAACACAGGTGTTGGGACCTTAGAGCAGAAGGCCCACATGCCCATGGGGATGGGAACCTCGCAGGAGTGTCCTCGCACCACTTAGCACGTATCAGAAAATGTGGGTACAAAGCAGTTAGGGCCTGAGGCAAGAGGGCCCCCATCACCGAGGGGAGGTTCCCAGCAGGCTCCAACTGCCACAAGAGGGCCGATGTTGCCCAGGTGGGGTGTGCCAGCCAGCCAGGAGTGACCTCACAGCAGAGGGCACCCCTCACAGAAGGGTGAGGAACCCAGCCAGGATCAGACTCTCACCAGAGGGCCCACATCATCAAGGGGATAGGAACCAGGCAGGAGTGTCCTCACAACAGTGGGGCCACATCATCGAAAGGTGAGGGACCCAGCACACGTGGCCTCACACCAGAGGACACACATCACCAAGTGACTGGGAGTGAGGCAGGCAGGAGGAGTCTCAAAACAGAGGGTCCATAGAAGAAAAAAGGTGAGGAATCCCGCAGTTGTAACCTCCCAGCAGGTGGCCAGGAGCAGCGAGGCTATGGGATCCAGGCCGGAGAGAACTCACAGCAGAGGGCCCTCATCATGAAACTGAGCAACCCACGGTTGGGACCTCAGAGCTGAAGGCCCACATTCCCATGGGGTTGGGAACCTGGCAGGAGTGTACTCGAACCACAGGGCGCATATCAGAAAATATTGGGAGCCCAGGAGTTAGGGCCTGACGCCAGAGGGCCCTCATTACCAAGGGGAGGAGACACCCAGCAGGCACCAAATCCCACCAGAGAGCCGACGTCGCCAAGGCGGGGTGTGCCAGCCAGGCAGGAGTGACCTCAGAGAAGAGGGCCCACCTCACAGAAGTGTGAGGAACCCAACCAGGATCAGACTCTCACCGGAGGGCCCACATCACCAAGGGGATGGGAACCAGGCAGGAGTGTCCTCACACCAGTGGGGCCACATCAGCCAAAGGTGAGGAACCCAGCACATGTGGCCTCAAACCACAGGACACACATCACCAAGGGGCTAGGAGTGAGGCAGGTGTCTGGAGGGGCACATTTAACTCTAATTTCCCACCAGGAAGTGGAATGAACCAAAGTCTCAGAGTGCCGTGCCGGACCCTGATTACGGCCTGAAGCAAACCTGCGGTTCTGTGGCCAGTTTTCAAGGAAACGAGTTAAGAAAGGAAATCACGGGCACTGTAATTCACAAACCTGCAGTGTTATAAATGACAGTTATTGGCAAAATTATATGGAAGTAAGTCTGCAAAGAGGACTTGAAAACGAGGCAGAATTGCAGGAATCATATTTCAGGAGGTAGATTGGAATTGCATTTAAAGCATGTGAAAAGCGGCAGATCTTTGACAGTGATGCACTTGGACAAAAGTGCGTAAACATTTTTTCCTGAATATATTCAGGAAAAAACACATATGCCCTTTTTGGCCAACCAAGCACTCGAGAAATGGAAATCCGCACTACAATGAAGTCTCATTTCCCATTCGTCAAAAGGGCCATCTGAAAAAAGTGTAAAAACCAGAAACACAGGACAGGCCATGGAGAACAGGGAGCCTTGTTATGCTGATGGGCGGGATGTAAATTGCCAACAGACACTCTGGAGATGTTTATGGTGTATCCTGAAACATCTGAAAAACAAAGCTACAGACCCTAGGGCACTTCCACTTTTGGCCCTATAGCTTAGGAAAACTAAAATCAACAAGACACAGCCAACACAAAATTTAGGGCTGCTGTGTTTACAAGAACCTTGAGTCCAGTACAAATTAAATATCCCAGAAAGAAAAAAATGGATAAAGGAGTTGTGCTACTTACGTACAACGGAATATCACTCAGCAATGAAATCAATGTCATCAGGCCTGTAGCAGCAAAGTGAGTGGATTTAAGTATGATGATTCTAAGAGAAATAGGTCACACAGAGAAAGATAATTATCATAAGATATCACTAATAGAGAGAGTGTAAACTTGGCTACACATAAACTGAATTCCAAAACCGAACAGAGTCTCACATTTAGATAAAAACTTATGCTTGCTTAAGGGGAAAGTTGAGTTGGGGTGCTGTATAAAACCAGAGATTGAAATTAGCACACATACCGTTCCATAAGCCAAATATGTAATAGACAAGACCTACTCTTTGCTCAACGAAATAGACTCATCCATGGTGTATCACCTCACACCTGTTAGAATGGGCATCATCAGAAAATCTACAAACAACAAATGCTGGAAAGGGTGTGGAGATAAGGAACCCTCTTCCACTATTGTTGGGAATGTAAATTGATACAGTCACTGTGGAGAACATTATGGAGTTTCTTATAAAACTAAGAATAGAATTACCATATGATACAGCAATCCCACTACTGGGCATATACCCAGACAAAACCATAAATCAAAAAGAGACATTCACCGCAATGTTCATTGCATCACTATTTACAATATCCAGGTAATGGAAGCAACCTAAATGCCCACAGACAGACGAATGCATAAAGATGTGGTACATATATAAAATGGAATATTACTAAGCCATAAAAAGGAATGAAATTGGGTCATTTGTAGAGACGTTGATGGATCTAGAGACTGTCATACAGAGTGAAGTAAGTCAGAAAGAGAAAAACAAATCTTGTCTATTAATGCATATATGTGGAACCTAGAAAAATTGTACAGATGAACCGTTTTGCCAGGCAGAAATAGAGCAACAGATGTAGACAACAAACGTATGGACACCAAGGGGGGAAAGCTGTTGGGGGGTGGTGGTGGGGGGAGTTGAGAGATTGGGATTGGCATGTATACATTTATATGTATAAAATAGATAACCAAAAAGAACCTGCTGTATAAAAAAATAAAATAAAATTCAAATTACAAAAAGTAAAACAGAAAAAATATTCTTCCCTTCACATACATGTATTTATATGAATAAATTATTTCCATGCTTATATCTGTAAATACAAAAAAGAGGAATAAAATCTACCTTGAACCAAAAACGAAAAAAAGAAAAAAAAACAGAACCCACCAGTTACACAGAGGAAAACCGTATCAGGGCACTTGCTCCAGTTGTAAACAATTCTGAAGTTGGTCAGTGGTGGGGAATCATCTCCCATTCAGCCAGCAGGCCCCACGCAACAAGCGTCCTCATTGCAAAGCTGGGGGACCGTGCCGAGGCATCTGTGAGTAAACGTGGGCTGAGCCCCAGGCCAGCTGCTGCTGAAATGTTCCCACCCTTCCCAGGTAAAACACCTGAATATGTACAAGGACTTGAAAGCCTAGAGGAAGGGCCATGGAGCCACATGAGTGACAGCATGCCAGCCGACTTGGTGCCTGCAGGCCAGCCAGGATGGTCCTGGCCCTGGGTGCTCTTCTGGAAGCTTTCCATTTCCCTGCCTGAGATACCCCTGCTGTCCCGGCCCCCACTGCTTTCTTCCTCACTCACCTCTGCCCAGGGAGAAATTCCAGCGGCAGGTATGGGTGACACATCCTCTTCTTTAGCAGGTGGCATCTTGGCAACTGCTGCAGAAAGTCCAGCAGAGCCCCACTCACACTGGGCCACCCACAAAGCCGTGGCCTCTCACTCCCTCCCACCAGTCCAGCCCCAAGACTGCTGACAGGGCAGAGAAAATGGCGTCAGGCACAGCTGCAGGGGCTCTTGCTGCCTGGAGCGGTGTTTATATTGATCTGAACCCAGGCACACCTGGGGAGGGCTGGCCGGCACGGTCGGGCTTCCCAGGCCAGCCAATAATCACCCCTCAGGGGCTCACAGTTGCAGAAACTGGAACTTGCTGAATCGGCCAGGTCCAAGGAACAGGTGTGGGCTCCTGAGAGTCAGGATAGACAAGGGGCTGCAGCTCTGGCTTGTTTTCTAATTATATTATCTGGCCCATGAGTGGGAGACAACTTCAAGAAAACCCTCTCCTAATGAG
Source organism: Delphinapterus leucas (assembly GCF_059928025.1). Classification (NCBI taxonomy): domain Eukaryota; kingdom Metazoa; phylum Chordata; class Mammalia; order Artiodactyla; family Monodontidae; genus Delphinapterus; species Delphinapterus leucas. Next base: position 2,829,694 of record NW_028322267.1, read on the forward strand.
AGGAACCCAGGAGTCAGGGAGAGGAGGGGTGGCTGGTGGGTGGAGACAGAGGCCTGGTGCCCCGTGTTCAGTGGAAGTCTCTGGAAGACCAGGTGGAGGGAGGCCACACAGAGTGATGCCCAGGGTCACAGACCTGTCGGAGCTGCTGTTTGTTAGTTCAAGTCCTGCTCTGAGGTGCTCTGTGTCAGATCTGAGTGACAGGTGAGCTGGGAGTGCTCTGCAATGAGGGCGATATGCACGGTTCCTGTGTTCCCAGCCCTGCCATGGTACCTGCAAGGGTAGCTCTGTATCCTGGGAGGGGCCTGACCACGAGAGCCCCATGGGCTGCAGGGGAACCTGCCCAGGGAACCCCATATCCTGGGAGGGGCCTGAACACGAGAGCCCCATGGGCTGGGGTGGGGGTGGGATACCTGCCCAGGTGAGCTCCATATCCTGGGATTGGCCTGACCTCGAGAGCCCCATGGGCTGCTGGAGTCCTGGTAAAGGATGTCAGGACCGCCAGTGAAGCCACCGAGGATATACCTCCAGTAGTTCCTAAATCCTACACCCTGCTGGTCATTCTACCAACCACCAGGACATGGTATTCTGTATTAGTCTTCAATGATGCCTTCTTTTGTATTCTATTAGTCCCAGAGTCACAAGAAATTTTGGCTTGTGAGTGGCAGGACTCAACATACAACTAAAACAATACTTCCGGGCCGTGTTGCCCCAAGGGTTCAAAAATTCCCACACCATCTTTGGGGAAAGCTCAGCTAAAGAACTAAAAGTTCTACCTCTGGAAAAGGAAACACTCCTTCAATATGCAGACGACATTCTGATCGCCAGCCCTACTAAGGAGACCTCTGAACTACCAAGCCAATAAAGGATACAAGTTGTCCAAGAAAAAGCTCAAATATCACAGACTACGGTGACCTGCCTGGGCTTCATTCTCACAGAAGGTCGGAGAAGCCCATCCCAGGAAAGGGAAGAAACAATTTACAGCCTTACCCATTTCTGAACCTAGAAGACAGCTTAGGGGTTCCTGGGGAGGCCAGGGTTTGCTGCTTCTGGATCCCTAACTACAGTCTACTAGCTGGGCCTCTATATGAAACACTGAAAGGAAAAGATGATGATCCTTTTGAATAGAATGCAGAAGTGGCCTTTCAAGAATGGAAAGAGCAGTCAATTCAGACCCTTGCCCTGGAACTCCCTAATTTAGCTAAACCCTTTGACCTTTACATTCCTGGTGAACGGTGAATCGCCATTGGAGTATTAGTGCAAAACCTGGGACCACTTGAAATGGAACAATGCAAGAATGCGATCCAGGTAGGATAAACTACGGTCACCAAGGGGATTGGCCCACCGCCACATCTGGCCAAGATACTGGCCGTATCTGAAAACCTGGAAATCAGCAGCCCAAAAGGCCACCTCCCTCCGAAGGGAAAAGGACCCCACGTGGTGATCCTAACACCCAACCATGCCCTGAAGTTGCAGGGTTGGCTCCATGGGCACACTGACCTTGAGCGAGGAGGCCCTCCAACTCCAACCTCCATAGAGATAACCGGGGCAAAGTGGCACCATGAAGACTCGTGTGAAGGTGTCTGCACGGGCAAATTTAACGCTCATTTCCCACCAGGAAGAGGAATTAACCAAAGGCTCAGCATGCCGTGCCGGAACCAGATTAGGGCCTGAAGCAATCCTGCGGGTTTGCGGCCAGCTCACAAGAAAGCGAGTTGAAGAAAGGAGCTCAGGGACACTGTAATTCACAAACCTGCAGAGTTATAAATGACAGCTATCACCCAAAAATATATTGAAGGAAGGCTGCGAAGAGGACTTGAAAGCGGGGCAGAATTGCAAGAAAACGATTTCAGGGGGTAGACTGGAATTGCATTTAAAGCATAGGAAAAGAGGCAGAACGTCGACAATGATGCACTTGGCCAAAAAGGGCGTATGCGTTTTTTCCTGAATATATTCAGGAAAAAACGCATACGCCCTTTTTGGCCAACCAAGCAAGCATGTTAAAGAAATCTGCACTACAATAAAGTCTCACTGCCCCCCCTTCAAAAGGGCCATCTGAAAAAAGTGTAAAATCCAGAAAGGCAGCACAGGCCATGGAGAACAGGGAGCCTTGTTAAGCTGATGGGCGGGATGTAAATTGCCAACAGCCACTCTGGAGATGTGTATGGTGTTTCCTCAAAAGCCTAAAAAACAAAGCAACGGAGCCTACGGCATTACCACTTTTTTTCCTATAGCTTAGGGAAATTAAAATCAAAAACACACAGCCACCGCAAAGTTTCTGTTTACGGCTCTGTTTACAAGAACCTCGTCTACGGTACAAGTTAAATATCCCAGAAAGCGAAAAATGGATAAAGAAGTGTGGTACGTACGTACAAAGGAATATCACTCACCAATGAAATCTATGTCATCAGGCCCGTCGCGGCATAATGAGTGGATTCAGGTACGATGATTCTAAGTGAAATAAGTCACACAGAAAATGAAACATCATAAGATATCACTAATACACGGAATGTAAACTTGGCTACACATGAACTGAATTACAAAACAGAACAGGGTCTCAAATTTAGAAAACCAACTTATGCTTGCTTAAGGGGAAAGGTGAGTTGTGGTGCTGCATAAAACCAGAGATAGAAATTAGCACAGATAACTTTCCATAAGCCAAATATGTAATAGTCAAGACCTAGCCCTTGCTCAACGAAATGGACTAAACACCCCATATTCAACGCCTAGGATTACACATGACTAGTAAGAAACTTCAAACCCATGGATTTATATGTCTCCGTAAGAGACTCAAGTGTGTGTACAGCGGCATGAATGCAGCAGAGAAAATCCGATAAAACCCATTATCAAAATGAATTACAAAAACAAACACAATGACAGTGAAATAGAGAGCAATTCTTAAATAATTCATTCAGGGCTTGTGATGCGACCTGGATTTACCACATCTACACCCAGAGCTGAGTGAGACATAAGGCTGGACACTTCGGGCTGATAGCATTGGTGAGGTTCGATGAGCAAATGCAGACCCTTTGAAGTCATACTGCATGGTACCCATTCCATGGGTCCCAACTCTCCAGGTTTAAGGGATTCTTCCTTCAGCTAAAACATGCATGGGAAACCCACAGTACAGTGCACTGTGTGACCGGGAAACGTTTTCAAATGCATCTCAGTTTTCGTCCCCTTTTACTCGGGTTCACCATTCCAGACCGTTTACTAACACTCTCCCCACTTGGAGAGTCAGTGCCTTTAACCTCCTGTTTGGCACAGTTTGCAATTTCTGCGCAAGATGAACAGGAATAGGGAGAACCAATGAGAGACTAGCTGTAGGTGTCTGGACGGGCAAATGGAACGCTCATTTCCCACCAGGAAGAGGAATTAACCAAAGGCTCAGCATGCCGTGCCGGAACCAGATTAGGGCCTGAAGCATTCCTGCGGGTTTGTGGCCAGCTCACAAGAAAGCGAGTTGAAGAAAGGAGCTCAGGGACACTGTAATTCACAAACCTGCAGAGTTATAAATGACAGCTATCGTCCAAAAATATATTGAAGGAAGGCTGCGAAGAGGACTGGAAATCGGGGCAGAATTGCAGGAAAACCATTTCAGGGGGTAGACTGGAATTGCATTTAAAGCATAGGAAAAGAGGCAGAACGTCGACAATGATGCACTTGGCCAAAAAGGGCGTATGCGTTTTTTCCTGAATATATTCAGGAAAAAACGCATACGCCCTTTTTGGCCAACCAAGCCAGCATGTTAAAGAAATCTGCACTACAAAGAAGTCTCACTGCCCCCAGGTCAAAAGGGCCATCTGAAAAAAGTGTAAAATCCAGAAAGACAGCACAGGCCATGGAGAACAGGGAGCCTTGTTATGCTGATGGGCGGGATGTAAATTGCCAACAGCCACTCTGGAGAAGTGTATGGTGTTTCCTGAAACACCTAAGAAACAAAGCAACGGAGACTACGGCACTTCCACTTATGGTCTTATAGATCACGGAAATTAAAATCAAAAACAGACAGCCACCCCAAAGTTTCAGACGGCTCTGTTTACAGGAATCTCGTCTACGGTACAAGTTAAATATCCCAGAATGTGAAAAATGGATAAAGAAGTTGTGGTACACACATTCAATGGAATATCACTCAGCAATGAAATCTATGTCATCAGGCCCATCGTGGCATAATGAGTGGATTCAGGTACGATGATTCTAAGTGAAATAAGTCACACAGAAAATGAAACATCATAAGATATCACTAATACACGGAATGTAAACTTGGCTACACATGAACTGAATTACAAAACAGAACAGGGTCTCAAATTTAGAAAACCACCTTATGCTTGCTTAAGGGGAAAAGTGAGTTGGGGTGCTGCATAAAACCAGAGATAGAAATTAGCACAGATACCTTTCCATAAGCCAAATATGTAATAGTCAAGACCTAGCCCTTGCTCAACGAAATGGACTAAACACCCCATATTCAATGCCTAGGAATACACCTGACTAGTAAGTATCTTCAAACCCATGGATTTATATGTCTCCATAAGAGACTCAAGTGTGTGTACAGCGGCATGAATGCAGCAGAGAAAATCCGATAAATCCCATTATCAAAATGAATTACAAAAACAAACACAATGACAGTGAAATAGAGAGCAATTCTTAAATCATTCATTCAGGGCTTGTGATGCAACCTGGATTTACCACATCTACAACCAGAGCTGAGTGAGACATAAGGCTGTACACTTCAGCCTGATAGCATTGGTGAGGTTCGTTGAGAAAATGCAGGCCCTTTGAAGTCATACTGCATGGTACCCATTCCATGGGTCCCAACTCTCCAGGTTTAAGGGATTCTTCCTTCAGCTAAAACATGCATGGGAAACCCACAGTATGGTGCACCGTGTGACCGGGAAACCTTTTCAAATGCATCTCAGTTTTCGTCCCCTTTTACTCGGGTTCACGATTGAAGACCCTTTACTAATACTCTCCCCACTTAGAGAGTCAGTGCCTTTAACCTCCTGTTTGGCACAGTTTGCAATTTCTGCGCAAGATGAACAAGAATAGGGAGAACCAATGAGAGACTAGCTCTAGGTGTCTGCACGTTCAAATATAACACTCATTTCCCACCAGGAAGAGGAATTTACCAAAGGATCAGCATGCTGTGCCGGAACCAGATTAGGGCATGAAGCAATCCTGCGGGTTTGCGGCCAGCTCACAAGAAAGCGAGTAGAAGAAAGGAGCTCAGGCGCACTGTCATTCACAAACCTGCAGAGTTATAAATGTCAGCTATTGTCCAAAAATGTATTGAAGTAAGGCTGCGTAGAGGACTTGAAAGCGGGGCAGAATTGCAGGAAAACGAGTTCAGGGGCAGACTGGAATTGCATTTAAAGCATAAGGAAAGAGACAGAAAGTCGACAATGATGCACTTGGTCAAAAAGGGCGTATGCGTTTTTTCCTGAATATATTCAAGAAAAAACACATACGCCCTTTTTGGCCAAACAAGCAAGCCTGTAAAGAAATCTGCATTACAATGAAGTCTCACTGCCCCCCTGTCAAAAGGGACATCTGAAAAAAGTGAAAAATCCAGAAAGGCAGGACAGGCCATGGAGAACAGGGAGCCTTGTTATGCTGATGGGCGGGATGTAACTAGCCAACAGCCACTCTGGAGAAGTGTATGGTGTTTCCTCAAACACCTAAAAAACTAAGCAACGGAGCCTACGGCACTTCAACTTATGGTTCTATAGCTTAGGGAAATTAAAATCAAAAAGACACAGCCACCCATAAATTTTGGACGGCTCTGCTTACAAGAACCTCATTTACGGTACAAGTGAAATATCCCAGAAAGCAAAAAATGGATAAAGAAGTTGTTGTACGTACGTACAATGGAATATCACTCAGCAATGAAATCTATGTCATGACGCCCGTCGCGGCATAATGAGTGGATTCAGGTACGATCATTCTAAGTTAACTAAGTCACACAGAAAAAGAAACACCATAAGATATCTCAAATACACGGAATGCAAACATGGCTGCACATGAACTCAATTACAAAACAGAAAAGGGTCTCAAATTTAGAAAACCAACTTATGCTTGCTTAAGGGGAAAGGTGAGTTGTGGTGCTGCATAAAACCAGAGATTGAAATTAGCCCAGATACCTTTCCATAAGCAAATATGTAATAGTCAGGACCTACTCCTTGCTCCACGAAATGGACTCAACACCCCATATTCAATGCCTAGGAATATACCTGACTAGTAAGAATCTGAAAACCCATGGATTTATATGTCTCCATAAGAGAATCAAGCATGTGTACGGCGGCATAAACGCAGCAGTGAAAATCCGATAAATCCCATTATCAAAATAAATTACAAAAACAAAACACAATGACAGTGAAATAGAGAGCAATTCTTAAATAATTCATTCAGGGCTTGTGATGCAACGTGGATTTACCACATCTACACCCCGAGCTGAGTGAGACATAAGGCTGGACACTTTGGGCTGATAGCATTGGTGACGTTCGGTGAGCAAAGGCAACCCTTTGATGTCATACTGCGTGGTACCCATTTCATGGGTCCAAACTCTCCAGGTTGAAGGGATTCTTCCTTCAGGTAAAACATGCATGGGCAAACCCAGAATATGGTCCACCGTGTGACCGTGAAAACTTTTTAAATGCGTCTCAGTTTTCGTCCCCTCGTACTCGGTTTCACCATTCCAGACGCTTTACTAAAACTCTCCCCACTTGGAGAGTCAGTGCCTTTAACCTCCTGTTTGGCACAGTTTGGAATTTCTGCGCAAGATGAACAGGAATAGGGAGAACCAATGAGAGATTAGCTGTAGGTGTCGGCACGAACAAATTTAACGCTCATTTCCCACCAGGAAGAGGAATTAGCCAAAGGCTCAGCATGCCGTGTCGGAACCAGATTAGGGCCTGAAGCAATCCTGCGGTTTTGCGGCCAGCTCACAAGAAAGCGAGTTGAAGAAAGGAGCTCAGGGGCACTGTAATTCACAAACCTGCAGAGTTATAAATGACAGCTATCATCCAAAAATATATTGAAGTAAGGCTGCAAAGAGGACTTGAACGCGGGGCAGAATTCCAGGAATACGATTTCAGGAGGTAGACGGGAAGACCTCTGAAAGTATAGGAGAAGAGGCAGAACCTCGACAATGATGCACTTGGTCAAAAAGGGCATATGCGTTTCTTCCAGGGCCCTTATTAAAGAGGGTAGGAGGCTCCCAGCATGCTTCAGTGGCCAACAGAGGGCCTACGTCGCCAAGGCGACATGAGCCATCCAGGCAGGAGTGACCTCACATCAGAGGGCCCACCTCACAGAAGGGTAAGGAACCCAGTCAAGATCAGACTCTCACCAGAGTGCCCACATAAGCAAGGGGCTGGGAACCAGGCAGGAGTGTCCTCACACCCGTGGGGCCACATCATCGAAAGTTGAGGTACCCAGCACATGTGGCCTCAAACCAGAGGACCCACATCACCATGGGTCTCGGAGCGAGGCAGGCAGGATTAACCTCAAAACCCATGGCCCATTGTATAAAAAAGGTGAGGAATCCAGCAGTTGGAACATCCCAGCAGGCGGCCCAGAGCACCGAGGCTATGGGATCCAGGCAGTGATGAACTCACAACAGAGGGCCCTCATCGTGATACTGTAAGCAACCCAGCCGTTGTAACCTCAGAGCACAAGGCCCACATCCCCATGGGGAAGGGAACCAAGCAGGAGTGTCATCGCACCAGTGGGCACACATCAGAAAAGGTGGGGAGCCCAGCAGTTAGGGCCGGACGCCAGAGGGCCCTCATCACTGAGGAGAGGAGGCTCCCAGCAAGCTCCAACTGCTACCAGAAGGCCGACGTCGCCAATGCAGGGTGTGCCAGCCAGGCAGGAGTGACCTCAGAGCAGAGGGCCAACCACACAAAAGTGTGAGGAACCCAAAGAGGATCAGACTCTCACCGGAGGGCCCACATCACCAAGGGAATGGAAACCAGGCAGGAGTGTCCTCACACCAGTGGGGCCACATCACCGAAATGTGACGGACCCAGCACACGTGGCCTCAAACTACAGGACACACATCACCAAGGGGCTGGGAGTGAGGCAGGCAGGAGGAGCCTCCAAACAGAGGGCCCATAGCGTAAAAAAGGTGAGGGATCCCGCAGTTGGAACCTCCCAGCAGGTGGCCAGGAGCAGCGAGGCTATGGGATCCAGGCCTGACTGAACTCAAAACAGAGGGCCCTCATTATGAAACTGTGAGCAACCCAGCCGTTGGGACCTTAGAGCAGAAGGCCCACATTCCCATGGGGTTGGGATCCTGGCAGGAGTGTACTCGCACCACAGGGCGCACATCAGAAAATTTTGGGAGCCCAGGAGTTAGGGTCTGACGCCAGAGGGCCCTCATTACCGAGGGGAGGAGACTCCCAGCAGGCACCAACTCCCAACTGAGGGCCCACGTCGCCACGTTGACGTGTGCCAGCCAGGCAGGAGTGACCTCACAGCAGAGGGCCTACCTCACAGAAGGGTGAGGAACCCAGCCAGGATAAGACTCTCACCAGAGGGCCCACATCACCAAGGGGATCGGAACAAGGCAGGAGTGTCCTCACACCAGTGTGGCCACATTATAGAAAGGTGAGGAACCCAGCACATGTGGCCTAAACCAGAGGACCCACATTTCCAAGGTGCTCCGAGTGAGGCAGGCAGGAGTAGCCTAACAACACAGGGCCCACAGAATAAAAAATGTGAGGAATCCAGCAGTTTGAACCTCCCAGCAGGTGGCCCAGAGCATGGAGTCTATGGGATCCAGGCCACAGTGAACTCACAGCAGAGGGCCCACATCATGAAACTGTGAGCAACCCAGCCAGTGGGACCTCAGAGCAGAAGGCCCACATCCCCATGGGGATGGGAACCTCGCAGGAGTGTCCTCGCACAACTTAGCACGTATCAGAAAATGTGGGAACCCAGCAGTTATGGCCTGGCGCCAGAGGGCCCTCATCACGGAGGAGAGGAGGCTACCAGCAGGCTCCAAATGCCACCAGAGGGCCGACGTCACCAAGGCAATGGGAGCAAGCCAGGCAGGAGTTACCTCACAGCAGAGGGCCCACCTCAAAGAAGTGTGAGGAGCCCAAACAGGATCAGACTCTAACCAGAGCGCCCACATCACCAAGGGGATGGAAACCAGGCAGGAGTGTCCTCACACCAGTGGGGCCACATCAGCGAAAGGTGAGGAACACAGCACATGTGGCCTCAAACAAGGGGACACACATCACGAAAGGGCTGGGAATGCGGCATGCAGGAGGAGACTCACAACAGAGCGCCCATAGAATAAAAAAGGTGAGGAACCCCGCAGTTGGAAGCTCCAAGCAGGTGGCCCAGAGCACCGAGGCTATGGGATCCATGCCGGAGTGAACTCACAGCAGAGGGCCCACATTCTGACACTGTGAGCAACCCAGACGTTGGGACCTCAGGGCAGAAAGCCCACATCCCCATGGGGATGGGACCCTGGCTGGAGTGTACTCGCCCGACAGGGCGCACATCAGAAAATTTTGGGAGCCCATGAGTTAGGGCCTGACGCCAGAGGGCCCTCATTACCTAGAGGAGGAGATTCCCAGCAGGCACCAACTCCCAACTGAGGGCCCACATCGCCAAGGTGACGTGTGCCAGCCAGGCAGGAGTGACCTCACAGCAGAGGGCCCACCTCCCAGAAGTGTGAGGAATCCAGACAGGATCAGACTCTCACCAGAGGGCCCCCATCACCAAGGGGATGGGAACCAGGCAGGAGTGTCCTCACACCAGTGGGGCCACATCAATAAAGGTGAGGAAACCGGTACATGTGGCCTTAAACCAGAGGTCATACATCACAAATGGGCTGGGAGTGAGTCAGGAAGTAGGAGCATGAAAACACAGGACCCAAAGAATAAAAAAGGTAAGGAATCCAGCAGTAGGAACCTCCCAGCAGGCCGCTCAGAGCACAGAGGCTATGGGATCTAGGCCTGGGTGAACTAACACCAGAAAGCCAACATCATGAAACGGTGAACAACACAGGTGTTGGGACCTTAGAGCAGAAGGCCCACATGCTCATGGGGATGGGAACCTCGCAGGAGTGTCCTCGCACCACTTAGCACGTATCAGAAAATGTGGGTACCCAGCAGTTAGGGCCTGAGGCAAGAGGGACCCCATCACCGAGGGGAGGTTCCCAGCAGGCTCCAACTGCCACAAGAGGGCCGATGTTGGCCAGGTGGGGTGTGCCAGCCAGGCAGGAGTGACCTCACAGCAGAGGGCCCCCCTCACAGAAGGGTGAGGAACCCAGCCAGGATCAGACTCTCACCAGAGGGCCCACATCATCAAGGGGATAGGAACCAGGCAGGAGTGTCCTCACACCAGTGGGGCCACATCATCGAAAGGCGAGGGACCCAGCATACGTGGCCTCAAACCAGAGGACACACATCACCAAGGGGCTGGGAGTGAGGCAGGCAGGAGGAGTCTCAAAACAGAGGGTCCATAGAAGAAAAAACGTGAGGAATCCCGCAGTTGTAACCTCCCAGCAGGTGGCCAGGATCAGCGAGGCTATGGGATCCAGGCCGGAGAGAACTCACAGCAGAGGGCCCTCATCATGAAACTGAGCAACCCACGGTTGGGACCTCAGAGCAGAAGGCCCACATTCCCATGTGGTTGGGAAACTGGCAGGAGTGTACTCGAACCACAGGGCGCATATCAGAAAATATTGGGAGCCCAGGAGTTAGGGTCTGACGCCAGAGGGCCCTCATTACCGAGGGGAGGAGACACCCAGCAGGCACCAAATCCCACCAGAGGGCCGACGTCGCCAAGGCGGGGTGTGCCAGCCAGGCAGGAGTGACCTCAGAGAAGAGGGCCCACCTCACAGAAGTGTGAGGAACCCAACCAGGATCAGACTCTCACCGGAGGGCCCACATCACCAAGGGGATGGGAACCAGGCAGGAGTGTCCTCACACCAGTGGGGCCACATCAGCCAAAGGTGAGGAACCCAGCACATGTGGCCTCAAACCACAGGACACACATCACCAAGGGGCTAGGAGTGAGGCAGGTGTCTGGAGGGGCACATTTAACTCTAATTTCCCACCAGGAAGTGGAATGAACCAAAGTCTCAGAGTGCCGTGCCGGACCCTGATTACGGCCTGAAGCAAACCTGCGGTTCTGTGGCCAGTTTTCAAAGAAACGAGTTAAGAAAGGAAATCACGGGCACTGTAATTCACAAACCTGCAGTGTTATAAATGACAGCTATTGGCAAAATTATATGGAAGTAAGTCTGCAAAGAGGACTTGAAAACGAGGCAGAATTGCAGGAATCATATTTCAGGAGGTAGATTGGAATTGCATTTAAAGCATGTGAAAAGCGGCAGATCTTTGACAGTGATGCACTTGGATAAAAGTGCGTAAACATTTTTTCCTGAATATATTCAGGAAAAAACACATATGCCCTTTTTGGCCAACCAAGCACTCGAGAAATGGAAATCCGCACTACAATGAAGTCTCATTTCCCATTCGTCAAAAGGGCCATCTGAAAAAAGTGTAAAAACCAGAAACACAGGACAGGCCATGGAGAACAGGGAGCCTTGTTTTGCTGATGGGCGGGATGTAAATTGCCAACAGACACTCTGGAGATGTTTATGGTGTATCCTGAAACATCTGAAAAACAAAGCTACAGACCCTAGGGCACTTCCACTTTTGGCACTATAGCTTAGGAAAATTAAAATCAACAAGACACAGCCAACAAAAAATTTAGGGCTGCTGTGTTTACAAGAACCTTGAGTCCAGTACAAATTAAATATCCCAGAAAGAAAAAAATGGATAAAGGAGTTGTGCTACTTACGTACAACGGAATATCACTCAGCAATGAAATCAATGTCATCAGGCCTGTAGCAGCAAATTGAGTGGATTTAAGTATGATGATTCTAAGAGAAATAGGTCACACAGAGAAAGAGAATTATCATAAGATATCACTAATAGAGAGAGTGTAAACTTGGCTACACATAAACTGAATTCCAAAACCGAACAGAGTCTCACATTTAGATAAAAACTTATGCTTGCTTAAGGGGAAAGTTGAGTTGGGGTGCTGTATAAAACCAGAGATTGAAATTAGCACACATACCGTTCCATAAGCCAAATATGTAATAGACAAGACCTACTCTTTGCTCAACGAAATAGACTCATCCATGGTGTATCACCTCACACCTGTTAGAATGGGCATCATCAGAAAATCTACAAACAACAAATGCTGGAAAGGGTGTGGAGATAAGGAACCCTCTTCCACTATTGTTGGGAATGTAAATTGATACAGTCACTGTGGAGAACATTATGGAGTTTCTTATAAAACTAAGAATAGAATTACCATATGATACAGCAATCCCACTACTGGGCATATACCCAGACAAAACCATAAATCAAAAAGAGACATTCACCGCAATGTTCATTGCATCACTATTTACAATATCCAGGTAATGGAAGCAACCTAAATGCCCACAGACAGACGAATGCATAAAGATGTGGTACATATATAAAATGGAATATTACTAAGCCATAAAAAGGAATGAAATTGGGTCATTTGTAGAGACGTTGATGGATCTAGAGACTGTCATACAGAGTGAAGTAAGTCAGAAAGAGAAAAACAAATCTTGTCTATTAATGCATATATGTGGAACCTAGAAAAATTGTACAGATGAACCGTTTTGCCAGGCAGAAATAGAGCAACAGATGTAGACAACAAACGTATGGACACCAAGGGGGAAAAGCTGTTGGGGGGTGGCGGTGGGAGGAGTTGAGAGATTGGGATTGGCATGTATACATTTATATGTATAAAATAGATAACCAAAAAGAACCTGCTGTATAAAAAAATAAAATAAAATTCAAATTACAAAAAGTAAAACAGAAAAAATATTCTTCCCTTCACATACATGTATTTATATGAATAAATTATTTCCATGCTTATATCTGTAAATACAAAAAAGAGGAATAAAATCTACCTTGAACCAAAAACGAAAAAAAGAAAAAAAAACAGAACCCACCAGTTACACAGAGGAAAACCGTATCAGGGCACTTGCTCCAGTTGTAAACAATTCTGAAGTTGGTCAGTGGTGGGGAATCATCTCCCATTCAGCCAGCAGGCCCCACGCAACAAGCGTCCTCATTGCAAAGCTGGGGGACCGTGCCGAGGCATCTGTGAGTAAACGTGGGCTGAGCCCCAGGCCAGCTGCTGCTGAAATGTTCCCACCCTTCCCAGGTAAAACACCTGAATATGTACAAGGACTTGAAAGCCTAGAGGAAGGGCCATGGAGCCACATGAGTGACAGCATGCCAGCCGACTTGGGGCCTGCAGGCCAGCCAGGATGGTCCTGGCCCTGGGTGCTCTTCTGGAAGCTTTCCATTTCCCTGCCTGAGATACCCCTGCTGTCCCGGCCCCCACTGCTTTCTTCCTCACTCACCTCTGCCCAGGGAGAAATTCCAGCGGCAGGTATGGGTGACACATCCTCTTCTTTAGCAGGTGGCATCTTGGCAACTGCTGCAGAAAGTCCAGCAGAGCCCCACTCACACTGGGCCACCCACAAAGCCGTGGCCTCTCACTCCCTCCCACCAGTCCAGCCCCAAGACTGCTGACAGGGCAGAGAAAATGGCGTCAGGCACAGCTGCAGGGGCTCTTGCTGCCTGGAGCGGTGTTTATATTGATCTGAACCCAGGCACACCTGGGGAGGGCTGGCCGGCACGGTCGGGCTTCCCAGGCCAGCGAATAATCACCCCTCAGGGGCTCACAGTTGCAGTAACTGGAACTTGCTGAATCGTCCAGGTCCAAGGAACAGGTGTGGGCTCCTGAGAGTCAGGATAGACAAGGGGCTGCAGCTCTGGCTTGTTTTCTAATTATATTATCTGGCCCATGAGTGGGAGACAACTTCAAGAAAACCCTCTCCTAATGAGAGGAACCCAGGAGTCAGGGAGAGGAGGGGTGGCTGGTGGGTGGAGACAGAGGCCTGGTGCCCCGGGTGCAGTGGAAGACTCTGGAAGACCAGGTGGAGGGAGGCCACACAGAGTGATGCCCAGGGTCACAGACCTGTCGGAGCTGCTGTTTGTTAGTTCAAGTCCTGCTCTGAGGTGCTCTGTGTCAGATCTGAGTGACAGGTGAGCTGGGAGTGCTCTGCAATGAGGGTGATATGCACGGTTCCTGTGTTCCCAGCCCTGCCATGGTACCTGCAAGGGTAGCTCTGTATCCTGGGAGGGGCCTGACCACGAGAGCCCCATGGGCTGCAGGGGAACCTGCCCAGGGAACCCCATATCCTGGGAGGGGCCTGAACACGAGAGCCCCGTGGGCTGGGGTGGGGGTGGGGTACCTGCCCAGGTGAGCTCCATATCCTGGGATTGGCCTGACCTCGAGAGCCCCATGGGCTGCTGGAGTCCTGGTAAAGGATGTCAGGACAGTCAGTGAAGCCACCGAGGATATACCTCCAGTAGTTCCTAAATCCTACACCCTGCTGGTCATTCTACCAACCACCAGGACATGGTATTCTGTATTAGTCTTCAATGATGCCTTCTTTTGTATTCTATTAGTCCCAGAGTCACAAGAAATTTTGGCTTGTGAGTGGCAGGACTCAACATACAACTAAAACAATACTTCCGGGCCGTGTTGCCCCAAGTGTTCAAAAATTCCCACACCATCTTTGGGGAAAGCTCAGCTAAAGAACTAAAAGTTCTACCTCTGGAAAAGGAAACACTCCTTCAATATGCAGACGACATTCTGATCGCCAGCCCTACTAAGGAGACCTCTGAACTACCAAGCCAATAAAGGATACAAGTTGTCCAAGAAAAAGCTCAAATATCACAGACTACGGTGACCTGCCTGGGCTTCATTCTCACAGAAGGTCGGAGAAGCCCATCCCAGGAAAGGGAAGAAACAATTTACAGCCTTACCCATTTCTGAACCTAGAAGACAGCTTAGGGGTTCCTGGGGAGGCCAGGGTTTGCTGCTTCTGGATCCCTAACTACAGTCTACTAGCTGGGCCTCTATATGAAACACTGAAAGGAAAAGATGATGATCCTTTTGAATAGAATGCAGAAGTGGCCTTTCAAGAATGGAAAGAGCAGTCAATTCAGACCCTTGCCCTGGAACTCCCTAATTTAGCTAAACCCTTTGACCTTTACATTCCTGGTGAACGGTGAATCGCCATTGGAGTATTAGTGCAAAACCTGGGACCACTTGAAATGGAACAATGCAAGAATGCGCTCCAGGTAGGATAAACTACGGTCACCAAGGGGCTTGGCCCACCGCCACATCTGGCCAAGATACTGGCAGTATCTGAAAACCTGGAAATCAGCAGCCCAAAAGGCCACCTCCCTCCGAAGGGAAAAGGACCCCACGTGGTGATCCTAACACCCAACCATGCCCTGAAGTTGCAGGGTTGGCTCCATGGGCACACTGACCTTGAGCGAGGAGGCCCTCCAACTCCAACCTCCATAGAGATAACCGGGGCAAAGTGGCACCATGAAGACTCGTGTGAAGGTGTCTGCACGGGCAAATTTAACGCTCATTTCCCACCAGGAAGAGGAATTAACCAAAGGCTCAGCATGCCGTGCCGGAACCAGATTAGGGCCTGAAGCAATCCTGCGGGTTTGCGGCCAGCTCACAAGAAAGCGAGTTGAAGAAAGGAGCTCAGGGACACTGTAATTCACAAACCTGCAGAGTTATAAATGACAGCTATCACCCAAAAATATATTGAAGGAAGGCTGCGAAGAGGACTTGAAAGCGGGGCAGAATTGCAAGAAAACGATTTCAGGGGGTAGACTGGAATTGCATTTAAAGCATAGGAAAAGAGGCAGAACGTCGACAATGATGCACTTGGCCAAAAAGGGTGTATGCGTTTTTTCCTGAATATATTCAGGAAAAAACGCATACGCCCTTTTTGGCCAACCAAGCAAGCATGTTAAAGAAATCTGCACTACAATGAAGTCTCACTGCTCCCCGTTCAAAAGGGCCATCTGAAAAAAGTGTAAAATCCAGAAAGGCAGCACAGGCCATGGAGAACAGGGAGCCTTGTTATGCTGATGGGCGGGATGTAAATTGCCAACAGCCACTCTGGAGATGTGTATGGTGTTTCCTCATAAACCTAAAAAACAAAGCAACGGAGCCTATGGCATTACCACTTATTTTCCTATAGCTTAGGGAAATTAAAATCAAAAACACACAGCCACCGCAAAGTTTCTGTTTATGGCTCTGTTTACAAGAACCTCGTCTACGGTACAAGTTAAATATCCCAGAAAGCGAAAAATGGATAAAGAAGTGTGGTACGTACGTACAAAGGAATAGCACTCACCAATGAAATCTATGTCATCAGGCCCATCGCGGCATAATGAGTGGATTCACGTACGATGATTCTAAGTGAAATAAGTCACACAGAAAATGAAACATCATAAGATATCACTAATACACGGAATGTAAACTTGGCTACACATGAACTGAATTACAAAACAGAAAAGGGTCTCAAATTTAGAAAACCTACTTATGCTTGCTTAAGGGGAAAGGTGAGTTGTGGTGCTGCATAAAACCAGAGATAGAAATTAGCACAGATACCTTTCCATAAGCCAAATATGTAATAGTCAAGACCTAACCCTTGCTCAATGAAATGGACTAAACACCCCATATTCAACGCCTAGGATTACACATGAGTAGTAAGAACCTTCAAACCCATGGATTTATATGTCTCCGTAAGAGACTCAAGTGTGTGTACAGCGGCATGAATGCAGCAGAGAAAATCCGATAAAACCCATTATCAAAATGAATTACAAAAACAAACACAATGACAGTGAAATAGAGAGCAATTCTTAAATAATTCATTCAGGGCTTGTGATGCGACCTGGATTTACCACATCTACACCCAGAGCTGAGTGAGACATAAGGCTGGACACTTCGGGCTGATAGCATTGGTGAGGTTCGATGAGCAAATGCAGACCCTTTGAAGTCATACTGCATGGTACCCATTCCATGGGTCCCAACTCTCCAGGTTTAAGGGATTCTTCCTTCAGCTAAAACATGCATGGGAAACCCACAGTACAGTGCACTGTGTGACCGGGAAACGTTTTCAAATGCATCTCAGTTTTCGTCCCCTTTTACTCGGGTTCACCATTCCAGACCGTTTACTAACACTCTCCCCACTTGGAGAGTCAGTGCCTTTAACCTCCTGTTTGGCACAGTTTGCAATTTCTGCGCAAGATGAACAGGAATAGGGAGAACCAATGAGAGACTAGCTGTAGGTGTCTGGACGGGCAAATGGAACGCTCATTTCCCACCAGGAAGAGGAATTAACCAAAGGCTCAGCATGCCATGCCGGAACCAGATTAGGGCCTGAAGCATTCCTGCGGGTTTGCGGCCAGCTCACAAGAAAGCGAGTTGAAGAAAGGAGCTCAGGGGCACTGTAATTCACAAACCTGCAGAGTTATAAATGACAGCTATCGTCCAAAAATATATTGAAGGAAGGCTGCGAAGAGCACTGGAAAGCGGGGCAGAATTGCAGGAAAACGATTTCAGGGGGTAGACTGGAATTGCATTTAAAGCATAGGAAAAGAGGCAGAACGTCGACAATGATGCACTTGGCCAAAAAGGGCGTATGCGTTTTTTCCTGAATATATTCAGGAAAAAACGCATACGCCCTTTTTGGCCAACCAAGCCAGCATGTTATAGAAATCTGCACTACAAAGAAGTCTCACTGCCCCCAGGTCAAAAGGGCCATCTGAAAAAAGTGTAAAATCCAGAAAGACAGCACAGGCCATGGAGAACAGGGAGCCTTGTTATGCTGATGGGCGGGATGTAAATTGCCAACAGCCACTCTGGAGAAGTGTATGGTGTTTCCTGAAACACCTAAGAAACAAAGCAACGGAGACTACGGCACTTCCACTTATGGTCTTATAGATCACGGAAATTAAAATCAAAAACAGACAGCCACCCCAAAGTTTCAGACGGCTCTGTTTACAGGAATCTCGTCTACGGTACAAGTTAAATATCCCAGAATGTGAAAAATGGATAAAGAAGTTGTGGTACACACATTCAATGGAATATCACTCAGCAATGAAATCTATGTCATCAGGCCCATCGTGGCATAATGAGTGGATTCAGGTACGATGATTCTAAGTGAAATAAGTCACACAGAAAATGAAACATCATAAGATATCACTAATACACGGAATGTAAACTTGGCTACACATGAACTGAATTACAAAACAGAACAGGGTCTCAAATTTAGAAAACCACCTTATGCTTGCTTAAGGGGAAAAGTGAGTTGGGGTGCTGCATAAAACCAGAGATAGAAATTAGCACAGATACCTTTCCATAAGCCAAATATGTAATAGTCAAGACCTAGCCCTTGCTCAACGAAATGGACTAAACACCCCATATTCAACGCCTAGGAATACACCTGACTAGTAAGTATCTTCAAACCCATGGATTTATATGTCTCCATAAGAGACTCAAGTGTGTGTACAGCGGCATGAATGCAGCAGAGAAAATCCGATAAATCCCATTATCAAAATGAATTACAAAAACAAACACAATGACAGTGAAATAGAGAGCAATTCTTAAATAATTCATTCAGGGCTTGTGATGCAACCTGGATTTACCACATCTACAACCAGAGCTGAGTGAGACATAAGGCTGTACACTTCGGCCTGATAGCATTGGTGAGGTTCGTTGCGAAAATGCAGGCCCTTTGGAGTCATACTGCATGGTACCCATTCCATGGGTCCCAACTCTCCAGGTTTAAGGGATTCTTCCTTCAGCTAAAACATGCATGGGAAACCCACAGTATGGTGCACCGTGTGACCGGGAAACCTTTTCAAATGCATCTCAGTTTTCGTCCCCTTTTACTCGGGTTCACGATTCAAGACCCTTTATTAATACTCTCCCCACTTAGAGAGTCAGTGCCTTTAACCTCCTGTTTGGCACAGTTTGCAATTTCTGCGCAAGATGAACAAGAATAGGGAGAACCAATGAGAGACTAGCTCTAGGTGTCTGCACGTTCAAATATAACACTCATTTCCCACCAGGAAGAGGAATTTACCAAAGGATCAGCATGCTGTGCCGGAACCAGATTAGGGCATGAAGAAATGCTGCGGGTTTGCGGCCAGCTCACAAGAAAGCGAGTAGAAGAAAGGAGCTCAGGCGCACTGTCATTCACAAACCTGCAGAGTTATAAATGTCAGCTATTGTCCAAAAATGTATTGAAGTAAGGCTGCGTAGAGGACTTGAAAGCGGGGCAGAATTGCAGGAAAACGAGTTCAGGGGCAGACTGGAATTGCATTTAAAGCATAAGGAAAGAGACAGAAAGTCGACAATGATGCACTTGGTCAAAAAGGGCGTATGCGTTTTTTCCTGAATATATTCAAGAAAAAACACATACGCCCTTTTTGGCCAAACAAGCAAGCCTGTAAAGAAATCTGCATTACAATGAAGTCTCACTGCCCCCCTGTCAAAAGGGACATCTGAAAAAAGTGAAAAATCCAGAAAGGCAGGACAGGCCATGGAGAACAGGGAGCCTTGTTATGCTGATGGGCGGGATGTAAATTGCCAACAGCCACTCTGGAGAAGTGTATGGTGTTTCCTCAAACACCTAAAAAACTAAGCAACGGAGCCTACGGCACTTCAACTTATGGTTCTATAGCTTAGGGAAATTAAAATCAAAAAGACACAGCCACCCATAAATTTTGGACGGCTCTGCTTACAAGAACCTCATTTACGGTACAAGTGAAATATCCCAGAAAGCAAAAAATGGATAAAGAAATTGTTGTACGTACGTACAATGGAATATCACTCAGCAATGAAATCTATGTCATGAGGCCCGTTGCGGCATAATGAGTGGATTCAGGTACGATCATTCTAAGTTAACTAAGTCACACAGAAAAAGAAACACCATAAGATATCTCAAATACACGGAATGCAAACATGGCTGCACATGAACTCAATTACAAAACAGAAAAGGGTCTCAAATTTAGAAAACCAACTTATGCTTGCTTAAGGGGAAAGGTGAGTTGTGGTGCTGCATAAAACCAGAGATTGAAATTAGCACAGATACCTTTCCATAAGCAAATATGTAATAGTCAGGACCTACTCCTTGCTCCACGAAATGGACTCAACACCCCATATTCAATGCCTAGGAATATACCTGACTAGTAAGAATCTGAAAACCCATGGATTTATATGTCTCCATAAGAGAATCAAGCATGTGTACAGCGGCATAAACGCAGCAGTGAAAATACGATAAATCCCATTATCAAAATAAATTACAAAAACAAAACACAATGACAGTGAAATAGAGAGTAATTCTTAAATAATTCATTCAGGGCTTGTGATGCAACGTGGATTTACCACATCTACACCCCGAGCTGAGTGAGACATAAGGCTGGACACTTCGGGCTGATAGCATTGGTGACGTTCGGTGAGCAAAGGCAAGCCTTTGAAGTCATACTGCGTGGTACCCATTCCATGGGTCCCAACTCTCCAGGTTGAAGGGATTCTTCCTTCAGGTAAAACATGCATGGGCAACCCAGAATATGGTCCACTGTGTGACCGGGAAAACTTTTTAAATGCGTCTCAGTTTTCGTCCCCTCGTACTCGGTTTTACCATTCCAGACGCTTTACTAACACTCTCCCCACTTGGAGAGTCAGTGCCTTTAACCTCCTGTTTGGCACAGTTTGGAATTTCTGCGCAATATGAACAGGAATAGGGAGAACCAATGAGAGATTAGCTGTAGGTGTCTGCACGAACAAATTTAACGCTCATTTCCCACCAGGAAGAGGAATTAGCCAAAGGCTCAGCATGCCGTGTCGGAACCAGATTAGGGCCTGAAGCAATCCTGCGGTTTTGCGGCCAGCTCACAAGAAAGCGAGTTGAAGAAAGGAGCTCAGGGGCACTGTAATTCACAAACCTGCAGAGTTATAAATGACAGCTATCGTCCAAAAATATATTGAAGTAAGGCTGCAAAGAGGACTTGAACGCGGGGCAGAATTCCAGGAATACGATTTCAGGAGGTAGACGGGAAGTCCTCTGAAAGTATAGGAGAAGAGGCAGAACCTCGACAATGATGCACTTGGTCAAAAAGGGCATATGCGTTTCTTCCAGGGCCCTTATTAAAGAGGGTAGGAGGCTCCCAGCATGCTTCAGTGGCCAACAGAGGGCCTACGTCGCCAAGGCGACATGAGCCATCCAGGCAGGAGTGACCTCACATCAGAGGGCCCACCTCACAGAAGGGTAAGGAACCCAGTCAAGATCAGACTCTCACCAGAGTGCCCACATAAGCAAGGGGCTGGGAACCAGGCAGGAGTGTCCTCACACCCGTGGGGCCACATCATCGAAAGTTGAGGTACCCAGCACATGTGGCCTCAAACCAGAGGACCCACATCACCATGGGTCTCGGAGCGAGGCAGGCAGGATTAACCTCAAAACCCATGGCCCATTGTATAAAAAAGGTGAGGAATCCAGCAGTTGGAACATCCCAGCAGGCGGCCCAGAGCACCGAGGCTATGGGATCCAGGCAGTGATGAACTCACAACAGAGGGCCCTCATCGTGATACTGTAAGCAACCCAGCCATTGTAACCTCAGAGCACAAGGCCCACATCCCCATGGGGAAGGGAACCAAGCAGGAGTGTCATCGCACCAGTGGGCACACATCAGAAAAGGTGGGGAGCCCAGCAGTTAGGGCCGGACGCCAGAGGGCCCTCATCACTGAGGAGAGGAGGCTCCCAGCAAGCTCCAACTGCTACCAGAAGGCCGACGTCGCCAATGCAGGGTGTGCCAGCCAGGCAGGAGTGACCTCAGAGCAGAGGGCCAACCACACAAAAGTGTGAGGAACCCAAAGAGGATCAGACTCTCACCGGAGGGCCCACATCACCAAGGGAATGGGAACCAGGCAGGAGTGTTCTCACACCAGTGTGGTCACATCACCGAAATGTGACGGACCCAGCACACGTGGCCTCAAACTACAGGACACACATCACCAAGGGGCTGGGAGTGAGGCAGGCAGGAGGAGCCTCCAAACAGAGGGCCCATAGCGTAAAAAAGGTGAGGAATCCCGCAGTTGGAACCTCCCAGCAGGTGGCCAGGAGCAGCGAGGCTATGGGATCCAGGCCTGACTGAACTCAAAACAGAGGGCCCTCATTATGAAACTGTGAGCAACCCAGCCGTTGGGACATTAGAGCAGAAGGCCCACATTCCCATGGGGTTGGGATCCTGGCAGGAGTGTACTCGCACCACAGGGCGCACATCAGAAAATTTTGGGAGCCCAGGAGTTAGGGTCTGACGCCAGAGGGCCCTCATTACCGAGGGGAGGAGACTCCCAGCAGGCACCAACTCCCAACTGAGGGCCCACGTCGCCACGTTGACGTGTGCCAGCCAGGCAGGATTGACCTCACAGCAGAGGGCCTACCTCACAGAAGGGTGAGGAACCCAGCCAGGATAAGACTCTCACCAGAGGGCCCACATCACCAAGGGGATCGGAACAAGGCAGGAGTGTCCTCACACCAGTGTGGCCACATTATAGAAAGGTGAGGAACCCAGCACATGTGGCCTAAACCAGAGGACCCACATTTCCAAGGTGCTCCGAGTGAGGCAGGCAGGAGTAGCCTAACAACACAGGGCCCACAGAATAAAAAATGTGAGGAATCCAGCAGTTTGAACCTCCCAGCAGGTGGCCCAGAGCATGGAGTCTATGGGATCCAGGCCACAGTGAACTCACAGCAGAGGGCCCACATCATGAAACTGTGAGCAACCCAGCCAGTGGGACCTCAGAGCAGAAGGCCCACATCCCCATGGGGATGGGAACCTCGCAGGAGTGTCCTCGCACAACTTAGCACGTATCAGAAAATGTGGGAACCCAGCAGTTATGGCCTGGCGCCAGAGGGCCCTCATCACGGAGGAGAGGAGGCTACCAGCAGGCTCCAAATGCCACCAGAGGGCCGACGTCACCAAGGCAATGGGAGCAAGCCAGGCAGGAGTTACCTCACAGCAGAGGGCCCACCTCACAGAAGTGTGAGGAGCCCAAACAGGATCAGACTCTAACCAGAGCGCCCACATCACCAAGGGGATGGAAACCAGGCAGGAGTGTCCTCACACCAGTGGGGCCACATCAGCGAAAGGTGAGGAGCACAGCACATGTGGCCTCAAACAAGGGGACACACATCACGAAAGGGCTGGGAATGCGGCATGCAGGAGGAGACTCACAACAGAGCGCCCATAGAATAAAAAAGGTGAGGAACCCCGCAGTTGGAAGCTCCAAGCAGGTGGCCCAGAGCACCGAGGCTATGGGATCCATGCTGGAGTGAACTCACAGCAGAGGGCCCACATTCTGACACTGTGAGCAACCCAGCCGTTGGGACCTCAGGGCAGAAAGCCCACATACCCATGGGGATGGGACCCTGGCTGGAGTGTACTCGCCCGACAGGGCGCACATCAGAAAATTTTGGGAGCCCATGAGTTAGGGCCTGACGCCAGAGGGCCCTCATTACCTAGAGGAAGAGATTCCCAGCAGGCACCAACTCCCAACTGAGGGCCCACATCGCCAAGGTGACGTGTGCCAGCCAGGCAGGAGTGACCTCACAGCAGAGGGCCCACCTCCCAGAAGTGTGAGGAATCCAGACAGGATCAGACTCTCACCAGAGGGCCCCCATCACCAAGGGGATGGGAACCAGGCAGGAGTGTCCTCACACCAGTGGGGCCACATCAATAAAGGTGAGGAAACCGGTACATGTGGCCTTAAACCAGAGGTCATACATCACAAATGGGCTGGGAGTGAGTCAGGAAGTAGGAGCATGAAAACACAGGACCCAAAGAATAAAAAAGGTAAGGAATCCAGCAGTAGGAACCTCCCAGCAGGCCGCTCAGAGCACAGAGGCTATGGGATCTAGGCCTGGGTGAACTAACACCAGAAAGCCAACATCATGAAACGGTGAACAACAGAGGTGTTGGGACCTTAGAGCAGAAGGCCCACATGCTCATGGGGATGGGAACCTCGCAGGAGTGTCCTCGCACCACTTAGCACGTATCAGAAAATGTGGGTACCCAGCAGTTAGGGCCTGAGGCAAGAGGGCCCCCATCACCGAGGGGAGGTTCCCAGCAGGCTCCAACTGCCACAAGAGGGCCGATGTTGGCCAGGTGGGGTGTGCCAGCCAGGCAGGAGTGACCTCACAGCAGAGGGCCCCCCTCACAGAAGGGTGAGGAACCCAGCCAGGATCAGACTCTCACCAGAGGGCCCATGTCATCAAGGGGATAGGAACCAGGCAGGAGTGTCCTCACACCAGTGGGGCCACATCATCGAAAGGCGAGGGACCCAGCATACGTGGCCTCAAACCAGAGGACACACATCACCAAGGGGCTGGGAGTGAGGCAGGCAGGAGGAGTCTCAAAACAGAGGGTCCATAGAAGAAAAAAGGTGAGGAATCCCGCAGTTGTAACCTCCCAGCAGGTGGCCAGGATCAGCGAGGCTATGGGATCCAGGCCGGAGAGAACTCACAGCAGAGGGCCCTCATCATGAAACTGAGCAACCCACGGTTGGGACCTCAGAGCAGAAGGCCCACATTCCCATGTGGTTGGGAAACTGGCAGGAGTGTACTCGAACCACAGGGCGCATATCAGAAAATATTGGGAGCCCAGGAGTTAGGGTCTGACGCCAGAGGGCCCTCATTACCGAGGGGAGGAGACACCCAGCAGGCACCAAATCCCACCAGAGGGCCGACGTCGCCAAGGCGGGGTGTGCCAGCCAGGCAGGAGTGACCTCAGAGAAGAGGGCCCACCTCACAGAAGTGTGAGGAACCCAACCAGGATCAGACTCTCACCGGAGGGCCCACATCACCAAGGGGATGGGAACCAGGCAGGAGTGTCCTCACACCAGTGGGGCCACATCAGCCAAAGGTGAGGAACCCAGCACATGTGGCCTCAAACCACAGGACACACATCACCAAGGGGCTAGGAGTGAGGCAGGTGTCTGGAGGGGCACATTTAACTCTAATTTCCCACCAGGAAGTGGAATGAACCAAAGTCTCAGAGTGCCGTGCCGGACCCTGATTACGGCCTGAAGCAAACCTGCGGTTCTGTGGCCAGTTTTCAAAGAAACGAGTTAAGAAAGGAAATCACGGGCACTGTAATTCACAAACCTGCAGTGTTATAAATGACAGCTATTGGCAAAATTATATGGAAGTAAGTCTGCAAAGAGGACTTGAAAACGAGGCAGAATTGCAGGAATCATATTTCAGGAGGTAGATTGGAATTGCATTTAAAGCATGTGAAAAGCGGCAGATCTTTGACAGTGATGCACTTGGACAAAAGTGCGTAAACATTTTTTCCTGAATATATTCAGGAAAAAACACATATGCCCTTTTTGGCCAACCAAGCACTCGAGAAATGGAAATCCGCACTACAATGAAGTCTCATTTCCCATTCGTCAAAAGGGCCATCTGAAAAAAGTGTAAAAACCAGAAACACAGGACAGGCCATGGAGAACAGGGAGCCTTGTTTTGCTGATGGGCGGGATGTAAATTGCCAACAGACACTCTGGAGATGTTTATGGTGTATCCTGAAACATCTGAAAAACAAAGCTACAGACCCTAGGGCACTTCCACTTTTGGCCCTATAGCTTAGGAAAATTAAAATCAACAAGACACAGCCAACAAAAAATTTAGGGCTGCTGTGTTTACAAGAACCTTGAGTCCAGTACAAATTAAATATCCCAGAAAGAAAAAAATGGATAAAGGAGTTGTGCTACTTACGTACAACGGAATATCACTCAGCAATGAAATCAATGTCATCAGGCCTGTAGCAGCAAATTGAGTGGATTTAAGTATGATGATTCTAAGAGAAATAGGTCACACAGAGAAAGATAATTATCATAAGATATCACTAATAGAGAGAGTGTAAACTTGGCTACACATAAACTGAAATACAAAACCGAACAGAGTCTCACATTTAGATAAAAACTTATGCTTGCTTAAGGGGAAAGTTGAGTTGGGGTGCTGTATAAAACCAGAGGTTGAAATTAGCACACATACCGTTCCATAAGCCAAATATGTAATAGACAAGACCTACTCTTTGCTCAACGAAATAGACTCATCCATGGTGTATCACCTCACACCTGTTAGAATGGGCATCATCAGAAAATCTACAAACAACAAATGCTGGAAAGGGTGTGGAGATAAGGAACCCTCTTCCACTATTGTTGGGAATGTAAATTGATACAGTCACTGTGGAGAACATTATGGAGTTTCTTATAAAACTAAGAATAGAATTACCATATGATACAGCAATCCCACTACTGGGCATATACCCAGACAAAACCATAAATCAAAAAGAGACATTCACCGCAATGTTCATTGCATCACTATTTACAATATCCAGGTAATGGAAGCAACCTAAATGCCCACAGACAGACGAATGCATAAAGATGTGGTACATATATAAAATGGAATATTACTAAGCCATAAAAAGGAATGAAATTGGGTCATTTGTAGAGACGTTGATGGATCTAGAGACTGTCATACAGAGTGAAGTAAGTCAGAAAGAGAAAAACAAATCTTGTCTATTAATGCATATATGTGGAACCTAGAAAAATTGTACAGATGAACCGTTTTGCCAGGCAGAAATAGAGCAACAGATGTAGACAACAAACGTATGGACACCAAGGGGGGAAAGCTGTTGGGGGGTGGTGGTGGGAGGAGTTGAGAGATTGGGATTGGCATGTATACATTTATATGTATAAAATAGATAACCAAAAAGAACCTGCTGTATAAAAAAATAAAATAAAATTCAAATTACAAAAAGTAAAACAGAAAAAATATTCTTCCCTTCACATACATGTATTTATATGAATAAATTATTTCCATGCTTATATCTGTAAATACAAAAAAGAGGAATAAAATCTACCTTGAACCAAAAACGAAAAAAAGAAAAAAAAACAGAACCCACCAGTTACACAGAGGAAAACCGTATCAGGGCACTTGCTCCAGTTGTAAACAATTCTGAAGTTGGTCAGTGGTGGGGAATCATCTCCCATTCAGCCAGCAGGCCCCACGCAACAAGCGTCCTCATTGCAAAGCTGGGGGACCGTGCCGAGGCATCTGTGAGTAAACGTGGGCTGAGCCCCAGGCCAGCTGCTGCTGAAATGTTCCCACCCTTCCCAGGTAAAACACCTGAATATGTACAAGGACTTGAAAGCCTAGAGGAAGGGCCATGGAGCCACATGAGTGACAGCATGCCAGCCGACTTGGTGCCTGCAGGCCAGCCAGGATGGTCCTGGCCCTGGGTGCTCTTCTGGAAGCTTTCCATTTCCCTGCCTGAGATACCCCTGCTGTCCCGGCCCCCACTGCTTTCTTCCTCACTCACCTCTGCCCAGGGAGAAATTCCAGCGGCAGGTATGGGTGACACATCCTCTTCTTTAGCAGGTGGCCGCTTGGCAACTGCTGCAGAAAGTCCAGCAGAGCCCCACTCACACTGGGCCACCCACAAAGCCGTGGCCTCTCACTCCCTCCCACCAGTCCAACCCCAAGACTGCTGACAGGGCAGAGAAAATGGCGTCAGGCACAGCTGCAGGGGCTCTTGCTGCCTGGAGCGGTGTTTATATTGATCTGAACCCAGGCACACCTGGGGAGGGCTGGCCGGCACGGTCAGGCTTCCCAGGCCAGCCAATAATCACCCCTCAGGGGCTCACAGTTGCAGAAACTGGAACTTGCTGAATCGGCCAGGTCCAAGGAACAGGTGTGGGCTCCTGAGAGTCAGGATAGACAAGGGGCTGCAGCTCTGGCTTGTTTTCTAATTATATTATCTGGCCCATGAGTGGGAGACAACTTCAAGAAAACCCTCTCCTAATGAGAGGAACCCAGGAGTCAGGGAGAGGAGGGGTGGCTGGTGGGTGGAGACAGAGGCCTGGTGCCCCGGGTGCAGTGGAAGTCTCTGGAAGACCAGGTGGAGGGAGGCCACACAGAGTGATGCCCAGGGTCACAGACCTGTCGGAGCTGCTGTTTGTTAGTTCAAGTCCTGCTCTGAGGTGCTCTGTGTCAGATCTGAGTGACAGGTGAGCTGGGAGTGCTCTGCAATGAGGGCGATATGCACGGTTCCTGTGTTCCCAGCCCTGCCATGGTACCTGAAAGGGTAGCTCTGTATCCTGGGAGGGGCCTGACCACGAGAGCCCCATGGGCTGCAGGGGAACCTGCCCAGGGAACCCCATATCCTGGGAGGGGCCTGAACACGAGAGCCCCGTGGGCTGGGGTGGGGGTGGGGTACCTGCCCAGGTGAGCTCCATATCCTGGGATTGGCCTGACCTCGAGAGCCCCATGGGCTGCTGGAGTCCTGGTAAAGGATGTCAGGACAGTCAGTGAAGCCACCGAGGATATACCTCCAGTAGTTCCTAAATCCTACACCCTGCTGGTCATTCTACCAACCACCAGGACATGGTATTCTGTATTAGTCTTCAATGATGCCTTCTTTTGTATTCTATTAGTCCCAGAGTCACAAGAAATTTTGGCTTGTGAGTGGCAGGACTCAACATACAACTAAAACAATACTTCCGGGCCGTGTTGCCCCAAGGGTTCAAAAATTCCCACACCATCTTTGGGGAAAGCTCAGCTAAAGAACTAAAAGTTCTACCTCTGGAAAAGGAAACACTCCTTCAATATGCAGACGACATTCTGATCGCCAGCCCTACTAAGGAGACCTCTGAACTACCAAGCCAATAAAGGATACAAGTTGTCCAAGAAAAAGCTCAAATATCACAGACTACGGTGACCTGCCTGGGCTTCATTCTCACAGAAGGTCGGAGAAGCCCATCCCAGGAAAGGGAAGAAACAATTTACAGCCTTACCCATTTCTGAACCTAGAAGACAGCTTAGGGGTTCCTGGGGAGGCCAGGGTTTGCTGCTTCTGGATCCCTAACTACAGTCTACTAGCTGGGCCTCTATATGAAACACTGAAAGGAAAAGATGATGATCCTTTTGAATAGAATGCAGAAGTGGCCTTTCAAGAATGGAAAGAGCAGTCAATTCAGACCCTTGCCCTGGAACTCCCTAATTTAGCTAAACCCTTTGACCTTTACATTCCTGGTGAACGGTGAATCGCCATTGGAGTATTAGTGCAAAACCTGGGACCACTTGAAATGGAACAATGCAAGAATGCGATCCAGGTAGGATAAACTACGGTCACCAAGGGGCTTGGCCCACCGCCACATCTGGCCAAGATACTGGCAGTATCTGAAAACCTGGAAATCAGCAGCCCAAAAGGCCACCTCCCTCCTAAGGGAAAAGGACCCCACGTGGTGATCCTAACACCCAACCATTCCCTGAAGTTGCAGGGTTGGCTCCATGGGCACACTGACCTTGAGCGAGGAGGCCCTCCATCTCCAACCTCCATAGAGATAACCGGGGCAAAGTGGCACCATGAAGACTCGTGTGAAGGTGTCTGCACGGGCAAATTTAACGCTCATTTCCCACCAGGAAGAGGAATTAACCAAAGGCTCAGCATGCCGTGCCGGAACCAGATTAGGGCCTGAAGCAATCTTGCGGTTTTGCGTCCAGCTCACAAGAAAGCGAGTTGAAGAAATGAGCTCAGGGACACTGTAATTCACAAACCTGCAGAGTTATAAATGACAGCTATCACCCAAAAATATATTGAAGGAAGGCTGCGAAGAGGACTTGAAAGCGGGGCAGAATTGCAAGAAAACGATTTCAGGGGGTAGACTGGAATTGCATTTAAAGCATAGGAAAAGAGGCAGAACGTCGACAATGATGCACTTGGCCAAAAAGGGCGTATGCGTTTTTTCCTAAGAAAAAACGCATACGCCCTTTTTGGCCAACCAAGCCAGCATGTTATAGAAATCTGCACTACAAAGAAGTCTCACTGCCCCCAGGTCAAAAGGGCCATCTGAAAAAAGTGTAAAATCCAGAAAGACAGCACAGGCCATGGAGAACAGGGAGCCTTGTTATGCTGATGGGCGGGATGTAAATTGCCAACAGCCACTCTGGAGAAGTGTATGGTGTTTCCTGAAACACCTAAGAAACAAAGCAACGGAGACTACGGCACTTCCACTTATGGTCTTATAGATCACGGAAATTAAAATCAAAAACAGACAGCCACCCCAAAGTTTCAGACGGCTCTGTTTACAGGAATCTCGTCTACGGTACAAGTTAAATATCCCAGAATGTGAAAAATGGATAAAGAAGTTGTGGTACACACATTCAATGGAATATCACTCAGCAATGAAATCTATGTCATCAGGCCCATCGTGGCATAATGAGTGGATTCAGGTACGATGATTCTAAGTGAAATAAGTCACACAGAAAATGAAACATCATAAGATATCACTAATACACGGAATGTAAACTTGGCTACACATGAACTGAATTACAAAACAGAACAGGGTCTCAAATTTAGAAAACCACCTTATGCTTGCTTAAGGGGAAAAGTGAGTTGGGGTGCTGCATAAAACCAGAGATAGAAATTAGCACAGATACCTTTCCATAAGCCAAATATGTAATAGTCAAGACCTAGCCCTTGCTCAACGAAATGGACTAAACACCCCATATTCAACGCCTAGGAATACACCTGACTAGTAAGTATCTTCAAACCCATGGATTTATATGTCTCCATAAGAGACTCAAGTGTGTGTACAGCGGCATGAATGCAGCAGAGAAAATCCGATAAATCCCATTATCAAAATGAATTACAAAAACAAACACAATGACAGTGAAATAGAGAGCAATTCTTAAATAATTCATTCAGGGCTTGTGATGCAACCTGGATTTACCACATCTACAACCAGAGCTGAGTGAGACATAAGGCTGTACACTTCGGCCTGATAGCATTGGTGAGGTTCGTTGCGAAAATGCAGGCCCTTTGGAGTCATACTGCATGGTACCCATTCCATGGGTCCCAACTCTCCAGGTTTAAGGGATTCTTCCTTCAGCTAAAACATGCATGGGAAACCCACAGTATGGTGCACCGTGTGACCGGGAAACCTTTTCAAATGCATCTCAGTTTTCGTCCCCTTTTACTCGGGTTCACGATTCAAGACCCTTTATTAATACTCTCCCCACTTAGAGAGTCAGTGCCTTTAACCTCCTGTTTGGCACAGTTTGCAATTTCTGCGCAAGATGAACAAGAATAGGGAGAACCAATGAGAGACTAGCTCTAGGTGTCTGCACGTTCAAATATAACACTCATTTCCCACCAGGAAGAGGAATTTACCAAAGGATCAGCATGCTGTGCCGGAACCAGATTAGGGCATGAAGAAATGCTGCGGGTTTGCGGCCAGCTCACAAGAAAGCGAGTAGAAGAAAGGAGCTCAGGCGCACTGTCATTCACAAACCTGCAGAGTTATAAATGTCAGCTATTGTCCAAAAATGTATTGAAGTAAGGCTGCGTAGAGGACTTGAAAGCGGGGCAGAATTGCAGGAAAACGAGTTCAGGGGCAGACTGGAATTGCATTTAAAGCATAAGGAAAGAGACAGAAAGTCGACAATGATGCACTTGGTCAAAAAGGGCGTATGCGTTTTTTCCTGAATATATTCAAGAAAAAACACATACGCCCTTTTTGGCCAAACAAGCAAGCCTGTAAAGAAATCTGCATTACAATGAAGTCTCACTGCCCCCCTGTCAAAAGGGACATCTGAAAAAAGTGAAAAATCCAGAAAGGCAGGACAGGCCATGGAGAACAGGGAGCCTTGTTATGCTGATGGGCGGGATGTAAATTGCCAACAGCCACTCTGGAGAAGTGTATGGTGTTTCCTCAAACACCTAAAAAACTAAGCAACGGAGCCTACGGCACTTCAACTTATGGTTCTATAGCTTAGGGAAATTAAAATCAAAAAGACACAGCCACCCATAAATTTTGGACGGCTCTGCTTACAAGAACCTCATTTACGGTACAAGTGAAATATCCCAGAAAGCAAAAAATGGATAAAGAAGTTGTTGTACGTACGTACAATGGAATATCACTCAGCAATGAAATCTATGTCATGAGGCCCGTTGCGGCATAATGAGTGGATTCAGGTACGATCATTCTAAGTTAACTAAGTCACACAGAAAAAGAAACACCATAAGATATCTCAAATACACGGAATGCAAACATGGCTGCACATGAACTCAATTACAAAACAGAAAAGGGTCTCAAATTTAGAAAACCAACTTATGCTTGCTTAAGGGGAAAGGTGAGTTGTGGTGCTGCATAAAACCAGAGATTGAAATTAGCACAGATACCTTTCCATAAGCAAATATGTAATAGTCAGGACCTACTCCTTGCTCCACGAAATGGACTCAACACCCCATATTCAATGCCTAGGAATATACCTGACTAGTAAGAATCTGAAAACCCATGGATTTATATGTCTCCATAAGAGAATCAAGCATGTGTACAGCGGCATAAACGCAGCAGTGAAAATCCGATAAATCCCATTATCAAAATAAATTACAAAAACAAAACACAATGACAGTGAAATAGAGAGTAATTCTTAAATAATTCATTCAGGGCTTGTGATGCAACGTGGATTTACCACATCTACACCCCGAGCTGAGTGAGACATAAGGCTGGACACTTCGGGCTGATAGCATTGGTGACGTTCGGTGAGCAAAGGCAACCCTTTGAAGTCATACTGCGTGGTACCCATTCCATGGGTCCCAACTCTCCAGGTTGAAGGGATTCTTCCTTCAGGTAAAACATGCATGGGCAACCCAGAATATGGTCCACCGTGTGACCGGGAAAACTTTTTAAATGCGTCTCAGTTTTCGTCCCCTCGTACTCGGTTTTACCATTCCAGACGCTTTACTAACACTCTCCCCACTTGGAGAGTCAGTGCCTTTAACCTCCTGTTTGGCACAGTTTGGAATTTCTGCGCAAGATGAAGAGGAATAGGGAGAACCAATGAGAGATTAGCTGTAGGTGTCTGCACGAACAAATTTAACGCTCATTTCCCACCAGGAGGAGGAATTAGCCAAAGGCTCAGCATGCCGTGTCGGAACCAGATTAGGGCCTGAAGCAATCCTGCGGTTTTGCGGCCAGCTCACAAGAAAGCGAGTTGAAGAAAGGAGCTCAGGGGCACTGTAATTCACAAACCTGCAGAGTTATAAATGACAGCTATCGTCCAAAAATATATTGAAGTAAGGCTGCAAAGAGGACTTGAACGCGGGGCAGAATTCCAGGAATACGATTTCAGGAGGTAGACGGGAAGTCCTCTGAAAGTATAGGAGAAGAGGCAGAACCTCGACAATGATGCACTTGGTCAAAAAGGGCATATGCGTTTCTTCCAGGGCCCTTATTAAAGAGGGTAGGAGGCTCCCAGCATGCTTCAGTGGCCAACAGAGGGCCTACGTCGCCAAGGCGACATGAGCCATCCAGGCAGGAGTGACCTCACATCAGAGGGCCCACCTCACAGAAGGGTAAGGAACCCAGTCAAGATCAGACTCTCACCAGAGTGCCCACATAAGCAAGGGGCTGGGAACCAGGCAGGAGTGTCCTCACACCCGTGGGGCCACATCATCGAAAGTTGAGGTACCCAGCACATGTGGCCTCAAACCAGAGGACCCACATCAACATGGGTCTCGGAGCGAGGCAGGCAGGATTAACCTCAAAACCCATGGCCCATTGTATAAAAAAGGTGAGGAATCCAGCAGTTGGAACATCCCAGCAGGCGGCCCAGAGCACCGAGGCTATGGGATCCAGGCAGTGATGAACTCACAACAGAGGGCCCTCATCGTGATACTGTAAGCAACCCAGCCATTGTAACCTCAGAGCACAAGGCCCACATCCCCATGGGGAAGGGAACCAAGCAGGAGTGTCATCGCACCAGTGGGCACACATCAGAAAAGGTGGGGAGCCCAGCAGTTAGGGCCGGACGCCAGAGGGCCCTCATCACTGAGGAGAGGAGGCTCCCAGCAAGCTCCAACTGCTACCAGAAGGCCGACGTCGCCAATGCAGGGTGTGCCAGCCAGGCAGGAGTGACCTCAGAGCAGAGGGCCAACCACACAAAAGTGTGAGGAACCCAAAGAGGATCAGACTCTCACCGGAGGGCCCACATCACCAAGGGAATGGAACCCAGGCAGGAGTGTTCTCACACCAGTGTGGTCACATCACCGAAATGTGACGGACCCAGCACACGTGGCCTCAAACTACAGGACACACATCACCAAGGGGCTGGGAGTGAGGCAGGCAGGAGGAGCCTCCAAACAGAGGGCCCATAGCGTAAAAAAGGTGAGGAATCCCGCAGTTGGAACCTCCCAGCAGGTGGCCAGGAGCAGCGAGGCTATGGGATCCAGGCCTGACTGAACTCAAAACAGAGGGCCCTCATTATGAAACTGTGAGCAACCCAGCCGTTGGGACCTTAGAGCAGAAGGCCCACATTCCCATGGGGTTGGGATCCTGGCAGGAGTGTACTCGCACCACAGGGCGCACATCAGAAAATTTTGGGAGCCCAAGAGTTAGGGTCTGACGCCAGAGGGCCCTCATTACCGAGGGGAGGAGACTCCCAGCAGGCACCAACTCCCAACTGAGGGCCCACGTCGCCACGTTGACGTGTGCCAGCCAGGCAGGATTGACCTCACAGCAGAGGGCCTACCTCACAGAAGGGTGAGGAACCCAGCCAGGATAAGACTCTCACCAGAGGGCCCACATCACCAAGGGGATCGGAACAAGGCAGGAGTGTCCTCACACCAGTGTGGCCACATTATAGAAAGGTGAGGAACCCAGCACATGTGGCCTAAACCAGAGGACCCACATTTCCAAGGTGCTCCGAGTGAGGCAGGCAGGAGTAGCCTAACAACACAGGGCCCACAGAATAAAAAATGTGAGGAATCCAGCAGTTTGAACCTCCCAGCAGGTGGCCCAGAGCATGGAGTCTATGGGATCCAGGCCACAGTGAACTCACAGCAGAGGGCCCACATCATGAAACTGTGAGCAACCCAGCCAGTGGGACCTCAGAGCAGAAGGCCCACATCCCCATGGGGATGGGAACCTCGCAGGAGTGTCCTCGCACAACTTAGCACGTATCAGAAAATGTGGGAACCCAGCAGTTATGGCCTGGCGCCAGAGGGCCCTCATCACGGAGGAGAGGAGGCTACCAGCAGGCTCCAAATGCCACCAGAGGGCCGACGTCACCAAGGCAATGGGAGCAAGCCAGGCAGGAGTTACCTCACAGCAGAGGGCCCACCTCACAGAAGTGTGAGGAACCCAAACAGGATCAGACTCTAACCAGAGCGCCCACATCACCAAGGGGATGGAAACCAGGCAGGAGTGTCCTCACACCAGTGGGGCCACATCAGCGAAAGGTGAGGAGCACAGCACATGTGGCCTCAAACAAGGGGACACACATCACGAAAGGGCTGGGAATGCGGCATGCAGGAGGAGACTCACAACAGAGCGCCCATAGAATAAAAAAGGTGAGGAACCCCGCAGTTGGAAGCTCCAAGCAGGTGGCCCAGAGCACCGAGGCTATGGGATCCATGCTGGAGTGAACTCACAGCAGAGGGCCCACATTCTGACACTGTGAGCAACCCAGCCGTTGGGACCTCAGGGCAGAAAGCCCACATACCCATGGGGATGGGACCCTGGCTGGAGTGTACTCGCCCGAAAGGGCGCACATCAGAAAATTTTGGGAGCCCATGAGTTAGGGCCTGACGCCAGAGGGCCCTCATTACCTAGAGGAAGAGATTCCCAGCAGGCACCAACTCCCAACTGAGGGCCCACATCGCCAAGGTGACGTGTGCCAGCCAGGCAGGAGTGACCTCACAGCAGAGGGCCCACCTCCCAGAAGTGTGAGGAATCCAGACAGGATCAGACTCTCACCAGAGGGCCCCCATCACCAAGGGGATGGGAACCAGGCAGGAGTGTCCTCACACCAGTGGGGCCACATCAATAAAGGTGAGGAAACCGGTACATGTGGCCTTAAACCAGAGGTCATACATCACAAATGGGCTGGGAGTGAGTCAGGAAGTAGGAGCATGAAAACACAGGACCCAAAGAATAAAAAAGGTAAGGAATCCAGCAGTAGGAACCTCACAGCAGGCCGCTCAGAGCACAGAGGCTATGGGATCTAGGCCTGGGTGAACTAACACCAGAGAGCCAACATCATGAAACGGTGAACAACACAGGTGTTGGGACCTTAGAGCAGAAGGCCCACATGCCCATGGGGTTGGGAACCTCGCAGGAGTGTCCTCGCACCACTTAGCACGTATCAGAAAATGTGGGTACCCAGCAGTTAGGGCCTGAGGCAAGAGGGCCCCCATCACCGAGGGGAGGTTCCCAGCAGGCTCCAACTGCCACAAGAGGGCCGATGTTGCCCAGGTGGGGTGTGCCAGCCAGGCAGGAGTGACCTCACAGCAGAGGGCCCCCCTCACAGAAGGGTGAGGAACCCAGCCAGGATCAGACTCTCACCAGAGGGCCCACATCATCAAGGGGATAGGAACCAGGCAGGAGTGTCCTCACACCAGTGGGGCCACATCATCGAAAGGCGAGGGACCCAGCATACGTGGCCTCAAACCAGAGGACACACATCACCAAGGGGCTGGGAGTGAGGCAGGCAGGAGGAGTCTCAAAACAGAGGGCCCATAGAAGAAAAAAGGTGAGGAATCCCACAGTTGTAACCTCCCAGCAGGTGGCCAGGAGCAGCGAGGCTATGGGATCCAGGCCGGAGAGAACTCACAGCAGAGGGCCCTCATCATGAAACTGAGCAACCCACGGTTGGGACCTCAGAGCAGAAGGCCCACATTCCCATGGGGTTGGGAACCTGGCAGGAGTGTACTCGAACCACAGGGCGCATATCAGAAAATATTGGGAGCCCAGGAGTTAGGGTCTGACGCCAGAGGGCCCTCATTACCGAGGGGAGGAGACACCCAGCAGGCACCAAATCCCACCAGAGGGCCGACGTCACCAAGGCGGGGTGTGCCAGCCAGGCAGGAGTGACCTCAGAGAAGAGGGCCCACCTCACAGAAGTGTGAGGAACCCAACCAGGATCAGACTCTCACCGGAGGGCCCACATCACCAAGGGGATGGGAACCAGGCAGGAGTGTCCTCACACCAGTGGGGCCACATCAGCCAAAGGTGAGGAACCCAGCACATGTGGCCTCAAACCACAGGACACACATCACCAAGGGCCTAGGAGTGAGGCAGGTGTCTGGAGGGGCACATTTAACTCTAATTTCCCACCAGGAAGTGGAATGAACCAAAGTCTCAGAATGCCGTGCTGGACCCTGATTACGGCCTGAAGCAAACCCGCGGTTCTGTGGCCAGTTTTCAAGGAAACGAGTTAAGAAAGGAAATCACGGGCACTGTAATTCACAAACCTGCAGTGTTATAAATGACAGCTATTGGCAAAATTATATGGAAGTAAGTCTGCAAAGAGGACTTGAAAACGAGGCAGAATTGCAGGAATCATATTTCAGGAGGTAGATTGGAATTGCATTTAAAGCATGTGAAAAGCGGCAGATCTTTGACAGTGATGCACTTGGACAAAAGTGCGTAAACATTTTTTCCTGAATATATTCAGGAAAAAACACATATGCCCTTTTTGGCCAACCAAGCACTCGAGAAATGGAAATCCGCACTACAATGAAGTCTCATTTCCCATTCGTCAAAAGGGCCATCTGAAAAAAGTGTAAAAACCAGAAACACAGGACAGGCCATGGAGAACAGGGAGCCTTGTTATGCTGATGGGCGGGATGTAAATTGCCAACAGACACTCTGGAGATGTTTATGGTGTATCCTGAAACATCTGAAAAACAAAGCTACAGACCCTAGGGCACTTCCACTTTTGGCCCTATAGCTTAGGAAAATTAAAATCAACAAGACACAGCCAACAAAAAATTTAGGGCTGCTGTGTTTACAAGAACCTTGAGTCCAGTACAAATTAAATATCCCAGAAAGAAAAAAATGGATAAAGGAGTTGTGCTACTTACGTACAACGGAATATCACTCAGCAATGAAATCAATGTCATCAGGCCTGTAGCAGCAAAGTGAGTGGATTTAAGTATGATGATTCTAAGAGAAATAGGTCACACAGAGAAAGAGAATTATCATAAGATATCACTAATAGAGAGAGTGTAAACTTGGCTACACATAAACTGAATTCCAAAACCGAACAGAGTCTCACATTTAGATAAAAACTTATGCTTGCTTAAGGGGAAAGTTGAGTTGGGGTGCTGTATAAAACCAGAGATTGAAATTAGCACACATACCGTTCCATAAGCCAAATATGTAATAGACAAGACCTACTCTTTGCTCAACGAAATAGACTCATCCGTGGTGTATCACCTCACACCTGTTAGAATGGGCATCATCAGAAAATCTACAAACAACAAATGCTGGAAAGGGTGTGGAGATAAGGAACCCTCTTCCACTATTGTTGGGAATGTAAATTGATACAGTCACTGTGGAGAACATTATGGAGTTTCTTATAAAACTAAGAATAGAATTACCATATGATACAGCAATCCCACTACTGGGCATATACCCAGACAAAACCATAAATCAAAAAGAGACATTCACCGCAATGTTCATTGCATCACTATTTACAATATCCAGGTAATGGAAGCAACCTAAATGCCCACAGACAGACGAATGCATAAAGATGTGGTACATATATAAAATGGAATATTACTAAGCCATAAAAAGGAATGAAATTGGGTCATTTGTAGAGACGTTGATGGATCTAGAGACTGTCATACAGAGTGAAGTAAGTCAGAAAGAGAAAAACAAATCTTGTCTATTAATGCATATATGTGGAACCTAGAAAAATTGTACAGATGAACCGTTTTGCCAGGCAGAAATAGAGCAACAGATGTAGACAACAAACGTATGGACACCAAGGGGGGAAAGCTGTTGGGGGGTGGTGGTGGGAGGAGTTGAGAGATTGGGATTGGCATGTATACATTTATATGTATAAAATAGATAACCAAAAAGAACCTGCTGTATAAAAAAATAAAATAAAATTCAAATTACAAAAAGTAAAACAGAAAAAATATTCTTCCCTTCACATACATGTATTTATATGAATAAATTATTTCCATGCTTATATCTGTAAATACAAAAAAGAGGAATAAAATCTACCTTGAACCAAAAACGAAAAAAAGAAAAAAAAACAGAACCCACCAGTTACACAGAGGAAAACCGTATCAGGGCACTTGCTCCAGTTGTAAACAATTCTGAAGTTGGTCAGTGGTGGGGAATCATCTCCCATTCAGCCAGCAGGCCCCACGCAACAAGCGTCCTCATTGCAAAGCTGGGGGACCGTGCCGAGGCATCTGTGAGTAAACGTGGGCTGAGCCCCAGGCCAGCTGCTGCTGAAATGTTCCCACCCTTCCCAGGTAAAACACCTGAATATGTACAAGGACTTGAAAGCCTAGAGGAAGGGCCATGGAGCCACATGAGTGACAGCATGCCAGCCGACTTGGTGCCTGCAGGCCAGCCAGGATGGTCCTGGCCATGGGTGCTCTTCTGGAAGCTTTCCATTTCCCTGCCTGAGATACCCCTGCTGTCCCGGCCCCCACTGCTTTCTTCCTCACTCACCTCTGCCCAGGGAGAAATTCCAGCGGCAGGTATGGGTGACACATCCTCTTCTTTAGCAGGTGGCCGCTTGGCAACTGCTGCAGAAAGTCCAGCAGAGCCCCACTCACACTGGGCCACCCACAAAGCCGTGGCCTCTCACTCCCTCCCACCAGTCCAGCCCCAAGACTGCTGACAGGGCAGAGAAAATGGCGTCAGGCACAGCTGCAGGGGCTCTTGCTGCCTGGAGCGGTGTTTATATTGATCTGAACCCAGGCACACCTGGGGAGGGCTGGCCGGCACGGTCGGGCTTCCCAGGCCAGCCAATAATCACCCCTCAGGGGCTCACAGTTGCCGAAACTGGAACTTGCTGAATCGGCCAGGTCCAAGGAACAGGTGTGGGCTCCTGAGAGTCAGGATAGACAAGGGGCTGCAGCTCTGGCTTGTTTTCTAATTATATTATCTGGCCCATGAGTGGGAGACAACTTCAAGAAAACCCTCTCCTAATGAGAGGAACCCAGGAGTCAGGGAGAGGAGGGGTGGCTGGTGGGTGGAGACAGAGGCCTGGTGCCCCGGGTGCAGTGGAAGTCTCTGGAAGACCAGGTGGAGGGAGGCCACACAGAGTGATGCCCAGGGTCACAGACCTGTCGGAGCTGCTGTTTGTTAGTTCAAGTCCTGCTCTGAGGTGCTCTGTGTCAGATCTGAGTGACAGGTGAGCTGGGAGTGCTCTGCAATGAGGGCGATATGCACGGTTCCTGTGTTCCCAGCCCTGCCATGGTACCTGCAAGGGTAGCTCTGTATCCTGGGAGGGGCCTGACCACGAGAGCCCCATGGGCTGCAGGGGAACCTGCCCAGGGAACCCCATATCCTGGGAGGGGCCTGAACACGAGAGCCCCATGGGCTGGGGTGGGGGTGGGGTACCTGCCCAGGTGAGCTCCATATCCTGGGATTGGCCTGACCTCGAGAGCCCCATGGGCTGCTGGAGTCCTGGTAAAGGATGTCAGGACAGTCAGTGAAGCCACCGAGGATATACCTCCAGTAGTTCCTAAATCCTACACCCTGCTGGTCATTCTACCAACCACCAGGACATGGTATTCTGTATTAGTCTTCAATGATGCCTTCTTTTGTATTCTATTAGTCCCAGAGTCACAAGAAATTTTGGCTTGTGAGTGGCAGGACTCAACATACAACTAAAACAATACTTCCGGGCCGTGTTGCCCCAAGGGTTCAAAAATTCCCACACCATCTTTGGGGAAAGCTCAGCTAAAGAACTAAAAGTTCTACCTCTGGAAAAGGAAACACTCCTTCAATATGCAGACGACATCCTGATCGCCAGCCCTACTAAGGAGACCTCTGAACTACCAAGCCAATAAAGGATACAAGTTGTCCAAGAAAAAGCTCAAATATCACAGACTACGGTGACCTGCCTGGGCTTCATTCTCACAGAAGGTCGGAGAAGCCCATCCCAGGAAAGGGAAGAAACAATTTACAGCCTTACCCATTTCTGAAACTAGAAGACAGCTTAGGGGTTCCTGGGGAGGCCAGGGTTTGCTGCTTCTGGATCCCTAACTACAATCTACTAGCTCGGCCTCTATATGAAACACTGAAAGGAAAAGATGATGATCCTTTTGAATAGAATGCAGAAGTGGCCTTTCAAGAATGGAAAGAGCAGTCAATTCAGACCCTTGCCCTGGAACTCCCTAATTTAGCTAAACCCTTTGACCTTTACATTCCTGGTGAACGGTGAATCGCCATTGGAGTATTAGTGCAAAACCTGGGACCACTTGAAATGGAACAATGCAAGAATGCGCTCCAGGTAGGATAAACTACGGTCACCAAGGGGCTTGGCCCACCGCCACATCTGGCCAAGATACTGGCAGTATCTGAAAACCTGGAAATCAGCAGCCCAAAAGGCCACCTCCCTCCGAAGGGAAAAGGACCCCACGTGGTGATCCTAACACCCAACCATGCCCTGAAGTTGCAGGGTTGGCTCCATGGGCACACTGACCTAGAGCGAGGAGGCCCTCCAACTCCAACCTCCATAGAGATAACCGGGGCAAAGTGGCACCATGAAGACTCGTGTGAAGGTGTCTGCACGGGCAAATTTAACGCTCATTTCCCACCAGGAAGAGGAATTAACCAAAGGCTCAGCATGCCGTGCCGGAACCAGATTAGGGCCTGAAGCAATCCTGCGGGTTTGCGGCCAGCTCACAAGAAAGCGAGTTGAAGAAAGGAGCTCAGGGACACTGTAATTCACAAACCTGCAGAGTCATAAATGACAGCTATCACCCAAAAATATATTGAAGGAAGGCTGCGAAGAGGACTTGAAAGCGGGGCAGAATTGCAAGAAAACGATTTCAGGGGGTAGACTGGAATTGCATTTAAAGCATAGGAAAAGAGGCAGAACGTCGACAATGATGCACTTGGCCAAAAAGGGCGTATGCGTTTTTTCCTGAATATATTCAGGAAAAAACGCATACTCCCTTTTTGGCCAACCAAGCAAGCATGTTAAAGAAATCTGCACTACAATGAAGTCTCACTGCTCCCCATTCAAAAGGGCCATCTGAAAAAAGTGTAAAATCCAGAAAGGCAGCACAGGCCATGGAGAACAGGGAGCCTTGTTATGCTGATGGGCCGGATGTAAATTGCCAACAGCCACTCTGGAGAAGTGTATGGTGTTTCCTCAAAAACCTAAAAAACAAAGCAACGGAGCCTATGGCATTACCACTTATTTTCCTATAGCTTAGGGAAATTAAAATCAAAAACACACAGCCACCGCAAAGTTTCTGTTTACAGCTCTGTTTACAAGAACCTCGTCTACGGTACAAGTTAAATATCCCAGAAAGCGAAAAATGGATAAAGAAGTGTGGTACGTACGTACAAAGGAATATCACTCACCAATGAAATCTATGTCATCAGGCCCGTCGAGGCATAATGAGTGGATTCACGTACGATGATTCTAAGTGAAATAGGTCACACAGAAAATGAAACATCATAAGATATCACTAATACACGGAATGTAAACTTGGCTACACATGAACTGAATTACAAAACAGAACAGGGTCTCAAATTTAGAAAACCTACTTATGCTTGCTTAAGGGGAAAGGTGAGTTGTGGTGCTGCATAAAACCAGAGATAGAAATTAGCACAGATACCTTTCCATAAGCCAAATATGTAATAGTCAAGACCTAACCCTTGCTCAATGAAATGGACTAAACACCCCATATTCAACGCCTAGGATTACACATGAGTAGTAAGAACCTTCAAACCCATGGATTTATATGTCTCCGTAAGAGACTCAAGTGTGTGTACAGCGGCATGAATGCAGCAGAGAAAATCCGATAAAACCCATTATCAAAATGAATTACAAAAACAAACACAATGACAGTGAAATAGAGAGCAATTCTTAAATAATTCATTCAGGGCTTGTGATGCGACCTGGATTTACCACATCTACACCCAGAGCTGAGTGAGACATAAGGCTGGACACTTCGGGCTGATAGCATTGGTGAGGTTCGATGAGCAAATGCAGACCCTTTGAAGTCATACTGCATGGTACCCATTCCATGGGTCCCAACTCTCCAGGTTTAAGGGATTCTTCCTTCAGCTAAAACATGCATGGGAAACCCACAGTACAGTGCACTGTGTGACCGGGAAACGTTTTCAAATGCATCTCAGTTTTCGTCCCCTTTTACTCGGGTTCACCATTCCAGACCGTTTACTAACACTCTCCCCACTTGGAGAGTCAGTGCCTTTAACCTCCTGTTTGGCACAGTTTGCAATTTCTGCGCAAGATGAACAGGAATAGGGAGAACCAATGAGAGACTAGCTGTAGGTGTCTGGACGGGCAAATGGAACGCTCATTTCCCACCAGGAAGAGGAATTAACCAAAGGCTCAGCATGCCATGCCGGAACCAGATTAGGGCCTGAAGCATTCCTGCGGGTTTGCGGCCAGCTCACAAGAAAGCGAGTTGAAGAAAGGAGCTCAGGGGCACTGTAATTCACAAACCTGCAGAGTTATAAATGACAGCTATCGTCCAAAAATATATTGAAGGAAGGCTGCGAAGAGCACTGGAAAGCGGGGCAGAATTGCAGGAAAACGATTTCAGGGGGTAGACTGGAATTGCATTTAAAGCATAGGAAAAGAGGCAGAACGTCGACAATGATGCACTTGGCCAAAAAGGGCGTATGCGTTTTTTCCTGAATATATTCAGGAAAAAACGCATACGCCCTTTTTGGCCAACCAAGCCAGCATGTTATAGAAATCTGCACTACAAAGAAGTCTCACTGCCCCCAGGTCAAAAGGGCCATCTGAAAAAAGTGTAAAATCCAGAAAGACAGCACAGGCCATGGAGAACAGGGAG
This sequence comes from Delphinapterus leucas, assembly GCF_059928025.1. NCBI lineage: Eukaryota > Metazoa > Chordata > Mammalia > Artiodactyla > Monodontidae > Delphinapterus > Delphinapterus leucas. The sequence continues at coordinate 2,873,535 of NW_028322267.1, forward strand.
CCTTGTTATGCTGATGGGCGGGATGTAAATTGCCAACAGCCACTCTGGAGAAGTGTATGGTGTTTCCTGAAACACCTAAGAAACAAAGCAACGGAGACTACGGCACTTCCACTTATGGTCTTATAGATCACGGAAATTAAAATCAAAAACAGACAGCCACCCCAAAGTTTCAGACGGCTCTGTTTACAGGAATCTCGTCTACGGTACAAGTTAAATATCCCAGAATGTGAAAAATGGATAAAGAAGTTGTGGTACACACATTCAATGGAATATCACTCAGCAATGAAATCTATGTCATCAGGCCCATCGTGGCATAATGAGTGGATTCAGGTACGATGATTCTAAGTGAAATAAGTCACACAGAAAATGAAACATCATAAGATATCACTAATACACGGAATGTAAACTTGGCTACACATGAACTGAATTACAAAACAGAACAGGGTCTCAAATTTAGAAAACCACCTTATGCTTGCTTAAGGGGAAAAGTGAGTTGGGGTGCTGCATAAAACCAGAGATAGAAATTAGCACAGATACCTTTCCATAAGCCAAATATGTAATAGTCAAGACCTAGCCCTTGCTCAACGAAATGGACTAAACACCCCATATTCAACGCCTAGGAATACACCTGACTAGTAAGTATCTTCAAACCCATGGATTTATATGTCTCCATAAGAGACTCAAGTGTGTGTACAGCGGCATGAATGCAGCAGAGAAAATCCGATAAATCCCATTATCAAAATGAATTACAAAAACAAACACAATGACAGTGAAATAGAGAGCAATTCTTAAATAATTCATTCAGGGCTTGTGATGCAACCTGGATTTACCACATCTACAACCAGAGCTGAGTGAGACATAAGGCTGTACACTTCGGCCTGATAGCATTGGTGAGGTTCGTTGCGAAAATGCAGGCCCTTTGGAGTCATACTGCATGGTACCCATTCCATGGGTCCCAACTCTCCAGGTTTAAGGGATTCTTCCTTCAGCTAAAACATGCATGGGAAACCCACAGTATGGTGCACCGTGTGACCGGGAAACCTTTTCAAATGCATCTCAGTTTTCGTCCCCTTTTACTCGGGTTCACGATTCAAGACCCTTTATTAATACTCTCCCCACTTAGAGAGTCAGTGCCTTTAACCTCCTGTTTGGCACAGTTTGCAATTTCTGCGCAAGATGAACAAGAATAGGGAGAACCAATGAGAGACTAGCTCTAGGTGTCTGCACGTTCAAATATAACACTCATTTCCCACCAGGAAGAGGAATTTACCAAAGGATCAGCATGCTGTGCCGGAACCAGATTAGGGCATGAAGACATGCTGCGGGTTTGCGGCCAGCTCACAAGAAAGCGAGTAGAAGAAAGGAGCTCAGGCGCACTGTCATTCACAAACCTGCAGAGTTATAAATGTCAGCTATTGTCCAAAAATGTATTGAAGTAAGGCTGCGTAGAGGACTTGAAAGCGGGGCAGAATTGCAGGAAAACGAGTTCAGGGGCAGACTGGAATTGCATTTAAAGCATAAGGAAAGAGACAGAAAGTCGACAATGATGCACTTGGTCAAAAAGGGCGTATGCGTTTTTTCCTGAATATATTCAAGAAAAAACACATACGCCCTTTTTGGCCAAACAAGCAAGCCTGTAAAGAAATCTGCATTACAATGAAGTCTCACTGCCCCCCTGTCAAAAGGGACATCTGAAAAAAGTGAAAAATCCAGAAAGGCAGGACAGGCCATGGAGAACAGGGAGCCTTGTTATGCTGATGGGCGGGATGTAAATTGCCAACAGCCACTCTGGAGAAGTGTATGGTGTTTCCTCAAACACCTAAAAAACTAAGCAACGGAGCCTACGGCACTTCAACTTATGGTTCTATAGCTTAGGGAAATTAAAATCAAAAAGACACAGCCACCCATAAATTTTGGACGGCTCTGCTTACAAGAACCTCATTTACGGTACAAGTGAAATATCCCAGAAAGCAAAAAATGGATAAAGAAGTTGTTGTACGTACGTACAATGGAATATCACTCAGCAATGAAATCTATGTCATGAGGCCCGTCGCGGCATAATGAGTGGATTCAGGTACGATCATTCTAAGTTAACTAAGTCACACAGAAAAAGAAACACCATAAGATATCTCAAATACACGGAATGCAAACATGGCTGCACATGAACTCAATTACAAAACAGAAAAGGGTCTCAAATTTAGAAAACCAACTTATGCTTGCTTAAGGGGAAAGGTGAGTTGTGGTGCTGCATAAAACCAGAGATTGAAATTAGCACAGATACCTTTCCATAAGCAAATATGTAATAGTCAGGACCTACTCCTTGCTCCACGAAATGGACTCAACACCCCATATTCAATGCCTAGGAATATACCTGACTAGTAAGAATCTGAAAACCCATGGATTTATATGTCTCCATAAGAGAATCAAGCATGTGTACGGCGGCATAAACGCAGCAGTGAAAATCCGATAAATCCCATTATCAAAATAAATTACAAAAACAAAACACAATGACAGTGAAATAGAGAGTAATTCTTAAATAATTCATTCAGGGCTTGTGATGCAACGTGGATTTACCACATCTACACCCCGAGCTGAGTGAGACATAAGGCTGGACACTTCGGGCTGATAGCATTGGTGACGTTCGGTGAGCAAAGGCAACCCTTTGAAGTCATACTGCGTGGTACCCATTCCATGGGTCCCAACTCTCCAGGTTGAAGGGATTCTTCCTTCAGGTAAAACATGCATGGGCAACCCAGAATATGGTCCACTGTGTGACCGGGAAAACTTTTTAAATGCGTCTCAGTTTTCGTCCCCTCGTACTCGGTTTTACCATTCCAGACGCTTTACTAACACTCTCCCCACTTGGAGAGTCAGTGCCTTTAACCTCCTGTTTGGCACAGTTTGGAATTTCTGCGCAAGATGAACAGGAATAGGGAGAACCAATGAGAGATTAGCTGTAGGTGTCTGCACGAACAAATTTAACGCTCATTTCCCACCAGGAGGAGGAATTAGCCAAAGGCTCAGCATGCCGTGTCGGAACCAGATTAGGGCCTGAAGCAATCCTGCGGTTTTGCGGCCAGCTCACAAGAAAGCGAGTTGAAGAAAGGAGCTCAGGGGCACTGTAATTCACAAACCTGCAGAGTTATAAATGACAGCTATCGTCCAAAAATATATTGAAGTAAGGCTGCAAAGAGGACTTGAACGCGGGGCAGAATTCCAGGAATACGATTTCAGGAGGTAGACGGGAAGTCCTCTGAAAGTATAGGAGAAGAGGCAGAACCTCGACAATGATGCACTTGGTCAAAAAGGGCATATGCGTTTCTTCCAGGGCCCTTATTAAAGAGGGTAGGAGGCTCCCAGCATGCTTCAGTGGCCAACAGAGGGCCTACGTCGCCAAGGCGACATGAGCCATCCAGGCAGGAGTGACCTCACATCAGAGGGCCCACCTCACAGAAGGGTAAGGAACCCAGTCAAGATCAGACTCTCACCAGAGTGCCCACATAAGCAAGGGGCTGGGAACCAGGCAGGAGTGTCCTCACACCCGTGGGGCCACATCATCGAAAGTTGAGGTACCCAGCACATGTGGCCTCAAACCAGAGGACCCACATCACCATGGGTCTCGGAGCGAGGCAGGCAGGATTAACCTCAAAACACATGGCCCATTGTATAAAAAAGGTGAGGAATCCAGCAGTTGGAACATCCCAGCAGGCGGCCCAGAGCACCGAGGCTATGGGATCCAGGCAGTGATGAACTCACAACAGAGGGCCCTCATCGTGATACTGTAAGCAACCCAGCCATTGTAACCTCAGAGCACAAGGCCCACATCCCCATGGGGAAGGGAACCAAGCAGGAGTGTCATCGCACCAGTGGGCACACATCAGAAAAGGTGGGGAGCCCAGCAGTTAGGGCCGGACGCCAGAGGGCCCTCATCACTGAGGAGAGGAGGCTCCCAGCAAGCTCCAACTGCTACCAGAAGGCTGACGTCGCCAATGCAGGGTGTGCAGCCAGGCAGGAGTGACCTCAGAGCAGAGGGCCAACCACACAAAAGTGTGAGGAACCCAAAGAGGATCAGACTCTCACCGGAGGGCCCACATCACCAAGGGAATGGAAACCAGGCAGGAGTGTTCTCACACCAGTGTGGTCACATCACCGAAATGTGACGGACCCAGCACACGTGGCCTCAAACTACAGGACACACATCACCAAGGGGCTGGGAGTGAGGCAGGCAGGAGGAGCCTCCAAACAGAGGGCCCATAGCGTAAAAAAGGTGAGGGATCCCGCAGTTGGAACCTCCCAGCAGGTGGCCAGGAGCAGCGAGGCTATGGGATACAGGCCTGACTGAACTCAAAACAGAGGGCCCTCATTATGAAACTGTGAGCAACCCAGCCGTTGGGACCTTAGAGCAGAAGGCCCACATTCCCATGGGGTTGGGATCCTGGCAGGAGTGTACTCGCACCACAGGGCGCACATCAGAAACTTTTGGGAGCCCATGAGTTAGGGTCTGACGCCAGAGGGCCCTCATTACCGAGGGGAGGAGACTCCCAGCAGGCACCAACTCCCAACTGAGGGCCCACGTCGCCACGTTGACGTGTGCCAGCCAGGCAGGAGTGACCTCACAGCAGAGGGCCTACCTCACAGAAGGGTGAGGAACCCAGCCAGGATAAGGCTCTCACCAGAGGGCCCACATCACCAAGGGGATCGGAACAAGGCAGGAGTGTCCTCACACCAGTGTGGCCACTTTATAGAAAGGTGAGGAACCCAGCACATGTGGCCTAAACCAGAGGACCCACATTTCCAAGGTGCTCCGAGTGAGGCAGGCAGGAGTAGCCTAACAACACAGGGCCCACAGAATAAAAAATGTGAGGAATCCAGCAGTTTGAACCTCCCAGCAGGTGGCCCAGAGCATGGAGTCTATGGGATCCAGGCCACAGTGAACTCACAGCAGAGGGCCCACATCATGAAACTGTGAGCAACCCAGCCAGTGGGACCTCAGAGCAGAAGGCCCACATCCCCATGGGGATGGGAACCTCGCAGGAGTGTCCTCGCACAACTTAGCACGTATCAGAAAATGTGGGAACCCAGCAGTTATGGCCTGGCGCCAGAGGGCCCTCATCACGGAGGAGAGGAGGCTACCAGCAGGCTCCAAATGCCACCAGAGGGCCGACGTCACCAAGGCAATGGGAGCAAGCCAGGCAGGAGTTACCTCACAGCAGAGGGCCCACCTCACAGAAGTGTGAGGAATCCAGACAGGATCAGACTCTCACCAGAGGGCCCACATCACCAAGGGGATGGGAACCAGGCAGGAGTGTCCTCACACCAGTGGGGCCACATCAATAAAGGTGAGGAAACTGGTACATGTGGCCTTAAACAAGAGGACCTACATCACAAATGGGCTGGGAGTGAGTCAGGAAGTAGGAGCATGAAAACACAGGACCCAAAGAATAAAAAAGGTAAGGAATCCAGCAGTAGGAACCTCACAGCAGGCCGCTCAGAGCACAGAGGCTATGGGATCTAGGCCTGGGTGAACTAACACCAGAGGGCCAACATCATGAAACGGTGAACAACACAGGTGTTGGGACCTTAGAGCAGAAGGCCCACATGCCCATGGGGTTGGGAACCTCGAAGGAGTGTCCTCGCACCACTTAGCACGTATCAGAAAATGTGGGTACCCAGCAGTTAGGGCCTGAGGCAAGAGGGCCCCCATCACCGAGGGGAGGTTCCCAGCAGGCTCCAACTGCCACAAGAGGGCCGATGTTGCCCAGGTGGGGTGTGCCAGCCAGGCAGGAGTGACCTCACAGCAGAGGGCCCCCCTCACAGAAGGGTGAGGAACCCAGCCAGGATCAGACTCTCACCAGAGGGCCCACATCATCAAGGGGATAGGAACCAGGCAGGAGTGTCCTCACACCAGTGGGGCCACATCATCGAAAGGCGAGGGACCCAGCATACGTGGCCTCAAACCAGAGGACACACATCACCAAGGGGCTGGGAGTGAGGCAGGCAGGAGGAGTCTCAAAACAGAGGGCCCATAGAAGAAAAAAGGTGAGGAATCCCGCAGTTGTAACCTCCCAGCAGGTGGCCAGGAGCAGCGAGGCTATGGGATCCAGGCCGGAGAGAACTCACAGCAGAGGGCCCTCATCATGAAACTGAGCAACCCACGGTTGGGACCTCAGAGCAGAAGGCCCACATTCCCATGGGGTTGGGAACCTGGCAGGAGTGTACTCGAACCACAGGGCGCATATCAGAAAATATTGGGAGCCCAGGAATTAGGGTCTGACGCCAGAGGGCCCTCATTACCGAGGGGAGGAGACACCCAGCAGGCACCAAATCCCACCAGAGGGCCGACGTCACCAAGGCGGGGTGTGCCAGCCAGGCAGGAGTGACCTCAGAGAAGAGGGCCCACCTCACAGAAGTGTGAGGAACCCAACCAGGATCAGACTCTCACCGGAGGGCCCACATCACCAAGGGGATGGGAACCAGGCAGGAGTGTCCTCACACCAGTGGGGCCACATCAGCCAAAGGTGAGGAACCCAGCACATGTGGCCTCAAACCACAGGACACACATCACCAAGGGCCTAGGAGTGAGGCAGGTGTCTGGAGGGGCACATTTAACTCTAATTTCCCACCAGGAAGTGGAATGAACCAAAGTCTCAGAGTGCCGTGCCAGACCCTGATTACGGCCTGAAGCAAACCTGTGGTTCTGTGGCCAGTTTTCAAGGAAACGAGTTAAGAAAGGAAATCACGGGCACTGTAATTCACAAACCTGCAGTGTTATAAATGACAGCTATTGGCAAAATTATATGGAAGTAAGTCTGCAAAGAGGACTTGAAAACGAGGCAGAATTGCAGGAATCATATTTCAGGAGGTAGATTGGAATTGCATTTAAAGCATGTGAAAAGCGGCAGATCTTTGACAGTGATGCACTTGGACAAAAGTGCGTAAACATTTTTTCCTGAATATATTCAGGAAAAAACACATATGCCCTTTTTGGCCAACCAAGCACTCGAGAAATGGAAATCCGCACTACAATGAAGTCTCATTTCCCATTCGTCAAAAGGGCCATCTGAAAAAAGTGTAAAAACCAGAAACACAGGACAGGCCATGGAGAACAGGGAGCCTTGTTATGCTGATGGGCGGGATGTAAATTGCCAACAGACACTCTGGAGATGTTTATGGTGTATCCTGAAACATCTGAAAAACAAAGCTACAGACCCTAGGGCACTTCCACTTTTGGCCCTATAGCTTAGGAAAATTAAAATCAACAAGACACAGCCAACAAAAAATTTAGGGCTGCTGTGTTTACAAGAACCTTGAGTCCAGTACAAATTAAATATCCCAGAAAGAAAAAAATGGATAAAGGAGTTGTGCTACTTACGTACAACGGAATATCACTCAGCAATGAAATCAATGTCATCAGGCCTGTAGCAGCAAAGTGAGTGGATTTAAGTATGATGATTCTAAGAGAAATAGGTCACACAGAGAAAGATAATTATCATAAGATATCACTAATAGAGAGAGTGTAAACTTGGCTACACATAAACTGAATTCCAAAACCGAACAGAGTCTCACATTTAGATAAAAACTTATGCTTGCTTAAGGGGAAAGTTGAGTTGGGGTGCTGTATAAAACCAGAGATTGAAATTAGCACACATACCGTTCCATAAGCCAAATATGTAATAGACAAGACCTACTCTTTGCTCAACGAAATAGACTCATCCATGGTGTATCACCTCACACATGTTAGAATGGGCATCATCAGAAAATCTACAAACAACAAATGCTGGAAAGGGTGTGGAGATAAGGAACCCTCTTCCACTATTGTTGGGAATGTAAATTGATACAGTCACTGTGGAGAACATTATGGAGTTTCTTATAAAACTAAGAATAGAATTACCATATGATACAGCAATCCCACTACTGGGCATATACCCAGACAAAACCATAAATCAAAAAGAGACATTCACCGCAATGTTCATTGCATCACTATTTACAATATCCAGGTAATGGAAGCAACCTAAATGCCCACAGACAGACGAATGCATAAAGATGTGGTACATATATAAAATGGAATATTACTAAGCCATAAAAAGGAATGAAATTGGGTCATTTGTAGAGACGTTGATGGATCTAGAGACTGTCATACAGAGTGAAGTAAGTCAGAAAGAGAAAAACAAATCTTGTCTATTAATGCATATATGTGGAACCTAGAAAAATTGTACAGATGAACTGTTTTGCCAGGCAGAAATAGAGCAACAGATGTAGACAACAAACGTATGGACACCAAGGGGGGAAAGCTGTTGGGGGGTGGTGGTGGGAGGAGTTGAGAGATTGGGATTGGCATGTATACATTTATATGTATAAAATAGATAACCAAAAAGAACCTGCTGTATAAAAAAATAAAATAAAATTCAAATTACAAAAAGTAAAACAGAAAAAATATTCTTCCCTTCACATACATGTATTTATATGAATAAATTATTTCCATGCTTATATCTGTAAATACAAAAAAGAGGAATAAAATCTACCTTGAACCAAAAACGAAAAAAAGAAAAAAAAACAGAACCCACCAGTTACACAGAGGAAAACCGTATCAGGGCACTTGCTCCAGTTGTAAACAATTCTGAAGTTGGTCAGTGGTGGGGAATCATCTCCCATTCAGCCAGCAGGCCCCACGCAACAAGCGTCCTCATTGCAAAGCTGGGGGACAGTGCCGAGGCATCTGTGAGTAAACGTGGGCTGAGCCCCAGGCCAGCTGCTGCTGAAATGTTCCCACCCTTCCCAGGTAAAACACCTGAATATGTACAAGGACTTGAAAGCCTAGAGGAAGGGCCATGGAGCCACATGAGTGACAGCATGCCAGCCGACTTGGTGCCTGCAGGCCAGCCAGGATGGTCCTGGCCCTGGGTGCTCTTCTGGAAGCTTTCCATTTCCCTGCCTGAGATACCCCTGCTGTCCCGGCCCCCACTGCTTTCTTCCTCACTCACCTCTGCCCAGGGAGAAATTCCAGCGGCAGGTATGGGTGACACATCCTCTTCTTTAGCAGGTGGCATCTTGGCAACTGCTGCAGAAAGTCCAGCAGAGCCCCACTCACACTGGGCCACCCACAAAGCCGTGGCCTCTCACTCCCTCCCACCAGTCCAGCCCCAAGACTGCTGACAGGGCAGAGAAAATGGCGTCAGGCACAGCTGCAGGGGCTCTTGCTGCCTGGAGCGGTGTTTATATTGATCTGAACCCAGGCACACCTGGGGAGGGCTGGCCGGCACGGTCGGGCTTCCCAGGCCAGCCAATAATCACCCCTCAGGGGCTCACAGTTGCCGAAACTGGAACTTGCTGAATCGGCCAGGTCCAAGGAACAGGTGTGGGCTCCTGAGAGTCAGGATAGACAAGGGGCTGCAGCTCTGGCTTGTTTTCTAATTATATTATCTGGCCCATGAGTGGGAGACAACTTCAAGAAAACCCTCTCCTAATGAGAGGAACCCAGGAGTCAGGGAGAGGAGGGGTGGCTGGTGGGTGGAGACAGAGGCCTGGTGCCCCGGGTGCAGTGGAAGTCTCTGGAAGACCAGGTGGAGGGAGGCCACACAGAGTGATGCCCAGGGTCACAGACCTGTCGGAGCTGCTGTTTGTTAGTTCAAGTCCTGCTCTGAGGTGCTCTGTGTCAGATCTGAGTGACAGGTGAGCTGGGAGTGCTCTGCAATGAGGGCGATATGCACGGTTCCTGTGTTCCCAGCCCTGCCATGGTACCTGCAAGGGTAGCTCTGTATCCTGGGAGGGGCCTGACCACGAGAGCCCCATGGGCTGCAGGGGAACCTGCCCAGGGAACCCCATATCCTGGGAGGGGCCTGAACACGAGAGCCCCATGGGCTGGGGTGGGGGTGGGGTACCTGCCCAGGTGAGCTCCATATCCTGGGATTGGCCTGACCTCGAGAGCCCCATGGGCTGCTGGAGTCCTGGTAAAGGATGTCAGGACAGTCAGTGAAGCCACCGAGGATATACCTCCAGTAGTTCCTAAATCCTACACCCTGCTGGTCATTCTACCAACCACCAGGACATGGTATTCTGTATTAGTCTTCAATGATGCCTTCTTTTGTATTCTATTAGTCCCAGAGTCACAAGAAATTTTGGCTTGTGAGTGGCAGGACTCAACATACAACTAAAACAATACTTCCGGGCCGTGTTGCGCCAAGGGTTCAAAAATTCCCACACCATCTTTGGGGAAAGCTCAGCTAAAGAACTAAAAGTTCTACCTCTGGAAAAGGAAACACTCCTTCAATATGCAGACGACATCCTGATCGCCAGCCCTACTAAGGAGACCTCTGAACTACCAAGCCAATAAAGGATACAAGTTGTCCAAGAAAAAGCTCAAATATCACAGACTACGGTGACCTGCCTGGGCTTCATTCTCACAGAAGGTCGGAGAAGCCCATCCCAGGAAAGGGAAGAAACAATTTACAGCCTTACCCATTTCTGAAACTAGAAGACAGCTTAGGGGTTCCTGGGGAGGCCAGGGTTTGCTGCTTCTGGATCCCTAACTACAATCTACTAGCTCGGCCTCTATATGAAACACTGAAAGGAAAAGATGATGATCCTTTTGAATAGAATGCAGAAGTGGCCTTTCAAGAATGGAAAGAGCAGTCAATTCAGACCCTTGCCCTGGAACTCCCTAATTTAGCTAAACCCTTTGACCTTTACATTCCTGGTGAACGGTGAATCGCCATTGGAGTATTAGTGCAAAACCTGGGACCACTTGAAATGGAACAATGCAAGAATGCGCTCCAGGTAGGATAAACTACGGTCACCAAGGGGCTTGGCCCACCGCCACATCTGGCCAAGATACTGGCAGTATCTGAAAACCTGGAAATCAGCAGCCCAAAAGGCCACCTCCCTCCGAAGGGAAAAGGACCCCACGTGGTGATCCTAACACCCAACCATGCCCTGAAGTTGCAGGGTTGGCTCCATGGGCACACTGACCTTGAGCGAGGAGGCCCTCCAACTCCAACCTCCATAGAGATACCCGGGGCAAAGTGGCACCATGAAGACTCGTGTGAAGGTGTCTGCACGGGCAAATTTAACGCTCATTTCCCACCAGGAAGAGGAATTAACCAAAGGCTCAGCATGCCGTGCCGGAACCAGATTAGGGCCTGAAGCAATCCTGCGGGTTTGCGGCCAGCTCACAAGAAAGCGAGTTGAAGAAAGGAGCTCAGGGACACTGTAATTCACAAACCTGCAGAGTTATAAATGACAGCTATCACCCAAAAATATATTGAAGGAAGGCTGCGAAGAGGACTTGAAAGCGGGGCAGAATTGCAAGAAAACGATTTCAGGGGGTAGACTGGAATTGCATTTAAAGCATAGGAAAAGAGGCAGAACGTCGACAATGATGCACTTGGCCAAAAAGGGCGTATGCGTTTTTTCCTGAATATATTCAGGAAAAAACGCATACGCCCTTTTTGGCCAACCAAGCAAGCATGTTAAAGAAATCTGCACTACAATGAAGTCTCACTGCTCCCCATTCAAAAGGGCCATCTGAAAAAAGTGTAAAATCCAGAAAGGCAGCACAGGCCATGGAGAACAGGGAGCCTTGTTATGCTGATGGGCGGGATGTAAATTGCCAACAGCCACTCTGGAGATGTGTATGGTGTTTCCTCAAAAACCTAAAAAACAAAGCAACGGAGCCTATGGCATTACCACTTATTTTCCTATAGCTTAGGGAAATTAAAATCAAAAACACACAGCCACCGCAAAGTTTCTCTTTACGGCTCTGTTTACAAGAACCTCGTCTACGGTACAAGTTAAATATCCCAGAAAGCGAAAAATGGATAAAGAAGTGTGGTACGTACGTACAAAGGAATAGCACTCACCAATGAAATCTATGTCATCAGGCCCGTCGCGGCATAATGAGTGGATTCACGTACGATGATTCTAAGTGAAATAAGTCACACAGAAAATGAAACATCATAAGATATCACTAATACACGGAATGTAAACTTGGCTACACATGAACTGAATTACAAAACAGAACAGGGTCTCAAATTTAGAAAACCTACTTATGCTTGCTTAAGGGGAAAGGTGAGTTGTGGTGCTGCATAAAACCAGAGATAGAAATTAGCACAGATACCTTTCCATAAGCCAAATATGTAATAGTCAAGACCTAACCCTTGCTCAATGAAATGGACTAAACACCCCATATTCAACGCCTAGGATTACACATGAGTAGTAAGAACCTTCAAACCCATGGATTTATATGTCTCCGTAAGAGACTCAAGTGTGTGTACAGCGGCATGAATGCAGCAGAGAAAATCCGATAAAACCCATTATCAAAATGAATTACAAAAACAAACACAATGACAGTGAAATAGAGAGCAATTCTTAAATAATTCATTCAGGGCTTGTGATGCGACCTGGATTTACCACATCTACACCCAGAGCTGAGTGAGACATAAGGCTGGACACTTCGGGCTGATAGCATTGGTGAGGTTCGATGAGCAAATGCAGACCCTTTGAAGTCATACTGCATGGTACCCATTCCATGGGTCCCAACTCTCCAGGTTTAAGGGATTCTTCCTTCAGCTAAAACATGCATGGGAAACCCACAGTACAGTGCACTGTGTGACCGGGAAACGTTTTCAAATGCATCTCAGTTTTCGTCCCCTTTTACTCGGGTTCACCATTCCAGACCGTTTACTAACACTCTCCCCACTTGGAGAGTCAGTGCCTTTAACCTCCTGTTTGGCACAGTTTGCAATTTCTGCGCAAGATGAACAGGAATAGGGAGAACCAATGAGAGACTAGCTGTAGGTGTCTGGACGGGCAAATGGAACGCTCATTTCCCACCAGGAAGAGGAATTAACCAAAGGCTCAGCATGCCATGCCGGAACCAGATTAGGGCCTGAAGCATTCCTGCGGGTTTGCGGCCAGCTCACAAGAAAGCGAGTTGAAGAAAGGAGCTCAGGGGCACTGTAATTCACAAACCTGCAGAGTTATAAATGACAGCTATCGTCCAAAAATATATTGAAGGAAGGCTGCGAAGAGCACTGGAAAGCGGGGCAGAATTGCAGGAAAACGATTTCAGGGGGTAGACTGGAATTGCATTTAAAGCATAGGAAAAGAGGCAGAACGTCGACAATGATGCACTTGGCCAAAAAGGGCGTATGCGTTTTTTCCTGAATATATTCAGGAAAAAACGCATACGCCCTTTTTGGCCAACCAAGCCAGCATGTTATAGAAATCTGCACTACAAAGAAGTCTCACTGCCCCCAGGTCAAAAGGGCCATCTGAAAAAAGTGTAAAATCCAGAAAGACAGCACAGGCCATGGAGAACAGGGAGCCTTGTTATGCTGATGGGCGGGATGTAAATTGCCAACAGCCACTCTGGAGAAGTGTATGGTGTTTCCTGAAACACCTAAGAAACAAAGCAACGGAGACTACGGCACTTCCACTTATGGTCTTATAGATCACGGAAATTAAAATCAAAAACAGACAGCCACCCCAAAGTTTCAGACGGCTCTGTTTACAGGAATCTCGTCTACGGTACAAGTTAAATATCCCAGAATGTGAAAAATGGATAAAGAAGTTGTGGTACACACATTCAATGGAATATCACTCAGCAATGAAATCTATGTCATCAGGCCCATCGTGGCATAATGAGTGGATTCAGGTACGATGATTCTAAGTGAAATAAGTCACACAGAAAATGAAACATCATAAGATATCACTAATACACGGAATGTAAACTTGGCTACACATGAACTGAATTACAAAACAGAACAGGGTCTCAAATTTAGAAAACCACCTTATGCTTGCTTAAGGGGAAAAGTGAGTTGGGGTGCTGCATAAAACCAGAGATAGAAATTAGCACAGATACCTTTCCATAAGCCAAATATGTAATAGTCAAGACCTAGCCCTTGCTCAACGAAATGGACTAAACACCCCATATTCAACGCCTAGGAATACACCTGACTAGTAAGTATCTTCAAACCCATGGATTTATATGTCTCCATAAGAGACTCAAGTGTGTGTACAGCGGCATGAATGCAGCAGAGAAAATCCGATAAATCCCATTATCAAAATGAATTACAAAAACAAACACAATGACAGTGAAATAGAGAGCAATTCTTAAATAATTCATTCAGGGCTTGTGATGCAACCTGGATTTACCACATCTACAACCAGAGCTGAGTGAGACATAAGGCTGTACACTTCGGCCTGATAGCATTGGTGAGGTTCGTTGCGAAAATGCAGGCCCTTTGGAGTCATACTGCATGGTACCCATTCCATGGGTCCCAACTCTCCAGGTTTAAGGGATTCTTCCTTCAGCTAAAACATGCATGGGAAACCCACAGTATGGTGCACCGTGTGACCGGGAAACCTTTTCAAATGCATCTCAGTTTTCGTCCCCTTTTACTCGGGTTCACGATTCAAGACCCTTTATTAATACTCTCCCCACTTAGAGAGTCAGTGCCTTTAACCTCCTGTTTGGCACAGTTTGCAATTTCTGCGCAAGATGAACAAGAATAGGGAGAACCAATGAGAGACTAGCTCTAGGTGTCTGCACGTTCAAATATAACACTCATTTCCCACCAGGAAGAGGAATTTACCAAAGGATCAGCATGCTGTGCCGGAACCAGATTAGGGCATGAAGACATGCTGCGGGTTTGCGGCCAGCTCACAAGAAAGCGAGTAGAAGAAAGGAGCTCAGGCGCACTGTCATTCACAAACCTGCAGAGTTATAAATGTCAGCTATTGTCCAAAAATGTATTGAAGTAAGGCTGCGTAGAGGACTTGAAAGCGGGGCAGAATTGCAGGAAAACGAGTTCAGGGGCAGACTGGAATTGCATTTAAAGCATAAGGAAAGAGACAGAAAGTCGACAATGATGCACTTGGTCAAAAAGGGCGTATGCGTTTTTTCCTGAATATATTCAAGAAAAAACACATACGCCCTTTTTGGCCAAACAAGCAAGCCTGTAAAGAAATCTGCATTACAATGAAGTCTCACTGCCCCCCTGTCAAAAGGGACATCTGAAAAAAGTGAAAAATCCAGAAAGGCAGGACAGGCCATGGAGAACAGGGAGCCTTGTTATGCTGATGGGCGGGATGTAACTTGCCAACAGCCACTCTGGAGAAGTGTATGGTGTTTCCTCAAACACCTAAAAAACTAAGCAACGGAGCCTACGGCACTTCAACTTATGGTTCTATAGCTTAGGGAAATTAAAATCAAAAAGACACAGCCACCCATAAATTTTGGACGGCTCTGCTTACAAGAACCTCATTTACGGTACAAGTGAAATATCCCAGAAAGCAAAAAATGGATAAAGAAGTTGTTGTACGTACGTACAATGGAATATCACTCAGCAATGAAATCTATGTCATGAGGCCCGTCGCGGCATAATGAGTGGATTCAGGTACGATCATTCTAAGTTAACTAAGTCACACAGAAAAAGAAACACCATAAGATATCTCAAATACACGGAATGCAAACATGGCTGCACATGAACTCAATTACAAAACAGAAAAGGGTCTCAAATTTAGAAAACCAACTTATGCTTGCTTAAGGGGAAAGGTGAGTTGTGGTGCTGCATAAAACCAGAGATTGAAATTAGCACAGATACCTTTCCATAAGCAAATATGTAATAGTCAGGACCTACTCCTTGCTCCACGAAATGGACTCAACACCCCATATTCAATGCCTAGGAATATACCTGACTAGTAAGAATCTGAAAACCCATGGATTTATATGTCTCCATAAGAGAATCAAGCATGTGTACAGTGGCATAAACGCAGCAGTGAAAATCTGATAAATCCCATTATCAAAATAAATTACAAAAACAAAACACAATGACAGTGAAATAGAGAGCAATTCTTAAATAATTCATTCAGGGCTTGTGATGCAACGTGGATTTACCACATCTACACCCCGAGCTGAGTGAGACATAAGGCTGGACACTTCGGGCTGATAGCATTGGTGACGTTCGGTGAGCAAAGGCAACCCTTTGAAGTCATACTGCGTGGAACCCATTCCATGGGTCCCAACTCTCCAGGTTGAAGGGATTCTTCCTTCAGGTAAAACATGCATGGGCAACCCAGAATATGGTCCACCGTGTGACCGGGAAAACTTTTTAAATGCGTCTCAGTTTTCGGCCCCTCGTACTCGGTTTTACCATTCCAGACGCTTTACTAACACTCTCCCCACTTGGAGAGTCAGTGCCTTTAACCTCCTGTTTGGCACAGTTTGCAATTTCTGCGCAAGATGAACAGGAATAGGGAGAACCAATGAGAGATTAGCTGTAGGTGTCTGCACGAACAAATTTAACGCTCATTTCCCACCAGGAAGAGGAATTAGCCAAAGGCTCAGCATGCCGTGTCGGAACCAGATTAGGGCCTGAAGCAATCCTGCGGTTTTGCGGCCAGCTCACAAGAAAGCGAGTTGAAGAAAGGAGCTCAGGGGCACTGTAATTCACAAACCTGCAGAGTTATAAATGACAGCTATCGTCCAAAAATATATTGAAGTAAGGCTGCAAAGAGGACTTGAACGCGGGGCAGAATTCCAGGAATACGATTTCAGGAGGTAGACGGGAAGTCCTCTGAAAGTATAGGAGAAGAGGCAGAACCTCGACAATGATGCACTTGGTCAAAAAGGGCATATGCGTTTCTTCCAGGGCCCTTATTAAAGAGGGTAGGAGGCTCCCAGCATGCTTCAGTGGCCAACAGAGGGCCTACGTCGCCAAGGCGACATGAGCCATCCAGGCAGGAGTGACCTCACATCAGAAGGCCCACCTCACAGAAGGGTAAGGAACCCAGTCAAGATCAGACTCTCACCAGAGTGCCCACATAAGCAAGGGGCTGGGAACCAGGCAGGAGTGTCCTCACACCCGTGGGGCCACATCATCGAAAGTTGAGGTACCCAGCACATGTGGCCTCAAACCAGAGGACCCACATCACCATGGGTCTCGGAGCGAGGCAGGCAGGATTAACCTCAAAACACATGGCCCATTGTATAAAAAAGGTGAGGAATCCAGCAGTTGGAACATCCCAGCAGGCGGCCCAGAGCACCGAGGCTATGGGATCCAGGCAGTGATGAACTCACAACAGAGGGCCCTCATCGTGATACTGTAAGCAACCCAGCCGTTGTAACCTCAGAGCACAAGGCCCACATCCCCATGGGGAAGGGAACCAAGCAGGAGTGTCATCGCACCAGTGGGCACACATCAGAAAAGGTGGGGAGCCCAGCAGTTAGGGCCGGACGCCAGAGGGCCCTCATCACTGAGGAGAGGAGGCTCCCAGCAAGCTCCAACTGCTACCAGAAGGCCGACGTCGCCAATGCAGGGTGTGCCAGCCAGGCAGGAGTGACCTCAGAGCAGAGGGCCAACCACACAAAAGTGTGAGGAACCCAAAGAGGATCAGACTCTCACCGGAGGGCCCACATCACCAAGGGAATGGAAACCAGGCAGGAGTGTTCTCACACCAGTGTGGTCACATCACCGAAATGTGACGGACCCAGCACACGTGGCCTCAAACTACAGGACACACATCACCAAGGGGCTGGGAGTGAGGCAGGCAGGAGGAGCCTCCAAACAGAGGGCCCATAGCGTAAAAAAGGTGAGGGATCCCGCAGTTGGGACCTCCCAGCAGGTGGCCAGGAGCAGCGAGGCTATGGAATCCAGGCCTGACTGAACTCAAAACAGAGGGCCCTCATTATGAAACTGTGAGCAACCCAGCCGTTGGGACCTTAGAGCAGAAGGCCCACATCCCCATGGGGTTGGGATCCTGGCAGGAGTGTACTCGCACCACAGGGCGCACATCAGAAACTTTTGGGAGCCCAGGAGTTAGGGTCTGACGCCAGAGGGCCCTCATTACCGAGGGGAGGAGACTCCCAGCAGGCACCAACTCCCAACTGAGGGCCCACGTCGCCACGTTGACGTGTGCCAGCCAGGCAGGAGTGACCTCACAGCAGAGGACCTACCTCACAGAAGGGTGAGGAACCCAGCCAGGATAAGGCTCTCACCAGAGGGCCCACATCACCAAGGGGATCGGAACAAGGCAGGAGTGTCCTCACACCAGTGTGGCCACATTATAGAAAGGTGAGGAACCCAGCACATGTGGCCTAAACCAGAGGACCCACATTTCCAAGGTGCTCCGAGTGAGGCAGGCAGGAGTAGCCTAACAACACAGGGCCCACAGAATAAAAAATGTGAGGAATCCATCAGTTTGAACCTCCCAGCAGGTGGTCCAGAGCATGGAGTCTATGGGATCCAGGCCACAGTGAACTCACAGCAGAGGGCCCACATCATGAAACTGTGAGCACCCCAGCCAGTGGGACCTCAGAGCAGAAGGCCCACATCCCCATGGGGATGGGAACCTCGCAGGAGTGTCCTCGCACAACTTAGCACGTATCAGAAAATGTGGGAACCCAGCAGTTATGGCCTGGCGCCAGAGGGCCCTCATCACGGAGGAGAGGAGGCTACCAGCAGGCTCCAAATGCCACCAGAGGGCCGACGTCACCAAGGCAATGGGAGCAAGCCAGGCAGGAGTTACCTCACAGCAGAGGGCCCACCTCACAGAAGTGTGAGGAATCCAGACAGGATCAGACTCTCACCAGAGGGCCCACATCACCAAGGGGATGGGAACCAGGCAGGAGTGTCCTCACACCAGTGGGGCCACATCAATAAAGGTGAGGAAACTGGTACATGTGGCCTTAAACAAGAGGACCTACATCACAAATGGGCTGGGAGTGAGTCAGGAAGTAGGAGCATGAAAACACAGGACACAAAGAATAAAAAAGGTAAGGAATCCAGCAGTAGGAACCTCCCAGCAGGCCGCTCAGAGCACAGAGGCTATGGGATCTAGGCCTGGGTGAACTAACACCAGAGAGCCAACATCATGAAACGGTGAACAACACAGGTGTTGGGACCTTAGAGCAGAAGGCCCACATGCCCATGGGGATAGGAACCTCGCAGGAGTGTCCTCGCACCACTTAGCACGTATCAGAAAATGTGGGTACCCAGCAGTTAGGGCCTGAGGCAAGAGGGCCCCCATCACCGAGGGGAGGTTCCCAGCAGGCTCCAACTGCCACAAGAGGGCCGATGTTGCCCAGGTGGGGTGTGCCAGCCAGGCAGGAGTGACCTCACAGCAGAGGGCCCCCCTCACAGAAGGGTGAGGAACCCAGCCAGGATCAGACTCTCACCAGAGGGCCCACATCATCAAGGGGATAGGAACCAGGCAGGAGTGTCCTCACACCAGTGGGGCCACATCATCGAAAGGCGAGGGACCCAGCATACGTGGCCTCAAACCAGAGGACACACATCACCAAGGGGCTGGGAGTGAGGCAGGCCGGAGGAGTCTCAAAACAGAGGGCCCATAGAAGAAAAAAGGTGAGGAATCCCGCAGTTGTAACCTCCCAGCAGGTGGCCAGGAGCAGCGAGGCTATGGGATCCAGGCCGGAGAGAACTCACAGCAGAGGGCCCTCATCATGAAACTGAGCAACCCACGGTTGGGACCTCAGAGCAGAAGGCCCACATTCCCATGGGGTTGGGAACCTGGCAGGAGTGTACTCGAACCACAGGGCGCATATCAGAAAATATTGGGAGCCCAGGAGTTAGGGTCTGACGCCAGAGGGCCCTCATTACCGAGGGGAGGAGACACCCAGCAGGCACCAAATCCCACCAGAGGGCCGACGTCGCCAAGGCGGGGTGTGCCAGCCAGGCAGGAGTGACCTCAGAGAAGAGGGCCCACCTCACAGAAGTGTGAGGAACCCAACCAGGATCAGACTCTCACCGGAGGGCCCACATCACCAAGGGGATGGGAACCAGGCAGGAGTGTCCTCACACCAGTGGGGCCACATCAGCCAAAGGTGAGGAACCCAGCACATGTGGCCTCAAACCACAGGACACACATCACCAAGGGGCTAGGAGTGAGGCAGGTGTCTGGAGGGGCACATTTAACTCTAATTTCCCACCAGGAAGTGGAATGAACCAAAGTCTCAGAGTGCCGTGCCGGACCCTGATTACGGCCTGAAGCAAACCTGCGGTTCTGTGGCCAGTTTTCAAGGAAACGAGTTAAGAAAGGAAATCACGGGCACTGTAATTCACAAACCTGCAGTGTTATAAATGACAGCTATTGGCAAAATTATATGGAAGTAAGTCTGCAAAGAGGACTTGAAAACGAGGCAGAATTGCAGGAATCATATTTCAGGAGGTAGATTGGAATTGCATTTAAAGCATGTGAAAAGCGGCAGATCTTTGACAGTGATGCACTTGGACAAAAGTGCGTAAACATTTTTTCCTGAATATATTCAGGAAAAAACACATATGCCCTTTTTGGCCAACCAAGCACTCGAGAAATGGAAATCCGCACTACAATGAAGTCTCATTTCCCATTCGTCAAAAGGGCCATCTGAAAAAAGTGTAAAAACCAGAAACACAGGACAGGCCATGGAGAACAGGGAGCCTTGTTATGCTGATGGGCGGGATGTAAATTGCCAACAGACACTCTGGAGATGTTTATGGTGTATCCTGAAACATCTGAAAAACAAAGCTACAGACCCTAGGGCACTTCCACTTTTGGCCCTATAGCTTAGGAAAATTAAAATCAACAAGACACAGCCAACACAAAATTTAGGGCTGCTGTGTTTACAAGAACCTTGAGTCCAGTACAAATTAAATATCCCAGAAAGAAAAAAATGGATAAAGGAGTTGTGCTACTTACGTACAACGGAATATCACTCAGCAATGAAATCAATGTCATCAGGCCTGTAGCAGCAAATTGAGTGGATTTAAGTATGATGATTCTAAGAGAAATAGGTCACACAGAGAAAGAGAATTATCATAAGATATCACTAATAGAGAGAGTGTAAACTTGGCTACACATAAACTGAATTCCAAAACCGAACAGTCTCACATTTAGATAAAAACTTATGCTTGCTTAAGGGGAAAGTTGAGTTGGGGTGCTCTATAAAACCAGAGATTGAAATTAGCACACATACCGTTCCATAAGCCAAATATGTAATAGACAAGACCTACTCTTTGCTCAACGAAATAGACTCATCCATGGTGTATCACCTCACACCTGTTAGAATGGGCATCATCAGAAAATCTACAAACAACAAATGCTGGAAAGGGTGTGGAGATAAGGAACCCTCTTCCACTATTGTTGGGAATGTAAATTGATACAGTCACTGTGGAGAACATTATGGAGTTTCTTATAAAACTAAGAATAGAATTACCATATGATACAGCAATCCCACTACTGGGCATATACCCAGACAAAACCATAAATCAAAAAGAGACATTCACCGCAATGTTCATTGCATCACTATTTACAATATCCAGGTAATGGAAGCAACTTAAATGCCCACAGACAGACGAATGCATAAAGATGTGGTACATATACAAAATGGAATATTACTAAGCCATAAAAAGGAATGAAATTGGGTCATTTGTAGAGACGTTGATGGATCTAGAGACTGTCATACAGAGTGAAGTAAGTCAGAAAGAGAAAAACAAATCTTGTCTATTAATGCATATATGTGGAACCTAGAAATATTGTACAGATGAACCGTTTTGCCAGGCAGAAATAGAACAACAGATGTAGACAACAAACGTATGGACACCAAGGGGGGAAAGCTGTTGGGGGGTGGTGGTGGGAGGAGTTGAGAGATTGGGATTGGCATGTATACATTTATATGTATAAAATAGATAACCAAAAAGAACCTGCTGTATAAAAAAATAAAATAAAATTCAAATTACAAAAAGTAAAACAGAAAAAATATTCTTCCCTTCACATACATGTATTTATATGAATAAATTATTTCCATGCTTATATCTGTAAATACAAAAAAGAGGAATAAAATCTACCTTGAACCAAAAACGAAAAAAAGAAAAAAAAACAGAACCCACCAGTTACACAGAGGAAAACCGTATCAGGGCACTTGCTCCAGTTGTAAACAATTCTGAAGTTGGTCAGTGGTGGGGAATCATCTCCCATTCGGCCAGCAGGCCCCACGCAACAAGCGTCCTCATTGCAAAGCTGGGGGACTGTGCCGAGGCATCTGTGAGTAAACGTGGGCTGAGCCCCAGGCCAGCTGCTGCTGAAATGTTCCCACCCTTCCCAGGTAAAACACCTGAATATGTACAAGGACTTGAAAGCCTAGAGGAAGGGCCATGGAGCCACATGAGTGACAGCATGCCAGCCGACTTGGTGCCTGCAGGCCAGCCAGGATGGTCCTGGCCCTGGGTGCTCTTCTGGAAGCTTTCCATTTCCCTGCCTGAGATACCCCTGCTGTCCCGGCCCCCACTGCTTTCTTCCTCACTCACCTCTGCCCAGGGAGAAATTCCAGCGGCAGGTATGAGTGACACATCCTCTTCTTTAGCAGGTGGCATCTTGGCAACTGCTGCAGAAAGTCCAGCAGAGCCCCACTCACACTGGGCCACCCACAAAGCCGTGGCCTCTCACTCCCTCCCACCAGTCCAGCCCCAAGACTGCTGACAGGGCAGAGAAAATGGCGTCAGGCACAGCTGCAGGGGCTCTTGCTGCCTGGAGCGGTGTTTATATTGATCTGAACCCAGGCACACCTGGGGAGGGCTGGCCGGCACGGTCGGGCTTCCCAGGCCAGCCAATAATCACCCCTCAGGGGCTCACAGTTGCAGAAACTGGAACTTGCTGAATCGGCCAGGTCCAAGGAACAGGTGTGGGCTCCTGAGAGTCAGGATAGACAAGGGGCTGCAGCTCTGGCTTGTTTTCTAATTATATTATCTGGCCCATGAGTGGGAGACAACTTCAAGAAAACCCTCTCCTAATGAGAGGAACCCAGGAGTCAGGGAGAGGAGGGGTGGCTGGTGGGTGGAGACAGAGGCCTGGTGCCCCGGGTGCAGTGGAAGTCTCTGGAAGACCAGGTGGAGGGAGGCCACACAGAGTGATGCCCAGGGTCACAGACCTGTCGGAGCTGCTGTTTGTTAGTTCAAGTCCTGCTCTGAGGTGCTCTGTGTCAGATCTGAGTGACAGGTGAGCTGGGAGTGCTCTGCAATGAGGGCGATATGCACGGTTCCTGTGTTCCCAGCCCTGCCATGGTACCTGCAAGGGTAGCTCTGTATCCTGGGAGGGGCCTGACCACGAGAGCCCCATGGGCTGCAGGGGAACCTGCCCAGGGAACCCCATATCCTGGGAGGGGCCTGAACACGAGAGCCCCATGGGCTGGGGTGGGGGTGGGGTACCTGCCCAGGTGAGCTCCATATCCTGGGATTGGCCTGACCTCGAGAGCCCCATGGGCTGCTGGAGTCCTGGTAAAGGATGTCAGGACAGTCAGTGAAGCCACCGAGGATATACCTCCAGTAGTTCCTAAATCCTACACCCTGCTGGTCATTCTACCAACCACCAGGACATGGTATTCTGTATTAGTCTTCAATGATGCCTTCTTTTGTATTCTATTAGTCCCAGAGTCACAAGAAATTTTGGCTTGTGAGTGGCAGGACTCAACATACAACTAAAACAATACTTCCGGGCCGTGTTGCCCCAAGGGTTCAAAAATTCCCACACCATCTTTGGGGAAAGCTCAGCTAAAGAACTAAAAGTTCTACCTCTGGAAAAGGAAACACTCCTTCAATATGCAGACGACATTCTGATCGCCAGCCCTACTAAGGAGACCTCTGAACTACCAAGCCAATAAAGGATACAAGTTGTCCAAGACAAAGCTCAAATATCACAGACTACGGTGACCTGCCTGGGCTTCATTCTCACAGAAGGTCGGAGAAGCCCATCCCAGGAAAGGGAAGAAACAATTTACAGCCTTACCCATTTCTGAAACTAGAAGTCAGCTTAGGGGTTCCTGGGAGGCCAGGGTTTGCTGCTTCTGTATCCATAACTACAGTCTACTAGCTGGGCCTCTATATGAAACACTGAAAGGAAAAGATGATGATCCTTTTGAATAGAATGCAGAAGTGGCCTTTCAAGAATGGAAAGAGCAGTCAATTCAGACCCTTGCCCTGGAACTCCCTAATTTAGCTAAACCCTTTGACCTTTACATTCCTGGTGAACGGTGAATCGCCATTGGAGTATTAGTGCAAAACCTGGGACCACTTGAAATGGAACAATGCAAGAATGCGATCCAGGTAGGATAAACTACGGTCACCAAGGGGCTTGGCCCACCGCCACATCTGGCCAAGATACTGGCAGTATCTGAAAACCTGGAAATCAGCAGCCCAAAAGGCCACCTCCCTCCGAAGGGAAAAGGACCCCACGTGGTGATCCTCACACCCAACCATGCCCTGAAGTTGCAGGGTTGGCTCCATGGGCACACTGACCTTGAGCGAGGAGGCCCTCCAACTCCAACCTCCATAGAGATAACCGGGGCAAAGTGGCACCATGAAGACTCGTGTGAAGGTGTCTGCACGGGCAAATTTAACGCTCATTTCCCACCAGGAAGCGGAATTAACCAAAGGCTCAGCATGCCGTGCCGGAACCAGATTAGGGCCTGAAGCAATCCTGCGGGTTTGCGGCCAGCTCACAAGAAAGCGAGTTGAAGAAAGGAGCTCAGGGACACTGTAATTCACAAACCTGCAGAGTTATAAATGACAGCTATCACCCAAAAATATATTGAAGGAAGGCTGCGAAGAGGACTTGAAAGCGGGGCAGAATTGCAAGAAAACGATTTCAGGGGGTAGACTGGAATTGCATTTAAAGCATAGGAAAAGAGGCAGAACGTCGACAATGATGCACTTGGCCAAAAAGGGCGTATGCGTTTTTTCCTGAATATATTCAGGAAAAAACGCATACGCCCTTTTTGGCCAACCAAGCAAGCATGTTAAAGAAATCTGCACTACAATGAAGTCTCACTGCCCCCCGTTCAAAAGGGCCATCTGAAAAAAGTGTAAAATCCAGAAAGGCAGCACAGGCCATGGAGAACAGGGAGCCTTGTTATGCTGATGGGCGGGATGTAAATTGCCAACAGCCACTCTGGAGATGTGTATGGTGTTTCCTCAAAAACCTAAAAAACAAAGCAACGGAGCCTACAGCATTACCACTTATTTTCCTATAGCTTAGGGAAATTAAAATCAAAAACACACAGCCACCGCAAAGTTTCTGTTTACGGCTCTGTTTACAAGAACCTCGTCTACGGTACAAGTTAAATATCCCAGAAAGCGAAAAATGGATAAAGAAGTGTGGTACGTACGTACAAAGGAATATCACTCACCAATGAAATCTATGTCATCAGGCCCGTCGCGGCATAATGAGTGGATTCAGGTACGATGATTCTAAGTGAAATAAGTCACACAGAAAATGAAACATCATAAGATATCACTAATACACGGAATGTAAACTTGGCTACACATGAACTGAATTACAAAACAGAACAGGGTCTCAAATTTAGAAAACCAACTTATGCTTGCTTAAGGGGAAAGGTGAGTTGTGGTGCTGCATAAAACCAGAGATAGAAATTAGCACAGATACCTTTCCATAAGCCAAATATGTAATAGTCAAGACCTAGCCCTTGCTCAA